>NC_091829.1:48903058-51435558 GCF_038994185.2 Dermacentor albipictus
GAAGGCTGTCGCTGGGGGTGGAAGGAGGAAAGGGACGGGTGGTTATTACGATAACTTTTTTTTTTGTAACCGTCTCTACCCGTCCGCTGGAGTGTACGTTATAATCTCGCGCGCACGTTGCGATCCTTATTTAAATCTTTGCCATTATTGTGTGCTTTTTTCGTGCGCCAGAGCTCGCCTTCCCGGGCTGTCAGTACCAATTTAAGACGCGCGGAAACAGAGCGTGAATCATTATTTTTGTTTCGCCGTCTTTGTCGTCTGTCTTATATCTTTTGTTTTGCGCCTCTCTGCCGTTAGGTATTGCGATGTTCCGGCTCCTTCATTCTTGCTCTGTAGCGAGATTGTATCTTTCCTGGCCAGTTCGCTGGCTTCCGTTCCGCACGCGTTCACTGCCACGTGCATTTCTCTCTTTTTAAACATTTTTTTTTCGAAGCTGCACCGCGCCGTTTGTTGAGGTACTTTGTGTAAGGTGAGCTCTCATCGCCAGGTTAATCAACGGCCGCCCTAAATGTTCGAGAAAGCCGGGCTTCTTCGGAGGCCCTCTTCCGGGAGGTCGATTTCTGGCTTTCCCAGCAAGGGTCGAGCGAGCGCATTTTTTCAACGCAACGCCGCAACGAGAGTGTTCTGCTCGGCGCAAAAGGGCTTTGATACCTGGGAACACATCCTCGCTCTTCCATTGACTTCGTTCAAGCAACGTCGTGTTTGAAGCAGCCGTTATATTGAACCGATCCACGATGAGAACGCTGCACTTTGCATCGCTCCCACCGACGAGCCCATGTTACACATTCTTGTAACCTAGCTCGCGCTCTTAGACGCTTTGTCGGTTCCAAACTTGGCGAACTACGAACACGGCGTACATCTCAGCAAGCACTTTATCAGTGCTCTTTTCGGCGGAAAGCTTTGCATTCTTCGTCTTATTATTTTTAATGCTATTAACATTGGAAGGCAGTTGGCGTTGGCATAGCAGAAGTGCACGTAAGATGGTTAGAAGAGTAGGCACAGAGAGGCTAGAACGGTTTGTTTATATGAAGAAATTGGGCTCTTGGTGGCATATATTTGTTGCAATCAGCACATTTAGGTATTTATTTTGTCACTGAGTAATTCCGTAGAAAACAAGGCCAGCAGCCTGGAAACCTATAAATGTATTAAAGATGGTAGTGTTGTCCTTCGTGTGAACTATTCGACGTGACAACAGCAGCAGCATCGAGCCAGCCAGCAGCCGCTGTGAGAAAAGTATGGAAGGATTTGCAACGAAAGTTTCACTTTGATATTCCTAGGTCACGTTTCAATGGTACAATATCTGGAGTGCTGCAGGTTATCAGTTGATTTACCATTTTTATTCCATTGATTGATTGATTGATTGATTGATTGATTGATTGATTGATTGATTGATTGATTGATTGATTGATTGATTGATTGATTGATTCAACCGCGCCCTCAAGTTCCTGCCGTCAGCCACGTGTTTACGCCACATCATTCATCACTACGTAGGAAAGCCAGCTCTACAGGCCATGTTTACCCGAATAGAGTGGCGCCGGCTGCCGATAGGCATCCCGTACTCAGTCGTGTGATCTTTGCTGCATTATTTGTCACTGCTTAATAAAGCCGATGTTTCGACGCACCTTTAAATGAGAAACATTGCCCTGATAAATTCTGACCACCATCTGATTCCTCTACCATGAGTGAGCGGGAGTGAGCGAGTGTGGATGGATGAGAGTGAGTAAATGCGAGTGACATGGTGAGCGAGCGAATAAGTGAGGGAGTTTTGTACAAGTTGACATACACTCTCTGTTGTTATAGGCACGGCTCGCTACGCGGCATTTTAGGTGAAAGAAGCTTTAAACACCAAGGCATCTATGTTACACACACCATAGGACTGACTTATAAAATGTTGTGTCCGTTAGATATTGCTCATGGCAGTGAATTTGAGCAGTTGCTAACTTACCGGTCCTGGCTGCCTTTTCCCCGGCAGTCTTCTTCCAAGGGAAACATGGAGTGTAGATGATGCTTTTTACCACGCATCGAGCACATCCTTCGCTTTTAGTGGGCTTCTTCTCACTAAACGTATTATTGCAGTGATGCACGCTTTACAGTAAACTTCATTCAGTGACTCGGACAATTTTTTGATGCATGGACAAGGTAGCGAACATATCAAATTATTTCTATGCCTCACTACATACGCCACTTTTTTTTGCCAGTAAAGCCTGATCTTGCAACATTCTTTGCGTTCAACACGTGCATTCATCACGGCATACACTTCAAGATTAAGCCCCACTGGCAATACTGCATTGCTGGGCTTTTAAAATTACGTTAATCCGTAAGGAACCATGGGCCTCCAAGCCATGCTCCAGGTCAGGTCAAGAAATGTAAAGGTCAAGTCAAGAGAGAGAGAGAGAGAGAGAGAGAAAAAGCAAGGGGAGGGAAGGCAGGGAGGTCAACCAGAACAGCATCCGGTTTGCTACCCTACACTGGGGGTGGGATAAAGGGGAATAGAAAGGGGAAGAAAGGGAGAGAGTCAGCACTGAGTACATGTGGGAGGGACACCTTACACAATGACAATATAAGTGGTCTCTTAAGCCCGTGCACTTCAAGTACCGCACTAGTGCACGAATCGCTTTTCGAGCCAGTGACGGTTGTGGCCACGGTCCGAGTATCTTTGACTTGGTGAACGGTCTCGAGTCTAGTCTGTGTAAAGTTGCCCGCAGAGAGAGGCGTTGAACATCGTAGCGAGGGCAGGTACACAATAGGTGCTCGATGGACTCCTCGCACCCACAGGAGTCGCACATCGGACTCTCGGCCATTCCCATACGGTAGGAGTATGCGTTCGTGAACGCCACTCCCAACCACAAGCGACACAACAAGGTTGCTTCACCGCGGGAAAGGCTAGATGGCAGTTGTAGCCGTAGCGTGGGGTCCAGTTTACGTAATCTGCAATTGAAGCCACTTGATGTCCAGAGATCTTGGGACTTCTTGCGCGCAAGTACGCGAAGTTCTCTGGCAGCGTCCGACCTCGCCAAAGGTGTTGGACGCGTCTTTGTATCTTCGTGGGCACACCGGGCAGCCTTGTCAGCTAGGTTGTTGCCGACGATGCCACAGTGAGCCGGAATCCACTGAAATACAATGTGGTGTCCCCTTTCCAGAGCATGGTGGTGCAGTTCCCTGATTTCAGATGTCATTTGCTCGTAAGTTCTGTGACGTAACGCGGACTTGATGCTGTGAAGGGCTGCCTTAGAGTCACAAAATACGACCCATTTCTCGGTTGGCTCTTCGGTGATGTACATCATAGCGGCATGGAGAGCTGCAAGTTCTGCCGATGTAGATGTAGTCGTGTGCGACAGTTTGAATTTAACTGTAACGTTCTTGGCTGGAACGACGAATGCGGCAGTTGAGCTGGTAGGTGAGGTTGAACCATCGGTATATATGTGTATGCGGTCATGATACGTCTGGTGCAGTAATAGGAGTGTAAGTTGCTTCAGAGCCGGCGATGGATGATTGGACTTTTTTGTAATTCCAGGAATATCAAAATTCACTTGAGGCTGTCGCAGGCACCACAGGGGGGAGGAAGGCTTCGCCGCCGGTGTAAAACTTGCTGGTATGTACTCTTGATGATCGTTAATCACTCCTGAAAAGGTCGCTTGAGGTCTCTCGGCTGGTAGGGAGGCCAAATGGTGGTCGGGGATCCTTGATAGATGTCGAATGTGCGCTCTGAGAGAGTCGACAGCTACATGTGTCTGGATTGTATGGTCTCCTGCGATGGCAATTGTTGCTGCTGTTGACGCGCACCGAGGCAGCCCCAAACACGTGCGTAGGGCTTGACCTTGTATGCTCTCCAAGGAGCGAAAGTTCGTCTTGCATGCATTTGACAACACTGGTAGGCTGTAACGTAAGAGTCCGAGAAACAAATCCCTGTACAGCTACAACATAGAATGGACTGGTGTACCCCAGTTTTCCCCGCATAGAAATTTGAAGACCTGAGCAATGGCGACTAGCTTCTTCTTCAGATAGACGCAGTGAGGGCTCCACGAGAGGTTGCGGTCAATGATGACGCCCAGAAAGCGATGCGTCTTAACATAGAATACAGCTTGACCATTGATGGTAACAGGACACGATGACATTTGTTTCCGCGTAAAACCAAGTAATGCGCACTTTTCAGTAGACACACTGAGGCCTTGTTCTCGGAGATAAGAAGCCGTCATGGTTGCCGCCCGCTGAAGCCTGGCTCTTAGCTGAGGGCGAGTCACCGCAGAGGCCCAGATGCAAATGTCGTCGGCGTATATTGAGACATGTACTGTCTGGGGTAGGTAATCCGCTAGTCCTACCAGGACGAGGTTGAACAAAGTAGGGCTCAACACTCCACCCTGTGGCACACCACGGCAGATGTAATGGTCTGAAGTTGGGCCGTCTTCGGTCTGTAAGAAAAAACGCCTTTCAGTCAAATAGTCTTGAATCCATTCATACATCCGGCCACCAACTCCAACAGCCTCAAGTGAGTTTAGTATGGCCTCATGGGCGACGTTATCGTAGGCTCCTTTTATATCCAGAAAAAGTGCCGCAGACAGGCGCTTCAGGCTTTTTTGATTTTGGACCCATGTTACGATGTCAATGACGTTGTCTATGGACGTGCGACCTCGACGGAAGCCTGTCATGGCGTTCGGATAGATGTTGAATCGTTCTAGGTACCATTCCAATCGGGCAAGAATCATTCTTTCCATCACTTTGCCGACGCAGCTCGAAAGCGCAATCGGACGATATGATGAGATCTCAAGCGGTGACTTTCCAGGTTTCAGAATGGGGATCAAGCGGCTCGATTTCCATTGTTTAGGAACGGCGCCATTCTGCCAAGACTCATTGTAGTAGTTGAGAAGCTCATCACGTGCGTCACGTCCAAGGTGGCATAGGGCAGCATACGTGATGCCATCAGGTCCTGGTGACGAAGAGCGCCTGCAAGTCGCCAACGCAGCATCGAGCTCTTCGAGTGAAAAGAGCACGTTGATTTCTGGTACACGTGCCTCAGGGATGTCATTCAATGCTGCGTCAGTAATGATGGCCACGGACCCAGCAATCCGTGCACAGAACTCTTCAGCCAATTGAAGTTCCGAGCGGAGTTGGTAGAGGGCCAGAGCAGCGAAGGGCTTCCTTTGATGCGGAGATGAGCGAAGACCCCTAACCGTTCTCCATATGTGCGAGAGCGATTTTCGGGGATCAAGCGACTGACAGAATGTTTTCCATCGCTTATCTTCCAATTTCTCCATGCGACGCTGGATTTTCTTTTGTATGCGTCGTGAAGCCCTCAGATCCAAGACGGACTTCGTGCGCCGATACCTCCTCTCCGCCTGTCGGCGTGCCGCACGCAGCCTATCCAGTTCCACGTCCAAGTCTGTTCGCCTTGTTGACCTTGTAAGCGAGCACATGGACGTTTTCAATGCCTCTGTGATTGTTTCTTCGATAGTGTGTGAGAGGCCTTCCCGACAAGTGTCGTCCATATCCTTCTTAAATTTTGTCCAATCAACTGTATGCAACACAGTAGAGGAGCGTTGGTCAATTCCTCTAATCGTTATGTATGTTGGAATATGGTCGCTTCCATGTGTTTCTACGTCTGTAAACCATTGGACGCTCGAGGCAAAGCGCCGTGACACCAAAGTCAAATCCAAGCAGCTACTGTAGGTCGTGCCTCGCAGAAATGTAGGGCTGCCGTCATTCATACAGCACAAATCATGGTCGGCAGCAAAGGAGGCAAGGCTCCTGCCTTTGGGGTCCATTTTAGTGCTTCCCCATAGCTGGTGATGCGCGTTGAAGTCACCTGTGATAACCCAGGGACCATTTTTCATTAGTAATATTTTCTTAAGTCGTTCGCCGTCAAAGTGACCCGCTGGGGATATGTAGGCACCAATTAGTGTAAATGACACATTCTTCTTTTGGACATTTAGGCAGACATATTGGTTGTCGTCATGAGGCTCTATCGCGTTAGCGACATATGTGAAGTCCGTGCGGATGTAGATGATGACTTTCGTGCTCACACCGCATGTGGACGAGACGAAAGATTCGTAACCGGACAGTCTGAGTGGAGTTGATGTATTTGGTTCGCAAATGACCAGTATGGGGAAGCGATTTGTGAAAATGAACTGGCGAAAGTCTGATATACGGGTCCTTAGACCCCTGGCATTCCATTGAAAGATCGACGCACTTTTAAGTTCAGTGCGGAAGGGGACTATTGGTTGAGCCATGGTGCTTAAACGATGCTAGCAAGCACTGGATTTAGTGCATCCAGTATTTGCAGAGCGCTTCGAGCTGCTGGTGGTTGCAGCTTGTTCAGTATAATGCGCATTGTATTAATTAGCGATTGCAGCATATCAGCCACCTGCCTGTCTTGGTCGCACACATCGCCGACAGTAGACGTCGGGGGTTGTCCAGGGAAAGTTTGCTGTGATTCAGTTGGTAAATGTTGTCGTTTCTGTAGAGCCGGCCAAGATTCGACAGATGTTGCCTTCTCAGTGGACTTACTCTTCGCGGTCCTTTCCACATTGTCTGGCCTAGACGGTGGAGGAGGAGGTGGTGTTGTAGGAAGTGGCATGCGCCTTCCTTGAGGAGCCTTTCTTGAGGAGCGCCGGTGACGTGAACGTCGCTTCCTGATTTTTTCGGCGGCCTCGCGATGAGATGAATGATCTCTCGCCATCTCTTTCAAGATGGCCATTTCCTTCTTAATATGTGGGCATTTCTTCGATGAAGCTTCATGTGATCCTCCGCAGTTTGAACACTTGACCACAGTCGCGCCACATTTATCTGCAGCGTGGGGCTCTCCGCAGCGGGGGCATGCTGCCTGATTTTCGCAGACGCTGCTCACGTGTCCCAGTTTCATGCATTTGCGGCACTGAAGAGGTTTCGCAATGAAAGGCCGCACTGCATGTCTGAAGTGTCCAACCTTAACATGCGAGGGTATATATTTGCCCTTGAATGCTATTTTCACGCAGCGTGAACTGCCTAGCCGCTTAACATCAACGATGACCTCATCATTGGCTGGCTTGATAAGAATCGGCAAGTCGTTATTAAGGATGGCGACGTCTACGTCGTAGATAACGCCGGTGACTACGTCAGATCCCAGAGGGATGTAAGAGCGCACCTGAATGCCATCGAGGTCCGTTACGCTGCGTAGAGTGGTCAAAGCAGCCGCATGCTGGACATCAACCGCCAGAAGATTTTTTCGGGAGTTCACTCGAATGTCCGATATTTCATTTGGCACCAAGGCTTCTAGTGACATCGACACAGATTGCCTGTTAAGTAGCTTCATGTTGACGTTGGGAAGCAGTGGCACAAATATGATGGTATTGGCGTCCGGCCTCTGTGTCTGTCTCACTGTTTGCGTGCTTGACGATGAGGACGTCCTGGTGTTCCGTCTCTTCGCTCTGCGGCTCTGCACAAGCTGGAAGTCGTCATCGGAAGTGTCCTCACTGCTGAGAGAGTAGACATGGGTGTCCTCGCTGTCGGTGTCGCTCTGCTGACCGATCCACTTCCTGGAGGCGGCCGCCGCTGACGCCGCCGTCGCCGGCAGACGTGCGGGGTCGTCCACTTCCATTACGACTGAGCAGGGAGCGAGGACCAGCGGATGAACTTAGGTTTTCACAGAAATAACCCGGAGCTAGAAAGAACAGCGCTGTATCAAAAGACACTTCGTCGTCGTCGTCCTCAAGTCAAGAAATGTAAATTACTAAGAGACTAAGAGAAGTCTTGACATTCTATTATGATGATGGCAGAAGCTCCCTTCATGCAACTCTGGAAAGGTTAGTAACGTCGAGGATCGGGCAAGTTGTCGTTCTATGTTCTTTAGTTTTGTCCTTGTTCAAGAAGCATCACTGTTATACTTTTCACATGATAGAGTTGTTTGTCTTAGTGCCAGTGTGCCAATAAAATTCTGTATTTTATAGCAATAAACTCACATGGCATAATGCGCGCATGGCGCTCTCCCTCGCACCTAATCTTGTTTCTGAATTTCTTATCTCCATCTATTATAGTTACGCGTAGAGTAAAATAATCAATGAGTAAAGACACAATGCATTTCACAAAGAATAACATGGATAACGACTTCATCTTCACGAGGATAATTATAAAGGTTCATTTTAAAAACCACTGTACGTTTAAAAACAATTATCTGTCCCCATTTAGGGGAATGTTATAGCTCATCCATGTATACTCTCGTGTTCAAGACAGTCAGACAGACAGACAACGAACTTTATTTAATCCTGTGGAGCTACTGTCAAGGCAGTCAAGGTAATTTTTGATTACGTAAACTTAATGTATTGTTCAATGATGTGAGCATGACTGAAGATTGATACCGATGCACTGTTGATCAAATAGAAATTATTAGTGGATTTATTGAGCAAATTATACTACGACAAAAGCCATTTGCCCATAACTGTTGATGTTGACTGTAATCTATCGAAATGATGAGTTTGTGGCTTTTCTGCCTAACTTTCTGCACACGTTCACGATACTGCGTTTTGAGCAACGTTTGTGCGCTCTAATAGGTATTTTACAGCTTTTACTGCAGTAGCTTTCAGTAGACTGTTGCGGCTAGAATGGCGTTCAGGGCATGGAATCCACCAAGCATCATCGACTACTACGTCAGGTTGTAGAAAATGAAGGAAAAGGGTGTATTTAGATTAGTTACACGGCTCCTATTACGGAAGTACACTCCATGCAGGAGCACGTTAAACGTCTCAGTTCACATCAGGACCATCTGTCCTCACATTCGAAAAGTATCTGCTTTTTACACCGTCCTCTTCCTTAGGCTAGTCGACTAGGGAATCTGAAGACTGTCCAGCAGTAAATCACCATCATAGACTCTGTTGCGATAGCATGCCCATGCTCGCAATAACCCGCAATAACTCCGCTTCCGAAGAGACTGGTTTTGAATCCGTGGCAAGAATGCAACTGGCGACACCCCATTCGTCGTTGTTGTCGTCCCTTCTTTACTTCGCTCAGACTGTCAGGTAGAGGCCGGGGTGAGGGCTTTCGTGGAACCTGCAACAGTCTGTGTCCACGCTTCACCGACTCCAGGACAAGCGCTGAGGGATGGGGGGTGATTTCCCTCGTCGCAAACGTCTAATAACCTGCGCCTCTCGGTTAGTTGTCATGATTCCCTCCATTTCATCTTTTGCTCGGGTTTCCAGGTAATGGTGGGGCGAGCACCCTTCGTAGGACTCTTCAACCGTCGGCGTCCATGCTACGTTGACGTCTGGATACACGTGGTTTTACACGTGGTTTTACACGTGGCAAACGTCCCATTAACACCTTCGTGGTGTTGAGACGTAGAGAGACATACAAGCTTTAAAGGTGTTTGTTTGTCACCAGCGTTTGGGTTGGCCGTCAGAGTAGGTCACGGACTCTCAACCCCAGCGCCATTCCCTAAACGAAGGCGCTGGAGAGACTGACCCACTAGAAAGCGCTGGAGAGGATGGCCTACTATATATTTCCTCTTCTTCGCTACAGTTACTCCCAAGAACGAAAAGGGAGCTGTCCGGGCAACCTAACAGCTCCTCACTGATTGTGGATCATAGTACGATTTGAGGCACTCGACTTGATGTAATACCGCAGTACAACTGCGACCGGAAAGCTCTCTCCGACATAGCGTCGAACCTTGGCGAGCAGGATGTGTCTCTTGTAAAGACAACTTGTAACGACGACATCGTAGGCAAAGATACTGTTTTTTTCTAAAGAATATCTTCGCTCACGAAACAAGGAGCAAATTGCCTCCGCATCTCAACCAGTCTAGCGTGAGCCCAGTGCAGACGATGACCAGCTCATACATGGTTCAGAGCTACCGTGCATAAGCCTCGTTGTGGAAACTAAAGTTAGAACTGAGTATCTCCTCGAAGCTACAGATAATGCATTGGAGGATTTACACCATCGTCAGGCTAAACCGCAAGTTGTCACGACTGCTGAGGAAACGTGTTTGGTTTCCTCAGAAAGTAATGAGGTGTCTTTGCTGCATTCCTCGAATCCAAGAAAAGAAACTGCTTGTAACACTATACGTACTAGGGAAGATTCATGCCTGCTCGCCAAATCAACAGATGGCTGTTGGGACGCAGAAGCTCCTTTGTGTTCTCGTGCCCCTGTGTGTGGCTCTACAATTGGCAGTGATGATGCAACGAGACATCATAACTTTCTGGACATTAAAAAACAGGCAGTGGCGTGGTTGATGCCATGCAGAGTCATGACACTAGCGTTCTCTAAGAACGTGTGGGTCAAGGCTACAGCCAACACTAGAGGTCAGATTTTATGCAGATATAGAGACATAACGTCCTGGAGTGATAGGATCGCGAATTGGCCAATGTACTCTGACCGAGAATATAGATGTCTAGTTCGATTCATGTGGGAAAGGATCACTTAAAGGAGCTGTACAGCTTCACTTCAAGACTTCAGCGACCGACCGACCTTGGTCCTACCTCCAGCCTGTGGTAGCCGCGGGGCCTGGTGGCATGATGCGGAAGGCACAAACTTCCCTACCACTCCCTTTCTGTGACTCTTTGGAGCTGTGGCTGATCACAAAGAAGCGAGCAGCGAGTTAACAATGTCTCGTCTATGTCTGCGCATATCCCAAGACGGACGCACGGTTTCTATTACGCAGTTAACGGGAGATACGCGTTCAACGATACAGTATGACCCGTCATATTTAGGCAGTAGTTTGAAGAGAGCCCAGGTGGAGCGGAATCAACCGACAGCAACACAAGCGCTGCAGGAAGAAATGGTGCAGAAACGGTGTCACTGCGAGTGCTCTTCTGCCACTAATCGTCATTGAAGGTAGCCCCGTACGAGATCGCGGTACTCATCACCATGTCTTGCCCTGGCAGAAATGGACGCACATTCTGATGTATCTGCCAGGTATGGTAGCATTGTGTCGATGGTGTGCGATGAGTTCCGACCTCACAGCAACAAAAAGGATGAAAATGCGGTGGTGCTCGGAGAAGCAGAGTTGTGAGCGTAGCTTACGAAGGGCAGAATAACGTCCCAATATGTGTGGTCGGAGGTGACGTACATGGCAAGCATGACGCCGATCGGACGGTCTAATCGTTCTGTAAAGTCATCCATTGGTTTGAGAATGGCACGCCGTAGTTGTACGAGGAACAGCGTGGCACTCTTTAAAAATGGCTTCAACTACTTCGGACAGGAAGACATGTCCACGATCGCTGAGTAGTTCCTGAGGTGGCCCATGACACAGGATGGATCGACGAAGCAGGAAAGAGGCAACATCGCGCGCTGTAATTGCCGGGAGGGCGGCAATTTCGGCGTATCGCGTGAGGTGGTCGACTGCCACAATGGCCCAGCGGTTTCCAACCAATGTCAGGGAAAGGGGCCCATATAAATCGACGCCCACGCGCCCGAACGACCGGGTAGGGCTAGGTAAATGGTTCAAAATGGCCAGCGAGAGGCGAGGTGAAGATTTGTGGGGCTGACAATCAGGGCAAGAGTGAACGAACTTCTCAACGTAGCTGTGCATCCCTCGCCAGTAGTACCACCATCAAAGGCGCTGGTACGTTTTGGAAATTCCCGAGTGGATCGGCGAGGAAAGTGGCGCATATTTCGGAATGCAGATTTCGAGGTACTACTAACGCCCACTGCCGTTTGTCGGGGTTATAATTGCGTCAGTGAAGCAGGTTGTCGCGAATGGCGAAGTGGTGAGCTTGAATACGTAACGTGCGAGTCGTTGGTTGTTCTGATAAACCAGAAAGCAAGTCTAAAAGGGAGGCAGTGCAATGGTCCTTGCGCTACTCAGGAGCGATGGTGGTAAGGTCGAGCGCAGAAACAGCCAACTGGCATAGTGAGCAGCAGGCATTGTCGTCAGGTAAAAGAGAGCGCGAGAGGGCTTCGGCATCAGAATACTGGCGTCCGCTGCGGTACAGAACGCGGATATCGTAGTACTGCAGGCGAAGTGCTCATTGCGCAAGACAGCCTGAAGGATCTTTCAAGGATGACAGCCAACATATTGCATGCATTGTTTCTAATTTGCCTTATATGCTTGAGTGCCCTTCTTGCGAATACCGATATGTGGTCTGCAATATGTTATAAATAAATGAAAAAAATTCTTTGGCACACATTTGGCTAGGGAATTCGGTGACAGCTAGAAGTTTGCCTGGATAGGGGAGAGTTCCATCCTTGAATACGACGTAACCTAGAATCGTCAGCTGCCCGGCTGCAAATCAGCACTTCTTTAGGTTTAGTCGTAAGCCAGCGTTTGTTAAGCACATCAAAACACACTGGAGTCATTGAAGGTGCGCGGTGAAGTCGGGAGCCAAAACTACAACGTCGTCAAGATAGCACAAGCACGTATGCAATTTCAAGCAGCGTAGAACTGTGCCCATCATGCGCTCAAAAAATGCGGGATCATTGCAAAGTCCAAAAGGCACTAGGTCAATTTAGTACAAGTCGACGGGTGTAACAAAAGCTGTCTTCGACCCACCAGCATCTGGCATGGGTACCTGACAATACCCTGAGCACAAATCTAGAGATTAAAAAAATTCTGTGCCTTGTAGACTGTCAATCGTGTCATCTATGCGCGAGAGAGGCTAGACGTTCTTGCGGGTGATATTGTTCAGGCGCCGGTAGTCCACGCAGAACCACACAGAACCATCTTTCTTGAAAGCAAGGACGACAGGAGACGCCCATGGACTGTTGGAAGGTCGTATCTCCTCGCGGCGAAGTATGTCGTACACTTGTTCGTTGATTACACGACGTTCTGCAGGAGATACATGATACGGAGGATGCCGCAATGGCCGTTGCGAGGCGGTGTCGATGCGATGTGTAACAGCTAATGTCCGGCCCAGGGAAGACTGGCCTACGTCGAAAGAAGAACGAAATTATTCTAAGAAGTATGAAAGCTGAGACCGCTGGACCGGTGTAAGGTCATCGGCAATAGAAGAACCAAACTCATCAGTTCGCGATAGGTCACATGTAGAAACAACACCGAGCGCACTGAAACTAGCACGGTAATGGTAATCGGGCCTGTCATAACTCGCACATCGCTTCAGCATTGTCAAGACATGCCCCTCGGAGCAGCATTTGAGGGTATGGCAACGGTTTGCAAACGTATATTGTGCTGTAGCCTTGTGTCATGTCCACTGTCGCAAAACGTAGGAGCAGATCTTTCAGAGTGACAAAGTGATCAGATGGAGACAGGAGTGCTGGAACGTCTGAGATTTCGTTGCAGTACATGCGCACGACCGTTGATGCGTTCGGCGGAACGTGGGAGTTGTCTTGGACAAGTAGTTTCTTCGAAAGCGAAGAATTGTTGGTGAGCGGCAAATCTAGCAGTGGCGAGAGTTTTATTTCGTCCCTTGCGCAATGGATAACGGCAATGTAGCGCGAGAGAAAATCTCAGCCTCTGATAACGTCATGAGAGCATGAGGGCAAGATTATGAATTCTGTGACGTATAGAACATCGTAAATGACAACATGAGCAGTGCCAACTGCTAAGGAATGAATATACTGAGCACTGACTGTGTGGAGAGACAGCCCAGAAAGAGGCGTCGTGACTTTCCGAAGTGAGCGGCAAAGCTTTTACGTCCATAACACAAACGGCGGCTGTTCTGTCCAGGAGTGCAGATGAGCGAACACCGTCAACAAACACTTCGATTGCGTTGGAAGAGCTGCGTTGAGGACTTTCACTTTTCGACGGTGTCGCAGTCTTTGCCTGTTGGACAGCGACAGCTAGTTTTCCTCGTCCCTTGTTACGGGGCGATGTCGCATCGGCGGCAGAGAGCGACGGAGAGAAGATGGTCAATGGTGGGTAATTGGTGTCGGCCACAGTGTCGGCGACATAGCCCACGGCGCGGGGTCGTAATATGGACGGTTGTGCTGGCTGGTCACGGGTGGTGCTGCGCTAGGCTGATGCGCGCGATTACAAAAGCGTACGACGGGACCGGCGTAGCCGCACACTGCATAGTGGCCGGTTGTCAAGAGTACGCCGCCGGTTCGATAGAGTAGGTCCCGTCCATGTCACAGCACGCGTAGTACGGCGTGGCTGCTGATACGAATGCATGGCGGGCTGCAGCTGGGTCCAAGCCATGACGTCGGTACAACGGAGAGGCAAACTTTGAGAGAGTGGTTAGACCCTCGCGACGACTTCAGCGTAGCCAAGTAGTGCAGCCATCGGGACCTGTGGGGGCATCGCAACGACTTCAGCGTAGCTTAGTGGTGCAGCTGCAGGAAGATGACGACGCTGGTCTGGTAAGGCCTCGGTGATTTCTTGCTCGATCGCGTGACGGAACGGAGGCATAAAATTCGAGGCAGGCTGTTGTATAGGTGGCGGCCGAGCGAATGTCATCAAAGAGAGCTGGCATGCAATTTTCTCCCAGACGAACGCTTTCACTTCTGGAAGCAGCGCTGAATTGTCGGAGGTGGTAGCCAAACCAGGAATATGTTCGTCACGAGATGAAAGGTGACGTGTCAACGAGCGCTGCCTGGGTAGCTCCTCGGAACTTTGGCATAGAGTGACGATGTGAGTCACGGACTGAGGATTCTTGGCAAATAGCATGTTGAAAGCATCGTCCTCTATCCCTTTCATGACATGTCGGATTTTATCGGGCTCAGACATCGTCTCGTTGACTCTCTCACACAATTCCAGAACATCTTCAATGTAGCTCGTAAGTGATTCGCCCGGATACTGTGCATGTTCTCGCAAACAGGATTCCGCATGCTGCTTGCGCCCAGCAGGGCGACCAAACAAGCCGCTTAAGAAGTCTTGAATGAGGACCACGTCGGAAAATTGGTCTCATGGTTGTTGTACCAGAGACCAGTAACACTCGCGAGATAGAAGAGCACGTTGCTCAGTTTTGCGGGGTCTTCCCATTTGTTGCGGGCGCTTACCGTCTCGCATGTCGTCAGCAAGTCCTCCACGTCGGTGTCATCCGCGCCGCTGAAAATATCAGGGTCCCTATGGTGAGGCACACCAGAGCCCATGACTGAGTGAGAAGGCGCTGGCTCGGATAGAGTAGGAGGTGTTTGCTGGGATGCGTCTTCAAGCATGGCTTAGCGTAGGGCGCGGGATCCAAGTTCCAGGATTGACTTTGTAGGCTGAAGCATTCTCCACTACTTCTAAAGGTGGTGGAGAATACCTTTGGGCCGACTGTCAGAGCGGGGCACGGACTCTGAGCACTGTCGGCCTTCCCCGAGCAAAAGCAGTGGAGAGATTGACCCACCAGGAAGCGCTGGAGAGGATGACCCAACATAGCGTTCATCTTCTTCAATACAAAGCTTCGTTTTCTTACTACTGATGATAATGAATGTCCAGAAATGACAAAACAAAGCATCTAATCGCCAGCAGTAACAGAGTGTGAGTGGATTTGTATGTTTATAAAGTAAATCCCTAACGCGCTCAAGTGCGGTTAGCAAACTTGAGAAACATGACAAAAGCACAACGGCAACGGGCTTCCATATACGCATGCGTAGTTGATACCCTTATCATGGCCTGAAGAGCCCTCGCTTATCAGAAAAAGGATATTAAGAATAATAAGCATATTTTGTTTAACTGTTAGTTTTCTTCCCGGTAAAGGCAAACAAAAAGTTCATCAAGGCTCCTAGTTTTGGCTAGGTAGTTCTCTCTGACTAACCCTAAACCAACTGTTACCATCAGGCGCGTCAACAACTTTGTTACGCCGCAACAATCACAGAACAGTGATCGACTGCTTAAGACAATGAACTCGGGAGCCATCAGTCGACGCAGCTTTGCGACTGGAGCAGGCGACAGCGTTTCGATGAATGACTATATCAGAGCACAGGCACACGCAAATACGCACACACCCACGCCCCCGGAACCAAGGACATTGACACGAATAAAAAAGAGACTTTTCCCGGCTACTGCACGCCCACGCGTCTCAACCGAATATACCAGCCTCCCACCATTCAACACCTGCACCCAGACGCACGAGGCAAATGCGTTTCCGATGAGAGTGGGCTGTAGAGTTGGCTAAAGAGGGGAAGGAGGGGGTGGGGGGCGAAAAGGTCAGGAAGGCCATCGAAGAGAGCGTCGCTTTGTGCGGCTTGACCATGTCGCTAAGGCCGCGAAAGCAAGCATCAACGCGCCCAGCGTTGCGTCGCGTCCTCTTTTGTGGCGTCGGCGCCCCGGGCACCGCCTCTCTTCTGCGCGATCGAATCGCCCACGCCTCTGCCTTATTCGTCCAGCACCTGACTTGGAGGGGTTGCGTACGATCTCTTCTTTCGTTTCTCCATGGCGGCGACGCTTCTGGGTCTTCTTTATGTCCAAGCGACTGAATGGGTGGTGAATGACTCGACACCGACATTGTCATTTTCGCACTTTCGCCCCCGCCCCCCTCTCCCAACTTCCAGCTGTCTTCGTGAACTCCCTCCCCCTCCGAGGTTTCTGGCTCCACTATTATGTGCTCGAGCATGCTTTATATTTATCGAACGTCTGGCGTGTCCCGCCGGGGAGGGAGGAAGGGGGGGTGGGCAAAAAATGTTCGGAGAGTCTATTCTGCCCTTGTGTCCGGAGAGACTATTGAACTCTGCATCCCTATTTAGCAGGCACATGAGATCTGCTGTTCGTTTTCAATCGCGTGCTTTCATTTGTAGTGGTGCTACCACCGTGACACTGTATCTGCCTGCCTGCTATTCCAAATATACTCAATTTCTTTTGAACTGGCCTCGCTTGCCTTCTGCACGGAGGCTAATGCGGTGGTCAGGGTAATGCGGCGGTCAGGGTGATTTAGTACAAAACGAAAGAGTTCTTACGCTGGGGACGCTGGTGAATTTCTAGCAGTGAATTAGAAGGCAGGATATTGCTGGTGAACCTTCTAGTACATGTATTCGCCAGTGAACTGGGAAGGTTTATTTTCACTTTAAACTCGGCTTACGGAGTGTAGGACTGTAGTAATGTGAGCAAGGTAACGTGTTCGAATCACTGTTACCGCATGAGCATCGCTACGACGCTGTTATACAGAATGCACGTGTCTTTATATTCAACCGTACGTTAAATAGCCCAGCCTGGTTAACAACCCTCTGAGGCCGTTCCCTATGACGCAGTTTTTTTGTTTGTTTGTTTGTTAGACTAGGTTCAATTAAGGAAAGAAAACCGCTTGAGGTACTGCTGCATTCCTGTCGGTATAAATGTGACATATTAAGAGCGTTATCACTTGAAGAAAGTAATCCCGTTTGTCATTTACCCGCCTTGTTTCTTTTCTCCCGATGCTTGCTCGATCCTTCAAGTCGATTCATCTTGTTACCGCAACAGAGACACATGAGGTTTAGGGAAGGTCACGTGGTTTATTACAGGTAGCCAAGCTTACGGCGTGCTCTGCGACGTTCGACGCGACCAGATCAAACTAACTTAAAGCACGGCTTCAATCTTCCTTTGCTATCACCGCTCTAGTAAATCGCGCTTATCTATCGCAACAGATGGCACTTCAATGCGCGCACAGTTGTGTACGCTTTCCTAGCTTGCTTGTTTGAGATTCCAACCAATCTTCAAAGCGCGTCGAGACCGGAAGCATCGAACTTTCAGTAGCGCTGGCGAGGCCTCGAGAGGTGCTCCACGAGCAACCCCACCTCGAACCCACCTTACCGCCGCTCACGAATTTGCAAGAGCAGCGGCGACATGCGAAGATTTTCGAAGATTTAGCTGGCGACAGTATTGACCGGGGTAAAGTTGCTTGGAGGCGCGAGTAACGACACACACACACACACACACACACACACACACACACACACACACACACACACACACACACACACACACACACACACACACACACACACACACACACACACACACACACACACACACACACACACACACACACACACACACACACACACACACACACACACACACACACACACACACACACACACACACACACACACACACACACACACGCACACACACACACACACACACACACAGACGTTTGTGTGTGTGTAAGTATATATATAAATTCGCGGCAGCGTATCAAAGTGACAAGATTGATGCATCGACCGTCGGCGCTAAAAAGCAAACCGAGACGCCGCAATGTTGCGGCTTGGGAACCTCTCCAGATCGCGTGGTGTGTGTGGTTACAATCAATCTTCCTACCTACTTTTGCATCATTGCTGCCCGTTTGCCGTTTTTGGATTAGGGTTCTTTTCGAGAGCCTGAGCATTCAATAACGCGAAAAAAAACGAGAGAGATGAGAACCCCATTTTTTAAAAAAAGTATAGAGCGATGAAAACGTCCATCCACCCCGTTCTCGTCTTCCTTAACCCGAACCTGGTGCTCAATTCCCCTCACAGTTGGAACGCAATATTCTTCTTTTCCTTCCCCCTTTTCTTACGATGCACTTTCTCCTTATATATAAGGCGCGATATTTCCTTCTTTCCCTCCTTAGAACAATTTGAATTTTGCTTTTGGACTCTTGCGGTGCTACGTTGCCTCTGCACGTGAGGACTGTGCGAGAGGCCGATGCTTCTTGAACGCATCCTCACTCGACCAAAGGAACGCTGCTTCTGGGTCCTTCTTCCCTTTCAATTTTCCCGGAATCCAACAGCGTCCGTTTTCCCAGAACGCGCGCTACTTTGGGCATCGTGCTCTCCGTTCCACACCTGCACACCCATTGCACGCTTGGATTCTTTGACCTGGGAGTCGATGCACTGTGCTTGTGTTAGCGTTTCACCCTGAAGTGATCGAACGGAGAACCGAACAAGTTGGCAAACATACAGATGGAATCAGTAGATCACGGACCACGCGAGCGCGTGCCAGACGAGGTTTCCCGCATTTCCGATGCGCCAGCTCAGCTGCCGTTTAAACTGAAGTTGAGAGCAGCGCTGTAGACCGGAGATGTCGTCTTGTCCTTCGCCGGCGTGTCAGGTTTGCTGCTCAGCATGAGGGCTTCCTATTTTTTCACGTTCTCACGCAAACGCGCTTTTCGGTAGTCCTGGCGACGTGTCTCTGCCTTGACAGCAGTATCGTGAAAACGGATGCTATCAATAGTCTTGCCGCTGGGTTGACATCAGTGCGCACCCCTTAGCTGGGCGCCTTAGGTAAGAACATGGTAGTAGAAAAAAATGGCGCGTGTCACAGTATTGTTGACAGGCTTGCGAACAATAAGGAAACACATTTGCGGTCTCACGCTGCTCTCGGCGATAGCTGCCGAACTTGCCAGTGCCGCGGAGTCGCACCCTTGCACTGACTCGCGAGGTCCGTAAACTTTCGCTGTCGAATGTAGCTGGTGGCGACTTTGGGTTTACACCTCGTGGCTCCGCCTCATTATAGCGGGACACAGAAGTGAAAGGCGCAGCTGTCATAGGTGAACCGGGAGCTCGATCGAGCGCTCTCGACTCGCCGACGACAGCTGAGTTGACGGACGTGTGTATGCACATGTTCGTTCAGTCGCGGTGGCTTAGTGGCCATGGCGTTTTGCTGTTCAGCACGAGGTAGGGAGTTCGACTCCCGGCCGCAGCAGCCTCATTCGATTATCTGATTGGGGATGGAATCCAGCAACGTCCAGCTTGTCAGGGCGTTAAAGAAGCTAAATGTGGTCTAACTTAATCTGGAGCACTATGCTACGGTCTCCTAGAGCTTTCATTCATTCGATCATTCATTCATTCATTCATTCTTTCACATGTTCCTCCGTCATGCGTCCATCTGATTCACATGCTGTGCGGTCGACTCAGCTTCAAACACTGCCTCGAGGACCAGACCACGTCTCAGATGTTGCTCTCCGACGTATTACCCTCACGTGGGCAGGTCAACTAAACACGTGTTCTTGAAGGAACTGAAGCGAACGCGAACAGTTTGTTTGGTAGACGGCGCAACACTGTCTTTCTTTTATCACGGTGTAAATGTCATTGTCCACGACTGTGGACACTGGCGGGATCCTGGAATAACGCCTCTGAATTTTAATTTCGTGCTTTCTACACCATAGCCTAGCTGGCCATGGTGTTGCGCTGCTGAACTTGAGGTCGCTGATTCAAACCAGGACGTGGCGATCGCATTCCGATCGGGAGGGGAGGGGAGTTGTGCAAGGAAGCTTTCGTGTACTTCGATTTGGGGGAAACTTGCAGAGCTTCAGATGGTCAAAATTAGTCCGTAGTCACGCACTACCGCACACCTCGTAATTTTACCGCGGTTTTGGCACGTACGGCTCGCGAATTCAATTTTAAAGATACAGTATTTCTTTCTGCATCGCAACAGTTTGGTCTATCGCTGATTTAGACACCGCGCCTCCACCGGCTTAACAATTTATCACAAGCACCGTCTTCGTTACGATGAATTAAGCGTACGCATTCCTCTGAAAAAAAAAAATTTCTGCCCCGACAACTGTCGGAAAACCCCTAACGCCGTTTAATTGGACTAACGCCTTTCAGACCATTGCCGCGAGTACGCCCGCAGTCTCCACTCTTGGTCGATGGTTGCATCGTTGAGACCTCTCTCATTATAACGCTCGCGAGCTACGCCTGCATCTTAAGCCTGGGCTACACGAAACGTAGCACGCGATTTCCAACAGCACCATGCCGGCCTCTGTATAGCTAGGTGGCGAGAAAGGCCCGCGCCCGTTAAATATTTCAAGGAAGAAAGCCGCTAGAGCCTTGTTTTCAATTTCGCGCATTCGTTGCTGCTCAAACGCTCGCGTTTCTACAGGCTGAGCGCGCACAGCGTATGTGGGTAGAATAATAAAAAAAAAAACACCAAGAGCCCGCGAATACTTCCACGAACGTTTTGACCGTGGACCGCACGCGTTTCTGGCCGGCGCTCCCTTTTTTTCTTTAATTCTAGGTCCACGTTATGCATCCGCGATTAAATGGCCTGGTGTGTCATCGTTCCCCTTTACCGAAAGTGCGTCGACGTTGCCTCGATGATGTCAGCGTGGGGCAGGGCGCCCGCGCTAAGCCCAAAGGAGATGCTCGGAGGGATTTCTTCCTTTTCTTTTTCTTATTTTAAACCGCGTGCACCCGGGTGTGTTTGCACATGCTCTCTTGGGTCCGCGCACACTCCGCTACTTCCGTGCAACTTCGATGTGTAGGTGCGCTCCGGAATGGTGCCGAGGTGCAGAGCGAAATTACGTGGTATTCTGTTATGCGACCGCTTGTGACTAACTGAACAATGAACGATTCAGCGCGTGCTTGCGTGCGTGCGTGCTGGAAATTATCTTCCTCTCCTTCTTCTGATATTTTTAGCACACCTTACCCTTTCCTCGGTGCAGGGTAGTCAAAGGGACTCAGCCCGATTAACCTCTCTGCCTTTTCCATTATCACTTTTCTCCTTCTCGAACTCTCGGTCTGCTCCAACTTGAATATGGCTCACTGTTACGAAATTTCTATCGAACGATAGGTGAAAGGAGGCTGGCTTATTCAAATGGTAGATGACATTTTAATGAGGCGTGCCAACAATTACATGCAATGCTGTAAATGCGAGGCCGTGAATGAGAGAAAGCTACATACGAAACGCAGTTGAAAAAAAAAGCTGGTGAGTGACGAAGAGGTTATAGACTAATAGAAGCACTGCCTTAGTCAATTAACTGGTTTCTTTAGGCTGCCAATTAGCTCGTTCACATCCCGAGGCACCGACTTTTAAATCTTCGCCGACGTAATGCAACAATCACGTTGCGGCTCTTTCACAAACCGAGTTTTGTCGTCCATCGCCATTCGGGCGGAGCACCTTCTATCACCACATCAGCATAATAGGCTAATCGGTGCGAATCACAACGGGAAATTATATATATATATATATATATATATATATATATATATATATATATATATATATATATATATATATATTATCGGAATTCGCGAGAGGTCTTGAAGGACCAAAATGAATAAAGGTTGAGAAAGTTTGTTGCAGGGGCTCCTCAACAGTTTCTTCATGCAAAAAAAAAAAAATAGTTTGTGTACCGATTCCTTTCCTGTTTCGTCGATTGTGAGAGCTGCCCATCAAGTGCCACCGAAAGTGAATATATTGAAATTATCTGGTAGAATATACTTGAGTATAGATAGTTGGCGTCGTCGAATCAAGTTATCCACACTTTTTCTTTTTTTTGTCTTTTTTGGTACTCTAAAAGACATTTTGTGATTCCACGTACAGCAAATGGCATTGTAACTTTCACACTTTCATGCAGCTGTTGAGAAATATTTTTTAGCCTCATCAACTCTTTCATTTTGCGCACGCTGGTATTACGCCTGTATTACGGCCATCAAACCAGAAAAGGCTCTTTTCGCAAGCCTGTAAAGAAAAATAAATGTCGACTTATATCTACAATCGGCAAACAATAATGGGAGATGTGCTTCGAACGGCGCTATATTTGGTATGCCAGGTCCTAGTGGTATAAGTTGCCCTTCCCAATTAGGCAACACATATGGACACTCGCACATAAACATCAAAGCATATGTGTACGCAAGGTATGTGTATGTTTCATGCTTAGGTGTCGCTGTCAACGTGCTTGTCATCTGAGCAAGTAAGTTTATACCACCGAGGCATAAATACAGCTGTCAAATATTATGGCAAGGGTGGCTAACTTCAGTGGAGCGAAAAGGAAAAAAAAATAAGAAGTCATGAAACAGAGGCCGAGTCAAGTTTAATATAAACTAAGAGGTTCAAGACGGCAACTACGCTACATTGAAAATACTGTGGAAGACAGTTATGTTCTTTTGAAAGTATGTCTCCACCACAGGAGAGTATTAACAGAAAAAGGTTCGAGAAGCCAAGTACGCTACATTGAAAATACTGTGCAAGACAGTTATGTTCTTTTGAAAGTATGTCTCAACCACAGGAGAGTATTAACAGAAGAAACTGACATGAACAGATGCCTGGGCGCCATAATTGTGTTCCATACAGTTAATGTGTGTTGAATGCTACAAAATACTAGCGTAATACCTTACGTAAGACCCTGATGGCGGTAGAGTTAAGAAATTGAAGATAACTCCAAGCCACAATCTTGCGTCGGTTTCCAACGACGCGGTCAGCAGTCTTGACAGCTTGACCCAATCCACTGAAGAAACGTAATCAACGTATCTGCTTGGTGTAATGACGTTTTTGAGACGAAGAAAAAAAAAGCAGTCGCCCCGTAGGACGCCTGCAGATTAATACAAGCATTGAGTTGTTTGTGTACTTATCGACTGACTCGAATGTAAATAAACAACAACGGTACTCTTCAGCGGTGATAGCCGCCTTATTTGTCTCTTAGCGCTCGTCGACGTCTCGATCTGTTGATCGTCCGCTCGGGCTGAATCTATTCGCCACGCCGTTTCGTTCGCTTTTCACGGGGTGCCCGCAGAACACACTACACGCGTAATGTTCCATGCAGCCACTTCCTCTGGTTTTGCTCGAGCGGCTCCTTTTCTTCTTTTCTTCAAGATATTGGTTTCCTTCTCGTTTTTGTTTACCTTCGTTGCTTAAGCCTAAAAAGGGATGCCTCGGCACAAAACACACCCCCTCCCTATTCCCCGGCCTTCCACCATTCCACTTGCATTCCTTCGCCGGCTGCTGAGCTCCTATATACAGGCTGCTGAGAGGAAGCAGGGAAGTGGAGAAAGCCGGGAGGGAGCCCGTACAACCTGCGCAGGACCACCACCGCCGCGACTGGGGAGGCATTGTCCTCGATCCCTATTGCCTCCCTTGCAAACCATTTTCCCCCCAAGCAACCAAGCTTGGGAATCTTCGACGCCGCCTAGTGGGGAAGTGGGGAACAATGCAGGAGGATAGTATGGGGAAATGTGGGGAGAGTCGGGTTGGAAGAAGGGGGCCCGCATTGTACTGGCGCCGCCAAAGGTGGCTCCCGACTTTTAGACCCGGATCGCCGGGAGACACGTACAACACGATGCGTATGCTGCCACGCGAGGTTGTTCCGACTTCTCGAGCGAGGAAGTGGAATTGAAGGGTGGGGAGGGCGGGTTCGTGCCTTGACGCCTGCGTGACTTGCCGACATGGAGCCGCGCGTAAGGAGGCCAGGTAACGCACCTGCCTCCGCACGCTTGACGTAGGGGAAGCGACGGTCGTGAGATAAGACTTGTTTGTCGGTTCGGTCCGCGTACCTGCCTTGTGTCGCCGGGCGCAAAAGAAAAAAAAACGAATCGAAGAAGTTCTGCCCGGCCAGATTGTTTTCTTTGTTCTTCTGTTTCTTGTTTTCGCTCACTTAATCGTTTATGCCAACGTGGGTTTTCATTTTTTTCACTTTCTGCATTTCTTTTTATCCCTGTATATTCAAGAAACGAAAGAAAAAGTGCATCGGAGTCGGGAGGCAACAGGTGACGCATGTCCTTTCTCACCTGTCTTGCTTCGAGTTTGCCTCTTTATTTTCCACGCTTGACATTCTTCGGCATCCCCGTTTCAGTGTCGGCTTCGGCGTGCTCCCGACACCCTTGCGAATTCGCTTTGCACATCCAAAAAAAAAAACACCAATATATTGTTCTAGCTGCTTTTTTAGAGTGTCGGTCAGACTGATCACATTCATTTGCTTACAATTAATTATCCCCCTCGTTCTGCATTCGCGGCCGAAAACACTGAGCGATATGGCCTCGAGACTCCTAATTCATGTCGTTTGAGCTTCTTCCACCACCTATGCAAAATATTTTTATATTTATTTATTTTATTTACACAATACTGCAGGCAGCAATGCTTCCCGAGCAGGTGAGGGTTTACAAAAAAGCGCTTATCTACAGTTTTTCAAGGGACACATCATATGTGCGTTATCACTGCTATTCCGACGTGAAAAATCTGCGGTAACTTATCACGAAGCTTTTGAAGTCTGGGGAAAATGTACTCATCAATGAAAGCGCTAAAAATAACAAAAACGGTGACCTTGAATGCTGTGCTTTTGGCAATCATATGCGCCCGAAGCGACTACAGGAGCCGCAAAACGCTTCCCAGCCGCCATGTTTTGGACGTCATCTATTATGTCAATTTGCCGGGTGTTGCACTGCCACACAGACTTTGAGACCGGTGGTGCCACTTTGAAGGCATTTTGGAGCCCACAACAGGCCGTACTACAGCGGACGATGCGGTCGTGTTTATGGTAAGAAGTTCTTAAGAAGATTGTGCACGATGTCGGAGCCTTCAGCTCTCGCAGAGAACGAGTTTCCAGCCAGAGAAAGTGGGGTAGGCTCTTGCTTTTTTTTCCCCTCCAACCACTTTCCTATGCGCGCTGATTTTTGTAGCATTAAAAGGTCGTGTGCAAAAAAAAATGGGGGAAGGCTAACACTAGCTGCGGGTACACGTGGGACCCACATTGCGTCATCACGTAGGTATGGTAGCTGAGGCCAGCCAACGGGAAGAAGTGCGGCAATGACACCGTTGCTTTCTCAGCTAACGTATGCACGAGAACACAGTCGAATGGTGCTATTCTAGGCACTATGAAGCTCCCCCAAACTCTCAGCTCTGACTGGCCAAGAGAGCGGCTGCGCCGTCTATGGTTGGCTCAAAACGACTAGATGGCTGATTTTGGCATTGTCCGGAAGTGCAGCTCAAGAGTGTTTCTGAGAACGCTATGTGCCGTCCGGCTGTCTCAACGCAGACCGAATATCGCATTTAATGCAAAAACTTGATAGTGCGCATCCTCGCGCGTCTAGTTTGACGTAACCCAGGTGGCGGAAGTTACCTCAGAATTGAAATTCTGCATATATCCCCCTTCTTGCATATCACAGCATATATCCTCTTTCTTACAGGACCTTCGCCTAGAGCAAGTGCGTTATTGAACTAACTGAATTTCTCAAAGTTGGATGCGTCAGGAAATTCGTAAATTACGACTTACATACAACCTGCAGGTATGGTAGCATCGAATTGCAATTCGAATATACTCGAAAACATAATTCTGTTACGCGAGAACTCAAACATAAACCCTCTTTCCATCTGCAGTTTTTCTGGTATCGACCACGCCACGAGAAATCCCGACCAGCTAGAGGCTAACAGGTTCGCTGTGAAAACTTTGCTCTCCAGTTTATCCGGCTTTGTCACGTTTCCTTATTTCCACAACGCCAAACTTTACCTATTTATTTATTTTTTTATTTCATAATACCCCTAAAGGCCCCCGAAGGGGTATTACATAGGGGGTACAGATACATGAAAAAAATGTGAGCTTTGCGCGTTACGGAAAAAAACAACTGAAGTACACAAAAGTTATACAAATTTTTTACAAAAGAAAACACAAAAGTTATACAAAAGTACGATATTTAGCAAGATACACAAGTAAAACAAAATACGAAATACATTAGGCAAGTGAAACTAAGAAAATACAAAACTGTCTGAGAAAAAAAATAAATTAAGGGAATTAAATAGGTACAATGTAAAAGAAGTAAAACGGGGTGTTGCTCGAAACTGCGTCAGTTGTCACGTTAACAAATTAATGAGACATGAATTGACTTATACAATGTGCACGCAGAATGGTAAGACAAATGATCAAAACAATATATACACTGAACAACGTATGAAGAAACGGTGCATGATGGATATTTACACGTAACTATTGCGTAAAAGTTTCTGAAAGGTTGCGAAATCGGTTTGAGTAGCAATGTGTGATGGTAGGTTATTCCATGCAACAATTGTTCGGGGAACAAAGGAGTTAGCATAGTTAGCTGAGCGACAACTGATGCGTTTTATCTTGAAGATATGGTCTGTGCGTGGAAAGAAGGCTGTCGCTGGTTCGAAGATACGGTGAAGGGGCGGATGATGATAAAGTTGATGATACTCATCGATGCGGAGAACTCAAGGGTGACGCTCTACTTTGAAAGAAAAGGGACAAGGAAAAGGTGGTGGCGGGTACTTTCGGTCCCACCGAGAAGGCTTCCATTGCGGAGAAGAGGGGATTCGAGAGAGGAACTCCCCTTAGGAATCGTGGTACCGCCGGGGTTATCGCGCGCTCGCGCGAGTCGTCGCTCGCCCCGAGGATGATGCCGGCTGCTTGAGCGAGAACGTGGACGCGCCCGCTAGCACTCGCTCTGAACTCCCCGCGTTGCGCGGTAATTAGGGCGGCAACCGTATACAGTCCACCGCGGTACTCGGGCGCCATCCGCCATCGTGACGATACATTTCTCTTTAACGCCATCCAAGCGCCGGTGAGGGGCCGGCGATGCCCGCGGGGTGAGTCGCCCTCCCCACCACCAAGCACGTCGCCGGGGAATCCGTGGCTCAAGTTAACCGAACAACACCGCTGCGAATAATCTGCAGGCATCGACACCTTCACGACGCGCAGCGAACGGCACACCACCTGCACTATACGGTGTACGGTAGAGGTACGAGGGAATACTCGGTCCACGCGCGCGTCTAATTCCGATCACTAGTCGCTTCCCTTCCGGCTCCCCAGTGGCAATGCTTCCGGCAGCACGCGTTGTTCGTTCAACGTTGTTCGGGAAAAAGGAGTGTTACGTTCGGCGCAGGTGGAGCGTCGCAGTTTGCGGGAAGTGGGGAGTGGGGGGGTGCGATGTGCTCAACGCGGGAAGAACGGAGGCTGAGCGTTCTTTCGCGTTGCTAATTGTTCACCGGAGCAAGGGGAGCCCCTGGGCCCGGGAGAAACCGAATTTGAGCGAGACTAGCGGGGCAAGCCGATATCGCGGCACGCTCGCGAAACGGACAGCGGGAGCGGGAGTACGCGAGTAAGGATTGATTCTCGTATTCAGGCGAGCGAATGAGGTTTGCGCGGAGATGGGAGAATGGTTGCAAAGATTGTTGGGGGGAGGTGATGTTGACAATTGCCGAGAACTTCCTGTTGTGCGGTGTCACCTTTCACGTAGCGTTCGATTCTCGAGAACGTCGTTGCATCGAGGTTGCTCTACGCGGTGACCTGACGTTTGAACGGCGTTCTCTCTGTAGCTGCTGAGAATGTTGCACGCGCCTTTGAAAGCATCGAAGCGAAGCGAAGCGTAGGCAGCAGTCATTCTTCTTTCCGATTAGGGGCTCTTGATGTTAAACGGAATGTTGGTGTGCGCTAAGTGGCCACGGAACAGCAGGGCACCTAAAACGACATCGTCTACAGTTTCGCTTTTATGAGAAATACGACCTCACCCACAACGTATGATTGCTTTTTGTATTTTTTTGTTTATCACGTCGCTGCGGAAACTTGAATCGCAAAGTAATTCGTTCTTTGTGGGGCTAGAATGAATGCCCGTGAGCTTTCGGTTTAAGGACGCAAATAAGAACAATTACCAAAGATGTGCTCGCGCTTCTCTCGCTGTTCCACGTGCAAAACCTGAAGTCCCCAAATTCAATTATCGTGCGTCTTCCACAGAGGATGACAACACACGACGCTCAAAAGTAATCTCAAAGACGCGCTACCCTGAATCTATCGCCTGCATAAACAGAAACTTCAAACAATTGTTGTTTACCCTATGAGTTCCTATAAATAGGAAATTGATCAAAAACGTGACTTGTGGAATTTAGCGGGGAAAACTACGAGAGAACGGCGTGCTCACATATCCACATTACCCACATGACGCGAATACTCATGCAGTAAGAACTCAACAATTACTTTTAACAAGGTCGCAGTTTTGCCCGGAAGGCGACGCGTCGATTGTAATAGCAAATTAGCAGACAGTCAGATGGAGTAACGACAGTACTTTTATCGGCCGTACAAACTTTTAAATATTCGCTTGCTAGCTAATATAACAAGTATGGCAAACATGAACATAATATAACAAGCACAGCAAACATGAACACGTCACACACGATGACCGCAGACAGTCGCTGCCAAAACGCTGGCGTGAGGAGACGCTGCAGCGGCAGCGAGCGAAGTGACACTCGCGCTCTCTATCGCTTCAACTCAAGCGGAGCACCGAGAACACACAGCACGCATAAGGCTACGAGTCCCCGACGCACCCAGACTCTGCCTCCAACGCAGATCCCTCTCAACTGACTGACTGAAAAACTTTATGATACGGCCGCGCGAACGCACGCAGATGCCACGTGCGAAGGTGCAGCCGGCATACAACGCCGCCCACCCTCATCCGGGTGCCTCGCAATGCTGGGTGCCTCTCGCGCGGCGGAAGACGTCGAGCTTCCTCCCCGCTTTCCTCCCTTTCGCGAGGGCGAGATTGAGCCGTGATAGTTGGCTCCCCTCGCACGCTGTCACTGTCACACACAGCGTAGGGCACGCGGCGAAGGTGTTATCTCCCTTGGGCTTCATGCGGAACATCACGGCAACGGCGACGGCAGGGGTTTTCATATAAGTGCTATCGCAATAAAAATATTATTAATGTTGCTACGTTAGAACTGGAGATTACTGAAACGTACTTCGCCATGCTGAGCACATAAATTAGGTTTATGGCGATTATTTTAGACTCCAGTACTTTGCACTAGTGTTTCCTTTAGAGGCTCGTATGACCTTGTCGCAAGGTTTTTATGGCAAAATGCAAATGAAGAAATTTTATACTGGCCATCAGGAAAATACCATATGACATTTTCATGAGCACTACAAAGGAACACTATAACACTATAACACCATTACACTACAAAGGAACACTATAAGACAGATTTTGTTTGTGCGCATGTGGTCAGTCCAAAATGTTTTTTTTTGGACAAATGGCGTGCAAGTACGGCAATACTGCGTTCAAACTATGTCCATGTTTCTCAGGGAACATATCAAGACACTATGTGCCGAACGGGCAAAAACTTCTTTGGTTATTCACTACAGACAAAAAAAAAAGCGGGGACAAAGACTAGAAAACCGAATGCTGTACGTTGCGCATTACCATTATGCGGACAACTCCTTTGCTTGCAAGGGGCACATAAACAGCGCACGCTCGTTGCATTGCCAGGCGTTATACCATGACGTTATACCACAACAGTTATATCATAACAGTTACAACTGTTATTCGAGGCAGCAGGTCAATTTATAACACAGGCATTTCTGCACATTTCGTGAATATTCGTTTATTGTTCCTGAAGATGTGTGCACTGCTACCGTCGTATGCCGTGTTTCGGGGCGCGTATCGAGCCAAGCCTGCATCAGCCTTTTTCCCGCGCTCCAGACATCTCATGGACGTTGAGTAACGTTATATAGCACTGGATTCATCACTTTCACGTATGTTCCACGAAGACAGAGCAAATTGTGTTGAACCCGTGCATACGTGAACTTGTGCGATTCTAAGACGAAGTTGCAGTGCACTTGCGCGTTATTATCTGAGGCCTCTTTCATCAAGAAACAAGCTAATTACCTTGCAAGTGCAACTAATTAATCAATTACCTTAATCACCTTAATTACCTTAATTAATTAATTAATTAATTAATTAGGTAATTAATTAATTAATTAATTACCTTAATTACCTTGCAATTGCAACTAATTACCTTTCAAGTGAGCCATCTATTGGGCTCCACAGTAACGCGGTTGGCTTCCTGAGAGATCACTTTGGTTACATTTTGGTATACGCTCTCATTTCTTCTCTCTACGCATGTGCTAGATGTAGGCAATTAATTTATTACTTATTTTGGGAGCGGGCGGGGGTAGGGGGGTATATAGACGCGCGCTTAAAATGTTTATATTTTCGGTGGGCGTTTTTTACGAGCCAATCTGTGTTTCGATGTCATCGCTCAGCTCAACACGCTCCTTCCTGTATCTGAAGTTTCTCGAATGGTATCGCTGGTTCTATCCGGCGTCTGTTGACACCGAACCTTGTGTAATCTGACTGTAGGCGTGACACGAATTGCGTAGCGCCTTCTGGAAAGCACGTGGCACGCGCGCGCTAGCGATTACCCTGGAACCTTCGACAAGTCAGGTATAAAAGCCTGCACGCTTGACCCGCAGATGTGTTTTCGAATATCGCTAACTGTGCTCGCCGCTATCGTCAGGCTTCGAGTGCCGTTTGCTTCTGTTAGCAGGTAGCGTCCACCTGAGCGAGTCGATTGTATCGTCCGTGAAACGGCGCAACAGCCGCCTGCATAATTCAGCTATTCTTTTTTCATTAGATTCATGCCTTATCATCAAACACTCATGACACAACCTGTCCCGGTGATAACAGAGCGCTGCTCGTAACGCTAACAAATAGCGAGAAGGAAAATAATCTGATAGAATCGTTGCGTCATCCTAGACCCACGGCTATGGCCGGCGCACTTACGAGGGCACGTTCAACAGAGCGTGTTGTCTAAGTGGCGTAGGACTCCGTGGCTCGTTTACTGAGTATTACGCAGTACCACGTCAACTGGCCCTGCTCGTTTGACCGAGTTAAGATGAGAACTTACTCCTCAGGAGCGAGTTAGCAGGTTCCAACGTCATAAAAATGGTTGCGTTTTCTTCTTTCAGTTCACGTAGCTCTTCCATTTATCGGAGAGTATTTTTTTTTTCGAACGAACAGACAGCAAATATCTTCATTCGCTGAACTTGAACAGCGACATATGCGTAGATAACTATTATAGTGGAGATGCAAAGGAAAAACACTCAACGGCACATCAACGTTTCCACTCCCTTTTATATACAAAAGAAAGCTGTCAGCAATTGCACAGTCTATATGCCTCGCTCTCACTCCCCAATCCCTTCTGCCGCAACATACGTATGTCAGTACCAAGTATAGATCGCACCGCATCCTCCCGAACTAAATGTAGTAAGGCATGTTTAGCCAACCCTTCTCCCGTTACAAAACGTCCGCTATGCGGCCAATTAAGAAACCAAGCGACTGCATTGGCCCCGCCTTGACAACCGGCCGCTCCCAAATCAGGCAATCCTGAAATGCCGACCTATACCGTCAAACCAAATGTCGGCCAAGGCGCAAATAAACCTTCCACATTCGAATGACCTTTAAGAGAGACTTTGACACTCGCGGGCCTTACCGGCCCTCCTTTTGAGGTTTCGCGCGTTTCCTTTACTTCTCCGCTATTCTTACCGTTTTGTTGCCACCCTTACCCCTCCCCCAGTATAGGGTAGCAAACCCCGAGTCTTCTGGTTAATCACACTGACCTTCTCATTTCAGCTCTCTCTCTCTCTCTCCCTCTCCCTCTCTCTCTAGCGCCGGAGCGTCAGTGCAGCCACGCTGAACGCTGGCATGAATGTGTGAAGCATGAATGCATGAATTTGCTGGCATGAATGCATGAAGAGGAGGTGTGCCGTTCTAGCGGTCATTTTGTTGAGCCAGTTCGCAAGCATCGAATGTGATATCTCCCAAACTCATTGATCCTGACTGCCACTGCCCCGGCTCGCTCGTGTGCAACGGCCTTTACCGACTTCGTAGTCCCTAAATCCCTAAACTAACCAAGCGTGCATGAAGGTCCCTTTGCAAATAGGCCAACTTCCGTACCGCCTGCTCGTTCGACGCCCCATTCGTGCACGCCTACGTTAAATACCACGTCTCCAGCCAGAGGATACAGTGACGGTGCTCGAGCTCTTGCTGAGGCCAGGTCGACTTGATTTGCTTTAGCTTCGAAGCAGCACCCCGCATGAATTGCATTTGTTTTCGAATACGGCAAACACGGTGTCATTTCCCTTTCGGCTTTCTCGAAGGTGCATACGCAGCAACCACACAAAACCTCAATTTCTTTCCTGCACTTTCACATGAGGCACCAATCGTGTCTTTACGAAACGTTAACGGCTTACTTGCGTTTTAACGAGTAAATTTTGCTTTTGCCAGGGCTGAAAACAAAATATGTTCCATGAGGTAGATATTTCAACACATGAAATTTTTTGAAAGTAGGTAATATGAGACAAAATAATGATTTACACTGGATTGTTCTCACGACAGGGTGATACATTTGTAAATGACGCAATGCATTAGTTTTGCGAGTTTTTATGCGAATTAGACTAATTAACTTTTTACCCAAAAGAGCCTTCGGAGGAGCTTGTAATCCTTTTTACAAAAGCAAGAAGTTGACGCTCCTAAATTTTACAGCGTACGTTTTCAGAAATTACTGTTTGACCAGGATGAAGTGTTAATTCCTTTTCGCATTGGTGCAGTATGTCCAGCGTACATTTCGTACTTTGCAGTGTCTTACCATGCAGGTACGTTATCGTTATGCTGCAAACGCGGTGCAGAAGATAAATACTTTCATAGCATTTATTTAACCACTTTCCTACCAAGTTTAGTTTCACACAGATTTCAACATGCGCATGGGATACGCATTCATTTGTTTTTTCTTTTTTCGCCTGACACAGCTATAAGGCCCGATAGATAGCCAGATTCAAGAAAGTGAATGGAGGCGTGCAGTGAAATGCCATCGCATATAAAAGAAATAGTGCGAGAACGTCAGCATTAGGACTGTGAAAGTCGGTAGATGTGGCAACATTACTAGAGACACCGAAGAGATCAGAAGTACGCCAAGAATGCCGCGTGCCGATGCGCAACCATTGCAACATCAAGCGTTTGTTTTGAGATATGTAGCCTCTTTATCGTCCTGTGGATGTCTCTCACTTTCAGATCACAGAATGGGAACACCGACGAAGGACTTGTAATGATTAGATAGCAAACGTGCCTTTGAGTTCATTGCATCGGTTCTCCTTGGGCTTATCTGCGCAGCAGGTACAAGTACAAGCCCAAGAAGGCATCATGTTTTCATCGCGGAAATGCGACTTACCCATACGGAGACGAAGCCTTCCATATTTATCATCGTTTCAATAAAATAAATTACACGGACCACTAATTCCACAAAGCGTGCGTTCGTGGACTTCACGGTGAAGGTCTGAAAACAAAACAAAACCTCCATAAGCATGCGGAGAGTTCTTATTAGCTTACCTTTCAAAAATCAAGTTATAAACAGCTCTTTTGAGTAATCGTGCATACGGCTCAGTTAGTTAAATGGCGCGAAACAATTAGGCCATGCTGCGCCCTACGGAAGGTTCGTTTAATGATCTGTTAATGATTTCCCGTCCCATTCAGGGTTGTGAACATGCACCGCGTACTGCTAATCTGCTACTTCCAATTAATGGTGCCAGTATGTTTTTCTCTGCTTCTGTGACTACGTCAGACAAGAAAGGAAATTGCAGTTTCTTTTTAGATACTGAAATGTTCCGACTCAACGGGTTCGGATGCACCCATCCCTGAATTAGTAAGTAGCATTAATGAAAGCTTTCCTAAATTGCTAGTTCTTCTAGAACGCAAGCTGCCATGCTGAGATTTATGTCTGTGTCACTATTTTTCCGGTAAAAAGACAGCTGCTGTATTCCTCAATGTTGATAACTATCGCAGCGTTTATCTCGGTGTCACAGTTATGCGAAACCCACCGCACTTCAGTTTTTAGCGACGACTTCCTCAGACTGTTTGCGCTTTGTGTGCACACCAAGGTCCCAAGTGCTTCTCCCTTGCCACTCTCGAACCACCCAACTAAATATCCCGTTTTCCATGCTATAAGTAGGCACTTCGTTTCTTCCGAAAATGTGGTGGTAATAAACAGTTTGCATAGTGGAATCGTAAGTGCCGTCCCAGCACGGACACTGAGTCAATGACAACTCGAACGACTGGTTTTCAAGTAGTGCCGATACCAATGTATCTTCTGCTACGCCCAAATGTACGCGTTCTCGACTTAAACAGTTTCAGTAGTCACTTAAGCAACATGCGGATGTGTTAAGTCAGACGGAAATAGCTTAAGCGTGTTCACAACGGTATTGCGGCGTGATCGGAGGCAATGCAACGAGATACACCACTCCCTGACCTCACTGCAGTCTCTGTGTGTTGCGTCTCACGCATTCTGGGGCTGTGTTATTGTGTCTGTGTTACAAGAAATGGGAGGTTCACCAACCAACCAACGCATATACCTACTCTTATTACAGTTGTGCCTCTATGAAAACTATTTAACTAGCAAATGCAGGACTATCTCAACGCAACTCGAGTCATTTAATCTCCAGTTATCGGTTGATTTACCAGAACCCGGTAGAAACACACTTATCAGCGCGAACTTACGACGACCCATTCACGATATTTGGCCATGATAACTCAGGATTGCTTTCGCACGTTTCAGAAGACCAAACCGCTCAGTAGCGGATATAAATATAAAAAAGAAAGAGGATGACTTCAAGTGCAGACGCATTTATCACAGCCCGCCGCGGCAAAAGTAAGCACACATCGCCGATCGGCTTTCTTCGAAGCATTCTGCCACCAGAAAGGCTCAAAAATGAATGACGCGACGCGTCCCCTTTTTCACCCTTAGCAATCGGAACAAGTAGCCGCGACCACGGTGAAAAGAAAGCGTTTTCTTTTCGCTCCCTGGCGTCCGTTAGAAATGGGAAAAAAGACGAAAAGAGTTTCCGGTCGGCGACGACAGCCAAAAGGGGCTTAGCGCCGAACGTCGATGATTGCGGCGATGGCAATAGCTGGGCCAGCGAAACACTCTCCCCGGGAGAAAAAAAAAACTGCCAAGCCCCGCTTCAGAGAAAGCGAAAGCCACTGGTGGGCGGTCAGACCAAGAATAAGAAAACTGGGAAAGACGAGAAGCGAACGCGAAAAGGCAGGAGGACATGAAGAATAAAAAGGCCCCTACGCGGTGCTCTTCACTGCAACGACGGCACGGCGGCCGCAGCGAGAAAAAGACCGGAGAATCCAGTTACCTGTTGCTGCAGGCTCGCGAAGCGGAGGGGAGCGTCGAACGCCTGTTGCTTCACTGCCGCCGCCGACGAAGACGACGTTCTCGCTCGCTGGCTGGCCGGGCAAGGAGACTCGTTCTCGGAGGGGGCAACGGCGCGCCGGGCGCTGGGGGGGTCCTCCGTCGGACTTCGATCGATGCCTTTCTGCTGCGCGCCCGCCCGCATCGGCACCGGCGGCCTGCGCGCGTATTACGAGCAGTTCGTCTTTCCCGCACAGCAGCGGCGTGAGCTCTGTTCGAACCGAGTGGGGCGCGGGAGGTGACAGGCTTTGCACGACGTGTCGCCGTGTCACTTTGGCCTACGCCAGACGCGTGACGCCAACGGCACAAGTTTTCCTGTCCAGTGGAAGGGCACTTTGATGAAACGGGAGGAGTCGCTGCGCAGTTGTTCGCTGCGCCAGGAACCACGAGGCACTCGAAAGTGTGGCGGAAGTTCGTGCGACGCTGCTGATGTGTACGCTTCTTGACCAGGCTTAGTGCGAGAGTCACCTTCGCCTCTCCTCCTTCTTCTCTTCTTCGCTGAGGTCGTCTTTCTCTCCGGTGTTCTCATGCGAAGCAAGCCGGTTTTCTTGCGAGCTCCCAGCGCGACACGGTGCAATTTCGCTTTGTTGAAAAGTACAGGGCTACTTTTGGGAAGTTTCCTCAAATTTGGGGTCATCTGGTCTCCTCTCCCCATTTTCCTTTCTCTTCCTTACTCAATTTCGTCTTTCCCCTTTAAGTACTCTTCTCCGCGCGCTTGGTTGCAATGCGGTGAAGTGCGTGCGCGTGTGCGGCGCACACGCGACGTCGCTCGCACTCTCTTCCTCGGGTCTCGTCCGCTGGTGCCGCTGCCGCGCACGGACTCAGGCGCGAAGCGAAGAGGGGCGTGCACACTGCGCACGACGGCCGAGCCGGCGGCGGGTGGCGGCGTTGAGGTGCTGGCCCCGACTCACGTTCTGTTGCTGGGAAGGCGAGGCCGCTGCGAAGTGCGCCCTCTACACGCCAGGGGGCGATCTCGCGTGGGGGGGTTCTGCGCGGGAGAGGAGGACGATAGGGGGCAGAACACGCACGCACACGGCACGCACGCTGATCTCGGTTCCCTGCTCGGGCGGAGGGGACGGCGAGCGTGAGAAGTTGGGAAAAGAGCGGGTGCTGGTGGGGTCTCGGCCGGCACTGCGGGGGAGAGCTGCTTGCTGAGGGAAAGAGGGAACGCACACACTAACTGTGGACGAAACGGCGGTGACGTCACCGCGACGCCGAGTCAGTCGGCGGTGACCATTGGCTGCTTCGTCGAGGGGTTCCGAAGGAGCTGAGAAACGATGAAGGGAGAGAGTCGAACATGCACTAGAGTGCATGGGTTTCTTTGGCGCTGAGGGAAGCCGATCTCTTTTAGGGTCGCCGCTGCTCTGGCAGGGAAAGGGATAGCGCCGCTACTGCTGCTGCTGGTGCGAGTGGTGATCCAAAAAGCTCCGCTCTGAAGCGAGAGTGCGACGTGTACGTCGGTTTCGTGATGAAACATCCAGTGATTCCTGCTTTTGCGCACTGAGTTAGGCTTCACCACTTTTTTTATTTTTGTTGCATCAGTTAGGCTTTTCATAAACTTCCCGCATGTCGCTTTAGGGGAAACTTGAACAGGGTTCGTTTGCGAACATCCCGAAAAAGAAAGAAAGAGGAGCACAGATCTTCTAAACCTGTTATTTTTAGCTCTAATTGAGGGGCTATCTTGTTTTTAAGCTTCAGTCGGTCTTGCCTCTCTCTCCTGCATCTGACGCTGTAAGAGAAACATTAACTGTGAAAAGATTTTCTCCAACAGAACATATCGTGTCGAGTCCCCATTCTTGCGGATGGTCTCTCTATGGACACGTGTCTCCACGCACGAAAGTGGATACGCGGCCGTAAGCTGCACGGGATCCTTTTCAGCAAACGAGCACAATTCAAAGCGCTCGCTTCGTGGCTGCTCTGCGGCGCGTGCTAGGGCAGGCGGTGCTGGTTTTGGGCTTCTTCCACAAAGACGCAGAAGTCGCGCAAAGTGTAGCGCAAGATCTGGCCCGTGCTGATGCTGCCGTCAACGAAACCTCGGCAGATACCAGCCTGCAATCAAGCGGCATTGAGCGCGATGAAAAAAGCCACGTGGTTAGTTTCTTCACCAGGTACACACGCGTTCTTGGCTATTGCTCTCGAAACATTGTGCGTAACACTGTGCTTTGCATGAACCGAGCCATGCCATGGATTACCTTTTCAATGCTTACACTGCTTCTACGGCTGGAGTAGCCTCCAGTCGCAGAAAGGGCCGCAGCACACTTTCAAAACTAGAACTGACATTTTCCTTTCTGCATAGCTAACCAGCTATTCTCAAAGTTGTGCACCGTGTCACAACACGCAAGGGAGTGTCAAGTAGTGACGTCATTAGTTATAATTTTAAAGCGCCTTGTTTCGTTTCAAGGCACTGCCAGGGAGCGCCCACCAAATTTTTTATTTTCTACTGGTGTTTACTGATACACACGAGCACAGCAAGTTCCTTGATCCTGTCATCTTGTCCTTCATTTTCCTTTTCATAGGATCGGGTTTCTTTTAATTGAATCTCTTTGCGGTGGTTGCTACCTGTCTGGGAAAGCTTAATTGGATGTCTTTTTGTTTCTTTCTCTCTCTTTTCTTCAAAGTGTATGTGTAGGAGAGGTTGGCTTGGTTGGTGATCCCATCTACTTCTCACTCCGCCAAACAGTAAAGAGCAAAAATAAGCTGTCTCAAACATAAAGAGAGAGAGAAGGAAAGACAGGGAGGGTAATATGGTTGCGCTCGGTCAGCTAACCTACATTGGGAGAGGGCGAAGCGAGCACAAAAGAAAAGGGATAAGAAGGGATTCGCACGCACACACAGCAGCATTCACAGTGCATTAAAATGGGATCGCAAAGAGCAGTCATCTGAAAAAACAAAAAAAGAAAGGGTGGTGGGGGCGACTCGACAGCGGTTGACATCGAACACATTGTCTTCTATGGCGCATTAGTGTGCACCACTTTCGGGATCGGCCCGCATCTTCAGATTGAACTCCAGGATCGGCCCCTCTAGGCCATATATCTTTGGTATCGGCCTTCTTGTGCTAACTACACATAGTTACGGCTCAGCAAACACCTCTGCGCTAACTTGTTGCGACGTTCTCGCTAGAATATCAGCTTGGGTTTGTTGGTTTTCCATCGTGGTGTTAACAGGGCAAAACGTAGAAGGGACACGACACGAGAAGACGACACCACATGCGCTGATTTTCTACGTCTTCTCGTCTCGTGTCCCGTTCTGCGCTGTTAACACGAGGACTCTTTCGTGCCAAGCTTTATTTTGGCGCCCTTTCTGTGTTGCCCTACGTGAACAACAAGGCCTCAAATCGTCTAATTTTCGAGACCAAAGTGGCTAGACACCCAGAGCCTACGAACCGCGAATCAATCTGAAGTCGCCAAATAACCTGTCTTCCGAAGTGTTGCAGGGCTCTGGTGGCTTTCTGTGAGGGGTGGCAGTCAGTTTTAATGTCCGAATATCTTGTCGTCTGCGAATCCTGTGTCGTCTAGCCCACCAAGTCCAGCATGTGTCCGTGCCATGGAGAAGGCGACACGCAGAGCGGCAATTTTCTCTCCTTGCTCGTTGCAACGCAATTTAATTTTGCAATTCAGTGCGATGTGCCAACACGCAACTGTCACTCACTTTTCCTTTCCTTTTGCTCTCACCTGCCGTTCGGTATACGCAGTGTGGCCAACCACTTTTAAAATAATATGTACCAGAGAAAGAGAGAGAGAGATAAGATAATGCAGAGAAAGGCAGGGAGGTTAACCAGAGGTAGTTCCGGTTGGCTACCCTGCTCACGGGGAAGAGTTAAGGGGGATAAAAAGAGAAACGGAGTGGAAAGGAGACATAGAAATATATGTACCAGACGCGTACCAAAACTGATGGACCATTCCTCTTAAGAGGAAGCTTTAGCTGGGGCCCTATTCCGACGCAGCCTATTCAAATGCACGTAAAACGCAAAAACGTTTTTCTGAGATAACCCCGACCGCTTTTAATAAAAGTTGTTCCATTTGAGAGAAAAAGTTATATTCTAGTGACTGTTGGAATGTCGATTTAGGGCCTGAATTCTTTTAAAAAGATTTTCTAAAATTGAAAAGTTTGAAAAAAATAGAAGCAGGAAGTTTACAAGTTAATATCTTTGCATCAAGAACGTATATCGCGGTTCTGCAAACGGCATCCATTAGTTCATTCAAAGTGGACAAATCTATTTGTCAATTTATAGCTTACGTGAATTCATTACGTTGTGTACCAGGGGTCTGCAAAAGCTTTATTTTCATATTACCAAATTTTTTGAGATTCATGTCTAACATAACAATTTTGTCCTCTTTAGATGTTTAGACGCGGCTCCCAGAATGGTGATATCATTTTTTATTGATGAGTTACAGAGTTGTAAACTTGATAGTTTCGTTTTCAGAAAATTCGCGATTTTTGCCAATTTTCGACAAAGAATTGATGACATAAATAAAAACTTCGAAACAAACAGTCATTAGATTTTAAATTCTTTTATATGCAACAAACCCCGTCAAATTTGGTGCAGTGGTTGCCGAGAAAAACGAATTCTCCTTTTACATGTATTTAGATAGGAGCACCCGAGCTAAAGCTTCCTCTTAATAAAGTTTATTTCCTTCTTCTTATCCTACGAGGCCTTCGCCTTGACCTTACGTTTGACTTTACACACCAACCTACTGTGCACGTTATTGCTGGACTATATTGTTTAAAACAACGTGAACTACAATCATAAATAACAGGCTGTCGAAAGAAATCAGTGCAACCACTAAATAATGAAAGAGGCCGACGTTACCCAATAAATGAAGCTTCTTGCAACTTACTTCGCAGGCTCAGATATCTAGCTGTGCCTCCTGGCTAAAATTGGTGCATTTCAGAAACGGCGTTGCGTTTTGTTTCCACCAGGAAGAAAATTAGAATCGGTAGAACTGGAATATCTTCTGAGGTGATGTTTTGAGAATTGCACAGACAGAAATACATGCGGTGACTTTTTGAATATGATAACAAAGCAGAAAGTCGAAGAAGTCTTTATTAGTATATTATATTAAAAATTCTACTATCTTGCATAACCGTAATGAACATACGCCCAAAGGACAAATGCCTGTTAGCTAAATCTTAAATCACGAGCAAACGTTTTCGTTCAGGGCATTTTATTTCTATAGAATATATTATGTTGTTTTCTCTTATTAGATCAACGCTCACGTTCACAGTTGTATCCAATCATAGCGAAAGCCAATTCAAAGTCACGGTGTTAAAGTTCTCAGCTCAAGTTTCCCCCCACTTTTTCTTGTTTTGACATCGCTCGTGCTGCAAACTGTTCGTTTAGTCGGAGCGTTAGAGGTGCGTTAACTGTAATGCAAAGGGTTTGGGACAATTCGGAACTTTTCTGTTTCATCAGTACGTCAGTTCCCTCAGATTATTGCCCGGTATGGTTGATCACCCCAGTATAAACAAAGGCCAAAGCGGCGTATTGCTGTGTTCCTAAATTCAGACTTATATTTTTAGACACAGTTTACAATACTTAAGTGCCAATTAACCACGAGTTAGATAGTACACTGGCAGTTATATGAAAGTAGGTTCAGGCTTTTTATGCGGATAACTTTGTGTGTGCGTGTGTGTGTGCGTGTGTGTGTGCGTGTGTGTGTGCGTGTGTGTGTGTGTTCTAAAACATGCTATAACTTAGCCATTTTAATCACGTGGAAGAAAATCATGACAGTGCTTTTCTTTTTTTGAAGACATGTTTTAAAGAGCCACCAATGTCCAATCACTACAAGAAGACAAGTGTCCCCAAAATGCGTAAAATACTTGTTTTTTCCGTTCTTTTTTAGTATTTGTCTTCACATCAGGAGTCCCTCCACTTGGTGAAATTCAAATGGCCCTAACATGCCCCAAAATGTATTTGTTTTATTTTAAATATTTTGTACAGATACAGTCCACGTGATCATAACAGCCGACTTTTATTGAAGAACTCAAGCATGGTCCACCATGAAACCACAATGGCCCTAATGCATGTGTTTGTGCTTATCGTGTCCGTGTGCTCTCGTTATTTCTGTTTGAAGTTTGGATCGAGCAGTGGAAGTACGCTCACACCGTCGAATATCCTGATTTCCGAGTGGCGAGGCCAAGGGACGCATTCTGGGACGGCTACTTTAGCCGGTACTTTCGCCTCGGCTATCAGACGCGCGCTTATTGGCTGGTTGAGCAAAACTGGATCAGCCGATTGGCTGACAGGAGCACGACGTCACGGGAAGGGGCGCCGCCGGAAGTAATCGTCCGAGAATACGCCCCCAAGTTGATATGTATCTCAGCGCATGCGTGCACCGGGAACAGATAAATGACACGCTACCACTACCTCTGTAAACTCCTTTCTATTCCAAGTTTAGCCACTTCACTTACGAATTAGTTTATGGCGCACTGTCCTGTACCTGGGTCAAAGTTACAAAACGTTAATTCAAGACGCGGCAGACCCCATGGAAAGAAATTTAAGCTGGTAGGATGATGCGTTCCGCATTTTCTAATTAGTCCTGTTATGATTGGGGGTTCAATCCCATCGCTCGTGATCCGTTGTCAGGATTGGAGTCGGGCATGAATTAGAAAGTAGCTGGCCCATGCCGTCGTCCAACTTATCCACGCTGAGGACTTTGATGAAGGGAAGGACTGCTTCTCATCGAGAACGAGGAATATGGGCTTATTTACAGTATTTATATCAGTCTACCATGACTGTTTGAGAAAGCACATCAGTCTAACATGACTGCTTGAGAGAGAGTGTCCTGAGCAGCCGCACAACAGCAGTTTATAAACACTCGGTCTTCCCCCGATACTCAGGTGAGGGAAACGGCCGTCCAAGCACCGTAGGTGAGTTGACCAGGCACCGTAGGGGCTTTTATTCCCCGAGCTGCAGCGCGCCCGCCGGCCGCCCATTGTCTGGCGTCTTGGTCGGCACGTGGGAAGTGGTGTCAGTAGACGTTCCCGCGGCTCAGTAATAATAGTTGGTCCGCCGAGCCCGTTTATTCATAATGGCGACTTCGTCAAACTCGGCTCCAGCGACGGAGAGTCGAGGACGCACGTATTGTTGTTCACACACAGTCGACTTAGTCACGCCGTGGCTAGAGGTGTGCGGCAACGCTCCAGGAAAGTTGCCGCCACAGTCGCAACTGGCCGGCAAAACTTGCACTGCAGCTGGCCGTTCTTAACAGTCCTTGCAATGAAAAAAGTAATTAAGTATGAATTTATTACGTGGTTACGTTTATCCCACGGTTACTCAATTTAGTTATCGACTGAAAACATTACGAGCGAGAAAGAAAATGGTATTCCCACTGCGCTAGCTTAGTGGGTTATGGTATTGCATGGTTGAACACGATGTTGTTGGAAAAAAGTTAAGCCTCAAGCTAACAACTCTAACTTGGGAATAGAAACGACTTCGCAATTCTGTAAAGTGCACTCGTTGCGACATCGAAGACGGATCGAAATGATGTATTTTATACGTCACTTCGAAAACATCGCCAATTTGCGAGCAGGATTTTTTGCGAACCCTCAATTGTAAACATTCTAACAATTTTAAGTAAGTTGTACGCTCATATATTACATAAGTTCGCGTCAGATGCCCTGGCAAGGGCAGTTGTGTATGAATTTGTGTACATTCCACCTCATTTTTTATGCGAAGCATATTACGAGGGCTCAACCCAGCTCCTCAGGCGCGGCGGTGACCATGAAATCACGTGACACCGTGACGTCACGACAGAGGAGAAGTGGCTTTGGCTCAACTCTTGCAAGACGGGCTGGGTGGGAATCGAACCAGGGTCTCCGGAGTGTGGGACGGAGACGCTACCACTGAGCCACGAGTACAACGCTTCAAAGCGGTACAAAAGCGCTTCTAGTGAATGCGGTGTTGCCTTAGAAACGCGCTGTTTCTAAGGCGTGCGTCTCTTGCTCAGGCGCACATTTCGTTGCCGCGCCGAACGCTGCTTTGCTCGACGCTCACCGCGTCCAATGCGGGGCGCGTAGTCGCTGCCCTGTAGCCCATTGTCTTACACCCCTTGGCGGGTCGACGGGAACGCTGTCGCGTTCCACTCTTGAAGGCGAAGAAGTAATGCATGAGTTGTTTCTTCGTCTAGCCGAACCAAATATAGCCAAGCAACAGCAGTTCACCAGGCTAAACAGTGGTTCAACAACTAAAATAAAGGCTAGTATGCTTCGCATCGTGGGCTTAACCTTACCTAAGCCACAGCCATTTTTTTGTTAAGGCTTACCCATTTTTGGCAATATTGGTACAAAAAGAAAGCATGATGTTTTGAACCGATATTCTTATTTCCAGTCGGTAGAATTGACCTCCTCTAAAACGCAATAAATGAGATTAAAATCGGTACAGATTTGAAATGAATGTGTTATAGTGCGAACTGTGTTCTCGTTTTGAAAAACGTGAAATTCAACGACCTACAAAGACTTGCAAATAAAAAAAAGCCTGTATCATTCAATGTGGATTACAAATAATCGTCGCCAAATTGGATATATTCGCTATTTGTCCATTTATTTGTTTATTTGCTTTTACTTGTTATATTTATTCGTTATACTACCCTGAGGGCCTTGAGGCAATAAAGAGAAGGGTGGTTCCAAAGTATTGAAAAAAAGAGTACAGTGCGTTCTGGAAAGATAAGGGTCCTTCTGATTATACAAAGTTTAGCTCATGTTTCACGATAAGCCTTGCTTTTGTGATGGCTAGGACGCTTCGAGGAAGGTGGTTTCATTCCTGTAAAGTATCAAGGATGAAATACTGAAAGAAAGACTTCGTGTAACATGGATCAATTTTTACCTTACTACGGTAATGGACGCAGTAGAAGTACCTATACGCGGCGCTTCGTTTGACATTATACTCATCTTCTCTTCACTCGGCATGCCGTTCCTGCTCCTATCGCGCTATCCCTTAAAAACTTTCGGTCATGTATATTTTTACCTGTTTCCTGTGTCAGACACTGATCGTACTTTACCGCTATATTTTCTTTCCTTTTCCTTTGGTTTCTGAAAAAGGTGGCAGCGTGACTCTTGAATGGAAGAATCGCCACCCCGAAACCTAAGGTACCTTAGGTTTCGGGGTACCGAAACCTAAGGTAGCGAAAGCACCTTAGCACCAAGGTACCGAAACCTTAGGTACCTAAGCACCTCTACCCGACAAAAAGTCGGGGAGAGGTGCTTAGGCACGAGAAAATACGGTATGCAGTGCGAGTGCGTGGCCCGATTGTCACAGCAGACGGAATGCCACCGCCCACACCTTACACTTCGACGTAACACGGGGTAAGTCAGACATCCGTATGCACACGCGGGGTGGCATGAATCTCGATCGGGTCATTCGGCGTGCGCGATCGAAATGCAATTTGCGCTCCTGCTCGCTCGCGGACAGCTGCGTCCGCCGGCTTGCGGGCGCCCGCGCAAATGACCACCCCCGAAAAACGCCGCCCGGCCGGGCAGGTGGTCGAGACCCGCCGCAGACGGGCCCGCACGGTAGCCTGGACGTGGTTTGTTTCACCCGGTGTACGAGAGGGGCTCGCCGAATGCGCTTTCCGACACGCGCTGTTCGCTGACGCTCGTACTCCAGCGCGTTCCCCCTTTCAATGCGAAGCATTCGTTGTCTCACTCTTGGCACTTGGCGGTAGGTAGGTGGGTAACTTCTTGTATCGCGTCGTTTTAATAAACGAAAAAAGAGGAAAACGTGTGACCGACGGCTGAATCGAACCTCCGACGGGCCCAGCTGGCAGCGGCATCCAGCGGAGCCCTGGACTAGGGGCAGACGGCCATTGCCAAGAAGATGGAAGACACGATCTGACTCCGCGAAATTCATAGAATTTTCTAGAGCTAAATGAACGTTTTTCCTCCTCCTCCTCCTCTCCCGTTAAGCCCAAGAGCCTAGTGCTCAAACCATTAGGCCACGGTTGCACGCATACTTCTCTTGTTCCAAAGCTATCCAACTCGTTGAAGGGCATGGCACGTGAGACCTGTACAACTTCCTCATCTTCTTTGCGTGTGAAAGCTCGCGCTCTGAGGAGCCCTGCTAGACTGCGCTATACCCGTGACCGGCCCACTTTTCTCATTACTCCCTTCGCAGCGTGCTACTAGGAAAGGCCGCACTGCGTTGACTATGAGGCACGTTCGTCCCTGCTTTTCAGAGTTTACCCGTCATTGCGCTTTAGAACCTGCTCACGTACTGATAGCACCTTTGATGCGCTCACACATCGACTACTGCTGGAGGTGGCCTGCAAGGCTTACTTCCTGCGTAGAATCGGGAAGAGGTCGTCCGCTGTTTGCAATCAATAACAACTCGGATGCGTCTACGAGACATCTGATCATCGAATATCCACAAAACTAGCGCAAGCGAGAGGCTCTGGTTAGCTTTCTAAATGGAAGTCCAAAAGCAGTTTGGCTGTTTTGTTCAGCAGCAGATATTTCTTGCAAGAAATCTATATGACTTATCTCTAATAGAATGGTAACAGTATACTAAAAATGCTAAGTCCCAAAGTTGTCGTTAAATACATTTATTTTGCTAAATTGTGGGTCTAACGTCCCGAAACTACACAAAGTCAAGATGAGGTCCGACAGATGGAAGTACACGGTAAGATACAAGTTGTGCAAACAGGGATAAAGTGCTTCAGACACAGGTTGGCCGACGTTTCGATAGAAGACCTATCTTTGTCGAGGGCCGCCCGTTAAGACTAACACGCGAAGAGTGGCGAGGCAGGCTTTTGACAAAGACGCGTCCGCCTATAGAAACGTCGGCTAGTCAATGTCTGAAGCCCTTTATCCCTGCTTATGCAGCTTCTATGAAAATTACACTGTGGTTTATGAATGAAGCAGTATGGCGGGTAAATGTGGATGAATTTTGAACACCCAGGGTTTTTCTCACGTGCATCCACAAAGCCCTGCCCTCATCAGGATTGCGACCACCTCGGCCAGCAATCTAACCCGCGAACTCGTACTGATCAGCAACACGAGATTGCCACAGAAACACCATGGGATGGCTTTAAGTACACTTGGTAAGCGTAGTAATTAAAATTCGCGGGACAGATATTCGACAATTTTCTAAATGTGAAACGGGGGGTAAACATACTAGTTTAATCTGATAATCACAGCGGGAATACATAATTATCTCATCGATATTATACTGGAACTGATGTGCTGGCAATGTTACAAACAATGTGCATTGTTACAATGTTACAAACAACGTATCAGTGCTTGTCGACACAGTTGGCATGATAACTTATCGGTATACCTTCCTTGTGTTTAATTTGTTTTTTCTCTTACGTGTCGACTTACCTTCTTGTTAAACATTTTGTTCTCACATGCACTAATGCAAGTTCCACGCGTGTTAAGCATCTTCTTCGCCCCCCCCCCCTCCTTTCCTAATAGCCACTGGCTACGGTTGTAAACTCATCTTGCGCTTATTTTCCATCGTGAGGGTGGAAGAAATAGATTGAATGTCATTGAACACGAACCGTGGCAGACACTCGGCGTCGCCATATCAAAGGACACCACCGGCTATTTCGAGCGTCGGACATCGATGTCCAGCAAGCAGATCGTTTTTAGCAGGCGGACGACGGCGGGAAATGTTGATACAGCCGGAATCTTTTCTTCTACGAGCCCTTTTGAACTGGGTGCGTAGTCCACTTGAGAAATGTACCTAGACGTACGCATCATCGCTCAGCGGATTGAAGCCGCCCCGCCCCCCACCCCCAAGACGTCTTCGCAACTGTGGATCGGCCACGTTCGGCGCGTGCGTCCAGGAAACGAAGGGCTACGTCCTGTTTTCTTTTTCTTTCTCGCTCTCTCTGTCTCTCTGTAAAACTGAATCATGACGCGTTCGCCTGGTGTGGCATCCCGTCGATATGACGTCACACACTGCGCTGTCCGGTGCTAACACTGCCCGTTCGCTCTGACGGCTGAGCGGGCGGCGACCGCGGGAACGACCCGCGGTTCGAGTGAAAGGCAAACACTTGCGGGCGAGAATTTGAAGGGCTTACGCCCGGGCTGGCGCCCGGGTCTCTGCGGGACCGACGCGTTCTCTGGAGGGGCAGTGCGATGGTTTTTACGAGTGTCGCCGAAAAAAAAAAGAAGGTTACTGGTCTGTGGTACCGGCACTGTTCTTGGCAGCGTGTATATTAATAGGTTCTTGTCGAACATCTGTTCGACTGCACTGGCACAGCCCCTGGTTGCACCGCTCGTTTCATTTGTGCCGTCGGCGACGTTTCGTGACTTCCGAAATTCCTGTGGTCTTTTTTTTTTTTCACTCGATGTCTTTACCAGTGTGAAATGTTCGCGATGACTTGAGACATGTTTATGCATCAGCATGGGCATTTCGGTCGCAATAGATAATTTGAAATCAGCGTTTTCTTTTGTAATATTACTTTTCTATATTACACGAGGGCGAGTATCTGCCCCTATATTTTAGGCAGATTACGGCTGTAATTGCGAATTCAACATATCCATTCCCAGCGGCGGACCTTTGTTGGACCTGCTCGGTATTATCCTCCCGTAGCTCCGCCGGAAGGCACTGCTGTCATTTATTGAATGTGGCGGCTGTGCTTCACAAGTCCACCGCGTACGAGAAACGAAGCGCGATTAGTTTTGTATGGAGCAAGGGACGAACGCCCATCGAAGTCCACAGAGAAATGCAGCCCACGAATGCGGAAAGGTGTCTCACTTTGAGAATCGCGAGGTTGTGGTGTTGTGAGTTCGCAAAAGGCCGTGAAGAGTGTTCGGGCCTTTTGCGAAGAGTGAAGAGTGTTCTGAAGAGTGTGAAGAGAGTGAAGAGAGTGTTCTGTGAGAGTGAAGAGATTTTTGTGAAGAGTGTTCGTTGGAAATGAGTGTTCGGGCAGGCCGCGTGCGTTGCTGATTCTACCGTGGGCGTATCTCAAATTTAGTGCTGCGATGGGACCAATGTCTGAACCGGTGTGGGGACTATGTGGCAAAATAATGCAAGGTACGCAGGATAGTATGTATCTCTTCAATTACATTTATTTACCTTATTTTGGCTAACAAAAAAATAGGTGCAAAAACTTTCTGATTCGCCCTCGTAGAAACGCCTGAATTCACCCATCGTCTCACCTGCAGATATCATTATCTGGTTCGCTTGCGCATTACATATTTAGTTTTAATGTCATTTTTTTTCACTTTCCTCTGGAATATTTTAATTCCTTTCCCTATTCTTGTACAGAGTAGCAAGTCAGTGGTTGTATAAACGCCAGCAAAAATATTTTTGTCATAATAAACACCTTATCTGTCTCTCTCTTTTTCTATCTCTCTGAAATCGACAATAAATGTGTGTCGTGGCGTCTTCGGGCTTTACGTACTTGGATATTGGAGCATTGCCTTGGCAGTGCTTCGAGTGCAACAGACGGTCCCTCAGCGATCCTCCGAAACAGTGGCTTCGATAAGGCACTATAGTGTGCGTATAAGGCACTGCTGTGTGCGTATGTGAGTGGCTCATCACACAGATCTCCTTTGACAGATTGAGTATCGGGCCAAAGCAATTTCAGAAATATTCAAAATAATTATTTCCATGAAGATTGTTGTAGTGCTTTAGTTTTTCGGGGCATATGCATATGGCCAGATAAACGTCCTTTATTTGTTCTGGCGAGTTCTGCATTTTTACGAGTGGAATAGAAGAAAAAAGAAAAAAATATGACTGCAGTGGCTATAATAGATGGAAATACTAAGTATACTAAATAATACTAAGTACGACAATGTGAAAACGGTGGCGAATGTGACAAGCATGCAGCGAGCTCTGTTACCAATTCGCTAAGGCGTGTAGCCGCCATTGCGACATTTTCACGTCGTTTTTTTCTTGCACGTGTTGTGTGAAATGGTTTCGTGAATGACAAGTATCTGTCGATGAGTACTTGACAATAAGTCGACTAACTGTAATGCGTCTGCACACTGTCCGGTTATATCCCTACTGCGCTCATTATTGGAAGTAATCCGCGCGCGTTTAGGCAACCAGCTCTCTACGTCGGATCGAAATGCTATGCACATACTCAACACACTCAATGCAATGCTGGTATCCCTCGAGTAGAGGAACGCTCCACATGCTGACATCCTTTCGTGCACAGAAGATAGGCGTCACAATATAAACTGAACACACAAGATGGTGCGCCTCATTCAAGAGCTGGTCCGCGCGAGAAACTGCAACATCTCAGCGGGTCTTTCTTTTTTTCGCACCTGTATTGTGCTCGCCCCTTGCGTGTACTTTCTCTCTTCATTTAGCTCTGTATCCTTCTTTTCCTCCTTTCCCCCGTTGCAGGGTAGCAAACGGGATACCTCAGGTTAACCACTCCATTAACATCCCTGCTTTGTTCTTTATTTATCTCCCCTTTGATTCGCTATCACTGCAGCGTCACTTAATAAGGCTGTTCTTCCTTCGTACAAACAATACGAATTAACCCGTGTTTTTTATCGCAGCACGCGAAAAAATAAACATTGTGGTGGAAAGTGACGGGTACCCCACTTAGGTAGTGAGATATAAGTTGGTGGGGGTCTTAGGCAAGAATAGTATAAGAAATGAGACAGCAAAAATAACGCGTACAGTAGCACGACGTTTACGACTATGCTCTTCACGATGAATCGACTATGTGTTTGTGACTCTCTGAGTCATTTTTCCACAAGATTTTCTCTGCGCACTACGACACAAAACTACGTGGCAGAACATCGACGTATTCTATGACAAATTTTATGTGTACCTGAAAACTATGCTGTCCTGAGTATCCCGTTTTAATAAACAAGCATTAAACGCTCACCGTCCGGATTTCACCAAATGCGACATAGGCAACAAGGTAATTCACAAACGTAATAATCATCATCAGCTCGTTTTCTTTTCGCTGAAGTACAAAAGCCTCTCCTACTGATCTCCAAATTACCCTTACTTGGGCCGTCTGACCACATCTTCCCCATGAAAATTTTCTAATTTCTTACACCACCTATCTCTCTGCCATCCTCCCCTGCGCTTCCTCTTCCCTTTAGCAGCCATTCTGCAACTCTAATAAACTGCCGGTCATATACCTTATGCGTTACATGGCCTGCTCGGCTTCGTATCTCTGTCTCATTCTCAGCTAGAAAACCGGCTATCTCCGTTTACTCCTTAATCCACACCGCTGTATTCTCGTCTCCAGACCGTACATTTAACTTTTATGCGTTGCATATTGCAATCACTCAGTTCAGCCCTTGGGCGCGGCCGGGCAGCCACCAATGACCTTTAGCGCAACCACGTGACGTGACGTCACGACAGCCGGAGGAAAAGCTGGGCCCCACCTCGCGCAATATGCAACGCATTCTTGGCTTAACCAAGCTAAGCCTGGCCATTTTTTTTTCCTTTCCATCGTTCGTTGCGTGGCTCAAGCTTCTTTGTTAACCTCCAAGTTTTGACACCATATGCAGTTATTCAGTTACTGTACACTGGTTAGAATGAATTAGTGACAGTTGCAGAATTTACAGATACTTGCAGTATCTCACTGAGCATTAAAAAAAAAATTACTGGTTGTACGTGAGACAGCGTTTGCTCGTAGCACCGGAAGCTGTGCCCCCTTCATTTGACGTGTCATTTATCTCTCTCTCCCTCTTCTGCTCGTGCAAACCCCGAGAACAATGCATGATCAGAATGGAGAGCAATGTAAGGAAATTCTTCTCTGCTCTTTATGTCAAATCTTAGCTGTGATTACAAATGCGGTGATCAATTCTGTGCTCCGTCGAAAGGTTGAGCGCCGCATAGGTAGATATTGCTCTGGCTTACCATGTGGTGCAGTGCAAAATCAGAAGAACGTTCCAATTTCTCTGTTGCTCTGAGGTGGGAGACTGCACATATTTCGTGCAAAGCACATCAAAGCACCTCGCCATTTCGTCCCTTCCTACCACTGCCTTCCTTCCTACTGTGTCCTTTATCCTACTAATTTCATTCTTCCCGCTTCACACACCAGGAACGTGAGGGTTGCGCCGACCCTCATGGTCATCATTGTCTGAGAGTATTAGGGACATGTCTTGGCTATTTCCCTTACGGGACGAGATAATTGCGAAACGAAATGCAGTGAAGTCAACCATCGCACGTCCTGTTTGCTACCCTACACAGTGGGAAGGGAGTTGAGGAATGAAAGTAAAGGAAAGATCGGGAACACTGAGGGTGCCGTTTTGTCTGGAAGGGCACACAGTGACCACAGTGATTCAAAAGCCTGTCAACTTTACTACTTGCGAAGCAAGCGGACCCAATCCAAGCACCTTTGCCACCGAGAATGATCTCGAGACCGGACGGCCCAACCACTTTCAGAGTAGAAGGTGCGGATTGTGGCAGCGGGTAAAAGATGCACAGGAGGCATTCTCTAGACTTCTCAGATAGCGAGCCCTTAAAAAAAAAACAATCTGGCTGTGGAATCCACGAAGGAGCACAATAACGATATTATTGCTAGTATTGCGGAACGGGCCTTTCCAACGGTTGAAATCTGAAGTGCGCCTGGGAAGCGTGACTCCCCGCGTAACGCATTTCTTAACGATGTTCATCCTTCGACTCGTTTTCTTATCGCGCGTCCTGCCCGGTGGAAAGAGCCGCTGATAACGGTGACACAGGGAGGGGCACGCGAACCGACGTCGACGCACCAAAAAAGATAAACACGGGGGAACAAGGACAATCAAAACCGCTCCGAATAACCTAGGCCTCCGCGTTTGATCACGCGTGCGTAAACGTATCCGCACCGTAGCCACAGCCGCAGCCGCTCCGTGCGCGGTGGGACGTATAGCGTTTCCGCGTCCGCACCGGCCCTTTTTCCGGCTCCATTTTGCGGTGCCACTCCGCGTGTCCCGCCGCTCTTGGTCGCATCTCTCTCTCTCTCTCTCTATCTCTCTCTCTATCTCTCTCTCACACACACTCTCTCTCTCTCTCTCTCTCTCTCTCTTGTGAGCTTGCGGTTTGCCCAACAGACGACACGCTAAAAAGAGTGTGGAAATCTCAAAAAAAAAAAAAGAGCGAAGTGGCCTCGCCCAGCCGCTTTCTCACTCTGGCTGCTCCAAGGTGGTGTGGCTGGTGGCGGTGGCGGCGGTGGGCCGTGTTTGTGCAAGCCCTTATTCGACGGTGAGAGCGAAAACAAGCCTCCTAACGGCAACAATGGCACTGGATGGGCCGCTGAAGAGAGCCAGCCCGCGGAAGGGGGGGGGGGGGTGATGCTTTGAGGCGGAGGGGTGGCGTGTGTCGTTTCGAAAATGGAAACAGAGTCCACTGCAACGCGGCAGCAGGCTCCCGTCGGTCAGGCAGCGACCAAGGGGCCTTCACTGAAAGAGCAGAAAATCGAGATAGACGGCGCTGTTCCTTTTCTTCTTTGTCTTCGCAGTTGTTTTTTTTTTGTGTGTCGTTTGACGTTGTTGTTTGCTGGGAACCCGCGTGTTTGCGTGTTTTTTTGATTTCGGGCTGGCCGAGAAAGCAAATAGTGAGAGCGACGACAAAGGAGGGTTATGTGAGATATGTTGTCCTTTCTGTATTTCATATAGAAGCCCCTCCCTCTCATCCCGTGTCTAAGTAGCTGTAAAGGTGGGCTTAAATCCGCTTCCACCTCTCTCTCTCTCTCTCTCTCTCTCTCTGTTGATGTGTACTGTTCTTTATTTTCACGTCTACGAATACACAGGCCCAAAAAACAGTGGAGTTGAAATTGCTCGGAAGGAGGGAATAATTTTAGCAGAACGTTATCGATGGTCACTTAACGCTCGTCCCGTGTCTATCTGCGCATCGATCGTTTGCTGTGCTGCACTAAATATAAAAAAAATGATTAACTTCGACATGTTGGGCCTTTCGTACCTGTCTGTTGTCGTACGGTTTTACTGCTTCGCGCAACATGCTCTTGGAATAAAATTAACGGAATACAAACTAGGTCAATCTGCCACCTTTGCTTCAACCCAACGTAGTTTAGTGAACGTATTCTCGACGTCACAGTGACCCTTCGCAGTGCAGAGCATCGTCGATATCGCGTGCACTTCCTAGCACATCAGGTATGTGAAGCGCTGGCAAATGCGATGCGTTGGGCCATTGTCGAATTCATGTAATCGTGGCTACAAAAAAAGAAAGAAAGAAAAAGCAACAATATTTCGTTCACTCGAGAACGGCAGACGCTGAACACAATATACATGTCGGTTTTCGCTTGGGCGTTTAGCAAAAAAGAAGCACGCACATATTCCTGTTATGAATGACATTACTAGTATATCTTTACCACTTGCAAGCGCGAGGGGAACAGCCTTCCGTTAGTTTTGTAACACCTGCATTTATTTTTTTATATTTTACGCGAAGACAAACTTCGGGGAGAAAGAAGCCCGATTTCGCTAAAGCTTGCTCAAGGTGCAAAAATGTCAAAATATTGGGTTCCAGCCGGAAACGAAAGACCCTGTGTATAGAGTGTACCGGTTTGTTTTCTTTGTGCTCGTGTTTCTTTCTGTTTGTTTGACTTACCCTCTCTTTTTTTCTTCTTCTAGTTCCTTTCCCCTCATGAAGGGTAGACTACGGGCATTACCTCTGGTTATCCTGCCTGCCTTTATATACATTCCTTCTTACTCTCCTACAGTTCATACAGTGCAGTCAGTGCTCCCCTTCGCAAGACTGTTAAACAAACTATAAAAGCGCAGCACACGGTGAAAAACAATGAAGGCAGCCGCATAGCATGAACATTTGCGCAGTACCGCACACAAGCAGAAAGTGAAAGTACGCTCAGAAACACACGCAGTTAGAAATTTGCCGAACATTGAATACATTTAAGAGTCCTTTTATATGGCAACCCAAGATGTATGATGGGATCAACGCCTAGGTCACCTCTCTCATTCCTCTGAGCACTCAAACAGTTGGGAGCTACCATAGCGAACATGTTAAGCCTGGGACAAGCTGCCAAATGTATACTAGCCATCTTCCTTACCTGCGCTACAAACTCAAAATTTTATGCCTGATGCTCAATCTCTTAAGTGAACAAACAAGAAAACAAATTTTCCGTAACATTATGGGGCTGTCAGGTATGGAGTTCTGATTGCGTCAAACTGGCTAAATCCTGCACTCACTAAGCGTCAATAGACGGTTCTAAAAATAGAGGATCCAAAGTTCCGAGAGAGTATAAAATAGGGAGCTTGAAGAACGCTGAAACCGAACGGCGTAGCGTATGCATAAATATCTGAACCTAATTGCAGACCCTCGGCATCTTTTAGTGCGCCCTGCGGAGAGTCCCCTAATTTTCGGTACCCTATTTATAGAACTCCCCAATAATGCCAAAGTTGCACATAGGAAAATCGTTTTTTTTTCGGTTACGCAAAGCTGCTTAGCGACACTATTTCTAAATCTCCATATTCTTAGCCAATCGCACATAGCGTCTCGCCTGTACGACTGCCAGCACGCCCGCTTCAACCCACGAGGCGCAATTTCTCCGCTTATCGCGCCGTGGCGGCGCCCGCAGCCGCTCACTCGAGTGTTATGTCCACACGGCACGTTCAAAACGACCGACGAAGCCGCATTGTAACAAGAGAAGAACAAGACCAAACAAAGAAGTGAAACAAAATCCGGAACAGATGCTTGGTCAGTCGTGCCACTCCGACAATGGCGGCTGCTGTTCGATACACGGCGCATATGCACTTATATGCGGGAGGTTCCCGAAGGTCATGTGCCTTTCGGAAACCCCGGTAGCAGATGTTCGCGGCTTCCACTTGACGCAGGTACGGGCGTCTGACGTCAGTGGGCCGAGAACGTGGCGCCACTCGGCGGGTAAAGGCGCGAGAAAACAAGAAACGGTAAAGCAACCACGCAGATGCCGAACACATGTCCGTCGTGTGCTCGCTCACGCCTCCTTTCTGTCCGAGAGACACTCGGTCAAAGTTCGCGGCTTAACGCGAGGCCTGTGCAGAGCGCCGCTTTGCGCCGGTAACCCAAAGGGTTACTCTTTTTGCAGACCTGCATCTACATGTAGAACGTCGGAAAGGAAAACTTGCCTTTTTAGCTGACATTTGCTGCGTGTTTTGAAGCAGTAGCGGTGGATGCTTCGTTAGGTCGCGTCTCCGATTCTATAGAGCGCTTTTGCGAAAGTGTCCAATGATACAGCCTTGCTGCCCTGCATGGCTTCTGTTAGCGAAACATAAAGCTGTCTCGGCTTACCGAGGAAAACTATAGACGCGCTGGCAGAAAGCAGGCGTCACTCAACGGTGGCTGTCGAATACGAGGCAAGGGCGACGTCGCGTGGACCCGGTTCCTAGTAATGTGCAGTGGCCACCATTGCAAGTTTGACGCCCGCAGGCGACTGTGACAGGCTGTGAGACAGGCGATATCTTCAGGAGGGTCCTTCGTTTGGCTGCGGTACTTAGGCGCGTACAAAATGTCATAGCAGCTCTGCTCCTCACGTGCAGCTGCTTTGAACAGTTATATTTGGGTGAGTATTGATAGATTTGGAAATATATCTATCAAACGTTGCCAGCCGGAGATACGCAATGCATCCGGTGTCCGCATTCCGTTCTTTGCTCCGCTGTGCAGTATTGACCAGCACAGATGCGACAGCGTCAAACGCTACGTGCAGAGCTTTCATGGTTTATGAAACGTCTTCAACGACATCCTTCAGTGCGCCGGCAACGTCAGGACAAACAAGCACTGTCTTTTGTAATTTTTTTTTACATTTTTCATTAAATTTTTTTTATACACACGGGAGGCCATTTGGGGGTTGGAGGTCATTCTATAAATGACGACGTGCTGAACGGTCCATTTTTTCCACCGCATGATTGTCTAGAGCTATCAAGCGAAATAGAGACTTGTTGGGCACGCCTGCCTCGTTCTGACATGGTCCCCAGTCCCAACCAGTCACCACTTAGCGGCGGCCAAAATCCACTTTGAGGACACAGGACACGTTGGCGCCTTTGATGGCACCGGCTAATCCTCGTCATCTGGCAAACAATATGAAATCACAGAATGTGTCGAAAAGCACTCAGTACAGTCAGGTAGCATGGACAAAGAGATCTGTTAATAGTTTTTAGCGTAAAAAAACGCACGACATGAGAGAAGCCGCACAGGACAGAAACTCTGTCTGCAAATGTTCTTTTCGGCAAAAACGCACAAGGAGGATTGTCCATTCCGTGTGATTATTTCGGAGAAAGGCTGTGTTATATGTTAATATGTTATTAATGTTGTTAAGATGTTATTATGTGTTGTTAATATGGCTGTTAATATGTTGCATGTTTCTTCCAGGCAAACTTAAGGTTTGGCTATTGACGATTCGTTTACGATTAGCAGTTCAGACGAGGTGATTAATATGTTGAAAGACAACTGTCTTGAGACCTTCTGCGCCTTCTCGCGTGACATTACATATCTATTTTACTCTTTACCGCATACAGAGTTGTTTGTTTGCGTGGAGGACGCCATTGACATTCATGGTGTGGTGAGATTTCAGAGTGAAGCCGGTCTAACTGCTAATCAGTTCTTAGAACCTTTGAAGTTTTCTTTGTCATCGGCGTTCGCAGCTTGGTGTGATTCAACGTTCAGACAGAAAGAAGGCGTTTGCACGGGCTCTTGCCTCGCCCCAAATTTAAGTGACCTTTTTCTTGCACATTGTGACAGGATTTTGTGTTCTCGCTTGGAAAAAAAGGCGGTTGCAAAATTTTTCAGATACGTGGATGACTGGTGATTTGCGATTGCACCGCGTTTGCCACATCGACAATTTGATCTGCATTCCACGAATGTCTAAAACATCTCACCTTAACATGTGAAGAGTCCGTTGACAGACGCATTCGGTTCTTCATGCCTTAAGCACTGATACATGGTGGTGTTATGATCCAAGAGGAGAGAAGCCCTTTCTTCCATACGCATCAGCACACTCGGAAAATCACCGCCTAAGCACTTTGCACAGATGGTTAATCGGCGGAGCTGAAACGTGCGGCCCCGGTGTTTATCACTGGGTTAATCTCAGTGGATCATTAAACCATAGCTTGGTAGGCTGCGGGATGTAGGCGGAGGTGATGTACGATGCTACACCACGGCCGCTGCCAGCACGCCTGACCGTTTCCCAGCCCAGCGTTGCAAGGAAGACCGATGTTTGGCGCGCACCCGACCATCATCCGTCCTGCTGTCATTGCGGAGGAGCGGGCCATGTCTACTGCCGGTGCCCATACAGCGAACTGAGGCTGCGAGGGTTCGCCACGAATGCTACATGCCCACATCAAGGTGAACGATCTCGCTATGTCGCCGAGTACCTCGCCGCCTCTCAGTGGAGCCCTCGGCGACCGTCCCGTTCACCGTCGCCTGGCTGCTACCTGTCGCCGCAGCGCCGGCCATACACTGACCCAGCGTGGGGCCGATCCATCAGCCAATATCAGGAAAACTAAACGCAGGACCCGATGGAGGTGCAGTTTTTGTTCGTCGAACTGAAGAACAACCTCCGCCACCAACGAATACGGCGAAAAAACTATTTAGACGGCACATAAACGAGATGCCGCCATCCCAGTGAATTAAAGAAGCAAAGAATACGCCGACAAGAGATGTTCCAGCCACAGGTCAACACGACGCAGCCGTGATCCGACGCCAACACCTAACTGCAACGCAAGAAAAAGAACCGCCGACCTCGACGTGCTTCTCGGTGGCCACGCACTCACCGCCTTAGTGGACACAGGAGTCGACTACACCGTGAGGAATGGGCCCATTGCGTCCCAGTTGAAGAAAGTTAAGACTGCATGAGAAGGCCTTCAATTCCGGGAACCTGGAGGACACCAGATAACGCTGACTGGAATCTACATGGCAAGAATTACCATTCATGACCGGGCGTACCCTGGCACCTTCGTTATGCTCCAACAGTGTTCACGAGACGTCATACTCGGCATGGACTTCCTGAACCAACGCGGCGCAATCATCGCCCTGGAGTCAAAGTCAATAAGGCTATCCGGGTATCAAGCGATACCACCGGAGAGCGCTCATAGTCTTCATGAGTTGAGTATGCATACTTGAGGATCAATTCAGCTGCTCCAGCATTGTGATCTCCGTCGGCAGCGAAACACCCGTAGATCTAGAAGGCGTCATCGAGGGTTACTAACGTCTACTGCCTGACCATGAAATTTGCGTCGCAAAAAGGATCGCTCGACTGCATGGAGGGAAAGCAAAAGTTATCCTGAGAAACTTCAGCGAAGAGTTCAAGCATATCAACAAGGGCACAACGATCGCATACATCGATGAAATTGTGGAAACCGGCAATGCGTTTGTCCTCTTGCATTGTGCCGTATCTACCCTGACGACCATAGTTACCAAAAAAGACAGACACAAATCGAAGCCTCCCCATGAGTAAGCAGCAACAGCTCAGAAATCTTCTCCGATGACGGAAACACTGCTTTTCGACGTCATTGATGATTCGACAAAGACCAGTGCCAAAGCAGCGCATAATAACCGAAGAGTGCGCTCGACCACTCCGTCAAAGCCCTTACCGAGTTTTAAAGCGAGAACGTGAAGACAGGCAACAAGTCGAAAAAATTGTAAAACAAGCATGTGACACCCCCTCGGGCATAATCTTCGTTGGCCCGCCAGGCTTGGTGGCCTACCAGGTTCGGTAGGCAACATTTATCACTGCACCACAATAAACACCGACGAGTGCAGCTGCTCGGCGGTCAGTCATTGTTCAGTACCACCACGCTGCGGAACGTCCGTCTAACGGAGGGTGCCTCGAGCCCTCCCTTGATCATGAACCCGGGCAGATCGTGATACTGGCAACGAGTACCCACGGATCGTCCCACGGTGCCGCGAGCGGCGAAACACCACCCCCATTGCTGCCGCGATGCCGCTGTTCGGAAGGCTCGAGCTGTTCGAGGGAGATGGGTCCGCCTGGCCAATTTACGAGGAACAAATCCACGTGTTCTTCCGGGTAAACGATACACCCGAGGCCAAACAGCGGGACATTTCCTTGGTCAGCTGCGGGACCCGCGTCTTCATTATCCTGCTCGACCTTCTCAAGCCAGCCACGCCTTATGTTAAGACGCCGGGTGAGCTGCTCGCCATATTGCGCTCTTTTTAAAACCTAGCACCGTGCACACTAATGGAGCGTTTCCGCTTCAACAACCGGAGCCACCGGGAAGGAGAGACCCTCGGGCAGTTCGTTGCTGCGCTACGAGGGTTAGCGTGTGCCTGCGCCTTCGGAGACCTACTGGATTCGCTGCTCCGGGACCGTTTCGTCTGCGGCATCAACAACAGCGTCATGCAGACGCAACTCCTGGAGCTTCCCGACCCCTCGCTGGACGACGCCGTGAAAGCAGCGCTGGCAATAGAAGCTGCCGTCAAGGACGCCGGCGAGATTGCCCGTGCGACTGGCTCACTGTCGGCGGAAGCGGCGGTCAACAAGTTGGCGACAAAGGGCAGTACCTGCAGTCGCTGTTGTGGTGCCCACTCCCCCTCGCAGTGCCAATTCTATCAAGCACAATGCTTCACGTGTGGGAAAACTGGGCACCTGCACGGGTATGACGAAGGGGGAGGGCAAACAGCAAACAGCAGCAGCAGCCTGGTACAAGGCCAGGTACCACATAAGCCCGCGTCCAGGGTAGCCGTTGCAAGGGTACGCGGCGGGGGCGTGCGGCAGCAGGCTCAAGTTCTTCGGCGAGTAGGCTCCATGTCCTGGCCGGAGACCCACCGATTTTCGACATGTGTCACACAGGCTTTGTACCGTCGTCTGAGCCGCCGTACACGCTGACCATCTAAACCTGCGGGCACTCCATTTCCATGGAGCTGGACACAGGGGCCAGCGTGTCTGTCATGGCCGGGAAAAGGTTCAAGCGTACCTTCCCCGGACTGTTCGTCGAGGTTTCGGGCGTGATGCTACGCAGCTACTCCGGGCAGCTCTCCCAGGTCCAGGGTCAGGCATAGGTCAGCGGTCGCCTTGGCGACAGGGAGGCAACCCTTCCCCTCTACTTAAACAAGCGGTCGTCGCCGACGCTGCTGGGCCGAAACTGGATTCATGCACTAGGCGTTTGTCTGCCCAAGTACCAGGAAGCCAGCCAACATGTAGTGAAAGGCGTCCCCATCCTCCTGACAGAGTTCAAGTCCCTGTCCCAGCCAGGGATGGGCACACTTGCTGGCACGACGGCTGGCATCTATGCACCTGAGGGAGGCCGGCCACGTTTTTTCAAGCCTCGCCCACTGCCGTTCGCCCTGAAGCACGGGGTCACCCAGGAGCTGCGACGGTTACAGCGAGAGGGCATCCTGGTGCCCGTCAAGAGGTCCGAATGGGCCGCTTCCATCGTATCAGCCCTCAAGCGAGACAGCAGTGTCAGGATCTGCAGGCATTTCAAGGTTGCCATCAACCCCATCGCTACTGTTGACAAGTACCCGTTGCCCCGGATTGACGATCTCTGGTCAGCGTTGTCCGGTGGACAGAAGTTTACCAAGCTCGACCTCAAAGATGCTTACCAGCAGCCCGTGCTCCAGGGTGCCTCCCGGAAGAATGTCACAATATCGCCAACTTTGGGGCTCCTTCCGTACACGCGCTTACCGTTTGGCGTGGCCTCAGCCCCAGCCATATTTCAGAGGGAGACGGATAACCTCTTCAGGGGCATGAGGCACGTGGTGTACTTCGATGACATCCTGGTTACTGGCAGCGACGATAGGGACACCTGCAAAACCTGCACAACGTCCTGGCACGGCTGGAGGACGCCGGTCTCAAGTTCAAGCTGGCGTTTTCCTGACCCCCAGTGTTGAGTACTTGGGAGATGACATTTCCCAGGCTGGCCTTGTCCCGGCTCCCCACAATGTTGATGCTGTGCTCAAGGCGCCTAAGCCTCAGGACAAGAAGGAGCTTCAGAGCTACCTCGGCCTCACCAACTTGTACAGGAGTTTTCTGCCGAACCTGTCGGAGCATCTAAAGCAGCTCCTACTTCTGCTTCGAGATGGTCAGCAATGGGTCTGGAAGAAGGAGCAGGACCGGGCCTTCCAGCGCAGCAAGGAGCTGATCACCAAGACTCCAGTGCTAGTAAACTTCGACCCTGCCAAGCCTGTCGTCCTGACCATAGATGCACCGCCGTACGGCGTGGGAGCTGTCCTGGCACACCGGGACAAGAATGGCCGGGAACGCCCTGTGTCGTTTGCTTCTCGTCGGCTTCACGCTGCAGAGCAACGCCACATCCTGCTGGACAAGGAAGGCCTGGCCCTCATGTTCGGTGTCGAACGCTTCCACCAGTATCTGTGGGGCCGGAAGTTCGACGTGGTCACGGACCACAAGCCCCTGTTGGGGCTGCTGGGGCCTGGCAAGGCAGTATCCGTGCAGGCATCATCTCGAGTGGTACGCTGGGCCTTGAGGCTGGAAGCTCACAGTTACCAGCTGGTTTACCGTCTGGGAAAGGACCTGATGACCTGAGCCGCCTGCCGCTGCCAGAGGTGCCTGATGCTGCTGCGGAACCTGTTGAAGTGTTCATGCTGGAGCACGCGTACCCGGAGGTGCTCTACAGGTCTGCGGTATCGCAAGCGGCCAGCCGGGACCCAGTCCTGTCTTAGTGTGTCAAGGCGGTGTCCCGTGGGGAGGAATTGGTTCAGCAGGCCTATAGCCACAAGGCCGCTGAGCTGAGCTTGCAGCAGAGCTGCCTACTGTGGGGTTCCAGGGTGGTGATCCCACAACGTCTCCGGTCCAGGGTCCTGCAGTTGCTGCACGCGGGTCATCCTGGCGAGGACAAGACCAAGATGGTTACCCGGTCCCATGGTTGGTGGCCTAGCCTGGACCAGGACATCGCTCGCATGATGCAGAGATGCCAAATCTGCCACGAGCATCAGCGGGCCTCGCATCATGTGGAAATCACCCCCTGGACGTTTCCACAGAGACCCTGGTCCCGCCTACATGTGGATTTTGGGGGACCCTTCAAGGGCCATTACTTCCTGGTAGTGGTGGACGCCTTTCCGAAGTGGGTGGAGCTTCTGCCTGTCACAACTCCGTCAGCAGGTGCGACCATTGCTGCGCTACGGCAGGTCTTCGCCGACCAGGGGTTGCCGGACGTCATCGTGTCCGACAATGGTCCTACTTTCGCCAGCAGAGAGTAACTGGCCTGGCTGACGAAGAACGGAATCCGCCGGATGATGGTTCCACAGTGCCACCCTACTTCGATTGGTGCAGCCGAGTGGGTGGTGCAAACCATTAAGGACAAGCTGAAGAAGAGCCAGACTGGAGATTTCCGGACGCAGATTGCCCGGATACTGTTTAAGTACCGGACCACGCCCCATGAGGTCAGTGGCCGTGCCCCCTGTGAGCTCTTGCCGGGTCGGATGGTCAACATACCGTTGGACGTCTTGCATCTGGACCTCCGATCCACAGTGCTCCTGAAGCAGCTAAAGTAGAAGCTGGCGTTTGACCAAGGGTGCCGTCCCGCGCTTTTGCCTTAGTCGGGAGCTCCAGTTTTCTCCAGGAACTTTCGTCCTGGCCCGCCCTGGTCCGCCAGACAGGTGGTGTCTCCTGCCAGCGCCTCATCACTGCTCATCCGCATGCCAGACGGGGTCACATGACACAGGCACGCCGACCATGTTAGGCCTCGCCTCGGGACATGGCCAGCACCCTCGGATGCCACTTCCGAGTTCCAGCCTGCAGGAGGACTAGCGGCTGTACCAGTCGCTTCCAGCGGAGCCCCACCCACCTCGGGGACGGCAAGCGTTGCCAGTTGTGCGGCACCCGTTGGACCGGTGTCGAGCCCGACACCACTCACAAGGCCGACCACTGCGGACCCTCCGAATGGAGCGAGGCTTGCTTAGGCAGCACCTGGCGTTGCCACCCCTCGCCCGTCCACACCGGTGCCCAAGCGGAGTACTCGATGGTGCAGGCTACCGGACCGTTACTCGCCTTGGTAGCAGGCACCGTCGACCAGGCTAGCGTGGAGGCAGAGCCTGGAACTTTGAACTAGGATGTTTGTTGTTGACAAACTGGGGGTTAGGGGTTGTAACAAGCATGTGACGCCCCCTCGGGCATAATATTCGTTGGCCCGCCAGGCTTGGTGGCCTGCCAGGCTCGGTAGGCAATATTTGTCACTGCACCGCCATAAACACCGACGAGCACAACTGCTCGGCGGTCAGTCATCGTTGAGTACCACCACGCTGCGGAACGTCCGTCTAACGGAGGGTGCCTCTAGCCCTTCCTTGTTCACGAACCCGGGCGGATCGTGACAAAAATGCTGCGCGTGAATAGAGGGCGCACTTAATCGGCTCTGCAACGCTAAATACTTCTCGTCGATGGATCTCAAGACTGTCTACTGGCAAATAAAAGTCGACTAGAGTAATCGCGAAAAGGCCGCCTTCGTCATGTCAGACGGCCACCATGAGTTCAAGGTTATGCCATACGGATTGCGCTCGGCGCCTTCAACGTTCCAACGTCTGATGGACACGGCGTTAGCATGATTGAAGTGGCAGAACTTTATTGTTTACTGAGGCGGCTTGCGACAGTACTAGAGGCCATCAAGTCATCAGGGCTCACTCTGAAGTCGGAAAAGTGCCGCTTCGCTTAGGTTGAGCTTCTGTTCCTGGACCACCTCATCAGCAAAACTGGAGTCCTTTGTGGCCTACAGAAGATAGTTGTCATAACGAAGTTCCAGCAGCCCATCGACAAGAAGGCACTGCGTAGATTTCTTAGCATGTGTGCCTACTACAGGCGCTTTGTCAAGGACTTTTCACGCATCGCTGAGCCGCTGACACGTCTAACTAAATGTGATGTCTAGTTCAGGTGGGAAACGCCGCAGGTTGACGCGTTTCAAGAACTCAAACGACGCATGCAGTCGCCACTGGTACTTGCGCACTTCGCAGAGGACGCCGATACAGAAATTCACGCTGATACCAGTAGGCTAGGCCTCAGTGCCATCCGAGTCCAGAGGAAAGACGGACTTGAACGGTTTGTAGCTTGCGCTAGCAGGTCGCTGTCAGAAGTGGAAGGCAATTATTCTACGACCGAATAGCAATGCCTCGCCATTATTTGGGCTACAGCGAAATTCCGCCGTTACTTATATGACTGGCCGTTCAAAGTCGTCAGCGACCATCACGCTTGGAGTTGGCTAGTTAATTTAAAGGACCCTTGAGGACGCCTTGTGCGGTGTAGCCTCAGACTTCAAGAATATGGTATGACTGTAATCTACAAGTCCCGAAGAAAACACTCTGATGCCTACTGCCTGTCTCGCGCTCCCATGGACCCGCCGCCCCAAGATGACCAACACGAGGACGCCTTTTTAGGTACACTAAGTGCGGACGACTTTGCCGAGCAGCAGCGAGGCAACCCGAAGCTCAGAAACCTTGCTGAGTACTTGCAAGGCAAGACCGACTTTGTCCCAAGCGTATTTAGGCGCGGATTGCCTTCGTTTTTCTTACGAAATGACGCCCTGGTGAAGAACTTTTCGCCAGCCCGCGCGAGCTACCTACTCGTTGTGCCCGCACCACTCCGGCCAGAAGTCCTGCACGCCCTACACCATGATAAGAAAGCCGGGCACCTTGGATTTTCCCGTACGCTCGCAAGTATACAAGAGAAGTACCATTGGCCGCACCTGACCACCGAAGTCGCCCGTTATGGGAAGACATGTCGAGATTGCCAGCGACTTAAGACACCACCGACACGGCCGGCGGGATTACTGCAGCCGATTGAGCTTCCTTGCCGACTGTTTCAGCAGGTCGGGATGGATTTGTTGGGACCCTTTCCGACGTCAACATCTGGAAACACGTTAATAGAGGACGCAGGTTAGCGCGCAGCTCTTATTCTACGTCGGCCGCAGTGGCACATGGCGAGGCTGAGCGATGCCGCGCGCTCTTGGAGGTAATCTGCGGTAGGTGCGAAGTATAGGCGACCCGAAAAGCCTGGTTGCGTTGTGTGCGCTATGAATTTCCGCGCGCCTAGTTCGCGTTGAAGCTAGAGGTAGCAGGAAGGGCAATTCACTCGCCGCTGCTGCCGCTCTTCATTACGCTGGCGTTATGACAGCGAGCGTCCGCGGTCATGGAGTCAGATGTGCTCACGTTTGCTTCTGTGCGCGTCACGCCATGCTTGTTATATTAGTTAATGGGCATGTGTTTACGGTACTTTGCACAGCCGATAAAGCTGCTAACCTTACTTCATAAAGCTGACCGATAATAGCTATCCCAATCAATGATTCGCATTTCAGGGAAAACTGCGAGTTCTTTCGATCAGTTTTCTATAAAGACTCGATAAAACACTTTGAAAAAGTCAAGTAAAATGAAGTAAACCTGCAGCTGAGGTCGATGGCCAGTGATATGACGCGTATCAATTTCATTGATTCGTAACTGTCGAGAGACCTAACCAGTGTTTAAATGGTGACACGTTCCTTCTCAATGTGGGCATTTGTGTGTTTAGGAATTCGGCACTCAAGTAATTAGCATGCGGTGCTTCTTAGTGAAATTGGACGAAAGTTGGAAACGATAGTTTATTTGCCTGCTTTGTGAATCGAGATTACCCTTGCCAACTTCCATTCCATATGTTGCTAGTGACTGTTTCATTATGATGAAGAAACATTTGCTTACCCGTACAAGATACGGCGTTTGGAATTCATTTCTTGTATTGTCAAGCCCTGCTTTTTTGTCCCGATTTCAGTTTCTTTTTTCGTATTTTAATTTTAGCTGGATTTTAAATATTGCAACCTCGTCTTTGAAGGGTCCTTTTGTGCAGTTCCTATTGTGTTCTTCGACGAGCCGCCTTATTATTCGTAAAAGCTAACTAAAGCAATCATTCAGCAAATTATTCCTGTTCAGCTTTCTTCGACAGCCATTGTACTCTCCTTCTGGTTTCTGGGATTTAAATAAGTCCGAAACACTTAGCGTGTATCTTTCAGAACATTAGAAAGAGAACAGGGGAAAAAATAGAATTTGGCCAACTTTCAGAAGTGCTTCAACGGGGCTAGTTAGCGCGGCATGACTTTATGGTGTATGACGCTGCGAAGGTGATACGCGCATAAACACTAACATGAAGCACAAGGGTCGAACACAGACTTTAGCTACCTTTATTTTAGAGCCCACGTAACTGATAAATAGCACGAAAAAACTTGCAAACTTTAGGATTTGATTTTTGTTTTGAGGATTTTCGGAATATCTCTTTGAATTTCCCGTGGAAATTGTCGAGGTTTATCCCTGGGTCGTAAATTTTTTAATTACTTTTGGTCAGGATGTTGTTACGAATACAAAAGCATATGGTGTGTATGGATGTCTTCCACAAAAATTCAATGCCTGAATAAGCATCGCTGTCAAGCGGCTTGAATGACAGGGCATCGACTGTTAGGTACCATCAGTATTCCTAGAGAGAAAGTTAAGTGATTTGAAGGGTGTTTTTACATTCCTTCTCTGGAATGAAACTAAATGTTTCCCTGTGGTCCGATGTAACATCAAGTAATGGAATATTTGCTTTATATGGAAGAAGATGTTTGCTTAAGGACATGAGTGCGTTTCTTGTATGTCAGCAGAGCTGCCTTGCCCTCCGGCCCATCGAAGGTTGCGTCCTGTCTTTGTGCTCCAAAATAATGCTCGCAGCACCTCATTTAAGCACTTGAGCTCACAACCGTGCCAGTTTTCGTTGATGTAGAAGACTCATTCCAAATTTATTCGATCTTGGGTGCTTCTGGAGGGACGTTTCTTACAATATTGTGTACTGTCGAAGTGTACTTTCCAGTATGCAGTAACAAGAGGCTTTGGTCACGGCACGCCGACCCGTGCTTGCTTTCTTTGAAATAATGTCGCATTCGTTCATTTTGCCGTCCTCTAAAGGTGGCTCCATTCATACCTGGTGCCTTATTGGGAATGTTTAAGTTTACTTTCACTGAAGGAAGCACGACGAAGCATGCGATGCGGCAGCGCTGCCATACCACGCCATAGAAAGTCTCCTGCACTAATACAGCGCACTTAGATTGCACCACCCAAAAGACCCCGAGAGTGGGAAGCGAGATGCCCGACTCACTGGTGAGCTGGCTTGCACTATAGTTCAATATAATATGTGCGTACTCTAACAATCCCGCGAGACCACTTGTCTAATATTGCGCATGGGTTCTTTTCCACTGATTTCATTATCTTTCACCTTTCACCTTTCATTATATTTCATTTTCTTATCACCTATTGCAAAGAGCGGATGATGTTGGCGATATCTTGAGCATGGCTTCCTGCCTGCCACTGACGAAAGACAAAAATCACGGAGAATAGGAAGCAAAAAAAAATATTTGTATGACCAGAAGAGGGAGACGTAACGCTCGTGCCCTCTGCTCATATGTCCGTGTTCTTCCGCATCGCGCTGTTCATAACACGGCCCGGTCCGTTGCGGCCTGGCGCAGCCCACGCCGGCCCTCAACCCGCGCACCGAGGGTCGACATTGTCTTTTCGAGGGAAAACCCCCCGGAACAGGGCGCGGTTATATGAACCACGCGACCGACCAGCCGTCGTGTGCCAGCCGCGGTGCATGGTGCGGTGTCCGCGGAAGCGCGCGCGAGAGAAAGAGAGAGAATGCGGGAGAAAGCTCATTTATCCCCGCGATCTCTCATTAGAAGCCGGTGCCTTCGCGCGGCGCGGCGCGCTCAATTTGGGCAGGGAACGCGCAGCGGCGTAATGACCGACCACGACTTGGCGCACCAGAATGCCCCGGTCCCCCCCTGCCCCGCCGATGCGTATGTGCGCTACGCCCGCAGCTCCGCGCCATACACAGACGTCGCAGAATCGGCCGTGAGGGCTGTCTATACCTGCGGCGTATGGTGCGGTTAGGTAGCGGATGCCATTAAGTCGCCGCTCCGTGGAAGACCGTCGCGGCAATCGTGTGGGATACCAGAGCGCCACGTGGTCCAAGTCGTCGGAGCCCGTATAGATCGCAGATTCAGAGCCTCCGGCGGGAATATGCACATATCGTTAGGCTTTTGGCCCAACTGCCGGTACCAACATTCGTCGGAACCTCCGCGGAAAGGCGAGCACTGATCGAGCGTGCTTAGTCGCGTCTTTCATTGGGGTCCCCACTTGTGGGAAGGCTTGAGGTTAGCTTTGTCCCGCACGTTTCTTAACCCGCTGCTCGAACATGACAGGTGACCAACCGGTGCACCGCTCGCTCTGCTGCCGAGCTGCCCCGGATTGTCGCCGTCGTCCTATCTAACTCGAGCGCGGAGAGCACGTGGACGCACAAGCCTTTGTCAACTTCGACAGTTTTGTCAACTTCGTCATAACAACGTAGCCTAAACAAGCTACGAAAGCAGATGTGCTTCCCAAAACGCCTTTTCTTCTATTGCGCAGCAATCATCTAGCCTTCAGGGGCCACCTTTTTGGTTGCGAGAAGTGAACTTGAGAGGACATCCATGCAGTTTCGACGCAAGCTTGGTACCATGTTGAAGGAAAAGAACCAGTCACTAAAGACAAAAGACAAGACGAGAGCTTCACATCTCTCTTCTTGTGAACCTTGTGTGAACCTCTCATCTTGTCTTTTATCTCTTGTGACTGGTTTGTTTCCTTCAAGTATGTATCACCTGACCCGGATTTCAACCCGTCTTGGTACCACGTCTGTGAAAACCCATCTGGAATCTCTCGAATTCATTCGCGCGAGTTCCCATAAGTCGAGACCACCCGCTCAGTTAAAACAACTCGAGATAAGTTACTCGTGCCTTCCCTTGGAGTTCACGATGCATTATCGCCGTCAAGAAAGACTCGCCGGAAGCACTTTCAGCCAATTAAACTCGATGCGACGACGTCCAGAAATACACGCGCCCGGCGAAGACGTTTCCTTCACTCACACAATTTTTTTCTCCCGCGTTCGCGCGGCGAGACGGCTATTTACCTGTGTTCGGTGCGGCGGAGCGCGCTTTCTCCAGTTCGGCAGTGTAGCGAACACTTGTAAGCTTAACTCTCGGCGTATATTAGCACGCAATCTCTTCTCTCGTACTCAGAGCGGCACGCCTTGAGACGCGTCTGTTTTAATATTCGCGATGAGAAAAGAAAAGTTAGAAAAAAGCGCTACTGCCGCCCACTCGACACTGCAAGTGAACTAATTTGCGCCTCGTTCACTTAGCGGGGGGCGCCTCTCCGAGCAGTGCACGACGCTTTAAGCAGCCAGAGCTGAAAAAGACCAAAGTCTAGCCGTGTCTGCACGTGTGTGTGTGTGTGTGTGCCAACGAGTCCTATCGTTTCGCTATAGCGGGAGCCGCGTGTTGAGCTTCTGCATTCAAATTAGCGGACCGGCGCGTGAGCCCCCGCGGAAGCCGTTCCGCTGTGTGTGTATGTGTGCGCGTGCGTGTGTTTGTGTGTGTGTGTGTGTGTGTGTGTGTGTGTTTGTGTGTGTGTGCGTGTGTGCGTGTGTGCGCGTGTGCGCGTGTGCGCGTGTGTGTGACTCGAGCTGGCGGCGATCCCGGGCATAACGGCGGGAGTGAAAAACTCCGGCGGCACTGGAGGGGCATAAAATTTCTGCGCCTGGAATGTCATTTAAGAAACGCGTGAACGAGAAGAGGCCTAACTCTGTCCGTTCCGCCCCCCCCCCCCTCCTTACCCACTTGCCTTCTTTCAGAAGTGGGTTTGACGTGAAGGCGTTTCAGATTTCGACGGGGGGATGCATAAATTGAAGAGTTTACGCCGCTCAAGTCACGGAGGGGTTAACATATGAAGAAAAGTAATTGCAAACGAAAACAAGGGAAATGGGGGAGGAGGGGGATATCACCTAACCTGTGTTTAGAATGCTTTTCGCTCCGCGGTATTACTTGGCAGTAGCCTTTTTTTTTCTTTTTTTGAGTCGACTGCTGACACTTCAGCGCGTGTTCGCCGAATGTATTAAACTTGCGGAAGGATTGTCGCTTCGTCTGTATACACTATTGCAAACGGGAGCGAGGCGTTCGCTAAGTGAAGAGGACTTTCAAAGTTAGCCATCTCTCGTCGCGAGAGCTACGTGCACATTTATCGCAGTTGCGGCATTTGATTTTGGGAACGTGCTGGGAAGACATCAAGGAGCATATATACCGTGGTACGTGCTAACTAAGCCACTGCGTCAGCGTTAACTGCGCCATTATTGCTTAGAACCGGTTTGAACCGGTATTCCTAAAGTACGGTTCTAGAACCTTGGCTTAGCCGTAATGTTCTCAAGTGCACTACGTTTTCTCACCTACCTATCACAAAATGATTTTAAATCATGGCACTGTTAGGTAACGCTGGCGCTGAAAGTAGGAGCAGTAGTTGCAGCAAAACTCCCAGTACTTGTTAGTAATTTTTCATGCTTGGAACCAGTATTCTAATAACAGTCGAATGTTGGCAGTCATTGGCCAAGAGACACTGATCTTTCCCATAAGGTGAAGTTGCTAGGACAAATCCAAAATCATTACTATATGAAGCCACAAAAGCTCCAAAAGCACCCCCCCCCCCCCCCCCAAGAAAAAGTGCAGATCCAGGATTGTTGAAATCTAAGCGACTCATGCTTGTTCGAGTTAGCGAGGTAGCAGCACTATCATGTAACTCGAACACAGCCGCATCGCTGGGCCCTTTGCTGTTAGCTTTCTGCGTCACAAAGAAGAAGGCATGGTGTTCGTCGAGGAAGGAATGGTTAGGAGATGCGTATGGCGCAGATAGGTTCGATCGATATTGAAATACATTTAAGACATCTATACCCTTGGGTGCCGCAGTGGTACGTGTCCATTCCGGGTGATTTGTTAAGAAGGAATACCTACCCAGTGCACATGCCCAGCAGCTAATAAACTCGTACGCAATGGCCCCGTCTGTGCTGTCTGTGCTGCTGTCTGTGCGTGCTCAGAGACTCATAGCAGGCGGCACATACCCAATGCCCCAGGTTGTTCTCCACTTGGAGAGACAGCAACCGGCAGCTAGACAGCAGCCAGGGAGCGTACAGTAGGGGCAACGGGGCAAAGAAAGCTTCGCTTTAAAAAAAAAGTAGTTTCGAGAAATATCATGATTCGCCACTTGTTTGCATACTCGAGCACATGCTGACACTAGCGCCAGTTTTTCTCCTAGCGATGGCTTTAGCCCGAAACTCTACGAACTGGAAAAGGCGCCCTCGAATCTCGAAAGCCGCAGATACTGGTCATCGACTCCGAAGCCTGTGGCCTCATCTACTCCATGGGGCCACTGACACGGTCAAAGTTTAGTTTATTTAAAAATCAAAAATGTACAAAAAGACGGAGTAGTGGAGCCAGGGAAGAAGCTGAACCAGTCAGCTTGACTGGCCTTCGACTCATCACTCTTCAAAGGGGAAGGCAGTGATATGCGAGAAACTTAAGACGAGCATTGAAAGGCAACCGCTATGATTGATCCGCCAAGTACAGGTGAGATGGGTAACCATCACCGTAAACATCACGACGGGTTACCGATCTAAGCCATGCCTTTAAATAGGCTCTTTTATACATCGTGCTTCGCTTTCTTCTATTTCACGCCCCGTCATAATATCAACAAAGCGTCAATAAAGTTATGACCTGTGATGTCTTCGAGTTGTGCATTTGCAAACTAAATTTTGTTGAGGACCATTGGAAGAGTGTAGGATAATTTTTGCTTGCTGTAGCTTGTTCGCGGGTAATGCACATGCCGTTGTTCTGGGTGTCGTGCTGCGTTAGTTATTGTTTTTTCTAGTGATGCATGTTGTACTAGTGGGTCTAAAGATAAATCTGCAGAAAACTAAAGTAATGCTTAACAGTCCCGGAAGAGAACAGCAATTTACAATCGGCAGCGAGGCACTGGAAGTCGTAAGGGAATACATAGTGACTGCGGATCCGGATCATGAGACGGAAATAATCAGAAGAATAAGAATGGGCTGGGGTGCGTTTGGCAGGCATTCTCAGATCATGAACAGCAGGTTGCCATTATCCCTCAAGAGAAAAGTGTATAATAGCTGTGTCTTACCAGTACTCACCTACGGGGCAGAAACCTGGAGGCTTACGAAAAGGGTTCTACTCAAATTGAGGACAACGCAACGAGCTATGGAAAGAAGAATGATAGGTGTAACGTTAAGGGATAAGAAAAGAGCAGATTGGGTGAGGGAACAAACGCGAGTTAATGACATCTTAGTTGAAATCAAGAAAAAAATGGGCCTGGGCAGGACATGTAATCAGGAGGGAAGATAACCGATGGTCGTTAAGGGTTACGGACTGGACTCCAAGGGAAGGGAAGCGTAGCAGGGGGTGGCAGAAAGTTAGGATTGGCGGATGAGATTTAGAAGTTTGCAGGGACGACATGGCCACAATTAGTACATGACCGGGGTAGTTGGAGAAGGATGGGAGAGGCCTTTGCCCTGCAGTGGGCGTAACCAGGCTGATGATAATGATGATGATATTGTACTAATATTTTCCGGGTGTCCCAGATTGTTCTTCAATATGTGAGAAATAGCCTCAGCTCATACATTATAATTATGTTTACGATTCGCGCACTGTTAAGGTAGGAAGGAATCAGTGTTTATTTGTAAGGGCAGATCATAGGTAGCCCTTATGGCCTTTTCTTTCTTTCTTTCTTTTTTTTAAACATTTATGTTACTTTCTTTGTGGTATGCATCATTGCTCCCCAGACCAGGTGACAGTAATTAAGATGTCATAGGAATAAGGATCAATAATTTTACACGTAGTGGTACCATGTGCCGAAGTTATGACAAAGCCCCAATGGCAGGTGAGAGTTTTCCAGCTCCCACCACAATCTACTAGAAAATGTCACACCAAAGGACTTGAATTCATTTACAATCCTAATTGGTTTGCACTCGGATGGTATAGTCTTGCTGGCGTCGAGAGGTTTGTTCTTGTCATGGAAAAACATCGCCTTGGTTTTATAGACGTTATTTGTTTGCGGATTTTTCTTCGACAGTTGCTGAAGTTCCGTTAAAACTTCGTTATCTAAGGTTACCAGATAAGCTTCATGTGGATCTGACAAGAGTAATGCTGCGCTGCAAGCATGTACGATGAATTTGGCGTCCTATGTTGTGTGTTCCATGTCGTTTATGCATACGTAATGCATTCTTAAATGATTCTCACGCCACGGGCACCTTTCGATCACAGCGGGAGCGACAGATTAAAACCGGATGATGCACCATGACAGACACGCAGGACCTAACTTAATTGGCGACGAATGCGAGGAAATTTTCTGCTCAGTGACGTGCAGGCCTATCTTCCTCTTAAAAAAAGAAGAAGAAAGAAAGAAATATTACGATGTTTATTTTCCCAAAAATGGACAGGGAGTTATGATGGACGGAGTAGTGTAAGACTGCGGATTAATTTCGGCTACCTGGGGTTCTTTGCCGTGCACCCAAACCACGGTACGCGATCGTGTTTTGGGCATCCTGCCTAGGTCAAAATGCGGTCGCCGTGTAGGGTAGCCGGACCCGCAACGTTGCGCTCCCTAGCGCTACGCAATAGTCAATAAGCTACCGCGGCGGGTCGTCTCCCTTGTCTAGCTCGCTACGAAACAAACCTTTAAGAAAAAAAAACAAGACTTTTCGTCGTGGGAGAATGAAGGCGGCAAGAGGTGCATGGTTTGTAAGCATTGAGGAGTGCCGGAGAGGAATAAGTTGCGTTTGCTACTTGTACTGCACCAAAAAAAAAAGGGGGGGGGGGGGAGGGGACATGAAATGCAGAGTAGGCAAGCGAGCACCCCAGTTCCACTCACTTGCTGAAAAAACAAAACAAACAAACAGGCACGAGTAATAAAAACGTGGCCTGGCGGTACCGGTGCTAGACGTTGCTCTCTCTCTCTCTCGCACACAAACGCGCGCGCGCGCGCGTTTGTGTGCGACACACACACGCACACACACACACACACACACACACACACACACACACACACACACTTTGCGCCCTTTTTCTCCGTTTTCGGGATTGAAATTGAAGCCGTAAATCAAGGCATCCTCCTCTCCGCTCATTCCGTTTCGCCGTGGTATCGACGAGTCGATTTGCTTCGTGTTCTCTTGACAATTTCCACTTTCCTTGTGCGCTATTTTCTGTGCCAGTGTTTTTGTTTTCTTTTGTTCTAACGCCGCACTCCGCCACTAGAATCTCTGTGCTACATTCTGTCACTGTTTGAAGCAGTCTCGCCGAGGATCGTAAGGTTGGAAGAGAGGAATTTGGGTGAAAAAAAAAACGCGGTGGTGTTGGAAAGTCTGCGCGTTGTCACAGCTCTACGGGGATTCCTATTTGTTTTTTATCCGGATTTCGTGAGAAGGAAACTTGGTCATCTTGTTTAATGCCCTAATGGTATAGTACAAATCAGCGTACATTGATGCCTCGTGCGTAACCAACATACTTTCTTGCGATTTCATTAGCTGGTGCGCGAACTTCTTTGCACCATCTTGGGCAATTTCGAAGAAGTCTGCCAGCAGCAGCGCTCCTATAAAGAGCGTGATCTGTGTACAATAAGTTCATTTAGTTGCATCATATTAGGCTCTTTTATTATCATTATTCTGGCGGGGGACAAAGGGTGGAGAGGGATAGGGGGGCACTAAGGTAGGGTAATTACTCGAGCTTGGACAGTCCCGCCACATTTGATGAGGTTACATCAAGGGGAGTACACGAAATGCGCGACTCATCAGAATTTGCTATTAGTTAATCGGGAATTTTTCACAAATTAACCTTTTTTTTAGGGTGACTTCGCACCATAATTTCTACTTGTGAAATACAAGCCGCTCAATACTCGAGTCGCAAAAGTTTTGCTGGATTCCTGATGCAAGCATCAGTTCTGGAATGTCCCCACCAATCGTGCGATGAATCCCATTTCACGCATTGCTTGCCCCCAAATACCTTCTTTCGCCATTCAAGAAAAAATACAAAAAAGGCGACAGCGCCGGAGAGAGTCGATGAGGATAGCAATAGGGGCTTGTTGGTACGGCATATCTTATTTTGTTATAGCGCAAGCTTGACAAGGACAAAAGAAGGCACATCAGACACTCACAGCGCTACTTTCAACAACAGGTTTATTTGACGGGTCGAGGGTGTGTATATAGCGACGAGAACGAGAAATAAACCTGTTGTTGAAAGTAGCGCTGTGTGTGTCTGATGTGCCTTCTTTTGTCCTTGTCAAGCTTGCGCTATAACAAAATAAGATATGCCGGAGAGAGATGGAGAGAGACAGAGAGAAATAGAACACACGAAAGGCAGGGAGGTTAACCAGATGCACGTCCGGTTTGCTACCCTGTGCTGGGGGAAAGGGGTATGGGGATGAAGACAGAGAGAGAGCACAGTTTCGCACACAGTTGAAGGTTCGCACCGAGTCTACACACGGTGACCAAGGCCGGTCGACTTGAGGTTTTTCAACAGCGCTTTTATGGCTTTCTATGCCATCGACGCGTACGGCCAGGGTCCAAGGATGTTCATTGCCGAAATTGGTCTAGAGTCCAACCGGTTCAATGCTGTCTGGAGAACTAATGCTGTCTGGTGAACTTCACGCTCGACGTCGCATTGGGAACAGACACATAGGATGTGTCCAATCGTTTCTGTGGTTCCACAAGAGTCGCACGAAATTCTCATTAAAAACGCGGCTACAGCGCTGCAGTTACATTACAACCCTGAACTTATACTAAAGCTACCGCACCCGCCGCGGTAGCTTAACGGCTATGGTATTGCACTGCTAAGCACAAGGTTACGGGATCAAATCCTGGTCGCGGAGGTCACATTTCGATGGGGGAGAAATGCGAAAATGCCCATGCCTGGTGCGTTGGGGCCACGTTAACGATCCCCCGGTGGTCAAAATTGATCCGCCGTCCCCCGCTATGGCATGCTTCGTAATCAAATTGTTGTTTCGGCAGGTGAACCTTCAGGATTCAATTCAATTGAAAGCTACCGACTTTGGCACAGCAGCTGTAACATGCGCGCTGTTGTATTTGGTCAAATGTAATCAGAGAAATTTTATTGATTAGTCAGTTCGCATGAGGAGTTGCCAAACGCACAAGCGTCGTCTCTATGGGGATCCTATCAGTGAAGATTATTCGCGCTCGTTGAATGAACACTAGAATATTAAAGAAAGGAAAAGTGCGGCTTTAAATTATATGTAACGAGGGAAGAAAAGTGTCCGGATAAATATGTCATTTACATATCTATGCCATTTTGACAGCTGATACTCCAAAGGCAGTGAATCTGCACAAAAGAGTTCCCGCACCCTTCGGAAACCCAACAATGCAATACAAGCTATACCCACAAAAAAAAAATGAAGTTTCACTTCGTGAACGCGGGTTACGCGCAAGTACGTGTGTGTTATTCCCTTTTACAGTGTTAGTTGTTTCCAATAGCTTATTCAATTCCAATAGCGATTCCAATAGCTGATTCAGTTTGCGATGTTATCCGCCGCCGCCGCCGTCACTGTCGCCGGTGTCCGTCACAGCTATCGTCAGGAATGACAAAAAAAATTACCCGGTTCCCGCCAGAATCGAACCCAGGTCCTCTGCGAAGGATTCCGCAACTCTACCACTGCGCCACGCCAGCGCTTGACAGCTGCTGCGATGCTGTTTCAAACGGGGTCGTCTGTGTTGCTACGCAAAGCTACACAATCAGGAGAAAACACGCGCTAACCAAACGCCAGAACAAAGACTATAAAGATTTTGTCACGCTGTCGCATACAAAATATCAGGAATTCATTTTTCTGTCTTTCTTTCTATACGAGTACTGAAAACAGTGTATTTTTACGGCCGTTCTCAGGAAAGCGCTTCCCTACAATCGGAATGAAACTTTTGCTTCTTCCTTTTTTTTTCTCTTTTTTTCTTGCGACTGCGCAAATTTCGCATCGGAGCATTTCCGTCCTGCTCGGCAAAGCTTCGCTAGCACTTCGATCGCCCGTCGTTTCTTACTTCTCAGGGAAAGGCTTCCCAATCCTCTTCCACCACTAGCCATTCACAGTCGCCCTCCTCACCCGCTACGTCACCCAACACCCTCACCCACCTAGAAGAACGAAGTTATTACCTCTCTCTCTCTCTCTCTCTCTCTCTCTCGTGCCGATTCTTTGCATCTTCGCAGGCCATCCACCAGCCCGTCAGCCTGCCTCCCGAAATGGCTGGTTCTCTTCCTCATGATACCCTCGCCTTCCGCCGATTTCCTCCTCGCCCAGTTTGTGCCCTCGCCACCCGTATATGCCTCGTCACGTGGCCCCTGCAGCCTATTGCGGTGTTGGAAATTGGCCGCCCGGGATGCATCGGTTTCAATTTGCACCGCACCGCCTGCGCAATTGAACACGCCGCTGCCAGCGTCAGGCCTCGCCTGCCTTGGCCACGGAGGCCTGATTGAATCGGCGCGTCGCGTTGTTTGATACGGCCGGGTTTTGTGCCCCCGCGACCCCGGCCAGGCAGGCGTTTTCACCGGGGCCATCGCGCCAGAGGAAAACACAGGTCTTTCTTTCCTCTAGTCGCGTTGTTCCACTTAGTATTATTACCTTTTTTTTTTATTAAGCACGAGAAAGACAACGTATGAAACCTCCGCCGTTTGGAGCGGCGACAGAAAGGTATTCGACCTTCCGGGAAAAGCGAAAGAAGTCTTGGGTTTCACATCAACCCCAAAAGGCTTTTAAGTCAGCTGCATTGCACGCGAAAGAAACGTGGACGCTGAGAAGACGACGCCGGGACAGTGACGAGGAGGGAAAACGCAAATCAAATCACGTTGCCTGGCATTCGCTGCGGCAAAAGTCGAGAAAGAAGACAAGAAGCTACGATGCAGCAGCTTCACTTGGTTCTTGCCGCCCTATCATTCGCATTTAAACGCAAGCATGTTCGCACGCTCCGTAAATACAGGGTGTTACTTTGTGTACATGCCACTTTGGCAAAATTTAATACTAAGAAAAAAATATATTAATGAAAGAATGCTGATAGTACACAAATGCTTATAATGAACGCACACACTGTTTTCACACGAATCACAAAAAAATACATATTTTACTGCCATACTAAATGTTACCTGATATGAAGCATACGGTGATGATTTCACACACACACGCGCGCACACATAGGCACGCACATACACGCATCGAAAGCATTTAGTAACTGCATGGGAGCGTACATTAAAAACATCTACAAGTGAACTTACAAATGAACTGAAAATTGCGTAATGAGATTCGAAATACAATTTCTTATTTCACTTGTAGGCTAGAAATGCATGCACTTTCTATACTGGCTTTTGGTGTGTGTGTAACAAGTATGAACAGACACCTGAATGGTGAGATGGGCCCAATTCTTAGTACTGTACGAGGGATGAATTCACACTACAATCATAACCACAGTAACATGCGCGCCGGTGTTGGTGTAGCCTGGGCTATATAACATTTCACGTCACCAAGGCTCACAGCAACACGTGGAGTTGAAGTGATCAACAGGGAATGTCTCAAGCTGGAGTCACTATGGGTTGATAACGCCTCAAGTGATGACTGATAACGTACCCCTTCACCCCTTCGATCAATACGAAATGGAACAACAAAATTGCTTTCAAGACTGCAGCGCGCGTCTGTATATATATATATATATATATATATATATATATATATATATATATATATATATATATATATATATATCATCAGCCTGGTTACGCCCAAGAAATGCACTAATTGCGGCCATGTTGTCCCTGCAAACTTCTTAATCTCATCCGCCCACCTAACTTTCTGCCGCCCTCTGCTACGCTTCCCTTCCCTTGGAATCCATTCCGTAACTCTTTATGACCATCGGTTATCTTCCCTCCTTATTACGTGTCCTGCCCATGCCCATTTTTTTTTTCTTGATGTCAACTAAGATATCATTACCTCGCGTTTGTTCCATCACCCAATCTGCCCTTTTCTTATCCCTTAACGTTACACCTGTCATTCTTATTTCCATTGCTCGTTGCGTCGTCCTCAATTTAAGTAGAACCCTTTTCATAAGCCTCCAGGTTTCTGCCCCGTACGTGAGCACTGGTAAGACACAGCTGTTATGAACGTTTCTCTTGAGGGATAATGGCAATCTGCTGTTCATGATCTGAGAATGCCTGCCAAAGGCACCCCAGCCCATTCTTATTCTTCTGAATATTACAGTCTCCTGATCCGGATCCGCCGTCACTACCTGTCCTAATTAGATGTATTCCCTTACCACTTCCAGTGCCTCACTACCTATCGTAAACTGCTGTTCTCTTCCGAGAGTGTTAAACATTACTTTAGTTTTCTGCAGATTAATTTTAGAACCACCTTTCGGCTTTGACTCTCCAGGTCAGTGAGCATGCACTGCAGTTGGTCCCCTGAGTTCCTAAGCAAGGCAATATTATGAGCGAATCGCAAGTTACTAAGGTATTCTCCATTAACTCTTATCACCAATTCTTCCCAATCCAGGTCTCTGAATACCTCCAGTAAACACGCTGTGAATAGCATTGAGAGATCGTATCTCCCTGCCTGACGCCTTTCTTTATTGGGATTGTGTTGCTTTCTTTATGGAGGACTACGGTGGCTGTGGAGCCGCTATTGATATCTTTCAGCATTTTTACATACGGCTCGTCTACACCCTGATTCCGCAATGCCTCCATGACTGCAGAGGTTTCGACTGAATCAAATGCTTTCTCGTAATCAATGAAAGCTATATATAAAGGTTGGTTATATTCCGCACATTTTTCGATCACCTGATTGATAGTGTGAATATGGTCTATTGTTCAATAGCCTTTACGGAATCCTGCCTGGTCCTTTGGTTGACGGAAGTCTAAGGTGTTCCTGATTCTATTTGCAATTACCTTAGTAAATACTTTGTCTGCAACTGACAGTAAGCTGATCGGTCTATAATATTTCAAATGTTTGGCATCCCCTTTCTTATGGATTAGGATTATGTTACCGTTTTTTCAAGATTCCGGTACGCTCGAAGTCATGAGACATTGCGTATACAGGGTGGCCAGTTTCTCTAGAACAATCTGCCCACCATCCTTCAACAAATCTGCTGTTGCCTGATCCTCCCCAGCTGCCTTCCCCCTTTGCATAGCTTCCAAGGCTTTTTTTACTTCTTCCTGCATTACTGTGGGATTTCGAATTCCTCTCGACTATTCTCTCTTCCATTATCGTCGTCGGTGCCACTGGTACTGTATAAATCTCTATAGAACTCCTCAGCCACTTGAACTATCTCATCCATATTGGTAATGATATTGCCGTCTTTGTCTCTTAACGCTTACATCTGATTCTTGCCAATGCCTACTTTCTTCTTCACTGCGTTTAGGCTTCCTCCGTTCCTGAGAGCATGTTCAATTCTATCCATATTATACTCCCTATGTCAGCATTCTTACGCTTGTTGATTAACTTAGAAAGTTCTGCCAGTTCTATTCTAGCTGTAGGGTTAGAGGCTTTCATACATTGGCGTTTCTTGATCAGATCTTTCGTCTCTTGCGATAGCTTACTCGTTTCCTGTCTAACGGAGCTACCACCGAATTCTATTGCACACTCCTTAATGATGCCCACAAGATTGTCGTTCATTGCTTCAACGCTAAGGTCTTCTTCCTGAGTTAAAGCTGAATACCTGTTCTGTAGCTTGACCTGGAATTCCTCTATTTTCCCTCTTACCGCTAACTCATTTATCGGTTTCTTATGTACCAGTTTCTTTCGTTCTCTCCCAGGTCTAGGCTAATTCGAGTTCGTACTATCCTATGGTCCCTGCAGCGCACCTTGCCGAGCACGTCCACATCTTGTATGATGCCAGGGTTAGCGCAGAGTATGAGGTCTATTTCATTTCTAGTCTCGCCGTTCGGGCTCCTCCACGTCCACTTTCGGCTATCCCGCTTGCGGAAGAAGGTATTCATTATCCGCATATGATTCTGTTCTGCAAACTCTGCTAGTAACTCTCCCCTGCTATTCCTAGTGCCTATGCTATATTCCCCCACTGCCTTGTCTCCAACCTGTTATATATATATATATATATATATATATATATATATATATATATATATATATATATATATATATATATATATATATATATATATATATATGTATATATAATGCTATAATGCTATATAATGCTATATAATGCTATATATATATATATGTAGCATTTACGGGGAAGGTCGGAGGTCAGTGGGCCGCCAGTTGTTATTCGAAGAAATGGCGGCAGTGGAAATCTCTTCGCCAGGGCAGCTTCGAAGTTTTCAATATACACGCTCTCTCATCACCTCTACCGCGTGACTACGTTAAAATGCTTCACACACATACACTTTTTTTTCCACTTTGACACTCCTAATGCTAGCGCTTTATAAACACACACACACAAAGACGCTTATAACTAATTATGCACATGTACCCACTCGCCCGATGTCCCATTCTTCAAAAGAAAAGACTGGTGGGCTAGTTGGTACTGCATAACTTGAGGCATCGCGCAAAAGAAAGAAAGCACTTAGAGCAACAGAAGAGAACTAAGAACCAGCGCTAGCAGCAATTGAACATTTATCGCACATGATTGCACCATATACAACATAGTACAGCTGGAAGAAAAAAGGCCACTGTCGCAACATTCCCGTTCCACTCTCTTTCTCTTTTTGTCCGCTTTAACCCTTCCCCTGCGCAGGGCACTCAACCGGAACTACCTCTAGTTAATCTTCCTGCCTTTTTATGGATGCTTTTCTCTCTCTCTCTCTCTCTCTCTCTCTTCCGGCCAAATCATCCACCATATGCCGCTACCGCGATAGGAACTTGATCTTTTTTTTTTTTTGACAGCGAGACAGATGAGCAACTTGCAGAGTTATCGTTTCTAATCATTTAGAATGTCTCGATGATCTTCCTAGTCACTTGATCTTTGTTTGCAGATATCACTTCTGATTTGTCGAACAAGGGTTTACAGCCACAACGCGAGCAGTGTGGGCCAGATCACTATTCTTTACTGAATTATTAACATTGTTCGAATGTTCCCGTAAGCGATCATTGAGGCACCTTCCCCTGTGACAAACCTACTCCTTCCCCCAGTCTAAAGGAATACGGTACACCGCTCCTTCCATGCACGAAACAAACGTTTCTCGGCATTTTTTATTGCAGTCATGGCACCTCTTCGTAGTATTGTGAACTTTCGCGCAGGAACCAGATATTTTCTTATGGGCTGAAAGGGGCTGAATTTGAAACGGGCTGAAGAAAATTGGGAATCTCATAGGCGTTGAACGTCGCCCTTTCAGCCGTTTTGAAATCGTCTGGTTTGTGCGCGAAAGCTCGCTTCTTGTAGTAGCTGTGGACGCTCGAAGCGCACGCTATAGTATGCGGCGCAGCAAAACGTCGACGCTTAGGAATGCTATACGAATATCCTGGCCAAGCTTCGCCGCATCGTTGTTACTTCGAGAATATTAGATATAACACCATTATCAGGTCAATAACACAGACGCAAACGTCTTCGCGCGGTTGAAATGGTTATTACTGGGCAGCTGGAGCATCTTGCTCACTACATAGTGCGTTGGATACTGCTGAAAAGGGCGTCAGAAATCTAAAAATATGTAAGGAACTAACGCCAGTTGCTATCCAAGAATGACTATAATCATGCTTCTAGAAGTGGGTAACAGTGACACCATGCTGCGCTACGTGTTATTGGTGGCGCTGCACTTACCACCGTGCCTTAACCGTACATGGAAGCCAACCGCCACTTCGAACGCCACACCCTCAAGTACCAGTTCGGAACCCCGTGCAACGTGTACAGCCACCTCTGGCGCAGCGCTTCAAACGACAGCGTTTGCGTCTTCGACCAGAGGCGCAGCGTCCGAAACGACGTCGTCTCGAAACACTAGCTGCCACGACGAAACAATGCGTGAGCGTGCGCACCTTAAACCCGTTACGGTACCACCGTGCCACTGCGCGGTATCCCCGGTGGGACCGCAATCTGGTACCGTGCGCTTTTCACCGCTGTGTTACACTGCACTACGTTCGGGGTCGGCACGAAATACGGTTAGGTGCGAAAAATTGAGGTTCGTTCCCAAAAATAGCTAAACGCTTTAAAAAAATCTAGAAAAACGGACCAGCAACCAGGTGCATTGCGGGAAAGGAAAGGTGTCCACTCCTCAGCATGGCACGCTTGCGCGCTATTTTGCTTAGACCATCGACCTGCGGGCCACGACTAGTCCCTAGAAAGCGCGAGTCGCTTTTCCAGGTGTCTGCGCGGACCAACGAAAACGCTCTTCGCTGGTGCCTCTGAATGTAGAACATGCCGAAGGCTCGAGACGTGGCATACCAGAGCCACCGCGAGGCGCAAGACGACGGTTGTCGCGCGCGGCAAGGGAAAGTGGAACGGCGGCCAGTGTCCGGTGGGAATAATGAGCCTTCTGGGGCTGCTAGCAGAGGGAACGGGACGAGCGCGCAGGGGAGCTTCTTTTCTTGCCGGCGCTGCCTGCGGGGGTTTGTACGGGGAGGGGGACGCTGTCCTCAATTCGTCTTCGTTAGCGGGCGCCTGATGAGCCTTAGACGGCGAACAAACGCCTTAGTTTGGCGGTCTGTGCCCCCCCGTCACCTACTACCGCTCCTTCACCGCTCGTTTTGTTCACGCTACTACACGCTGTTGTGGTTCGTCCGCGTGTGTCTTACGGCCTCGCGGAGTACGCGCTTGTCTTCAACATGCGCGATTGCTGCGTATTGCTTTACGTGTCCCACTATAGACGAACACTCTGAGGCTCTCGCTGTATTTTACTTTACTTTTTTGTCTGTCGAAGTGCACCGACATAAGAGACCGCTTATAGTGCTCCTGCGTACGCTCCCACGTGAACCCAGCGCTCTTCCTCTATTCCCCCTTTACCTTTACCCTTAGTTTAGGGTAGCAAACGGGACGATCGTCTGGTTGACTTCCCTGCTTTTCCTCTCCTTTCTCTCTCTCTCTTTCTCTCTTACCGTTCTTATTGTTTTAGATTCGCGCTTATCGACCGCTTTTCGCAGCAAACCATTGAGTTCTCTGAGCATCTGTGCGCAGTATGACAGTCGGCTCACGGCTAATTTTCCGCCCGGTATTGTCTGTCCCAGACATCGCAACTTCTTGTGGCACACTCTATGAGCCCTTTTAAGAGTGCTTGCGGAAGCCTCCTTCACCTATGACGTAAAATGAAAAGAAAAAGTATTGACTTTTATTAGAGCGAATAGACCTTCTTTGGCTCTTTCGCCCGTTTTCGTGACGGTCGGTGACGGTCGGTCCTTCGCCGCACAGACATAGGCGCCGACGCAAATCGCGCGTGCATTCCGGGCAACTTGAGCTGCGAGTAGGGTTCGTATCCGAGCGCCATCTAATTATGGCTCTTTGACACGCGCGCGTCTTGAGCCCTGAGGGCTTTTGGGTTCCCCGAACTAGGTACGTGACGTCACTGTCACAGCCGCTTGTCCAAGCCCGTCTCTTTCGAAAACCAAAGTAGTTCCTTCGTCGCCTTCAGCTGCGACGTCTTCTGTCGGCGACATGTTGAAAATCGTTTCAACCGACAATGGACAATGCCCCCCATATGTAGGGTAGCAAACCGGTTGAGCTAAACTGGTTAACCTCCCTGCCTTTCCTTCTCCACTTTTTCCTTCCTTCCTGAACTATGAGGTGTTCGTCTGGTGGTATACACGCCGTGGTGGAACTCCCGGGACGGGCATTCTTGCTCGTCGCCCACCGCCCTCTCCCACTGTGACGGCTGTGGGAGAGGAGGATGACAGTCGCCCTGTACGCCGGTGCCTGCGCCGCTACAGACAAGAGAGGTATGATGCACCGGCTTATATGTACAGCCACCTGTACTACGGCTACGGATGTGTTGGTTGACAGTTCTATTCTCTGCGGAATTACGCAACCTATAACCAACCTACCTATATATATAACCAACCTATATATATAACTATATAACCAACCTATAGATATCTTCACTGCAGCAAGTGTGCGCTCTTAAGCACCTCATTACTCTAATAAAGCAAATAGCTTTGAAGAGGCATTCATATATTCCCTTACATTGACAATTGTCGTCGATGGTTTCTGTACAATAGAATTATTATTATTATTATTATTATTATTATTATTATTATTATTATTCAATTTTTGTTATATGTAGATAAACAAATGTTATCTTGTTCTTAATTTTTTGCCTTTCACTTTTTTTCTTTTTCATCTCTCATCAAATGTTGTACATCTTTTGCCTTGTCTATCATATTCATTGGCACGGTCCTACAAGCCAACTAAGGCTTAGACCGGCCTGCTTGTGTTCTTTTGTATATTGTGTGGCAATAAACATTATTATTATTATTATTATTATTATTATTATTATTATTATTATTATTATTATTATTATTATTATTATTATTATTATTATTATTATTAATGTTGTTGTTGTTGTTGTTGTTGTTGTTGTTGTTGTTGTTGCTGTTAAGTGTCCTTTAATAAAAATCCCATGCCTTAAAATGCTGTCCGGTTGAAACCTTGGCCGCACATAACGCTTTCGAGCACTCCTTAAGGAATCTTTACAAAGGCAGTAATTAATCAACACACAAATTATTTCGTCACCACATCGACTATAAGGCTACCCCCTCCCCACTTTCAATTTTTTTTTTTCCGGTACGTTTGATCTCAGGTGCGCTCCCCGTTCTCCCAGGGCATCAGGATAAATTCTGCGTTTTTCGTAAAACAGAGCTACCACGCTGCGAAAATCTTGCACGCGTAATTTACTGTCAGCCCTTTAAGGCGACATAGATACGCAGTTGTGCACGCAGTGGAAGTGCGCCAAAATCAAGAGCACTGATTAAAATTAGGGTATTTAAAATAGGTCGCAAACACTTTCAAGCATTTATGATTGGACCTATTTGCAAGTTTGTATAATAAGCGTATGTTAGTAGAGCGAGTTGGAAAGTTATACGAGTGGATGTTTGCCTTTGTAGTGCCAGTTTGTCTTCATGTGGTGGTGTCCCCTCTTGCATTGTTTTTGCAACGGTATCGTGCATATACTTGACGTTTCTGGATACGTGCTTTCTGAGTAGGCGACACGTTGAATGGTCAAGATTCTCATATCTAAGGTTCTTATAAAGAGTTCTCGCATAGAGTCCAAATTCTCTAAATTTGACGAAACTCAATAAGGGAGTTGAAAATTCCTCATTTCTTCTGCAGTTGTACAGTTTTCATTATTCTGGAGGTATTGATGAAACTAAGTTTCTATTAGATAGATTTAACAGGCACGTGGAGGGGCAAGCTCACCTACACATTTTACAGCGCAGCCTACCTACCCCTGAATTTAGATGAATGTAAACAATATAACTTGTTTAGTTCACCGAATACACACGGCGGAAACTTACTACGAACCTCGTATAATGCCTAAAAACGAGGAAAGAAACGATAATTCAGTATTTACTTGAAACGCTTCTAATTAGGCCAAGAACGAAACGTTTCGCTACACAACGCACTTCCCATGACCCCCATCCACACGAATTATAGACTTGATGTAAGGTACAGTAATCTCGGGACAGTGACAAGCATAATTTAAAAGGGTTGCGTGACACTTTCTAACACTTTATTAATATTTTTTTAGCAAACAGTGCAGTTATACCACACTAATTTAACTTTGCAGAATGATTTGCCGTAGTGCTAATCTCATTTTCACTAATTTCAGTGGTGTCGGCATTTGTAGTTCTGCCAGGTCAACGAGCTAAATTATGCATGGTGCTTGTAAGACACACTCATAACGCTCCGGAACACTTGCATGTAGAATTTATCGCAAAGAACGTAGTTAACTCACGCACACTTCAATTTTATTTTAGCCTGCGCATGACCAATCACATGGTCCTTAAATTCGCCAAACGTAAACAAGGTGTCTCGTTTATTAACCGAGGACACCGGGAGAAGCTCATAAAACGCACGAAACAAAAACTACACAAAAATGAGCATTCAATATTTTCTTGCAACTCTCCTGACTGAGCAGAAGAAATAAAGATAAAACGTTACAATTTCGCGAAACATTGCGCTTGCTTGGGATGGCCCCCCATTCCTACTGAACATAAGCTTGCTGTACGGTATAGTCCGATTTCATGCTTTCTACCGATCTCAGCATAGTGCAGGATGTATGTGTTAAGTAGGATAAAGTGCAGTGATCTAGGTTAGTGAGGTCTAGGATTTACCTTAATATGAAGAGAGAAAGAGTAAAATTCGTTAAGAAGAAACAGGCCAGCCTAGAAGGAGTAAGGGTAAAAGCAGACCAATTTAGGCTGGTGCTTGCAAACTCATATTCAGCCTCAGAACGGAGGGATGAAGATGACATAGAGGCAATGGACGAAACCATAACTATACTGACTTCAGAAGCAGCAATTGAAGTAGCAGGTAAGGCACCAAGGCACGTAAGCTCTCCCAAGTAACCAAAGACCTAATAAAGAAACGACAAATATTGGAAGTGTCCAGCTCAAGAGATCAGATAGAATATGCGAAACTGTCAAAACTTATCAACAAGGAGAAAATCAACAAGGAGAAAGTAAGGTATACTCGAAGTTATTACGTAAGAAAGACTGAGAAAGCAATAAAGAATGGGCGCAGCAGGAAATCAGTGAGAAAGAACTTGGCATAGGAAAAGTCAAGATGTATGCACTGAAAGATAGGCAGGGCAATATCAGCAGCCATTTCGAAGATATAGTAATAGCAGCGGAAGAATTCTATACTGACTTGTGCAGTACCCAGAGCAGCCAGAATACCTCCATTCGAAGTATTAATCAACAGGTTATACGGGCCCCTTCTATACCTAGTGATTAATTTAGAAGGGCCTTGCAAGTCATTAAATGGGGAAAGCCGGCAAGAGAAGATAGAATAGCAGTCTATTTAATCAAAGTTGGAGTAGACATCATGCCATAAAAGCTTGCGGCCTTTTATAGGAAATGTTTCAGGACATCAAGGGTCCCAGAGAACTGGAATAATACCAACAGGATACTAATCCACCTAATCCACAAAAAGGGAGACGTTAAGGAATTGAAACATTATAGACCCATTAGCTTACTTCTAGTGTTGTATGAAATATTCACCAAGATCATTTCCAACAGAATAAGGGCAACACTTGACATCAGTCAACCAAGAGAACAAGCTGGCTTCAGGAAGGTATACTCTACAATGGATCACATCCATGTCATCAAACAGGTAACCGAGAAATCTGCAGAGTACAATCAGCCTCTCTATATCGCTTTCATAGATTACAGAGAGGCATTTGGTTCAGTAGAGATACGAGTGGTCATAGAGGCAATAATCAAGGAGTAAAGGAGGCTTACGTAAATATCTTGGAAAATATTTACAAAAATTGCACAGCTACCTTGGTTCTCCACAAGAAAAGCTGAAAGCGGTCAAGCAAGAAGTCACCATCTCTCCAATACTATTCACTGCGTGCTTGGAAGAAGTATTCAAGCTATTAAACTGCGAAGGCTAAGGAGTGAGGATCAACGGCGAATATATCAGCAGCTTTCGGTTTCCGGATGACATTATCCTGTCCGGCAACATCCGCGACGAGTTACAACAAATGGTTGAGGACCTTAACAGAGCGAGTGTAACTCTAGGGTTGAGGATTAATATGCAAAAGACAAAGATTATGATCAATAGCCTCGCAAGAGAACAAAAGTTAGAGATCGCCAGTCTGCCTCTAGAGTCTTTGAAGGAGTACGTTGATCTAGGTCAGTTACTCAGGGAGCCTGATCATGAGAAGGAAATTCCCAGAAGAATAAAAATGGGTTCGAGTACATACGACAGACATTGCCAGATCCTCACTGGAAGCTGACCATTATTATTAGAAAGAAAAGTGCACAATCAATGTGTTCTGCTGGTACTAACATATGGGGCAGAAACTTGGAGATTGACAAAGAAGCTTGAGAACAAGTTAAGGACCACGAAAAGAGCGATGGAACGAACAATGATTGGCGTAACGATAAGAGACATGAAGGGCGTGGTGTGGATCAGGCAGTAAACGGGGATAGCCACATTCTAATTGACATTAAGAGACAAAAAATGGAGCTGGACAGGCCATGTAATGCTAAGGTTAGATAACCGGTGGACCATTAGGGTTACAGAATGGGTACCAAGAGAAAGGGAGTGCAGTCGAGGGCGACAGAGGACTAGGCCGGGTGATAAAATTAGGAAATTCGTGGGTGCTAGTTGGAATCGGTTGGCGCAGGGCAGAGGTAATTGGAGATCGCAGTGAGAGGACTTCGTCCTGAAGTGGACATGAAATATGATCATGATGATGATGATGATGATAATAACGATGATCTCAGGACAGTCGAAATGTAACTGATGATGTAACCCCTTACAACGCTCGTTTAATTAGCTTTCCGTGAAAGCTGCATTTGATCAACAGGTATTGAACTTCCCACACACATTTTCCGTATCGGTCAGACCCATTTTGGTAAGTTTTATCTTGGTGGCGTTTGTAGTTATGCCAAGGCAGCGTTCCCAATTTTTGCGCCACTCTTAAAATACGCTCTTAATGTTCTAGCGCACTTTACTACGTAATTAATTTGAGAAGACCGCCATTACGCTGCATACTCTGAACTTTGCCTACAAGGTACTAACACCGTGCCCCCTCCCTTTTTTTTTCTCCCAAATATAAAAACAACGTGGGTTGTTTGGTTCCCTGATGACACCGTAGATACGAACTACAAATCGCCTTACGACGCGTGAAAACAGGGAAAGAGAATGCGAACTCAGTAATTATTTGCCACACTTCGGATTAGACCTGCAATAATGACACTACTACCACACAATAAATTTAGCATTTCTTCTTTGCTCACCAAATGTGACGTCGGTGTATTTCGCAGTTCTTTAAGGACTGCGAAAAGCGTTGTTCATAACCGCCGTATGTAACTTCTGAAACCCTTCTTTTAAGATTTTTTTTTTGTGACGGCGGTATCTGATATGCACGAATTCGTACAATGATTTGCCACAAGTTTTCCCCCATTCAACCTAAATTTGATCTCGGTGATATTTGATCTTGGTGCCAGGGCTGTGTGCTACATTTCGCGCCGGTCTTAGGACTCAATTGCATACGCTTAGGAGCGCTTAACTACGTAATTTATAGCGATGGCTGTATTTACCCCCAAAACTCTGAATGTTTGAACTTCGGCTTCGCACAGCCCGCAATGATTGCCTTATTTCTGCCGAATATTAACTTTGCGTAACGCAGTGTACCCTCAGGGAACTGAGATACAGAGCGCAATACAGCCATATAATACCTTCGAACACTTGCTAAAACATTTTCTTCTTAAGATGGGTACATTCAGTCCACATGCGTTGAATGTCGCACACGTGCTCGTCCTAGCGTTGCCCCCATATTCACTAAATGTGAGGTTGGTGACATTTGCATTTACGCCAGGGCAGCTTGCTAAATTTTGCACCGGCGGTAATGCGCACTCGAGACGCTCCGAAGCGCTGCTGTACTTACTCTATTGGAAATGCCGAATTTACCGACACACTTCAAATTTTTTCTTCACATTCACTGTAAAAACCTTTACACCTCTAAGTGTGTTTTCTTATCGCAATTGTAACACCCCTGCCGTTAGGGGCTTGCAAAAACTTGATTACAAAAAAAAAGCGGTGCTCTAACTAGACGTGCGATGACGGAAGACTTAGTTGAAAACTATGTAATCATTGTGACAGCCTTGGGCGCACATAAATATCTGACGGGAGAGTTTCATATCTCTCCTTGTGAAACTTTCTTGTCAGGTATTTCTGTGCGCCAGAAGCTGTCATAAAGATTACATAGTTTTCAACTACGCCTTGTAATATAGGAGTGGCAATGCGAGTGGCATCGTCAGCTCACATTCCCACACTTCCTTCCGTGATCTCATGATTCTTGGCAGCGTCTCCTGCATTCTAGTCGATTGTTTAGCGAGGAAAAAAAATGGCACTGCTTTCTATAGCATAGAAATCGGAAATCCGCAACTCCTCTAATTTTTTATGCTTTTGCTGCGCAATAATGGCCGAAATTCACGAAAATGCTTGAAATATTGGACGTCACGCTGACGTATTGGCGTCGGAATTTTGGCGCGAAACATAAGAAAGGAAAAAAAGTTTCGGCCTATTGTTTTCTCCTGCTTTTGTCAAGCTTTTTGCCGCTGTAGAAATACAGATTCATACGCTGTAAACCGACTTGCACCCTTGAGACTGCAAATTGGTCTGTAACTCACCCTACGCCAAGAATGTAAAGGTGTAAGTCAGAGATCGGTTTGCACTCCTAAGCACCCTTAAGGGTGTAAATTGGCTTGCGCAAGAGGACCGCATTGGCATACACTTATTCAGTGTTGCTATTCGGTGTCCCTTCAGAGGTTAATACTCCTAACCCTCCTGCTTTTATAGAATAAACTGAATCCAACTGCGAGATTTAATGTCCCACCGCAGTACACTGGCTCCCACAAATGCTTCTGTTCGATGGCTCTGGATTAATTTCTACTGCCTGCGCTTCTCCAATATGCACTTAAGTCTGAGCTCAAGCGTGTTTCTGCTCTTCGCCTCAATCGGAATGCAGCCACACTGACCTGGAATCGAACGTACGACCTAGTTCTCAGCCGCAGAAAGCCATTAGCATTTAGCTATACCGCGGCGACTCTGGTAGTGAATGGCAGCGTCACCTCTTCTGTGAACAAGTTCCTGGGCTGTGTAAAGCTTTCACCGTCATTCTCGCAACCAAGAATTGCTTGAGAAGCACGCACTCCTATTGCCTTGCATTTCAGCAGGCGCTAGGCAGGCCGTCGCACCGGAGTAACGGAGTGAGAGAGAGAATGAATAGTAAAGGCAGGTAGGTTAACCAGATATCAGTCTCCGGTTTGCTACCCTACACCCGGAGTAATGGAATTTTTTTTTTCACCAAAGCGGCCCCCAGCGAAAGAGGGAACCGATATCCCAAGCCTAGACATCTCGGTTCTTCTGCGGCGACGTTGGTGCTGGGTTTTCGGTGCACTCACTGCTCCTATTGGAAGCACCGAGCACACTGAAAGGAAATAGACTTGGGGCAACTCCGCTTTCTGAGCCGCGAACGTGTAGATGTCCCAGAAAGAGTCAAACACATGGCTATTGATACGTAATACTTGTAACTGGCGGTGCCACGGGCTAATCAGGGGCCCAATTCACATAGTGTTTTAAATGCGTAAGCATTTCTATGCCTATCCAAAGAGGAAACTGGTGCCCATCACGTAAGACGAGATCGCTTTCAAGTTGAAGGCCCGCAGCAGTGGCCGAATGCACTATGTGGCCAATTCAAAGTAAGCGGCGGGAACACAACGCACACGAAGCTATCAGCACGTGGCGCACTCTGTCCTCCATCGCAAGACGCTTTCAAGATAAGGATCGCGCGACCGGGCCATACGCAGCCACCGCCGGAGTACGGTTGATGGTGGTTCGCATCGAGAGGAGGCAGCGTCGTCCACCACGTCTACGTACGAGGCCTGCCAAACGTGACAATGTTCGATTACGTCGCGTACTACATCGTACATCGGCCAGTGCTCATTTTCCACGAAGCAGCGGCGTCACCCAAACGCACCATCATATAAGATGAGTGAACATTGCTACTACTCGCTTCTTCGTCGTCGTCTCGTGCCGGTCTCAGTTAACATTTAGGTGCTGCATCCATGCCTCTCCGGCTCGCGATTATTTCCCTGTATTTCTCGCAATTATACCAAACACAGCAGTATACGACGACGAAACAACAGGCGATTAACGCGTCATCTAGATAACTCGCATAGAAAATTCTGCATGTAACTTTTTTCGTTAGTATTTCTTTTTTTAATTGGCCAACCGCCTTCGCTAACACAATTCGCAGCACCAGGATAGACTGGAATAATTCCCTTTTTCGAACAATTCTATCGCAAGAATGTTACGTGAATGCGGTTCCAGTCCGTTTCAATAGCGTCATGATTTGGTGGCTTCTGACGCAACATCCCGCAACAACGAAGGACGACTGCAGACACTTCTTCCAAGAAGCAGACTCCTCGTAGCTCGTGGCATCGAGCTCAGCGCATTGTCCCCTCAACCAGCCGCCACGTTGGAGATGAAGACGACGGTCTTCCCAAACACCCCGCGAGAGCAGGAAGCGACGAGGAGCGACGACGCCAGCATATCGTCCACGGCGTTGACGCGGAGGCGCCACCGCCACCTCCTCTATGTTTATTCTTTTTTATATCGTTTCACGCTGCTCCGTAGCTGCCAGAAACCGCGCGCAGACTCGTAATGAGGTTGTAATAAGGAGAACCCCGCCTCTCCCGCGGCGCAGGCGCGCGTGAGTGCCAGGGACACGAGCCACTGCCGCAGCCGAGCGATGCTTCGCGCGAAAGACGGGTTGTGGCTCGTTCCTCGGGCGCGGCCTCATATATCCGATGACCCCCGTACGCGCGCGCTCCTGGGAGTTAAAAGGAGCTAGGGACCATACTCGGTGGCCTGCTGCTGCCGCGGCTACACTGCTTTGTTTGTTTGTTTGTTTGTTTTCGATGAGAACGCTGCCAAGCGGACGGGATGCGTGGAGATGGAGGACCTCGACCCCGCGGACTCGCGGGGTAGGGTTGACTTCTGAAGCGTGTCCTTGCGCATGTTCGAACCCCTTGACGAGGAAAGCAGCCCGCGGAGCTCGGGAGTGCGTCCGTCCGAGTGTGTTTTCCGCGAAGAAACGCCTGGACCTCGTGTTGCTTCGCGACACTACGTCTTGATACATAGCAGGCAACGCTACGACGGCTAGAGGGACTTCTCTCGCTGCTCGTATCCGCGAGCAGAAAAAAAAAAGCAGTGCGCCAAATTTGAAAGATGCTGAAACTTCACTCTTCGAACAGTGGTAGGATAAGAATGGTCGCTGGGGGGCGGGGAGCCATGTTTCGACAAAGGGTCTTTGTTAGGGCAGATAACTGGCGCAGAGGAGTCCACTTGTCGAAACGTTGGTGCCAACGCCATTCCTTGTTCCACATACAACTGTTCATCACTTCAAGCCTGCATCCTCCTTTGAACTTTTGTCTTGTTTGGGTATACTTGGTGTAATTCTGTGTAACGTTAAGTCTCATACTTTTGCGTCGCAAAGTGGGACGCAAATTTTGCATGGAGCGCAAAGCAGATCCGATCATGTGCACCATCGAACGAGCGGAGTGGCACGTTTCTGCGACCAGCGGCCGCAGCACACCGCTTGCGCTGGCGGCCAGAACATGGTGCTAGAATAACAGCTTGGGCTTGTTGGTTTTTTATCCTGGTGTTAACAGCGCAACACGTAGACGAGATACGAGACGAGAACACGACACAACAAGCGCTGTCGTTGACAACGAGGGCAATGAGGGTAGGGAAGTCGAGAGTGAAACAATGAAAAGGGCCCGAGGTACTAGAAATGTGCATCACGTACTTGAAGCGCAAAGGTGCAAAATTATACGTGATTTGAAGTGACCTTACTTCTACTGTCGTAGTTGGAGTATATGGAGTACTTACTACGTTGAAAACCTGCGCAGATCGCATACAACTGTACTGCGAAACATGCGGAGTGATATGACCGCACTACTTGGGTACACACTGCTGCCTTGCCTGCTAAGTACGAAACAGAGCACGATCTTCCTCGTACACGCAGTGGTTATTATCAGTTACAATGTGCACGGCCGAAAGACAAACACACAGCGATGTGACAGACACGCCAACTCATGTATAAACTCTACTCGCGAAGTTCCCGTGTCTTTAAGTAACTCATATGTGAACCTTAAATTTTTGTAATCTTTATTTTAAACTAAAACATTGTTTAGACAAAATGAAAAGAAAGGAAAATACTGCTGACACAGACCTAGAGCAAAATTCAAATTAATGTCGGACAATGTGTAACATCCACTGTTCTAAATGTCCATTGCTATGACAAGCATGATTTTGCGTGCATTTCGGTATAGTGTACCTCTCTCCTTTTTGCTCCCCTCCGTCCTATCTTCTATTTCTGTGTTGCTGTCACCTCCCTTCAGAAGAGTAGGCAGGCGTTGTGCCCCTTCCGGTGGCAGTTGCCAGCCTGCTCCTCGCTTTCCCTTTCCTAATACCTGTGTATATGTGTACAAAACAAATTGTGCCGTTTAATGCACATTGTTTAGTCAGTGACCATAGCGAGTAGCATCGTTACTAGTCCCGTCGTTGTGAGCGTACCTTTGTAAGCCAACATCACTTGCCTCTTTAAGAGTGGCTCAATGCGAACTATCAAAGATGTAAAAGTTAAATAAAGCAGACGCGTTCAAAGTTAGCAATCAAGGCTCCTTTGATCACTGAAAATAAAACATGATATGTTCGCTTCCCTTTATTAGATTTCGTATGTCACGCACAAACGCTCCCCCTAATCAAAAGGCCATGCTGCAGGCCTGTATTCTTCATTCTTCACCGTACGGGTCTGAGTTATAGTAATTTCTATAACACTGTGTTTGCTGCCTCAGTCCTAACGTCCATGATGTTGTAATACGTACTCTAACATTAGGGGCAGCTCATTGCGCGAAAGCGCGTAAACCACAGCCTAGACAGCCAGACAACTTCGCCAAGCAGAGCCGCCCGGCCAAGTTCTTTGGCGTACTCTGATTCGACACAGCAAAAGATCGGCTGTCTTTAAGTTTATATGCATGTGCGTGAGTTTACGCGCGCGCACATGTGTGTGTGTGTGTGTGTGTGTGTGTGTGTGTGTGTGTGTGTGCGTGTGCGTGTGCGTGTGCGTGTGCGTGTGCGTGTGCGTGTGTGTGTGTGTGTGTGTGTGAGCGAGCGGGCGAGCACTCCCTATAGGAGCGCCAAATATTGGACACACTGAAGGGCAGTAGAGATCCGATAACGTCTCAAGAAGCCTTGAAGAAGCGCCGGAACGACGGGCGAAGTTCTGAAAAGGTGACATCAAACGGCGAGTTGTAACAAAACGAAGTTTTCCGGTCAGTCCGGACGGCGCCTTGGAGGAGATGTAGCGGAGCCACCGCTGTGAGGCAGAAAATAAAAGAGGAGCGCTGAGGAAAGGGGGCACCGACAGTCCGAGACAGCCGGCTAACTTGGAAATAGCTCGTCGCAAAGCCCGCCGACTGCTTCTGAATTCCAGGGATGTTGGGACGGACGGCGTCGGGGCTGGCCCAACTGCGGTGTAGCTGAGGAGGCGAAGGGGTCTTGGGACCATAGCCTTAGCGTCGGCGGCGCCTGGCCGGGGTTCTTTCTTGGGCTTTTATTGCTTTGATTTTATTTCGCCCCATGCGGCGAAATAGAGAGACCTCCTTCGACGTAGATGAAAGGGGGTAGTGCGCGGGTGTATGTGTGTGTGTATATGTGCGTGTGCGTGCGCGTGTGCGTGCGTGTGTGTCCGTGTGGCGGCTGAGGAAACAAGTAACAAACCAATAGCGGAAGGGGCGTACGGCGCGCAGCAGCGATTGGACCAGCCGTGACCCCACCCACGCGGGTCACGTCACGAGTCGGCGACGTCCAATCAGAGTGCGCAGCCCGTGCAAAATGGCGCTCGCCCGCCACTTTTGCCCGCGGGGGGACGAGGTCCTAAAGCCTACGAAATTAGGGTCATTTATATGTATTTCTACGACCGCCCGTTTCTTAGCTGGACCGTGTTTTCAGCCTGTCTTTCTGTTTTTCTTCCGAGTCTTGCTATCTTTTTTTTTCTAGATGAGCTGTTTGCTTCCTTCTGTTGCTCGCACTTTACTCATTGCGTTAGGGCGACGTGGTGCTTCTGTGCCGCTCACGAAAAGAAGCCTCAACGGCCCGCTCGCCGGGTGGTGGTAGGGTGGTGGGTGATGGGGGGGTAAAGGGGGGGCAAGTTTTCTTTCTCTTCGGATGCCTCCCTCTCCACCCCCAACCCGCAAACCTCGGAGTCGAGGAATGGCGGGGAGTAAAGGCGTTAGGCCTAATCCTGTTCGCGAGCGTAATTGGCCATTAGAACCGCCAGATACCCGTGACGTCACGGCTTCTGGCTTAACGCCGCCTTTCGTCCGCAGTTGGATCTGCAAGCTTTAGGAGCTTGCTTAGTGGGGCACAGCAGCTGCGTCTGGCACAGCTTGCCCCGCTTTGCCTTGTCTGAAAAGCGGCAGCTTACATCTCGTTCCGGACATGACTTGCCCGGGACCTTGTACCAAGCCATGATCTCTGGCTTAATTCTCCGTGGCGACGAATCTATTTTTAAGGAGGAGGAGAGGAAGAAGGGGGGTTCACCGCTGCTCGATAAATGCGGCACTTAAAGACACCCGATCTTTTGCTGTGTCGAATCAGAGTACGCTAAATAACTTGGCCGGGCGGCTCTGCTTGCCGAAGTCGTCTAGGCTGTCTAGCGTTCGTTACTCTTGCTAAGTGTGGGGCCGCTAGAACACGCTTAGCACTCAAGTCGACACCCAAAAGCAGGTATTAGGGCTGAAGTAAATGCTCACGACTAATGCTCAAGCTTACACGTGTGGGTTGTTGGCTAACAGTGCTTCACTGGTTGTTCTTTCTTTGTCGTGAGTGCCTACGAAAGCTGAAATAAGCACATTCGTGAGTATGGCCACGCGTATGTCGACGCTCGGTTTCTGAGCCAGGCAGAGCGATACCTTGTCAATAACCGAGATAAACTGCTGATATCTCAGTTGGACGGCGCTGTTTTTTGAGAACATGGCTGTTTGAAAACGCGAATTTCCTTTCTTTATTTTTTTCCTTCTCATCACCGAAGGCACGTTCGGTGCGGTTCTCTTAGACACATTTGTTTTTGTTTATTTCTCTTTTTTTTATTTTTTTTTGTAAAATGGGTTAAGGCCACTCCACTCTGTGCTGTTCGGTGTTAAGTAGTGTGGGCGCAAAATTACTTGTACAGTCCTTAAAGTCGAAGACAGGGAGCAGCACTGCATCACTGTTGTGCAACACCTCTTTTTATTCTGCCGTTGCTTTTGTTATTTTTGTTTTCCCCATCATGCGGTTACTCTGTGCCCTGCTAGCTGGATTCCGAACCATGATTTCATCTGCGCAAATCCTAAAGCGAGCTCCTGTTTTTCTGCCGACTATACCAGCATGAAACTTCACCTGCGTTCCGAAATGCCAAACTCAGGAAGCTGGAATGATTCAGTTTCCCTTTACACTGAAGCCTTTATAGCGCTTCGACTGTTAAGTGATGGGAACTAACGATTCAGTAAACAATATCATTTCGTGTACGCGAGTATTTGCATTGAAACGTGCTCACACTTAGGGACCCACAAAGTCGCTATAAAATTGACTTAGAAACATTACTTCCACCTGAGCCATGCATTTTTCGAAACAAATTTTTTTAAGAACTCGTCATCGAGATTAAACGCAGAAACCTTCCATTCCGCACATGCAGTGTCAGTGTAACCTAAATTACGCTCCAAGTACCTCGGCATCATCACCAGAACGGCTGAGCTTTTTCACTCGCACTCTCCAGATCAAGCCAGTTCTGATTAATAATCCTGCGTCGTCACCTTCACCCGTAACGACAATCAATATTGACACTGGTTGTCAGATGTCACAATAACCTCTTTGTAATACGACCTTATTTCGTACACGTTCTACCTTCTATATACTTCCCCCTATCTGTGGGATTGAAACGTAGCTGTACCCACATCCACACCAGCATGACCTTTTATCTTTCAATTTTCCAGCTTCCCGATGAGCTCTTCTTGACATCGCATTCACTTTCCTGATTAAACAGTATGGCAGGGAGCACAAGACTTTGAAAATGATGTGGAGGGGCAAGCACTAATCAGGCAGTCTCGTTCACGGCTCAATGTCTGGGCCGCGCTGGGATGAGAGGATTAGTCTCCCTTAGCCAAAAAGAAAAAAAAACGGGAATAACGCGCATCTCGAGCAATAGCATACGCAAGAACAATGCTCGCGCCATCGTTGTACACGACGGACTTCTGCACCATTTGGGGTCTTGCGCGCTCGCCGAGCAGCAGGGACTGGCTCATCGGCGGATTGGATTGGATTGCGCTGGCTGTCCCGCCGACCGCAGTTGCGCGTGTGCGGGGCAGGGGCAGGAAGGCGACGGCTGTTCGTGTTTCTGCGCATGAGTTGGGAGTTATGAGCTGATCGGAGTGGTGGTGGCTTTTCCCCCTGCCTCTCTGAATCCCACTTGGGAAGTAACGCAGTCGGGATTTGTGTCCACGTTGGCTGCGCTGCAAGCTTCCCCACCCCCAAAGCACTGCTGCATCCGCCCTCGCTGTTCTTTTTTTCCTCTTTTGTTTCAATCTTCGGGCCTCGAGAGCATCCCGGATTGCCGGAAGGTAATCTTCTGCCGCGATAGGCCAGCCCTCTAGCGTCTTCCGCTCTATTGGCGGCCGATATGATGTCTGGCTGCGGGATGAAGCCCGGTGATATTTAATTGAACTCCCCACATGAGCCGGCGTCGGATTAACCCCGACAAGGTCGTTTTGCTATCCGACTTCCCGAGGAGAACACAAAAGGCACAGAAACGTCGGTTTAGGTCATAGATATTGCAGCAAAGCGGACGAGCCCGGTTCATCGTTGCCAAGCGCATTTGGAAGATGATAATATGCATCGCCAATCCCTCGGAGTGACAGAAAGAAGAGGAGAGAAAATGGTGCAGGATCAAATGATCCGGCAAGGCGGTTGACTAACGCGTCCGGACACTGTCCAGGCAGGGCCGAGGGGGACTTCGAGTAATCGTTCGAGCTCATCATTCACTATGCAGTCCCGTAGCAACGATCTGAACGTACGGGAACTGCGGGGACGCAAGGCATCGCCGGACGTGCTCAAACGTGGTATTAAAACAAGAAATCTCTTTATCTTTCTTGTCTTGTATACCTATGCGGCAGCATTAAATCCTTAGGGCTGTTCTCGGTAGAATCTTGTAAGCGCTACTGAACGAGGACGCAGAAAAAAAGAACGGATACAGAGAGACAGCGCTTCTTGGGTATGATTGGTTCTTTATTATGATTGTCTGCGAAATGAGGGCACGTTTTGCAACTACGCAAATGAAATATAGCTCGATAGACCTTTGGTCCTCCATTCAGCAGGTTGACGAACGTGATCAGTACACACTGAATTTGTCAGTGTCTCGTGACCTCGTCCCTTGGGCACGAACCGTTTCCTTCATTGTTCAGATCGGCTAGGTCAAACTGCAATTGAGTATTGTTGTGATGCGCTTGACATCGGTAAAGCCAGGGTGTTCGTCAACGTTTATGGACAGTTCCCGGAAGGTCAATATAAAGCTAGTGTATTATGCCAAGACTTCATGAAAGTAGCGCTACCCCGATATCACGCTGTCTGTAAAGCGTGCTTCCTTTGCATAACGATCTTTTAAAGGAGAAGCCTGCCTTCAGTACCTTTAAATGGCGCAGGATTTTTATTGCACCGCGCTTCACCGCTGCAGCTGAGTATTCTGCGTAATACTACGCAGAAGTCATACAGCGTGTGGAACATAGGAAGAGGACAGAAGACGGGTATCGCAGAAATGACAATCTTCACTGCAGCGACCTAGCAGAGACGTACGGAGTGCCCCCTTAGTATTCAGCTCGGTATGAGAATCGCGCTTTTACGCGGCTCTTAGCCGCCACCGGCACAAATAAATCCACGCTGCGAACCATATCCTAAATAGCCAGTTATCGTGCGAAGTAGCAGCACCTGGCGCTACTCCACCAGCCCGCTGCCATAGAATAAAAATATATCCACGGACATCTAAGCACTTGCGAGCTGTGAATGCGAAAGCAGCACTGTTCAGTTGAACGCCCTGAGTGCTCCTTGGAGTTATGAACTCCTCGCGGGCAAGCGAGTGCGTTGAGACGCCTGACGCGTTTCGATTTGGCCTTACCGAGGCGCAGTTAGAATGCATGCAAAAGCTAGCGCGGAAGAGGAAAGCAAGGATTACACAGGCTTCCGAGTGCGAGAGCGAGGGTGACGTGGTGTCTTGGCGATGCCTTCTTCCTTTCACTTTGATCCGTTCTGCTCCGTCGAGGCCCAAGTCAGCAAGCGCGAGGCAGCATCAAGAGCGTGCGAGACGCACTCGTGCACGTGGCTTCGCAGCCAATGCGAAGCTTCGCTGACACGGAAGCCACCGACTTTTTCGCTCAAAGGGTCATTTGACGTTTTCGCATAAAAACCGAACAGCACGCATGCGGTCACTGCCTGCCCCAACAATGAACGCTGTAGACACTAATGGTGTGTTCGGATGTCCGTTTTCGAGCGCTCTAGAGGGCTCTGAAAGGTGTCCACGTCATCGAGTGGTAAATGTCTAGCGCTCGGACTACGTTCGGATGGTTATTTCGGAGACCCAGTCTCCTACTCGGCGCGCTCCCAACCACTCCGACTTCGAAGCGAGAGCATTGGTGCGATCTTGCCGAGAGGAGTGTCACATCACACTAACCGCCATGGTTTCCCGCGGTTTCCGACAGGTGACAGTGCCAGCGCACATTTTCGCCGTCGAGAGTTTTGGGGCATCGTGCAGGTTTGTTGGGTTGTGTTCGCGGTCTCTTCGTGTGTCGCTACGTTCAGTTTATATCCAGCAGGACGTAATTGCACCATTTTGAAACGAAGACGGCTACTAAAGGCGCAAGCATCATCAGTGATGCTTTTAGAGGACCCCGCAACCGAGGGCTTTGAAGCTAGCAGCTCCGACGACGCCATTTGTGGATGTCACGCACGAATGCTTGCACGGTGACATCCCGCGCCTCCGGCGCAGTGGCGCCACAGGTGCGCTGCTCCGAGAGTGCGTACGCATTCAGTTGGTGCACTGCGCCTCGAGCTCAGATAGCGCGCTGCGCTCGATTCTACAGACTTTGAGTCATAGGACCATAGCGGCCAACCGAATACACCATAAAATAAAGTGTCCCAAACAAGAAGTATACGGCATCACAGGCTATATTAAGATACACAAACAAGGGGTCTCTCGTAGCATGCTTGTTCAACACTCAACACTCAAGGAGTGAACATGAGTGTGTTTGTTTTTATTTTCTTAATGCTATTACTGATTTTCATAGTTTGAAAAGTGTTGCAGATGTCCCTATCGCAAGTGACACCCCCTCCCCCCCCACCTTTCTTCAGAATAAGAAAACCAAAAACCAAACACCGCAACGCCAGTACAACGTAAATGATGCAAACGCGTGATCAAGTAGTACCGCGCGTGTTGGACAAGTTAATTCTTACTTTCTCTACCTGTCAAAGGCGGAGCAATTTGCCAACTAAATCCTATAGAAGTGACAACCAGTCTCTTTTGCTGCTGCCTTGTCCACTGTCTACCAAAGGGGGAGGCGTGAATTACTTGAGATTTTATCTAAATGCTTTTCAAAGTTTTGCTTGTTGGTACGTGCTGGAGATATTGAGCCTAATCTAGGCCCAACCTCTCGATCCGAATCACTTCTCGACATAGCGAGCCTACCTGATTACAACGAAGGCGCGAAATAAAACAACGGACAAAGAAAGGCCACACGGGAAAACCACGTAGGTGCACCAACAACTGAGCGTTTTATTTCTTGACACATGAATAAATATCTGCTGCCAGGGATCAAAACAACAAGAAGAAACAGTGCCGTCATCTGTATCGCACAACGAAAATACGATACGTAACAGCTTATAAGTGCCGCTCCCAAGATATGACAGTTACTTTGTAGACAGCGAAACTGAGGCTTCACTGATACAATCATCACCACGCTTCTTGATCTCAAGCACTTCCAATTTTTAAGACAACCTGTTCAAAAGACAACTTGTTGAAGCAGTGCTTATCAGGAACAAATGTGATGCAGGTCTTTAGATTTGTGGATTATTTTTTAGTGTTCTTAGATTGGGACAGTCCAGAATTGGACTGACCCAGTCATCATTAGTATTGTCAGAGTTTAAAACAACCTTGCATACTCTGACCCTAACTGACGAGCTTCCGGCCGATAACTGTTTAAGATTTTTAGATTTGGAACTCACTGTCTCATCGTGTCTTGTGTGCTGGCAGTTCAAGCCAAGGGCTAGCAAAGCCATCATCTGCTACAATTCAGATCACTCAAAAGTAATAAAAAGAGACATAATTCAATCATGTCTAACCAATGCACCTAACTAGTCTTGTGTGCATCGACTGCAATGCAGTTTTCATTGTCAGGTCAGCCGCCTCAAAGGGGCACGTTATCCATACCATGTGATCATATCTGTTCCAGGAAAAATGCTTAGGCAGCTCAAGGAACCTAACGTTGTAGAGCAGGGTCGAACAGGCCCTTCTGGAACTAGGTGTGCTATCATTCCATATGTTCACGGCATATCTCACTATCTGAAAAAAGTTGGAAAACAAGCTGGTGTTCGGGTTTTATTTTCCGCTCCGCAACGTCCTGATTTGATGTGTGCCAATGTGAACGCAGGACATCGGGAAAATAAACAGTTATGCACAAAAAAACTGGGCAGAAGCATGTCGGATGTGTAAAGAAAATAGTTTATTCGGTTCCCTTGTCGTGTGGCTCGTCATATGTAAACGAAACGGGCAGATATCTGAAGGACAGATTGTATGTGCATCGGTATAAGATGGAAAACAAGCTCTCCGGTCACATTAGGGCTCATTGTAAGGCTCACAAGTGCATACCAGATTTTAATGGAGCCTGTGTTTTGAACAGAGCTGATGATCAACTGACAAGGGAGGTATTGGAAGAGCTTGAGATCAAGAAGTGGGATGATGATTGTATCCGTGAAGCCTCAGTTTCTCTATCGACAAAGGAACTGGCGTATTTTGGGAGCGACACTTTGAAGCTCTTCTGTATTGTGTTTTCGTTGTGCGATGCAGATGACGGCACTGTTTCTTCTTGTTTTGATCCTTGGCAGCAGCTAGACATAAAAGAAATAAAGAAATAAAACGCTCAGTTGTTAGTGCCCCCACGGGGTTGTCCCATGTCGCCTTCCTTTGTGCGTTGTTTTTTTTTTTTGCGCCTTCGTTGCAATCATGTATAACCAACTCGCCTACCAGCACGTCCTCAAAGCCTACGTGATTATCAAAAACAGCAAATGTCAGTTATGTTCCAATTTGTAAAGGAAATTCATGCGCGCTCATTGCAAACCGGTAAATTTCACGCAGAGCTCGCCACTAATATCAAAGCAATAAAGAACTGACAAAAAAGCATTGAGACCTACATTGCGGCTTTTCCGAATCGCTTGGACACATTAAAACAAGCTAAACAAGCTCAAGCAAGACCTGTCACAAGTAGTATCTTACCTTAAAAAGGAAGTCCATCATTTGTCTTCACACAAACATTCATTTCAGTCACGACTTGATGAAAAGGAAGGCAGGTCACGTCATGACAACTTAATTTTCTATGGCCTTCGATATTCCAAAAAATCTTGGAACGACACTGAAAGAAAAGCTAACAGAGCAATAATTTCTGTATTTCTCGAATTTTCTGCCGATTGCATCCAGCGTGCTCACCGGTTGCGTACAATCTCTCCTGCCATTCCCCGTCCGATTATTGCTAAGTTTTCCAACTTTAAAATTAAAGAAAAGGTATTATCACTACGTGAGCAATTCAAAACAAATGGTATATCCACCAGTCAAGACTTTTCACTCCGAACCCACATAGCTCGAAATAAATTAATGAAATTCGCTCGTACCCAACCACAATCGCCTTCCTTCCAGATGCGTTATAACAAAATTGTTATTAACAAAAAGTGCTTCCTACATAACCCTGTCTCCAATAAGGTAAAAGAAATCTAGCTACATGGAGGGCCTGCCACTTCTGCACCTAACACTTCAAACTGGGAAGGCTCGAGGGGTGATGGGCACTGAAGCTGTTCTCAAGCTGCAAGGAGCGTATTAAACAAATATATCTCCTTATCATCCACAGTAAATACATTTTCTGCCCATGTCATCGCACTTACCCAGACGTGGCTTCATGAAAACGTTCAAGACGTGGAAGTCTTCCTAGATGCATACCGTTTTTCAAGTCATCGTTTTGACAGAGATGCGCGCCAAAGTGGCGGCGTCCTCCTCGCTATCTCTAAAGATTTTCTATCATCGTGCATTGACGTCAACATTACACTAATCAACACTAACCTAGATATCATCTGGGTATCTTTAATAATTGGCCACCAAGAAATAGTCATTGACATTTGTTACTGTCCACCCACATACACTAATACATTTGTCCCGTAACTTCATGGGAGTATTAATGACACATAAAGACAACATGGGCGGCTGGTTTTGTAAGTGCTTTTGTGAGTGTTCAATTGCGGCAAAAAACATGTCTTTTAGCAAGCACCAACTAGGCCAAGAAGCAGTTCTGTTGCAACTATAATGATATTGTCTCAAGTTTTCCTTTATCCCCAGTATTGTTATTCGGTGTCTTGAACTTTCCTAACACAATGTGGAGCACAGATTCAGCTATTATGTCGCCATTTTTCTCTCAAGCTCACGATCTTTTAGAACTATGCTCTACCTTTTCTTTATCGCAGTTAACCACTCAGGCTACTAGAATCCCGCCTGTTTCGGCCAACACCCTTTATCCTAATCCTTGCAACTAGACCTGACCATTTTTTTCTAGTATTTCTTATTTGCAAGGTAGAAGTGATCACTCGTTACTCTCCTTTTCTTTTTTATTAATACGCAAGTTCCAAAAACTATCAAAATATGCAACACAAGTCGCCACTATGCTAGAGCTAATTTAGAGGCATTCAACAATGAATTAGCTGATTCCACTAACACACTTCTGACTAACTTTGATGAGCGTCCTGTTAAACTTACTGGGACGTGTCTCCAACTAAAGTAAACAAATTAATTGAAAAATACGTGCTTGTTCGTATTATCACGTCTAATCCTCGAGCACCATTGTATAATACCCATAACAAACGGCTTTCTAATCGAAAAAAACGTATTTATCGCTTGGCCAAATTCACATCCACAAACTAGCGCTGGACAGCCTATAAATTTGCATCTGATACTTATATCACAGCATTAAAGGAGGCTAAAGATAATTTCATGTCGAATACCTTACCGTCACTTCTGACTTCTAATGCTCGAAAATGTTGGCGTATGATTAACCCGTCTTGATAATTCCATTGCTTTGGTAGATACAGCTGGCAACTCCGTTCCACCTAACCAATGTGCTACTATTATAAATGACAGCTTTTCAAGAAATTTCTCCGTGATTACAAACACTCATCTCCAAGACATCTTTCATTACAGTTACCCATTCATGCCTCCCATCATTGTTAACATGGCTGCAATTGCGAAACTCATCAACAAGTTAGAGCACCATTCGTTCCCTGGTTACGATTCTATTGATTGCCAATGTTTGAAATATACTCGTGTACAGTTCAATTGTACGAAAAAAATATTTCAGCCATCACTTGACACATCAATTCTTCCAGCTCAAAGAAAAATTGGGAAGGTGATTCCAATCTTCAAATCGGGCAATAAAAGTTCACCAATTATTTATCGGCCCACTTCCATTACTAGCACATGCTGCAAACTCTTAGAACACATTATATTCTCGACCCTTGTCACCTTTTCTGAATCTAACTGCTTTTTCTCACCAGCTCAACATGGCTTTCGGAAATTCTTTTCGTAAAAACACAGCTATTTCATTTACTCATAAGCTACACCATATTCTTGATCGTTCTTCTTTAGCTTACTGTATTTACTTAGATTTTTCGAACGCGTTCGATAAAGTCTCCCTCATACTTCTAATACATAAACGTAGTCAGCTCAATATTTACCATAGTGATTTTTTTTGTGTATAAATGATTTCTTTTCAACTCGTTCCCAATTTGTTGTAGCCAATGAACATTCCTCTAACCAATGTTCTGTTCATTCTGCAGTCCAACAAGGCTCCGTATTAGGCCCCCTTCTTTTTCTCATTTACAATAACGACCTTCCTTCTACAGTTTCTTCTAGTCATCTTTTCGCTGACGACTGCGTAATTTTTCGTGACGTAGTTACTGATAACAATGCTAACATTCTTCAGTCAAACCTAAATTCTATAACTGGTGCAATACTTTGCTAATGGAATTAAATATTAACAAGTGTAAAGTGATGACTGTCTCTCATACTAAAAGTAGTCCTTTTACATGTTACCTGAACAACTCTCCCTTAGTCGCGGTTTCCACTTGTAAATGTTTAGGTGTTCATATAACATCTAATCCAAGTTGGTCTTTGCATGTGGAGAAGATAATTAACAACGCTTATCACATGTTCGGTTACTTACGCCGTAAGTTTTCGGCAGCTCCTTCATGTTTAAAGCTCTTGTTATATAAACCACTCATTCGATCTAAATTAGAATACGCCAGTCCACTCTGTGATCCAAGCACTAACAATTTGGTAACTTCACTAGAAGTGGTACAGAATCGTTCTACTCGTGTCATCAGTTCCTATTATAACCGCACTGCCAGTATGACTTCCATCAAATAGGTTATCTCTCTTCCATCATTAGCATCCCGTCGAAAAAGTTTTCGCTTGAACTATTTTCATAGGCTTTACTATCACCCAACTCTCCGGGACAAATTCATTCTTCATCGACATTAGACAGGGTGTTTCAGCGAACACTTTCAAAAATCTGTAAAGGTTGCCTGTGTCAAATATCACAATTCTAGTTCATGACCTGGTCTACTCGAAGCGGCGAACAATACTTGCACAAAGAAATTGAGACGCAAAATTGACTTATTGATAAAAATTCATTAATTAGGTTTTAAACTAATTACATTACGGCCCATATTGCAATTTACAAATTATAGCCGTGGAGTTCACAAGGCGCATCCACTTGGAACGAATTTTCAAGATGACACCAGTTAAGAGATATAAATTCCCGAACTTTGTGGAGAAATGCATTGGCGTTCCAGTTTATTTGTTAACAAAACGTCGTTTCGTGCGCTCAAGCACACAAGTAACTGCAACGCCAACGCATTTCTCCGCAAAGTTCGGGAATGTATATCTCGAAACTGGTGTCGTCCTGAGAATTCGTTCCAAGTGGATCCGCCTTGCGAAGTCCACTGCTAGAATTTGTAAATTGCAATACGAGTCATAAGATAATTAGCTAAAAGGTTAATTTGTGAATTCCTGCTAATTAGTCGCTTTTGCACTTCAATTTTTTGTGCAAGTAGTAAGCGTCCGGCGCTCCGAGTAGACCAGCTCATAAACTAGAATTGAGCTATCTGCCACAGGCAACCTTTAAAAAATTTTGAATGTTCGCTGAAACACCCTGCATATAGGACCGTTTTGACCATCGCTTTAAGGTAGGTATTGAGTCATGTCATACTAACACCCCTTTTTTAGTCTTTTTTACCTCGCACTTAACAAAATCGGAATCGCCTTCCTTCCAACATTGCTTTCATTTATGATAACACCCGATTTAAATCTGCATTAGCTAACATTGTATAAGTAGGAGTTACCATTACTTATTATGCTTTGTTGTATTGTTGTACACTATGATTTATTGTATACCACTCCCCTCTGTAATGTTTCGGCGCTGAGGGTAAATAAATAAATAAATAACGAGAACTGGTAAAGATAGGACACGAAACCGAGACACATGAAACAAATTTGTCGTCCCACCTTCCCTGTTGTTTCTCCTTCGTACAGTTTCTAGCTTTTGCGCAACAAGAAAGTGTTTTGAAGCGCTCGTGTAAATGCATTTATCTAACAGCACGTCGACTCCCCTTGGCAAATCGCAGTTGATGTCGTTCGCTTTACAAAGCGGAGAGTGTTGCAATGTTTTCTTGCCTACCGTCAAGCACATCCGAGGTTAAATTGTAAGGTTCATTGAAAAGGTTCAAACTAGCTATCTCCGAGGGCTCGAAGAGAAGTTTACTCACCTACTGGATGACACAGAACAGGCGATGGCTGTATTACGAGAGCCTTTGGGACTACCTGAACCTGGAAGTGGTGCAGGGAATCTTGAACAATATTTGGGCAGTCTTCCTGTTTTTGTTTTTTTTCGAAAAAGAGTGACTATATTCTGGACTCGAGGATAAAGTTAGAATTTCCTTGGTCTTCCTCACGTGCACTTGGTCTTGAATTTTCTTATTTGTGCCATGCACTTGGCCCCCATAGGAAGGTCGTAGCTTCATGACTTCTTCACGGTAATCGTGTTTCCTGATGAATTTGTCATTTCTTGTTTAAGTGATTCTATTCTACCTGGACGTGTCCCTCGATCGCGCTTTATTGTAATTTTTTTCTTCTTTTGTTGCGCTGGTGGTTTTATGGTTTGCTGTTTTGTTAGATTGTCTAGCCATGCCCACATGTGTCGCCTGTTGACTTGACGCAAGATCTGTATGTGCTGCACGTCCTCGATTTCCTACACGAGCAGCAGAGCGATCTGCGAGTTGTGTACGTTTTCTATTATTCCTATTTATAAATGTCGGGAAAAGGCTGGCTAGTGAGAGGTGTCCGTTATTTTTCGCATAAAGCAAACGTCGGCCAATCTACTGGGCCAATCTCTGTTCTCGTCTTGTTCATTTCCACATTCGAAGCAAACTTCCCTCATTAGGGAACATACCCTGCTTATGCCTTTCCCGTGGACCATGGTCCAGATAATGTAACGATTCCATCCTAGGCCTGTTTGAGCTTTGTCGGTGGTTTCACCGATGCTCTGCCCAATTCAACAGCACAATTGGCCGGCCGTGGGCGATGAATGATAAGGAATAGAATCACGCGAGTGAAATTGTTGCATTACGCGAAATCAATATTTGAGGAGGGTTTCAGATCGCGTAATAAGGTTTCTTTCTCAGTAAAGCGAAAGGATTAAGTGGTAAATTGAATATGTTTCACGTATGAGGCAAGTATGCGTGGTAGGAACATTATTCCTGTTACCGTACCGTCTGTGTCACGGACCGCAGCGTGGTGCACTTTGATTCAGAGGGTCAAAGTTAGAGGCACGAGTTTTAATGTGTAATCTGAACTTTTAGCATCTCTCCCATGTGTTCTCAGTGCTTATCATTCCTGTAAACTCCACTCATGCGAGGCCCCAGTGCTTTCCGCATTCCCGGATGTTTGCGTGTTTTTTATAAGGCCCGCGTAGAAAGTTGTCCGGCACACGTGTATGCAAGACGTTGTTAACCGCAAATGCAACTACGGCTATGACAATGGCGGTATCTTACAAGGACATTGGAGCGGCACCAATGACGGTGGCATGAAGAAATGCCGGTGGTATGAAGAAATGCCGGTGGCACAACGATGTCGACAACTTCGACCACGGCCGCTGATGTGGCTACACCTAAACTTCTCTCCACGAGCCTGTAGTTTGCGCCGTTTGATCAAGGACCACTCTTGAGCCACATATTTGGGAAATGTGCTGTCCATACCAACTTACAGTGACATTGAATGTTGTTGGTTCCTGTGCTCCCGTGCCGCATGATAGCCAGAGCCAGCAGCTGCCTATAGGGCCCTTGCCTGTGTACGCGACCGGTGTTGCTCCTGCACGCCCCACTGTGGCACCCTTGTGCCTACATGTTCACATGCACTCGAGAGTGAGCGAAAAAAACAAAGCACTGGTATTAGTGCAAAACTGCATAAAAGGCGTGCTCGCCGTCGCTGTTAATCACTGCTTCTTGACCTCTGCTGAAAAGTTACCAATCGTAGTGATGCGGGAACTACAAGGAAGATCTTTTCCTTTTCCGCTTTTTATCAATTCCACAGGATCCTTGTTCACGCGCGAAGTGAAAAGCGGAGCCTCGAACCTGGCGGCTGCTTCTTAAACAGCAGTCTGTAATTGACTGAGACGCAGTTGTAATAACGTAAACTTTTTTTCCGTTTGTGGAAGGGCTCTACTTTCGTTGGAATAAGGCCCTTGTCCTTTATCACCCTGCACAGGCACACGTTGGCCGCTCGTCAATATCCTTGGGGAATAGGATTCAGCACTTTCCGCAGGAGTCTTCAGTGCGGCCATACGTTCTCTTTTCACCTTTCGCTGTACTCTTCATGGCATCACTTTTTTTTGTCTTGTTATCATGTGCAGACGTGGGCGTGGTACATTTTCAACTATTTGCGCAGTTAGGGTCTTGCGCTGGGCCTTTACCGCGAAGCCTCATCTACCCCCTGGTTTCGTTAGATGTCGGCCCGTCCCGGGATACAGCGTGAAGTTATTTCTGTGTTCACAAGATTGCAACTCATGCGTCAGTTACCCGACTCCTTCTTTTTTTCGGTACGGCTCTCTCTCGGGTGAGACCCACACACCCTGGCGGCTTCCTCCTACTGAGCGTACATATTGACTCTTGTCGGGCGCTCGGTTCTTGCAAATGCATCTGTGAGGTCGGCTTTGATCACATTTAGGTCCGTCTATTAGGGAGTAGGCCCTCTTTGAAGGATCTTCTCAGTTCATTGCACGATCGTCGATGAAATGTCAGGCTAGGAAGCCCTTTTCTTGGTTGCTGTTGCATCTGCGTGATGCGCGCCTCTATTATTGGCAACCACGGCCGCATATTTCATACTTTAAGTCCCATATTATAGCTCAAACCGCAAATCTCCTTGGATTCAAGTACTGCGTTTACGACAGCCCAGAGCGCGTCTTCATCTGCTCCCCATCGTTTTCACGTGATAGGTCTCACAAAGTGGACCCGCCGTGATTGCTAAGTGGCTTTGGCACTGCGAAGCAAAACACGAGGTCGCGGGATCAAATCCCGGCCGGAGCGGCCGCATTTTGATGGGGGCCAAATTCAAGTATTCCCCCGTACCGGGCATTGGATTACAGAACCCCAGGTGGTCGAAATTATTACGGAGTCCTCCACTAAGGCACGCCTCATTATCGTGTCGTGGTTTTGGCATGTAAAACCCAGAATTTATTTAAATTACTCTCACCAATTGAGCGATGCACTTGACTCCAGTCATGGTACGCCTGGTGACCCGTGGATTGACTTTACCGTATTGGTTAATGGACAAACCGCGCTCCCAAATGGTGTCCGTATATGTTGGAGAAATTGGTGGAGAAATTCTGCAATAATGTACAGAGCCGCTCGTCTTACTTTAGCTTGTTCTGTGAGAGCCTGCAGTTGTTCAGATGATGATATAATCCATGTAGAGTGCGAACTTTAGACCTTCTCTTCATCACATCAATGTAGGAGATCTGTGACCTGCAATGTTGAAAAAAAGTTGTTGACAGGGCAGAACCTTGCAGGGCACGACCACACTTTTACATATCACTCGCATAGAGTACTTGCATCTCTTACCTGCAAATTATTTTCTTTAAGCAACTTGCCGATACACTTTAGTGTTTAATGCCCAATTTCTTTATGCCTATTTTATTATCATTACATCAGGGATTCTGTCAAAAGCCTTCTTCATGTAGATTCCAACGATGATCATGATGGCAGCATTGGTCCAGAGGGATTTAGCTTCTGTCTGGAAAAGAACAGCAGTGCGACTTGACTGTACAGTTTGCTTTTGAAACCAAGTTGCATACATTAGCGTAGTCAGGTTTGTACACGATCCACCGAAGCACGATTGGTTCCATGATTTGGTCGCCTTGGGACATAAGAAAACCTGAGTCATAGGCTACTGAACGATTCTGCACTCTTGCTGAATTTCAGAACCGCCATTACCTATGAGTCCCTGTGCTGTCATTTCGGTAGCAGTCTGGCTATGCTGTTTGGCTGCTGAGCACGAGGTCAGGGAATAGATTTCCGGCCATGGCGGCCCCATTTCGATGGAGGCGATGCGAAAACACCCGGTACTTAGATTTAGGTTCTCGTTAAAGATCCCCAGGTGGTCGAAATTTCCGGAATCCTCCACTACGGCGTGCCTCATAATCAGAAAATGGTTTTGGCACGTAAAACCCCATAATTTTTTTTGTAGCAGTCCTGTCCCTTGTGATAACCGTTAGCCTCCTGCAATCACTGTTGATTCCCGGCTCTTAGCTTTATCTCAAACATCTCTTTCACGTGTTTGTGATCCGTGACTTGAGGGCGTCGCATACGCTGATGAACAACAAGCTTGCGGCATTCGAATTGGAGGCATGTGGCTGCAACTTCAATGGCTCCGTTGAAAAGATGCCAAAATTCAAGTGATTTGTACGTTGGCCCTTAAGTACGAGATCAGCGACTGGCCCTACTGGTGAGATGACGTTTGCGCTATTTGCGGTCACCGACACCACGGGTAATTGGTGGCTCTGTAAAGGCACTCGTAAACATGTAAAGCTAGCGTGGTGGTCCTCGTTTCTTAAAGGAGCACAATATGTGGTTTACCCAAAGTGGTGTTGGTTCTGAGACTCAGATCTGCTGCTTGCTTCATCAAGCTACAAAAATTGTTGTACAAAAATTGTTTGTACAATAGCTGTACAAAACAAAATGTAAAAAGGTACAAAAATTGTACCTGTGTTTCGCTGTTTAACTCGAGATCACAAGTTCAATTTAGGCCACGGCGGCCACATTTCGATGGGGATGAAATGCTGAAACGCCAGCGTACTTAGATTTAGGCGCACTTTAAAGAACCCCAGGTGGTCAAAATTATCCCCGAGTCCCCAACTGCTGTGTTCCTCCAAATTAGATGGTGTTTTTGTTATTAATTGTATGGTGCTTAGGAGATGTTGCCTTTAATTGACGCCGGCTAGACTTTTTCACATAAAGATGTCAAAAAGAAATTACCAAAAAGCATTAAAACTAACAGTCTACTCCGAACCACAGCAACTCAGAGTCCAGTCACGTATGTACACTAATGCCACGCTAAAACTGAAAAGTCAAGATTCTGGTTTTGGCACATAAAACCTGATAACTTAATTTAACTCTAGGTGAGGTTGCAATGCTGGAAGGAGCCATGGTGATAGTTGGTTAATTTGTTGATTTAACATTTTGTGTCAGCTTGGATGTTTCCTCCGCTATCAAGCATGCAACTGCCTTTGGAGGCCCCGACGACACTGCCTCCGACCATTGTTTTATGTTCTCGTCAATGCAAATCAGCGGATTGTGACTTAAGTTTTTTGTTCGGCCTTTTTAGCCTTCAGATTTTCAGTGTTCGATCGACTGAGAACCAGTGTATTGCTTTTTGACACCCATTTGTAGTTTTCACTCGCATCACTACTTCATGTTCATCCGAAGGTGCTTTACCTAGAGCTGTCGCTTACCTTTGGGATTTCCAACGCCATTCCACTCCTTTGTTCTGTCCGTGCCTTGTACTTGCCCGCTGCAGCTCTATGGTAACAGATCGAGGACTGCTGTGCTTTATTCCGGCTCATTTGCAATGCCTTTCTTTCTTTATTTATTTCCCTAAGGTCCCTACACGGGGGCGTTTTATAAGGGATGGACTTACAACAATAGTTAAAACAATATTAGTTAAGGTGAGAGAATCGCTGACACTTCTTCCGTGAATGCCGATGAACTGGTGATGGCAGCGATGTAAGGAAGGCCGTTCCAGTCTACAATTACACGAGGAAAAAAAAGAAGACGAAAAAGTGCGAGTGGGAGTTTTGGCGCGAGCGGCGCTTAATGAATGACCAGTGCGACGTGATGTACATGCCGGTGGTGAAAGGTATGGTGCGATGGCGAGCGAACTGTAAAAAAAATTTTGAAATGATGACAAGATGGTGATGCGACGGCGATACAAAAAAGTTGGTTAACTGGAGTCTGCTTTTAAGGATGATGCACTGATGTCGTAAGAATATGCTGAGTGAATGAACCTAGCAGCGCGATTCTGTAAGGCTTCAAGGGCGTTAATAAGGTAAATTTCATGCGGGACACCAGATAGCAGAAGCGTATTCAAGTTTACGTCTGATGAGCGATTTGTATCCGAGTAGTTTTACGTGGGGAGGAGCATTTCATAAGTGGCGCTTTAAAAAGCCGAGCTTTTTGTTAGCAGATGTTATAACTTTATTCACACGCGAGCACCAGTCAAGGTCGTGAGAAATAGTGATGCCTAAGTATTGGAAAGATTTAACTGGTTCAGTAGGCTTGTTTTCTATTACAGAAGAGAATACGAGATGATTTCTATGATAGGTTACTGACATTGCTTTGCATTTAGAAGGAATTAGTAGCATTAGCCAGTCATCACACCAGTTTTGAATATTGTTTAGGTTGTTCTGAAGCAATACTTGGTCATTGATGTTAGGGATGGTGTGGTAGACAACACAATCGTCAGCAAATACGCGGATATGACTAGCTACATTAAGTGGTAGATCATTATTATATATTAAGAACAGGAAGGGCCCTAGCACAGAGCCCTGTAGAATGCCTGATGTTACAGGAAGCGGGTAAGAAACACTATTATTGATTTGCACAAACTGTGAGCGATTAGTAAGAAATTATTTTATCCATCTTAGAACGTTAGGGTGAATATTCAACTACGAAAGTTTTAGAAGCAGGCGTCGATGAACTACTTTGTCAAAGGCTTTTGCAAAATCGAGGAAAATAGTGTCAGTCTGTATATTAGTATCGAGGTTTGAATGCAGATCAAGAAGAAAGATGACCAATTGAGTTTCACAAGAAAATCCCTTGCGGAAAGCGTGCTGTGATAAATGGAAGAAATCGTACTGCGCCATCGAATTTGTGCAGCAGTAGCAACTTGAACCGCGTACCCTCACATTGCTTATATTCTGATGTTCGAAGAAGTGCTTTTGGTTCCTGGCGCTTCCATGTGTTGGTCCTGCAGAACCATTTAGCAGCAGAGGTTCTCGCTGACCGGCACCGATCATCCCCCACGTCCGTTCTCTGCGCAGGTTTGTGACGCCTCCGTGCAGCATTTGCCGCTGACCATCGCCGCAACAGTGGCAAGTGCACCCAAAATTTCATCGACGCATGCAACTTTCCTTTTTTGTACGCCACCGTCCCTTGCATCTCCTCACGGCAATCATATCTCCGCTATAAAAGAAGAGTGTTTCGGTATCGCTCAACACTTGGTGGTTGAGCGATACCGAAACAACACAGCTCAACACAGCTCAACACAGTGGTGGTTGCTGATCGGTCTCAATGTTCACCAGACCCTGTTATTTGGGCGTGTGTGTTAAAACTGAGTATCCTGCAATCAATCTACACCTGCATGAGACGTTCGCTGCAATTTTAATCCGCCTAGTACCCATTCGTTTTGCATATCCGGCACTTGAGTTGGGGTGCGTTTGGTTCAAGCTTTGGTATTGTTTGACCTAAGTAAGATGACCGACTTGCCTGCATCCATTGCATCTAGATAGGCAGCATTTTTGATAAAACATGACTCTTGACCAGTATAGCTTTGTTGAGCTTTGCTGCCGTGATGCAGCCGTAGTATATGATACCACATGGTAGGTGGCCGGAACCTTTAAACAGGATAAGATATCATTTTGCTCTAGTTCACGTCGTGGGACTACCTCACCCCAACATAGCCTTTCCTCGTGCGACAGTTGATTAGTGTACCATTGAAAATTCACAGTTCATGTGGTCGCTGCTGGGTAATTGATGATAAATAAGAGCTGCATAATGCTTAAGTTTTCAATGAATTTTCTTAGGAGAATATCAGGCTGATTCGAAAGGTGCTGTATAATTGCTTTATTAAAAAAAAATTAACTTCCGGGAGCTCTTGTGTGCTTTTATTTTACTTGCGAGATCCCTTATCTGCTAATCCACATATATTATTAGGAGAGAACTGGTTACATTAGAACTGTGAAACATTGAAAATTCTTGAAAATCGTATAAAACTGCATTTCTTCCTTGTCACCGTTTTTCGACTTGTGGCGACTGTGATGCGGGGAAGACGTCGTACGACACAACGCCTAGGTTGGAAAATTACTTACTTCGAATTCATTTTGCATGCATGAAACGAAACTTACTCTCATAGAACATTCAGTAGTTCGTCAAAACCTCTGCAGAAATTGTCTGAGAAGCAGACGTTAATTCATGTCTTAGGTGAAGCATGTTTTACCGTCGACCGTGAAAGTAAAATGGCGTTAAAAAGAATTTATCGCAAAGTAGTCTCGACTTTTTTTCGAGCCATAATTATGAATTGTGATGCCAAACAAATCGTAAAGTGTCGAGATCATGCTTCGTGCGTTTGCTGTTGAACGATGCAGAAGCAGTACTGTTAAGGGCTCTGCACCGGAAACAAGACTACGATATTACCCGATGTTTTCTAATGACCAAACTTCGAAATTGCATCAAATTCGAATGCTGCAAACATGCGGGCTTCATAGAATGAAACGTCACAAATATTTTTCTTGTGTTCTGAAGAAAGCTTGCCGAAGGAGTGTGCCGAGAAAGTCATCTCTTGAAGAAGCGCAATGCTAATGTCGAGCGTTATATTTCAGCGACGTGATTTTCTAATGAACAAGATATAAAAGGTCACCAGAGTTCATAGATAACATATATGTAACAATACAAGCTGTCGTTGCTATGTATACTGCAACTATTACAGTAGCCTCTAACAGTAACCTCTGCCGAACGTTCGAATAAATTGAACGTCAGTTTCATGAGCCTAATATGCCTAAATTTAGAAAAAATATTCTCGTATTCAAACTGTAGAATATAGAAAAATAAGGACAACCTAATCGAAACATCACTCGATGTATGATCATTTGATGTCTACTCGAATACCAGTATAGGTAGTATATGAACGAGAAGAAAGGAAACCGAAGGGTCTGATTTTTATATGCAATATTATAAGAAGCCAGACCACAATGACACCAAGTACAGAATAGGGCAAATTATCTGCAATTCTTATTTGAATAGAATAAATTATACATAAATAAACGGAAATGAATGTGGATGAAAAATCAACTGGCCGCGGCTGGGATACGAACCCACGTCTCCGCGTAATGCGTATGACGCTCTTACTAACTGAACTACCGTGTCGCCGTTTCGGCATCCAGGTTCTCGGGTATATATGTTTATCTACTAAAACTAATATTGAGGGACGGCGCTGGCTAACACTACCAAGGTCATGCACTGTCTCCTGGATTTTTCAGCACCTTCCCTCGTAGCAGATAACGCTTCGTAGTAACTGCAAGGCCGATTCAAATAGGTCGCGAAGCTTCGGGCGAAAAGCGGTTCAGTACAGATTGTCACCGACATCAGCATGGGGGGTTATGGGAGCAGCAATCGAAGCGCGACTATGTTTGGAGGGAACAAACATTGGGAAAGAAAAACGCCTTTTTTAATTCAAACAAGAAACAGATTCATTTAACGAAAATAAAATTCCTAGTCAATTTTATATACTCGTGATGAGTTAAATAAATACGTTTATTTTATTATTATTAATAAATGCATTTCTTTTCAGCGCCCATCACTACAGGGGGCGTTGACGCCACTATCACTCGCAGTGCAATGCATGTCTTGAAATGGGCAGAAAGGCGCACTCGTATCACCTGTTGAAATACGCCCCCCTCACAATTTGTGATTTCTTGCTTGTCGAAGTTTGTCTGAATTTGGTGACGCGGGTAGCTTCATTGCTTCTTAATCTGTTCAGTCAAAAGTAGTGAGTTACGACCGCCAGATAATTGTGTAGTTGTTTTCGTGCGACTGCGCTGGCCGACAGACTTGGCATCCTACAATAGGATCAGCACTCTACACCTAAAGCTTTCGTCGGCCTCCAAAGAAAGTATGTTCTGCGCAGAGATGCGATTTCGACAACCGTACGGCTGGCCTTTTCCTGCATCGCTTTCCACGCTGAAAGCTCGAAACGCCCATCAAGTCGAATGGCGGGGCATTTGAATATATAGCTCCAAAGGAAGAACAACAAAACGAATTTCGCGCCTTCGAAAACAAAATGACCTCACTTCTGCTTTAAACGGACATGGCGTCACGTTATTTTTTCTTCCGCCGGAAGTGTTCCCACCACATACAGATGGCGCTAAGCCCCATGAACCGGCGATGGACCGCCATGTTTTGAACGTATGGGCTCCTATGGAAGCTTCGCTACCAGGTACATTTACCTTGGTAACTGTGCGGCGCTGTACCGCCTTCATGCTCTGTCCAAGTCCAACAGGTTTTAACGTTCCATCGCTGGGGTACAAATGCCATCGCCGTTTTACCGTGCACCCCGCGACACATCCATAAGTATGCACGGCTGTGTAACACATGCGCAGTCACTGATGACGTCACAATCCATGTGCATCTCTCGCTCATGCCTCGTCCAGCACCTACGTAGCACCCAACAGTCGGCATGTCCCAAGCTATCCATCGTCGAATGGCCGGAGTAGAAATCAAGCCGTGCGCCAAACGCGACCATCGTCACCGTCACCTTGCCGCTTTCGTCACACACAAATACGTTGGTCCGCCGGGTAATGCTTTGCGTGCGTAGTAGCAAACGAAGCTGGGTAGCCAGCTATTGTGTGTTGTGGTCAAGATACAGCACATTGCACTTCATATCTGTAAACGAGCGATATTCATTTCTTGCCTGCGGTGGTTCGGAGGGAATGATTAAATAACCTGCACATATGTAACGTTTCGGTGGTTGTCTCTTGAGCATTTGCTTATCATGTACATCACGTTTTTTTTTCTCTTGTATTATTTGCCTTAAAAGGACGTCTTGTTGGGCGAGTTGTTCACAATTCATTTTGGGTACTAGGCGCGAAAACATACACGACACAAGGAAGGAGACGGGACAGAGCGCCTAGTACCCAAAGGCGCTCTGTCCCGTCTCCTTCCTTGTGTCGTGTGTGTTTTCGCGCCTAGTACCCAAAAAAATTATTTGCCTTAATGTACTTCTTTCCTATACTCTATAGACGTTGCATAGCGTCTGCGGTTTGTCTGTAAAACGGAGGGTCGGATCGCGTCAAGCTTTTGTGACTTTCGTCCACAGTTCTCGATAACACTAGGTGTTGAACTGAAGTAAAATAGAATTACGTTAACAGTAACGCAGGTAACACGGGGGAGGGGGGGGGGGTAGACAGAGGTGAGTGTGTGTGTTTGGGGCGTACTATTCGACCCGCCGACCCTCTGTTCACTCAGAATAGCACAAGGTCCCGATGCGTCTAGAGTATCCTTACACTACATCTTCAGGTAGCGCGAAAATGGCCAACAGAGCTCACTTGTTTTTCTAACTTATTTTTTTCTACTGCGCTTCTCCGCACTGTGACGCCTGCGCCACAGGTGCGTTGGACGGGGACCTGCCGCACTGAAAGTGGCAGTACCGCGTGGGAGACAGCGCTGGACGGTAGTAAAAGATAAAGCAAGCATGAAATTGTAGAAAGACATATATATAGAGAGAGATACAAAATTTGCCGAGAGGGCGAACTACGCCCGCTTCGAACGAGCACACACATACGCGGGCGCACGCACACACATCGGTCCTCCAAACGAACGCCCATTGAACTAGACTCCCTACAGCGTGCTCTCAATTTCTACACAAGAGCGAACGCCCAGCTGCTCGTCGGCGCAGAATAAGAAGAGCACGTGACGACAGGTGGCACTATCTCTCTTTCTTGTTCCCTTGCTTTCAAAGTGGCTCCCTTCTCTCCCTCCTCTCTTGCCTTCTTTCTATTCTCTCATCTCTTCGCTTCTTTCTCTATGTCTCATTTGCTTCCTATTATTATTATTCACTCGCTCGTCCTTTGGAGCTATTGGCAAACTTGAAAAATGGCCCACGCAACAAATTTTGCAATCACTCGAGTCTGCGGACAGTTTGCTTTTGGTCGTTGTTGTTGTGGCTCGGGGCGAACTGTTTCGGAAGCGTCCCGGAAAAGCATAAGATGCAAGCTAGCCACAAAAGGAGGAGGAGATGATGGAAACATTCCTAAGCGCGCCGTGCTACGACCCATGGAAGCAGGTTGTGCGGATTTCTTTGTTAGTTTTATTTTCTTTTTTCGTTGCACTGTCGACGCTCCTTCGAATTTGATCACCGCGCGGGCACTGCCACAGGCCTGGCGCCAACGGGACATCACCTAGGAAAGATTAAAGAGAAGATTTTCCATGTGTGGGCAGACACAAGGGGAGAAGAAAGAAAACGAAATAATCTGTAAAATTGAGCATCCTATTTTTTTTTGCTACTGTCCAGACAAAAAGAACGACACAGAAAAATAAAAAAGGTTGTATGGTGCTGTGGGGTGGGGGTGCTAAAAGAGATGGTTTCTTCAGCTGTATAGGAGCCGTACACAAACAGGAGTTAATGGAGGAAGCCTGGCGGCGTGGTTTATTTTCTTTTTTTTTAATTTTCTGCGCCATTATGTTGGGAGGCTGCTCGAGCTTAAAGACCCGCTCTGAGAACAGAAAGAAGGTGAGGGCAGAGAGAGGGGGAAGAGAGGGGGGTGGGAGGCGAGGGCTCAGAGTGCCTGCAATATTGTTATGAGCCGTTGGGCCGATGACTAGCGTTGGACCCATCAACGTCTTGAGATTCTATGAAGAGTGGACAGAAAAAAGAACACGCGACTTATTTCATTTTTGCGCATTTTCTCACTTCGCCAGTCTTTCTTTCTCTCTTCATTTTTCTTTTCAAATCGAATAAACAATGGCGTCAGAGGCTGCGTGAGCAGCTGAAGAAACGAGAAGGACACACCTTATTGAAGACGAGAAAAATGATGGGGGCCGTATAGGAAACGAAGTTAGGCGAAGTGCTACGGCAACATCGTGCGAATGATGGAAGCGCGATGCCCAGGAGGGTAAAGGGCAGGCTTAAAGTGGGGAATGGATACGCGGCATCGAAACCGCATTTAATGTATTACGCAGAGTTTCCCTGTGGACAAAGTAAAGTGAAGACAGAAGGTCGGGGAGAGTGGGGGGAGGTGGGGGGGAGGGGTCGAGAGAGCACAAGGCGGCAGACACGCAGAAGTAAAAAAAAAGGAAAGAAATTGCTTGCACGTCGGTGAGGACAGTCAAGCGAGAGCAAATAATCCACGATGTGCGTTTATTTCTACAAGTTTTCGGAAGAATGCGCTGTGACGTATCATAGTTTTCCATGGGAAACATTGTCGTAGCTTGTATGATGGTAAAAGACATTGGTGGTCGAGTTCGCCCGCTGTAATGTTACTGACGGCGAAATAGGACGGTATAAATTAAAGAAAGGACAAACAATGCAAGAGGCTGACTACCCGTAGTTGAAATCAACTGTAAGCTATAGATTGATAGTGGATAGTTGGTCAAGTTCTCCTTCGCACTTCGGTGCCTATTGTTCCTCCAAGCTCCTAGTAGACGTGGTGCTCTTGAGAAGGACTAACTCTTGGGCTAGTTCGTCTGACATTGTTACTGGAAAACTAAGCGTGAGTAAATTACACAAAAATACATGAAACAGACGAGTACCAGGGCTACTACGAACTGTCAACGAGAAAGCCCAAGCATCTGTGCCCAAGAACATTATGCCTGTTAAGAAGAGCGCGGTGAAAGTGAAAACTAACTTTATCGATTCCTGCAAAAATATGTAATTGCGTGAACATGCTAACGAAATTGTAAATAGTAGGGGTAACAGTTTAGATGTATTTTTTTTTACAGCTAAAAACGCATATAGTAGTTGTTCCCTTCAAAACCATTGATGAGCGAGAGAGATACTTGGCAGAATGTGAGTCAGATTGAAAAAACTTGAAGTTGCCTAGTGTAGAAGATACTTCATGTCAAGAATTCTTGTAAGGGCGCTGAATTTCTCAAACACAGCGGAGGTATAGGTTCCGCATTTTTCTGTGAATGATTTGAAATATTTTGTGATCAAACAGGGCAGGGTTTGATTTTACGCTTGAGAAGCTTGGCGTGCAAGGGTTACAGCTCTTGGACCTTCATTTGACATTTTATGAGGACTATCTATGTTGGGCTTATCTGCCACGTATCAAGAAAGGCCCCCTGCCTTTTGACTACGTTCATTCCAAAATTATCAAAAGGGGCACTGCATCTCATTGCTTGGAATCCGCGCTCCGCAAGTCGGGCCCGTATCATATGCAGCTCAGTTTTGACAATCAGGTTGGCGGTATTTTGGCAGCACGCGCTCCTAAGTATGTTGTAGTCCATATTGCTAGGTGTGGGTGGGAGGCGTGGTTTCGGGAGGCAAGAATTCTGTAGGCAGATCTGCAAGCAACGCGGCTCGTTTATATATCTTTGCAAGCATTCTTCTCCACAACCAGCCGCCACCGACAACAACCGCACGTGACGTCACTGTACTAACCCTTTAAAACCAACATGCCGAGTATGACGAGGCCGCCTTAGACGAAGACAGATCCTCCTATCGAAACGCTGGCCAGCCTTCTTGAGGCACTTTATCCCTGTTCATAACCTGTATACCAGTGTGCTATTCCATCTGTCAGCCCCTTTCTGGATTTTATTCTTCTCCACCAGGCATTCAACTTTCTGCATGAGCGATGCGTCTACAGTTTTGCACGAGCCCGAGCTTAAATTTCTGAGGGATTGCTTCTGGCACGCGCTATTGTTCCAGGCTGATACGCTTCCCACTGTCTCTTGAAGAAATGTAGTGACGCATGCGCTCGTAGTGCAGTTTATTCGCGCTTAGTTTTCCTGTCGACGTGGTAGTGCTCTTGGTCAGGTGGAACTGTGCCTTCTGGTGTGAGGAGAGAAAAACAAATGTGCAAAATGTAGAATCCATTGCCTAGACGGTCCGGCAACGCCTATTAAGGGATCTCCCGGCTCCGCGAAATGGAATCTGAAGAAATGCGGTCCCTCGATGGTCAAAGCCGCCGTGCCAGTTAGCCGTGCCATCAAATGGCGGATTCCCTAATGTTCAGGAGTGTATCTGATCGTTGATGGACTGACACGTGAGTCTAGGTCCTTTGGTCGCAGCTACGACTCAGTAAATTTCGTTTGCGACCGCAGTGCTACACCCTATACGGACCGGCAACATCGACTCTTTTGGTTTTGAAACTGAGAGAACCGATGGCACCCGCTGAAACTTGGGTAATGCGTGAGCGGTGAGCATTGCGTGCTGCTGGACAGAGAATGGGAAGCCCGCGGGCAGCAACAACTGGCGATAAAGAAAAAACGCAAAATAAGGCGAATAGGGAAAAAGGAAGGAAGGCGGGAGTTCCCAAGACAGGCTAGGAGACTCGGCTATACAAACGCAGAAACGGAACGGCACGGCCCCTGTTAGTGTGGCCCCCGTGAACACCCGCCGAGAAAAGCACTTTGCGATTGAAGCGCCCCGCCGCGGCGAGACAAGGAACGCAACTCAATTCCGCTCGTTACGCGTGCGAGGGGAAGGGCAACGAAAGTGAAAGGGAAGCTCTGGGAAAGCCTTGCGTCACGGGAGTCTTCTGAAAGAAGGAAGAATAAGGGAATCGGGGGGACTCTTTGTGACGGAGCCAACGCAAAATGTTACTGGAAGGGCGCCTATACCGCAAAGCACGCATCCGCTGCAGTGATGCCGACGATGACGAGCTAAGATGAAAAAAAAAGTAGGCAGGCATTGTGGCTTTGGAAATCTCCGAAGAGAAGGGAGGGCGCGGTTTCTTTAATTACAGTTCTTAGAGCAAAGGTTCCGCACGTGGTCAGTGGGAGCTGATTGACATGACTGAGGCAGGGTTTGATGGATGCAGATCAGGCAGCGACAGTGCACCGGACAGAACCAATAAAGCCGAGCATCGATGTCAACCTGTCTATAAACATGTTCCTATGGGTGGGTTGCGCAACCCGGACTAAAGACGACTGGAAGTACGTCCTCTCGTCTTTCGTCCGGATTGCGCTGCCCACCCATAGGAACATGTGCAATCACCAACTCGCCCAGCTTGCCGTGTTAATTCTGTCTATAAAAGAGCATTCTCCTTAATGTCCCTAATTCCCGTAGTGTATTTATTGTCAGAAAAGGGATAGGCAACGTAACACTTTTTGCTAGTGTGTAACGGTTCGTTACGAAACTGAACTCTCGGTCTTTTATGTCACGGACAAGCAAGGAGTGAAATCGTGTTCTTGCCTCCACAGCCTGCTCCAGAGACACGCGACAACTCGAAATTTGCTTTCAACGACACGACTAGTTCATTAGAACAGGTGCTGCATCGTAATGCTTTGTTCTTGGCGTTGATCTGAGTAAACGCTGAAGTAACAAATTTCTACGAATTCGTTACGTCGACCAAGAACTGCGCGCGTTGTTTTTAAGAAATCCACGGTTACACTCGAGCAACATTTTTTTCTCGTATTATGCTCCAAGTAAGGAAGCTACTATCATGACGTCGAACCAGAAATAGAGGGCATGGGGAATTCGCTGAAGAACACGGCAGAAGGGCGCACGGATGCCACGGAGTCGATTGTTGAAAGGTACCCTCTCGCGATGCTTCCTTCCAGAGTTCGAGAGAGGCCACCCGCCCTCCTAACGCGGGGTGATTAAATTTGGCGCCTCGCTCCGGAGAGTTATCGCGAGCAAAAAAGGGGCGCGACACGCCGACCGAGGAGCATTTTCTTTCCGGTTTGTTCTCGGGCCGATTCTTTTCCATTTGCTCGCTCACCTCGAGGGCGCCAGTGCAGGATGCAACGAGCCGCTAACCAATTTAGCGCTTCTTTTTTTATTTCGCTTCTAAGACCGACGAGCGCGTACTCTCGGCGCAGGCTCGTGTTAGCGACACGCCCCGATCTTATCAAACGTGCCGAACCGACCGCACGTGAAGCGAGGAGAACACCCGAGGAGAACACAAGCGAGGAGAAATGCCCCTCGTTTGTGCCGCTATCTTTTATACGTCCACGACTCTCTCCTGTATCTACGTTCGATCTTTTCTTTATCTCGTCGTCCGCACTTTTCCGCTGCAACGGGCCAGCAGGGAAGTCAAGTACCTATCGCGCTCACTCGAAACCTGTGACGTTCAAGGGAAACCGCAGAATGCTCGCGCAAAAACAAACAAACAAAAATGCGAGAAATGCACCCAGCAACCCCTAAAAGCCAGCCCGTTCCCAATCGGACGAACGACTCAGAACTACGCAACATTGTGGCAAGTCTACATTCCTAAGTGGAAACTGACGTGATTCCTCGACTATTCATTTCTTGCGTTATATACAGTTCTTAGACCTCTAAACGCTAAATAACATGTTGCTACGGATAACTGTGTGTTTCGTTACAGGTGAAGCCTGGCAGAGATGATCGATCGGGGAGATAGCCGCGGAAAATGCGGCCGCTCACCCCAGGTACCGTCATCGTCGCCCTCTTCTGTGACCTCTTTTTTCACGCTGCGTTACAATAGTGAGAAGTCTCACAGCGCGGACACCCAGCCACGCTGGCTTAGCAGCTATGGTGTTGCGCTGCTGAGAACAAGGTCGCGGAATCAAATCCCGGCCGCGACGGCCGCATTTCGATGGGGGGGGGGGGGGGGGGGGGATGCAAAAATGCCCGTGTCCCTTGCATTTGCGGCACGTCAAGGATCCCCAGGTGGTCAAAATTAATCCGGAGTCCCCCACTACGGCGTGCCTCACAATCATATCGTGGTTTTGCCACGTAATGCCCCAAAATTTAATTCAGTTCTCACAGTGCCGGTAGAAAACACATATCACGATTGTTCTACAGTGAGTTTCGGTTTCCTTCGTATGGGGATACTGTGACGGCACGACAGTGCGATCGGAGCCGGACATCGTGACGTTTTGACACTCGCACGTACTCGCTCTGGCTCACTCGGCCCTCAACAACGAACCGCAGCAAGTGTGAAAAAATTACCGCCCAAGTACTCAGCACTGATGGTTAAACAGCGAAGGTGAAACATGCGGCCCCGGTGTTTATCGCTGGGTTAATACCGGTGGTTCATTGAACGATGGCTCGGCAATCTGCCGGATCCCCGGCACGCAGTTGCTGCTTGCGCTCGGCTGCACGAGGGTATTCTTGCGCCCGCGCTGCAACATCCGCACGGCGTAGACAAGTTCGTTCGCGGTTCTGCTCGCGGGGTTGTTGATCGAAAGCTGCCTGCTCCTGAGGACTACGTATGGCGCATGGTCTATCCATTTCGCAGCGGGAGAGAAACTGCTGCGCGCGCGCTCAACTGCGACGAAGAGCAACGACGTCACTACTGGCGCAGCTAATCCAACACCGCCTAGATAGCACAAGAGCTTTTCACTCCACTCCATGACGTCATGTTACCTGGCCCGACTGCCATAGAATCTTATGGCAATCTAATGGCTCGCTAATAGGCAACAGTCATTTTGACGTGACCGCCTTCATCACGCCAGCCTTGTCAATGGAAATTTCGGGCCAGGTAGTGGGACATCATTGACGGGAGTAAACAATTCTCGTGCTATCTAGGTGGTGTTGACTGAGCGCGTGCCTATCTCTCTTTTTTTTTCGCGCATGCGGATGGGGTAGCGTGGAAGGATTTTTCGGCATACTGGGGATGGACAGACGGACGGCCGGAGAAACGGACGGACGGGCGAATCGGCTAGCCAAATGCAGTTTCGCTGTAAAACGTAGCAAAGTTCTGGTCTCACGTGACCAGACGCTGCGTCCTGATGTCACGATGCAGTATCTTCGTGAGAAAGGAGACCAAAACAGACTGTATCAAAGCTATTATAATAAATTATTTACGGCACTCGGCAGCTTGCCACTATATTTTCTAGGGTTTAGAGACCTAGGACGTTAATTTACGCAAAAAAGAATAAATAGTCGAAAGTAGCGCGGCAGCACCCATTGAATCGCGTTCCGCTTAAGTTACACATGTGAGCTCAGTATTGTGGCTTTCCATTGAAATAGCCGCTGTTGTATAAATGTCCACTGTTATCCCGAAGTTTCGCTCATAGCAGTGGCTATTTCCCTGGAACACAGTTCCCCATATTTATTGTTATGTGTATTTAAAAAGTAAAAGATTTAGATATATGTCCATATACCAAGTGAACTTATGCGAAACGCCGTGCCATTTAGGCAGGCAGGAAATATACGCAAGAATTTTCAACTTACAGTTGAAGCTTATGAGACACGGAATTATTTCTACGTGGAACAAAAGTATTTTTTGCTATTTCTGTTTTCTAAATCAGTATGGGATCAGGAACTCGCGTCTGAGTGGAAGTTTGCGAATGTTATGCCAATACGTAAGTCCGCTAATCAAAATAGCCTTCATAACTACAGACCAAGTTCTTTGACACGCGTCTGTTGTAAAACCACTGAGCACGTAATCTATAGCAGCGTTATAAAACATTTGCAATCCAATTGTTTCTTTCATAAGTTCAACCTGGTTTAAGATCTCGTTTATCGTGCGTTACGCCATTGTGTGAATTTTAGTATGATGTTTTAAGTTTATACGATAGGGGCCTGCAAGTTGGTAAGGTAATACTTGATTTTCAGGAGGCCTTCGATGCTGTTCCGCATGCTGTTTTATTACATAAATTGTCGTTTTAGGCCTTCCTGCTACTATTCTTGGTTGGTTGATCTTGTAGAGAACAGTCTGTTGTCGTAAATAGACCTCATTCTTCGTATGTTGACGTGTCTTCCTTTGCGCCACAGCGTTCAGTGCTTGGACCGCTACTTTCTTAGTTTAAATTAATGATTAGTCAGAGCTGTTAACTTTAAATGTCAGGCTGTACATGGATGACTGTGTCATTTATAAATCCATACATGGCACTAATGATATTGACGTCTTACAACGTGATATTGACACTGGCTTCATGGGGCAAAAAAATTGAGAATTCGTTCGAATGTAAGTAAGTGTTGCTTTATTGGTTTTACCAGAAAACACAATCACTTCCATTCTTGCTGTAGTCTCTCTAGTACACCACTTGGCCACGTTGAACATATTAAATACCTTTGTCTCTGTCTAACTTCCGACTTATCTTGGAATAAATATATTGGTCATACAACTGGTAAAGCCAGTGGTGCTCTAACTTTCATTAAATCTAAATTAACATCTTCCCCAGAAAGCCCTAAAGAAGCTCTGTATGTTAGCATTGTGCTAACAATCCTTGAATATGCTTGTAAAGTATGAAACCCTCATGACCAAATGCTAAAATATAAACTTGAATACATACAAAACCGTGCTGCATGCTTTGTGAGTTGTAATTATGGCATTAATTCGAATATAACTGCCATTAATAATGAACTAGGTGAGAAAGCTCTTCAGCAGTGGATAAAAGTTTTGCGAGGAAAATTATTGTCATTCCATTTTTCATGATGAAACTAGTACTAATAATGTGGCCATTTGTAAGCTATTCTTTGTCATCTGTACATGATCATCATCATGTGGGGCTCATATGGGGTTCTTCTTCATCATCACTTGTGGGGCTGGCTCTCGAGTGTGATCCGTGCTGTGGGCGTGATCGGTTCGCCGCATCTTCGACTCGGAATAAACGTAGTGACAACTGCTACGTCACAAGTGGTGGAGGTGCTGGGTAGGTGCGCTGGTAGTCATGGACGCGATGGGGGCCGGTGTTGGTTTTGGAAGCATCGGTGGAACGATGACTGGAGTAGCTGCGGCTACTTGTGCGTGCGTGGATGGGGCCCTAGGGGTTAGAGGGTCCGTGTACGCTGCAACAGCCATGGACACCAATTCTTCCTTGATAACGTCTCGCAGATTGGTATCGCACGCATGACAAGACACAGGCCCTGCGGCTAAGCCAAGATACTGGAGCTCTTCTCGAATTATTGCGCGTATCATTGCACGTAAAGTCGGGTCGTCGGCAGTAGTGTTCGCAGTGGTGTCTGGCTGCAACCGTACTGATTCGAGTTCGTCAAGGCGCTGGCAAGTAGCGACGATATCAGCAACGGTAGCAGGGTTCTGGATGGCTAAAGCATTGAAAGCAATAGCTCCGATGCCTTTGAGGATGTGGCGAACCCTGTCTGATTCGGTCATAGCCGTGTTCACGCGTCGACAAAGAGCAAGCTCATCCTCGAAGGCATCGGAATGCCTAGCTATCGTTTGGTCCGTACAGAAGTTCCAACCTTATCCCCATGACCACCATTTCACCATCGTTACAGACCATCATGCATTATGCTGGCTTTCGACACTGAAGAACTTGTCTGGACGACTTGGTCGGTGGATCCTTCGTCTACAAGAATACGACTTTACTATTACCTACAAGTGCGGAAAAAAACACCAGGATGCAGACGCGCTTTCTCGCTGTCCGCTTCCTACGACACCATGCAATGGACCTCCAACTACCATCTGTGACAAGCTTTCGCACGACCCCTCTTCACATGCTTTCTTGTTGGCCACTGTAGACGAGATGCCTAAACACGACAACAGATTCTTCCAATCTCATCAATTTGCGCACTCTTACTGTCGGCGCATCACGGACCACCTTCAAGGAGCTTCGCGCCCGCCTAACGCCCGCCTTCGTCGACAGCTGCCGCAATTTAAGATTGACAACCGCGTCCTGTACCGTCATGTCTATCACCCTGACGGTCAGCGCTGGGTTCCTGTCCTGTCACGCTCTCTACGTGCTCATGTCCTGCAGGCTTCTCACGACGACATGTCTGCTGGTCACCTTGGTTTCCAGAAAACCTATGACTGCATCAAAGGTCGCTTCTACTGGCCTGGATTGTACGCCAGTGTAGCGAGGTATGTCGCTTCCTGCGCCCTATGTCAGCGTCGAAAGCTGCCTACATCAGCTCCAAGCGGACAAGTGCAACCGGTTACTTGTCCGTCGCAACCATTTGAAATAGTTGGCGTTGACCTGTATGGTCTTCTTCCTGTGACTCTCACCGGTAAACGATGGATTGTGACAGCCGTTGATCACTTTACATGCTACGCCGAAACAACTTGTGTAAGTTCTGCCTCAGCCTCTGAAGTTGCTACATTCTTACTTCAATCCTTAATACTGCGCCACGGTGCTCCTCGCGTCCTCCTGAGTGACCGTGGAAAAGCATTCCTCTCGCAACTAGTAGACGAAGTACTCAGAGCCTCCGGAACCACCCACAAGACTACCTCCAGTTACCATCCGCAAACTAACGACCTCACAGAACGATTTCATCGCACGCTGTCAGACATGCTAGCCATGTACATCGAACCAGATCACAGAAACTGGGACGCAATTTTGCCATTCGTGACTTTGGCGTATAATACCGCCGTTCAACGCACGACCGGTTACTCGCCATTCTACCTTGTCTATGGTCGTTCGCCCAGTTCCTGTCTCTTTCTTCGCGCCAACTGTAAATCAGTGTCCATCCTCCTGTGAAGAATATGTGTCCCGTATTCTGCGTTGTCGCCAGCTCGCCCGCATCAACACCGACTCACGGCAACAGGACCACACGCAGCATTACGACGCCTCTCATCGCGACGTGTGCTTCCGCCCTGGCGACGAAGTGCTACTCCGGACACACGTTCGTACTCCTGGCTTGTGTGACAAGTTTCAACTTTGGTTCATCGGCTCCTACAAAGTCTTGGAGCAGACTTCTCCGGTTAACTATCGCGTGGTACCAGTTATTGCTCCAAATGACCGCCGCTGCCGCGCCGCTGAGGTTGTCCACGTTTCCCGTATGAAGCCCTTCACGAGGCGTTCACCGCCCCTTTGAATTGCGGCCAGGATGGCCGCTCTCGCGCGAGGGGACATTAGTGAGGCCATTTATAAGCTATTCTTTGTCATCTGTACATGATCATCATCATGTGGGGCTCATATGGGGTTCTTCTTCATCATCACTTGTGGGGCTGGCTCTCGAGTGTGATCCGTGCTGTGGGCGTGATCGGTTCGCCGCATCTTCGACTCGGAATAAACGTAGTGACAACTGCTAAGTCACAATAAATATTTCTGCATGATGAACCCGCAATACTTAACGCACAGGAACGACCATGCTAAAAAATTTCGAGACATAAGATGTCGTGCGGATGTCTTCGCGCATTCTTCTTTTTTTTTCTTTTACGATTCGCGAGCGGAATCAGTTGGATGAGAGTGTTGTAGATGTTTCCGCAAATGTGTTTTGCTCATCCTCGCAAGATGTATGTTTTATTTCAATGTTCAAGTGTAAGATGCACCTGTCTGCTTGCCTTTTTTTTTGTCGTTTATTCCTGACGTCCGACATCCGTACAACAGTGCTCAATTGGGCAATGTAGGCTTCTGAATGAATGAATGAATGAATGAATGAATGAATGAATGAATGAATGAATGAATCAATCAATCAATCAATCAATCAATCAATCAATCAAACAGGACCGCAGCGCCTCCGCTCGCGCAAGACAGCGAGCCTCCAACGCTAGCCGGTGTAGGCACAACAGGCTGAACACCAACTGTCGAATTGTGGTGGTCCCGAGTAAAGATAATACCGAATCCCGGGCTCTCAGAGAGCAGACCACAGACTTTGCTGCGCTCGCCTCCTCGGAGATTACTGAGGTGGGTGTCTCTGCCGCAGGCCACGGGGAAGTTCGCGCGAACTACGGGAGAAACCCTGCGCCACGCGTCCGTCGATTGCGGACTTTCAGGTGATAACCAGGAGCGCTATATTACAGACGTCTTCCAATCCCGTCAAATTGTCCAACTCGCCATCTTACCAGCTCGGACTGGCTGGCAGGGCAGCTTCGGCCTCTCTGATTGGCTCAGACCGCCGACATAATGGAATATAACAACATGTTGGAAGCGTGCAACACTGCACTGGTTCGTGTCCAGCTAAAAAACAGAGCAGAAAACTGGTGCAGACAGATGGCACTTCGTGGTATGTGTTCTATCTATTTTTTTCTTTGTTTGGTGGGCCGTGTTTCCGACCTAGGACGTGACGCGATTTGGCAGTGTGGAGCAGAACAGCGAATTGAGCTAGTTAATGTCGACGGAGCAATGCGTGCAGCATCCGCCAATATGAAAGGGAACACTATATTTGTGTTCAGAGCAGGTAAGCCTCCTCGTGTGTGCTTGCATTGAGAAAAAGTTACATGAGCAGGATTCTCCAACAGGGGAACGTAAAATAAAAAGAACTGTGAGTGAATTTCTGCCCTGCAAGCTTGCAAGGAACGCTGTTTGAGCTGAGATGAAGTGTTCCCTGTCGTATTCGTGAGGTGTTTGTACTGCAGCGAGACAGGCGTAACGCAAAGACGAATGAAACGCCCAGATGAGGCACTACACTGACTACCCAGGTTTCCTAATTGCTACAAGACGAAGACGAAGGGAAGCGTGGTAGCAATTGTCAATCGATGCCAACTAGCACAATTCACCGCTATCCTCCAAAAGTTTATGGATAAAATTCAAATACTTTGTGTGGATAGAATGGCGGGTACGTAGCTAGAGGCTGAAGAAAAACAAAAGCACAAGAGTAACTCGTAACTCTATCATGTGACGTCTATAAAGGTGGTATAATCTTGGCACAGATATAACAGAAGCCTCACTTACAGACCTGTCGTGGTTGTAGTGTCGAAATTAGCACCCCTGGGCGGCTCACATGTACTAATTTTGAGCTCACGTGCGGCTGATGCTCGGTGGCTACGGCTCTGTGAAGCGTAGCGCGAGGTCGCTAGTCCAAATTCGGGCCGGGGCGGATTCTTTACGCTGAGGGCGCTATTGGATACTCAAATTTCAGTGCTCTTTTAGAGGAACACATCGGACGTCAAAAGTATTGTGAAACTGCTCACTATACAATGTGTGTTCTTTCTTTTTTTTTCTTTCTTACGTTGAACACTTTTCATTTAAAGCCTACTGAAGTAACTCGAGTAAAGCCACTCCAAACTAATTGTCTTGCAAGGCAGGCATCATTTGCAAAAAAAAAAAGCAATGTTATCCATTCACTAAGAAATTAACTAGAATAAATAACGATGTAGTCTCCTATGTTACGGCACATGTGTTTTTAAGAAAGTTGACCATGTAGACTATGTAGACCGAATAACTGGCCTCAAAAAATTGGTTCAGTTTAGCAGATTACGCATGCAGCACTGCGAAGCGCGGCTAGCAATGCAGTCTCGCTAATTTGGAGTGCCTACACCGTCCGCAGTACTTTAAAAATGTGAGGGGCGCGTCTCCGGCGTTTCGAGGTAAGTTGGCACCAAGTTGTGGGGTGCCTCATATGCTACGTGGACAAAACCGGTATCGGGCGTCACATCAAACATATCTCGATGGTTTTATGTTATAGTGCAACCACGCAACGTGACATAAAGGTGACATTATGTTAAAGAAGAATTCAGTATCGTATTAGCGGCAAAAGCGGGAGGAACGAGTTAGCATTACGTTGCACCTATCGGGGAGCACGGATCCATGGTTGACACCGCGTTCACAACAGTGCAAAACGTTCTTCAGGAGCTCACTCGACACACGTCTTATCTCTTCGAGGAGCGAAATGCAGTGTGAGGTCGTCCGGAGCAGATCACCGTCAGTTAGGCTAACGCGCGCGCGCGCGCGCGCCACACACACACACACACACACACACACACACACACACACACACACACACACACACACACACACACACACACACACACACACACACACACACACACACACACACACACACACACACACGCACACACATGCGTTGCAAGCGCTTCAAAGCTCTCCGATCCCCCCTCTACCTTTACTACGTGACCGTTTTCCCACACTTCACAAGCACAGACACTTTCTCCTCCGCTTTCACTTTGGCACTCCTTATGCCAACGCAGTAAAAAAGAACATCGTATAATAGAGCATGGGCCGGCATACTCCCTCACGAGTGCACTGACACACACTCGCTCCGCTCTTGTTTCACAGGCTTGAGATGGAGCTTGAGCAAGCGACGAAGGGTTCGAGTGCGCACTAGGCCGCGGGGCCATGAACGGAAGTGAGTTTTAGTGGACGTGGGTGACTGTCGATGAGCGTGAGTGGACGTGAGCATCTATATGTGAATGACTGTCGGCGAGTGGTAGTAGTATGAGCGCGAGAGAGGTGGAAGCGAGTACGAACGCGATCGAGCGCTGGCGAGTATGAGTGGGGCATCGGTAGAAAGCTCAGCTAGTGTCAGCAAGGGCGATCACACACGAGTGCGAGCAACTACACAATAGCCGGTGAAAATATTATTTAGTGAGCAAGAGTGAATGCCGGCTCATTCTGCAAGCCCACGGAACCGAGTTCCTCGCGGTTTCCGCTTTACGCAGCAAACGAGCCTCGCAGCGCAGGCAGTATGAAGTGCTCGCTGTACGGCAAAGCCCGACGCGCAGAGCATGTGGTGGGCTTTGCGGAAAAACAAAGAACTCGCGCAACCTGAATAGAGGCAGCCAATAGGCGACCGCCACGCACTCGCTGCGGGATGTTCACTAATGAGCGCCGGAAGCAGGTGGCGTGGTCTTGAAGCTCTTCTCTTTATCGTTTCTGTTCTGGCTTTCGTCTTCATCTCGTTGCTTTTTAAACGCGCACCCTTCTTCGGTGCCTTATTGCTGTGTGATTCATCGGCAGCAGTTCGCGACAGTCAAGGAATAGAGAACCTCCGCTCCCTGGGCCGCGTGTGACTAAAAATCTTAGACGTCCTGCCGTTTGCAGTCGAATACATGCACCCGCAAGCTGTTTTCTAGCCGCTTTTTTTTGCGTTTCAATTTGTTCGGCGCGTCTCAAGTACTATGCGAGCGTGAGCGTGCCTGCCTCAGCCCATCTTGGTCTCCCTCGGCGCGATGCACTAAGCGAGCAGGAAGAGCACGAAACGGCGCACCTGAGCGTCCCTGTAATCTACTCCCGTGACAGACCGAGTACAGTCAAACGCCTTTATAAAGAATGGCTTGGGTCCTTTGAAATTTTTTGTTATGGAGGTCCCTTTGTTGTAAGGGACCTCCATAACAACAGAGCAGGCTAAGCACGCTCAACATAAGAAAACATATTTTTTTTGCCATAAATTGAAGAGCGACTTAGAGAAATAGGTTGTCTTTTTTTGCGCACACTTAATGTCTGGAAGAATGTGTGGCTGCAGCCAACCTTACTGCACCGAGGACCACAGGTTGTCCCGCTGCGAAGTGCAGGAGCTACGCAAACTAAAGCTACAGATTGTCCAATGCCTCTGTCGCCTCCTTTGCCGCGAAAATTCTTGTTTCGTGTACAAGGTCTTCATTACATTTGCTTTCGCTGACATTTGCGTGCTTTCCACCGTATGTTACTGTTAAAACGCCGCCGGTATTAGGTTACAGTTAAATCATCGCCTCACCTCCAACTGCAACGCGTTCATCGGCCGTCGCACCCCCCTGATGCGTTGGAACAAGCATCGTACGACTAGACCGGTTCCTGGAAGAGTACAGCAATACTTCTAATATCGGCACCCTCATCAAGTGCGCCGTCGCTAACGTTTCCATGAGTGCTAGCGCAGGACACGCCTTCGTAACGCCTGCCCAGGGCAGTGCAACGAATTCCTTCGTTGTGCAGACAAACTCGTCGTAGTGATTTTCGTGGTACAGGCGTTCACAATGCACCTGAAAGTTAGGAATTCAGCCGGGACATGATCAATCCTTCGCTGTACGGGTTATTTCGCTTTATCGGCGTTCGACTGTGTATTGCATGGACGCCAAGCAGTGAGTGAGTAAAAATTTTATTGAATGTAAATAAAATAAGGCACGATGGTTGGGGTCCCTATTCCATGGCCCCACTGGCATGAATGCCAGCTTCAACACAATTACGAAGGCAAAAACGCAATTTCTGACACGATAACACACCGCGGCGACGCATATCACATCAGAATCGGAAGCATTTTATTTATTCACTAGGACGAATACATACATCCACAATCTTGCCGCTAACCAAGGCGCCGTACGCAGATACTGAAATACACAAGCGGCAGTACTATGTTTTGAAACGCCACATAAATCTAAGCATCAACTAAGGCCCACTCTCGTATGCAGCGTCTAACCGTCAACTAATCAGCGAAAATTAATGCAAACACGTCAGCGCGAGAATACAAATACTCGGGTCCGTCCCATCCCTTGACCAACTACAAGACCTACACTGAAGCAAAGTGATAACACCCTGAAAGAAACGAATTTCTACGTAAACTGCGAGACAGCTAGCCACACTCCAAATCTGCACATAGTACTAACAAGACACGTAGCGGCAGTCAATAAATTTAATTTTTTATTCCATTTCCCTATATACAAAATAGAAAGAACGCAAGACAAAATGTGAACGTTTGCTTCACTTCAAGGGCGTCCAGGCCCCCTGTTAAAAGGCAAGCAGTAAGCACGGGGAACACAAAATAAAACTTCATAGACATATATTGCGAGCATAGTTCAGTAATACGTCGTTATATGCAGCAATATAAGTTTTACATATTTAAAACAAGTATGGTGGCATACAATATGCTTACTTCATTTTCCGCATAATCAAAACGACAAGAAAGTGAAATGTATTTTGTATTTATACATATAGTTCGAAGAAAGTTAGAATTTCATACAAGAGTGTTACAAAGCGCACTTCATTTTTACAAACTATCGTACGTAGTTTTTTTAACAGTGTTAACATTGTTTTCAATTCCGGATCAATAATTTAACGGGGCGTGTGTACGAAAACATTCTTTCACATAATTTTTTTTCTTTCTGGTATAAGGTGTTACCTTCACGATAGTGTTTACTATTCGGTTCAGTGTGCAACAAAAATAATGCCTGGGGACACTCAAGGCTTTGTTTTTACCTAGGAGCTATAGTTATAAGAATAGAATCTATGTTCTGGGATTAAGTCGAAATTCCTGAATAGTGGAGGCATATGAGCACGTAGGAAGGCATGAACTTGAATGCCCATCACATAAAACTACAAGTATTCTTTCTGTAGAATCCGACCTACTCCCCCATGCTCAAAATGATCAGCATACCCATGATCAAAAGGCGCGGATACGCCATACATTCAGCTCTTCCCCCCCTCCCCCCCTTCTCCCCGGTGCTTTAGGTTTGGTTGTAAAACGAGAAACAAGAGGATGTATACGTCAGCGCCAGCTGGAAACCGGTCCATATTCTCTTGAGCCGTTTCTAGCGGCTGGCATTGGCATGATCAATGTTAAAAAAAAGAAATAAAGACAATTTATATGTATTATTATTTAAATATAGTTAATACATGCCACTAAGTTAAAGTGGAAGCTAGGACTTAATAATATGTTTTCTTTGCGAACCTTGGCCAATGCCCCCTCGTGGGTAAGTGTCATGTGTTTAAGGCGAAAACAACAACGACCAGTTATTCATGTCGCATGTTCCTCTAAGTAACGCGATTGTTTTGAACAACCTTTGTCAACGAAACACCCTCATCCCTCCAATCAATGTTCCTGGGAAGAGTGGATCGCTCCCCGTCGGGGGATCCGAGCCACTTCTCTGAGAATCCTTAGCCAAACAATTTCTGGGCAACGAAAAAGAGCCAGGGATTGGGACCGCTAATAAACATTTAAGTCAAGGGCCATGCATCGAGGGATGGAACAAGAAATCATAGGGGTAACATTAAGGGCGGGAAGGCACTGATCTGGATTAGAGACCAAACGGCGGTAGCCGATGTTCTAGTTGACATTAGGAAGAAGAAAATGGGGTTGGGCAGACCATGTAGTGCGTAGAACGTATAACCTACAGGTTATCAGAGTCACAGAATGGGTGCTAAGAGAAGCGCAGTCGAGAATAGCAGATAACTAGGTGGGCTGATGGAATTAGGAAAATCGCAGGCATAAGATGGAATCAGCTAGCGGAATACACTTGGCATTGGAATTGCTGGGAAGGGCCTTCGTCCTGCTGAGCACGTAAATAGGCTGATAATGATGACAACGACGACGATGATGATTATTATTATGAATAAACGTTTATTGTGTCTCTTCCTCCATGAGTAGCATACAAGAAGGCTGCGTCGGGATGGCCTTTCTGCGAAGGCTCACCCAGGTTATTTTAAATCAGCAAATCAGACACGCGTAATCGGTCCACTGCGACTTGACCGAAGAACGCGTTTGTACCCTTTTTGTACTTCTGCATCAGAACTTGACTCATTTGTTCCAGATGGACTCATTTATAATTAAGTGCCATGATTCTAAATCGAAAGTACAATATGCTAAAGCAAGCAATCGTGTCATCGGTTCTTGTTTTTTTTTTCTCACATTCCTGAAGTTTCTAATAAAGATCTTGGCGCTCTTTACAAATTATCATGTAAAACTGTATTGCGAATGTTTGTGTTATAGGTACAGACTTAGTCAAAAGTATACATGCTACGGTGTTCCTTCACCATACCTGTCGTTTGGGTTGTGTGGTGCGGATCTTGTGGCGCTTCGGACGCCTCAGTCCTCAGGATACTGGCATTCTGTACACTCTGTGTTCGAGAGTTCTTTTCGTTTGACGACGAAAATTCTTTTCGTTCCGCAAGTTGTTGGGACTTCTGGCTTATCTGGTGACGGGAGAGAGAGATCATTTATTTGAAGGAAGGCAGAGAGGCGAGCCTGATCTAACATGCCGTAGCATCAAGAATTTCTTTAAATCACAGAGACTTCCTTATAGAGCCTATAGTCAGCCTTGCGGTCACAGGTAACCCGTATACCACTGACAAGTACTATACGTACTGCCTCAAATCTGCACTATTCAAAGCGCTGTGCCTTTTGATTAATATATGTGCATGTTATCAGTAATACGCACTCTGTTTCTTACTCTTTTCGCATTGGAATGGCCGACAACGCTCTCTGCAATAGCTGTCTCTGCGAGGAAACTCTGGAACACATTCTGTGCGACTGTCCTGAATATAATGTTCAGAGACAGTCCATGGCGTCCGTTCTAGCGCACCTTGACAATAGAGCATTGTCAGTTGCAACCATCTTCACATATCGCCGACAGAAGACATCGCAGTTGAAGGCGACGAAGGGTCTACTCCGGTTTATGAAGGAGACGGGCTTGGACAAGCGGCTGTGACAGTGATGTCACGTACCGCGCAAGAGTGACAGACTGTAACCCTCGATGTGTGTGCCGTGTTATGTGCTCTTTATCTCTTTTCCCCATCTTTCATCCCCCCCATCCCGCTGCCATGTGTAGGGTAGCAAACCGGTTAGGCTAAACTGGTTAACCTCCCTGCCTTCCTTCTCCACTTATTTCCTTCCTTCCTGTTTCTTTGGTTAGGTTGGGTTAGATTAGGTAAGTCTAGGCTACGTTAGCGAGGTTAGCGTAGTGAAACGCTGCGTATTGTTCGAAACGCTACGCGTTCCGAATAAGGTGTTCCGGTGTAAGATGTTACCTTCGTGACGGTTCAGTTCAGCGAGCGTGTTTCTCCACGCATCTCGGGCTTCGGTGTGCCGACACCGCAGGACGACGCTGCCGCATCGGTTCGAATTCGGCGCCTCCGCCCGGAGCGCGCGCGCGCAGTCGTCGCTCCGCTCGGATCCGGTCGCGGGGTGCGCGCAGATTAGAGAGGCGGCGATGCGGCCGGCCGGGCTGAGCGCTTCTTCCCGATTGGGGAAGCGGCGCGCTTCTTCGCCCCGGGCGCATGTCGCTTCGACCCGCGCATCGCCCCGGCCGAGTCGTTCCGACGTCGCCCAAGAGGCGCTCGTCGTACCGCTCTTCTCTCCCGCGCGCGCCAAAAGGGGTGGAGCGCATGCCCGGGGTGGGACCCCGCCGCGCCCGAAAAGGTCCGGCCCGGGGAGGGGCCCCGAAACGAGGACGACGCGCCGCGTCGCGCTGACGCTCCCCCCCCCCCTTCTCTTCAACCCCCCCTCCCTCCTTGTGCTATCTAGTTTGGCGATGGCGCCGCCGGCCCCGAATCGGAGCGCGAAAGAGGAAACGCGGAGTGTGTATCGCGAGATGAATGATTCGCGTGTTGCGATGAGATGCGGGGAAATGGGCAGAAAGGGGGAAGTCGATGACGACTGCAGTGCGGGAGTTTTCGCCTTTTCTTTCTTATGGTTCGAACATGAAAGAAGGTATATTTCTAATGAGCTGTTTTAAGCCCTTTCAGCTGTTGTGTCTGGCATGGAGACGCAGCTTACTTTGCGATCATTCCTACTAATGACGGCGAGATCATTATCATCAGCAGCCTCTTTATGTTTGCCTATTGCAGGACGACGGCTTCTCCTAGTGACCTCCAATTACCCCTGTGTTGCGCTAGCTGATCCTAACTTCCGTATTCAATGCTCCTGATTTCATCAACCCACCTAATTTTCTGCCGTCCTCTGCTGCGCTTCGCTTCCCTTGGCCCCCATTTAGTGACTCTAATGGCCCACCGGTTATGTGCCCTACGCATTACATTGCCTACCCAGCTACAATTCTTTCTCTTAATATAAACTAGAATATCGGCTGTCTCCGTTTGGTCTCTGATCCACACCACTCTGAACGTCTTAATGTCACGCCCTAACAATTCTTGTTCCATCGCTCTTTGTGCAATCCTTAACTTGTTCCCGGGCTTCTTTGGTAATCTCCAAGTTTCCGCCACATATGTTAGCGCCAGTAGAACGCAATGGTTGTAGACGTTTCTTTTCGACGACAGTAGTAAGTTTCCAGTCATGATTTGGCAATGCCTGCCGCATGCACTCCGACCCATTTTATTGCGATAGCAATTATACGGGCACTCCGGGCGCACTTCTGCCGTCGGCGTCGCCGTGAGGTTCCGTATAAAGTCCAAGGGCGACACACGTGACGGTGACCGTCACACGGTGTCGTCACACGTCACACGTGACGGTGACCGTCACCGTCACACGTGACACGCGTGACGGTGAGCCGGCGATGGCGGCTCGATCTCGCGGACGCAAGGGAGGAAAGCGGGTGGGAAGAGCGCCGTCATCCGTCGCGCGCAAGGCTTCGGGGGGGGGGACGGTTGGGTGGGGGGTCGCGTTCTACTTGAGGCCACTTTATCTTGAAAGCCACGGAGGGAGGAAACTAAGGAGAGGCCCTGACGTCACTCTTTGTGAAGCTAAAGTGAAGCCGGAAGTTGGCGTTGCTCATGGCGTTGCTCCGGGGCCAGCTCTCCTCTCTCTTGTTTACATTTCTCGCGATAGCACGCCGCGCTGCGCGCAACCGTGCTGCTCGGACCCGCGCGCTCCGCAGCAATACTAAGCAATCGTTAGCACGTTAGCACGATTCCGCCAAAGAGGGCAAAATTTCCCGCGGATATTCCTTCGTCCGTAGCCATTCCCGTGGCGCGGTACATTGCGTGCAGCGTTGCGTGCGCGCTCATTTCACGAACTTTAGTTCCTCCTGTCCCACCTGGCCGCAGCGACATCCGGTAGAGCGCGGTCCAGACAACGCAGCGCAACAAAATGCGGAGGCCAACGCAAACCTGCTCGCACGGCGCCTTTGCCACGGTACGAAACCTACGGAGCAACACGTGTGAGCGCGCAGAAACATAACAAAGCCGCCATTGGGGCCCGAAAAGCGTGGCCGCTACAGCAAAGAAATAAAAAAAACTGCAAAAAAGAGGAGAACCTACTACGTCATTTCTTTCACACCTTTCTCCTAGCGCGCGGAGGGGGTAGGGCCTCTCCTCAGTTTCCTTCCTCCATGTTGAAAGCCATCTGCGGCGGGGACAGAGTGCGCCGTGCTCTGTCTTTTCGTGGCTTAGTTCGCGTTGATGTGAGACGCAGCACGAAGGTCGATTCGCTCGCTGCTGCTGCCTCACTGCCTCACTGCAGCGTTTTGACAGCGAGTTTCCGCGGTCATCGAGTGAGATGTGTTCATGATTGCTTGTACGCGCGTGATACTACGCTTGTTAATTTAGTTAGTATGACTATGTTTACAAGTTTATATGGCGCATTAAGCTACTATACTTACTTCGCATAGCTAGCTGTCCACTAATTTGCTGTAGCAATCGATACTTCGCCTGTGGGGCGAAAGTGCGACTTTTTTGTTGTTCTGTTAATTTCCTTCTAGTGACCGGTTTCCCCTGTAAGTGAACGACCTAGATAAACGTACTCCTGAACAGACTCTAGAGGCTCACTGGTGATCATGCATTCTTGTTGCCTCACCAGATGACAAGATAAAAGAGCTTGCACATAGCGCTGAATGTAAACATGGCTAACGGAAAACAGTATAAGTCGCTTTAGTATGGGTAGAATAATTCAAGACAATGATATTTTAAGAGGTGCGCAAGCAGACATGACGGCGTGTTGATCTGTATCACTGCTGTTAATTATTGTATTCTTATATATTTATTTTTCATCAGAAGGGTTCTCAACTTCACAGCCAGCTACTCTGCTTCCGACGTGGACTAAAAACGGAAGAATAGGGGAAGGAAACCTGAACACAATAACGCGGTATTCGAATAGATATATGTTGCACAGAGCTTCGTGATTCATTTCGATTTTCTCACTTTAAAGTCGAATTGCACGTGCAAACGACACAGAATACAAGAGTGACATTGCTCTCTTGGTTTCCTCTGTACCTGCGGGTTCGTGCTTTGCAGGGGAACACAGCCCACATAAAATGAAAACGAAAATGATAATAAGGAGAGAATATTGATGGGGAAAGTGTGGAAACTGTTCAAGGACAAATTATTTTGTGGTTTGGCGTGTTCTTTTATAATAACTTGTCATATTCTACTGCCAAGTCGTTGTACATAGAAGCGGGGTCCATCACATTTGTTCGGCTATCATGTATTATTCCCGAGCAGGCCGGCACCCTTTAATATTGATGCAGTGAAAATTACATTTGTGTTCATTATACTCAGGGATGTAACTTAAACGCATGAATGACAACACACTTCGTTTTATCAGTTTTTATAAAGATTCCTGGAAATCGGTAAAAAAAAATGTAGTGCATAGTCAACAGCTGTGTATCTCTGCACCGAAACGAGATACCACAACTCTGCTAACTGTATCTGTTTGATCGCCTAAAGCGAATGAAGATGATGTATCTGTGTTTGCATGCTTTCATGAAATCGTTACATTAAAAGCAGTACCCTTTCCGTAACCGTCGTATCGCTTGCGGAATACTGAGCAATCAGAAGTGGGTGGTAGCTATAGTGATAGTAGCGTCACCTTGTGCGGTAAAGTTCAATGAGAGAGGACAGAGATATCACTGCAGTGATCTGCCATATTCGACTTAACCGCTAATGTAAAAGGTTAGTCCTTGCATAGTCATTAACATGCAGTATTTTCTTGCAATTTTCCTTCGTCGAAAACATGCAACATGACAAATCCTTGAACAAAGCGTTGTATAGGTAGGATAATTTTAAATAGATGTTGCTACCAGCGTTTCTCACTGCCTTCTACGGCTCCGGTAACACGTAATTCTGTAAAGGTATTGCGTTTACGGAAGATAAAAGACACTGATCATTTACGTTAACTTGAGGAAAAAATAGATTCTGAGCTGAGGGGTGTGGAGGCTGTGTACATGCTTTCTCCGCTATACGCATTGCAATATGGACAGCTTACATAATTTTGATCGCGTAAAAAACTATGTAACACCCACATTGGTTGATTGGCTTCAGTGCCAGATATTCGGTTAGTATGTTACTAAGAAGCGTTGTCTCCCTCTCCGCGTCTGGCCTTCGTTCGGCTCCTCGGCGGCAAGTTCTACCTTCAGGCTTTGCTTAATTCCCGCTATGTGCGTAACAAATATTTCCTCGTTACCTGTTTGCTTTTCTTGTTTCAGAGAAGCCAACTCATACGAGGTTGGGGCTCCCGCATATAGCAGCCATAGAGTTTCTCACTATAACACCTAGAGGGTAATCTGGCGCCACCGTCTATGTGAGTTTCTTAAGGGGGCACCGTGCCGTCATGGGAATGACGGTATATGTGTCTGCGGGGCTCGTGTTGGCTGGTGTTGTAAGAGGCTTCGTCTAAAACGTGGATATGGCTACAAAAATAACGCGTTCTCAAAGTAGAATCTTCATAAAATGTTTCCATTCACGCATATTACATATTTACTCACCCACGATGCATGACCAAGCGAAGAAAAGCAAGAACAGACGACCAACTGTTCCAAAGCGAGCGCGAACCTTGTCGTCTGTCCTCTAACTTTAGCGGCCCGCTGATACTTTTTACGTAACATGTAGTCGTACACACAATATCAAGTTCTCATAGTTAAACAAAACATGTTTTGGTGTAATAATAAAGCTATAACAGCTTTTCACGTGCTGTTCTAGTAGAAAATGAATCATTGTGACAGACAGAACGGTACTTGCCAAGCGCGTCTTCAAGGTGTTCCGTCTCTACGAGAACGATGCCAATCCGAAGTCACAACATACCGGCATTCCCATGCATACCACAGCGCAGCAGCGCCAGATTGCCCTCTAGGTAATGTAGTGAGAAACTGTATGATAGCAGCATTCCGCATATCACTGTCTTAGCAGGCCAGCTTTTTACGCACCCTCGGGTCACTTAGGGCCGCTTCCTGACACCAGTATCTTAAACGTGTGATTTACCATCCCGGAACTCCACAGCGGGCCATGGCAGTTATCGTGTTGTGGAGGTTCCGTATTATTTTAACGCGACAGCGTGAAGGAGCTCGTGTCGCAGAAAAGCCGGTGTCGTCGGCGTCGGTGTCGTCGGCGTTGGCCGTGACCGATAAATCCCAGCAGGCACTTCATGAATAAAAAACATGCAAGATGGGCTGGGTGGGAATCGAACCAGGGTCTCCGGAGTGTGAGACGGAGACGCTACCACTCAGCCACGAGTTCGATGCTTCAAAGCTGTACAAAAGCGCCTCTAGTGAATGCGGTGTTGCCTTAGAAACGAGCTATTTCTAAGGCTCAGGCGTGCGTCGCTTGCTCAGGCGCACATTTCGTTGCCGCGCCGAACGCTGCGTTGCTCGACGCTCACCGCGTCCGATGCGGGGCGCGTAGTCGCTGCGCCGTAGCCCATTGTCTTACACCCCTTGGCGGGTCGACGGGAACGCTGTCGCGTTCCACTCTTGAAGGCGAAGCAGAGTAATGCATGAGTTGTTTCTTCGTCTAGCCGAACCAAACACAGCCAAGCAACAGCAGTTCACCAGGCTAAACAGTGGTTCAACAACTAAAATAAAGGTTAGTATGCTTCGCATCCTGGGCTTAACCTTAGCTAAGCCACAGCCATTTTTTTTTGCATTCCGCCCCCGTCGAAATGCGGCCGCAGCGGCCCTAATCGAACCCGCGACCTTGTGCTCATCAGCGCAGAGCCATAGCTGCTGAGCCACCGTGGCGAGACCAGGCCGCACCGCTTTGCTGAAGGGAGCCTGTGTAGATATCGCTAGTGGCTAACAATCTGCCACATTTAAAGAGAGAAACCTCCTTTAAAAAAAAAAGACCTTCTTCTTTCCACTAAAACACCGAATTTCCTCTTACAGACACTGCTGTCGTAAATTTTAGCTTACACTTTAGAAAAAATCGAAAGCTGGACGCTCCTTGGCGGAAATTGTGCTTTTGCAGTCTCCTAGTCCAAATGCTCCGTTTCTCACTTCACCATTGCAGTCTATTTACCGCGATGTTCTATTTACTCTTCATACGGTTGTAACTTACAAAAAACATCGAGCACTTCGAATCGTCTTGATTTTCCCGCTAGATATACAACAAGTTCCGCAAACTGCCTCGCCCACGTCTCTGGAGATTATACATACATCCCTAAGTATTATGTTCATTTTGACGGGGCAGGTGTAGACTAAATGTAGTCGAAGTTAAATTGCGAGAAGCCTCTGCGAAATCAAGTCCAGTGGGCTGGAAGTCTTTATTTGCTCTGTGGTTACTAGCTTTTCTTTCCCTTTCGCAGCTTGAGGCTGGCTTTGTTGGAAATTTAGGCGAATCGGGATTGTTTTCACGTCTCAGACTTCCAGCGACTCATTGGTTCGTCAACACCCAGTCCCTGCATTAGGATAAATTTCAACTGAACAAAGAGGATTCCTATGCTTAGCTATTGACTACACTTTAGTTTCTGTCACATTTGCAGCAAACAGAAAGAAGGAGAGCTCTCAATAGCGCTTCATTTGCCGTTACTTCGCGGTAACCATTCGCGAGACATTTGTAAAGAAAAAAGAAAAAAAAGACAAGAATGGGACTGGGGTCGCTGTGGCCGCTTCGCTAGACTATCCTGTATCAGCCTTTCTAAATAAAGAAATTAAAATAACAAACAGAACATGTTGCTTACAAAGCAGGAGCAACAGACCTCGGGCGCAGTTCGGTGAAACATAAAGAAGCACTGCGGCGAAGAGAAATTGGACTAAATGGGCGGGATACGGGCGCGAACACAATTACTGCCGTTATAAAAGAAGAGGTAAAGGGCAAACGCACACTCACGGCCGAGAGACGCGACGAAAAAATAAAGCGACTAAGCGCGCGCACACACGCAAAAGAAAAATGAGCGAAACAAAGTAAGGAAAAATATCAAACTCGGCACGAATAGAAAAAGTTGCGCCCAAATGCGGCTGGAACAATGCATCTGCGAGCGAAAGGAAAGCGAAAGGGAGAAACGCGAGAACTAGATGAAAAAATATACATAGAAGGGCAGCGCAAGGGGGGATGAAGGAGAGCGAGTCTAGGAGGGGGGAAGATCGATGGCCAGTCAGGATCAACAGGCGGCCTGCGCGGCATCTGTTGCGCGCCCCGCCGGCGCCGCGACGCTGGCGCGGCTGACGCTGGACCGCCGCGCTGTGGAGCGTCGCGTGGCGTTTCTGCGCTGTCACCGTGCGCCGCCGCCGCCGCCGTCGCCCCGTTGGCGGGGGACGCGGCGATATCGCCGCCAGCGCGGCGCGGAAAGGAGGGCGTCCGCTTAATGTCGCCGCCTGCAGCTGAGCCCTGTCACCGGGAGTCGCTGTAGTCGCGTCAGTCGCCGCGACGAGGACGACGAGTGCGAACCGGTTCGCGCGGTGCGGGATATCGTTCGTGTGTTCCTCGATGCGTCCGTGCGTTCGTTCGCCGGCCGGTAGGGTCTAAAGAAAACGAAACCTTCTCGGGTGTGCATAAATCCGGGCAAACTGGTACGTCAAAGTAGGGCCGTGACAAGGGGGGAGGAGAGGGAGGGGGTTTTGACTACCCCCATGACATTGTCGCTGCGATTATACATTGCTTCGCACAGCCCACATATACGTATGTCATTATAATACGTGTATAAGACAAATTTTCAGTGCGTGGTGTGTTTATGTTAGCGATGCGCGCGATTCACAAGCGAAAATAGGTGAGCCCAAATCTTTCAAGAGAGAGAGAGAGAGACAAAGAGGAGGAAAGACAGGGAGGTTAGCCAGTGCAAGTACCGGCTGGCTACCCTGTGCTGGGGAAAGGGGTAAAGGGAATAAAAGGAGAAAGAAGAAGAAGAGAAAAAAAATTAAGGAAATTCACGCAGTACCGCGATACTACGCGACACAACACTCAAAGGCGATCGCACAATTCGCATGTCCTTAAAAACTTCAGCAAAGCCCTTAAGGCCTTGAGTGCCGAAGCCCGTCTGGACCAGTGTCCCAGAGCCTTCTCCTCTGTAAAGGGGCGATTGTCCAGTTTTTCGAGCGCGGTTACGAGCACAGTTCTTGGCACTTTGTAGCTGGGACAGTCACAAAGGAGGTGCTGAATCGTCTCCTCGCAGCCGCAGGTGCCGCAAGTAGGGCTGTCGGCCATTCCAATGCGGAATGAATAAGGGTTCGTGAATGCCACGCCGAGCCACAGGCGGCACAGAAGTGTTGCTTCCGCTCGTGGTAACCCTGGTGGTAGGCGGAGTTGCAGACATGGATCCAATCTGTGGAGACGTTCGTTCGTGAACTCATTGGTGTTCCACAGATTCTGCGTGAGCTCGCGGGCGAGGGAGCGAAGACTTGTGGCTGCGTCTGTTCGTATCCATGTTTACATGGATGGTTCTGTCTGCCCCAAATCTTTCAATATGGCCGCCATGGTTACTGCAGCACCCGTCCCGAAAATAACTCCTTGGTGCGGCTTTGCCCTCAAATACAGCTGATGCTGGTAACTTAGCAGGAAAGTTCTGAATTTAGCGAGTTTTAGTCACCTTAACGACACTTTTCCTTTATCGGAGTTTTAGTGGCCTTGTAGTGAGTTTTATAGTGATGTAAACATACAAGAAATTGCCCAGCTAAATTTTTTCGCAGTACTCTGCTGGCTAAGTTCTTTGTTTTTTTATCTAGTAATACTCCACATGGATTCCGCAACATATATGGTCGCAAATCTGGTTTGAATATCTTCGACATGATAAAATGTAGTCGCCTATTGATTCAATTTCTTTACAATTGTGTCACAGAGGTGACATCGTCAGACCAGTTCTATGTACACAGAAGTGCAATCACGGGATGCGACAGTTGGGAGCCACGTGCAACTTGGCTCCCAACTGCCAAGAAGGACACCACTGTCTATTTCCACGAAAAACCTAGGTGCTCAAAGAAGCCTTCGTTTTGCATTGGATAGAAATATAGCGACGGTGGTAGTGATGATTATTATTGTTGTGATTATGATGACAATGATGATCGTGGTGGTTATGATGGTGATGGTGGTTATGACGATGTTTGGTACAATTCATTCGCTACATTCGAGTCTGTTCGAATGCTTCGCTATACCCCACCGATACAACTGCAGGCTGCGTCGGTTCCACTCTGTACAATGCACCTGTTCCTTCACGACCCTGTCGACTACGTCGCCACAAATTATCGCCTCACGAGAATGATTCTGGAACTGCGCCCCGACAGAGCATCGCTGGAAACACTTCGTTTTGTCGAGGTTCAGAATACATTATTTTCTCTCTCTCACTCTCTCTCTCTCTCTCTGCACTGTGCACTCAGAGCGGTGGAAGTCGAACCCGTAAGCGAAAAGGGCAATTCTGAAGGGCCAACGGGTCCCATATTCTCCTGCCGTAACACTTCTTTTGAAACCGAATGTGAAAGGTTGCCGAGCTTCTCTGCATAGATGCGAGGGCACCGATTGGTGCACACAGCCAAAGCTGCAGCGGCGTAGTCCCGCACACCGTCTGGTCTTCGCCGAACTTGGTGGTGCGTGTAATAATGCCACAAAGAGAGAGCACGTTGTGTAAGCGAGCAACCCCTATTCGTTGCGTAAGGGCTCCCGCGGCCATTTTCTATACCGGGTCCTCGCTTTTATCTCCGAGTATAATTTATACACACGCCACTGCCGCCTTTACGCAACCGGGAGCCCGGTTTGTGTCAAGACAATCCGCACTTGAGCCCAGTTGCGCAAGCAATGTTCATTCTCTCTCTTCCTCTCTTTCTCTTTTTTCTTCTTCTTCTTTTTTTATTATTTTTTTTGTGAGCCGCCTTCGTAAGCGTCCATGCACTCTCCTTAGTGTTGTTCTTCGGTTTCACCGCATGGCACCCTTGTTTTGCCGCCAAGCACGCCGAACACGAAACCGTAGATATACCGCGTTCCCACACGGCGGCCTGCTTACACCAGCGTATGCCTGACACCTTTGCCTGCGCGAAGATTACGGACGTCGCTGGCGTGGGTTTCCCGTTACGTGTACGCACTATAATAAGAGAGCGCGAGCTTGGACGCTTACCGCCGTGAATGTTTACGGTTCGCTTGCTGGTTGAAAATAAGGAAGGAAGAGATGGGCCCCAGGAGGAAGCTTTGAATCATCGGCAACGCACCTCTGTGGCTGAATAGCTATTGCATTTGTGATTTCGAGCGCGACGTCGTGGTTTCGACTCTATATACGACAAAAGTAAACAGAAGGGAGGGACGAATGGACGCCCCCCGATGGCTGGCACTGAGTTCCCTCGCATATAGTGTATGGGCTGCATAACCTGCGAAGCTTTATGTAAACGCAGGCTGTAACCCCTAAGGCTACACAGAAATAGCACTTTGTTTGTTTCTTAACTTCGCCCTTGGGGGTGACGCTGCGTCATCCACCGTTTTTTCATATACCTTTTTGTTTTAGTCAATGTTTGTTTGTTTGTTTGTTTGTTTGTTTGTTTGTTCTTTCAAGTAGTTTTCATCACTCACAGCGCCTTAACGAGCTCGGGGTAAGTGAAGTGACCCGCCGCTGTAGCGCAATGGCTGTGGCGTCGCGATGCGGAGCTCAGGGTCGCAGGTCCGATCCCTGCCGCCGCAGTCGCATTTCGATGGGGGCCAAATGCAAAAACGCTCGTGCGCTTAGGTTTAGTTACAGCTTACAGAATCCAAGGTGAACAAAATTATTCTTGACTCCCGATACTACGGTTGTGCCTCATAATCAGATCCTGGTGCTGGCACGATCGTAAGCAAACCCAGAATTTAACCTCCAATTGATTTATTCATTTTGAATTTGTTATTCAACTTAATTTTAACTTTTTTGGAAGCGAAGTGGTTTAGCATGGAAGCACATCTTTCCAAACTCTTCACCTGATATTCTCGCTAAAGAAAGAAGTAAGACGATGAAACTAAATTTAGGAGCCACGTGGGCGAGCATATAGGGGCAGAAGCGCTCACGTGTTTTTCGAGCCTACAATTTCGACCGTGAACTTACCTAGTTGGCCGTAAGTGCTTCAGGCGGCGACCTCTATGTGCGCCCGAGACGGGAAAATAATTCACGAAGTTAAGTAAATACAACGAAAATGGCGATCCAAGTACGCGGTGTCTTTGAATTGAAAACATGCGTATCCTATGTTACACGCACAGTCATGGAGCTGCGGCCCAAGCGGCGCCATACAGCACCGAAAGAGCTGCTCCATATTTCTTTTATTTATTTCTTTGTCGATACGCTACAACGAAGACAAAGTGTGCTCCTCTTTTGGCTGGCGCAGCGAAGCTATGAATTACGCGAAAACACACGCGTTTAAACACACACGCGCGCCTCCAAATATAGTAAGCGGACATCTGAAAGAAACCGCAAGAGCGTCACTCGCTCACGCAGGAGAGCGGAGAGGCGGAATCAACGCATGGACAAGCGAACCTGGAGGAGAGAGAGAGCGACAAAAGTAATTATACGTAACGGAAAATAAGAGTATACACTCTCTCCCTCTCTCTCTCTCTCGCTTTCTTTTCTTTCTTTCTTTTTTTTTATGCGGACACCGCAGGAAATTTGAGAAGTACCACCGCCGCCGAACCAACTGAGCTGCCGTGTGGCGCTCGGGAAACTGCAGCCGCTTCGCGAAAAGCCCTCTCTCTCGCGCGCGCCGCAGCTCTTTTGTGCGATGAGAGGCCGGCGCTCACTGGATACGAACGGAGAAGGCCGGAGCAGTGGCATCGCGTATCCATTATGGCGGGAAGAGTTTCCTTACCTTCTCAACCATTTTCTTCTCTCCTTGTGAAACATGTAGAGTTCTTGTATTTTTCTTCGTGTGTGTGTGTGTGTGTGTGTGTGTGTGTGTGTGTGTGTGTGTGTGTGTGTGTATGTGTGTGTGTGTGTGTGTGTGTGTGTTTGTGTTTGAAGACCGTTAGATAATGTTGTTCCTTGCTCCCACTTTCATATCGTTTCTCTTTTAACCGGCTTCTCCCCTTTCCTTTCTCCAGGTGAAACGGAAGAACGTAAAGCGTTTTTGTTCTTGGGCCAGCGCAGAAATTTAGATAGCTATTTCTGGACTATCCGTGCACTATAACATTTTTTACAGCCTCTGGGGCTTATCTCATCCCCACGAAATGATCGTCACCTACCTTGTAGTGCTGCACGACCGATGCGTCGCTGTCATGAACGATGCGTCACGCTGACAGGAGCGTACGGTTCGCGATTTGAAATTGTACTGGGAGCGCAGAGTTAACGAAAGGGAGGGCGTGCAAATTAGACAAAGGGTACATGCGTGGGAACCATATAAGTCTCAGATGGTTAAAATATTCATTAGAGTGTGTACCATAGGCTTCTTGTACCTCCGCACTTGTCTTCATTGCTTTATCCGTCGAGAAACTGTTGAATCTACTGCCCGTGCGCTTTCCTGTGGTCTCCGATCTGATTGTGCTCTTCTTTTTTTCTTTGAGAAGGCAACGAATGACTGCAGCCTGAAATACGCAAGACTTCGCTTTATAAGTATATCTGCCCGAAATCAGGCGCTCACTATAAAACAAACTAAGAACCCGCGGCGACTTTCGCCCACAGTCGGGCCCGCGTGGCCCCGTCCGAGCTTGTTTCTCGCACGCGTAAGTACTAATCCCCGTTCAGTCGCCCCGTCTCTTGCTTATGCCTCGTTTGCTCCGCTCGCGCGCCTCCTTTTCGCCGCACGTTTGGACGGGCCGGCTCACTGACCGCGTTGCTCGTCGTGCGTTTGATGGCTCGCCTAACGGTCAGTCGGCGGGTGCCGACTACGAGCCACCCGAGCCGTGAGCCACCGCAGTGGTGCTGACGGCGGTCGGGTTCGCAGCGCCACGAAGTTGGCCGCCGTACAAATCCGCCGTGCGCCGCGACCTGTCCGGAGCAGGCGCCGGCGCGCAGCGCTGCGCGAGAGTGCCGCGCCACGAGCGTGCTAATCTCGAAGGCTGGGATTAACGGCAGCGCGAGGATTAAGCGGGGAGTGCGCGGATCCTTAACGCGACCGACCGTGTACACAGCAGCCGCGGGGGGAAAGGGCGCCGCGGAAACACGCCGTCCGCACGGAGAGAGCTCTGTGGCCCCGAGAATCTATAGTGCTCGACTATGTATTTCGGGCGAACCGAAGCTTGTTTCCCGGCTACATTTACTGCCTCGTGTCGTGGTCGAGCGGTCAAGACGCCGGATTCCCCGCATTCTCCCTTGCGCTAAGAAAACACGTCACACTGTGGAAGCTGGAGGTCCAGCCGTCCGCCGCGACTCCTTGCCGCCCTGCGAACCCATAAATAACAGTAGCCTTAAGCCAGCGTGGTGGCTCGTTGGCTCTGATATACATTGCTGAGCCCGAGGTCATGAGTTCGATTCCCTTCTGCGGGGGCCGCATTTCGATGGACGCGGGGTGATAAAAATCCTTGTGTATACCGAGCGTTGAGGGCGCGTTAAAGAAGTGCGAGGAACTGAAATATAATCCGAATCTCTAAACTGCGGGCGTCCCTGATATCCCAGCGGTGGCCTCGGACGGTATAGGCTCAGCAGTGCAATAGAAAATAGCTCTAAACATAAAAGATCGGTGATGCAACGCACTCTTGAAATCTAAATGATTCGAAGCTTGTTTGAGTTAGCGAAGTTGCAGCAGCAGCGAATTATTCACATGTGGATATGAGGCCATTACGACACATTTGGCCTCGTGGCCTACAGCTATGAGCTGTCTTTGTTTACGAATACGAAGGGGACGAATCCCGGCAGCAGCAATACGCAATACCAAGCAAGGCGGCAGCAGCAGCAGCGAGCGAATTGACTTTCACGCTGCCTCTCGCTTCAACGCGAACTAAGTGGACAGAACACAGCGCACACAAAGCTATCAGCCCTCGGAGCACTGTGCCTCCATCGCAGATCGCTTTCAAGATAGGGACCGCGCGGCTGCGCACGGCCACGCCACATGCAGCCGCCGCCAGAGTAGAACGCCCTCCCCCCCCCCCCCCTCTCCGGTGCCTCGCGCGCGATGGAACACGGCGCGCTTCCTCCCCACTTTCCTCCCTTGCGCAAGCGATATTGACCCACTATCGTAAATCCACTCTCGCACGCTTTCACTTGCACATCATGCATAGGGCCTTCGGTGACGATGATGGTGGTGACGATCATGGTGACGCCGTCGCCAACGGCAGAAATGCACTTGGAATGTCTATATAATTTTTATCGCAATAAAAAAATGTGGTCTGTGTAAGGGATCAGAGTCACCTCAGCCGCAGATGTCAACAGTGCTCTACTTAGAGCAGTGCACCGGCTACTCGCAACGAACATGCGTCGTGTGGTCACTGGCTGGCTGAAGCTGCAACATTCAGGGCTAGCCTCACTCGCTGTTTTGTAGACGCACAGAAATATTGCGGATATGACGGCGCTCTTACATTCTAAACCACGGTTAGGACTCGCTATAGTCATGCTGGAACATCGCTCCTTCGAAATCGGACTACAGCGGAACCGTAAGCTCCTCTCCATTCTGTTCTCCCGTCGCACAGGGTCTGCGGCGACGCTCGTTACAAACGCTCAAACCGGCGTCCGCCAAACGTACGACATCGCGCCATCGGCAACTCGTTCTGCATACGCGAGCCCAGCGTCACGAGGTCGCGTAAAAGGATGAGCCGAAACAGGCCACTCCAGTCCCGGTTGTGCACCAACTTTTGTTCAGCGGGCCGATGCTTTAGCGGCGCACACCTTAAGAAAAAAAAAAGAACATGCTAACATAGTTTGAAGTTATCGTATGCCAATTGCAGCCCGCAATCCCCAACCCGACCTGACCCGACCTGCGGGTAGAGACGAGTTTACAGATTCAACGCGTAAGCCTTCAGTATATTTATTGCACGAGCCGGTCAAGCAACCTGCCCGGCCAGGCGATCCCACGTGCTTTTTCACCAATATATGTAAAGGTCCTCAAGAACCCCTCGGCCGCGGCGCCACCGGGATAGGACTGGGGCAGATTCCACCGAAAGCAACAACTCCGGCTTAAATTAGAGCCCCGAACAAAACGCAAGAACGATAGGCACGGTGGCGCTGCGCGATGGGAGGAAGACGAGATATATCCGAACACCAGAAGCCAAGCCAGAAGCCAAGCCAGAAGCCATCACGGTTCAGTAAACGCGGCCGTGGGGGGAAGGAGGCCGCTCGTACAGCGCGTGGAAAACAAGCGACGAGCGAGCGAGCCGATGCTAGCGGAACAGCAGCGGTTCACGGTTGTGCGTCCCGAATAATCTGGTTAAGCCGACCTCCTAATTACGCCCATTTTGGACAGCGGGAGCCAGCACGAGTTTGTACTATACGGACGTGGTGGAGGAAGTGGCGGTTCCCGTCGCTTGTACGCAGGCTCTTTCCTGCCATCTGGCGAACGCATCTTGGTCGTTTATATAGTGGCCGCCAAAGATAGGGAAGCTGTCTATCAATGGGAACAGAAAAATAAGAAGAAATGCTGGGGACTTCAATTCCGGGGCAGATGCATTGTAGTGCTGCCCGATCAGGGATTGAAGGCCCGGTGGTCTTTCCACTCGCGCTGCGCGTACACTGAATGCATGGTCCAGCGTCTACGCTTTGAGCCTTTTGACATGACGCTTTTGAGGACTTCGTCGAAGCGGCATTAAATACACCACTTTTGTTGTAGCCGCTGCCACAAGGATCGGTGCCTGTAATTGAATTTCCCATCGTCCTCCAAGATTCCTTCCGAAAACGAAAAATTCTGAAGTTATCGAATGATTAAGCTGATGTGTTTTTTAATAAAATTGGCTTCATGTCATGCAGGTGTGGAGCTAGCTTTTATGCCTGGAAAACGTTTTCTAGATTATTTTTAGATTTCTACAGATTCAATAGACATGGGAGTGCAGTAGCTGCTGTTTGCCTTTCTTATGTGACCAAGCCATGTGCAGAGTTCACTACTAACCTTACACAATTGATTGATTGATTGATTGATTGATTGATTGATTGATTGATTGATTGATTGATTGATTGATTGATTGATTGATTGATTGATTGATTGATTGATTGGTTGATTGATTGATTGATTGATTGATTGATTGATCTTTGCACTTCGAACAATACTTGTTCCGCAATTTCACCAACCAGCTCACCTAGGTTTCTACAACGGTGCTTCAGTAACAACATTTGTCGCCGCAAAAATCCGTGCCTTTTGCTTGCCTTTCGGAGAGAAACTGAACATACGCTTAAGGTCTTGAACGGAGGCGATTGTACCCGCCAGCGTGTATCTTTTTCGTTGTCAATTTTATTTCCGCGTTCAGTAGAGTAAAGAACCGACGTAACGCCACTCGTTTTTCATCCTGTCAAGCTGTGGAGTGGGAGCGAGGAGGTTTATTCCAAGCACATCGCTCGCCGTGCGCCGTACATGTACATGGGGACGCAACCTCCATTCAAAAGCTGACCCCGACGCACGAGGTTCTCATCTTTCCTGCACACTGCACTCGGTCCGGGACCCGCTTTTTCTTTTTTTACTCGGAAGTTAGCGAGCGTATACGTCAGGGCGCACGTATAACGGCGTTACCGACCAAACGGCACACATGCATGGAAGCATCGGCGAGAAGCGTCCATTTAATTCGAGCGCAGAACATGACACCCTGCCTAAAAAAACGATGTCGAGGACGCGAAGATACGTATCTGGCCGCCGACAAAGTGGCGCTCGAGTTTGAGGGCGTTGTGCAATTCGCGTCGCAATATGCGCAACGCGTGAGCACCACATCAATCGTAGCTCCCTCGTACTCGGACGGAACTGGCCGAGATAAAAATGGATCGTCGCATGTTGTCCGCGAAACGACAATTCGAAGTATCGCGCGGGCTGTTTCGAGGTGGGAATCTTGACATTCGTGTCACGTGCCCTTCTCGGAGCCGCGCTCCATCTTTCTTGCTGCACATCCTTTAAAGCAAAGCTTTCTTGTAAAGCTCCGGACCGATCTCGCGACGGCAATTTTCAATGTGGCGTCCCAACGCCACTGTTACGTGGGCGCTCCCTCGGGTTGGGAATTTACACCCCGTTCGGAGTGTTCAGGTGCTGTTGTAGCCGGGCACGTGGCCGGCATTGACATCAAGGTTATCGCAGTATTTAAGCAGGAGAGGTATCGCTGCTAAATACAGCTGCGTTATCAATGGGACGGACACATATATATAGAGAGAAAGAAGTTTAATGATACGAAATGCCGAGAGGTCGGCCTGAGGTATATTCCTCTAGCCAGCTACTCGGCATTGGGGGAAGGGGAAGAGGGAAAGAAAGAGGGAAGAAAGAGGTGCATGATGGGTGACGATGACGGTACAAGGAAGATATAGAACATATGGCCACATATATATATGGACACGTATAGTTCGTACACCCGAATTACAACATGCGTGCGAGGAGCGCCGGAGGGAACAGCAACGAGAACCTAAACGGCGCCGGCATGAGACGACCACTGACTAAGCACGTTCCCGCGATGCTGAACGAAAACGACAATCGCGAGCCCGGGCACCTCCGAACGAGCAACGACGCCTGACTCGCAACGCAAAAAATAGGAAGCGTTCCACTCTGTGGAGATAGAATTGTAGCCGTCAGCATGACAGTCGTCGGAATGGCAGACTGTCGTCAGCTTTCGCTGACATTCCATCTTCACAGAGTGGAATGGTTGTCATTTTTTTAACGCTGCCACTGACGCAAGCATCGAGCGGTGACCTGCGCAGTTGTTTCAACCGCCCAATCAAAAGATCTCCTCGTTTATAGGGGGTATTCAATAATATTGTCCACCTTGACAGACTTTTCTTATCTAATTTGCCGACAAGCGGCAAGGAGAATGCAGAAGTGTTGAGGGCTTCGGTGGGTCCGAGCTAGCGCATTGAAGGTAGAAAACCGGATGAGGAGTGTGGTGCCGGCGTCTGGGATTGGCCAGCTTCCAGTTGCTTGGATCACTGTGGCTGATCAAAACTCGCGGTGACGTGCAACGGAAGGTTAAAAATGTCACCGTGACGGATCCTTGGAGAAGAAAAGTTGGCAGAGCGATGTGTTATACGTGTCGGAAAGGCTCGACAATACGTTATAATGCCACATAAAAATAATCAGTTTCACCATAAGGGCAATGAATGCGATAACAACATGTTAGAATATTACACGAAGTGTAAGACTCGTAGCTGTAGGGGCAGTACGAATTGAAGTAAACGTAAGTTGGCGAAATATAAAACAAAAAATCAGCTGTTGTGCCAAGGGTCCTCCGTGTGCATACAGTTTCTCACTACATTACCTAGAGGGAAATCTGGCGCTGCTGCGCTGTGGTATGCATGGGAATGCCGGTATATTGTGGATTCGGATTGGCATCGTTCTCGTAGAGACAGGACACCTTGAAGACGCGCTTGGCAAGTACCGTTCCGTCTGTCACAATGATTTATCTTCTACTAGAACAGCACGTGAAAAGCTGTTTTAGCTTTATTATTACGCGAAAACATGTTTTGTTTAACTATGAGAACTTGTTATTGTGTGTACGACTACATGTTACGTAAAAAGTATCAGCGGGCCGCTAAAGTTGGAGGACAGACGACAAGGTTCGTGCTCGCTTTGCAACAGTTGGTCGTCTGTTCTTGCTTTTCTTCGCTTGGTCATGCATCGTGGGTGAGTGAAGATGTAATATGCGTGAATGGAAACATTTCATGAAGTTTTACTTTGAGAACGCGTTATTTGCGTAGCCATATCCACGTTTTAGACGAAGCCTCTTACAACACCAGCCAACACGAGCCTAGCAGACACATATACCGTCATTCCCATGACGGCACGGTGCCCCCTTAAGAAACTCCCATAGACGGTGGCGCCAGATTACCCTCTAGGTGTTATATTGAGAAACTCTATGTCCGTGTGAATTCTGCCATCGAACAATTTCATTTATGTTTATCAAGTAGAGCCAACTTCTCAGCGACTATACCACCACATTTTCGTATCGGGGGTGCTTCAAACCTCTTTTCTATGCCGAACCCGGAGGTAGTGCAACACCGGGCCAATGAAGTTGCAACATTTCGAGTTTTGAGCTCTGTTGTTGTTTCACGCTTTTAATGTTTGTCTGAAAAGAGTTAAGATAAGACGCAAGCGCTGTCGGTGTTTTAAAGCGAGAGCGTTAAGGGCTCCGTGTCGCAGAAAATCCGGCGTCCCGTGCCCGGCGTCCGACGTCACTTCGGCAAAAGGAATTTCGGGCAAAATTTCGAACCGCGCATGCTTAAGCACTCTTCTAGCACCAGAGTTGCGCATACCTTGTCTTTCATTCTTTACAAGGTTATTCCTCGGAATTTTGAGAACGGCAGCCCACCAACAAATGCAATGGAAAAAAAGACGACAGCGCATTACCTTTTATGTTAGCTCTTCTCAGACTGAAATATTGGAAGTGCGAAACAATAACAGAAAAATTGCATTCGTACATAGCGTTCGCCGCCAGCGTTTCCCCGTAAACTTTACGGTTACATAAGCTGCAGTTACCGGGAAGCATGGAAAGCGGTAAGGGGTCTTTGATTGCTATCGCGTTCCAGTCTTAAAGGCGAAGCTTAAGGCCAAGCTTAAGCATGCTCCAAATTTTGTTTCATGACGTTTGTGGATTGCCATTCTGAAGCTTCTGATGAATAGTTTAGTCAAGAATGTCAAACCTGCTATGAGCAACTTTAGTGATAGAATGGTGAGGCAATATATCCTACATATACCGCACGTCATAAAGCAGCGCATGACATATGTGATACATATACCTAAATATATATAGAACGTCACGGCGAGATCGAGAGTGACTACGACGGCAAAAACTTGCTTGGAGTGCCCATATAATTGCTATCGCAATAAAGAAGTACATTGACACTAGCCGATACGTCACTCTTCCGTGGTCTCAAAAGGACGAGGAAAGCACGATGCTTACATACAGCTTACAACTCATCGCAATAAGATTTTTATTGTACGTACATAAATCAGTTCTACCAAGCAGCTCCTAGTAGACAGTGCCAGAGTGATCGGTGGGAACACGTCTTCTGTATACTTTGGTAACAGGGCATTACCTGGCTATCCCGAAATAAGTTCAGTTTTTTCGTCATATTGATGCAAATTTAATGCGTGCACATCACTGTCTGTTCTTTTTCAACTTTTTCAAGAACTGTTTGGGCTCTTAGCCAGAAGGCTAGTGTCGGATCAAATACAGACTAGAGAGACAGAGCAGAAACGGTTGGCAAGATGATGTATCACAGGGTAAACTCTATATGATAGGAACAAAATAGCAATAGTGCGTGGCGAGTTTTCGCGTTTTTGTAACGTCGAGTGATTGAAAAGCTAAGTTGGCGCAGCTCAAAAACTTTTTACCAATAGCAGATGACTAATGAAGAAAAAGGTATGGAACCAGAAAAAAAGCCGTCAACATCTAAGCACTTCTTATGGCCACTTCTTTGTACCCCCTTTTGCAGTGTATGTGGCAGCTTTGATTCTGTACCCCATTCCTGCGATAACCCTCTTAGGGTTGCAGTATCAACAAATAAATAAATAAATTAGTTTTGTATGCGAAAGCATTACTGTTCAATTGAACGCCGGTGAGCGACCCTTCGAGTTATGAACTCCTCGCGGGCAAGCGAGCACGTTGAGACGCTTGGCGCGTTTTCATTGAGCCTTACGGAGGCGCACTCAGAACGCAGGCGAGAGCTTGCACGCACGAAGAACGCGTGGATAACACCGGCTTACGAGAGCGAGAGCGAGGGTGACGTGGCGTCACGTAAAGCCCCTTAAACTTCGTAAAGTAGTGCCACTCTCCTCCTCCGCCTTCACTCCTCCTCATTTCTCCTCTCCTTCGCGCTCCCTCCTCGACTGTAGCGCCACCTACATTGCTCGAGCGTAGCAACGGCCCCAACATGCGCTCCTCGCCACTCCGTAAACGCTTCTCGAGCAAAAATGGCGCTGAAGCAAGGCGCGGGGGCCCACGTGATGGTATTAGGCCAATAGCAACGTGGCGGCGGCCTCGGCCAGAGCGCGCGAGGAGGAGGCGACATTCTTCAAAGCGTGGCACTACTTTGCGAAGTTTAAGGGGCTTTAGCGTCATGGTGACGCCCCCTCCCCCCACGCGACATCTGGCGGGCTATCGGGAAAACAGGTGTACCCTTTCGCCCGCTCTGCTCCGTCGAGGCGTGCTCGGGCTGTGACGTCGCAGCCAATGGCAATGAGAGATTAGGTGCCGTTTCGCTGGTACAGACGACAGACGCGAGCCTTTTTCGCTCAGTCGGCCATTTGACGCTTTCGCATCAATAATTTTTTTTCTTTTGTTCGGTCTAACCCTGGACAACCAGCGTCGACGCGTCCCATGAGGTGGGAAGGCCTCGCAGTTTTCGTTACCTCGCTCGCCAGAGAGGCGAAGTGGGGGTAGGCCGAAGAATGTTTCACCCATCATGGAGGGCTGACGGCAATTTGGAATAGAAAGAATTTGGAAGAGCTTTATTTTGGCTAAGAAGCCAGGTTGTCGATACCGGAAATAGTCTAAAGTGCAATGTGGCTGATTATCGTTTTTATTGGCACTAATTAGGCCAGTACCGTTAATTTTGCCTACTATGCAGCTAATGATCGCTTTTGGGGCTGAACGCCGAAGCCGACTTTCAGACATTATTGCCTCGCGCGAGCCCTCCCTATCCAAGAGAACTCGCTACACTTCCCAAAAGTCTGCAGTACGATGGCTTCGCCTCAGACAGCGTGTATATACAATGGTGCACCCTTTACAGGGATATTCTGCAGAGGTTAGTTTTCACCAATAATGCTGGTAATTACGCCCCTGCCGTTAATTTTACCTGCTCTGCAACGTATTCACCCTCCTTCTCTCGTCGAGCCTACATTTAATCCATGGTTCAACAAAAGTTCGTGAGGCGAGTACCCGTGCTTTGACTGTGGCAAAAACCTACATCTTGAAACCTCTTGCAGTTCTCGACAACGCTCTGGAGGCGCAAAGAACCCGTTTCTCTATTGCGATAGCAATTATGTGGAGACTCCAGGCGCATTTAATGCGTTGCATATTGCAATCACTCAGTTCAGCCCTTGAGCGCGGCCGGGCAGCCACCATTGAGGGTATGAGCCATTGTTCATTGCTGCGCGTCTCATATGTGGGTCTATTCTCTTAAGTTTGCTATGTTTGTTATTTAGTTGCTTCTATTTCTTTGCGTTGCATATTGCAATCACTCAGTTCAGCCCTTGGGCGCGGCCGGGCAGCCACCATTGACCTTTAGCGCAACCACGTGACGTGACGTCGCGACAGCCGGAGGAAAAGCTGGGCCCCAACTCGCGCAATATGCAACGCATTCTTGGCTTAACCAAGCTAAGCCTGGCCATTTTTTGCCGTTGGCGTCGCCGTGATGTTCCATAGAAATTTCAAGAGCGATAACACTGTCGCCGCAGGCCGTATGCTGTATGTGCGAGTGATAGCGTGCGAGGGGAGCCGACGATCGAGGCTCCATCTCCGACGCGCAAGGGAGGAAATCGGGGAGGAAGCGCGCCGCGCGTCTTTTGTCGCGCGCGAGTCACCAGAGAAGAGGAAGGAGGGAGCGGCGTTATACTGTGGCAGCAACTGCGTATTACGCGGCCGCGCGCAGTTGCACGGGCCGTATCTTGAAAGCGATTTGCGTTGGGGCCAGGGTCTAGGTGCGTCGACAGCTCATACCTTTGTGCGTGCTGTGTTATCGCCGTTCAGGTTTTGTTGAAGCGACAGACTGCACGAAGGTCACAATGAATGTATGTCCGCGGTTGTCAAGTGTGATGTGTTCATGTTTGCCTGTGCGCGCTGACACCATGCCTATTAATTTTGGTTATAAGAAAATGTTTACAAGTCTTGTACGGACGTTGAAACTACTACCCTTACTTTGTATAGCTGTCTACGAATTTACTATCGCAACCGATGCTTCGCCTTTCGGGTGGAACTGCGACTTTATGTGGTAACAAGATTATGAGATCCCAAATATGCCAGCTCTGAGTGAAGTCAGCTATGTCCTAGTCTTCAGTACACGTCCAATGGTTGGTTTCGAACCTCCTCAGCGGAGCCGCCCGGTAGTCCACGCATTGTACCGGTGGACGCACGCGTATTAAATTCCGCATAACACTCTTATCAGTTTCCATTATGAAAGCCGGCGCTTTGTGACGCTTGGCACGTATGTCGCGTAGCACAGCCACAATTTAATCATAGAAGATGGAACGCGCGCTCTTCTAGCTGACAATAAAAAGTTGAAGGTTTACGCCTATAAAAGGAGCTTATGAAATTGTACTGTTGTTTATTCGAAGTCAGGTATTCTGAACCCAAATTCTTCATGCGGATGCTTGCTACGACTCAATCGCAGTGCAGCACTACACCCTCTAAATGACCTCGCTCACGCTTACATATAAAAGCGCTTACGGTGCCTAGCTTTGAGTTTTGGCATGGCCCACCTGGGAAAGCCTTGCCTCCTCTAGAAATTCAATAGATGTCCTACTTATGTGCCATAGGAGTCCCCTAGCAATGTGTACAGAAGGGCCAAGCCAATAAATTCGTCAAACTATCGTTAGAAAGGTGTCTTCATCATTATAAAGTGGTTGGCCACAACGATCCATTGCTAATCGCATTAAGGTCTACCGTTATCGTGCAATAGATTCTGCTGAAATTTTTCTTTTGACCCACGCTGACCAAGTAGTTCGCAAACTAATTAACAAAGATTTTCGCATCGTATCCTTACAAAGTGCAGCAAGAGTTCTTGCTGGAACGCAGGTTCCCTAATCTTTAAGGTCGACCGTAGTAATACTACTAGTGTGGCTGTTCTCGGTGGGGACAGACACCCGAAACTGCCGAAGAGGCTCTGATGCAAGCTGCATTATCGCAGAAGCCGCGCCATGGCTTTCGAATTGCTGCAGGTATCGCCTGCTTAGCCGCTCCTGGTTTTGCTGTTGCAAATGCGTTGGCGCTGCCTGAACAGGAGCGATAGGCTGGTGTCTTGGCTCTCTTCCGCGCATTTGTTATTTGTGCTTGTCGGTGGTGGCGCAGTCGGCAAACTTTTCTTCTTCTTCTTCTGGCGCGTCGCTGGTTTTATACATTAGCGAGCAGTGGGGTACAGCTTAAGAAATTAGAAAAAGGAGTTAGAAACGATGGAGTAGACCGAGTGAAAGGACGTACAAACAAAACTCCTCTGCTCTGAACTGTGCTTGCTGGTTCCACAAGCACATACACGTTGACTCAATGATAGAATAGTGCCACATAATCAATACAATAAATTCAAACAAGCCGTTGAAGATTATGCGCTACACCATTAAGATGTCAGTGTGCTTTAGAGATACCAATAATCCGATCTTATACGTATAGGCTTTTTCTCATTAGTTGCTGTTTTATTACACACAACTTAGGCAAGCTCACTCGCGCTACACTGTAGGAGAAAATTCAATACTATATAGTGTGGGATATTAGTTAAGATACCGGCCCAGCAGCCACGCCATACACTAGGCAATGAAACATTTGCTTTAAGTCAGAAAGTTTCTATCCCGTGGCTTCGATCATATTAGTGTAGAGAAGCGGGTATTCTAAATGAGTACAGCTGGTACCAAAATCTCGTGCAGGTGCGAGTTTGTCATTTTTAACGGACACCTGAGTTTCACTAAAAGTGGACCTTCACTTTCCTCCTCCGTTTCGATGTACTTCGATGTTTCGATGTCGGAGCCTTGAATCAATTTGCGCGACGTCGGGTTCGTCAGTGGAAGGTCATTTGCGGTCCCACACTTATTTTAGCGGATTGTCTCGTGACATCCGGTAAGTCTGTTCGCGTCAGCACTACGCTGGCTGACAAAGAAAAAAAAGCAACGTTAGCTAACGTTCTCGCGTGGAGGCGTCCTCCATTGCATGCTTGTACTCAGTGCGTTGGTAGCTTCGGTGATGTTTCTTGCCGCACTATAACTATATTCGCTAATCTGCAAACATCCTTATGGTGACGCGAAGTCATTATTCTTCGACGAACGAGTATTTGCTTCGCGCTACCTCGCGCAGTAGGCCCCGAATAGAAGACGCGGTACAACGGCGAGACGGCGGCATGAAGTCGCACGGTCGGAATCGAATATCCGCGCGCATTCAGCCGCACCCGAGACAAGGGAGGCGAGGCGAATGCTACGCAGCGTGAATTTCCGGAGCCGAGAGGGAGGAAAACTTAGGGAGCGAATGGTTCTTCTTTTTTTGGGTGTCAAGAACTTCGTTCAGCTTAAAAATATACCCCGAGCTGCAGGGTAAAAGAAAGCAACACACAATAAAAGATCACTGCAGCGAAAGCATTGTCGAGTGAACGAAAAAAATAGTATTATTCTAAAATAAACGGCGAGAGAATCCGCAATCCGAGGGCATTTGGAGCTCAGAGCGGGGGGAGCACCGCGGTCGGTCCTGCGTGAAAGCGCCGAAGGATTGCAAAGAGGATTTGCCGGAGCCATCTGTAAACCAGTCACAGATCTGTGCTAATAAAAAACGCCGGCGGCGCGCTCAAAGGCCGCCAATAAAGATGTCGATGTCGGGACGATACGACGCCGAGTCGCGGGTCGGGATTGGAGAGATGGCACCGAGAAAACTTCCTCGCGAGGCGTATGTGTGTTTGTACTGTTTGAGAAAACGCCGAGCGGTTGGTGGACGGGCAAGCCGGCGGGATGCCTGTGCGGGGGGGCTGCGATCAGCGGGTGGTCCGAAGCCAGAGAAAGGCGAAGGGAGTTGACGGTGAAGTTTAGGGACGCGGGGAAACAAGCGGGAAGAATGGCTACCGACGGGGCGTCTTGGCCTTACAGGGTTTCGGAGAACGCACTGTTTTTTTTTCTCTACATCACCCTTCGCCCGGATCTCCCCGCCATCTGTATTCAAAGTTTAGATCGACGCGAACAAGCCTCCTGCACATGCGATGCAGCATCTGGGTCAGTTGACCTTACTTCGAAGGTTAGCCGAGTTTAGTTAACTAGGAGATAGTAAGGGGATGGCTGGACCACATAGGGGCGGGAGGTTGAGGTCGTTGTTTTGGGCTGTGGAAGTCTTACTCTTGCATGGGGAGTTGGCCTGGGAGTTCACCAAAAAATTAGGGATTATGTTTCGTAGAGGAGATCGTTATAGCCAGATGGCAGAGATTGGAAAAGCGCGGGAAAAGTTTGGAAGCGCGGCACAAGGCTTTATCGGACACTATCATGTACATACGCCAATTCACTTGGTCCCAATTCGATGGTTTAACTCAATGCAACCTACTTATGAGAAAAACTAACTATTCTGGAGGACGTGCAATCAGTTGAAGGTAAACATTTGCATAACAACAATTTTCAGTTCAGCAGCAAGACTCGCTTATAGAACGCATCTATCTGCGGGTAAATTAAGGCCTCCCCAAGGAAACGAAGAATGCGGAGGAGGACGTTAATTTACTGCGAAAATGGAAAGCAAAAGAGCTGAAAGCTAGCAACGGCTGACTGACTATGATACTAGCGTGCGAAATACTGGCATTTCGAACCGAGCTTTTTAGGTGTGAGAATGCAACGTAGGATGTACCCACATTCCAATAAGGCACAATATAATTTTTTTAAGTGGTTCACGAGCTTTATATAAGCAGGTTTACTCGCTTCGGGCACGAGGGGCGACAAATAATTTGTAATTCCACACTTTTAGCCACAGTGTCCATTACCGCAGAGTACTTTTTGAACGTAGGCGCGTATCTTGTTCAGAACTTGCTATTACGTAGAAAACGAAATGTTAAGGGGCCGCCGTATTGCTCTTTTAATGATCCACTTTTACGCTCAATGCTAATATTCTGAAAAAGAAGCAGGAACTCTTGAGATTATCAGAAAGTAATAACTCTAATAACTCCTCAAAAGCCACGAAAAGGCAAGGTTATCTGACAAGCTTTCAATGGAGCGTTCAATGTTTGATACGAAAACTCATAAAATGGTTACAGGAACTCAACCAATGTTTCATGCTATGTTATTATCGACCGGCTTGCAAAGGAAAGTCTGCATATCTCGATATAAAATCAGCACCAAAAAATCTGCCAGAATTCATCTACGATTATTATCCACGTATGCGAATACCCAAAACGCATCATGTATGAGGCGTGCTGGGCACCTCTATCCCGCTTCGCCCTGAACACGCGGCGCCTTCTAGCAGTGCCGCTGCGAACTCCCCACATACCCATTGACACATACACAGTGACCCAAGTTGGCGTTAAGAGAGAGAGAGAAAGTCGCTGTTACTGTGAAAACGCCAGCGTGCAGAAGAGCGGCAGCAGTAGCGAGCGCATTGACCTACGTGCTGCCTTAAACATGCTAAGCAAAATCTACCCCACGCAGTACGAGAGCAAGTACCCATGGTGTGGAGATAAACCGACCCTATACCATACCACATAGGCTTGCCAGAAAACAGATGGGCTAGCCATAATAAAAAACCCGAGTGCGGAACAGTGGGAGAGGATGCTATCCAGCGGCATCCTGATAGTCCAACAAGGACTAGTAAGGCGTGCACGCAGGGCAGCTAACCTCAGCGGAGCCCTGGACTAGGGGAACCGACCCTGGAGAGAAGATGGAAGACTCCATCTGAAGCCGCAAAAATCACTGCAAAATAGAGCAAATAAACGTTTTTCATCATCATCATCATCATCATCATCATCATCATCATCATCTCGCTTCAACGCGAACTGAACGGCGAGAACACAGCGCACACGCAGCTATGAGGCTTCTGCGCACCTAGTCTCTGTGCTCATCGCACACCACTTTCGAGATAAGGCTCGCGCTGCGGCGATCAGCCGCGTCATACGCACCCACCGCCCCCGGTGCCTTGGGCGCGGTTGAAGGTGGCATTCCTGCTCCCTTGCGCGCGCGAGGTCAAGCGGCCATCCTGGGCTCACCCTCGCATGCTTTCACATGCGCCTACAGCATAAGGCGCACGGGTACGGTGTCATCGGACATTTACTTTATACGGAACATCACGCCGACGCCGACGGTGGAAATGTGCCTGGAATGTTCACGTAAGAGCTATCGCACAAAACATTTAATAATGAACTATATATATATATATATATATATATATATATATATATATATATATATATATATATATATATATTAGGTGAATTGTTTCGCAGGTTCATTGAAGAGCGGCACATTCACACGCGAACAGACATTTTTAGACAACTACCTTCGAGATCGGTCCACATTTTTTTAGGGACAGCTCTAGCTAGCCGGAAAGAAAACTGGTCCTGCAATGTCAAGATTTGTATTCGAATTAGAAATCGGAGAAGCTCGGCAAATGTGCCATTGTTTAGATCCGAGAGGCGAAAGCTGAAGTCGGCACGAAGAGGATCAATCAATACTGCATCTATAACGCGGTCTGAAATGTCTCGCCTTTCTAATATAGAAAGGGTGGCCGTAAGTCATCGCTTTGACAGCTCGTATAGTTACCATTCCATTTTTTTTGTTGTTGTTGTTGTTGGTGGTGGTGGTGGTGGTGGTGGTGGTGTTTCTAGTGCATTCGTCCGTGATTCTACGGGCACCACATCGTACTGCACACGTCGCGCAACGGCCTGCGCACACCGGCAGAGAACGAGTCAAACTGCCGATAAAAATGGCGGCCACCTAAAGGAGCTAACCGCTCAGATCGAGCAGCGCCGTCGGAGGTCGCCAGAGGGCGTCTCGGCGTTTTCGGGTTCCTACACGTATCGCACGACCGAGAAGAGGCCGTTCACGTCACGTCGTCGGCCGGAGGAGGATTGGCGTCGAAATGTCGCCCCGGTGCCGAAATCCAGCGCCCGGTTGCTCGCACCGTTTCCTTCCTCGTTTCAATTTCCGGTTCCGGTGTCGGGGAGTCGCGCCCTTTCCCGCACCGGTCGCGCTTCGCTCTCCACTTCCTTGCTTTCGCGGCAGTGGTTGGATGGAGGGCACGTAGGAAAGTCGAAAATAAAAGAATAAGCGACTGACTGGGGCGCAGGCAGGGATGAAGATGAATTGTAAATGCGCGCACCCTCAAACGCACAATGAAAATCAATTCGAGTCAGCCCGAGTAAAAAATAGGGCTCCAAAGCCCTACGGGGAAGAGATGCACAGACAGCGTTGAAACACACGCCTCTTCCGTCGACATTGAGGGGAGCGTCCACCGAAACCTTACAACCCTAGTTGTACACGATCTCGTGATTACGCGGGCGCATCCTCGGCCGTATTGTGTGCTTTCGATGAAGCTCGCTTTCGTTCTACAATCGCGGTTTTGTTGGATTGTGCGGTGAACGTCTTCAGATAAGTTCCATGATGAATGAATGCTTTATTCGTCCCAGTCAGTTAGAATAGCTATGTTTGTAGGGACGACCAAGGCTGAGGACATTGTGTTCGAGCCATACGTATTTTTTTTATAGTGCGTCGTACTTAGCCCGATATCTCTTCCTCTTATTCAGTCCATCTCGAAGAGTCATTGAGCCATTGTTTAACCACATCTCTCTAAACGCAGAAAACTGAGGTAGCTGGTCACCTACACTATAGAACTGTTTACACCCTTAAGGGTGTTTTCTTGTCGGCCAGATAACACGCCTATTGTTAGGGCCTTACAAAAAATTATAGAGCACGACAATGGAGCTCTAACTAGACGTGCCACGAGAAAGGGCGTAGTTAAATACTGTAATCTTTCTGACAGAAATACTTGACAGGAAGGTTTCATATCTATCCCTGTGAAATTATCCTGTTGGATATTTCCGTGCGCCCAAGGCTGTCGGAATTCTTAGATAGTTTTCAACTACGTCTTTGTGATCGCAAGTCTATTTAGAGCTCGGTTGTCAGCTATAAAATTTTGTAAGACCCTAACGGTAGGGGTGCTAACCGTGTGACAAGAAAACGCCCTTAAGAGTGTAAACATCTTTACAGTGATAGAGTGGAAACTATGAGAAGTACATCGGTAAGAAAGGAAAGGAGCCTGAGGTATCAAAGAACTTCCATGGAAAATGTTGAGCATATGAAGTCCGGGAAGGAATCTATACATCATGGGACTAAGGATCTCGCAAAAGAACAGCATTGCCATGTTAATTTTACACTTTCTGAAGAATGTATAGACGTCGCGATGTGGTTTGTTCTGTTTATTTTCGTTCAGATCTTTTATTTCGAGCCTACAATTATAGAACGAATATTGGCAGACACTACGAACAGCGGCAGAATGTTGCACTTTTTTTTGTATAAGCAAGTTCAACCACTACGTCGAAACTCTGTGAAATAGCGTGTTTCGTGTGAAGACTCCAATTTAGCAAATGTACTATAAAAAAGTTCCAGAGTGACTGCCTAACACGGGCAGAAAGTAGGAAGGGGCCTGGAGGGAACTGTCGATTGTTCTCTTTAAAAAGTTTTATCAGCCGTAGATCCAAGCACTGCCACAGGTTCGAGCTTCGACAGGTCATAGCTGTGGATGCGGCGAGTACAACTGCGCTCGCTCAGAGGTCCAGGAAAGTCATTTTCGACGCAAGGCCCCGTTCCTCGCACGCAAGTGCGCGCGATTTATTAGAAAAGAGCGCCGCTTCGTTTCGTCCGGTCTTCGCACTTCGAACGGACGCATATCGTGGCATGTGCCGTACGGGACCGTCCAAACCTGCGTCGGCGCACCCCGTGTCGTACACGAGCAGCTGGAACTGAAGGTGGCGCGGGGTCGCTCCCGCCTCCCGATAAGCAAACAGACGCACCCCCCCCCCCCCCCTCATTGGCACGGTCTGCGCCGAGTAGCAGAAGTGGCTCCCGAGCACCCGCGTTGCCTCCGTCCGGGCTGACGACAGCCAACGGCTCCCGCTGTGGCCCCAACTTTTATATGGCTTCGCGGACGGACCCCCGTGAGCTCCGGCGCCGGCTGTGAGAAAGCCTTGCAGTTGCATCCGGGCCGCCCTGCATCGGTCGGGCTTCTCTGCTCGGTCCCTCCCCCCCCCCTCTCGGCCCTCGCGACACGGCGGCGAGTTGGACGAAGAGGAGGAGAGGAGAGCTACGCGTACGACTCTTCGCGAATGCCTCAGGCAGGTCGCCCTTTATTTGTGCCGCGTTCAGCGGGCCACGCAATTTTTCGAAACCCGGCCAAGCAACGTTTCTCTCTCCTTGTTTTTTCATTCCCTACCCCCCCCCCCCTGTTGATAACCTTGCGCCGCACCAATGCTTCCTACTCTCCGCTCGTTGTTCTTCCCCTTCTAAAGCGTTTGCGCTTGTAAGGCTCGTACGACTTTCGTTACAAGCCTTGCTTGACGGCAGAGGTGGTCAGGCATTTTAGAATGTTTAAGGTCGTCATGAATTCATTCCCTCTACCAATATGTCCTGCTGAACTGCGAATTTCAATGCGAAGCTTTCTTTGCCTACCATCCCATGGTTCCGCCTGGATCGGTCGGTCGGTCGCTGGTTGGGTTCTCGCCTAGTAAATTACTCACTTTAAAAAAATGAAAGGGCGTCCGTCACCAGGAGTGGAATCTCGGCCCGTAGGTGTAGCTGCTCGACGCTGTAACCATTTTGTCACAAACGCTTTTTTTTTCATACATGGTATTTATTACAGCGAGTTAACATTTCATGGAAGCTGCACAACCAAAAGGTGGTAAATGGCACATTAGAAAGAGGATTTGTATCAGTACTAGCCGATAAAGAAAACAATCATAGTTTCCCCCAAAAGAGGGGAAACGACACACACCTAAGCAATGGAGGGTACCAGTGCGGCTGAAATTGTGTTTGGTTCTAGATGTCCTTCAGGGAAAGAATCATTCGACTGAGCTGCACTGAAGAAGAAACGAAAGGAACAACAGGCTCAGTATCATGGTCCATCTTTCTCTTTTTCCACAAACTATGTATTCCAGTTAGTAAGAAAACATATCATAAGGCACACCACCTTCGTCAGGCACAATCAAATATTGTATGGTTCGTGGATTCAAATCAGTTTTTTCTTCGGAATCCTTAAACATTCGTATACTTCTCTTCTGCCAACACTACCTATCTTTTTTCAGATGATCGTGACATGTTGATTATGATGATGATTTGCATACTCTGGGCGCAAACTCACAACAGAACATTGACGAAGAGAGAGAGAGAATGGAGGAAGGAAAGCCCTTCGGTGCATACAAAGTCCAATGCGACACGGACCCAATGAACAACTGGCCTCGGAAATTCGACGCATACATCATCGTAGCCATGACAAGGGGCACAACATAATCTATCGATGGCTTCCAGGACATTGTAACATCATTGAGAATGACCACACCGACGATGCTGTACGATCTGCGCATGTAAGTGGTTAACGTACCTTGACTCCGCTTACGCGATTAGACGCTGCGGCTAGGCTGCGATTGATGTCCCATGAATGTACTTTGCCCCTGTAGGACTCCAGCGTTTCCACCATGCGTCATTGGCGTTCGTTATCTCCGGGACATACGGATGCACTGGTAACCCATCCGGGACACGGATGGGTTACCACGACGTGAACAGACCATGCTGTACCGTCTGTGGCTAGGCGTTGCATTTACGAACTCATATGCTTTCCTTATCGGAATGGCCAACGGCCCCACGTGCGACTCATGCAACAACGATGAGACGCTCGCACATACTATATGTGTCTGCCCGCGATATAGTGCCCAGAGACAAGTGCTGTGCAGAGTACTGAACCAGTTGGACAATCGTCCACTATCAGAACTCAAAGCTTTAGGTCACTACTTCAGAAGAACATCTGCGCTGAAGGCCTTACTCGCGTTACTAAGGTTCCTGCAGTCTACGGGGCTTTACGATAGACTTTAACTCCGTCCCCTGCCGCTCTATAATGTATGCGTTTTGTTCGTGCTCATCTCTCTTTCTCTCTATCTCCCCCTTCCACTCTTTTTATCCCCCTTAACCCTTCCCGCCATGCAGGGTAGCCAATAGGAACAACCTCTAGTTAACCTCCTTGCCTTTCTATGCATCCTTTTCTCTCTCCCTTAACCAGAATGAGTCCAGTTTGTTACCCTACTTGTGGGGCGGAAGGATGGGGGGAAAGAAAGAGTGGAGAAGGCATGAGTCCATTTCGCACTTCCACATGCGCTAAGCTAGGTGCAGCAAGTCCACAGTCGGGCATGCAAGTCTGTTGTCTTCAGGTACTGAAGAAGAGCTCGAATGGCTTGGTTCGGTCTCGGAAAGTCCGGCGCGCTCCATTGTTATACCATGTCAATCATTCATCCTCAAGTTTAAAGACTTCACACGTCACACTCTCAGACAAAGGTACACCCTTTGAGCGGCATATCTGCCACACAACAATAATCGTCGTCTGCTTTGCTTGCGTTTCCTTTCTTGAAAACGCCGCGCCCGCTGCATTCCTGTCGGGAATGCTATGTCATGCTGATAACGCGCATGCCGTTGGTTACTGGGAAGTACCGGGCTCGCAGCGCTAAATAAAAGAAATGCGGACAAGGCAAAATACAACCCAAAGGGTGCAATTTTATATTAGAGTGCACATCTGCTGGTTCCGAACTGGCCGCTTTTCGTGCTGCTGTGGGGAGAGAGAAAGATAAAGAGAGAGGAAAGACAGGGAGGTTAACCAGAGGCGAGTTTCCGGTTTCTACCCTGCACTGGGGGAGGGGATATAGGGGTTGTAAGGACGACAAAGAGCAAGAGGACAAAAACGGAACAAGAAAAAAAAGAAAAAAAAGAAGCGTTGCTGCGGAATACATTGAAAATGAACCGCCTAACAAATGGGGAATATTTTGTGATTTTAATAAATAAATAAAGATTGGCGAAGAAGCGGGAGGTAGATATTGTGTCACCAAGTAGCTTTTTTGGTATGATCGTCGCGTATGGATTATGATTATTTTCACACTATGGCACATACCTACGAGGATCGGACATGAAGCGCATGCGCATGTTGATAATCATGGTGCTGATTTCTATGCATTGCCACATGCCCACAACGGATTATTCAGGAAAAAAATGGCCCGGTACATTTAAAGTAAATAATAAAAAATTATATAAGGCATTATATCATTTGTCTCAATGCGTACCACGGCTATGCGAGAGCACATGCGTGCGTTAGTTTCCTTTACGCCAAAGACGAAGGAACGAAATGGGCAGACTTAGAGCATTTTATTCATTACCTCATGAATGCTTCGCTTCACAGATATACCAACATGCGCGTTGGATCTGCAGAATTTCTTTTATAACTCATGCTATCAAATCAAGTCAAGAAAAAGAAATGGGCATGGGCAGGACATGTAATGAGGAGGGAAGATAACTGATGGTCATTAACGGTTACGGACTGGATTCCAAGGGAAGGGTAGCGTAGCAGGGGGCGGCAGAAATTTAGGTAGGCAGATGAGATTAAGAAGTTTGCAGGGACGACATGGTCACAATTAGTACATGACCGGAGTTGTTGGAGAAGTAAGGGAGAGACCTTTGCCCTGCAGTGGGCGTAACCAGGATGATGATGATTATGATGATGATGATGATGATGATGATGATGATGATGATGACGACGACGACGACGACGACGACGACTACGACGACGACGACGACAAGCATGGATACAAGCAGTATGATGTAGTATATCTTCAAATATTTCTTCGTAACGCTTCGTTCTTCAATTTCACTGACGTTTTGGTCCCGTCCCACGCTATAGCACCGGATCCTCAACCTGCCCCGCCGTGGACTGTACCATTTCACTAGTGGCCAACCAACTAACCAAGCCAGCATCACGATGATGCGGCACGGGAACTGCATCGGCACGAAAACCCGACTGCATATAAGATATACGGCTTTGTATACCAGCTACCCAATGTGCATACACGTCGGAGTCTGCACAAAACGACATACGACGACTCGGCGTCGAGGCGAGATGCGTAACCTGTATTCAAAGAAGTAGTAGAAAACTGTGGTCGAGCCACCAACGGCACAACGGCACACCAACGGCACAGCGGGACATCTTCACATTTTATGCTTTCTATGTTGGGTGCATCGTGTTACGAGTATAGGGTTACTTCTACCGCAAGCGTAACGAAAGCTAAAGCTTCTTCGTGCTTTCCGATTCCCATCCGAGTAACGCTAGACTGACCGCCGCAGCCGGCCATGGAGAACAGAGCAATACATTTGTCTGACGTCGGTCCTTTCATTAAAAAGGTCAAGGTACATCCACGTGGCACTGAAAGAACGCGGAAAGCCGAGACTGACCAAAGCGGTAGTGTTTTTTTTCTTTTCTAACTTCTTCTTATTTCTTTTTTTTTTTGTCCTAAAGCGCTCGCCCAGCGCACAGATTCGCGCTCACAATGCAGCAAAACACGATGCCGCATTACACCCGGTGATAACAAAGTCGACGGTCGTGCACCCAAGGCCCACTGCGTCGTTCCATGTTTCAGCGACACTATACGTTAACCCGGCAGAAGTTTGAAATTGGAACTTTCATTCAAGCTGCTGCAACCGTTGCTGCGACGGCGTATCGCCATCGCAAACGCACGTTGTTCGACGGGTCCCTCGAAGCTCGATCTGGGCGCTCGCCAAGCGGCCCGAAAAGTGTCATTACAACCTCCTCGGGGTCGAATATGTGTGGCGTACTCGTATGTCTCCTAAAATAGGCTGGCTTCCCTATATATAATGAGGGATGACATTTTTTTTTCTTTTTACCGCCGTAGCTGTATTCCTCGATGTCTGCCGCAGGCTTCTGTTTTTTTGGGAAACCACATTGTGACCCGACATGGATCAACGCAGGACTAAAGCCTCCCAGCCCCTCTCCCCCTCCCCTCCACCCCACCCCTCTATCGACGCGCATTTGGCAGCTTAAAGTGGTCGGTGAAAAATGTCTTGGAAGGGCTTTGCGCTGGACAGCACTCGTGTAACTTGTCGGCGTAGAGGTACAGCTATCTGGCCTGCCGCTACAGGTTCACCGGTCAACACGGCTCTGTTCTCTACGCGATTAGGCAACGAAATGGCCAATGCTACTGAAGTATTCTTACTGCAACCAATGTACGCCGCCAATATAACCCTTTCATAAGCCGAATGGATTTGTTTACTCTTTCTCTCGTTCCAAAGCGAATAGTTTTCTTTGTCTCGGTCGCCCTTGTTTTCCTACTCGGACTTTCACCGCTAAGAGCACTTGCTATAGCGCTACCGCTTTTTCTTTTTAGCTATTTTAAACACACGCGCTGTCACGCGTTAGCTTTGTGACGTCTGAAGGATTAAATGCTGTGGTCGGTGGTCACTGTTACGTTTATCCGCCGCCCTCTGCTGCGTTTGTCGCTGAAATCCACATCGAGTCCCTCGTCGAGAGGCACCGAAATGTGTTCAATGGGTAATACATATTTACAGTGTCATATACTTATAAAACCTATTTGTGGCTATTTTCACTGTCCTAATTACACTGAGCGGCCGCAGCATCTGCGGTAGCCTAGTTTCGTTCAGAAATCAAGTAGTCGTGAAATATGTATATTTAGGACCTCATGTGATCTTCCTTTGTAGCTTTGGGAAGCAGGCAGACAGGTATCAAATTCCTTGTTCCTGGGTGCACCTTCATTCTCCCCGACTTGACTCTAGACTGGTCATAGTTCTAGCGTTTAGAGTTATTTTTTTCACCGCAACGCTTCCAAACGCCAAGCTCATTGTTTGCTCACTTGTTGGAGCGACCGTTTCGACCAGGCGACGGTGTTGGGTGTAATACCCCGACCAGCGGCACATTTCTTGACCCTGCGGAACTGTCTTTCTGAACAACTCGTATGAATTTACTTTGGAGCGCCGTGCCACATCGTGCTGAGCCAAATCTACAGTGCAAGCACAAAAGAATACCGTACCAATATAAAATTTCGTTATATATATAGGCTCACCGGCTGCATTAGAACCTAGTTCGTCTTCACTCTGAATGTGACCATCGGCTGACTCAGCCACTAAGACATAAAGTAGCTGCGTGCGCTAAGGTGATTTAGTGTATTAGATGTATTATAGTATTAGATTACTCGAATAGAATTGAATGTGTCAGGATGCAATGTCCGCGCAGTAAATCCTAAATGGTTAGCGGCTAACCGACTGACAGTTTTACAATTGTTGATGACGTTGTTTTCTTTTTTAGGGAGTAGTAAACGTACAAGTGGTTTCAGAAGTTCTCGCAGAACTTGGTGCAAGCCAGCAGCATTCAAAGCTGGGTTATCGAGCACTACAACTTGAAGCGCTGTTTGTGGCTTAGTTCCTCGCGCGTTTTATCATCTTGTCTTTAATCCTCACCCGTGGCTCGTCCCAAGGATCGTTTACCTTCGAGCACAAAGATTTGGCCACGCCCTCACACACACAAAAATGAATAGTTGTCGTCGCTGGGTAAGAACCCTTCTATCGCACTATTTGCGCTTTTCCTCCGAAGGCATCAAATCTCATAACCATCAACCAGCACGTTCCACGCACTTTCTAAGGTGCCAGCCCTAAAGCTGGTCGCAGAAATTGTACTGCGACCACTAAGGCTATGCATTCAACATGAACCAAAAATCGGCTACACCGGTTGAACACCGGTCAGGGCACGTACGCTCCGCTTTCGAGGCGGCAGTTTCTCCCTGCATCTAAAAATGTTGGCCGATGTTTATTTATGGGAGTTATCTATGTTTTGTGCTGCCACTATCTTTTTAAAGATTTGACTCGGTAGGGGGGGAACAAAAAGTGAGGAAATAGGCAAGGCAGCATGTGCTCTCTGAGGTGTGTAAATCACGACGCTCCCAAGCAGTGATAAACTTTCAACTTTTAGGTACCGCCAATGACTGTTTTCCATATGTAGACATAGCAATATTTATTTAAGAAATAATATTTCAGAAGTTCAACTATATTATCCTACAAGAAGGACAGAAAGCCGGCTGCACTGCATTGCCAAAAAAATCGTGATGCGACTATTCTGATAATAACTTGGCACTTTCTTCCGTGGTTTGTTTGTGTTGTTTTTTTATTTTAGTTCAGTGTGGGGAGATCCCGTGGTGTTGTTTGTGGTTGCCGAAATACGCAAAACAAGAAGCTGAAATGCAAAGCGACGCCTGCCCTGTAACGTCCCACATTTATGAAATTTCCATCACCAGCACCAAGTGACCGTCACCTGACTGACCACGTAAAATTCTGAGGCTCATAATGACAAAAACGCCTCGACAAAGGTAACTCCACCCGAAGGAACGCCCATCCCGTCTGAACCCCACCACCCCCGTTCAGGTTCCTCTCGCCGTAGAAATACAGGAAGCACGTTCGTTTACCTGGCTCGCACTCTTAGCCATTTTCGTTGGTGATATGAGCAGCCTTGTGGCTCAATTTAGAACGATTAGCGGTCGCATCCCTAGAGCACCTCCTGCGGGCCACGCTATGCGCCTTCGAGACAGCCGAGAACCGACAGAGCAGGCGGGGCGTCAATCATCCTCCAGTCGATGGGCGAGGAGATGACGTCGCGGAGGAGGCAAAGCCGACAAAACGCGTTTTCTCCTCTTTATGGCCGCACCGCGGTCCGTGTACGAACGGCGAGACGACATGATCCGGGAGGGCCAAATTAAAGCGGTCGCAGAACCAATACGTCCCGCGTCCGTATGACTCGCCGGTCAGGCCAGACGGGAACGTCGGTGTCGGAAACCAATTGGGAGCGCCACGCCGAGCGCTGGCCCGAGGAGAACTAACTGCCAAAAATCGTCGCGCGCGCGCGCGCGAGGTTGTAAACATTTACGACGCATTCGTCTCGCTGCGCGGAAAGACTGACAGCTTGGCGCCGGAGCCGATACCCTTCTCCACTTCCCTCGATCTGAGCCCGCTGCTGGCTACAGGCTGGAGCTCACCACTGTAAGAAGAAGAAAAATTTGCGGTTGGAGGGGGGCGGGCAGGGGAGTTGCAAGGGGATAAGGGTGGGCAGTGTGCTGAAGGGAGTTTGATCTACGCCACCAATATAACCCAGACATTTGACCGGCGAAGATGTACACGGGCTGGAGCTTATACAACGGATACTAGCTGCTAGCGTTTATAACCCTGCGCCGGGAGGGCCTCGTTCGGTTGATGATGGGCTACTGTAAACCTAATAAGACGTACCAGGATATTGCAGTTGCCCGCTGGTGGACGAATTTGCGACCCGAACCCCGCGTTCAAACTCCTAATCTGTCCGGTGGTGGGGTAGCGTTTCGTCCAACTAAGATGAGTGATAACTTCCACGTGGGTCTTATTAAGTGGAATAGTTGCGGCCTCAACGAGCCTGAGCAATGTATAAGTCTAAACCCGCATCGCAGCCCCTGCGCCTCTCGTGGGGCCCGCCTGTAGTTGCAATAGTCACAGCTATTGGCCTGGAAATACCAAGAGATGCGGTCCGTTGCATGATTACGGCGCGCTATAACCGATCAACATACACATATAACGCTACGCGTTGTCTCCTGATTCGTTAGGTGATCAATAAGAAAACCTCATTATGGGACTATATAAACTAGGCGCAATAATGGAAAACAGCCGTCTAGAACACCAAGCTGAAATCAACGTACAGTTACTTAAACTCGCATAAAATCATCCCTTATTATTTGAATTCTTCCTACACTTATACTTGCCCCGAGCTTCTTGTAGTGCCCTGTGCGTAAAAGAACGATGCGGCTGGAATTCCAGACAGCTTCAAGCTTAACGTGGAATAAATACACTTCACTAAGGACACCTTTGATGTGGTCTTTGCAGTCCCCGAAAAAATGGACAGACTAAAAAATCATGTGAGCATTCTTTTATTGACTAAAAAGTTCTCGCCTTTCATTGCCTTTTTTTTTTGCGCTGGTCAACGAGGGCCGGCTGCTTTTCAAGACCGAAACTAAAGACAGAATAGTTGTCAACGCCAAAGGCTCAGAACCTTTGTTTCGGGGTCGGCAACAGTGCTCCGTTCTTTGCAGACTGGAACAACGAAGGGAAGGACGGGAGCGATGGCACGTCATGCGAGGATCGGCGCCACTCGGACGAGGAGGTAGCCGCGGTTAGAACGGCGTGCCCCCTTTGTCCTTGCTTTCAACTCTCTGAACGCGTGGGTGGCCGGTCACTTCTGGAGGTTCGCGCCGACTCTGTTCAGGTTCCGCACGCATTGGGCGAGGCAGGCGCTGTGCACGTTGCGGCACTTGGCGTAGGCGGACTTGTTGTCCGACGTTCGGCCGCACTCGAACACCAGGGGCACGCAGGTTTCCACGTAGCAACCTGTCAAGAACGGCGAGAGGGCGTTGAAAAGGAAAAAAGCTTCCAGAGAAACCACCAACGGTGATTGTCGATTGCAAGCGAATGTAACCAAAACGCTTCTTGAAAGCTGTTCGTTTATTTAAAGGAATGATGTGCACGAATGCGTGTGTCTATTGCAGTTGAGGCTGTTGATGTAGCGCTTGTTGTTTCGTCGCGTAATTCCATAGAGAACAGAGCCGGTAGCCAGCGCATCTGTGGCCCTTGTATAGGTAACTACATATAAACCGATTCTTCGTACGCGTGTTGTCTTCAGCGGTGCGAGCGCCGGCGTAGAAAGCGATTTCCATCCTCCGCTCACGCCACCACAGGGGGAGAGGGTGGCGGGAGAAGAGGGGGGCCGTCCTTCGCTAGCGCTCCACAGCAGCATACAAGCTTACAGATGCTCCAAAGCCCTCGCTGCACAGCGAGTGCTTCTGAAAGAGTTCTAAAGCGCTGTGCAATAATTGAGACCCCTAAAGGTGAACGAGCGATGGGAGTTATAGACCCATATACACCCTCGTTCACTTGCAAAGGTCTGAATTATTTTACAGTGTAGTTGGTTCTCGGCGATGAACGTGCACCCTCCCCCCCCCCCCCTCTATTTGGTTCCACGAGGACTCGCGCGCCCTTTGAATCGGCACTTTTTTTTTATCGACAGTGAAAGTTTGATAATCACCCACCCAAAAAAATAAGATGCTTAGCTCTCCTGTTTTGTTTTTAAGGATTTCTTGAACTATTCTTTCAAACGTGACATATACAAATTATAGAATGCTCAAAATACAAGAAGTTCACGTACAAACTCCTCTGGAAGCGTCTAAGTATGCGTAAGCATTGTGCCACTTGCTCATCTCTATTTAGGCGGTGTCATTATCAACTTTATGAAACTTTATCCAACCGATATAAGCCCTTATCAACTCTTATCGGTCGTTATCAGCCTTATCTGACTAGATCCAACCCTTATGAATCTTTGTTTGTTGTTATCAACCTTATCGAATTTAATTCGAGCTCTATCAACACTTATCGGTTGGTATAGACCTCATCACAAACGATAATATCCCTTATCAACCCTTATCTGTCCTTTCCAACCTTATATGTCATGATTCGACTATTATCAACTCTTATCGGTCTATATCAACCTGATCGGACTTGATCTGAACCTTAGCAACTCTTATCGGTCCTTGTTATTCTTACCAGAATTTATCCGACCAATATAAACCCTTATCGTTCTTTAGAACCTTATCCATCCCCGCCAAACCATGATCAACTCCGTGATAAAACCCATCTAACCCATCATCACTCCTGAGTCCACAGGGCGAGTTTCGCTTGCAGGCGGCATCGTTTCAAATGCTTATTCCTGTCGCCTTAGCACTTACCAGCCGCAGAAACTACAAGGGCGCAGAGCGGTAGATCCACTTCGAAGCTGGGCTCTGCCAATGTCATCGAGTGCGGTCCCGATGTCAGCGTGAAAAAAGAAAAAAGAATTGATGAATGCTCAGAACTTCGGTTGCGAGTCAAAACTGGTATTTTCTGCATCATTTTACGCCTATCGAATTTTAAAGGTTACCTTGAACACGCTCTTATAATATATTACGTTGTCCGGCCACGTTTCCTGACCGCCAAATTTCACTGATGCAGCAACAACAAAAACGCGTTAATTAATGATTGTGTACTTTCCTATTACAAACACGTTCCTATAGTTCAAGTTCGCAATAAGGGTAAATAAAGCGCTGTGAATTCGCATTTTCATAGTACTTTAGAGCTGCCATAGCCGACTCTTTCTTTCCCTTTTGCCAGTCACCTTTGCGCCGGACGCTGGAGAGCTTTACTTTCTTTTTTAATGATATAGTACGTTTTAGAGAAACTAACACGACAAAAATTACCAGGTTACAGTGGTTACCAATGGTGCCATAATGCTACGTAAAATCAAATGCGTACGAAAAAAAACGATGCAATTTTCGAATACTCACCTCGAAGAAGAACGACTAAGAGTCAAATCCAGCGCAATCAACTAAATCAATTAAAGTATTGAAGATAACTATCGTACCTTAACCAGTGGGCCAAGGTTCCGGTAGGTAGAGTATCTGTCCAAGACTGACTTCATTTTTGTTATTTAGCAAGTTACCGGTCACTGAATTATTTGGAAGGGTAATTCCCCGTCCAAAGCAACACCTAAGTTATGAGGGACGCGGTAATGTAGGGTTGTCGACGAACTTTGATCGGTCTTCAACGAGCATTAAAAACGCGGTACATAAAGCTTCCTTCAATGCCGGCCCAATGGGAATGTGACATCAGCGGTCGGGAATGTAACGCGCACCCTCGTGCTACACAACACAACCCCATAGCCGCTGAACTGTCGCGGTGGGTTCGTACCACTCGTTAGAGGGCTCCGTTATCGCACATTCACGAGCTTACCGTTCTCTCCGAATGATGACAACGAATGCTGCTACATTTACAAGTACTGCTACGACTCTGGTCGGCTCGGGCGATCGTAGCGTGTGACGACGTATTTCATGGCTTGAGCGACATCTCTATCGGACGCTGCCGGAGTTACCTTCTAATGCTTAGAGAACTAAGCTTTTTCTATGAAGTAGTCTGAGACCTTCGCAGCCGTAGTGTATTAGTGAGAACAAGTATCTACGGGGAGACAGGAGTATGCCGAATACGTGAGATGTCCGATTCTCCTGCCACCACGCGTGCCCGGTATCACGTGATCCACTTTGGTTTTTCAAAGCATCACGCGCAGAAGCTCCACGAAGTGGCTAGTGCTACTAACCCCTTAAGCAGGGCGATCACAAAGGCATTGGCGCAGAGATCGCAGACCATATCGAAGTTCTGCTTTTTCGTCTCCTCGAAGATCGCCTCCTCACTCATCGAAAACGTGGTTGGGCAGATGGTCTAGTTCATTATTGCTAGAAGCCAAAAAGAGTGGTGCGCTAAGTGTAGGACGCTAGGGAACACAATTGCTTTAAAAAATCTACGGAACGAAACGGAAAATCAACCACCCTCCCAAACACCCGATCTACTCTCTTTTCTTCGTTTGTTCCCGCTCCGCTGTTCTGCGCACTTCATCATTACAGTTAGTAGATGCGTGCAGTGCATCTACTAACTGTAACACACTTAACGTTACATAACTAACTAATATTTCACTTTAATGCATCTAACGTCACCTACGTCTTTGTTATGGTGTCCGACATGACATACCAAGCGTAATCTCTCGGCATCGTTGTTGTAACAACACTGCTATTAAGTACTTTGTATCAACGGCACTTCGGTTACTTGGCACACATCTTTACAGGCACACTCGTCTCAAGAGATCCCTCTTAAGCCAGTGCCACATATGAACACCCGCGTCAATCAGTGCTGGCCCCGAACTGGGCCTTTTCTTGGCACCCGCGGGACCTTGTGAAATCGAAAGAGCCGTTTACCATTCATCCGCTTACCGGCTTCCTTCGCATTGGCGCGCTTGGACCACCATGCTGGAAAAAGAGGAAAAGAAAAACAAGGAAACGTATAGCACATCGGTAATTTATGTTTTCTCTCTGGTGTAACCAAGGGCGCTGGAACGTAAAACTATTCCAAACTTTTCTATTCCAATTCTGCAATCAGCCCTCCACGATTGGTAAAAACTTTTTTGAACCACCCTTACTTAACCTGTCTGTCACGCAACGCCATGAAAACCAGGATAGCTCCCCATCTGATATGACGTGTGCACACTGATTATGCATGATTTGATCGAACAAAAGAAATATAGTTATTTCTGATTCGACCCCTTTTCGCCATTAGCCGTCGGCTATTGGTTAAAAGTTTTCGGCCTGCACCCACTTCACCTGCCTGTCACGCGACGTCACAAAATCGCAAGAACTCAAGCGTTAAAGTGACGTGTACGCGATAAAGATGCATTAATATGCCAAACAAAAACTTAATTTTCTTCTGAATAGCCGCAGGCTGACCCGTTCCAAAAGGAATAAAAGATGGCTGCCACCGATCGCTAAGGCACTGGCGACTCGCACCTGCCGGAGAGCATGGGTTTAATTGCGTATAATAAACCTTTTTGCGTGGCCGTGTAACGTTTTTCGAGTACTTTCGGCACGTTGACGACCTCGTTCTGCCATGTCTTCTTTGCTGAGGATCCGTTTCAGCGCCATTCTTAAGCTTCCGCTGCATGCCGCCGCGATTTTTCGACGAGCCACCGCAAGCTAAGGCAAAGTGAACCAACCGCAGACGCCGGCACCACCCTCTTGATCCGGTTATCGATTTTCAGTGCAGTGTCTCGGCCCAATAGATTCCCTCTCCATTTGAGCGTGCTCCTCACCTCTTGTCAGCCGATTAGATAAGACAAGCCGTTCATTGTAGGCAATGTTATTCGTTTTTCAAGCAAACAGAAGTGACTTCCTATGAACGAAGAGCGTTTGATTGGTCTGTTCAGACAACCCTGCGGGTGACCGCCCGATCCTTGCGTCGGCGGTTACACAAATTTGGCGCCAGGAGATTGGAATAAAAACATATTGGAATAGTTTTACGTTATGGGGCCCCAAGACACCGCCTCTGCTGGTCACACTTGGCCCTTGCGCCACAAAACACTATATTCGTCATCATTCATCAACACCGGCTCTGAAACAGACTTGCCATAAGCGTAGACTCGCGATCCGCTTCGCGACCTAATCATCGCTGCTAAACTATAAATATGGATTCCACGTCTCTGTCTGCGCAAATAATAGTGTGCAGCAACTGATGTTTCGTCCACAGAGGAATGTAAAGAGAATGAAAGTGTTTATAACAGCGTATTGTATTGTATTTACGCTGCAGCTTGCCCTCTCTTACCTAACAGGTCATTATTTCCAAACGTTCCCTCCTCCTCTAACTGCGCGTCGTGCGGATAAATTGTTCGTACCGCTGGGAATACACCCGGCACCTTACTAGTGTGCCAAATGTAGCCCAAGACCTTGCGTTCGTTAGAACGAAATGTGCAAGCAATGATGGAGGAGTAAAAAGCCTGTCTGTGCCGTTTTTTACCATCATCAATAATGTTCACTATAACGCGTTCACGAGCACGAAATGTCTAGGAACACTGAAGCACTGAAAACGGCCAGACAGAGAGAGACAAAGCCTCATTAAGTGCCCGGAGAGCAGCCTTTATAAAATTTGTAGCAAACGTGTTCATACTGATAGGCAAGCAGGAGGCGTACAACGTCGTGCGGATAGAAAGGTCCCTGCAGGTGAATTCTTCTGGGGTTCAAACCAAACATTAACCTGCTGCCCGAGTGCTGAACTGCCTCCTACGAACGACACTTGTGCCTATCCAGAGATTTGTTTGTCAAGAAAAGTAGAGCGAAGTACGAAGTAAGCGCGGAGTGTGATGAATACCAGCGGAAATAGTATTGTTAGAGCAACACTTAAAGAAAATTCTTGCTTTTCACACACAAAAAAAACTACTTGGTCCTAGAACGACGACTTCTGTGACGGGGCTTCCTTGAGTCTACGTGGTGCATCCTTTTGCTCATTATTTTGTTTCCATTCTTTTTTCCTTTAGTTCTATAATTATTATTACTTCGGTGCATTAGCGGCATGGTGACTATATTATAGAACAATGCGTTAATGGGCGCATCCAGATTCGAAAAAAAAAGGGGGGGGGGAATTCTACAGCAATTATGAGAATGATCTACTAATATGTAAGCATTCTTTGGCTCGGCTACTACATCGCTTCTGCTTACTTATTTAGCTAGCTTGTGCATGTCTACGCTACCAATCATCTGCTATTACACTATCATAACAATTACATGTGTGAACTTTACCAAATATGAATTTATTTTGTAGATATAGAATCATAGCTTTTTTTTCATTTTTCTTTTTATGCTACGACTGACTTGGCGACCACGACCTAACCAGTCTTTTTTCTTCTCTCTCGCTCTCTCTCTCTAACGCTACCAATCACCTTCTGTTGTGCTATTATAAGGATTACATCTGTTAACTTGACGAATTATGCATTTGTTTTGCAGATATAAGGTGCCACGGGACAGACAGATTTTGCTGGGGTGCTCGCCAAAGAATGCTTGCGCATTAAAGGAGAAAGGCAGAGTTGTTAACCCTAACAGCTGTCGGTTAATTGGCTACCCAACGATGAGTGCAGTAAACGAGACAATGAAAATCTTAAGAGAAGTTAAAGGAAACACGCGCTGAACACACTCACGCACGCGGGGCGTACCATAGATCCCGTATAAGGAGTTACTGCTGCAAAGACTAGACCGCTGTTTAAACGCTGGCTGTGCAAGCGCTTTGCTGGGCTCGAGGCGAGGCGGTAGTAAACGCGGTCGGTTACTCACTGTTTCGTTTTTCGGGTTCCTTCCACGTGGACCCAGAAGATGAGAGGGCCGCCATTTCATCCTCGAGAAGAGCTGCAAAAAGAATTTTCTTCGTTTGCTCACGTGCTTGTCCGTTTTTTCTTTCGTTTGTGTTTGTTTGCTTAGTTGTTTGTTTGTCTTGCATGTTTCCTTGCCCATCTGTTCTTTGCATCGTACATTCGGGGGTTTTTTTTTCTTTCTTTTCTGAGCACAGACGTGGCGCTCGTATAAAACGACTGTCATTTCGAGTACTTACCAACACCAGCAGCAACGACTAATAAATCCCATGCTGCTTAGTATCGCACAGCACTACTGTTTCTTGCGAAGCTTCACGGGGCTTACGTCGGGTTTCTTACACGCCTCAATTACGGCGTCATATCAGATGTCGCGACTAATTTCATACTTCCGAATAAGAACGGCACGTCGCAGGAAATTCCTGTTTACGCTGGTGCTGTGCAAGTAATATTGCGGGAATGTGTCTATACATAGAAAATGACAATTTTAAGGGAAATGCGTTTTCGGCAAGCATGTGACTCGAGTGTAGATGCAAAGTAGAAGAGAACGAGAAAGACAAAGGAATGACAGGGAGGTTAACTGGAGAATATTTGCTGTTGGCTACCCTGTACCGAGAAAGGGGAAAGGGATGCCATAGAGGAGAGAAAAAAAATACGAAAATTCTGAGCCTCTTTTTTTTTCTTCTTCTTTGTGTAACGTTAAACGTGTTACAAGTTCTCCAGTAAAATACATCCTTTAAACCCAAACAAACTAGCACAACTCGTTACCCTTACCACGTGTAGGCGACCGGCTGCCCTACCATCACGTTGTAATAACATGGAATGACTGAATGCCGAGTTACCATTGTGGGCAGTATATGCAATTTACCAAGGAGGCCTGGCTTCTTAAAGCTGTTCATCAATGGCTAAAAGCGTGAGACCCTCGTGTCCCCTCTGTGCACATACATGCGGCTGCACTGTTAAATGGGGCATCAGATTATTATTTCGAGTCTCGTTAAAATCCAGTTTTGACACGAAGGTCTCGACAGTATCTTTCTTTACCAAAATAGGTCCACCTAAACCTTCACATCAAACACTTGTCTCCTATAAAGTATCTGTAATTTTTGTTGGTTTGAACTGCGGTACTTGCTCGATTCCAACGCACTTATCTTTTCTTGAAAATAAATGCACATAAATGTACAAAACGTCCCCTGTGCATTAGGTTAGAGTACAGAACCTAAAATATACAATAGTGACAAGCTATCGTCATTGGAATTATAAAGTTCTGTAATCTAATCCAGTCCACAAGCCGCTGTAGCTGCTGGAGCTGCGGTAATGTTGTACCCGCCGTGTAAGTTCGCCAGGCCTTCATGGTATGCAAGTTGTTTAACGCATGAGGTATCTCAGATGCCATAGACGGCGTCGGAGGTGAGACGCTCTCCTGTCTTTTGACAACGATAAGGAGGCATGGGACAGCTCCTCCTCCTCCTGTTCCTTTCAGAGGTTCAACCTGCGTGAGTGAAAGGTACGCATGTTCGCGCAGCTTAGTTTTAGTTTCCTCGTCGTGCTAATATACATTGCCTGGCCTTCAACCAACTCGCCCAGCAGCAAATATTACCGAACTACAGCGTATCTCTAGTCTAGCTTCTCTAGGCTTTGTTATTACTCACTCTACTCCTTCAATGTTTTTCTACTCTTTCAATGGTCGTGTATCATTGTATATTTTTTTTATAGAGCGCGGCAGGTAATTACCGTTGGCGAGGATGAACTCCAGGGCCATCAGCACCATGGTAACCGCCTGGAGAGTTCTCCGGCCGCTGGAAGGCAGTTGGACGTTGCCCATCTGGATGGCAGCTCCTTTGTAGAAGAGCAATAATAAAAAAAAACACGGAAAGAAATGCATGGAAGGGTAAATGGGGAAGCATGCTCATGAAAGTCACCTATTTTAATGTCATGGCTAGAAGAGCACGACGCAAGCCCTTGAGCGTGAACATAAAATGAACGTTAACAAAGTTCTGTTACTGCAGCTTCGGCCTTCGTTAAGTGCTGTGAACCGACAGTCAGAGCTGTCCCATAAAACCTCATTCAGTCTTAAAGTGACTGCGTACAAGAGGTGGGGCCCAACCCGCTGCCTAACTGGATGGTTGTAATAATTAGGACATCGCGTGTCACGCTATCAGTTTTGTATCTTATGAGTTGAATCATTTCTGTAGCATGGACCGTCGATTGACATGTTACTTAGGCGGCAAATCACAAGAATCTGTACAATACGTGACTACAGTACGCCTCGTGGGCCACTCGAAATATTTCTCCAAAGCTTGTGGGTTTAGATTATAACTCTCAGTTTTTCCACTTTTATCGTCTAATCCTAATCCTCCGCCTCTTTTGAGGTCGCTTCTCTTTGTTTTCATCTCGTAACTTTTTTTTAAAAGCGACTGCCGCCCGTTCTTCATATGACTGTACGAAGCGCCCAACTGCACTTCTTATCTAATGTGGTTCTGTTGTTACTGCTTCGTGCTATGCATTCTTGTAACATAATAGAATACTATCTAGCCCAACCTGCCACTCTTCTCAGTTGACCTTCTTTCTCTTAATCTCAACTAGTATAAGATGTGTACGCATAATCTCTCGAATCCATGCCACTCCCTTTTTATTCTCTTAACGTTACCCATGCCATTTCCCCTACATTGCTGATTGCCTTCGTTCAAGTTTTTTTTTCTTTCTTCTGAGTCCACGCGTGTTTTGGCTCGACATGTTAGTGATCAGCCAATTTTTTCTATAAGATGTATAAAACGCCCCTTGCTTGAGAGTAGGAGAAATATTTGGTGCTCTCAGTATCCACGCTCGTCTTCAAATGCACCATTTACCACAATAAAATATGAATCTTTTTTCGCAGCGAAGTGATGTGACTGGATTTGCAGGCCATTTCAACTATTGATAAGTCACAAGAGAAATCCCTCATTGTGCCTTCTAGGTCTCACTGCAGTCGCTATCGGGGTAATCAACCGAGAATTTTCGATGTCGTTCACTGTAATTACTTTCGCGTCTCATATGCGTAAGTAACTCTGTAGTTATCTGTGGTTCAGACGAAGGTAGAGTGCAAACAGCACATACAAGCTCTGCGATTTGCAGTTGTATGCTGTCGTCGTAGGAAACATCTTATGCATAGTAAAACATATTGAGTGCGCGTGCACCCGTAAAACGAGACATTTGCAGCGAGCTACTAAGGCTACCTTGCTCGAAAGCTGGCTTAGAAATTTGGAAAGAAATCTGTTGCCACCAATATCGGCAACAATATAACAACTCTTACGCAAAGCCTGGACAACCGTCATGCTTTTCCTCCGTGAAAGCCTTCACGTAGTAACATCTGCCATGTCCATGTTCATGTATTCTGTCACTCAAATGAATTTCTGTCGAGTAGCATACCAAAATTGGCAGCTTATGACGCTTAAACATGAAGCCACACAGCCGACACAAAGCGCAAAGTCTCCATAGCACTTCAGTGCGAGACCAGGGCCATCGCTCGGAGGCAGAAGAAAGCAGGAAATGATGCGCATGGCCTCCGAGATTGATCAGCGTGCAGGATGGCTGCGGCTGGTCTTGGAGGCCTTGTTTAAACGAAAACCACGAATGAAAGCGCGTGAACTTTGGAGTCATCAAAAGAGGAAGGACACCGGGAACAAGAGAGAGAGAGAGAGAGGCAGCACCAAATCGGCGATGGGTGATCGGTCTTCTCGGACGATGGAGCAGTCACCAGCTCACTGTATGTTGGCAGGCCTTACGAAAGTGCGCCCTTCAAAAGAGCACCCGGTATGTCATAGTTTCAAGATGTCGCAGAGTGATGCGGCCCTAAGCTTTCAGATGTGCAGCTCGAAAAGAGCTGTAAATCGCTAAACATGCAGTTACGCCAACAAACCATTGTTTTCCGGAATAGCCATCCCCTGTTCAATGCAGACTTTTTTGCTTAATGACTACACAGTGCGTCAAAATCAGGATTTATCTCATTTTAACGTCCCGTCGTGTGTATGAGTTGAGATGCCATGTGTCGCAAAGATTAAAGGGAGTGCAGTGTAAAGCACGTATGAACTTCTCCCTCTGCAGCTGAATCTGCAAGCGCCTTGTTTTGCGGCAGACGAATTGTGGTTGGTAGTGTGGCCAACTTTCTACAACCCTAAGCAGTGCATTGCCATAGCTTTAGACGGCGCCAGCATCTGAAATGTCAGCAGAGGTATAGCCGCACATTGGATTTGTTTCTTTTGAGAATGGACCACACTGCATACGTTGACCAGGCGTACCGCGCTACACGGAGGGTGACTGAGTCTCGTGTTCCGGTTCGCCTCGGCAAATTTGCATGTAGCGGCCTGCGTGCGGTCTTCTACGGTAGCCGCAGGCTGCAAAATCAAGCAGCATATTCAAATTCCTTGCAGAACGATGCTGACAAAGTAGGCACGATGTAATATAAGGGGATTTGCCAAAATTTAACGCAGCCCGATGACGGGGCAGGACAAAGGTGAGACCAGCACACTAACTTCAAGCTTAATCAATATGACGATGATGGCGCCATAGGCCTGAACTGCAGCCGGGAGCAAGGAGGATGTTTTTTTTTCTTTTAGCGTGAATAGGAATGCTTAAAGGTAAGAATGCCTGGATGTATACCGCTGATAGGGGAGGCTTTATGTCAGCTTTTTCGCGTCATCTAGCCTTACATGTTAACTGGCAACGACAAGCTGCCACAAATCGTGTTTTTGAATTTGGCGGCTCTTCGCGCCGAGCCATCACCGAGGTTAGCGGTGCAAATAGAAGCTAAAATTATGCATCGACGTCAAAAGATCAGCCTTGAGTGTAGTCGTTACCGCGACAGATCGGTGCGATCGGGGGTGCGCGAGGGCTTTTCAAAGCAAGTTACGACATCTACAGCAGAATGTAGGAACAGGTAGTTAGTCACGTGATTGCTTTCCTTTTAAGTAAAAAAAGATACCTATTTTCTTATAGCGCTAATTCAGTTATTCAGTAATTCTAAGCAGTAATTCTAGACTCCTCAAAAATCGCTTGCCGGTCCACACACGGGCGCACGAAGACGCATCACAAAACGAAGGTTACCGCCTTAAAAGCACGTTTTGATTACGCAGGCATCCCTTTCGCTCCACACCTATGCATCTCGTATTGAAGCAAAATCAGTGGCCGAGAAGCTTATGTGTAAAAACTGCCTCTTTAGTCGCGTGTGGTTTCAGAGGGTCAACAAAAGGTCCAGCTGTGCGGACTCACCTAGTCTTCCTGCGTTCTACCCAAAGCGGAGACTAGACCTCAACACACTTGTACGTCGACTACCGGGAGCGGTTGGCGACAATCGCTCCGTATCCCAGATCCTTGTCTCACCGAATCGAGCCCTTCGCTCCTTATATATCCGCTTTCCTCAAAGCCCTGCCTCCCTCCACCCAGTGTCCCACGGTGACCCTGCGCGATCTGCGGTGAGCTGTAACTATAGTCAAGGGGCGTATCCAAACGGGCACTGCTCGTTACCCATTCAAGCAGCCACGGAAGAGAAACAACAGCGCCGCTCCGCAGCTCAGCTCTGGGCCCTCTGCGGGCGCGGGCCCGACCAACGCGATCAACTGTCAGCGGTAGGCTTAGCGAGAAGCTTACGGACGGCTCAACCGCTGCGCACCATTCCGGCATGGACAATGCAGGAGGGTGACCTGGCTGTGGGGATTTCTGCGTGACGGGGTCACGCGTTCAGCGGGAACTGTAGTGCAGTAACGGTTCTCGCATGCATGCACCATGCAAGATTTTGCCTAAGCTCTTTCTGTGGGTAGCGTACCATGGGCGCGCCCATGAGAGCGAATAAAGCAGGTGGCTGGCCTTCCCGCCATGAGCTTCGTGGGTCGATTCAAATGTGTGGGTGTTGTGTTGGTGTAATAGAGTGGCACCCGGATGGCGCTATTCCACGTCGGCTCACTTATTTCAGGTCGGCGCCGTTATAGCGACGTTTGACCGAGTAGCGCACCCACTGAGATACCTTTCACTGGACTAGTATTGGGCATGAATACAGCGTGGTAATTGTTGCCGATGGAAAACACGTCGTAAACGTGTTCTGTGCGCTAACCACGCGAAGGCTCCCAGAGATGTGTCGATATCTTGCGTGCTGCAACCCAGCTTGACAGCCCCAGTGTAACTTCTGAAATAACTGATTAAAAAAAATGGTTTGAAATTCCCGTACGAAAGCCAAGTGACAAAATTCGGTTTATGAACATCACCTTGTGTGTGTGTGTGTGTTTTTTTTTGTCTTCGTGGAGAACATGTGTGCTAGGAACAAACTCTCAGCTCTTCAAAAGCGTTTTTAAGGTTCACTTCTTCCAAATACTCGAAACTTATCAAACAGTCCCAAAGACGGTTCACAAGTGACGACAACAGACAGAGCTCTTCAAATTCCTTCACATGCACCAAGCAGCCAGATTCAGCCCACTCCTTATCTATATCAACAGTGCGCCTTGCAAGGTTCATTAAGTCTGGCAGTAAGTTCTCAGTGACCGTAGATATAACATTACAGAAAAGGCCAGCCGCCCTTCCTTATATTAATTCTTTCTCGCACACATTGAAGACAATTAGTGTGCAAAATACGGCATTGATGTCCTTTTTAACGACAGAAAACAAGCTGCAGAAGACGCATGCGCTTTTGTGCAGGGCATATAGAGGGGAGGAGTGCTAACAGTAAAAAGTGAGGGTCACATGTGCGGCACAATGACAACTATGTTCACTGGCGGCAGCTACATAGTGTACGACATTCACTTAAGCTGGAGTCTTTCATATGGGGGGCATGAGCAGACAAACGATTACAAGGATAACAAATATACTTACCATGTGGATTCCCTAAGATTATGCCTTTGCATTGCCGCCAGTGCGGGTGAGTATCACTTTTTGATGGTTATGAAATTCTGTTCACGCACAAAAGTGATGTGGACTTAACGATAAAAGCGTTTCAAATATTAAAGCCATATGTATTCAAGGTGCTTTCTACCATAGTGTCATGCTTCAAAAACAGGAGATACAGCGTACCTAAACCAATTTCTGTTTACCTGTATGTTATGTGGTCGCTTTGAGTTTCGAAGGAGCATTTGAAGGTGTTACTGTTGGTTGTCGAGCGTTTTCTGACTTCCGTTTTTCCTCCATTGTAAGCCCGTGCTCGTGTCTGCGTACGTGTTGCTTTTCTCTCTTCTGACGTCGTCCTTTCGAGCCACTTTTAATTATGAAACAGTGGTGACATCTTTTGATATCGCGTTTAACATGGAAGCATGTAGATACATGAGCTGCTGATTTTATCTATGTATGTATGTATGTATGTATGTATGTATGTATGTATGTATGTATGTATGTATGTATGTATGTATGTATGTATGTATGTATGTATGTATGTATGTATGTATGTATGTATGTATGTATGTATGTATGTATGTAACCCGTCGTGGTTGCTCAGCGGCTATGGTGTTAGGCTGCTCTGCACAAGGTCGCGGGATCGAATCCTGGCCACGGCGGCCGCATTTCAACGGAGGCGAAATGCGAACACATTCGTGTACTTAGATTTAGATGCACGTTAAAAAACCCCAGGTGGTCGAAATTTCCGGAGTCTTCCACTACGGCGTGCCTCATAATCAGAAAGTGGTTTTGGCACGTAAAACCCCATAATTAATTAGTTAATGTGTATGTATATATGTGCACCAGCAAAGGTTATAACAATCAGCAAATATAAAAGTTTTACAATTAATTTGTAGTTAGTGTCACACGTCATAGTCCTGACACAGCACAAAGTTATTTAAGTAAATTAATTTCACATTCCAAAGCCGGCTAATTCATCATTTTTGTCACTAGTAATCTTTCAAGGTTCTTCGGAGAAGGGGGGAGATTTGCGAACTTGAATGACAAGATGTGTGTTTAGATCATACAATTGACGGACATACTCAAGAAAGTCACAGCTTCGCCCGAAAGGCGAAGCATTGATTGCGATAGCAAATTATTAAACAGCTATACATATATGCCCTATTATATGGGGCATATATATTATATGCCCCATTACGCGAAAATCCGGCATTGTAGTCCGCGGCGTGACCGCAGACGGCAAAGAGTAAAACCACATTAAAAATACTCGAATACGTCAAATTTCTCCGGTAGGCTCCTGTAAACAAAGTAAATCAATGCCTTTGAAAAGAACGCTAGGTAAATTTTGGTCTGGATGGGAGTCGAACCCGGGTCTCCAGTGTGCGAGACGAGCACGCTTCCCCGACGCCACTGCGGCTCTTTCGTGTTTCGCTTTGTTTTTTTTTTTGTTGCATGAAATTATGAGTCGTGTCATTCCAAAATTGTTTTATTACATTTGGACACGCATGAAAAGCAAATGCACGCATGCTACGTAGTCCAATGAAAGTTCGAAATTCGGGCAAACAAACACAAGCGCCCAGACGCGAAATCCATTAAGGAACGGGGTCAAAGGTTGCAACCACACTACGCACTTGAGCAGCTTCTCGAAAGACAAGCCTTGTCGAGTGAGGTGGCTCGGCATTTCTGTCGATCATTCGGCTTCTTCATAATGAATAGAGCCCTAATAACATAAACAAATCATATCGTGTATTACTGGCTGTCGTTTCGAAAGGAAGGAACCGGATATTATAGGATGTGAGATGAAGGTCTTTTTTCATAGTTATTTGTAAAATGTCCCAAAAGTAAAATGCGTCTCGACAAAGAATAAAGCACTATTCTATTGTCTCTGATTGATTGCAAAGTCTGCAATTTGTATACCAGGATACATATAATCCTTTTCTTTCTTTGAAGCCACGTTTTAAGTGGCAAGAGGCTACACAGTTCTCGTTGACTAAATGTGCGCCTAGTGCCTGCGTCATTGCGCATGCCACATCGCAGCCATTGGCTGCCTAAACATGTGACCTAGAGCATGTGACATTGGGCACGTGACGGTCCAGCCAGTGGGTGGGAAGTGGCGCCACGTCATGATTATATAACATCAGTGTATATATAAAGTATAAATTGCTGGCTCACCCTTAATCGAGACTAGATGTAAGCATGAGATGGCAACCGCAATGCAGATTGGTTGGAGATTGGTATCTGCCTTTTCAACGTCGCCAATTAGAAATAAGCAATAAAGCTACAGCGTACCAGAAGTTACAGCTTGAGTGATATTGCGAACAAACATTATGAAGAACTCGGAAGCAATATATTTTGTAACTTGTTTGGGCAGCAACTGGCATACGTAATGTGGTCCTGTGCGAAGGGTTTGTACCACAGAGTGCAATTTTTTTACGCTTTGACTGGTTGCCCAAATGATCTCGTTTTGTTCTCGCGACGACTCCCGGATGTTCTTGTTTGAGTGCCCGGATAACGGCTATGGCTATTGGCCCAAGGTCACTTAAAGGTCGCCGACAACGGTAGCTGAAAGCATTCACGATTAAAAAGTATTAATGCCAAATTTAGTGCCGCTTCAGCGGTCCTTCGATTTCTGAACTCCTCGCGGGCAAGCGAGCATGTTAAGGCACTTGGAGCGTCTTCGTATGGCCTTACCGAGGTGCAGTTAAAACGCAGGCGATAGCTTGCGTGGACAAGGAAAGCGCACAAAAAAAACATTTCACAAAAGCGACTATAATGCTTTCACATTCCCCAACGTAACCAGTCTTAAGTGACTCTACCAAATGTTTGTAGAGCACCAAACCGTATCGTCCGTTTTCTACTTTACCAAGCGACGGGAAGGAAGAGAGAGTGATTCGCAAGAGCCCGTTCATTACCGTCCTACATCATTACCAAGTATACCCCGCAAACGTCTTGAGCATATACTAACCTCATGTCTTTTCTTGAATCTAGCGAATGTTTTACTTCATGCCGACATGGGTTTATGATGTCGTTTTTCTCTTGCGAAACGCAGCTAATTACCTTCACTGACAACTTGTTCACAGCTGTAGAAAAGAAAATGACTAGTGACTGCATACTTTTAGACTTTTCGAAGGCTTCCGATACCATCTCGCATTATCTCCTTCGTTTACAAATGTCCAATCTAAAATGCGATCCTCACTTTTTGGCTTGATAGAGTGTTTCTTGTGGAACCTTCTCTCAATACCTGCATGCCAATGCCTTCGATTCTCCATCATTGTCAGTTACCTCAGGAGTGCCCAGGAATCCCTTTTAGGGCGGTTGCTATTTCTTGCATAAATTAATGATTTTCCTGTTGGAACTACCTCTTCCAATAAACTTTTCCATGATGAGTAAGTCCTATGTCGGAAAATAATGACACTAACGATGTTTTTACTTTCCAAAGTGACACAAGCTTTCGACTTGGTGTAACCAATGGTTGATGAGACAGCATTTCCAAATTTAAAACAACGAGAGTATCGCGCATATTCTTAACTCAAGTCAGCCGCTCACATGCACCCTCATCGACACACTTCTAGAAGACATTTTCTTTTATAAATATATACGCATTACGTAAGACATACCTTGAAATGCGCGTGTTGACTTTGTTCCTAGAAATGTCAGCTGAATGCTTGGCTATTTACAACGGAATTTCTCGTCCACCCCTACCCGTGTGAAACTTCTACTTTATATATCCCTGGTGAAATCCAAGCTCGAGTATGCAAGTCCTGTCTGGGATCCATCCACTCATACTTAATCACGTGCTCTCGAAAGTGCTCGAAATCATGCCACCCGTTTTATAGTACCGAATTATTGTCGTGAAGACAGGTTTATATTCTATAAAATCAATGCTTGGTCTTCCTAGTCTGTAATCGTGCCGCATTTGGTCTCGTTTATGTTTGCTTCGTGCGACTTATTTTACTAACCCCTTCCTCAACGAAGAGCTTCTTCTGCCTTCCATTTAAGTATCTTCTCGCGGTGACCACGAATTCAATGTAGGAGTTCCCACACGCCGTACCAACCTTTTTTTTACAATTCCATTATACCACGCACGGACAATGAATGGAATTATCTCCCTCCTTGCGTTGCTGCAATTAGTGACGCTACCGCCTTCAAGAACGCCATCTTTGGAGATTTTTTGTTGGCATAAAGATACTAACTCCTCTGTGTAAAGCCTTCAGGCTTTTAGAGTACCGATATAAATAGATGTTAAGTAGGTAAGCAAGTAAGAATAGTATTTTTATCGGTCATATATGCTCGTAAAAATCCGCTTGCTAAACAAATTGATAAGAATGGGGTCATGCGTGCACAGGCAAACATAAACACACCTCACTCGATGATCGCGGACACTCGCTGTCAGAACGTTGGCGTGAGGAAGAGTGGCAGCAGCAGCGAGCGAACTGACCTTCGTGCTGCCTCACACTTCAACGCGAACTAAGCGGCGAGAACACAGCGCACACGAAGCTATCAGCATTCGGTTCATCTAGACTCTGTACTCATCGCAGATCGCTTTAAAGACAGGGCGCGCGGCCGCGCTCAGCCCCCGCCGAAGCTGAACACTCCCCACCCCCTCCCCGTAGCTTTGCGCGCGATGGAAGGCGGCGCTTCTCTCTGAGCAAACTTTCACTCGCTTCCACAGCATACGGGGCGCGGCCATGATGATAACGCACTTGAACTTTCTACGGACCGTCACGGCGGCGACGACGGCGTAAATGCGCCTGGAGTGTCCATATAACTGCTATCGCAATAAAATAAAAAAACAGAAAACGTAATCTCAGTCCCCTACTAACTTAACTGAGTTAATGTTAACTAATGCTTACGTACAAAGTACGGAGCCTCACTCATACAACATACGTTTATCCTTCCAGTAATATTTTCGACAATGCTCTCGGCCGTCTCTGTGTTTCGAACTTCCTGAGGTGCTTATCTGGACATTAAGAAGTATTTTTGGAGGTTGCATCACTTAGGCGTGAGGCGTACGATGATGCTGATGGCAACCGTAAGCTCTTTAATTGCTTTCGTAGCGTTACGCAATCTTGATGATTTGCCTAAAATACTGGAAGGCAAGCAATAAACCTGACACTCTTGATCAAGCAAAACAGCTTTCCTCCTAAGTGAACATAAACTAGCCTGAAAGTGTGCGACTATTTCGTCGAAAACAGCTCTCATGCCAGTCGTCTGCAGTATACAATATATTGTGTGCAACAGCGCGGCGAATACGTGTATCCAGGAAACGGTGTTATTTGTCGATGTCGGACAACAACACGCGTGTTTTCCAAATCGAAACAACGCAAGCGACCGACTAGTTGTGAATAGCTGGCGTCCGAGCGCCTTATCGCTATCTCATGGAAATCAAGTTACTCTGCCGGATTAAGCCGGCTGAGAAGCAGCCAAAAATCCCCTATATGGAAGCGCGCACCACAGGCAGCCCTCTAGACGACACCAGCGGCGCTGAATACATCTCTCGTTCACTTCACAGCTCAGTCGCACCACCTGATATACGTGACACTTAATTACTTTAAGGCCCATATCAATATTTACGCTTTAGACGGTGAACTATCAAGGCGTATCCACTTGGAAGGAATTTCCAGAATGACACTAGTTTGGAAATGGGAGCCATCACACTCGCCATAAAAAAAGCATTTTTTTATGCATTGAAGCACGAAAGTAACGGGAACGCCCATGTCTTTCGTCCCGCACTTTGGGAAATAGTATCTTGAAACTGGTGCCATCCTGGAGATTCATTTCAAGTGGATACGTCTTGCAGCCACACCGGTTACAATTCGTAAATTGCAACGTGTACCGCAAGGTAATTAACAAAAATATTAATTTGTTATTTGTCCTAATTCGTTGAATATGTGTTTCGATTTCTTGTGCTAGTAATGTCCGACCGTGCGAATAATCCAGCTCAAGGACAAAGACCATGCCATCTGACACAGGCGATTTTTAAAAATTCCGGAAAGCTTAAAAATGATCAGCCCGTAGATGCATTGATGTAACTTTTAATACAATTATAAATGGTTATATTATTTATATTTCACTATGCTTAGCAATAGCATATTCGATATAAAATTTCATTCCGAAACTGCCCTATTCGAACGCCCATAGGCCAAATCAAGGAAGCTTTTAAAATAGTTTAAACCATCTTGGACAAAACACCACAGACAGTTAAATTTGATTTATATTTCTGCTTCTCTTTTTCGCGTTTAAGCGAATGCGACATCGTCATGCATGGTAGCTACGGTTATTCAGTATTTGTTGCTTGAAACGAAGAGCGCTGTCAAACGCTGCTGAAATATTTGGCGCAGTAGTACACGTGCCGGGGCTCCACCTCTGTAGCTTTTCCTTCAATGCCACAGAAAGTTGTCCGTGAGAATAGAAGTTACATGGGGCATGCGTGTTCAGAATACAGTCCCATATCGCCAAGCGAGTAACCTGTTTCTATCAGCATTTCCTTGATATTTAAACGACAAGGTCATCTCAGCTGACCTTACGCGGGTTTGTCATATCAGAAATATGGGTATTTTGTAACCAGTTCCAGAAAAAAAGAAACGGCACTTACGTGCCTCGAGAGCATCCTAGGGAGCCACAAGTAGCGACAAAATGTAGGTCTCAAGAAGACGAAAAGCTTGGACCAATCGCAGAGTATGTATAATTAACGGTAAGGGAGCAGAGAGAGAGAGAAAGAAGTTTAATGACACGAAATGCCGAGAGGTCGGCCTGAGGTATATTCCTCTAGCCAGCTACTCGGCATTGGGGGAAGGGCAAGAGGGAAAGAAAGAGGGAAGAAAGAGGTGCATGATGGGTGACGATGACGATAGAAGGAAGATGTAGAACATATGGCAAGCAATTTGGCATGCTCAAAGTCTGCAATCCAGGCCCGTAATTTTTAAAAAGTTCAGTAATGCCTTGATGGCCTTGAAACTCGACTGAGCGTCTGGCCAGGGGCCTAAAATAACGTCCTCCGACAACGGTGCGCTGTCGAGACGCGTAAGGTCCTTGACCAACCTATCACGCTCTTCCACAAACTTAGGGCAGTCACAAAACACATGACCTATAGTCTCAGTCACATTGCACACCTCACAGTGTGGAGACTCGGTGCGTCGCATGAGGTGCACGTATCCGCGCGTAAACGCTACCCCCAGCCTTAGTCTGTGTAGAAGACTGGCACAGCTTCGTTGAATTTTCGGTGGTAGCCTAAAATTCATGGTGGGGCCCAATCTCTGGAGTCGTCTGTGGCGATTATCCGGAGCAATTAGCGCTGTTCGTAATGTGGCTCCCTGATAAATTCATCGATAGTCACTGGGGAACTTTCGTTAACTGGGTATAAGAAGGGAAATGCAAAGCAATAGTAGCAATGTCGGCGACGGAGAGGAAAACAAATGTGCTCGATCTGCGTACCGTCTCTGCTCACCCTCGCAAGTGGAAGTCCAGTTTACTGTGCTAACTCCGACTAACACATACAAAGGAACTCGTAGGGTGGTCGAGTTACCAATGGCGATTCTCCGGGATTCTCCGGGATTCTCCTTGTAACTGTGACTCTGAGGTCGGTCCGTTTGCTGAGTGTGCGGTGAAGCCATAGCTGGTTGATCGCTCATTGTAGATTATTTGAAAAGCGCCAATATAATAGAAAATGAACTATATTGCATTATACCCCTGTAAAGGGTGCACCGCCGTAGACAAAATCATAATGTGGCAAAGCCGCCATACGGCACGTGATCATTTCTGGGGTTTTATGTGCCAAAACACGATTTGATTATGCGGCACACCGTAGTGAGGAACTCTGGATTAATTTTCACCACCTGGGGATCTTTAACGTTCCACCGCCGTACGGCACACTTTTGGGAAAAAGAGTGGGTGCGCTCAGACTAAGCAGTGCTCGCATGTGGCAATCGTGTCTCGAAGGCGGCTTCAGCTGTGCCTACAAGAAGTGAGAATTAGTCTCATGATAGGCAAAATTAACGGTACGGTTGTAATTGGCATCAATAAAGTTTACAATTAACCACATTACATCATAGAGAGCGCTATCTCCGGGATCGCCATCTTGGTCAAAAAAAGAAAGAGTCACCTAAGTGCCTACTCAAAATAAGACAAGGTGGACAATTGATCGTGCAATACGATGCGAATTAGAAAATTAGTAAATAATCAACTTGAAAAAAAAACAGATACACAGAATAGAAAGGTATAATCAACATTTATTCACCAAATCATTTGAACCAACATGTACGTCGATGTGATATTGCGGGCTGGCGCCGCGGAAGGAATCCGAAGAGGCTCAAGTGGGCTCACACTGCGTCACCATCACGATGTGGCCACAGAAATGACGTCAACAATTAAAACTTCATGGTCAGGCGAGTCACCCTCGGCTTCTCTAACAACAACAGAAGAATAACGGCACCGTTGGTTTCACGCGGGAAGAAAATGCCCGGGGCATTCGCAATAAAAACAGCTTTGGTCTTTTGCAGGCCAGTGCGAAGATGTTCGACGGTGGGTATAACCACAGCGAAAACAATGGGGGCGCTAACTGCGCGAGATATCCGACCTCTCGGGAGAGTCGAGCTGTTGGCTGCTAAGTACCCCTTACCCATCAGAGCGGGAGGCACTTGCGGTGGCGGGATCTGATGCCGGAGCCTCGCGGCGCAGCTGCGGACGGTTGTTGGCGTGTGAAGTACGTGGGGCAGACTACTCGTGGGCGTTGGCGCTTTGCGGAGAACTCTGCCTGTGCGAAACTGGCTGTAGTGAGCATTTCCATTGACGTGGAGCCCTTGTTTTTTTTGTAGAAACATGTCTGACCTGAAATTCCTGTTCTAGTTACTGGGCGAAGAGTACGGCGCGGGAAAATGAAACTGAAGAGCCCGCTAGAAGGAGAAGTCCGTGTAGGTCTTAAGAAGCGACGCCTTCCAGAAGTTTATCATGCTGTGAGTTTTCGATTGTAGGGAAGCAGCAGGGTACAGCAAGGTTTCGCGAAGCAGCTACATATTCTTAGATAGAGTGGCCTGTTTGTTGCACGCGGCGACGAAAGCGATGCCGTTCTACGAATGCATTGCCCGCGGAGGCGAAATTTTGCTCTAACACTGCGACGGCTTGTCGATACACTGACGGTGGGGCAGGGTCCGTTGCCGTTGCGCTGGTGTCCTCCACAACTCGCGCAGTACTGGTTGCGGAAGTGTCCGCAGAATGAGCAGCGTGAAGAAAATTCTCTGTCCCTCAATGCCCAAAATACGAAGAAATAGGACCTTGCGACGCTCTGGTGGAAATTTCGACGCTCCAAAAGGAAGTATGTCCTAAAAATACAATATCATTGCAACCATGATACAGCTAGAAATCCCTGCGCAGGAAGGATCAGCGGTGGCAGAGCGAGGGAATGTCCCGCAGCGACATAAATCATGCGTACATTTAAAATCACCACCCCAAGCAGTGGGAGGCTGTGCTGCTCAGCGCATGTCCAGAGGGCCAACTCTGGCCAGTCCGGCTGGCCGACAATGACGCTAAGACTGAAGGTCTGGCCGCCGCTGAGAAAGGGGGCTCCGTTGGGGCAAGTCTCCCAGCCTCCCGCCTTCCTTGATATTAGCAAGAACATTTAATAAAGTTTTGTCTCTCTGGCGGAGCGTGCCCTGATTAACTCATGGTGCAGGTTACGAGCAAAAAAGAATTCCGAATGCCACCGAGATATCGCGGACTGGTGCCATGGAAGGAACACGAGAAGGCTGAAGTAGACTCACACGAACAGCCAGGGACGTATGAAGTAGATGGTTTACACGGGGTGATCATTTTTAAGTTTTCCCCCATTTTCGAAAATTGCCTGTGCAGATAACTTAAATCTAGTCCTTGAGCTGGATCATTCAGAGAGGCGGACATTGCTTGCACAACAAAAGCGAAACAAATATTCAGCTAATAAACGAGATTGACTAATTGACTTCTTGAGCAACTTTATGGCACATATTGCAATTTGCGTATTGTAGCTGGTGAATTGGCAACGCTTATCCACTTGAAATGAATTTACCGAAAGACACCAGTTTGCAGATATGCGCCACAAAACTAGGCATAAATGTGCACTGTTCCACCTACTTTTTTAACCGAACATGTATATGTGGACACCACATACTTGCGGCGTGTGCCACAAGCTGTGATTCCGGTTGGACGATTTAAACTTCCGGTTCCGAAATTTACAGCAGCAGTTCAACAGAAGCAGTACATGATATGGTGATAAAAAGTCACAGGTGACCATGCCATATGAGAGAAAGCTTATGCGAATAACCAGTCTTGAGGATTTGTGTTGAAATTCATGAGAAAAAATTCGCTACGCGAACAGCTGTAGACATGACAAGGCCTCCCTCTATAGCGCTATCCTCCATAACCACAGACTGCTCAATTCCTAAGTTAACGCCGCAGTGCTTGCCTTCACCACGGTCGCGTCATTTCCGGGCTCCCTCCAAGTGCCACACCTACGCAATATCTGCGCACCGTACACTATGCACCCCAGCAGCTCCAGGCCTTACATCAGCGCCAGCTTTTCTAACGTTAAATATACAAATGGGAGAACAACATATTTAAACGATGGTTCAAGGCCTCTTTGGGGGAATATAGTTAAGTCGAAGGGAGATCCAGACCCAGTGTGAAAGCTTCGCATGTATCAAAATGCTCACAATTCAATTTATTTATCAATAAATACACTGGAGGGACTCCTGGAAAGGTTCGACGAGGGCCCAGGGCCCGTTACAAGGCAGCATATACTCCCATAATTACAGCAGGTATAGCTTAAGCAAATTCAACAAAACGCACTTACACAGAGATATACGTCAATACATAAAAAAAGACAAAACGTTCAAATATTTGTCCGCAGCACCTTAGCAGGATCACTAGAGCAAATGTCAGTCAGTCGACCATCAGCACGAATATTCATCATTCAAGAGACAGATTTTCAAGGTTGGACTAAGGGATAAACCGACACTAAAGGAAAAGTATAAGTCGAGCCAGATTTGAAAAATTAAAGTTCTGTAACAACTGATTCGCCATTAGTACTACGAGCTGAACTTTCATAAGCATTAAAATTACGGAAATTAGAAATCGGAGCAGTGCCACCTGTTTGAGACTATGGCATACTCTCAAGTTACGTTAGCACTGACATTAACTGATAGCGGTAGAGAGTGAGGTAACGTGGGAATTACGTAAACCGTCCTGTTTTGGCGCAGACAATTCAAATGAAAGAAAAGCAGTGGGATGTTCGTTGGCAATTTTCTATGCAATGTGTATTGGCACACAGATAACGATGATAGACTTTTACACGAATAATCTATCGATATAAATCGGTCTAATATTTTTTGTCTCCTTTCAACGTCGAAGAGACAACTATGGAGCTTCGAACGTTATACAGGCGTGTGGCTGATGCAAGAGGCGTAATTAGGGAGTTTACATGCGGCTGGATTTGCGTCCTTCATGCAGGTTTAACGTAAGCAGACGCGTTCGCCATCCGGCGTGTCCGTTTGCCTTGAAAGAGAGGATTTATTCGGCCCTTATTCGGGGATACCCTGTGCCATCAAGACTTACTTCCCCACAAGCTACAGTGTTCTCCACGCTCTCACTATCCGATGAATTAGCTGTCCGCTCTCCGGGTAATCGACTAATTTGCTTGGACAGAAACGGTTCATACAACATTCATAGAGCTCTCTACGCAAGGCCCTACGCATATCCACGCGCATTTGCTCCGCGAGGTCAGTCAGTTCAGTGGACAGACGCCATTTTGCCGGGCGGAAGCCATCGGGACGCTTTTTTCATGAAAAAAAAGCAATTCGCACCCGCCGCGGTGGCGTAGTGGCGTATGGGCTATGGCGTTGGGCTGCGAAATCCGAGGGTATGGAATCAAATTCCGGCATGAAAAAAAAAACATTAAAAAAGAAAGCCCGTGTACCAGGAATTGGGTGCACGCTAGAGAACCTCACGTGGTCGAAATCTCTTCAGAGTCACACACACTACGGCGTACCTTATTATCAAATCGTGCTTTTGGCACGTAAAACCCCAGTATGAATGAAGAAAGCGATTCGCCCCACATGACTGTCCCGATGACGTGACGAGTACGTCACCGTCTCTGTGAACGCGAGCAGGCGCGTGTGAAGACGCGGCTGGTTGTCGGCATTCTTAGGGTACCTCACGCACTTTACGGGGGTCAACCATCTATGTTTGTACATAACCATTTCCGCGCCTACCTGGGTGACTGTGTAGTTCGTGATCGAATGGGTGAGGCATCGGGCTGATGTTCTGAGGCAACAGGGTTCGACACTAATCAGTGGACCAACTTGGGTCACAAAAAAATGGCCTGGCTTAGCTTGGTTAAGCTAAGAATGCGTTGCATATTGCGCGAGTTGGGGCCCAGCTTTTCCTCCGGCTGTCCTGACGTCACGTCATGTGGTTGCGCTAAAGGTCAATGGTGGCTGCCCGGCCGCGCCCAAGGGCTGAACTGAGTGATTGCAATATGCAACGCATAAAAATAGAAGCGACTTAATAACAAACATAGCAAACTTAAAAGAGAATAGACCCACATATGAGACACGCAGCAATGAACAATGGATCATACCCTCAATGGTGGCAGCCCGGCCGCGCCCAAGGGCTGACCTGAGTGATTGCAATATGCAACGCATAATATATGTGGCAATGTGTACATACATGTCACTCATCAACGAATCTCTTTCTCGCCGCCATGGTCATTGTAGATACGGGACTGAATAAATAGATACCGCTGTTGAAACAAACTCTTTGACGCCTACATGGAGCACTGGTATGTGCTACCCGGTCTGTGCTGGTCTTCAGCGAACGTCCTTGATGCCTGCTTGGGCCACTGCGTATGTTCCAGTACGTGTGTGCCGCTTTTCAATGAACGCCTTTCACGCCAACGCTTTAGCGAGCTGCGCCATGAATGCACTGGGTGTGTGCCACTATTCAATGGACCTTTCGCCAAATTGGGTCAGTATGTGCCACTGAGTGTGCGGCCAAGCGTAGAACCGGTTGTCAGCGTTCCCAGGCATCGGCGCACTACGCTTCTGGTCTCGGAGGCCATGTGCGAACTTCGCGGCAGTGCCACTAGATGGCGCAGCGTGTCCAGAAAGAAGCGCGAGATTGGAGCCTGGTTGCCGCATTACATGTTTCTCGGCGTTCGCCACGCACCGGCGCGCCATTCATTTCTGAAGCCATGCGCAGGCTTCGCGGCGGGGGCTCTTCATGGCGCGCAGTGTTCTTGGGGAAGCACGAAAGAGGAGTCCCGCTGCAGTACATACACGCCTCACGCATAACCCGTTTCGGCGGTGAGATATGTTCTGCCGCAACTCCTTTATTTGTTCTTTAACTCGTGTATGTCTTGATAAGCAGCGACAAATGCGAACCCATATATCATTTATTTTTTAGCTGCACCAAATTTCTAAAAATTGTCCGTGGCAGACAGCACGATTCTAACCCTTGAACTAAATGTCTCGATGAGGCGGCTACTGCTTCTGCAATAAATCAAAATGCTTAATTGAATAATTACCTTAATTACGCTAATTTTAACTACTTACCTCACGGCACCTATCTCAAGTTGCGAATTGTATCCGGCGAGTTTACCAGGCGTGTTCACTTGGAACGAATTCTCACGACTATGCCAGTTTCGAGACATTAATTTTGTAAGTGCCCGACAAAATGCATTGGCCTTTCAGATATTTTTGTGCTTCAGTGCATACAACAGCGTTTTCTTTAAAAAAGTAAGTGGAACAGCAATATATTTTTACCGCAAGTCTGATGGCGCACGTCTCGAACCGGTACCATGCTCAGAATTCGATCTAAGTCGATATGGCTTGCGTACTCACTAGCTACAATTCGTAAATTTAAATATGTGCCATGAAGTGATTCAATTAGACGTTAATTAGCTTCATTGTGTTAATTATTCAATTAAGTACTTTGATATCTCGTTGCAGTAATGGCCGTCTCAACGAGTAATCTAGATCAAGGGTTGGAATTGCGTTGTCTGCCGCATGCAATATTTAAAAATTCGGTGCAGCTAAAAAAAAGGACCTTGTGTATTCCTCTGGGGATAAAATGGGAGCGCGCCATTCATCTCAGCCAAACTCCATTGAAGAATTTCACCAGGGTAATTAACTGGCTTTTAAGTCACTGCGAAAGTAAACAAAACGTCGTGCCGCCTCCGAGGAGGCACTGTAGTTAATATGACGCAAACGATTCCGACAGAACCAGTCTCACAATGAATGCCGGTGTTAATGCGATTAGCATTAAACAATGTAGCGGCACACCACATTGATACCACCGAAACAGCGAAACGCGTCATGTATGAGGTCAATACTGCAGCCGGGTTCCTCTCTCGCGCTTCCCTTTGGACGCGCTGTGTGATCTAGCGCCCCTACCGCGGAGTCTGCTCGGGGCCCATAATATGTGTGTTATGCCGGTTCGTGCCAACGCGGAGAATCGTTCCCTCGCTACCCGCTTACATTCGTAGCGCAGTGCTAAATCGTCGGGCAGCTGTGCTTGAGGAACCCGTGTGACGTGGGTTTGATTCCACCCATCACAGGATAAATTTAAAGGACTCTTCTTTCATTGAAGGGCGCGTGAGGTTACATACGGCCTGCACACATACATACATACATACATACATACATACATACATACATACATACATACATACATACATACATACATACATACATACATACATACATACATGCATACATACATACATACATACATACATACATACATACATACATACATACATACATACATACATACATACATACATACATACATACATACATACATACATACATACATACATACATACATACATACATACATACATACATACATACATACATACATACATACATACATACGTATGTATGCATGTGAAATAGCGCAACCCACTCTGGGGGATCGGGCATGAATCGGGTGGTGAATAAAGATGTTGCCGGGAAATTCACGAACTAGAGTCTTTAAAAGGTACTTCATTACTTTGAGATGATCTAGTCTTTCTCTTTAGTGTCCTTTTAAAGGGTCATTGATTGAAAGCAGCGATATTTAGTATCGTCGAAATAGGAAATAAGGCCACGAAATGCAGAAAGTCCAGCTTGTACGAGAAAAAGAAAAAAATATATCAAGCAACAAGAGAGAGAGAAAATTGGTTGCAGAAATTACTTATTTCTTTCAGGTGGCCATTAAGTTTAGTGGAGGCTAAATAATGAAATTTTTCATCGTAATGCAGACATTCCTGCGGAGGTGTTCAAGAGCCCAGGCAGCAAAATCAAGCAAAAGCGTTGTATACATACAATGGCAATACAGCCAAAGTTAAACGTTTAGAATTAATGGCCAGCTTAATTACACTATTAACATCGTCCATCTCACTCGTGAACGCTAAAAGCGAACACTAAAAATGGTCCGCAAATTGCTTGTCACATCACTATAGATCTTCATATCATAGTATTATTCCGAACCTCCACGGACATTACGTGGCCGTAATCTTTCCATAAGTCTTAGTAACAATGTTTCGTTTATCTCAGATCAATTGCACGGCGTTATGTCCAACACTCATTCATAAAAATAGATTAAGCTTATACTTTGCCTCATCCTCCAAATTTACCTTTACCTTTACTTGCGAATTCAGAGTCCACTAACGTGTCAAGCCTCTGGAGCCTATTCCATTTCGTTTCATTAGGTGCAAGCGCAGGCTTCTATAGGCGCCAGGTTCAGGCCTGTGCCCGCTGCTCGAGCACTTTCCGTTGACCAAATCCGTTCAACAAAACGCGAACGTCCCCCGCTGATGCGCGCCGCCGATCTGCTAACGGCCACTCCAACCGACGTCATCGGTGGGCGTGTTTGCTTCGCTGCCAGTTCCGCCGCCAGGGGCGCTCTTTGGCGCTCATGGCGCGGATGGTGTGGCACAGTGTGCACCCGCTGCCGGCCTTCGTCGCCTCGTTCAGCGCCACGCTGGACTCGTGCGTGGACGAGTAATAGCTGCTGGACACGACGTCCGAGTCTTGCCCACCGTGGCGGGAGCGCTGACGCTGGGTCATCGGAGCACAGCCGCAGTGCTGCCTCCGGATGGTGCTTCCCCTCGCGCTGTCCTGCACGAGAGCCAGCCGTGCAGTGTTAATGGACATGTTTTGCACAGCGCTGGTTCAGGCTGTTTCGCGAATCCATGGGCAGCATTATCGGGTCGTTAATTTTCTGTGATACTTTCATTTTCGCGAGATTTCGCATGGCTCGGGACCGGACGCGTCAGCGTCTACAATTGACATATCATTTCTTGCACATAGCGAAGTACAGTGTCAGGAACGCTGCCGTCCATAGATGCTGACAAGTACGGTGCGGCGAAGCTGACAGTATCATTGAAAGGGCTCGTATGGAAACGCCACCCCTTCGGCAGTATTCTCCGACGAGCGCTTCTGGGAATGCATTTGTTTTCCAGAGATTTCTCCCGACAACCACTGGATGCATCAGTGTCGACGGGTGACATCGTTCCTGGCACTTTGATAAGAGAACGTGCTTAACTCTGTGCCATAAATGATCCCGCTTGTAGACACCGTTGCTTCATCGCTAATCATACAAAATTAAGCGAAAGCTTATTTTGCTTAGTGATTTCATCGCGCTTCATTTGTGCATGATGGTACAACTGCGAACGATGTGATGACGTTTCTAGATAAGAGACAACATGGAAAACAAGAATATTAAAAGTATTTCGCATGCATCATTGGACACATCGGATTGAGCCCGCGCTCCGAAATTCACTATTATTCGCTTAGCGTGTTATAGCGAACGAAAACTGAAAGATAAAGTTTGGGCATTTAGTACTGTCGACGTCACTAATTCATCGAGTAGCGGGTTCCCCTACCGTCGTTGTTTATGACACTAATGAGATGCACTGAAATTGAAGTGCCTCGAAGTTTTCCAACACAATATTCACGTGGGTGGAATGCTGGATTTCGTTCGAGCACCTCAAGCGTCTTGGGGCGTTCAGGCGTAAGTCCATCGATTGGGAACGCAGCAAACCCAACAGAAAATGAAGATAAACAATTTTTCACCTGCGGTACAATATTTAATTATCAATAAAGAGAAAATCAGACATCCACCCGTTCGTACCCACACGGGTTCCTCGAAAGAAAAACCCTCGCAGTTGAAAAATTCGTGCTGGTCCGGGACGCGAACCCGGGACCACCGCCTTTCCCAGGGCAGCTGCTCTACCATCTGAGCTAACCAGGCGGCTAGCAGATGGTAGGCCGAGAGCGCTCCCATCTGAGCTAACCCGTATGGGTTTCCTTTGTAGCAATTGCTACGAACGGGTGGATGTCTGACTTTACCTTCATTAATTACTACTCTCCACCTTGTGGGTTTTCGCAGAACTATTACGTCAATATTTAATTATCATTTGAAGGCAAGTGATGCGCAGAAACTATACTTTCCCAACACGTAAAGAGAATGGATAGTGTTGTTGTATTTTGTTATAATTTAGTGCGGCAGCAGATTTTTAAATATCGACTGTGGCAAATAGCACAATTATAACGAGTTAACCTAATTACGCGATAAGGCGGACATTACTTCTACGAGAAATGAAAATGCATAATCGACTAATTAAGAAACATTTACTGAATAACTTTTCCATTATTTACTTAGCGGTCCATATGGCTATCTGCGAATTGTAGCCAGTTAGTTCACCAGAAGTATCCACTTGGAAAGAATTCTCAGGGTGACAGCAGTTTCGAGATACTAATTTGTAAGGTGTGCGACGGAATACCTTGGCGTTCCAGTTACTTGTGAGGTTCAAGGCATAAAACGAATATTTTTTTTTTTAAGGTAAGCGGAGTAATAGTGCATTTTTTACCGCAAGTATGACGGCACACACCTCGGAACCAATGCCATCCTCAGAATTCATTACAAGTCGATATCTCTCGCAAGTTCACTAGCTACAATTCGTACATTGCTGCATGCGCTGTAAATGAATTAGTAAAAAATTAGCGAAATTTCGTTGATTAGTCAATTACGAATTTGATTGCTCGTGGAAGCAATGTCCGCTTGTTCGATTAATTTAGTACAAGGATTAGAGTTCTGCTATCTGCCACAAGTGATTTTTAAAGATTTTGATGTAGCTAAACAAAAAAAAGGACACCCTATAGAAGTACAATGCTAAGGATTGAGCGGATGCTGTCCCATCGCACGGGAGCTCGCGCTGCTTATTGTCCGGCGCTTGCAGAACATTCCACTCTAGTGCAATATTACGAAAGACGGTGCATGATATAAACTGCTGCGAATACGCGACCGATCACTTCACTGTCACCAACCTTCATCTAGGCTTCCTTAGAGCGAAGCCTCCCAGACTTTTCTGACCCCATGGCTGTTAGGGGCGGCTGCCTTGCCGAGTCGGTCGTACTTAAACATTCGATCGCGTGCTCGGCGGTGGTATCGATCCTCGGTCCTTCAGCACAGCAGCGCGATGATCTAACCAATAGGTAACAATAGCACGCCTGCTTCTGTCGCTCCAACATCAACTTGCTCCTTGAAACGACCGCAGTGCGTGTCACACTGGACATAGCAGGGGTGCACGAGAGTCCATTGTTCGTGCGCCCGCTTTCCTTCACACCGTAAACGCAAGGAGTGAAATTGGCATATTTACAGCATTCCATTATAACCGCTGCACGAAGGCTTCGCTTTACGTAGATTAGATTAGATTATAGGGTTTTACGTGCCAAAACCACTTTCTGATTATGAGGCACGCCGTAGTGGAGGACTCCGGAAATTTCGACCTCCTGGGGTTCTTTAACGTGAACCTAAATCTAAGCACACGGGTGTTTTCGCATTTCGCCCCCATCGAAATGCGGCCGCCACGGCCGGGATTCGATCCTGCGACCTCGTGCTCAGCAGCCTAACACCATAGCCACTGAGCAAACCACGGCGGGTTTACGTAGATTATACGATGTGCGTTGAGTGCGCATAGTTTCCTTCCTGCTTATTTTTCCCCCCATAGAATACGCTATAAATCGTACGTGCAGATGTTGGAGGCATTCAGAGCAAAATGAACATAGCCTCTGTAGCAATTTTCTGTCTGAGAAATCGTAGGACGTTTCATGCATGTATGATGGGTTAGGTTAGGTTAGATTGGAGCTTGTGGGTAGAGATTGTAATAAATTATTATCCAGTCATGACAAATATATTTCCCACTACATTCATCCTTAACGAATTGTCGTTACAGCAAACCAACAAAGTTATTTTGTCCCCTTATTTTCGGTTTCGTACGTACAATAAGCTTTCATTGCAACGCTGGTATATTCGTTTATACCCGTTTTGTTTTTGTTTCCTCTCTTCTTGCTCTAACCGAACACTTAGAAGCGTAACTGAATCCTGTCAATCCATACATTTAGGTGGAGAACAGCGAGCATGTCAGCTTTCTTGCCGTTCAGTCCACTTCTCCTGCCTGAAGTTATCCGCCAGGCAGCTACGAACACTGCTGCGAGTTCTGCTGGTACGGTTGTTGCTGAAACGTGTACTAGTACGGATTCATAGCCGCATTCGAGAGTGACTTTGCAGATATTTGGCTTGACCGCTCTTACACTGTCGATGTATTCTTGACTGGCACTATCGACATGAAAATTCGTTTTACCATCAATAGTGCGATATAGGAACTTTTTCACCCGCCGTGGTTGCTCAGTGGCTATGGTGTCGGGCTGCTGAGCACGAGGTCGCGGGATCGAATCCCGGCCACGGCGGCCGCATTTCGATGGGGGCGAAATGCGAAAACACCCGTCTACTTAGATTTAGGTGCACGTTAAAGCACCCCAGGTGGTCGAGATTTCCGGAGTCCTCCACTACGGCGTGCCTCATAATCAGAAAGTGGTTTTGGCACGTAAAACCCCATAATTTTTTTTAGGAACTTTTAAAGTTTTGCACCACTCTGGGTCATTCTGACGCCGCGACGCAAATGTGCGCAGGACCTGCGAGCCAGACTCACGGTATCGGTGTTGTCTTCGCTGGCCTTCCGAGCGTTCACCTGCTGACGACGCGTGTCACGTGGTCCACCGCTGCGCCTCTGCGGGTGCGGCGTGCGGCCCGGATCGCGCCTCCCTTCCCGACTGGGGTTCGAACGCTCTTGCAGTATGCAGCGCAGCTCGGTGTTCAACCGGGAGTCGGTGAACACGATGCGCAGAGTGTTGTCCTCCCCCGCTCCTTCGCCGCACTTGTCGCCGCGTGCCTCGCTGTCTGCGGACGACGCCTGCAAGGTGACGCCGTGTCGCCGGCTTTTTACGACCGTTAACGCGGCAACGTTAACTGCCGAAGCAGGGTTTCACATCAAGAAAAGAAAATTAAAACGAACTTGTTCGCCTGTATCTCTGGCCATGGAGATTAGAGCTTTTGTCAGAAGTATACGGGCTACTTAGCGACATCACCATATATATAAATGTACATATATATATATATATATATATATATATATATATATATATATATATATATATATATATATGTATGTATATATATATATATATATATATATATATATATATATATATATATATATATATATATATATATATATATATATATATATATATATATATAACGCCTCCGGGCGTTGGAACTTATGACATACAACGGGAACTCCCTTAGAGAGCTTGGCTGGCGATCACAGGAAACGTAGTTCGTATACTCTCTGACAAGAAGTGTAAAACAAACGAAATATTATTTGAGCTAAAACGTAATCAGTACGGTAATTAATTATTTTGTCACTTCATTTCTGAGCGATCTGCAGCTGAAACTTCGCTCCCGCATATCAAACCGCTACTATTGGCTACGAATTGTTTCGCACGCTTAAATCAGAACTTTTAACTATCAAATTCATTACAGTGATATATATGACGTCAGCGAATTGACGAACTAGCAAACGTAAGGGAACTTTCATTCATACTTTCGCGACGCTGGCACTCATTTAAGGTACACTCACGCGAATTCTGTGATCATTCACCCAATGCTCTCTTATGTGTGTGCGTAATAGCATTTAAGGGAAGAGTATGCCAACGTATCGTGCCTAAGTGTCCCGCATGGTGTAAACATCATATACCGTGTGTCCCAGCTAACGTTAGCCAAGCTGTACGACAATAAAAGAAAAGAAAGATTGGAAAACACGGTGCACGATACAATGCTAAAACCCAGGGTGTTCGATTGTCAGAAGCCCGACGAGTGAACACCGTAGGTCTTGAAATTATATCTTTCACTGTGTTCTTTAAATCTGTTGTTGTTGTTGTTGTTGTTGTTGTTGTTGTTGTTGTTGTTGTTGTTGTTGTTGTTGTTGTTGTTAACTGGAGCTTGGTTATCGTTAGCTTGGACACCCTATATGAGTGACATACTGAAGCCCAGCCGCAGAACTGTTGAATTAAGTGTCGCCTGCATGAAGCAGACACGATTTTCTGCTCTTCCTTTTTTCCTTTTTGATTCTCATTTCCTAAATATATGCACATAGTCTCAAGAATGACTAACTTTGCTGATTCTTCCGACTCGCCGTGTGTCCAAAACAGGTCCTAGGCTAGCATCCTCGCCAAATGCTTAGTTTAACAGTTGCACGTGTGCTTGCTTTCATTTTTCGTTCCGCCCTCTCGGGCTGTTGGAAAGAACGTGTATCGTCGAGAGTCAAGAATTTTTTTATCCAAATAAGCAGGCGACACGCGGCGCTTGTCATCCTGCCATATTTCGCCAATTATCATCACCTACTTATACCCTGCCATTTAAAAAGTCCTTTGGATCATTTTTCCATGAACTCGCATTATTATTCAAAAGTTTAATTTTGGGCATCTGTTTTTGGGATATCACTATTTACTTATATTGTTGCTTGTGCGCCTGTGTCAATCACAGGTTTAACGGTTACGCCGTCATCGACAAGGACGTCACAATATTTATTCAGCTTTGAGCCAGCAATACCTTACGGGCATCCGTTCTCTTTTCTGTTAAGTTTATTTCACTTCTGAGGGTAACAAAAAATATCATCTTGCCTTGCTGGACCTCTTCGTCTTTCGAAGGCCCGACGACCTGTTCCGGCTGGTCTCTCCGGAGCCGACCTTGGGTATGGTCACCCTGAGCTCGCGCTGCGTGCTAGAACGCCCGTCCGCAAATTCCTCGCGACCTCCTCCTCGGTTGTGCCGCGAGCTCTTGATGACTGGTCGCACCACGACTTCCTCCGTGCCCTTCTCCTTGCTGTAGGGCAGGTCGTTAGGCTCGTCGTCCTCGCTGGAGTCGCTACTGGAGGACGAGCACTGATTGACGGTCTTCGGAGGTGCCGGGTCGTCTTGGCACGCGTTCAGCCCCTTGAGTCTTCTAGTGTGCCTGAAGGAAGCATAGCACAACGCGTTTCGGGCAGGATGCAGTGTTATGCGGTCTAGAGCTCAGCTTGAAACTCAATCCTCAAGATAAGTCTTCAAGCTCAGTCCTGAACTCGACAACTTGGGCTCATAAAAAAAAAGTTGAATTGTGGAGTTTTACATGCCACTACCACGATATGATTATGAGGCATGTTGTAGTGGGGGATTCCGGATTAATTTTGACCACCTGCGGTTCTGTAACGTGCACCCAACGTACGGTACATGGGCGTTTTTTGCTTTTCTCCCCCACCAAAATGCGGCTGCCGCAGCCGGAATCTGATCTCGCGCCCTCTGTATTAGCAGCGCAACGCCAAAGCGAGTGCGCCACAACGGCGGGTTCCGCACGCTGGATGCAGGATCGCAAATAACAAAAGGCAATGGATCAAAGAAGAAAAACAAACTGGTCGTTTACAAGGTAGTTGAACAAGGTCGTTACCTATCCACTAGAATAGCTTTCCGCGAGTGAGGCAGCCAATTCCAGGTGGTTATCCGTACTAGTTACTCTTTTTTTCTCCGTTACCTACCTACCTGCCTTACCATACCTTATACCTGCCCTACCCTACCTCACCTTACCTTACCTCACCTTACCTTACCTGCCTTACCTTGCCTTACCTACCTACCCTACCTTACCTACCTTGCCTACCTGCCTGACCTACCTACCCTACTTTACCTTACCTTAACCTACCTATTTATTTATTTATCTACCCGTCTATCTATCCGCATATCTCTATATATGTGTGTATATCTATCTATCTGTAAATGTATGTATGCGAATGCGTACCAACTTTTGCGCATCTGCCGGTGTCGTCCACTTCCGAAATTGTCAAGGTGAGACCTGAGTGATTCAGTATCTATCGATACTGCTTCCGTTTACAGTTTTTCAGAGATTGAATATGAGCCAAGCGGTTGCCGGAACCTCCATGGCCGAAAGTATCTCACGGCACGTGTGAGGGCTTTGGCTGCTGTACAAGAAAAGTCGGCAAGGACTGCGTGCAGAACATCGAACGAACGCCTCGTTTCGCACGAAGCTGCAGAGAAACATTACACTATAAGTGACTTTGTTACCTTGCACCTAGTTCTACGCTGAAGAAATTACTGCCAGGATCCTCAACAATTGTAATGCATCGCCAAAATATGTTATGATTATTGTGTAGAACGCTACAGTTTCTCCAAATCTCGTTCCGTTTATACGCAACTTGCAGCTAGTATAAATGGTTCTCAAATACATTTTTACGCACATTAATCAAGATGTCACATTAGTTCAAAAATTGTTGTACTTGCAGGCAGGTGGTCTATTGATGCTAGTCCTCCGACACACACCACAGTAATACCAGTGCCCCAAGCCAGAGATCTGACCCTATCTTCGTACGCGTCCTAATGACAAATGGAGACAACTTTTTGTATTTTGAATATTGAATTTCGAAACGGTAATGCCGTCGCTATGCCCATCACCACATATCAAAGTACACACAAGTCGTAAAACTTGGCTCATCTTACCCATACAGCGTTCGCTGCTACACATTCCTGTGGAAAGCGCCTGCCTAAACCGTATCTCTATCCCTCACTATAGGGTTTACTTATGACATCCGTCTAGTACTTCCTGTTCTGGCTGAACTATTCTGCAGACATGCTTGGACGCCATCTGAAGTAGCAGTGCGGTCTGACCTGACATAACTGTGCTTGCGACGGAAGCGGGGAGTATCAACGGTTTCTTCGCATCGGGTGCCGCTCTTGCGCTGATAAATCTTGCGATCGCGTTCCACGCAGCCACGCTCCGCTTTTTCCCGATGCCGTGAAATGCAACGCTCCTTCTCAACGAGGGAGCTCGAACTACGGATCACGTGCTCCACCGTCAACTTGTGAGGCTCCGGCAACGAGACCAGAATCACCTGCGAAAGACATTACAGTTTTCATTTATGCTGCCAGGTCACTACTTCAAGCCATCATGAGAAACTGGCGGGTAAACCTTTTTTTTTTTTCAGGCATCGTAGAACAGATTCTTAGCTCGCAAGCAGAAAGGACGCAAGCATGGGAGTTAGGCAGACTGGGAGTGACGGCATCATCGTATTTCTTTTGTATATTTGCATATGTTTACTTTGCCTTTTAGGCTGTTTTTTACTCTTTTTAATTATTTATTTTTTATCCCCTTGAGGAAAAAGTTTGAAATCACGTGATGTTTGTACCACTCCTGCCTGGGCTTCCAAATGGAAGCCGGCAGTATTCTGAAATAAAATAAAAATAAAATAAATAATACATGCTGTTAATAACAATAAAGCGAGCTATACGGAGAAAGCACGTACTTACAAGAGCGCCATCTAGGTGTGCTCGCGTTTTCTTGATTGTCTTCGTCTAATTCGGGTTATGGTTTACGCCAGAAAAGATGTTGCAGCGGAATCAGCCTTGCCAGTACCAGCTCTACGCAAAATTACCTTTACCGCTGTGGTGTACTATTGTATGCTACAGAAGGGGTGATCGCCGCTGAAGCCGGTCACGTCTTCTACTAGTCGTGTGTTTAGAGCTAAAGAAAAAGCAGAAATACAGTATGTTCTAATTCCAAGCCTCTTTGCTTTTGACAGGGTGGTGACAAATATATTGTCTTACATTAGAGGAAGCAGTCAATCCCCTTAATTAACAGCATAGCTGTTCCTTGTTTCACTAATAAACGCTTAAGTGTATGCTGTGCAAGCTCTTCAGGCTATGTTCATGGACTTCGACTTCCTACAAAAGGTAGCTTAATTTCTTTTAATTCTTTTAATTTCGTTTAATTCTGCCGCGCCTAAAAATGTGTCCACGCATTGGCCTGTGCATGCGCCGCTCACAGCAAGAGCGTTTCTGAAAGCGGTCTTCTCCGCATAAAAAACATTTGTGGGGAGAAGCCCAGTACAGTGATTCAATTAGCTTTGCACGTGATTATGCCGTCGGGCCACCGATTACTTGCGTCCGCCAGAAGGAGCTTTTCGTCACAATGTGAAACGCACGCGTCACATGCTCAGTATCGATGATAATAGCAGCATTCAGTAGATAGCATCCTGTAAGTGTCTACTTAGTGCACATGTCCATTTCGTCCACTGCTGAAGTTCTGTTTGGCTGGGCTGGGGCACGGGCGTGAGAAGGGGGCATACTCCCCCAGTCAATCAGCACTTCAGCAGCAGACGAAATGGACGTATCCACTAAGTCCACGTGTCCACGAGGACGTGGACACGTCCTAGTGTCCACGTCCACGTAGGACGTGTCCTAGGACACGTCCTACGACACGACACTAGGACGTGTCCACTAGTGGACGTGGACACGTCCACAAATGGACTTGTCCACTTCATACAGGAACTATCCCCCTGTATGAAGGTTGCCGGTTGGACGAAAGAGTCGCGTTGCTAGCACTGCATCGGCCCCGCATGAGAGGCAATGCGGAGACAAGTTTAAGGCTCGTGAGAAGCGTCATACTAGAGCTCTCATGTATTTGGAAAAGAATCTGGAGGTCTGTAAAGCGTTTACTTTTTAAAAAAAGGAGGTTAGGGGCTAAAAGAAGGTAGCAGGCGTCGATGGAAAGCAGCGCTGAGGCAGAGTGCAAGGAATATCGAACGCCTCTTCTGGTTCATTTCTAGCACGAACATGTTTAGATACGAACCTTGCCTTCCCGCTGCAAGCAAAACAAAATGTGGTTTGGACCCCCGATAACGTCCGTACACCGCCACTAGAGAAATACTTGGAATCAGAAGAAATAAAATTCGCAGTTCCGCCCGAGAGGCGAAGCACCGATTGCGATAGCAAAGTAGTAGATACCTGTACGAAGTAATGATAGTAGTTTTATCAGCCATATAAACTTGTGCACATTCGCTTACTAACTAAATTAACAATGATAGGATGTGTAAGCGTGACTCAACGAGGACGTAGAAAAAGACACACAGAGACAGCGCTGTCTTTGTGTGTCTGCTTCTTTCTACATCCTTGTTCAGTCGCGCTTACACATTCTATCATGGATTTGAGCCAACTAGCCCATGAACGTGTTTTAACTAAATTAACCAGTACGGTGTCACAAGCGCACAGGTAAACACGAACCCATCTCTCTGGATGACAGCGGAAACTGTCCGTGAAAACGCTGGAGTTAGGAATCGCGGCAGCAGCCGCGAGCCAATTGACCTCCGTGCATCTGTCGCTTTAACGCGAACGAAACATAGAAAGCACAGTGCATACGAAGTTACCGGCACTACGCGTACTCTGCAAACATCGCAGATCGCTTTGAATATGGGGCCCGCGTGGGTGCGCACTTTGGCCACGTCGCAGATCGCTTTCAAGAAACACGAGCGCCGGCAACGCGTCTCTACGGTGTCCGCCAAAAGCGTCTACTACAGCGTCCGCGATTCGCATGGACAACGCCGTAGTAGACGCCGCGGTTGTCTCCACTCTGTACGGAGTGGCGGGCGAGGAGGAAATAGAGGCACCTTAGCCGCCACCGGAGAAGAACGCCCCTCCTTCCTTCCCTCGCGCAGAAGAGGGCACGCATCTGGGCGGCCTTCCTCGGTCGCACACGCCAGACTGAACCGTGTTCGCCGGCTCACCGTCACACGCTTTCATTCATACGGAACCTCACGTCGACGGCGACGGCAGAAATGCGCCTGGATTGTCCATATAATTGCTATCGCAATAAAAAACATTAAAAGTATGCCGGAGCAGTTTAGCAACAGCGTGCCGCTGCCGGCTTTGACTAGTAAGCTCAACGTCGGCATCACGTGGTTTTGACGGCTTGTACTTCAACACTCTGTCTAGTCTGCTATTTTTTCGTCTTTCTTTACGCTGGAGATAGGAATACGTCTAACAAACTCACTTCACACTCTGCCATTGTTGTACTGATGATAATTAGGCGCTGAAGGCAAATGTGAAGCTGCTTACTATGAGAACAAGGTTACGTGCTCAATTCCCCGTTGGAGCGGCCGTATTTCTAGGGGGACACAATGCAAGAACTTTCGCGTACAGTGCTTTGGGTGTAGGTTAAAGAACCTCAAGTGATCGAAGGTAATCTGGAGCCTTCCACTACGGCGTCCTTCATAAACCAGTGTAGGTTTAGGACGTTAAAACACAATGCTTTCAAGCTACATACCTGACTGTCTCCTTGAAGCTCGCAAGTCTGCCCCGGCTTCATGCGGTGCACGAAGCGTTCAGTGCTGTCCTCATTATTCTCCTCTTCATCACCGTCACCCTCGTCGTCGACGTTGTCCTCGTCTTCCTTGTTCTCCACATTCTCCTGACAAGGACAATGCAGTTTCAGGAGGTTGGATATGCTGCGCATCATCGGCGAAGGCGGAAAATTGAGCTCCAGGACGTGCTTTTCGACTGTGGACTCAACGGGCCCGTCGGCGCAGCGCCTTTTGGAGCTGCTACGGCTCCTGTCTCGGCTACCAGCGCGGCTTTTTCTACGGCTGCGGATCGGTGAGGATGACTCCCGGGTGTGCGTGAAGGTGAACGTACTGGGACAGTCACCTTCGCGCTTGCGCCTTGTAGCAGCTACCTTTTCGACGCACTCGTTCTCGGAAGACGATGACGAAGAGGAACTGCCGGTGTCTACCGAGCGATAGTTGGAGCGGTACCGGCTGAAGACGTCCCCGCACTTCCCGTCTGCCTGATTCGTAGTGCCATTCTCGCCCGATGCTTTGCTTCTCTTCTCGCTTTTTCTTCCGCCGCGGGACTGTTGGGCGCCATTTTGTGCGTCACCGTCCTCTTCTGCGCCCATTCTGCGGTGATGGTCTCCTTCTGAGGCATGCTTCACTGATGTCTGAAAGGAAGGAAATTATTATTGACCTAGACGGAAGACACTATGGAGTTTTAGCTTTCCCGTAAGCGTACTGACTTTTGCGGAATGCGGCTTCACCTTAGGCGTAAATCATGACGACGATGATAATGATTTCTACAGACAGTTTTCTCTCCAAACGTGGCGGCGACAAACAGTCACTTGGCCTCCTGCTTCAGTTAATTAACTTTATATACTTAAATAGCATTTCAGTGTCTTGCCTATCTCTATGATATTTTGTCTCTTCATAAAACATATCTCTATACATATCTCTAAACATATCTCTATATCGTACACTTATCTATGCCTGCATGTTGCTGGGTGAGTATCTTGGCGTCACATTACGATCTGCTGATTCGTTTCCGGGCTTTTGCTGCTGCAGCCACGCATACACATACCTCATCTTGTGGCACATATTTGCTTCAGTTTGTTCTTTGAAAACGGCTGGGAGAGTGTCGCCACCTGGTGGCGCAGAGTGTAACCAGAGTGGACAATTACCTAATATTGCAATAACCAACAAACCCTGCTCTGTTTAACTGTCAGTGCAAATTCTATATATTCGTTAACGTGTAGTCCCTTGTTTTACATTTTTATTCGAAAATAACACACCTGCAACACGAGAACATGTTTAACGCTTTGTGCACGGCTGGACAAAGCGTCACAAGATCTCGTTACCAAGGTGGTTGCTATATCTAGGGCTAAATTTGAGCACAGAGAAATTAGGCATTATGATCTTTAATGAAGATGCGAGTAACGACATGCTATCAATTCAACAGCAAGTCATACCCATAGTTAAGCAACATAAATGCCTGGGGATATATATAAACGAAGGAAATACCTGCTGAAATATCTACCAAGATAACGTGAGTATGAAGGGAAAGCGGAATACGGCAATAATAAAACACCCTAAAGGGCCCCTTACCAGGTCTGGTCATTTTGAGCTGACAAGCGCGGTGCATACATTGTGCACTAGCGATCGTGTCTGCTAAATTTTATATCCCTAGCACTGTGGAAAGAACTAAAATTTCCAACCAAATGCGCCGTTGTCCCTTTTCCGAGCGGGCGCCGCGCTCTGAGCCGGAGAGTCAACGTCGAGAGAAAGAAAGAGAAACGAAGAGGGAAAGTCAATCGCACAAGTGCGCCTACGTGCAAGGCAGTGCGGTGACGTCATTCACAGTGACACGTCACTTTGAGAATTATTCAAGGCAACGTCACTTATTTGTTTAGTCTGTAGCTTCAACAGACTAATTAAAGTTTAAAGAAATAATAGTACGAACCGAATGCCTGCATGTACTTCCGTTTCGTCAACTCGTTCACACGCTTGCGCGCTGATAACGAAACTATGTAATTTTCTACCGTGTTCCAGAGCTGCGATCATGTTCTCTCATGCTTTCTCGTCTGCTCCAGTGACCTTGATTGTGGCACTGACTTATATACCGCTAATCAAGTGTTCTCGTGCAGAGCGCGCAAAAACCGTCCGCTGCGCGAAACGAGACAAACGCAAGAGCTCGCGCACGAGATCGTCTCTGGAAGTGCGCCATTCAGTAAAAAACGCCAGAGAGAAAAAAAGAAGGCGAGGCCCGTCACGAAGGCCGTCACGCGATTCTCCGATACCGGTATGGGAGAACGCGGGTAAGGAATTTCGCTTGCGGAGGCTTGACGGGGAAAGTGGAGGGAGTGTCTGGGCTGGTGGTGACGCGCGCCTCCTAAAATCATAGGTTCGCGGCTCTCTAGCCGTAGGAAACGTCCACACCTAGTAACGCTGCGGTTCAACGCGGGTGGAAGCATTAGCTGGTCAGCAGTCGAGATAAGCAAGACACTTTTGGAGTGCTTGTGGCACAAAAAAAGCGGAAAAGAGATCGACAGAACCGGAGTCGTTACAGGCATAGATAACTGTAAAACATAGAGATAGAGGTTTTAATGAAGAAAGAAAAGATCAAGGGGAGATAGATGGCCCAAATGCTAGGCTGTAGTAGGTGTTCTAAAAACCTGATCAGATTAAGCAGGTTAAGTGACTGTACGTCGTAGTCCCGTTTCAAGCGGAATTCCAATAAAAATCGTGATCATAATCTACCGTCCAGGTCTTCGGTATTCCGTGAAGGTTAATGCGTTTACAGACAAACTAAAGGTTCCGTCTGGAATGCTTGTAGTCGTGCTGACTTTTTAAGGTGAAAGCCTTATACGTCTCATCGGGCAGTCGACCCTCAAAGTCCTTGAGTGAAAAAAAAGTGGCGACGACACGAAAGGTACAATAAGGCTACGAACCCGCAGCTTTTGTTGGGAATCGAACCCTCGACCTTTGGTGGGAGTTGAACCCTCGACCTTTGGTGGGATGACTAAGTGAAGTAGACTAGACTAAGCGAATTCCCAGGGATGTGTACGTCATGTTTCTGTCTTTAATGCACTGGCACTTGGGCTGTCGCCTTCAAGTCGTCTTAGGGATAACAAAAGAGACCCTGTTAATTTTTCTTATTTTGTAGGAGTAGTCGAGCGAAAATGTACGAAGAAGTGTACCTAAATATCACTGTTTCTTATATGTGTGCCTTAAGTCATCTCTCACTGTGTTCTGCCTCTCATAGACAAAAAATGAGGTAGGGTAACTGGTCGAACGCGACAAATGCGAATGCGACCTTGTGACGCCACGTTCACAATTTCCTTTGGCGTTACCCTTCGCACGAGCCACATGACACATTTAGAGATAACGCGAGCGATACTTTCTCTGCTTTTGTACCCGCCGTGGTGACGTAGTGGCTTTGGTATTGCGCTGCTAATACTTAGAGCGCGGGATCAGTTCCCTGTTGCGGCGGCCACATTTCAATGGGGCCAAAAGGCAAGAACGTCACTGTGCCGTGCATTGGGGGCAGGTTTAATAATCCCAGGTGCTCGAAATAACCCGGAGTTCCCTACTACTATGGCGTTCCTCATAATGATACCGTCGTTCTGGCACATAAAACCCTCGTTTTTTTTAAAATCATTTCGTGTTTTGTCACCCTACAACACAAAATATGACTTCATGATTATAGCTTGGAATAAGACAGTTGAGACCCAATCTATATCGAAGTCAGCGCTTTGCTTGTCCAGTTTTATTGCTCGTGCTGGTACGAACTCGCTCAAACCAACACTGCGCTGAGGAGGGTAACTCTTGGCCATCACATCTGCGTGTGTAACTACATCCGTAACCTACCATATAGTGGCTTTGATTTCGAACTAGCGAGTTGCCCCGAATGCATGCCTCACTCTGGCACCAGCTTATTGTCGATTTACTATAATAGAGTTGTAGCCTCTTCGTCAACTATTACCCTTTGCGGAATACTGATGGTGTTGGACTGCTGAGCACGAGGTCGCGGGATCGAATCCCGGCCACGACGGCCGCATTTCGATGGGGGCGAAATCCGAAAACGCCCGTGTACTTAGATTTAAGTGCGCGTTAAAGAACCCCAGGTGGTCGAAATTTCCGGAGTACTCCACTACGGCGCGCCTCATAATCAGAAAGGGGTCTTGGCACGCAAAACCCCATTATTAAATTAAAATTTGTGGAATACCGGACACGGGCAGTGCTAGTGGCGCCGCTTCGTGAGGTTGGGTTCAACTAGAGCATACGAAACTAAAATTGCAGCGATCTCGTTGTATACTTCGCTGCTAGTGTGAAGACGTCGGTGTTTTATTCATTTATTTTTCTCTCGGCGAGGACACTCGTGCAACAACAACAAAAAAGAATATTACGAAAACATTGTGCTTGAACAAAGCGTCACGACGTGCCAGCACTGGTCCCATGCATTTATAGTTACTGTATACAGTTCCCTTTAGGGGAGCTCCCTTCAGAGCTTTTCACTCTCTTTATAGGGGAGTCATTTACAGTAGATGACTCCTGTTAGGGGGAGCTTTTATGACTAAATTTAGAGGATCCAGATACAGTAACTCTACGTTCGGTGTTCTGGTATATCGCAGACGAAAATCCCGGACGGGATAACATTATAGTTACGCCGGCTTGTCACGCCGCTTACGCACTCTGAAGCAGCAGGAGTCGCTGGCCGCTGGACTCCGGCAGCAGCGCCTGTGTCCTTCGGGAACCGTGGACGCAGGTTGGGCACCGCGATCGCTGAAGTCACCGTCGCGCATCCGGCGCTGGTGCCTGTAGTGGTGGTGCCTCTGACGCCGGTGAGTAACCGACCCGCCATCAGGGTGTTTTTGAACCGCAGGGCGCTCGTCTGTGCGCATCTCACGTCGGTCGACTGCCGACGAGGCGGACCGGTGACGGTGACGACGGGGACGGCTGCCCGACCGAGACTTGGAGACGCGATGGCCGTCATCGTGTGCCTTCCCAGAAGCCCTCTGCGCGCGGCAAGCAACGGAGATGGTCCCTTAAATGTGGAGCGCGTATACGGACGATTTCATTTTGAATTCGTGGGGGCGCCGCCATCTTGGGCAGACGCACGAACAATTCTCAAAGTTTTGTGCGAAGTACATCGAGTGACACTGTGATCACGAGACACGGAACGCATCCGTACAACCATTTCCATGCGTGTGAATCGGCTGTAGTAGCGCGCATTTGGTTGTCGCAAGTAGGAAACGGCAGCGTTGACAGCCCAAGATGGCGGTACTCAGACAAGCTCCAAGTTGGCAAGCGAGAAGGCGCCCCTGACTTCGCAAACGGTTGTAACGGCAGTTACCCGGCCAGGCGCGCTTGGTTATGGGCACGTGTGCATTCCCACATGCTTTAGGAAAACGAAGACTTTTCTGTGCTAATGCTTTGAAAGTGCTATTTGGGAAGTGACTAAGCCGTATAAGCCGTGTTGCCTCCAGACAACCTCATAAATCGAGCAGGTTACACACACGTGCCGAAGTGTCGTGAAGTTCGTAGAACTGAAACTTTGCTCCTGCCAAGCTTCTTCAACAAACAGTTTTTTGTATAAGGCACACGGGAAATTTTTGACGACTTTGATTAACTGAAACCTTCGTTAAAGTGAGGTTTTACTGTAATTAAGTCGACTGCTGCTCCAGCTGCGGTTACGTGGTGAAATTATTATCCCTGTAAAGCCTAAACAGTTTCACACCAAGGAAAAGTACAACCTTCTCGCGTTTATGACTGTCTATGGGGAGTTTATTCGTACAAAAAAAAAGAAAAGATGATGAAATGTTAGGTGAGTAAAAACTTAGTATATTAATTATTTATTAATCATTGGTTTTCTGAACTACTTTCGGCTGAACATGCGCTCCAGCTTATCAAAAACACCCTGCAGGCTGTGCGTTCATTCTTGCGCCGAAATAAAATGTTTGAGTCATGAATCTCAGCGTAGCGAAAACGTAGGAACCATCGACGATCAGTGTCAATGTAAGCAAATAGCCGAGCACTCCAAGAAAGATAATCGCTTTACAAAAGGAATGACGGGCTTGAAGGCGTATACTTATTGCAGTTAGGATATCTAGGTAGCGTTCATTATTTCATTGCATAATCCCATAGAAAACAGAGCCGTTAACCGACATACCTGTAGTGGTAGTATAAGTGGCTCTACCTATAAGCCCATTTCTCATATGTGTGTTTTATCTCGAGCGGTACAAGTGCCGGCGTGGAAAGCCACTACGATCCTCCCGTCGCACAGCCGCCACCAGGGGAGAAGGTGGTGAGTTAGGTTGTCTGTCCTTCCCGAGTGCTTTACCACAGCATTTAAACCTTGAAACGACCCATAGCTCTCGCCCGAGAGCGCGTGCGTCTCACAGAGCTATAACAGTGGGCGTTCCGCGACCAACGCGCCCCGAAACTCGGCTGCGCGTGAGCACTATCCCTTTTCCTCGGCGCCTTTGCATCGACGGTGAAAGGTGGTGGTGGCGGTGAAAAACTTTTATTGCTCTCAGAATAAAAGCACATGGAGGTACGCATATGGGCCGGTCCTTAAGGGCACGGCCCTTAAAATACTAGGTGGAATCCCTAGTACGGGACCCCAGTGGCGTAGGCCGCTGCCCGGGCGCGCTCAACCAAGGCCCTTTGGGCCTGTAGGTCATAGGAGCCGAGCAGGGTCGCCTCCCAGTCCTCCCGAGTGGGGTTGGGGTGGGGGGCAATAGCTGGGAAAGTCCGAGTCCCACCCAACCGGCATCCACCACGAAAACGGGCGAAAGAGCCAGCGAAAGCTATTCGCTTTAAAATGGTACACGTTGGAGCTTTACAGGGTTACGGAGCTACGTGGCCAACCACCTGGTTCCTGCACTTTTTCTTCCGGCAGTCGCAGCGACCGTGCCCTGCAGTACATCGGCTTCTTGCTGGAGCAGCCTGCGGCGCCGTGATCTGGAACTTCAGAAGCCGGTTGGACACCTCCTTGCTGTCTTTGTCTCCGCCGCTTGGCGCAACCTGCATGGTTCCTCTTTTACAAACGTCGTAATCTGAATCCGAATGAAACAGAGTGAGGAACAAAGACGCGTTCCTGGTGTTCTCCGATTAGTGTAAAGAGCGCACATTGCAGCTTTAAATTAAATTTCTGCTACGACGGCAGTTTCCTTTATTCTTGTAATCGGGTCTGTTGCTCAACGGCAACGCTGGAGCTCGGTGAAGGTTGCTCAGACCAGCCGACCTGTGCGCTGTAAGCAACTATAGCCGTCGCAGGCACAGACTACTAGTTTTGTTTGTTAGTACACATGCCTAGTGTATGTACTGCAGTTATAAAGCAATCTGCGAAGGCTGCGTGCGATGTTACAGTTTTTCACGGCTGCTGCGACTACCGATATATGGTACCAATATACGTATACGTACAACTGCGTGCGCAAAGAATTTCTCGGACGACGCACCACAGGAGAAAAGGAAACTTTTTTTTTACTGCTGGAGGCAGCTTGATTTGCGAAAGGCAGTGCAAAAAATCTCACAGGCAAATGCATAATACGCACTTGTATGATCATCTCTTAGGAAGCGAAGAAATTCAACGTAGGAAATTGTAATCACGGAAATAAACATAACTTGCAAATGTGTTCCAGTGCATGCATCGTGCTAACAGCTCTTCAGATATTGTATTTAAGACATTTTAGCAGAGCTAGCTTTGATTGTTTGTTGGCTTGTTTGTTCCCTTGGTTGTTTACTTCTTCATTCACTTGTTCATTTGTTCCTTTGTTTGTTTGTTAGTTTGTTTGCTTGCTTGCGGGTTTGTTTGTTTGTTTATACTTCCTAGTCTGTGTTTTCGTTGTTCGTTTGTTCGTTCGTGTGTCAGTATGCTTTTTGTTTGATTGATTGATCGATTTTTTGTGCGAAAGCGTCAAATGACCCATTTAGCGAAAAAGCCGGCGTCTGTGGTCTGCAGCAGTGAAGCGGCACCTAAACTCGCTTGCCATTGGATGCGACGCCACGTCACGAGCTGCGCCTCGACGGAGAAGAGCGGAGGAAAGGGCACACCTGCTGCCTCGATAGTGCGCCAGGTGTTGCGTGAGGGGAGAGGGCATCGCCGCGACTCCACGTCACCCTCGCTCTCGAACTCGGCACGAGCGCTCCTCGACGGAGCAGGATAAGACTATCTTACGGAATCATTTAGGTGCCGCCATCTTGGGCTGTTAACGCTGCTGTTTTCTGCCTTTAACGACGAAGTGTACGTACCTACAGTCGATTCGCAAGCATGAGAATAGTAGCATAAATTCATTCATTGTTTCATTACCATGTTACGTCAGTTTACGTCTAATAAAACATAGAAATAGTTTGCGTAGCAGCCGAAGGTGGCGGCGCCCAAGAAGCCAACATAAAATAGTCGTAGCACGCCTGTGCACTCTGCTTTATGGCGCCATATCAAAATTTCCACTGTCAAGCCCGGTCAATCACCGCGTCTTACTCGGGAGCATTCCCATTACATTCTATGGCAGTCGGGCAAGGTAGCATGACGTCGTGGATCGAAGTGCGCAGATCTGGCGTTATCTAGGAGGCATTGGCAGAACGGGCGAAAGGCAACACCCTGTTGATGCGATTCTACGCCAGGTGTTGCGTGAGGGGAGAGGGGATCGCTGGGTCACTGGCATGCAGCATTGGCACCGCAGGTTGCTGCTGCCTGTTGGCTCGGCTAGCACGTGCCGCTATGGTACATTAGTCGCAGCGCAAAACTCGAACATCGCCCAGCGCCGTTCAATTGGAACACTAATGCTTTCACATGCACAACTCATAAGATGCGCTTAGGTGTCCTCGGATTTCTTTTTTTGTTTGAGCGTTTGTTTGTTTCTCTGTATGTCTGTCCGTCCGTCCACTTGCTTGCTTGCGTTTGTTTGTTTCATTGGTTGCTAGTTTGTTCTTTCTTTTGTTATTCGTTCGTTGGTTTGTTAGTATGTCAGCTGGTTTGTTTGCTTGTTTTTTTCGTTCGAGCATTCGTTTGCTTCTGTGTTTATCGTTGATCCGTTTGTTTGTTTGTTTGTTTGAACGTCACTGGTCGAGTCCGCAAAAGCCAGACGCTGAGCTCACCTCAGCTTCCTTGTCGGCATCGTTGTCCTTCATGTCGTCCTCAAGCATTTTCGTTTTGGCTCTGGACTGCTCGAAGGACGTCCCGATCTGCTTCAGCTCCTGAAAGAAGCAAAAACAAAAACTGAACACACTGTATCTTTCGTGGTTTTTAAGGAGCCATTATACATACCAACACTACCGTTAGTTTAGCGTAGTGAATATTTTTTTTACCTTATTTGCTTTTATTTTGCTGTTATTGGTGACCCAACTGATGGACAAAGTTTCTCTTTTTGAATTTCACACCCGTACCACAGCACTGGTGCGTTAGTATGACGTCACAGACTTAAGCATATTTAAGCCTATTTCACGTAGCAAAAAAAAAAAAAAACTCAGAACTCACTAGTTTGATTTTTCGGTTTCTTAATGCAGCAATGTAATTCTTGGTTATCCATAAACTAATCACAGACTTTGCACAGATGCCATGACCTCACGAGGAGCTAGCGCTGGAGCTGCAATCCCGTCATTCGCTTTTTAATTATTTCTCGATTTTCACGGACAGGCTGACATTTGTGGTATTATAGAATTGTAATTTACTAGCCCATATGATTTAAAATTTCCAACTTCACCACTGTTAAACACCACTGTACAATTGGTATAATGCATTCCTCTTTTATATTGAATGTATGTTTTGTAAAACCTCTTCTGCTTGGACGCATTGCCTGCAGTATTGCATGCAATAAAAAAATAAAAAATCTTCTCCCTCCGTCTTTTTTCCCCTGTGGCGGCTTCGGGAGAGGAGAACCGCAGTTGCCTTACCGCTGGCACTCGCGCCGCTGGATACAAAGCACTCATGACTAATCGACGCACATGTATAACCACCTATACTACCTCGACGGATTTGCTGGTTAATGTCTCTGTTCTCTACAGAAATGCGCAATAAAATGACGAACACGATCTAAAATAATATCCTCATTGCAAGAAATATATGTCTTCGATCCTGCCGTTCTTTTAAAAAAAAAAGAGCGAATATCTTTCTTGGAGCATTCGGCAATTCGCTTACATTTACGATTTCTGGACAATTTTGTTACGTGAGTGTACGAGAAAAATTGTACGTCTCCATGTTGAGTGCTGGGTACGTGGCGCACCGGCGCACCTTGAGAAACTCCTCGCTCACTGACGACGTAGAGAAGCCGCCGGAGGCCACGGGGCGCGCTGCGATCACGGTGGGGTTCGAGTCGTCGTCGTTTTCCGGGCTCGAGTCGCCCGCCCCCTGCTTTCGCGACGCCTGTTCCTTCTCTGCCTTTTCGTCCGTGGTCTGGTCCTCCCGTGTTTCCTTTAGTCCGTAGGTCGAGACCCCGTTCCCTTGGTTCATGGCCGTAATCCACTACGACCTGTGGGCGGCGTAGGCGCCGCTGCGGGAGCTCCCATTGGTTTTCGAGGTCCGGCCGCAGCTCCGTAGCCTCTGGAGACGCGGCGACGATCTCGCACGGGGCAGTAATTTGGACAGAAAGCGCGATACCCGAGTCTCGACCCTGAGCTCCACAGCCCAGGGTCGTCGTCTTTCTTTTCCGCGAGGAGGAAGGAAGGTTCCGTTTTGATGATGGTGATGATGATTCCCTTTTATGGCTCGCATCCACCACTTGGGCAATAACTAACTTCGCCGGTCATTCTCTCTCCCTTGGGGCGTATCCGCTGTGATTCAGCCGCAGCGACGTCTTTGTTGCTGTATCAGTTTATTTCATAATGATATAAATTTGATAATGCGATGACCACTCTTTGGGCACTTCACGCACTTTTTCGTGGACTGGCTGTCTGTCTCACTGACCGTTTTTCCGCCAACCTTAGTCACGGGTAGTCCATGGTCGAATGGGTAGCCCGTCGAGCTGCTGTGCTGAGGGAATAGGGTTCAAAACCAGCTGTCGGATCAACCTGGGTCAATGAGTCAGCGCTGTTGTCTATATTGTCCTGTTGTTTTATTCCACATTTAGTGAAATAAAAGAATTTTTCGAAAGATCCAGGCTAAGTTTCGCAAAACAAACGTTGATTCTTTCTACAGTGACATTTTCCCGCTTCATATAAAAATTTCACTGAGAACTGAGAATAGTCCGGACCCCACTTTGTCTGTCCTTGTCTGAACACACCCAGTCACTAGCAGTGTTTTTGCCAAAGTTCAGCAATCAAGCTTAGTCTGAGAAGGTTCTTTTGGGAATCATTATAAGGTTCAATAGCAATTATCATCTCGAAACTGCTATCCTGGAAATTCGTCCCAAGTGGATACGCCTTGCGAACTCACCAGCTACAATTTGTAAATTACAATATGTATTCTTTTGGGACCACGGCCGGACCCTTGTCCTCGATTTGGTGTTTTAAAGGTTGTACTTGTGAGGTTCCTGCACAATTTAGGGTGGTCTCGATTCGATACTTTGAGGAGTTTTCCCTGTTCATGTTAATTCGTATGCCACCAGCTTCGCCCCCTTCATCAACGCATCTATATATATCTTTTTTTACTCTCCTCTCCCTTGCCCAATGCTGAGTAGCAGGTCAGAGAGAGAGAGAGCGAGAGAAAAATTTATTTACATAAAGGCAGCGAAAGAGTAGCAGGTCAGAACATTGATTCAACACGACCTCTCAGCTTTCCTTGTCGTAATAAATGTCTCTCTATCTCCACCATCTTGTCGAATTTGCCATCTTGTACTTTCTAATTGGCTTACGAGACGACTACGGCCTCCGCGGTTGTCTGAGAACGCCAACATGGCGAGATATGAAACAGCGCCCAATCCGCGAGTCGATTGGAAGTAAGCAGTGGAACCTGCTGATCCCCTTGTGACGAATGACTATACCACCGCAGCTGCTGTACCCCCTGGCACCCGCTGACGGGTGAAGCTTCGAGATATGGCACCAGTTTCCAGATAAGTGCATGTTTACGGCAAGTTTGATGGCGCTTTTGTCCCAACACTTTTTTTTAACAAAACACCGTTTTATGTATGGACGCCATAAAGCAACTGGGACGCCCACTCATTTCATCGCACGCTTTAGGAATTACATCATCTCAAAACTGCTATCCTGGAAATTCGTTCCAATGCGCCTTGCGAACTCACCTGCTACTATACGTAAATTACAATAACAGCATAATAATTAGATGATAGTGACAGGGGTGGTTGGAGAAGTATGGGAGAGGCATTTGCCCTGCAGTGGGCGTAGCCAGGCTGATGATGATGATGAATCAGAAAGTAACACTCAAGCACGAAGACATCGGCGAGCGAAGTCGTCTTTAAGTGGTAAAGGCAAGGCGCAGAAGACCAGGACTTAGGAAGAAGAACACAAACGACAAGACGTTTGTGTTGTTTGTGCGCCTTGCCTTTACCACTTCAAGCATGAACCAACTAGCCCAAGCAAGAGTTTTACTTGAAGTCGTCTGTCGTCGAAATTTAATCTACGGGGCACACGCGCCGGCTGATCGTACATTCCAGCGTAATATCTGGTACTCGCGTGCGTTATGTACACAAGTACTGGCGTTGCGCGCGCAGTCAGATTACATAAACATTATTTCGCTACAGACGGTTTGCTCTGACGTCATCGCGGCTGCCGTCTTGGGGTACCAGCACGACGAGAAGCTGCATATAAAATAAAACGTGGCAGCATAACAGCATTTCAGGGGCGCCGAGCGCCAAAGCGATAACCGGTGATAATCCGGTGGAAAACAGTCCCCCCTCAAAAACCAAACCAATGAACGCATGGTAATACGACGCACTTACGTCGTCGTGGCCGCCATGTTTGTGTACTAGCGTGGAGAGCGCCGCGTGCGTGACGTCACGTGAAATATATCTATGGAATCAGCGACGATACTCGAGAAAGGTCGGATGCCTGAAGTCGCGTCTTGCGCCGGTGACAGTTATTGTCAGGAGGAAAATGAGGGCCGCAAAAGACAAGCGATGCATGCACGTCAATGTACAAGGCGCTTTTTTTAGACAATGCAGATTTTCATAGACTACATGCGCAGCGAACGTGACGTTTTTGCAGCGGAGTTCCTAGGCGAGGTGGGCATACTTTGCAGCTAATAATGGTAGCTTCAGAAGACTAATTAACAAAGATATTAACTTACTCAATGGTGCCTTTGGGCCAGTTGTTTAAATGGCGAATTCGAAGGCTGTCACATGTAATGCCGCCTCGTTTTCCAAAAAAAAAAACATATTGGAAGTCGCATATAATTCGAGATATTAATAATCAAAATTCAATGGTCAATCCAGGCAATATTGAAACCTAGCGCCGCGGGAGCGCAGAAAAGGCGCTCCCCTCCACCTTCTCCGCACCCTCAGCCCGAATCCTTGCGCGCGACGGAAGGCGGCGCGCTTCCTCCCTGCTTTCCTCCGTTGCGTGCGCGCGATTGAGCCGCGATCGTCTGCTCACTCTCGCACGTTTTGTCTCGCACATAAAGAATACGGCTCACCGCGACGATGTTATTGGCCTTGGACTTTATACGGAACCTCACGGCGACGGCAACGGCGACAGCCGAAATGCGCCTGGAGTGTCCATATAGTTGCTATCACGATAAAAATTGATTAATATTCGTTAATTAGTCGTCTGAAGCTCTCATAATTAGCGGCAAAGTACGTCCACCTTGTCTAGCTCCTAAACAGGGTAAAGGGCCAGCCACGTTCGCTGCGCTCATTACTTTTTTTCGCAAAATATGTATGATCTAAAAAAAACACCATGCGTACGTTACTCACACAACTTTTAAGAAATCAAGCATTGAATTACCTCAGCCCTAGCTTACGCGACGCCATTTTTTCCCTTTGGTGAAAGTAGAAGGAATTCAAAATTTTCGGTGCACGCCGCTCACATGAGCGGTAACAGAACAGAAAAAAAAAGAAGAAATTGTTACAAACGGGAGGTGACGGCGTATGCCGTGCAACACTGTTTTCAAAGAGGCGCTTTCTTTCAAACGTGCGGTCGCCGCCGTACTTGTACGCTTATCGATCCAAGCGTGAGGAAATTATAGATAGATAAAAAATACACTCTACGTACGTATATATGCGCTGGTGGTCACGTATGCGCATATAATTTGATAACGCGCACCTGCATGCGGAACACGCACTGTATGTTTGTAGAAGCGAAACCAACAAAATACCCTATTAGCGCTTACTGGCGCTGACTTACTTTTATCATGCATTGCCACGCCCCCTGCTTATGCTCTTTAGTGTCTTATATATACGACGAGCGCTTATGCGTTTCTATTAGTATTTACCTGCGCTGATCCGTGCAATTTTCACGCGCCTCCCTGGTGCGAAAGCGGCGGCGGAGTTTAGGTTGTGCGAAACTAAAGGAGCTGCGACTAGACAAATCGGCGGCCAACTTTCATTCATCCAGATCCCAGGGAAAAGATGGCGGCGACGCCGTACCGGCTGCGATGCTCGTTGCTGGGTCATTCGATGGATGTGAGAGCCGTGGCGGCCGCACATCATCCCGAAGGTTCCATCGTCACAGGCTCGCGCGACCGGACAACACGGATATGGCTGCCAAACGAGTGCGTACTTGACAACGTCACCATTTGTCATGGCACTAGGATCGCCGTTGGTGCCGGTCCGGCTCCTGTGTAAACTGGCTGAGACAGCTTTTCACGGTTTCTTGTCTGTCTTCACACAACCGCACCCGCTAGACTAGTTTATGGGAACACTGCAGCTTAACGATAGTGGTACAGCTTTTTAACTATCGTGCTCTTTTTTCTTTTACTTATCCAGCAGTCGTTCAGACAGGTTGTTGCTGACGTCTGAACATGACTAGCTGCAAAAACTTGGTCGTCATAGCAATCAGCGAAAGCAGCGGCTCGAGTTTTTCTCACGAGAATCCAGCTCGTTTGTTTGCAAAGCAAGCGGCCGTGAGTTCGAGGCGTGTTTCAGATAGAATGCTCCATCCGATGCGCATATTATACGGTGTGCCGTGGTGCCACTTGTACGCGACACCCCCCGGAAAGTTTAGTAGTGTCGTTCACGTAAGAAACACCTAAATTCGGCATTGAACACGGAGAAGAAAAGACCTTGTAGATATGCGCAAACCGGGCCGTTCCACGCAGCGCCGTTTTTATCGACTTATGCATTCTATTCTAAGCAGAGCCCAGATCTGACGGCCTTGATGCTGGCCGTGAGCGCATTGACCCACTATTGAATGTCGGGCAGCTACCCGAGCTGTAAACATGCGCTGCTACCACATGCTGGCAAACAGTTCGAAAAAGCGTAATAGAAGAGCGCCCAATTGGTTCAGTTGGGTCATCCCTGAATAGGGAATGCAGCGCGGTGTTTGCCTTTATAACCTTCTTCCTGTATTTTGATCCGTTCGTTCCTGATTAAGGAGTAGTAAGCTTGCGCCCTGACCGTCAACTTCCTGCGTCATGGGATCTGCTAAGGCACATGCTTCATACTTTAACATCGAGATCGCTGTTTTCACGTCACAGTTCCATCAGTCAAGGTGCCTATGGTCATTTACAAACTTTTCTTTCATTACTAGGCACCTGACTTACCCTTTTGCCTGTTCCATAGGTAAAACTAAATGACTGAATTCAGGCAAATGTTGGGAAATATAAAATTGGTATGACCGTTATCACTTTTAAAACATGTCTTTTTTTTTTTAGTGCGTTTTCAGGGATCAACACAACAAAAATTCATTGTTTGTTGCTGCCTCTCCTTGAAATAACAGTAGTGTGTAGGGTGTATAATTCTGCTGAAAAGGGTTTAAATTTTCTGCTAGAACACCATGTGATCGAACTGACTGGGAGAGAGCTGTGGCACGAGATAGTATTGCAAAAATAATTAATGTTTTGTTGCGTTCTTCACCATTATTCATTTGCAAAAACACCTGTGCATTGGTGGCACGTTAAATACCCCCTCGTGGTCAGAATTAATCCAGAGTCCGCTACTACAACAAGCCTCATAATCAAATTGTGGTTTTGGCACACAACACCCTAGAATTCACCCTTCGTCACGATGTACACTTTCTTTTCTCATTATGTTCACCATGGTAGTTGACTACATCTGTGTGTGCATTATGGTATGTCGCACTGCAGTTAGCTTGCTCTAAGTTCAACTGCCCGAGAAAGAAACCAAGCTTTCATTATCTCTTATTACATCTGTGTTCTTGGCAGATTCTATGCACTAGTGTGCTACCACTGACTACACAGAAAGTCCTTGTCTTTTGTAGTCTTTAGGCAGAATAGTGCTGTAGCATGATATTGTGCTGTGAACATAGTCAACCGTACATTATTGCAGCTCTACGGATGACTACACACAGACAGGGGAAATGCATGCGACTACACATTGCCCTGTGTATTTCCTGTGCTAGCATATGGTAGTCTTGTGTGTTGTCCTTGCTGTGAATCGTAACCAGTATGCCCAGCTAGACACCTTTTGTATTCACACATAATTAAATATCATTTGGTGGACTCTTAGAAACAGATGTGAGCACAGGACTGCCAGGTCTGAGCTATGCGTCACTCTTTGGGTGATAATTGTTACACATAGTCCCTAGTTGGGACTATGTATATATAATTTTCCCGCGATGTCACAGGCGCAGCTTGTTGCCGTGTTAGTACCGCAAGGTGGCAGCCACGATGACGTCAGTGCGAACCCTATATAATGTATATGTATATATGTATATATATAAAGCAATGTGAATCTACATTCAGCATTGGTGGTCGAGTTCTGATGGTTATTTATCTTGTATATTTTATTACATGCTGCTAACTTTGGTGGTCATGACAGGAGTTGGTTTTGAATGTGCAAAATAACATTGCTGAGTAATAGCATGACAGATGCAAATTTTAACTTATGACAGATGCAAATTTTAACTTGCAGCAGGATTCCACAATCCATTTACAAACCTTTTGAATATCATTTAAGCAGTGAACCATTGAAGCAGTTCTGTAGCTGGATGGTCAAGACATAAGAAAGGAAAACCTAAAACAATGCTGGTTGAGTCTGAAGAGCACGATGCTTAGCCAGTGCATGAAGCATCTGGTTGGTTGGCCAAAAGGCCTGAAGAACATGACACAGAGTGCATGAAAGAAAATGTAACTTGGAACAAGACATTTTAGGGTTAAAGTTGCACAAGAAAAAGTAAATTTAAGTTTTATTGCATAAAATTCAAAGCATGTTTGTAAAGAGCATCAACTTGAGTTGCACCTACTGCCGTAGCCCAGAGAATATGGTGTTGCGCTGCTGAGGTCAAGATCGTGGGTTTGATGCAAGCTTTGGTGGCCGCACTTCGATGGAGGCAAAACGCAGAAAATGTCTGCATGCTGTCCACACCCATCTCTTTTTGTTACCATAGTTGCTTTGCAATAGTGAGGCGAAATGTTAACGCCATTGTGTGCTTAGCTATGCCCATGCATACGGCCTGCTGTATTTGATCGCTAATAGCGGTTATAGTTTTGTAGTTGTTACTACCCTGAAACGGCAATTGCATGTAGGTTCCCTCTTCCCTCCTTGTTTTGCACCAATACTCCAAACACCTCTTGCTTACCTCGACTGGTGAACGGTTCATGCTGCCGTCCACTTTAAATCCAAGCGCTTCTTGAAGGTCTGGGTTACCTGGGGGTCTTGCTGGGCGAATCCCTTTGCATTCCATTAGCATGGGCTGAGTGGTCTCCGCTTTTTTGCTGCAGCATACACACGCCTCATCTGGTTGCGAATATTCGCTCCGATATGTTTTTGTGCATAGTCAGTCAGCTCGAGCCTCAAATAGCATTTTGTGGGGACAGCAGTGCCCTCTGTGTGCAGGCATGACTCAAAGCAGATAGTAGCACATGTCAGAGCATGACTACCGAGATTGCCCATACAGTGCAGCATTCCTATGCAAAATAACCGCCTATATGGAATAAATGTGCATCTGTAGTGCTATTTGAAGTTGTTTCATTAATGTGTATGCAATATTAGGAAAGCAAAGTCAATTTATTTTTCATTCTTATTTTTCTGCTTAGTGTGTGCCTTGTCAGTGTTGCTGTACATGAACACTATGCTCTCGTTGCATGTTGATTTGCTTCTTAAGACAATTGCCAAATGCTGTTGCATGCCAACTGCCATGAAAAATCCAGTTAAGCTCAGACTGGTAGGCATTACTGAGAGGTTTAGGTGGCAAACCGTGCACCGGAAATTGCCTTTCAATGTTCATCTGGAGACAACGTTATCAACACATTTCTGCAAATCCTGCCACAACTCCTTACTTTCTCAGCTACTTTGTTTGTGCATTTTTTATGATATTGTTTTTTGTCTTTACCCTCCCACTCCACGTAATATCCTTGTGAGCCTTCAGGGTAAATAAACTGTGAAAACAAAAGGATGAATGACCGTGAGGAACCGAAATGCAGGAGAGAGAGACAGACAAGAGAAAGTGAGGTTAACCAGTACAGAAAATCCAGTTTGCTACCCTACACTGGGGGATGGGGGAAGACACAAAATCACAGCCAGTCACGATCACCACACTCTATTGCAGCACAGCATCAAGTGCAGTACAGTGAACGCCAATTCATGTTACAGCCGCTTGCCCAGATCTCTTGCCTTTAGAAATTGTAGCAGTGTCTTTGTGACCCTCTGCTGTGGTGGCTTATGAGGTCGGCATTACAAAATGTTTTGTTTAAACAATGGCCTGTGGTAAATGCAAGCTAACACAGTTATGAGTGATCATCTGTGTACACTGTATTGAGGACAGTCGCACAGAATGTGTTCAAGGGTTTCCTTGAAATGCAGGAAGGGCGAGGAAGCATTAGATGACTGTCCTATGCAGGATCAACGCCAATGCATGAATTGGTACAGTGAAAGCATACTGTCACCTAGAACACAAGGTAGTGACTTCTAAGTCCAGTGCATTATTAGATGCAATGAGAAATTGTCTCTTGCAGTAGTTGTACCTACACATTGGCGCTGGTTTGAAGTTGGGCTTTTGAACATTACTGGTGTTGGCAATACAAAGGTACCGGCCATAGCACAAGACAAAAAAGCATAAGACAGTACGTGTCCCATAGGCTGGGCCTGGCACAGACATCTGCATCAACCTTAGTTCATTCAGAGGTGCAAGTGCACTCGTGTTTTTGTGGAAATATTTCAAGATCAAAAAAGCACTTACTACACTGTGAAAGTAATTTCCTTTTTTTGGCATATTCCTTTTTGTCTGTGTTTGCATATACTGAACAAGAAGACGAGTTTCTGGGCTATTAAGGCAGTGGCACTGCGTTCTTACCCAATTTCAGTTTCTTGGGCTGCAAAGCCTAGCTGAATCGAGGATTGCGTGATTTCACCATGTCGATCCTCATTTGGGTCAGCACAGACGTTCTGAAACAGCCGCGTGAGATTGTCAGAGGCACGACTCTTTTTCTTCTTCTTGCAGAGGCAGCTGCGACTATTACGAGAGCCAGTGCCTCATGGGGCCGAGCAACTTCGTGTCCAGTGTGTGCACTGTGCCGCCCTCAGACCAATACACATCTGGCCTAATCCTAGTGGGCAGCAACGACTGCAGCATCTACTGTTTCAGCCCTGATTCACCACAGCCCCTGTACAGACTGCTGGGACATAGTGGAAACGGTACATCTCTCGAGCCTCTGAACACTGCCTAGTTCGCCTCTTTGCTTAATCTCGTCATTGCTCAGTGAATGTATGGAAGGGAAAGTATGCTTGCTCCTTTGTTGCCTTTTTGATGCAGTTAGCATTCTTAGGCTACTTCATGCACTTTCTGGTATCTATTTCCGGATCTAACCGTTTTTCTTTTATGTCAACTTTAGTCACTGGGTTTGTGCCACCGAGTATATGCCACTCTTCAGTGAATCCCTTCCTGACAACAACTTATGTCACTATATGGGTGCCATTTAGTATGTTCCGGTCGTAATAACATATAAAACATGTCACCAATTGCACACCTATTATAGGATAGATTGTCAATCCCTTTAATGTCTCCAGTCGTCTCTAACGATAGATGTTCCACCAATTTTTATTGCATTTGGCACTTGTGCTTGCAGGATTCCAAGAGCTTTCTCGAGAATAAAAATCTGATAGGGAAAGCTCTTCAAAGGCACAAAAAGAGCTCAAGTTAAGCTGCGGTAGTGCATTATCCTTCTAAAATATAAAAAGTTAATCAAGAACGCTCTTACGGTGAGAAGAGGTTTGGCAAGCCAGAAAACATTTAAAAACAATAGGCACATGGCACTAGCTTGAAGTTTCTGCATCAGCAAGCCATGACGTCATAGACTTTTACTTCATCTGCTTAAGCCTAGTTAAATTTTCTATCTGTAAAGGTTGACTGTATTCTGAAAGATCCAAAGACCGAACATAGCTAGTTTCAAGACTTCTATTTTTTTCTTTTTATTCAATTACCCTCCAAACTGTAGTGCATTTGAGAGGGGTGTGGGTACAATATTAACAAATGCAATACAGCAGCAGCAGCTAGAGAAGTACAATACCATTGACTACCATAGCAGGAATGATGCTACAGTCGGGTAGATATTAACAAAGCGGTTTCGTAGCAGCATTTCTAAAAGCATTAATCTCTAGTGGCAGCAATATTGTGTGGAAGGCGATTCCAACACGAACATGTACTGCGAGTGAAGTGAGTTGTAACATTCTAGTGTTGGAAAATGGAGTAGTACCTACATTATGATGGTAATCAATGCATGTGAAACTGTAGGATGCTTCGTTAGTAGTCTATCCTTAAGGAATGACTTATAATAAATCTTATGAAATAAACAAAAGCAAGAAAGCTTTCTACAATGAGAAAGGCTGTGTGAAAAAAGTATTGCCTTCGTAGCTGTAACAGTAGTGTTGTGATGACAATTGGAAAGAATGAAATGCGATGGACTTCTTTTACTGTTTCTAAAACAGCTATGAGTATTTCGAGATCAGGATCCCATATAGCTGCTGCATATTCTAGTTTAGCTTGGTCTAATGTTTTATAATGTTGCAATTTCTGCCAAGTCACAACAGCTAAAATATGAAAAAACATTTTAAAATCCGTGATGTCACACTGGGGTGCAAATTACCACAAAATTAAGTTAAAATAGGTTTTAAATTACTCCTTATCAGTCTAAACTGATTTAGTGCTTCTCTTTAGCATCCCTTTAAGGAGGCAGAAGCATCAGCCTCTAGTTCTGATCATTAGGACCTTGCAGGTTTTGGTCTAAGCATGTTGCAGTCTCTGCAGGGACATTATAACGGTGTGGCTATTGTAAGAACTGGCTTTGAAAGTGAAAAAAAAGGAAGTTGATGATATTCAAGCTCTCTCTCTTTCCTTTCTTATCTTTCTTTTTTTTTTTCTCTCCTTCTGGCAGTTCAGCTGTATGTATCTCAGTAGGTCTGACATGCTCATTCACCTAGATGTACATGCACTGAGTTGCAGAACATTCAGGAGACCATGGAGCTTGTAATGATGCTTAAAAACTGGGGCAAACAAAATAAAAAGTCCTTATATTTGTCCTTCTTGTCTAATGTGAAATAAATAAATGAAATGTGTGACATAAATAAACAGTTGCCCAAATGAAAAGTAGGGTTAATTGGTAGATGTTTTAACTTTAGGAACCTTAAAGTAGTGTATGCCAATGTGTGTACCAAAGGCCCCGAAGGCTTGTCTGCCATCTGACATGCACGAAGTTAGAGAGCTTTAGCTCCTTCACTCTTCACAAAAATACCAGGTTACGGTAAACCTAATGGCAGTAACAGGGCTGATAGTGACATATTGTGGTCCTTTGTCCAATACATGAATACCTGCCTAGGTTGCTTAGTGGCTTTGGTGTTGCACTGCTAAGCATGAGGTTGCGGTTTCGAATCCCGGCCATGGTGGCTGCTTTTCAATCAGGGCAAAATGCAAAAACACCCATGCACTTCGATTCAGGTACGCATAAAAGAACCCCAGGTTGTCAAAATTAATCCGGAATCCTCCACTATGGTGTGCCTCACAATCGGATCGGGGTATTGGCATGTAATATCCCATAATTTAATTTTTTAAACATGTGAAACGGTATTGTGCATCATAGGTGTTCTTGTCAAAGCAAAAGGGACTGCATGTTGTCGATTACATAGTTGTCAACATTTTACATCAAGATAAGTAGCATGTGATCAGTTACAGCAATAATTCTGTCTCCACCAGATAAACTGCGCTGCTAGATGGCGCCACCAACACAGCTGCTCACGTTTATGCCCACGATGACCGAGCATTCTATGAATGGTTATTACGCGCACAGACAAGCTAAAACTCTTTTACTGTGCCGCGTTTTCTTCGTCTCCCCGTTGCAGTCTGCGCCTTGGCAGCTGGTCAATTCGGCACGCTTCTCAGTGGCTCCTGGGACAAAACGGCGCGCGTCTGGTTTGGCCAGAAGTGCATGCTCACTCTGGAGGGGCACCAGGGCCCAGTTTGGGCAGTCCAGATCTTCCCCAAACAGGGGCTCATGCTCACCGGCTCGGCTGACAAGACCGTGAGGCTGTGGCGCGCTGGAAAGTGCGAGCGGGTCTTCACTGGTGAGCCCTTTTCATATTTGCTTTTGCATCTACACTCCATAGTGGTTCAGTGGCCAGTCTGCTGACATAAACAAATTGTTTTTTTTTTCTTCATCTTTTCTTTTGAAGCAGAGCTTTCATGGCCCATTCCCTGGGGCATGGCATTCGTTTCATCACAGGATGTCCTCCTGAGACCCCTTGTACATTATAGTGTGCATTGTCTTCAAACCTAATTTAGGAATGATTATGTAAAATATTCTTACTGAATAGGAAGTTGGTTGCCTGAAGAAGTGCATGGAAGGGACTTAGTTCTATTCTTGTTGCCAGCTTTTAAGAAAATTGACATTTCTGTTGTGGGACTGACATAGGCTGTTGTGTCGTCACTGATTGTGAAAAGCAACCACATGATGTTGCATCTTCACTTCTCCGTTTATGCGAACAAAAGCTGTTTCTACCATATTAGACCTAAGGAGTTGGTCACATTGTCTACATGTATAGAGTGCTGCTTATGGCATCTAACAGAGATAATTTTAAAAAAAATTGCTTTTTCGTGTTCATAGCATACCAGTCAGTAATAAGAATCTAGCACTAACCAGAGTTACATAAGAACCTAAATTTACCGGTTTCCTACAAAGAAATGCCTTGCAATAAAATTTTTGAAGCAATGCAGAATAATTTCCATGCTCTTTTGCCAAACTTCGTGTAACCTCCATTTCTGTTTGAGTCGGGGCATGCACCATTAAGGATCACGCAGCTAAGCAGTGGGTACCAAGAAGAATGTTACCTTCAAGGGATACTGGAAGGCACTTGTGCAATCGCTTTGAAGGAGCTTGGAGCCATGGCATGTTTGTTCTATGGGAGACGCATCACCATAGACTCCATGAAAATTATGACCATTGTGCAGTCTTCTTTTGTAATAACAGAGTATTCGTTAAAACTTGGATTGCTATAGCGGGTCGAAAGGTGGAATGCAGAAGAGCTTGCTTTAGGTGTACATCAGGGAACCATAGTTTGTGAGAATTAATCCACAGCTGGTCCCCCATGAGATTTCGTAATTGTTCATTGTGTACCTTAGGAATATACCACATTTACTTCAATCTAGGCTGGCCTCGATTCTAAGCTGACCCACCAAATTAGGAAGGTCGGATTAAACATTCCTCGAAAGCAAGTGACCAATATATTGGTCAACTACAGCCACAAAACGTGGCATTCATTACCAGTGTCCAGTACCAACCATACGCTTGCACACTGGCTCACTGTAGGTTGCAGTCTACCGACACCACTTCCTCAGTGCCATTGTGTCAGTGTCTCGACAAAAGTGAACTTGGGAAAGGCAATAACTGTACCTGCACTAAGTGCGTTCAGTGTATTCAGAATGCAGGGATGGGACTCGTGCAGCAATTTCACCGTTTTGATACAAATGCCAGTTCCTGCACTAAACTGCGCCAAGCACAGAAAACTGACCGAAATTGCGGCATGCTGTGCCAGAATGGCTTTGGCATGTGGTCCGGCAGTGGTTGCAAATGGCAAGCAGATTTGTTCACCGATCAAGAGTGCAATGGTTCACATTCTGCACCCCGCGCGACAGTGCCTCCTGCGCAATTTTTCGTAATTTTCATGCTTATGACACTGGACTTTTTGACGCTTCCGGCAAGTGGCCGGCGCATGTGTGGATACTCGTGGCTTTCGTCGCTGCTCTCGGAACAGCCAGGGCGACTGTATATAGTGATGCGGCACTCCCTACCTGGCATGAACAGAATAGGCATGAATGGAAAAGCGTGCCACAACAAACTCCTTTTATGATTACAGTCAGTGACAGATTTTTCATAAACCGATACCTAGAAAGAGAGCAATATAAAGTATGTGGCTACCATATGGTAGTTACACAAGTTGGGGCTAAGTAGAACACATTCTTTCCTATGTTTTTGCCAATATGTAAATGTCAGCATAATTTTGGCTTCAAGCTTAGCGTGAGCCCTATTCCACGTTTGTCAACCGGATAAGTAGCGGTGTGAGATCATGTTAGCAAGTTATTACTTAAGAGAAGTTTTCTTCTTTGTGATTTCTTATTCACATTTCATTTGTTCACGATGGTACAGCAGTAATTATATTACGAAAATGAAGTGCTGGCCAAAGCTTTGATTTCATGGAAGGCGAAAGAATCCTGCATTAGGGAGGCGCGCACTGCAGCAGGATCTGTGGGCAGGCGTCTCTGCCCCAAGGCCATTATAATGTAAAACTATTCAGGCCTGGGCCATTTTGACCTGTCACGGAGGGCTGATGATCAATTTGGAATATAAACAGATCAGAACAGTTTTACATTATACGGGCCCAAGGTTGATCGTAGCTCTCTGGGCCTGTGGTGACATATGGTGACCCAGAAATTGTTACTGCGACTGGACTTCGTAATTTGAAAACATTTTCTGCTGTTGTCATGAGCGTCAGTGCGGCACTACATAGTTTGATAGCAGTGCCACCAATGTTTTCAGCTTTACAAGAAAGAAAGTGCCATGCTGCTGCTCGACCCACTCTTCCATATTCTAGTACGCTATAACTGTAAAGCGCACTTCTACTGTCCCGTCTTCTGATAGGCTTGCGGCAAGGTGAAACTATTCCTATTGTGTACAAATGGCTTTCAGTAAACCACAGTAGTTCATAACTCTGGCTTCTTTATATGGTCTGTTGGTGACGTGCATTCCCAGGCACTACACCCAGACTATCGAGACATTAAAAAAATGTATTCATGAAGAAATGTCTGGAGTTACTTGTGGAAATTTTGAACTTGCTCTTGCAGAATGCGCGTTCTTGGGATTGCTGCCACTGATAAAAAATCTACAGGCACTATTACAAAAATTTGCAGACACTAGACGGTTTCAATATCGGGGTAATCTGCTTCAAAATGCTGCTTAAGGCATTGCTTAAAGGGTCCCTCAGACAAGGGACAAGGGGCCCTTTGGGCCCCTTGTCTAGCTATTTTGAGCTGACAAGTCCAGAGCATACGATGCACTCTAATGATTGTGTCTGCAAAATATTACACTGCTATGCGCCATGGAAAGATCTGAAATTTCAAACTGAACGCTGTTTTCCCTGCTTCTTGCGGCGCCCCGCTCCAAGCCAGAGAATGACGTGCACGTGCTAGTGTGCCTACGTACACGTGGTTGCTGTGACGTCGCTCGTGGTGACACGTGACTTCAAGAATTATTCTAGGCAGCATCTGTTGTTTGTGTAATATGTTGCTTGAATAGACGAATCAAAGCTTACAGAAATAATAAAGCACACGAACCGAATGTGTGCATGTTTTTGTTCTACTTCGCACCGCAGCAAGAGAGATGTATACTTCCGTTTTGCCTGCTTGTTCCCATGTCGTGCAGTCAAGCACGCCGACACCGAAACTGTAATTTTCTACCATGTTCCAGTGCGGGATCACGCTATGTGTTCCACTTATGTCTGTCTCAGTATTCGTGTAGCATTGACTTGTAGTGCTAGTCGGGTGTCCTTGAGCACAGCGGGCAAAACCGTGCGTGAGACAAGACAGTCGCAACAGCTCGCATGTGATGCCATCAGTGAAAGTGCACCATGCCACAAAAAAAAAAAAACGGAAAAAAATGAAGGTGGGCCACGTGACGCACATGCCACGCGATTCTCGAGGTCCGGTATGGGAGAATGCAGGGAAGGAATTTCGCTTGCGGAGGGTAGACGGGGCAAGTGGAGAGAGTGTCTCGCTTATCAATGGAGCTCGCCACTTGAAATCAGGTTCACGGCGCTGAATTATTTCTATCTCGGGTAATAATTAGCTGATTTGAAAAATGTTTGCGGCAGAACGCTCCTTAGAGGACACATAACAGCTTTCAGCGTATAACCAAAATTTGCTATGGGGCCTGGTGAGGGGCCTTTTAAGACAGTTGCAGTACATCGCTCATGTTCGTTTATTCTGTGTTCCGCCATGTTTTCTAAGTGTGCTGCCATATTCCATTATTCTACCAAAATTCAGATTGGCCTGCTCCAAAATAAATTTCATCTGCTATGAATTGCTCTAAAATGAAATTTAGTCTGCTTGAAGTTGCCCCAAAATGCAATTTTGTGTGCCCCAAAATGCGACTTTATTTGCCCCAAAAATTGCGCCAAAATGACTTTGGGCAGTCGTACCCATGAAAATGGCATATCGTTATAGTGAGCTGTAGTACTGTGATGCTGCAGCGCCGGATAGTGATGGTTACTGTTCTGTCCCTTGGTGTAGGCGATACCGGCGCACCGTTTTTCAGATTCCAACAACTCCTATCAAAATGCTCAAATCAAAGCCTACCTGGTAGTTTCGTAAGCCGTGTTTTTTATAAAAGCAGTCGGCCTAGATTCATTAAGTACAGTAAAACTTCCATGAGTTTTTGTCAAATTGTGTATAATTGTTTCCCTCTTCCTGCATTATCGCAGGTCACGAAGACTGCGTCCGCAGCCTAGCCATTCTGTCCAAGATGGAATTTCTGTCGAGCTCCAATGACTGTACCATCCGCCACTGGACAGCCACTGGAGACTGCCTACGCGTGTACATGGGACACACCAGTTTTGTCTACTCCATCTGTGCACTTCCCGACACTCTTAGTGGCACCGAAGAGTTTGTGACGTGCGGTGAAGACCGAACTGTGCGCGTCTGGTCCTGTGGCGGGGACTGCATCCAAACTTTGCGGCTGCCAGCGCAGTCGGTGTGGTCAGTAGCATGTCTAGGAAATGGAGACATCATTGCTGGATCAAGGTGAGGCTTCTTGCAGAGCATGAGTGTGCCGTTTCTTTCCTTTTTGTTATTTTGCATTGAAGTTCTTTTAAATGGCAAGCGGCAGATTGCTATCGTCGCATTGCCAGGATGTTGAAGAACAAGGCAGTGCCGAAACTGCGAGTTATGAATCGAACGAATCTAACTTGTGCACACGGATAACGGCAAGACGTTCCGAATGTACACCACTATTTTTGCGTCGTGCATGATTGGCAACAGCATCAGAGGGCCTGTCACCAGGTCTGGCCATTTTGAGCTGACAAGCGCAGTGCATACAGTGTGTGCTAATGATCGTGTCTGCCAAGCATTTCATCCCTGTGCACCACAGAAAGAGCTTAAATTTCAAACGAAATGCCGTTTGCCCTTCTCCTTTCGGGCTCCGTGCTCCCACCCGCAGAGTCGATGTATGTCGCACAAGTTCACCTACGTGCACGGCGGTGCTGTGACGTCGCTCATAGCGGCACGTTGCCTTTAGAATTATTCAAGGCAACAGCAGCTATTTTTCTGATCTGCTGCTTCAATATACGAATTGAAAGTTTAGAGAAATAATAAAACTTGCAAACTGAATGTCCACAGGTCTTTGTTTTACTTTGTACCGTAGCAAGAGAGATGTACTTCTGATTCGTCAGCTTGTTTCCGTGCCATACAGTTGTGCAATCAAGTACAGTCTTCATTCGTTAGATATAGCCTCGGGGGTGAAGTCTGTCCGCTATTTATACACGAATCTCCATACATTCCAGTATAATCGCTAGTGCTTGCATGCATTCCAGTACTATGTACAACACTGTTTGCATTGTGCACACAGTCTGGTTGATTAGATTGTCTTTTCTGTGGAATAGACAGCAACATTAAAAAATGTTGTGAGCGATAACTTGATAATGGTGATAACTTGGCACAAAACGGTCCCTGTCAGTAAGTAACACAATGTACCTTCAGCGTAAATTTAAATGCAAACAGTAATGAATGCCTTTCATGCACAGTTACATGGAAGTGAACATGTAATCATAGTGTAGCTGGTTTCTAAGTATGGAGCAGTCCCAAGGGTACGTATTGGAGTCTGAATGGAGCCAGTGTTATACCCGTGTCACACTGGATGTTTTAATGTGATTCGAATTGAATGGCATTAGCATTGCATGAGATTATTCGGTTGCTACACAGCGGTATTTAATGCTATTAGAATCGAATTACTTCCGCAGTTGAATGAGTTCGAGAAGCTCATTCGGCTTCGCACTCGAAGCAAATGTATGCCCTCTAAACCAGAGACAAGGCAAAATATAACATTGAGCATTTGTAATTTGAGAAACATCCATATACAGAGGTAATTAATTTAGCGAGGTTTAAGGCACCTTTATATTTTTACTAGAGAAAAGCTGTATGGCAGGCTCTCACAAAATTTTTTTTTTACTCTCCAACTCAGTGGCATGCGGCGGCTGTTGCTTTGCTAGTTGGCCATACTGTAAACAGTCGTCATCTATTTCATGATTGAGCCTCTTCTTCTGATTAGCATACTTTGCTCGCAATGCAAAGCACACATCAACTAACCACCTCGTCTACTGCAACTAATACCCCTGTCAAGCGGGCAAGTTAAGTGCACTTACGGTGAGTGCACTCGGTTTTTAAGTGCGCTTTCCCAAATCTTAACGTCGCAGCGGAGTGTACTCTCAGATGAGTGCACTCAAGTTGGAGTACGTTCACGGAACGCACTTTGCTGGCTGAGTACGTAGCCTCGCCGCCAACGGTTTGGAGGAGTGCCTAGCCTCGCCGCCAACGCTTTCAACGACGCAAAATGTAATGCATAGAAAAAGGACCCAAAAGTTCATTTCAGTTAGTGAACAGCTTTTAACAATATAATTTGTGTTTAGCGAGAAGCGAAACAGCACAATAAAGAAACGAATTTATCATGTACGCAACTAACGGCGCCAGAATTATGCGGCACTGCGGCGCCGCCATGTTCATTCAGTTCGTGTTTATTTTGGTGTGAAAGCGTGCTGACCATGCCGGTCATGCTTTGAGCCGTGTGCGTGACATTTTGCAGTGTAGCTAAATATCGAACTCGCTGTCTTTGCTCATATGTACTCGCTCATATTCTGTTCTAGCAGGATCAACTGCCGCCTCGCTGCACGCCGCCATGTTGTTTTGGATTTGCTAGGCGTTCGTCTTGGCCAGCATTGATTTGCAACAGATTTATAATAAGAACGTCTTCGTTTTTTGTTGAGACAAATAGATGAAGTTTGTTTTTATATATAATTCTACTTAAAACAATCGCTTTTAAGCAGCTTTCTCTTGTTAATTTACATCTTTAAAAACGCGCTCTTAGTCTGTCGCCATTTTTTTTTACTGGGAGTGCACTCTGTTTTCCCGTTAAGAAGCGCGTTGCCTAAAGTGTGACTCAAGTTCCCAAAGTGCACTCCCAGTAAGTGCACTTAACTTGCCCGCTTGACAGGGGTATAAGCGTTGTTGTTCAGCGTGGCTATGTAACTTATATTGTTCGTCTTCGATTTATCGGCTGTGGCTACTAAGCTGGCTAAGCCAGCTTAGCCTATAGTGGCCAGACATTCTGGAATTAAATGTTTTATATGCATGTTATTTCAGTGAAGCGGCACCCCATATCTATAATAAAATAAATAGATCCACTTTTTAGACATTTCTCTACTTTCCTCACCAATTTTTTTTGCAATGATCGCTGTTGATATCATGACCAAACGACATTAATTTTTCCTGTGTAGAAGCACCGCGGGTCTAATAGTATTCATTGCATTGAATGTCATTTGAATCTAATGACATAAGAATTTCCAGGGTGACAGGGGTATTACATATGCAGGTGAAATTAAAAACAAAATAATGCATTGCAGCGTTTTTGGTATTCACATTTCAATTTGTGCTGATATGCATGACATTGTTATTCAGAATTATCTGCTATTCTATGTGCTCGTTTAAATCTCTTCTAATCGCTTGTATGCAGTGATGGCGTTGCGCGAGTGTTCACGAGGCACGGTGAGCTTCAGGCACCACCCGAGCAACAGAAGGCGTTTGAGGAGGAAGTTTCTAAGTCGGCACTGCCAGCTCAGGAGCTTGGTGACCTGAAGATCAATGAACTGCCTGGCAAAGAAGCCCTCCTGGATAGAGGTGACTCAGTCTGGCTTCTCTTTTCAGTGATCCTCTTTGATTTTCCACTTCTGGCTACCCATGGTCTGCCAGAAGCAGCCAGAGCACCTTCGTTTCTCTCTGGTTGCGCTTCCCACTGCATTACGCACTTCCGATGCATGTTCTGTTCGTTTTACTCGGGCTGGACAGTTCTGGTTACCCACGGGCTGCCAGAACCAACCAGTGCAATTTTGGTCTGGCTGCTGTCTGGAAGTTCTCTGGCTAGCAGATGACAAAAAGAGGTGATGAGCGCTTGAGCACTTTTGCCACGCTCAGTCAACTGGCTATGGTTACCTTTGTATTTCCTTACTTCTAGCATTATCTGCTTAGATTCTACTGCACCCAGCCTTGCGAAGAGGTGTGGTACGAGCGGCGGTGAACCATTGTTTGTGCTATTTGTTTAGGTGTGTGTGTGCGTGTCTTCTGAAGGCTTCGTCCCGGCTGTGAACAGTGCGCCGCACTCTCATGCTTGCATGCTATCTGCATCATGTTGTGCACAAGTTGTGGCTGCTCATTCATAGACATTTCGGTACATTTTCGGTTCATCTTTCTCTGGTAGTATCCCTTTTCACACCTCAGACGTATACAGTAACACCTCCTTCATACGTTTTTAAAAAAAACACAACATACGAAACCTACTAAGTTGGAAAACATAAGATTTGAAGTAATTAAAAAAAAATTGACACAACTATTTTTGACATCTGTGAAATGCGAAGCGTCGCGCAGATTGCTGCGGCACAAGATGCCAAACGCGCGTCGAGGTGGTCGTGCTGCGGCGGCCGGAGACGTGTTTTGTAGTTTTCTTATCGTCTGGTGTTTTAAGAGGGCAATGGGAGAAACCGAAGCTAAAGCGAGCTGGTGGGCAACACCGGACGTCACGTAAGTCACGTGGTGTAGGTCGGGCCGACTTTGTCATCCAGGAGCGCGCAGTCGATTGCGCCACATGCAATTGGCCTAGGCCATGCCGACTTTGTCAGCTGGGAGCACGCAGTTGATTGCGCCACACCCAATTGGCCTAGGCCGCCCCGACTTCGTCAGCCGGGAGCGCGCAGTCGATTGCGCCACAAGCAATTGGCATAGGCCGCATCAACTTCGTCAGCCGGGAGCGTGTAGTCGATTGCGCCACATCCAATTGGCCTAGGCCGCGCCGACTTCGTCAGCCGGGAGTGTGCAGTCGATTGCGCCACATGCAATTGGCCTAGGCCGCGCCGACTTCGTCCACTGTGAGCGCGCAGTCAATTGCGCCGCATGCATTTGGCCTAGGCCGCGCCAACTTCGTCAGCTGTGAGCGTGCAGTCGATTGCGTCGCACGCAATCAGCGTAGGCTGCACGGACCTCGTCAGCCGCGCGAAGTCAGCGGGGTCTAGAACAATCGCACGTGGTGCAACTGAACGGGTGCTCCAAACGAGGATCCCCAATTGCACCCCAATTGTGGCATAATCAATGCTCACTTGAAGCCTCACAGAAAGTATTTATTGATTTGGCTGAAAGTACTGCAGCAGTGTAGCCTGCTTCTTATTGGCAGCCACGTGCTTAAACACGGAGTCCTCAACATAGATAAACGATCCACAAGTGATAGGCCGGTACTCTCTATTGCGCTGCAGTGGCAGCGTAGAAGGGCTAAAGCAGCCAGAGCCTCAGTTGAAGTTAGGAGTGGTGCAACATCAGTGCTTGCGGGACCAACCTTGGCAGCGTCTTCGTTTGGCTGCTACTTCTGTTGCAATCTCAACATCCGTCAATCGAAGCACTTTGAAACACTGTGAATAACCAAGAGGCATCTGCAAATTAAGCCGTCTATGAGAGAGCCCAGTGAACCAACACCCTCTATCTAGCTCTAAGCTCGGATGCCTCCTCCCTCATCTATAAGACCACTGTCCTGTTGAAAAGCACAGAGCGTTATGTACAAGATTAGTTGCGCCAATGCCATGCGTTGTATATTGGTGAGAATAAATACTTCCCTGATCAAGTACGTCAACACAAGAATGCAGTGCTGTGGCAGAATACTGCCAGTTTTTTACCACCAAATTAGCCCTGACAGTGGCGTCATCTTGGAGACAGAAAACAACTACCTTTCTTTTGCTTGTTTTGGAATCCTGGCACATCCAAAAGACATTGGGTAACATCAATTATTTGTCACTGTTCACTCTCAAGGGCTGCGAAAAGTGTCTGCATGCCTATCAAAGCGTTAACATGCATATACGCACTGCTACGCCTCGCACCATCTCGCCCCTGAAAAAGGAGCCGGTTGGGTTTTTAAAATTAAAACAAAATTTTCGTTGGAGTTTCTGTTGTATTATTCCAGTTGTTCTCAAACAAGGAGTTGCAGGTTGTTGTTGCCACATTGACTGTTACACTACACTTACCGCGAGCCCTTATTTCTTTTTTCCTGCTCTATTTAAGCAAATGTGTATGTTGTCGTTACTTCATTGATCAAACTGTTACAGTAATTATGCTTTTTTTCTTTTGAAGGCATTCTTCTTATTTTACTTCAGAGGAATTCGCCTCTCTGGGATCAGGGTATCTTGTAACCACTTCTAGAAACAGTGGGTTAGGTAACTTGAAAATGTCATACAATGGTAATAAATGATACCTCGTTGTGCCAAGAATACATAGCAATAGTCAGCAAGTAACTATAACATAAAAATCTAGCCTAAGTAGCCTATAGTGGGATGCGCACCTGTGTCACTGTCGCCCTCTGCCAGATGGCATGGAGTGTCTAAGTCCAATAAAGTCCCTTGATGAGCGCACACGGTAGGAGGGAGTGTGTTTGCATTGAGGCATCCAGAGTTTCCGAAGCGGAAGAGCGCGATTGCAGAAGCTCATCGATGCATGCACACTGTCTTGAGTGCACGCGGCAGTGAATTGACATGCCGCCTTCACTGATCTCTACTAGTATCTTAGTGTGTGAAGTTGCACTGCGCCATGCCACGCAATGCAGCTACACCGATGAAAAGTGGGTACTCATCCAGTTTAGCACCTGATGCAGCTTCAGTCAGCATGACCGGTGGTGTTCGGCACACTTTCTTTTGTGTGGCCAGTGCGGAAATAGAACATGTCCTATGTCATGCCGAAGCCAATAGACCAGATTGCAAATTGCATGCTATGTTGGCTGGCCAACAGTTTGGGTGTGCTGAAGAGAGCGTGTCGAGTGAGAACCTTCACGAAATGAGAAAGAGCTTGGTCGCTGCACGCTTGTGCACAAGCACTGTGGCAACAACTGATCACCATGTTGCTGCAGCCCACGTTCAACATACCGAACTGCACAGAGGGCAAACATTTGCCAATTCTAGTGCCATTGCGGTGACATACCAGACTTCACCGGCTACTGCCTGGCACACTTAAGACGCTAGACTAGCAATTGCCCCTGAAGGATTTGTCATGGCAACACGCCGCCGCATCAAAACGCAGCTGTTGACACTTAAAAGAGGAAACACAAGCACGCCGAGGCAGTGCACCTTCAACATGCCTATGACAGTGTCGACGTATGCTAAGCATGCGCCAGCCATGCCAAAAAGATAGCTGAAGTTCGCGAAGCCTGTCTCGGCCAAATGCGGGATTTGCAGGATGTAGAGGTGTGTTTAGGGGCCTTAGCAGAAGAGAGTCGCTCAAGAAGTGTCTCCTATGTTGCGCGTCAGCCAAGGAGACCCAGTGGGCATTATCGTATTTGCGCGTGAAAAGCGATAAGACAAAGATCCCAATTAAATGATGAATAAACATGAAAAAGAGACAGGATAGACACACATAATGAACATTTAACTAATAATTTGAAAAACTTTGTACGATGACCTTGTCTTCTTCAGCATTGGCACTAGGCTGACACTTTACTTTTCTTTTTTTTTTGTTGCTGTGTTGTCTCGGCAGGCAAGAGAGATGGCCAGACAAAGTTGATACGAGATGGCGATGTGGTGTCGGCATATCAGTGGGTCGTTGCTGATGATGTGTGGCAGAAAATTGGGGACGTCGTGGGTACGCCGAACTCGGACACTCCTGTTGGCAAGATCACTTACGAAGGAAAGGTCAGTGGCCCAATTTCTTTCTTGCACAAATATTTTCGGAGAAAAGCTCTTATAACCAGGTTGGTGAAGTTGCTCTCTGTTAAGTTGCTCATTAAGTTGAAGTTGTTTTATTAATGTTAGATCGCTTGCATAGCCACGTGGTGGTTCGGTCTGCAGAGCAGTCTCATTCTTTACATGTCTAAAATTGTGCATCCCATTGGGTGTAATATAGCAGTAATGGATATGACAAAGTAATTTTAGCTCCCTTTTCAACTTCATTACAATGAGTTTCGAGTGTATTATATGTGCATTTGAAATTTTAACTTCACTTTTCTTAAGTCTTCTCATTACATTTGCTGGAAACTGCTCACACTTGTTATTGTTGTTAAGGCCACGCTCGTTCTATTTGTACCATAAGCGTTCGAAAATTTATTGTGTACGATTATAACACTGGTCTCTCTGACACTCTGACACTGACATTGGTCTCTCTGACACTGTTCTTTACACACAGGAGTATGACTACGTCTTTGATGTGGACTTGGACACTGGCGGGAAGATGAAGCTACCATACAATGTGACTGAGGACCCGTGGCACGCAGCCCAGAACTTCATACACCGCAACAATCTGAGCCAGTATTACCTTGACCAGATTGCAAACTTCATCATTCAAAACACAAAAGGCATGGTCATTGGGAATGCGGTTCCTAGTACATATCAGGATCCCTTCACCGGTGAGCACATCCATCTGTTTTCGTGGTTCAGTCATAATGGTTTCCATGCAGCCCAGTATGAGATTGCCGGCTTGACTCCGAGTAATGGAAGCCATATTCTAGTGAGTGCATACTTAGTTTATTCAAAAATCGCTGGAGGTAACTTTACTACTGCAACCATTAGCAACCATGGGAATGGTGGTTTGCATAGAATTTTTCTATTTAAATAAATAAAATTCTGGGGTTTTACATGCCAACATTGTGATACAGTAAAAGCTCGTTAATTCGAACCGCAAGGGGAAGCCGCTTCAGTTCGAATTAACGAAAGTTCGAACTAACGAAAGTGAAGGAGAGCAACAGTACACTGCGATTTGGAAACAGTAGGGCGTGTCAGAAATTTGGCGTGTTAGAAAGTGATGGCTCTGGGTCCGAAAGTCGAAGCTCTGGGTCTGACTGTGACACACCACCGATGTCCACCGAAACGAACGTTAACCGAGGCTTAACACCATCACAATGAATCGCGACGGCCGATACCTCCCAAGCTGAAAACAGAGGTGCACAACCGACGAAGACTGCCGAGACAAACGCGCTAAACATGTGAAGGTGGCGAAGGCCCTGATTCGTTGGTTCTTGATTGCAAGCGCAGCTGCGACGTACTTGATTCGCTGTGTTTTGGCGCTTGCCGTGCCATCTCCGCACAGCACTAGCAGCTGTACAAGATTTGCAAAGCCTCCGAGATTCGCAACGGGCAAGAAGTCTCGGAGGTTACGTAGAACGGAGAGGCGGCAGCCGCCGCTGCCTTCTGGCTGACCCCGCGTCGGTTAGATTTTTTCCGATTTTGCATTCTCTCGCCATTGTCTCCGTTTCGGAGGCAATACAGCCTTGTGTGTAGGCAGTAGGCGCGTTTCTCTGGCCGTGTGCCAGGCGAGCGTAGTTCGAATTATCCGTGAGGGAACCTTCTCGCGTTCGAATTAACGGACTTCTTTATACATAGACTTCTGTGGAGCTTGGCCGGACCAAATCGTACAGTTCGAATTATCCATCAATTCGAATTATTGAAGTTTGAATTAACGAGCTTTCACTGTATAATTATGAGGCACACGGTAGTGAGGGGCTCCAGGTTTTGACTACCTGGGGTACAACCAATCTGCGGCACACGAGTGTTTTTTGCATACGTTCTTTGCGGAATGCGGCCGTCACATCCAGGATCGAACCTGTGATCTTCTTGACATCATAGCCGTGGTTAATGTAGCATCGTTGACTTTTCAAGCATGGCATTAGTGGCGACATCACGCGGACCCCATGTACATTTAACTGCAAATACCCGAGAAAGTGATTGGCATAAAGGAATTAAACATGTTCTTTCTTGTGTTGTACAATATGCATGTGGCTTGTGACATATCGGTTCGTACATGAATTTGTCTAATATTCGTGCTTTTGGCTTCAAACGTCCTTAGTACATAATTTATCACACTTCATCTTTTTTTATTTCCAAGCAGTTGATGTACTAAACACAGCAAGGCAATCAGTTTCCATGCATTTGAGTAGTCATTGCAAATTATTGTACTTGTAATGCACTACAGCAGAACCTCGTTGATCTTGTTTCGTACGATTTTCCGCCACCTATGTTTGCGATTGAGAACACAAAAAAATGACCCAATACAGTTACGATTCTTTCTGCCAGAGGAAAACATAATCTTTCGGCACCGTTCAGTGCATCACTTACCTGCAATCGTGTGATACGTTTTCCAGACGGCAGATTCCATTTGAACAAAAAAAAAGAAAGCTGCAAGGCATGTGCAATCTAGAACAGTAGGTGCCCGCCGTGGCAGCCTCCCCGCAGTAGTACTTGCCTACCCATGTCGTGTCAAAATGCCATCACGCACTGTTTCCTCCGCTACCAACAAATCGCCTTGCAGGTTGTCTCGCATTGCGTTCACAGGTATCGTCATCAACCCTACTGCCTGAAGCATCTTCACCTACCTGTATCACAGCACATTTGGCGAGGGCCATTAAAAGTCTACTGCACGCTATTAACATGAGATAACCCAAACATGCAGCCATTCCCTGCTGCAGGCGGTGTAGAGTGAGTGTTTCATTCCAGCAGCATTGTATTCCTGCGTGGCCCACCCAAACGCTGAAGTTCGTTTCGGGTTCTGCTCGCTGTCTTAAAACACTACACAATAGGAGAACAACAATGCGTGTCTCGGTGTTCATGCGCACGTCGGCGTCTTCTGTTGCGACAATCCGTGCAACGCTTTGCGTTATCTAAATGCCAATTAAAGTTGAGTGGCAAATTTTTAGTGACTTCGGGGCATACATTTACCCAGTTACTACGTTTTTCTCTCCCATTTTTTTTCCCACCATGTATGAACAGGGTTCTGCTGTATTCTTGTGAAAATGATCAATTTTCAAAGTCAGGGAGCCATGTGAAGCCAGAAGGATGAAGTGTAGCCAAATCCGTGCACCATATTTTCCTGTGCATGGGACGCAGTTTCTCCTAAGAAATTTTCATTGGTGCATCTACACAACTGATGCGACTTAAGTGTGCATACAAATCTGTGTGTGCTAGCATGACCACTGTGCTTCTTCTTTTCCTGCGAGTATGAGAAATTGAGTGCAGTAGCATTCCTAAAGAATCGAATCTTCTCTTAACATTGGAGTAACCTTGGTGGCAAGTGTCAGCTTCTAGGGCAGCACAGCAGTACTATTAATGGCCGCCATCATAGCCTCCGTGATATAGGTGCCTCCACGAGTGGAGGTCACACATACTAACCTGCTGGTAAAACAGGTGAAACCCATGAAACTGACGCATAAATAAAATAAAAAAACACCACACTTCTTCATTGTTACTTTGTGGTACCCAACTTCTACCTCATCATCACCAGTCGCCCATGCAAGAAGCCGCAGCAGTCTGGCTATAGTTGCAGTGCTTCTGGCTTCTGGTTGCCATTTTGCTTTTGTATGCGTGTGTTCAGGGGTGATTGTATGTTATGCGATTGTTGTTCGTGTTGTCGTGAGCACACAGACAGCAAGCCCATTGAGCACACCTTATGTTCCTTCATGCAAATGGCTAACTTTTTTACAGGCAATAGCGTCAATCACCCTAAATAAACCCGTCATATTTGGCCAATATTTTCACCCAAGGCTACTGTGTATCAGCTTATTGTCTACGGTAATTGAATTGTCTGTATCAAACATCCCTTTGGAAATTCCATGCGAAAGTACAATGTTGTACTCCGCTTGTTTCGAATTCAGTATGGCATTGTTTCGGGAGATGCTATCAGGCACAACATTGAAACTGAAGGGCAGTGTGTGGCATAAAGAAAAATGAGCAGAGTGCATGCCAGTTTTGCTCACTGCGATTGTGGATGGCTCATGTAAACTGCGACTGTTTGTCATCAGTAAGAGCAGATCGTCACTTTAATAATGCGAAGGTCATTGTGTTGTGGTCTTGTGTTCCAAAGGAAAGTGGAGATGATGCTTTATCCTCTCACTGAGTGTCTGTGGGAATGGGATGCCAAAGTGGAAATGTCTGTGTTTACGGGTTTGTCTTCCTGTAGACCAGGGTATTCCACGAATGGCATCTTAGGGTTCCATGAGTGGCCAAAACGAATCTGACCTCAGCGTCCACTTAGATGGATCTTTAGCGCACAGTTTGAATTTAACAAAATTGCTATGCAATCCGCGAACCCACAGTCCATGCTCAGCACATTGGATTTGTGCTCTCAGGGTTGCATGCGAGTAGGTATGCACTTGGATGTTGTGCAAGCTGAAAGGCTCTTTCGAGTCTAGCAGCATCTGTGTAGGGTCTGCAATCACCAATGCTGCGACTGGAAATGAAGGGCCGAAAACGAAGGGGCCACGAAGTACTGCAGCGCTGAGCAGTGCGCGAATAGAGACTTGTGGATGAGAAGCGATGACACCTGTTCCAACAGGAAGGGAAAGCACACAGTTGGCGCTGAAGTGGAAATCTGGCACAATAGTCTGCTTGGTTGACTCGTTGCTGGCATTGGCTATCGGCCATCTAACAGCCTACTGATGCCCGCTTTATCATTGCCTCGGAAAACAGTCCGAAATGTGTGGAAGCTTCAGATAAGCTTGAGATGGGCATATAATGCATTTCGAATTATTGATATATCTATCATATTTCATGTTTTATATATTGGGGATCAACTCTGTGTAGACAAATCCCATTAAAGTCGGTCCTTGAGGTAGAATTCTGGCTTAGCATTCTAGTGGTTTGTGTTGAACAATGAATTTAATTTCAAATATATTATATAACACTATGTTTGGCAAGCATCCTTTTGAACAACATTCTTTTTTGTTTTTTCATCTTGTGTGGTTGTTATATTTTCTTGGCAGCATTTGAAAACAGATGTGCAGGGTATGTGAAATAGAGCATTAGTTGATTTCAATATTTACAGGTGGCTCAAGGTATATTCCAGGAACTGAGAGGAGACCCCCAACAGTGCAACAAGGATCGCATCAAGGTTAGTGCTAGGAGAAGTTCATTTATGATGAGTGCCTCATGCCAGCAGTAAGACTTGAACAACTTTCTAGATTGCAAGCCATCAACAAGATTGCAGAGTGAATTTAATGCTTGTCAGTATGTAGTTTATGTCTTGTCAAGGCAATGAAAGTGGATAGCTGACAGGTGTCCTTCATGGTAATTGTAATATCTTACACGCAAGGCAAACAATATCTGTTGGGACACACGTGCACACATATGCATACACAGTGGAGCACTGAATTGTGTGGGCATCATTGCCATGTCTTCTGACTAGTATGTAAAATGTGCGTTTGTTGAAATTACATTTATATTCATTGAACTTGTCAATAGACACCTTTGGAATAGGGTTCAACGCCTTACGTACATTAAAGGTGTGCATGTTGCTGGATGCTATAGTGCACGCCTGTTCAATAGTTTATTTTAACATATGGAAACAAAAACGTTGGAGTGTGTTCGATGGGGGTGAAATGCAAAATCACCCATGTACTTAGATTTAGGTGCACGTTAAATAACCCCAGGTGGTTCAAATTTCTGGAGTCCCCCACTACGGCGTGCCTCGTAATCAGAAAGAGGTTTTGGCACGTTGAACTGCATAATTTTTTAAAACATTGGAATGTGCTGTGCATTAATAAGTAACCTTTCAAGTGAGCTTAGAAGGAGCAAAAGCTCGTCTCTACATTTTGGTGATCAGCGATAGCAAGAGCATAGCCATCGCGACAATTCGTGCTGAAGCAGGCACCACTAAAGCCCCTTGATCTTAGAAAGCACTCTCCTGCTTGTGTACACTTTTCTCCTCAGTTCTGTTCAGATTTTACTTTCCCACAGGCCAGCATACTGCGCCCATCACGCTTTTCCTGCCTGCAACCACTGGGTGCTGCAGACGGCCTGTGTGCACACTTGTTGTTCAGCTATTTGAAGAGTTATTGCGGAGTTATCGTCTAGTGACATGGTTATGACACTGTTAAGTGCTGGAAGATTGCTAAGAATATTACTTTTTTGCAAGAGATTCGGCGATAAACTAGCAGAAGTGCTCTAGAAAATTCACATCGAGCAGTAAGTGACCTCGGCTCTCTAGCAGGAAAAGGCTCCCTCGAGAGGAAGAGCATGCTGTCTTTCATTCTGAAATTTTGGCTCTTGTTTTTCGCCATGCTATGGTTTGACACTTTGCTTATGTGATTGTGAGCCCATGATATTTCTGGCGTTCTTGTCTGTTTGCAATGCCCAAAACTGGTAAGGGGTCTTCTAAGCAAATTAACACATCCACCTTCTTACATATGTAATGGCTCGTACCATGAATATTCGAAGTGTCATTAAATTAATAAGCTAGGTTAGCCTGCATACCACACATCAGATGTAATTGATGGCAGAATGCTAGTGCATTAGCTTGTATATAAATGTGTTGCATTTTACGTAATACTGGGTTAGTGTACGCATGGGCAATGGTGGTAGCAACATCCTGTGGCATTTTGTTCGACCACACATTTTTTGTTACATTGGTGTTCTTGTCAAAGAAAAAAAAAAGCTGAATGTTGACGATCATGTTGCTGCTGGTGCTTTACACCAGCAAAAGCAGGATATGGTTAGTCATTGCAATAGCAGCTCTGGATCGTAATGGTTAAACTCTGTGCCACAAGATGGCACTACAAACGTGGCTGCTCGCATTGTCTCTAAATGGTATTAATAGACAGGCTAGGCAGTCCCTTTAAGACCATGCTGCACATATTGGTACACCCTGTCTGATCTGATTTCTTTCTTCGTCAGGTGACTCAACAGAGAATGACAACGCAGCGGGTGACATGACTGTTGGCGGGCGCTTTTTTCCCCACACATCGTTTGTTCGCTTTGACGTCGCCAACACCCAGGGTATCCTTACTAAGATGCGGGAATTCAACACTCAAGTCCCTCCTACTGACACGGTGGACGATGAAGACTTGGTTCAGCTCATGGCACTAGCTTGTGCGTCAGGAACACCTAGCGATGCCCAAATGGCTGCTCTCGAAAGGGTTGTGCATTGGCCACAAGGTATGCAATGTTTCGCTGTGCTTTCCCTGCTTACTGAATTTGCTCGCATTTTTTTACATTCGGGCTTTCTTACACGTAGTGGAAGTCTACCATTTCTCCATCACTAGAATTTAAGGCATGGAAACAAGACCTTGTGTTTGGTGGTCAGCAGTTGTGGAGAGATGTGCTTGTTGGTAGTTCATGATGATACAGTGGGCTCTCTTTAAACGGAACCTCAAGGGTCTTTCATTAAAACTCTTCCAAACTCTTTCATTACCGCGAGAAAACGATAGCTTTTTATAGGGCTCCGGAAAAAATTAGTTACCACTACAATAATATTTCAGCACACAATGCAGCATAGCATATCATGCATAATGAAATGCTTTCCAAAAACATACGTTGCCAAAAAAAATTATTAGGTAAAACATAAAAATTCTAGAAAGCACCATTTTTGCTGCCAGTTCATAAAAAGAACAATAAAAAAACATATCTACAGAAATATTGATATCAACGAAAATTCAGAATGTACATTTCAAAGATAAATAACCCAGGAATAGTGTCTGAAAAAATTAATTCTCAGTGCACCGTTGTTCTTCGGATACAAAAAAGAAACAGACCAGTTCATCCCTCATGCCCTGCCTTGAAGCAGTCGCTGTATTTTGTGAAGCATAGGTCCACTCCACAATTTTCCCACAAAACGTATGGTTTTTGTTCAACTTTGTGGTCCTGGTAACACATATTGCAGTTCCGCCTTTTCGGAATCTTCTGAGCATGGTCCGATGAGAAGTCCAAGGAACGTACTTCACCAGTTTGTCTAGAGTCATGCACCTCTTCCAGGACCAATCGCTTTCAGCGTAGCTGGGCAAACTGCAAGATTATGCTTTCAAGCATATCTGTTTGCATTTTTGCAAATTGTCTTTATCACCTCTGCAGAGAACAATAGAAAGAAATCTCGCGTCGTTGTAAACTGTCTTGCGCTGATCTGTAGTGCTCGGCCAAGGTGTGCTACAGGCGGCCTTCTTGTCCTGAATGGAGGTTTCTTTGCTGCCAATGGCAGCACATCATAACCAAGTGAAGTATGCAATCTTAAGATAATCAGTAGAGCTCTCGGGTTGTGAAAAAAGATAAACAGATAAGCATACACAAGGAAGGTGACCACTCAAGTCCATAAAGGAAACTTGCTGGTAACAGCTGCGGATGTCCCATGCTGACTCAAAACATTGTCACCATCAGAACTTGAATCTGCTTTACTGTCATCTTCGGAATCGTAACTCGAGTCTTCATCACTAAATTCAAATGCGGATGCAGCATAGTTTCGAGCAAGACGCTTTTCTTGTGACACAGCCGCGTGGGACGACGCCATGGGAGTGACTTTTGATAACTGTCCAATGACACCGGCAGGGCCCCTTGCCAGGGTTTTACGAGAGAAGTGTTACCGAAACTCTTGGAAACTGGTTGTAAAAGCCGGGTCCACATGTTGGACAGGCGGCAGACCTTCAGAAATACACTTTAGTGGAATAAAACAACTGAGACTCCAAACCAAAGCTCACTAGGGAACAGGTGGCATCATTTTCCGTCAATTATCACCGCTAAGCACTATTGGATGGCAAAGCCAGCGATATAACTTACCGTATTTACTCGCATAATGATCGTAATCGCGTAATGATCGCGCCCCTGAATTTCGTCGTCAAAATTCAATTTTTTTTCTTTCCTGTGTAATGATCGCACCCTGAACTTGTCGCAGCGGTATGTTGTGTGCCAAGTCTAGCTAATCATGATCGCACTTACCATCTGTTGAATGCTATGCGAACGACTGTTGAAGACATGCCAAATGGTCTGCTCGCACCCAACATTCTTAAGCAGATGCCACATTTCATTCCTTTCATCACATTCCACACTTCCATGAAAAAAGCTACAACCAAACTTGCCTCGGCTTTATTTTTTGTAGGCTTCATAATGGTTTTGGTTAGGGCACTTTTCGATTCTTCTCGTTTGCACTCGTGGGCATGCAACAAATCGCAAGCGGCAACGATATTGGCCACGTTTACACTGATACATTAGAAGTGTACGTACCCTATTCATACGCCGGTGCTTGTAAAGCAGCTAAGATATTCGCCCACCCTTAGCAGAAACGTGCCGTAGTAGGATAGCAGTGAAGACAAATGCCGCAGTTTCTGCAGCATGCCCGCCATGTGTTTCTATGTCATTGGCAGTTAAGCGCGCCCACATCTGTTTCTGTCCCCTCAAAGTGGACATGGCTGCGGTATTGTCGCAAACTTGCCGATATTAAGGATATTATTCATTACTGATACAGAAGAAACTGCTTCACTGCGCGTAATGTACTCGTGAGAAGAAAAATCACGTTCAGCGCGTTTGGCTTGCTCCGTCGGCCACCATTCTTGTTTTGGTGTCCTGCACTGACAGCGGCAGCCGCCTTCTTGTCATCCCGTAGCAAATGCGGGATGAAAAATGAAAATGTTTCTTTTCATGGGAAATTTAACCTGCGTAATAATCGCACCCCAGAATTTGCATCAATTTTTTTGACAAAGAAGTGCCATCATTATGTGAGTAAATACGGTAATTCGCGACGTGCTGGGAGTCATTTGATTATAAAATTTTGATGCTAGTGCTGCTTAATCGGGAATGGAATGCTTTTTTCTCGAGTGAAGAAGAAATTGCGGCCACTGACCAAGTCGAGGTGAAAAAACAACACACAGAGACGTTTCGGGACCTGTACGAGTTCCTTGATCACACTGTGATCAAGGAACGCGTACGGGTCCCGAAACGTCTCTGTGTGTTGTTTTTTAACCTGTGATCAAGGAACCCGTACGGGTCCCGAAACGTCTCTGTGTGTTGTTTTTTCACCTCGACTTGGTCAGTGGCCGCAATTTCTTCTTCATCATGTTACCTGACCAGACGAACTTTCGTGGAACTCTTGACTACGTTTTTTCTCGAGTGCGGCAGAAGGTGACAGCCAGGCATCTTTTTGCTACAACATATGCACATTAGTTCACAAAAATCACGACATCGCCGGAGTGCGAAAATTTAAACTGATTCTGAAAGTGTAGTGCCTGTACTAACTACTGGATGGCCTTATATGGATGAGAAATGGCCCCACTAAGTCAAAATTGGCGATTTAAAGCATTATTCACCGGTGATTGATTTGAATAGGCATGGTACCGAAAGAGTTAAGAGGTAGTTCCATTTAAGTGATTTCCGTTTATCAAGATTCCATTGTATATAGGTATTAGCTGCCACATCGAGCAAAGTCACAGTCTGGTGGGCACTGGCTTAATTAATTAACCAAGGTTAGTGTGCATTGCGTCTGCTAGGTGTTGCACATCTCCATGTGCGTGCATGGCCTTAGTATTGCTAGGTACTTTAAAATGTACTTGCATACCTTAAAAACCATTGTTTTTTTTTTTTGGTTATGGCACAGTCCTGGTCTGCACTCTTTTAAATATGTACAAAAGCATTTAGCCTTGCGCTTTTGTCTTTGTACTGTAGTAAAATCAGTGACTGCTCATTGCAGTGCATTTTTAACAACTTAAGTGGTAACAGCGAGCCGTGAATGCTGGCTGCACTTCATCGATTTGTCACAATTGGTTGATTACCATATTTGCACCATTCTAACGTGCCCTTGATTATAATGCGCACTCGTTTACCGTGACCCCCCCCCCCCCCCCAAAAAAAAAGCCCTCAATTGTAAGTGCACCCATTTGCCACGACCTAAAGAAAGAAAAGTCCTTTACAGTACCGCGCACCTCGCTCTTTCATACAGGAATACAACCTTCTCTCATTTAGAAAAACAGATTTACTCCCAATATACTAACGTTGCAATAAATAAGAGAAAGGGTGCAGTTTTGCCTAAAAGGCCAAGCATGGATTATGGTAGCAAATTAGTAGACAGCTATACGAAAAGTAAGGATAGTAGTTTTATCGCCCACATAAACTTTTAAACATTCGGTTACTAACTAAATTAACAAGCATGGTGTCGCACGCGCATGCAAACATGAACACGTCTCGCGCAATGACCACGGGAACTCTTTATCAAAAAGCTGTAGTGGGGAAGCGCAGTAGCAGGAGCGAGCTAATTCACTTTCGTGCGGCCTCTCACTTCAACGTGCACCAAGCGATGAGAACACAGCATGGAATGCCTAGATGCATGGACTCTGTCTCCATTGCAGATAGCTTTAAAGATAGGGGCTGTGCGGCCATGCCGTACGTAGCAGCCACCGGAGTAAAACGCTACCCTTTCTGCCAGTCCCGCACTTAACTTTCAGGACCTCAGAACGCCCATTAAGCGGGCCGATTTCTGTCCGTCTCCGCACACGTGATCACTTTCCCTTTAATTGTGGCATTGTGATGAACTCTGCAAGTCTTTGCAGTCAGCACTTCCATGCTGATAGAGCAAATACGGGAAATGGGAAGAGCGGGAAGACGGATGGTGCACTAACCTAAGCATACATACTACAGCATATGGCGGAAGCTGCGCCAGCTAGGCTTGAAGCGTGTGTGAGGCGGCCATTTTCAAATGCCAGTGGCGATATGGTGATGCAGATTTAGGATTGTACTCAATTCTAACAGGCACGCAATTTCTGGATCTGTTTTATCGGAAAAAGAGTGCACGGTGATTCGAGTAAATACTGTAACCCACAATATCTGCGATACCCCAAAGCATGAACAGGGTGACGTGAACATCACTCAGTAGTAGAAAAAGAATTGTGAGCATGTGCTCACATAATATTGCATTATACACTTTATATTAGGAGAACTGCGCTATGGTAATTGTGATAATTAACTAGATGGCTTCTGCTTAGCGATTACACAACCAGAGGGGTTCTTTTAATATGTGGTTGCGATGCTACAACGGTGAATTCATTTTGCCTTGCAATTATATTGTTGGCTTTTGTACTTTGATTTGCTGCTACAAAATGACAACATATACGAGGATTATCTGTGAAACGGCAGCCTCTAGATTTATTTATTTATTTATTGAACATACCTTACAGGCCCCTTTACAGGGCATTGAGTAAGGGGGGTAATAAAGAAAGTACAAAGTAACTTGACGGTGTACAGCGTACGGCTCAAATTTGCAGGTTAACATCAAGGAGAGGAATCGATGATAATGTGGTATGGCGGCAAGTACAAGGTCGGGCGGGAAAAAGGATAACACGAAGAGAGAAAAAAAAAATATTGGCTGGCATTATACATATGGAAAAACTGGATACAAGAACTATAAAGTATACCGATAACAATGACGACAGTAACAAGAAAAGAAACTACAACCAAAGATAGACTGACAAATATGCGGAATCTAGGCGCATGAGTAGTTGGCAGGGTTTAAAATACGCATAATGGTAGGGCATGATAAAAACGCAGGAACTAATGGCGTGCACAGTAAAAACATTTATCAATATAAGGAATGCAGTCGGGCACAAAGTGGGATACTGAAGAAAAAAAAAAAACACGTGCAGTGGTACAAAAAAATGACGGATGTCTTTGGTCTTAAAGCTGTCAAAATAGCAAATAAATAAATACATGGGTAGTATACAGAACATGGCACCGGAAGTAAAATAAAACTGGAAATACTAGTGGCAAGTTTTTATTGCGAAAAGAAAGAGTGCAGGAGTTGACGGAAATTATCGTGGTCTGGTTCGGATGCAATGTTGTCTGGAAGATCATTCCACAAACGTATGGCGCGTGGAAGAGCAGATGCGTTGAAGGTGTGAGTTGACCCATATAATCGCGTGAAACTTAAGTGATTATGCAACCGACGTGATGGGATGGAAGGAGCGTCAAGGTGAAATGGGAATGGTCTGTTGCTGCATGCGTATTTGTGAAAAAGGCATAAAAGGGCAATGTCGCGACGAGCACTAAGGGGTTCAAGTGAAAGATTGAGCTTAATTTGCGTTATGCTGTTATGGTTGTCATAATTGCGTGAAATGAAACGGGCAGCCCTATTCTGAACTGCTTCAAGCATGTTAATTAAATAATTTTGGTAGGGGGACCAGATAGATGCGGCGTATTCAAGCTGTGGGCGAACGAAGGTCTGATAAGCTAGATGACGAACGTGAGTGGGACAGTTATGTAAATTTCGACGTAAATATCCTAAAGATTTTGAAGCTTTTGCGCTTATGGTGGTAATATGGTGAGACCAGGAGAGGTTGGGTGTGAAATGAATACCAAGGTACTTATAAGATGATGCCTGCGACAGTTGGTAGTTGTTAATGGTGTAGTAGTAGTTGGAAATGTTTTGCTTGCGTGTGAAGGAGATTATTTTGCATTTCTCTGTATTCAGCGACATAACCCATTTTTTACACCAGTTGTTAATGCGGTAAAGGTCGTTTTGCAGCGTTAAGTGGTCATCGGCACAGGTTATTGGACGATATATGATGCAATCGTCAGCGAAGATTCGCATGCAGGAAGAAATGTTTTCTGGCAAGTCATTTATGTAGATTAAAAACAATAGGGGGCCGGATGCAGGACATCGTAACACTGAGTTGAAAGACTGCTATTATAATTCCCTTTCGCTCTTCATTGTGGCGTTATTAGCTTGACACAACACAGAAGCCACTATTAGCGGCGATCAAACAGCTTAATAATTTTAGCTCCTCAAATAATTGCAACTTTGTGGCATTGCTGTCATGTGCATAATCATGTAAGGGCGATAAAAATTGTCTCATCTGAAGCAACCTGATAATCCTTCTAAAGTACTGTCACTTGCAGTGGCCTAGCTTGCTTAATTGAATTCATTAACTGTTTGTGTTTCACACTGTTTAAAAAGGTCAAAAATACAGTCAATGACCAATTTTATGGTCTGCCAGTTTTTCAGACATTCCTCGTTATACGTATGTCTTTATAATCTTTGTGACACACATCTTCATGAGCTTGGTGCGTAGTCGAGTGATTGTGTTGTGTGTTCTGCAACACTAGGCCTTGCTGCTTCAACGATCGTCACCAAGCTTCCTGCTAATTAGTGCCGTGCTTTTCATCGAGAGAATTTGCCAGTGACTTCGAAGTGCGAAAAGCCCTGCCATAGGTTGATGGTAGAAAAGAAAGCATCATCACCAAACAACTTGAGGACAGCCAGTCACAAGCCAATGTGGGCAAGGAGTTTGGCATTTATTAAGCAGATTATTTCAGATTTCCTCATAAATTGATAAAATGCCACGATCGCCAAGCAGTTCCTGGTATTGCGCTGCACCTTAAAATAAATGGAAAAGAGTTTCGCACTCCAAATCGAACATTGACTGTAAAACAAAGATTGCTCACAAAAAACGAGACCTTAATTAAGAGAGTAGGGAGAACACAAGCGAAACATACACAAAAAGCCCCAAGAAAATGCCGAAACAGAAGCTGTGTGGCCGACTGCCAGTCCCCGTTGAATGACAGTTTGCACTATTTTCAAGTCAACAGAACTGCAGTGCGCATTTTCTCCAAACATTTTCCATTTGAAGGCAATAATACTAATATCAGTTCACTGCAGTCACTGTGTTTCATTGCCAGAAAATTGGGCCAAATCATTCTCGGTGGAATGCTGCCGTCTACATTTCAATGCGCGTCATCCTGTGTACACTAACTCTGCAACAGGGCTATCATCTGTAGTTTGATTTCGCAGCAAATAGCACTCGTAGGAACATTTGTACATGAAGTTAAACATGAACAGTTGTCAAGGGACAGGTGTATATGAAGACACAGGTGTCCCTGTCCCTGCCTGCGCTGTACCGATAGACCATCGTGGTTAGTCAGCCTGTGAAGGAGTATCTTTACCTAGTAGAAGTAGTTGCAGGGGACCCGTATCATTGGAAAGAGTTCTTTGTGCAACTAAGAATGGGTTGGGGTGCATATAGCAGGCATTAATTGAAATGGCAGATTACCAGTATTGCTGCAAAGAAATTTATATACAAGAGTTGCTGCTTTTCCCAGCACACATCCAGCAATACTTCGTTTTTATGTTGAACATTTGTTGACTGTATCCTAAGAAATGAAGCTAGCTGAGAGTCAAATGAACACGTGTATTAGTGATGCTTCGCCTTGCCGTGGTAACACTTCCGGTTATGGGCTGTAGTCCCTAAAATGAATGAGATTACAGAAGCGAGCTTCCCCCCATGATTTGTCATATTGCAGGGAAAGCAGCTTTAAAGGCATGCGCGCAATCCGTGCTTCTCTGCTTTCAGAGTTTGTGTTCCCGGCGCTGGACCTGCTGCGGCTTGCACTGCGAAATCCCACAGTGAACAACCACGTCTGCAGTCTGAGTGGGCCGCAGCTTTGCAGCCACCTGATTGGTCTGCTCTCGTCTACGGGCCCTAACGCAGCAGCCAATCAGATGTTAGTCCTGCGCAGCCTTTGCAACCTTTTCTCCCAGCCCAGCGGCGAGGCGTTGGCGCTGCGCGAGCGTGAGCGGTTACTTGGCGCCCTTCAACGGCGAGCTACAGCCGGTGGTGCCAACAAGAATACACAGATTGCAATGTCCACACTGCTGTTGAACTATGCCGTAGCTCATCTGCGGGCTGGGGCAGCATGCAACACACAGGACACGGAACGGATGGTGCAGCTGCTGACGGCCATGGTCGCAGTTGCGGCCGAGCTGACAGACGGCGAGGCGCAGTTTCGTCTGCTCGTGGCTGCAGGCACGCTGTGCAACGTGGAAGGATCGGGGACCGCCGAGATTCGCGAGCTGGCGATTGCGCTTGAACTCCCGCGGGTCGTGGAGAAGTGGGTGGTGACAGACTGCCCTGAGAAAGTGAAGCTGTGTGCGCAGCAGTTCCTGGAATCCTTGAGGTGAAATCGCACAGGGTGCACGGCTGTCTAGGCTGGTAAAGTGAAACTGATCTGTCGCCATGTGTTTTGTTTTTTTTTCTTTCAATTTTTTTTCTTGGTGTTCAATTTTGTGCGCACAATAACCCCTCCCATTGGTTCCCCTAGGTGGAGGTGCAGGCTGTCCAAATTCTGGAGAGAGCTTTTGTGAGACTTCTATCTTTTAGTTTGTCTTTTCTGTTACTGTAAGAGAAGAGTCGAAATGGCAAGTTTTAATAAATTCTCGGTAAGTATTCTATCTTTATTGGTTTGTTTCCCAAAGCTTCTGCGGTTGCAGAGGAATATGTTGTATTGAATGACTGCGTTAAACTGAAGCGGCGCATAAGCCTGTTCCGGAAGCCCTGAGGCAAAAAAGTGTATTTTTCTTGGTTTACTGGCTCGGGAAGTGAGCCTTGTGGATCTCCAACATACCTTTCTCTTCTTCTCTTCCATTTTCTGTAAATGCCGTGTTATCCCTCGAATACTGATACTCGGGATCCCCTTAGGTTTAGATACGGCTCATTGAAAATCGCCGTGCAACTGCCTGTATAACCTTCCTTTTGGTGTGTGCAGCAGCAGGCACTGTTCTTGCGTCGCACCATGCAACCTAACCCAAACAAGAATGGCGACGTCACCTTCGTGAACCCTCCCCCAACTTGTTCCAACACTGTTTCTGCTTGACTGTGACAGGCTTGCACCCTTGTGCATTTTATTCGCACTGCTCGAATACCTCTTGTAAATACTAACTGCCCACTGGTTCCAGTCTGGCTGCCCAAACACATCTTTCTTTTGAACGCCTGTGTCATCATAAACTTGCACAAAAGCAGTTGCAACTTGATTTGAAGAGAATAGATTGTCGTCGTTTTCAAGGCAAACTTGTCGTCGTGCATTGTGCAACGAAAATTTACTTCTCCTCTGGTGCCCCAGAACAGTTAGGTGACTCATAAAAACTTTGGTGCAAAATTTCTACACTGCTTTAAAATGTGAAGGAAAGTCACTGGCACACCAAACGGTCAAGGTTTCTTGATCAAATGGCATTGTAGACTTTCTCATGTGACCTGAAATGGAAATTTTTCTACATTTGCAAAACACTGTTTTTTTTTTGAAATCGCAGATTATTCGATTAACCTAGGTGCTTGCTATCAATCGGGAATGTATTCTGATTGATGCATTTCGCTCAAGGCAGACTCGAGAGAGACGCATAGACATGAAAAAAAACTTGGAAAACAAAGTTTGCAGAGATGCTGGAATTCCCGTTTTCAGTCTGTGCCAGGCATGCATGCCAACTGAAAGCTTCTTGTTATGCCTCATTGCAGACAGTTTCGAATTGCCTTGGACAGAAACTTTTGCTTTTTCTGACAATTTAACCTCGCAGCAGCAACTGAGTGAAGGTATGAAAACATAGCTTACTCAACAAATATGCAGGCTGGTTTGTGAAATTTTAAGCCCGAATTGCCCAGTTGACAAGTGCCGAAGCTGAATTACTGGGATCAGCTTGCATTAAATCGAAAGCATGTGTCAATTGTGAAAAATCTTTGTCGTAGCTTGGGCTTAGCTTGTATTTTGCATTACATTTGGTTGGCCAAGCTCAACTTTGGTCCCAAATTGGGCACCCTATATGCCTCCCTTTCTTCCCATTGTGCCATGGTATCCATGACCTGCGAAAAAATTATCCCAGAGAGCTTTGCACTTGTAAAGCACTTAATTGTTGCAAGCCATGATTTAAACAGTGCCTCAGCTGATGGACAAATAAAGTGCTTTCTATTTTTCTGAAGCGTATGATAAAAAAAAAAGGTCTTGTGCTTTAGGAAGCTTTGCATTGCAGCTGTTGTCATGGATTAAGCTCGCTCTGTGGATAAGGCTGCAACGGAGGGATAGCGTTTGATACCGCAAATGCACTGAAACAAAATGCACTTCACGTTACTGCAAAATCCCCGAAGAATCTATACATTGAGCGCAATGGGCAGTATGTGCACTGTTTTGACATTGCAAGTGCTAAATGCTACAATGCAAGTAGTTAGTTGGTTGCACAGGCACCAGTGCCCTTTGGTAATCTTTCTGTGAAACTGCTTCAGTAGTGCCTCTGTGCCATGTTTAGAAGAAGTCTGGTCCCTTACTGAAAGCTCGAACAAAGGTGCACGTCATCACACTTAAGCTTCACATTAGAAGACTCGGGAAACTGTCGCATGTTGTTAATGCTTATTGCACTTGCTAAAAAATAGGTGCTGTTATTCACCATTCAAAGCCATTTGCCAAACTTTGATATCACCCAAAGGCCTAAAGTGTTGCCTTTGATTGCCTTATCATTGAGCTAAATGGGTCCCCGATGTCAAAAAATAGCAACTAGGAGCTGGTGGGATAAATGTGAGGTAGTTGCTTGGGCACTGACACTTTAAGGTAGCTTAGTTTATTTAAGCATATTTGGGACTAAGTTTGATTTAATCTGTTTCATTATTTTGGCTTATCAAAGGCCAAGTTTGATAACTGGCACCAGACATTAGTGACTGCACTGCAATGTCGGGACATAATCCCGCATTTGATTTCTTAAGCCACAGGAGACAACTTTTACTGTATATACATGTGATACATTTCAAGAACACTGAAATAAGGTTGTGCTTTTCTATTGAGTACTTATCTGCTGCAGCGCCGAAGCAACGTCAATATTGTTTACCCGAACTGCCGTATAACTGATGCAGTGCAATGTTGCGTCAGAGTGCTGATAACTCTCGCGACAGTGTCATGGAGTGGCAAGAAATGGTGCCCAATAGCCAACTGGTGAGTTGTTGCAACCAAAGAAATTAAGTGTAGGACTTTTCCTCTTCTAAGGATGCTTCAAAGAAACATGTGCCTCACCTCTTAATTGCCTAGTCGTGCAGAAGTGTAATGCAAAAGGATAGACAGTTGGGCGAGTTGGTACGGTAGCATGGTCTTGGCTTGTAGCGCGAAATGAGCATGGAAAGGAGCGCTCGTCCTGTCTGCTCCTTTCTGTGTCCGTGTTCACTTCGCGCTACAAGCCAAGACCGCGCAGAAGTGACTGGCCATGTCGGTCAGTTGTGAATGATTGTCAGCTAGCTGTGTGTGTCCGGAAAGGCGCGTGTAACTTGTGAATTGTTCTCCGATAGGCCATTCGGCCTGTGTTGCAAGTGTCATACCTGCTAACCTGTGAAATTTAAAATTTGTAAGAGCCCTGAGGACATATCGAAAGAGGGGAGGGAGATTAGCCCGGATTTCTAAAATGTACCCATGAGTGCACCCCTCGTGATATACTAATGCACTTTGGTAATGATTTACCTTTAGATGCAGGGCACAAGCAGCAGCAAACATTGATGAGCCCAAATCAACTAGCAACAGACTGTTTCTAGATCGGCAACCTTTTGGCAGCTTTGCTGTTGCTGATTGTGCCTGCTCCAGGAACTTGTCTGAATAAACTTGCTCAAAGCAGATACCGTTTTGGTGGCCTTTCATAATCGGAAGACTTTGGAGACAGAGGAGCGAGACTTTTTTGCAAATATGGTACATTTCCTTTATAAAGTACGATGAAACATCGTAAAATTGTAGAGCAAGTTCAAATTCTTAAGCTTTTCAGAAAGTTCAGGAAGGTTGGAAGATGTGCACATGATAGGAACAATGAACAAATATTTTGGGGCGGTAGTCTCAATTAACTTACGGCAGTGCTATCACTTCTGCAAGATTTTACACAAGTAACAACATATGCATCGGCATCTAGGGGTAATAGTGTTCCGTGCACTGCGTAAAGATAGCGTGTTTCGCACTGTGCCAGCAATGCTTTGACTGTAGGCAGAGTGTTTGGTTCTTCCTCCTGCTTGGCTGACCTAGACTAGATTTTGTGACAACACATACGGTAAGTGAGGTGGGAGCGTGACCTTGAAGCTTGTTGCAGAGAGCACATGCGCGGAAGCGCAGCGGTGCACAAGTGATGCTTGGCACTAGCGTTGATTGAGCCATCTTTGATGTTTTCAGAACATGCTGCATGTTGTTACCTTAGCAATGCGTGAGCCATTTGACCAAACACATCGGCACTGCCATCGTAAAGGTTGCGCAGCACTTCACTGCTTTTGCCAAACTGGTTTCCTGTCGGGAAGCAGCTGGAAAGTACCGTTAGAACTCGGTCACTCGTAATTGTTGCAGCTTGGTTGGTGTCACCACCTGTTTCATTGGGAGGTGAAAGAACTCAAATTTGAATGATGCTGTTTAACAGTGCAAAGGACAAAGACTTGAAAGATGTGCAAGGAACATCTACATACACATGAGTGTGCGTGTGTTCCCTTCCGTTTTTATTTGTGCTGTTAGAACACTGTTGACAAGATGAAGCAACAAACCCAGATCATTGTATTGTCGTAATTTGAAGGACTGTATTATAAAGCTGACAAAAACTATTTCGTTTTGTGGCCTGTTTTTGTAGCAACACTCCATGGAAAGAGTAGGCTATTCATATGCATTAAATAACATATGAACTAATGTCCCAAGGCACGTGTCATCGCAGAATTGAAGCCAGCCAGCCTTGAAAATGCATGTTGATTTTCTTATGTTTGCCCAAGCATATATACGAGAAATGCATCCTCTCTGCTGAAGCATGCACTGATTTTCCACATGAAATTGTCGCCAGACTATTAAGTGAGGCTTTTGTGGGGACAACAGCCTCCTTGCAGCACATCTTGTGCTTCAGGGATAAAGGTGGTGTCCATTTCGTAACTCCCAGCAACAGTTGCTGCACAGTACTGAAAACTTGATCTTGAAGGCATACCGTGGGCACCAGCTCCACAAAGCTCGCCCTAAACACTGGTTGACTTCAGTTCAGCAATTACATGTGCTAAAAAATTTCTGCAAACATTTGACTGGCTATTTCATATTGGTTAACTGGTTACTCATTTATGCTGTATTCTTGCTGTATGCTGTACTGTGTTGCCTTCAAATGTTTCTTTTATGCTCGTGTTCAGTGAAATGCAATGTATTACAGTGAAACACGGAAGATTACAGGGCATAAGATTTGCAAAAAGCCTGTGCACAAAGCTTCAAAGTCAGAGTTTCAATCTGGTAGTTATTGTGACCTACACAGGAATGCATTAAATTGGAAGCATGCCATGCCTTAACGGAACAGGAATGCACAGTTGTCGAGGAGCTCGTGTCCCGTAAACTTTTGTGGCTGACTGTGCATTGCATGCTCATGAAATCTAACCCGATGCCTTGCTTGACATCTGTATTTTCTTTCTGTACTGTCATTTTTTTTGCACCACTTCATTTATTTTGAATAAACTAAGCACTTACTGTGTTTCTACAACTGCACCCTTGTGCATTTAAAGGGACATTAAAGAGAAACAAATAAACTTTGTACAAACTGGTGTATTTCAGAATTTTATTTTTGTTAATTTCATGGCAAGAGGTTATAATACAGGAGAAAATAGACTAAGCTCCCACTTTTTGAAGGCTATTTCGTCAGTATGACGTTGCAGATTTCAAAGTATTCAAAGATTTCAAAATTTCAAAGCTGGTTGTGGTGCAGAAAGAAATTGCTAAAACTTGCAGTTCTTGGCTCCTTCACAATACTACTTTGCACTATTCCATCCTTGCCGATAAAATATCGACTAGGCCTGAACAGGGGCCGTCAAAATCCACAACATCGTAGCGGTTCATTGAGGGAACTTCAAGTCGGCCGCAGCACCAATCTTTCACTTAGCTTGTTTCATGGATTATCAAGCCTCCTCTCGCAGTAACAATTGCTTTTTTTTTCATATTGCAGAAGGGTAATTTACTAATGCAGTCTAAATTTATTTCTAGTTAGTGTCCCTTTAAAAACCCAAGCATTTGTTTCTATATGCCATGAGTAGAATGACTTGTGTGCCATGGCAGGCAGATAAACCTCAACTTCTTAAGTTCTTCAAAATTCACTTCTAAAGCACCAATTGGGCGCAGTCATTCAACATCGTGAGTGGTATTAACCCGTATTACATTAAAGAAATCTGCATATCTTTATTTTTGTGTTTGGCTTTCTTTTTTTTTCGTTAATGGAAAAGCAGTGGTCATAAAATAGGCTGATGATGATAAATAGAAAAGCGTAAAATTCTTCATTGTGAGTTACTATGACCTTAGTGCTATTTGGGAAAGGCCCCTAAATTGCATGTGTTCTCCACAGAACAAAGTGTGCGTTGTTTTTTGCTGAGGATAAGTAGTGGAAGCCTTCAAAGCAAACCCAGTTTAGTGTTTAACAAGTGTAAGCTTTATAGACGTTTTGGAAGTGGCATTAAAGTGGTGGCGAGGTAGGCGTTTATTCACGCCTATCCGCATGTAATGATGACGTGACGGGTGCTTTCAAAATGGTTAGCTGTGCGAGGAAATTCTGTGTGCTTCAAATTATCCTTTACCTGGGACAGCTATCAATCGCAATTTTTTTCATTTCGTCAGATATGATGCGAGAACTTCCATTTCTCAATTGTGATGAATTTCAAACAGATAAGCTCCACATTGCATACTGACAAGGCCCGGTAAAAACTTTAATTCAAAGTTTCAAGCAATGTTGACTAATATATGATGTGAAAGTTGGTGTTTAACAATATTGAACACTTCTGCAAGTGTTAGAAATTGTATGCCACTAAAAAAAAAAATTGCAACAGCTGTTTCTGAAGTGTGCAAGGTTGTGTACGTGTGATGAATAAACTACATTTGTTTCCATGTTCTTCTCGAAAGTGAGGTCATTCATGACACCTGCTAAAAAAGATGTAATGGTGGGGTGCTTTGAGATGCTCAGTTTTCTTTCAGGCTTACTTCTCATCGTAAACAGCTTATTGCCTGTTCCGTCCTGGCCAATATTAAAGATGAGCAATGCTTTATATTCGAGACAATCATTTCCTTATCTTGCTGTTGATATCAAGAAAGTACTCGGAGGCAGAATTAATAGAACAGGTATGAAGGAGCTAGTAGACACATTTTTGCATTTATCTTCTTGAAGACCAATAGGCATTTTTGTTGGGCTGCCTAGATATGAATGAGCATGTAGAAACATTTGTGTGCTTGAACACAAATAGGCTTTTCCATTTGCCTGCCTTTTTTTATGTGCACTCAAGAGTTTCAACTGAAATTTGAGGTGCAGGCTCCTTACACAGTGTGCGTATCATCTGGACACCTGGACATGCCTCTCTCCATGTTAATGAACACGCTAATGTAGTAGCCTGAGAGCTTGCTAACCGGGTGCCATTTGAAGAGCTGTACAACCCAGATGATGCACCAGCAGTACTGAACTACACTGAAAATCTACAACTTTACAGAGGTAGCAGGAGGCTCTTACCCCCATCACACCATTCCCTTAGCTGAGAAGATGCCGTTGCATGGTGCATGGTGACAGCTACAAACTAACTCATTCCAGTGTCTCTTACCTTCCCCTCTTCCACCGCACACAATATCCCTCGTACTGTCCCTACTGCGGAGCAAAACCTTCACCTTCCTCCTGGGAGACTGCGCTGACCAGCTTAGACCCGCAAAAGTGGGAATGGCTGATCCAGCAGGCATGCGGAGTGGCACAAGCCAACTCCACCCCATGAGGAAATAGCCCCCCTCATTAACAATACATTTCTCTCTCTTTCTATCCTTTCACAAGCGCATTGCCTCTGAAGGAAGCTGAATGCCAGGCTGGGGTATGCTTGCCCCCATTTGAACCAGTGGGCACCCAGCGACAGTGGGGCATCGAGCCCATCACCTCCCGGAACTGATGTGGGTGCTATATGACTAGGTCATGGCGGTGACACAAATGTGCAGCAGAAATGAAGTACAGACTATATGTTGCGACTGAATTGCAAGAATGTTGCACGTTTGAATCGGAGTGTCCAAGTGGCTTATCAAGTCTAGATTTTATGGTGATTAACAGAGCGACCATGATGCCACAATGTGGGTTGTTTGCAACATACTTTATTCACCAAGCACAACGCTCACCTAGGCAACACTGAGAGTTGGAATCCACTCGCGTTGAACAAGAGCATGAAGACGCAAGTTTTCATGCCCCCATTTTACAGGACAAATTACGGCTCGGCGTCTTCGAATCGGCAATTCAACAAGAGCGCCGTGCTTATACGAAGTTTATACAGTTCCTGCAGTGGTGGTTGTGCTACAAATTTTACAAGAACACACAGTAATTTGTTGCCTTGAGAACTTGCAAGGGCAAATGTATGCAGCCATTATATTCGCATACTTGCACATGGCCGTCAACATTGGAACTACCGAATGTTCATCCTTGTATCAAGATTCCTGAAGCTATCCAATGTAGAGCATGTCCAGTATGGGTACAGACATCTTTTGTTCTCATGAAGCAACATCACAAAACAACCCTTTGCATATGGAAACAACTGCTGAACTGATTTGAATGATGTTTGTGACATTTAAGAGAAAGATTTACTGTGAATGAATCAGAATTTTAATTTAGAACCACGAATATTCTACATGCCCACTATGGTTGCTTAGTGGCTATGGTGTTGGGCTGCTAAGCACAAGTTCGTGGAATTGAATCCCGGCCACGGCGGCCACATTTTGATTGGTACGAAATGCAAAAACTCCTGTGTACTTAGATTCAGGTGCACATTAAAGAACCCCAGGTGCTCCAAATTATTCCGTAGTCTCCCACTACGGCGTGCCTCATAATCAGATCGTGTTTTTGGCATATAAAACCCCATAATTTAAAGATATATTTAAATTCTACAAAGATTGCTTAAAATCGGTAAGCTTAACAAAGAAAACAAGAGTTAGGTTTAACTTACGCAACCCTGCGTCAAACACAGAAATTGCAGTTCTGTGAATTTAATTTAAGCGTCTCATGTGGGCAAACATGATGTACGAGTTCACAGTTATGAAACTTGAAATTACTAAAAGCTTATTTTTCAAGGGTCCTACTCGCGAATTAGTGGTTTGTTACAGAATGTTGTATGTCGCCGACCGATAATTCGGACATGCTTCACGGCGTTGCCACTTGAGCGACCAAAATTTCAGACACCTTACAGCGCGCCATGTAATAATTCAGGTTCCAACTGTGTGACCGTATGATAATTTAGCCATTGAGTTGAGCAGAAATAGCTATATTTTCGTTTTGATATGTCGCCTCCTCAAAGCCTATGCATCAACTGTGATTTCGTTTACCTGTAGCGATAGCCTGACAATGGTCTAGATACGGGCCGCTTTTTCGTAGCGATGCCTTCTGCTCAATTCTATGCAGCTCTTTATCTACTGTTTCTCGCCAGCTAATCCCGTTGCTAATGTGTGCAGAGCGTCGCCTGACCACTGACAAAGCACAAAAAGCTCGAAAATGAATAGCATAAAAGTCATTGCTAGAAAATTGCGGCCATGGAATATCTAAGCCAAAGGCAAGTATATGTGTGCACTGCAATGCATTGACAAACTTTGGGTATATTCATTTATTTTATTGTCAAGAGTGGTAACGTTCACACCATTCTTTAGAAAATTTTGTAATTTTTAGGGCTCACTTTTGTAGGGTACTTTCGTTTTCATTATATTTTGCGTGATTAGCACCGGATGCGTCGACGGGTGGCAGCATTTTACACTGTGGTACCATGCTTAGTACTGTGACAATGACGCCGTCGCTCATTGACGCTGATGTGTCTTGTGCTATAGTTACGCGAAATCGAAAAATGAAATTCTGGAGTCTTGCATACCGAAACCATGGTCTGATTATTATGAGACACGCCATATCACCGGTTACTCTGGATTAATTTTGACCACCTGGGGTTCTGTAACTCGTGCCCAATGCATGGTACCACGGGTGTTTTTGCATTTTGCCCCCATCTAAATGCAGCTGCCGCGGTCGGGATTTGATCCCGCGAGCTCAGGCTTAGCAGTGCAACACCAAAGCCACTACACCACAACGGCGGGTGCGTGAAATCGAAGGTATACCTGGAAAGTGATGATCTGAGAAACTGCACACATATTTTTTGCAGTTTGTGGAACAAAATCGTTTATTTTCGAGCAGGTCTGGTATTTCAGACTCCCGATTATATTCGGACTTTTTGGCAGTCCCCGTCGAGTCCGAATTGTCAGTAGGCCGATTTTCTTAGTACAATAATTTGGTCTGCTTTAGGCATCTCAACAGTTGCAGTCTGCAGACTGTTTTTATTATCAAGAGTGGTAACGTTGACACCATTCTTTCTAAAAGTTTGTAACTTTTAGGGCTCTTCAGTGATGGAAGCGGCACTTGGTCTCCTAGAGCAGCTATAGGAGCATGAAAAATCAGTTTGCAGTAGAAATATATGCCTTCGGAGCACAAAAGTTCGCTGTTTGGAGCAAAGAAACAATGCTTTGGAGCAGTAACTTGCTGCTCCAATGCAAACAGGAAGCTCTGTATGCAGTTAATGAAAAAAAGATGCTGTATTGTTTGAATTAGTTTTGAAAAATTACATCCACTGTGTATTATACCAAGATGAAAGTATCTTTCTTCAACTTGCTGCTTTATTTTTCTAATTAATGAATGAGAAGATATTTAACCCCAAACTTGCAGTTACTTTTGCATTTCAATAAATAGTTGAAACACTATCCTTGGCCTCTTCATCCATTTCATCTGCTAAATGTTTAATTTGTTAAAGTATTTCATGTGCTGAAACTCGTGTCCACATGTGGGATATGTACAGCTGCCCAATTCGTTAATAATATGGTGCGAGCGCCATATCCTTGTATATTAATGATTCGCCAGGATAAGCAGGATAAGTCGCAGCATGTGCTACACAGGCAATGTGCCAGGAACTACTGCAAGCTTGCCTAAGATATACTTGTGTGCTTACTGGACTGGTCAGTGCTGGCACAAAGCTCCAACCTAGGAAAATCGTGTGTTGTGCAGTGTGAAACAATGCGCGATGCACATCGGGCTGCGCAAAGTGTCCCTCTGGCCACAACCATCACATTATTTTAGGTAGAGACTATTTCAACGAAGCACAGAGCAAAAGAAAAATTTTTTTCATACTGTTGGCATTGTAAAAAGCAACAAAATTGATTTGCACTGCTAAAGTGTTTTCTTTCTCTTCTCTGTTTGGTTATTCGGAGCAGGTGCATGTCAGCATTGCTATGGTTCAATACTTGCGATAAAAGACAGTTTGGCACTACATGTAGCAGCATTTTCTTCATGGCGCAACACTTCTATCAGTGGTTGTTTAAAAAATTTATAAATAAAGAGCATCTACTTCCTACAGTCTGTAGGCTTCATCGTATTCTTTTTTTTTTTTTTTCAAATTCAGTAAGGCTTATAAATCAGTGCGGTAGCTGCTGAGAAAAAAGATTCCTCTGCTTTCATGTACTTTGGTAGCTCACAATTCCGCCTCGAAAATGCGGATTGCAGCTGAAAGTCGCACCTGCAACTTGTTGCTTAGGATTATAATTTTGTAGCCATCATGTAGCCGTGGCCAACCATGAAAATGCCGTGACCATTGTAGAGAAACAAACCTCCGAGCCAACAAGATGAACGCTTGCCATCTCGCAGGAAATACACGCAGCGGAGCAACATAAAACAGATTTTAATTGGTTTCCCCAACCATCAAACATTACAAGAGAGACTGTAGCATATCACGAAATGAAGAGAAGTAGCACTACATGTGCTTCTGGGCACTGCGTTACAGATGCTAATGGGCACAACACCAATGGCTCCGGGAAGGGGGGTCTTGCTTGTGGTCCGCACACCGCTTGGTGGGACGACGACACAACACTGAGAGATGGAAGCTCTTGCACACGCGCACACACATTGTGGTCGGACAAGCACGCTCCGATGACACTCCTTTCCACCTGTGATTCTTATGGACAATATGTACATGATGGACAGGGGGGGGGTCCTTCCTGCCTTACTGGTTTGCGCTCTCGCAGGCATCGATCCAGTCACTGTAGACATCGATGGCTTCCGAGAGGTCTGAGGTGTAGGACTGAGTCAAGGCCAGCACCCAGTTTGCTTAAGTCGCTGAACCCTGTAAATAAATCTTAAAGTGACACTAAAGAGAAACACGAAATCAGTCTAGATTTAAATATTCTTTACGAAAAACTGTATTTTCATCTATTTTGTCATAAGAGGTTCATTACAAGAGAAAATGAAGGTCAACATTCCATTAAAAAAAAAAAGTTTGTGCCGAAACCGCAGTGCCTGTAAGCGAGTCCGACGTCACGGATGTCCAGGTATATTATCTCACTTCGGCTATTGTGGTACCCTAATCGTTTTTGAAACTGCAAAGTTCAGTCTTTAGCTTCTTTAGAATGCTATGTTGTGCCTCTTTATTGATAAACAAAGTTAACTAGGCCCAAACAGATGGCATCAAAATTCATTCCATCATGACAGCCTGGTGCAGGAACTTGCACTGTGGCAGCGCCACCTACCTTTCGCTTTTCCATGTTTTCAAGCTCATAAAACCTCCCTTCGTAGCAAGCGCAGCTCTTTTGGTACTATGTAAGGTGGATTCACTAATGCAGCTCAACAAATTTTTCTCTCTCGTGTTTATTTGTGGGGTTTTAATGCACCAAAACTACACAGTGGTTCATGTGGGACAGTTTAGTGGAAGGCTCCGGGTTAATTTTGAGCACCTGGGGTTCTTTAAAGGGATACTAAAGGAAAATATTAAGCAGAGTTAGATTGATAAATTGTTCACCTGAAAGTGTACCGTTGTTTTCGGTGCCTTAATGTTGGATTTGTTGTGTAGAAAATTGCCACCGAAGGCCCTGCTGTTGCTCCTCCATTTGAACTCGTGCACCAAAACTGACATGCTGACAATCACACAATCAGGGCTATGCTGCTGTCTGTGAATCAGCCAGTGGTTGCATCACATGAAATGCACCATACTCCAAAACAGGTGAGCCACTAAGATTTTCCTTTTTCTTGCTTACAAAAGCTCTGTTCTCACTACAAATGGCAAATTCGTTATTACACGAGCTTAATATTTCAATCTAACTAGACTTAATATTTTCTTTTAGTGTCCTTGTAACATGCACCGAAAGCACAGCACACAAGCAATTTTGTAATCTGCCCTTGTCATTGGAATGAGACTCTGGCAGGGAGTCGAACCTGCAATGTTGTGCTATGGAGCAAAACATCATGGCAACTAAGCTACTGTGGCAGCCATAAATCTTGTTGCAGCATTCATGTTAAGTAGCAAGCATTTTGGTTATTTTATATATTGGGCTTTTCAGCAGTGTGCATGCTGACACTTGTTGCAGCATTGCTTGAAGTGTGGGTGTTGACGATAGTTTCAGTTTCACCAAACAGTTGTGTTACGTGGACACAATTACGTGTCAAGGAGCGCCAAATTACTAGTTGTGGCAACTTGTGCATTAGTCAACCTTCTGCACTAATGCAGGAACATGGATCATTTCTTATGAAGCACGATTCAGCAACAATGTAAATAGCGACTTTCAATTGTGATTTATTAGGTGGCTGTTAATTAGTATACCACGTGTAGGAACATAGGGGGACCTACAAGTAGTTTTTTTTTTAAATATGTGTGATGCAACTTTTTTAAAGAAAGGTAACAGCGTGTGCAAAAAAAGAAAAGTCATTCAGAGTTATCGTTAGCAGCATAAGCAGAACACTCAGAAAGTATCAAGATTCATAAGAAGAAATGTAACTGCCTGAAGTTATACCCCGCAACTAAGGATACAGTTTATCGCCGTCTGAAAATCTTCCAGGCATACTCTGCAGGTGATTCGACCTGTATTCCGTTGCCGGTCCCTGAAAAGCAGAAAGAAGAAAATACATCCCTTGAGTAAGCTCACATAAGAACTAGGTAAGCAATATATAGACTAATATAACGCACGGTCGCACCAGCAACAACCAGTGTAGATAACCAGACGCACACGACTTCCGAGTTCGCGGACCTGCAATTTGACGCATTGTAGTGGCGTCGTTACTGCAGCCTCATGCGCCACAATGTAGCGTCGCGTCTAGAAACGACCAACTTCGCGGACGTAACCTACGAGTCACCGTAGGAAAACGGTAAAAGGTTTTCCGGGGACTTACATTTTGACTTCGCACGACCGTTCGTGGTTGCAGAAGGGGCAGTTAAACTGCGTCTCCAGTGGTTCGATGTTCTTGCGCTTCGGAGGCGGCTTTCGCTTGCTTCTGCGTCTTCCCATCCTTCAAGCTCGGCAAAGAACGGGTCCAAATGAAATTCCTGTCGGAGTGATAGGGCACCAAATAAAGGTAAAGAAGCGTCACTAATGCTCCGATCAGATGCGCGCCATTAATTAAAAAAGAAACGTCGCCATCAGCTGTTTCACTGAAACGCCCAGGCAGGCGTGACAGGTCCGAACAGCTCCTGCCGCTCCCGGGCTGTTTTATCGGATCATCTGACACATCATTAAAGGCCAACTAGCCAAAAGCAGGTCGAGGCAGCGTGCTGCAAAGAAAATGCAGCTTGATCAGAGTACACGTCTCAAATTTTCACCCCGAATGTCGCAGAGCAGCCGAAGTCTGTTCACGGTTAAGTTATACCGCCAAGACGGGGACAACGATTTGGCGCGATAAACAACGCACGTGCAAGTTAGAATACCGCACAAGCCAACTCACGATCGCCTAAAAGTACGTGGTGAAACGATGGTTAAAAAAACACTAAAATTAAGCGCGCTGCTCGCTTACCTTAGAAACTGCAGGCCTTTCCACGGCGCGCTTAAAAACGCTACCGCTGGGCGTCGCCACTGGCGTAAACGTTCAGAAACGTATTAAAATTTTAATCGACAAAAAATTTACAAAGAACGCCTTTTACTAAATTCTAGTTGTTTTAAAGTAAGTGACGAAACGTATATTTTTTATTATTTATAGCCAGTAAGGAGCGAAACTGAGCCTTCCCAGTAAGGGCCTATCATCCAAATCAGATTTTTGATTGCTGTTTCTTTTGTTCTAGTTCTTGTTTCTACTTCCGTGGCGCCGTTGTGTGCGTTTTGATTTCGCATGCAAGTTGCGTTCCTCGAGTTGTAGCGGTGGTGCGTGCGCGGTGCGACAAACGCCGATGGCTTAGCGAGCGGAGATATTCAGACGACGAGCCGCTTCGCCCGAGCATCATGTCCCGCATCCCAAAGCCGCAGCAGCTGAAAGCCCAGCAACGCAGATCCAACCCGCAAGCATGCTTCGATCTCCAAAAGAAAGAGCCCGCGCTCAGCTTGGATTTGATAAAGCTGGCGCGCAGGAGCGGTCAGCTTAACTTGACTGGGAGAGGCATGATTGACGGTGAGTAGACATTTACAAATAATAACGCGCTCTTCCATTTGCCACGTTTGTTGTCAGCGCACGAAACTGGTTTCGAAGTCTCCCCTACTTTGTAGGAGACGTTCGTGTCCTTCAGAGCTGGCAAGAACAAAATATACTTTTAGATCGCCGAGCGGAGATCGCTGTCTATCGCGTTGCTCTCAAATAAACTTAACCCGCCAAGGGCACGCGTGTTGCCGGAGCATGTAGCTGGTCCAGATACACAAACTCGTCTTGCCGCCGGAATAACTGCGTGCATCGTAGCAGGCGGGATGAAATCCGTGAAATGTCATAGTGGAGCCGTCTGACAGGCGATGATTAATATCTTGCACGCTTTGACTCTCCATGTACTTCTACAAGTGTCACGAACAAGTCTTGCCAACGTTTTCGCCGGCTCGCAGTTTTGAATTAATTCAGCGTGGTTTCGCTTATATATAACCGCAAACCGCGGTACAGTACGTGCTAAATTTATATCCCGTAGTTCGCCGTCACCCCGTGCACCTCGCCTTTTGCGTCTCGTGAGCTCATTTTGTAGCACGTCCTTGAAGCCTAATTGTGGATATGTATACGCTGCACATCAAATAAGAAAAGTCGAGCGCATAATAGTACGTGGACAGCTGTCACGGACCACTTGCACTGAGTGATGCCTCTGTCTCTCATGAACGACGTGTTTATATCCCAATTTGCTTCGTGCAGGGCCGCTTCGCTTAATGTGAAGTCCACGTTTTCTTTTTTTTCCCCCGGTACTGCGCTAACTATAACGGCCGGGGTTTGTCGGTTAACCACGTGAGGATATATGTTCGAGAGCGATTTCTTACAATTTCCTAGTACGTGTCGCGGTTACATATACCCTGCACTGAGAAACAATGGAAGGCTTGTCTTCCTTGTATGAAATGATGAAACATATATTGTGCTCATTGTTTCTCTCGAGAATGTGTACTGCATGTATAACTCCATCAGGACCTGCTGCTGGAATCTAGATTTCCTTGCTACAGCTGCAAATTGTACACATCATAAAAGCCGGTTTATGTCGTGAAACTTCCGTGGTGACCTGAGCTGAAGAGTTAAAAAATTGGCCTCCTTGTGAAAACTATAAACATATGAATTTTATCTTTATTTTTGGCGGGGCCCAGTTTCCAACTATATACTTACCATGCATATAAGAATTTAATTAGTCACACGTTTGAACTCTGTCATGGTTATCACAAAGTTCCTGTTACTTTTTCCTACAGTTCCAGACCAGGTTTGGAACATCAACAACTTGACGGAAGAAGAGAGGCGAGGACTGTCGCTTTGCCTTGATCAGTGTGATGGTGACCGGTGGTGGCACCAGGCTGATTTGACGAAGCTGTATTTATCGGCTAATAATTTGTCTAGCCTCTCGGCTGACATTGGGAAGCTTCAAGCCCTCACCATTCTTGAGGTAGCGAGTTAGAATCATATTTTGCTGTGCCAAGCACACAGCCGTGTTGTACTCAATTGTGCATTCTTTGATGTTCATGTTTTTCACTACTACAATTATGCGCCATGAATCGTACTTCTGTTTGCACCATTTTTAGTAGCTAGTGTGCTACCCTAGTATCTTACAAATACATAGGAACTCTTAGTACGTGAATTCATGGTAGTAATTGTGCATTCACTTCTGGCTTCTGAGCCTTATTAGCACAGTTATTGCATTGGAAGGTTGGCTAGCTGTCTGGAAGGAGGTACAGTTTTTTTTTTTTGTGAGTCACAGTCCACAACCCTGTTTAATGAGTCAAATACTGACAAAAAGATATCTTGTAGTAGTATGAGCATAACTGGCAATCAGTTCTGTAAGAAGTTTTATTACTACTCTACCGAGGTGATACTGTCAGCTTTCTTGTGTTTGACAGAGGCTTTCTTACTAAGTGGGACTGCAGTGAAATCATTTCATTGATAAATTTGTGCTTGTATTTGAATGCAGCCCTCGTAGACTGTGCAGCTTGCTTAGGAAAATTTTAATTTATTTATTCAAGGTAATCTAAAGGCTATTGACACATCACAGAGGGGAGCTGCGTAACACATACCAGTATGGAACAATCCGCTTTTCATAGAAACAAAAGAAATATCAACGAAATTTCAATGGCAAATTAATGACAATGTAAAAAATAAAAATGTATCAGAAATACAAATGTCAAGTGAATACAACAAATTGCCATTAAGCAAGAATGTTATAGGCCTGTTTATACTGAGTGAAGTTGGTGGTACTATATTATACATTGCTTGATGAATTGGGTAGGTACTTATGTGTGTCGTGGGAGCTTACATGTCCAAACATTGCTTCTTGTGTACCTTGATAAACCTTGACATGGTTCTAGACATGCTGATGTGTGTTTTCCTATCCTAATTAATCTTTCCTTAATCTTAAATTTGCATCTGACTAACATTTTGCTGCAGCAAGCACAACCGTTTGTTGTTGACTGGCATAACAAGCTATCTTACATTAATATTTTTGATTGCCTTCTTTTCCTCCTCCACCTCTCCACCTTTTTTTTTTATCTGCTTTCCCAAACCACAGCTGTTGCCAATGAGCGGAAAAAGAAATGGCACATTGTAAATGTCCTCTATTGAGTGGGAAAAGTCTCTTGTTTCAAGAGGCTCAGTCCCGGTTGCAGGGAAGGAAGAGGGACACAACCAACAATTCCGCACCCTGTCTTTCTTGGCTCAGAGCATCTCGTTGTCTCCCTGACACACATGAACACACATACCCTGCCCGAAACTAGTTTAGTGTTCGCGCCTCCCGCCCGGCGCGGCAATAATTCTCATCGAGCGCAGCGTGCGGCGGAAGCGAATCCACTGCATTTATCTCTCTGCTGCCTCTACGTCCTTTTTATCTTGTTCTGCTTGGTTGACTCCAAATGGGTGCCTGAAAGAGCCTCCGAATGAATGCCTTCCTGGCACGCCGCCTGCATTTTGATATGGGGATTGCATGCATAGACGTGACTGTTGAGGCCTTGTTTCTCTAACCTGCGTCCTGTTCTCTCTCTCTTGGCTTCCCTCCCACTTTTGTATTTTCTTTTTATGTCTCTCCGCTGCAGCTGAATGACAATGCTCTTACTTCGCTGCCAGACACCATTGGGAGCCTCCAGCAACTCACAAAGCTGAACATTAGGCAAGCCCTCTACTTTTGCATACTGTGTGGCATGGAATAGTTAGTGTAAAATGCTGGCGTATGCAGTCCCTTTGTTAAAGGGGCCCTGAACACTTTTGTAACTTTTTTTATTGAGACTGTAGTTTCTTTTTACCTGAGATTTCTTTTTCTCATGTCACATTTGCAAGTGTCCTGGGTGTTGCAACATGAAGCCTAGTACACATGTTGCCCACTGCTGTATTTTCAGACTGTCATGGGTAACCATGCTACGCTGTTTTTAATCTATTCTTTTTCTGACCATTGGGCTTGTGACAATGTACAACTGCTTGCAGGCATTCTTGCAGCTGTGTATTCATTTTATACCATTACGATTTTGCTGCTATATACCAAGTTTGCAAGCTTGGAATGGTTTAGGCACTCTCTAAGTGTGACGGGAAGGAATGCACAAAAGCAAGAACAATCTACCAGGCCGGGCATTTATCAGAATTAGAGTAATGCATGAATCGCCACATTTTGGACAATCTGGATTTTCCCTACACAGTGGAAGACGCAGCTGATTCCAAGGTTTTTGCATGGAATTTGATGGGGGAAGTGTAGCTTTTATTTTTCCACTAATCAACCACTTTCAATTAAAGGAAAGTTCTGGTAGAGTTTTGAAAGGTTAGTCTGCCATTTAAACTCATCCAGGGTTTCTCCGCTGTCGCTTTTTAATCTTCAGTGAGACATTTGCAGTGATCCTAACACAGGAACAGAGTTAACGAGAGTGTCTGTTTCAGGGCCCCTTTAACTTCATTTTGCAAGTTTGAGAAGTCATTTTTGTCTGTTCTTGACTTAGGCACAAATAATTTTTTGTTGGGTTTTTCTCTCACTGTGTTGCCTTATTATCACTGTTATTGTGACACTGTTATTAAAAACCATGAAAACCTCATGAGCACCGCATCAAGAAAGCAGTTGGCAAGTTGGTTGGCTAGCATTGTAGAAAACACAGTGCGAAAAGGACAGTGGGTGAAAGAATGAGTGCCTCATTCTTTCTTTTATTCACTATTTCTTTTACACTGTTTGTTTTTTGTAACGCTTGAACATGGCATTGATATTTTTCTCTTCACCTTTCCTTTCAGTCGCAACAAGCTTCAGCAGCTGCCAGATTCATTCTATCAGCTGAAGGAGCTAAGGCAGCTGATCGCCCATCATAATGATATCGTAGAGCTTAGTGACGATGTGGGTAACCTCTCTCTTCTGGAGCTAATGGTACGCTGTTTTTGCCAACCAAGCATTCTCTTAATTTGTGTGCGCAATCCTGTATGGTGCCTGCTTTTGTAGGAGTAACACTGTACAGGGTGCTGCTGCGATAATGCCTGAAAGAGCACTGCCTCCAATATCTCCCAGATACTCAGGGACATAATCACTTTTCAAGTTGGCTCTTATTGGGAACTAGTATGTTAAGGCTGGTTCTTTAGAAACTGGTACATTAAGATTGGCAGGTTAAAATCTGGTACAGTAAGACTGGCATGTTGAGAACTGGTATGTTAAAGATTGGTAGGTTAAGAACTGGTGCATTAAAAAGCAATTTTTTGTTTATTCGCTATGGTTAGGTATTAAAAAATATCCATGTAAGTGGACACAAGGCAACCATCTCGTCATGCCTCTTATGATAAAAAACAGTTTTCTTGGTCTAGGCACTGAGATATAGGTGTAGCTGCAGCACCATGTGTCGCAGGTTGTCACATTGATGCTGCATCCTGTATTTTATATTAGCTTGTGGTATTTGAAAAGCACTTCACATGTGCTTTTTACTGCCTGTGATGACACTTGTTTGCGTCAAATGAGTGTCAGTTTTTTTGAAAGTTGACAGCAAGAGCACAATTGCAAACCACATCGATAGAGTTCCACATGCATCTCGTTTCAAATCAAGGTTGAATATTTTATGTAATCGCTTTCAGGTTTACTTTTGAAAGGTTTCAAGACACTGTGTGGAATAATGAACAAGGGGTCTCAGCAGGATATAACTGGTTATCGTTTTGTTGTCTCTTCAGGAGTACTTGAACTGCTTTAGTGGTCCGTAAGAGCTTGTTCTTGTGCAAGTTGGTGTTTAGGCTTGCTATGCATTATTCTACTTGGTGCAGCATGAAACATATTTAATAATGGAGACAGGCAAACTGACTCAACAATTCTGGCTTAAGGATGGGTCCAGTCCTTGAGGGATGTCACCATCTTGCACAAGTGCCTGTCACAGAGTCTTAATTCTGTTTATTCCTGCACGAGGTGATGAATGCTTGAGTTACCTCTCTTATGACAATGACTGAAAGAAATCTTGTCACTTGTAACAAGCATTAATCATTTCTCAACTGCATGAATTATATGCTAATTAATTCAGCACATTTCTCGGATAGCAAGCATCGACTGACACTCGCAGGGCTGTGATGTAATCTTGCTGTCCAGAAGTAACAGATCATGATCTCTTGTAAGAGGCTGCAACGAGGAGCTATTACAAAGAGACACAACTCAAGGCCGTCCAGCAGGTCTCGGCAGCTCTAGAGAGGCAGCGACCGCGCGAAACCGAGGAGAAGGGGGCAGCACCCCCAGGAAGGGGGCGGCGGCCCTCTCGGACCCACGGAAGTAGCAAGGAACCAAGACCTCGAGGAGCACAATGCACGAGACTGACGTAGCGGCCGCGTTGCGGTAAAAGCTTGTCCTCCCTGCGTGGAGGGAGCCTAACCGACTCTGCAGGCATTTTCACTAATGTTGTTCTCTCTCTCTCTCTCACTTTCCCTCTCTCTCTTTATCTCCACTATCACTATGATCAATTACGAACTCTTTTGTCTTGTTTTGCATTCTGGACACCATAAGGAAAAAAAGAAAACTGGAATATTTATGAAGGGAGCTGTGTAAGGGGGGGGGGGGGGAGTCCGTTTTGCTGTGCGAATATGCAGAATTGTCATTTTGAATTGCACTGTGTTTTTACTGTGGCAAACTCTAGACTTATTGCCATTGTAAAAGTGCCTCCTTCCTTCACCATGAAGTAACATGTTGTAAGGCTTTTCTTTGTTGCTTCCAAGTTAATTATTGTGATAAATTAATGATAGTTTGTTGAGTAATATCAGGGTTTATTGATAGCTTTTTCAGTTTTTATTGCCTTTAATAATAGGACTTTCCTATTTTTTTTCCTCGTTGTGCCAGAACATTAGTTGCCATAAGCCATGGCATTTGAATTGCGTGCTGGTAACTACATTTAATTGCAAGTCAATGTAGTGTGTGGTAATAATTTTTTTCTTCTTGCTAATTTATTCACTACAGGACCTGAGCCATAACAAGCTGACCTCATTACCGGCCACGATAGGGTTTCTTTCTCGAGCAACCAATGTAAATCTGTCATACAACTGTCTTGCTGAGCTTCCTCCTGAAGTTGGCAGCATGAATGGTAATACATGCGTTACAGTTCAGAAATTGTTGGCAGCATAGCAAGTGTACAATTGAACCTCAGTACAGTTTAACTTTATTATAGCAAGTCATATCTGACACAAAAATAGTACTTTCTTAATATCTGATTTAGTTATCAGAAAAAAAAATGGTTTACTTTGTTACATCTCACAAGGCATTATATCTGTGTTTATTATTTATGGTGTGAATTATAACCAAATGGGTTATAATGAAGTGATGGATTAATGAAAAGAAAAAATAAAATTTGATTTCAAAGCCTTAAATAAATACATAGTGTTAGCATTCTTGCCAAATCCTGGTTAGGTAGCAAGCGTACTTGGCATCACAAGAGCCTTTATGATGTCTGCTGCTGTGAATATTCTGTTGCCAAAAAAAAAAAAATGTCTCATTATTCCTTTCTAGTGCAGTGGCTCTTGTAGGAATCGTTATGCTTTTGTCAAATATTTGACATGGCAAAAAATGATGAGAAAAACAAATCTCGCAAAGCTAAGCGTCAGCATCTTTAATTACATAATTTGTCAACATGGTGATGCTAATAAATATGACCCTCCATGATCTTTCACAAATGGCTATGCATCATATCATATTAATGTCAGGTCTATGGGCTGTATCTTTAGAGCCTGCTGCCTACGGTATATAGGTGACAGCGAAGTGGTCTTTAAATAACTTATGATTGAAATTATTTGATTGTGAATTAAAAAGTCTGAAAAACCATGAGCCATCCGCAATACCTTGAGGAGTTGACAGTTCATGGGAAAAGCCTGTGACATGTTGCCAACTCCACTGAGATTTTTTTCCTGTTGTGCATCTCCACTTGTCTATCTGTTTTCGTGCTAGCTGTCGATCTGGTGTTGTTCAGATGCACAACAGATAAATTTTGCACTTCAGCAATAAAATTTTGTCCAGAAAGGGTTAAGATAGCTTCCACACATGGTTAGGGATAGTGCAAGGAGCTAATGCAAAAACAAAAAAAAGATGGCAAACAGTGCTGAACTGGCACGCACTGCCCTCAACCATGAATCTAGACCAAGTTTCCCTCATTTATGCTCTTCAGAATGTATTTTTCTTAATAATGATGAAGCTCCAAGCTGGTGAGCATAAAATGTGGTCCTGGACACGTTTTTCGTTATTGCTGTTTGCATTTATCAGTTGGCATGCTTATAATTAAACTTGCTAGTTCAAACTATTAAACAATTAAACTCCCTTCATGCCTAGGAAAATTCATTTAGCTGCACTAAATGAGTACAAAGTGTGTAATTGTATGATAATTGGCTGTAAATCTTACAAAAATGCTTCTTTTGTTTTATTTCAAGAAGACTGGCATTCAAGTTCAGTAATGGGGCTTTCAGTTAGGTGCTGTGCACTAAGGGTGTGAAGTTGAGAAGTGACCAACCTGATGACTATGAACAATGGCACGTCGACAATACATTTCATAAGTAGCTTTTGCAGTACAGTGAAACTTCGTTAAACCATAGTTGGCCGGAGTTCTGAAAAAGTATGTACTAAGCGGTAGTACTGTTTAACTGAAATAGCAGGAGATCGCGCCCACTTACCAGTCAAAAACGCAACATGGAACTCGGAGAGAGTGCGATAAAAGGGGAAAAAAGATGCAGTATTTATTCACTTCGCGTGACAAAACTGTTATTTTCGTTTGATGCTGCGGCGGCCTATCAGCGATGACAGTGGCCTCAAACTTACTGAAGCTGCGTGCCAGCTTTTCAGCCAGCCCCTTCTTCTCGACAAACACTCACTTGGCAGATTGCTCGTTGGCGTTATGTATTCTTTATGCAGGCGCGCGGTAGCACTGCAGAAGTCGCGGGGCGCCTTTTTTATTGCGGGGGGCTGTTCTCCTCGCGACGATGGCATTCCTGAGGCTGACGTAACGCGCAGATTCTGCCACTCTCGGGCCTGAATCGCCTGTGCTGTCGCTTTCCGTGTCGTCCTCATCACTGTCGCTAGTTGACACTTCAGCAACGATGGCGAAAAGCAGAACCTCGTAGCCGACATCTCTTCGCGCTCGCAGCAGCGCTGGCGAGCAACTTCTTCGCGTTCCAAATGCCACACACCGTAGTCAACAGCAGATATCCCTGTCGCGGGCCAGCGCCGAATTTTTTGTGTCACGTTCGATAGCACGAACGATGTCTAATTTTTCTTCTATGCTGAGCACCCGGCGTCTTTATTATCAGAGCTTCGGCATGATGCGAGTCCCCGCTTGCACGACGGCACAATTGTCTCTGGCATGGCACCAAAATGATGTTGATGTTGATGTGGCTTCACGCACAAACGCACCGAGCATTTGGAGGCCATTGTTCCAATCTCTGAGGCTCGTTGTTCTGCCGGGCCGCCCGATGAAGATGATGCACTGCTGTGTTTGTGCAACGAAAAGTGGAAACACTACATGTTAACCGACACGTATGCAAAAAGCTGGTACAGTTTATTTGGATACAAAACACATTATGTTCAATGGCTGCTGAGTCAGGGATTTGACTTTACTACTTTTAAAATGAAACTACTGTTTAAGTGGGTACGGTTTAACGAGGTTTTAGTGTATCTGCATGAAATAGGCCTCCATGCGTATACTATTTAATGTCATTTTGACATCATGTCGCATGGCAGCCCAAGTGAATAAAAAGAAAATATCAATTGCTCTCGTGCTGTCAGATATTGCATGCAATGACCAAGATTTTGGGTCTCAATTGTCTAATGCTACATATTAAGTAAATGTCTCTGTATAATCATAGTCTTCTTTTTTTATAATCTGTCAACAGCTTTGCAAATCCTGGATGTGTCATCCAACCGACTAAGGAGCTTACCAGAGCCCATCGGTTCACTCTGCCATTTGGAGCAGCTGTTTGCACAACAGAATGATCTCACAGTACTGCCACCTTTTTCAGGTTGTGCGCGGCTCAAGGCAAGTTCAAACAAGTGTTTGGTACGGCCATTTTTTACAGTATAGTTAGCAGCGAGGGTTTGTTACTGTGTCTCCAGGCAGCCATGTAGTTGTCACCTAGAATGAACACATCGTAGTCATCACGTAACACAAATTCAAGCTTGGCTTTGTGGATAAATCACCCCTGATGATACCTATGAGGCATGAGTTCTTTGAGTGCACTGAGAGATTTGCTCACGGCACGAAGAATTCCATCCATTGTTTTTGGTCTTGGATTACTGTAACCAGTCACTAGCGCCATCTAGGTGCTGCCATGTTAGCATGTTTTGTTTTGGCTTCAGCTATAGTGGGCAGTGGTTTCTTTTCTATGGAATTTAGTAGCTTTCATGATATGGCCGAGGAAAGCAAGTCTGAGCTTCATAGCTTTCTTCTTCAAGATGAAATTTGGGTGTGCTCTTTGACAAGATCAAATTATTAGTAGTTTGTTTAACATGAACCTTCCTGTACTTTTTCCATGTCCAAGGTTAATGACAAGAGAAAAAGAAAAGATTAGATTAGCAAGTTGTGTTATGATTTAACAAATGAGTCATTGTGTTAGGTTGCATGCTTTACTGGATGGTATGTTTTTGCAATTTCCAAAGTTCTGTAAAAGGCGACTTTGTAACTGCAGTTAAACCTCTATAGAAGAAAATTCTCAGTATAACAAAGTATTTAACTTTTTGTGACTTCTTGTTCATAGGACACCATTTATTTAGAACCTAAATTGAATGAAATGTGTTTATATGCGATTTTAATGTAACGAAATTTCACTGTCGCCGCAAAAGAATACCGAGACAATAAATAAGAACATCTGCGGTCACAGATGGTCAGATGGCTGAATTGCAAACGGCGGCTTGCGAATGCACCTCTGAAATTGTACATCGCTGTTCAACCAAGAATGACTGCCGAAGCGACTCAGTCCAGTCTATCGTGTCTTGTGCGCTGTATGCATGGGGTGCGAGTGAAAACCCGCGAGGGTGAGCCGAGAAGGTGGCATTATGAGCGCCATCTTGCGTCGTTCCGTGCAAGCAAGGGAAAGGAGAAAGCTCGCGGTAATGTGATCAAGCATGTACGAGAGGAGGGGAGAAAGTGGGGTGCAGTTTGGTGCACATTTCCTTTTACAGTGCAGCTCAGCACATGTGCAGCTTGCGCCTTGTTTTAGAGATGACCAGCAGCATGTACAAAGAATGGGTGTGCCAAGATGATGTGTCATCATGTGTGCTGTTTTCCTGCACATTTAATACTAGAGGTTGCATTATCAGCCATGGGGGTGGAGTAAGTGTGTCTGGCTTTGATTTATGCCACCAATGTGAAGATATCGTTGACATTTCATGAAACTGTATCTGTCATTCCAACTCTGAAATTCAACAAAATTGTAATATTTTTTCATTCAAGTTTGCTTTTTTTGATTGCCTGATAATTCAGAAAATTTTGCCGCCTTTTCCATATAAAAATAGTACATCGATGACCGTACATGTTGTACAAAAGATCAAATTTCAGTGGAACAAAATTTCTATATAACAAAGCAAATTGCCGATTTTACTGATTTCGTTATTATTGAGGTTTAACTAGTACAGTCGAACATTTTCATAATGAAGTCATGTCCAACACAAGATACCTTCATTATATCCAATAATTATTATAAGCATATATTTGTTATCTGCTTGTACTGGTGAGAACAATTTTAGATTAATTTTGTTATATCCCATAATTTGTCGTATCTGTGTTTGTTATAAATCGAGGTCAGACTGTATCACTGATAGCATGGTTCTGTTAGGGTAACTGCTGCACAAGTGCTAAAGTTTAATTTAGGTGTTCAAAAGTGCATTGAAATACATCAAACAGGCTTATTCATATGTATCAACAAAAACTGTGAATTGCAGGACTGTGGCTTATACTAAACCATTGCACATATTGCTCATGTCAGTCTTTCTGGAGGGCTTCTGTACCCTCTGCATGTTGATCTTATCAAGAAAGTTTGTGCATAGCCTGAAGAATGTGACCAGTGCAGAACAAGGATGAGGTGGACAGTCGAATTTCAAATGCTTTGTTTTGAACAGACCTACAATTTCGAGGGTGCACAACTCAAGCAGCCTCGAACTGCACTATGGTAGCTGCAGACTGCACCAGTGTTGTCATACGAACTGCAATGAGGCTTAAGTTGTTCAAAGTGTTTGCACTGTTTCAGAAGGTGAAATACATTGCATTGCAGGAGCTTCATGTTGGCAACAATGCCATTGAGGAACTTCCCATTGAGGTAATAGAGACGTTGCTGGGTCTGAAGACGCTGGACCTGAAGTCCAACAAGCTCTCAACCTTGTCGCCAGACATCACCATGATCCAGGGCCTGGAGCGGCTCGACTTGTCCAACAACAACCTCGCCTCACTACCCTACGAACTGGGAACCCTTGTTCACCTCAAGGGTCTCGGTGTGGAGGGGAATCCCCTCAGGGCCATCCGCAGGGACATCGTCAAGGTGGGCTTGCTTGCACTGGTGTCAAAATGGGTTAGTGCAAGATAGCAAAAAATAAAAAGTATGTAAGATACAAAGAACATGAAAGAGAAGATTGTTATCTGCCAGACAGTAGCACAAAGCTACATAGTAAACGAATACGGTTCCTCAGAATAAAAGGGTTCAGTAAGAAAACATGCCGAGAAACCTGTACAGGGCTTTCCTTTCCAGCTTTGTGCTGCAGTCAGATCGGTGACTATAGTTGAGTGACTATTCCTTTCCTTGCACCTTCTTCCATTTCATGAACCTTCCTCCACCTCGCAGACTTCCACAGAACTGATTTCCCATATACTGTGTTCATTTGGTTTGAGTTGTGAATTCTTACTTTTTAATTAAGTAGTTTTATATTTTTTTTACATACCACAATTGCCCTATTTACAGTTATTTATGTATTAGTGCATACTCTATAACCTTTAGTTTCTGCTGTCATTCCTATAATTCACATATCGTTGTTCAAACCAGTATTCTATATATCATTGTTAACATATTCTTGTCATTTATTCTTTAAATATACTTGGCATGACCCCTTTCATGCTTTGATGTTGAAACAACTACCCTCCGAAACACACAAAACCCTCCTTTACCTTTACAACATTATATGGTTTTCCGGCGAGATCCCCTCTGCTTGGAAGGAGGCTATTGTAATCCCAATTCTAAAGCAAGGAAAGGATCCTTCCTCTGTATCAAGCTACAGACCCATAGCACTAACAAGTTGCCTCTGCAAAGTATTCGAAAAAATGATTAACTGTCGCCTACTACATATCCTCGAATCTAATAAATTCCTCGACCCATACCAGTGCGGTTTTCGCGAGGGTCGATCCACCAGTGACCATCTCATACGTATCGAGGCACGTATTCGTGAAGCTTTTGTTCATAAGCAGTTTTTTTTTTTTTTAATCAGTATTCTTAGATATGGAGAAAGCTTATGATACTGCGTGGCGGTTTGGGATATTGAGAGACCTCTCACAGTTAGGTATACATGGCAATATGTTTAGTGTTATTGAAAGCTATCTGTCTAATCGCACATTCCGTGTTCGAGTGGGCAATGTCTTGTCACAGAAATTTATACAGGAAACAGGAGTGCCGCAGGGCGGTGTGCTCAGCTGCACGCTCTTTATAGTAAAAATGAATTCTCTTCGTCTACACGTACCGCGTCACATCTTCTATTCAACGTATGTTGACGATGTGCAGATAGGATTCCAATCAAGTTCTCTTGCAATCTGTGAGCGACAGGTCCAGCTTGGTCTTAACAGGGTCTCCAAATGGGCTGATGAGAACGGGTTCAGACTGAACCCACAAAAAAGCACCTGTGTCATTTTCTCTAGAAAAAGAGGCCTGCACCCTGATCCTGAAATTGTGTTGCATGGTGAGCATCTGCCCGTAAACAGGGAACATAAATTCTTAGGCATAATTTTAGACGCGAAACTAACCTTTGTACAGCACATAAAATATCTTAAAGACAAGTGCATGAAAACAATGAATATCTTAAAGGTGCTCTCACGCACAACCTGGGGCAGTGATAGAAAGTGCCTCTTGTACTTGTACAAAAGCCTCATACGCACACGACTAGACTATGGAGCCATAGTTTACCAGTCGGCTACTCCAACTGCTCTAAAGATGCTTGACCCTGTCCACCACTTAGGAATTCGCCTGTCCACAGGCGCCTTTAGAACAAGCCCAGTGGAAAGCCTGTACGTTGAATCGGATGAGTGGTCACTGCATCTGCAGAGAACATATTCGTCTTTCATGTATTTTCTTAGAGTGAACGGAAACAGTCAGCATCCCGCGTATTACACCGTAAACGATTTGTCCAGTTGCCAACTTTTTCGCAACCGGCCCAGAGTGGCACAGCCTTTCTCCATGCGTGTTAGAGACATGGCTGAAGAAACAAGGGTTCCACTGCTTGAATACCACCTTATGTCCCCTGCTATACGGCCCCCGCCGTGGCAGTGGCAACCAATAGACTGTGATACATCTTTCGTAGCTGTCACAAAGCACGCGCCCGTCGCGCATATACGAATGTACTTCCTCGAATTACAGCACAAATACTCCTCTCCTGAATTCTTTACAGACGCATCAAAGTGTAATTTTGGCGTATCTTACGCAGCGGTCGGTCCATCTTTTTCAGATGCCGGTGTTCTGCACCCTAACACAAGTATTTTCACAGCAGAGGCCTACGCGATATTGGCTGCCGTTAAACACATTAATGAATCTAATATCCCAAAGGCAGTTATATACACAGACTCTTTCAGTGTTGTAAATGCTTTGAAAACTGTCAGGAAATATAAAAACCCTGTAATTCTATCTCTTTACACAGCATTATGCACAACCTATCAGTCCAAACAGCATATCGTCGTATGCTGGGTGCCGGGGCACCGAGAGATAGAGGGAAACGTGTTGGCTGACGAGCTAGCCACATCCGTCAACGCGAACGCCTCCAACACTTCCACAACTGTCCCTGTAATGGACCTCAAGCCCTCAATAAGAAAAAAGCTAAGGGCTTTCTGGCAGTGCTTGTGGGACGAACAAACAGAAAATAAACTACATGTTATCAAGCCGTATCTTGGCAACTGGCCGCCGGTATCAAAGAACCGCCACACAGAAGTAACACTTTGCAGACTCAGGATAGGACACACATACAGCACACACGCATACCTCTTGTCCGGTGGCGATCCACCCATGTGTGATAAATGTGGTGAGCCACTTACTGTGCTTCACATCCTGCTGCAATGCACTGAATTAGACGCTAATAGGAAAAAGCATTTTCCTCTACCACACCGTCAACAAATTCCCCTTCATCCTCTTATGATCATAGGTATGGAACCGCTCTTTAAATATCAATCCTTGTTCGCATTTTTAAAAGATGTACACAGTTTTCATGTCATATCACCAGGAAATCCGTAGCACGGCCTCTTAACTGAGGTTTCTGCTGCGACAACTGCACTAAAAGAAAGCACCTGCCTCCCAGCCTTTGGGCTCAAAGGCCTCCCGGAGGCTTAGGTGGTATTTCCACATTTTTGCATTTTAGCTCCACGATCACTGATCACGCGTACTAGATCCATAGACAACTATATGTATCACTATCATAATTTTATATTATATATCATTTTACGCTTTTATGATACGGATTGATTTTAGACCACTTTACAGCCATGTCACATCCCACCATCGCAACTCACAAATCGGCGCTTAACACAACATTATCAGTCATGGCGCTCCTTGGCCATACTTGGCCCTTGCGCCACTAAACAATACACATTCATTCATTCATTTCATGCTTTGATCTCAGATGAGATTGACTGTATTTTCTAAATAGGAAAAGTTGACAGTCACTTTAGCATACACTAAAGAGGATGAAGGCAAAAGCCTGCATGCTCATGAGCCATGCATAAAATTACATTCTAATGCATTGTTACTTCCTATTACTTCCTCCCACCAAGGATCATGGATTTGGTAGATGGATGGAATAACTTTAATGAAAGGTCCTGCGAGCTACGTGGCGCAAGGTCCCACAGAGCGGGCTACTCCTACGTTGAAACCGGGAGTTGTAACTCCCTGGCCGCATGAGTGACCTAATTAATTATGTCTTCATTAACTGTGCTTTAATTAACACCAAAGGTTGTGGGTGCATATCTCACCAATGGTCATGGGCTCATCAATGGTGGCACCATCAATTTTGGTGCCATTGAATTTTGGTCCCGCCTAGATTCGAGGGTTCAACTCCCACCAAAGGTCATGGGTTCAAGTGCCTTAATTAACTATATCATAATTTGATATCTTAATGAGCTTTGTCTTAACACCAAAATTCGTGGGTTAGACTCAGCAATGGTTGTGGGTTTTACTCCCACCAAAGATTGTGGGTTCGAGTGCCTGAATTAAGTTCACCTTAATTAACACCATAGCTCATGGGTTCAACTTGCACCTAATGGTTGTGAGCGCCATCATCAATTTTGGGGCCATAACGCTGGATGGTAAATTTTTCGATAACACTGGACAACGGATTCTTTGACCCATGAGGCACTTCAGCAATGGTTGTGGGTTTTACTCCCACCAAAGATTCTGGGTTCGAGTGCCTGAATGAACTTCACCTTAACACCATAGCTCATGGATTCAACTTGCACCAATGGTCGTGAGTGCCATCGTCAATTTTGGTGCTATAACGCCAGATGGTAAATTTTTCAATAACGCTGGACAATGGATGTTTTGACCCATGAGGCACTTAAGGCTTTTGCCTTAATAAAATTAATTCGACCTCGCACTGCAATCTGCTAACCCCCTATTCATATGGTAGAGTGACTGTCCCAGAAAGACGTTGATCTGTGATTTTATCTCTGGTCCAGGACTAATTTTCCAATATACTTCAGCCAGGATGTGGACCTATAAGAGTCGCACAATGCTTAGAGGAGATGAGTGGGGGTCTGTTGGTTAATAGATCAGTTACTTTGACTTGCAAAATGTAGGCAGAGGTGAAATTGTATGGAGTGTCATCATTAGGAAATGCGCATTTGTAAAGTAGGCATGATTTTCGTCGGACAAAAAGTCAACGGTGTATGATATAGATTTTGTCTTTCAGCAGACTCAACTCATGTGGTAATGAGTATGTACGGGTCTTTAAAATTATTTGGTGTGAAAGACTGATGGAAACAAAATTTTACTTTGGCCAACTAAATTGGTTATACATGAGTGGTGAATATCATTAAAACAATGGTAATAAAGCTGCTGGGCTTGTATTTATCTAATTTTCTTATTAACAGCCTTTTATATAGCATGTAAAAAGACACGGGGACCTGGTGGTTAGCCACTATGACACATATTCCTGACCATGGCCTCCGAGATCGTCAGCATGATCAGGTGCCACCTTATCTCAGAGGTTATGCCAAGACACAGCACTGGTTCTCACCATATTTGGTTATATGTCATTTCCAGCAACTGTAAATGGGCATATCTGTTTTTTTTTTTAGTTTATCAAAAGCATCAGTTTTTGTTAGCTTTTTGTGGTGCATCCACTTGTATTTCAATTGCAATACTTTGCATCAAGGCTGCTCTATGTCTGCATTGTGTGGAACTAGGCTTCTTAAGCAATTCAAAGTTCCATTGCTGTTGGCCTCTAATACAGGACATTGTGGCCAGATACGTGCTTTGTGTTGTGTCTGAGAAACGCTGATGTATCCCACGAGTCTACAGCTGTTACCTTTACTTTCTACAAGTACAGAGAGGTACAGTGCACCTGCTGAAGTGGCTGCAAGATCGGCTGGGCGAATCACCAGAGGGTGCTGCCCACAAGCGGCTCTCCGGAGGGGCGGGCCTCAACGATGGCTCTGATCTGATCGAGTCCATTGAGAAGTTTGCCCTCAAGACGACCCATGCACTGGAACTAAGGTGGGCATTGGGGTTTTTTTTCTTCACCCATGTGTTGGCTATAATCTTCTGGTGCAGTGGGCTGCACTGTTTATTGCCAAATGAATTGCCCAGCTGCTCTACTACACGCGTTGTTGTCGAGTGTGTGGGACATATGCAGATGACATGGGGTGTTTCTTTCTTTTTTTTTTCTTTCTCTGTCTTTCAGCAAGCGATCCCTGCATGATGTCCCCGAGGAGATTTTCAAGATGGCGGCTGAATGCGATGCCAACACGATCGACCTCAGCAAGAACGCCCTTGAATCTGTTCCAAAAGGGTACATTCAGATTCTTTCCATTAGCATGACATATGAAGGCGGGGTCATAGCATTAAATGAAAGTAATTGAGTTTCATTTGGTGGCTGACTTTGATTGAATATTATCCACACATTACTATAGTGGGCAAAATATCAAAGTAAACTGAAACTTTGAACACAACATTTTCATTTTTAAGTTGGTTGGGAATTTCAGCTGAACGATTTTGTGTTGTTATAATGTGAAGAAAAAAAAAAGGAAAGTTAGATGTTTTTATGTAAGTAGTGATGTTAGTGTATAAAGCTTGGTATAGCTGTGTTAAACATGATGAATTATTGAGGGTTGATTCGTTTCTGTAAAGTCAGCTAATAAATACATGCAGTATTATTCAGGTCATAGGTAAATTTAGAACTTCACCATTTCTTTGTTCTTTTTTATTTGCAAATACCTGTTGTTTATTCATGTTCCCAGACTTGAAGCTGCCTGTCCTGTCATGACAGAGCTGAACCTGAGTTTTAACAAGATAACAGCGCTGCCGGGCTTTTTGTGCCTCGCTACGCGGCTTACATTCCTGGATTTGAGGTAAGTAAACTTTTTTTTTTAAATGTCGTTAAGTATGCTTTATAGTCGCGTTAAACTACTTAGTGAGAAAGTAGTTTAATTTAACTAATCTGCAGTCACCTTAATGAAAACTTCTTTTCGTGAATTTTTTTAGTCCCAATGACTATTTTATTGACATTCTGGTGATGTAAATAATCAGTAAAGTGCCCTGGTTAAAATTCCTTAAGGGACTCTGGCTAAGTTCAATGCCTCACCTCCATTTCAAATCCCCAAGGGAGATACTATATCGTATATTCTGGTGTACTATAAGAGTCATACTTTCACAAACTTTTAGGAAAAATTAATACACAAGAGAATTTTAAGCTAGTCATCATCATCACTTAGCAACTGTATTGCAACAGTGAAGCGTCTTGGGCCTCAACATGGCGACCTTGTCCTAGAAAAATTGCCAGTATTGCCTGATTGGCAAAGCATGGACAGTGACATCAAAGTTTAGGGTTATGCTTGAACTGCTCTGACAGTGTCATAGCAGGCGCCGCATGTTTGCTTAAAGGTTGGCCACAGGCAAAATTTTTTCCACAGCACATAGGCTTAACCAGTGCTGCTTTGCCAGGTGTTGGCGACAATAGTTATGGTTTGGTGCCGAGTCAATGCAGATCTATTCGCTGTAGCCATAGGGCTTTCGGAAAGCTGGTAAACCTCCTATACAACGAAAGTGAAAACCTGGGAACAGCTCGAATCATGCCAACTTCACGGATCCCGTTTTAGTTACATTTCTGACAGCTGATGCGTACGTAATTTCGATTGGAATTACACACTGGCTCAATAGTGAATGTGGTGGTGTTCTGCAGAACTGCATGGTCTAGCAGTTCTGAAAGATCTCTCCGAGTCCATAAGTGAATTCTTCATCTTTGGCTTTATTTGGCTATGAGCAATGTCAGTTGCAATGTGACTTGCCCACCAAAACTGTCTGTGGTACACATCTTCAAATTTATATTCCTGTGTTCTGAATACCTAAAAAATTCTGAATACTGAAATTCAAACTGAATTGAATACTGAAGAGCATAATATTCAACTGAATTTTCAAAAATATTCAATATTTGTGCAGGCCTACTCAATCTTTTACATGAAAGAAAAATTTGTCATCTGCCTGGTTATGCATTTGAATGGTTTGGCTCCATGCATGATAACATGGTAGCAAAAATAGTTATAGACCACAATAGATCAATTTATTACACACTACTAGGATCGATACCTTGTTTTGTCTCCCAGAAATTGCATAGTTTCGTATTTATTGCAACCATGTCTACAGTCGAACATGTCTCTGGACAGCCAAGGCCACAGGTTCAGTATTTAGAGCGCTGCTCTTAGGTGGGCGTTCCCGCGGCGAGCGTTGGCGTTGGCATTCTCGGCGTAACCGAGTGATCAAGCACAGTGAAGGATGAAAGAGCGAACGTGAAGCGCAGCGGGCGATGAAAGACGGCGATAGTGATGAGAGTGCGAGAAGGAAAGCGGAGGAGGAGGGTGCAGCGGGACCATGAGGTGGAAAGCAAAGGAGGCGGACATGGCAAAAGTGTGAGAACATAGGCATAGTACCGCACAAGACGGGCTCTGTGGCAATGATGGCTGTGAGACGACGCCAGAGTATCACTCATTTCTATTCACTGATGACGCCGTCAGTACGATATATGGAAACAAAGTACTGCATGAGCGGAAGTCTGTCTGTGGTGGCTGCTATGAATCGTGCCCACGCGTCACCCATTCGCTGCCTCTTGTGATCTCCCGATTAGCGGGGCAGCCGTGCCGTACTTTGCTCCATTTGCGATGTGCCACATGAGACAGGTTGTCTGTGCCAGTGAATATATTGCAAAATGACAACATGTGTAGAACTCAAATTTCGCATTAGGGAGTATCATAATTGTTGGTGAATGGTTTTTTTTCAGGAATCACGAGAGTGTAACTTGGGTATGTTAAAAGATTAAAGTGTTTACTGTTGATGAGAGGTATGTGGAAGCTTGTTGCTGGCCCTGTTTCATGCCTTATTCATCATTTTTTAGGAACAACCAGCTAAGTGACCTTCCTGGGGAGATGTCGGTCCTCTCCCATGTAAGGGAGGTCAACCTGTCATTCAACAGGTGAGCCCCAATTGCATATGGAATATAGTTACTGCATTCACACATCCACATCACCTTGTGAAATTGTTTTTTTAAGAAATAGAATAGGTAATCTGCCGACCAAAAAGGATAGGTTATTAAAAAGGTTCTAATTACCTCCTGTAGTTTTATTTTCTGTGAACAAGGCTTTCGTACAAAAGCCAAAACATCTTTAAGAGCTTTTTTTAACCTCTCCTTTTCACTCAATGTTTTGAGTATTTCATCCATTCGACATGCCTCCTCTTGACCAAACGAGATATCATTAAACAATTGGTATCACGAAGTTGTTTGATTGCTGCACTTAAAAAGCAAAGCTCACTAGCCCATAACTTTTACTGTTTGACTATGCTGCTATCTAGTGCCATTATTTCCAAATAAATTTTTACACTGAATGAAAGCATGTTTGCTTGTAGCCATGTTTTATGGCAACTCCGTCTGCATGCTTACCTATCCATATATTTGTATGTGTTACAGTCAAGCCTCTGTATAACGAAGTCGCATCCAACACGAAGATACCTTTGTTACAGCTGGAACAAGATTTCTCAAAAGTCTCGTTTTCGAAACGTTCGCTTGCGTTTGCGCGAGTTGCCAGCACTATGCTTTCGTCAGAAGTCATTAGTGTGACGAGGCAGAAGTGCCAATTCAACACTGCCTACTCTGTGATGCAAGAGGCAAAGCGAACATTCAGAAAGTGAGATGCTTGCACGATGTTGCCCCTAACGTTCACTATAAGCATATACCTTATATGCTTGTACAGTAAAAGCTCGTTAATTCGAACCGCAAGGGGAAGCCGCTTGAGTTCGAGTTAACGAAAGTTCGAACTAACGAAAGTGAAGGAAAGCAACAGTACACTGCGATTTGGAAGCAGTAGGGCATGTCAGAAAGTGATGGCGTTTGCTGCGGGCACACGCCATCTTCAAGTCAAAGCTCTGGGTCCGACTGTGCCCCACCACCGATGTGCACCGAAACGAACGTTAGCCGAGGCTTAACACCATCACAATGAATCGCGATGGCCGATACCTCCTAATCTGAAAACAGAGGTGCACAACCGATGAAGACTGCCAAGACAAAGACGCTGAACATGTGAAGATGGCGAAGGCCCTGATTCGTTGGTTCTTGATTGCAAGCGCAGCTGCGACGTACTTGATTCGCTGTGTTTTGGCGCTTGCCGCGCCGTCTCCGCACAACATTAGCAGCTGTACAAGATTTGTAAAGCCTCCGAGATTCGCAACCGGCAAGAAGTCTCGGAGGTTACGTAGAACGGAGAGGCGGCAGCCGCCGCTGGCTTCTGGCTGACCCCGCACAGGTTAGATTTTTTTCTGATTTGGCCTTCTCTCGCCGTTCTCTCAGTTTCGGAGGCAGTACAGCCTTGTGTGTAGGCAGTAGGCGTGTTTCTCTGGCCGTGTGCCAGGCGAGCGTAGTTCGAATTATCCGGAATCTTCTCGCGTTCGAATTAACGGACTGTTTTATATATAGACTTCTGTGGAGCTTGGCCGGACCAAATCGTACAGTTCGAATTATCCATAAATTCGAATTATTGAAGTTCGAATTAACGAGCTTTCACTGTATAAGGCCACGTATAACATCACTTACAATATTCAAAGCACATATGCAAAAAAAAAAGAATGTCATCGCCAAATTTTTGTCTTAGTTCTTCGTTGCCAGATCTTCTTATGCTGCCAAAATTCTTAGGCTGCCCGCTGGCAGCCTGTTTCCTGAACTCTTTGGTGTATGCAACTGCTCAGAGCTTGAAAGGGTTAGAACACCAGCTCGTTGGTACGGATTCATAGAAGAAAATGGCGCTAAAAACACGGACATGAAAGGGAGAAGACAGGACGAGCGCTGGCTGCCAATAATTTGTTTTATTATGTGTGTGTGCCAAAAGTTAGAGAACGCCACTCTGACAAGTCCTGCAGTAAGAACCACTCTTCCCGTTTGGCGCAGTGCAACAAACAAGCTGTTTATGAGATCCCCACTACGTATGGCAGAATGTATACAGTTAAACCTCGATGTAATGAAGTCGGTAAAATCGGCAATTTGCTTCATTATATCAAAATTTTGTTCTATTGAAATTCGACCTATTACGCAAATAAGTACTGTTGCCGATCGATTTTCCTTACATGGAAAGGGGCCGCAGAATTACCCAAATTATCGGGCAACCGAAAAAAGCCAATTTGAATGATAAAACAATTCATTTTGATGAATGTAGGAGATGATACGGTTTCATGCCACATCAATGATATCTTCACATTGGTGGTACGAATTAAGCGAAGCCATCCACGCTGTCGCGTGCAGTCCACCCCCACAGCTGATAGCGTCGCCCGCACTGGGACGACGCTATCATGAAAACCGCTGGCAGCGGGCAGCGAATGCTTTGTCTGCCTCTCACCCCAACAGGTCACTGAAACTCGAGATTACGCAACCTCTCACACTAGACACGTAGGAAGACAGCTTACATGATGCCACGCCATCTCGGCATGCCCAGTCTTTGCACACGCAGCAGGTTACCTCTAAAGCAGGATGCGTGACTGTGTTATGCACCCAGCCGCGCTTACAGCCATGCGCAGTCACAGCCGAGACGCGCACCAGAAATCAAGACACGCGCCAACTTACCACCCACTCCGCCCCTCTCCCTCGCGCACGGTTGAACGCGTTACCGCGAGCTCGCTCCCCTCCCCCTTTTCCCTTTCCTTGCACAGGAAGGTGGCACTCTTGAAGCCTCCCATCTTTCTTGCCTCACCCTCGCACACTTTAACTCGCACCTAAAGCAAATAGTGCGCGGTTGCGATAGGATCTTATCGCATGTGGACTTTGTATGGAGTATGATGAGGCGGTACTTCGGCGGTAACACTAACACATCTTAATGGTCGATGACGTCGGACGTGATGGTCAGAATGTGCTGAGAGCCTGGAGGGAGCTCGGTATCTTCTGCAGCAAGCAGACGAAGTGGCTGGTACTGTTCATCTTCAAGCAAATAATCGGTGTCGGTCATATGTACGACTCGTTGCCCACAACATATAGCCGCAGAAACAGAGGCAAGGAAATCCCATCCTAAAATGAGCTGGTGGGAGCATGGCGACAGCACAGCAAAATATGTGGTGTATAATGCCGTCGATCATTACACGCACTGTACAAAACATGGGAGGGCGGATAGAGTCCCCTAGAGCTGCAACCAGCAGTGGTCCATTGTAAGTTGTTGTACCTTTTCTGAGACGCTTACACAAATCAGCATGTATAACAGATAAAGTGGCACCAGTGTCCACCAAAGCTTCAACTTGCACATCCTTAACGAACACAGACATGATATTACAAGGGCGTGCTAGAGAAATTGTAGTCCTGTCGGTAAATGCAGTTTTTCCTCCGAAAATTGCATTACATAGTTTTCCGGGCAACGGTCAGAGATGAACACGGCAGGCCGGAGCGGTGACGAGGAGCAGTGGAAAGGCGAAGGTGAGCGGCGTCTGGTGCTGCTGTAACCATTCAGTGTAGCGGTTGTTGCGGGCAGAGATGTGGAATGGCGTGGAGGGGACGTGTAATGCCAGTTTTGAGAAAGTACCCCAGCAGAATACGCATCGCTTTCACTCGTGTCGTACCCGCGATGCTCATCTTGTTGGCGCTTGCGGCAAAAACGTGATATGTGGCTGCAATAACCAAAGTAATAGCATATAGGGCGAGAAGGTACTACCCGCTCGATGCGATGGGAGATAGTGCGGTCAGATGGGGCTATGAAGGCTCAAGTGGTATTGAGGGGACATTGGCCGGAGGAGCGTCACTAAACGGTGCGTATGTATGTAGAGACAACGTTGAACGGACGCCGGTTGGAGGCACGGTAGCAACCTGGGCGTTTGTTGGCAGGGGGCGAGGAGCAGGAGGGTCAACATGCGCAGAGCAAGTGATGGACGCGAGCTCCTCCTTGATGACGTCGCGCAACGCTGCACCAGAAGGCTGACAAGGAAGGACCAACGGAGATGAAAAGCCAAGGGATTGAAGTTACTCGCAAATAATCGCCCGAATCATTACACGCAGGTCAGGGTCAGCCATAGAACGGTGTTCACAGTCCGGCTGTATGCATACGGACTCGAGCTCGTCAAGGCACTGGCATGTCAAGATGACGTCAGCAACTGTAGCCTGGTTCCTCACGGCTAGCGCGTTGAAGGCCATAGTCCCAATGCCTTTAAGAATATGACCCACCCTGTCCGACTCAGCCATAGCATCAATGACACAGCAACATAGTGCAGGCACATCCTCGAATTACGATGTGTAGGACTCACCAGAGTGTTGTTTGCGAGCATCCAGAGTTTTCTTCGCAAGGGCGGAGCGAAGCGTCGGCGTTCCAAATATTTGTCGAAGCTGCCGCTTAAAGGTGGTCCAATCGAAGAAATCAATCTCATGGTTGAAAAACCAGGTCTTCACCACACCCGTGAGATAGAACAAGACATGGTGGAGCTTGAGTAGGTCATCCCACCGATTAGCAGAGCTTACGCGCTTGTAATCATCCAACCAGTCCTCAATATCTTCACTGCGGAGACCAGCGGACAGGTGAGGATCACACTGGTAGCCACTGATGATCAGAGAAGGTGCGGCTTGCGATGTTGAGATGGTTACAGTAGAAGTGCCAAGTTACTCGTACTGCGACATGCTGGCACACTGTCGGCACAACAGCGACCTGAACGAAGCTCCGGGGAGTTTGCCAGGCGTGCAGAGGAGGGGGGGCCAAGAAGCTCCTCCACCACTTGTGATGTCACAGTTAAAGGGACACTAAAGTGAAAAATGATTTCTTCAGCATCAGTAAATTACCGTTCTACAACACCAAAAACACCACTCTTACAACAATAAGACGTTTGGTAAGCCAGAAAAAGCGCAAGACCGAAATACGGGTGTTCCTGCACCTGGGGGCTGTGACGTCTTGGATTTTGATGGCATCTTCTAGGGCCTACTAATTATATGTAACAGTACAGATTAACTACATTGTGTTCTAAAGGAACCAAATAATAAACATGGCAAGTTTCGGGAACCTTTATTCAGCCAACGCGTCCCAAATGTGAAAACATACTTTGGAGTCCCTGACATCATGCTGATGTACCGGCGCTGGGGTTTCGGCACAATATTCAAATACTGATACTTAGACCTTTATTTTCTGATGTAATAATCAAACTATTTTTTTTTAAATGACTGCCTACAGGGTTCTCAAGCAATGCTTTATTAGTCTAAACTGATTTATTGTTTCGCTTTAATGTCCCTTTTAGGGTCGATCTTTATTGAGCCTGAGAGATGCGGCGAAGGACCCTCGGCCCAGTCCACTATGATGAAGCAACTACCCGCTCGTTGAAGAAGAGGAGCACACACATGATGATGATAATGTACAGATGATTAAGAAGTGCACAATAAATGCCCACAATATTTACAGTTGAACCCACCTAATATTAAGGTGCCGCAAAAATTCCATTGTTATAACCGATAATTGTTATAATCGGGTTGCACAAAAAAATCAAAATAGGGGGATGGCGGAGCTGTTGTGAGAAAACTATAATGGCAGGGAGGCCAGTGCCCCCTCCCACCACCTTCCTTCATCCGGCTGCTGATTGTGTTCACTCTAACTGCTTCCTGGGGACTCCGATCGCATGTGACAAGCCGCGGCTGTCGGCTTTAAAGAATGGCACTGCTATAACATCTGCAAAGAGGGGTCACGGGTAGCAAGTGATATGCAAGCACTGCGGAGGCATCGCATTGGTGGACCCAAAGGGGGCCTTTTAAAGATGCGAGAAGGCTGCTGCGGCAGCCTATCAGCTTGAGAAATCCAGAAGAAACTCTGAGGCAAGATTGCCACAAGCATCTCGCCACATACTTCTCACTGGCTTGCACGAGAAAACCCTGTGTCCATCAGCCTTGCATGCTTTACACGAAGCTTGCTGACATCCTTCTCCAAGGCATCCAGGTGCTCCACGTAGTGCAGCAGAAGGTTCCTCCCGAAAACGAAGCCCCTGAGGGACAGAATCATCTGCCGGGCCTACTGTGAGGACAACATTGAGGCAGTCTGCCCTCTGATGCAAGAAAGTTCACGATGATTGCCTCATCAGTTAGAAGCACTTTGTTTCCAAATCTCTAGCCGTGCGCTTTCTTTTCACCGGCAAGGTCATGTATTGCCAATGATCAGCGGGCAGGTCAGCCATCTTCCGTTTCGGCGGCGAGAAACTGCATGGCCAGGAATGATTTCAAAGCAAACAGTGAAGACGGACGCGAGCAGTTAAGCTGTTTACAGAACTGCACTTTAGCAGGGAAGAAGTTTGGGCGTGTTGGTGGGATACATACAGACTGGGATACATAGCGCAAAAAATGACACAGGGACAATCGGGAACACAGGACGAGCGCTATGTTCGTCCTGTGTTCCTGATTGTCCCTGTGTCATTTTTTGCGCTATGTATCCCAGTCTGTACAGAACTGCACTGAATGAGGAGCCAGCTAGCAATATGCGAGCAATGCAGTTGGCTCGGTTCATGTGTGTTTCGGAGGGTTGGGTGGCATAGAGCTGTGGGTGCAGCCGAGCTGTGCGCACAGCCCATTCGCGTTTGGAGGGGTAGAAGGGCGATAGGAGAGAGACGCGCAGAGATGGCTGAAAAATGAGCGTGCGGCACTGTTGGAGCAGCGGCCCATCGTGCAGCAGCTCAAACTTCTTGTTTTTTTTTTCTTTTCAAGAATTTCGCATTTCACTGCCTTTCAGATCAGACACCCAGCAGCCAAACTTCATTGCCATAACCGATTGCGGCATTGGGGCATTGTAGTAAGCGGGTTATTTCACCATAGAAAACATACAAAAGTTGATGGGGCAGCAGCTTCTCATTTTTATAACCGATATATTGTTAAAACAGGTGTCCTTGTAAGTTGGTTCGACTGTATCACCGTTCATTCCGGACACACTTCCGGATACATGCTCGCATACATTTGAAAACCTGCAAACTAGACTCTTTCAATATGGAATCAGTGGCAACATTCAAGAAATTTATAATACACTATGTGGTGCCTTGCGCTGGGTGAGAAATGAATAACAGGGACAAATCTGGTGACAAACAGTCCCCATCAAAAATGGAAAACAATGGATATATGCGTGATATTTTCATTAGATGCTCATATTCGCAAGAAACATTATAGTTGTACTTTACTATATACAGTAATTTGTTATGTTTATGTTCTTTCCCTCACAGTGCGAGTGTATTGATATAATGAACAAATTCTTTAAATGAATAAGCCCTGTAAATTTTGCTGTATCTTGCTTGTGTCTTCAGGAACATAAAAGCAGTTATGGCTAAAGCGCAGCTGCGGTAGATTTGCCACTGAAGCTACACTTAATGTGCTCACATCACCCTCTGCAAGAGAACAGTCAACACCACTATGCGTTTCTTGTGTCCTTTAGAAAGCCCTGTTTGCATGGACACAATGTGGCCTTCATAATAAATTGATAAGGGTGCTTTTGAGTCCTCAAAAAGTAAATAATATAAGAATATGAAATTGGAGATGTTCAGGTTTATACTTCCTTGAAAGAGTGCAGAAAGAATTGGGAGGACTCCTTTTATTCCTAATGCATGCGTCTGTTTTGGCCTCTAAGTTCGTACATAAAGGCATGTTACATTACAGAGTTAAATTACAATAAGCTGATCTCATTTGTGCATTGTTTGCGGGAAAACAAGTGAATATGTTCAACTAGTGTGCCACAGTCTCATAATTGGCTTGGGCTAGTTTAGTAATCATTAATAATTTTTTAAAAGTTTGGCTTGCTGTTTTAATCCTGTGTGCAATGTAACAGAACACCGCATAGTATAAGGGTTTGTTATAAATTGTAATGCCCTGCAGGTTCTCACGCCTTCCTGAAGTTTTGACCAGCTGGGAGTCATTGGAGATATTGTTTGCATCGGACAACAAAATTGAGGAGCTGGACATGACGCAGCTGCAGAAGTTGAAGCAGATTGCCGTGCTTGATCTCAGAAACAACAGCATCCTGCAGGTTCCACCCGAACTAGGCAACATGCGGCAGCTTCGGTGAGCTCTGGCTTTCTTGTCCATTTCTTTGCAAGTCATCAATATGGCGGCATTTTATGTTACGACAAAAGTTTGTTGCTATCTGCATCTGGATTCTTAGCAGTGGGCTAGTTGGCAAAAGTGCATAGGTAAGATATACTACAGATGATACAGCAAGCATTCTCTGCCTTGAATGACACATTTGAACGTAATAATTAAGAGGCAGAAGAATTTGCTTGGTTAATTTTACGGCAATCTTTGTCTAATTCATTGGCCATTCTTAGAATTTAATTTTAGAACTCTCATGTAATGTCGGAACGCCTTTGAAATCAAATTCCTGGAATATCAGATGCTGCTGTTTGTTACTGTGACCTTATATTGGATAGACATTTCAATAGATCCTGTTTTTTGTTATGATCAAGGCTATAAAAATAAGTGTTTGTACCCCACTGGATGTACAGAAACGTCACTTCAGGAAATTCTGTTTTTGTGAAGGGATCCTAATAGCAAAATACCGTTCTATAACACCGAAAATGCCACTCTTACCCATGATAGAAAGCTCCGTAAGGCAGATCGCGACCCCATTTTAATGTTTTCCCACCTGCTTGTTGTAAAGTCATGCATTTTGATGGCACCTGCTTGGGTCTAATTAGTTGTTTAACACGATAGTTTTAAGGGGTCTGTGTTGCAGAAAATTCAATGTTGGCATTGGCAGCATTGTCCGTTAAAAAACCGAACCATGCATCCAAAACCATGCAGGCTCTCCGCGTGGCGCATAGGTGTTACTGGACTAATTGAATTTCTCAAAGTAAAATGTGTCAGAAAATTCGTAAAGCATGACTTACACACAACCTACAGACATGATAGCATCAGATTGTAATTTGAATATACGAGGAAACATAATTCTGTTACATAGAAACTCAAACACAAACCCCATTTCCAGCTGCTGTTTCAGGTCTGTCTTAGTAAGAGTGGCATGCCCCGCTTGGTTCCTTGCAACACCATCTATATGGCGCTCGCTTCCATGTATCCAGGGCAGCAGCGGTGCCTGCCTTAGAGGGAAAGAAAAGAAAATAGCCAGAAAGCTTGCCTTCATGCATAGCATTCGCCGCCTTCAATTCCGGGAAAACTTTACGGTTACATAAGCTGCAGTTGCCGGGAAGCGTGAGAAGCAGTCAGGGATCTTTCAATGCTATCGCGTTCAACTCTTAAAGGCGGACAGTTGGTCCTCCAAATTTTTATCCGTAAGGACCAACTGCATCATATAATAAAAGAGCCAAAGACAGAACTTATCAAGCTTCAAAATGTTTGCTGGGCATGTGCCACTTAGATAATGCTTTGAAGTTTGTGATGTGACACTGACAAATTGGCATAGGGGCACAAAACTCAGAAAATTGAAATATTGCCTTTCATTTTCTCTATGACTAAGCAACCGATCAGTGCAGAATCAGTAAAATTTTAATTTTGAAAGAAATCTTTATCAGTGTAAATTCGCGTTTTTTTTACATCTCTTTAAATATGTTGTGATGGGAGGACTTAGTCCCAAATTTTTGTTAAGAAAAGGTAATACAGTCGACTTCCATTAATTCGACCCTGACGGGACTGACGAAATTGGTCAAGCTATCTGGCGGGTTGAATTAAGCAAGATGCTGTAAAAATGCCCGAACACGCCGCTGATTCATTTGGCACTATTTTCGCGATTTTAACACACCCCCGAATCAAATGCGCACCCACTATTGATGTGTCTAAAGTAGAGAAGTAACATAGAAATGCCGTTAAAGCTCCTAAACAAAGTAAAAAATCTAACACACACCTGAGTTCTTAGCAAGGAAAAATGGGCAAGAATCTAATATGTGTTGGCCAGTTTTCTAAAGTCAGTTTAGCCGCAATACGTGTGTTGTGCGGTAAAGCATACGACTGTCGTGAAGGCTGTATTTGCATCGTGCCTGAATGCATCACGCAAACAATTTTCGGCCTTATTGTCCTGAAAAAAAAAATGAAAGAAAAAAGATGTATGTTAGAAGTGGGTAAATATCGTAATCAGACATTGTGAGCTGCGATTATTGCTTGAAAATCTTTCTAAGGCTTGCCCAAGATAGTTGATTTTGATAGGAGATGACGTGCATTCAATGCATTCACTATCCCATAAGTTCTGCTGAGTCGGATGCTGCCATTAAAGGGGTTGTTGGTGAGGTCACCGTACGGGTCAGGTGCATGCGCGCTGTCTGATCAAAGTTGAATTATCCACTGAAGGCCAATTTTGGGATTGAATTAACGAAACATTGGGCCTAGAGAAATGCATGGGTGCCGGCTGGAACCTTTGATTGGGATCAGATTAACTGAAGAAATTGAATTCAGGAGAGTCATATTAACAGAAGTGTACGTTAGTTTAACCTCTTCCTTTCTTCTGACCTCTTTCATTCTGTTTACGTTTTTTGTACTAACATTAGCAGTATTGCTTTGGAAAGAAAATACTGCTTAATGACACCATTTGTCTAGTGCTTTTTTTGTCTTGTCAAAATTTTATGCTGTAGTGACTCGTTCTCATAGACCAGGATCTCTATAAGACATTAATATTTCTATCACTCAGTCATATAGCTAACCTCAGCTTTGCTGTTGCATTTGTGTAGTGCTTACCATAGTTAGTCCTTTCGATGGCCTGTAATGAGCTACAGAAAATATTTTTCAGAACAAATCATGCACCGAATAACCAAAGTAGAGGTCACTGTGCACACGATTTTTGATGTCATTAATTTCTCTCAAATTCATTAGTTTAATAAGTTTTAAGTACAGTTTCTTGAAAGCTCACATTTTAAACATCACTGCACTTGCAGCAATTGCCTAAAATAGAAAGCTTAGAGTAATCGCTAAATGGAGCCCTTGTCTTACATGTAGTTCTTAAAAGCGCACTGAAGTTTCAAACATGATAACAGAACTTAACTTTGTTTTTTACATTATTGACATTTATTAGAGTTGCAGTGCAGTGCTGGGCGATTTTAATTTGTCATCTGGTCAGCTCTGATTGGCTCAAAATGTGAACGTGGCCGAATTTAATGCCATGGCGAAATTTGATGGGGGCCCAGGATAGCACCCCTTGGCATTTCGAAATTGTGCCGTGTTTGCACATTGAGCCAATTAGAGAACGTCGACTGGCCTTTGAGTCAATGAGGACTGACAAGACTGCTAATTTGATAGTATTTGTCATAATGATAATGTTATGACGATATTTGTTATAAGCGTATATTCACTGCACACTGATATCGGAGAACGACATTTGAAGTTCACTTTATCATATACAGTAATTCACTATCAGTCAAAGCTTGATATATTATAACCAGTTATTAGGTATAAGAAAGTCAATAGAAAATCTTCCTCGTTAACATCAGCATGGTAATAAATGTGCATTTATTATGAATACTGAATCCAACTAAGGTTTTTCTTTTTGTGTGTCCTTGGCAACTTAGTTATAATGAGGTTCGTTATAAAGAGCTTCAACTGCAGCACAATTTCATGGTGTTCAGAATAGGGCGCCCCACTTCCCTAACTCTGGACATCCTGTTTGGGATAATCCCTTTTGGGGATTATATCACTTTTGTTAGATTTTGAATGACTATAGCAAGAGACATTTCGCATCTGTGCTTGATAGCGATCTTGCCACTGTGCTGACTGTGCCGAGACAACAGGTGTGGCATTGCGCCAGGAACACTGTCACTCGTGGATGCCAATGCATTAGGAATTCGTCATGTAAGGTCTCATAAAGGTTAAGTTAGTTCTGAAATTGATAGCCTAATACCCCCGCAGAAGCCGAGAAAGTCGTCCTGAAGCACCATCGTGTCACTGATCTACTGACTTTCTCACTTTCTGCAGAAATCTACAGCTGGAAGGGAACCCATTCCGTAATCCACGGCCCGCCATTCTTTCCAAGGGCACCCCAGCACTGCTGGAATTCCTCAGAGACCGTATCCCTCGATGAACAGCTCACCCTTTTCCCCAGAGATGTGCTATATTTCACATATTTATGATCTTTTTGCACCTTGTCACTTTGAAAGTTTTGCCTCTTCCCTGTGCCATGCTGCCAGAAATTGTCATGTTTTTTTGTTCTCGCTCACAGCAAACTTTCTTTGCTACACTTGGCTCTCGATGTAATGAGGACATTGTAATGAGGAAAAATTTTGTTCCTTATATCCAATATTTGTTTACAGTCAACAACGAATTTTGTGGACACCCAATTTTTCAGACATGCCGGGTAATCTGGATGCCTTTGTGGCTCTGCCATGTACCCCATAGAGTCAATGTATAAGAACGTCTGAAATTTTGGATGCAAAACACCTTCGCCTTCCAATTTTCTGGACTTATTGCCATGACTGCAGGTTCGAAATGGCCTAATCGAAGCCACCACCACCTCCATTTTCGTTATATCACTGCATAAAACCGGCGCTCTCGCACGCAGATTCACTGGCAGCCGTAGCCATCACCATGCCGCTGTTAGCAATGGCATCAACTCTGCCCTTGTAATCCTCACCAGTAGCTTGGAAGCTCGGAATGCACAGTGTTTTAAAAAATGCAGTTTCTGAAAGTCAGCTTTGCCTCATTACATCATTGTTACACGGTTGAGCATATGCGATGTATTGCGGTGAAGCATACCGAGAGTGAGACGGGGCAAATTGTCTTGGGACCCGGTATGTTTCCCTTAATTATACACACGTGCACCTGCCAACCTCTATAACAGTGCGAGCACTGATATGCCTAATAAGCGTACTGGCAGGCCTTCAGACTTACATGGGAGGTGCTTGCGGCGATTTGAGCCCTTGGGGCCAGCAAAAGGAGCGCATTCATTTTTTCTGACTTCCTGATTTTTCAGACGTTCTCACGTCCCTTAGGGAGCTCGAGAAATCGGATTTTGACTGTATAAAACAATGCAGAGGTTCAAAGTCCTTCCAAAGATATAAGCTGCATCCTTACCTTTCACCTGGACTATGCATTAAGCCTTTAAGCATGGTAAGTAAATGAAAAAAACTTGCCAGAAAGATAGAATTTTTTTTTTTGCATGCTAATGAGTCTGATGAAAATATAAAGCTAGACCACGTAAAAAATTGGTCGGGTAAATGAATATTACCAAGAAAAAATATATTTTTTTACGCTGTAACAAAAGTAGGCTTTATTGAACATAGTTAGTGTATGCTCCCAAAATGCTCCTACTGTGATAGGAGATGGCGGGTGTACGCATGTATAATTAAGGGAAGCATACTGTGTCCCAAGACAATTGCCCCATCCCACTCTTGGTATACAAATGATTCTGATAATCATATCGAGCAAGACCATGCAAAAGATTTGTCAGAGTGGTGAAGTTTACTGAGAAAAAGAATGTTTTTTTACACTGTAATGAAGGTGGGCTTCATTGCACACGAGTGAAGTCTATGCTCCCAACTTCATTCTTGAATAGCTCCTTGTGCCATCTGATGTTATTTACAGCAAGTACAAAATAAAGCATGCCACCTGAAAGAAGCGTGGAGCAACACAGCTCAAATTGTCTTCAGGTCAGCACAAAAAAATAAATAAAAATAAAATAAAATAAATTTTAAAAAATGCACTCGATGAGCTGGTCTCGCCGTTCCTCTTTTTGGCAAGTTTTAGCTTAACGAGCAGAGCTCATCAGTCCTTGAAGGGTTAAGAAACATGGACAGTAATGTGAGGCCATTCAACATTGCAAAGACCGTTTATCCAGTTTGCGACCCATTTATTGGAAAATATACATTATTTTCATGTGGTGGCTTTTAACTGTGTTCAGCAGTATAAATTTCTCAACAATGTTCATGCAGGACAGTGCATTGAAAATGAAATTAGCATACATTTTGCCTTTATTCAGCTTGCTTGCATGGTGTTTTGTGCCACAGGCAAACAAAACCTTACTTCACTGTAAAAAATACACGAACGCCACGAATGCAATTTTTGTTATTTATGGTATTGCACCATGAAGGTAATTTTCAGCTCAACTTTCTCAATAAAAAAGAAAGAAAAGGTGCGCATTAGAATCAGTTAAAATACCTTAATCGTACATTGTATATGAGAAGCCAACAAAGACACCAAAGACAACAGAGGGGAAATTACTTTTACTTACTAATTGAAATAAAGAAATGATAAATTAGTGGGAATGAAAGTGGATGAGAAAACTACTTGCCACAGGTGGAGAATGATCCCACGTCTTCGTATTACGTGTGCGATGCTCGCCCGTAATGCTCTCACGTAATGTGCATCACATGTGTAATGCGAAGACATGGAATCGTTCCCCACCTGCGGCAAGTTGTTCTTTCATCCACTTTCATTGCTGCTAGTTTATCATTTCTTTAATTCAATTAGTAAGTAGAAGTAATTTCCCCTATGTTGTCCTTGGTGTCTTTGTTTGTTGGCTTCTCATGACACGATTAATAAAAATTGGGCACCTCGGTTGACCTCCTTTCTTCTCGTAATCATACATTGTCATTTGCTGTTAGTGCTTGAAAAATCTTCCTAGGGAAGGTCAAAAGTAGGCGTTTTCGACAGGAGATTATCATTACTATTACGTATTTTTTTTACATGTCATCAAAGCATTTACTGTCCTCCAATAAGTTCCACTGAGGCGTGCCACTAAAGGCGTTGCTATTCGGGGTCACCATAGGGGTCAGGCGCATCCGCCGTGGTTGCTTAGTGACTATGGTGTTGGGCTGCTAAGCAAGAGGTTGCGGGATCGAAGCCCAGCCACGGCAGCCGCATTTCGATGGGGGCGAAATGCCAAAACACCCGTGTACTTATTAGTTGCACATTAAAGAACCCCAGGTGGTCTAAATTCCCGCAGTCACTCACTACGGCGTGCCTCATAATCAGAAAGTGGTTTTGGCACATAAAACCCCATAATTTAATTTTAATAGGGGTCAGGCATGTGATGCTGACTTGCCAAGTTTGAATTATTCATTGAGGGCCAATTGTAGGACCTAAATAACACACGTTTGGGTTGTAGAAATACATGGGTGCTCGCCGGCACCTGCTTTTGGGATCAAATTAATCAAGAGATTGAATTCAGCAGAGTCGAATAAGCAGATGTCTACTATGTATACTACTCATTTATAACCAATTTAGCCAAAGCAAAACATTGTTGTACTTGGATTAAACATTCTGGTGGCCTTGGCAGGCTATGCTCGATTGAAAGATGCGGCAGGAAGATTGCACACATAAGCATAGACTTTCATTTGTAAGGTATGTACACTTGCTGCAAGAAAACTTTATCATAATGCGGAGACGTAGTATGCCTTAATACAACACTCTGCCAAAAAGTCAAGATGAAGCCGATGTCATTGAAGACATGCATTCCTCCCTTGATTATTCTTGGTCCACATATTCAAGACACTTGCATACCTGCTTTACTTTGAAGCATTCAAAGTAGGCTCGCAAATAAGCTCACAAGCTGTAGCTTTTATGTTCACCTCCTTATTTAGACACCAAATAAGTTGCGAATATGCTTTTCGCACGCTTCATGTTTCTCAACCTTTCGTGGCCAATGGTAATGTTGCTTGCTTTTACATTGTGCTTTGCAGCCACTGCATTGCTTTCTTTTTTTTCTATAATGGCATGAATAGGAGAGGAACACATTTATGTTTTGGTGGTGGCGTGCTGCCTTTGCTGCTGGAATGAAAATTTTAAAGTCTTTGTTGCACCTCTGGAAGCAACTGTTCTTGCAATTCCAGGGACTTTTGTGTGCCAGGCACTAAAACAGAAAAGCTTTTAGAAGCACCTGCTGTGAGCATATCGCCTTTCTGCTCATTACTAAGCAGCAGCTCTGGTCTCACTTGCAGTTGCAGGAAACACTCTGCATTACAACTGCACACACCTTGTGCAACACTTAGCTTTTCCTTTTGAGATAATGGTCCTACATTGTTCCTTATATGTGTTATCGTGAGTGGGGCATTGTTGCTGCAGTGTCGGTAACTTCGAACTTTTTTTTGGGACGATGTTGCCAAGTCGCAGCCTGAACACTCCACTTTTAGCAAAATGAGAATGGCCTGATTGGAATTTTCTTGCATGTTTTGAGTGTTTCTCAATGTTTTCCTTATCATTTTTTAAACTTTTGCTTGAAATTGCTTTTTGCAGTGGTGAGTCAACAGTAGGAATGTGAAAAAGTAAAGCAACCTCGAATTTTCCAATATGGTATCAGATTTCAAGAGTGTGTTTTGCCTAAAAAAGCAGCTTTGATGTGCCCAGATGTCTTACTAATAAGCTCTTCAGTATGTCTTTAGAAGTGGCCAAAGATGGATGCATATATTTCTCCTTAGAGTAACATGAAGAGGAAGTACTGAACTTATCTAAAGCCTCTTGAGGAATTTTTCCAAGGCAACTGACTGGCAGTTTAGCAGAACACCTTGCAGGCCTAGTTGGTTAGTTATTAAGGACTGATAGCTTTTGCACAAGCTTTCTTCGTTTTCTTTCTCTTTGTTTTGTCTGTTTTTCGTTTCGCACAATAAGTATCAGTCCTTCATGGGCAACTTAGGCCGCTAAAGATGTAATTAGGACTGCAGAAAGGTAAAGTTGTTAATGTGACTCAAACTCTCTGAATTTAGCGACTTCATTCCTCAATTGCCCACACTGGGCTGCAGTTTCGGCCTCTAGCTGCAGCGCCATTATCTTGATGTGAAGGAGATTTGAAAATGAATGTGTACTTGGATTTGGGTGCATGTTAAGGAACCTTAGGTAGTTAAACTTTCTCAAAGCATCATTGTTAGTTCTGGTGTCAAAACCAATGAACCGATGCTGTTTGTCTGTGTGATTTTATCCTGGTGGAAGCGTACTCCGTGCATTAATACAAGCTTTCTTGCTGATGAGACCCTCGCAATTGTTGACAGCCCTTATGGTGTTGTAAGATTATGTTTTTTCTTCTGCGTGCATACGTCCAGAGATTTACTTTAAGTTTTTGCTTAATTAATCTTTTTACAGGTTAGCCTCACTGATTGTGCCCTGAGTAATGCATGGGCTATTGTTGTGTATGTGGTGAAACAGTATTGTTATTGAACTGTGTACAGATGGACTTGTTAGTGCATCCGTAAGTAGTCGTATGTCGAGTTCCTGTTGCTGTGTACCAAAAGAGCAGATCTGTGTGTTAGTGTTCACATCTTGAGGCATATTTGCCCTGTTGTTTATGGTCAGACTCGGAGAAGAATGGAAATACATGCAGGGTGGGGTTTTTAGTAACCTCTTGGTGCTTCACAAGTGAAGCAGGGTGCTGGATGGTGAAGTGGCAGTTTAGACACCTAAGCAGACCAGAGGTTCGAGCTTGTTGGTTACTGGACATAAATAAGTTGTGCTGCTTGGTAAGAGGGCTGAACATGTGGATACAGGAAGAGTTGCATGCTAATTACTTCCAGCTCCTTGTTTTTCTTCACCATGCTATACAATATAACTGTGTGTGCATTATGTTTTGGGCATGTTGCCAGAGGTTGAGTGCCGTATTTTTGCGCGTACAACCTGTGCCCCTCAAAATATAATTTAACTGTAGTGTTGGACTGGGAGCCGCAGCAATGTTTTACTTTCGGTTTTGCTTTATGGCAATGGATTCTGTGCTGCTTCGAAGTGGCATGTGAAGGCACAACTTCTTTGCAAATGTGCTTGGCGTTGTTGTAAATCCACACTGCTCTTTGTTAGAGAGTAGCAGTGAAAGCAGAGATAACTGCTGTTTCTAATGCTTTGCTTTGTGCCGACAGTTGGGCTGAGTTACCACTGAAAAAAGTTTAACACTGCTATATGTGGGTACTTGAGTGGATTATACCCTCAAATAATAGCTTATAACAACATTTCCTCTCCTGAACATTGTAGTGTGATTGCATGTTTATAGGTGTGTAGTTGTATGTGCAAAACTACAGTAAATCTTGTTTGAGGTTTGAGGAAATATGGAAGGTGCCATTAAGTATCACTACTTGTTGCTGTGCTAGTTGGTTCATGCTTATGGTACAAGGGGAAGCAAAATGAAGTGAGGTAACACCAAGAAAGGAAAGACAATCTTCACTTTATTTCGAGTCCCATTACACCGTATGGGTTACAAAGTACTGTGCACATTCGCAGGCTAGTAGCATGTATTCAGAAACTATACACTGTTGTGTCTGCCTTGGCAAACACGACAGTGAGCTAACTTGTACACCCATTCACTTAGCTTACCTCTGTAACAGCAAAATCGAGTGCAGAGTAATGAGTCTGGTTAATTACTCCTTCTGAGTTCTCTCTATATTCAATCTGTAGAAAAAGAAGAAAAGTAGAAAAAATCAGTAGAAAAAGTAAAGGAAAAAGTATTGTATTGATAAAATAAATGCAAGCAAGACTTCTCCCATTTCATGCCTGGCATACCAGGCATGAAATGGCCACACACTAGTGTCATGTGTGGCACTATAATTTGTGCAGTATTGTTGTGTTGGATTCTTCTTGCACTTGAAAAGTCGGCAGGATTGTCCCACTGCTGAGTTCTAATTAACAAACACAGTGTAATATTCTTCATAACAAGCAGTTCATTAATGCTGCCACAGGTGCTGCCAACATTCTGTAGTCTCACGTAAAACTAGGGTAGGAATTCCATGGTGGTGCCTAATTTTCACATTCACATCATTTCCAGGCCGTAGAAAAAATTGGTTAATCTTCTATATCAGAATTACGATCCCTACTGTCCTGGTTTAATTGAATATTCTGCTTTTTTGTCTTTCAAAGTCACAGTCTGCTAGCAGTTTCTGGGGTATTGCTATCGAACTTATCTGGTTGTCTGTTTTTGTTTGACAAAGTGTGAACATTGGCATATTGGATTTCTTTCCTGAACCTCTCTGTTAAGTTAGAAAGCCATCTTCCACCAGCACATAACGATATGTTGCTAGTCAGGTAATAATGGCCCTCCTGGTTGCCAATTGGTTCATTTGTGCTGAGATGTCACGCAGAAGTAATCTGTTATGTATGGGGGATTTTATCGGCAGTAGTATGGTGGTGTCATTATTTGTTACAGTCAAACATGATGCATGAACCAAAGTAGATTGGATTTGTTCTGTACAAAACAGTAAAGTTAGCCATTTGGACATAGTATAAAATGAAATGCACCATTAGTTGCCACCTCTGTGCAATATTCCAGTGTGAACTGACCAGCAGCTTAGCTGTAAAAGCCACTTAACTGTTAGTCCATTATTTATGCAGCATTAGGTAGCATTTGTGAAGCCATAGCTTCCTGTATCTTGAAATGCTTGCTTGCCTTGCATTGTGGGGTGGCTGCAGCACCACATTCTAGGACATTTTATACCTTTGTTGCTAAAGCAAGGACAGTTTTACCCCAGGCACTCCGTATTGCCACTACATGCCCACTTCTTTGCTTCAGCACGACAAGCCATGAAAGAAAGTTGATGTCACACTAACCAAGCTCCATGAAGCGCCCTCCTCTAAGTGACTCACCTCCCCCCCCCCCCCTCATTTTTGGAATCATTGGGCAGGCATTTAATATATACAGGAGGCTATAGCCACTTAACTGTGGTACATACCTGTCATTCGGTATGCCACAAGATGTTCCGTTTGGTTGCATTTATTTTCTATATTTTGTATACTTGCTCAACCAAATTATTTGTTGTCATATTGTGTGTATGATTGGCGGTGTGTGCACACCACGCACATTTTGCACATATTATTTTCATGTTTTGCTTAAATAGCTTGCCCTGTTGGTGGCTGCCTATTGTGGGTGTTTCTGACAGCGCAGTGTTTTAATCAATGTGTGATATACGTTGTCTTGCAAAGTGAAGACACTTTGATGCCTGTGTATTAATATTTTGTTTTCCTTGTTCTGCAGTGGTTTTGATGTTGCATTTTAGTTTGTGAGCATTTTTAGAAGCCTATATGTCATGGTCACTGTGGCATTTCTTGCCTATTTTTTTTTTCTTCTTCAGTGAACTTTTGTGAAATCTACAAGGCTTTTACAAGGATTTTGAGTATGTGTTATGTGCAGGGGTAATTTCTGTTCTATCTTGGAACTTTTGTCAAAATCCTGGCCTTGAGTTGTTTTTTCCAGGTATACATAGTAAGTGCATTGCATATGCAGCTTGATAGCCTTTCCATTTCAGGAGTGATATAATGCAGGCAAGTTTGGCAGCTCTGTAGTCTTTTTTATATCCTTGTTATTTGGATGACTGAAATTTGCCTAGGTTCCATTATTGAAATAAATAAACAATTCGAGATCTACTTGCTTAACACCAAGAATATTCTCTGTTATTCCATCATTTGTGTAAAGCCTTTGCTGGGCATTAGCTTATGGAATTATAAACAATGGAGTTAAAGGGACAGCAAGGGCAATCATTAAGTTGACTAAGTTCCACAGATTATTGGTCTAGGAGTCTGTCATTCTTCTCTATCCACCTATCTTCATTTTCAAGTGACGGCATTCCAATTTTTCATTTCCATCGTTTTATCACTTACAAAAGCTCTGTTCTCTCTACAAATAACAAATTTGTTATGACATAAGCCTAATCTTTCAATCTAGCTCGACCTAATAGTTGCCTTTAGCATCCCTTTAAGGTGGTTCAGCTCAAGTAATGCTGTGTGCAGTGTACCCTGGCTGTGTTTTTCATTTCTTGTGTGACCCTGTTAGTCTTCAAAACTCATTGTGATAGTATGTATCTTGCCAAATCTGTTATATGGAAGCTATCTGGGCATGTTGATCTTTCCGGACGTTCTTGTACTCCACTGTGCTTGTTAAGGGGTTCAGCATTGAGCACTGTTTAACATGTGTCATCTGGTACTCGCTGTAAATATCCAGGATTGCCGTGTAGTGAAACTTGTTGCGACAGGACATGCGGCTTAATCGAACATCTGCTTCTTCCTGCGTGCTGTCTTCAACACACAGCATTTTGGTTGCACAGGAAAACAGCACACCAACACTGCCTGTTGTACCTTTAACTGTCGCCTATTTAAATAAATTATTTAAGCTGAATAGGAGGCTTCCTCTTCTTTTTGGTGAAACTGATTGAATATCTCATTAAAATACTGACAGGCTTGTGCTCTGGTGAACCACATTAATGTCGTTACAGATATCACCTAGCTGCACAAACGCTTGCCACTCCTTGGTCATCACTGAACAATTCTGCCAAGCAGCTAAAGCGTTACGAGTGGGATTCAATTGGCCCACCAGAGCCCAGACCCAGAGCCCACACAACCATGTGTCTCGCAAGCTGTTTCCTAGCTCAAAATGGCACCTTACGCGCAGCACGTTTGTTCAATTTTCTGATATGCATGGCTTCAGACTGCAAACTGCTCATCACTTAAACTTGTGAGCACAACAATGTAGATGTGTAGGGTATACAGTACAAAGGACAAATGTGAGATGAATGTGCATTTTGTCCAACCAAGACTTGTGCATTGCTAGCTTGTTCTGATCTGTAACTGCTATAGCCTGCAGAAGGTGACAAATGCATATTGGGATAGTAAACCAGTGCACTTCAATGTAATTGTATGATTTGTAGGACACCATACTGTGAAAGAGAACACTATGCTGGTTGGTATGCCATTTGTGTATGGGCTTTCAGCCATGAATGTTTATGGGACATGAAATTCGTGAAGGAGCTGAACTCTCGCAAAGTCTGTGGCCACACAGCTGCAAATGAAATGTTTCACTGTGCAGTAGCCTGTAAGACTGCAATCCATTAATTTAGAATTGAAATGCCCTAACATAATAAAATTTACATTTGTCATGGAACCTGTCTTCCATAAAGTATTGTGGCTGGCTGCACCAAGGACATGTACACAAAGCAGGGCACACCTCTTAAAGGGCCCCTGAAACGGTTCAGACAAATTTTGTAGGCGCGTAGGGTACAGCTTAAGTAGAACATTCGCACCACAATTTAAGTGAAGCGTTACGTATTAATGGAGCTGCAAGCGATTAGAAGTTACCCTCCTCCCTAGCTATGCTTTTCCTCCTCAACTCGCTCGCCGAGCGAGCGGCGCTAAGCTCCGCCTTCACTGGTTCAGCGTCACGATGCAACCTCAGATCGTTCACTTCCGGTTGTTTAGGAGCACGCCCCCTCCCGCGCGAGTCCTCTCCGCTAGCCGCTTGGCCCTGCTTGGCCGTCGACCGAGAGCTATCGAAGCAGCGTGCGTTGCGAGCATTCTGTCGAAGCGCCGAATGTGTCCGGTACTCCGCTAAAAACAGGCAAGCTGGTCATTTCGGCAAATGACTGGAGGCATAAACTCAAGCTGATGAAGGAACTTTAGCGTAGACGTACGTGAGCAGCCTGATCGGTCTGCACGGTCCAGACACTTGCTGGCGCAGCGCTTAACCAGTCAAACAAAGCGCTAATATTGCTATAACCAAGTGTAAAGCATTTTAAACATTTATAAATCAACGTGTTGATGATTACACTCCTGCGAAAAATACACACCAGCAGCAAAGAATACGATTCGTTGCTGCTACTGTGTATGGTTGAGCTCTGTGCCACCAGGTGGCTGCACCGTGCAGACCGTTCACATTTGCCCTTCTGCTCATATCGTGGCTCATCCCGGCACAGTCAAGCGACCAGACCCTGTCCCCTTGCGCTTGCGTTTGCCCTAATACTGGACTCGCGGTTTGCAGGTCGCTAGGTTTGCAGTCCACAAGGCAGCAAAGTCGAATCATAGTGCTCGCGAAAAGACTGAGACCGACTCTGACCGCGGAGCTCTCGTCAAAATGGAGTACGTTGTAACACAAGCAGACGACACTTGCTGTGTGCCGGAAGTGCTGAAGTGTACTAAAAAACTATTCATGTGTATTCTCTTTAAGTTATTTTCTTTTTACAAAAACAAAGTAACTAACATTCCAACTATTACGAGCATCATTTGTTCCCCATAAAGTTGGAAAAATTATCGACCACGCGACCTGGTCAGCCAATCAGATAGCTCGCCCATGTGACGTAATATGGGTTATTTGCATCCAAGGAGCTCCTTGTTTGCATCATATGGGTAGGGGCGGCTTAAAATTCCGCCGAGCAGTGCGCTGCGATCGGCAGCGATGTGTATTTTTAAAACCTTATAATAAATTACACGCTTTACGCAGAGCACTTAGATGCATCAATTAATGATCAGAAGAACCTACTCTAACGACTCAGTACGTTTGTAGAAAATCGCCAAAATCGTTTCAGGGTCCCTTTAATAGAGAGATTTAGAATAGGGGCCCCAAACGTTTGGGACCCAAAAGAAATAGCGTTGAAGCCACTGCAGATGCGCTATATGCAAACTGCAGTTAGGTTTTGTGTCGGGCACACTGTTTCGCTGATTTAGCGGGAGCCCTTAAAGCTGCTCCAAAAGATTTGCACAAACAAACATGGCGGCACCCATCGAAGCGACAGCTCTAACCTAGCACAAAACTGGGGTCGATTCGATCATGGTAATGCGTGAAGTTCGCAAGCTAGGAGAAGTGACTGAGCTTATCACTCCCTCTCAACTAGCGTGTGTTATGAAGATTGATTAATTATGTGCAGCTGATTACGAATTCGATTGTGGATTTCATGGCTCTTAGGCCTAACATGGCTTAGCTTGGCTGGTGAAGGCACGTGAAGTTGGTTACTCAGAACTAGGCTCAGCTAATTGTTTTCTGCTAATAGAATAACTCTAAATTGTAATTAAATGCTAAAACAAGTCATAATTACTATTGTCATAAAGTGGCATATTTTATTTAATTATTTCTAATAGCTTTTCTTTGACGTCGTAGTGGCACTGTCAGCACAAGACGCCAACGACTTAAAGGGAAGCTCATTACTTTTCGAAGTGAGATCAGGATGCCTTAGAACACGCACCTATAAAGCGAGATATAAAAACGAAGAAGAAGCATGTGCTTGCTGCCGTAAATCTAGGGAAACGATGGAGCAAGTTTTATTAGAATGTGAAGATATCTGGCCAGCGGTCGATTTAGGCACCACTGGACTCCTTGAAGCCCTTGGGTTCAGCAATAGCAGGGGGAAAGTAAACATGTCTGCAACAAAGATTAGTAAGAGGTATTGCTTAGTAAGCCAGGGAAGAAAGTAAAAATATGACTTGTGATGCTGCCCCTCCCCCCAAGTTCTCGAACCAGATTGCTGCGACTTCACAGGTTTTGGCTGAATCTACTTGAACTACATTGCAATCTATACTGTAAGACAACCGAGGCTTAACACAGTAGGTTTCAAGAACTTTTCTTGCGCCAAAACTGCCTTAAGTATGAGAAAATGCTTTGAATTCTGCAACGTTTGCTGTAGGCTGCCATCTACTTAGAGTGATGTCACACGATCTTTAAAAGCCAAGCACCATGCCTTAGTACAGCCCGTGCAGGGACGCTCTATATGCTTCCCATTGGCCAGGTCAAATTGCGTCACAATTACGTCAGGTCAGAGTCACTGCTTCAGGTCTACAATCAACACCAATTCTTCCACTGGCGGTGACGTCACGCTTCTTTCGCCCTCCCCCCACCCTCCTTTTCCCTGATGCCCCAATGTAGCCACCTTGGCCACAACACGCATGAGCGCCTGAGCGAGCTGAGCTGAGCCACCATTTCATAGGAAACCGGTAGAATGAATTTCATACTGAGGTGAAGAGAAAGTGCTTTCATTTCTTTAATGCAAAAAAGTCTTTTTTATGGTATTAGTTATAAAAACATTGCAACAACTAGCACAACAGGCACATTTTAGTTTGTCATTTATAGTTTTGTTTAAACAACCGTCCACCGCCAGGGCGCAGTGGCAGAATACGAAAACAAAACCAGAGGTTGTTTTTCTGGAGTTTTTATACTGATTCTAGAGGAAAAGCTGAGCGAAAAAAAGTGGCACCTGCAGAGGCACCGCCATAATAGTTTATAAATAAATATCCTAGAGGGAAATCTGGTGGTAGTGTCTACGTGTGCTCTCCTGAGTGTTGCCTTTACTGCGTTGCAGTTACTGGCAGGTTATTAAAAACTCGGCGTATGTGTGCAGCTAAATTTTACAGCTTTAAGACTCACAGTGCAAATATAAGGTGTAGCAAACAGCTGTGGCAAAGCAATAAGTTGCATCTGTATACTACCGTGCAAAGAGCAACTGAACGATTCGTGTTACGTGCAATGGTAAGAGACGGGAAGAGAACAGTTGGGATCAGAGAGAAAATGGAGGAAAGCCGAGAAAGAAATAGAGCTGGGCAGGCCACATAATGCGTAGGGCATATAACCGGTGGGCTGGTAAATGCAGGCCCGATCAGTCGTCCCACAAGAATGTATCAGTAGGTGCGGAATCACGACACATAATAATGAAAGTCCCACTGATGCTTATTAGCAGGCACGCTACGTTTTCTACATTCTTTAATGTTTCTAAGCATAGAACATGTACATAGTATCGTGCTTGTATAAGTAGTACCTTCTTTTTGCTCTTCTGAATTTTATTAGAGCAGGTAACGCTACGGCGCCAACCTAACACATTTAACAAACCAAGGTCAAAACACATTCTCTCAACGTTTACGATGCTGTTGCTTTCTCGTCGGGGCTCAGTAACTATGTATACACTGCGACACAAACGTCGGGCCAGCCGCTAGCCCAGCAGGCTTTCGCCCCTTCGAGCAATGTTACAAAGGCAGAGAGCTCTGCGCCGCATTGCCTCACTGCGGGTTTTTGCAATTGCGCTTTAGAGTGAAACCAAAACTGCCAAAATATACCTGTAGACTAGTTTGCCAATAAACAATACCAATCCATAGCCTGTACTTCCCGTCGTTCCCAGCACACCTAGGGATAAATGCCTACAACATGCGCTAAGAAACCTCCGCCGTAGCACTTAGGCGGAGTCATATATTAAAGGAGCAAAAGCCCCCAAATTTTTTCTCTCGCGCCCGCTCTTACTGGCGCCTGCGCACAAATGACTGGCGATCCCTAAAATGAATGTCTCTTGTCATTCCCATGATATTTAAACGATTGAATCGCCAGATTTTCCTCTAATTATAGTAGTACTAGTACCATCATGAGTACCATAAATCTATGAGGGTCGCCATGTTGCTATGACTCATTTTTGTAATGCTAAAGATATCTATTACGCAAAAACAAGCATGACGTAATAGTTCTGCGGGAACCCGCAAGGTGGAGAGAAGTAATTAATAACGGGAGGACATCCACCCAATCGTAGTAATTACTACATTGGAAACCCATACAGGTTCCTTGAAAGAAAAGCCTCGTAGTTGAAGAAAAATTCGTCCTGGTACGGGACAATTGGGTGTAGCAATTGCTACGATTGGGTGGATGTCTGATTTTCTCTTTATTAACATGTAGCATGTACATATATACAACATGTAAAATTTATTCTGTAAATTTTTATGAACGATCGGATTGCTATTAAGAAAATTTTTGTAAAATTTACGGTGTGTGAAATGCGGCGTCCGCGATCTTAAAACTATTTGAACTTCGTAAAGTAGTGCCACTCTCCTCCTCCGCCTTCGCTCCTCCTCGTTGCTCCTCTTTCACGCTCCTCCCTCCTCGACCGTGGCGCCGCCTGCACTAGGCGGCGCCACGGTAGCAACGGCGCCAACATGCGCTCCTCGCCACTCCGTAGACGCTTCTCGAGCGAAAATGGCGCTGATTCACGGCGCGAGGGCCCATGTGATGCTATTAGGCCAATAGCGACGCGGCGTCGGCCTCGGCCAGAGTGCGCGAGGAGGAGGCGGCATTCTTCAAAGCGTGGCACTACTTTACGAAGTTGAGGGGTTTTACGCGATCTGCTCCGGCGGCGAGCCGTAGAGCAACGGCGCGCGGCCAAAGCTGATCGCAGAGGCCGCGGCGTGTGAGATATTGCGTTTGCAGGCGCTTTAACGAGATGGCGCCACCATACCGGTGGCAAGGAAAACTTTTCTTTAGTCTCGTCGTAAAAAGCCCATCGTGGGTAGGAGCTACATGTATGACAGGCTACAACAACATGAAAGAGCGAATGGTCTCACCATGTGTGCAACCCATAGAAAGTGAGTGCCAATGTGGTACCACACTTTTTTTCAACGAAGACAGCAGATCTACAAATATCTCTACGTGTGTGTGAGGCAATTCGCACTTTCCAGCGCCTATATGTGGCGCGGAGAACGTTGCAATATGGCGGGGATAGAGGTGATGGAGGCGATACGAAAGCGTGCGCATCTGCAGAAGCAGGTGGCTTACGGGCCTCTGGTATCTCTAAGCGCGATCCTTAACATTGCTAAGGAAACGCAGAGATGTGTTGTAGAGGGAGAGGCTACGTTTAACGCTGGCCATATAATATGGTGTGAAATACGAAAGACGACAAGCGCGGCTGTTCAGGTCGAGTAACTCTGCCTGCAGACAAGCGCCGTGAGAGGCCCGCCGCATACTATAAAAGTTCAAGTCTGCAGTGTAACCGGCGCCGTAAAGGTCACTATGTATCCTTACGCTTCGTAACCTATACGCGATGTACAAGAATTGACACCAAGCAGTTAATCGGTAGCGCTCAGATGTAAACAAAGCGCAGTATGCGCTTTATGCCGCTGCATAAGGTAAACGTTGGGTGCATTCACGATGAGATAAATAGCTCGACGCACCGGCTTATATACGGAATACTTGTTATTGATGCCAGATAATACGTAAACATTTCAGTAGTGCCGATTTACAATATATGAGTGACACTATAACGTGTGCCAGCGCGCCCCGTTTTACAGCACGATTAATGTTTTCGCGTGCTGTAGGGAAGCTCGCATGCGCATTCTTCATCAATGACCGCTTCAGGTACGTAGTCCTGGCCCTTGTTTCTTGCAACATTGTTATAGAAGAGATACTTTAAGACCAAACAAAACTACAAAATCAGAAACACGCGCGCTCGACCCCCGATCAGTACACACCTTTGAATACAGCAAAAGAAAAAAGAAATCACCGAACGCCTTGTGCATAGACCGCCTGTTTCGTTCTCACACAAAACGACTACGAACAGTTGCGGAATAGGTTCTCTAGTTTGCAATGCTCGCGACGCAGCGTCAGGCACCGTCGCAGGGTATTTGCCGAAACAGCGCGAGTGCAGGCAGAAAACTTAATAAACGGTGACACTTGTGTACTTAAATTTACTTTGGGAATCTGTAGAGGGCCTTCTTCGACCAACGCTAGGTCTCAGTTACACCATGGTCTCAGTCTTGCTTCGTGGGACCGCAGCGGGATCTTTTGCGAAGGCACAGCGTTTCTCTTCAGCCGCTTTCGTAAGAGCTCGCCACAAAAATAAAATGAAATCATTGAGCAACAGTCAAGTACACTCACCAAGGTGGCCCCAAAAGAAGTTTTTGTTGAAATTCTCGCTACATATGACTATTTCTTCGCTCACTTGCTTCCCGATGCGGAGCTTGATCACCCACAACTTCCTGTCTTTTTTTTTTTGGAAAGTGGTGCTTTTCCCAATATTGCACGATTTGTGCATTGTGGCACACTGCACATGCGGTTGCTCTTCGCTCGTCGACAGTTTTTTTTTTTCCCATATCAAAGAGTACCAAAACGCCAACACAGCTGCAGAAACAGCGTGGGCGGGAGATGCATCACCGCCTCCCGGGTTCCGAAAAAATCCGCGCGGCGGCGCTAGCGTATCTGGAAAGCGCGAATTGCTTCAGTACTGTCCTCAGTAACGTCAAGGAAGAAAAAAAATTGTTCTCCGAAGGGCACGACGCCCTCGTCTAGGTGGAGGAGTAGGTCTAAAATCTGCTGTCCTAAAATAAAGCTTATTCCTCCTCCTCCACGGAGCAAGAAACATTTAGGAGTGGAAACTCCGCTGTTTGCGGCGACCAGAAAAGGTCACAAGCCCGCGGAGCCAGTATAGTGCTGGCGGCATGGAAAGAAATTACCGCCGTTGAGAGCGAGCCGGAGCCGCCTGCCCGGGCGCTGCATTTTTATGCCTTGCATATTGCAATCACTCAGTTCAGCCCTTGGGCGCGGCCGCGCAGCCACCATTGAGGGTATGAGCCATTGTTCATTGCTGCGCGTCTCATACGTGGGTCTATTCTCTTTTAAGTTTGCTATGTTTGTTATTAAGTTGCTTCTATTTTTATGCGTTGCATATTGCAATCACTCAGTTCAGCCCATGGGCGCGGCCGGGCAGCCACCATTGACCTTTAGCGCAACCACGTGACGTGACGTCACGACAGCCGGAGGAAAAGCTGGGCCCCAACTCGCGCAATATGCAACGCATTCTTGGCTTAACCAAGCTAAGCCTGGCAATTTTTTTTTTCGCTGCGGCTTCTACGATGCGCCGCATGGCGCCTCCACTGTATACGGCCCCGTCGGCGCATACAACAGTTGTGACCTTATCTGGTCGCCCACGATCGCTCGCGATGACGGCAGTTTAACCCCTAAATGTCTTACTCCGTGGCCTCCTCCAAAGGGAACCGTACAATAACATAGTAGAATGTAAGCCGACAACTGCGGCCGCAATGCACGCGCAATCACCGAGCAGTAGCATTACAAAAAATAAAATGAAATAAAGAAGAGAAAGAAAGGAAACTATTCCTAAGGCATAAATACATGTCATAAGCAATTATAAACACAGTTTGAGCGCCCTGAAGGCATATATCAGCGCGCAAAGTAATACGGAGACCATACCACCGCATAGCGTAGATACCCATGCCGCCGTGGGGTTCTGCGGCGAGCCCTCTCGCCGTAAGGTCGCCGTCGAGACGCTCGGAACTACCGCTTGCTCCGATTCGTATCTGTGGCTCTCGGGGAGTGCGACACGAGCGAACCCGCAGCGCATTGAATATACTCGGACGAGGCGTACTGGAGCTTATGTGATGGCGACACCCGCGACACCACCCGTGTCGCATACATCAACACGCATCGTTAGCTTAGCTGCTCATTAAAGGCTGCCAACAGAAATAACTACGCAATTACCAGCTCTGCCGCTTTGTCAAAAATGGTTTGGTGGTATACACTACGTATATATAATAGGTTTACACAAACTCTGATTTTGTTGCAGTAGTCCTTTAATGGTGCCCTGGCAACGCATTTTTTACAAACCTGAGAATACACGGATATCAGGGCGATGTCTGTTGATGAATATCGAAGGAATATGTTAGCGACCAACCGTGTTGAATTCCTTTGTTGAGTATTATTTATAACGTACTGTCAGATGGTCCGGCTAGCCCGGGTAGGTATGATTGTACGTATGCATAAGCTTCATGTTTGCAAACAAGAAACCTATGACGTCGCTAGCAAGTAGACACCTGGGAAGAATAAACATTTATTGCGATAGCAATTATACGGGCATTCCAGGCGCATTTTTGCCGTCGCCGTGATGTTCCGTATAAAGTCCAAGGGCGATAACACCGCCGGCGCGCGTCGTATGCTATATGTGCAAGTGAAAGCACGCGAGGGAAGCCGACGATCGTGGCTCCATCTGGCACGCGCCAAGGGAGCCGCGACGACTTCCGTCGCACGAAAGGCCGTGGCGAGATGGGAGGGAGGGGGCGGCGTTGTGCTCCGGGTAGCAACTGCGCATTTTCCGACCGGGCGCAAGGGGAACTGACGATAGCGGCTCAACCTAGCGCGCCACATATGTAGGAATGCGGGGAGGCAGCGCGGGAGCGAGGGGGGGGGGGGGCGGTTTCGACTCGGCCAACAAGTGCGTATACTTTGCATGGCCGCGCGCCGTAGCTTGGAAGGGATCTGCAGATGGCTGGTACTTCATACCTTTGTGCGCGCTGTGTTCTCACCATTCTTGCGTTGAAGCGATAGACCGCACGAAGGTCCGTTCGCTCGCTGCTGCTGCCTCGCTAGCGTTTTGATAGCGATGTGTCCGCGCTCATCGAGTGTGACGTGTTCGTGTTTGCTTGTGCGCGCTGACCGCATGCTTGTTAATTGAGTTAGTAAGCCAATTTTTCAAAGTACACACGGCCATTAAAAATTACTGTCCTTACTACGTATAGCTGTGTACAAATTTGCTATCGCAATCGATGCTTCACCTTTCGGGCGAATGTGCGACTTTTCTTTTTTAACATTTCTCGTTAATCCACTTCACTTTGTGGCCGCAGTTACCCGCAGCTGCGCTTTTTTTTTATGCGAAGCATATTACGAGAGCTCAACCCAGCTCCTCAGGCGCGGCGGTGTCGCCTTCAATACCACGTGACACCGTGACGTCACGACAGAGGAGAAACGGGGCTCCAACTCGCGCCGTCGCTCGCGGCGTCGCCCCCCGCATCGGACGCGGTGAGCGTCGAGCAACGCAGCGTTCGGCGCGACAACGAAATGTGCGCCTGAGCAAGCGCCGCACGCCTGAGCCGACGCTGACGACACCGGCTTTTCTGCGACGCGAGCTCCTTAACGCTGTCGCGTTAAAATAAAGGCTAGTATGCTTCGCATTCTGGGCTTAACCTTAGCTAAGCCACAGCCATTTTTTTTTCCTTTACCACGACCAATGCCTCCTTTACTAGATGCCAGCCGCGTTGCTCGCTTTCCCATTGCGGCGGCGGTTCCCTTAGTTCGTGGCCTCCGCGATTCGTAGCAACGGCGCGCCGCCGGAGCCTATCGCGAAGGCCACGCTTAGTTAAAGTTAGTTCAGCATAAATTTCGTGAGGCGGCGCTCGTTGCCTTTTCAACTTCCGGCGGATGCGGACCTCCGAGATGGCAACAGACGCCATGGTAATCTCCGAGGCCGCAGCACGTGACGCAGACGTCCGCCACAAGCGGCGCTCGTTGCCTTTTCGCGGAGGAGAGTAAAGGGAGAGGGCCAGGAACCGAGTTTACGGACAACGCGGCTGGCATCTAGTAAAGGAGGCATTGCCACGACAAAAGGCCGAGAACCGATAGAAACACCCGTGCTTTGGGGAACCAGCAGGTTCACGGTAGGCAGCTATCTCTATGACGTCGTGGCCTGGAGCAGCTCTATAGGAACTCTGGAAACGCCGTTTTTCAAACCTGGAGAACACACTGGCGTGTTCGCATAGCGAAAGAGCAACGAATGCATAAACGAACGAGTGTAAGTGGCCATTAACTTCATTCAATTCTTTTTTTTAGTAACGGACGCAAACTGAAGTTCACATAGAAGAAAGAAAGAAAGACAGCTACAGAACATTTTCCATGACACATGCTCAAAGCCACGCAGAAGCCTCTCGTACTTTAGAATTGTTTCTCCGGTCATCAGGTCTGGCGGCCGTGAATGAGCGCAAGACGGCAATGGACGGCGCGAGAAGGCTCCAATTTTCGTCCACGGCCGTCCCATCCAGCAAGCCATCGTCCACACGAAAGAGGACAGCCTCCCACATCGTCCCGTTGACACAGCGCCGATAAAGTGCCGTTGGCGAAGGACGGTGCGGGGTCGGCGCGTTGGCGGAAGGGATGTTCTTGACGCCAATAGATTCTTCGCAAGAAGAGCCGCCAGCTGGAAAGAGCTCGTTGCCGCCGCGGCGTTCGACAAGCACCGTCCAGGAGTTCTCGCACGTCCGCAGTAGACGCGGGTCCCGCAAGCAGCACTTGGCCCGCGAGCCGTGAGGCTCGACCACCAGCCTCTCGTCGGCGCCCAGAAACGCCACGCACTTGGACGTCGCCGAAGAGCGCAGCGCGCAGTCGCGGAGCATCAGCGACATAGCTGTCGCGTCCGAGACTCCGACGAGCATCTCGGGGTCGTACCAGGACACGAACTCTCCCCTGAATGAAGGCGCCTTGAAGTCGGCGCTTGCTGTTCTGGTGGCGACGCCGTAAACAGTGACCTGTCGCGCTCCTCGGTACCGGTACCACCCAGCCAAATCGGTCACGTGTTCAGAGCTCGCGCCGTCGAGGCGCAGGCAGACGGCCACAGAATCCCTGTCGCGGAGGGGCTCCACGAACGACGTGTTCACGGCGATCCACACGACGGATCGGGGGTCTTGACTCGTTTGGATTGACAAGGCAACCGGCACGCGGTCGTCGGGTTGACCCGTGGCTAACTCGAGAACCACGCCGTGCAGCAGAGAGGCGTTGGGTCCTGTTTGTTCCAACGATCGGGACAGCCGTCTGCACACGATAGGTTCGGTAGGAAAGGAGTTCGGGTAGTCCCTGTAGACAACGCGAGCTTGCACTAGGCAGGTTTCCAGGAATTCCGTAGTCGCAAGCGCAATGACTCGTATCATGGGCTTCGACGAGGACCTGCATAAGATGAAAGGGAAGAACAACGAAATTAGGCACTTGTGCCGAGCCAGTGAAAATTTTGAACACTAGGGACATCTCGAAACCTTTCCTCACACTTCTTACCAAGCGCTGGTAGTCGAAATGAAGGCAGGAAGTGGCCCGGAAGAAAATTTTTCTAGTTACTTGTTTCTCGTTTAAGTGGTCGCGCACAATTGATCTGGCTGTTCATGAATTATTCTTGCTATATCATACCATGGACCTCATGTGCAGTGCACGCCCAGCTTCGAGTACACTGTCCATTCTGCCTGCAGTAGCACGCCATGCTGCAAAATGGTGCATGTATATCGTAACCTATATATTTTTGTGAAGGTCTAATTCTCACTGTTCCAGGTCCGTATATTTTTGCTCGGAGAAGTGTACACATAAGACGCTGTAGTAGCTCGTGTGGTTTTTAAGACCTAAGTGAAAGTCGAAGGAGCTACTCACTTATGTAGCCGTAGGATTAGGCAGAATGAAAGCGCGAACGCTGTAGTACTGATAGAATGTCTATGAAACGTTTCTTGTTCTGCTTTGCTTACATACATTGCAGAAAGGACAGAATCTTCTATGCAGCGTTAGGCGTGGAAAGGCGACGGGTTCTTGGCATGGTGTAACTTGCAGTTGGCACGTGCCTTTTAGCCTGCCGATGCCTTGGGTTTCAATGAGAAACGGGAGAAATATATAGGAACCTGGCAAGGGCAACTACTAAGAGACGGCTGGAAAGTTTGCCGCGCAAAGAAACGGAAAGCGTGTAATGAAGAAAACTTTCTATTCATTGTAACGCAATTCCTAGTTGCTTAAAATTATTTAAGTGTTTCGATACACTATAAATATGAAAAGAACGAATTTGATGGTACGTGGCACTGACCCCTTTATCATAACCCGTTTCATTACCCGCCCGCCTATTCCTCCGAAAGTGTGTTCTTTGCGGGTGACTCCAAGTGTTCGTGACAACAATGCGGAATAGAATTAACAGATGAGTATTTAACTGAGCTGTCCAAAACTCGTCTTAGAACTGACAAAGCGGCGGAAAGACGCCGGAAATACGGTTTATGCGGTCGGCGCTTTGGACCTTAGAACATGTGAAGTGCAAGTTTCTGCCCCCAGATGCTCTAAAATAATCCACGAGCGAGAAGAAGGGAAACCGCGGAAAACGAGCGCTTCGATTCGTTTACTGAATATGGCGAGGATCTCTATTCTGGAAGTGTTGGTGCCTTCACTTTGCATACGAGGGTTTATTGGCCAGCTGCTTTTAGAGTTCACGGGCCACGTACCACCTGCGCTTTGTACGATCGCCTGCAGCCATCGCCATGAGCGGCGTTGGCTAACACTCCCTGCGTCATATCTTGTACGCCTACGTGTATGTCCAAGAATGTGGACGGGACAACAGCCGTTGCCGTGGCTTTATGGCCAGAGCATCGCACGCGCAATATGGAAGGTGTGGGATGCGGCTCCCATAGGTGGTTAAGTGTCTTCTTTTCGTTCACTTTCAATTCTCTTTCGCTTATCATTTCTAGATTTCAATGAAAACGAGTACTTCCATGCTATGCTCTTCTTGGCTTCATTTTCTGTTGGCTTCAGGTGGTTCTAAAACATCCAACACCATGAGGCAGAGGAGACGCAAAATTGGCAGTACGCAAAAAAAAATTGCGCACGAAAAGGTGCAAGTGTACGCCCACGCGCGTTTTCGCACCTGAGCTCGTGGCGGTAGTGGGCCGAGAACAGACGGAGACCGCGTTGCGGAGTCTGCCACCGGTGTCCGTGCTCCACCCACTGCGCATGCGGGGTCACTGCCCTGCCGGCGCGGTCGTTGTAGGCGTTGGTGGACTCCACGGGTTTGCCGAAGCCGAAGAGGTGGTTCACGTCATCCAAGCCCCTTATTCGGTAGAGCAAGCATCCCAGCATGAACGGCACCACGACAATGACCGTCGTTAGCAGGAACAGCAGGCTCCGACGCATCTGCGTGGTTGAAAACACGGTGTGAAATTAACCAGAAGTACATCGTTGTTGACTTCCTGTTTCATCTGCACCACCCAGAAACACCAAGGAAGGAGAATCAGACGAACTTTATCCCAGGCACCAAAGGGGGGGGGAGGGGGTTAGCGCCAAAGCTATCACGGGTGCTAACCAGACACAGCAAGAACTAAGTAGCGCTCATTTTCCTAGCGACCTGACTTTTCTTGTGCCGAACCAAAACTCTCTGCCCGACTTTACTGAGAAAGCACGGGCTGGCTTCGGGATTGACGTCGGTCTAAGTTCCTAGCCTCTACGTGTAGATGTCGCGCCAATCTGGCATGTGGACATTAGCGCCCACTGCGAACTTCTAACGAAACTTTTATGATTTCGAAGTGAAGTATAGCCGAACTTAGTTGGGCGAAAACGTTGCCTTCTCACAAGAGGCCCATGATCGGCAGTCGTCCAATCACGTTGAGGCGAGGTCTTCACGTGGACCTACCTTGACTTAGCAGTGGAATTCATAAAGTCAGTCGTCGCGTACGAGGCACAATATGCGTGGTGTACAGCCGATTCGAGGTGACTGCTTGCGAAGTAATGGCACAGTGCCACTTAACACCCAAAACACCGGTTCTGAGAAAAAAATAATATATTGTAAACAACGGGTGGGGCCCAAACAGCCAGTTAAGTATGCATACGGCGGGAGCGAGGGGGGGGGGGGGGAGGGGAGGAGAGGCGGGTTTCCCTAACGTACATGGGCTGGACGTGCAAGCACTGGCATGTGGCTATATATCTACTAAATGCTGGGTTTAACAGGTCCTTGCGATATTTGAAGTGCGAGATCTGAAACCACTGCTGCCACTGCTTCTTGACCATCTAGAGCAGCTGGCATGCATATATACTGGGCTGGCGCGACAACCAAAGCGCACACGTGCGTATAAGCAACCAATAATCAATCGTGGGGTCTATTTGTTTTTCTTGAGTCTCGTGGAATGAAGTCTCACTCACCCTGTGGTGCCTGAGGATGAGGTGCCGGTCCACCCAAAGCGTGTCGTCGTAAACGTACACCTTCTCCCAGTGACAACGATGGGCCCGGTATTGTCGGCCCCTGGCGTAAATCGGGCTCTGGTACACCATTCCAAATTGAATGCTTGCGTGCTCGCACGGTATATCCTCTTCTGGTGCTTCCTCTTCCTCTCTTTCTCCGGCGTACGTTTGCTGCAGCTTCTTTTTCTTCAATGCGTGATATTCCGAAAGTCGTACTATTAAACGGTCATTTGTGGCTGAAGAAAAGGTTTTAGTGATTAAGGTGACGGTGGTGGTGGTGGTAAACTTTATTGAAAGGGGGGAGGTGGCTGAAGGATTGGGCTCAAGTAAGGCCCTGGGTCTGCTTGGCCTTCTCCGTCCAGTCCACCAGTTAAAGTTGTCGGTCGACGCCCCCGGACCTAAGCCTGGCTCCGGTCCGGGGGCGTCGCAGTCAGTCTCACTGCGCTGACCGGGGGATGAGAAAACGGAAAATATTAGTCGCGCCTCCTTAAAAAAAAGGAAAAAGAAGAAAAAAAAGAAAAAGAAGAAGTGATACAATACGATTACAGTGTTTAGTTTTTAAGTAATATTGTTCATTTTAAACAGCGCCAAAAAGCACACGGACACAGCACAGGACCAGGGAAGAAGCACAGGACCAGCGCTGTATTTTTTTTTTCGACGCTGATCTTATCTGTATCCTCGCGTCGTTGCAGACGACTGGAAAGCGAGCGTGAAGCTAATTTCGAGTACCGCGAGAACGCATGAATATTAAGGACGCACCGCCTACGCGGCAACGCACTGCAGAATGTTAGATTAATTACTAAAGTATTGAATTTTACGTGAGAAAACAATGATCTCATTATGAGGCACGCCATAATAGGGAACTTCGGGTGAATTGTGACCACCAGGGGTTCTTTAACGTGTACCCATAGCATGGTATACATGGCCGTTTTTGCATTTCGCCCTCATCGAAATGCGGCCGCGGTGGTATGCGGCTTCGATCCCGTACCCTCGGGCTTACCAACGTTACGCAAGACCACCACGTCACCACGGCGGTTAATGTTGCACACTTGTCTTTCTGTTTCGCCAAAGCAGATTAAAAAAAAAAAGAACCCGGAGAAAGTTCATTTGCCCACGTACGTGCAAATTCAAGTACGTGGCGAAGACGTTGGCATCTAACCACGGAATGAAAAACAAACAAACAGAGAACTGAAAAAGAAAGAAGGTTATTCAACTTTGTAACCTCTCTGTCAGCAGCAAGCACCAACTTGAAAACCGATTACGTACTTAAGTTGGAATGCTGTTCTGGGCAGAGTCAAGTTCCACCATATTGTCGAATTCACCATCTTAACAGCTTTGATTAGTCCAGAGGGCTCCTCCGGCGTCTGTGATTGGCTCAAAATGCCGCCATATATAAAAAAAAAATTGGCGATATAGTTGAATTTGACAGTGTCCTGAATAGCGCACCCCTGTTCTCGGGTCTCGGCGCCGGGGTTGCTTAATGACTATGCTGTTGGGCACGCGCTTGCGGGATCGAATCCCGGCCACGGCGGCCGCATTTCGATGGGGGCGAAATGCGAAACCACCCGTGCACTTAGGTGCACGTTAAGGAACCCTGGGTAGTCAAAAATTTCCGGAACCCCCCACTGCGGCGTGCCTCATAATCGGATCGTATATTTCTGCCCTGCAAAATTCCACAATTTTTTTTTTGTGTTCTTCTCGGGTCTTGGGAGGTTATGTCGCGGCGCACTTCACGAACACCGGCAGATATTCGACGCACCGTTGCGAAAGATACGGAAGGTAAGGCTTCACGAATCTGTGTTTCGCCGCGCGATTCAGGCGCGTCATCGAGATTAAACTTCATGAGCGCTTCGACTGAGTTGCTACTGTTGGGGGCGAGAGCGATAGCGCGAACGTACGCCGCACCGAAGAAAAGACGAGCGATGAGACCGCAGATACGCCGCGCTACTCTGCTCGGTCGCCTAGGCAACCGCTGAGCATGCGCACTGCACGTCGAGAACTGGCAGAACGCTGTCAAGACCTGCGTGCGGATGCCGCGTCTGCAAGTACGGTGAGGAAAATTGAATTTTTTGTTTCAGAGGGAAGAATATTGCTTTGTGTGAGTAAAATTGTTAGTCGAATAGTTACTTTCTTCAAGCATAGATGCCGTAGAGCGAGGAATGCGCTTTAACTTCAATGAGGAATTCCGAAGATCGATCTTTATGCTGGGAACAGTGAGAAATAAAAAATGGCTGTGGCTTAGGTAAGGTTAAGCCCAGGATGCGAAGCATACTAGCCTTTATTTTAGTTGTTGAACCACTGTTTAGCCTGCTGAACTGCTGTTGCTTGGCTATATTTGGTTCGGCTAGACGAAGAAACAACTCATGCGTTACTCTGCTTCGCCTTCAAGAGTGGAACGCGACAGCGTTCCCGTCGACCCGCCAAGGGGTGTAAGACTATGGGCTACGGCGCAGCGACTACGCGCCCCGCATTGGACGCGGCGAGCGTCGAGCAACGCAGCGTTCGGCGCGGCAACGAAATGTGCGCCTGAGCAAGCGACGCACGCCTGAGCCTTAAAAACAGCTCGTTTCTAAGGCAACACCGCATTCACTAGAGGCGCTTTTGTACCGCTTTGAAGCATCGTACTCGTGGCTCAGTGGTAGCGTCTCCGTCTCACACTCCGGAGACCCTGGTTCGATTCCCACCCAGCCCATCTTGCAAGAGTTGAGCCAAAGCCACTTCTCCCCTGTCGTGACGTCACGGTGTCACGTGGTATTGAAGGCGACACCGCCGCGCCTGAGGAGCTGGGTTGAGCTCTCGTAATATGCTTCGCATAAAATAAGTACGGGAAAATTGAGGAAAGGACGGACAGAAGTATTAATTGGGCTAGTTGGTTGTGCGGTAGTGATGAGGAAAGTTAGCGAAGTTGTTGTAAGAGCAGACGATATTGTGGCACTGAGCATCAGAAATTCTTCGTTATGTGCTCCAGAGTGTTGGCGTATGCCATTCCCGTGCCACGAGGAAAAATGTATGTCGGCGAAACTTTGGGAGCATGCGCAAAATTAAGCAAGAAAGTGCACAACGGCGCACATATGGTGGCCCACCTTATACTGTGCGTGGTTGTGAGGCTCATTATTCGGGGACTAACATTCTGAGCAGAATCAGCGACGCTTCTTCTAGACTTGCAAGTAAAGCCTCCGCTCTTAATCAAAAAAGAACACACATGTTTGTCTAAGTGAGTTGTCAGTTGCACTACTTATCCCAGTTTGAATTCTTGTTCAGCCATCTTTGACTAGGACGCGTTCTCGCACTGTCTGTATTTTTATTGTGTGTATGCGTGACAAGGTCATATATATATATATATATATATATATATATATATATATATATATATATATATATATATATATATATATATATATATATATACGCGTGAAACTCTTCCCCCTATAACGCAGTTGTGAGTAGCGCTTCTTTTATTTATCTTTTTTTGTTGCGGTTATTTTCTCATCAGCAAGGGCAGACAGAGCTCTGCTTTTCCTAACTGTTGTCCAAAACAAGACTTCGTTGCATGCCTTTGTTAACTCAGGCACGAAATATTGCCTCAGCGTGTAAATCCGATATGCATAATGTTCTAGCTACAGCACGAAGTCGCTAGCGCACGCACTACTTTTGATAAGATGCGGTGTTCGGAAGCAGGAGGAATGAAACTCTTGCTCCCAAATAGTGAAACGTACCCGTTGCGGAGAAGCCTATGCAACATACGCGCGTTGCGGAGAAACCGGAGAAGCTGTATGACGTCAGTAGTGCCGAGGCAATGGTGGAAAGTATTCGTCGAGATGTATCGAGCCACAATTTCTTCGATCCGCTTGGGCAGCTGGTACATACGCGATCTGGAGCGCTTAGGACGCCTAACGCAGGCTATTCTATAATGTGGTTGTGAATTCTATGTCATCAGAGAGAGAAGGCGAGAGAGAACTATTCATTTGAAGGCATTTTGCAGCGAGGAATAACACCTAGGCGGAAAAAAAAGCTTCGCGTTAAAGATATAATTGTGCGTGGGAAACAAACGGGTGTCCGTAGGCCAGCTGGGCCAAAACTCGGCGGTGATCGCCCGAAATGCGAGTCATCGTTGCGCGTATCGTATTTCCATTGTTTTTCGTCACGCGCAAGCAAGGGCACTCGCACATGCACGTACGCACCTAGGGTAATACCTTAGCCGAACTATATAGGTGACCGCTGGAGCTGAGGCTGGTGAGCGCTATACAGAAGCAGTGAAAGTGGTCGCAGAGATGTGTGCAGTAGAACGCGGTTGACGAAGGCCACGGTTTGCGCAGTCGCAGCGTTGTTGCTCTTTTCCAAGGCCGTGCTTTCTTTGGCCGTGCTACTTAACTCCTTTCGTGAAGTGATTTGCCGTTCACGCTGGGTATGGTCACGACGGATCCATGGCGACGCTTTTGTGAAAGAACGACAAGCCACTAGCCACCCTGCTGCTTAGAACTGAGAAATCCAAACTGCGACCCTATCGTTTTTATTGCTCCCAAGTGATGCAGGGCCGATCACCACGGGTACATGTATGGGATTGGAGAAAAGGTTGCAACAGCATTCTGACAGGTTAGTTGTTTCAATCTTCTCAAAACACGAGCTGCCGCGTTTCGCGTGTGCGCCTTTGAGCGTATCCCGATAGTTGTGAGTATCGTGCACGCTTATATTTAGTGTCACGTTGTAGTGATGGTGAGGAACCGCAGTGGTGCGACGCGAGTCACGAAACTAACTGTTTATCGGGTGAACCTGTGCCCAGCAAAACACGTAACACTCGGCACAATGATAGTGGCGCTCGCCGATCGTCGAAATCCGATATGCGAATCGGACGTGCCAGCTATTTGTACTACATGGCTCAGTGAACCTTCCAGCGTAATTGTTTGTGCTCGCGTATAAGTTCTAGATTGCACACCAGGGGTGCGATCTTGTACGCGTTCCAAACTCGAACGGAGGCGGTCCGTTCTTTCCGTCGCGAAATTGGCGGTCCGTTCCGTTGCGTTCATCCGATAGCAGACAACACGGAATGATTGACAGCAGATATCACTTCACAATTGACGTCATGGCGTTCGACACCGTTCAAACTGACCAAGCGTGTGCGGCTCGGTGGAACGGACCACCTCCGTTCTATTTTGGAACGCGTACAAGATCGCACCCCTGTACTCCCGTCGCGCATAAAGCTTTATTACACGAGGCTCGGCGACAACACGGGCAACAGATAGAACAAGCGATAACATTCGAGAAACTTGCGATACAGAAAGGCGCATCTTGCGCTGAGCGACAGCCCTTTTAAATTTTGTTAGCCGGTGCATGGAAGACAGTCACCGGAAAAGATGAGAACGCGTGGCAATAGGCAATGGCACGCAATAGAAGAGGTCATATGGATGCATAAGATGTAGGGCGCAAACGCGTGTGGTGCTTATTGTGCACATTCTATGAAAAAACGCGTATACTTGACTGTAGGGATACGTGTCTTTATTTGCTCATTTATTTCCCAGTATTGCGTTGAATGAAATTATGCGTATGACGCACTCGTGAATTCGGGTATGTTAACATTCATGAATGTTTGGATCAAATCCAGTGTTCTACAGTGATCTACACCATGGCCAGGTACTTATACGACTAGCACAATTTACGCTGCGTGAGTTTTGGATTCATGGTGTTCTCACGAACCTGTGCTAGAGCTCTGCACGGGCCCGGCTCGTGCCCGGGAGTCCATTACTAAGCTTAGCCAAGGCCCGCGTGTTCGTGAACAAGCCCGGTCTGTAAACAAAAAAGAATATATTTTTTTACACACAGATTGTACTGTACACTGTGAGGATTGGGAGGTCAATCCCACCGTACGTAACCAGTTGTCAAAATTGGAGTCGGGCATGAATTAGATGGTAGCGGGCCCATGCCGTCGTCCAACTTATCCACGCTGAGGACATTGTTGAAGGGAAGGACTGCTTCTCATCGAGAACGAAGAATATGGGTTTATTTACAGTATCTACATAAGGACGTTGCAGTTCATCAGTCTAGCATGACTGCGAGAGAAAGTACCCTGAGCAGCCGCACAACAGCGGTTTATAAACACTCGGTCCTCCCTCGGACCGAGTGTTTTGCAATTTCCCCTATGCAATTTCCCCTATGTTGTACTTGGTGTCAGTGTTTGTTGGCTTCTCATTATATGACTAATAAATATCGGGTCCCTCGGTTAACCCCCTTTCTTCTCGTTTATTACATAACGAGGGTCTCGAATCCGGCAACATTGATGCCTTCAGGTAGCATATGTGGGTTTATTGACCAGTTGCCTTCACCCGAAAAGATCACGTTCTCGTGACGCCTGCGGCAAAAAAGACGTTCCACGTCCGCCGCCAAGGTCTGTGAGTGGGGGCGCTGGCTAACACTCCCAGGGTTCTACTAGTACACATAAAATACCCAAGAAAGTGGATGGGGAAACGCCGCCGCGGTAGCTCAATTGGTAGAGCATCGCACGCGACATGCGAAGGTTGTGGGTTCGGTTCCCACCTGCGGCAAGTTGTTTTTTCATCCACTTTAATTTCCATTAATTTATCATTACTTTATTTCATTTATTAAGCACATGCAATTTCCCCTATGTTGTACTTGGTGTCAGTGTTTGTTGGCTTCTCATTATATGACTAATAAATATCGGGTCCCTCGGTTAACCCCCTTTCTTCTCGTTTACACACATATATATATATATATATATATATATATATATATATATATATATATATATATATATATATATATATATATATATATATATATATATATATATATATATTCTAATGATGTTTAATTAAAGGTGAGATGCAGCAGATACATCATGGCACGGGTCGTCGTCGTCGTGGTCTCCGAGCTGCTGTCGAAAACACGCGGCGCGTCTGCTTTATTGCAGTGTTTACAAACAGGAGAATTCACGAGCATACAACGTAAACTAAACGCACAAGTAGAAATATGCACCCCTTGCGTTAGCGTAAAAATAATATAATAGTATCGGCAGTTGTAGTAGTACAACCACAGAAGCGGTTACAGGGAAATGGTCTAAAAAGCGGGTTTCGGATAATTTATTTTTCCATACGCGGAAACAATGTTAGTTTTTGTCAAAAAAAAAAATGGACCATCTTTTTTTATATTGTCTTTGTTAAGGTATACAGAGCCATCTCTTTGCGCGTGTCAGTTCAGGTTGGCGCAGAATGCCTTGGACCACGCAGTGATCGCGTGTGCTCGAAGGCACAACTTAGGCCCTTTAAATTAGGCTGCCCGAGTTTGTTTCCCGCCCGGCAAAAGACGCTTCGGACGGCCCGGGCCCGTGCAGAGCTGTAATCTTTGCTACGCGATGTGACACACTTGGCGATTATCTCAAACATCTACTTGGCGATCACACGATAAGGAAAGAAAGAAAAAAAATCCATTCTGGCCTTATGTTTAGAGCATCGAGATGCTATGTTCGAGGGTGCTGTGTTCAAGGTGGACCGAGGTTCGATCCTACGATCGCGCACGTAATTAACTTTTTTTTTTAAAGTATGCGCTATTCGACAAGACAACTGCAGCACCTAGCAGCTACGGTCAGGAAACTCCGCGATGGACCCCAATAAAAGCCTCGCTTTAAAACTGTTTGCTTCCTAGGAGCTTAGTTTATGTACAGTTTCCTCTACTTCTCTGAAGAGACGCACGCCGCAATGGGCTAATGGAGTCTACTGGGAAATCCAACGAAACTTTGACAAGCGCGTCTTCCATTCCATTTAAATGTAGTCCGCAGTGATCTGGCACGAAAATAAGTGGACTACACCTGTAAATGTAGAGGGACCATCCGGGTGTTGTGCTGCCGATGAGACGGTGACACAACCACTGGGACTTTTTTTTTCTCAAAAAGAGATTGCTCGCGCTCATCTGCTTATGTTTACTCCAACCGACGCCGCGCGAAATATCGCAGGACTTCCTGCATGTAATACTGCACCGTACATCGCGTCACTGCTTCGCATTACGGGCGAAACCGCCATTTGTTTCTTCTTTATTTATAAATTTTCGAAGCATTGTGCAATTCCTGCGACGGTTGCTGGAGGCCACCGGTGAACGTCGGCAGTTGTGATAAGTATTACAGGAGTGAGCCCGTAATAGCTATCAATGTAAAGTGAAAGAGGTCATGCTTTAATTGCTTTATTAACTAAAGCGCAAAACCGTTGAAGAAGGCATGTATTGCCTTTGATTCACACAGTCCATGAGAGACTGGAGCTCTTACTTTCTCTCCAGTGATCTTCGTTTGAAATTCGATATTCGTGTGTATCTTGCTGTGCCTAGTTTCTGATTTAACGAAACGGCGAGTGCACTCCATCTGGGAGGGATAATCGAAGTAGTGGCAAGCGAGTAGATGAGCCGGCAGCGTGACACTCATCCACGGAGCTATCGCTAGAAGGCTGGATGACCGCAGTAGGTACGATGCAGCCTCAGTTTGTAAGCATACAGTGATGTTAAATTTATCGGCATGCATGTGTAGTTCACTGGTCACTGTTGAGTCTATACTCTATGTAATGTTTTCACCCTAATACTACAATAATAAGCAATAATCGTCATCTGTTAGTGACGCCTGTCTCGCTGCTGTTCAGTCAGACCTCGTGCCTTGTGCGCCTTTCCATTCATGCTGCACGCCAAATGCTGTCGGGTCCCACAAGAACGAGACGCTCGCTTAAGCACGACATGTAATTCTTGACAGGAAAGTAGAAAGCGCAGAGTTTTGAAGAAAGGAAATGCAAGCAAGAACAGGTTACGATTATTGTTTGGGGACAACTTAAGCCTCCAAAGGGGGACAGTGTATAGATTAGGGGACATTGCCAAAAAGTATCAGGAAACCGCAAGGCGCAGGTTGAGCTCGTCTCAAACAAAGCCGGAGCGACTGGAGACCTCTGGTAAAGGTCTTCGTCCTAAGGTTGGCATAAATCGCCTGGTTATTGTCATTACGATGAAACACAAACAAACACAGATACTTCAAGTAAGGCTAGCATGGAAAATTTCTTGTGCAGTGCAGGAAAATGCTGTATGAACTGTGGCGCTGAATAATCAACAAGTAGGTTCAAGTTTAATCAACGGAGATTGGGGCTTGCTGACGTGGTAGCACACGGGAAGCTTATAATCAATCGCAAGAAGCCAATTGAATTTAATGTGGGAGGAAGTCAAGGACACTAATGCTGGTTATCAACAGTCGTCATAAAATGGATGGTCGCCGGAACCAATGTTTCGACGAGGGGACTTTTTTGTTCATCAGTCCGTAGGCAAGCACTCTTACCGAAACCTTGTTTCTAGCCATGATGCGTCTCTTGTTTGACCATTGTTGATAACTTCAAGTCCCCATTTGCGTGCGATTGTCTGTCTTGTTTGACATTCGGGCTGGTGGGCCCCATAAATTGATTGACAGCGTGAGCAGACAGACGGATCAACAGGTATGAGAAACAGGTATGTTCTCGGTAACATATCACAGAATCATGCCTATTTATAGAACATTTTCATACCCCTCTGTGTACGCTCCGCTTAAAGCAGAAAAAAATGCAGAAAAGAAATTGAGCATGATCCAATTTTAATAGTGCTTCATGAAACTCTTATAATGAAGCGATTATGTGTCGCAGCAACGCAGATAACCTTTTGTGAAGTAGAAGTCCCAGTCTTGTGACGCAAGTGGCCTGTGTGATTTTTTCCCCTTTTTCGTTTTAATTCTAGCCTGGAGTATTATAGTCGTAGCGGCTGCTGCGTCAGTAAAAGTCAAATTTACTTGTGTAGTCTTCATACGTATTTACCTATACCATTTGTCTGCGCGTAGGTTATTTGACTATCGACGATAGTCAATAAAGACCAAAACGACGGCTATGTATGAAACATTTGCATTCTCTTGGAAACACATGGTTGTCGCAAGCTTATGCTGTTTTATTTTCTGTGAAGTTGGCAAAACCATGCATAAAAAAAATAATGAATGAAAAAAAGAAGTTCTCTGAAAAAGAAAAAAAGACACTTGGAGAAGCAACAGAGGCAGACGTTAACGCAGATCAAGATATGCAACAGCGTCGCTTATTGTCACTCGAATCCCTCAGTCAGTCTGTGTTCCGAAGGTGAATTTAGGCGCACACTCCGTCTAAGCACACCTGAAACAAAGAAAGCGAATACAGTGCGTGTTACGAACAGGTAAAAACAAATCAGATTTCGGCTTGCGGAAAGCAATAACTGTGTGTTTATTTTCCTTGTACTTTCCCTTTCTTATTGGAAGTTATATAGCCGCCTGCGGTTAGGAAAGTATTTAAAGCGAATAGCCTTCAAATATTATTATTATTTTGGTTCTTGCGGGCTAGTCTTCGTGTTTGGTCCTCGGTCGATGGTCTGTGGTTGGACTCGGCAAGGAAAATGTTCGTTCACTCGTTCGTTCGTTCGTTTCGTTCGACGATCATCGCCGATTTCTCATTTTTATTTCGCGGAGCACTACGACCGCCCCCGCCCCTTTCCCTGTAGAGCGATTCCGCAATAAAGGTTATTTTAGGAACAGGTAATCGGGAGAAACGAAGTAGGTTTTCTATTGTGCCGAGCGAATAACACTCCTTGCATGTGTCTGACACTGGCCCTATCATCGCAGTTATCCTATGGAAGACAGCTGTACAGAACTGTTACAGACGGACACAGCACTGCCTTAATCACGCAGCTTCGGTCACGTTGAAAATGTACTTGTGCTAACTGTCGAAAGAGTTATAGAAATACAACCAAACGATACGCAAGATACACAGAGATTTGTATGATATTTCTGGTGACCATGGTCTTGCTTCCAGCAGTCAATGCCGTGAAATATTTTAGTTTCTTGAAGGTGATAATTTTCATCGAATAAATTTACAGGTATCTTAGCTTAAAAATCTTTAGAACTGTAATTCTGTAATCTCTGGAGGAATTAGACCCAAGTGAGGGAGACCAAAGCCGGAATGAGTTAAGGATTCCTTTTGCCCGATTTTAAGAATTACCATTCACAGCTCGTGACCGATCAATCCTAGTTATAACAGAGAGGGAGCGACGCTTGGGTCACTGGCGAAGCGAGAAAAATGGAAATAATTGAAACTGATCATTAATTAGATTTGCCCGGCTCAGGGCCTGCATTAAATGCACGTCTGTTGCCCCCCCTCCCAAAGAAAACAAACAAACAAAAACAAACGGTAGCGATTTGGTCACCGCTGCGGCAATAGTTCCATTATTCCGCCGATTTGTGAAATCAGTGAAGGCCCATGTGCTTGCCAATCAGGAGCACCGCTTTTACATGTATGTTTTGTGAAATACGGAAACAGATATCGTCTGTCCCTTTGTTTTCCAAGAAAGTCAACATAATATTTGGCAGAAGTGACAGTCGGAAACGCCTCAGGCAAGACGGTTTCATTGTTGTGTCGTCGTAAGCCTTTCGGCAAGTGCATGGGCAGCTCAGCTTCTGACATGCGCCATTTTGCACAGCTGCTTTAGTTTCTACGGCAGCGTATAGTAATGAGGACAGTTTGGTGTTGAGCGGTACAAGGCAGCGAAGAAAATAAGGGCTCTCGATATTTACGTAAGTTGCAAGAAGACTGCACGTAAAAAAAAAAAAATTGACTTCCAAAAAGAAAGGCATCTCACCCTTCTCGAATCACATATTGTGCCGTCAGCGGCCCGGGTGTCCCAGCAGTTCCAGTAGCCACCATAGCGTCCAGGGATGCGGTCGAACCGGCAACAGGACTGCGTGCAGTCTTGGTAAGGTGAGACTGTCGTCGTTCTCCGCTGAAAATAAATTCACAAGTTCACAATATGAGCCAAGCCTCGCACCGGTACGCAAGCATGTGTCACGAAATATGCTTGTCACATTAGTGCAGAAACAATTTCGGCGCTGCGTGCCTCGCACGGTGTCAAATCCGGTAGCGAATAACGAATAGGTAGGGAATAACGTCTCGCCATGGGTATTACTGTGCCTCACTGGCGTACAGTCAACAGCAAAAGTTTACGGGACGTAGGATCTGCCAGAAAGCTGAATTCTCACGAAGCGGGGTCACACAGCTTCGAATTAAATGTTCTAGCGTGTAGTAGCCTTCGCCACCTACGCAGTGATTCATTAAATACGAAGTGTTATGCCTTAACAGCGCAGGAATTCACAGTTGAAGGGGAAACCGCATCCCGTAAACTTTTGCTGTCGACTGTACGTGTGGTTTCGCTGGAGTTGAATTTCGTTCGTGGGGTGAGGTATTATGGGCGCGCCATGTATAAGCCCGGGAATACATAAAGTGACGCATCAGCTTTTGTGGGAGTCGTACTACCGGTATCCCTTATGTTTGTCGAGTGCTAGGGCGTGCCTAACGGAGCTATGCGGATCACTTACGCACATGCGAACGCGACCGCGCCGCGACTGTGTTGATACAGCGCCAACACTGCGTCCGCTAAAAGTCGGTGAAACGATTTGAATACCGGCCCCGGCGCTTTAGTGGTTATGGCTACGGATGTGACAGCATGAGGTCGCTGGTTGGATCCTAACCGCGGTGTTCGCGCACCATTTGGGATTGAATGCAAAAAACAAAGCAAAACAACAGGGCACAAGCAGTGTCACCCTACGCCAACTACAAACAAATACCTTCCCGGACGTGTCTCGCCTCAAACGGGTATTCCCTGAAGTAGGCGAAGAAGACACGTGTAAGACATGCAAACAGGACACAGGTATACTCAAACACGTGCTATGGGAATGTAACGCCCAACGCAAGAACGAGTTAAACTCCGAGACCCCATCGCTGAGGTGGGGCGCCGCTCACCGCACCTCCGACCTCGGCGACCAATTCTTGGCCGTCTAGGAAAGCCCGCGAGGCGGCGATGAGACAAGATCTCGAGGTGTAATAACGACAGAAATACGGGAATAGAAGCTACATGCTCGTTGGAAAGGGAAAAAATAAAAAAGGAAACCGAAAAGCTGGTGGAACAGGGAGATACTAGAAGCGATCACGGAACGACAGAAAGCATCACGAGAGCACAGGAAGGCAAAAAAGAAAAATCGCAGTTGCCACAGAAACAATAGCCAGAAAATGAGCAATATACCGGCGGAAAAAAAAAAACATATGCTTCAAACACTGGTTGAAGCAAAGATAAAAGGTGAAAGTGAACTTTGGTTGTCAGAAATACGTGAGAAAAAGAAGGCCGCGCTTTGGAACCACGTTAGCTTATTAGGCAGGAAGTCTGAAACAACACAACAACATATCTAAGACGAAGATGGAAGAAAACTGGAAGGGTACGCGGCATTAAATTTCATCCGAAAAATAACAGCCGAATCTTTTTAAGGCAATGACGATGTTTTACTTGAGGAATAAAAGTGCAGGAAATATACCGAGATGGAGAAGGACCTGGTACTGGCAAATTTCAACTGGAAGAAAGCCGCAGAGAAAATTTCGAAGCGCACAGCCGCAGGGCTAGACGAGGTTCCCGTTAGGTTGATTAATGAACTAAGTCCAAAAAGTAAGGAAGCTCTGTTTAAAGCAATAAAAAAAGTTTAAAATATAGACGAATACTAGACAATTGGTATGGCATGACAAAGTAGAATGAATTTATTTATAAAGGTAAGGGGGAGAAAGATAGACTTCACTCGTATAGGTCGACCGTTGACCATTACATCGGTAATACACAGATTAGCAATGCAGGCAATTAAATTAAAGCTGCAAGCATGGGCAGAGAATAATGCCATTTTGGGAGAACATGAGAATGGCTTCAGAAAAGGTAGGCGTCTGGATGATAACTTATTTGTCCTTGATCAGTCTATTGAAAGATCAAGAGTAGAAAGGAGACCGTTATGCGTTGCCTTTTTAGACATTATACAGGAGCGTGGGACAACGTAGACCGCAACATTTTGTGGGATATTCTGGAAAGGGAAGGCTTGGGCGAAGATTGTATACAGCTTTTGAGAGAGATTTATCTAGAAAATACCCTTTGCGTTGAACAGGAAGGGATGAGGAACGGGCTGAGGAACTTCGGGGCGAACTTGAATTACGGAAGGTGTTTTGAGGAGGTGACGGCCAATGGCTCCGGCAGTGATGGGAAACGTGACCGATTCGGCCGCAGCAGAGACAGATCGGCCTGTCGTCAGGTGTCCGCCAGTCCGAGCGATTCCTGGTAGCGTGGGGATGACGGACACTGTGAGGTGGACTGCGATGGGACCGAGGCATTGGAGCAGTGCAGGTGTCAGGGCGACTCAAGGAGCAGGCGCTTGGAAGACCCGTATTAGCGATTTCTTGACGAACCACGGACTGGATCAGCGATGTCGTCTCAGCAGTGTTGTTCCAAGACGTCTGTTGAGGCGAGGTAGGAAACGCTGCTTCGAGTTCGCGGCGTACGATTGGGGTCACGTTTTTGCGTGGTGGTGGCGAGCTAGATTGGTCGGTACAGAAGGAAGTCGCCGTAATGTTTGGAAGCCGTGTAAACTGGTCGCATATACGGCGACTCTTCGCCTTCTCGAAACGGCGGCATTCCTTCATGATGGCGTCGACAGTCGATAAGTTTCTGAAGACCATCAGGTTGAAGGCGTCGTCAGCGATGCCTTTGATAATGTGTCCAACAAGGGACTGAGGCAGGGATGCCCTTTATCCCCACTGCTGCTTTTGACGTACATGGTGAGGAGGGCGCTAGAGGAAAGTAATGTCGGCTTTAATCTCTCATTCAAGCAGGCGGGTACAGTGGTAGAGCAGCAGCTTTCAGGTTTGTTTTATGTGGAGGACGTTGTGTTGCTGGCTAACAAGCAAAGTGATCTGCAGCGTCTGGTTGATATCTGTGTTGGTTCTGTGGACGGGAAGGGGAGAATTTCGGTCTGAAATTTAGCGTTAAAGAATCAGGTGTTATGGTATTCAATGAAAACAATGAACAGATAATGTAAATTCAGGGTCAGGAAATACCTCGGGTAGAAGAATAAAATACTTTGGTTTATGGATAAACGAAGGCTATAGATATCTGGAAACACAGGAAAAAATAATTACTGCAAAGCGGAAGAGAAATGCGACCATAATGAAACACAGAGAGCTATGGGGATAGAATAGGTACGAGGTGTTACGGGGTATGTGGAAGGGTTTAACGGTTCCAGGACTTACATTTGTAAATGCGGTTATTTGCTTGAGGTCAGGTGTACAATCAGGGCTCGATGGCAACCGAAGGTTAGTGGAAGGCCTCGCATTGGGCACTCACGGGAAGACTAAAAATGAAGCGGTGCAGGGGGATATGGGCTGGACTAGTTTTGAAGTGAGGGAAGCTCGCAGTAAAATTAATTTTGAAGTGTGACTGTGGAATGTGGAAGAAAGTAAATGGGCTGGCAGAGTTTTCAGGTATTTGTACAGGAAGAACGTTGAGAAACAGTGGAGGAAAAGAACTAGGAACCTTACCAGCAAGTGTGCGACCTGTACGGTGAGCAACATGGCAACAAAGTGCATCAAACGGAAAGTCAGAGAGGTTGAGATTATCTCATGTGTGTTGGCAATGGAAAAGAAACCTGCTGTTAGTAGCAACTTAAGAGGAAAAATGTATATCAGGAAAGAAACAATTTATGATAACTCAAAGGGTAGCTCACTACTTTTCGAAGCGGGATCAGGACGCTTTAGAACACACACTTAGGTGGCGAAATAGAACAACAACGAAGAAGATGTGCTTGCTGCGGTGAAACGAGGGAAACATGGAGCATGTTTTATTAGAACGTGAAGATATCTGCCCAGCGGTCCATTTAGGCATCTCTGGTCACATTGAAGCCCTTGGGTTCAGCGAGAGCAGGGGGAAAGTAAACATGTCCGTAGTAGAGATTAGTAAGCGGCGATTGGAAGATTGGTGGAAGTAGGGGAACGACAAACAATGTAGGCATGCAAAAGCAAGGTTGTCAATAGGGGTTCAGAGAATTTGGTGATGGGAATTCGTCTGGTTTTTGTTTTCCTTTTATTTTTTTATTTTTAACATAGGTAGGATATTACGTAGTACAATAACAAGAGCTTAGTGGGGCAATCCACCGCCCTGTTTAAAAATTGACGCTCATAACATCCATCCATCCGACGTCCCGTCATGGAAGACCTGAGCCCAGGTCGCCAAAAGCTTGCCGGACAATTCAATGAAGTTATTACCTACGAAACTCGTCGCCGTGCAGTGGACGCACGTTAGAGAACCCAGGTTGTCAAAATAAATCTGTATCTATACCTCGCGGCTTCCCTCACAGCCCGCTATGCAGCTGTACCCACTAGGCACCATACAACACACATCATTTTTCGGAGCATCGTGAATAAATCAAAGAATAAGAGTTTGCATCACCTACTTTGTAGAGTTTTTCACTTAGTCTCTTGGCCGCACGGTGCCAGCTGGTCTTCTTCGTCGTTGGCCAGGGGTTGACGTTCCGATTGATTGTAGATATCTGCGAAGGGAATGGGCAGTGAGCTGTAGACATATCTGCCTGTGTTTCTACGCAAGCTCATGGCTTGCGTAGAAACGGCCCGTGACTCAAAGTTGTGCCCTTCGAGCAAGTGATGGGCCTCTACAACGAAACTGTTCGAGGCACCCGCACAACCATTTTCGGGTGTCGATGGCTTGCGGCAGCGCGCTCGGTATCAGATGTCACAGGACTAACAGCCAGCCATGCAACCTGCCTCGGAGTCCCCAATTTTTATGCGTTGCATATTGCAATCACTCAGTTCAGCCCTTGGGCGCGGCCGGCCACCCACCATTACCACGTGACGTGACGTCACGACAGCCGGAGGAAAAGCTGGGCCCCAACTGGCGCGGTCGCGCGCGGCCGCAGCCACCACCTGACTCCCGCTCCTCCCGCTGTTTCCAATGTACTTTCCATGGGTGCCAAGAATGCCGTTGTAGCCGGTGCTGGAGCTGCGTTTGTACATTCTGCATTAGCTTCACCGGCAACCACGTATATAGCCGCTACAGCACTTCTCGCCTCACTACTGGTACTTGCACACAGAATGACCAAGAATTAAAATAGCTAAACCAAGTATTACCGAGTAAATCCAAGTATAACGAAGTATTGCCGAGAAAATCGAGTGCCGCCAAGCAATACCTCGCGCTCAAAAAAAAAAAACCGCAATATGCAACGCATTCTTGACTTAACCAAGTTAAGCCTGGCCATTTTTTTAGCTTTGAAATGTAAGGAACAATAATGATCAAATTAAGAGACAACTTCTTTCTTGGCCGGTAATTTGTAATGCGAGTTTTCTTTTTCGCGTCGCGTTTTTATGGCTCTAAGTAGGAGGCCAGCCAGGAGTTTCTATGGCTGCGGTGTTGATAGGTGGTGGCGTGATCTAGCGGCGCGGCTTCCGCACGATCGCCGAAGTGGCCGTATGACCGTCGGTGATGAATTGTCGCTATATAAGAACAGCTGGTGAACAGACCCCCTAAAACTTCCGACGAAGGGTGTCAGAATAGTGTTGTATACAGCTTCTCTGGCCTTCGTGTTTGAGTTACTCAGATTAACATACGCCTGCGTAAGTTTTTCACTTTATATGAAGAATTCCGTTTTTTATTTGTATGAAACGTCGCCAACTTATGTGAATTTGCGGCAACAGTCAACGTAATGCTGGAGTCATATGACTATTTTCAGGTAGCACAGATAGCCTGTGCTACCCTGAGTAGCGTTATTATCTTTTACCTATGCCGAGAGCAGACTTCGACAGTCGCTAGAATATTTCTGAGCATTAATTAAGCCTTGCGTTGGGCTAGTTCTTGTATCTCTGGTTCAACATTGCAGCGTTACTTTTTAAACACAAGTATTTCTTAGCAGTCCCTAATTATCAATCAAGTTGAACTGCGTCTTCATCTATCATGATGACTGTCAGAGTCGATTATGCGACTGCGTTGCTCTGAATTCGTGCGCCACCAAAGCAATAACGTATGCCATTTGCCAACATCAGCGTTTTTTTTTATTTTTTTTTGACGTGAAAAGTCTGTCAGTTCGGTCAGCATAGGGTGTCGCTTGCTAAAACATTATGTAACGAAAACATTTTACATTGGTGTCGCTTATATCCTTGCAACCATGCTACACACTCGCCCGACTTTGGTATCGCTGTGTAGAGGAAAAAGCTGTTGCTTCATCACACATGTGTCGCATGCAGAAATGACGTCGTTATCGCTCCAAGCATGGCGCAGCCGGAGCCAAATTTAGCCTCTCGCTCGGCATTCAGAGAGGCACAGCTGTGTGGTATGCTTGTCCACCCGAGCAGGAACGATTGCGTTTGAGACAGCTCACTCACTCATAGTAGGCTAATCCATAGCATAATCCATCAAACTGAAACCAGTACTCATCGGGAGTAACAAGTCTTAAAAATGTGCACTCTGTTGCAGACTTTTGAAGTTTGCTCGGCTATGACGCTCCTCGCGTTCGACACGCAGGGTTTAGGTATGGCGTGTGAACGAGACTCGGGAAGCAAGACAGATGCGATGCAATTGCGATTCGCACCCGTCAACTGTGACCATGGTGGGCCCGTTACGAATGGGGAGCGAGCCCGATTGCAACGTTCGATCGTAGGACCGTATACCAGTCGCTACAGCGGCTGCTGCGTCTATGGTGCTTTACCGAATCGAAACCCCTTCACACGTGTTTCTCAAGAACAGCAGCCCGACGCTTTAGCGAGCTGCGCCATGAATGCACTGGATGCGTGCCGCTTTTAAATGAACCTCTCGCCAAGATGGGTCACTGCGTATGTGACACTGGTTGTGCGGGCAGCAACGGAAGACACATCTCGTCGCGGAAGTGACGCAGGGACTTCTCCGCAGTGCCACTAGATGGGGCAGCGCCCCCAGAAAAAAAGAAAGTGCAAGGGAGGATCCCGGCTGCCGCATGATGCGTTTTCTCAGCGCCATGTACCGGCGTGGATTTTGGAGGCCACGTGCAGGCTTCGCGTCGGCGCTTACAGAGGGCGCCGAGTGTTGATAGGGAAGCCCGAGGGAGGAGTCCCGCTGCGGCACAGGCCTCACACATAAGGCGTTTCGGCGGTGCCAATACGCTGTGTTGCTATATTGTTTCAATGCGAAGCGCATTGCCGTCGCCAGTCATCGTGGGTTGCGTTCTGCCGAATTTCTCTATTTCTCTATCTTTTTTACTCTTTAGCGACGATATGACGAAATCCAATTCCGAATATTTTGATTTGTCTTCTTCACACCTAAGATGTACTGCAAGCGCGGAACAGATGTTCTTCTGCTGAAATGAAAACAGCGCGGATACGTGCCATCGCATTATGCAAGTTGTGATACAAATGTTGCGCAAACGGAAATCGAAACAATGTGCAGTGACAGTGTTAAGGTAGTCGCGTCGAAATGTGCTTACCGAGCAGTTTAAGGATTTGCCAGTGTTGTTCTTTAAGTGCTCCGATACGTGGCAGGCATCACAGTCAAATTTCTTGTAGAAGTCCACGGGAAACTCGTCATGTTCGGGATCGAGAGCAGGTGTTGGTTTGTCACTCCAGCAAAGGCTACGGTAGTCTCTGAAATGATTCATTTTTGATGTCAAGCGGTAAGCGCGGTGCCTTGCAACGCTACCACGCAAGAGACAGGCTGAACCCAAGCATGTCGACAGTGCGCCGACAATATGGAAGCGTCGGACAAATGTTTAAAATTTTGACTGCTTCAACCCACCCGTTTGCAACAGTTCAGAGTGTCCACCTTACCGGTCTCCGTACACGAGTCGACGCAATTCTTGGCATTCTGTGCATGCAAGAAGGTCTAGAGTGACAGATATTGCGAACGCATATAGACGCGCATAAAGATTTCGATGCAAATTTTACATTGGAGCTGTGAAGCGAGCGGAAGCGCACAAAGAAAGGTTAAATGCGTGTTTGCCGTTTTCATGGCGCAACTAGGTCATTTTCCGGCTTTATATTTGCAAGAAAGTTAATTATGTCGGATAAATGAAAATTGCTAAACATTTTTTTCTACATTCTTAAAGACATGTGAAATGCTTCCAAAGTTTCCCTGTTATTCCGGGAGAACCAAACGTGGCAGCAATATTGTGTTTGAAGAAATGGGGGTGATGTGCACTGAAACATCGAAATCGTGTAGGTAATAAGGAGCGCTGGAAATAATTACAGAGTGATCGCTTCGTGCCTGTTCAGGGGCGCACAACACGGGCACGTTGTTTATCCGGTGTTTTTTTGGAGAACTGAACGTGTCAGCTTGATTCAACTTGCATGTGGTCGGGGCGTATTTTGTGTACTGTGCAATGACCGTTTGAAATGGGCAGGTTAATGAGTGCCTTTGTAGAAAATTTGCCATACTTCTAGAGTGTTAGAAGTACACTTTTTTTTGAACGATTACAAAGTTTACCAAATGTTCTGGAAGAACATCCGGCAGGGCTGAAATTTCAAGCAAAAAGGGGGCATAATACGGCTCATGTGCTGGCAAAGTTACAAGTGTGTCAGTTAAATAAGCTGTTTGGGAAAAGTTTTTCTTAGGCGAATGGTCGGAAATGTTGTACGGCCGTTACGCAGAGGTATCCAGTGTCCTGAGATACGACGCCGAGTTCACTCTTGGTAGACATCGGCAGCATGTCAGGAGTAATGTGTGTCGTGAGTTTCACGTTTCTATGTTATGCACTTTAAAATACTTAGTCTGTACCCGCTTTTCTTTCAGTTTTCGGGCATTATATGCGAAAAGCGTAGAGAGTCGTCATCGAAATAAGAAGAACTACATTTGTCGCAGGTTATTTCCAAGTCTTAATTATCTGTCTCTTTAAACTAGAATTTTATATTATCTTTGCGTAGTTCGTCAGAATGGCCTGGTTTCGCGATCACGTTTTCCACCGGGGTCTTAAGCTAACGCTCTGTTGGATCTGTTAGACATTCGTCACTCTGTGGTTTGCATCAAATATATCGGGTAAGATTTTGCTCATCTTTCGACAGTGTTAAGAGCGTCGCCTCGGTGTGCACCGAGTGGCGCGTGTACCGTGAATTTTTTTTTCTTCGTGGAGCAAGCTGCTTGGAAGTGACGGTTGTTCGTCATCGCCAAATCTATACTCACAGCCCTCTCCGTGTCCTTAATCCTTCCTACACTGGCCCCTTCGTCTTTCACGTTAGCATCGGACGCGAAGAACGACGCAGGATCGGGACGAAGGAGACGAACGTAACATGGTTCGTCGCCTCAGCGTTTCTTCTTGGTTCTTCGCGCCGTCCCTTTGCTGTTGATTATGTTCAAAGATAGAATCATTATGTTCAAATTCTGATTACAGAATTACGTTCGAAGACAGAATAATCGATAATCTTGAACATAAATTATACGCTTGACGATTGTTTCTTGATTTGGAAAAAAAAAAGCATTTGACTTTTTTGATTTGAAGTTAAGCAATTACGGAATTGGAGGGGTTGCCTTAGATCTAGTTACCAGTTATCTAACGAACAGAACCCAGTATACTGCGGCAAACCAAGCTCAGTCTGATATTGGTGTTATCTCGTTTGGGATACCACAAGGGTCTATACTTGGACCATTATTATTTCTTCTCTATATTAATGACATCGTAAATATTCCGCTAACCCCAGAACTTCTCCTCTATGCTGACGACACTAACACATTTTTTTCAGGGGCTAATATAGGCTACACAGAGAGACAAGCGAATACCTGGCTTGAAAACTTATCAGTGTGGCTTGGCGTGAATAAATTAGCTCTAAACACGAGCAGAACAAAATTTACAGTTTTTAGACCAAAGAATAGATATGTGACAGACATTGCTCTGCACTTCGGTGATCACCAAATCGAACATGTTACATCCCATAAATTTCTTGGTGTAGATTTTCAGGAACACCTAAATTGGGGGGAGGGGGGGGGGGGTCAGCACATGTCGCAAAAGTACAAACAGGCATTTCACGAACAATTGGAGTCACTTTTAAACTAAAGGATCTGTTACCACCTTGGCTAAAAAAACACATATATTATACCCTAGTACACTCTCGTCTGCACTACTGCCTTCTTGTATGGGGTACAACCACGAAAAAGAATTTAGAAAGCCTACATGTACTACAGAAAAAAGTGCTGCCTCAAATAGAGAATGTTCCACGCTCAGCACGCTCTGCCCCACTATTTCAAAAGCATCGAATGTTGACTATCACAAACATTCGATGTAAAAAATTTGCGTTAGTTATATACAGTCAAATATTCATCACTTTTTTTGAAAAATACGTGCATAAAGAACACCCGTACAACCTCCGGCATGCCATTTATAACAAAGAAAGCATTCACGCTAACTACGGTTCACAAAGTTATCATACCAGAGATTCCTGACTTCTTGAATAACCACAAGAAAGTTATGACCGTTGTTATAGACAGCGTCTCAGGGCAAGCACTGGGTTGGTGCAACTCTTCAAGAGCGAAAAAAAAAATAAAAACATAAAAGAAATGTATCGGATGCAGGGCGGAACCGAATCCACGTCATATACATTCAGACAATCTTGCCAGAATATATATATTCACACGCCACGCACGGACTTCGTGGCAGTCCGTTAGACGCCATGGATTGTTGAGGAACCTTGCGGCATGCACGCCTCATACATAACGCGTCTCTGCGGCGGCGGTACTGTGTGTTGCCACACGGCTTCGCTGCTAATCACATTAACGTCGACATTCATCGTGAGTTGGGTTCTGCCGGAATTCATTGCACCAGAAATCGAAATGCACGATAGACTAGTCGACGACGTTCTGCTGATAAATTTCGCAACTGATCAGTTTAGAGTTTAGAGTTTTGTGTAACGTACAAATTGAACCCAGGGACGGATTTTTGAGGCACATCAACTTGGAAGGAGTTGTAAAACTGAAAAAACAATATAGGGTGTATCCACTTGATTTATTACTAGAGCAGCTGAGCATGCTTCTCAGGACGCACTTGAATGGAAAACAAATGCACTTCGTCGCGCACTTCGTGGCACCACGTATCTCGAAACTAGTGTCCTCAGAATTTGTCCCAAGGTGGATATACCTTCCGAACTCCCCGCATACAATTCGTAAACTGCGATGTGCGGTAACATAAATGAATGAATGAATGAACTTTCTTCCCCTCTTAAGAAAGGGGAGGGGCCGGGGGGGAGAGAGGGAGGTCTAAGCACTCCAGTCCCAGCAGGCGTCCGTCGCCACATTATGTGGCTAGAAGTCCGTCTCTTCCGGAGGATCTCTTACGGAGTCATGTCGACGCTGTCGACGACGCCGTCCTGAGTCACGACTGCTGCAGCTGCTACCGCCGACGCACGCTGCTGGCGCTGCGCGGGGGTTCGGATGTTTCGAATAATTGGCGATGAACTGAAGATTACAGGTCCGATTTCCGCTGAATGGGTGTCGTCCGACAGGGGGTCACTTAATGCACCAGTGGTCCAAAAATCACACGAGTCGAGGCAAAAAATTTGGACATAGCAGACGAAAGAAGACGGAGCCGATGCATCATGCAACCACAGCGTTCCACAGCGAAGAAGAAGAAAAACCGGCAACATAAAATATTTCGCTCACAAGTAACAGGCGTTATAACAAAATTCTAAATAACGTTAAAAAAAAGACGCCCCGTATAACGCACATTGAAAAATTTGCTTTCAGTCATTTGCCATAACCTTCTGGATATCGCCTGTCATAAAAATTGGTCAGAGACTCGGTCACTTACCTTTGGCGATAATATAAGTCTCGAATTGACTCTCTGCTGCAGTCAGACAAGGCTGGTCGGCGTCCTCCACTAGCCGAGGATGTCAGGTATAGGTCTTCATCTACAGGGCATTCGCCCCACTTTCCGTTATCTTTTTTAGCTCCTACCCTGTAGAGGAAAATATGATCTATCAATTTTCTTGCCTAATTGTTCACTAAGCTTCGCAAAGCGTTCAAACAGTTCAGAGAAGCTGAACAATGTTAAGGAAAACAACGCCAACGCCAAACACTCCTTACAACCCGCAACGAATCTGCTCGGCAGCGGCCAAAGAGGTTGACAAAACGAACAAGAAGAAAGTGTGTCTGTGCTCTCAAAGAAGGCGCCAAGATCGTAAGGTGTGAAGTTGGTGTAGCGTACACGTTGCCATTAACCTGTTGCCGTATCTACCTAGGCCAGACCTGCCGGCGTGTTAATCGTCTAAAAAAGCATCGTCTAAAGGAGCATCGGCAATCCCTTGACAAAGACAACCACTCACACTTAGCCAACCATTGCCAAAAGCTGTCCTTGTAAGCCTGTATTTTGTCGTACTACGATTTTGTTTTCTCGTGAAAACAAACAAACACGCGCAATAACCGAGATGGTTCGCATAAAAAAGAGAAGCGTGCCGATAGTGCGTAAGTAAGCGACATGACCATCTGACAAGGAATTGGCCTTTTAGAAAGCCACGTGATTTTTTTAGAATGTGTACAAGGTCTGTGTTCCTTTTACACAGTTAAAAAAAAAATTCTAAATGATCTAGCACATGCTCGATTTAGTTAGCCTGGGTGTAACTTCTTGCGCTTCTTGTAACTTCTAATGCTTGCGTTTTATTTTTGCCTTCTGTCTCGTTTGTTGTGCGCGCCGCAGTTTCGTAATGAAAAGCTACAAACTTTCCCAACGTTCAATACTTTTGCAGCCAGAAGTAATAATTAACAACTTCACTATCTCTGTGTTGCACCAAAACAGACGGTGCTGTATTTTTTTGTTCTATACTCACGTATTGCGTTTTATCGCTGAAAATAAAATAAAACAGAAAAAAGAGCGAACTTCCGGTTCGTGGTCGACTCACAGAAGCGCCACTTGAAGGGCTGTGAGGCGTACTCCGTTGAAGGTGGCTCCATCATCGTGAATGAGTCCCACTGAAGCGTTCCCCCAACAGATGGATCGGGGATAAGATAGTCCTGCACGAATAACAGTTTCCTGTTAGCAGGAGCAGTGCTTAACTTCTTCCATATTAATATAAGAAGCAAGTTTGTCGTTCGGGGGCTTGCTAAGTGTCGAAGAAAAAAAAGATATTGACTCGTATAGGATCCTCTGCAAGCGAGGTATTTTTAAATATGCAGAATTTCCGAGCATTTGTGAACAACTAATTGTTCTTAATGTTAGAGATATTGCAGGGAGTTCCACCGTAAAATAAAAAAAAGCAAAATTGATTAAAAACATTAAGGGATTTGATGGGCTGAAACCACGATCTGATTATGAGACCCACCGTAGTGGCGGACTCCTGAAGGTTGGACCACCTAGGGTTCTTTAACGTGCACCTAAATCAAAGTACACGGGTGTTTTCGCAATTCTCACGCATTGAAATGCGGCCGCCGCGGACGTGGATTCGATCCCGCGACCTCGTGCTTAACAGCCCAACACATAGCCCCTAAGCAACCATGGCGGGTGCGGACCGAAACATTGATATTGCAATAGCTGAAAAGAAGCATTGTATTTGTTGTAGGAGGATAGGGAAGGTACTGATTTTATTTATGGGGCTTTGCGCCCGGCTTCTGTATTTTCTGATGTGAGAAGTTCTGTTAACACTAGCATATTCTAGAAATAATAGGCACAGTATTCATGATGTTTATATTAAAATAATTTGGCGACGAATTTGATATAGTAAAGAATCACCCTCAAGCCCGCCGTGTTACCAGATACTCGAGAAATCACGTAAGGAAGATGGGCTCGACATCTCGCGAGTCCGGTTCGTGCTTCGTTCAAACACTTGGGGGCGCTGCCGTCGTGAAGAGTGACGGAAGGTGGCGTGGTGGCAGCGCATTCTCAGTTTCCTGCTTGTCAGACACCGAGTTTCGCGTGATCAATACATTCTGCTTTGGCGAAGTGCACATATGTTTTTCTGCCCTGTGAAGGAGCATGCACCGCATTGCGCCACGAACGAGCGACGCAAGACATCTTATACACCAGGAACCTGTACGCACCAGAGTGCTTCCTGAGAACACGTGACTGTCACTAGTCATAGCGGACAAATCAGCGGATGCGTCCAAGCAGTGGCAGAGTTCTTACGGCCGCAAAGCTTCGTGAATTAGGTTTAACCCTTGCATCGGAAACATACCATTTGAAATAAAAAATAATAAATGACAGCGTCGTGATCGGCAGCAGAACTTTTGCCGTGGAAAACAACCTATGCATAAAATGAAAATAGTATATGCAGCAATTACGACCTTTGATATGTACAAGCCAAACCTAGATCACACAGACGCAAAAAGCGCTGGTAGAGTAAGAGTGTGCTACTACTAATACGAAGCACTGCATACGGATGGAGTTTATGTGAAGAAAGTAATTTTATAGTTTCTCACCGTACCACTCTCCGGTCATCCATGATTCTCTGACCTGCAGCTTCTTCCTGCGCTCAGCGACATGATTCACTTGTGAAGCACTGTCTTATTCAGACCACGAGAACGTTATTAACAAAACACTGATGATGATAAATGGTGGCTTTCTGCGGGCTTAAGTTTAACGCCGCGCGCGTCGCCTGACAGGCGTTTTTCAGTTTCTACGCTGGCTCCACGAACTCCCTTAGCAGGAACGTTGCCGAGTCTCGGTGTCTCCTGCCATTTCTCGATGCTTAGCTTGTACATCGCATGTAACACGTGTCGTAAATTCTGTGCGTTGAGTAAAGAACACTCGCAGCACACAGTGTACTTAGGCATACGTAACTATAATGTAGCGTAAGGTGTGGCGTAATGTGCAAAGCTCACGAACAATGGCAGGTTTCCTAGTATACCTTATGGGAGAGCTGCACTCTGAGCCATCCTTTTGGGGCATCCACCATGCAGCTCTGCCAACTTGTGTGAGGAGAGTTCACTGTCTCGGGGGTCGGCACTGTGAAAAGCGTGACGGCGAATGGTACGGTTGATCAACGGCTGCTGTGAAGTTCACTGTAGCGGTTTTTCGGCAATGTGCCACGTGGTTACGCTCGTCACTGCCCGGCGGCCGAAATCGCTAGCACCGTGAGAAAGCAGTTAGGCCTAGGTGTGGACTCGTGTGGCTATAATGATGCCGATTTCTGGCGAGAAAAGTCGGGATATTGCAATGCCTGGGCATCGCGGAAACCAAGTATAGCCTTTATTGCGATTATCCTCGGTGTTATTCCTTCGTTTATTCAATTATTATTTTAGATTTTATTAATTATTTCTATGCTTGTTTTTTTTTATTTTGGAGTATATTCAAAAAGAAATGTATTAGTCGAGGTGGTTCCTACCTCATTATTTACACAGCAGCCGGTATAAAAGATAAAAAAAGTGTCATCGTGTGAATACTACGAGTTTTGTGACCCAAAACGAGGGCACGACCTAATACTTCGTTCAGAAAAAGTTCGACCTATGTTTGTCGTCAAAATGAATTTCATTTCAAGTTGTAAGGTTGTTGTGTCGTAAGTGTCGTAACTTGTAATTTTTTTTTTTCACATCGGCGCCTCACCCACCAAACGCGGTAATCAGAGCCTAGTTGGTCTGTCAAGTAGCTCTAAATAAAAAGTACTGGCACCAGAGCGATGACACGCAGCGATAACATATAACTGTTTATTTTGAGAGTCATGCACGTTTTCAAATGGACCTCTTGCGCGTGTTAGCTGGGGCGTGTCATCATGCCAAGGACAACGAGCACACACGTCCATTAAATAAAGCCATTTTTTCAAATAGAGGGAAGCAGTGCAAGCACTTTTTCTGCCAAATTGAGGGCATTAGCTGCTTCGATTAACTCACGTGTTGATTGATCTCTGGTTTTGAAAATGGTACTGCACTGGTGAAACATTGGTGATCACCCTCACTTATTACGATGAAACATCCATGACCAACCGGAAGGTTTCCCTACGTTGTTGTGTTCCTGTAGCTGGTTATTCAGGCGACGTTGTTCAGGCTGCGCTATTTCGTCGAGTTTGCCCTACGTAAAATCTGCCGCAGGACAACGGCATTCTGTAGACAACGCACGTCACAGATTAAAGGGACTTATTTTTGTTCTTTTGTTTTTCGGACTGCTGTTCACGAGTGGAATTTAGGGTTGGCCATCTGGCCAGCTTATTTGTTGCCGAAAAGGCAGCTCGCATATTTGAGCGCCGCGCAATGTTTTTTCAACTTCCACGATAGCTTTTGAATGTAAAGAACCACAGCATTTGTTTCTTTTCTATTTAATTTCTGCGTACCTTACTTTTGGGTTGTGACTTCCTAAGAATTCCATTGGCTAAGGGAATCAGCAAACTGTTAGAGTATCCAGGCTGAGACAGGTTGACGCCTCGTTTGCTGAGGTTATTTTCGATCAAATGATGGCGAGATTTCCGCAGAAAATTTTGAAAACAAATGTTAACGATGGCTTGCTGGACTAGTTTCGAATGCGAACACTGATAGGGAAACAGTTGTTTACTAACACAAGGCTCGTAATTTCTACAAGCATGATGCTCGCTAAAGCTCAAACGTACTCACAAAAATCACAGACTTCGTTCTACAGGAAGTTACTGCGTCATCTGTCGCGGCATAAGTCACCATTCAACAATTTTGTTAACTTTTTGAACGACTAAGCTTTTCTGTGGAACAACCAATAAGGAAATCGGCAACGTACAGAATCTATTTACATTATTTCCTTCCAGTATCGCAGGTGGCGTGTTGTGTAACCCAGAGAAATATAGATAGTTCGAACACGTGCGAACAAACGACCCAATGTACACATCAGTCCTTTGAAGATACGGGCTTTTATTCCACTTGACGAAAATGAATTTTTTTTTTCAGTACCCCAAGGGCCCCAGCTAGCGTTAACTACGGTGATAATTACAACCATGCGTGACAACCTGAGAGTGACAAGGTTATATGTACACTCGTGAGAAAAAGTATGCGGACCTCAGGGTTGCCAAAAAAAAATAGAATTTATTCGTAATTAAGACGCATAAATGGAAACTGACGAGTACACTAGAGGATTCATTATGCCAAGTTTGGACAGCAGTATTTTATTCCAAGTTGCATGCCCAGACAGAGGTCTAAATGCGTTTTCTCTCGCAATCCCTGGTCCGTATACGTTTTCTCACAAATGTACGCTGTCCAGTCAATACAAAATTTGCATGAATTGACAAGCCAATTACATTTGATTATTTACCTGGCGTCAAGTGTTTTCGCATGCTTGAAACAATTTTTTTTTCGTATTGGTTTCGGGATGAAACGTGAACGTCTAGGCATATATGATAGGGCATCCTGATGTCACTGCCCAGCCAAAGGTAATATTATAGTCTGAAAAAAACTAGCTTTGATTTTAAAATTAGTCCTAGCATTTACCTTAGCCGACCAAAGTCATTAAGCTGTGAGCAGACTCCAGCTGGTTTAGCGCTCTTTCAGAGGTAAAGGGCAGGTGCCCTGCGTTTTTGTGGGTGGAGCTTCCTTGTAATTCTTAGGTTGTCACCGACTACAGTAAGCTCGGCAAAGCTTAAAGGGGCCCTGTAACACTCTTTGGGCACAGTAAATAAATTACTCTAGAAGAGAGAGAATGCTTCCGTGAACCCCTAGGCCACGTATTAACTCAAATCCATGCAGTAAGGAACGCACAATGCCTCTGTGAAGATCGGCCATGCTTTCCTACGGCTCCGTCAAACCCCCGCCATCTAAACTGCACTTTATATGGCGTCGTGGCACCCTCATACGACTATTGGCTAAATGTGTGAAACGAAACGCGAAATGTTAACTTTATCGACGGCCCCAAACGTTTATGCAGCGTCAGCAGTGTTCGTGGTATTTGACGCATCAAAAAAAAAAAAGATTACGAAACGCCAATCCGTTCCGAGTTCAATGGCCGTCTTCTGTTCGAGCTGGGCCGCCTCCTCCACAGCGCAAGATCGTGGCATCGGTGAAGCTTCGTTGACTTCTGTCAAAGTGCACGTCAGCGCGTTCCAGTGCGTCTTTCGCTATTTTGTGTAAAATATTCATGAAGTGCCTGCTGGGATTTATCGCTCACGGCCAACGCCGCAGACACCTACACCAACGCCGACGCCGACGACACCGGCTTTTCTGCGACACGAGCTCCTTAACGCTGTCGCGTTAAAACAGGCATACGTAGGCTCACTCGAAGGTGACGCGTAGTGCGAACACGGCGTTTGTCGTTTTTCGCAGCTGTGGAAATTGTGCGAGAAAAAAAAAGAAGTGCACTGCACCGGTTACTGCAAGACGTAGCTTCAGTAAACCCTGTTATGTGGCAGCCTCTGAGTTTAGAATGTCATGGGTGTCAAAATAGGAAGTAGTGGCATCTACGTGAAAGTCTAAAACGCAAAATTAATCTGCGCACCATTCGGTGGGCGGCGGAGCGCTGCTGTCACCGCAGTCCTGCACGACATCGATGAAAAGTGCTGCAGGGCCATTTTAAAACAGCGGAACCTTTCTCACTGGCTGTTCTCAGCTTTGCCAGTGTCAATGTTCTCTGCTGGAACAACTCATTACTGCTAGAACCACCATGATTGCCTACGGGTGGAGATCCGCCCGGTCACTAAACATTGGCCCGTCCTTCGGAATAAAAAAAAAGCTGACTGCGGCGGTGTAATTATGGCTGGGCGGCTTTTGAGCCAAAACCACGCGGTTCACTAAAGCAAGTTGCCGTAGTACTGCTTAACAACTAACACACAACTCAGCGCCAAGTGCAACTACAGTATCAGCGACGCTTAATATTTATCTGTGGTTAACAGTGCCTTCTTCCGGTATCTTGATGTTACGCGTATCATTTTAGCTCCTTGCGTGGTCGTTTCACTGAACTCCAGTTCAGTGATGATGGATTAGTGGAAGGGCCAGGCTCATCTACCCTATGCGCTCTGAGTCTCCTTCGTTAGTGCCACTGTTCGTGATTAGAATTCTTTAACCACACACTTTCGCTATTGTTTTTCGGAATGATGGGTTCGGCTGGGCAGATGTTGTATTACAACGTACAGCAGAAACGATATCCTTTGAATTGTGCCTACATAACCGTGTACTTACCCTGTCGCAAGAAACACTATGTCGACGTCGGGTTCCAGTGTTTCATTCCACCTCATTATTGCGTCCAGCTTGTCCAGTGTGTCATTCGCTTGTAGTTTATCTGTTCCGTTTATAGTAGTGCTAGTAATTATGTCTTCCCTCTTAGTATATAAAAAAAGAAAGCAAATGGGTGATTAGCAGCGGAATATATACAGTTAAACCTCGATATAACGAAGTAGGTAAAATCGCCAATTTGCTTCTTTATATCGAAATTTGTTGCATTGAATTAGACCTTTTATTCAGATAAGTACAGTTACCGATCGATTTCTCTTACACTAAAAGGGGCCGCAGAGTTTTCCAAATGATCGGTCAATCGAAAAAAAAGCAAATTTAAATGAGAAAACGATTCATTTTGATGAATTTGGGAGTAGGCGACGAATGATAGTTTCATGCCATGTCGACGATATCTCCAAATAGTGCGGTGCGAATTAAGTGAAGCTAGCACTGAGACGAAGCTGTCATAAAAAGCGCCGGCAGCGGGGGGCGAATGCGTCGTCTGCCTCGCGCTCCAACGGGTCACCGAAAACTCGAGATTACGCAACTTTCAATGCTAAACGTGCGAGAAGACATCTTACGTAGTGCGACACAGTCTCGGCAGGCCCACTATTTGCACATGCGGCCGATTACTTCTAAAGCAAGGTGCGTGGCTGCGTATGCGCTCAACCACGCGAAGAGCCGTGCGCAGCCACGGCCGAGACCAGTGCCAGAAATCTAAAGCCCCTTAAACTTCGTAAAGTACTGCCACGCTTTGAAGAATGCCGCCTCCTCCTCGCGCGCTCTGGCCGAGGCAGGCGCCGCGTCGCTATTGGCCTAATAGCATCACGTGGGCCCTCGCGCCGTGCATCAGCGCCATTTTTGCTCGAGAAGCGTCTACGGAACGGCGAGGAGCGCATGTTGGCGCCGTTGCTACCCTCGGGCAATGTAGGCGGCGCCACGGTCGAAGAGGGAGCGTGAAAGAGAGGAGAAACGAGGAGAAGTGAAGACGGAGGAGGTGGTGGTGGTGGTGGTGGTGGTTGGGGATTGTAGCAACAGGCGGGTTTAGCCTGGCGAACAAGGCCGGCAATTGCTCCGCCCGAGCGTCTCGCACAATACCGCTGATGGGTTTCACCATATGTCCATCAACCCAGTGTCTCTTAAGAATTTGATCAGGAGACGTGAAGTTTCTTTGCGGGCCATCACTGATTCCTCGGGAAATATAAGTTATTGCAGGCGCGCATGCGGAAGGTCCTTGTCTTGCAAATTCTTCAGGAGAGTGTCTCTTTCATCTTGGAATTGCTGGCAGGAGCACAAAAAGTGCTCAATGTCTCCTTTCTCGTTGCATGCCATACAGTTCGGAGAATTTATTCGCGCCGTTTTAAATAGCCAGGCCGGTGTGTTAGCAGACCCTGTCCTTATACGATATAGAAGTGAGGCTTCCTCTCGGTGCAATCTCTTGGTTACGCAGGGCATATGCGGTGGAACCCAAAGCGACGCAAAGTGATTTCGAATTTCAGATTTTTGCACTTGGTTACTCTTTGGAGCCTTGATTTTGGGAGGATGATAGAGTGCTGCGTATGCAAGCGCATCAGCTTTTTCGTTTCCTGAGATACCAATGTGGGAGGGAATCCACTGAAATTTTACTGTGAAGCCTTTGTTGTTGAGTTCTTTCACGATGGCTAGGGATTTGCGTGGGAACTTGAGGGATGGCAAACCACGGTATACTTGTTGTAATGCGGCCTTTGAGTCCGTAAAGACAACCACATTCTGCGGAGGCAAAGTCTTTAATTTACGCAGAGCAGAAGCTATCGCTACGCCTTCCACAACTGTCGACGAGGCTATACAGTCCAGACGCCCAGACCACGTATATCTTAGAGAGGGAATGTAGTATGCAGCTGCACAGCGGCCTTCATTTGCCTTGACAGAGCCATCTGTGTATACTTGCAGGTGATTCGGGTAAGTCGTGTTCAGGTGTTCCAGGACTAATGACTTAAGCAATGCAACTTAAGTGTACCACGATTGCAATCAAAGAGCTGCATTCCATCTGCAGACGGAGGAGGAGAGTGTCACTACTTTACGTAGTTTAAGGGGTTTTACGCGCGCCACCTCAAAGCCTCTCCCGCCCAGCCCCTCGCACGAGCTTGGCCCAGTTACGGTGAGCTGCCTCCCCTCTCCTTCTTTCCCTTTGCTCGCGCGGGGAGGCGGCATTCCTGCGTGAAGCCACCGGCTTTCTTTCTCACCTTCGAACACATTCGCTTCCACCTAAAGCGCAAGGTGCGCGGGACGCGATACGATCTTATCGCACTTGGACTTTATACGGGACGTGATACGGCTTGACTTCGGCGTTCGCTCCTGTCGCGCCGCGCGCGGTTTGACAGGTGCGTTTGCAAGCAGCCGGTGGTAATTCAATTATTTAACCATCTGCGTCCGCGGAAGTTTCCATTTGCTGTCCCGGCATGCCTTTGCTGCGGAAGCGAAATTTCATTATATTGAAGTCGCGTACAAGCACACTTCGTTGCATTGCGATTCTAATTACATGGTGTTCTATGGACAAGAAGTTATGAAGAGTTCAATACTTCGTTATATGGAACATTTTGTTATATGGAAGTTGATTAAATCGAGGTTTAACTGTGTTTGCTATATGTTCTCACCTCAAGTTTCGATGTTCCGACAAGAGTGAGGCGGATTTTGGGGTCATCGTGTAGCTTGAAGTACTCCTGGGCCTGAAAATTTAACGCGGTGGTTGTGTTAAGCAGTTGAATGATTTAATTGGGCGTTTGACTGTAACCATAACTATTATACGAAGCAGGGCTATTCGCTGCAACAATTCGCAGCACTCAGCCATAAAAACAAGCGAAAAACAAGCAAAAGCAATTGTTACGTTGAAGGTGGCTGGAATGTCGCTGAATGTGGCATTATAATACAATCTAACGGCTTCATTGAGGTGCCACTTATGTGACCATTTCTATTTTCTTTATTTGTAAGGAAGACATAGCTCACGCATTAGGGCGCCGCGGCTTATTCTAAGAACAGCCGTTGCCATTATGTTCGCCAGTTCTTGTAGCTAAATTTGTTGTATTCATCAAACATCCCTCTCAGTAGAAGTGAAGACTGGGCGAGTTGGTATATGTTGAGCATGGTACAAAATAGTGCGAACGACAAAGCACAAAATTATGGGGTTTTACATGCCGAAACCACGGTCTGTATACGAGGTACTCCGTAGTGAGAACTCCGGACAACTTGAGGTTCTTTAACGTGCACCTAAATCTAAGTACACAGGTGTTTTCGCCTCCGTCGAAATGCGGCCGCCGTGGCCGGGATTCGATCCTGCGACCTCGTGCTAGCAGCTCAACCCCATAGCCACTAAGAAACCACGCCGGGTCGACACAGAGCACAGTGAATGAAGGACGCGAAAGACGAGCTGAAAACTCGGGTCACCGAGTTTTCAATGAGACAGCCATACGTTGGCCTTTGTTTTCGTCCGTTGGGAATGACATCTTAATAGAACACGAGGAACGAAACGTCACTATTTTCTCATGCGTGCAAGCTTTTACGGGAATGTTAAAGCGGAGCTTGGAGGGGCCTTAGGTATACTGTTACCAGTTAACATATGTGTAAGTTCTCATACACGAGTTGTCCGAATGCGTCAGCCTTCCTAGTAGGAAGACCTGTCGGATTAACCACTGCGGTTGGTTCGCAGATGATTTCAAGGGGTTTCAAAGCAGTTTACAGTAAAGAAGACATACTTAGAAGTGAACGTCTTATGCAGCGCTCCTCTAGCTGCAACGTTGTTTATAGCTCGCGCACGTTGTTTCTTGGAAAATGTTGTGCAATGTGTGGTGCACGATGCCGCAGATAAATTGGGCGAACTGGAAATGTCGTGAACATCGCATAAAATTCTCATCTCTAATTATTGTATTTTTGCTTTTAGTTTTAGTAATTATCAAACTTATATCAGGGAAGTTTTTCATTAGGCAAGTCTTCAGCTTATGTCTTTTTCCGAGACGGCCTTTATGACTGCACTATCTGTACCTTCTACCAATTGCAACGAATGCTCTGTCCGGCAATGGCAGATGGGACGGCTGTCACCTCCGAAGAGTGGTACACCGAAGAGTGAGAGATAGAAAGAGGGGAAAGTTTGATACAGAAGTTGTGGTAATTTGGGCAAACATTGTCCGAATCGTCAACTCATGGGGCCCCTTGATCTTCACTGGAATACCACAAGCAGGAGTGGTCGACACGGCGTCAACATTCACAATCACGCAGATCACTAATAGGGACGCGCACAAACTTTGCCAGCGATACGGCAACACATTACATACCAGTGTCGGAACAGAACGAATGAACTCACGATAGCCCTTTCGTAATGTTACATGCTTGCGGCCAGCGTTTGTTAGGTTGATTCAAAGTTTGGGCAAGGTTTTAGCTGGAATGCACTAGATGATGCGGATAGGCTAGGAAAAATTCCGGCGGAGATTCGCAATCTGGGGAAATGTATCAGAATGAAACTTCACAACTTCCAGCTGAGGGTACACGTGCTCCGCCAAGTCTCTCTGATACAGTACTGCTTCAGTAACGTAGTAAAATAAGTACACGCGCATCGTTCGGATAACATGGCCAAGTCACGAAGAAGTACGAGATCTAATGAAATAATTCATACAAAGCCAATGTATATACGCTCCCACACTGGAGATTATAGATATATACTTGTGAATATCTGAACTCAAGAAGTTTTTTGACTGGAAAGTGAACTTCGAAGCGTGAACCTTTTCAAACCAAAGCTTTCGATGCCGCTTCGCCCGATTTGAGCCTGTCCGAATGTCTAGTTCGTTTGGGACCTCGTCAACAAAAGATCCAAGGATACGTAAGCGCTTTTTATTAGTTGCCAGTGCAAACTCATTAATGTTCCACTGAACGTCTACGAGCGGTCCTTCGAGTTACAAAACTTCTTGCGGGAAAGCGAGCGCGTTGAGACTCTTGAAACGTTTTGAGGCGCAGTTAGAACGCAGGCCAGAGTTTGCACGGACAAGAAACGCGCGGATTACACAGGCTTACGAGATCGAGAGCAAGGATGGCGTGGCTTTGCGGCGATGCCCTCTCCTCTCACGCAAAACCTGGCGCGCCAGCAGTTGTTCGCCCGCTCTGCTCCGACGAGGCGTGCACGTGACGTGACGTCGCAGCCAATGGGAATTTAGGTGTCGTTTCGCTGCTACAGAAGCCGGCTCTTTCACTCAATGAGGCATGTGAGGCTTTCGTGTCAAAAATGGCCAGGCTTAGCTTGGTTAAGCCAAGAATGCGTTGCATATTGCGCGAGTTGGGGCCCAGCTTTTCCTCCGGCTGTCGTGACGTCACGTCACGTGGTTTCGCTAAAGGTCAATGGTGGCTGCCCGGCCACGCCCAAGGGCTGAACTGAGTGATTGCAATATGCAACGCATAAAAATAGAAGCAACTTAATAACAAACATAGCAAACTTAAAAGAGAATAGACCCACATATGAGACGCGCAGCAATGAACAATGGCTCATACCCTCAATGGTGGCTGCCCGGACGCGCCCAAGGGCTGAACTGAGTGATTGCAATATGCAACGCATAGAAGAGATGTGTCTGATGGTTGGGTGCGAAGCAGGGTCGCCCAGCGCTATAGTTGCATGTGTTTCCTATTTAGGCTGCATACTTTCTTTCTTTATTGACGGAGTAGAGAAGCACAACTAAACAGGGTAAACAGTTAAATAACGTCTACAAAACCTTAGTCGATCTGAGGCGCTATAACGTAAAGCTGTTCCAAACTTTTCTGTTCATGTTCTGCAATCAGCCTTCCACGATCGGTCAAAAAATTTTCGGGCCACTCCCACTTCGCCAGTATTTGACGCGGTGTCCAGAAAAGCGCAATGACACCGCATCTAATATGTTATATGCACACTGTTTCTTCATGATTAGCCGGAATGAAGGAAAAATAATCATTTCTTATTAGGGGCATTTTTCGCCATTAGCCGTCTGCTATTCGTCAAGCCTTTCAAGGCTGCTCCCGGAGAACTTCACTTGTTTGCTATACTTGTCTATACTGTACTTGCTTCACTTGTCTGCTCACTTGTTCACTTGTCTGTCATAAAATCGCGAAAACTAATCGCGTCAAAGCGACATGTATGTGTTAAAGACACACAATATGACGAACAAAATCGAATATTTTTCTGAATAGCCGGGCACTGTCGCGTTGATCTTTGACAACTCTTTCTGATAACTCAGAGCTGTTGGGGAACATGGATTTAGCTGCGCATAACAATTCCTGTTTTCCGTTTAGCGTGGCAGTATAACGTTGCTGAACCCTTTCGGACCATATACGACACTTCTGCGCGAACTCTTCCTTGCTGAGGTTTCGTATTAGTGGCATTTCTAACCTTCCATTGCACGCCACCGCGATTTTCGACCAGCTACCGCAAGGTAAGTAAGGGGAAGCGGACCAATCGCGTACGCCGGCGCCACCATCCTCATCGGTGTACCTACTTTGACTGGGCTGGCACGGCCCCATCGAAAGCCTCTCCACTTGGGCGTACTCCTCACTTCAGCCAATGAGATACGAAAAACAGCTCAATGTAGACAATGCTACTAGCTTGAAAGCAAAAAATAAAGTGTCCTCCTATAAACGAGGAGCGCGTTTGACTGGGATTGTCGGACAACGCTGCGGGTTACCACTCGATGCTTGCGTCGGTGGTAATGTAAATTTGACGTCAGGAGATTGGAACGAAAACAAATTGGAATAAGTTTACGTTATAGGGCCCATGAATGCTGATTAAAACTCGTATAGAGCTTGACCAAATAATCTGAAATGCCAAACCATTCAGCTGCTTCTAGCAGGGCTTGCTAAGACTCTTCTATGCGCCATTTCCACTTTCGATATTGTTTTTCCTCTCAGCATGCTTACGTAGGCGTATCTTCAGAAGATTCTTGTCTTCAAGGAACCACGGAGACTCAGAAACATCATCGGATTACAAGGCACGTCTCTTGACTGGCAAACACCTGATGTCGTGGGCGGTTACTTGTAGTTTCTTTTCTATCGTTCTTTGAAGGATGTCTGAATGAAAGACAGGAGCCCAGCATTCAACGAGTACCTGTCGCCTTTTTACATCAAATGCAGTTCGCGGCAAGTGGTGCACAAATGCTTTTTTAAAATTTCTGACCCGCTGTTTGCTGGAAGGGTGCGCCTATGAGAAGCTTGGCAAAAAAAAAAAACAGCTTTCGGTGCTTGGTTTTACAAGCTTTCGTCTAACGGATGGACGGACAGACGAAAGGAAGGAGTGAAAGTGCGTGGCATGTCCTAAGACTGCCTCTGACATTAATACGGCCCGCCACATAAATATAGTAATGGCCTTGACAGCGGCCGTACGTATAAAGGCAATAATAAGTAAAAGCAGTACTATTGTCAGGACCACTTCATTGAAGCTAGGAATTTCCTCCATTATGAGGCTGTTCGGCCGCAATTAAAAAGGCACAAAACGAGCACCTTGATTAAGTTATCGCTCGTGGCCTGCACAATAGACCTAAACGAAATAACTGGCAACATTTCAAGCATATTTAATTTATCGAATGGCAGACAAACTAGGCCCGCGTAACAATTCGAAAATATTGCGGGTGGCTTAACGAAGAAACCTCTGTTGCTTACCGCTCTTGTGAGTACAGTGAAATAGGCGTCGAAGCTGTCGTTCACTTTGAAGAGGGCTCGCTCCGAAAATGCCTTGTCATAAACAAAGTATAGTCCTAAATGTATAATTTCGTCTGAAACAGCGAGAAGTTCACAGTGCTTTGAAGTAGGTAAAATTCTGGTCAAGCATTTCAACATGCATTTATGCTTTCACACATCTCAAGATTTTATGTGTAGCAAAAAGTGGACATGTTGAATCAGCAAGCAGGTGTCGATTGAAAAAATGAAGGTGTAAGGGGGGATGTAAATAATGGTGTGATATATTTTTTTTCTCGAGAAAGGCGCGCATGTCCGGCTGAGGGGAGCTCTCATGATCTTCCTGAACATATGAATTAATATGTCAGGAACGTTAAGAAGGGTGCCTGATTGGGCAAGATGGTGATCCGTTATCGTCACTTGGCAGCGCCGCAGGAAGGTTAAACGAGGACTAAGAGAAGGACGAGTGATGTGGCTAATGGGGCTCTTAGGCGACGCAGATGCGTGTCAACTCTACCAAATTCTACAGCCAAGCTATTTATGACTAGGGTTCTGTGTACTTTTGTTCTGCGTGTGCAAAAGCCGTGGGCCGATTCCGGAGATCGGGCACCGCAGATCCCGGAGACGGTGCAATACCTCGCCGACCCGCAGCGGAGGTGACAACAAAGCAAGGCTTCGAGCATTCCGCCAACTTGCAAAAATAAGTTTAATATAGTGTGTCCAAATCATTCTATGGAAAGAAGAATGATAGGTGTAACGTTAAGGGATAAGAAAAGAGCAGATTGGGTGAGGGAACAAACGCGAGTTAATGATATCTTAGTTGTAATCAAGAAAAAGAAATGGGCATGGGCAGGACACGTAATGAGGAGGGAAGATAACCGATGGTCATTAAGAGTTATGGAAGGGATTCCAAGGGAAAGGAAGCGTAGCAGGAGACGGCAGAAAGTTAGGTGGGCGGATGAGATTAAGAAGTTTGCCGGGACGGCATGGCCACAATTAGTACATGACCGGGGTTGTTGGAGAAGTATGGGAGAGGCCTTTGCCCTGCAGTGGGCGTAACCAGGCTGATGATGATGATGATGATTATGATGATGATGATGATGTTGATGAAATAGAACCCGTATCAGATATTAGGCTGATGAGAACAGAGACTGCACCTTGAGCCGCGTCGGCCACGTCTACGGTCGCACCGCGCTCTCCTTGTCGGCGTTCCAAGCGCTTGCGTGTCTACTTTCCTGCCGCTCTCCTGTGGTTGCGGCCCCGTCGAAACGTCACGCGTGTCTAGTTTCCTCCGGCTCCTAGGGGCGGCTGTCACGTCGTCCAGGCGAATTGACGTAAAAATCACGGTAAATAAGTTCGTACGTTTGTTCAAGAGGCTGTGCCACCTCCGTGTCGTGTGCCAAGTAGCTTCGCTCGTCGCAGACCTTCACAGAGTGGAATGACTCATGATTTTCCCCAAACATTACTAATTTGGGCTCGCTTTACTTCTTTACGAAGTTGTGGCAAGCTTTACGAAAAATCTGTTTGCGAGCGAGTTTACCTCGTTTACCCTACGCACCACGTATAAGACGGTGTTGCCCTATATCGTTAGGAACCTGCTGAAAGTGGACGGAAGCAAGCGGGCACTTGCTTGAAGGAATTTTGTTAAGACAAGTTCCTGAAGCAGGCGAACTAGGCATGAAAAACGTTGGCTCAAAAACGTTGCTGTGATCTAGAAACGGCGTGTTGACTGTCACATTATCTTTAATAAAAGTGAGCCTGTACTTTTTTAAAAGTTCAGCCTCAGGGAAAGCTTTAAATGCGAATCATTTCTTTGACTCCTTCTCATAGCCAAGGTATAATGCGAGGTCGGCCAAGTACACAGTGTGTCGCCGATGCGCGTGCATCCTCATGTGCCCGCTCGCGCGCTGCTATTGGCTTCGCGCCTTCTTGCTCCACTCACCGGTAAATGGGTGCGCACGTCATACATAGACGTCACTCGATGGCGCTAGCTGCGCTACGTTGCGCATATATGCCTGCACCTGCATTTACGACAATGGGCACTCGAGAGCATAAAGCGGAAGGCGAGCGTAAGAATGCAAAGGCTCTGCGGAAAGTAAAGAAGTTTGTGATGCATACTGACGTGGCGATGCAGGAGGCGGAGCGACAGGTGCACGAGATACGCGTTGCCGTGGAGCGCGAGCAAAAAAATAAAGGAAGCGACGTGAGGCTGAAGAACAGGGGCACGCCGTGCGAGCGGCAGCTAAACAGGCCGCCGAGACCAAGCCGCACCGATTGGATAGCATGGTTTGAGTACGGGCTAGTTGGTTTTCCATGGTATCAATCGTCACTTACAGGGCATATGTATGCGCTGTAAGTGACGATTGATGACGATTGGATAGACCGGCAGTTGGGGGACGCAGGCGTGCGCTCTCAAAAGCACTTTGTTAAAGACTAATTTGGCCTGGCGTGTAGTGTTTGCGATGGCCTCTCGATATGATCGTACTTCGTGAGTGTGTCAAAGGCCGCGCTTGTAGCGATCCTTGAGCGAGCGCTGGCTCAGGAAGACGCGTGTTCGCTTGAGCTATGTACCATGTGCAGGAGAGAAATGCTTGGCATTTCTTGGATGGCTCCTACTATAATGTTTTTTTTAATGCGTGTTAAGGTTTGCCAGTGCGACCTCTGAGCTACGCTGCTAAAGGATCCAATCAACACGTTCCGCTTTCGGTGAAGTTTGGAGCTGTGTTTTATCTGATTTCTGTGGGAATATTAGGGCCTCTCGATAACTGCGTTGTGGTGGGCGCCGTGCACGTCAAAGATGTTTTTTTTTCCTCCATGTTTTTTTTTAATTTTTGGAGCGATGTGGTTAGTGCGACTATAGGGCTTACATACCCACGAATTTTGTACATCGCCCCCTTCGACAGTCTGTCGAGTTTCGCCCCAACACACTAGCGTATTTCAATGAACAGCACCTTCAAAAAGTTTAATTTCGAGAGTCTAGTTTCAACGAGGTTGTCAGAAACATGAAGAGGGTACTTCCCTGTAATAGCATACGCATTTATGACACTTAGTCGGCGCTTCGTGAGGTGTCATGGCAATGTTCCGGTCCTGACGAAAACTTCCATAAAGCAAAAGAAGTTACACAAGTTTGGTGTAAGTGGAGGCATAAAATTGTAATGTGCCGCGGAACTTTCATGTTATTTTTTCCGTGTCCTATTTTCCTGCGTCATAGGGGGTTTGTAGTTTGTTTACCCAGTGTCATTGGAGAAATAAATAAGACACCTTTCTTATATTTGGCGAAAATAAGGGACACGTTATGGGTAATGCGTAAGCAAAATTCAACGTGTGTGGGTTACTTTCAGCGTTTGCAATAAACTACGTATGCAAGCATTTCGGAGCGTTATAACTGCGTTTTACGAAACAGCACAGACATTAACCCGTCGGCCGGGGGGGGGGGGGGGTGGATATAGTTACCCAAGGTCAAATTTGGCAAAAGTAGTGCGACGATATAGGCAATGTTATCGCATAGTCAAATGTGTTTGGATGAATTACGGCCTTTGTAAAGATTTATGTATAAGGGATCAAAAGCGTTTGTGCAGGCAAGGTTTTCAACGGGCTATTCACATGCGGTTAATGTTTTAAAGTATGCGGTGTGCTTACAGGTAACAAAGCTTTTTGTTGCAACTTTGCGAGATCTAGGCTCGCAGTTTTGTTGTGGTTCTGGGAGGTCGCACATGTCTGCTATATTTTTCTAACGCTGTTTATAATTGCCCTTTCAGTGCAACTTGGAAAGGTGTGTATTCTTTAATTAAGTTAGCATTTATGGTTAACGCCACTTTTTTTCCTTTATTGGCCCACCTACTACAAAAGCATCTGGTACAGAATGTCAAATTACCTGCTGCGAGATTTTGCTCTAAGACACTCATGCCTATTCCCAGCGTGTCTGTGAAAGAGTGCCAAGTGGTTTTTATTGAATTTTCGTAGGCAAACACAAGCAACTGACTGTTGCGTTTTACATCTTGTTTGTTTGCTAAAGTAGCTCTCGGTGTGATGGAAGATTAGCTTTAAGTATAAGATTACCTTCGTGCTCCGGGCGTTCCCACCAATTTCTGGGATTGGCATCTAGAAATGAAGCAAAATTTTTAATTTGTTACATAGTTTTAGGAAATGCAGTGTATATGAGTTCACCAACGTGGGAAACGGTACAGTTCGGATAAAAGCCACTCGGTGCGTAGAGTGGAATAAAAATATGAATGCGAAGAAACAAATTAGGACAACCCTTATGGCTAATTGCTTCAAAATGTGATCTGTGGCAGTGTCTTAAACAAAACAAGAGTAACAGCAACAACAGAAAAGTGCCCAACCCTGAAACCAAGCATCTATGAGTGAATCACATCCGCGTCATGCATACAGGGCGTCACAGCTATCTTGAGCCATGGTTTTAATTTATGCCGAAGCACGCTGCGAAGACAGGACCAAGAGCATGTTTTTGGCTATTGAGTGAAACAAGTTCAGCATTTTTCTTTTGTATTCCGCTTAATTGCATATTTAGTCAAGGTTAACTAATTGACCAACCTCGCAAGTACAAACTGGAGGCTATGACTTCTAATAAGAACGTTGTAATGCGTTCTATCGAGCATCTGATTCAGCATCGTCGAAACTCCTACTTGTTAAGTGCTGAACCTTTTTTACGTCCTAAAAAAGCCCGTGAAATGCGAAAAAAAAAAACGCGCGTGACCTGTCCCACTGCGATTGCAGTGGCCTCAAGAGTGCCGCGTGCAAACGAACGAGCGATCAGCGTACCTGGCTTGGTGCGCTGCTGCTCAAAAAGCGACAGGGCAGTGACTGAAGCTGTGGCTGTGCGATATAAGCCGTAGATCGTGCGATTTAAGCCCGCATTGAGCTTTAAGTTACTGTAAGTCGGCCGTTAAAGCTGTGACCGCCTTCGATTATACAAACTGTAGCGTTGGCGAGCGATTGACTAACAAGTGTGACACACTGGAGTTAACCTGCTCAGTTAAATCACAACTGTAAAAAAGAATGGTACTGCTGAAAGTTAAATTGGATCCACGCCAATGCAAGCATGCACGATCACAAACAGGACAGGAGGCTTGCGTTGCGCTGCGTCGTGACGCAAGCGGTTAAGAAATGGCAATACATAGCGCGTGAACCGACGCCCTGGGAACATGTGGGGTCGAGTAGTCGTTGGAGGATCTGGACGCTTGTGTGGTCTGATGCTTTGCCGCATATGCCAGAGGTGTTTGCAGTGTCTCGACTTGACCTCCTCGGTCTCTTAGCACCCAATCGGGTGTGGAAGTCAAGTCGGATGCATGCAAAACGTAAGAAAGTGATTTAAGCGCATTATGGCCGTCAGATTTTGTGGGAATCGGTATCAACTCGAACTAGGCCATTGCGTCATCGCAGACGAGACAGAAAACATCCATGAAGTATGTTTCAGAAACAGCCAGTTCACTTGAATAGTCCAGGATAGAGCATCAACGTGCCAACCTACCGCGTGATGTTACACTCTCATCTCTCTTCTCAGTACAACGGAAACGCTTTTTGCGACAAAGAGCACGTGGAGATTCTTACATTCTCCACTTGCATGGTGAAAGCACACTCCGCCCCTAACCGGCATATTTCTATAAAAATTAGTTTTTTTTAACGCGGACTCGTCGCCGGGGCCCGGAGGGCGATCCAAGCCAGAGGGTTCCTGGAATAAGGGACCCTCCCACCTCGACTGACAAGTCACTAGCTGCTTCAAATAAAGGTTTCATTCTCTCTCTCACATTCGCAGCATAGCAGTCGGTAATAAGAACCATCGTGAAAAAGATTTATATATCTGAGCTTTTTTCGGGATGAAGAGGTCAGTGTAAAAAGAGGAGAAAGAAAACACTTTGATAACTTACACACACAAGTGAGGAATAAAAAGCCGATATACGTTGACTTCATCGTGGGTACAGTGGCATAAGTCCTTCCCCTGTAGCACGGAAGACAAAGTTGGTAGAAAATATAAATTTAAAAACGGGATCATGCCTGAAGGTTATTAGAATAATATAGTTAAATGATAATTCAGACTTCTTTTGCAAAAATAGGTAAGGATAGGGGAGGGAGCGTACGACAGAACTACGAAAGCTTCACCTGCGATTCTTCATAGTAAGGTAGTTTTATTTTAAATTGTCTGGAAGTATGATCGAACTTGACATCCTGCAAATAACCTGTTGGAAAGGCTTTTGGAAAATAAACTTTTGAAATTATTTTTGCAAAAGCACACGCTTAGTCTTCTTGCGCATTAAGGGGGACAAAAATATTCTGCATTTATATGCATATTGCCGAACGTAATGTCCTTCAACGAGAAAATGAATGAGCTTTCTTCGCAAGATAACTAGTGCGAATTATGCGCGAGAAAACAACATGTCAAAATAAGATAATTCTGATTACACTGCGAAAGCAAAATACTTACGTATTGACGAAAACTCAATTATGGCGGTTTGCCGGGTACTTTTCGAATGAACAGTACTCTCGAGATGGGTCTGCTGATGTGCAAAAAGCCACGCACGTCACTTTCATTTATAGTGCTTCTTAAAGCCGTGCAGCTGCGACTGGTATTTTGAACAGACCTACGCAAATTCAATGACTCACCATTTGGAAATTGTTTTTGGCTATTTCATTTGCTGATAGTGGCCCTAACGTGGCTCAGCTGTCTTTCTGTCAGACATCGATCATAGGATGTTCGCTGACTTTTGCTGGATACAAGATGTCTAAAGGTGCGAAAACATTCACGTGCGAAAACATTCGACAGTGCATCTCTTCAGTGAGAGACATTAAGCACGACATTATTACATCTGGTGCACCTCGTTGGACATTTGCATAGTCAGCCAAGTTTACTGAACAAAAAAGGACAAACCTTAAATGTCTGTGACTGCAGTTGATGTTTCTGGTTAAGGCCTCAGCGTTCAGCTGTTGGGAAACTATCATCATAAGGCGAATAAGTACATTAAATACGAATGGCAAACTTCAGAAATTCCTTCGGCTCCGAACTACAGGCATATGCTGCAATAACAGCAGGCTGCTGTCAAAGTGGGTACGCCATATCGGTGGTGTTGAGAACGAAGTAGTTCTTGTTTTTTCTTTGTCGTTTATTGGGAGTCGCCGTTAAAAAATCATATTTAAGAAAGGAGCTTAAAATGAGGTACAAAGCGCAATTGCGTCACGTCTCTTTTCGCATTGTCCCCTATTTTGAGCGCTTCCTTTAAGACGAACCTGTAACAACTCGCCCAGTTTGCTATTATTATTATCGGCTTCCATTCCTGTGGCTACAGAAGTGGAGTCGGCAAAACGCCGAGTCGGCCTATTGGTTCGGCAGGAACCGGCCCGAGGAAGACATACTGCCCTCAAAAATTCAACAGCGAGTTCACTGTGCTCTATTTCTACTCGAGGGATCATGCCTAGGGTGAAGAAACTTTTTAGAAAATCGTTCATCGGAGGGTGAAGAAAAAGAAAGACCGTCTGCAGACGATCTACGTCAAGTAAGTCAAACATCATCCCCCAACAGAGGCCATTGGCACCGACAATTCTCTTCGTTTCTGGCGCACTTACGGACAATGTCAATTGCCTTAGTGGACAAGACATTCCCGCTTTCCTGGATGCGCATGCTGCAGGCGATATTAAAGATACGAGAATGGGTGCTAAAAAGAATGCTCTGGCCATAAGTGCCCACAACCGAAGCGCACTCGATGCTTTGACGATGATAAAAAATGGTGGATGGCATTAGTCTCCGCCATTATATTCCACAGGACAATGAAACCAGCGTTGATCTTGCTTACGACAGTGACACATCGATAAGTGACAAAGGGCTACCGATTTTAATCAAGCCAGCGATAGACTGTGTGGCCACACTGAAAGTTTGGGGTCTTGGCAAATTTGGTTGTGCAAGGCTCGTCTTCAAAGGTGACTGCTTAGTATTACACGTAAGCGTAGGGAAAACACGGGGAATGCGGGGCATGGAAATTCAAGACGATGAGCGAAACGAGAACCAGGTAAAAGTGGGAGCCAACGTTTCGACAAGTGGACTTGTCTTGTACAAGGCTACACATGCTTTCCTCGGCTTGGTATACATAGGTAGGGTACTTCTAAAAGGAAGGGAGGGTAAGGCGGGTGGGCGAGGCAACGACCGAGGGTGTGTTAGCAGTGAGGGTGTAGGATTGAAAAGAAAGGTGTGCCATTCAACGTCGGTTGAGGAATGTGAGTTAGCGCCGTGTGTCAGCTGCCATGTGTTTTTTCGTAGAAGAGGCCTGGGCGATGGCGACGGGGAGAGGGGGGGGGGGGATTACTTGCTCTGCTGAAGATCAATGAGCTATCGTGTCTCTGAGAGAGAGAATAAAAGAAATTACGTACGCTTTCAGCCTTTCCCGAAATGCGAAGAACTTGAAGCTGAAGTGCAACAACTACTTGCGATTCGCTGGAGGACGGAAAAAAAAATATACAGGGGCACCAAATTCATCCGCGATCTCAGAGAGGCTAGACGGACACAAAAGAAGATCCGGCGCCGAGTGGACGCCCTTCAATCTCAAAGATGGAAACGATTCTGCGAGTCGTCGGATCATCGCCAGCGCTTGTCCCAGATATGGAAAACAACCGTGCGCGGACTTCGTATCCATTTCAGATCTCTCGCTCTGCACCAAGACGGACGAAAGACGGAGATAACTCAAGCACTTTGCAAGCCTCGCAAGCGTGTATGCCCCATGCGAGCGTCACGCCATTTGGCACTCCTGTGTCACAGGACTCCTGTACGGATGCAGTGTCTTCTACGAAAGATCTTGCAGAGGTAGTCGTCAGAAGTTGGCGACGTTACCGATGCAGTGCACGGCGATTCAGGGCCGATAGTACGATGCTTGCCGCCTAACCGGTAAGACGAGACCGGGTGCGACGTCTTTTCCCACGTGAAGTGAAATGCAGTTGTTTCGTTCAGCTTCTGAAGACTGGTAAATCCCCGCTGGACCCGCCGTGGTTGCTCGTTGGCTATGGTGTTGGGCTGCTGAGCACGAGGTCGCGGGATCGAATCCCGGCCACAGCCGCCGCGTTTCGATGGCGGCGAAATGCGAGAACACCCGTGTGCTCAGATTTAGGTGCATGTTAAAGAACCCCAGGTAGTCGAAATTTCCGGAGTCCTCTACTGCGGCGTGCCTCATAAGCAGGAAGTGGTTTTGGCACGTAAAACCCCATAATTTAATTTTTTCCCCGCTGGATTTGCCATCGTACCGTCCCATCGCTTTGGCAAGTTCGAGTGTTTATAGCTGTTTATCTCGTAATTATCACCAGCAGCTGGAGTAGCATGTGAGGCAATCAGCCAGGCTAATACCTCCAGGATAGCAATAAAGATTGCATATCTATCTCTAGATAAATCACTCTCTGGCAAGTTGCGTTAGAAAGACGAGAAATGATGGTACTGATGCGCCTGGATAACCTGGAACGTTATACCGTTTACCCAGATCCTTACCTGCTTTCCACTGTGGGCGTTCATTTTCACATAATGCGATCGATTTGGTAACGTTCCTTTAGCATCAAAACGCCTGAAACACCTATCCGCGACATCGTTGCTTCATATGAAAGGCGCCTACGGCCGTTTTGTATTATGTTCGATAGTTTTATATTTTTTTCCATCCCTCCCTTCCGTTTCTCTCACCTTTCGGGCCCATTTCCTCTTCCCCGGTACAGGGAAGTCAACGAGGCACGTACTCTGGTTAACCGCTCTGTCTTGCCATACAGAATAAATGGACGGGGCCTAGGATGAAACACAACATTATTTACATCATTACAGTAATTATTTCGAATGCAGTCTATGGTGGACGTTGTTTGGTTTGGCTTGCCCTCTCTCCTTGTTACTTCGTCGTCTCCTCCGGCAGTCCGTGCTCTCGCATGCTGCAGGTTGACTTCTACCTTCTTCTCTAGCTCTTCAGAGAAAATAAATATTCAATAGCCTCCGCACCTGGAATAGTGCGCGGTTAGAGTCTGTTAAAGCGAAGAAAGTTCAATTGGGTAGAGAAGCTGGAGGAGCCGGCGTATTACAGAGCCGCTTTGGAAGCTTCACCGAACAGGCCCCGATATTTTGATCACCTCCTCGATGTACTTCTTGGATCAGTCCGGTCTTCCATAGCTGTCGTGGGGCATCTTCTTTGAAAAGAAGCACGAGGTCCCCAGCTTTTATTTTATTCGAAGCTTGAACATTTGAATAGTGCGCTGAGCGCCGGCTACGTCGATACTCTCTCCTCCATCCTCTCGAAAAGCGCTCCAGTAACTGCTTATGATTAAGCCACTTTCTTGTGACATTAGATCGTGGCCTTGAAGTGCCGACATCGTTCTGGTGAGGAAGACTTGTTAATTGTTTACCGGTTAAGAAATGAGCCGGCGCAAGTATTTACATTTCACCTGGTGACGTTGACAGGTAATACACCTGTCACACGGGCAAACTTAAGTCCACTTTGAGCGAGTGCTCTCCGGCGGTAATGTCATTCGTGGGCTTCGACACGGAACACTTTGTGACACTTACTGCAGCGCGCACTTATCGGCGAGGGTGCTCGGTGATCACACTTCGCCGCGGCGAAGTGTGTAGCCTCGTTAGCAATGAGTAAAAAATAGGTAATATAGAAAGCAGAGTCATGAGTAATTTTTAATACCATTTCTTTAATTGCTAACGTTACAAGGTAATAAATTGTGTCGCACTGCAAAAGAAGAAGAGAAAGGAAAAAGAAAATAAGCAGCAATCTCTAACTTTCGAGCTGTTTACGGCAACACCGGGTAATAGCCGCGCAGATGATTGGGGCGACGCGTCGTTTGGAATGGTACTAGTCAAGTCTTGCTGTCTTGTCTTAACTCGTGATGATTAATGTTGTTATTGATTATTGCAATGAATTACTTCACCTGCCCTTAAGTTGATTGTAAACGCTGTTTTTAACAATAAGAAACTTGTTGTTCACCCATGTCTAAGTTAACAAATGTATGCTTCACCTTCTGACTACCGATCGCCATCGCCACCAACTTGAAAGAACGCTTTTTCTTTTTCGTATAGCAGCGCATCTCCAAAGTGACACTCAGCTCGCTGAAGGGCACTTGCTGAAAGTGCACTTCAGTTTGCCCGTGCGACAAGGGCATAATTCTTAAGGCATGAGCTTCTCTTTGCCCAGGATCTCCCGGAGGCTGGTCTTGACAGTTCTTATCAAGTTCTTCCGAAAGCCGCCCCACCACGCCGCCATTTCTGCGGTGAACTTGCACCATATTATTCTTCGACAACAATTGTCTTGGAGATCTCCTTTTAACTGTACTCTTGTATCTGCGCGTTTTCGGTTTCTATAACGTCGTGCAAGCCACGACGCGATATGAATCGCCTAAACGTGAACAGAAAACTTTCTGCTGACAGACGTTTGGCTAATTCAACGTGTACTGCTTTTTTTTAAGGCATGTAACGCGCAAGAAAATGTGGACAACGAAAGGAATGACGACAAACAGAGCGCTACTTCCAGCTGAATTTATATCGCACGAAAACACCGTACGTAAGCATGCGAAGCAGGCGTGTGGCTCAGACCGCGCGAAGCCGGCACGAGGGCCAGGTGGTTGATCCGCGGAGGAATGACCGTCAGCTAGGGCCTCCTGATTAGTTAAAATAGTATCCTGTTTATTTCGGCTCACCGTCCTCACTGATTTTGCGCGCCACAAGATTGGTGACTGCGGACAGCGGACATGGCTGACGACAACCGCAACGCTTGTCGCCAGCCGTGTCCACCGTCACGGATGACAGCGATCGAACAACCCCTGTGCCACAGCTCGAAGTGGCTGTTCCCTTTCTGAGGTTATCTCGGTACTGGCCAGCAGACCCCCACCTCTGGATTGCTCAAGTAAACAGCCAGTTCGCCATTGCTTGAGTCACATCGCAGACACAAAAATTCAGCCATCTCGTATCATCGCTGCCGCCCGAGTTTGCCACCGAGCTTCGCGTCTTGATCCTTCTACACCAAGCGACAGATCTTTTCGACATCCTCACGAGCGAAGTCGTTAAACATACGACAATGTCCGAACAGCGATGGCTACAGCAGTTTCTCCAAACTGGACAGGTCGGAGATCGCAAACATTCGCAGCTCCTGCGTCTTTTCAACATCTCTTTGGAGACAAGGCAATCACATTCGATCAAGATTTGCTTCGAGAGTTGTTCCTACAACGTTTGCCCACCTCAGTCCGCGTGGTTCTGGCGGCAGCTAGCAGTTTGCCTGTGTCCCAGCTAGCCCTAACTTGCCGACTCCATCATGGGACGCATCAAGTCCCGTGGTTTCAGTCGTGGAACGTTCAGGTGCATCCACTGTGCCACTTTCGCCCTCCCTACAAAGCCTGCGTGATGAATTCTGCGAGGAGATCTGCAAACTATCAGACCAGATTGCCGCTCTGTCTAGTCGACGCGACGCGGCCGCTCTCTTTCGCGTAGCCGCTCGCTGTCCTCATCACGGCAAGGCAAATGCTGGTACCATCGTATTTTCTGCAACGCAGCGTGATAGTCTACGGCACCCTGTAGTTTTCAGGGAAACCCCCCGCAGCACCACAAGAAGCGGCGAGTGGTGCTCGTGCTGAAGTCAGCCGCTTAGTCTTCGTGACTGACAAAACGGCAGGCCTGCGTTTTATCGTGGATGCTGGTGGGGAGGTTAGTGCATACCATCCTCAACTGTGATTCGCAAGCGACAGCAGGTCCAATCAAGCCTACGAGCTGCCAATAAGACCCCCATCCCAACCTATGGGGAACAAGCACTGTCCCTCAACAACGGCCTCCGCAAGACATTACGAAGGATTTTGCTAAGTGCTGACGCTGCCTATCCCATTTTGGGTGCGGACTCCCTGAGTCACTACATTATAATAGCTGACATGCACTGCAAGCACCTCGTTGATGCTACGACACACCTTTCTGTGCTTGGTATAGCCTCGCCAATGCCACTTCAAGCGGTCAACAGCTCATTGCCGAAGTCAGTTTACATAAAAACTGCTTGAGCGATGCCCATTCCTTCTTCGACCGGCCAACTTCCTTTTGCCTTTCAAACATGACGTAACTCACCATATCATTACAACCGGCGCCCCCATGCACGCCCGAGCTCGTCGTTTACCACCTGATCGCTACAGATCGCACGGGATTGTGCGGCCTTCCTCCAGCCCTTACGCATCTCCACTTCATATGCTGCCTAAGGCGTCTCCTGGAGATTCGCGGAGATTACCGCAAGCTCAAGTATGCTATTGTGCCACACCGTTACCCACTTCCACACATTGCAGATTTCTCTGCACCACTGCGTGGAGCAACGATATTCTTCAAGATCGACCTAATGAAGGCTTACCATCAAATACCTGTGGAACCAGCAGATATTCCCAAGACGGCAGTCATCACGCCATCACGGACTCTTCGAGTCTTGGTCATGGTGCAAAAGGTGCGCTGCTTGGCATCTTCTGATTACTTCCTTTACGATTTATCTTGCATGGGTTTCCAAAATTTCTCCCTGAGCTCGGTAAGGGTGTCTTGTAGACCACTATGGAGTTTACACTTATGGCAGTCTCTTATGACAATTTTTGTCAGTTGGTGAAGTGGAGGCAACAAAATAGGATGTTTAACATCTGACTCCTGTGAGAATTGCAATCGTCCACTTACACGCAACCGTCTTTCCATGTCGAAAAAAGGATGAAGCATTCTAAGACGGGAATTACGATTCAGCAGTAGTTATCTTTCAAACTAATTGATTGTTCTACATTCATCTGCCTCTTTCTATCTCTACCTCCCTTTTTTTCTCTATCTCTCATTCAAGAATAACGCTCTAGGTTATTCGCCCAACGTTGTCTTGCCCCGGTGCAGCACTGCCTGCTGTGAACTCCGAAACACCTGCAAAGATTATAAGGCTACGCACCTTCGCCAAGGGGAAGAGAAATATGGGTCTAACGAGGAACTTGCAAGGAATTTAAAAACAGGTCTCTTCAGTTAGGGAACTGCATATTATTGTGAAAAAACTTCCCTATTGTGCTTACTTAATACTGAGCCAGCCAGGTTGCTCAGTCGTTCTGCTGAGCGACCACCCCTAGAAGAGGAAAGCAGCCTTACCCTTAGAATAAGGTTGCAGTAAGATTATGAAGATACAAAACACCTGCCGGAATCTATGTGAACCGAATGTTTCGTGAAGGGGTAATTAAATTCTATGCGGCTAAATGTCATTTGCGCAATAGCGTTTATTTTCAAACTTTGCAGCGCGTAATATGATGCAGTGGTTATGTTCACATACTACGCCATTCATAAGCCATGTCCCTCGTTCAAAACCATTTGACATTCCCTCCGCTGGCGTACATTACATCCTAACCGAAAGTGAAAAACTAAACTTTGCGGGGGCAACAGCTGTCATCATTGGTGTAGAAGCAACGCATGTGATGTTGCGAAACACCACTAAAATGTGGCATATGACTACGTCAGCGTGAGCAAAGCAAGAGGATCTTCGATGGCCCGAAACATAATAGAAACAAAATGTCACCGCTCCCTCCCCCCACCTTTTTTTTTATATGAAACAGACCTTCAACACACGGAAATGAACTTTCTTTGACCTACCGTTAGGGGGTGACGTATGTATTGTAAAACGTTTGTTTAACTGCTCTGTTCATCGTTAATTATTCTCCTTGCCTCATTTGCTCGATATTCATCTACTATTGCGGCAGAAACCGGCTGCACTTCCACCTCTGGAGAGAAAAAGTATGTTAGTGATTGTGAAGAGGAAGAGTCTGAATCAAGAGGCACAAAAAATGCAGATTCGCCTGTCATTTTATTTCCCTTTTTGGCTTGCAATGAAGAATGGGCAGTTTCGCCGAAAAGGGGAAGCATTGACAACGATAGCAAAGTATTACACAACTACATGAAGTAAGGTTTGTGGTGTTAACGGCCACGTAAATAGCACTAAGCATTCGCCTGCCAAATAAGTTGCCAGGCATGATGTCAAACACGCACAGGGAAAAATGAACAGATTCCACTTGACGACCGCGAGCACTCGCTATCACAACACTGGCGTAATGGAGAATACAGGCAGGGAACGCTGCCACTCGCCTCACCGCGTTTCCAAAACAAGAGCACTGCGCAACCTCCTGCGCCAAGCGTGCGGGATAGACAGCGCACGTAGAGCCATCAGCCGTCTCGGCTCACTCTTTGCTTTTGCAATAGCCACAGATTGCCCTCTACAGCACGCGGTCACAGCACGCGGTCAACGTATTCCCTCAGCGACTAGCACGACCACGTGCAGCCACGGCCGAGCTAGAGGAGAAGACTCGAACTGTCCTTTTCTCGCACCCGCTTGATCACGGGACCTCATCAGAGAGAGAGATAATGGGGAGATGAATGGGCGCTATTTGCTGCCTACTTTTAGTAAGCACGTGTCAGCATGAGGAGATGGCGCACATCGAGCCATCCTCCTTTTAAGCTCATCCTCGCGCGCTTTCTCTCCCAGCCGCACCATACAGCGCGCGGGGCGCAATATTATCCCCTTATTCTTTATACAGAACATTACGGCTACGGCGAAAATTCGCCTGGAGTGTTCGTATAGTTGTTATCACGACAAAATGTGTTTCCATATTGATAAACATGTTTGACATTGACGGTACGTATATTTCATATTGATAACCATTTTCACATTAAAATACATTCCTATTGTTATTCAGGAAGAACCAATTGAGCTTGCTTGTTGAACAAAGGTGGCTCCACACTTGGAGAAATTACAGAATATATAGAAAAAATTGGATCACTGCTGGTTTTGTTTTTCAAGGCCCAAGCTCCACGTCGTATACTGCGAACTGCTGTGGCGTTTACCACTGGTAACTTTCATAGTCGCCCTATACCATGATTACGCAGCAACATGGCAGTGCCCCATGTAGCCCAGACAGCCCACTTCGATCCCGATTCGCACTTGTTGCTGGCTCTCCACCCTGACAGCAGAAAATAAATGGTAAAATACATCATCGCTTAGTCTCATTTCCCGCTAAGGAGAAAGCATTGGGCATGTTTTGTCGTCATTATTGTTCGTTTTTACGTGGCTAAGACTACAGAGGTATAATCGAGCAGTGGAAGTGGCATGATTTCCATTTAGCAGATGACGCCACAACGTTAGCGCTGGCGATGCGTTGGCGAGGCCGCAACGCTACGAAAGCCTGATTGTTCACTCCATCACCAATTTACTACACCGCTCTAGCATGGTACGTGATGGCGGTGGCGAACAAACGCCAGACGCAGTGCAGACGATGCGGCACGTGTGAACGTTTATTAGGGCGTGTTGTCATTTAGCGCTGCTTCCTTAAAGATCAGTTAAACTTAACAGCACGGTCAAAAACACTGTATGTGGGGTCATGTACAGGCCATCGCCACCATGAGCACCTAGGAGCAACGTCCACTCTTCTAGTACGTTACCCTGAAGCAATGCGTTGCCGACAACGATTTTTTTCAGAACGGCGATGATTTCTTTTCCAGACGGCCAAAACACAGAAGCAGCGATGGTGACAAAAACGAAGTCAACAGTCCCATAGAATTAGATTGTTGACTGTTGTCGTCGAGGGATAAGAGGCGCTGTCGATAGCAGATAAACGCGGACGCAGACGAAATGAAATCACACACACACACACACAGAGAGAGAGAGAGAGAGAGAGAGAGAGAGAGAGAGAGAGAGAGAGAACTTTAATGAGAACCAGCAGTTAGTCGGCTGGGCCTAGGCCTCCCATGATGGGAGGCCTAGGCCCAGCCGACTAACTGCTGGTTCTCATCCCAGTCTTCGCTGCTTCGTAGGTCTGCTGCGTCGCCCAGAGTTGGTCGTCGAGATGGGAGCTGCGTAGGGCGGCATGCCATCTCGACGAGGGGGTCACGGGATTAAGGTCTCGGTATTGATGTTTGCACTCGCATAGCATGTGGGGGAGTGTTGCTGATTGAGTTTTAGAGCCCTTGCACGTCTGGCTCGGTTAGATGTCGGGGTATATGATGTGATAGCGTGTGAGCGAGGGGTGTGTATTGGTCTCTGACAGGGAAGGGTGGTTGCCTGTGCTCTGTTTAACTTGCGGTGAGCGGTGGGGAATTTTCTTCTTGCGAGGTAAAATGACTTCACAAGGTCGTTGTATCTTGTAGGATGGTCACGTCCGGCGGGTGCACCTGCACCATCTCCGGCACGGCTGACTAGTCCTCGTGCTACGGAGTGTGTAACCTCGTTGAGGTTGGTGAGGTGCGGGAGGAGGACGCCGGCGTGTGCGGGGATCCAGACTAGGGTGATTTGATTTTCACATGAATGCGGGGCTTGTTGTAAGATACGGAGTGATTGTTGAGAAACACGACCCTTGATTTAATGTAGTTGTTGATTGCTACGCGAGAATCGCTCAGTACGATGCGACAGGCTGGGTGAAGAGTCGCCAAGGCGATGGCCACTTCCTCGGCCGTCTCGGCATTTAGGGTAACGATGCTGGCAGCATGTCGGAGCGAGCCGTCTGCTGTGGTAACCGCCGCAAAGCACCGTCCATCTTGGTATTCAGCTGGGTCGACGAAGGTGACGCCCGCGGTGTTGGCCTACGCTTTGATAAGAGAGGTAGCTCGTGCCTTCCTGCGTTCTTTGTTGTGGTCTGGGTGCATGTTTTCGAGCACATTGTCGGCGTGTATCCATTGCTGAATGTCTCGTGGTATTAGGTGTTTGTCTCCATGTTGGCGGTGGTAGGTCATATAAAGCTTAGTTAGAATGCTGCGGCCTGTTTCCGTGAGGGTAAACCGCTCTAGTTGGGATCGACGTTGCACTTCGATTAACTCATCTAGCGTGTTGTGGATACCTAATTGTAGTAAAAGTTCCTTGCTGGTGTGGTTGGGTAGTCCTAAGGCCTGCTTATAGGCTCCTCTGATGATGATGTCCAGTTTAGTCTTTTAAGCTTTGTACCAGTTGAGAAAGGGCGCAACGTAAGTAATGTGACAGTTGATAAAAGATTGGATAAGGCGGATGAGGCTTTCTTCCTTCATACCCCTCGTCGGTTGGTCACTCGTTTCAGCAGTCTGGATGTATTAGCGGTCTGTCGAATGATCTTGGAGATAGCCGTAGAGTTAGCTCCGTTTGTTTCTATGGTCATACCAAGAACGCGGATGCTAGGGACTACGGGTATGGGTCTGCCATCCCTCAGGTGCAGTTCGATTTCCTCATATGGGCGTTTATACGTGGAGCCCCATGGGGGGCGTCCACGGAGTGTGGGGCGGTATAGGAGAAGCTCCGACTTTTCGGGGGAACAGCGGAGTCCCGTGCTTTGAAGATAATTTTCGACAACGTCAATGACGTCTTGTAGGGCTGTTTCGATTTGGCCGTCACTGCCCTTTGCAGCCCAGATTGTAATGTCGTTGGCGTATATGGCGTGTTCAATGCCGTCGAGTTTTTGTAGTTCTTGTGCTAATCCGAGCATAACCAGAAAAAACAGTATTGGGGAAATGACAGAGCCTTGTGTTGTGCCCGTGCTGCTGAGGGAGAGTTCCTCGGATCGAATGTCTCCGACCGCCAGGAAGGCCTTCTGATTGGATAGAAAGTCTCTTACGTAGTTGTAAGTGCGTTCTCCAAGGTTGATCAAGGAGATGCGTTCGGGGATGGTGGAGTGCCTGATGTTATCAAAGGCGCGCTCGAGCTCGAGGCCCAAGATCGCCTTCATGTGGCGGGATTTGCTGTCTAGTATTTCATGCTGAAGTTGGAGCATAGCGTCTTGGGTGGAAAGATGCTGTATAAAGCCAATTATCGAGTGGGGGTAAACAGATGTGACTTCGAGGTGAGTGTTTACACGGGTTAGGAGTGCGTGCTCCATGACACATGAAGCCTAGACATCAAGTTAGCGAGATGGGCTGGAGATTGGCAAGACTAGATGGCTTACCGGGTTCGGGGATGAGAATAAGTTTGGCCGTTTCCCATGTCGGAGGAATGGATCCTTGGCACCAGCACTTGATGTATTCGGCGAGTTGTTGCACCTAGGGGTCATCTTGATTTCTTAGTGTTTTATTTGTAACAATATCTGGGCCTGTCGCCCAACGGCTGTTCAGCTCGTGCAGGGCAGCATGAATCTCTGTCACGCTGAAATCTTCATCAGGGGCAAGGTTGGAGGTCCCTGTGTATGGCCCGTGAGGTTGCGCGGGCTCAGATGGGATGTACTTTTGACATAAGCTATTGCTAACGTGGTCCTGGCCATGCGTCTTGCTTTCTCTGAATAAAAGCTTTGTGAGACGATCTTGTTGATATGAGCGAGGGGTGGTGCTATCAAGCAAATGTTTGAGGATTTTCTACGAGCTGGGGGGGTGGAGTTGCCAGTTTAGAGATTTACAGAGCTCTGTCCATTGCTGTTGACTTAGAACGCGGCAGTGTACTTCAATTGTGTGTTGCCTTCGTATTTGTGTTGCCCAAATAAATGAAATGAAAATTTCCTTGTTGAGATGTTCGACCTTCCGTCTGAGTCTTCTATTTAGCCGTTGTCTTTTCTATCTAGAGAGGATGGATGTTTTGTCCTCGATAAGGTGGGCGAGTCTGCTGTCGAGGTGCTCAATCGGGGCATCTGTTGTGATAGTGTGGGTGGCCGATCTAGTATCAGACTGTAGATCAAATGACCATGATTCTATGTCGGTAATGGGAGTGTCCGTTGTTGCTGTTACACGGCGTTTACGGAACGCATCCCAGTTCGTCCAAGTAAAGTCCTTTGTTCTTCTCGTAACGGCTGTTAGGTGTGGGAAAGTAATTTCGTTGACAGAGTGATCACTCCCGAGGTCGTGTTGGGTGTTGCGCCAATGGGCGTTGTCTGCTTTTTTTGGTGAAAGTGAAGTCTGGTTTCGTGTCGCGTTCAGTGGAAGCACCGAGGCGAGTGGCGAAAGCTGGGTCAGTAATGAGTGTAAGCCCGAGATCATGGGAGTCTTGCCATAAGTTACGACCTGCAGCAGAGCTGTGTCTGTAACCCCATCCTGTGTGCGGGAGATTGATGTCGCCTCCAATAGTAAGGGGGCTTCTGCCTGCGATGTTCAGGGCCATAGCCGATTTCTAACTCCCTTCAAAACGAAATCACAGCCAAAATTATTTAATGACTGTGGAGAAGATCAAGTAGGCAGTATGAACTGCCTCAGTGTGCTTGGTGTATATACACAATTTGTATCCCATGCAGTAGGCAAAAACTACTGCTCTACTAGCTTCAAAACTGATAATATAACTTTTTGCATTTCATTTTATCTCATTAGGTAGCAAGCTAGTTTTGCTGTCATTGCATTTCAGCGATATTTTAGGTTTTATAATGTAATCGGTTATGCCTTGGACTTTTAAAAAGAGGTGGAAGGGAGAAAAATAATTGCTCACTGCACGCTTTTGATTCAGTGTGGGCTGTCATGAGGCAATCTGCCGGAGCATTTTTGTGCTCGTGTATTCATTCTGGGCACTACGTGCGACTTTCGAATATTTTATTCGTATTTGTGTATTTTTGTCTGATTCCGACGTGCTTGCTTTTATTAGAATTATTCTTGTTTTATTCACAAGTTGCCTTTCGCTGTCATTACGTAGGCATTTCTGGTTCAAGCTGTGAAATCGTTCGCAGGCGACTGTATATTGGAATGAAATTAAAATGGCTATAGTGTATTTTTTTCCTTTTTACTGATAAGTAATTATCTTTACAGGTCAGCTGCTTCTGCACTGACACTGTGAAGTCCCACATACTATCCACATGCCTTATGCGGTCTGGAATTTATTTAATTGAGCTGAAATAAAAGTAGATTTTTATTCTAGCTTTTGGCCCACAAATATACATGCCACATACGTTATCGGCAACTTTAATTTCTCTCTCATTAATAGGCCAAACTTGTCGTCATCCTGCAGTTTTTCATCAGAATTCATTAGCCTAAGATTAGATTATACTCTGTTGCAGATCATGAAAGATCGTACCCTTGGCTCTAACGCCTTAAACCCTATACTAACGAACGCCCGGAGACTATAGAACAAGTAACATGCTCAGATGGTTTCAGTGACTCCAGATTACTCAATGTATCCATCAGTATAGTGTCTCAAGAAAGACCATTCGTGACTACAATAAGGGCAATTATGAAGTAATCAACAAAGAGCTAGAATTATTTTTCGGACATCAATGTCTACCCTCGTTCTATGCCAGGTCTGTTCATGATAACTGGTTCATGTTCAGAGATATGTTACGCCCACTGGTTGAGCAGCACGTTCTTTTAATCGCAATGACTGAAGACAAAAACCAACCATCGTTCATTAAGTCCCTTCACTTACTCAGAAACAAAAAATAAACGTCTTTACTGAACCGCAAAACGAACTGCCACCACATCAACTTGGAAAAGGTATCGTTAATATTCAAATTCATATTGCTCCGCTCTCAGTTTAGCCAAAAAATTTTTCCCGAGAGCTTCTATCACTACTAAAATCTGACCCCAGAAAGTTCTGGCAAATTTTATCTCGTGAACGCCATAGTAATGAAATCTCTTTGCAAAACGAAAACAAATATTCTTATTCCTAACAATGAGTACGCACAAGTTTTCGATAAATTCTTCGCATCCGTATTCACGAAAGAAAGTATCACTAATTTGTCCATTATTGCAGACCGAGATTACCGGTGCATGGAACCTATTGACATTACTATTGATTGTATTGTCGAGCTTAATAATAACTGGAAAGTTTTGTCTTCAGCAGATACTGACAATATTAACTCTCAATTACTATAAGATACAGTCTCAGTATCTAGCAGGTATTTATTCCATATTTCTTATCAATATTTAATGACAGCTCAGATTCCATAAGGTTGGAAAACCCCGAAGTCATATCCATCTTCAAAGACGTTGACAAAAACTTGGCTGAAAATTGCCGACCGTTATCACTGTATTACGATATCAGATGCTATAAAATGATGGAACCTGTTATAGCATCGCATGTTTAATAATCTAATATCTAACAACTTTTTTCATAATCAACACGGCTTCAAGAGAGGTCTGTCGTGCGAAAGGCAACTGCCTGAATTTACGACAGATTTACGGTTTAACATGGACTCAAAGCTTCAAACTGACAGCATATTTCTGGATTTTTCTAAAGCCTTTGACCGCGTAGCCCATTCTAGCCTGTTTTTCAAGGTATCATTAAAACTTGATTCCCTAACTTGATCATGGATTCGAAATTTTGTTTCTAAGAGGGAGAAGTTTACTTCCGCGAACAGCTTCTTGCCCCTTTCAGATGTTCTTTCGGTGTACCACAGGGAAGCGTTCTCGGTTCCTTACTTTTTCTAATATGCATTAATGACATACCCAGTAACGTATCATCATGCATGTGCATTTTTCGCTGACGACTGCATTATCTATCGTCCTATTAACAGCTCTAATGAGCACCTGATACTCCGAAATGATCTTAAGCAAATTACTAATGGGTTTGACACCTGACTAATGACTCTAAATTCATCAAAATTTAAAGTGATGTCTTTCAGCTACAAACGCACTAATTGGACCATTCCTACTGTATCAAAAATGTCCCTATGTCTCGCACCTCATCATTAAAATATCTAAGAGTAAATCTTTCAGCTGACCTCTCCTGGACTGCTCACATTACCACCATCTTTGCCAGTGCTTCTCGATCACTGGGTTACCTGCGACGCCACCTTTAAAAGTCACCTGCACTTAACCGCAAACTGGCATTTCAAGCATTCGTTCACCCATGAATTGAGTTCGCCGCTCCGGTGTGGCCTCCCCAACAGAATTGCCTAATTAATATTGACACGTCATCAGCACGAGAATCAATCCAAAATAGAGCCGTACGTTTCATTTCCCGGAATTATGACTACCATTCTAGCGCAACTCATCTTTCACTTCAGCTGCTAAGTAATCGTCGCGACATAGCCTCTCGTCACCATTTCGTAAGCACGCCCATCACACTAACAAACGCTCCCTGCACCTAGAAAGGTCATCGCACACGTCGCACATAGTAGGTAATCACCTTAGCTTCACGCAAATCTATGGCAAAACTGAAGCATTTAACAAGTCTGCAATTGCACGTGCCATTCAACCCTCAAGTCGTTTTGGGACATCGTGTTCATGAGCCTTCACAGGGTGGGGACGTTCTCGTCGTAAGACGCGCAGGTTCTTTGAAAAATTGAGTACACTCGTTGGGCTTCTTTTTTCGTTCGTGACTTCAGTGCAAACTGCAGAAGCGCCGAACATCTCTCGAAGCTCATGTGTAAGTTGGCCCAGCGAGGTCAGCTTGGAGAGCCAGGAAGGCAAGCTGAGGAGGTTTTGAGAACTTGTCCGGCTATTTGAGGCGCCGACTCAGTTGTAGTTTTTGGGCGAGTTCCTCGGCGCCATCGTCGATCACCTGCCGCGATAGCTCAGTGGCTACGGCATTTTGATGGTGAGCACGATGTCAGGGGTTCGACAATTGGCCGCGGTGGGCGCGAAACGCAAGAGCGTTTGTGCACTTAGGTTTAGGTGCGCGTCAAAGAACCCCAGGTGGTCAAAGTTATACCCGATAGCTCCGCTACGACGTCTTTCGTAGCCTCATAGTTCCGTTTGATCGTTAAATCGAATGAATGAATGAATGAATGAATGAATGAATGAATGAATGAATGAATGAATGAATGAATGAATGTAATCCTCGCGTAGGCGAGCGCGCACTTGGAGGCCACGCTGACGGGCTACAGAAGGTTCAGAGGGAAGGGGTATTCATTGTGTCAAGGTAGCGGTATTAATTGTGTCCGGGATGGTCGTGACTGAACGCGGTAGCAAACGTTATGGCGTTATGCGGCGACTTGAGCAGATGTCCAGAGAGAAAGTTGCAAGCACCTGGGAATGGAGGAAGACTTCCACAGCTTGTGAGGAACCATTTCATTCTGACAGATCCCAAGACACGACGACAAATAAAAAAAAGAAAGAATGCGACTCATGGTGGCGACGATATGTAGAGATAATGAAGCTGAAACCCAAAATATTGCGCTCGTGTTATTATGATTAATGCTTAACAGGAGGCGCGCAAAACGATGTAGGGCTGATCGTGAATGGTGAATCAGTGCAATTCGTTTTGCGAGAGCTCGTCTACATTGTGTGACGTACATTACATTACATTACATCAGTACATTACATTGTGTGAGTCCCTAACTGTGTGCGTGGTGAACGAAAGGTTGTAACTTCCTCTGCCCACAGCAATGTGAGGTTGTTCTGTCGTTTGATTTGATTATTATTTTGCTGTGCCTGTGCTTACAGTACCATTTGTTACAGCCCTATGTAGACCCCCTATTAAGTCGTGTTAGTGTTCGAATCCTGCGTGATATTTCACTTTGTTTTTTAAGGATTGCTTAATGTAATCTCAGATTTTCTAGTCCTTGGGCTTACTGACACCCTTCAGTGTCTGGAAATGAGCACGCATATTAATTGCGCGTTCGTTGAGGAGCTTTGACGAGTGTACGCTTCCTTCAACAGTGACCTTCTCTCGTCAGACTATCGTTTACCTAACCCTTGACTACCAGCCTAAATAGCATGGCTGCAGTTCTGTAGTACAAATTTCTGAGCTGATCAACATCGTTGAGCAACTTCGATACATTTTTTCATCATGGTTGATCAAGTTGCGCCATTTGTGTTCAAATAAACATTTCCTCCTCAGTAAGTTATATCGAACGTCGCCAGACAACTTCCACAACTTTGTGGCTTTCCCGTTAAGGCTGCGATCTGTTCATTGAACCATGTCCACTTAGAAACCTTGCGGCCACGAATGCTGACAAGTAAAATCAAACCTACATGTAATAGAAAGTCCCACTTTTAATTTTTTTTAATATGTGGGCCCTAAACTTCAGTCAGCAAATGAATATTTGGGGAACAACGAATGTCAGTGGCCATTCGGGAAAAGGTACCGTTAGTGGGTTGTCCTTTATGACAGGTCATAATGAACGACGGCAGAACTTGTAAAGGTAAACTCTTGTTATTACATCCAACTCGACATAAAAAAAAATATATGTACGTATTTTGTTCTCGGGCTCTCGCGTTTGTGCGTGTTTGAGCTTGGACATCGGCTTCTTCTTCATAAAGGGCACGCAAAGGTGCGTATTGCCATCCCAGGAAAAACAGCGTGCGAATAATTTCTCAGTGGTATATTGACGTGTGCTTGGCCTATGGACATTGTTGGTTCAACTTAAAAGGCCACTAAAGAGCAAGCTTAAGTAAGCTTAGACTGATTATTATTAATAATACTGTTATTATACACGAAAACATATAAGCACACAAAGGAAACAGGGCCTAACTACTACGTTTTCTTTTTTTTATTTTCGTGCAGAAATCCCAACGCGGGTACGCTAGCGTGAGGTCACAGATTTCAACGTATTTGCTGGTGTTTTGGCTGTTGTACGGGCATATAATTCTCTCAGCTTGTCAAGTTCAGTCATCGGGACCTTTAGAATACACTGTAGCGTGTAGCGCATCATTTACCGATGAAAAAAAAAATTAACTAGACTCCAGCAGACACCGTGTCAAACCGGAAGGTCACGGCCAACTGATGCCGTCCTCGCCCGTTTCTAACACGGTAGTGTTTCGTGTTTCGTTCGAAAAATTTATGCACCGAAAAATCTGTGCCGTGTACGTACGCTACGCAAATTCACGTGATGCGATTCGTCTTGTGTTTACATCTAGTGGTTAGGAAAGTAGGCATAGAAAGGTTGGAAGGGATCGCTTTATTAAAAGGATTGCGCTCATGATGTCTTATATATACATGCTGCAATGGGGGCATTTCGGCATATTTGGGTATAGTTTGGGTTATCGCCGAGTAATTTCGTAGAAAACAGGGTCAGCAAACCGGAACCTTGAAAAGGTAGTAAAGAGGGTCGTGATTGGACGAGTCTTGCGGTCTAACTCAGTTGGCATCTACGGGCAACGACGTTTCTGGCGCCTTCTTGGCGTTTTCTTTTTTCTCCCGAAGCTTTCCTGGCATTTTCGAAACTTTCGTGGGCCTGCTCACCTTTGAACATGCGTATGGGCGTGGATGTGCAGCGCCGCCGGAGCTCTGCGCCCCATACGAACTCACTGTCGCGCCAAATAGGCCTATGACGTCTGGCGCCCTCTGGAGCGCTGTGCAGCAGCACAGGTTTCGCGTGCGTGCTTGCTGTCGCTATCGCTGCTTCGCGCTTCTAGCGAAACTGCAATTAGTAAAAAAAAGACTGCGTACGTTTGTACACGACACATATACATTCGAGTTAGCAAATTATACTGTGTTCGTCACGTCATCTACGCTGTTACTTTATCAGTTGTCAACAAGATTGTGTTGCAGTGCTTTTTTTTTTCAGGACAGTTATGCATATGTAATTCCTCAATGATGCTATTCATACTAAAACCTGTAGTTTTTCTATGTTAGCAATTTGTTGAAGCTGCTGTACTTTTGTTTTATTACGTTTACTTTGTAAATGAGGTCCCATTGCAGTCTATGACTTAGGGACCTCCTTCCGAATAAAAACAACTTGTAATTTTCTAGTGATCTCAATAAAAACCGATTCTAATTCTGATCTAATTTACTTGGTATTTGTGGACGTGCAAGGAAGCTGTCACTGCATCATAGATTGCGCGTTTTACTTTCGTGTTAGGACCGATTCCTCTGGGAGAGGGATCAAACAGTTTTGTTGTCGAAATTCACGCTTCTTTTACAAGCTTTCTCTTACGGTGAAATGGACTTTTATATGTTATTGTACAGGAGTAATTTGTTGATACAGGACAACCTAATTTTCGTGTTAGTGTTCCTGTAATATTGTAGCTCCGTAGTATAGCGGCACCGGCTACTTCTTGCCACTTGGCAAAGGAAACAAATATGCGCGCACAGGGAAAATAGTGTCACAAAATGTGGGACTCAGTCGAAGATCAGATGAATAAAAACCATACAGTCCAATAGTACATGAGTCCCAAAATTTTGCGCATGAGTTCAGTACGGATACGCATATATAAAGTTAAGTACTTTGAAAAGCCAAAACACAGAAGACACGTAATTTTGCATAACGTAAAAATCAGGATCGCCACATAAATCGATCTTGAACCCAGCACAACATTTATGTCGCTCATTCAGCTTAGTATGATGCACTGAAATTTAATATTACCCGAAAACGTTGGTGTCCACGAAAACCTTTTTCAAGGCAAGAAGTGCCCTTTCTTGAAGGCCCGCTGTTGGCCATGGACCATGGTCATGGACACTCGTTTGTGATTCATATTTAGTGAACTCAGGAAGAGATGATGCACACCTTCGTCTGGATGGCCACAAGAACACTATGGACTAGAGGCACGCGCTATCCCGTATAAAGGGTGTCACGAAAGCGCAGGACGAAGCCGCGGACAGTGCACGAATGTGCCGAATTTTATGTTTTCTCTTATATTTGATGGAATTGATAGTTTTATTCATGGGTCTATAAAGTATAAATTCGAGTTATTGGATTGCTGTCAAACCAGGTATACGACAGTATATCTGTCTCAGGAACTGATTGACTTTACAGCGCAAAAGAGGAAGACTGATTGTCTCTGCGTTATTGCATGCCTGATTCACAGCTGCGACCGCTGCAGTCTTACCAGGGAATATTGCAGTACCCGGGTATCCACGAAAATGCAATTACGTGATTCATTGCGCTTGCTTTTGCGTGTTCTTTGAGTGTCTCATACAGTGGCAAAGTGTTCAAGGAATTTGTCTTAATGCTTTGTAGTAATGGGATAGTGGCTTGCGAATCGCTAAAGATAACAAATATTTGCGCATTTTTTACTGTTATAAAAACAAAGCCCACAGGATTGCAAACAGTACTGCCACGGTGAAAGATGCCTCCCGGGATAATATAAATGTTTGCTTCCGCGCCAAATGTGGAATGACGAATGCTGAAGCCGAGGAATAAATAAGCGTATATGTACTGGGGATAAAGTGAGTAAATTTGAAATAGTGCCAGTTGCTATGCGGCTACCATGCACATATGTCCCTTAGATATAATCCCCTGGACCGATAATTCGATTTTCGGGCATCTTGACTTCCAAGGAGGGTAACTAACACCCGCTTTGCATATTTCAAATCTTGGTAGTAATGCTTCATATTCTTCAACAACATCGTGAATTTTGCTTTTGTTTCATTCGCTAAGCGCGAGGTATAATGGCCGCTTCTCGTGTTAAGATGCAATAAATATGTCGGCATGTCTCAACCGCTCGTGTGACTGAAATTGGTGGGTCACGAGCTTCATCAATTACTAGAGAACTCGAGGTAGCCTGCGGAACTCCAAGACATAATCGCCGCTCCCTTGCCAGTAAACGTTGAAGACGTTCCTCAGAAGTTGGAGATAAACCATGGAGAATAGGTGCCGAATAAGCATTTTTTTGTTTTATGAGTGCGTTATGAACTTGTAAAAGTGAAGAGACTGACACCCCCCTCCCCCCCCCCCTCGTGTTGAGCAAGCGAGTCGCCGAAGAACGTTTATTACACTATTCGTCTGGTTTTCAATTGCGCGGATGTGTGATACCCATGTCAACAGGCGATCAAGAATAACGCCATGAAATGTATGCTCTTTCACCAACATCAAAGTTTGCCCTTCAAGCGTAAGTCTGAAATTATTCAGCTATCGTCTAGTGAAATGAAGTACGGCTGTCTTTGTGTATTAGAGATCCATGCCTTTTTCTTTTAAAAAGGTGTCGATAATATCAAGTTCCTCTTGCAGCGTTGTTTGAATGTCTTGTATATGGGATCCAGATACCCATATGCAGGTGTCATCTACATACAGAAAATACTGTAGGCCAGGCGGTAGTTTTTTCTGGTAAGGCTGGCACGAAACATTTCAGTAAAAGCGAGCTGAACGCACTGTGTGCTGATATGATAATTACTTTCTGCTTCTATCGTTTCGACACATATTTTTCTTTCGCTTAAGAAATTGATATATAATTATATCTATTGAAATATGAATCGTAGTTTTCGGCCATATAAGCCTAGGTCTAACATACCAGCAAGGACGTGTATTGGACTTAGAGTGTCGAATGCTCTCTGAATGTCCAAGAATACTGCTATTGTAACATTTCCACACATTCGCTCATGCTCAACGCATGTAACAAGGTGTAATACTGCATCCATTCGACACCGCTTTTGCAGAAAAGCTGTCGTGTAGTTCGAAAGCACATTAGTGTTTTCACACTGCAATTGCAGTCGACTGTCTACCATTTTCTCCATTAGTTCAAGAAAACAGCCCGTGAGACTGACGGGTTGGTAGGATTCAAGTCAGAGTGGGGTCTTTGCTGGCTTCAGCACTGGAATTACACAAGCTAATTTCCATGAATCTGGAAGATACTCTCTTATCCAGATACCGTTATATATCTCCGGAAGAGCCATTCTACCTCCTGGACCGAGGTTCTTTAATACCACATACTTAACGACGTCAGGACCTGCAGTTGCCTTTGTATGGCATAACGTAAGAGCCCATTTCAATTCCTCTAATCCAAACTCACGGCCAAGTTGAGGGTGTTTGACGAAAAGCGCGCACAAAGTTTCTGCTCATCTAGTGCATCGAGCGCTCCACCTTTGGTGGGACCAAAATTCAATGGCATCAAAATTGATGGTGCCACCATTGATTGTCGAACCCAGGATCATCAGCGGAAGGCAAACCCATGACCGTTGGTGTTAGTTAAGGTGAAGTTAAGGCGCAGGAAGTTAAGACAGAGGTAATTGAGGTACTCGAAACTAGGACCCTTGGTGGGACCAAAATTCAACAGCACCAACATTTGTGGTATGGCTATCAATTGTGGCACCAACATTGATGGTGTTACAACTGATAGCCGAACCCAGTGCCATTAAGGGGAGTCGAACCGACGACCTTTAGGGGAAGTCAACCTTTTCACCTTTGGTTGCAAATTCAAAGGCACCAAAATTGATGGTGTCATCATTGATGGGTGAACCAACGACCATGGGTGGGAGTCGAACCCACGATCCTTGGTGTTAATTAACGCACAATTAATTAAGATAGTGCTAATTACACTACAACCCACGATCTTTAGTGGGAGAAAAAAAGTAATAGGAAGTAACAACGCATCCGAATGATAATGTCCAGTAATTCAATTAATGTCTCGTGAGCGTGCATGCTTTCGCCTTCATCCTCTTTAGTGCATGCTAAAATGACTGTCAGCTTTTATTTCACATCGTCTTGATTGAAAGCGTCTTGATTGATATTTGATGCCTGTACTATATTCGGGACAGAGGGCTCCCCTCTGGCCTGCTTTCATTCCATCTCAGGATCTACCAGGGGAATCGCTTCATCGCAGTGTAACCAGCAGCGTTCCTGTGGATTTGGTGCCTACTAATGCAGGGGTTATTTGTATGCGAAACCCGAAGGTAACTCAAGCAGAACTTCGGGCATTCTCTCCCCACTTCAAGCAAATAACCACGGTCCGACAGTTTTGACGAGGTGAGATCTTTCCGCTGTTCATCGGACAGGCCTGTGTACAGAATTTGCTGAATGCACAAATTTTGCCATGTACCTGGTGAGTGGCTTCACCCCACTTCCACTGTCGTGCGGAAAAAGGCCTGATCCGCGTTGCAGACTAAGTTCAGCAGACGCCTTAGAGATAACTTCTGCAGCAGGTGTAGTTTCTGTGTACCACTGTTCCAGGGTAGTAGACAATAAGAAGGTCCCTACAGGAACAGTCACCGCTACATTTACAGAAATGGCTCGCCCTTCAGCGATTTTAGTAATCACCATTATTTTGCAGCGTGTAACTCTCATTTCCACGACCACTACAATGCCTCAAGTGCTGGAGTAACAGACACCGCGCTAATGGTTGTCGATCAAATGCTCTGTGTCATATATGCGGGGAACGCATATTGCTAATTATGGTACCTATCGTCCGGAGTCATGCTGTTTATGCAAATTGAACTGCTTCTCAGCCTTAGGCAAGCTATTTTCACGAGAGGCGAGCAGTCGCAACTGCTTGATCCAGAGCACTCTTTTTTTTTCTTCAGAAATTCAGTCCTAGAAAGGAATTCTTACACACACTTCTTCGTGCTTTAGATTAAGGAGATGGTGGCAATTCGTTATTAGCCTATCTCGTGTGTTTAATTCAAGTGTCCATACCCGCTTGTTTTTGCTTAGTGAATCTAAATCGGAGTGACAATCGTGATCAACCCGCTGTGAAGTCGAAAACCGTGTTAAATTCATAATTTTAAAGGTGTGGAGAGGCTGACAATAAGGGGACTTCATAAGTAAGGCGGCAGAATTTTGGAGAAACTTTATTATAGTCGGAGAAATAACAGACTACCCTAATCTGACTACTCTCACTACCCTGTCAGATCAAAAGAGTCCCAGTTGATTGAAATAATTTAATGAAGATCGTGCTCTCGTGGAGAAGCCCTTGCACAACACCACCGCAAAAAAGCAGGTAGTGCCTGGTGTAACAGCACTTCAGTCACTCGGAATTGGCTAATTTTTTCAGGCTTACAAGCGTGATAGAGAAGGTGACGAGAAAGCAGAACTGTACATGTTTTAATCATTGTGCGTATGAAATGTTGGACTGTTGTCAGGCCAGATGCCCGACGTGTCCGAAGATTTCCTGGAACAGTTAACTGTGGCCTCTGTAGAAGTGTCATCGAACGTAGAATTTATTAGGGGCAGTGCTATTGTATGAACTTCGAAGCGCCAGAAAAGCTGTAGAGGTCCTGCGCCTCGACCTGAAAACAGGCCTTGCCGTTCTCAAAATGCCTTCAATATCTTTGAAAATTGTTTCATGTCAAATACGGGAAAGTGAAACCCAGACACTGCCTCTGAGCACGTTATCAAGTACACTTTTTAATACCTGCCGGAAAAAAAGTATTTATTACAGTCCTGTAGAATCATCCATTATATAAAACAATATCAACATATTGTAGACTCTAAGATGTCATGTAGGGGTTGCATAAGACGCTATCAGTAAAAGTATTGCTGCCTTACAAGGCTTTTCACCGACAAAGGGATATTTCTACCTTACCTCTGCTTTCGCTTTCCTTTCGATGTGGCAAACGCTATCGATGGGGCACCGCTGTAGCTCATGACAAAGCCCCCGAAACGCGACCGATCATGTGGCATGTGGATTGATTGACTGGTGGCCCAAGTATTACGTTCTCAAGTTCAGGGAAGTCTATGGATTGCGCCCTTCATATCCACTGACGTGGCAATGCGTATACCTGGCGTGGAATGGATGGCTGAAAATCACGAGTGACTGAATAGGAAAAAAAGAAAGGAATGCTTCGCAGACGCTTAAGGGGCTTCCCGTTTGAAAGTAGAGCGCCGTAACATTAAAGGGTCCCTGACTGCTGCTCACGCTTCCCAGCAACCACAGCTTATGCAACCTTAATCTTTACCGGGAAACGCTTGCGGCTAACCCTATGCATGCAGGCGTGCTTTCTGGTTCTTTTTCTTTATCGCCCCCGGCACCGCCGCTGGCGTGGTAGATAGGAACGCGACGCACCGCGCTGTGACTGCTAGAAAGCACGTGGCGCGTGCCGCTCTGTGATTGGTAGATGCGAGGCATGGGCTGCGCTGTGCTTTGCAGACGCATTTCGCTCACGGTCAACTCGCGCTCAACGCCGCGGACGGCGGGCCCACTGCGCAACGGGGCCCTTAATTAAAGCTGTCGCTTTAAAAGAAATGGTAGGTTCGTCCGAAGGACAGCGACGGCAAGCTTTAGCCTTGCGCTTGAAATCATCGGACGGTGTTCGAACTATACCCTATACGTTATGTGCACTAGGTCAGGCGTCGCTGTCGCAAGCGTCGCAAGAGGTCAGGCGTACCTGACCTCTTGATAAGTCGCGACTTGACGTCGTCTTTCCGTACAAATCCAGTGAAGCAGACTTTCTGCCTCCAGTCAGTATGCAGACATTGCCCACACCTTTGTCACGTGCACGCCTTAACGTGCATCTGCCTGGTCTACCTGACCTCGTGATAAGGCGTAACTTGACGTCGTCTTGCCACACAAATAGAGTGAAGCAGAGTTTCTTCCTCCACTCAGTATGTAGACAATGCCCTATCCTTTGTCACGTGGACACCTTAACGTGCTTCTGGTCGTTGTACTTTTACCCGTTGCGATTGCTCAAGGGCTGTTGCGTTCTGCTTTTGAGCTCGGTGGCAATATATCGATGGGAGAGGAAAGCACAAAAAATAAATGGTAGAATAATAATAATAATATTTGGGGTTTTACGTGCCAAAACCACTTTCTGATTATGAGGCACGCCGTAGTGGAGGACTCCGGAAATTTTGACCACCTGGGGTTCTTTAACGTGCACCTAAATCTAAGTACACGGGTGTTTTCGCATTTCGCCCCCATCGAAATGCGGCCGCCGTGGCCGGGATTCGATCCCGCGACCTCGTGCTCAGCAGCCCAACACCATAGCCACTGAGCAACCACGGCGGGTAATGGTAGAATCGCCCGCAGAGTAAAGCACCGACAGCCATGGCAAAGTATCGCGTTGTGCTTGAGCTCTTTCGAAAGTGTTCCAGCCATACGTTAATACGACTAACGCGGACGGTGGGACACGCCGGTTAACATGCTGTGTATATAGCGCCTTGCGGTATGGCAAAGGCCCCCAGATATAAAAACTAGTTTAGTAATGGCATCCCACAAGCGCCACTATGCTACACCCTAAAGAGTCGTACCGGTAAAATTAGATGACTTTCAGATTTGAGCAGCGATATTATTTTACGTTCGTAATATTTAAAAGTCTGCGAAAATTCCAGATCAAAGCCATGCGCTTGGGACGATACCTATGAAGGAATTCGTTTGGGGCCTGCATTGTCAACAATTTTGAGGTACGATTTAGTCAAGAACGTGAAACCTGTGTTGGGCAAATTTGGCGGTTGAATAGTCCAGCATCTACCTTGCATATACGGTGCGCATAAACATATAGTGTACATATACCTAAATATATGCGTAACCTCACGGTAACGACGACGGCGGAATATTCGTCTTGAGTGTCCATATAGTTGCTGTCGCAATAAAAGACCCTGATAACTAGTTATTGGTTTGCGTTAAACTTAATAACAATCACTTGCCCTTTATTGCAGAGTGCTGAACGTGATCGATAAATAAATAAATAGATAAATAAATAAATAAATAAATAAATAAATAAATAAATAAATCATCGAGCTTTCTTGAACAAACATCCGGAGTTGGTGTTTTTGGGGAAATGGTCTTGCCTGCCATTCATCGTCATGCACGAAGGTTCTAGTCACGTAGGCGCTCCGCACAAACATTGGCTCGGTAATGCAAATGTGATGACGCACGAGATCGTTGACGAACGCTTCATGAATATATTTATTGGTGGGATTACCCGGCAAGTACGCTTTTTTTCGGTGTAACTTCTTCTTTTTCTCTTTGTGGCAGTGGGTGAATGCGTTCATGTTTTAGTGCGCTTGCGGTCTTACGTACCAACGCGGCCTGGAACCCAAGCACGCCGGCAGCGGATGCTGCATGACCTTTGATGCGGTTGACCCTTGGAGACGGCAGTTCCCCGCGAAATGGCTGCAGCCGAAAAGGTCGCGACGTGCGTTTCTTAGGCTTATGTACATGCACGTCTGCGCACGCAGAAGTGCAGACCTTTGAACGCCTTTTTGATATTCACTGCTTTGACTCATAAAGAACATAATGTCAAGAACGAAAAAAAATGTTGGACTATCGACGATGATTATCAGTGTCAGTAGATCGCCGAACGCTTCTATTAAGTTATTCGTTTTGTTAGGGGAATGACGTGGTTGAATGCATATGCACGTATTTCTGACGGTGAGAACACATTGGTAGCGTTTGTTGTTTCATCGCCTAGCCTCACAGGGAACTGAGTCGTTAATCATTGCATCTGCAGCCGCCGTGGTTGCTTAGCGGCTTTGGCGTCGTGCTGCTAAGCACGAGGCCGCGGAAATCCTGGCAGCGGCTACCGCGTTTCAGTGGGGGCGAAATGCCAAAACACCCATGTACTTAAGATTTAGGTGCACGTTAAAGAACCCCAGGCGGCCAAAATTCATCCGGAGTGCCACAGTACGGCGTGAATCATTATCAGATCGGGGTTTCGGCACGTAAAACACCGCACGTTAAAGTTGACTCACATCTGCAGAGGCAGTATAGACGGCTACACATACACGCCGATTCGTCACACGTGCCTGTAGTCTCTGGCGGCGCGAGCGGCACCGTGAATGCCGACTGTCGTCCTGTTCTCTTACGGCCACCACAAGAGGAGCGTGCGGCGAGAGACGAGGAAGGCTGTCATTACGGAGCGCTTTACAGTATCGCGTAAATCCTCCGACACCTCAATGCATCCCCGCGACACCACGTGCATTTCGAAGAGCTACACGTAGGTCTCCGTCGCTCGGCTCCGTGAGGCCGCGCACCCTTCACACCGGCGCCTTTGTATCGACGTCGAAAGTACGACCACCACCACCACCCGCCACAAAGAGAAGGGGACGAGTGACCCAACGAAAGCAATTTGTTTCAAATATTGAAAGCTTCTCTTGAAGGGGAAGCATTGAAAGCGACAGCAAGGTTTAGCGTTGCGTTCGAGCCCCTGACCCGGTGTTATAACAATACGCAGAGGTCACATGGCCTGACGCAGTCCGCGGGACAACTGCTGCTGCTGCTCAGCAGGAACAGCGCCCCGGAAGTTACCAGGCGTCTCACGACGCTGGTGTGGGGAGGGACTCCGGCAGAGCAGCGTCACAAGCGTGGAACAATCATCGACCAGAAGTTGCCGATGAGACACGTCAAGATCGTCTGGGCACTCGCCGACCACGGCATTTCTGGCAACGAGATCGCCAGCCTCTTGGCTCGAGATTCAAGCCCGAGCTCGAGAGTGCGCATCCTCTAGACTCGCACCAATAGATCACACAGCATTACAAGCTAACACGCAGAACATACCCTCTCGGAAACAAGCCATTATACCCGGGGAAGAGGAGAGACTACTCAGAGCTCTACAGGTCAGCACATTCACCCACCCTACCAGAAATCAACTCATAGCCCCTAGAAAATTCTGACATTAAAATCACTTGCAGAAACATAACTCAATGAGCCATCCTTGACACATGGGGCGATGTCAGCCTACGTGACCTTGTTTATCGAGCTACTTGCTGAACAGGCCATTATTCGTGCAAACAGAGGATGGTGTGGCAGCCAACGTAACACCCATACCTTGGCGTACCACAAAGTGGGGTCTTGAGCCCCACGCTATTTAACCTCGTGTTCATCGACCTGGTTCATTCCCCTGCACAATCAGTGCATGGCGTTGCACAGCTAAGCCCGAGGGTCGGGATCGAAATCCGGCTGCGGCTATCGTGTTTCGATGGGGGCGAAATGCAAAAACGCCTCTGTACCGTGCATTGTGTGCACGTTTATGACCTCAGGTGATTAAAATAATTCAGGTGTTCCCCACTATGACATGCCTCATAATCACATCTTGGTTTTGGCACGTAAAACCCGATAATTTAATTAATTTTCATCTTTTTGTTCCTGCGTTTGAAAGGTTACATTCTTGACTTATGTGACAGATAGTGGGGGTCTTACGGTCTGATTCTGTAGACGTGCTTGCTTCCTATTTGTGATGTGCCTGTTTGTTTTGCGGAGGGTTGTGGGCACTATGGGGTAAAGAAATGATCTCACTTTTATACTGGTGGTGCCCGTGACTGCCCTGCACCGCTGGAGCCTGCCGTCTTCGTAGATGCTTGGGCTCCTGTGCTTGTCTCAATCGCCTGCGCTGGTTCTCGCTATGAAAACGGACATGTTACGCCGTGGTCAAGGGGTTGGATGTCCCTCTGTTTTGCTGTGCGGGTCTCTTTGCGCCATTTTTTTTAGACCTTGCGTGTCGAACGTGGGGCGCCATAACCGAGCGAGCGTTGTAATTTCGGCGTTGTTTTGCACTGGCAGACCTTATAGCTCCTTTTGAGCACAGGCTTGAGTTTGGTGTGGAATATACATACTATGCTGAAAATGTAGCGCTAGGCGAAGGCAGCGGAACCGGTTGCGTCATCGCTGTAATAATTTTATTCTCCGCCCGCATGTGCAAGTGTTATTGTATGGTTGTATTTATTCTTAAATAAATTTTCACTTGTCAGCAAGCGCTCGCGGCGTGTTCTTCCTTTGTCTTCGGCTTTTCTAGCGCTCAATTTTCAGCGTGAATCAATACCAACTTGCTCAGTGCACCCTCCTTATTATACCTACCATGGCTGAGTGAGTTATCTCACGTTCCACTACCCCCGCTCGGTTCGACAAGCTTGTTGCCTAGCTACGCATGCCTCTCTGAACGCCGAGCAAGAGACTAAGATTAGATTTGGCCGCGTCATGCTGGGTGTGGCAAAGGCGCCGTTCGTGTATGCGACACGTGCATGATCAACTAATGGTTCCTTTCCTCTATGCACAACCACACCAAAGTAAGATTCTTGGGCTGTGAGGATTGAAGCGATAATACTATAGTATATTCGTTGACTGTTGGGCCAAGGGATAAAGGTGGAAAAACGCTGTTGAACGTCCTTTCTGTCCCCATCATTTCTTCCCACTTTTATTCCGCTTAATGACGCAACATAGTATAACACGTTTGTTTCACATGCGCCTTTAGCAAGCGACCTCCTCTGACTGGTTTTAAAGACATTTCACGTAATTGGCAGTTTCACCCGAATAGCGAAGCATTTACAGCGACTCAATGTTTAGTGCATGCGCTTGAATGTAGTGCTCATACGGTCTTCTAACTCTACTCGAGTTTTCACTAGCGCTGGCTTCAACAGTCACTAGTGCTGTTCGGGAAAACGCTCTATTTTCATTATTATGTACGTACCTTCGGCGGTGCTACGCTGTGTTTCTTTTTATTCTATAGCTTCAGCTGTTATGGGCTCGTTCCAATAGCGGTTTCGATTGACGATGGTGTCTGCCAGCGCCGCCGCCATCTCCGCCGCCGGTGTCCTGTGTCCATAGCAGCTATCGCCGGAAATGGGGCAAATAAAAAGATACCCAGATCCCGGCGGGATCGAACACGGGCCGGTTGCGTGGAAGTCAGCTGCGCTACCACTGAGCCGTTTTCTTTCTTTATTGCTCGGAATTATGAGTAGTGTCAATCCGAAATTCCGGCCATGGTATTTATTATGTATATAATAGGTACTTCCGTAAGGTGTTTACATTTGCCACCAATACAGTCACAGCCACGTCTACAAGAACAAAACAAACACTTCACGGTACAATTATTACGGTAAACGCTTCTATAAAAGGGAGGCAAAAGTATACGCTGCGTCTATAATGGATATACCAGTCTTGTTGGAATTAAAAGTCCTTCAGTTGTGTAATCATCTGAGTGAAATGTGGCTGCGAAGGTACAACTGGTTCTGCATTCCGATCTAACATGGGAGTATTCCATAAATTGTGCAACGCCATAATGGCGGCATGTCAAAAGGCACATCTTCACATTTAGGTGGCATAAGATATCGCTTCGTACGAGGACTTACATCAAGATACTTTTTAAAAGTCCTTTGGAGAACGCCCTAAAACAAGATAGCGTCCTTGCATACGGTCTGCCACTGGCCTTGTCTGCTGTCCTCTCTGCGATCGTTTGTTCGCGCATTTGCGATCATCAAATACTACTACTACTACTACTACTACTACTACTACTACTACTACTACTACTACTACTACTACTACTACTACTACTACTAATAATAATAATAATAATAATAATAATAACATTCGTCATCAACAACGACAGCAACGTACCGTGCCACGGGTCCAGGAATGTGGCATGTGCACCACATAGTGTGGATACTTGTGTTTGTTCGGCGGTACACGTTATGGCGCCTCCTCGCAAGGTACGAACCGCTGCTGAAGAAGCGAATCGGAGAATGACGCGCGCGGCTGCAGTCAAGCAATATCGGACTCAGTATACGGCTGTGCAGAGAGCAGCACAAGTCGCAGCTCGCCGTCGGTGCCGGGCGGATAGTTCATGTCGCTCTCGTGAAAACCGCGCGAAGAGGCTTCGCCGCGAAGACGCGTGCGTGCTGCCGAAAATGGAGCCGCTCCTCCAGCTTAGGCTGTGGCTGTACTAGAGTGTACTAGAATACTTCTGAGTGGCGGAACCGGCTGCCGCTGAGGGGGCATTTTCGTGTAGAACAGTAACGGCGCCGCATCGGTACTTTCTGCGGCATACCATCATTGAAACTTCGTCGCACACTTCGTCGTGGAGCGTTTCCTTATGACGTAGGTGCGGGGCACGCTCGGTCACGGAATTACCTGTATCTAGAACAAAAATAACGTACAGCGCAAAGGACAAGGACAGCGATAGACGACATACACAGCACTGTGTATGTCGTCTATCGCTGTCCTTGTCCTTTGCGCTGTAGGTTATTTTTGATCATGAATTACCAACTAGCCCAAGCAACCACCCTAGTTTACCTGTATCTAGGCCTGGATTATAGAGCGGCTATGCCTGGATTGAGCGTTGAGTTTCGATGGTGACTATACTTAATCAGGGGCAGTTTGGAAGATAAAAGAAAGCAGAAATGCATTGAATGTGACTATATACAAATTTGCCATAACACTCCCCCCTCCCCCCCTCCCCCCCGCAGAGCTCTATAAAAAGGTAATTAACATGCTTACACTAACTTTTTGAAACGGTCGCTACGCTCGCAGCTCTTTTAGAAAAATTTGCGTAATAAAAAAAAGAACGAACGAAGAAACGCCCTTTACATTATGAAAGTTGTGTAATTGCAGAAAGACTACTTCGTCGATGATGAGCGGAATCGAACACTAGTGAGAAGGGTGCCTCTAGGGCAGCAACACAACGCATAAGCTGGCTGCGCCACAAATCATTTTTTTTCTTCTTTAATGGTGTTTATTGCATCGTGTACACGCAAGAATCGTACTATATGCGAGAAATGTGCAATCACTATCCAGTACATTTCGTACACATGGCTTAGGAAGGACATATAAGTCACTTTGAGCACACCATGCACCGCACAACAACTACGCCTACCTTTGAACTTCAAAAAGTGGCAGCAACAAGCAACTTATCAAGAAGTGGTTCCAGTCCGGTTGAAAAGCTCTAATGTCATACATGTACTTCAAGTGTCTAATCATTTGAGAATACTGAAATTTCGACGAAACAACGGGTTCAGCGTTTCGGTCCAACATGCGCGTCTTCCATAATATATATGTAGTCCAATTAGGGGAAAAAAACATAAAATGGCACGTCTTGGCCGTGGCGTAAAATCAAGTATCGGATGGTTTGCTGATTCAAAATGAAGTCTTTCTTAAGAGTTAATTGAAGCGCATCCCAAGATCATATTGCATCTCTACAACTTAGGAAGCAATTCTCTATACTCTCCCTCCTCTTTACCTTTCTACATTCTCCAGTCTGCCGGGGTCGGACTTATTTCAGCGAATCCGCAAGACGTTCTTATCCCTATGTACAAATTCGTTAAATTACACCGTGAAGCATTACCCGTGAAAACATGGGTACACAAAAAAGAATGACAACCATTCCGCTCTGTGAAGATGGAATGGCAGCGAAAACTGACGATAGCCAAAGCTCTCAAACGAAAAGCAAAGTGCTTTCGCTGCCGTTCCATCTACACAGAGTGGAATGGCTGTCATCTGTTCGTCCAGCATCACGGGAACATTCTTCGACGGCGGTCGTTTCGCGCCGGCGCAGTTTACATGCTCGTTGCTGTTCCTTCCGGCGCTCCTCGTACGCATGTTGTTCTTCGGGTGTACGAAATATACGCGCCCGCCCCATCGATAACGCAGCTGTTTTCAGCGCCGATATCTTTCCTGCTTATATACTGCGGTAACCTTGACGTCACGCTATTTTTTACGGCGAGTGTTCTAATCTTTTCCGCATTTTGACATCTGCGTCGCCGCACCGCACACAAATCAGACGATGAAACCAATTGTGTATGGGTTTGTTAGAACTCGCTAAGTCCGTTTCTGTTGCTGGACGCCGAAAAAAAACTACGGAAGGTTAGTCATATACAGCTTTCGCCGTAAAAAGCGTTTTTGTATCCGTTGCGCCACAAATCCATTGGATATGTGCCGCTTTCGACGAGCCTCTCACCAGCTTGGGAAACCGAGTATATGGCACTGATGGTACCGCAAGCGAGAGGAGAATTATGAACGAGCGCAGGCACCGGCGCGCCACGCTTATCGTCTAAGAGGCCGCGCGCCGACTTCTAGGCAGTGCCGTTAGATGTCGCAGCGTGTCAAGAAAGAAGCGCGAGAAAGGAACCCCTTTGCAGCATGACGCGTTTCTAGGCGTTAGCTAGCAGCGGCGCGCCATGTATTTCGAAGGCCACGTGCAGGCTTTGCGGCGGCGGCGCTAGATGGGGCTGCGGGTGTTCTTAAAGAAGCACGAAAGAGGAGTACCGCTACAGTACACGTCTCATACTTAACTCGTTTCGACAGCGGGAACTACGTTGTGTCGCTATACTGATTCAATGACAAACACTTCACTATCGGCAGTCATCGGGAGATGCGTTCCGCCACTTTTTTTTTCCGGCACAGCCGAGGGCTACGGTGCCCTGCGATTTCGCTCGAGATAGCAAGTTCGCTTCCCGGCCGCCGCGGCCGTATTTGCACGAGCGCGTAGCGCAAAAAAAACGCTCTAATTTGTGATTAATTGCTATACTTGGTATAGCTGGCTGAGAACAGTAACAGGACTTCACCAGTCGATTATTGCGAAATATATGTTTAATTGTGAAGGTCCTGTCTTGTCGCTCTTTGGCCATACCTGGCCCTAGCGCCACTAAACAACACACATTCATTCATTGTGAAGGTCTTTCGCTGGAGTTTAACCAGTGCATGCACGCAAGGAAGAGCCAGACACACATACACACTGCTAACTTCCAGCGATTTGGTTTCCGAGAACGAAGGACTCTTGTACCGTCCCCACTTTATGTCAAGGACACGTGACCATTCGCAGTGACACCATAATAATAAACGCTAACACATTAAGCATGGAAGACAGCGCAGCCCGTCACTACAGTCGCTAACGGATGCGTAAAAAAATACGCCGGTGATAAGGACGTTTTGCGCACACTTTGTTCGCCTTAGTGCTTTCAATGATTACACGGGTGAATTGACATATTTTTTTCCAATAATAACTGCAGCTTCAAAGCGGGCGACACAACAACACTTAGGACAATGGAGTCTAAGGAACCATCTGGCCACGATTTGTTCACTTCGTTAGAGCGCCCTCTCAGCCGCTCATTCACGAATGTGCCAGTTTGCCCAGTGTAACTTTTTCCACTGGATAACCATGTTCGATAAACGACACACGACCGTCATCGAACGAACCTATTTCAGTGTTTTTTTTCCCAAATGCGTTTTTTAGTCTACTATCTAGGGTAGTTTTTGCGCGCAGACCGTCCAGGTTGTTTTTAAAGAGCTAACAACGGCGATATTTCAACGTAGGCCTATCTTCTTTTGATTTTATCTTCGAACGCCCACCACTTGTCACAACGGCAAAAACTTTCTTCTTTCTTTTGTGCTCTGCGTCAGCTGGCGTCGCGAATGCAGCCCTTTATGATATACCAACAAGCCCAAATGTTGTAGTTTTGAGTATTTGTATTTATTTTTCTGACTATGAATGAGAAGATATTCCTAAAAGGGCGCTTTGCACACATAAGTCAGATCATAATTGATAGCTGCGCTTTCTGTAGACATGTGGTGTTTAACTGCGGTGCCCATTCAACTTTCCTAGAGCAGGCGCCCATAGGCAGAGGGCGCAAGGTGCCTCACACGCTTCGTGTCCCGCACTGGAGAGCTTTCTCGTGCGCATGCGTAACAGATGTCTGGAGGCTGGCATCTCGGAACTTGCGTTTCCATAGGTACTGCAGTACCGTAGAAGAGGACACGTAGAATAGGCAGTAACATTTATTAGCCGTAAATTGAACATTTTGGCGTTAAGAAGTGGTAAAACTTGGGTAGGAATTGAAGCGGATTTGAGCCAGGACAGCAGTTCGTTGCAGAGGGGATTGTTTGAAGCACGCGTTAACAGGTGGAATATTCTGCAGAACTAACAAAACAAGTAACGACAGCTCACTGAATGCACTGAAGAGTGCGAAGCAGCACAGTCCCTGCTCCCTTCGTCACGCGACGCCAACCAAACACCAAGCTACCTTCAAGCCAGGAAGGTGCGACGTCACTAGCGGACTGTTAATTCCGCTGCAACATTAATATTACTGCGACATAGGCAACCAATATTTCAGTTCGACGACAGCCGTCACGGCTTGGCGGAACCAAATCCCGCCCGGACTGAGCCACCGGTCCTGTCGCCAGAGTGGCGCCCTGGTCCGCTGCTTGGACTACAGTTCGCGGCGACGTGGTTTCGAGAGTGCGATGAACGACTGGGTGGAGCACATGATGCAGGGCTTGCCAGCCATCACTTTTCCTCGGTGCGACTGGCCAGCGATGCCGTCCAGCAAGCGCATCCACGTCAAGCGAGCCTCTTTGCCCGCTTCGTCCACGTAGTGAATGTGCACGTAGGAGATCGAACCTAGCTTTTGGGCCAACGATTTGATGATGCTCTCCGCAACCTGCGACTGCACCCGAGCGCTGGACAGCAGGCATAGGTGCTCCAGAGACATCGCATCGTTCAGGGAAGTCTGCAAAAGAAAAAAAAAATGCGAGCTTTTGAATCGTTGGCGACGCTGAAGCCGAGAGAGTAAAGAGCGTTTCAGAGCCGAATATACGCCGAATCTTCATACGGGACGCGTGATGAACAGCGATTGTCAAGCCGAGCACACGCTCACTGCGACATCAGCGTTTCTCGTGTGTGCCAAAATTAGAGTTGACAAGCGCCCTTGCGAAAGGCCTTAGATAGCCACACACATGACGCCGCTAGGGACAACAGTTCAGGTGCGTTGACACTTATGACAAAACGGAGCGTAAATAAAAGGCTAGCCGTTTTGTAGCGATATGACCGCTCGCATACGAGCACCGCTCCATCCAAAGTGCCAGCTGACGCGTATACAGCGTTGCTGATAAATATCTTGATTCAGTAGACCTTATTTTGCTTACGCGTTTGTTAAGCGTCAGCTATATCGCGTCAAAAAAATGTGACCGAAAACATCCTGCTCAAGAATACGCGCTAGTGCAAAAAGAAGAATAAAGGAAGCCTTACCGTGAAGCCCGGGTCTAATAAATTGACGTTTGCAAACTTGACTACAAGGGAACGTATGCAGCGGCTAAGGTTGGTGCATATGGCTGTTGCGAGGGCGTTGTAATCATGGCGCGGGTTGTTGCTGACGTCGATGAACCGCAGGTGGGGCACCTGGCAGTTTCCGAGGAAGCTCAAAGAAGCCAGGTCCGGCACGTTGCACAAAGTAAGCCGGCCTCGCCCCCGGCTGACGCGAAACACGCTCGTGTGCGCAGTCTCGATGAGCAGCTGCTTTTCGCAGGAATCGCAGCTCTGGTGGCGACCGCCCGCGTTAAGGCGGATGTCCAGGTCCTCGATCTCGCTAATGGTGGCGCACAGACGGCGCACCGCTCCCCTCTGGCGCATGCCGCACGGCGGCAGGCACAGCGCGCGCAGCCGCTGCAGAGCGGACGTAGCCAGCAGCTCCGTGAAGTCGATGCCGTCGCCGAAGTGAAACGAACTGACATTCAACTCGGTGACGCTGGAAAACTTGGCGAAAAATTCGCGCAGCGCGACGTCGTACGCGGCGCCGACGGCCGGGTACGCGGTGTCGTCGGGGCACTGAGAAAAAAGCACGATGCACAGACTCTGCAATCGGCTCCAGTCGTGCTGGGAGCCGGCGTCGTGCAACTGCCGCTCGAGATCCGGCGCGTCGAAGGCGACCAGAACGACGGGTTCGCCCGGGATGGACGGGTGGGAGAGATCGCGTAGGAGGGCGTAGTTCAGGCCGTTACCCGTTACCCGGAACAGCAGGTTTCCGTGGATACCGGCGCAGTTCCGCAAGTTCAGGGACTGCATGCATTCGGGCGGCGCCGGTAACAGCGCTTCGCACGTTAACGTGAACACCTCCATATTGTTAAGTTTTTCGCCGATGTGCACGCACTTGGCCAAGTCTACGTCGGAGCGAGCAGGATGTAGCACGTGAATGTGAAGGTGCGTCACGTGCGGACAGTACGCCAAGAACGCGGAGAGCAAGTCCATGTTCTCGCCGCCCTCGACTTCGACGAAGACCTCGCGAAGATTGGTCTCTCGATTTCTCCTCTCGTTCGTCACGTGGTTGATATGCTTGACCTTGGCAAGTTGCTCTTCGGCATCTTCCTTGCTGTCGACGAGCGAGAATTCCAGGCGAGTCACGGTCTCCAACGATCTCAGAAGGCTGTCCAGAAGAAAGCTCGCGCTTAGGGGACACGCGACGCTCCTGAGAGTTTTAAGCGTTTGGAGGCCGGATATGTACCACAGGAGGTCTTCCGGGTTCGCGACGATGCAATTAGAGATGTTCAATTCCTCGAGGTTGTTTCCCTGTTCTTCTATTCTTAGTCTAAGCATCCCCTCTCTGGCGTTAGCAGGCAACTCGTATGACGTCATCGTGGGCTTGTGGGCGATGCAACTAGCTCAATGAAGCTTGAGTCGGATACTGAGCGCACCGGATGGCTGCCACAGCTATATGTAGGCTGTGTTATCTCAGACCAGCCTTGCCAAGATTGGGAGAGCGTGTTGGTATCGAAGAAGTTAATGTGGCCTTTAGAGGCCACTGAGAGCGTTTACGCACACTTTTGATAAGGTCCTTTTATTTTCCAAAGGCGGAAACGTTATGAAGCGAGAAATCCGGCGTGCGGCGTTGACATCCGATCGAAAGAAAACTCCCGTGACCAAGTGATGATGTCACGATCCAGGCGCTGGGCCTGCTGCGGCTCTCATGCTCGCACTGCGAATTTCCACGGTGAACACCCACGGCGCCGGCCGGACGCCGCGCCCGCCCTCCCCTCCCCCCCCCCCCCCCTAAGAAATAGAGCACCGGCTTGGTCCACTCCAGAAATTGCATTGAGGTTGAATAAAGTGGAAAAAGTTAACTAAAGTGGATTGAGGTGAATCAGAGTAGATTAACGGTAAAAAAGGTGGATTACGGTGGAGGTCCTAGGTGATAACTTCGACAAGGCCTTACGCTTTCGATATCAAACAACCAGAGGATACTTAAGGGACTGTCAACTTTTTGAAGCTATCACTGGTCATGAATATTTTTGGCCGAATGATTATACTGTTGACCGGCGGCCCTAAGGTACGGGCAAGCAGGCGTTCATCAGTTTGAATGGAATCGTTTTCTTTGTTATTTTTTTTTTGGCGTAAGCTTATTAGTGGAATTACGCGGCCTCCTTGTGGTGGTTCAATAGCAACAATATACAGTGACTGTATCTGATGCAAGGTCGAACCAAATAGGTCGCGAAGCTTCGGGCGAAAAGCTGTTCAGAACCACTTGTGACCGGCGTGAGCAAAGACGGTTATCGGAGCACCGACTGAAGCGCGACTATGTGAGGAGAGAACAAACATAAGGGAAAAGCGTTTTCTTTTTAATTTGAGAGAGACGGAGCTTGATTCAGTCAACGAAAATAAAATTCCTCATCAATTTCGCGTTGCCCCTCGTTACGAGGCACAGACGAAATCAATGAAGACAAGTGGCTCTCCACTATCAAGAGCCCCGATGCCGGGGCGCAACTATGGGCTGTCCAGAGGGCCCACGATGCGGCGGTCGGGCAAGGCCTGACTGTCCCAACGTGGGAGCGGCCTGCAGCGCGCTGAGTCGCGTACCTCAGGACCTTATTAAAGTTTCGCATCCATCCATCCATCCATCATCAATTTTATATACGCGTGGCGAGGAAAGCAAGGACTATTCCATTATACTCTATAATAGCAATTAATACCTTTATTTTTCAGCGCTAACTATAAGAGGGGGCGTTTACGTTGCGATCACTTGCAATGCAATGAAGTGAGCAGAAAGGCGCGCTCGTAAAGCTTACCTGGTACAATGCGGCCCCCTCACACATTGTGTTGTTTTGCTTGTCAATGTTTGTCTGCATTCTGGTGGCGCGGGTGGTTTCGTCGTTTCTTAACGTGTGCGGTCAAAAGTAGTGAATTACGACCGCCAGATAATTGTTTACTTTAACTGTTTTCGTGCGACTGCGCTGGGCGGCGGGCATGGCGTCCGACGACGCGACCAGCACTCTACACCCAAAGCTTCCGTCGACTTTCAAAGAAACGATCTTCCTACAGGCCTGCGACTTCGACACCCGTTCGGTTGACCTTTTGCTGCATCGATTTCAGCGTTGAAAGCTATAGACATGCCCATGGGTAGTCGAAGGGACAGCTGTAATGGCAGGCCACCAAAACAAATTTCGTGCCTTTGAGAGCAAAGAGACGTTACCACTGTTCTACAGCGAAGCTGTATGTATATGTCTAGCCGATTCGCCCGTCCGTCGCCTGTACGCCGAGAACTCTTTCATACGTCGGTCGATCCCGAAGGTAGTGCAATGCCGGGCCGACCCACGGCGCATGTGCAGTTCGCCATTAAAGGACCCACATTCACAGCTTCGCTGGTCATCCTTCTTCACAAATTCGAAAGGCGCTGCATTTATTTATCAGATATGGCGTCACATTATTTTTTCTTCCGCCGGAAGTATTCTCTAGTAACACAGATAGCGCTAAGCCACATGAGCCGTCGATGAACCGCCATGTGTTGAACGTATGACCTTCTATGGACGCTTCGCTACCAAGTATATTTACCATATATGAGGCATATTGCCTCAAATATGATTGCTTTCTATTGCACTTGCATATTTTAATGTCTTTATGTAGTGCTCGTAATGCGCTTACTAATGTCAAGTGATGCCAGAAATACATGAAAAGGCTCGCGTGAGCTCCTACGTAGTGCCTATGCGATTCTGCTATGACTGTTCTGAACACTGGACCATGCTTTAGGTGAATATTTAGGCACTTACCGCTCGTGTGCTTTCGTTAACAGCTCGCTGTTTACATGTCTCTTGATTTTTATTCGTTCCTGCTCAAGGGACATGACATTCTACTTCTGCGATCTAGTTTGCGGGACCTGCCGTGATAGCTTAGTGGCTTTGGTGTTGGGCTGCTGAACACGACCAGGTCGCGGGATCGAATCCCGGCCACGGCGGCCGCATGTCGATGGGAGCGAAGTGCAAAAACACCCGTGCACTTAGATTTAGGTGCACGTTAAAAAACCCCGGGTGGTCAAAACTTATCCGGACTTCTCCCACTAGGCTTGCCTCATAATCAGATCGAGGTTATGCCAGGTAGTGCCCGATAAGTAATTTTAATACCCGCCCTGGTTGTTCAGTGGCTATGGTGATGGGCTGCTGAGCAAGAGGTTGCGGGATCGAATGCCGGGCACGGCGGCCGCGTTTCGATGGGGGCGAAATGCGAAAACACCCGTGTGCTTAAATTTAGGTGCACGTTAAAGAGCCCCAGGTGGTCGAAATTTCCAGAGTCCCCCACTACGGCGTGCCTTATTATGAGAAAGTGGTTTTAGCACGTTAAACTGCATAATTTAATTTTTCTAAATTTTAATTTAAGCTAAGCTTCGGGCATGTTTTCCTGCCGTGACAAATTTGGCGAGCTGGAAATGCAAACACGCTCGTGCACTTCGCTGCACGTTAGATATTGACCCGTATACTTGTTTATCGATTTCGGGTGACCACTTTTCTCCGTCTAACAAATGTTAACGCTCAGCGCGGGATGCGCCCGCATGTACCGGAAGTTTCTCGAATGTTGTCGCTGTTTCCACCCCTTGTATGTTGTCACCGAAGCTTGTGTAATCTGATTGCATGTGCGACGCGAATCGTGTATAATTTTTCTGGAAGGCACGCGGGTACCAGCGATTACTATTGAACCTTGGATGATCCATGTAAGGAAGCTGTCGCGCTTGACCGGCAGATCAGATTTTCGACGATCGCCGACTTCGCTCGCCGCTATCGTCGTCCCATAGAGAAAGGATTTCGACAAGAGGGGACACTTGGCGAAAACTGGCAGCAGGAAATACGTCACGTTAGTATTAATGCCGGCCATTTGCTGCCGCGAACATCGAAAAAAAAAAAGATTTTGAAATGAAGATAATAGATATTCTTGTATTTCTTTTATTCTTTCTCGGCAAAACTACAATATATCTGCGCGTTATTTAAATTGTAATTTCCGACTTACTTTTCTTGCGTTACCTAGCGACAGGCCAATGACGCGCCCGATACATGCATCAGCCACGCCGCCCAAGCAAGCGAGGCCGGCTGAGCATGTGGGCGTTGGCCTGTTGGATTTATAGCCTGGTTTTTTGGGGCTCCCTGCGAATTTTTGCGCTACTTCTGCACTTCGACAAGGGACCACTGCACTATTGGACTACGGCAAGGTGACGAATTGCGTTTCACAGTCTGCAACGCATTTCGAGAAATAAGGTTTACGGGACGGAACCTATACTTGTGACGCAGTTTGCAAAAAAAAAAAGACCGCCTCAGCGGTCCTGCCGCAGGTACGTTGAGTTAGTGACTTGTACTGGGAGATGTTTGCGACGCTTTCTTTGATTTCCACATTATTTTAACTAATTACGATAGTTTTTGAGCGTGCTCGCCGCCCCTAGTTTTGTGACACAGTTAGCGAAAAGCAGTAAGGCCTTGAGGTGCACTTAGTTTCGTGTGTACAGAACCTTACCGGGACAAGTTCGTGACGCTTTCTCTGACCCCCAACATGGTTGTAATTAATTTCGTTACATATTGGGGTAATGTTAAGGCAAACTCCTTGCGCCTGTCGTGACTATGCAAAAAGCAGCTCGGCCGTGGTGACATTGTTTGGCGTGTGCTGAATCTTAATGGCACAAATTTGTGACGCCTCTTATGGCCCCGCAACAGCATATACCTTCTTTCGGTACTTACCGCTGTCTGAAACACGACGAGAGATTGCCAAGAGTGAGAACAGGAAGTGTGGTGCTTGCGCCGGCAGAACGCGGAAAAGACAACGCCAAGAAGCCCATCACCAGGAACTTGTAATTCGAAAATCCTGTCTTCTGAACGACTGAAGACAGGCGTTGCACCCAAGTATTTGTCTTGAGTGCAAGTAGAAGGAATTGCGTCCAGCATGGTCTGGTTGAGAGCCTGTGTTGTGGCCACCTCTGTGTATATCTAGCGTGCTATCGCCGTCGGTTGAAGCCAAGTTCTTTTGCAAACGCGCCTTCGCCCGCTTATTTGTGCTACTAAAGTGGAGGCCTGGGAATGGGGGAATGCTTGGAAATCGGATGTTTTCGGGAAATGTGCGGTATTGCTTGGGATTGGGATGAGTCGGGTGTTGTCTACGCCATGTATGTAAAAGCGAATTGCTTTTGGTTGATTATGCCGCCCACTCGCCACTTTCGCACGTTTCGCCTCTAACGGATTATTTGTGTAAGGTGTTAATACCAAAACGACGCTGCTAGTAATTTACTTTCAACTGACGTCGTGTGGTGAAGCTTCGTACGGGAACTACTGGTGCTTACCTAGTGCCACAACGTTGGATGAATGCACAAAAAGGGCGGAACGAGCATTTATGTAGAGTAAAACAAACGTTTACTCATTTCACAAGGCGTCTTACGTATTCTTTATGAAATTGCACGTCGCACATATTCGATGGATGCTTGTAAATAGCAATCGCTATCATTTTTACTTAATAATAAAGCGATTCCACGCCAAGACCGTGTGCGGTTGAGCTGTGGAATAAAAAGAAAGATATGCTGCAGCCTGCGTAACGCGTCCCGGCTAGCGTTCAAAACGCACGGAGGGTTGCGCACGCCGATCCTGGTGGCCGTGGTTTAATTCGAACGAGCATCGGAGATAGGACGCCGTCTGAAGATACGTGGTTTCGTGACCGTACAAAGACGTTATTGCTTTATTGAGTCGACGTTTCTCTGTGGCTTTTGGCGAACATAAACATCGACCGCATATTAGATAACCTTGTGCACCGTTTAGGACTGGGCTTGGCCTACACACCTTAATTCTTCTTTTACGCCCAATAAAAAGGAACACCACCACCCACTGTCCCTACCGTGACACCCAGACTCCTCTGTGAAGTATTTGTTCACGAATGGTGTACAGTATGACCATGTCGACAGTATGACCAACAGCGAGTTCATTTTTGCGATAAGCTTAGCCACTTGGAAAGGCGTAAATTTTCCAATACGAAAGTACTTGGTCCGTGGTCATGTCCTGCCAAACAGAGCTTTGACATCCCCGCGGTGACAGCCCTACGGGATTTTCTGGTAGCCAGAAATCTTAATATGCTTTGAACTGCGTATATGTATGGTCGGGGCGTCAATTGACTGATGTCTGGCCTACATGAAAATGGCATTCGTGTGTTATGCGTTGGTAGCGCTTTTGTTGTACACTGTACATGAAATATTACTTAAGGCGGACACATACGGGTCGCTTTTCTTGGCTTAGTTAGTTTTTCTCATGTAATTATTTTTGGATACCTATTGTTTGTGTATGTTTGTAACGTGTGTGCGTATTTCTCAACTGTGTATTAGGATAGCTGGCTCTTATGTGGTCTACACCTCCACATTGATATGCACTTGCTAAAAGTTAAAGCACAGAAAAAGAAAAGAAATTGACAGTTGCTTAGCTCAGCTATGCAGTGACATACGTAGCAACATGGTTAGTCTTGGTTAACCTTGATTGCAAGTCCAGGTTAGTCTGGTTGTCTAGCTATGTTGCGGCGTTTAGCCAGTCGTTCGGCGCGCTGTTCGTTTCCTCTTCATCTCGTTCCGATGTCGATTCCAGGCCTCCTCCTGCTTATCAGAATTGTAGCCGTCCATACTGCTGCCTCAACTGTGGTTGCGGTGCACGCGAGCCCTCCTTTTCAATCCTCCGACATGTTAGCAGGCATGCGACGCAGCTGGCGAAGTGAGCGGAGGCGAGCGCAACGACGAGGAACGCGGTGTGGCGTCATACCAAACGGCGGCGGCGGAACACCTGTGGCTCGGCGCTACTAGTGGTGCATGCGCAGTAGTGACTAGGGAGCGAGAGAGAGGGAGAAATATCCGTGGCGAGGTGCGCGTTGTGACGTCATGGGCCTCCTCGGAGCACCGCTACGGCGAAATTGCAACTTCGCGGCTAGTAAAGCTTTCCCTTACAAAAAATGACCACTGTTGATTTTAAGTAAAGGTAACTTCCGCACTACGGCGCGTCGCTACCATTGCTTGAACGCTAATCGCGTTACCGTCGACAGTCATTCTGAGATGGGTTCTGCCGTAATTTTTTAACGAGAGCTTGCAAACTCACTAGCTACAATTCGCCGATTTAAATATGTGCCGTAAGATAGTTATTTAGCGTAATTGTGCTAATTTTTGAATAAAGCATTTTGATTTCTAGTAGAAGTAATGGCCGCCTGATTGCGTAATTTAGATTTAGGGTTAGAATTTTTGTCTACCACAGGCAATATTTAAAAGTGTATCATAGCTAAAAAGCACCCTATATGCAACACGCACTGACTCCAGGTTCGGCCCACTTTGCTAAGAGACTCGCTCGCCAGGGTCTGTCATTACCATGACGGCAGGACGAGGACTGTATGAAGACCATGGAATGACGAAGATGGAATAACGTTCCATGGAACGACGAAGGAGGTATTACGAACCCGGAATGACGCCAAGGGGATGAAGATTCTGGAATGATGCGTGATGACGGCGACGTGAAGATAGTGGGATGGCGACGATGGTATGACGAGAAGCGGTTGATGAAGCTGGACCGGCGACGATGGAATGGCCATGATAGACTCACGGCGATGGCTTTACAACAATTGCATGACGACGGCGAAATGATAATTATGACATGACAGCGGCGAAATATTCACGATTTAATAACGAAACCATGATTACGATGAATAAGCATGGACGTCGATGGGAATGATGCAGGTGGTATGACGACGTCCGGACTACTGTGGGACGACTTTTTCTAAAATGGTGACGATGGTACGACAACGCGACAATTGGATAACGACCGTATGATGACGATGGCGTGACGGGATCAACATGATGAGAGCGAGATAACGAAAGCTAAATGAATGTGATGGAATGATCACGAAGATAGCGCGGCCAAAGGCGTATATCATAGTGACTCAAGCTAGTAGACAGTTTGGGTCACTAAAATAGAAGGATGAAGTGCCCAGGCTGATATTCCAAACATTAAGTAAAAGTTCAGGCACACAAATCTTGGCCAAACCCACAGTGTGGGTACGACCCATAGTATAAGCACGTCGTCGTCGTCGTCGTCGTCGTCGTCATCGTCATCATCATCATCACCACCGGCATCATCATCATCACCATCAGTCGTGTGGGCCTCTCGCTATTTGCAGTTTTTTACGGTTTTGACGGTTTCAAGAACGCACTATCATCAAGAATGAGCAAGATGACGCCAGCACGACCACCCGAACAAGGTCAGCCGCCTACTTCATTGCTCATGTTTGGACAACGTGCCTCTGGCAGCTCGAACCAGCTCCATTACTGGGAGAGCTAAACGCCGGCAGCCATGGACTCTGACAACGAGTGCACGGTAGCCTTGGGCTGCCGTATGAAGAGGAGGATGCATGAGATGTCCAGTGAGCAGACTTCAGTAACCAGAGTGAGCAGGAATCCTTCACGGTTTCTTACGTGCAGCTTTCGGCGTCACAATCCTGTACTCTTTGAGCAGGTAATCTCTGACAGAATATTTTGAAACTATGAGCCCTGGTCAAATCAACGGAATTTTGATCAACTATCGAAAGTACATCCTGACGGTGGACGCAAAAAAGTTCAACTATACTGGAGAAGTTAGAACATTACAACATTAGGCGCAATTCCCGTCGGTTGCTTAATTAATTACGGGAAGGAGTCGACGACTGGTGTCATTTATGATGTCGACCTGGAAATAAAGTATGTGGACCGCAAGAATCTGCTGTTCATCGGTGCGCATTCTTGAGAGTCACCGTTCGAACTCGTAGTGCATCAGGTTAGTGCTTGCTTCGTCGACTTCGCCAGCGTCTGTCAAAGCGGAGTACATAACAAATGGCATGGGACCCTTCGTCCCGAGACCTCTGCAGTGTCAGAAGTGTCTCAAGATAGGTGACGTAAGCGCTGTGGGCATAAATCAAGCGACTACCAGCATTGCAGTGGGCAGCATTGTAGTCCAGGCTGTGACGCACCTCCAATGAAATTTCTCGACTGTCATGGCTCTAGTGATGCTGCGTCGAAAGATTGTCCGAACATGCAACAGGAAGTTAGTATTGTCCGAAAGATGGCAAGAGAAAACTCGTCTCATAGAGAGACTGCTCAACCTGTTAACCGAGACAGGCAACGCTCGCGTAAGAAGCGCCACACGGTGGCTTCGGACGAACTACATTGCGGGGCACAGGCTCCCAGAATACCTCCGCCTGCGTCGGCATCGAGGACGGTAACTGCGCCTACTGCAAATACAGGGTCGCCACTGAGAGCACAAGGCGAACATTCGTCGTCTCTGGGTGGCACAGACACGGAGTGACGTTTGCTGCTGCCCTCTAGACCCTCGGGGACGATAGCGCGCCGTAGTGTTCCACTACGTCAAGAAAGGGATGCTAGGGCTATTAAAGCCGACGACCCTTATAGGCAAGCAAGGAGCCGAAAAGAATGACAAGGAAAACGTTGACAAAAAATACTGAAGCACCTGCTAGAATCAGTACACGTACTTCTCTATGGTCTCCGGAGTCCGGCCGCTAAGATTGCCGTGAATGTGCTCATCATTCTGGAGCCGCTTATCGCTGCTCTTTGCATAATGTAAAGACCTTTCTCGGCACCTGCGCTGCCCACGCAGCTTGCACGCAAGATCCTTCGTTGCGCTTTTTGGTGAAGTTTCAATTGGTTTGTGACTCCAGGCAAGTTCAGGATGGCGGTTGACACTGCTGAATGACTTCATTGGACGTCGTTGAGAATGAGAATGCTCAACTTGCCTTCATAGTTGTGCATCTCTCTTCTATGTCAACATGATCCCCCATACCCATACAGCTTTCACGTCCCCGTTCCACCCTTCCCCTGTGAAGCTGGGAAGAACAGCAGGCTAGAGCACGACAGCCTAGGTTAACTTCTCTGCCTTCCTTCAAATAGATTTTCTCCTGCTTGGGTGACTAGGTCAGCGTATTAAGAGTTTAGATCAATAGACTTGCCCCAGATAGACAGACTAGAGAAGTGGGCAAGGAATAATAATCGCACTAAATGTAATGCGAGTTTCGATTGCTCTTTTATTTATTTTCTGCCGTAGTAGTCCGATGGCTACGGCGTTGCGCTGCTGAGCTCGAGGGGGCGAGTTCTATGGAGGCCACGGCGGCCACATTTTGATGGTAGCGAAATGCAAGGGCACTTGTGGATCATGCGTTTATGTACACGTTAGAGAGTTCGTGGTTGTCAACACTGGCCTGCAGTCCTTCACCGCGGTGTGCATTATATTCAGATCGTGGTTTTGGCTTTCAAAACCCCATAGTTAAATGAAGAACCAATCCTCAGACATTTTTACACGTTTCGCCAAAATCCACATCAACCCTTCCTGGTCAAAAGACCTACTCAGGAAAAAGCTACCCCGTTGTATCACGTTACAGCTATGTCCGCCTACACATAGGCGCGGTTATTAAACGCTGAATGACCCGCGTCACAGAATTGCACCTTATGGGGTGAACTCGTGACGTGGAATATTTCGTGTGGTTGAGCCCAGTGTTCGGCACGGAATGGAAGGCGCTGCTTCGGGGCCTACAGAAGAAAGGACTTTCACAGGCCTCTTTCTAGACTTAGTGTTCCCCGAAGAATCCGAGTAATCAGGAAAGGAGTTTTACGCCTGTTGATGGCCTTCCTCCGAGACACTGTTCACCGACGTTTGGCAGCACACCAACGTTCACAACGCATCGCATGATCAGGTGGTGCGATTGACGGCCGTACATGCTAGGTTAATCCACCCCCCCCTCCCCCGCCCCCCGATTCAATACCCTTACATTGTTGTTCCTCTGCACAGACGACACATATACATCGTGGTGGATCGGCCAAGAATGGGGCGGTTAGGAGAAAATGCATGCAAAAAGTTGAAAACACGAATACGAAGGGAAAACGTATTCTGCTCGGTGTTCCAAGTGCAACAGTCATCATGCTAAATTGAATAAAAGGTACGTAAATAATTATTATAATTTACTGCTTTTGCAAGGCAGTTGATTAGTATTAGGCATAAAGCCTTTCATCGGTGGCAAACAGTCCGGTTTGTTGACGTTGATTTTTTTTCTTCAACACGGCTCCTAGTCACCAGGGAGATTCGCCAGTCGAATGAGAAATGAAATAAGGTAAACAAATGAGAACAAATAAATAAAATGAAGATATTAAGAAAAGCAAGATAACAAATATATTTATACAGAACATATAATAATGAAGCTTTTACGACTGCCAGTCGACTTGAAAAGAAGAAGCAATGAGAGAATGATTCCGCGAGGCTCGTGCTCACCTTCACAGAAGAAGAAAACCCAACGCTGAGTGTGGCCACGTCCTGCCCCGCTGGAACGTCTAGAGAAGCCCAGCACGCGGTCGCGCCATGGAGCACAGTCCCTTCGCCACCAGGAACTTTGTGGTGGAGAACGTCCTCAACTACTTGCAGACTGAGGAGCTCTTCACGTGCGCCGAGGTGAACCGGTTGTGGCAGGCGGTCGCCCTGTCCCTGCTGCGAAGGAAGCTGGTCTCGGTCTCCGTCTGCTGCACGCCGGTGAGCGACGTCGTTTTCGTTTCTGCAGCCAATTCTCCAGCGATACGCCATGAAGCAATCTGTGGATCTGTATAACAGAATGAATCCGTTTAGGGGTCATGCTGGTGAGGCCATTAGCTGGTTGCGACTGCACTTATGTAGCTCGGGTACCTGGTTATAGCAGCATTACTGTCAGTGCCAGTTTTAGAGTATGTGGTGTAGTATAGCAGTATCGGGCCGTCGGAGTATCAGTGTTGAATAGTATTGAACGTATTACGCCGCTCTCCCACGCTTTCTGCGTTTTTTTTGTCACGGCGTCCAGCGGTCAGTTTTGAGCCTCAGAGCGCAGCATCTGTGATACACAGCTGAATTCCAGGTTATATTGTGTAACTGTGTTTGGAGCACTAGTAGCACGTATGCAAGTTCGCAAAAATGGCATGCAGCACAACAAACGCGAGCACGCTTTCGCAGGACTCGGAGCGGGCTACCCCCGCCTCAGCGCTGGGCAGCTCGCACGTGTGCGTGGACATCTTCTGCTCCAAGTTTTCGCGCTTCCGAAACATCGCGCGCATGGCAGGACTGCGACCGTCGTTGGTGTTGCTCTCCCATCACGCCGATCTCAGCGAGGACAAGCGAGGTATACCACATTATGGCGCCGCGAGAGAGCTGGAATTCTGACCGCTCCGGAGCTCGCCGTCGGAAGCGTCGTGCTTAAATAATGCGGCACCCTATCTGGCCGTCACGCTGATTCCCGCGGTGCCTGTCGGCCAAGGAAAGACATACAGCAACTACATAAGCAAAAAAAGTTGTACTATCAATGCACTCTGTTTTTCACAACGTACGGAGCTAATACGAAGTTGACAATGGAACGCAAAAACCTTAGGGCCGCTATAACAGCCTTGGAACGGAAAAATCCTAGTTGTAGACCTGAGACAGGAAGACAGCTGTGTTGACAGGAAAGCGAGGGAATGCAGCGAGTGTTTTATTTAGATTAAGACGAGGTTAATTGGACAGGCCTATTAAAGCAAAAGAACGCTGTCGTGGTCGACGCAAGGTTAGGACATGCCTTGTGATCGGGAAACTTATATGTACAGAGCAGAGTCAGTTTACGTAAGACGGGTATAGTTGAAGAAACCTAGAGAGCGCTTTACCCAACTGCGAAGACCAATTGGCTCATTATGGTAATCAGGACATTGACGCGGTACAGTGTTGCCTGTCTCGACGACAGGGATGATAACGGCACCACAGCTCGCAAGCTATGTAGGCTAGGTGAGAAAAAGTAACGTATGGAAGCGGATAGCTTTATTTGTTTCTTTCGCCTGTTTTCGTGCTGGTCAACGGATTTATTCCGCTGCGAGCATGTGCCCTCATGCAACCCTTTATCCGATCGAATTAATACTAGACTGAGTGGGACTTCTTGTTGGCCTATAGTTGGTGCAGGTTTATCTTGGTAGAAGTGACACAAAACACGAGGGCTATTTAGACAACACGATAGGACAGGAGCCTATGCTTGTTTGAGGTCTTTTGTGCAGTTTTTAGCAGTAGTAGACGATATGCACATACCACTTTGAATCGCAACACTTGTACCACTTCGAGACATACATTTCGAGATGTACACTTCGAGACGTACCACTTCGAGACGTACCACTTCGAGACGTACCACTTCGAGACGTACCACTTCGAGACGTACCACTTCGAGACGTACCACTTCGAGACGTACCACTTCGAGACGTACCACTTCGAGTACCACTTCGAGACGTACCACGTTGAGACGGACCACTTTGAGACGTACCTCTTTGAGACGTACCTCTTTGAGACGAACCTCTTTGAGACGGACGACGTTGAGACGGACCACGTTGAGACGCATATGCTGTCGCGCGAGAACTTTGTGGCGTCTTAAGGTGTCGATGACTGGGGTCAGTGGTCGCATTGATTCGTTTCTTCGTAGCCGTGGAGTGCTGCGCTACAGAAGCACCCTTTGACGGTTGCAGAGCACGTCCGGCATCGCAGCCTTGTGAGCAACTCCTGTTCAGTCGTCTTGCTTACTTGGCTTACTTGGCTTAGGCGCTGAGCTTGCTTGTAAATTAGTGATTGGAGGAGTATCGGGCCTTTTATATTATATTAGCATTTTATATTGCTGCGGCGCCTGCCAAGAAATCATTATTGTGATGAACAATTTGCTGTCATCAACAAGCCCACATTGCAACCCTCGTGATCTGACTGACGCCTTGTAACCCGGGTGCAGTAACCATTTACGGTTATCATTGCAAAACCGTTGCGGGAATCTGTACGGAACAAAGCGAATACGCAACCGACTGATTTCCGTTTGAATGGTACGCCATCGGAACCAGCACATCAGTGAGAAACGTTGTGCACAGGCGTGATAATTAAAAAAAACATTTACAGGCAGCCCATTCATGTGTGCGGTTTCTTTGACGTCTTCGCCGTTTCGCATCATTCAGCTGCGTGCTAGTATTTGTCTTTGAAATGAGTAGCTCTTCATGGGAAGTTTTTATCAGTCGACGAAAAACTCGACGCGGAAAGTTCACGTGAATTACGAACATTTCAACAAGCGCAAGAACTGTTGTCCCCGCGCAGTGGTGGAGCGCCTGCGCGAGTTCCTGCCCCCGGACTCAGTCATCGTGTATTTCAAGCTGGAGCTCGTCCGAACCGTGAACGACACCGAGGACGCCACGCACGAGGGCATCTTCGGCGAGTTCCTGTTCCGCGTCGAGGATGACGTGTCCGCCAAGGCGCCAGCCACCACCTCCGAAGAGGCCGATGACCAGCTGTGGCAACAGCCGGATGGAGCCATCCCTGGGTGAGTAGGCATAGCAGTTACCGCGCTATGCCCACTGGGGACCCCCAAAATAACTGAGCCTGATGTCCTTCAAATACTCGCAGCCCAGCGATGCTACTCAGGCGGAAGGTGACCAGTACCGTATCTACTCGATTCTAACGCACACCTTTTTCCTCTAAAATAATGGCCTGCGCGTTAAAATTGGGTACAGAACGAGAACTGAAATAGGGGGGGGGGGGTGAGGTGGAAAGCTATTGCCATTAGAGTTCAAAACTGCCGTAATCCAATCTACGCGTTTGCTGAACCCAGAGAGGGAAGGAAGGGAGGGTGGTGGTGGCGGCGGCATCATGTGTGTTGGATCCGTAAGCTCGTTAGGCTGCCATCGTCGGAAAGTTGCTTCAGAAATGCAATATTCAAAATGCCATCGAGGGAACTGAACATGAGAAGCTACGGGATATTGATAAGGAGTCCCACATCGACGATGACCGATCCCTTGCTCGCGATGACTGTAATGGAATAAAATTTCTTTTATCAAATTATAAAAGATTGTTACTTTCTCTTTTACAATAAAATCTGGTTAGTTAGGTCAATGTGCGCGTTACATTTAAGGGCACGTTAGAATCAAGTACTCGTTAGGATCAAGGAAGTACGGTACAAGCCAGTCGGTCGCCTGAAGCGATCTCAGTCTTGAAGGGATTGTACCGTCTGCCTAATGTGCGAGAGCGCGCGTCACATCTCACTTGTGACGCGCGAGATGACCGCCAAAGATAAGTTGGTATTCCTGATACCGGTGTCGGATATTTGATTCATCTATGCATCTGCTCAGAGGATAGCAGACAAAATCACGGTGGGATTAGTTATTCGAGAGTACGTGCAGAAATGTTGCTGGAAAAGGATGCGAGAAAAAGCTTGCGCTGTATTTTGCTACTCATAATGTCGTTTATTCGCAACGCAGAATACAGGAAGCAAAGCAAGTGGAATGAAGTTTACAACGATAATGGGACGCATTCGCGAACTGCTTCGATTGCGTGTTTACTAAGCAGAAATGCAACAAGGCTTCCATTCCTCGCTACATCGCTTTGTATGACGGGATGTTTCAAGCTATGAAATCGTGCGCCTTTCCGATTGACAGCAATAGTATCTGCCGCAACGCAGCTGTTAATCTTTGCGAGAATTTCAAGGAGCATATGAGAACTTGCGTTATGTACCTCCATGCAGATTCTTTTGCACTCCATGTCTGGCACACTAATGTCTGGCTAGGATCCACACTCGCACAGAAGCCAGTAGTGGTTCGAACACGCTCCATACCTGCGGCCACGAACCCGATGAATCCTTGAGCCCGCCGGAGGCTTTGACTTCTCTGAAACATTCAGATAATGGCCGATGTTACTAGCCTCGGATGCTCACTGTCCGCTAATGTAATTATTTTATTTGCCTTAAGACAGTAAACAAAATATTAAGGAACAGGCAGGCATCAGGAGGCAGTGTCAAAAAACAAAAGAATTAAGGGTGCAGTTGGCTAGCTATAGCCTCCATCGACGAAAGGTACATTTGTGCGGCGAAATGGATAACATGTCTGACTACATGTACTACATGTGCATGTATTACTGACTACAGGTACCGGGGCTTCATCAGGCGTTACCGCCTTTTGTCCCTGTCCCCTCTTTTCCTTCAAGAGAAGAATAAACTTCACTTCGCTTCACTTCACTCCACTCCACTTTCCTTGACTCCACTCTACTTCGCTCCATTTCACTTTATCCACGTAAACAGCGTGCGCCTGGATGGTCAAGCCTTCTTGAAAGACTTTACAATACGACTTTGAAGTCGTCTCTGCGAGAGACTAGTAACGAACTTTGCAAAAGGACCAGTAAGTAGGCTGGCCAAATAGCCAAATGTTTCAATACTCTTGCAGGCCGTCGTCTTCGACATCTGGCTCGAGCCGCGAGGGGTGGCGACCACGGGTCCAAGGCGAGCAGTCCGTGCCGCCACCGGGCCTTGCTGCAGACCTGCCCGGCCCGTCCACCGCTGTGGCACCGCTGCGCCCGTGGCCTCGCCGTCCGCGCCTGGCGTCGGGCGGCGAGCGAGGTGCGTTGTTTCGCAACGTGCTCCCGGGCGTGCTCGTGTTCCAGGCGCTGCACGTGACCGCGGCCAACATCGAGGGCAACGCGGTCACCTCGTACTTCACGGAGGAGGCCACTGGCAGGACCGTGCAGGTATCGGCGATCGGGACGAATGGTGCGCTCCAAGGAAATGGTTCCGTCTAACATTCAGTCAGGTCGAAGGACGTGCCTTAGATATTAATCAACAATGAGCAAATGACGGTCACACCCAGTTACGCGCAAAGGGCCAAGATCGCTTGTAGTGGGTACGATGGAGAGCTCGCAGCACTAATGGGGTAGGTATACTAGAGGGCAGGGACTTCACTCATAATTTCTGCAGAGTAGCTGCTCGCTAACATTACCGGCTAGATCGCTACCATTTTACAACTCATAAACGGTTGAAAGTACGACGAGCTGAGGGCGATATTTTTCTTTCAGTTCGTTCCTACCTCAGCGGCTGACCCTTTATTGAGGGTGTTAATCAGATAAGGGTGCTTGTGTTAGCACGCTAAACACAGCACACCTAAACGTGATAAGATGTTTAGTCTGAGCGTCCTAACTCAAGCGCACGGACACATTAAACACGGATTCTTGGTCGTCGTTGTTGCGAGCTAGTTGCAGTGGAAACAACCGGCCCATTTCGGCTGTACTACCTCATGGCAGGTGACGTTGGCGGCTGTCTTCAGCGTCATGCCGAGCAGCCAGCTGGAGCCGCTCATGCGCCGGCTGAGCGAGGAGTTCGGCTCGACCGACGACGCCATCGCCGTGGCGTTCCCGCGCAACCAGGACGAGGTGCTCGGCGAGCTGGAGGCGTTCGAGCGCCACTTCCCCTCGGTGCCGGCGCTGGCGAACCAGGCCACCGAGTTCAACGTGGACGGCCAGTACGCGCCCATGAGCAGGCTCAAGGTGATCCTGCTGCTCATCAAGCTGCTCGACTGAGCACGGTGAGTGGTGTACGTCCGGGCTGTGAGATATAGGTAGTCGCGCTCTGAATGTGGTGGCGTACATTTGCACATTTCTCATATTTTCCTTTTACGGTTAGACCGCGCGTTTTGACTGCAAACAACGGCGATAGCCCTCACGGACATAGATTTTATCACAGTTTTCTGTGCCGTAAGGTAATTATTCTATATCAATCTGCGGGGCAAAAATGCACCTACGTTAAACATGCCGTAACATGACTCCTCGTGCAGCATTTACATATCGTAAGCTCCAGCAAACGTTACTCAATTTTACTCGCATTTGTATGATTTTAATCCTCATGTTAACACTATTTCGGGCAAACTGCCCTAATTTAGGGTATATTAATTGCCATTAATTGCCAATATTTATCGTTCTGCAAATAAACTCTCCTTGTATGCAAACCGTTAAACGTTTGCGCCATATTGTCCACTTTTTTTAATAAAGCTCTCAAGTGGTACACGTCGCGAGAGAAAACGATATTTTGCTGTGATAAGCAGTTAAATAAACTGCCATAGTGAACCGGCTTAAATAACGTAGCTGACGTGTGCTCACGTCGTGAAATTTGAGATATCCTCGTGGGCTAACGTGATGAGCTGTGGAGGTAATTTTTCGAATAAACACGAATGATGATTCAGATATAGTTTCGCCCACTTTTAATGACGTAAGACGTGGTTCTGCAGTTCTCCCGGTTCTTCTCATTCAAACTTTTAACAACGGTCCTTTTTCTACAGGTATCGCAAGTGAGCCAGAGCTCGGTCACCAGGTCCTTCTCCACCCGCCGACATCGGAAATGAATTGTATATAACATTTGAATTAGATGTTACCATAAAGAGCGCGTTATTGGCGCCGCTCATCGGCGACGTTCTATTGATTGTTTGCTTGTGTACTTACACAATTCGTAGATACATTATATACCTAATTCAAAGACCTTTACATGTATCTGGTTAAAGAGTTGTATTCTGTATCAGTGGTTTGCAAGTACGGATCAGTTTAACCAGTCATGGCGATATCCGTGGAGTTGCCTTTAGGTTGACGTTAAGCTTATCACGCTCGGGTTATAACGCCGTTCTAATAGACGTCCGTTTACTGTAGTTGACATGGTGTGTGTCAGCTGTGGTGATGATTAGGTGTAACAGACGCAACCTTGTCCACGGAAACGTCTCCGAGTTGAAGCAGAGCCTATTACGTTGGCGCTATAATGCCGCTGTGTAATACGTCCATCTCACACAGGCGACACTGACCACGCGCTGTGCGCATATACGTGCGGAAGGCGGTGCACAGAGTCGCTCGCATTCCTGTTGTCTTTGCGAACTGTGTTGGAGCGAACTCGTGCAAAACGGTACTGTGGCGCAATCAACGTTTAGCTGCGCATTCTATTGTTTTCTGGTGGAATAGACTTAAGTTGGCAAGTGCATGTACCCTATGGTCTTGTAGAATCGGCTCACCCCGTGGAAGCCGACAGGGATGAATTGTGGGTATGCAAGAGACCATTGCGCGTGAGTTACATAGAAAAGACGAGGTAACTTGGCCTATGTTCGGTAAATAAGTAGCTTATTTGTTTCTATTTTTAAATTCTTGACGAAAAGCGACTCGTTGCTGGTTCGAGCCGAACCGACATCTGCATAGCGAGTGCGGTGCTTTATCTGTATAGGGCGATACAGTGACGTCTGTTCACGACCACATTCTTTAGTATGTGCGCAGCAGCTGATACTGGGAGTGTTAGCCAACGCCACTCCTGACCGTGGCAGCGGATGTGGAACATCCTTTTTAACCCCAGGCGTCGCGTAGTGCACGTGAAATTTCGGGAGTACATGGGCAGCTGGCCAATAAAGTGCCAGCGTCTTTGCACAATATCGAGAGAGCCTGCGAAAGAATTCGTGCAACCCTCGCTGTGTCGGGTCAGGTTAAGAGTGAGTGCAGGTCTTGCATGAATCTGTGCGCTTTCTGAAGTAGCGCGCTTACCACCGCCTAACCTGGGGCGACTGGCGTCCATCCAGCCTGTGCGTCGAATCGGAGCAGCGGCATTGCGTCCGAGGATGAAGTGGAGTCGAAGAATTTTGGTTTCTTCTTGTGCTCGTGCAAGTCTGACTACTGTCACTTTCGCGTTCGTTTATTGTTTTGTAAAGTTAGCATTTTTTATGAACTTGCGTAAGTTAAAACGCCTTAACTTTGTATGCAGCGTTCTATTTTATTATTTTTTGAAAGTTAATAAATCTCAACATAGCGGGATAAATTTATTCACATTTGTTCAATTTTTCCTGTAAGTTTTGGTTTCAGTTATAAAATAAAAAGAAAACTTGTAGAACCACCTGCTTCATGGGGAATCCACCGTAGTGAGTAAGAACCCTTGGTGTAAAAAAAAAAAAGATTGGTGTGTTTAGGAATTATCATTGCGTTTTACCTCTCTGAAAAATTTGACTAAGTTCCAGCGTTTCAATTGTCTTGTTTTTATGCACCTAATTTAACCTCCCGATTTGTGGCTAATCCCAGGAGTATATGCCACAACCAGTCAGGTCGACAAGCACCAGCTCCTCTATAGGACATTGCCATAGGGTTCTCTGTGCAGCTGTCCCGATTACTTTATTTATTTGAAGAAGACTTCCTCGTCAAATTAAACAATGCCCTCTTTTACTTTTCATTTGATCTCGAAATTTCTCATTAGTGTTTTTTTTAGACGTCGCTGATTATCCTTTGGAACCTATCCAATTCTGGGATCCAATTCGCATCCTCGCACCGATGTTTTTTTCTGTTAGTGCGGGTGGTAACAACTTTATTGAGATTTCTTCTCAGTTATGATCTGGCAGGCCCGAGCCCTAGGATGGCCCATCACGAGGAGCGACCCCTTCGGCCCAGGCTTTTTGTAGTTTTTGATCCGGCCTTCTGAGCAGCTCCTCCCGCGTCTGTTGTGAGGGAGCTGGCAGGAGCGACCTGGGAGGGGGTAAGCCCTCGCACACCCAAAAATCTGATTTTGGGTATCCAATGTTTGATTTGTGCAGTTTTGGCGGATTGGGTTCTATTGCCCGTTGGTAATTATGGCCAGCCGATGTGGGCAGGGGAACGACTTAGTTTGGATTCGACGCAGGATCGAGGCTTGCGCTCGCGGGAGGCTTGCGTTTGGAGGCGGGTGGATTCGCCTTTTTTGCTTGTAGTATGTTATATCGTGGTATGTCATCGGTGCCTCATACATGGGATCCGAGTCTGATGAGAACACCTCCCGGGTAATAAGACCTCGGGCTACCCAGTGCGCCTCCTCATTCCCTTGATTCCCCGAATGGGCAGGGACCCATACGAGTTCAACACTATTTTCATTTGTGAAGTCCCCTAGGACTCGCGCTGCACAGACGCCTATGCTGCCGCTCGAAAACTTGACTATTGCCCTTTTTGAGTCGCTTATGATAGTTTGCACGGAAGGATTTATGATGGCCAAAGCAATGATAGTCTCTTCCGCTTCCACGGTGGACGCTGCTTTTATGGTCGCGGCGTTAAGGATACTTCCATCTCCGGTCACGACGCTCACTACGTAAGATTGGTGATTTTGATTTGCTGCATCGACATAAGTGGTGTGCTGGTTGGTTTGGTATCTTTCTTGAAGGGCCTGGGCTTTGGCAGACCCCCTGTTGTCGTGTCTCCCAGGGAGCATGCTCTTGGGTAACGGTTTTATAACCAAACGGCGTTTGACTCACCGAGTAATGTTGTTCTTCCTGCTGAATTCATAACGGGATTCAGCTCGCGTTTACTTAGAATGACGCTGCCAGTGGCGGAGCTGGAGAGTCGTTCACGTTGGGTTGTTTTATGGGCCTCCACGAATTAATCTAGGGTATTGTATATACCTAGCTCAAGTAATTGTTCAGTGTTCGCATACCTCGGGAAACCAAGGGCAGCTTTATGAGCTTTGCGAATGACGCTGTTAACCTTTTATTGTCAGAAAGGCGTAGGTTGTAGTAAGGGAAGGAATACACGATGCGACTGATCAGGAAAGCCTGCGTCAGATGGCAGATATCGGCCTCCTTCTTACCGCGGTGTCGTGTGAATACTCGTCTGATTAGGCCACATATTTGGCGGGCAGTCCTCTGTAATCAGACAATCGCCTCAGAATTATGGGTGTTATGTTGAATTAGCATGCCCAGGACTCTTATAGTCAGTACGGGCGGATCTGGGCCGTCTTCCAAACTGACTCGTATAGGTGAGGTGCCGTCCCTTTCGGTGGCGTGCTTGGTCGATTTACCTCGGATGACGAGAAGCTTCGATTTTGTCGTCGAGCACGCTAGACCATTCGGTCGCACAAAATTTTGTACGGTATCCGGGGCCGCTTGCAATGCTTCCGTGATTTCTCCACCGGAACCGCTATTGGTCCAGATGGTGATATCATCGGCATAGATGGAGTGTTTGATATGCGGGATCCCTTGCAGCTATGGAGGCAGGTTTCGCATGGTCACATTGAAAAGGAAGGGGGAGAGGACCGAACCCTGAGGGGTGCCCCTTGTTCCTAACTGAAATTGTCCGCTTTTATTGTCCCCAAAATGTATTTCTGCAGCGCGATCGATCCTTGAGAAAGCTTGTAATATAGCTATAAGTGCGCCTCCCGACATTCATTTGGGCTAGATGTGTGAGTATTGAAGCATGTGACACATTGGCAATGTGGCGTTGTCAATTTTTTTTTTCTGTTCGTCTGTGAAAAAAAAACAAAAAACGATAGGCTATTCTCGTGAATGCCCCGCTTTGGGGCTGGCCATTTCGCGAACAGAGAAGAGAGTAACGCGAGCACTTATTCTGTCGCCGTTTTTCTTATTTAAGGAAAAACATTTTAGAATCAAGGTTCAGACAACTTGGTTTAAATGTTTCCATACTGTAAATTTTCTTCTCTAGGAGCCTCCTTTCTTGGAAACTGCCAAGGGGCTGTTCGCTCAGCCGTTAAGGAATGTATAGTTATATTGGGCATATTTTCTTTGGTTCATTATGTGTTATTTTTTTTACTTCTTCCTGACAGTTCTACACATTTTATAAGTAACTGGAATTTCGTAATGCCATAAAAATACTGGCCAATTGGCATTGCTGTAGACGCAAGTATTACTCCCTCCTTTGGGGCAGCTACATTGGGTTTTAGCTACAGTAACGTATGTATGTCCGTCTGCGATATATAGATAAATCTTATAGATAGCAAAAGTTGCGAGTTTTGTGACAGAAGGAGAATACCTGGTTAACTTACTGATCTAATATTTTGCAAAATTCCAATTTATTTAACTGTAATTCTATTTATTACCATCTAGTTTTCTCTCCTTTCCAAAAGCACGCCTTTTCCTCTAATAAAAGATGTCTCTAGCATTAGTTTGTCTACTTAAAATAATTGTACGATTTCATCTGCGCCCTCGCATATACTTTTTCCCCCTCACGTTTTCTCCCACAGCCCCACCCGTTTGCCCGCCAGCTTCTTGGCCAGTCCGCCGTAGGAGATATGCGCCATAATATAGGTAGCAAGCAAGCCTCATCAACATCATTAGCGTTTTGCGGCCAACCCCCCCCCCCCCCCCCCCTCCCCCTACCCCTCGTGCCCACGCTCCACAAATGCGAGGAAGAAGAAGAAGGTCAGGGTGAGGGCGAGCAATCGGTTGGATGTCGAAATTGTTCTAATCGTCGTCGGCCAAACGGCGACGGGTAAACGATAGAGACTGGCCTCGTTGAGCCGGCCTTCGGGGCAAACGCCGCGATGTTGACCCAGTGGGACCCGAAGACAATCGAGAACCAGGAGCCCACGGCCACTTGTCTCCTGAGGGTCAAGCAGGACATCGCGGAGATCAAGGCCAACCCGCTGCCCGGAATCTACGTGTCCCCCGAGGAGAACGACCTGACCAAGTTCCACGCCATCGTGGTGGGGCCGTCGGGCACGCCCTACGAGGGCGGCTTCTTCCAGTTCTTCATGAAGTGCCCCGCCAACTACCCGATGCAGCCGCCGCGCGTGCGCCTGATGACCACGGACGCTGGACGCGTGCGGTTCAACCCGAACCTCTACGCTTGCGGAAAGGTACGTGTCGTCCGAGCCCGAGCTCGTGTCCCCAGAGGCGTCCTCAACCTGTCAGGGAACACATTCGCGAACGAGCAGGCGGACGCGATTGCAATGCCAGGCGGACGTGTGTCCGCATCACGGCGCGTGGGCAGGAAGGCGTGGGTGTCACACACACACACACACACACACACACACACACACACACACACACACACACACACACACACGCACACACACACACACACACACACACGCACACGCACACGCACACGCACACACACACACACACGCACGCACGCAAACACACACAATATATATATATATATATATATATATATATATATATATATATATATATATATATATATCATCAGCCTAGTTACACCCACTGCAGGGCAAAGGCCTCTCCCATACTTCTCCAACTACCCCGGTCATGCACTAATTGTGGCCATGTTGTCCCTGCAAGCGTCCTAATGTCATCCGCCCACATAACTTTCTGCCGCCCCCTGCTACGCTTCCCTTCCCTTGGAATCCAGTCCGTAACCCTTGGTGACCGTCGGTTATCTTCCCTCCTCATTACATGTCCGCCCATGCCCATTTATTTTTCTTGATTTCAACTAACATGTCGTTTACCTGCGCTTGTTGCCTCACCCAATCTGCTCTTTTCTTATCCCTTAACGTTACACCCATCATTCTTCTTTCCATAGCTCGTTGCGTCGTCCTCAATTTCAGCAGAACCCTTTTCGTAAGCCTCCAGGTTTCTGCCCCATATGTGAGTACTGGTAACACAAAGCCGTTATAGACTTTCCTTTTGAGGGATAGTGGCAACCTGCTGTTCATGATTTGAGAATGCCTGCCAAACGCACCCCAGCCCATTCTTATTCTTCTGGTTATTTCAGTCTCATGATCCAGATCCGTGGTCACTACCTGCCCCAAGTAGATGTATTATCTTACCACTTCCAGTGCTTCGCTACCTATCGTAAACTGCTGTTCTCTTCCGAGACTGTTAAACAATACTTTAGTTTTCTGCAGATTAATTTTCAGACCCACCCTTCTGCTTTGCCTCTCCAGGTCAGTGAGCATGCATTGCAATTGGTCTCCTGAGTTACTAAGCAAGGCAATATCATCAGCGAATCGCAAGTTGCTAAGGTATTCTCCATCAACTTTTATCCCCAATTCTTCCCACTCCAGGCCTCTGAATACCTCCTGTAAACATGCTGTGAATAGCATCGGAGAGATCGTATCTCCCTGTCTGACGCCTTTCTTTATAGGGATTTTGTTGCTTTCTTTGTGGAGGACTACGGTGGCTGTGGAGCCGCTATAGATATCTTCCAGTATTTTTACATATGGCTCATCTACACCCTGATTCCGTAATGCCTCCATGACTGCTGAGGTTTCGACCGAATCAAACGCTTTTTCGTAATCAATGAAAGTTATATATAAGTTATAAGTTATATATAAGGGTTCGTTATATTCCGCACATTTCTCTATCACCTAATTGATAGTGTGAATATGGACTATTGTTGAGTAGCCTTTACGAAATCCTGCCTGGTCCTTTGATTGACGGAAGTCTAAGGTGTTCCTGATTCTATTTGCGATTACCTTAGTAATTACTTTGCGGGCAACGGACAGTAAGCTGATCAGTCTATAATTTTTCAAGTCTTTGGCGTCCCCTTTCTTATGGATTAGGATTATGTTAGCGTTCTTCCAAGATTCCGGTACGCTCGAGGTTATGAGGCATTGCGTATACAGGGTGGCCAGTTTCTCTAGAACAATCTGACCACCATCATTCAACAAATCTGCTGTTACCTGATCCTCCCCAGTTGCCTTCCCCCTTTGCATAGCTCCTAAGGTTTTCTTTACTTTTTCTGGCGTTACCTGTGGGATTTTGAATTCCTCTAGGCTATTCTCTCTTCCACTATCGTCGTGGGTGCCACTGGTACTGTATAAATCTCTATAGAACTCCTCAGCCACTTGAACTATCTCATCCATATTAGTAACGATATTGTCAGCTTTGTCTCTCAACGCACACATCTGATTCTTGCCTATTCCTAGTTTCTTCTTCACTGTTTTTACGCTTCCTCCGTTCCTGACAGCCCGTTCAATTCTATCCATATTATAGTTCCTGATGTCCGCTGTCTTACGCTTGTTGAATAACTTAGAAAGTTCTGCCAGTTCTATTCTAGCTGTAGGGTTAGAGGCTTTCATACATTGGCGTTTCTTGATCAGATCTTTCGTCTCCTGCGATAGCTTACTGGTTTCCTGTCTAACGGCGTTACCACCGACTTCTATTGCGCACTCCTTAATGATGCCCATGAGATTGTCGTTCATTGCTTCAACACTAAGGTCCTCTTCCTGAGATAAAGCCGAATACCTGTTCTGTAGCTTGATCCGGAATTCCTCTAGTTTCTCTCTTACCGCTAACTCATTGATTGGCGTTTTGTGTACCAGTTTCTTCCGTTCCCTCCTGAAGTCTAGGCTAATTCGAGTTCTTACCTTCCTATGGTCACTGCAGTGCACCTTGTCGAGCACGTCTACATCTTGTATGATGCCAGGGTTCGCGCAGAGTATGAAGTTGATTTCATTTCTAGTCTCACCATTCGGGCTCCTCCACGTCCACTTTCGACTAACCGGCTTGCGGAAAAAGGTATTCATTATCCGCATATTATTCTGTTCTGCAACCTCTACTAATAATTCTCCTCTGCTATTCCTAGAGCCTATGCCATATTCCCCCACTGACTTGTCTCCAGCCTGCTTCTTGCCTACCCTGGCATTGAAGTCGCCCATCAGTATAGTGTAATTTGTTTTGACTTTACGCATCGCCGATTCCACGTCTTCATAAAAGCTTTCGACTTCCTGGTCATCATGACTGCATGTAGGGGCATAGACTTGTACCACCTTCATTTTGTACCTCTTATTAAGTTTCACAACAAGACCTGCCACCCTCTCGTTAATGCTATAGAAGTCCTGTATGTTATCAGCTATTTCCTTATTAATCAGGAATCCGACTCCTAGTTCTCATCTCTCCGCTAAGCCCCGGTAACACAGTACATGCCCGCTTTTTAGCACTGTATATGCTTCTTTTGTCCTCCTAACCTCACTGAGCCCTGTTGTATCGCATTTACTACCCTCTAATTCCTCCAATAACACTGCTAGACTCGCCTCACTAGATAGCGTTCTAACGTTAAACGTTGCCAGGTTCAGATTCCAATGGCGGCCTGTCCGGAGCCAGGTATTCTTAGCACCCTCTGCAGCGTCACAGATCTGACCGCCGCCGTGGTCAGTTGCTTCGCGGCTGCTGGAAACTGAGGGCCGGGGTTTGATTGTTGTATTCATATAGGAGGTTGTGGCCAAGTACTGCACCAGGGTGGACAATCCTGCTCTGGTGAGAGAGTGCGTTGCCGGTTCTGGTCACCGGGATCAGGCCGCACTCCAGGCCTGTTTGTGCAATTTTCTCAACACATGTTTTTTTATGTATTTTCCGGTGGAGAATTGCGCGGCGCCGGGATTTGAATCACGGTCCTCGTGCACGGGAGTCCCCGCAGGAGTGAAGTTAAAAATAAAAGTATGGGGTTTTACGTGACAGAACCACTTTCTGTTTATGAGGCACGCCGTAGTGGAGGACTCCGAAAATTTTGACCACCTACATATATATATATATATATATATATATATATATATATATATATATATATATATATATATATATATATATATATATATATATATATATTGAGGAATAATGAGAGGCGGGAAGAGTATGGTGTTGGCGCCACTTCACCGTGGGCTGTGTGGAAGCCGCCATGTTTCTGCCTACATGCTCTGCAACGGCGGCTCGTTGCGCCGACTGCGCTTGTCAATGTTTGTAGCTTTATTTTTTTATTATTCAAGGAGCTCACATGCTCCGAGGTGCAATGTTTAGTGAGGGGGTCGAAGAAAGGCTAAATATATCGAAAAGGAGAGCGAGCCAACTCGTTACATAAAATTTGGCAGTAAGAAGTGGAATGTTGTACAATTGTTAGCTGTAGAAGCCATAATTGTTCCTTATACATCGTTAGGCTGCAGAAAATGAACTGTGGAATTGCATATGCAATTCTTGCAATTATGTGTCACACAAGAAAAAAATTTCTCAATAAGAAGCTACTCCTTCGCATGCAGATATCGCTGAAACAATACATGGACATTCTGCAAAGAGATTGGCTACTTAATTTCTAAAAGTCCCAGAATCAACACTCTATTGGAGATAGAAAGGGTAAATAAGGAAATGAATATGTACCTAATTTGTCAATTGTTCAGCTAACATGAGTAATGCAAAACAGAAAACTTTCATTGGTCAATCAATTCATTACCTAGTGAACTCTGTGATTGCCTGATTGGTAATCATTCAACTAAGTGATGGCATTTAGTTAATTGATTATAAGTCACAGACGTGAGTAATTTCAAAATTGGATAATTAAAAGTAATTCAGTACTTTATAGTGCATTCAGATCTTTATATTGCGGTGACAACCACTGTGCTAAGTTCAAATTGGAACACCTCAGAGAAAGGCAAGCCTTTCAACGATTGCGTCGCGTGAACTACATGAACTACATTGAAGTCATGAACAACAAAAAGCTCGAGCGCAACTGATAACAGTGAGGACTGATCGACGGGTAACCCTGTGCGACGCATGTTGGCGGCGGCGCTACACTTGCGTGGGCTGGCAACCAAGTGTTGCACACTTTAGGCCTCGCAGCACTGCATGGGCCGTGCAGTCCCTGAACACAATGCCCCCAATGCAGCCTAAACAGCTTCGCTGGAAATCCGTCGCCGTGCGAATGTTGCGGCCGCACGAATTTTCGAAGTGCGTTTAGTTCATGAATTAAGTTTATTTGCGCAATATTTGAACTGTTCTGTTTGGAACAGAGTTTGAACAGCGCGAATAAGACAAGGACACGAGGAAACAAATTTTCTTGTTCGCGCTGTTCAACCTCAGCTCCTAATATGAACCAATTAGCCCTGATCAAGATCCTACCAATACTCTTTTTAGGACTTAGGCCGTTTTTGAGAAGTTTTGCAGCCAGCTCAATAATACCCGTTGAAGTTGCTTTCATTATACATTATCGTTCACGCGCCTGTTTTTTCCCCATCTCTGAAGAAATCCCGCGAATTACGAAAAAAATGGCTATGGCTTAGGTAAGGTTAAGCCCAGGATGCGAAGCATACTAGCCTTTATTTTAGTTGTTGAACCACTGTTTAGCCTGGTGAACTGCTGTTGCTTGGCTATATTTGGTTCGGCTAGACGAAGAAACAACTCATGCATTACTGCTTCGCCTTCAAGAGTGGAACGCGACAGCGTTCCCGTCGACCCGCCAAGGGGTGTAAGACAATGGGCTACAGGGCAGCGACTACGCGCCCCGCATTGGACGCGGTGAGCGTCGAGCAAAGCAGCGTTCGGCGCGGCAACGAAATGTGCGCCTGAGCAAGAGACGCACGCCTTAGAAACAGCTCGTTTCCAAGGCAACACCGCATTCACTAGAGGCGCTTTTGTACCGCTTTGAAGCATCGTACTCGTGGCTCAGTGGTAGCGTCTCCGTCCCACACTCCGAAGACCCTGGTTCGATTCCCACCCAGCCCGTCTTGCAAGAGTTGAGCCAAAGCCACTTCTCCTCTGTCGTGACGTCACGGTGTCACGTGGTTTCATGGCGACACCGCCGCGCCTGAGGAGCTGGGTTGAGCTCTCGTAATATGCTTCGCATAAAAGAATAAAAATATCACACGTCTTGCTCTTGCGCACTTGGAAAGCAGCACCCTCAATCGTGTTATTGAAGAACGAAGCACGCGTAAAGCCGATTAGTGTTTGAATTCGCGTATCAGCGCCTGCCTATCTCTTATCATTTAGAATTGGGGCAGACTTCAGTCTTCACGTTGAAGGTGCTGATGGGCGCTGGACGCCGTGGCCGATCACTTTTGTGGGTTTTGCGACACGTATGCTGGCTTCGTTCTCTCAAAACACGACTGAGAACGCTGCTATTTAGACGCTCAATATTTCTGTCTTTTTCATACTGCGTGCCATTTTTTTATGGAGCTCAAAATAAAGCACTTTGCTAAAGGTAATGGAATAATAATAATAATAATAATAAAAAGCTTTGTTGGTGGTTTCTGAGTACGCCCCAGACATCTTGAAATATGACTGACGCCCGAGAACGAATATGTCAATTTTTGCGTAATAGATATAACTAGTTAGCTAATTAATGGGATTTCAGGAATTACTCTGAGTAACTATAGGAATGACTACGACAAATATACCGTGGGCCTTATCCGTTTATTGTCTAGCAGCGTATATGTTATTTCTCGATATTAAGTGAAACACTCGGTATAAGCATGGTTATTCCTATATGGCCACAGAGATTGTAAAGATACAAATGCCACATTTGCATCAATAAATATTACAACTCTAAATTCAATTGCGCTGCTAGAGATGTAGTGAGTAATTTGAATTGATTTAATCAGTCGTGTAAGCACACAAATACCTGTAGGCTACTAGCCCTGATGGACGCTCAGGAATCAGTTCTGTTCGCACGCCTGAAGGTTTCTGGATCCCTGGAAGAGAGAGCACGTTCGATAATAGAAGGACGTTTACAATTAACCATGTTGCCGTACACGCGTTATCATATTTCCGCATGATAATTGCGCTGCGCGAGAAGCGCTCGTGATATCACGGTTTTCCTAAATCTTGGATGTTTATGCCAAATACAAGAAGAGTACAGTAGCTAGCTGGGCGAGTCGCTACATCTTCGTAACTATTACACACAGCGCGCACTAAAAAACACAAACGAAGAATAGACAAACACGAGCGCTGACTGACGACTAAACGTTTATTGCGTTTAAGCACATGTATAGGAAAACAATCCCGCGCACCAACATTCCCCAAACCTGACCTTACATCCATAGCCAAGGACAGTGCAAAGGACATGACGCTGGTTAACATTCTTTATTTTAATTCTCTCAATCTTTCTCTCGCAGGTCTGCCTCAGTATCCTCGGCACATGGCCAGGACCCGCCTGGAGCCCGGTACAGAGCATAAGCAGCGTACTGATCTCCATCCAGTCGCTGCTCAACGAGGAACCGTACTACAACGAACCTGGATTTGCAAAAGGAATGTCCCCCGTGCAATCTAAAAAGTACAACGACAACATACAACACGAGACCATTAGGGTTGCCGTCTGCGACATGGTAGAAGCCTGCCTGCAGGCCGACCCTCCGTGTCCGCCGGATCTGGCGGGGGCCGTTTTAAAGCAGTTCGCCGAGTCGTACGGCATGTACGAAGAAAAAGTCAAAGGCCTGATCCATGTCACTGGTTCCAACATTGTGGCGGGATTTCTAGGTTTATTCACGCAGAAAATTACGTATCAGTACGAGACACTGCTGACGCGACTCAAGGACTTGAAGGAACGGGTGGACAAAAAACACGAAGCCGAAGCGAATGCTAACATGGACGCCGATTTCAACGCTGATGTTAACGTTGTCGCTGTTAACGCTAATGCCAACGCCGGACAATGATGGACTACCGTTGCGAAGTCGTCGCGTGGAGCAATTCAAAGCTGGACTGCTTCCGAATGCCGGGGGAACCAAAGTTCGGCCACGAAAAAAAGAAAGACGCAAGTTAGCACAAGCTCGAAGAGTTCACCAAGCCGAGTGACCCGGGACATATGCGTGCCCTCCCCTCTAAATTAAATGATCTGATCACGAATAGCCTTATATAGCGTGAGTGCCATCAATACTACAGCACCATTCTGCGTGAGAGAACACCTCTGTTTATTCTTAGTTTGCAGCTATTGTCAGGGGACTTTCTTTTTGCGCTGTCAGCAGGTTATAACCACCGGTTACTCAAATCTGGCTAGGTGCCCAGAGGCGATTGTGGACAGGGTGAAAGGCGAATAAGGAGTGGCGGTAGGGACGTTTCCAGTGCAGACATGGGGCTTTGCCACGAAGCGAGATACAGAAAAGCTCACGGATAGTGCACAGGCACGCAGTCTTGTAGTAGTAGCGGGCTGGCTAAATGACGTATACTGAACAGAAAAGCGGCAGCACTAGTCCGGCGTTTAGCAAAGGGGGCAGACGACTTACCCTAGATGTCCCCTCTGGTGCAGGCTGCGGTGTGCACGGTGCCGCAGGTACCTTTACGTAAAAGTGATGTACAAAGAGTGCTTGCGGCCACTAACGAGGATATATGGAGAGAGAGCCGAGAGAAAGGTTTCGAGGTTGTGGGAGTAAGCAGGGAAGCGAGGAAGTAGGGTGGTTTTCAACGAGACTGAATCCACTTCAATGACAGGCTTGAACGAGAAGTGGGGTGGTGACTCGCTTGCACCGCAGTGCGTTTCTTGGGGGGCGTGGAGGTGCTCAGGTGGCCAGGTTAGGTGCTGATGAAGAAGGTCCCCTAGGCGAATTGCAGACTAGCATCACCATCAATAACAGGAAAATGATGGAAGGAGGAAGAGAGCTCGCCGCGCAATATGCTACATGAACAAGCAGGGCGGAACAAGAAATGACAAATTGTTAGAGATTGAAGAGCAGTTAAATAGACAACAAATAGTGGTGTATGCCGTTGGCAGAAACGCACGTCAGAGTCTTAGAAGAGCGGCCAGTGGTTGACAGTTACGTTTGGGAAGGGTGAAACAGAACTAAATTCCAAAGAAAGGGAGGATAAGTCTGAACGCTCATACATCAGGGAGCCAAATGGCAAAGAGTAAATTCAAAGCTATCAGGCACAGTAAGTTGAAAGAAAGCTTTGCTGGGTGTACCGTATTTGTGGACGGGAAGAAAAGTGCAGTGAAGAATCGGGAGTTAGTGGAACGCCTAAGTGCTGATATTAGGGGTTTCGGGAATAATCTGGAAATTATCCTGTTAGGTGACATGAATGCCAACATGCAGGACCTAGACGGATATACTGACAACAACGGGAAGTTAATGCTAGATGTCTGTGAGCAGCGTTACCTCGTTATCGTGCATGCGGGACCTACATGTGACGACCAGGTTACATGGAAAGGCGGAAATAGGCAATCGGTCATCCAGTACTGTCTCATGACCTAAGAAATTTATGATGAAAGAAAGAAATGGTCATTGACGAGGAAGGCTATAGCAGCATATTGAGTGACCCTAAGCGTATCATTTTGAAAATGGAATAAGTAGTTGGGAAATGGAGCAAGGAACGACCAGTCCAAATTTGAACCCTGAAAAAATGACAAAAACAGTCGCAAGGGTCGGGAAATACCTTGGCAAATCACCAAGTAAAGAATGGGATTATATCGACCTTTAAAGTGTAATGACGAGAAAAATCGGGAAAGGACCAACACGCTTGTTGGAAAGAAAGAAGGGAACCGAAAACTTGGTGGAACAAGGAAATACGAGAAGCGATCGCCGAACGACAGAAGGCCTCGTGAGATCACAGGTAGGTAAAAAAAAAGCACAGTTGCCGCAGGATGAAGTAGCCAGAAAATGGGGAAATATACCGGGAGAAAAAAGATGTGGGTCAAATACTGGTCCAAGCAAAGATAGAAAGTGAAAGTGAGTGTTGGTTGCCAGAAATACACATAGAAGAGAAAGCCGAACCTAGAATATTTTGGAATCACATAAAAGTATTAGACAGGAGGTCTGAAACAATGCAACATATCCTAGACGAAGATGAAAACAAACTGGTTTAACAGGCTGTTATTTTTCGTTGGCTTGAGAACACATCTTTTTTTCTCTCTCGCTCTTTTTCTCTGGGTTAAAAGATAAACGAAAACGCGGCATGTTTTATATTTAGATAACATGCATTGACCCACTTGCATTCATTCATCTATCACAAGAATCAATCGCATCATTGTCTTTTTTTCCCTCTAATGCGTTTAGACACACGACCCGATTCCTCGCCAAGCCCCCCTACTTCATATGGGAAGATATTACACATAACACCGGGGCATTGGCCAAAAAACTCAATATGCGCCCCATTTTTTGATAGCACCAACAACATCATCCGTATCTAACCAATCCCGCAACATGATCACGCTCTACATGCAGAAAAAATCTCATGCTCGAGCACCCGTCGTCATCGAAGCCATAGTGGTGGAATCTCTTAAAGGCCCGGTGCTGGGGATACTAAAAGCTTCGGCATGCATCACCGCTGCAACACTTAAAAAATCGATTGGTCGTTACGCTTCCTGTCATACTGTCTCTTTGGACGTCGGCACTAGGACACTGCTACTGGACGCATGCCTCTCAAGCATTGTATAAGAAAGGACAGCTCGATGTCACTTATTTTGACTTCAGTAAGGCGTTTGATGTTCTATCCCACATAATACTCCTTCACAAGTTGACGCAACTTTATCTTCACCACTCCGCCACAACGCTGATAGGAAGCCACATACGCCACCGGTACTGCTATGTTAGCGAAAAGGGTCAGTCGTCAGAACTTTATTCGGTTACAAGTTGAGTTCCTCAAAAGTCTTTCCTTGGCCTTTTTCTTTTCTCACTGTTAACGACGTTGCGGCACTCATTCAAAACTCTTCAATTTTGTTATATGCTGCTGACGCGAAATTTTGCAAAGTGGCAAAAAATGCTAATGGTTGCGCCACTCTTCAGAAGGACATCGTTAATTTTGCGTCATGGTGCGCTCGTCATAAATGCATCTTGAACGAAAGTTGTAAGGTTCACGCGGTCGACTCACAGGAATATATTTCCCTATAGCGTTAAAGACGTTCTCCTGCCAAGAGCTCCGGTAACAAAGGACCTCGGAGTGTACTTCGATAGCTCTCCGAGTTTCTCACCCTCACGCGCAATGGACGAGCAGCGTGCACTTCGAACGCTCGGCACAGTATGTCGGTTGACGAGATAATTTAAACAACCTGGACCATCGACACTTCTAATCTAATTATAATATTGGAGAAGTTGATTAATTAATTAGGATTAATTGTCTAATAAGACGGAATGGAAAAAAATGACTATCTCCATGCGACGGCAAAGAACATTACCTTTGTACTGTCTAGCTATGTGCTATTTGCATATTTTTAAACTCTGGCTAAAGTTAGCTGGGACACCCTGTATACAGGTTCGCTGTTAAAAGGCATCGCAGGTAAGCCGCCGTGGTCATGGCTGTCGTGCTCGCAAGCCCAACATCAACGAATCGATTTCGTCCACACGACGTCGCAGCGTCAACGTCTCACAGTGTGCCGACGCCATTATCCGGCAATTCCATTTCCGCATAGCTCGAGAAGCGTTCAGTACATAAAGTCAACTATTGGTGACATCATAAAGTTGTGACATAAATTGCGTGTTGGTTACGGGTAATTTTTGTTATCGTTTTGATCTTCTATCATCGGTCGATATGCCATACAAACGCGTCTCTTCATAGCCAATCCTGCTTCTGCGTGCAGCTCGATCGAAGCAACTGGGCTCTATACATGGACCCTATCTCCCTGAAGACGAGCCTAGACGCGTACCGTTCGAGTGGAGGCGCGTCCAGCTACAATCCTGTCCAGGGCCTGGAGTTCCTCTCTCCAGAGCAGCTGTTCTTCGTGGCCGCGTGTATCACGCGCTGCGTCGGCGGCGACGCACGCTCAGGTGGCTTCGCGCATGCGCAGTGCGACGCCACCCTTAAGCTCGTTGACGAGTTCGCCCGCGTATTCGGGTGCCCTCCCGAGTCGCCCATGAACCCGGCGCATAGGTGCAAGCTGTTCTGACCGAGTGGCACCAGTGAATACGACGAATATGCCTTTGAGCAAAATTGAATCACCATTTGTGTAGTTGTGACAAACTTCTTTTTTAACCGCTATCTTCGGCACACCTTGTGCTGTGAAGAGCATAACGTCACGCGAAATCATTTTTTTTTGTAGGCTGATTAGGTGTAGTGGTGTTTCAGAGAAACTCGTGCTGACAGCCTTATGCAGTGGGCTGGACGGAACAAAGACTTCGGGAAGACGTCTATGCTATAATGAAATTCTCGTTTACACTCGTATATTTTGTTACGTTTACTTTGTACATTGATTGTGAACTACGTAAGGAATCATTCATGGACCTTTCGAAGTTTGTGCTATGAAAGAATGTTTGTCGTGATTGCTCTTTCTTTTTAAACGAATTACTAGCGCCGATGCTAAATGACCAAATTCAGCAGGGCGCCTCTTAGCTCAGTGTTTAGAGCCACTCAGTCTCATCTGAGAAGAGAAACGCCTTACGTCGAAAACGACATAGTTGGAACTGTGTGTGTGAGTGCGAATAAATTATGCAAAAATGCGTAATTTGCACATGATTGTCTCATTACTGCCATTAGTACCAAGGCTATGATGAGCATCTCGGTGTCGTACCAGAACACGAACGTTCTCCGAAATCAAGGCACCTTGAACTCGGCGCCTGCTCTTCTGGCGTTGGCGCCGTCAGAAATCAGCTGCCGCACTCTTCTGGACCGGTACCACTCGCCCAGATCGGTCTCGTGTTCGGAGCTCGCACTGTCGATTTGCAAAAGGACGGCGACGCAGTCCCTGCCCCGGAGAGGCTCGACTAGAGAAGTGTTGACGGCGATCCGCACGGCGTATTGGGGGACTTGGCTCGCTTGGACGGACGAGGAGACTGGTACACGGTCGTCAGGTTGACCCGTGACCAGCTCGAGTACTAGGTCGCGCGGCAGCGAGGTGTTGTGTTCTGCGCGTTCCGAGGAGCGGGACAGCCGCCTGCACACAACAGGCTCGGTAGGAAAGGAGTTCAGGTTGTCCCGGTAGACAACGTGGGCTCGCACAAGGCACGGTGTTCAGGAAATATATTTTTACGGGCGCAATGATTCGTGCTATAGGATTCGACAAAGACCTGGACGATACGTAAGGAAAGAATACGAAAATTAAGCACGTGTGCAGATCCATCAAAATTTGTCAACGCCAGAAAGCTTCTCGAACCCGTTCCTGCACATTCTCTCAAGCGCTGCAGGCAAAACGATGGCAGCGAATTGCCCCTTGGTGCGCTTTATCTCGTAGGTGATCGCATACAATTGGCTGTTCATTAAGGGTAAATGTGTCCTGCATCCTACCATAGAACATGTTTGCATTGCACCCCCAGCTTCGAGTATGCTGTTCGTTTTACTCGCAATAGCATGTAATGCTGCGAGCTGTGGTACATGCAGTCCGGTGAGTAAAAAAAATACATGGACCAAGGATTCCGCGATTAAGCTAACGTCCGTTTGCCGAAATTAATGTAACTTGAAATTGATGACTTCAGTCGAACATTGTCATTGCAAGCTGTCAAAGCACTCGTCAATTTCAATTTCCACGTGCGAATCACGAACAAGACTGTGGTTCTTTTCGATGGTCCTGTGGTCCTTATACTTTTTATGACGGGTGTACGTATGTCATTTTTTTTTTGCAAAGATTTTACTGTCGCCACACGAATACGCGGCGTGCCGGCGATGGGAACCACAAAGATATTCGACACGTGCTTGCGAGAGCAATGCAAGGCTTCACAAATCGGCATTCCGCAGCGTGATTACCGATCTTGAGCGTACTAACGCGTCTACGAATATGCTACTGTCGAGGGCGATAAGGGAGCGCGATTGCACGAACGTGCTACTCGCGAAGAAAAGACCGAGAGATGAGACCGCAGATACGGCGTGCTACTCGGCTCGGTCGCCTTGGCAACAGCCGAGCGTGCGCACTCCGACCGAGACGCGACAGAACGGTATCGAGAGCTGGCTGCGGAAGCCACGGCTGCGTGCGAGGTGAGCCGAACTGCAGTTTTTCTTGCAAAAACGTTTAAAATATTTTTGTCAGAAGTCAGTGCGAGGCTACTTTCTTAAAGCGTACGTACGGCGGTGAGAAAAAGGAACGCCTTAAGTGTTTCTGGGAGTATCCCGAAGAAGGCTTCGTATTGTGCGTTTATTGCCGAAATTTGGCGGAAAATACGGTCTTGCCGTGTAAGCCTGATGTGTATATGTCTGTAGCTAAAGCACGCGGTCGTTAGCGCACTACGTTCGGTCAGACTCTGAACGGAAGCAGGGGGAATGAAATAGTACGTTGGACTAGCTACTTGCTTTGTTGCCTTTCAAAGAGTATACAACGCGCGTGCGAACCTCTATGCTGAAGCAGTGGCAAAAATATTGGTCGAGATTTAGCGACGGCAAAGCTTTTCTATGCGCCTCGGTAATCGGGACCACAGCAGGCGCTCTCGTGTCGCCTGATACCGGTCATTCTACACTTAGTTCATGCGTATCGTAATTTGCCGCTAAAAGTAATTAGTCCGCTACAAGCTTACTATACCAAATGGTGTAGCAACCTTAATGTTGTCCCGGCACTGAGGAACTCGCAGAAGTGTTCAAAACGTCCTTTTGGCATCCCGACCTTCGACTGAACAAATATGTTCAAACGACAGGAAAGGAATTGTCAATACAATGGACAGTTTCGGTCGATGCGAACTTCGAATTCTCGTAAGGTTTGTTAGCTATGAAAGAACACTGGTAAACCCGCCAGCAGGTGTAATTGTGTCTCTATCATTGTGCTCAGCAATATTGCAATAGCGAAGAAGTTGGAGGTGCTGTCCATGGTTCAGTGCGACTAAGAATCATTACTTCAATGAAATCCAGCTGATAAAAATTAATCCGTCAGTCCTCCGTCCCTTCATACGGAGTACCTCATAACGATATCGTGGTGTGGGCACGTAAAACTGCCGCAGTGAACCTAAAGTCTTTCCTTTAAGCGAATCTGACGATTTCGCGTAAAATGGCGGGTACAAAGAATAGGTAGGGATGTGTTCGTGTGTGTAAAACGTAGTATTGGCACGGTATCAGTTCCACTTCACGCTTGCGGCGGGGCAGACGAAAAAAAAATGCGCAGAATTGAAGTCGCGCTTTCCGTGAAGCCCGATCCTTCCGTGCGACGTCCATTTAGTTCGGGACCGTCAATGGCTGAATGCAACAGCGATTCTTTATGACGCTCTTTTTCCAACTGGTTGACCAGATGCCAGCTTATCTGCCAGACCAAGTCGCCGGCGAAGTCTGCCACACGAAAGAAGCGCAGCACTTTTCCGTGTCATGCTGTTACACGGAAGCTGTTCGTGCGAGTGTGGAAGCACGTGATAATGCACGTTTTCACCGTGTTCCAAAAGAACTAAATCGAATTCTCCCTTGCGTGAAAGCATGACGTCACGGGCCATGCGCAAAGCGAAGTGGGAGAGGTGCGCAAATAGATGATGGGTGAAACATTTCCCTCGTGTTATGGCTACCATGGCATATGGGCGATGGATTTCTCCGATTACCCAGTTTCGCTGCCAGAAGCTGTTTTTCAGCGGCAAGCAGTTTCCTGATCCTTTCTTTTTATAAGCGGCTCGAAAGACGATACGAAGTGAAGGCCGACGTGCGATTCTGCGACATGTGTTTACGTCGTGGAATGAAACCGTAGTGCCCCCTTGCCATGAAGGGAGATGGTCGGACATGTGCGGTTGAGCTCACTGAGCTTTGAGGGAGTAGACGATTGACACCGCGGTCAAGAAGCTCGATCACGATGGAATGGAACCGGATGGAGTAAAATTGCTATAGGAATAACCCACATAGCAGCACTCTTTACAGGTTTCGCTCTGCCGCGATCGCAAGTGCCCGTGTGGCATCAACCGATGTGACAGGAGGTATGAATGTTTGTTCGCTATGGTGCCAAACTGTTGTTCAAATTGCAAGCTAAGACGACCGCACTGCATTTTACAGTGAAGCAACATAAAGCAACCCTGCGGCGGTGGTGGATGTTTCTACGTCTATTGCGTCGCGTCGACGCGAAATAATTTTTGTCTCCAATTTGTCGCAAATGATCTGTAGTTCTACACAATGTTCTACTCAAATTGGCCTCTAAGACGACTCTACCATTACGCTGAGTTTCGTTTAGTTGTCTTAATTAGGTAGTTCTCAGTGAAGTTGTAAATGTTGCAGGATTCCCGTCCGCTGTCTATACATGGCCGTCTATGGAGGGAATATGGTTACAGAAAACGGCTGTAGCTCTTGTTTTTATCAAAAATATTCCGAAACAAATTATATCACAAATAGCCGCTAAGACGCCCCTAACAGTAAGCAAAGTTTTTATTTTCGTGATTACGTAGTTCACAGTGAAGTTGTAAATATTCTGTAATTCCCTTCTGCCATGCAGCGGCGCTTACGCATCGTACTATTTCATAAAATGAGATTAAATCACTCCATAGATAAAAGGCGTATTCCTTGTCTGTGTCCTGTAATAATAATAATAATAATAATAATATACATACATACATACATACATACATACATACATACATACATACATACATACATACATACATACATACATACATACATACATACATACATACATACATACATACATACATACATACATACATACATACATACATACATATATGTGTCGACTGATGCAAAAGACACCACAGCTTCGCTGTTTGGCCTTCTTCACAGAGTGGAAGGGCTGATGACTCTTAGTTATTTTTTGCGATTTATGCATCAAACCACACAACTCGCGGTCATGACGTTCCGGCTTTGCGGACGCGCACAAGATCCCGAAAGAAAGGAACAACACCCGCAATACGCCAGGCTGTGAGTACATGCTAACGAGCGTACAGCATGAGTTTTGCCCACATAACCCTTCAGCGTGTATCCGAAGACCACGTGACCGACTCATCAGGACGCAGGCAGGGAGAAGTATACTATTCACCGAGTTCTTATTTGAAGAGAAGCTGAGGCACATTTAGAAGAAGTGAACTTCGAGCGAGTTGTTATAGCTATTCTATCCATAATACAAGGATAGCTGTTTAGCAGGCCATAATATTAATAATACGTAACAAATAGCTTTAAGTAAAACGAGTAGCAGTGGTCGTGGGGAATGGTGCGTAGAGATTGACGCTAAACGGTTCTATTTCGAGCAAAGAGTTTTACAGGTGGCTAATAACAAATGCACACACAAAAAAGAGAGATTGTTAACTCCTTTTTAAACTCAACCAGGCGACTAAACCAGGTTTCGAGAATTTTAATTGATGCAGTAGAGCTGAATACCACTTCTGATATAGCTGAAGCGTTTAGTAGCTTTTTCTTTCATAACAGTTTACCTTTTCTTACACATATCAAGATGAGTCGACCAACTCATGAATTCTTTTTATTTCCTATAAGGCCAGAACAAATCGCTGCTGTTACGAGGGTTGTTAAGTCAATCCGGGACTTTAAAAAAAACACAAATAGAACAAATTTCAAAGTGTGGAAAGTGGATTTGTTTTTTCACATAACATTCGGGTACAGTTGTACACTTATCCCAGCGTTTAACAAACGCCCGAAATGCTTCGGCATAGAAAGATTTATTATTACGATGGAACCATTGTAGGGCACAAATTCTTCACTTCATTGTCAGTGCTCAAACGTTTTCCTCCAAGGAATTCCTTCATGTGCCCAAACAGATGGAAATCACTTGTTGCTAAGGCAGGACTGTAGGGGCTCTGTGGTAATATCTGCCAGCCAAGTTCCTGGATAGTTTGGAATGTGCGTTGAGCGGTATGCAGTCATGCATTGTCTTGCAAAAAGACCACATCCTTTGTGATCAAACCCGTACGTTTCTTCCGTAAACTCTTGTGCACATCACGCAGAACGCGGCTAGAATACTCACTGTTTATAGTGACACCATGTGGTAAAAAATTGATTTGAATGATTCCCTGTTTATACCAGAATACATTTCATATCACTTTACCAGCAGACACAGCTCTTCGAAATTTCTTGGAAGGTGGTGATTCCGTATGCTTCCATTGTATCGATGATTTTTTGGATTCTGGGGTGAAATGGTGAACCCATCTTTCGTCACATGTCATGAAGCGATTCAGGAAAAACTGGCCTTCCATTTCATAGCGTTCCTTCAGTTCTCTACAGACTTCAACTCTTCTTTGTCTCAAAAGCAGACAGCTGCTTTGGGACCCAGCGTGCACTCATTTTTCGGAACAACAAATGAGCATGAATTATTGTGTTCACTGTTCCTAACGACAGATCACACACCCTTGCAATTTCACGACAGGTTATGCGACGATTGTCCATGATCAGCTGCTCCACGCGCTGAATGTTCTCAGGAATGAATATTGTGGGCTGTGTTTCACAACAATCGCGATGGTCAGTAGTAAACATACGGCCATCTTTGAAATGCTCACACCATTCAAATGTCTTACTGCGACTGAGTTTCACATCACCGTAATGAGCCTGAAGTCTTCTGTAAATTTCAGCAGGGTTTACGCCCTCTTTCACTAAAAACTTCATCACAACACGCTGTTCCACGTAGACGCTCACACTGCTGTCCGCCATCTTGAATAACAGTATATCCAGAAGGACGGGAAATGAGCGCCGTCTACCAGTAACAGGACACAGGCGCCAATTTCTGTTGCATACAAAAGCTCCAGCCTAGACATCCATTTAAACCGGGAAAGAAAAAAGAAAGTCCCGGATAGAGTTGAACGACCCTCGTATAAACAAACCTAAAAGGCACAAGCGCTGGAATTGATCAGGTCTGCTCTGCTAACATTAAATTGGGCACCTACTTTGACATATTTTCATTTATTATTAATTTGTTATTCAAGAATGGTTTATTTTGTTATTAAAAAAGGCGATAGCTCATTATTACATAACTACTGACCTATTTGCATTCTACCGTTCTTTGGGAAAGTTATTGGGAGCCTAATTGAAATACGGCTAACGAAATGCCTTTTTTGAATTCCATATCGTTTCTGCATACCAGTTTGATTTTCGCTGTGGATATCCCACAGAGCTGGCACTCATTCATCTTACTGACCAAGAGAGAGAGAGAGAGAAACGTTTATTAAACGAAACAGTGTCCCGAGCGAGGCCGGGTATCACCCTAAGGTGGGAAGGCTCCTTAGTCCAGGAACCCTCTGGCGTCGACTGCCCTCTTGGCCCTGGCGACGAGTTGTCGTTGGTCTTCCAGGTCCCCAAGGGTTAGCTTGGCCTCCCATGTTTCGAATAGGTCGTTTGCTTCTATTGCTCGTTTTGCGTGCGTTTCTGGTTGCATTTCGCTGCCTTCCTGCCACGGGCATTCCAGGACCAAGTGTGCCAGAGTGTCGGGTACGTTGCAAAGTGGGCAGAGGTAGCCGTGGAGCGTCGGGTATAGGCGATGCCTTATCGTTCCGTGCGTTTATGTATTACTTTGCAGGCGTCTAAGGATAAGGCTTTCTTCTCTGTCGAGTTTAGGGTGCGGTGGAGGGTACACTCGACGCTCGAGCCTGTAATGTTGCAATATGGTCGAATAGTTACTGGCCAAGTAAAAAAAAATAATTGTCGAAGGATTTCTCGCTGCCTCAGTTTTTATCAATCTAACGCAAGCGTTTGATAGCATAAATAATAATATCCCATTCGCTAAGCTCGAAGCAACTGGCATTAACTGACCTGCCCTTTCACTACTAAAAAGCTACTTATATAACAGAGTTCAAGTTGTTTCTATTTCTAGTTCTCGTGATCGCAGTACTAGTTGGTGTGCCCTAAGACACTATCCTAGGGCCACTTGTTTATGGTTTATAGTAATGATTTACCTAATTGTCTTCCTTTCCCAAAGTGCATTCTGTACGCTCATGATACCACTATATCACCATTCATAAAGATATTTCATCTCTCGTTAATAAGCTAAATTCTGTCTAAGGTGGTGTAATGATAACATGTTACCTAGTAATGCAACTAGGACTAAATTTGTCGTATTCTCTTCCCATCAGCGAAACATAGCATCCATTCCACCTGTCACTTTTTATCCCCACTGCCTTCCTCCAACTTAATAGTCATCTTTACTTGGCATTCTACTTGATTGTAATTTGAAATATCACAATAATATTGCTCAGATAAAAAAAAATAGCTTACGATATACGCATCTTAAAACACGCCCTTACTTCACACACCGCATTACTCTCACCTTACCACTCTTGTGTCCATTCTTACATTACTTACGGTAGAATGTGTTGGGAAACAATTGTAATACTTATATGGCGTCTCTCCAGACTGTTCAGAACCAAGCAATAAGAATGATTACTTGCAGGTCACGCGCTTCTAATGCCAACTGCCTGCTAGATGAGAATAAAATCCTTACCATTTCTGATCTTACTAAATACAACCTAAGTATACTTTTCTGCGGATTTTTGAACAATGAGCTACAATCGATCACACTTTCGCCATATAACCTGATGATGTATAAAGCAACCAGATTAGCGTTGAATAATAATTTTCGTTTGCCAAGAATGCACACTAACTATGGTAAACAGACTGTAGAATTCCCTTCCATATCGATATGGAAAACCCTTTCATAATGAGAAACGCAAGATTTTTACTCCAATTTAAAAAAAAACACTAAAATGCATTCATTATTGACAGACTAAAAGAGCGTTCACTCTATCGGTTCTTTTGCTTTTTTGTGGTTTTCTTGTTTTTGTGCATACACGTTTGGTATTTTCTTTCCACAGAATGTTTCTTGCCGCCATTAGATATGCTAAACTTGTTGTTATTTGTAATCAATTCTGTGTTGATTTCTGCTATCGTTCTTGTTGCTTGTGTACTACTTTATTATATGCTACTGTTGCTTTGAGATGTTAAGTATCATAAGTGTTCTTGTACAGAAGGTCCCGATACAGTCTGACTGTGGGATCTCGTTCTGTATATCAAATACTTGCAATGTGACTCAACTTCTTAAATTCTGATTCTGAATGCAAGTGAAGCACGCGAACATAGTGCAATGTTCTGACTAATTATTTAAAGAAACGCAGAAATGTAATCCTGTGTCGTTCATTTCGAGATGGCATAACTCCTTATACGTTACCGCGACTAGTTCCACGCTTACACACGACAACACCAACTGGCACATCTCCTTTATTCTTGATTATGTGTAGATTTTGTTCAAAACTGGCCAAACTGACCGCGTCGGTTCATCTGGTTACCTCATAACGCCAGTGACCGGAGGTGACTTTAAAAACGTGATCCACTAAAAATAGTAGGGCAAATCCAAGAAACAAATTACAGGAGTTATCACTATCATCACCATCATCACCATCATCACCATAACATTATTTATACCCTGTGCTAGCGATTTCCAATAACACTTGTCTTGGGCTGGCTGATTTCATCTTATGCCTGCAGACCTCCTAAATTTATCACACCGCCTAATTTCATGCTGTCTTCGGCTGCACTTCCTTCTCCCTGGCATCCATTGTGTAACTCTAATAACCCACTGGTTATCTGCCCCGCGCATCACATGGCCAACCCAGCTCCACCCTTTCCCCCTTATGTTAACTAAAATTTCAGTAACCCTTGTATGCTATCTAACCAATAGTACTGTCTTCCAATCTCTTGACGTTATGTTTAATATTTTTTTCTTAATGTTACTGGTTATTCTTAAGTTCCTGCTCTTTATACTAATACCCGTAGAACGCACTGATGGAACTGATTTCAACGCTAGTGGTACCGTGCCATCCTGTTTTCCAAATGCGTAGCTTATGGTATCCAACCGACTTTATATTGAAGTGCATTTCATTCCCTTGATCATGATCACATTTGACTGAATTACCTTGAAATACGATACTCTAGATTCTGGCTACCAACAGCCAATTCCATTTTCTTGCTAGGCAATTCACCATTACCTTAGTCTTATTTATGTTAACATTCAACCTTACTCTTTCATTCTGTTGGCTCAGTCATGCCATTCTGTTGTAGCAGTCATGCCTAACGTTTAACACCAATTCCCGTAACATAAAAATGAAGATTGCACACCGCAGAGATAAATATACACGTGAAAATTTTGGCACTATATAGCTGGAAGATTATCACCCAGAAATGATCCTTGTAGCGAAAATCGCATGCACCGTGGCCTATAGGTGGCATGCGTGGAAGGTGACATCTATGACATTGGACAATCAGCCAGCAAATACTGCGTAGGGAAAACTGCAAGTTGCATTACGCACTGGTCCATTGCGCATAAGCATAATGTCAGTAGAATATGACGGTGGTGTCCAACTTCCAGGCATATGGATACCATAGAAAGTTCAAGGATACTCATATCTTGCATATTTATAAGAATCAAGTACTGCGAGAGAGAGAGAGTCGAGCTAAAAGTAAAAACAAAAAAAAACATCGTGGTGGGTTATGCGTTCCCGTCGCACGACATCCGTTGTTGTCTCACGTGAGAAATTGCAATATTAGAGTAGATGGCTTGGGCTATTCAGCACAACCTATAAGTTTGAGCGTCATTGCTTTGTTTTGCTTTTTAGCAGTGTTGAGACATATGCATTTGTGCTCACGTTTTCCAGATTTATTCATTTGTTTGGAGTTGGCATTGCGTTCACGTGCTTCACTTGCGTTCGCGTGTTTTCTTTAGACTAGATGCACTTTCTTTACGAAGGCGAAGAGCAAAACGACCATTTAATGTTCATCATGCTAATAATGCCCTACCAGAAAAGAGCAAGGCACGTGCAATTGCGTCTCAGCTGGCGCTCCTGTAAATGCGACTACGTAGGCGAATAAGTATCATGCAGCCAGAAGGTTTGGAAGCAACATCTGGGGCGATGCATTCTCGGGCGGATTATTCTTAAGAGCCGACCACACCCGAACAGTGCGCGTAGGCGGCCGAAAGCGTTTCTGGCGCTGTGCCGAGCTCGCCTCCTTCGCGCAGTGGCAAAAGCGCTGTCGGCCGTATACTTAAAGAAGGCCGGTGCGGAGTCTCGGCAAAGAAAAGCTACCCGCGTGAATGTTCACCCGATAATACGCCCCTGCTTTTGCGAGATGACAAAAACGGAAAAATGAGCGAACATGCTACTGACGGCGAGCGCGTGGCTTGCTCGCTCTCTTGCTGTTTCTGTTCCTGTATAGCGCCTGACGTAACTATACGCCAGGCAAACGCCGATAGAAGTGGCGATATCACTCCCTCGCGTATAAAGAATGCCTGAAGTCACAATTAATTACGCTGCTAGGAATAATTTGCGGGAATGCTGAGGGAGACCATGGCGGTGCTTGACGGTGGACAGAGTAGAACTTCAAGTTTTCGTGTCCCCATCTTTTCCTCCGTGCTTCTCACACACGCGTATGACATGTTTTGACCGTTAGCATTGCAAATTTGAAAGTGGAAAGACTATGTATGTATGTATGTATGTATGTATGTATGTATGTATGTATGTATGTATGTATGTATGTATGTATGTATGTATGTATGTATGTATGTATGTATGTATGTATGTATGTATGTATGTATGTATGTATGTGTGTGTGTGTGTGTGTGTGTGTGTGTGTGTGTGTGTGTGTGTGTGTGTGTGTGTGTGTGTGTGTGTGTGTGTGTGTGTGTGTGTGTGGTGTGTTGTGTGTTGTGTGTGTGTGTGTTGTGTGTGTGTCTTGTGTGTGTAATCATAAGCTAACAACATTCAACAGTAGAGAAATTGTCGGTGGGCTTAGAATTGCGACTAATAATAAAAATCGAGCACCTCTGTTCACCTTCTCTTTTAATATATATATATATATATACACACACTTACGTATGCAGTGCAGCTGACGGGCGCCTGCTCCGCAACACCGTCAGTTGCACTTGGCTCTCGGAGGAGGGAGGATCTGCGTGGAGTGAGCTCAGAGACAGCACACTTTGCAATGTGGTGTAGGCGATTTAAATCATAGTTCCAGGAATTCAAAGGAAAGTGACGCAGTGCTGACGCATGTCTCTCGCATTAACCACTAAATTGCCGCTCATTGTTTTTTGCATTGGTGCCGAGAACAAGCTGCAAAGTTCGACATGGTCATCTGGTGCACGCATCTGTCGGGCAAAGAGGATGCTGGTCTTTAGTGCGTCATCAGCGGGTCGAGCATGAGAGGCAGCGCGGTGGCTGACTGTACGACTCGGGCCAGCAAACTGAGCGCATCGAAGACGCGACGTGTTGCGTCGTGATGTTGCCATTGTACTTGGCTTTGCCAAGGTAATTGACTGTCGAACGATTGCACGAACACTAAACTTGAGTACGCCAATGCTTCATCTAATTCTTAGCAGTGAACTGTGAGCAAGACACCATAATCAAGTAAATATAACTAGCGTACCCATAATTATTCCGCTTGACTAATGTTATCACTGCCGAAAATTGCAAACTGGGTGAAATGGGACTTAGCCAGCGAAGCAGCGCACGAAGAACTGTGTACGAATGGCGTACAGATGCGTTTTCACTTGACTCGGAAGTTACTGAGCCTACCAACTCAATACTGCTAGTGTTACATAAGATAACGGTGGAACGCTAAGCCAATAACGAAAACATTATAGTCTTGTGCACCATACAGTGTGCTACAACTGTACCTTGCAATGGGTGGGGTTAGCATTCTTTGTAAACCTCGCCCAATTTACGGTATGTTTGCCTGTTTTATTTTGTTAACCCGTAGCTAACCTTTTGCACGGCAGCTTGGGCCAGGGATTCATCCAAGTCCCACGGAGCAAGAAGTACAGCAGAGCCGACTCTGCCGCTCGTCACTGCGTTTGCTCTGTTGCCTTAGCAACGCAGCGAACACGCTCGGCCTCATCGTAGTAGAATGCCGTCGTGCTCTCTGGCTCCGGTCGTCACCCTCTCTACAACAGGCCTTTGCTTGCCTTTCTCCCCTCCTCCTCTCCTAGAGGCTGCTAGCACGAATGCAGAGCACCACGTGCCGTCGAAATTTAACAACGTACCGACGGCTTGAAATTCGGCGTTTACGCGGGCTCCTTCGCCCGCGTAGCAGACAAGAACCAAGCTGTGTACTGTCACAATGCGAAAAAAAAAATACTTTGCTTTGTTCGGTGGTTTGGTAAGTGCTGCAAACTGATATCCGGCGCTAACATCGGATACTGCCTAATATTGGCGCATGTCACGCTATGCAGTCGTCGCATTACACTGCTTTGTTTCAGAGCTAATTTGAAACTTCCGCCAGTGCATTTCCATTTTGCTCCGTTTCGTTGAACTTAAAGGCGACTTCCGGTCACGCATTGGATAATGGTTAAGCTAAGTTCAGTGGTGAATTAGTGGAGGGATGAAGTGTTTTGTTCTTGGATTACAGTCCGCGCGTCGCGAAGGCATCTGCGACCCAAGAAACGTAAATGTTTTAGAAGACAAAGATGTCTTTATCAATGAAGGACAGTCTGCGCGCGTCACCTAGTGCAGCACTTAGTTTTTGACAAGTACTACATCGAGTAAATTTTTCCGAGACTCCAGTTTCAAGAGTGCGTAGAGGAGCTTCTTTCAAGTTTACATACTGCATTATTTAGCACGCACGCGAATACGGCAGTTTTGCCGACGAGAAAGCATTCCTGCATAGAAGGCGCCTAGAAAAAAAAGAAAGTCGTCCAAGCGCTTCAGAACTTAAACACCGACTTGGCGGTGTCTTATGTACACTGTGATAACCTCTTTGAACGTGAAAATCGGAGCACGCATGAGAAGAGCGAAAGATAATGTACGCATGGTGCATGTCTTCTCCGGTGTGTTTCTGTTCTCGCAGGTCCAGCGGCACTAACAATGTGCACCAACACAGATGTTCGCCGACTGGTCTGTAAATCTATGTCCTCCTGTCGTTCCATTAAGAACGTGCAATAAAGCGTACCGCATAAGCTTATGCGCTCAGACGATAATGTAATGCGAATCCTTTCGTTACAGAGATGGGAGTCCAGCATCCAGGAGTGTTGCTCTCTGTGCAGCAAGTGGCGAACCAGGCCGACGCGGCGTCAACCAAGAAACACTTAATAATTCAATGGCCCTCCTGCATATTTTACTCTGTCGAAGGTCTAATGTGTAGAACATCAGGCGGCTGTGCCCAGGGAACAGGCTTCGCTACCAACCTTAAGACCAACTTGTGCCACTGATAGACGGTATCTGCCTCTCTTCAATGACATTCTTTCTTTATGCCATTTTGGGGAACTCGGTATGTGCGACTAGGTATCATCATCAGCCTATTTTATGTCTACTGCAGGACGAAGGCATGTCCCTGCAATCTCGAATTACACCTATCCTGCACCAACCGATTCCAAATAGCGCCTGCAAATTTCCTAATTTCATTGCCCCACCTAGTCCTCTACCGTCCTCGGCTGCGCTTCCTTCTCTTGGCACCCATTCTGTAACTCTAATGGCCCACCGGTTATTTAACCTAGGCATTACGTGGCCGGTCCAACTACATTTTTTTCCAATAATGTAAATATATCCGCTTTCCCAGTTTGCTCTCTGATCCATGACGTTCTCTTCCAGTCTCTTAATGTTATGCCGAACATTCGTTTCATCACTTTTTTCGCGGTCCTTGTTCACGAGCTTCTTTGTCAGTCTCGAAGTTTATACCCCATATGTTAGCACCGCTTATTAGGTCCTTCGTTACTTGGGAGAGATTACCTGCTGGTTGCCTTCGTGCCTTACCTCCCACTTCAAATACTGCTTCTGAAGCTAGCCTAGTTACGGTTTCATTCATTAACACTGTCACCTTCATCTATCTGTTGTAGGGCTGCATATTTGTTTGCAAGTACTAGCCTGAATTGGTCTGCTTTTACCCTTACTGCGTATAGGTTTGCCTGTTACTTCTTACAGTAGAGCGGCAAGTTGGGCTAGTTGGTAGAAGTTCATCTTGTAATAACGGCGGTTACTGCACTACAAACACACGGACAAAAGTAGAAGTGTACAGGAGGCGCGCATCCTGTCCACTTCTACTTCTGTTGTCCATGTGTTTCTAGTGCAGCAACCACTCTTATTACAAGGTGAACTGTTGCTTTTCGACCAATTTTACTCTCTCTTCATATTGAGTTGAATCCCAGACCTCACTAACCTATGATCACTGCACTTTACCCTACCTAACATTTCTACACCCTGCACTATGCAGGGACCGGGAGAAGGCATGAAATTTATTTCATTTCTTGTTTCACCCATTAGGGTTTCACCATTTCACAATTCATCATAATATTTTCGTAATGTACTTTGAGGCACATGGTACATGCCAATAATCATCTCCATATACTTATTACACGCAGATTTTACGCACTTTACAGCGACTATTTTTAGGCCCCTTTACAGCCATGTCACAGCAACTCCATAGACTGCATCACTCCACTGCGAAATCAGTAACACTGGCACGGCGCTCTTTGGCCATACCTGGCCCTTGCGCTAATAAAAACCACACATTCATTCGTTAGGGCTTTTCCATGTCCACTTTCTGTTGCTATAATTCCTGAAGAAGGCGTTCATTATTTGCGGCTTATTTTGTTTCGCTAATTCTAGCAACATCTATCCTCTAGTGTTCCTAGAATCGATACCGTAGTTTCCATTTACATGTTCACCAGCCTGCTTTTCCGCAATTTTTGCATTGAAGTCACCCATGAATGCAGTATAGTGAGTTTGCACTGTTCTCATCGTTAATTCAACATGTTCATAAAACTGATCTATTTCACAATCATCGTGACTGGAGGTTGGACATAGGCTTGTACTATACCTCTATTCTATACCTTTTATTAAGCTTTATTACGACTACTGCTACCCTCTTATTAATGGTGTAGAATTCGTCAATGTTGCTCGCTATGCCCTTATGGATTAGAAATCCTACCCCGCGTATCTTCTTATCTGTTGCTTCTTATCTGGCTTCTTATCTAACCTCACTATGGCCATTTATATCCCAAACAATACTTGATGATTCCTCAGAGTCCTGCTAAGCTAGCATCACTCGGGAGGGTTCGCGTATTGCACATTGCCAGGGTGAGTTTCCATTGGCAGCCTGTTCGGATCCAGAGATTCTTAGCACCCTGTGCTGGTATGCGCCGTGCTTAATGAACTGTTTTCACGCCAGCTAGGTTGACTGCGTTCTAGTGACCTGGTATCGCGGTCCCCTTCCCACGGACGTGGTAGCCAGCAGTTATTTTGTTCTGTCTTGCTGCCCACCCTGTAGACCTGCTGGCCAGCTCTTACATCGTGTCTTTTTACCCGTCATGGGAACCTGGTAGCCACGCGTTCTTGGGAACTGACATGCTACTCTCCACGCAGCAGGCTCGAGGACCAGCTATTCTATAGGCCTAGTATCTTGCTTTCCGTATGTAGGACCTGGTGGCTTTTTGCTGCCTGACCTATGGACTTGCTGTCCAGCTGTTGTAGAACACCGAATATATTGCTGGCCGCTCTGAGGACCATGTGATTGGCAGTTTAGCGGCCTGGTGCCTAGATTCTCCCCCTGCGGAGCAGCATGTAGCGGATGTTTGATTCTGTTTATGCTAGTTACATTATAAACATGGCCAGGTGAGTATGCTGGAAGGTTAAATTCTGGGAATTGGCGCCTTTGTTTACTTCATTTCATTCTGCTTGATTTCGCCCATTTCTTTCTATTTAAACACCACCTTCGCAGCAGTAACAGGCGATATAGGTAGCACCCATATCGCAGCTTGCGTTATCCTAGGCTTCCATTTTGCCATTGGCGTCGACTGTGGTTGGACGCGAGATTGCTTACCTGGTTTCCTGAATAGCTTTATCTTGCAGTGTCGGAACGCATCTCACAGCTCATTTTTGGAGACACCCCGAGGTGATTGAAAGGATGCTGGCTGCTCACTTGTCCCCGTGGGTTTTCGTTGAACCAGTGCAGGGGTGGACAGCTGGGCTACGTGCCTCCCGTCAGACTAGATGAGCACAATTTTTGCTGCTGCTGCTTTGAAGTAAGCACTCTGAATGAACTTTTCGTGTAACAGCTGTATGAGATGTGCATTGCGCGCATTTTATCTTAGTACGTTTTCATTTTCCTGCTCGCGAAGTAGGCGTATGGATGGTTGGACAATTGCACTACATCGCTATTTCAGTGCAGCATGTTAGAGAATTTCATGTCAACACGTTCAAAAATTAATCTGTGCGTTCGTTATTGCGGAACGTAATTCAAAACTTGTTGATAGTGTATCCGAGGAATACTGCTTGCATCTTTCTTTGCCGACATTCCGCACTTTCTTTTATTTTTGTCATGGCACCATCGGCGGACAAAAATGCGAATCAGTGATACGCCACGATAAAAATTTGCGAAGAACAGAAAAAACAGATTTCCAACGCACATGATCAAATATATTTGAAGCGAAGCTTTCTATTTAAATGCCATGGAACTAGCGGCAGTGACTACAATTGTTTGATTTCATTCTATGCGACGGCTAAATTCATTCAGTCTTTATGCGCAACCTTCACCTCGTACAATGTTTATATTCGTGCACTGCACCATTCAGAAGCTATACTGAAATACGAACACCAAATCAGGTGGGTGCACAGTGGTAGTCGTCTTTGTAGCCATGTCAAGAGAATGAAGGCGCTGTCTGATGTTTGTGGGCGGAAGAGTGCTGATGACAGGTGCATGCACAGAGGAGAGGGAATCATTTGTAATCGCATGCATTGAGTACATTTGGGGAAATTGTAATCTTGAGCATGCATGGTTTGGCAGTTTTTCGAAGGTGGTCAATGAGGGTCATGTACCCTCTGCTGTGGCGGCTACGTGTTTATACCCCTGAGTATCCGAAGAGCGATGGTTTCACTATGGGAAATAACTTTTTTCGGCGTTGGACAACACACCTGGTTAAAATGAAACAATTGCGTTTGCCTTGCACATGCTGCATTGTTAGTGAGACGGGTCTATCGTCTAACATTGTGTTTCTACCCATGGCCTTTTTTCTTTTCTCTACGATCCTTGAAAGTTTTATTTGTGTGCAATATGACGTGTTTTTTTTAAAGTTCGCTTCCCTTTGCAGCTTTCGGGAACTGTTTTTCCACCTCTTTTGTCCCGTCAAATTAAAGGAGTCAATCGTGAACACCAGTAATCTTGTTACATGTCAAAACCTATATGTATGAGAATAATTATAATCAAAGGCAGAGACATTCTAAGGACAACATTATGTGATAATAACGTTGACCTAACGACGTCATGCTGTCTGTTATCGGTGACGTGACTACTTAACTGCTGTGACAGGAAGATGTTGGAACTCTAAACACGTCCAGCACGTGCGTCGTCATTGGAGATGCTCAAGCAGTAGCACTGGTGAAAGCAGCGGTACGCTAATTAGAATGTTCGTGGTTGCAAACTTCTAAGCGAATAGCTTCTCTTGCCTCTTTTGCCGCTGTTTGTGGCAGGTGTCGGGGTAAATCGTCGGTGGTTGAACTGGGAAAGGAAATTGTTGTTTCGTTGATTGGTTAGTTCGTTCGTTAGTTAGTTTTTAGTGAATTCTTATTTTCCTTCGTTTGTCCGATTGTTCAGTCGTCCTTTAATTCACTCGTTCAATCATCCATTCAGTAAATAGACGGTGTGTTCCTCCGTTTTCTGTTTAGTTTGCCCGTTCACTCATTTGTTCAGTCATTTTTTCGTTTAGTCTTTCGTTCGTTCGTTCTTTCGTTCCTTCCTTCCTTCCTTCCTTCCTTCCTTCCTTCCTTCCTTTGGAAATTATCGTCGATGACCTACGCACGATTTTTTCCCTCTGCGATGTACTTCAGTCATACCGCCGAAGTGAAAGTGACCATAGCGGTCGTATCACTGTCGTTTCTGAATCTTGTGGTTGTCTTGTTCAGCATGTCGCCATTCTTGTATCGACAAACGTGAGTTGCCTTATCATCGTGACATCGTTGCGTGAAACTCTGTCACTGTGTATTTGTCGGATTTAGTGCTTGAATTTTAATGTTATGAATTGAATTGAAGGTTAGGAAGTATGTAGTGTACGAATATAAGAAAAATGGATCCGTGAGATTGAAGTGGCCCCTTTGTGGTGGATAAGCATTGTCTGCGATTACACACTCCACACGATGAAAGCAAACACAATTGCACGCATCGCCGTTACTTATATGGCATTTGATTCCTCGCGTCACTCGATCAAGCTTCTATAAATTCCAGCATATGCTTAGGATCTGTATAATTTGTTCATGTGGAATGCATCAGACATGTTGAAGTGGCAATTTGAGGCAATTGAGACATTGCAAGTTGTAACGCAACGTGACAATATGGCAAGGAAAATTCTACTGAAGACCATGCAATACCATTTTCTACTTCATTAATACTCATATCCGTTCTTGGTTTTTATGAGTCAATTACATGTATCCTGCACATTTTTCCTTTAAAAAGAGCACATCAGATGACATGGAGCGCAAGGATTTAGTATCAGCTCTTTACCTTGCTACTGCAGAAACTACGTTGTCCTAGTCAGTTTTCGACTCCATGTGCTTACACTGTTCGTACGTGCTCGGGAATGTAAAATTGCTGATAGAAATATTTATGACTGGGGCTCGTTGGTAATCTACTACAAACATACTGATAGTGCGAACATGGTCTAATAGAAGCGAGGCATGCAAGCGTAGCACAATCTTCTAGCAAAAAATAAAAAATAATAATAATTGAGAAATATAATGCTATATGTTATATATTCCGAGGTACCATAACTCTTTATGCGATAGCGCACCTAATGACACTATCACGTTCGACAAAACTAACTGGAATATTTGTAATGTAATGCTCCATTGACTTTTATGAGGGGAAATAAAAGATATCTCCTTTTTTTCTCGAGTATTTGTCGCTCAATGTTGCCCAACGTTATCCAGTTGGTTCATTTGGTTACTCGTACCACCCCATTGTGTCTATTAGCGAAAGTGACCGTGAAATGTGAAAAGGAAGCCACATATAAAGGAAAGGAAAACCAGTTGTCCTCGCCAGCAGCCTGTTAATCCAATAACCCCTTTCTTGTAACACCATGTTATATCTGCCAACTTCCTAATTTTATCACATCACCTAATGACGTGCCGTGCTCGATTGCGCTTCCCCTCTCCTGGCACCCATTGTGTAACCCTAATAAACCACCGTTTATCTGCCCTAGGCATTACATTGCCCGCCCAGCTCCGTCTTTTTCTCTTTACTGTCAGCTAGAATATCGGGCTAACCCTGTTGGCTTTGTAATACACATCACCATTTTCCTGTCCCTCAACGTGACGTGCTAATCCCAAAGCTACTCAATATGTTAACACCTACTGAATGCAAAGATTGTACACATTTCAATGATACCGGTAAGCTGCTAGTGATGATTTCGTAATGTGTACCATTGTCGTTCCAGCCGATTTTATTTTGCTGTAAATTTTCTTTCGGTGTTCATGGCTACCTTTGTCTTACGGGCCTTGATATAGGTATTTTTTGACCGATTCTTGTGGCTGGATTCCACAGGCGAATAATTATGCTGTTTCTAGGCAAATGAACATTACCTTATTTTTTCATAATAATATTGAACCTTACTCTTGCATTTTGCGGGCTCGGTATTACGACAGAGGTCATAACTTACGTGTAACGCCAAATCTCATAACAATGAAAAATCTGTTAAGGTTATAACGAATAATTGAATGCTCTTGCAAAACTCGCCTCAAGCACAGCATTCTTTACGTGCATCTCCATAAGTGAAATCTATGACATTCGACAGTAAATCATCAGATATCACGTAGGTAAGACTGCACGCTGCGATAAGCAAACGTCGAATGAGCATAAGCCAAATGTTAGAATATACTCTTAGCGTCCAGTTTTCACGCTTACAGTAATCGCTTAACGATAAAATAACTTGAACCCTTGCATATTAATAATAACAAAGACGACCGAGATGACGTAAAAAAACATAAGGCGGTTGGGTTTGTCATGCGTTAGTAGCGTATGACACCGCTTGTGGTATAACGCAGACAATTGCGGTATCATGCAGTGGATGGCCTATCTCCTTCTGCGCAACCTAGAATTGCGGTTCTTTCGCTTTGCTCTTCCCCTCTGATGATACATAGTATTTGGCCTCGCCTTTTCTTAACAGCTTCGTTTGTTGGGAGTCAGCGCTATGTTTGTGTGCTTCGCTTGCGCTTTCTTTTACTGTCCTTCATTTGTTGGCCATCAGCCTATTAATTACTTGCCATAAAACACCACGAGTCTTGCATTTCAGCTGGCGATGCTGTATATGCGACAACGTAGGTGAAAAACTGTCATCGAGGCGTGGACAGCCAGTAGTTCAATATCTGGAGCGATAATTTCTCCGGCGATCACTTTTGGCGGAGACGATCCCACTGCATCTGTGCATGTATACGGCCGAAAGCGTTTTTGCCACCGTGGCAAGCTCGCGATCTCATGGTGAACAGTGTAGACGTTCAAGGTTTCATGTCCTCTTTCAACGTGTTTCTCACATACGTGTGTGATGTCTTTTTTTTATCGGTGCCAAGAACGAATGGCGCGAGATCGACGTGATCGTGTCTTCCGCGCGTCTGTCGGCCAAAGACGATGCTGCCATTTCCTGCGTCATTGTCAGGTCAAGCGTGGGAGGGAGCACTACAACGGGTGGCCAAACTATGCGATCTGGCCAGGAAGGTGAGCGCATAGAAAGCGTGACATCAAGCGACGTGATCTTTCCATTGTCTTTCGCTGTGACCATTGCCTGTGACACAATTTTACGCTAACTATGCTCGAGTACGCCAGTGCTTCTGTAATTCTTATCAATGAAGTGTGGATAAGGTGCTGTAAATGCTTATTTCAGCATAATCTTTTATTAAGAAACAATCAAGAAAAATGAACTGGAATTATCCAGTGAAGCAGTGCATCAAGAACTGGGAAGGAAGAAAATAGCAGAAGATTAATAGCGCTTTCTGACAAGTGAAAGTTAATGGGAAAGCAGAGTGATAGCATTTCCGTCATTCACAGCATGTATGTGGCACTGCTGTCAAACAAACTTCCAGTTATCTGCCATATATAGCTTTTCTGTCTTTTTTTTACTGTTTTGTGCGTGCGGTTTCAATGCTATATTTACCTATACACAATGTCAATAGTAGTAGTCAAAGAAGTCTTGTCTAGGTACTTCGCTCTTGTATCGCATAACCTCTGGTAAAAATTATATCGGCCCATTAAAGCGTGCCTCACAATGCCCGAGTTACATATTCTATTATTTACAGAATAATTTCATGTGTCATTGCGTACAAGCTGTACTTCAGTCAGTACCTTTGACGACAACCTCGGTCCACTGGGAAGTTCTAGTGACCTGTTGCCTTGTAGCCTGCCCTGTGCACCCGGTAGCCAAGCCTTTTGGTAGGATGGGGTCTGGCAGCACGTCGTGCTGTCTTCGTGGCCAGTTCTTCGAGCAGCCTGGTGTCCTTATGCCCATCCTGTGGATCAACTTACCTGCTGACCTAGTGAGCTGGCATCACGATGCCCACCCTGCTAAGCTGCTCTTCTTCTAACCAGCTGTGGCCAGTCGTCTTGTCGCTGCCTAGGCTTCTGATCCGAAAGTCACGCTACCGTTACGGAATCACAGGTGGCAAAAGTTCTTTCGCAATTACTTTATGAAAAGAAAAAGAACCTTGGACGAGTTAGCATACGCAACTTTAGCGTCTGTGTATACTTCGTTCTTGCTGTTTAATTTCTGCCATTACTTTGTATTTAAAGATTGTCTTCCGTGTAATAACAGGAGATGTAGTCTGAATGGATTTCGTGGTAGATTTTGCGTTGGCTGCCATTTTGCCAATAACAGTGCATGTGATTGCGCGAGTGAGTGGTCACATGCTTTCCTGAATAACTTTAGCCTTTAGCGCGTGAATGCAACTCGTGCCACTTTTCTGAAGATGCCAAAAGTTTGATCGATCGATTCTCGCTGTTTATTAACGTAGGACATCTCGGTGGCTTTTGGTTCAGAGAGCACAGGACGTACAGCCGGGCCAAGTTCCGCTTCCTAGCATACGAGGCAAGTGCAATCCTTGCGACTGTTTTCAATTGATTATACTTAATCAGTCTATGGGGAGGCAACCACGCGAAGTACTTTCCGCTACTTTTTGGTGTAACCGCTTTCTCTATCGTGCTCGTGAAGTTGGCGTATCTGTAGTTAGACAGATGCACTACATCTTTTCATTCAGTGCGGCACATCCTCGAATTCGATGTTGCATACTTGAAATAAATAGTCTCTTCGTTCCTCTCTCCAAAACACAATTCAAAACTTTGATACAGTATTCCGGGAATACTGCAGGCAGGTATACATTTGCAGACGGTTCACGTTGTTTTTCATTCTTTCTCTCATGTAAGCATCAGTGGAGAATAAAGCTGGCTGAATGCATATGTTATAATCTACTTGTAGCGAAGCTTTCTTTAATAGACGCTCTACAATTAACGACGATGTGCTCAATTGTTTGATTTCATCGTATGCAACGTCTAATCGAGGCAATAATTATGCTGAAACTTCTTGTAAAGTTTCAGAATTTTGCGCTACATCGTTCAAAATGATTCTGAAGGGAAAACACCAGATCGGGAGGAAGCACAGCGTGATGCATGTGCGTAGCGATGCGATGAGGACGAAGCCTATGTGTAACGCTTTTCCGTCCCCCTTTCCCTTTCCCCACTGTAGGGTAGCCAACCGGGCTCAGTTCTGGTTAACCTCCCTACCTTTCTTTTATGCATTTTCTCTCTCTTTTTTTGTCGAGGGAAGGACGCTGATGACAGGTGGATGCACAGAGAAGTAGGACGCCTTTGTAATCACGTCTATTCTGGACATGTCCGGGGAAATCGCAATATTGAGAAACCGCATTTGGGCAAATTTGCGTAGACTGTCACCGTGGACTATGTACTCTCTGCTGTGGCGGCTACGTGCTAATGGCCCTGAGTATACGGAGAGTGATCGCATCAGATGGGGACGTAATATTTCTTTGGGGTAGGTAATGGAACCTATAAAATGAGAAATAGCTGCGTTGTCCTTTCCCACGCTGCATTATTAGTGAGACCAGTGTATCTGGCAACATTGGTTCTATCCATGCCTGTGTGTGTGCAATACGTATCGCCTATAGTTTGTTCACTCCTGTTTGTAGCTTTCGGGAACTCCGTTCTCACTTTCGTGGTCGCTTCGAATTTTAGAGGTTCATTGCGGACCAACAATTATAATAGTAACAGCGACATCCTAAGGACAAGATTGCGACACAACGGCGTTGACATGATGGCGTGATGCTGAATATGTTGTTTCTAGGATGACTACTTACCTGCTGTGGCAGGAAAAAGTTGGAACACTATGTAAACATGCACTGCGCGCGCGTCGTCGTTGACGATGATGTTTAAGCAACAGCGGCAGTGAAAGCAGCAGTTCGCTGTAGAAATTTCGTGGCTGCAAACTTCTGAACGAATAGGTTCTTGGTTGCTCTCGTCTGTTTTCGTGGTTGTTCGGTGGTCGGACTCGGCAAAGAATCTGTTTTATTACGCTTATTTATTTATTTGTGTGTTTAAAGATACCTTACAGGTCCCTAGAGTCTTTCTGTAATTGGAGAGACTACACTCAATCATTACAGAATAATTATAACACATATGTGAATATATATACAAAAACACAGTGTAAGAAATGCGCTATCAAGCAGTAATGTGGTGTTAAAATTGTACAATGGACAAACTGAACGTTTTTGAACGCGAGAAGTCACAATATAACTAACAGAATTACAGAGCAGGCGCGACATATTTGACAATAACAAAACAGTATTGAAGGGATAGTAGTGCAGTGATAAAGGGAAATGCAACGAAACATAACACGTTATGTTATGTTGAGTTTGAAAAATGCGTTGTTAGAAGATGCCGGAAATTTTCCTGGTCAATCTCACAAGCGACGACGTTAAAAAGATTGTTCCAAAGGCGAATGGCTCTTGTTAGAGCGGAGTAGGTAAATGAATGAGTCATTCCGTAGATGCACTTGAACTGAGTGTGCAACCGGTATGACCTATAATGAGGAGTTTAAACGGGCATAACTGATGGAGCTGTATTATGGACATATTTATAAAATAATGATAGCAGGGCTATATCACGACGGTCGTGCAATGGCTGTAGTGAGAGATCGAGTTTAATTTGTGTTAAGCTTTTGGTATAGTCGTAACAACGTGAAATAAAACGTCCAGCCCTATTCTGAACATATTCGAGTTTTTCGATCAAGTATTTCTTATGAGGAGACCGGGCGGAAGCGACGTATTCAAGCTGAGGTCGAACAAATGTTAGATAAGCTAGTTTACGAATGCCTTTAGTAGGATTATATCATAAGTAGCCACAACTTAAGAAGAACTTATCATAAGAAGCCACAAAAATAACTTGCCGCAGGCGGTAACCGAACCCACAACCTTCGAAATTCGCGTGCGATGCTCTGCTAATTGAGCTACCGCGGCACCGTTTCCCTATTGTTAAGAATGGCGAGCTGCGAAACAAGATTGCCACACAGTTACGACAGGGCGACACGACGCGCACCTCTCCCTCTCCGTCGCTGCAGCTGGGAGGCGTTCGAAGAAGCGGCCTTTGCGCTGGAATCCGCCGCCTTCCTCCAGCCCCTTCGACATTGTGACGGAACTAGTTCGGTGCGTGAACAATGATTCCGGAGTTCCCCAACGCGGAGCTGATTTGACACGCATGGACAAGCTGCCGCGGGAACGACGTATTTTTGTGCTTCTCACGCTTCGGCGTGGCACGGAACAACGAGCGACCCTCGATCGGCACCGATAGTTCCCGGAACGGCACCCCGCCAACGCCGTCGTCGGGCATCAGAGCGCGGTTGCCTTTGTGTACGTAAACTGATCTGCAGAGCAGCGGCGAGTTGGTGATGAGTAAACGAACAGTCGCCGCGTCGTATGACCGGCGGATCGAGTGTATAAAAACTGTGGTTGTGCGAATGCTGAGGACACTTCTCTTGAGCAGTCATGTTAGACTGAGTCACTTCTCTCATGCAGTCATGTTGGACTGTTACTGTTTTTCTCAAGCAGTCATGTTAGACTGATTTAATTTCTGTAAATAAACCCTTTTTCCTCGTTCTCGATGAGAAGCAGTTCTTCACTTTATCAACGATCTCAGCGTAAATAAGTTGGACGACGGCATGGGCCAGCTACCTCCGAATTCATGCCGTACTCCAATCTTGGCAAAGGACCACGGACGATGGGATTGAGCCCCCAATCCTGACACTATCCACTTTCTTGGGTATCTATGTGTCCTAGTAGAACCCTGGGAGTTCGCACCCTTACGTTAATATGACTATTAAAAATCGGGCCGCCCCTCGGTTAACCCCTTTCTTCTCGTTTATTTGTAGGATTATGCAACTTGCGTCTTATGTATCCTAAAGATTTCGATGCATTGGCGCATATGTATGCAATGTGCGTTGACCACGAAAGAGTCGGACCAAGATATTTATATTGAGTATAATGCAAAATAGTGATGTATTTATGTGATAAAGAAACGTAAATTTTGTATGCTTGCGGCTAAAATAGATAATTTTACATTCAGAAATGTTAAGCTTCCTTAGCAAAGTGTTACACTAAAGATTAAGCTCTGGAACGTTTTGGATCATTGTATGATCATGGGCAAACCTGATGTCACGATATACAATGCTTGTTCGTCAGTTCTTCGTGAAATCGTACTTTGCTTCGTTCGCTCGCCCATCTTGGCTTACATTGAGAATTAGGCAGTTTTTTTGCGACAGCACCTAAATAGTAATGCCACCGATGTCATAGTCACCATCACATAGTCGTCATTTGGCTGTATTTAGATACTTTGATAGTCTTCCGGCTTATCATGCCGGTGTGGTCATTATCTACGTGCCACTGTCACCATGCCGTCAGCGCTGTCGCATCTCAATGTACTCGTTGTTGTACTGTCTTCGTCGCAACCATGTAATGGTTATGTCATAGCCGTCATGTTGGCGCCATAGTCAAGCTTCGTCGCAGTGATAACCGTTGCGGCCGTGTCGCTGTTTTGCCACAGTCACCTTCGTGACATTATCGGAGTATTCGTGTTGTCTTTGGCACCATTACGTTCGCACCATTTTTGTCAGTGTTCAACCTTGTCTAGTTATCGTTCCGTTTTGTTGTCATTGTCTCTTTCTGTTAAACGCGCGCGCGCGCGCGCTCACACACGCACACGCACACGCACACACACACACAGACGCACACACGCACGCGCGCGCATTTACTTAACAAAAAGGATGAAGTATCTGCTAACACAGTGCGGAGATAGTAATTAGGATGTAAGATGGGGTAGCCAGAAAGGCAGCTACCCGCAGAGTAGAGAATAACGTAACCATAACGTAAACCACGAAAACAATATAACATGAGCTGCTTTCAGGAGCACACGCCACTCTTTGCTCAAGATCATCATCATCCTCAGACTAGTTATGCTCACTGCAGGGCAAAGGCCTCTCCCATACTTCTCCAACTACCCCGGTCATGTACTAATTGTGGCCATGTTGTCCCTCCAAACTTCCTAATCTCATCTGCCCACCTAACTTTCTGTCGCCACCTGCTACGCTTCCCTTCCCTTGGAATCCAGTCCGCGACCCTTAATGACCATCGGTTATATTCCCTCTTCATTACATGTCCTGCCCATGCCCATTTCTTTTTCTTGATTTCAACTAAGATGTCATTTACCCGCGTTTGTTCCCTCACCCAATCTGCTCTTTTCTTATCCCTTAACGTTACACCCATCGTTCTTCTTTCCATAGCTCGTTGCGTCGTCCTCGATTTAGGTAGAACCCTTTTCATAAGCCTCAAGGTTTCGGCCCCGTACGTGAGTACTGGTAAGACACAGCTGTTATACACTTTTCTCTTGAGGGATAATGGCAACATGCTGTTCATGATCTGAGAATGCCTGCCAAATGCACCCCAGCCCATTCTTATTCTTCTGATTATTTCACTCTCATGATCCGGATCGGCAGTCACTGCCTGTCCTAAGTAGATGTATTCCCTTACCACTTCCAGTGCCTCGCTACCTATCGTAAACTGCTGTTCCCTTCCGAGACTGTAAAACATTACTTTAGTTTTCTGCAGATGAATTTTTAGCCCCACCCTTCTGCTTTGCCTCTCCAGGTTAGTGAGCACACATTGCAGTTGGTCCTCTGAGTTGCTAAGCAAGGCAATATCATCAGCGAAGCGCAAGTTACTAAGGTATTCTCCATTTACTCTTATCCCCAATTCTTCCCAATCCAGGTCTCGGAATACCTCCTGTAAACACGCTGTGAATAGCATTAGAGAGATCGTATCTCCCTGCCTGACGCCTTTCTTTATTGGGATTTTGTTGCTTTCTTTATGGAAGACTATGGTGGCTGTGGAGCCGCTATAGATATCTTTCGGTATTTTTACATACGGCTCGTCTACACCCTGATTCCGCAATGCCTCCATGACTGCTGAGGTTTCGACTGAATCAAACGCTTTCTCGTAATTAATGAAAGCTATATATAATGGTTGGTTATATTCCGCACATTTCTCTATCACCTGATTGATAGTGCGAATATGATCCATTGTTGAATAGCCTTTACGGAATCCTGCCTGGTCCTTCGGTTGACAGAAGTCTAAGGTGTTCCTAATTCTATTTGCAATTACCTTAGTAAATGTTTGTAGGGAATGGACAGTAAGCTGATCGGTCTATAATTTTTCAAGTCAATGCTCAAGATACATGCACAATTTATAGCGCAGCTTCCTTCACCTACCTTGCCATGCTTGGAGTGAGCACTGCTGCTGCTGGGTCGGCCAGTATCTCGGTGCATGTATTTGTGAATTTGCATGCGAAGGTCATCTGTGCGCCGCATGCAAGTACCAGTGACTGGGCTTATTACTCATGCAGCCGGATCGGCGAAGTAGTGCGAGTAGGCGACCCTTTTTCCCGTAATGAAAAAAATAATTCCTAGATATCATATATGACTAAGTATCTCTAAACGAAAAGAAAGGGGAAAACCGAGGGGCCCGATTTTTATTAGTCATATCATAAGAAGCCAACAAACACTAGCACCGCGGACAGCATGGGGGAAATTACTTGTGCTTAATAAATGAAATAAACGATTTAATATTGGAAATTAAAGTGGATGAAAAAACAACTTGCCACAGGTGGTAACTGAACCCACAAGCTTTGAATTTAGAGTGCGATGCTCTACTAATTGAGCTACCGCGGCACCGTTTCCCCATTCACTTTCTTGGGTATATATGTGTCCTAGTAGAACCCTTGGAGTTCGGGCCCTTCCGTTAACCTCCTTGCTTCTCGTTTATTACTTAACGCGGGTCTCGCATCCGGCAGCATTGATGACTTCAGGTAGCATGTGTGGGTTTATTGACCAGTTGCCTTCACGCAAAAAAGATAACGTTCACGTGACGCCTGCGGCATAAAGGAACGTTGCACGTCCGCCGCCAAGGTCTGTGAGTGGCGGCGCTGGCTAACACTCCCAGGGTTCTATTAGGACATACAAATACCCAAGCAAGTGGAGGGGGAAATGGCGCCAAGGTAGCTCAATTAATAGAGCATCGCACGCGAAATGCGAAGGTTGTGGGTTCGGTTCCCACCTGCGGCAAGTTGTTTTTTCATCCTCTTTAATTTTCATTAATTTATCGTTTATTTCATTTATTAGGCACAAGTAATTTCCCCTATGCTTTCCTTGCTGTCAGTGTTTGTTGGCTTCTTATTATATGATTAAGTGTCTCTGATGCACACAGATGTCATCATGAATTAACGCCTGATATTCAAGTTACTCTTTAGTGCCCTTGACATTCTTTGAATAAGCCATTCCGAATGTTCCACTGGGTTTGTGCCAATTCATCGCCAGTCCTGTAGTATGGTTATTTACCACTATCGACACATCAGTTACATAATCCTAAATGTGTCTAAACATGTTTCATACTTCTCTGTGTACATACTTGTCATCGCCATTCTTGCTGCGGCAAACATAACTTGCATTTATCCTCGTGTCATTGCTGTGTAGGCATCTGACTGTGTGAATTTTTCTGATTTAGTGTTTGAATTTAGGCATATTTTATGAACCGCGTAGTCTACAAATATACAAAAAATTGCATGAGACTAAAGTTATGACATCTGTAATGGATTAACATTGTGTTAGTTTACACGCTCCATACGATCAATATGAACACGCATCGACGTTAGTTGTATAGGATTCGCTTGCATACTTCATTTAAGCTTCGAAGAATTACAACAGATGTCTGGCATTTGCATAACTTTGTTTTATGTGACACACATAAGACATTTAGAAGTGCTAAGTTGGGCCAGATGAGACAGGTTCTACTACAGCGTGGTGATACGAGAAGCAAAATTATACTTCGGTCCATCCGTTGACATCGTGTACTTCATCGTGTTTCATATGCCCTGTTGGTTTTTTATAAGTCCGTTGTTTATGCTGATGGGCTGCGCAATCATTGGTTCCTGGTTTTAACCTTGCTACACCATATAACAAGCTATCATGCTCAATTGTGGACTCCATGTACTTACAGTGTACTTGTACTTGCCTTCTTGTTGCTGACAAGAGAATTTACGACATTGGCTTGTTGGTAATATGGCAAATATATACTGATTGTGCGTAAAAGACCTAGTAGAAAGGAAGCGCGCGAGCATATCATGATCTTCTAACAAAATAAATCAAGAACAGGACAAACATAGTGTTATATGTCACCCTTTTCGAGACACCATAACCCTTTACGCTGTAGCGCAACTAATGCCGCGCTCACGCACGACAAAATCCAACTGGCTCATATGTAATGTATCGTCCCATTGGGGCCTTTAAAGGATAATAAATATGTCCTTTCTTGTTGAGTATTTGTCCGTTAACTTTGTTGTTTATTTCCCAAACTTATCGCGTTGGTTCGTCTGGTTACCTATTCCACTTCCTTGCGTCTATCAGTGAACGGGACAGTAAAAAGTTCAACAATAATAAAGGTAGCCGACCTCAAGGAAAAAATAAAGCCGTCAACCTCATCATCAGCAGTTTCCGAGCATGTCATCTTGCAGGAAGTTCCAATCACCCTTGATTTTTGTGAGCTCACTTTATCTTATGCCGGCCAAAGTTCTATTTTTATCACGCCACCTAATTGCCTGCCGTCCTCGATACCACTTCCTTTCCCTTCCAAGGTTCCAAGATTTTCCTTCCAAGGTTCCAAGTTGGCTCTAAGGCCTTTAGCCAATAAGTTAACACCCCCCCCCCCCAATAAAAATAATTTTACACATTTCAAAGATACCGGTAATTCTCCATTCACGATATCGTAATGCGTGCCGTATGGGTTCGAGCAGATTTTATTTTCCTGTGGATTGTCTTCCGATGATCACGGCTTCCATTGACTGATTTGATTGGCCTTGATATGCGTTTTCTCTCACCGATTCTCAAGACTGACTACCAAAAGGGATTAGACATCCTGTTGCTAGGCAATTAAACATGATTTAAGTCTTCTGCATATCAAAATACAACCATGCTGTAGCATGTTGTCGGATCGGTCTTACCATACATGTCATACTTAACGAGTAACACGAAAGCTTATTATAGAAAAAAAAAGTTGCACAGCCCAATGATATACATATGGTAATTTCGGCGCCAAAATTCTGGTCGGGTTATAAAAAAAAAAGATTGATCCTTGTATCAAAACTCCCCTCAAGCACCGCAGTCCCTACCAGGCATGGGCACCCGCCGTGGTTGCTCAGTGGCTATGGTGTTAGGCTGCTGAGCACAAGGTCGCGGGATCGAATCCCGGCCACGGCGGCCGCATTTCGATGGGGGCGAAATGCGAAAACACCCGTGTACTTAGATTTAGGTGCACGTTAAAGAACCCCAGGCAGTCGAAATTTCCGGAGTCCTCCACTACGGCGTGCCTCGTAATCAGAAAGTGGTTTTGGCACGTAAAACCCCATAATTTAATTTTTTTTACCAGGCATGGGCATAGATGCAGTCTATCACATTCGACAATCGGTCATCGGACATGAAGTGAGCAAAACTGCAGGCTGCGTTAAGCAAAGGTCCAATGAGAATCAACCAAATGTTAAAATATACTGTTGCGTCCAGTTTGCATGCTTACCCAGTCGCCGTAATATAGGAAAAATTTGAAGCTTGCATATGAATACGCATATATTTAGACCAGAGTAATGAGGTAGAAAACATTACGGTTGAGTTTGAGATGCGTTAGTAGCGTGTGGCACCGCTTGTGCTGTCACGTCGGGAGTTACGGTATCATGGAGTGGATGAGGCCCTTATGCGCATCCTAAAACTGCGCTTACTTCGTTTCGTTTCTCCACTATGATGACATACAGCATTTTTACTCGCCTTTTCCACAACGATTCATTTGTTGAAAGTTGGTGCTATGTTCGTGTGCTTCGCTTGCGCTAGCCTGTTTTTCTTTTACTGTACATAACTCACTGGCCATCAGACTAATTATGTCAGGCCATGAAATACCACGGGCCATACCATTGCACGTGAGGTGGCTTTGCTGTATATGGGACTATGTAGCTGTATAACTGTCATCGAGGCGCGGTCGGCCAGTAGTTCGGAAGCAACATCTGGGTTTATAACTTTCGGAGGTGATCACCCCCAGTGTGTGCGAGTATACGGCCGAAAGCGTTTCGGGCTGTGTGCCCAGTTCGCTATCTGATGGCGTACAGATTAAATTAAGGTTCCGTGCTCTCATCTCTTCCAGCGTGCTTTTCACATACGTGATCACTGTCTTTTTTTTCACAGGGAACGAACGGCACGAGATCGTCATGTTCGTACCGTGCACGGACGTGCGGTGGCAAAGAGGATGCTGCCGTTTCGTGCGTCATCGTGAGGCAAAACCTGGGAGGCAGCACTGGGTCGGACAGCAAGAGTCAAGCCAGCCAGGTGAGCGCTTCGCAGACGTGACATGTTGCGTCGTGATATTTCCATTGCCTTTTGCACTGCCAACGTTATTGCACATAAAAGGATTTCACACAACTAAATTCGAATAATTTTGATTTTGATAACGCGACTTGAGTGAACAGGAGCGGGTTGAGATACGAACAGCCTGTAGCCTGATATTTTTTTTCCGCGATAGCTAATTTGTGCAAATTCCTTTATCAATCGTGCAAGTTAGTGTCGGCACATGTTCAATTGCAGAGGGCGTAATGTATGCGTCGACATTTATCTTTTCAGTAAAGTGAAGGAGCAGGAGCGCGTCGAGGTTCTAATGCGCTATAGGCTGATGTTTTTTTACCACAACAACTCATTTGGGCAAATTAGTTTTTCCGTCATGTCAATTACCGTGAGTGTAATTGCGTTCGTTGAGGCAGTGTTGTATGCATCCATGTGAGCTTTTCCGAGATTTGAGTGGACAGTAGCCCGTGGAGATTGGAAAAGGCTATAACCTTGCATTTTCTTTTCGCGGTAGCAAATCTGTCCGAATTCGTTTATCAATCATTTAGATTGGTTTCAGTATATGTGCTTATGCGGCGGGCCGGATTTATGCGTCAATATTCAGGTGTTCACAGAAGTGCGGGTACATGAGCGCGGTGAGGCTTTAATAGGCTATATGACCACAACACATTTAGGGAATTGTTTTTTTCGATCACGTAAGTCACTGTGAGTGTAAGTGCGTTTGCTGCGGCAGTGTGTATGCATCAAATTTGAGCTTTTCAGAGATTTGATTGAACAGCAGAGCGTTGAGAATCGAACAGGCTATAGCTTTGCGTTTTTTTTCCGCGTTAACTAATTTCTCCAAATTCGTTTATCAATTGTTTAAATTAGTTTCAGTATATGTGCATATGTAGGGACTTAATGTATGCGTTGGTATTCAGGGATTCAAATTTGTGTGGAAGCAAGAGCGCATTCTGGTTCTAGTGGGCTATGGGATGATGTTTCTTACTATATAACCTAGTTTCAGAAAATTGGTTTTTCAATCATGTTAGCTAGTACAAGTGCAATTGCGTTTGCTGAGGCTGTTTTGTATGCACCCAATTTTAGCTTTTCAGATATTTGACTGAACATTAGAGCGTTGAGATTCGAACAGGCTATAGCTCTGTTTTTTTTCCGCGCTAACTTATCTGTCAAAATTCGTTTATGAATCGTTCAAGTTAGCTTCAGTATATGTGCATATGCAAGGGGCTTAATGTATGCGTCGATATTGATGGTTTCAGATTTGTGTAGAAATTAGAGCGCGTTTTGGTTCTAATGGGCTATAGGATGATTTTTCTTAACACAAAACCTAGTTTCGGAAAATTCGTTTTTCAATCATGTAAGCTATTGCAAGTGCAATTGCTTTTGCTGAGGCAGTTTTGCATGCATCCAGCTTGAGGGTCTCAGAGATTTTAGTGAACAGAAGTGTCTTGAGATTTGAACAGGCTATAGCACGGCGTTTTTTTCCGGGGTAACTTATTTGACCAAATTCGTTTATGAATCTTTTAAGTTAGCTTCAGTATATGTGCATATGCAAGGGGCGTAATGTATGCGTCGATATTCAGGGTTTCACAGAGGTGAGGATACATGAGCGCGTCGAGGGTCTAATAAACTATAGGGTGATGTTTTTTACCACAACAACTCATTTGGCCAAACAGTTTTTTCAGTCATGTAAGTTAGCGTAGGTGTAATTGCGTATGCTGAGGCAGTGTTGTATGGATCATATTTGAGCTTTTCATTGATTTGACTGAACAGCAGTCCATTGAGATTCGAACAGGCCTTGAGCCTGTTCAGGCTTTGAGCCTTGTGTTCTTTTCCGCGGTAACTAAATTGTTCAAATCCTTTAATAAATTGTTTTAGATTCAGTATATGTGCGTATGGCAGAGGCTCACTGTATGCGTCGATATTCAGATTTTCACAGAAGCGACGATACAGGAGCGCGCCGAGGTTCTAATGAATTGTGGGCTGAAGTTTTTAACCACAACTGATTTAACCAAATTCGTTTTTCAATCGTATAAGTTAGCGTGAGCGTAATTGTGTTTCCTGAGGCAATGTTGCACGGATCCAATTTGAGCTTTTCAGACATCTGAATGAACAGCAGTGCGTTGAGATTCGCACAGGCTAAGGTTTTTCGATTCGAACAGGCCTTGCGTTTTTTTCCGCGCTAACTGATTTGTTGATATCCTATTATAAATCGTTTAAGATAGATTAGTATATGGTGCGTATGGAAGGGGCTCAGTGCATGCGTCGATATCCAGATTTTCACAGAAACGAGGATACAGGAGCGCGTTGAGGTTCTAAAGAACTATGGGTTAATGTTTTCTACAACTAATTTGGCCAAATTGGTTTTTCACTCGAGTAAGTTAGCGTGAGTGTAATTGCGTTAGCTCAGGCAGTGTTGTTTGCATCCAACTTGAGCTTTTCAGAGATTTGAGTCAACACCAGTGCGTTGAGATTCGAACAGCCTATAGCCTTGCGTTTTATTTCACGGTAACTAATTCGACCAAATCCTTTTATAAATCCTTTAAATTAGTTTATGTATATGTGTCGATTGAAGGGGCCCAATGTATGCGTCGATGTTCAGGTTTTCACAGAAGTGAGGGTACAGGAGCACGTCGAAGTTCTAATGAACTATCGGCTGATGTTCTTACCACAACAACTAATTTGGCCAAATTGGTTTTTCAATCTTGTAAGTTAGCGTGAGTGTAATTGCGTTTTCTTAGGCAGTGTTATATGGATCCAATTTGAGCTTTTCAGAGATTAGAGTGAACAGCAGTGCGTTGAGATTCGAACAGGCTATAGCTTTGCGTTTTATTCCGCGGTAATTATTTCGTCCAAATCCTTTTATAAATCGTTAAGGTTAGCTTCAGTATATGGTGCGTAGGGAAGGGGCTCAATGTATGCGTCGATGATCAGGTTTTTACATAAGTGAGGGTACAGAAGCGCGTCAAGGTTCTGATGAGCTATGGGGTGAAGTTTTTTACAACTAATTTGGCCAAATTGGTTTTTCAATCAGGTTATTTAGCGTGAGTGTAATTGCGTTTGCTCAGGCAGTTTTGTTTGCATATAATTTGAGCTTTTCAGAGATTCGACTGAACAGCAGTGTGTTGAGATTCTTTGCGTTTTATTCCGCGGTAACTAATTCGTCCAAATCCTTTTATAAATCGTTTAGGTTAGCTTCAGTATATGTGCGTAATGAAGGGGCTCACTTTATGCGTCGATGTTCAGGTTTTCACAAAAGTGATGGTATGGGAGCGCGTCGAGGTTCTAAAGAACTATGGGCTGATATTTTTTAACACAACTGTGTTGTATGGATTCAATTTGAGCTTATCAGAGATTTCATTCAACAGCGGTGTGTTTAGATTCCTTGCGTTTTATTCCGCGGTAACTAATTCGTCCAAATCCTTTTTAAAATCGTTTAAGTTAGCTTTAATATATCTGCGTATGGAAGGGGCTCCACGTATGCGTCGATGTTCAGGTTTTCAAATAAGTGAGGGTACAGAAGCGCGTGGAGGTTCTAATGAACTGTGGGCTGATGTTTCTTACCACAGTAACTAATTTGGCCAAACAGGTTTTTCAATCCTGTAAGTTAGCGTGAGTGTAATTGCGTTTGCTCAGTCACTCTTGTTCGCATCCAATTTGATCTTTTCAGAAATATGAGTGAACAGCAGTGCGTAGAGATTCAAACAGGCTATAGCTTTGCGTTTATATCCGCGGTAACTAATTCGTCCAAATCCTTTCATAAATTGTTTAGGTTAGTTTGAGTATATGGTTCCTATGGAAGGGGCTCAATGTATGCGTCAATGTTCAGGTTTTCACAGAAGTGAGGGTACAGGAGGGCGTCGAGTTTCTAATGAGCTATGGGCTGATGTTTTTAACACATAAACTAATATGACTACACATATTAACACATAAACTAATATGGACAAATTGGTTTTTGAATCATGTAAGTTACCGTGAGAGTATTTGCGTTTGCTCAGGCAGTCTTCTTTCCATCCAAATTGAGCTTTTCAGAGATATGAGTGAACAGCAGTGCATTGACATTGAAACAGGTTATAGCCTAGCGTTTTATTCCGCGGTAAATAATTCGTCCAAATCTTTTTATAAATCGTTAAGGTTAGCTTCAGTATATGGTGCGTATGGAAGGGGCTCAATGTATGAGTTGATGTTCAGGTTTTCACATAAGAGAGGGTACAGAAGCGCGTCGAGGTTCCAATGAACTATAGGCTGATGTTTTTTACAACTAATTTGGCCAAATTGGGTTTTTAATCTTGTGTGGTAGTGTGAGTGTAATTGCGTTACCTGAGGCAGTGTTGTGTGGATCCAATTTGAGCTTTTCAGAGTTTTGATTCAACAGCAGTGTGTTGAGATTCCTTGCGTTTTATCAGCGGCTACTAATTCGTCGAAATCCTTTTATAAATAATTTAAGTTGGTTTCAGTATGTGTTCGTATGGAAGGGGCTCAATGTTTGCGTCGATGTTCAGGTTTTCACACAAGTGAGGGTACAGAAGCGCGTCGAGGTTCTAATGAAATACGGCCTGAACTGTTTTACAACTAATTTGGCCAAAATTGTTTTTTCAATCAGGTTAGTTAGCATTAGTGTAATTGAGTTTGCTCTGGCAGTCTTGTTTTCATCTAATTTGAGCTTTTCAGGGATTTCACTGAGCAGCAGTGTGTTGAGATTCCTTGCGTTTTAATCCGCGGTAACTAATTCGTCCAAATCCTTTGATAAATCGTTTAAGTTAGTTTTAGTATATGTGCGTATGGAAGGGGCTCAATGTTTGCGTCGATGTACAGGTTTTTCCAGACATGAAGGTACGGGAGCGCGTCGAGGTTCTAATTAATTATGGGCTGATGTTTTAACGCAACTAATTCGGCCAAATTTGTTTTTCAATCTTGTAAGTTAGCGTGAGTGTAATTGCTTTTTTGGGGCAGTATTGTATGGATCCAATTTGAGCTTTTCAGAGATTTGAGTGAACAGCAGTGCGTTGAGATGCAAGCAGGCTATAGCTTTGCGTTTTATTCCGCGGTAACTAATTCCTCTAAATCCTTTTATAAATAGTTTAAGTTTGTTTCAATACATGTGCGTATGGAAGGGGTGCAATGTATGCGTCGATGTTCAGGTTTTCAAGAAGGTCAGGGTACTGGAGCGCATCGAGGTTCTAATAAACTGTGGGCTGATATTTTTTAGCCCAACAACTAATTTGGCCAAATTGGTTTTTCGATCATGTAAGCGAGAGTGAAGTTGAGTTTTCTGAGGCAGTGCTGTATGGATCCAATTCGAGCTTTTCAGAGACTTGATTGAACAGCAGGGGTCTTGAGATTGTTTGCGTTTTATTGCGCGGTAACTAATTCGTCCAAATCCTTTTATAAATTGTTAGGTTAGTTTCAGTATTTGTGCGTATGGAAGGGGCTCCATGTATGCGTTGATGCTCAGGTTTTCACATAATTGAGGGTACAGAAGCGCGTCGAAGTTGTAATGAACTGTAGGCTGATGTTTTTTACCACAGCAACTAATTTGGCCAAATTGGTTTTTCAATCGTGCAAGTTACTGTGAGTGTAATTGCGTTTGCTCAGGCAGTCTTCTTTCCATCCAATTTGAGCCTTTCAGACATTTGAGTGAACAGCAGTGCGTAGAGATTCAAACAGGCTATAGCATTACGTTTTATCCCGCGGTAACTAATTCATTCAAATCCTTTTATAAATCGTTTAGGTTAGTTTCAGTGTATGGGGGTGCGTATGGAAGGGGCTCAATGTATGCGTCGATGTGCAGATTTTAACAGACGTGAGGGTACACGAGCGCATCGAGGTTCTAATGAACTATGGGCTGATGTTTTATACCACAAAAACTAATTCGGCCAAATTGGTATTTTTTAATTATGTAAGTTAGCGTGAGTGTAATTGCGTTTTCTGGAGCAGTGTTGTATGGATCCAATTTGAGCTTTTCAGAGATTGGAGGGAACAGCAATGCGTTGAGATTCAAACAGGCCACAGCCTTGCATTTTATTCTGCGGTGACTAATTCTTCCAAATCGTTTTGTAAATTGTTTAAGTTAGTTTCAGTACATGTGCGTATGGAAGCGGATCAAGGTATGCGTCGATGTTAAGGTTTTCACAGAAGTGAGGGTAAAGGAGCGCATCGAGGTTCTAATGAACTGTGGGCGGATGTTTTTTACCACAACTAATTTGGCGAAATTGGTTTTTCAATCATGTAAGTTAGCGTGAGTGTAATTGCGTTTGCTGAGGCAGTGTTGTATACATCTAATTTGAGCTTTTCAGAGATATGTAAGAATAGAAATGCGTTGAAATTCGAACAGGCTTATAGCCTTGCGCTTTTTTTCCGCGGTAAATAATATTTGTCAATAATTCGTTTGTCGATTGTTTGAATTAGTTTTAGCATATGTCCATATCCAAGGGGTTAAATTTATGCGTCAATATTCTGGTTTTCATAGAAGTGAGGGAACAGGAGCGAGTCGAGGTTCTATGGGCTATGGGCTGATGTTTTTTACCTTAACTATTCATTTGGGCTAGCAGGTTTCTCTATTACGTAACTTACCGTGAGTGTAATTGCGTTTGCTAGGCAGTGTTTTATGCATCTAACTTGAGCTTCCTAGAGATATGAGTGAAGAGCAGTGCCTTTAGATTCGAACAGACTATACCCTGATATTTTTTTTCCGCGATAGTTAGTTTGTGCTAATTCGTTCATCAGTTGTGTTAGTTTCAGTAGACGTGCGTTTTGAGGGGGCGTGATGGATGCCTCGACTTTGAGCTTTTCAGACATGTGAGTGAAGACGACTGGGCTGAGGTTCTGACGGGCTACAGGCTGATTTTTTTTGCACGATGCGAAATTTCCCGAAATTTGTTTATTAATCATGGAAGTTAGTATCTCTATCGGTGCGATTGTTCCGCCTATGACATAAGCGCTCTTGGAGACTCCATATAATCTCTCTTGTAAATAAAAGAAAGGGCACGGCGCAGTGCTGGAACCAGGTGGAATTGGAAGGGTGACCCGACTAGCAAGCCAGTGTGTCGTAGCACATTTTTTGTTGCCGTTCCTCTCACATACGCAAAGCATGTTATCTTTTGTTTTATTTCGTTCATCGCTGCTGTGGACGGTCGGCACGAGATGTACGTGGTCGTACGGTGCACCCAGCTGTCCCGTAAGGTCGAAGCCAGCGTTTGGCGCTTGATCGCAGGTCAAGCATGGGAGGAAGCACCAGAGGCAAGTATACGATATACAGCAGAAAGGTGAGCTTGTCTAACGGGGGATTTTTCTCCTGGTACTTTTTCCGATGCGCTCTTCTCTTGAAGGTTAATTGCCTGTAACATCACAAGCTCAATACTCGCGCAGCCAGCTCAGGGTCACCAGGTTTACTGCGGTGTGCAAAGTCTACTGTAAGGTCTGCTATGCATCCTTGCTTCGCCCTAGCCTCATTAAGGGGACATGTCCTTTCTTTCTGAACATGCAATAAACTGCCCGTGTACTCCTAGTGCCTCATTTTGGTTTGTAATGAACTTTCAAACGTGCGGTAATATCAGTGAAATTTAGTAATATTGTGACTATATTGGGATGTAAAGAGCGCTTTATATTAACGGTCAGCACGGAAATTCCTTTACTGAGAAGTGTTCGAAAGGTATTGCGTATTCACTTAATTTCGCTTCTGACACAATTCCATTCGTATCTGATTCAGACATGAAAATTGCTGCTCCCACTACTCTTGTGCAATTGAAACACAAGCAAAATAGTGAATGAGGAAGATGAGGACGATTGTTATGATCGTCCTACAAAACATAGGAGGCGCCTACCGTGCTCATTCAAAGCTAGTGGAAGGACTCCATGTGACCGCTTGCGCCGCTTCCTTCCAGTGACGCTCGTTTTTACAGGCACATCTTTGAACAATTGGAAGCACCGCAGTTGTACGGTAGTTGTAAGACGTTTTCTTGAATGACGGACAAGGAAAGTCCATGTAGAAGTATGGAAGCAGGTTACATCGTTTGGTGTGGTACATCAAACGACCCGTAGATATTACGGCCAGTGAAATAAGGAAATCGAAAATATTTGTATTTAACTTGATCTGTTTATTTTGGCCACTTAGCTCAATTGAAATTATGAAAAAGTTTAGTCCCTTCTAAATAATGCCGGGTGCTTGTGTCATTCAACTACAGTGCGCCATTCTTATAAGTTTTAATACTCCGCGCAATCTATATACACTGTATGCCTTTCATGTGCAGCGAGAGAAGCCTGAATTTACACCTAGAAAGTTTGCTGGTAGACAAACCTTACATTTCAACCAAAAGTTATGATGACATTGAGGGAAGACTTCATTTTTACGCCGTCTGCTGCATCAAAAGAGTGAATGCTCATTATGAGTGATCAGGACCAAGTTCGATTCACAAGGCTACTACAGACAGTCAGTAGGTATGTAAGCGAGAACGGCATGTATGTATTAGCATGTATGTTATAGCATACATGCTAATATCAACAAGAATGTTTAGTGAGATTCAGACTTGATTAGTCTTATTCAATAAAATAAAACCCTATTATAGCAAAGTTAGAGAGGGGAACATAATTGCTTCCTCATATACATTACTTCGCCTTATCAATTATTGAAGATACTGCACCATGTATCTCTCAGAGATTTCTAAGGGAATTTCAGTTATTTCGTTAGATCCATTGTTTCGTTATATCCCTTTTTGCTATAATAAAGCTTTACTTATTCCTTTTGCCCCCGATGATTGTATTCAGGTTCAACGGTATATGCTGAGGTACTGGCTAGCATATTCTCACTTGTTTTCAATTATACTACCATTGAATTCATCGTGCACTAGTCAGGGCGAAGGAATCTCCCAGGAATCTCTGATTAGTGCTGCCTTGCTCCATTTTTTGTCACCCATTTTGTAATTCTAATCGTTCACCAGTTATCAACTCCACTCATTAGAAGGCATGCCTAGATCCATTGTTTCTTAATGTCAACCAGAATATCGGCTATCCCATTTTGCTTTCCTATTCACAGCGCGCTCTTCCTGCGTCTTAGCGTTAAGGCTAACATATTCCGCTCCATCGCTTGGCGAGGTCTTTAGCTTGTTCTCGAGCTTCTTTGTTAGCCTCCAAGTTTCTGCCTCATATGTTCGCACCAGTGTAAATCAATGATTGTAAATTTTTCTTTTCAACGACAGCGGTAACCTCCTAATTAATATTTGATAATGCCTGCCATATACACAACCCATTTTTATTTTCGTGTAAATTTCCTTCCCATTGTCAGGCTCGCCCGTCAGTAACTGACGTGGATAAACGTAACGCAGTAGATACTCTAGAGGCTGACTGGGGATCATGAATTCTTGTTTCCTTGCAACGCTGCTTAGCATCATCTTTATGCCCTGCATAATAATCGTTAACCCCATGCTTGCACTCGAACTGGTAAAGACGCCTTATTGCTTCACTGTCATATTCATGCAAGCAATGTGGATAACTTGCGTACCTATTGTAATCTGTACGCAGTACTTCAGTAGGGCATAACGTGACTGTCTTCTTCGCTCATGGTGCCTACACGTGAAGGCGCAGTTTACTTTTGTTTATTTTGGGCTAGCTGTGGCAGGAAAAAAGTGCAAACAGCTGCTCTGGGTTAAGTAGCACCCTCTGGTGATGCATAGCTGCAGTCGGATGAAAGGTTGAGCTCAGAATAACACACTTCTGCTCTAAATATAAGGTTACAAAGCTAGAGGGCATCTGTTTTGAAACTTTCCAGCATTCACTCAAATGACTCTGAATACCTTTCAAAACACTCTTGCAGAATTTATACCGTTTCAACACCTAATCTGCATGTTTCTGTGGCAATTAGGAAAGAATGTCGTGAACTACTTTTCTGAGCTTGTCATTCTCGGTCCTATTCTGAGCTTCACAATGTTTTGCAAGTACTCAACTTCGTAAATCACAATTTCAGGTACCATGAGCGTAAATTAAAGCGTGAACAATTCTTAAACTGCTCCGACGTATTGTTCCGTTTCAAGTTCAATTGCATTTGTAAATGTGGTTTCCATTGAAACTCTAAAGCGTAGACTGGGGACATGCTTAAAATCTGGGGCTACAGGACAATTAGATTCCATGCAATTGCTTTTTACAGGTGTTCGAAGCAGGTATGTTAAGGTCACCTTTCTATTTGTCCTGATCGTACAGTAATTAAAATATGAATTAGTTATAGCCCATTTGGAAAAATATTGGCCCTCTGTTTACGCTATCAAATTGCTAGATGCATATGAAATGTTTCGTTAAGCTAGCTTGATGTGTGCCTTGCAGTAGGAGCAGCTCAGGAGCATTCGTTTGTGCATCAGAAACCACATACTGCGCTTTCGGCGAAAACTTTGGCTACCTTTACAAAGCAGTGTGTGCCTTTCGCATTTCAATATTTCAGATATTCAGAGCTGTTTCTTATAAGAGTATCCATAATAATATGTGGCCTAAATGTTCTGGATAGAATGGTCCTGCATAGAGCTTAGAGGAGCTTACCTAGAATGCTTTTTAGTTTGGACTGTACTCATTCGATCTAGCAAGATGTGCGTCACAGCTCCTTTCTCGGTACAGTAGAGTACAGTACGCTACACAAAGCTTGCACGCATTGCCGCTTATCTTGTTGTTGCGAAGTTTAAGGAATTCTCTCATCTTTGATGCTGCCCGGTACATTCAGCTCATGAGTAGCATCCCTTTCTTATTGTGGAATAGCGTTTGCGATAGAAAAGTAGCGTGTTTAGAGTGTTAAGCAAAGAAGTGTACGCAAGATTGATGGCGGTTATCGTTGGGAGATGACGTAGGCCCCAAAAAACCGATTAAAAAGAACTTGGCATTTAGCAAAAGTTTGTTCCTTAAAAGAAGATGTCGATTGGGAGAGAGAAGGGGAAGTCCTAACGGAGCTTGGTAGGCGACCCCACACTGAAGAAGGTGGAAAGAGAATGAAGAGAAAAGATCACGTTTTTGGAGTTATAGAGAAGTGTTCATCCCCGAGATAGTCACAAGTGGTCATACAGGCTGGTGTAATTAAAAAGAACGCAGCAGTGTCTTTGTAGCCCTGCAGATAGCAGGCGCACGAGGCCACGGGCCGAATTCTGTAAAGGGTCTGTCATCTAAGTGCCCGAAAGCTGTCCGAAACGCAGTCATCTGATCTTCGTATGTGGGGAAGTCGCATAACATATGTTTGGTGGTTTCCTCAAGGATAGATCTGCAGCAATTGGCACTCTTCACCATTCCAACGAGGAATAAGTATGCGTTAGTGAAAAAAAAACTATATTCAGGTGGCATATTAATGCTTCTTCCTGTTGGTTAAAACCCGGTGGAAACTGTAACTCTGCGTCCGTTCTTTACGGTGGTATCAGGCCTCACCTCGAGCGAATGTGCCTCTCGGGCAGCTTTCTCGACACATTCATTGCAGTGGTGCTGCAGCGCCCAGGCAGCCACTGAAATAAAATGCCGTGTTGTCTGTGCACCGCAGCATGGTAGCTTGGGAGCTCATATATTATATATATATATATATATATATATATGAGCAGGAAGTGAGCCTGCCATGTACGCCATCGTTTTTCTTTTTCTTAAATATTATAAGAGAATTTCAACATTTAAAAAAGTTTATTATCACAATTATAGCTCTGTGCCTCGGCAATTAAAATATCACAATATTGTAAACTGCACATTACAGTACATTGACAGCGACACAAAGTATGTACTATACACTACTTTCAATTAAAATACTAAATTGTAGTGGTCTGCGAATAGCAATGTTTGAGACCGACTTGAATACGAATAAGATGATGTCAAAAGCGAGTCGAATCGAATACTTTTGGACCAGTTATCTTATAATGAACAGCCGTTATCCCAATTAGTATACAAGGATGTAAGGATGTTCACATTCCACTAATAAAGTTAGGAAGTTTCTGTCGTTACATAGTCTGTTATAAACCAGTGATTTTAAAAGCGAAAGTGAAACATCAGGGGGCACTCAATTGGTTTCTTCGCATGCACAGAGTGCGAATAATCGTTGTACTTCCTGTAAAGTTTGGCTGACAAAGTGACGTAGCCTGGTGCGCTACCCAATTTCTCAGGTTTTATTACTACACTACCGCTCTGTACATTCGAATGCCGGTTGCTGCATAGCTCGCTGGGGATTAAGATCGGAGCACGGCAGCACCGGAGGTCGAGGATAGGAGAGAGCTCGCGCATTGGCCCGCGTCACGACGGACGTTAGTCGGAAAGAGAAGTGTGTCGGAGACGGGAGAGGGCCGCGGGGGGGGAGAGGAGCGCGTGCGTTGCAATGCACATGTGTTGCCAAACGTGCATGTGCTCTCGCGCGAGAACTTCATGCCGTTTGAAGGTTAACCCATTGCGGCCGGTTGCCTAATTTGTATGAAGTGTGCTGTAGATCAGCTGCAGTGGTCGGCGCTAGGAACCGGTGTCGGTAAATTTCGTCTTCCCGCGTTCCGTAGCCTTGACTCTACATCAAACTGTGCGCAAATTCTCCAAAACTGAGTAAAACATGTGATAAGCGTTTATTTGTGCCGGAACGACTTGCCAGCTCTTTCAAATACTCTTATTTTTAATTTTAGACAGTTGCAGAGCAGCGGGCTCACCACAAGTGGCGATGATGACCAGGATGTCCCCACCAAGGACTTCGAACGACATTCCCTCGACCAGGAGCAAGTTGGTGTGTGGCCCGCCGCACAGTCACTGACCCAGGCCCGACCGCTTCTGCTCAAACGGCACTTCTCAAATCTGTGACAAAGCGGCCGCTTTTATGGTCTTGATGACGTTGCCATTGACACCATTGCCCACAATTGCGGACAACGCGCGGCTACGCACGCACACGCGCTCACAAACACACATACAAAAACAAAAGACTAGAAACAGCGCTGGCCATTAGGACAGAAGGCGACAATGACGTGATCGCCGATGAAATGCACGACAACTCATGTCAAGTGCCGTGACTCGATCTAATTTAGTCTTGGCAGGGGAAAGTCCTGGTTATTCTTAGGAGAGATGGGGGAAGAGGAGGAGATATCATCGAAATAGAGCACCGATAGGACCGGGGCTTACCTAGCTGTCGAATTCTTATGGTAATAAGAATTGGTAATAAGAATTTCTTATGGTAAAGGCATAAGAAAGACAAGGAGTAGAATGTCGGTGGAACGCCGTAGTTGCGATGGATAGCTAGTAGAACGGAAAACTTGACGGAGCTTCTGGAAAGTGTCTCTAAGCTTGAAGCCACTGCCCTGCCTTCTTCTGCCTAAGGACGCACTTCTGTTGTGCTTGTCGGTCGCTACACGTTCATTCTTCAGCTAACGTGACGTCGTCTAACCTAATCTTAACCTGCTCTAATTACCCGCTCTCTATAGTTGTGTGTTCTGGCGCTGATTTCAGCGTGGAAACTTATTGATCTAGTATAAAATATTAGCGCATAAAGGCAGGCCGGGTTTAACTTGGCACGTTTAAGTGTTCGAAGTTGCCCGCTGCGCGCAGTAGCATTAGCTGCGCATCGCCGTTACCAAGGAGTGGAGCGGAAAAAGGAAGGGAGAAATCTGTAGCAAGTTTCCACGCTGCCGCCGCTGAAGCACCAATCTGCATCTCTTGCATGTTACTGATGGCGTAAACTAATAAAATTGTGGCATTCTTCGCAACTCTTACTACTAACTGCGTTCATAGACGAAAGATGGTGGGGCAGTATTGAGCTATTGTAAAACGCGCAACTTCGGTGTGTTTACTATTGGTTGGTAAAACTGGTGTAGCGAAGTCTGCCGAAGCGTCCAGCTAGGAGTCGCCAGGAGCGAGCGGCGCTGCTAACGTGTGGTTTTACCTGGAGTTTGGCTTGGTTGAAGGCTAGGTGAGTGTGGATACCAATAGAAATTAGTGAGACCCGAGGGCTGCAACACTGGTAGTCGGTGTGGCCAGTGTTTCATTCCAACACGAGCGTTTGGCGGAAGTACGCAATTTCTCTGAAGTTTAAAATGAAGTGTTTTGCTTACTTCAGCCTCTTTATTAAATTGCTTCGATAAATATGGGCAGTAGCAGGAGAAAAAACCGCGCTCATTCAAGCACCATTGTTGATAGATGTTCCGCTACTGACCGCGTATGGGGATCATCCATTTGACCAAATAAGGCAGCCTGAAAACAGTGAAAATAATGTTTCAACTGAAAATCACGTTTGAGAAAAAGGTGGTCTCGCACTACGTTTGTGAGTTCCACCCGCCACACAGCAGTGCAATATTTTTGAGATATTCGCAAGAGTGTTTGTAATCCGTATAGTGTTTTCACCAAGCCACCAAGGTGGTTAAGGAGCTTTTTAACCCTGTAATGCCTAACGCACTTTCTTTATACTGCGCTGTTTGAGGCGGCAAAGTTCGAACTATCGCGAGTGAAAAACAAGTAGCGACAGTATTAGGCTGGAGCCCATTGTAGTTATTGAATAGTTTAAGATTTCAATTATGTTGATTGTTAATTATCTTCGCTCATACATAGTGTGTTTAGTACAAATGTACCCTCCACGGCGAGAAATAAAGGTGGAAAAATTCTGTGAATTTTCTGTGATGTACAGCTGTGTTTGGGCATTACAGGATTAAATACTCCCCAATACTGCTGTCAGTGTCGTTGGATGCTTCGAACAGCCAAGTGTCCAAAGTAAGTATTGGAAAACTTCAGCAACGGGCGGCCTCATGAACGGACAACGAATCTAAGTGACACCCGACTTCAAGGTGCCTTGCGAAAATCGCACTCGAAGGCGCCACACGTGGGTATCACTCAATGCAGCCGGATGACTGAATACGCCGACTCCTGTTCAGACGCGCGTCATGATTCTGTAGCCGGGAAACGTACAGGCGCCCAAATCTTTAACTGGCGTGCGGGAGCGACGACTTTTCCGTGCGTCAGCGCCGTTTGACGGGGCGAGGCTGGAAACAGGTTAAGCGCATGCGGACAAAGCGTGCTCAGCTGGGCCCATCGTCTGCTAGGCTGTTCCCGGCCTCGCCGCGTAATACGGCGCTGACGCCCGGAAAAGTCGCCGCTCCCGCACGCCAGTTAAAGATTTGGGCGCCTGTACACCTACTATTGGTATTTTCCGTTGGCTAAGCAATCGCCGTACAGGAACGGAGAACCTCTTAATGATACAACGCTTACAGGTTAGGGCTGTTTCGCAGTTTGGTCGCGCACATTGTTGTGGTGCTTTGGTATACAAGCTTCGCCTTTTCTTTTTGCTCTTGAAACGGCAAGATGTGTACTTAATCTTAGCCTAATCGTGATCAGCCTGTTTATGTCCGTTGTAGGACGAAAGTCTCCCTCTCTGCGATCTCCAATTACCCCTGTCTTGGGCTAAATGATTCCAACTTCAACTTCATCTGATTTAAAATTTATGCGTAGTGTTGCTGAACAGGGCGATCTCGTCTGCAAACCATAAATTGCTGATATATTCGCCGTTGATCCTCCCTTTTAAGCCTTCGCAGTTTAATAGCTTCCAATAATACTTCGAAGCATGCAGTGTACATCAGTGGACCGATTGCCTTTCTTTGCCTGGCCCCCCTTCTTTATAAGTAACTTTCTGCTCCTTTTGTGGAGTATTCGTTTTCCTAATCTCCAAATCCATAAGAAGGGGTTGATCGTAGTCTTTCGCAGATCGCAGATTTCTCGATTACCTGATTGAGGATATGGCTGTGATCTATTGTGGAATGTCTGTTCCTGAAGGCAGCCTGTTCTCTTGCTTGACTGAAGTGTTGCCCGTAATATCTTTGAAATTGGTGAATGTTTTCTACGATGCTGAAAGCAAGACTAAGGACCCAAAATCTTTCATGCACCCGAATGGAGACCTAACGAAATTCAATTTAGTGTTCGCATTCTTCCAGTTCTGTGGTACACTAGAAGTCGTGAGGCATCGCGTATGAAGGGCCGCAGATTTCTCAAGCCAGCCATCTCCGGCCGTTTTTGCCGTTTTAACAGTCGCTGTAATCGAAGCTGAAGGAGAAGACTGATGAACTTCATCGCTATAGGAGAGCCTGCATAATGTTCGTTACTACTACGAATGGAGGTGGCTTGGCTGCTCTACGTGCTGCTGAAGTCGGTATAAGATTCCTCCACTGCTTTCAGTAATCTTTCAAATTGCTGATATTATCTTGCTTATATGTTAGTGCACACATCTTGGCTTGTCCGATGCCAGCCAAGTTTTATTATTGATTTCAAGGAACGTCAATTTTGTACTGCTTCATAAGGCTTTCTCACGTAACGATTTTTTAATGCCCCTTACTTTCTCCGTGCTGATCAGTGGTACATACCCCGCGGTAATATTCCTACCGTGACTGTGCGACCATTCTTTGCTTTACGAAATTTCCCACGTAAGTTTTTTAGCAGGCTACAACAGTCCTCGCGAAAACTACGCCGTTTTGCTTGGAACATTGCAGTACATATCTCCGTACAGACTCAACGCCTTGCTTCTCTTTCGTAAGCTAGACCAGAGGAAACATTTTCGGGCATTGTAGCCTCGTATACCTATCCTCTCTTCCACCCGTTTTCACGCCTGCAGCAAGCCGTCTAACGCGATAAATCAATGATTAGGCCAAGAATAATTTTCCCCTCAAAATTGAAAAAATGGTAAGCCTATAGCCCATGAAAATATTTTTTTCCGGCAAAAAAATAAGTGTCTCTGATGCGCTGGTTCTCTGAAGCCGTCTAACGTGGCAAATGAATGATTAGGCAAATAATTTTCCCCTCAAAATTGCAAAAATAGTAAGCCCATGAAAACATCATTTTCCTGGCAAAAAATGAAGTGTCAGATGGCGCTCGTCCTTCGCATATACGAGTCTCCGGGCACACGCAGAAGCCGTCTAACGCGATAGATAAACGATTAGGCAAAAAATAATTTTCCCCTTAAATTGCAAAAATTTTTCTGGCAAAAAAAATGAAGTGTTTCAAAGGCGCTGGTTCTCCGCATGTATGAGTTCCCGGGCACATGCACAAGCCGTCTAACTATAGGTCCGGATAGAGGCCGTGATTCTCGTCTGCTATCGGAACAGCCGGGCTAGTGGGCTGTTATTGCTAGCTGCTGCTTGCCTCAACGTACTGGTCGTCTTCGTTCGCTGTGCTGCTGTGCCGTTCCGGTGACTGAGTGGTTTAGATGTTTAGCTTGGGATCCCAAGGGAATTCCAGCGGCGGTGGTTCGATTCCCGGCGCCCGCATTGCTTTAAAAAAAAAAAAGAACAGTTGCGATGCGGGCACCACGGCTCCAACGATCGTTAACTCATTGTGGGGCAGCTGTAACTTGGGGATGGAGGGGGTCGAGTAGGCGGGCGCGAGGAGGTAGGTAGGTTGAGGATTAGGGGAAAGGGGGGTGGGGGTCGGCTAGTGCGTCAGGTCGTGTTCCGGGCTCAGTTGAGACCCGGCCCCAACTCAGCCGCCGGAATGTGGTGGACAAGTCGGAGTGGTGTGTCGTGGTGCACACCATTTCTTCTCGCTGTCCCCCAGGTATCCGAGAGGGTGGATACCTGTTCCTCCCGTTTTGGGCGTAAGTGCCCACAACGCCGAACGTGACATACGGAGAAAGGACGCCGCTAGGACGTAATTGTGGGATAATGCATAATGTACGCCTGATGAACGCACCCCCCCCCCCCCCCCGCAAGGCATGTAAAAACGGACCGGACAGCTGGTGACTCCCCCGTCCCCTAATGCATGTAAAAACCGACAGGACCTGATAGCTGATGACCCCGCCACCCTGCGCGAAAGGCACTTCGGGAAACTGACCGGACTTCATCGCTGATCAGCCGCCTGCGGCAGTGTTGATCAGCGATGAGCTCCGGTCTGTTTTTGCATGCGCTGGGGGGGGGGGGTTCATCAGTTTACATGCACGGTGGGGTGGGGGGTCATCAGCTGTCACGTCCGGTTCGTTCGTACATGCATTGGGGGGGGGGGGTCATCAGCTGTGAAGTGCGGTAGGCTTTTACATGCATTGGGGGGGGGGGCGGTGATCAGCTGTGAAGTCCGGTCGGTTTTTACATGCATTGAGGGGGGGGGGGGGGGTCATCAGCAGTCAGGTGCGGTCGGTTTTCGCATGCATTGGGGGGGAGCATCAGCTGTCAGGTCCGGTCGGTTTTTACATGCATTAGGGGAGGGGGGAGTTGTCAGGTCCGGTTGCTTTTGCATGCATTGCGGAGGGGGGGGGAGAGGGTTCATCAGGCGAATGTTACGTATCAGCGGCGTCCTTTCTCCGTATGTCACGTTCGCCGTTGTGGGCACTTACGCCCAAAACCGACCGGACCTCATCAGCGATGAGGTCCGGTAGGTTTCCGGAAGTGCCTTTCGCATGCTTTTGGGGTGGCGGGGTCATCAGCTATCAGCTCCGGTCGGTTTTTACATGCATAGAGGGGGGGGGGGGGGTCATCAGCTATCAGGTCCGGTCGGTTTTTACATGCATAGAGGGGGGGGGGGGCATCAGCTGTCACGTCCGTTCGGTTTTTACATGCATTAGGGGACGGGGGAGTCACCAGCTGTCCGGTCCGGTTGGTTTTTACATGCCTTGCGGGGGGGGGGGGGGTGCGTTCATCAGGCGAATGTTACGTATCATCCCACAGTTACGTCCGAGCGGCGTCCTTTCTCAGTGTGTCACGTTCGCCGTTGTGGGTACTTACGCCCAAAACAGGAGCAACAGGTATCCACCCTCTCGGATACCCGGGGGACAGCGAGAAGAAATGGTGTGCACCACGACACACCACTCCGACTTGTCCACCACATTTCGGCGGCTGAGTTGAGGCCGGGTCTCACCTGAGCCCGGAACACGACCTGACGCACTAGCCGACCCCCACCCCCTTTCCCCTAATCCTCAGCCTACCTACCTCCTCGCGCCCGCCTACTCTACCCCCTCCATCCCCAAGTTACAGCTGCCCCACAATGAGTTAACGATCGTTCGAGCCGTGGTGCCCGCATCGCAACTGTTCTTTTTTTTTTCAAGCAATGCGGGCGCCGGGAATCGAACCACCGCCGCTGGAATTCCCTTGGAATCCCAAGCTAAACATTTCGACCACTCAGCCACCGGAACGGCACAGCAGCATAGCGAACGAAGACGACCAGTACCTTGAGGCAAGCAGCAGCTAGCGATAACAGCCCACTAGCCTGGCTGTTCCGATAACAGACGACAATCACGGCCTCTATCCGGACCTATAGTTAGACGGCTTCTGCATGTGCCCGGGAACTCATACATGCGGAGAACCAGCGCCTGTGAGACACTTGATTTTTTTGCCGGAAAAATATTTTCATAGGCTATAGGCTTACCATTTTTTTTTTCAATTTTAAGGGGAAAATTATTGTATGCCTAATCGTTCATTTATAGAGTTACACGGCTTCTGCGTGTCCCCGGGGACTCGTATATGCGAAGAACCAGTGCCTTAGAGGCACCTCATTTTTTGCCGGAAGAATGTTTTCATGGGCTATAAGCTTACCATTTTTTCAATTTTGAGGGGAAAATTATTCTTTGCCTAATCGATCATTTCTCGCGTTAGACGGCTTCTGCGTGTCCCCGGGGACTCGTATATGCGAAGAACCAGCGCATCAGAGACACTTACTTTTTTGCCGGAAAAAGGATATTTTCATGGGCTATAGGCTTACCATTTTTTCAATTTTGAGAGGAAAATTATTCTTTGCCTAATCGTTCATTTGGCGCGTTAGACGGCTTCTGCGTGTCCCCGGGGACTCGTATATGCGAAGAACCAGCGCATCAGACACACTTATTTTTTTGCCGGAAAAATGATGTTTTCATGGGCTATAGGCTTACCATTTTTTGAATTTTGAGGGGAAAATTATTCTTTGCCAAATCGTTAATTTGGCGCGTTAGACGGCTTCTGCGTGTCCCCGGGGACTCGTATATGCGAAGAACCAGCGCATTAGAGACACCTATTTTTTTTGCCGGAAAAATGATATTTTCATGGGCTATAGGCTTACCATTTTTTGAATTTTGAGGGGAAAATTATTCTTTGCCAAATCGTTAATTTGGCGCGTTAGACGGCTTCTGCGTGTCCCCGGGGACTCGTATATGCGAAGAACCAGCGCATCAGACACACTTGATTTTTTGCCGGAAAAATGATGTTTTCATGGGCTATAGGCTTACCATTTTTTGAATTTTGAGGGGAAAATTATTCTTTGCCAAATCGTTAATTTGGCGCGTTAGACGGCTTCTGCGTGTCCCCGGGGACTCGTATATGCGAAGAACCAGCGCATTAGAGACACTTATTTTTTTGCCGGAAAAATGATATTTTCATGGGCTATAGGCTTACCATTTTTTGAATTTTGAGGGGAAAATTATTCTTTGCCTAATCGTTCATTTGGCGCGTTAGACGGCTTCTGCGTGTGCCCGGGGAGTCGTAAATGCGAAGAACCAGTGCCTTAGAGGCACCTCATTTTTTGCCGGAAGAATGTTTTCATGGGCTATAGGCTTACCATTTTTTCAATTTGGAGGGGAAAATTATTCTTTGCCTAATCGATCATTTCTCGCGTTAGACGGCTTCTGCGTGTCCCCGGGGACTCGTATATGCGAAGAACCAGCGCATCAGACACACTCATTTTTTTGCCGGAAAAATGATATTTTCATGGGCTATAGGCTTACCATTTTTTGAATTTTGAGGGGAAAATGATTCTTTGCCAAATCGTTAATTTGGCGCGTTAGACGGCTTCTGCGTGTCCCCGGGGACTCGTATATGCGAAGAACCAGCGCATCAGACACACTCATTTTTTTGCCGGAAAAAGGATATTTTCATGGGCTATAGGCTTACCATTTTTTCAATTTTGAGAGCAAAATTATTCTCAGCCTAATCGATCATTTCTCGCGTTAGACGGCTTCTGCGTGTGCCCGGGGAGTCGTATATGCGAAGAACCAGCGCATTAGAGACACTTATTTTTTTGCCGGAAAAATGATATTTTCATGGGCTATAGGCTTACCATTTTTTCAATTTTGAGAGGAAAATTATTCTTTGCCTAATCGTTCATTTGGCGCGTTAGACGGCTTCTGCGTGTCCCCGGGGACTCGTATATACGAAGAACCAGCGCATCAGAGACACTTATTTTTTTGCCGGAAAAATGATATTTTCATGGGCTAACCATTTAGGCTACCAACTATAGGCTTACCATTTTTTGAATTTTGAGGGGAAAATTATTCTTTGCCTAATCGTTCATTTATCGCGTTAGACGCCTTCTGCGTGTGCCCGGGGAGTCGTATATGCGAAGAACCAGCGCATTAGACACACTTATTTTTTTGCCGGAAAAATGATATTTTCATGGGCTATAGGCTTATCATTTTTTGAATTTTGGGGGGAAAATTATTCTTTGCCTAATCGATCATTTCTCGCGTTAGACAGCTTCTGCATGTGCCCGGGGAGTCGTATATACGAAGAACCAGCGCATCAGAGACACTTATTTTTTTTTGCCGGAAAAATGATATTTTCATGGGCTATAGGCTTACCATTTTTTCAATTTTGAGAGGAAAATTATTCTTTGCCTAATCGTTCATTTCTCGCGTTAGACGGCTTCTGCGTGTCCCCGGGGACTCGTATATGCGAAGAACTAGCGCATTAGAGACACTTATTTTTTGCCGGAAAAATGATATTTTCTTGGGCTATAGGTTTACCGTTTTTTCAATTTTGAGAGGAAAATTATTCTTTGCCTAATCGTTCATTTATCCCGTTAGACGGCTTCTGCGTGTGCCCGGAGAGTCGTATATGCGAAGAACCAGCGCATCAGAGACACTTATTTTTTTTGCCGGAAAAATGATATTTTCATGGGCTATAGGCTTACCATTTTTTCAATTTTGAGAGGAAAATTATTCTTTGCCTAATCGTTCATTTATCCCGTTAGACGGCTTCTGCGTGTGCCCGGGGAGTGGTATATGCGAAGAACCAGCGCATCAGAGACACGTATTTTTTTGCCGGAAAAATGATATTTTCATGGGCTATAGGCTTACCATTTTTTCAATTTTGAGAGGAAAATTATTGTTTGCCTAATCGATCATTTCTGCTTCTGCGTGTGCCCGGGGAGTCGTATATGCGAAGAACCAGCGCATTAGAGACACTTATTTTTTTGCCGGAAAAATGATATTTTCATGGGCTATAGGCTTACCATTTTTTCAATTTTGAGAGGAAAATTATTCTTTGCCTAATCGATCATTTCTCGCGTTAGACGGCTTCTGCGTGTGCCCGGGGAGTCGTATATGCGAAGAACCAGCGCATTAGAGACACTTATTTTTTTTCCGGAAAAATGATATTTTCATGGCCTATAGGCTTACCATTTTTTGAATTTTGAGGGGAAAATTATTCTTTGCCTAATCGTTCATTTATCCCGTTAGACGGCTTCTGCGTGTGCCCGGGGAGTCGTATATGCGAAGAACCAGCGCATTAGAGACACTTATTTTTTTTGCCGGAAAAATGATATTTTCATGGGCTATAGGCTTACCATTTTTTTGAATTTTGAGGGGAAAATTATTCTTTGCCTAATCGTTCATTTATCCCGTTAGACGGCTTCTGCGTGTGCCCGGGGAGTCGTATATGCGAAGAACCAGCCCATCAGAGACACTTATTTTGTTTTGCCGGAAAAATGATATTTTCATGGGCTATAGGCTTACCATTTTTTCAATTTTGAGAGGAAAATTATTCTTTGCCTAATCGATCATTTCTATCGTTAGATGGCTTCTGTGTGTGCCCGGGGAGTCGTATATGCGAAGAACCAATGCATTAGAGACACTTTATTTTTTTGCCGGAAAAATGATATTTTCATGGGCTATAGGCTTACCATTTTTTGAATTTTGAGGGGAAAATTATTCTTTGTCTAATAGTTCATTTATCCCGTTAGACGGCTTCTGCGTGTGCCCGGGGAGTCGTATATGCGAAGAACCAGCGCATTAGAGACACTTATTTTTTTGCTGGAAAAATGATATTTTCATGGGCTATAGGCTTACCATTTTTTGAATTTTGAGGGGAAAATTATTCTTTGCCTAATCGTTCACTTATCCCGTTAGACGGCTTCTGCGTGTGCCCGGGGAGTGGTATATGCGAAGAACCAGCGCATCAGAGACACTTATTTTTTTGCCGGAAAAATGATATTTTCATGGGCTATAGGCTTACCATTTTTTCAATTTTGAGAGGAAAATTATTGTTTGCCTAATCGATCATTTCTGCTTCTCCGTGTGCCCGGGGAGTCGTATATGCGAAGAACCAGCGCATTAGAGACACTTATTTTTTTGCCGGAAAAATGATATTTTCATGGGCTATAGGCTTACCATTTTTTCAATTTTGAGAGGAAAATTATTCTTTGCCTAATCGTTCATTTCTCGCGTTAGACGGCTTCTGCGTGTGCCCGGGGAGTCGTATATGCGAAGAACCAGCGCATCAGAGACACTTATTTTTTTTGCCGGAAAAATGATATTTTCATGGGCTATAGGTTTACCATTTTTGCAATTTTGAGAGGAAAATTATTCTTTGCCTAATCGTTCATTTCTCGCGTTAGACGGCTTCTGCGTGTCCCCGGGGGACTCGTATATGCGAAGAACCAGCGCATTAGAGACACTTATTTTTTTGCCGGAAAAATGATATTTTCATGGGCTATAGGCTTACCATTTTTTCAATTTTGAGAGGAAAATTATTCTTTGCCTAATCGATCATTTCTCGCGTTAGACGGCTTCTGCGTGTGCCCGGGGAGTCGTATATGCGAAGAACCAGCGCATCAGAGACACTTATTTTTTTTTGCCGGAAAAATGATATTTTCATGGGCTATAGGCTTACCATTTTTTCAATTTTGAGAGGAAAATTATTCTTTGCCTAATCGATCATTTCTTCCCTTAGACGGCTTCTGCGTGTGCCCGGGGAGTCGTATATGCGAAGAACCAGCGCATCAGAGACACTTATTTTTTTTGCCGGAAAAATGATATTTTCATGGGCTATAGGTTTACCATTTTTTCAATTTTGAGAGGAAAATTATTCTTTGCCTAATCGTTCATTTCTCGCGTTAGACGGCTTCTGCGTGTCCCCGGGGACTCGTATATGCGAAGAACTAGCGCATTAGAGACACTTATTTTTTGCCGGAAAAATGATATTTTCTTGGGCTATAGGTTTACCGTTTTTTCAATTTTGAGAGGAAAATTATTCTTTGCCTAATCGTTCATTTATCCCGTTAGACGGCTTCTGCGTGTGCCCGGAGAGTCGTATATGCGAAGAACCAGCGCATCAGAGACACTTATTTTTTTTGCCGGAAAAATGATATTTTCATGGGCTATAGGCTTACCATTTTTTCAATTTTGAGAGGAAAATTATTCTTTGCCTAATCGTTCATTTATCCCGTTAGACGGCTTCTGCGTGTGCCCGGGGAGTGGTATATGCGAAGAACCAGCGCATCAGAGACACGTATTTTTTTGCCGGAAAAATGATATTTTCATGGGCTATAGGCTTACCATTTTTTCAATTTTGAGAGGAAAATTATTGTTTGCCTAATCGATCATTTCTGCTTCTGCGTGTGCCCGGGGAGTCGTATATGCGAAGAACCAGCGCATTAGAGACACTTATTTTTTTGCCGGAAAAATGATATTTTCATGGGCTATAGGCTTACCATTTTTTCAATTTTGAGAGGAAAATTATTCTTTGCCTAATCGATCATTTCTCGCGTTAGACGGCTTCTGCGTGTGCCCGGGGAGTCGTATATGCGAAGAACCAGCGCATTAGAGACACTTATTTTTTTTCCGGAAAAATGATATTTTCATGGCCTATAGGCTTACCATTTTTTGAATTTTGAGGGGAAAATTATTCTTTGCCTAATCGTTCATTTATCCCGTTAGACGGCTTCTGCGTGTGCCCGGGGAGTCGTATATGCGAAGAACCAGCGCATTAGAGACACTTATTTTTTTTGCCGGAAAAATGATATTTTCATGGGCTATAGGCTTACCATTTTTTGAATTTTGAGGGGAAAATTATTCTTTGCCTAATCGTTCATTTATCCCGTTAGACGGCTTCTGCGTGTGCCCGGGGAGTCGTATATGCGAAGAACCAGCGCATTAGAGACACTTATTTTTTTGCCAGAAAAATGATATTTTCATGGGCTATAGGCTTACCATTTTTTCAATTATGAGAGGAAAATTATTCTTTGCCTAATCGATCATTTCTCGCGTTAGACCGCTTCTGCGTGTGCCCGGGGAGTCGTATACGCGAAGAACCAGCGCATCAGAGACACTTATTTTTTTGCTGGAAAAATGATATTTTCATGGGCTATAGGCTTACCATTTTTTGAATTTTGAGGGGAAAATTATTCTTTGCCTAATCGTTCACTTATCCCGTTAGACGGCTTCTGCGTGTGCCCGGGGAGTGGTATATGCGAAGAACCAGCGCATCAGAGACACTTATTTTTTTGCCGGAAAAATGATATTTTCATGGGCTATAGGCTTACCATTTTTTCAATTTTGAGAGGAAAATTATTGTTTGCCTAATCGATAATTTCTGCTTCTCCGTGTGCCCGGGGAGTCGTATATGCGAAGAACCAGCGCATTAGAGACACTTATTTTTTTGCCGGAAAAATGATATTTTCATGGGCTATAGGCTTACCATTTTTTCAATTTTGAGAGGAAAATTATTCTTTGCCTAATCGTTCATTTCTCGCGTTAGACGGCTTCTGCGTGTGCCCGGGGAGTCGTATATGCGAAGAACCAGCGCATCAGAGACACTTATTTTTTTTGCCGGAAAAATGATATTTTCATGGGCTATAGGTTTACCATTTTTGCAATTTTGAGAGGAAAATTATTCTTTGCCTAATCGTTCATTTCTCGCGTTAGACGGCTTCTGCGTGTCCCCGGGGGACTCGTATATGCGAAGAACCAGCGCATTAGAGACACTTATTTTTTTGCCGGAAAAATGATATTTTCATGGGCTATAGGCTTACCATTTTTTCAATTTTGAGAGGAAAATTATTCTTTGCCTAATCGATCATTTCTCGCGTTAGACGGCTTCTGCGTGTGCCCGGGGAGTCGTATATGCGAAGAACCAGCGCATCAGAGACACTTATTTTTTTTTGCCGGAAAAATGATATTTTCATGGGCTATAGGCTTACCATTTTTTCAATTTTGAGAGGAAAATTATTCTTTGCCTAATCGATCATTTCTTCCCTTAGACGGCTTCTGCGTGTGCCCGGGGAGTCGTATATGCGAAGAACCAGCGCATCAGAGACACTTATTTTTTTTGCCGGAAAAATGATATTTTCATGGGCTATAGGTTTACCATTTTTTCAATTTTGAGAGGAAAATTATTCTTTGCCTAATCGTTCATTTCTCGCGTTAGACGGCTTCTGCGTGTCCCCGGGGACTCGTATATGCGAAGAACTAGCGCATTAGAGACACTTATTTTTTGCCGGAAAAATGATATTTTCTTGGTCTATAGGTTTACCGTTTTTTCAATTTTGAGAGGAAAATTATTCTTTGCCTAATCGTTCATTTATCCCGTTAGACGGCTTCTGCGTGTGCCCGGAGAGTCGTATATGCGAAGAACCAGCGCATCAGAGACACTTATTTTTTTTGCCTGAAAAATGATATTTTCATGGGCTATAGGCTTACCATTTTTTCTATTTTGAGAGGAAAATTATTCTTTGCCTAATCGATCATTTCTCGCGTTAGACGGCTTCTGCGTGTGCCCGGGGAGTCGTATATGCGAAGAACCAGCGCATTAGAGACACCTATTTTTTTGCCGGAAAAATGATATTGTCATGGGTTATAGGCTTACCATTTTTTCAATTTTGAGGGGAAAATTATTCTTTGCCTAATCGTTCATTTATCCCGTTAGACGGCTTCTGCGTGTGCCCGGGGAGTCGTATATGCGAAGAACCAGCGCATTAGAGACACTTATTTTTTTTGCCGGAAAAATGATATTTTCATGGGCTATAGGCTTACCATTTTTTGAATTTTGAGGGGAAAATTATTCTTTGCCTAATCGTTCATTTATCCCGTTAGACGGCTTCTGCGTGTGCCCGGGGAGTCGTATAAGCGAAGAACCAGCGCATCAGAGGCACTTATTTTTTTTGCCGGAAAAATGATATTTTCATGGGCTATAGGCTTACCATTTTTTCAATTTTGAAAGGAAAATTATTCTTTGCCTAAGCGATCATTTCTCGCGTTAGACGGCTTCTGCGTGTGCCCGGGGAGTCGTATATGCGAAGAACCAGCGCATTAGAGACACTTTATTTTTTTGCCGGAAGAATGATATTTTCATGGGCTATAGGCTTACCATTTTTTGAATTTTGAGGGGAAAATTATTCTTTGCCTAATCGTTCATTTATCCCGTTAGACGGCTTCTGCGTGTGCCCGGAGAGTGGTATATGCGAAGAACCAGCGCATCAGAGACACTTATTTTTTTTGCCGGAAAAATGATATTTTCATGGGCTATAGGCTTACCATTTTTTCAATTTTGAGAGGAAAATTATTCTTTGTCTAATCGTTCATTTATCCCGTTAGACGGCTTCTGCGTGTGCCCGGGGAGTCGTATATGCGAAGAACCAGCGCATCAGAGGCACTTATTTTTTTTGCCGGAAAAATGATATTTTCATGGGCTATAGGCTTACCATTTTTTCAATTTTGAAAGGAAAATTATTCTTTGCCTAATCGATCATTTCTCGCGTTAGACGGCTTCTGCGTGTGCCCGGGGAGTCGTATATGCGAAGAACCAGCGCATTAGAGACACTTATTTTTTTGCCGGAAAAATGACATTTTCATGGGCTATAGGCTTACCATTTTTTGAATTTTTAGGGGAAAATTATTCTTTGCCTAATCGTTCATTTATCCCGTTTGACGGCTTCTGCGTGTGCCCGGGGAGTCGTATAAGCGAAGAACCAGCGCATCAGAGGCACTTATTTTTTTTGCCGGAAAAATGATATTTTCATGGGCTATAGGCTTACCATTTTTTCAATTTTGAGAGGAAAATTATTCTTTGCCTAATCGATCATTTCTTCCCTTAGACGGCTTCTGCGTGTGCCCGGGGAGTCGTATATGCGAAGAACCAGCGCATCAGAGACACTTAATTTTTTTGCCGGAAAAATGATATTTTCATGGGCTATAGGTTTACCATTTTTTCAATTTTGAGAGGAAAATTATTCTTTGCCTAATCGTTCATTTCTCGCGTTAGACGGCTTCTGCGTGTGCCCGGGGACTCGTATATGCGAAGAACTAGCGCATTAGAGACACTTATTTTTTGCCGGAAAAATGATATTTTCTTGGGCTATAGGTTTACCATTTTTTCAATTGTGAGAGGAAAATTATTCTTTGCCTAATCATTCATTTATCCCGTTAGACGGCTTCTGCGTGTGCCCGGGGAGTCGTATATGCGAAGAACCAGCGCATCAGAGACACTTATTTTTTTTTGCCTGAAAAATGATATTTTCATGGGATATAGGCTTACCATTTTTTCTATTTTGAGAGGAAAATTATTCTTTGCCTAATCGATCATTTCTCGCGTTAGACGGCTTCTGCGTGTGCCCGGGGAGTCGTATATGCGAAGAACCAGCGCATTAGAGACACTTATTTTTTTGCCGGAAAAATGATATTTTCATGGGTTATAGGCTTACCATTTTTTCAATTTTGAGAGGAAAATTATTCTTTGCCTAATCGTTCATTTATCCCGTTAGACGGCTTCTGCGTGTGCCCGGGGAGTCGTATATGCGAAGAACCAGCGCATTAGAGACTCTTATTTTTTTTTGCCGGAAAAGTGATATTTTCATGGGCTATAGGCTTACCATTTTTTGAATTTTGAGGGGAAAATTATTCTTTGCCTAATCGTTCATTTATCCCGTTAGACGGCTTCTGCGTGTGCCCGGGGAGTCGTATAAGCGAAGAACCAGCGCATCAGAGGCACTTATTTTTTTTGCCGGAAAAATGATGTTTTCATGGGCTATAGGCTTACCATTTTTTCAATTTTGAAAGGAAAATTATTCTTTGCCTAATCGATCATTTCTCGCGTTAGACGGCTTCTGCGTGTGCCCGGGGAGTCGTATATGCGAAGAACCAGCGCATTAGAGACACTTATTTTTTTGCCGGAAAAATGACATTTTCATGGGCTATAGGCTTACCATTTTTTCAATTTTGAGAGGAAAATTATTCTTTGCCTAATCGATCATTTCTCGCGTTAGACGGCTTCTGCGTGTGCCCGGGGAGTCGTATATGCGAAGAACCAGCGCATTAGAGACACTTTATTTTTTTGCCGGAAAAATGATATTTTCATGGGCTATAGGCTTACCATTTTTTGAATTTTGAGGGGAAAATTATTCTTTGCCTAATCGTTCATTTATCCCGTTAGACGGCTTCTGCGTGTGCCCGGGGAGTGGTATATGCGAAGAACCAGCGCATCAGAGACACTTATTTTTTTTGCCGGAAAAATGATATTTTCATGGGCTATAGGCTTACCATTTTTTCTATTTTGAGAGGAAAATTATTCTTTGCCTAATCGATCATTTCTCGCGTTAGACGGCTTCTGCGTGTGCCCGGGGAGTCGTATATGCGAAGAACCAGCGCATCAGAGACACTTATTTTTTTTGCCGGAAAAATGATATTTTCATGGGCTATAGGTTTACCATTTTTTCAATTTTGAGAGGAAAATTATTCTTTGCCTAATCGTTCATTTCTCGCGTTAGACGGCTTCTGCGTGTGCCCGGGGACTCGTATATGCGAAGAACTAGCGCATTAGAGACACTTATTTTTTGCCGGAAAAATGATATTTTCTTGGGCTATAGGTTTACCATTTTTTCAATTGTGAGAGGAAAATTATTCTTTGCCTAATCATTCATTTATCCCGTTAGACGGCTTCTGCGTGTGCCCGGGGAGTCGTATATGCGAAGAACCAGCGCATCAGAGACACTTATTTTTTTTTGCCTGAAAAATGATATTTTCATGGGATATAGGCTTACCATTTTTTCTATTTTGAGAGGAAAATTATTCTTTGCCTAATCGATCATTTCTCGCGTTAGACGGCTTCTGCGTGTGCCCGGGGAGTCGTATATGCGAAGAACCAGCGCATTAGAGACACTTATTTTTTTGCCGGAAAAATGATATTTTCATGGGCTATAGGTTTACCATTTTTGCAATTTTGAGAGGAAAATTATTCTTTGCCTAATCGATCATTTCTCGCGTTAGACGGCTTCTGCGTGTGCCCGGGGAGTCGTATATGCGAAGAACCAGCGCATCAGAGACACTTATTTTTTTTTGCCGGAAAAATGATATTTTCATGGGCTATAGGCTTACCATTTTTTCAATTTTGAGAGGAAAATTATTCTTTGCCTAATCGATCATTTCTTCCCTTAGACGGCTTCTGCGTGTGCCCGGGGAGTCGTATATGCGAAGAACCAGCGCATCAGAGACACTTATTTTTTTTGCCGGAAAAATGATATTTTCATGTGCTATAGGTTTACCATTTTTTCAATTTTGAGAGGAAAATTATTCTTTGCCTAATCGTTCATTTCTCGCGTTAGACGGCTTCTGCGTGTCCCCGGGGACTCGTATATGCGAAGAACTAGCGCATTAGAGACACTTATTTTTTGCCGGAAAAATGATATTTTCTTGGGCTATAGGTTTACCGTTTTTTCAATTTTGAGAGGAAAATTATTCTTTGCCTAATCGTTCATTTATCCCGTTAGACGGCTTCTGCGTGTGCCCGGAGAGTCGTATATGCGAAGAACCAGCGCATCAGAGACACTTATTTTTTTTGCCTGAAAAATGATATTTTCATGGGCTATAGGCTTACCATTTTTTCTATTTTGAGAGGAAAATTATTCTTTGCCTAATCGATCATTTCTCGCGTTAGACGGCTTCTGCGTGTGCCCGGGGAGTCGTATATGCGAAGAACCAGCGCATTAGAGACACCTATTTTTTTGCCGGAAAAATGATATTTTCATGGGTTATAGGCTTACCATTTTTTCAATTTTGAGGGGAAAATTATTCTTTGCCTAATCGTTCATTTATCCCGTTAGACGGCTTCTGCGTGTGCCCGGGGAGTCGTATATGCGAAGAACCAGCGCATTAGAGACACTTATTTTTTTTGCCGGAAAAATGATATTTTCATGGGCTATAGGCTTACCATTTTTTGAATTTTGAGGGGAAAATTATTCTTTGCCTAATCGTTCATTTATCCCGTTAGACGGCTTCTGCGTGTGCCCGGGGAGTCGTATAAGCGAAGAACCAGCGCATCAGAGGCACTTATTTTTTTTGCCGGAAAAATGATATTTTCATGGGCTATAGGCTTACCATTTTTTCAATTTTGAAAGGAAAATTATTCTTTGCCTAAGCGATCATTTCTCGCGTTAGACGGCTTCTGCGTGTGCCCGGGGAGTCGTATATGCGAAGAACCAGCGCATTAGAGACACTTTATTTTTTTGCCGGAAGAATGATATTTTCATGGGCTATAGGCTTACCATTTTTTGAATTTTGAGGGGAAAATTATTCTTTGCCTAATCGTTCATTTATCCCGTTAGACGGCTTCTGCGTGTGCCCGGAGAGTGGTATATGCGAAGAACCAGCGGATCAGAGACACTTATTTTTTTTGCCGGAAAAATGATATTTTCATGGGCTATAGGCTTACCATTTTTTCAATTTTGAGAGGAAAATTATTCTTTGTCTAATCGTTCATTTATCCCGTTAGACGGCTTCTGCGTGTGCCCGGGGAGTCGTATATGCGAAGAACCAGCGCATCAGAGGCACTTATTTTTTTTGCCGGAAAAATGATATTTTCATGGGCTATAGGCTTACCATTTTTTCAATTTTGAAAGGAAAATTATTCTTTGCCTAATCGATCATTTCTCGCGTTAGACGGCTTCTGCGTGTGCCCGGGGAGTCGTATATGCGAAGAACCAGCGCATTAGAGACACTTATTTTTTTGCCGGAAAAATGACATTTTCATGGGCTATAGGCTTACCATTTTTTGAATTTTTAGGGGAAAATTATTCTTTGCCTAATCGTTCATTTATCCCGTTTGACGGCTTCTGCGTGTGCCCGGGGAGTCGTATAAGCGAAGAACCAGCGCATCAGAGGCACTTATTTTTTTTGCCGGAAAAATGATATTTTCATGGGCTATAGGCTTACCATTTTTTCAATTTTGAGAGGAAAATTATTCTTTGCCTAATCGATCATTTCTTCCCTTAGACGGCTTCTGCGTGTGCCCGGGGAGTCGTATATGCGAAGAACCAGCGCATCAGAGACACTTATTTTTTTTGCCGGAAAAATGATATTTTCATGGGCTATAGGTTTACCATTTTTTCAATTTTGAGAGGAAAATTATTCTTTGCCTAATCGTTCATTTCTCGCGTTAGACGGCTTCTGCGTGTGCCCGGGGACTCGTATATGCGAAGAACTAGCGCATTAGAGACACTTATTTTTTGCCGGAAAAATGATATTTTCTTGGGCTATAGGTTTACCATTTTTTCAATTGTGAGAGGAAAATTATTCTTTGCCTAATCATTCATTTATCCCGTTAGACGGCTTCTGCGTGTGCCCGGGGAGTCGTATATGCGAAGAACCAGCGCATCAGAGACACTTATTTTTTTTTGCCTGAAAAATGATATTTTCATGGGATATAGGCTTACCATTTTTTCTATTTTGAGAGGAAAATTATTCTTTGCCTAATCGATCATTTCTCGCGTTAGACGGCTTCTGCGTGTGCCCGGGGAGTCGTATATGCGAAGAACCAGCGCATTAGAGACACTTATTTTTTTGCCGGAAAAATGATATTTTCATGGGTTATAGGCTTACCATTTTTTCAATTTTGAGAGGAAAATTATTCTTTGCCTAATCGTTCATTTATCCCGTTAGACGGCTTCTGCGTGTGCCCGGGGAGTCGTATATGCGAAGAACCAGCGCATTAGAGACTCTTATTTTTTTTTGCCGGAAAAATGATATTTTCATGGGCTATAGGCTTACCATTTTTTGAATTTTGAGGGGAAAATTATTCTTTGCCTAATCGTTCATTTATCCCGTTAGACGGCTTCTGCGTGTGCCCGGGGAGTCGTATAAGCGAAGAACCAGCGCATCAGAGGCACTTATTTTTTTTGCCGGAAAAATGATGTTTTCATGGGCTATAGGCTTACCATTTTTTCAATTTTGAAAGGAAAATTATTCTTTGCCTAATCGATCATTTCTCGCGTTAGACGGCTTCTGCGTGTGCCCGGGGAGTCGTATATGCGAAGAACCAGCGCATTAGAGACACTTATTTTTTTGCCGGAAAAATGACATTTTCATGGGCTATAGGCTTACCATTTTTTCAATTTTGAGAGGAAAATTATTCTTTGCCTAATCGATCATTTCTCGCGTTAGACGGCTTCTGCGTGTGCCCGGGGAGTCGTATATGCGAAGAACCAGCGCATTAGAGACACTTTATTTTTTTGCCGGAAAAATGATATTTTCATGGGCTATAGGCTTACCATTTTTTGAATTTTGAGGGGAAAATTATTCTTTGCCTAATCGTTCATTTATCCCGTTAGACGGCTTCTGCGTGTGCCCGGGGAGTGGTATATGCGAAGAACCAGCGCATCAGAGACACTTATTTTTTTTGCCGGAAAAATGATATTTTCATGGGCTATAGGCTTACCATTTTTTCTATTTTGAGAGGAAAATTATTCTTTGCCTAATCGATCATTTCTCGCGTTAGACGGCTTCTGCGTGTGCCCGGGGAGTCGTATATACGAAGAACCAGCGCATTAGAGACACTTTATTTTTTTGCCAGAAAAATGATATTTTCATGGGCTATAGGCTTACCATTTTTTGAATTTTGAGGGGAAAATTATTCTTTGCCTAATCGTTCATTTATCCCGTTAGACGGCTTCTGCGTGTGCCCGGGGAGTTGTATAAGCGAAGAACCAGCGCATCAGAGACAATTATTTTTTTTGCCGGAAAAATGATATTTTCATGGGCTATAGGCTTACCATTTTTTCTATTTTGAGAGGAAAATTATTCTTTGCCTAATTGATCATTTCTCGCGTTAGACGGCTTCTGCGTGTGCCTGGGGAGTCGTATATGTGAAGAACCAGCGCATTAGAGGCACTTATTTTTTTGCCGGAAAAATGACATTTTCATGGGCTATAGGCTTACCATTTTTTCAATTTTGAGAGGAAAATTATTCTTTGCCTAATCGATCATTTCTCGCGTTAGACGGCTTCTGCGTGTGCCCGGGGAGTCGTATATGCGAAGAACCAGCGCATTAGAGACACTTTATTTTTTTTGCCGGAAAAATGATATTCTCATGGGCTATAGGCTTACCATTTTTTGAATTTTGAGGGGAAAATTATTCTTTGCCTAATCGTTCATTTATCCCGTTAGACGGCTTCTGCGTGTGCCCGGGGAGTCGTATATGCGAAGAACCAGCCCATCAGAGACACTTATTTTGTTTTGCCGGAAAAATGATATTTTCATGGGCTATAGGCTTACCATTTTTTCAATTTTGAGAGGAAAATTATTCTTTGCCTAATCGATCATTTCTATCGTTAGATGGCTTCTGTGTGTGCCCGGGGAGTCGTATATGCGAAGAACCAATGCATTAGAGACACTTTATTTTTTTGCCGGAAAAATGATATTTTCATGGGCTATAGGCTTACCATTTTTTGAATTTTGAGGGGAAAATTATTCTTTGTCTAATCGTTCATTTATCCCGTTAGACGGCTTCTGCGTGTGCCCGGGGAGTCGTATATGCGAAGAACCAGCGCATTAGAGACACTTATTTTTTTGCCAGAAAAATGATATTTTCATGGGCTATAGGCTTACCATTTTTTCAATTTTGAGAGGAAAATTTTTCTTTGCCTAATCGATCATTTCTCGCGTTAGACGGCTTCTGCGTGTGCCCGGGGAGTCGTATATGCGAAGAACCAGCGCATCAGAGACACCTATTTTTTTGCCGGAAAAATGATATTTTCACCATTTTTTGAATTTTGAGGGGAAAATTATTCTTTGCCTAATCGTTCATTTATCCCGTTAGACGGCTTCTGCGTGTGCCCGGGGAGTGGTATATGCGAAGAACCAGCGCATCAGAGACACTTATTTTTTTTGCCGGAAAAATGATATTTTCATGGGCTATAGGCTTACCATTTTTTCAATTTTGAGAGGAAAATTATTGTTTGCCTAATCGATCATTTCTCGCGTTAGACGGCTTCTGCGTGTGCCCGGGGAGTCGTATATGCGAAGAACCAGCGCATTAGAGACACTTATTTTTTTGCCGGAAAAATGATATTTTTATGGGCTATAGGCTTACCATTTTTTCTATTTTGAGAGGAAAATTATTCTTTGCCTAATCGATCATTTCTCGCGTTAGACGGCTTCTGCGTGTGCCCGGGGAGTCCTATATGCGAAGAACCAGCGCATTAGAGACACTTATTTTTTTGCCGGAAAAATGATATTTTCATGGGCTATAGGCTTACCATTTTTTCTATTTTGAGAGGAAAATTTTGCTGGAAAAATGATATTTTCATGGGCTATAGGCTTACCATTTTTTGAATTTTGAGGGGAAAATTATTCTTTGTCTAATCGTTCATTTATCCCGTTAGACGGCTTCTGCGTGTGCCCGGGGAGTCGTATATGCGAAGAACCAGCGCATTAGAGACACTTATTTTTTTGCCAGAAAAATGATATTTTCATGGGCTATAGGCTTACCATTTTTTCAATTTTGAGAGGAAAATTTTTCTTTGCCTTATCGATCATTTCTCGCGTTAGACGGCTTCTGCGTGTGCCCGGGGAGTCGTATATGCGAAGAACCAGCGCATCAGAGACACCTATTTTTTTGCCGGAAAAATGATATTTTCACCATTTTTTGAATTTTGAGGGGAAAATTATTCTTTGCCTAATCGTTCATTTATCCCGTTAGACGGCTTCTGCGTGTGCCCGGGGAGTGGTATATGCGAAGAACCAGCGCATCAGAGACACTTATTTTTTTTGCCGGAAAAATGATATTTTCATGGGCTATAGGCTTACCATTTTTTCAATTTTGAGAGGAAAATTATTGTTTGCCTAATCGATCATTTCTCGCGTTAGACGGCTTCTGCGTGTGCCCGGGGGGTCGTATATGCGAAGAACCAGCGCATTAGAGACACTTATTTTTTTGCCGGAAAAATGATATTTTCATGGGCTATAGGCTTACCATTTTTTCTATTTTGAGAGGAAAATTATTCTTTGCCTAATCGATCATTTCTCGCGTTAGACGGCTTCTGCGTGTGCCCGGGGAGTCATATATGCGAAGAACCAGCGCATTAGAGCCACTTATTTTTTTGCCGAAAAAATTATATTTTCATGGGCTATAGGCTTACCATTTTTTCAATTTTGAGAGGAAAATTATTCTTTGCCTAATCGATCATTTCTCGCGTTAGACGGCTTCTGCGTGTTCCCGGGGAGTCGTATATGCGAAGAACCAGCGCATTAGAGACACTTATTTTTTTGCCGGAAAAATGATATTTTCATAATGGCTTACCATTTTGTCTATTTTGAGAGGAAAATTATTCTTTGCCTAATCGATCATTTCTCGCGTTAGACGGCTTCTGCGTGTGCCCGGGGAGTCGTATATGCGAAGAACCAGCGCATCAGAGACACTTATTTTTTTTGCCGGAAAAATTATATTTTCATGGGCTATAGGTTTACCATTTTTTCAATTTTGAGAGGAAAATTATTCTTTGCCTAATCGTTCATTTATCCCGTTGGACGGCTTCTGCGTGTGCCCGGGGAGTCGTATATGCGAAGAACCAGCGCATTAGAGACACTTATTTTTTTGCCGGAAAAATGATATTTTCATGGGCTATAGGTTTACCATTTTTTCAATTTTGAGAGGAAAATTATTCTTTGCCTAATCGATCATTTCTCGCGTTAGACGGCTTCTGCGTGTGCCCGGGGAGTCGTATATGCGAAGAACGAGCGCATTAGAGACACTTATTTTTTTGCCGGAAAAATGATATTTTCATGGGCTATAGGCTTACCATTTTTTCTATTTTGAGAGGAAAATTATTCTTTGCCTAATCGATCATTTCTCGCGTTAGACGGCTTCTGCGTGTGCCCGGGGAGTCGTATATGCGAAGAACCAGCGCATCAGAGACACTTATTTTTTTTGCCGAAAAAATTATATTTTCATGGGCTATAGGTTTACCATTTTTTCAATTTTGAGAGGAAAATTATTCTTTGCCTAATCGTTCATTTATCCCGTTAGACGGCTTCTGCGTGTGCCCGGGGAGTCGTATATGCGAAGAACCAGCGCATTAGAGACACTTATTTTTTTGCCGGAAAAATGATATTTTCATGGGCTATAGGTTTACCATTTTTTCAATTTTAAGAGGAAAATTATTCTTTGCCTAATCGTTCATTTCTCGCGTTAGACGGCTTCTGCGTGTGCCCGGGGAGTCGTATATGCGAAGAACCAGCGCATCAGAGACACTTATTTTTTTTGCCGGAAAATGATATTTTCATGGGCTATAGGCTTACCATTTTTTCAATTTTGAGAGGAAAATTATTCTTTGCCTAATCGATCATTTCTCGCGTTAGACGGCTTCTGCGTGTGCCCGGGGAGTCGTATATGCGAAGAACTAGCGCATTAGAGACACTTATTTTGTTGCCGGAAAAATGATATTTTCATGGGCTATAGGCTTACCATTTTTTTAATTTTGAGGGGAAAATTATTCTTGGCCTAATCGTTCATTTATCCCGTTAGACGGCTTCTGCGTGTCCCCGGGGACTCGTATATGCGAAGAACCAGCGCATCAGAGACACTTATTTTTTTGCCGGAAAAATGATATTTTCATGGGCTATAGGCTTACCATTTTTTGAATTTTGAGGGGAAAATTATTCTTTGCGTAATCGTTCATTTATCCCGTTAGACGGCTTCTGCGTGTGCCCGGGGAGTCGTATATGCGAAGAACCAGCGCATCAGAGACACTTATTTTTTTTTGCCGGAAAAGTGATATTTTCATGGGCTATAGGCTTACCATTTTTTTAATTTAGAGGTGAAAATTATTCTTTGGCTGATCGTTCATTTATCGCTGTAAACGGCTTCTGCGTGTGCCCGGGCACTCGTATATGCGGAGAACCAGCGCCTTTGAGACACTTCATTTTTTCTCGGAAAAATGATGTTTTCATTGGCTATAGGCTTACCATTTTTGTAATTTTAAGGGGAAAATTATTCTTTGCCTAATCGTTCATTTATCCCGTTAGACGGCTTCTGCGTGTGCCCGGGGACTCATATAGGCGGAGAACCAGTGCCTTAGATACTCAAGAGAACGCTCTTAAAGCAAAGAACAGTCGCTCACTTACCGTAGGAATATTGCCGCTGGGTAAGTACCACTGATCGAGGAGAAAGTAAGCGGTATTCGAAATTATAACGTGAAAAAGACTAAAGCAGCAGTAAAAAATGGACGCATCTTGAAATCAGTAGGAAAACTTGGCATAAGACTAGCAAATATCAGCTATTTCGAAGATATACTAAAAGCAGCGGAAGAATTCTACAGCGACTTCAACAGCACCCACAGCAGCCAGGCCATCTGCATTAGTAGCAGTAATGAACAGGATGGTGCGTCTCCTCTAATGGTGAAGTAAAAACGGCAAAAACGTCCGGGGAAGATCGATGAACAGTCGATTTAATCAAAGGTGAAGGAGACATCATGCTTGAAAACCACTTTATACGTTGTGCCTCACGACTTCAAGTGAAGCAGAGAAATGGAAGAATGCCAACACTACATTAATGCACACGAATAGAACAACGACAACACTTCTGTCGAGCAAGAGAACAGGCTTCCTTCAGGAATGCACGTTATACAATGGATCATATCCATGTCGTCAATCATGTAATCGAGAATTCTGCAGCCTACAATCAACCCCTCTATATGGATTTCGCAGATTACGAAAACGAATTTCTGTAGAGATATCAGAAGTCATAAAAGCATTGCGTAGAAGAGGAGTACAGGAGGCACACATGAACACATTTGAAATCTGCGATTTCACAATTACCTTGATACTGCACAAAAGAAGCAGAAAAGTAATTATCAAGAAGGGGGTCAGGCAAGAAAATACAATCGCTCCAATGCTATGCACTGCATGCTTTGAGGTATTATTGAAGCTATTAAACTGGGAAAGCTGAAGAGTGAGGATCAATGACGAATAGCTCAGCAACTTTTGGTTTGCAGATGACGCGATCCTGTTCAGCAACACTATGCATAAATTAGAACAAGTAATCGAGGACTTTGAAATAAAGTGCAAGGGTGGGGTTAAACGTCAACGTACAATAAAAAACAAAGTTCAATAGCCTGGCAAAAGAACTAGAGTTCACGATCGCCAATCAGCCTCTAGAGTCTGTGAAAGAGTATGTTTACTTCGGTCAGTAACTCACAGGGGACCCTGACCATAACAAGGACATTTATAGATAAATGGGTAGGAGTGCATACGGCAGGCACTGACAGATCCTGACTGGAGGCTTACCACTATCACTGAAAACAAAAGTGAATAATCAGTGCATTCTAACGATGCTAACATATGGGGCAGAAACTTTGTGGGTAACAAAAATGCTCGAGAAGTAGTTGAAGACCCCGCAAAAAGCAATGGAACTATATATCTTAGGCGTAACGTTCAGACACGAAACTAGTAATACGGAGCAGTGAACGGCGATAGCCGACGTACCAATCGACACTAAGAGGAAGAAAGTGGGGCTGTGCAGCGCATGTAATGCATATGATGGATAACCGGCATACCCTGAAAGTTACAGAATGGGTACAAAGAGAAGGAAAGGGCCGTCGAGGACGCCAGAAAATTATGCGGGGAGATGAAATCAGGAAATGCGCTGGCGCAAGTTGGAGTCGGTTAGCGCCGGACAGGGGTAATTGGAGATCGCAGGGAGAGGCTTTCGTCCTACAACGGACATAAATAGGCTGATCACGATTAGGCTAGCATCGAGTGCACAGCTTGCCGTTTCAAGACAGAAAAAAAGCGTGAAGCTTGTAGAATAAAGCCCCATGCAGAGAAAAGTGCTCGACCAAACTGCAAAACAGCACTAACCTGTATGCGATAGAACATTAAGTGGTTCATTCCTGTACGGCCATTGCTTAGCCTATGGAAAATTCCACTAGTACGTGTACCCCTGCCGGCTACAGAATCAAGACGCGCGTCTGAACAGGAGTCCGCGTATTGAGTCATCCAGATATACCGAGTGAACTCTACCTGTGGCGTCTTAGAGTGCGATTTTAGCAAGGCCCCTTGAAGTCAGGTGCCACTAAGATTCCTTGTGCGTTCATGAGGCCACCCGTTCCTGACGTTTTCCGATGCTTACTTCGTGCATTTTTTTTCGAAGCATCCAATAACACTGACAAGCACAGTTTGGGGAGTATTTAATCCTGTAATGCCCAAGCACAGTTGTACATCACAGAAAACTCACAGAATTTTTCCACCTTTATTTCGCGGCATGGAGGGTACATTTATACTAAACACAATCAAATGTGTGAACGACGATAATTAACACTCAAGGTAGTAAGTGAAGTCAAACTATTCAATTACCTTATTCACACGGGGCTCCAGCCTAATACTGTCGCTACTAGTGATTCACTTGCGACAATTCGACCTTCGCTGTCTCAAACAGCCCAGTTTACAGCAGTTGCGTTAGGCATTACTGGGTTAAACGGCCCCATAACTAACTGGGTGAGAAAAACAATATGCGGATAGCAAACACCCTTGCGAATATCAAAAATTTTGCACTGCTGCGGGGTGGGTGAAACTCGCTAACGGAGTGCGAGGTCATCTTTTCCTGAAACATAATTTAGACTGTTTTCATATTGCTTTATTTCGTCAAATAGGATATCCCCATGCGCGGCCAGTAGCGTAACATCTGTCAACAACGGTGCTTGAATGAGTGCGGTCCTTCCTCCTGCTAGTGTCTATATAGATATCGAAGCACTTTAATAAACAGGCTGAAGTTGGGGAAACAGTTCATTTTAAACTTCAGAGAAATTACGTACTTCCGGCAAATGCTCGCGCAGGAATGCAACACTGGCCACACCGATTACCAGCGTTGTAGCCGTCGGGCCTCACTAATCTTTATTTGTGTGGACACTCAACGAGCCTTCAACCAAGCGAAACTCGAGGAAAGACCACGTGTGCGCAATGCCGATCGTTCCTGGCCACTCCAGGCTGGACGCCTCGGCAGACTTCGCTACACCAGCTTGACCAGTCGATAGTAACAACACCCAAATTGCGCGCTTTAGAATACCTCAATACTTCCCCGCCTTCTTTCGTCTAGGAACGCAGTTAGTAATAAGAGTTGCGAAGAATTGCACAAGTTTATTAGTTAACGCCATCAGTAACATGCAAGAGATACAGATTTGTGCTTCGGCGGTGGCGGCAGCGTGGAAACTTGCTACAGATTTCTCCCTTCCTGTTTCCGCTCCAGGCCTTCGTAACGATGCGCAGCTGACGCTACTGCGCGCAGCGGGCAACTTGGAACACTGCAACGTGCCCAGTTAAACAAAGCCTGCCTTTATGCGCAAATATTTTATACTTGATTAATACATTTCCACGCTGTAAGCAGCGCCAGAACGCACAACTATAACGAGCGGGTAATTATAGCAGGTTAAGATTCTATTAGGCGACGTCACGTTAGCTGAAGAACGAACGTATAGCGAACAACAAGGACAACAGAAGTGCTTTCCTAGGCAGAAGAAGGCGGGGCGGTCATGTCATGCTTAGAGACACTTTCCTGAAACTTCAAGTTTTCCGTTCCATCAGCTGTCCATCCCAGCTACGGCAATCCACCAGCATTCTACTCCTTGACTTTCCTATGCCTTTACCAATTTTACAGCTAGGTAAGCCCTGGTCCTATCGGTGCTCTATTTTGATGAACTCCCCTTCCCCTACCTCTAGCTCTCCTTAGAAGTGCCAGAACTTTGGCCTGCCAAGAGTGAATTGGTTCGACTCACGGCATTTGAAATGAGAGTCGTCGTGCATGTCATCGGCGATACACGTCATTGTCGTCTTCTGTCCTCATGGCCAGCGCTGTTTACAGTTCTTTTTTCGTGTGCGTGTGCGCTCGCGCGCGCGCGCGTGTGTGTGTGCGTGTGCGTTCGCGCCTGTGTGTGTGCGTGTGCGTGTGTAGTCGCGCGTTGTCCACAATTGTGGGGAATTGTGTGAATGGCCACATCGAGACCGCAAATGTGGCCGCTTTGACAAAAATTCGAGAACATCCGTTTGAGCAGAAGCGGTCGGGCCTGGGTCAGTGACTGTGCGGCGGACCACAACCAACTTGCTCCTCCTGGTCGAGGGACTGTCGTTCGAAGTCCTTGATGGGGACATCCTCGTGATCATCGCCACTTGCGGTGAGCACGCTGCTCTGTAACTGTCAAAAAAAAATTTGAAAGAGCTGGCAAGTCCTTCCGGCACAAATAAACGCTTGTCACATGTTTTACTCAGTTTTTGAGAATGTGCGCACAGTTTGATGTAGAGTCAAGGCTACGGAACGCTGGAAGGCGAAATTTACCGACGCCGGTTCCTAGCACCCACCACTGCAGCTGATCTACAGCACACTTCATATAAATTAGGTAACTGGCCGCAATGTCTCAACCTTGGAACGCCACAAAGTTCTCGCGCGAGAGCACGTGGAAGTTCGGCAACACATGAGCATTGCAACGCACGTGCTCCTCTCCCCCCCGGGGCCCTCTTCCGTCTCTGATACACTTCTCCTTCCGACTAACGTCCGTCGTGACGCGGGCCAATACGCGAGCTCTCTCTCCTGTCTTCGACCTCCTGAGCTGTCGGGCTCCGATCTTAATCCCCAGCGAGCTACGCAGTAACCGGCATCCCACGGTGCAGAACGGTAGCATAGTGTAGAAATAAAACCTGAGAAATTGGGTAGCGCACCATGCTACATCACTTAGTCAGCCAAACATTACAGGCAGCACATCGATTATTCGCATTCTGTGCATGCGAAGAAACAAATTGTGTGCCCGTAGTGCTTCATTTTCGCTCTTAAAATCACTGATTTGTAACAGACTATGTAACGACAGAAACTTGCTAACATTACTACTCGAATGTGAACATCCTTCTACACTAATTTTGATAACGGCTGTTCATTATGCGAAAACTGTTCGATTCGACTCGCTTTCCACAATATCTAATTAGTATTCTATTCGGTCTCACACATTACTATTCGCGGACCACTACAATTTAGTGGTATATTTGAAAGTAGTGAATAGTAGATACATTTCGTCCGCTGTCAATGTACTCTCATGTTTAGTTTACAATATTGTGATAGTTTAATTGCCGAGGCACAGAGTTATAACTGTGATGTTGAAATTCTCTTACAATCTTTCCGAAAAAGAAAAACGTTGGTGTACAAGCGTACAAGCTCGCTTCCTGTCCATATATGTATACATACATATATATACATATATCATACATATATATATATATATATATATATATATATATATATATATATATATATATATATATATATATATATACATATATATATATATATATTTATATTTATATTTGTGTGTGTGTGTGTGTGTGTGAGAGAGCTCCCAAGCTACAATCCAGCGGTGCACAGACACCACGGTATTTTATTTCAGTGGCTGCCTGGGCACTGCAGCACCACTGCAATGAATGTGCCGAGAAAGCTGCCCGTGAGGCACATTCGCTCCAGGAGAGGCCTGATACCACCGTAAAGAACGGACGCAGAGTGGCACCTAGGCGGTCTTCCTGCCCGGAATTGGAATACGCCGGATTTTATCCGCCTTCACTCATCTGCGCCTATATGCATTGGAGCCAGATATGAAGTTAGAGTCCACCAGGTTTTAACCGACGGGACGATGCAATTATATGCCACCTGTGTATAGTTTCTTTTTACAAACGCATACTTATTTCTCCTTGGAATGGTGGAGAGTGTCCATTGTTGCACATATGTTCTTGAGGAAACCACCAAACATGTCTTATGCGATTGCCCGCCATTCGTCCATCATTCAAGAATCGCTCTTACAACTGCCGTACAACTACGTTGCTTCCTGCTGTTCAAATATATGCCTCTAAAAACGAGCGCCACAAATGGCGCAACAGGTCACATGGAGTCCATGCACTAGCTTTGAGTGAGCCCGGTAGGCACCTCCTATCTTTTGGGCGATGATCATAACAACCGTCTTCATCTTTCTCATTCACTATTTTGTTTGTGTTTCCATTGAACAAGTGGAATGGGAGCAGCAATTTAAAAATCTGAATCAGATATGAATCGAATGGTGTCAGAAGCGAAATGAATTGAATATGCAGTACTTTCCGAAGACCTCTCAGTAGAGGAACTTCCGTGTGGACCGTCAATATAAAGCGCTCCTTACATCCCACTGTAGTCACAGCATAGATAAATTTCTCTGACTATATTGCTCGTTTCCAAGTTTAATAAATACAAATATGAGGCACTAGGAGTACATGAGCAGTTTATTGCATGTTCATAAAGAAATGACAAGACCCTTGAAAGACGCTAGGGTGAAGCAACGATGCATAACGGATCGTACAGTAGACCTTGAACACCGCAATCGACTTGGTGACACTGGGCTGGCTGCTCGAGGATTGAGTTTGTGAAATAATATTACAGGAAGTTAACTTTCAAGACAAAAGGTCATTGGAAAAAACGGGGAACAATTCTCGCTTTCCAAGAACTCGCCTTACTGCTCTGGTTCGTATAGCTGCCTGTGGTGCTTCTTCCCATGCTTGACTTGCGATCAAGCGCGACTTTATCGATCTATCTATAATCTATCAATCTATAATCTATCTATCTAGTATCTATATATAAATAAAAACGCAGGCATCGTCCTTGCCCGAAATCTGGGTGCACGTCATGACCAGGTACATCTCGTGCCGACCGTCCACAGCCACGACGAACAAAATAAAACAAAAACAATATATGCTTTGCGTACGCGAGAGAAACGGCAAAATAAATCTGCTACGAGACACTGGGTTGCTAGTCGGGCCACTCCTCGAACTCTACCTTGTTCAAATATTGCGCCGTACCCTTTCTTTTATTCGCAAAGGAGATTATATGGACTTTCCAAGAGCGCTAATGTCATAGGCACCGTGATCAACCTGTAGCCCGTCAGAACCTCAGCCCAGTCGTGCTCATTCACATGTCTGAAAAGCTCAAATCCTAGGCATCGATCACGCCCCCTGAAAATGCACGTCTACTGAAATTGACACGATTGATGAACGAATTTGCACCAATAGTTCTCGAGGAGAAAAACATTAAGTCATATCCTGTTCGAATCTCAACACACTGCTGTTCACTCACGTCTATGGAAAGCGGAAATCGGATGCATAAAATACTACCTCAGCAAGTGCCATTACACTCACGGTAACTTACTTGATCGAAAAAACAAATTTGCTCAAATGAGTTGTGGGAAAATACATCAGCCTACAGCCCATTCGAACCTCGACGCGCTCCTGTTCCCTTAATATCAACGCATACATTAAGCCGCTTCCATATGACATAGGCTGACACCAACTTAAATGATATATAAACGAATTTGAACAAATCATTTACCGCGCAAAAAAACGCAAAGCTATAGCCTGTTCGAATCTCAACGCACTGCTGTTCACTGACATCTCTGAAAAGCTCAAATTGGATGCATACAATACTGCCTCAGTGACGCAATTACACTCACAGGGAATTACATGATTGAAAAACCAATTTGTTCAAACGAGTTGTTCTGGTTAAAAACATCAGTCCATAGTTAATTAGAACCTTAGCGTGCTCATGTTCACTCGCTTCTCTGAAAACCTGAATATCGAACCATATATCAAGCCCCTTGAATATGCGCATATAAAGAAACTAAAATAAACGATTGATAAACGAATTTGGGCAAGTTAGTTACCGCGCAAAAAACGCAAGGCTATAGCATGTTCCAATCGCAACGCTCGGCTGTACACTGACAACTATGAAAATCTCAAATTGGATGCTTAAACACTGCCTCAGCAAACGAAATTACACTCACGGTAACTTACATGAATGAAAAACCAATATGACAAAATGTGATGGCGTAAAAAACATCAGCCTATAGCACACAAGAACCTCAACGCACTCCTGTTTACTCACTTCTCTGAAAAGCCTTAATATCGACGCATACATTAAGACCACTGCAAATGAACATATGCTGATACTAACTTAAATGATTGATAACAAATTTGATGCAAATTAGTTACCGCGTAAAAAACGCGAAGGTATAGCCTGCCCGAATCTAAACGCACTACCGTTCACCCAAATCTCCCAAGAGCTCTAATTATATTCATACAACAGCGCATCAGCGAAGGCAATTACACTCACGGTAACTTATATGATTGAAAAACCCATTTCCTAAAATGAGTTGTTATGGTAAAAAAACATCACCGTATAGTCTATTAGAACGTCGACGCGTTCCTGTTCCCTTACTTCTTTAAAAACCTGAATATCGACCTATACATTAAGCCCCCTGCATATGCACATATATTGAGACTAACTTAAACAATTGATAAAATAATTTGTACAAGTTAGTTACCGCGGAAAAGAAAAGAGCAGCGCTATAGCTTGTTCGAATCTCAGCGCACCGTTGTTCAATCAAAAATCTGAAAAGCTCTAATTATATGTATACAACAATGACTCAAGAAAGGCAATTACCCCCGCGGTAACTTACATGATTAAAAACCAATTTGGCAAAATGAGTTGTGGCAAAAAAACACTAGCCTAAAGACGATTAGATCCTCGACGTGTTCCTCTTCCCTTACTTCTTTAGAAACCTGAATATCGACGCATACATTAACCCGAATGCACATTCACATATAATGAAATTAACCTAAACGATTGATAAAATTATTTGTACAAATTAGTTACCGCGGAAATAATCGCAGCTATGTAGCCTGCTCAAATCTCAACGCACTGCTGTTCATTCAAATATCTGAAAAGCTGAAATTGGATGCGTACAACACTACCTCAGAAATCGCAATTACACTCACGGTAACTTACATGATTGAAAAAGCCAATTCCCAAAATTAGTTGTGGTAAAGACATCAATCCATAGTTGATTATAACCTCAATGCATCGATGTTGCCTCTCTTCTCTAAAAACCTGAATATCGACGCATACATTAAGCCCCCTGCAAATGAAGATATGCTGACACTAACAAACAATTGATTAACGAATTTGGAGTAATTAGTTACAGCGCAAGAAAACGCAAGGCCAAAGCTGGTTGCTGCTGTAAAGCTTGTTGAATTGCTGTACACTCATATCTCTTAAAAGCTCAAATTCGATGCATACAACACTGTCTCTGCAAATGCAATTACACTCACAGGGAATTACATGATTGAAAAACCAATTTGCTCAAATGAGTTGTGCTAAAAAACATCCGCCTATAGCCCATCAGAACCTCGACATGCTCCTATTCCCTCACTTCTCCGAAAACCTGAATATCGACCGATATATTAAAGCCACTGCATATGCACCCCCCATATACGGAAATTAAATTAACCGATTTATGAACGAATTTGAACAAATTAGTTGCAGCGCAAAAAAAAACGAAAGGCTATATAGCCTGTTCGAATTTCAACGCACTGCTGTTGACTCAAATCTCTGAAAAGCTCAAATTGTATGCATGCAACGCTGCCTCAGAAAACGCAATTACACTCACAGTGAATTACGTGATTGAAAAACCGATTTGCTCATGTTTGTTGTGGTAAAAAACATCCGCCTATAACCCATTAGAACCTTGACGCGCTCCTGTGCCCTCACATCTCTGGAAACCTGAATATCGACCCATATATTAGGGCCCCTGCATATGCACCTGCATGGAAACTACATTAAATGATGCATTCACCAAATTGAACAAATCAGTTACAGCGCAAAAAAAAAAACAAAAGGCTACAAAGCTTGTTCGAACTTCAACGCACTGCTGTTCAATCAAATCTCTGAAAAGCTCAAATTGTATGCGTACAACACTGCCTCAGCAAACGCAATTAAACTCGCAGTGAATTACATGATTGACAAACCAATTTCCTCAAATGAGTTGTATAAAATACATTAACCTCTGTCTGATTAGAACCTCAATGTGCTCCTGTTCCTTCACTTCTCTGAAAACCTGAATATCGACCGATATATTAAGGCCCTTGCATATGCACATATACTGAAACTAACCAAAATGAGAGATAGATGAATTCGGACAAATTAGGTACCACAGAAAAAAACGAAAGGCTTGTTCTAATTTCAACGCACTGCTGCTCACTAAAATCTCTGAAAAGCTCAAATTGTAGGCATGCAACACTGCCTGAACAAACGCAATTACACTCACAGTGAATTACATGAGCGAAAAACGAATTTGCTCAAATGAGTTGTAGTAAAAAACATCAGCCTATAGCCCATTATAACCTCGACGCACTGCTGTTCCCTCACTTCTCTGAAAACGTGAATATCGACCCATATATTAAGGCCCCTGATTATGTAACCCCCAACCCCCCCCCCCCATACACGGAAACTAAATTAAACGATTTATAAACGAATTTGGACAAATTCGTAGCAGGGCGAAAAAACGCACGGCTCTAGCCTGTTCGAATCTCAGCGCAGTGCTGTTCAATCAAATCTCTGAAAAGCTCAATTTGAATACACACAACACTGCCAGTGCAAGCGCAATTACACTAACGCTGAATTACATGATTGGAAAACCAATTTTCTCAAATTAGTTATTGTGGTAAAAAATATCAGACTATCGCCCATTAGAACCTCGACGCGCTCCTATTCCGTCACTTCTCTGAAAACCTAAATATCGACCCTTGTATTAAAGGACCCTGCATATGCAGATATACTGTGGCATGTGTGCAGGGGTGGCGCAGTGGCAGAGTAATTGCCTCGCGTGCAGGAGGACCGTAGCTGAATTCCCTGTGCGGCGCGAGGTTTCACCGGATTAAAAAAAATCTGCGTGTTGATGAAATTGCTTAAACAGGCCTGGAGTGCGGCCTGATCCCGGTAACGCACTCCCTCACCAGAGCAGGATTGGCCACCCTGGTGCAGTCTTTGGGCACAACCTCCTATATGAATACAACAATCAAACCCTGGCCCTCAGTTCCCTGCAGCTGCGAAGCAACTGACCACGGCGGCGGTCTGACCTGTGACGCAGCAGAGGGTGCTCAGAATACCTGGATACGAACAGGCCGCCATTGGAATCGCAACCTGGCAACGTTTAACGTTAGAACGTTATCTAGTCAGTCGGGTCTAGCAGTGGTATTGGAGGAATTAGAGGGCAGTAAATGGGATATAATAGGGCGCAGTGAAGTTAGGAGGACCAAAGAAGCATATAAAGTGCTAAAAAGGGTCCACGTCCTGTGCTACCGGGGCTTAGCGGAGAGACGAGAACCAGGAGTCGGATTCCTGATTAATACGGATATAGCTGGTAACATAGAGGGATTCTATAGCATTAAGAGAAGGCGGCAGGTCTTGTTCTGAAACTTAATAGGAGCTACAAATTGAAGGTCATACATGTCTGCGCCCCTACATCCAGTCATGATGACAAGGAAGTCGAAAACTTCTATGAAGACATGGTATCGGCGATGGGTAAAGCAAAAAAAAGACACAGTACACTATACTGATGGGCGACTTCAATGCCAGGGTAGGCAAGAAGCAGGCTGGACGCAAGTCAGTGGGGGAATATGGTATCGGCTCTAGGCATAGCAGGGTATACTTATTAGCACAGCTTCTAGAACAGAAGATTATGCGGATAATGAATACCTTCTTCCGCAAGCCGGAAGGCCGAAATTGGGCGTGCGGGAGCCCTAACAGCCAGACTAGCAATGAAATAGACCTTATACTCTGCGCTAACCCTGGCATCATACTAGATGTGGACGTGCTCGGCAAGGTGCGCTGCAGTGACCACAGGATGGTAAGAACTCCAATTAGCCTAGACATGAGGAGGGAACGGAAGAAACTGCTACATAACAAGCCGATCAATTAGTTAGCGGTAAGAGGGAAAATAGAGAAATTCCGGATCAAGCAACAGAACAGGTTTTCAACTTTACCTCAGGAAGAGGACCTTAGTGCTGAAGCGATGAACGACAATCTTATGGGCATTATTAAGGAGTGTGGAACAGAAGTCGGTGTTAACTCCGTTAGATAGGATACGAGTAAGCTATGGCAGGAGACGAAAGATCTGATTAAGAAATGCCAATGTATGAAAGCATCTAACCCTACAGCTAGAATAGAACTGGCAGAACTTTCCAAGTTAATCGACAAGAGTAAGACAGTTGACATAAGGCAGTATAATATGAATAGAATTGAACATGCTCTCAGGAACGGAGGAAGCCTAAAAGCAGTGAAGAAGAAACTAGGAATAGGCAAGAATCAGATGTATGCTTTAAGAGACAAAGCCGGCAATATCATGACTAATATGGATGACATAGTTCAAGTGGCTGAGGAGTTCTATAGACATTTATACAGTACCAGTGGCACCCACGACGATAATGGAAGAGAGAATATTCTAGAGGAATTTGAAATCCCACAAGTAAAGCCGGAAGAAGTAAAGAAAGCCTTTGGAGCTATGCAAAAGGGGAAGGCAGCTGGGGAGGATCAGGTAACAGCAGATTTTTTAAAGGATGGTGGGCAGATTGTTCTAGAGAAACTGGCCACCCTGTATACGCAATGCCTCATGACCTCGTGCGTACCGGTATCTTGGAAGAACGCTAACATAGTCCTAATCCATAAGAAAGGGGACGCCAAAGACTTGGAAAATTATAGACCGATCAGGTTACTGTCAGTTGCCTACATAGTATTTACTAAGGTAATCGCAAGAAGAATCAGGAACACCTTAGAGTTCTGTCAACCAAAGGACCAGGCAGGATTCCGTAATGGCTACTCAACAACAAACCATATTCACACTATCAATCAGGGGATAGAGAAATGTGCCGAATATAACAAACCCTCATATATAGGTTTCATTCATTACGAGAAAGCGTTTGATTCAGTCGAAACCCAAGCCGTCATGGAGGCTATACTTAATCAGGGTGTAGAGGAGCCGTATGTAAATATACTGAAAGATATCTATAGCGGCTGCACAGCCACCGTAGCCCTCCATAAGGAAAGCAACAAAATCCCAATAAAGAAAGGCGTCAGGCCGGGAGATACGATCTCTCCAATGGTATTCACAGCCTGTTTACAGGAGGTGTTCATAGACCTGGATTGGGAAGAATTAGGGGTTAAGAGTTATTGGAGAATATCTTAGTAACTTGCGATTCGCTGATATTACCTTGCTTAGTAACTCAGGGGACCAATTGCAATGCATGCTCCCTTACCTGGAGAGGCAAAGCAGAGGGGTGAGTCTAAAAATTAATCTGCAGAAAACTAAAGTAACGTTTAACCGTCTCGGAAGAGAACAGCAGTTTACGATAGGTAGCGAGGAAGTGGTAAGGGAATACATCTACTTAGGGCATGTAGTGAGCGTGGATTCGGATAACGAGACTGAAATTATCAGAAGAATAAGGATGGGATGGGGTGCGTTTAGCAGGCATTCTCAGATCATTAACAGCAGGTTGTTTTTATCCTTCAAGAGAAAAGTGTATTACAGGTGTGTATTACCAATACTCACGTACGGGGCAGAAACCTGGAGGCTTACGAAAGGGATTCTACTTAAATTGAGGATGACGCTACGAGCTACGCGATGAAGAATGATGGGTGTAATGTTAAGGGATAATGAAAGAGCAGATTGGGTGAGGGAACAAATGCGAGTTAATGATATCTTAGTTAAAATCAAGGTAAAAGAAATGGGCATGGGCACGACATGTAATGAGGAGGGAAGATAATCAATTGTGATTAAGCGTTACTGACTGGATTCCAAGAGAAGGGAAGCGTAGCTGCGGGCGGCAGAAAGTTAGGTGGGCGGATGACATTAAGAAGTTTGCCGGGACAACATGGCCACAATTAGTACGTGGCCGGGGTAGTTAGAGAAGTATGGGAGAAGGCTTTGCCCAGCAGTGGGCGTAACCAGTCGTATGATGATGATGGTGATTATGATTATGATGATGATGATATGCACATATACTGAATTTAACCTAAATGATTGATATACGAATTTGGACAAACTAGTTACCAGGGAAAAAAAACGCAAGGCTAAACCTGTTCGAATCGCAACGCACTGCTGTCCACACAAATATCTCAAACGCTGAAAATTGGAACCATACAACACTACCCCAGCAAACGCAATTACACTTATGCTAACTTACATATTTGAGAAACCAATTTGCCCAAATCAGTTGTGGTAAAAATATGAGCGCAGACTTCATTAGAACCTCTACGCACTTACGTTCTCTCACTTCTCTTAAAACCTGAATATAGATTCATGCATTAAGCTGCTTTCATATGCACATGTACTGAAACTAACTTACACGATTGATAAACGAATTTGCTCAAATAACGGACCCCGGAAAAAAAGCGCAGTGCTATAGCCTGTCCGAATCTCAACGCACTATTGTTCACTAAAATCTCTTAGAACCTCAAACTGGATGCATGCAAAACTGCCTCAGCAAACGCAATTGCAGTTTTAGTTGTTGTAATAGCTTACATGATTGAAAAACGAATTTTCCGAATCTTTTTGTGGTAAGAAACATCAGCCTATAGCCCATTAGAACCAAAACGCGCTCTAGTTTCCTCACAAATCTCAAAACCTGAATATCGATGCATACATTAAGCCCCCTGTATATGCCCATATACTGAAACTAACTTAAACGATTGATAAACGAATTTGGACAGATTTGTTAGCGCGGAAAAAGAAACAGAGCTATAGCCTGTTCGAATCTCAACGTTCTAATGTTCAGTCAAATACCTCAAAAGCTCAAATTGGATGCATACAAAACAGCCTCAGCAAAAGCAATTGCACTTGTACTAGCTCACATGATTGTAAAACCAATTTTCCGAAACTAGGTAATATAGTAAGAAACGTCACCCTATAGCCCTATACAACCAAAATGCGGTCTTGCTTCCGCACAAATTTGAAACCCTGAATATCGACGCATACATTAAGCCCCTACATACGCACATATACAGAAACTAACCTAAACAATTGATAAACGAATTTGGACAAATTAGTTACCGCGAAAAAAAAGCGCAAAGCTATAGCCTGTTCGATTCTCAACGCTCTGCTGGGTAATCAAATCTCTGAAAAGCTCGAATTTGATGCCTACACGCTGCCGCAGCAAACGCACTTACACTCACGGTGACTTACATGATCGAAAAAACAAATCCCCAAATGTGTTGTGGTCCTATAGCGCATTAAAGCCTCACCGCGCTCATGTACTCGCACTTCTGTGAAAACCTGAATATCGACGCATAAATTCGGCCCGCCGCATAAGCACATATACTGAAACCAATCTAAACGATTGATAAACGAATTTGTGCAGATTTGCTACCGCGAAAAGAAAATGCAGGGCTACAGCCTGTTCCAATCTCAACGGGCTACTGTCCACTCAAATCTCGGAAAAGCTCAAATTGGATGTATACAACACTGCCTCAGCAAACGCAATTACACTCACGGTAACTTTCATGATTGAAAAACTAATTTGGCCAAATGAGTTGTTGTGGTAAAAAACATCAGCCTATAGCACATTAGAACCTCGACGCGCTCCTGTTCCTTCATTTCTCTGAAAAAAAATTTCAACGCATACATTACACCCTCTGCAATTGAACATGTGCCGACACTATCTTACACGATTGATAAAGGAATTTTCACAAATTAGTTATCGCGGAAAAAAAAACAGGCTGTTCGTATCGCAACCCGCTCCTGTTCACTCAAGTCGGGTTATCAAAATCAAAAGTATCCGAGTTTAGTGGTGTGAAATCGTTTTATCTGGAGTAACGTTGGCAGTGCGAAAGGCAATGGAAAGATCACGACGGAACACGTCACGTCTGCGAAGCGCTCACCTGGCTGGCTTGACTCTTGCTGTTCGACCCAGTGACGCCTCCCAGGTTTTCCGTCACGATGACGCGCGAAAGGGCAGCATCGTCTTTGGCCCCGTACTTGAGCGCAGGGTAGGAACATGTTCATCTCGTGCCATTCGTTCCAAATGAAAAAAAAGGAGACAATGCTCAGGTATGTCAGCAGCACGCTGGAGGAGATTAACGGAACCTTAATCTAATCTGTACGCCATCAGATAGCGAGCCTGGCACAGAGCCAGAGACGCTTTTGCTCGTATACTCGCACGCATTCGAGGTGATCGCATCCGAAAGTGATCACCCCAGATGTTGCTTCCGAACCACTAGCTGACCGCGGCTCGGTGACAGTTACCCAGCTACATAGTCCCATATACAGCAAAGCCAGCTGACGTGCAGTGGTATGGACCGTGGTATTCTATGGCATGACATTATTAGTCCGATGGCCAGTGAGTGATGTACATTAAAAGAAAAACTGACAAACGCAAGCGAAGCACACGAACACAGCGGCAACTTTCAACAAATGAATCATTGTGAAAAAGGCGAGGAAAAATGCTCCATCTCATCACAGTGGAGAAACGAAACGAAGGAACCGCAGTTTTAGGTTGTGGTGAATGGCCTAGGTCATCCAGAATATGACACCGTAGCTCCCCACGTGACGGCACCAGCGTTGTCATGCGCTACTAACGCATGAAAAACCCCACCGCCATATGTTCGTTTAGCTCATCTTTGTCGTCTAAATTTATTCGTATTAATATGCAAGATTACAATTTTCCTTATCTTTAGGCGATTGCTTTAAGCATGAAAAGTGGACGTTTACAGTATTTTTTAACATTCCGCTGATTCTCATTGCACCTTTGCGCAACACAGCGTGCAGTTTTGCCCAGGCCGTGTCTGATGAGTGATTGTCGAATGTTATAGAGAGCATCTGTGCCCATGCCTGGTAAGGACTGCGATGCTTGAGATGAGTTTTGCTACAACGATCAATTTTTCTTTATAACCCTACCAGAATTTTGGTGCCCAAATTACCACATGTATATATTTGGGCTGTGCAACGTCTTTTTTTTCTATTATAAGCTTTCGTGTTACTCGTAAGGTTTGACATCAGTGGTAAGACCGAGCCGACAACATGCTAAAGCATGGTTCTGTACTAATATGCGGAAGACTAAGGTAAGGTTAAATTGCCTAGCACCAGGATGTCTAATTTCGATTGGTTGTCAATCCAGAGAATCGGTGAGAGAAAACGTATATCAAGGCCAATCAATTAAAGGAAGCCATGATCATCATAAGACAACACTAAGTCAGCCAGGTTCCCACTGTCAGAAGCCTACACAGCAATGCCACAAGGACAAAGGCAAGTTATCTTTGCCGCAGCAAGAATGGCGATGAGAAGTGTATACACAGAGAAGCCTGAAACATGTTTAGACACATTTAGGATTATGTAACTCGTGTGTAAATAGTGGCAAATAACCATTCTGCAGGACTGGCGATGAATTGGCACAAACCCAGTGGGACATTCGGAGTGGCTTATTCAAAGAATGTCAAAGGCACTAAAGAGTAAATTGATTATAAGGCATTAATTCACGAGGACATCTGTGTGCTTCAGAGATACTTAATCGGCTGAATAAACCTACACTCGCCAACTGAAAAAATTTCAGAACACGGATTTACGTTTCGGCGCCCAATACGGGTGCCTTGTTCACAATGAGCGAATGCATGGTGGTCTTTATTATATATGCGTCGGAAGACGTAGTGCGCTTGCGTACAACTCAGGGAGGGGTCCCCGTGTCTGGTTTATCGTGTTAGTAGTAGATTGTATGCAGAATGATTCAAGGAGCAATCGGGATGATAATTTTTTCTCTCTGTCGATGATAGAAGCCGAATTCCAGTTAATACTGTGTCCAGTCTTTTCATGGTGCTCTGCCAGGGCGCTGGAGACCGTGTATGTTTTGGCTACATCATTGCGATGCTGCTGTAGCCTTCTTTGAAAGTTTCCCGTCTCGCCTACGTAGCACGCATGGCAGTCCTGGCAAGGAATTTTGTAGATGACGCCCGGGAATTTTTCTTTTTTGAGGCGGTCTTTCACTAGGACGAGTTGTTGTTTTAGCTTGCTTGAAGGGACGTGGCAGATTTGTACATCATAATCTTTGAAAATTCTTGATAATGACTCGCTTACGCCTCGTGCATAGGGGAGAGACGCCCGTTTTCTTGTTCTCATCGGCCTTACAGGGGGTTCAGCTGCACGCTCTTCTTCAGTCTTCATAATCTGGCCGGGGTAGCCTGTACTGACCAAATCCTGCGTCACTCTCTTCAAGTCAGCTCTGCGTGCGTCAGTAGTGGAGCATAATCGGAATGCACGGGTGAACAATGTGGAGGCAACAGATCGTTTTTGTCCGAGGGGGTGGGCCGAATCAAAGTGGAGATATTTCCCTGTGTGTGTAGGTTTTCGGTAAACACTCGTGGAAAGGCCGAATGCAGTGCGCATGACTTCAACGTCAAGGAAGGCCAAGCGACCATTACCTTCTTCAACGGTGAATTCTATTGTGCTTTGGAAAGTGTTCAGGTGCTGCAGAAAAGGTACGACGTCTTCGCGGCGGATAATAAAAAAAACAGTCGTCGACATACCGCAGGAACAATTTTGGGGTGGGCTGAAACGTCGTGAGGGCTTTATCTTCGAGTGCTTCCAAAGCAATGTTGGCACATGACACTGACACCGATGCTCCCATTGCCGTTCCACAGACCTGCCTGTAGAATGATCCATTAAATGAAAAATATGTGCTGCGTAAGCAAAAATCCAAGAGGCGGCACACGTCGTCGATTTCGAATGGGGTGCGCGAAGGCAGAGATGTGTCGTTTTGTAATGCTGTTCGGCAGCAGTCAACAGCATAATTCACAGGTATGCGTGTGAACATAGACTTGACGTCAAAGTAAACCATGACGTCTTCGCTCCCTAAAGTCACGTTCTTGACCCTGTCGACAAAATCAGCGGAGTCCTTTACGTATGTCGGCGTTCGTCCAACGAGGGGTCGGAGCACACCATGAAGATAGGCAGAGAGACAATGCAACGGAGAGCGAGTGTAGTCTACTATAGGCCGCAGCGGGAGATTAGGTTTGTGAACCTTAGGCAGGCCGTATATTGCTGGAGCTGAGCCGTTGTGGCACAGCAGCTGGTTATACAGATGCTTCTTTTCGGGAGGCACAAACTTGAAAATGTCAGTCAGTAGCTCCTGAAGTTCTGCCTCGGTTTTTTTTTGTGGGCTCCCGGTTGACTTTTGAATACGTGGTCAGGTCCTGGAGATGTTCCGTCATCTTTGAAACGTAGTCATCCCGATTCATGACAACCGCGGCATTCCCCTTGTCCGCAGGCAAGATGACAATGGCTTTGTTATTTTGCAGTCTTTTTAGGGCTTCTTTATCGAGGTGGCTGATACTTGAGGTCCTAGCATTACGAAGCTTTGAAAGAGCCCCAAGAACGCGGGTACGTGCTTCATTTTGCAGAGACGGCTCGACATGGCGTACTGCCTCCTCAACTGCACAAGCCATTTTTCGCATTCTTGGCGTGGTACCAATGTTGAAATTCAGGCTGCGGTTTAGCAGGTGAAGCTCTGCGGTATCAAGGTCGTACGACGACAAGTTGCAAACACCACCTTGGTTGACAGGGGCCGGACTTTTGTCCAGCAGAGACGAAAACTTCTTTTCCTGGCACCTTTCTCTTTCTGTCGATTCGCCGTAGCTGCTCCGTTAGAGTAGAGTAAAATCTAGTGGAATTCCGTGGGAACGGTGCGCTCAAGCGTGCGTTGGCTAAAGAAAACATCGTTCTCCAAGCGCTTTATGGTAGCCTTCGTTTCAAGGTTGCGTGCTTGTAAAAGGAGCTTCTCGCAGCGTGAGATAGCATGCTTTCCAAACGGCGCACGAACCAAGACGGGTAGGTGAAGCGACTTCGGGATGATGCTGTGGGCTTTACAGCACAGGTTGAATTGCAGGTGGCATTGAAAAGACGCCAACTTCGACTTGAGGGACGCAAACTGTCGAATCTTCGTTACGGTGGACCGTCCATGCTTTTCGCGAAGGGCAATGAAGTCTGGGGTTTCTTTCAAAGCTTCGTAATGGTAGGACCTCAAGTATCAGCCACCTCGATAAAGTAGCCCGCAAAAGACTGCAAAATAACAAAGCCATTGTCATCTTGCCTGCGGACAAGGGGAATGCCGCGGTTGTCATGAATCGGGATGACTACGTTTCAAAGATGACGGAACATCTCCAGGACCTGAACACGTATTCAAAAGTCAACCGGGACCCCACAAAAAAAGATCGAGTCAGAACTTCACAAGCTACTGACTGACGTTTTCAAGTTTGTGCCTCCCGAAAAGAAGCATCTGTATAACCAGCTGCTGTGCCACAACGGCTCAGCTCCAGCAATATACGGCCTGCCTAAGGTTCACAAACTTAATGTCCCGCTGCGGCCTATAGTAGACTACACTCGCTCTCCGTTGCACCGTCTCTCTGCCTATCTTCATGGTGTGCTCCGACACCTCGTTGGACGAATGCCGACATACGTAAAGGACTCCGCTGATTTTTGTCGACAAGGTCAGGAACGTGACATTAGGGAGCGAAGACGTCATGGTTTCCTTTGACGTCAAGTCTATGTTCACACGCATACCTGTGGATTATGCTGTTGACTGCTGCCGAACGGCATTACAAAACGACACATCTCTGCCTTTGCGCACCCCATTCGAAATCGACGACGTGTGCCGCCTCTTGGATTTTTGCTTACGCAACACATATTTTTCATTTAATGGATCATTCTACAGGCAGGTCTTTGGAACGGCAATGGGAGCATCGGTGTCAGTGTCATGTGCCAACATTGCTTTGGAAGCCCTCGAAGATAAAGCCCTCACGACGTTTCAGGCCACCCCAAAATTGTTCCTGTGGTATGTCGACGACTGTTTTTTTATTATCCGCCGCGAAGATTTCGTACCTTTCCTGCAGCACCTGAACTCTTTCCAAAGCACAATAGAATTCACCGTTGAAGAAGAAGTTAATGGTCGCTTGGCCTTCCTTGACGTTGAAGTCATGCGCACTGCATCCGGCCTTTCCACGAGTGTTTACCGAAAGCCTACACACACAGGGAAATATCTCCACTTTGATTCGGCCCACCCCCTTGGACAAAAACGATCTGTTGCCTCCACATTGTTCACCCGTGCATTCCGATTATGCTCGACTACTGACGCACGCAGAGCTGAGTTGAAGAGAGTGACGCAGGATTTGGTCAGCAATGGCTACCCCGGCCAGATTATAAAGACTGAAGAAAAGCGTGCAGCTGAACCCCATGTAAGGCCGATGAGAACAAGAAAACGGGCGTCTCCACCCTATGCACGAGGCGTAAGCGAGTCATTATCAAGAATTTTCAAAGATTATGATGTACAAATCTGCCACGTCTCTTCAAGCAAGCTACAACAACAACAACTCGTCCGAGTGAAAGACCGCCTCGAAAAAGAAAAATTCCCGGGCGTCATCTACAAAATTTCTTGCCAGGACTGCCATGCATGCTACGTAGGCGAGACGGGGAACTTTAAAAGAAGGCTACAGCAGCATCGCAATGATGTAGCTAAAGCACACACGGTCTCCAGCGCCCTGGCAGAGCACCATGAAAATACTGGACACAGTATTAACTGGAATTCGACTTCTATCATCGAAAGAGAGAAAAAATTATCCCGATTGCTCCTTGAATCATTCTGCACACAATCTACTACTAACACGATAAACCGGACACGGGGACCCCTCCCTGAGTTGTACGCAAGCGCATTACGTCTTCTGACGCATATATAATAAAGACCACCATGCATTTGCTCATGGTGAACAAGGCACCCGTATTGGGCGCCGAAACGTAAATCCGTGTTTTGAAATTTTTTCTGTTGGCGAGTGTACGTTTATTCAGCCATGTTCTTTCCTCGCCAGACGAGTTTTCGTCAAACCCTAGACTTCAGAGATACTTAATCATATCATAAGAAGCCGACAAACAGTGACACCAAGAAAAAACATAGGGGAAATTACTTGCGCTTAATAAATCAAATAAAGAAACGATAAATTAATGGAAATTAAAGTGGATGAAAAAACAACTTGCCGCAGGTGGGAAGCGAACCCACAACCTTCGCATTTGGCGTGCGATGCTCTACTAATAGAGCTACCGTGGCGCCGTTTCCCCATCCACTTCCTTGGGTATTTGTGTGACCTAATAGAACCCTGGGAGTGTTAGCCTGCGCCACCACTCACAGACCTTGGCGGCGGACGTGGAACGTCCTTTTTACCGCAGGCGTCACGAGAACGTTATATTTTTGCGTGAAGGCAACTGGTCAATAAACCCACACATGCTACCTGAAGGCATCAATGTTGCCGGATTCGAGTTCCTGGTTATGTAATAAACGAAATGCAAGGGGGTTAACGAAAGGGCCCGAAGTACCTGGGTTCCACTAGGGCACAAAAATACCCAAGAAAGTGGATAGGGAAACGATGCCGCGGTAGCTCATTTAGTAGAGCATCGCACGCGAAATTCGAAGGTTGTGGATTTGGTTACCACCTGCGGCAAGTTGTTTTTTCATCCACTTTAACTTCCATTATTATATCATTTCTCTATATCATTTATTAAGCACAAGTAATTTCTCCTATGGCGTGCGTACGGGGTGCCAGTGTTTGTTGACTTCTAATGATATGACTTCTAAAAATCGGGCCCCTCGGTTAGCCCCCCTTCTTCTTGTTAGAGATACCTAATGTCATATATGATATGTAGGAATTATTTTTTTTTCATTACGGCAAAAAGGCTCGCCTACTCGCACTACTTCGTCGATCCGTCTGCATGAGTAATAAGCTCAGTCACTGGTACTTGCATGCGGCGCAGAGATAACCTTCGCATAGAAATTCACAAATACATCCACCGAGATAGTGGCCGACCCAGCAGCAGGACTGCTCACTCCAAGCATGGCATGGTAGGTGAAGGAAGCTGCGCTATAAATTATGCATGTATCTTGAGCAACGAGTGAGTAGTGCTCCTGAAAGCAGCTCATGTTATATTGTTTTCGTGGTTTACGTTATGGTTACGCTATTCCTTACTGTGCTGGTAGCTATCCTTCTGGCTACCCATCTTACATCCTAATCACTATCTCCGCACTGTGTTAGGAGATACTTCATCCTTGTTGTCAAATGTGTGTGTGCGTGCGTGTGCGAGTGTGTGTGTGTGTATGTACGTGCGTGTCAATGACAATGACAACAAAACGGAACGATAACTAGACAAGGTTGAACAGTGACAAAAATGGCGCGGACCTAATGGTGCCAAAGACAACACGAACAAAGCGATGATGTCACGAAGGTGACTGTGGCAAAACAGCGACACGGCCACAACGGTGATCACTGCGACGAAGCTTGACTATGGCGCCAACATGACGGCTAGGACATAACCATTACATGGCTGCGACAAACACGGTACAACAGCGGGCATATTGAGATACGACATCGATGACGGCATAGCAACAGTGGCACGTAGATGATGGCCAAACCACCATGCCAAGCTCGAGAGCCATCAAATTACCTAAAGACAGCGAAATTACGACTGTGCGATGGTGACAATGGCATCGGTGGCATGACTATTTAAGTGCTATCGCAAAAAACGAAATTGCATGGCTTTCAATGTGCGCCGACATCTGAACGCCTGCCTGAACGAGCGAACGAACGAAACAACGTGCGATTTCACCAAGAACTAACGAACAAGCATTGTATATCGTGCCATAAGGTGTGCCCATGATCATACAATGATCCAAAAAGATGTAGAGCCTAATTCTCGTTCGTGTAACACTTTGCTAAGGAAGCTTAACGTTTCTAAATGTAAAATTATCTCTTTTAGCTGCAAGCGCACTAAATTTACGTTGCTTTATCACATAAATAAATCACTGTTTTGCATGATACTCAATATAAATACCTTGGTGTTGACCTAACTTCACTCTTTGGTGGTCAACGCACATTGCATACATATGCGTCAATCCATCGAGATCATTAGGATACATAAGACGCAAGTTGCATAATCCTACTAAAGACATTCGTAAACCAGCTTATCTAACATTTGTTCGACCTCAGCTTGAATGCGCCGCATCCGCCTGGTCTCCCCCTAAGAAATATTTGATCGAAAATATTGAATATGTTCAGAATAGGGCTGCGCGTTTAATTTCCTGTTATGACTATAACAATAGCATAACACAAATTAAACGCGACCTTTCACTACACGACCGTCTGATATAGTTCTGCTATCATTTTTCATAAATATGTCCATAATACAGCTCCATCAGTTATGCCTATTTAAATTCCTCATTACAGGTCACACCGATTGTACAATGAGTTCAAGTCCATCAACGGAATGACTAATTCATTTACCTACTCCGCTCTACCAAGAGTCATTCGCCTTTGGAACAATCTTCCGAACGTCATCGCTCATGAGAGAGACCAGGAAAATTTCCGGCCTCTTCTAACAATGCATTTTTCAAACTAAGCATAACCTAACGTGACATGTTTTCTTGCCTTTCCCTTTATTATTGTGCTACTACACCTTAAATGCTGTTTTGTCATGGCCAAATATGTCCCGCTTGCACTGTAATTCAATTCGTTATGTTGTGACCTCTCGCGTTCAAAAGAGTTCGGCTTGTCCATTGGACAATTTTAACACCACATCTTAATGTTAGCGCATTTCTTATACTGTCTTTTTTATATATATTTACATATGTATTATAATTATTGTATAATCAGTGCGTGTAGTCTCCCCAATTACAGAATGCGTCTAGGGGCCTGTATATTATCTTTAAATAAATAAATGAATAAGCATAAAAATGAAGGATTCTTTGCCGAGTCCGATCACCGAGCAACCACGAAAACAGACGAGAGCAATGAAGAACCTATTCGTTCAGAAGTTTGCAGCCACAAACATTCTACAGCGGGCAAGCTTCCTTCACGGCCGCTGTTGCTTAAACATCATCGCCAACGACGACGCGCGCGCTGTGCATGTATAGATAGAGTTCTAACTTATTCCTGCGGCAGCAGTTAAGTGGCCATGCTAGAAACGACATAGTCAGCATCACACCATCACGTCAACGCCATTGTGTCGCAATCTTGTCCTTAGAATGTCGCTGTTACTATTATAATTGTTGGTCCGCAATGAACTTCTAAAGTTCGAAGCGACAATGGAAGTTAGAACGGAGTCACCGAAACTACAAACAGGAGTGAACAAAATACAGACGATACTGACGATATTGCACACAAACAGGCACGGGTAGAAGCAACGTTACCAGATACACTGGTCTCGCTAACAATGCAGCGTGGGAAAGGTCAACGCAACTGTTTCTAATTTTAACTAGGTGGCTTGACCTACGCCAAAGAAACCTTACGTTCCCATATGATACGATCACTCTTGGGGTGCTCAAGGACATAAGCACATAGCCGCCACAGCGGAGAGTACGTGGCCCACGATGACAGTCTACGGAAATCTACCCAAATGCGATTTCTCAATATTTTGATTTTCCCCGATATGTCCCGAATTCACGTGATTACAAAGGCGTCCTACTTCTCTGTGCAAACACCTGTCATCAGCGTTCTTCCCTCGACAAGCGTCGCACATCGGCTTCGTCCTCATCGCATCGCTACGCAGATGCGTCCCTCTGTGCGTCCTCCCGATCTGGTGTTGTCACTTCAGAAACATTTCTAACGGTGTAGCGCAAAATTCTGAAACTGTACAAGGAGAAGGTTCTGAATAATTATTGCCTCAATTAGGTGTTGCATAAGATGAAATCAAACAATTGAGCGCATCGCCGTTAATTGTAGAGCGTCCATTAAAGAAATCTTCGCTTCATATAGATTATAACAACTGTATTCGGCCAGCATTATTCTCCACTGATGCCTTCACGAGAGGAACAATAAAAAAAACGTGAAGCGTCTGCAAATGTAAAGCTGCCTGCAGTATTCCTAGAATACTGTATCAGCAAATTTTGAATTGTGTTTTGGATAGAGGAACGAACAGATTATTTCATTCAAGTATGCGCCATCAAATTCAATGATGTGCTGCGCTGAACAAATAGATGTAGTGCGTCTGTCTAACTACAGATACGCCTACTTCACAAGCACGATAGAGAAAGCGGTTACAGCAAAGAGCACCGTAAGGTAATTCGCGTGGTTGCCACACCATAGGTTGATCAAGTGTAATTGAAAACAGTCGCACGGATTGTGTTTACCTCGTATGCAAGGACGCGGAACTTGACCCGGCTGTACGTCCCATGCTCTTTGAACCAAAAGCCAAGGGGTAGTCCTACGTAAATGAGCAGCGAGAATTAATCGATCAAATTCTTGGCGTCATCGGAAAAGTGGTACGAGTTTCGTTCACGTGCTAAAGGCTAAAGTTATTTAGGAAGACATGTGACCACTCACTCGCGCTACCCCATGTACTGTTATTCACAAAATGGCAGCCAACGCGAAATCAACCTGCTATTACACTCTAAAGACAATCTTTAAATACAAAGTAATGGGACATATTAAACAGCGAGTGTAGAACTAAGTACACACACATGCTAAATTTGCGTATGTGAACTCGCCCAACTTTCTTTTTTTTTATAAAGAAATTGTGTTAGAAAACACTTTTGCCACCTGTGATTCCGTAACGGTAGCGTGACTTTCTGATCAGAAGCCTAGGCAGCGACAAGAAGACTGGCCTCAGCTGGTTCGAAGAAGAAGATCTGGTTAGCAGGGTGCGCATCGAGACACCAGCTCGCTAGGTCAGCTGGTAAGTGGATCCACAGGGTGGGCATCAGTACACCAGGCTGCTCGAACAGCTGGCCACGAAGACAGCACGACGCGCTCCCAGACCCCGTCCTACTAGAAGGCTTGGCTACCGGGTGCACAGGGCAGGCTGCAAGACACCAGGCCGCCAGAACTTCCCAGCGACGCAAGTTGGCGTCAAGGGTACTGATTAAAGGACAGCACGTACGCAACGGCACATGAAATCAATCTGTACATAATCGAATATGTAACTAGGGGATTATGAGGTACGCTGTAGTGGGTAGATATAATAATTTTTACTAGAGACTATAGGATAAAAGTTGAAGTACATAGACAAGACTTCTTCTACTACTACTACTGGCATTCTGGAGTGGTAAATATAGCCATTGAAACCGCAAGCACAACAGAGTAAAAAAATAAAGGCCACCTATGGCAGATAATTGAAAGTTTATTTGACAGCCGAGCCAGATATATGCTGTGAATGACGCAGATGCTTTCACTCTCTGCTTTCCCATTAACTTTCGCTTGTCAGAAAGCCCACTTCTGCTATTTCCTTCCTCCCCAGTTCATGATGCACTGCTTTACTGGATAATTTCAGTTCACCCAGTTTGCTGTTTTTTGTAGTGATAACATTATTCAGGTGGAATATATTGTAGGCTGTGCTAGTTAAATTTTTTCTCGACTATTTCTTAATAAAAGAATCTGCTGAAATATACATTTACAGCGCCTTATTCACGCTTCATTGATAAGAATTACAGGAGCACAGGCGTACTAAAGCATAGTTTGCATGAAGTTGTGTCACAGGCAATGGTCACAGCGAAAGGCAATGGAAAGACTACATCGCGCGATGTCATATTTTCCTTGCGCTCACCTTCCTGACCCCATCACATAGTCCGGCTACGCGTTGTATTGTAGTGCTGACTCCCACGCTTGACCTATAGATGACTCAGGAAATGCCAGCATCGTCTTTGGCCGACAGATGCGTGGAAGACACGACCACGTCGATCTCGCTCTGTTCGTTCTCGGCACCGATGAAGAAAAAAATGAAAAGGCATCGCACACGTATGTGAGAAGCACGTTGAAAGAGGACATGAAACCTTGAACGTCTATTCTATTCACCACGAAATCGCTAGCTGGCCACAGTGCTAGAAACGTTTTCGGCCGTATACACGCACAGATACGGTATGATCGCCCCACATATTCATCCCGAACTACTGGCGTTCTGCGCCTCGATGAGTCATTCACTTACGTAGCCCCATATACAGCATCCCCAGCTGAAATGCAAGCGTAAGGGCCATGGTGTTTTATGGTAAGGTTTTAATCGGCTGATTGCCAACAAATGAAGGACAGTAAAAGAAAAACAGGGAAACGAAAGCGAAGCACTCGAACATAGCGTCAAATCTCAACAAACGAAGCTGTTATGAAAAGGCCAGGATAAATATTATGTATCATCAGACAGGAAAATCAAAGCGAAAGAACTGCAATTCGAGGAGGTGCAGAAGGACCTATAGGCTATTTACTCCATGATAACGTGATTCCCTATGTTATACCACAAGTGGTATCATGCGCTACTATAGCATGACAAACCCAACCGTCGTATCTTTTTTACGTCATCTCAATCATCCTTATTATTATTATTATTCTTATGCAAGATTTCAGGTTCTTTTAACTTTAGGCGATTGCTGTAAGCGTGAAAACTGGACGCCAAGAATATATTCTAACATTTGGCTGATGCTCATTCGACCTTTGCTTATCGCAGGGTGCAGTCTTGCCTACGTGATATCTGACGATTTACTGTCAAATGTAATAAAATTCACCTATGGGGATCCCACGTATAAGAATGCGGTGCTTGCGATGGGTCTTGTTAGAACGCCTAGTTATCCGCAAAAACCTTACCAGGCTTTTCTTTCTTATGCGATTTGGCGTTACACGCAAGGTATGACCTCTGTAACAAGACCGAGACTGCACAATGCAAGAGTAAGTTTGAATATTAATAGTAAAGTAATATTAATAGTAAAGAAAGTAAAGTAATTCATTTGCCTAGAAACAGAATGAATATTCGCGAGTGGCAGCTAGCCACGAGAATCGGTGAAAAAATACCTATATCAAGGCCAATAACTCAAAGGTAACAATGATCATCAGAAGAAAATTTACAGGAAAATAAAATCGGCTGGGCCAACGGCACGAATTACGAAATCATGACTCGCAGCTGACCGGTATCATTGAAATGTGTTCAACATTTGCATTCTGCAGGCGCTAATATATTGAGCAGCTTTGACATTAGCAAAGAACCTTGAGAAGGAAAATGTTCAGTGTCACGTTCCGGGAGAGGAAAATAGTGGTGTAGATTAGAAATAAAACAAGGTTAGCCTGATATTCTAGTTGACATTAAGAGGAAAAGACGGAGCTGGGCAGGCCAATTAATGCCTAGGGCAGGTAAGCGGTGGTTTATTAGAATTGCACAATGTGTGCCAAGTGAGGATAAGTGCAATCGAGCCCTGCGCGTGGTTAGGTGAGTGATAAAGTTAGAAAGTTGGCAGGTAAAAGATGGTGGTGCAAGACAGGGGTTATGGGAATAACAGGCTGATAGTGATGTTGACTGCTTTTTTTTCCCATTTAGATATGCCTTCCTTTTTTCATATTACGGTCATGTTCTCTGATAGACTGAATGGGGTGCTACGAGTAACCAGACGAACAAATGTGATAAGGTTAAGCAATACGCAGGGACATTATGCGACAAATACTCGAGACGAAAGCAGATATCGTTTATTTTTCCTCGTAAACCTCAATGGAGCATTCCATAATATTGCTACGGAATAGTATTACCGATGACGAAGAGGCGAGCAGTAAGAAGACGACGACAACGATTGGAGGCTAGCGCGGGCTGTTGCCTCTTGGCCAAGTGCGGCGTATTACGTTGTAAATATACTTGTATATAGCTTTTCATTTGCGTCTTCTTACGTAACATATCTGGTGGAGGTGGACGTTCCCTGTACCTCGTCACGGAGCTTCGCAGTGGACGGTACGTCGAGCCTAGCTTCATGGCTCCCGGCGATGACAATTCGACTCAGCCGCCTCCGACCCCTCCTGCCACTTCGACGACCTACATCTCTCTCCCTGCTCCTCGTCATCCTGGCGTATTCTCGGGCAAAGATGGGGACGACGTCGACGACTGGATCAGCCTGTACGAACACGTCAGCCGCAATAACCGGTGGGACCCTACTATCATGCTCGCCAACGTAGTCTTTTACCTCGGTGGCACACCTCGAGTTTGGTTTCGGACGCACGAAGAGGAGCTCACCAGTTGGGATTCGTTCAAGCACAAGCTCCGAGACTTGTTCGGCAACCCCTACGGTCACAAACTTGCCGCGCAGAAGGCGCTTTCCGGCCGTGTGCAGACGTCAACAGAGCCCTGTGTCACGTACATTCAGGACGTCCTGGCTCTGTGCCGCAAAGTTGATGCACACATGCCTGAGTCAGACAAGGTATCCCACATCCTCAAAGGCATTGCCGATGACGCCTTCAACTTGCTCGTATTCAACAACGTCGCGACGGTGGATGCTGTTATCAAAGAGTGCCGCCGCCTGGAACTCGCTAAAAGCAGACGTATCGATCAGCAGTTTGCCCGTTTGCCCAACACCCCAGCGACTTCTTCCTGTGCCGACGCTCCTCGTCCCAACAACACCGGCGATATTACCAAGATCGTTCGGCGTGAGATTGAGGCCGCCTATGCGGCTGCCTTCGACTCCAGCCCCACCAACGCACCGGCAGTCACGGTTTCCCTGATCCAGGCAGTTGTCCGCCAGGAGTTTGAAAACATGGGCCTTCACACCATCTGCTTGGCCCATCACCCTGATACCCATCCGGCTTCTTCGATTCCGCCCCGTCCCGCAGCCTCTTACCCACCACGTTTCCGCAACCCAGCTGAATGGCGCACTGCTGACGACAAGCCCATTTGTTTTCACTGCCGTCGCATCGGGCACATTTCTCGGCACTGCCGAAGTCGCTGGACTTCCCCGACTCGGTCTGCTTATACTGCCTATTCTCGCCCCTCGGGTGGCCCTTCTCGTCCTTATGCCGCACGCTCCGATAATGCCGCCACTGACTCTCCTGCGCCGAACCGCCCCTATTCTCGTTCACCTTCACCCCAAGGACGACAATCTCGCTCTCCCCAGCCCCGTAGCTCCTTTTCGCCGACTCCCTTCGGACGCCGCTCCCAGCCGGAAAACTGAATGATGCAGCGCCTCGAGGTGACGCTGCATTGCTCCCTACGCCGCCAAATCCTCCACTGACGTTGCCCACTCATCTGAACCTTCTTGACGTGCAAGTCGACGGTGTTCCTGTATCTGCTCTTATAGACACTGGGGCGCATTTGTCGGTAATGAGCGCGGACTTTCGTACCCGCCTGAAAAAAATAATCACGCCCGCCACGACGCTTGTTGTCCGTGTCGCCGATGGCGGAACAGCCCCCGTAATTGGCATGTGTGCCGCCCGCGTCTCCTTCGCCGATCGCTCAACAGTCGTGCTATTCACAGTCATCGCCCACTGTCCCCACGACATCATCCTCGGCTTAGACTTCCTCTCCGCACATTCTGCTCTCATTGATTGTTCCGCCAGTACTCTCCGCCTTGACCTGCCTGTTCTGGATCCCGCTGAACCACACCCCAGTCGCCTCAGTTCCGTCGACTTTGTTCGCTTGCCGCCTACGGCACTGACTTACGTTGACCTAGTGTCATCCCCACCAGTGCCCGACGGTCACTATATCGCGGCTCCTATACAAGACGTCCTCCTTACACACGGGATCACGGTACCTCATACCGTTTTATCTATTACGGCTAATTGCGTCTGCCTGCCAGTGGTCAATTTTGGCTTGACGACACAAGTGCTGCCACGCGGGATGTCTCTGGCCCAGCTTTGCTCATTCGAAGATCACTCAATAGCATCTATTGAGGTAGACAGAAATTCAGCCGATCCTCCTCTACCATCTCAGTCGACAACTTGCACCATCGCCGACCTACAGAAAATGATTGCGCCCGACATGCCGTCCGAGCACGCTCGTGAGCTCTACCGCGTTCTGTTTTCCTACAACGATATTTTTGACTTTAACGATCGTCCTTTGGCCCAAACTACAACTGTTAAACATCGCATTAATACCGGCGATGCCCCTCCTATTCATCGCCGCCCGTATCGAGTGTCACCGGTTGAGCGTCAAGTTATTCACGCTGAAGTTCGCAAAATGCTTGCCAATAACATCATAGAACCGTCATGTAGTCCATGGGCGTCACCGGTTGTACTGGTAAAAAAGAAGGATGGCTCATGGCGCTTTTGCGTGGATTATCGGCACCTTAACAGGGTTACCAAAAAGGACGTGTATCCCCTACCTCGGATCGATGACGCCCTTGACTGCCTCCATGGTGCTCGCTACTTCTCTTCTATGGACCTCCGCTCCGGCTACTGGCAGATTGCTGTGGACAATCTCGACCGCGAGAAGACTGCCTTTGTAACTCCGGACGGTCTTTATCAATTCAAAGTGATGCCGTTTGGTCTCTGTAACGCTCCTGCCACTTTTGAACGCATGATGGACTCCCTTCTTCACGGTTTCAAATGGTCCACATACCTGTGCTACTTGGACGACGTCATAGTATTCTCCCCAACGTTCGCTACGCACCTCGAGCGCCTCTCGGCAGTCCTGGACGTTTTTCGTCGCGCCGGTCTGCAACTGAACGCATCGAAGTGCCAATTCGGCCGTCGCCAGATTACCGTCCTTGGGCATCTCGTTGACGCGAACGGAGTGCAACCGGACCCAGGCAAGATCCATGCTGTTACGCACTTTCCTGTTCCGAAGTGTGTCAAGGATGTGCGCAGCTTCATCGGCCTTTGTTCCTACTTCCGCCGTTTCGTGAAAAATTTCGCGGCCATAGCACGACCACTAACCGAGCTTTTGAAAAAAGACGCCCCTTTCCAGTGGGGCGATAACGAGGCCTCTGCATTCTCGCATCTAATCGACGTTCTCACAACGCCTCCCGTTCTGGCCCATTTCGATCCTTCTGCGCCTACCGAAGTTCGTACTGATGCGAGCGGTCACGGAATTGGCGCAGTACTGGCACAACGCCAGCGCGGCAACGACCGTGTTATCGCTTACGCCAGCAGGCTCCTCTCACCCGCGGAGCGCAACTATTCCATCACTGAGCGTGAGTGTCTGGCCCTAGTTTGGGCGGTTGCGAAGTTCCGCCCATACTTATATGGCCGACCCTTTTCCGTTATCACAGACCATCACGCGCTTTGTTGGTTATGCTCATTGAAAGACCCTTCAGGAAGACTTGGTCGCTGGGCCTTACGCCTCCAAGAATATTCGTTCTCTGTCACCTACAAATCTGGCCGACTACACAAGGACGCTCACTGCCTGTCTCGCTACCCGGTAGACGAGCCTGACGACGCCGACAGTAGTACCGCCGACGGCATTTTCTCTGTCTGCCTTCGCTAACATCGCCGATGAGCAGTACCGAGACCTATCGCTGCGAGTACTCATCGAGCGTCTGCGCTCTACACCTACCGACGCATCCGTTCGCCGATATGTCCTCCAGGGCGGCATTCTGTACCGAAGGAACTTACTCCCTGACGGATCTGATCTTCTTCTTGTCGTGCCAAAACATCTACGACAGACTGTGCTCTTTGAGATGCATGACGCACCTACTGCAGGACATCTTGCCGTAACCCGCACGTACGACCGCGTCCGCCGCCGCTTCTATTGGCCTGGTCTCGCTCGCTCCGTGCGACACTATGTTGCTGCCTGTGATACCTGCCAGCGTCGGAAAACACCTCAGGTGCTACCTGCCGGTCATCTCCAGCCGATCACTGTCCCTGTGGAACCGTTCTTTCGTGTTGGATTAGACCTCCTCGGTCCGTTTCCCACGTCATCCTCTGGGAACAAATGGGTAGCCGTCGCAACTGATTACGCCACCCCATACGCTATCACGCGGGCTCTACCTACCAGTTGCGCCACTGACGTCGCTGACTTTCTCTTGCGTGACATTATCTTACTTCATGGCGCCCCGCGACAGCTGCTCACTGACCGTGGTCGTAACTTCCCCTCGAAAGTTATCGCTGACATTGTACGTTCCTGCTCCACTCAACACAAGCTGACTACCTCATACCATCCTCAAACCAATGGCCTGACAGAGCGGTTAAACCGTACTCTTACCGATATGCTGTCAAAGTACGTTTCCAAGGACCACCGCGACTGGGACATTGCCCTTCCTTACGTCACATTCGCTTATAATTCTTCCCGGCACGACACCGCCGGATTTTCTCCCTTTTATCTGCTCTACGGTCGCGAACCGACCTTGCCCCTTGACACGGCACTTCCTCCTGCTTCGATCTCAACAAGCGAGTATGCGCGCGACGCCATCGCTCTCGCCGACCATGCACGCCAGCTTGCCCGTGCTCGACTGACGGACTCGCAAACCACTCAGCAGCGTCAGTACAACGCCCGCCACCGTGACGTACAGTTTTCGCCTGGTGCGCTCGTGCTCTTGTGGTCGCCCTCTCGTCACGTCGGACTTTCACAAAAGCTCCTTTCGCGATACACAGGGCCCTACCGCGTGCTGCGCCAGGTGACGCCTGTGACGTACGAAATTGCCCCTGTGAGCTCAACCTCGTCATCTACTGTGGCACCTAGTGATGTCGTGCACGTCAGTAGGCTCAAGGCCTACTACACTGTTTCCAAGTCCGGCCTTTAGTCGCTCCGGGACGGCGCTTTTGCCGCCGGGGGTAGTGCTACGGAATAGTATTACCGATGACGAAGGGGCGAGCAGTAAGAAGACGACGACAACGATTGGAGGTTAGCGCGGGCTGTTGCCTCTTGGCCAAGTGCGGCGTATTACGTTGTAAATATACTTGTATATAGCTTTTCATTTGCGTCTTCTTACGTAACAATATTTATGCCAGTTGGTTTTCCTCACGCGGGATCATGGTATAAGGTGCGCTATCGCATAAATAGTTATAGTACCTCGGAATGGATGACATATAACATTATATTTCTCCATTATTTTTTTTATTTTTTGCCTGCAGATCATGCTATGCTTGCATGCCTCGCTTCCATTGGCTCTGATGCCAAGACGAGAGGTAAATGTAGGACCCACTTCTCCGGTGATTCATGTGCCATAAGGGAGGCCTTGAGATGCCGGTGAAAACGTTCAACTAGTCCGTTGGACTGCGGGTGGTAAGCAGTTGTGCGAAAACGTGTCGTTACGAGTAGTTTGAGTAGCTCGTTGAAGAGCGCTGAGTCAAACTGTCGACCGCGATCTGTGATGATTGTGGATGGGCAGCCGAACCTTGCGATCCAGGTAGACACGAAAGCTGCTGCAACAGTGGGTGCGGAGATGTCTGATATAGGTGTAGCTTCTGGCCATCGTGTATAACGGTCGATACATGTCAATATGTAGCAGTAACCTTTCGAAGGTGGGAGAGGGCCGACGAGGTCCAGGTGTACGGTGTCGAAACGAGCATCTGGTGGAAGAAAAGATTTGGCAGGCGGAATGGGGTGACGCTGGATCTTCGAACGTTGACATGACAAACAGCAGCGAACCCAATCGCGAACTTGCGCGTTTAGCCGAGGCCAAACGAAACGACTGGAAAGAAGCTTCTGTGTCGCGCGTATGCCAGGGTGCGACAGGTTGTGCACGGTTTCGAATAGACGTCTGCGAAGGGATGCCGGAATGTATGGTCTGGGTGTGTCGTTAGAAGTGTCGCAGACGATGGACGTACCATCTGGGGTCACAACGACGTCTTCCAATTGCAGGGACGTTGGCGAATTCCGGAGTGTACGAAGTTCAGTGTCGTCACGCTGTTGACTGGCGAGTAAGTCGGCCTCGATGATGAAAGGTTCCGATGTCAACGTGGAAACGACATTGACACGACTCAGAACGTCAGCTGGAATGTTGTCGGTGCCCTTGATGTGGCGGAACGTTGTTGTAAACTCGGAGATGTAGGAAAGCTGTCGAATCTCGCGGGGCGAGTAACAGGACGCCGAACGATTCGTTGCGTGCACAAGGGGCTTGTGGTCAGTCAAAACGGTGAATGCACGGCCTTCGAGGAAATGGCGAAAATGCTTGATAGCCAGGTAAACAGCGAGTAATTCACGGCCGAAAACGCTGTAGCGGGACTGCGCAGGCTTCAGTTTCTTGGAGAAAAAAGCGAGTGGATGCCACTCATTGTCGATGAATTGCTGCAGAACGGCACCAACGGCGGTATTTGAAGCGTCGGTCATGATGGCAGTGGGTGCGTCTGGCTTTGGGTGTCTAAGCAGCGTGGCGTCGGCGAGGGCAGACTTGACTTTTGCGAAAGCGTCTGCGGCCTCTTCAGTCCACTGAAGCACTTGTTTGCGCTTGTTTACCAGGATAGCGTCTAGCGGAGCCATAAGTCGTGCGCACTCGGGAATGAATCGGCGGTAGAAATTGACGAATCCGAGAAATTGGCGAAGCTTGGTGAGTGTGGTCGGTCGGGGAAAGTTTTCGATGACGCGAATCTTGGACGGCAGAGGTCGAATGCCGTTAGCGTCGACGATATGACCGAGGAACTCGAGTTCGGTTTGACCGAATTCACTCTTGGCGGCGTTGATGACAATTCCTTTACTGGCAAGGCGTGAAAACAACAACCGCAAGTGGTGAAGATGTTCTTCGGCCGAAGAGCTTGCCACGAGGAGGTCGTCAATGTATGCAAAAACGACAGGCAAACCTCGGGTGACGGAATCGCTGAAGCGCTGAAAAGATTGGCCCGCGTTCCGTAAACCGAAAGGCATGCGGAGAAATTCGAAAAGACCGAAGGGTGTGGTGATGGCGGTCTTGGGAATGTCTTCTTCAGCGACCGGTAGTTGATGGTAGGCGCGAACGAGATCGATCTTAGAAAAGATCGTCGCACCGTGTAACGCTACCGTGAAGTCCTGAATGTTCGGTAGAGGGTAGCGATCAGGAACTGTGACGTTGTTTAGTGCCCGGTAATCGCCGCAGGGGCGCCAGTCGCCCGTCTTCTTAGGCACCATGTGAAGTGGTGATGCCCAGTTACTGGAAGAAGGGCGGATGATGCCAAGTTGCAGCATGTGTTCGAACTCCGCGCGAGCGATCTTGAGTTTCTCCGGGGACAAACGCCGGGGTCGGAAGTAGACCGGTGGGCCGGAGGTGACGATGTGATGGCACACGTCATGTTGCACCGGTTGCGTCCAGTCCGGTAGGCGCGTCAAAGTGGGAAACTCGCGTAGGAGCGCGGCGAAAGGTTCGTCCAACATGGCAGAAATAGGCGCTATGGGCGATGTGCCTGATGATGGGACGCCGGGAACGGATAGCTGGGTCACGGAGTCGATGAGACGGCGTCGTTGGATGTCCACAAGGAGTCCGTAGTTATGCAAGAAGTCTGCTCCAATGACTGCATGACGGACGTCTGCAACCAGGAAAATCCAGCGGAACGCTCGTCGAAGGCCAAGGTTTAGCATGACGGAGCGTGACGAGAAAACTGGAATCCTGGTGCCATTGACGGCTTGCAAAAACGAGACAGGTGTCGCTTTTCGGTCGGAGTGCTGGGCGGGTAGAATGCTGACGTCAGCACCTGTGTCGACTAAAAATCGTTGTCCCGTAACTCTGTCCGTCACGTAGAAAAGGCGACTTGTGTGCTGGGCCGGACCACTCGTCGCCGTTAGAGGTCGGCCGGCCTGTTTCCCTGCCAAGCGCAGGGACGCCGACAGTGACGAGCGTCGTTTCCAAAACGGCGGTGGTAGTAGCAAACGCCAGGCGTTGTAGTTGAGGCTTCATTGCGAGTGCCCGTGCGTCTTGATCTGCTGGATCTACGGCTGCGTGGGCGACGAGACGTGCGGCGATGCTCCGCTCCACTGATGATGCGTTCCAGGCGCTCACACAAGGAGTCGAGCGGAGAGTGCACTGCGGAAGAGCAGGGAAGAGTTTGCAGAGCGGTTGTATTGTCACCCGGAGATGGTGACGTGGCTGCGATGGTTAGGGTGGCTACTTCCATGACTTTGTCGGCCAAAGCGGCAAGTCCGGTAAGGTCCATGGTAGAGGCTGTCGCCAGGACCATCTGCACGTTAGCCGGGAGTCGTTGCAAAAACAGTTCGCGCAACAGCGTGTCGTCGATGGATCTCGCGTTGTTTCCGAGCAGCTGGCTCATTCGGCGAAGAAGTTGACTAGGGCGTCGGTCGCCGAGTTCTTCAGCGGACAGAAGCTGCTGGATGCGAGAACGCTGTGAAGCTGCTGTGCGCTGTAGCAGTGCTGCCTTGAGATCGTCATAGGCGGCGGCAGACAATGGGGAGTTCAACAAATCTGCTACCTCGTCAATGGCGGCGGGCGAGAGCGCTGCGACGGCGTAATGGAACTTCGAGGCTTGAGAGCGGATACCAGCGACTTGAAATTGCGCTTCGGCCTGAAGAAACCACGCCGAAGGATGCTGGTCCCAGTACTGTGGGAGGCGAACAGCGATGGCGGAACAGGAGGGCTCACCACGTTCCTCGGAAGGGTTCTGGCCTTGAGCTCTCGTAGCGTTGATCTGGTCCATGGTCGTCTCTACCACAGGAGCGTATGGCAATATCACGTCCGGGTCACCAAACTGTGGCGACGAGCGACCACGTAGACCGTCAAAGTATCGGGCTCTCGCAGGAGAGGAAAAACCAACACTCCGTCGCTTAGTGTAGCATTCTTTTTAATGATCTTCGGAACGCTAGCCCGCGCCGGAACGCGCCAGCCGCTCGAGCCTCGTGTAGACGCGAGCGTTTGCGTCAACTCTCGTGCGACGCCGATGCTGCTGCCGCTACAAGTCCATGTATGCACTACATGTTTGTAGTATATGTATGCTTGTATATTTGTAGCATGTAGTATATTACCAACGAGCCCCAGTCGTAAATATTTCTATCAGCAGTTTTACATTCCCAAGAACGTTAGTACAATGTAAGTACAAGGAGTCAAGAATTGACTAGGACAGCGTAGTTTCTGGAGTAGCAAGGTAAACAGCTGAGACTAAATGCTTGAACTGCCTATCAGCTGATATTGTTTTAAATATAGCACATATATAATTGATGTATATAAAAAAGCCAACAGTGCATATCAAAAGGAATGAAGTAGAAAATGGTAATGCATAGTCCGGAGCACAATTTTGTTTCCCGTATGGTCACGCAGTGTTACAACTTGCTACGTGTCAGTCGCCCCAAATTACTATGACATATTTACATACAGTTAAGATTATGTACCGCTCATGTAAACAATGGCACATAACTATTATGCATGATAGAAAACAAATTTGCAGACACCCAGTGGAACATACCGGACGGCGAATTCAAGGAAAATCAAGTGCACTAAAAATCAATTGATCATAATGTGCTGATTGATTAGGACATCTGTTGTGCTTCCGAGTTACTTACGTTCAGATATATATCAAGGCTTTATGCAGGAATTATTTTTATTACGTATAACAGAGGTGCGCTTACTGACACTACATTGCCGATCAGCCTGAAAGGGTTATACAAGTCCACGCACTTTGACTTGAATTCGGCGCACATATAGCCTTCTCATATACATACAAAAATCAGTCCGCCGGGATACTGACCAACACAGCAGCAGTAGTGCTCACGCCTGCCTTGGCAGGGAAGGCGAGAAAGCGTCGCATTGATTTATACTCGCATCTTAGCAATTGACCAACCAATGGCGTACACTTATCAAAGCTGCTCCTAGTAAACTGTTTATATATATGGTTTGCATTATGATTACGCTACACTCCACTGTGTGTGAAGCAGACTACCTGCATAAAGATCTCACACCCTAATAGATCAGTAAGGGGCTACCAAATGCATCATCCTCTTTGTCAGGCAGCAAATTGTGTGTGTTCGCGTCCGTGTATGCGTGTGAAAGAGAGACAGTGAGAAGACAGTGGTGCGGTGACAACTGTACAACATTGAAGCGTGCCGATGAAGCGCGACAAAAATGACGAGGACGTCAGGGTGCCAGCGATAACACGAAAACTACAATGGTGTCACGAAAACCACCGCGGCAAAACGACGACACGGCAGCAGCGGTGACGACTGCGACGAAGCTTGATTATGACGTCAGAATGGTGGTGACTACGTGGCTGTGACAAAGACTGCACAATAACTAAGACAATAAAATAAGGAACGACACCGACGACGACATGGCGAAAGTTGCTCGTAGATGATCACACCCATACGCTAAACAGGACAGCCACAAGATTAAGAAATGACAGCGATAAGACCGCGATGGTTACATTGACGTCGGTGGCATGAATGAAGTACATTCGCAGGGAGAAAAAAGCGCGCGGAAAACATCGACGATAATTTCCAAAGGAAGGAAGGAAGGAAGGAACTAACAACTGAATGGGCAAACGAAACAGGAAATGGAGGAACGCACCAACTATTTACCGAACGAATGATTGAACGAGCAAACTAATAGACGATTGAACAAGTGAACGAACCAATGAAAGTAAGAATTAACCAGAAAATAACTAACGAGATAACGAATCAACGAACGAACGATTTCCTTTCCGAGTTCAACCACCGACCATTGACCAGAGACCAACCTCGAAAACCGGCAAAACAGGCAAGAAAAGCTATTCACTTATAAATGTGCAACCACGAACAGTATAATGCGCACACTGCTGCTGCTTTCACCGGGACTACTGCTTAAGCATCATCGCCAATGACAATGCACGCCCTGTACATGTTTAGAGTTCCAACATCTTCCTGCCATCGCAGTTAAGTAGTCACGCCACCGATGACAGTCAGCATGACGTCGCTATGTCAATGTTATCTCGTGATGTTGTCCTTAGAATGTTTCTGCCGTTTATTTTTAATATTATATTTCTAGGTTTTAACATGTGATAAGGTAAGTGGTGTCCACGATTGACTCCTTACGTTTGACGGGACAGTAGAGGTGAAAACGTTGTTCCCGAAAGCTGCAAAGTTAAAAAAAATACACAGGCCATATTGCACACAAAGAAAACTGTCAAGGATCGTCGATAAAAAAAGGACCATGGTTCAAACAGAATGTTGCACGGTGGACCCGTCTCACTAATAATGCAGCGTGGGCAGGGCAAACGCGATTGTTTCATTTTAGCCAGGTGCGTTGACCAACTCCAAGAAACTTATTTCCCATAATGATACGATCGCTCTTCGGATACTCAGGGCCATAAACACGTACCGCCATGGCAGAGGGCACATGACCCTCAATGACCACCTTCGCAAAACTGCCGAACCGCGCATGCTCAAGATTACAATTTCCCCAAATGTCCTCAATGCATGCGATTACAAAGGATTCCCACTTCTCTGTGCATGCACCTGTCATCAGCACTCTACAAACATCAGACACCACCTTCATTCTCGTGACATGGCTACACAGACGACTGACACTGTGCATCCGCCCGATACGGAGTTTGCTTTTCTGAATAGCTTCTGAACAGTGCAGTGCACAAATATAAACATTGCACGAGGTGAAGTTTGTGCATAAACATTGAATGAATTTATCCGTCGCATAGAATGAAATCTTACAACTGTAGTCACTGCCGCTAGTTCTATAGCATATAAACAACAAGCTTCGCTTCAGATATGGTTGAACATGTGCGTTGGAAATCTATGATTTTTCTTTCAGTGTAACTTTTCCGACGTGGCGTATCATTGATTCGCATTTCTTTCCGCCAATGGTGCCATGACAAAAATAAAAGTAAGTGCGGAATGTCGGCAAAGAAAGCTGCAAGCATAATACCTCGAATACACTATCAACATGTCTTGAATTACTTTTCGCAATAACGAAAGCACAGGTAAATTTTTGAACACGTCGCCATGAAATTCGGTGACGTGCTGCACTGAAAAATCGATGTAGTGCAACTGTCCAACCATTCATACGCCTACTTCGCGAGCAGGAAAATGAAAACGCACTAAGATAAAATGTGCGTAAGGCATAAACCGCATAGCTGTTACACGAAAAGTTCATTCAGCATGCTTACTTCAAAGCAGCAACGAGAATTGTGCTCACATGGTCTGACGAGAAGAACTTGGCCCAGCTGTCCGCCCCCGCACTGGTTGAACGAAAACCCACGGGGACAAGCGAGCAGCCAGGATTCTTTAAATCACATCGTGGTGCTTCCAAAAATGAGGTGTGAGATACCTTCGACCGCTGCAAGATAAAGCTATTCAGGAAACCAGGTAAGCACGCTTGCGTCCAACCAGAGTCGACGCCAATGGCAAAATGGAAACCTAGGCTAACGCAAGCCGCGATATGGGTACTACCTATATTGCCTGTGACTGCTGTGAAGGTGATGTTTAAATACGAAGAAATGGGCGAAATCAAACAGAATGAAACGAACAAAGGTGCTACTTCCCTGAATTGTAACCTCCCAGCTTACTCACCTTGCCATGTTTATAAAGTTACTAGCATAAACAGACTCAAACATCCGGCACTTGCTGCTCCGCAGGGGGAGAAGATATGCACCAGGACGTAAACTTCCAGTCACATGGTCCTCAGAGTGGCGAGAAAGGTACTCGGTCTTCTAGAACAGCTGGGCAGCAGGTCCGTAGGTCAGGCAGCAAAGTTCCACCAGGTCCTACATACGGAAACCAAGATACTAGGCCTATAAAATAGCTGGTCCTCGAGCCTTCTGCGTGGAGAGTAGCATGTCAGTTCCCAAGAACGCGTGGCTACCAGATTCACATGTCGGACAGTAAGACACTATATAAGAGCTGGCCACCAGGTCTACAGGGTGGGCAGCAAGTCTGACAACGAAGTAACTGCTGCCTACCGCGTTCGTGGGACGGGCACCAAAGTACCAGGTCGCTAGAACGCAGTCAACCTAGCTGGCGTGAAAACTGTTCATTAAGAGCGGCGCATACCAGCACAGGGTGCTAAGAATCTCTGGACCCGGACAGAGCCCCAATGGAAAGTGACCCTGGCAATGTACAATACGCGAACCCTGCCGAGTAATGCTAGCTTAGCAGGACTCTGAGGAATTACCAGGCATTGTTTGGGATATAATTGGTCATAATAAAGTTGTTTAGATAGCATAAGCTACACATTACGAAATCATGATCGGCAGCGCGCCATTGAAATAGGTACCTTCATTGCGTTCTATGTGTACTAAAATAAGGAGTAGGGTCTTGGAGATTAACAGGAAACATAAATGAAAGAAATGGTAAACATAACGTTCAGAGATCATTGTTGGTTAGAGAGCATACAAGGGTTGCCGAAGTTTTAGAGGACATTAGAAGGAAAAAATTAAGCTGGGCGGCCCATGTAATGCCTGGGACAGATAACCAGTGGTTTATTAGAGTCACAAAATGGGTGCCAAGAAGAGGTAAGTGCAGCCAAGGAAAGCAGAAAATTAGGTGGTGTGATAAATTTAGAAGATTTGCAGGCGTAAGGTGAAATCAGCCAGCTCAAGACAAATGTTATTGGAAATCGCTAGCATAGGACATAAATAAGCGTATGGTGATGATGGCGATGACTGCTATAATTCCTGGATTTGGCTTCCTATTTTTATTAGTTCATATTTTTAAAGTCACCTTCGGTAACTGACGTTATGAGGTAACCAGATGAGCCAACGAGGTCAGTTTGGCCAGTATTCGATAAAATCGACACATAATCGAGAATAGAAGAGATGTGCCGGTTAGCGTTGTCGTGCGTGTGCGTGGAATTAGTTGCGCTATCGCGTAAGGAGTTATGACATCTGCAAATGAACAACACAGGATTATATTTCTCTGTTTCTTCAAATCATTTATCAGAACATTGCACTTTGTTTGCATGCTCCACTTGCATTCAGGATCAGAATTTAACAGTAGAAGTTGGGTGAAATTGCAAGTATTTATTATACAGAACCAGGCCCCATAGTCAAACCCTGTATCGTGACCTCTTGTACAATAACAGCTATGATACTTAACATTTCAAAGCAACAGTAGCATATAATAAGGTAGTACACGATCAGCAAGAACGTTAACAGCAATTGATACATAATTGATCACAAATAACAAGAAGGTTTAGCATATCTAATGGCCGCAAGAAACTTTGATTGGAAAGACATTACCAACAGTTTAGGCACAAAAAAAACATAGAAGAACAAAAGAATAGACAGAGTGCACCTTCTCGTTAGTCTGTTAATAATAAATGCATTTTAGTCCTTTATAAATTTGGTGTAAAAATCTTGCATTTCTCATTATGAAAGAAACAGTGTTCCATATTGATATGGAAAGGAATTCCAGTCTGTTTACCATAGTGATTATGGATTCCTGGCAAAAGAAAGTTCTTATTCAACGTGAATCCGGTGGTACTATAAGTTATCAGGTTAGATGAAAATGCGATCGACGTTAGCACAATATTTAAAAATCAGTAGAAAAATATACTTAGGTTCTATTTAGTAATTCCAGAAATGGTAAGTCTCTTATTCTCGTCTAGCAGGCAGAATAATTACTTGCGTGAACTGCAAGTAATTATTCTTATTACTCGCTCGCTTCTGAACCACCTGGAAAGACGCCATATGAGTATTTCAGTTGTTTCCCCAACATACTGCACCGTAAGTAAGAGTGGATACAAGAGTGATAAGGTGAGAGTAATGGGGTACGCGTGAAGTAAGGACGTGCTTTAATTAAAAAGAGTATACCGTAAGCTACCTTCTTTTTATTTGAGCAATATGATCGTGATATTTCAAATTACAATTAACTAAAATGCTAAGAAAAGATGAACAAGAACTTGGAGGAAGGCAGTAGGGATCAAAAGTGACAGGTGGAATGGATGCTATGTTTCGATGATGGGAAGATAATACAACAAATTTAGTCCCAGTTGCATTATTAGGTAACGTGTCAACATTACACCACCTTAGACAGCATTTAGCTTATTAACGAGAGATGAAATATCTTTATAAATGGTGAAAATGGTGGTGTCATGAGCGTACAGAAAGCAGTTTGGGAAAGGGACACAATTACGTAAATCATAAATATAAACCAAAAACAGAAGTGGTCCTAGGATAGTGTCTTAGGGCACACCCATGTTAGTAGTTCGCTCACGAGAATAAGCACTGGAAATGGAAATAACTTGAACTCTGTTATGTAAGTAGCTTTTAATTCGTGAAAGGGCAGGTCCGTAAATGCCAGTTGCTTCGAGCTTTTATGCTATCAAATGCCTGCGTTAGATCGATAAAAATTAAGGTGACGAGAAATCCTTCATCGAATAATTTTTTTTCAGTTGGTCAGTAATATGAATGAGTGTCAGCTCTGTAGAATATCCACGGCGAAAACACAACTGGTATGAAGAGAGGATACAGAATTTCGAAAGGCATTTAGTTAGGCGTATTGCAATTTGTTTGTCAATAACTTTCCCAAGGAACGGTAGAATGCAAATAGGTCTGTAGTTATGTAATAATGAGCTATTCCCTTTTCCTTTAGAATTCTGTGGCTTTCCAACGCTTAAGCGTAGAAGGAAATAAACCATTCTTGAATAATAATTAACAATAAATGAAAATATGTCTTAAAGTAGGTGCCCGATTTAATGTTAGCAGGACAGACCTGATCAATTACAGCGCTTGTCCCTTTTAGGTTGTTTATAACAGCAGCTATTTCTTCTGACGTTGTAGGCAATAAAAAGAATGAGGAGTTGGGCGGTTCATGTTGATGATCTGTGTAGGACAACTTAAACTGTTATGAAAAAAAAAACTACTAAAAGCCTGAGCTACATCAGAAGGGGAACTGAGCTCTACTGCATCAAATAAAATTCTGGGTACCTGGTTTAGTCACGTGTTCGAGTTTAAAAAGGCGTTGACAATCTCGTTTTTTGTGTGTGCGTGTGTTATTGGCCACCTGTAAAGCTCTTTGCTCAAAATACAACCGTTTAGCTGATTTCAGTTTACAGTTGAAAGCGTTACAGAAGCCTTTATATCGGGCAAGTAAGTTCATGCTAAACGGTTGCCGTTTAGCTTTACTGTCTAAGGTAGTTCGTTTGGACAATGCTTTAAATAACTGCTGTGAGATCCAGGGACTTTGAGAAAATGTCACCGTTCTTCGACATCTCTTTTGGAGGTGAGCTTTCGTAAGTATGACATAATTCGTGAAAAAAAATTGGAAAGCTCTCTGTAGGTTGTTTAGTGACCTAATTTGAGAAAAGTTTGTATAAACAGCAGTTATAAAGCCGTCTTTGTCCAAGACAGCTTTAGTATGTGAAAGTGGGCAAGGTGGTACATTACAATGGAAGCATCAGAGCAGAAGGTAATTACTGCTGTCGATGTGCAAAACTTTCGCCACTGGTCAATGAAGCAGACAATAAAAAGCATGATCATAAATAGTGCCTGTGCCATTAGAGACTTCGCGTGTGGGAACGTCAATTAATCATATCCGCAGCTATGGAAGAAACTAGTATAATTAACACAGATGGGTGATGCTTCATCGAGTAAATTACTGTTTTTTACAGCCATTATAACAACATTCTTATTTTCTAGTGATACAGTGTGTAAAATATGACCAAAATTGGTACAGAATTCGTTGACTGACGAAGGAGGATAACAGTAAATGCAGCCAAATATGAAATTTTTAGTGACCTGAGCAAGAAAGCAGTTACTCAATTTAATCCAAGCAGATTAACAATGAGTAACGCTTAATAATAGGTCATGTATTCTTCGATAAGAAATATTAGAAGAAACATATATGGCTGCACCACCATCACTGCCCGCTATTCTATTGCAGTATTCCGACTTATAGTTAGGGAAGCAATAGAAATTCAAGTTTGGGTAATGACAATAAGTGAAAACGAACTAAACCTAAATAATGGGGTTTTACCCACCGAAATCATGATCTGGTAATGAGGCACGCCGTAGTAGGGGACTCCAATAATTTGGACCACCTGGACTTCTTTAACTTCTAAATCTAAGTATACGGGTGTTTTCGCATTTCGCCCCCATCGAAATGCGGCCGCCATGGTTGGAATTTCATCTCGCGACCTCGTGCTTAGCAGCTCAACACCACCGCCAAAGTTAGTGAAGCGCGGAAACTACCGACTGCATTGAAGTGCTTGCGAAGACTCCTGCCGTCAAAATGAATGATCGAATGAAATCCGCTTAAAAAGGAATTCCCTTAATCGGTTTCCACTAGACAAACCATAATTGTTATGTGAACTGGGTAAACAATGAGCTGTAGTTTATTGTATGTATGTCATATTCATCTCGAATGTGCCGAGCTTTGGTGTTAGTAGTCTTCCTGGCCTTAATTTCGCAGTTGTCCCCCAACAGAATTATCCAGTTTCTTTCTTTCATCAAAGTTAGGGTTTTGGAAAAGTGAGCCTCGTAATATGAGATGCTCACTTAGAAAACGGGAGCGCTGAAAGAGCCAGACAGTCCTATGTCGCTAAGACAGTTTGGACACGACAAGAAAAGCGCTTTTTCAAGTGTTCTTCCTAAGCCTCTATTTTAGCAGCGCTTTCCCATTTCCCATTAGTTCTATAACAGAATGTAGCCACATCTTTCTTGCCATTATATTTGGTGGGTACGCGATGAAGAACGCCCAGACCGCTAGGCGATACGGGACAGCCGATTCTGTCCACTACCATTTCCATTATTGTAACACAGACATCTACTTGGGAGCAGGGAACGCCCATCATCTCGACAATGGCAAGGCGAGAGTACTGTTTAAGCTCCTCAACCTTGCAAGTCAATTACTGGTTCTGAGATTTCAGTTGCTTGTTCCCAACGATTAGCGTAGCATTTTGGCTGAGTAGTTTATACAAGTCCGTTCAAGTGCTCAGCACTTTTATTCATGGAATAAACTTTTTTTTTCAGCTCAACAACATCGATGCCAGACTCCTTCATTGTCAGCAAGATCGTACCAAAGACGAGTTCGTGTGTGCTTTTAGCCATGTTGCTAATCTTTTCTTCCAACCCTTAAATGTTTCTCGACAGTTCTGCATTCGTCGGCTTGGTATGAGTACTAAACACAGACTCGGGTAGAAAATAAAGAAGACAGGGTTGATGGCAGCGTTAGCAGCAGCAGTGGCTGCAAAAGAAAAAAAAAATATGTCAACGCAGGAGTATAACTGCGCAAACAGAGGATTCAGGCTTAGATGTGGGTCATGCAATGCCTATGCTGCCAGTGAAGACCAGTCGTTGACGTCGAATTGTTTATAGGGTGCGCCGCAGTAGCAGCGACCTCCAGTGATGGTTTTGCGGATGCCTGCAGCAGACCACGATTTGGCCACGCAGTCCCAGATTCACCTGTGTGGATGACTCAGCGCCGTACAGGGAAGCAAAGTGGTGGAGCAGCACCACGAAGAATGATCGCTGAACAAACAGTCGCCGACAACGTCAGCTGCGGAAACGAAAACTTCAGGCTTAGATGTGTGTCGTGCAATGGCACTGCTGCCTATATTCCCTTATTTTGGCACTCTCTACACATGTGTATTATATTACCATCGACTTCAAGTCGTAACGCTTTCACAGCTTTATAATCGTAAGACTGTCAAAACAGTTTAGAGTAGAGTCCTGCTTGAAGACACGATAATCGTAGTGCATCCTCTAATCTGCTCAAATGCATACATCAAAATTTCTCGTTTCGTTATCCCAAGAAGTCAAAGGCACACCAGGCCTGCTGTTTTAGTTCTACGATAAATTTTATGCGTTGGGCTGTTCAATTCTCGGGACTATAATATCACTTGGGTTCGCTCACTGTAAGGGCAAAAAGTCGACGAATAAAGCAAGATAATGTATTTATGAAGTAGCAAAGTGAACAGCGGAGAATAAACACACGCGCTGACTAGCAGTTGATTTTGCTCGGAAGGGCGCTGAACATAAGTAATTTATTCATTAAGAAATAACAAGGCGTACGAAACTCACAAATTTGTTAGTCGCTCGATGGCTCGGAGTCGAATTTTGTTTCCCACATCTTCACGCTGTTGTAGAACCTTCAATGTAACAGTTGGCCCCAATGGACACTTCAAAATTACTAATGCGTGAGAAGAAAATTAGCTATGCAGATCCGATGCGCATTTTGGAATTTATGTCATGCGAAGCTTGAGTGAAGCAGGTAAATAAATGCCATACAAGTAATGGCGATGCATACCATTGCATTTATTTTCGTCCTGTGCCACGTGTTAAACTTCCATCGTACATGTTTATCTACCGAAAAGGTCAGAACATTAATCTCATGCAATTTCTTTTATAGGCTACACCATTCACAAACTATGACCAAACTCCAGCACCAAAAAACGCGGCTTCGCAGTGTTACACATCTACGCAACAGTGTCACGAGGGCAAAGGTGAGATGATGCTCTTCTGGGAAAGAAACGGCGATGACAAGTGTATGCCCGGAGAGGTGTGACATATGTGAAGATACACTAACCCCCGTATGCAGAAATGCAACTTAGGTCGAAGCACATGCTTGACTTGATTTAGATGACGCCTGGCGTTAACGCGCCCAAAGACGCTCACTGCGTTTCCTTCGGCGCGTTCCCGGTAGGCGTCACTCGGATCAAGTCAACCATAGGCTTCAACTTAAGTTGCATTTTTTGAATACGGGGGTAAGGGTTCTGTACCGCTTGCGTTCAGTGGCACATACCCATTCAGGAGGTCGCAGCGAAATAGACGTTGCCGAAGAATTTTGCTCAAGCCTTGCCAGCTCGCAGCCTCAACACGCCCTTACACCATGTGCCACTCCTGTGCCACGGGACTCCCGCATGGATGTAATGTTTTCGGTGGAGGAGCTTGAAGCGGCACTAGCGACTTGCAGGCGCTCTTCGTCACCTGGGCCGGACGGCGTTACCTATGCGGCGCTCGCCAATCTTGGGCAGAATGCACGCCTCATGCTGCTAAACCTTTACAACGAGTCTTGGCGCAACGGTTTGGTTCCACGTGAATGGAGATGCAGCCGCTTGGTTCCACTTCTCAAACATGGTAAATCACCGTTAAACTTGTCATCGTACCGCCCCATCGCTCTGGCCAGCTGCATAGGGAAAATAATGGAACGAATGATTTTGAATGAATGTGTATTGTTTAGTGGCGCAAGGGCCAAGTATGGCCAAAGAGCGCCATGACTGATAATGTTGTGTTAAGTGCCGATTTGTGAGTTGCGATGGTGGGATGTGACATGGCTGTAAAGTGGCCTAAAATCAATCCGTATCATAAAAGCGTAAAATGATATATAATATAAAATTATGATAGTGATACAACTAGATGTCTATGGATCTAGTACGCGTGATCAGTGGTCGTGGAGCTAAAATGGAAAAATGTGGAAATACCACCTAAGCCTCCGGGAGGCCTTTGAGCCCAAAGGCTGGGAGGCAGGTGCTTTCTTTTAGTGCAGTTATCGCAGCAGAAACCTCAGTTAAGAGGCCGTGCTACGGATTTCCTGGTGATATGACATGAAAACTGTGTACATCTTTTAAAAATGCGAACAAGTGTTGATATTTAAAGAGTGGTTCCATATCTATGATCATAAGAGGATGAAGGGGAATTTGTTGACGGTGTGGTAATGGAAAATGCTTTTTCCTATTAGCGTCTAATTCAGTGCATTGCAGCAGGATGTGAAGCACAGTAAGTGGCTCACCACATTTATCACACATGGGTGGATCGCCACCGGACAAGAGGTATGCGTGTGTGCTGTATGTGTGTCCTATCCTGAGTCTGCAAAGTGTTACTTCTGTGTGGCGGTTCTTTGATACCGGCGGCCAGTTGCCAAGATACGGCTTGATAACATGTAGTTTATTTCCTGTTTGTTCGTCCCACAAGCACTGCCAGAAAGCCCTTAGCTTTTTTCTTATTGAGGGCTTGAGGTCATTTACAGGGACAGTCGTGGAAGTGTTGGAGGCGTTCGCGTTGACGGATGTGGCTAGCTCGTCAGCCAACACGTTTCCCTCTATCTCTCGGTGCCCTGGCACCCAGCATACGACGATATGCTGTTTGGACTGATAGATTGTGCATAAGGCTGAGTAAAGAGATAGAATTACAGGGTTTTTATATTTCCTGACAGTTTTCAAAGCATTTACAACACTCAAAGAGTCTGTGTATATAACTGCCTTGGGGATATGAGATTCATTAATGTGTTTAACGGCAGCCAATATCGCGTAGGCCTCTGCTGTGAAAATACTTGTGTTAGGGTGCAGAACACCGGCATCTGAAAAAGATGGACCGACCGCTGCGTAAGATACGCCAAAATTACACTTCGATGCGTCTGTAAAGAATTCAGGAGAGGAGTATTTGTGCTGTAATTCGAGGAAGTACATTCGTATATGCGCGACAGGCGCGTGCTTTGTGACAGCTACGAAAGATGTATCACAGTCTATTGGTTGCCACTGCCACGGCGGGGGCCGTATAGCAGGGGACATAAGGTGGTATTCAAGCAGTGGAACCCTTGTTTCTTCAGCCATGTCTCTAACACGCATGGAGAAAGGCTGTGCCACTCTGGGCCGGTTGCGGAAAAGTTGGCAGCTGGACAAATCGTTTACGGTGTAATACGCGGGATGCTGACTGTTTGCGTTCACTCTAAGAAAATACATGAAAGACGAATATGTTCTCTGCAGATGCAGTGACCACTCATCCGACTCAACGTAGAGGCTTTCCACTGGGCTTGTTCTAAAGGCGCCTGTGGACAGGCGAATTCCTAAGTGGTGAACAGGGTTAAGCATCTTTAGAGCAGTTGGAGTAGCCGACTGGTAAATTATGGCTCCATAGTCTAGTCGTGTGCGTATGAGGCTTTTGTACAAGTTCAAGAGGCATTTTCTATCACTGCCCCAGGTTGTGCGTGAGAGCACCTTTAAGATATTCATTGTTTTCATGCACTTGTCTTTAAGATATTTTATGTGCTTTACAAAGGTTAGTTTCGCGTCTAAAATTATGCCTAAAAATTTATGTTCCTTGTTTACAGGCAGACGCTCATCATGCAACACAATTTCAGGATCGGGGTGCAGGCCTCTTTTTCTAGAGAAAATGACACAGGTGCTTTTTTGTGGGTTCAGTCTGAACCCGTTCACATCAGCCCATTTGGAGACCCTGTTAAGACAAAGCTGGATCTGTCGCTCACAGATAGCAAGAGAACTTGATTGAAAACCTATCTGCACATCGTCAACATACGTTGAATAGAAGATGTTATGTGGTATGTGTAGACGAAGGGAATTCATTTTTACTATAAAGAGCGTGCAGCTGAGCACCCCGCCCTGCGGCACTCCAGTTTCCTGTACAAATTTCTGTGACAGAACAGTGCCCACTCGAACACGGAATGTCCGATTCGACAGATAACTTTCGATAACATTGAACATATTTCCGTGTACACCTAACTGTGAGAGGTCTCTCAAAATACCAAACCGCCACGTTGTATCATAGGCTTTCTCCATATCTAAGAATACTGATAAGAAGAACTGCTTATGCACAAAAGCTTCACGGATACGTGCCTCGATACGTATGAGATGGTCAGTAGTGGATCGACCCTCCCGAAACCCGCACTGGTATGGGTCCAGCAATTTGTTTGATTCTAGGAAGTGCAGGAGGCGACAGTTAATCATTTTTTCGAATACTTTGCAGAGGCAACTTGTTAATGCTATAGGCCTGTAACTCGATACCGAGGAAGGATCCTTTCCGGGTTTTAGGATTGGAATTACAATAGCCTCCTTCCAAACAGAGGGGATCTCGCCGGAAGACCAAACAACGTTGTATAGGTAAAGGAGGGTTTTCTGTGTTTCGGATGGTAGTTGTTTTAACATCTCATATATTACGCGGTCTGAACCTGGGGCGGATGTATTACAACAGTTTAGTGCTGCCTGCAGTTCTGCTATACAGAATGGATCGTTGTACGCAGCACTTTTAGCAGATTTCCTTTCTAATTTTTGCTGTTCTATTTGTGTTTTGTATTTTAGGAAGGTTTCGGAGTAGTGTGAAGAGCTCGATATGTATTCAAAATGTGCACCGAGAAAGTTGGCTTGGTCTTCAAGGCTTTCTCCGTGGCTATTTACTAGAGGTAAGGAATACGTTTGTTGCCCATTAACTTTCTTCACTCTATTCCATACTTTGCTCTCATCTGTGTACGAGTTGATGCTTGCTATATACTTCGCCCAACTCTCTCGTCTTGCTTGTCGGCGCGTTCTCCTTGCCTGTGATTTGATATGTTTAAAGTTTTCTAGGTTTTCTGCTGTTGGAGAATCGCGAAATATGGCCCACGCTTTGTTCTGGTTCCTCCGTGCTTGCCTGCATGCATCATTCCACCAGGGAACACGCCGCTTGGAACCCATGCCGCTCGTTTGCGTAATACATTTACAGGCGGCATCCAGTATAAAAGCTGTAAAATACGCAACTGCATCATCTATGGCTATTGGCCTCGAGCTCCACCACTGGAAAAGCTGGCGCCACCGTCGGCGTGACGTGCTAGGAGGGATCACGTGGACATAGCGGCCGCGTCGGCTGCTTCGGGCGCGCCGAAGGGAGCTGAAAACGAGTTTAAATTCCCTCGGACGCTGCGGTCCCCATTTAGTGGCGAAATTTTCCCGCTTCGAGTGTCTCCTTTACAACGCTAGTAAGCACTACAATAGGTAGTGGGTACCTTTGAAGGCGCGCAACATGGTAGGCTACTGCTCGGTGCCGCAGGGCCGGACGCACGTAACGGAGGCCGGTGTCAGCCTTATTCACACGTAGCCGCAGGACAAGCTGCGTGAAGCTTGGCTCGCGAAACATAAAACCGGCAAACAGTCATCGGCTGCAACTCGGGTATGCAGCAAGCACAGACGCGAAGAAGATGTCTGCTCCGGCGCCCGGTCTGCGATGTTCTGAAAACGCGCACTGAGACGCTCGCCCGAGTCCGCTGCCCGACTAATGTCATGACGGTTTGGTGTATGAACTTGTCGATGCTATAGATACTGGCAAGTTCAGTGGACTGGAAAGGCAGCTGTAAGAAGCACATTAAAAAAAAAGCATGGCATATGGTCATGTTTGTGCTATGAATTAATGCACTGGATTACAAAAAAGGAGCAGAGGGAAATTGCACGCTGAGTGTACCGATAAACATGCAGTGCGACGCAACTCGAGAAATAGTATTGAAAGCTCAAAGAATTCAGAAGAAAAAAAAGATTGAATCGTCGCGACGGCACATCACAGTCCCCGTAGGCGTCGAAGTCTCTACAATGAAATTATTTTTGAACAGCTCTAATAGCAAACACGCAACAATGGTTGCTTGTATACTGTCAAATGCTCATATTCTGCGGACTAAAGCTCATGGCACGGTGCGAAAACGTGCGCGCGGAGAAAGCGAAACAGTGCGCGGACAAGCATGCAGACGCGCAGTCGGTGGCTGCGAATCTACGCGATCGCTGCATTGAGGCTTCATTCTATTACGCTCCATTTAGTTATACAAACACTATAAGAACATATTTCACATAGTTTGCTCTCAGCGTTTACCTACCTTTCACGCAAGTAGCCGGTTCGGCAGACTCCATCGCGGCGACCGCGCGCAGTGGCGTTCACTGTACGTATTCGGTAATGAGATAGCGGCTGTAAACGATTGTGTGCTTTCAGTTGGCCCAAGATTATTATTTAGACAGTAAGAAACTTCTCTCGTTTCGAAAGTACTTACAGAAATGTCCGGGAAAGCTCGCGCGTGGTGTTTTCAGTGAGCGCTGACAGCAAAACCTACGAGGAGCGCGCCACGTGATCCCTCATACTACGCCAGCGAGGCGCTTCCGATAGAGGGCGACTCCGTAACTCCTCGCCGCCAATACCAGACATCTCAGTCCACGTCATGTGAGTAAGAGTTTGGTACCGTTCCCAATCGGCTGAGTCAATCTTCCACCGAGGGACCTGCGGGGGAAGTTGATCTTGTTTCGGAGTGGTTAGGATTATTGGGAAGTGGTCACTCCCATACGGGTTGTTAAGTACATTAAATTTAAAATAGGGTAAAAGCGTCGGCGATAAAATGCTAAGATCTATGGCAGAGTATGACTTGTTGGCTAGGTTAAAATATGTGGGCTCCTTTGTATTCAAGAGGCATGCTCCAGAAGAGAAAAGCATTTGTTCAATGACGCGACCTCGCGCATCACAGCGTGGATCGCCCCACAAACTACTGTGTGCGTTAAAATCACCGAGAATCATATAGGGTTCTGGGAGCTCATCTATTAATGATTCTAAATCGCGTCTGTGAAGCTGATAATGTGGTGGTATGTACAAAGAGCAGATGGTAATTAGTTTATTTAAAAGTATCGCTCGAACGGCCACGGCCTCAAGGGCCGTTTGGAGCTTTAGATGCTGACACGCTACACTTTTGTCAGCAATAATAGCTACACCGCCAGATGCTGTGACAGCATCTTCGCGGTCTCTGCGAAACGTAACGTGCTTTCGGAGAAAGTTTGTGTGTGTAGATTTTAAGTGTGTCTCCTGTAAACACAGCACTTTTGGATTGTGTTTGTGGATGAGTTCTTGAACATCATCAAGGTTTCTAAGGAGACCTCTGATGTTCCATTGAATGATTTGTGTATCCATCTTTAAGGTAAATTGGTGCTGTGTTTACGGAAACGGAGTGGATGCCTTATATTACAGAGCCCTTTCGAGGCCCTGTAATAGGTGTTTTGTTCTTTCTGAAGCGTTCGAGCGATTCTCGACGCTCCTTAGGCGTTTGGTGCGCCTTGGGGTCAGGTGTAGTGTCCATTGCCTCGTGTGAGGCGCCGGACAAGCGCTCTTGCGAGCGAGATGTTTTCAGAGGGAGTCCCGCCTTGGAGGGCAAGACCCCTGCGCCCACCAGCCCGGAGGTCGATGGGGTTCCCTGAGGGATTTGGCTGCGCTGGACGTTGCCAGCGCTGGAAGGGGCCTCGGAGGTTGGGGCAGCCTCGGCTGCACCCACCTTTGGGGTGGATGGTCCCTTCTCCTCGGTTGACGGAGCAGCGCTAGCTGCAACCGCCGCGGGGGCAGATGGCGTAACTGCCGACTCACTGCCTGTGGGTCGGACAGCCGCCGGAGGCCGTTGCGACGCTGCCCCCTTACGCGCCACATCGGCAAAGCTGCTCTTAGACAGGTATGACACCCGCCTACGTGCCTCCTTGAAAGATATATTTTCTTTGACTTTGATTGTCACAATCTCTTTTTCTCTTTTCCAGGACGGGCAGGCGCGCGAGTATGCGGCGTGCTCGCCATCACAGTTGACACAATGTGGAGTCTTCTGGCATGTTTCGGAGGAATGTTCAGTGTCACTACACTTGGCACATGTCAGCCGGCCTCGACAGTTCTGTGAACTGTGGCCGAACCTTTGGCACTTAAAGCATCTGAGAGGATTTGGCACGTATGGCCTAACACGAAGTTTGATATAACCGGCCTCGATGGACTCGGGGAGGACACTTGAACCGAACGTGAGTATCAGGTGTTTCGTGTTGATCTCTTTACCGTCTCGCCTGATCTTAATTCGCTTAACATTTATTACATTCTGTTCACTGAAGCCCTCCAAGAGTTCAGCTTCAGTGAGCTCTAGCATGTCATCGTCCGAGACAACGCCTCGGGTAGTGTTCATGGTACGGTGCGGGGATACTGTTATTTGGGTCTCCCCAAATGAGACAAGTTTCGGCAGTTTCTCGTACTGCTTCTTATCGTGGAGCTCCAAAAGAAGATCACCACTTGTCATTCTCGATGCCTTATATCCTGTTCCAAAAACTTCAGTTAAAGACTTCGAAACAAGGAACGGTGAAATGTTGCGCACTAGTTTGTCTGGGTTTTCCGAGTGAATAACATGGTATCTAGGATAGTTCTGGACTTGTTGTCCGAAAAATTGAAAAACTTCTTCGGTGCGCCCTCGTTTCTGAGGGCGATCAGGTAGTTTAGGAAAAGCATGTTCCATAAGTAATATTGGGTTTTCGGCCGCGATGCCGACCACCCACCATGGAGCCCAACAGGGGGACGTGACAGGAGTTCCTGCTAGAGAAACCCTGCCAACGCCAGCCGTACATCGCTGCTATAACCAAATACAGCATAACCAAGGCTGGCTAGCTACACAAGGTTAACCCTTGCCGCCGGGAAACTAGGAAGTGAGGAGAAGTGATGAGAAGACAGGAAAGATGAAAAAGGCGAGAGAGAAAGACGAAGATTGGAGAGGAGGACAGGAAAAGGCGACTGCCGGTTTCCCCCGGGTGGGTCAGTCCGGGGGGTGTCTACGTGAAGCCGAGGCCAAAGGGGTGTGTTGCCGCCGCCGAGGGGCCGTAACGGTCCAAACACCCGGTATTGGCTCAACCCCCAGGATCCCCTTTTCCCCGGACACGGCTAAGCCGCGCACGGCTACACGCGGGAGGGTCCAACCCTCGTGTGCTCGGGTACGTGGTGTCGCAACACACCAAACGCCTGCTGACGCAGACGCCCCTGCGGGGACGAATGATTTTGACGCGCCTGGAATGGTGCCTGGAAAGTTACAACGTGTACCCAGATGCTATGGCTGGCTTCCGGCGTGGGCGCTCATCCATAGATAATGTCATCGATTTGGTCGCGTATGTTCAACATCAAAAACGGATGAAACGACTCACTGCGGCATTATTCCTTGACATAAAAGGCGCCTATGACAATGTAGCACATTATGCCATTATAGAGGCTCTGATTAAAGCAGGAATCGGTGGCCGCACTTTTCAGTGGCTGTGCAGTTATTTGACCGACAGGCATTTCTTCGTGATGACCGAGGAAGGCGCCACGACTCAACACCAAACGTTCTGTGGAGTACCGCAAGGCGGAGTGTTCAGCCCGACGCTATTCAACCTAGTGCTCGTTGGCCTAGTCCAATGCTTGCCCAACACAGTTCAGGTATCAATATATGCCGACGATATCTGCGTTTGGGCGTCTGCCGTAACACGACTGCAGGTACGAGCACGGCTACAAAAGGCAGCTACGATAACATCTCTGTACTTGCGAAAACAGAACTTAGAGCTGTCTTCAGAGAAATGCTGCCTTGTTACATTCACTCGGAAGGAAATGAAGCGTTACAGTGTAAAGGTCAATGGGCAAGCAGTAGCAAATGCACGGAAACACCGCTTTTTAGGGGTAATTATTGACCGAGACCTATCATGGAGCCCGCATGTTTCATACCTAAAGAAGAGATTATTGACAATAATTCATCTCCTCAAATTTCTCGGCGGAAAGTCATGGGGCACTTCGGTGCGGTCAATGCTGCAGCTGTATAACGCCTTGTTCCTCGGTTTCGCAAGATACAGCCTCCCTGTGATTGGGAACACCTGCAAAACAAACCTGCGTGTACTCCAGGGACTACAAGCTCAAGCCCTAAGGACGTGTCTCGGTCTTCCGAGGTGTGCGTCTACGGCGGCAACGATTGTCATAGCTCGAGATCACCCAATAACAACGTACTTGGTAATCGACGCTCTCAGAGCGCATATTCGCCACGTTGCCCGACTACCTTCTCACCACCTTGCCGCTCTACCCGCAGAAAGGCCACACGCAGCTATCAGTCGTATGATTGTTGCCAATCGCACCTCATTGCCAATGAACTACATGCCTGCAGCAAGACCATCCACACCTTTATGGTGCCTGCACAGACCTGAAGTACGCCTCACCATCCCAGGAATCACTAAAAAGGCAAACATGCCGTCGTTTGCCCTGAAGCAGGCCACATTACAACTTATACATGAGGTGCACAGCGGCCGCGTACACGTTTACATCGATGGCGCAGTCACATCTGCAAGTTCAGCTGCTGCTGTGGTGATACCAACAAGATCCATCGAAATACACCTAAAAACGTCGCATGTATCATCAACGACAGCTGCTGAACTGGTAGCCTTGCGTGCGGCTCTCCATTTCATTCAGCAGGAACCACCGCATGCATGGTCAGTCTTCTGTGATTCCAAGGCAGCCCTACAGAGTGTACTCTCAGCACTGCGCCATGGATCACATGAACAGCTCGTCGCAGAGATCAGAGAAGTACACCATCGCATAGTTGACGAAGGACACGATATCATATATCAGTGGTTGCCTAGTCACTGTGGCATACACGGCAATGATCGAGCAGACGCAGCTGCCCGATCTGCCCATGACGGCGTCAGGTGCGTTGCCATTCCTCTTTCGAGAGCCGACGCAGCGAAAAAACTTGCCGTACTGGCAAACGACCTGACATTGGCTCAGTGGAATTCATCCGATTTCACAAGTGCACGACTTCATACCCTGGGCCCTACTTTACAACTCCGTATTCCGCCCGAGCTTCCACGACGCGACTGTACCCTTCTAGTTCGTCTATGGCTTGGAGTAGCATTTTCAAATGCGTACTCCTTTCTTATCGGAATGTCCGACAACCCACTTTGTGACTTCTGCGGGTGCAATGAAACAATCGCGCACCTTCTTTGTGAGTGCTCTCGTTTCAACCCGCAAAGAGCAGTCCTCTCAGCCACCCTAGACAAACTGGACAAGCGCCCACTGTCAGAAAACAAGATCCTTGGACACTGGCCTACGCGAACATCAGCGCGATCGGCTATGAAGGCGCTGCTGCGGTATTTAAAAGACACTGGACTTTCTGCCAGATTGTGACTTCACTGTGTGACTCAGGATTGTACGGTGCACTGCATCACAGTAGGAACGCCTTTGCGGGCTGCGTGTCAGTGCCCACAGAAACAGTTTGTGTGTACGTGCGTGTGTGTGCAGTTTTTTTTTAAATCCTTCTCCCTCTCACCTATCGCTACCCCTTTCCCCTCCCCCAGTACAGGGTAGCCAACCGGAGATAATCTCTGGTTAACCTCCCTGTCTTTCCTTTGCCTTTCTCTCTCTCTCTCTCCCATTCAGGAGGATTGACCAAGAAATGGCACACACCCGCTGGAACATACCTGATATCTTCTAACAAAATAAAGTACAATAAATACTTCACTACAACGCGCTGACACACTAGTACGTCTGTGTGCTTATGAGATGCCTATGCGCAGGTATCATATGTTATGATTGTATGTAGGGATTTACTGCTTTTGTATTACGCCTAACCGAAGCGCAAGCACTGGCATTACTTTTCCGGCAGGCATAGAGCGTTTATTTAACTCCGTTTTCTGGTACCTGTGCTCGGCTCACATATAACCTTCGCCTAACCTCCTCGCATATCCCCCGCAGTGCCAGCCGACCCAGCCGCAGCCACGCTAAACGCGGAGAGAGTAGGCGAAAAAACTTTCGTTTTAAAATGTAAGCAATTACACAACATGCGGCGTGTGTATATCTAACTTGCTCCGCCTAGATTGTTGATGTGCTTTACGCTACGGTTATGCTACCCTCCTCTGTGTGGGCCTGCCTCTCACTACAGTTCCTCACCGTACTGGCAGATAATTCATCCTCCTTGCAAGGCGAACTATCGTGTGTGCGTGTGCGTGTGTGCATGCCCATGTGCGCGTGCGTGTGTGCGCGTCCGCGTGTGATTATGTGCGTGATTGCGTGTCAGATCGAGAGACGATGACAAGACAGTGGTACGACGATGACCACGGAAGTCAAGGATAAAAACGGCTTGACATTAATGACAAGGACGCGATGGTGACAGTGATAGCACAAACGCAGAGATGCTGTCACAAGGACGACCGCGGCACCATAACACGGCTGCAACGGTGATGACAGGTACGATGCTTGACTATGACGCCAACCTGACAGCCATGATACGTACAATACAACAGGGGGGTGACGAAGACACCACAATAGCTAGGACAATGAAATATAGTAACGACGTAGACGACAGCATGGCGATTATGACACGTAGATGGCGACGACACTAGCATGCTTTGCACGACAAGCACAATACTACAAAACTACGGCGATATGACGACTATGTGATGGTGACTGTGACGTCGGTGGCATGACAAGTGAAATCTTGCGGCAAGGAAAAATTTTGCTTGAACCAGCTACAATGATTGTTAATTTTAGGTGAGTAGCACAAATTAACTAAAGAAACGGCTGAACAAATTAATAAAGGAGCACACTAGCGAAAGACTGAACAAGCCAACTAACCAACGAACAAAAGAACGAACGAACGTTTTCTTCGCTGCGTCCGACCGTCAACCACCGCCCAACCACGCAGAGGGGGGAAATGGCAAAAGGAGCTATTTTTCAAAAGCTTCAACCATAAACGTTCGACAGCGAGCTGCGACCGTCACAGATGCCGCTGCTTAAACATCATCGTCAATGATCACGCGTGTGTGCGCTGTAATACATTTTTTCCTGCAATTACAGTCAAGTAGTCATGCCACCGATGACATAGTCATCACGTCATGTCGAGGTGGTTGTATCGTAATTTTGTTATTGTCAGGGGCAGAATTTTACTGTAGCCAATTATTATTATTATTTTATTCTACATGTACCATCAATTTATATTTTTTCTTTTTCACCATGTGTATCATATTAATGCACGGTCCTACAAGCCAACTGAGGCTTAGAGTGGCCTGTTTATGTTGTGGTCTGTTTTTGATGGCAATAATAATAATAATAATAATAATAATAATAATAATAATAATAATAATTTGTAGGTTAACACAATGTAATAATATAACTGCGATCCCTAAAGGACGGTGTCATGGACCGTCCAAGAAAAAAAAGCACGAATGTGCATAAACAAAATGTTGTACGATACATCGGCTTCACTAGTAACGCAGTAAGTGCAAGAGAAAAGCGATAGTTACTAATTTTAACCGAGTCCGTTGACCGATGCCCAAAGAACGCTTAAAGATTACCCTTCAAATATATTCAGAGACTCGAGCTCATAGGTGGAACAGCAGAGGGTACACGGCCGTCTGTGAGTCGACAAAAAAAGCTGTCGAACCGCACCTTTTCTCAAGATTACAACTGCTTCGAAAATGTCCCCAATTCGTGCGATGAGAAATGTGCCCTGCTTATATGTGCACACACCTCTCATCGGCATTGTTGCCTCAGCAAGTGTCACACATCGCCTTCAACCTCGTGACATTGCTCGCAGACGACTCACACTGTCGATCCATCTTATTTGGCGTTTGCATTCCGGAATATATTTTTGAACGGTGCAGGGCGCAAATACAAATATTGTAGGAAGTGAACGTCACGTATAAAAACTACATGAATTTATTCACTGGATATGATGAAATAAACAATTGTGCGCATAAGCGTTGACTGTATAGAATTCATTGAAATGCTTCGCTTCAAATACATACGAACATGTGCGCTGGAAAGGCATATAATATTTAGTTCTGCAATTTTTTTTTTTGCTCTCGGCTTGCTGTATCCCTGATTCAACATTTCTTCCGACGCTGTTGTCTTGACAGATATAAAAAAAAAACTAAGGCACCACTTATACCAACGTAATGCCAACTGCAGTATTCCTTGAATACACTACCACCAAGTTTAGAATTGCGTTTCGCAAGGAGGAACGAATAGGCTATGTTTTCAGCGCGTCAAGATGAAATTCAGGGAGGTTCGGCTCCCCCAAAAAAGCTGCAGTGCACTTCCCTACCCGATGATGCGCCTACTTCACAGGCCCGAAAAAGAAAACGTCTACAGCTAGAAAGCAGCGGAAAGCCTCTCACTTATTGCTGCTACAGCAAAAGTTGATTAAGCGTAATAATTTCAAAAGAGCTGCAAAGATTGTACTCACCTCGTCTGATGGGAAGTGGAACTTGGCTCGGCTGTCCGTCTCCGCGTTGCTTGCACCAGAAGACTCGGGGATTTCTTAATTACACGAACCGGCCAGTATTCTTTCAGCCACTTCGTGGTGTCTTCAAGTAGGCGGCGTGGCGGCACAAGCGAAAGCTATTCCCGAAAGCAGAAAAGTGCTCTTAGTTACAACCACTTGCACATAAAATGACAAAATGCTAGCAAAGGCGCCAAAGCAAGCCACGATACCGGTGCTGCCTGCGTCGCTCGTTATTTCAGTGAAGGCAACGTTTAAATATAATGAAATGACCAGAATCAAACAGAAAGGAAGTCAGTCAACTTATACGCTGATTTTCAGGCTGTTAACCTTCCAAGTCGCCTAACTTGCCGTGTTTATAGAAACTTTGATAGAAGAACACTCTTTAGCCGCCAGTAATTTTTTAACGCACGCGTGATCTTCATCATATTTTGATAAGCTGCACACCTGGCTGCTATGATATCTGGCAACCAGGTTCGCAAGACGGTCAGAAAGACACCAATGCCCTAGAAGGGCTAAACACTCGGTCCGCAAGGTTGGCAGCAAACATGAACACATCAGGGCCCCTAAAAGAAATGGTCAGCAGGAGCGCAGAATGGAGGAGAAAGAAAGAAAGGGAGGTGACAGGGATGTTACCTAGAAATACGTCTTGGTAGCTAGCATACTTTGGCAGAGGTGAAAGCGAAGGGCGGATAGCAAGATGCCAGGCAAGTGGAACAAATGGCCACCAGGTCGGTAGTACGGGCATCAAGACACTCGGCCACAAGAAGACCTGGCCTCAAGGCCAACAGAGAAGACAGCAGCACACCAGGCCTCTAGGGCGGCTAGTAAGGTCCGTAGGGTGGGCAGAAATATAGCATGTCACTATAACAGCCACCAGCTCCGCCAGCACACCAAGCCACACGAACATCTGGTCACCAGGTCCGTAGTGCGGCAGCAGCACACCATGCCCCTAGAACGCGTGCCAATTAGCTCCGCAGGGTGGGCAGCAAGATGCGAGGCCACTGGAATCGCTGGCCACCTGTTCCGAAGGGTAAGCTACATCAGGCCCGCTGAGCGGCAGGAACATACCAGGTCACTAGAATGGCTGGATACCAGATCTGCAGGTCAGGCAGCAGGACACCAGGCTACTAGATCTTGCCACCAGGTGGCAGAACTAGAAGCAAGATACCAGGTCACCAGAACAAGAGACCAGCAGATTCTCCGAGCAAGACACCAGACAACAGACCACTAGAAAAGTCCAATCACCGAAGGTGGCGTGAAAATCTGTTCACTGAATAAAGGGTGGTACATACTGAACGGCAAACACCCAGCGACCAAAGTTGTGTGAAAGCGGTTGAGTGATGAGCGGTACGTACTATCACATGCCGTGTGACCTAAGTCGTTCCAAAGTTGGCTTCAAACCCTGGTCCCTCAGCACAGCAACCCATAAGATCCTATGCCCATGGACTACCCAGTGCATCAAGTCGGCGTGTAGCAGGTTACATACAGATAAACGGCCCAACAGACAAACCGACAGAGAAGCATACTGTGCGAAGTTCCCAAAGAATATTAACAGCAATACTGGAAGCAGTAACACCTCTAACTAATTTGTACAAAGCTGTATTATTCTCGTGTTTCGACTTCCTGTAATGTCGCTATGCTTTAGAATACTATCGGTATTGAGTCGGTAGGCCTAGTAACTTGCGAGTCGTCGATTGAATAGCACCCTTAGCTCAACTTCATTGCAATTAATGAATTCATAACTATCGTGTTTTCCAGTGATATTGTTAAGCTTCCTTTAATATAACGGCCAATGGCGAACTTGAGCACTACGTTTCTCCAAATGTGCTCGCGCGCCCATCGATTAGGAAGAGCCTGCAAAATCGTAATGTGTTTAATTTTTCTGTGCATCATTGCGTAAGGTCTGAGATCTCGGTGTAGTTTTTAGTACAACATTACACTTTTCGGCACACAGCAAACGCGTTGAAATGTAAGGTATGCGTTCTCTGGGCTCTGTTGGCAGAGTGTCGAAGAAATTCAAGTCTTCTACACATTTACATAAGTTGTACACAACAATCAGTCTCCCTCAACTCGAATACGCGTTAGTCATCTGGAATGACAGTTATAGAACGAACAGTTATAGATTGGTCCATAAAAAACGTTTCTAAGCATATAGCATCACCGCTTTGCTAACATAGACACTGGATCTCGTTGTAGCACTGTTTATTCATTTAATTGCCCTTAATTCGCTGCCGACGTAATCGCGCTGACCTTTTGCTTCTTTTCAAACTCCTTCACGGTATCCTGACTTTCCCCGAAATCGTCAGTTGTATAATGTTTCATATTCTACGCAAGACCACCAGAAAATATAGATCTTTCCATGTTCCTGTCTGTAATCACCAATACCAAAACATCCACGGAATACTGAGTCTCTTAACATTTTTTTAAAATAACTAGTTGTTATCGTTCTTTTCGATGTTTTGCTTGTTGTGTCCAACTTTCACGCACTCTACCGCTGCTTTTATCCTCCTTTTTCTTTTGCATTAACGTTGCCTTTTGGTGTAGGTGCGCGCCTCTTTCCATTATTGTTCTTTTTATACATCTTTATATTCCTCTGCAGTTTTTTGCTTTTTGATTTTGCAAGTATGCGTGCGCCAGTACTCAGACCTAAGGGTTGTTCAACAGCATGTTAATGAATTATTTAATCCTTCGATTTATTTATGTATTTGTTCGTATATTTATTTATTTATTTGTTTATTGCAAGTGAACTTAACAAAATTAACTGCGGTTCACAATTAGCTTCTAAAGCATGGCAAGTGTAAGCCGAGTTCCCGAAAGCCACGACCATAAGTGAACGCAAAACAGGAGGTCCATATTGCACACAAAGAAACGTTTCAAGGATCGTCCACAACTAGAGCTGGAAAATACAGCAGGCACGGGCAGAAAGGGAATGTTGTACAAGCTGGTCTCACAAATAGTGCAGCGTGGGGACCGTAAACCAGATTGTTCAAAATTTTGCCTACAGCATTGACCGACGCCGACGAAACTTTTCTTTCTCGTAATGATAAGATCGCTGTTCATATAATGGGCGACCTAAGTGACAAGGCACGTAGCCGTAACAACCAAGGATACATGGCCCTCTGTCACCATTCACGTAAAGCTGCCGAACAGCACCTTCTCCAGATTACAGGCGCCTCACTTTGTCCAGATTTGGGGCAATTACAAATGTGTCCCAGTCCTCTGGCTCACACCTGTCATAAGTTCTCTTCCTTAGATAGTATCACACATCGGCTCCGTCCTCGTGGTATCGCTACGCAGACGTGTCATACTGTCCGTGGGCCTTTCGCATTTGCATTTCAAAAATAGCTTCTGAACGGTGCAGTGCACGAATGCAAAAAAAAAAAATCGTATGAGTTGAGTTTTGTGGCCTTTGCTGCCCATAGAGATTCGCGAATTGACTCGTTGCATAGGATGCTAGTCATTGCATAGGTGAAGCTTCATAATTAAGTTCGACAGAAATAACGGCCATGTGTACATTTACGTATAGACTTTTGCTTAAATTCCGATATATGTGTTCGTTCTACATATGTTTTCGTTCTGCACAATATTCTTCTTCTTGGCGTATACCTGATATGTTATTTTTTTCACCACTGGTGCCACGACAGTAGAGAACAAACCCAGGGCAAAGCGTCGGTAAACGTAAAGCTGCTTGCGATAACCTTTGAATGCACTTTCAACAAACTTTCAATCGCGCTTCGGGATTACGAATTAGCTAGTTATCTTGTCAAGGTACTGAAATGAACTTCAGTGGGGAGTTGCATTGAACAGGCAAGCTATAGTGCATTCGCCTAACAGTTGATACGCCCGCTTAGTGGGGAGGAAAAAAAAAGAAGCAATTTATAGCAAAAATCACCCAAACAGATACGTCCAATGATTGCTACGAGCGAACTTAGTTCAGCGCAACCACTTAGCTTCGAAAGCAGCAGCTTCGTTTGTGCTCACCATGTGTGCTGGGAAGCAGAACTTGGCCCGGCTCTCCATCGCCCCGTTCGCATCGCGCGAACGCGGCAACGGCGAAGAAACACAGACGCAGCAGTTTCGCTATAGCGACGTGCCTCCTGAAACACAGCTGCAAATAGGACATGTTTAATTCGAAAAAAAGTACCGTTCATTGAACCCTAACATCACGTTTGTTTGATGCAGACCTCAAAATGAGAACGAGCACAAGAGCACTTGAAAGTAAGAACGGCTATACTTGTACTTGAAAGCACACGCACACTCGGGGATTTGACATACAGTGAATTGCCGCGAAGCTTGCGAAAAATTCAGCTACGTCTCTGTGTAAACATTTACCGCCCAATCTTCTCCCGCAGAACACATAGGGCTGAGATAAGACTAAATAAAACAGCAGCAATAGCCATTTCCGAAAGATCAAATTGGCCCAGTGCTCCGCGCATCCTTGCACCATGATTCTCTGCACTGTGCTTGTCAAACTAGCTCAATCGCGTTCACAGTTTCCTAATTCCTGTATGGATGCAGATTAGAAACTCCAAACGAAACAGAAACTCTCCTTTAACGGCAAAATGTGCAGCATTTCTGAGCACGCAGGACACAGTCCAGCAAGTTCTTCCCCACACTCGAATTATGCGCTCCGGCGATACGCTCGATGACGTCACGATCACCTTCGCCAATCACAGCACGTCGTGCTCTCCACGCCATTCCCCACGACTTCTGCTGCTCGTTTTACTTAAAGTTACTTGCGCCGTCCTATGGCCAGTTAAACAGCTATTTTTGTATTCAGCCATATAGCTATAACAAGTCGCTCAAAGTTCACTTCTCAAAGTGCCTCAGCTTCCATTTAAATAAGAACTCGGTGAATAATAGACCTCTCCTGGCCTGCGTTGCGATGAGTCGGTCGCGTGGTCTGCGGGTACATGTTGAAGTGTTTGGTGTGCAAAAATCAAGCTGCACGCTCGTTAGCCTGCACTGACAGCATGGCGCATAGCGGGTATTGTTCCTTTCTTTGTGGGTTCTGTGCGCGTCCGCACTGCCGGATCGTTATGACGGCAAGTTGTTGCGCGATTTGATGCATAAATCGCAAGCAAAAAATTCAAGTCTTCTACCCTGTTATTATTATTATTATTATTATTATTAATAATAATAAAGAACACAGCCAACGAGCATATCTTTTGACTGTGAAGTGATTTCATCTTGTTCTTCTATGAAGTAGTGACGTGTGCAAGTACCGCCGCATTGCAGACAGGAATTCCACAAAGTTTACCACGTCACTGTCAACTAGGTAAACATGAAAAATAGATTAAACTCGGCGTAATGTTAGAGTCGTCTTAGCGGCTAATTGTCATGTAACTTTTTTCGGGAAAATTTTGATAAAACAAGAGTTACAGCCGTTTTCTGTAACCATGCTCCCTCCACAGACGGCCATTTATTGATAGGAGACGGGAATGCAACTTTTAATGCAACTTTAAATGCAACTTTAACGTTTGCAACTTCATTGTGAACTACCCTGTTAAGAAAACAAACTCGGCGTAATGATAGAGTCGTCTTAGCGGACTATTTCACTGTAGGTTTTAACAAGGTACCTGCATTAAATTGAGAGCTACAGAGCATTCGCGACAAACTGGAGATCAAAATTATTTCGTGTCGACGTGACGCAATAGACGTACAAACATCGACCACCGCCGCAGGGTTACTGTATGTAGCTTTACTGTAAAATGGAATGCGGCCGGCTTTTTCTTAGCTGACAATGTCAACCACAGTTTGCCACCGCAGGGAGCAATCATTTGTACCTCCTGTCACATTGGTTGGGGCCACACGGGCACTTTCGATAGTGGCAGAGCCAAACCTAGATAGTGTGCTGCTACACGACCTTTCTGACCGCGATATTGCTCCATCTGGTTCCACTCAATCATGATCCATCTTGTTGAGCGCCGTGTCAATCGTCTGCACCCTGAAAGCTCAATGAGCACATGTCCGAACACGTCCCTTCATAACAAGGGGGCACACGCCTTAAGCGAGCAGTATGGTTTCATTCCACAATGTAAACACATACGTCGCAGAATCGCACGACGGCCTTCACTTCGCATCGTGGTTCCAGCTGCCTATAAAAAAAATAAAAACTGCTTGCCGCTGACAAAAAGCTTCTGGCAGCAAACTTGGGCAATCGGAGAAATCCATCGCCCATATGCCACGCTAGTGATGACACGAGGGAGATGTTTCACCAATTTCCGCACGTCTCGCACTTCGCTTTGAGCACGGCCCGTGAGGTCACGCTCTGGCGCAAGGGAGAATTCCATTTATTTCTCTTGGGAGAAGGCGGAAATGCGATCAAGCGCTTTCACACTTGCACGAACAGCTTCGCTGTAACAGCATGACATAAAAAAGTGCTGTGCTCCTTTGCGCGGCAAACTTCTACTGCGACTAGGTCTGGCAGATAAGCTCGCATCTGGTCAACCAGTTGGAAAAGTTAACGCCATCAAGAATCTCCCGTTGCATTCCGCTATTGACGGTCCCGAACTAAGCGACCGTCGCACGGAAGGATCGGGCTTCACGGAAAGCCCGACTTTAATTCTGCGCATTTTTTTTCTTTTGCCTCGCTGTGAGTACTAACTAAAACTGATACTGTGCCTAAAACTACGTTGTACAGACTCGAACACATCCCTACCTATTCTTTGTTCCCGGTATTTTGTGCGAAATCTTAACACTCGCTTACAAGGAGGGCTTTAAGTTCACTTCGGCAGTTTTACGTGCCGAAACCATGACACCCTTATTAGGTACAATGTATATATGGAGGGGGGACCGACGGATTAATTTCGCCACCTGGATTTATTTGACGTAATGATTCTTAGTCGCGCAGAACCGTGACTGTTGCAATATTGCTGAACATGAAGATAGTGAAACAATTACACCCGCTAGCAGTTTAAGAAAAGATTAGATTTAAGAAAACAGTTAAGTTCGTTTACCAGTGTTCATTAAGAGCTAACAAACCTTACGAGGATTCGAATTTCACGCTGACCAAAACTGTCCATTGTATTGGTAAGCCCTTTCCTGTCGTTTGAACGTATTTGTTCCGTCGAAGGTTCGGATGCCAAAGGGACGTTTTAAACATGTCTGAGTTTCCCGGTGCCAAGACAGCATTAAGGTTGCTACACCATTTGGGATAGTAAGCTTGTAGCGGTCTAATTACTTTTATACGTAGTACTAGCAGGGGAAAGGTACGAGACCCACAACCGAAGTGTAGAATGACCGGCATCAGGAGTCACGAGAGCGCCTGCTGTGGTCCCGATTACGGAGGCGCATAGAAGAGCTTTGGCCTCGCTAAATCTTGACCAATGCCTTTGCCACTGCTTCAGCAGAGAGGCTTGCACACGCGTTGTACCGTTCGAGATGCAACACAGCATGTAGCTAGTCCAACGTACTATTTAATTCCCCCTGCTGCCGTTCAGAGCGTCTGACCGAAAGTAGAGCTCTAACGGCAGTGCGCTTCAGCTACAGACATATACACATCAGGCTTACAGGGCAAGACCATATTTCGCGCCACAATTTGGCAAGAACGCACAAAACGAAACATTCTTCGGGATTCCCCAGCAACATTTAACGGGTTCCTTTTTCTATCTAGCGTATGCGATTTTTAGGAAAGTTAGCCTCTCACTGACTTTTCACAAGAATTATTACTTTAAACCTTATTGCAATAAAAATTGCTGTTCGGCTCACCTCGCACGCAGCCGTGGCTTCCGCAGGCAGCTCTCGATACCGTTCTGTCGCGTCTCGGTCGGACCATGGTCGGACTGCGCATGCTCGGCGGTTGCCAAGGCAACCGAGCCGAGTAACCCGCCGTATCTGCGGTCTCATCTCTCGGGTCTTTTCTTCGGGAGTATCACGTTCGTTCTATCACGCTCCCTTATCGCCCTCGACTGTAGCATATTCGTCGACACGCTCGTATACGCTCAGGCTCGGTAATCGCGCTAGGATCCGTGAAGCCTTGCGCTGCTATCACAAACTCGCGTAGAATATATGCGTATTCGTGTGGCGAGAGTAAAATGCTTGCAGAAATATTACGATATACGTACACCCGTCATTAAATGTATGTGGACCACAGGATCAGCGAAAAGAAGTCTTATTCGTGATTCGGACGCGGAAATTGAAATTGACGCGTGCTCTGACGGCTTGCAATGACAATTTTCGGCCGAAGTCTTCAATTTTAAGTTACAATAATTTCTGGAAAAGGAGATTGCCTTATTCGCGGTATCCTTGGTCCTATTTCTTGCGTACCGGACTGCATGGGCCACACCTCGCAGCATTACATGCTATTGCGAGTAAAACGAACAATGTACTCGAAGCTGGGGGTGCAATGCACACATGTTCTATGGTAGAATGCAGGACACATTCGCCGTTAATGAACAGCCAAATAAATTGTACGTGATCACCTACGATATAAAACGCACCAAGCGCCAATTCGCTGCCATCATGTCGCCTGCAGCGCTTGACAGAAGGTGTAGGAATGGGTTCGAGGCGTTTTCTGGCGTTGACAAATTTTGGTAAATCTGTACAGGTGCTTAATTTTCGTATTCTTTCCTTAGGTATTGTGCAGATCTTTGTCTAATCCCATCGTACGAATCATTACACTCATGAAACTAGAATTCCTGGACACCGTGCCTTGTGCGGGCCCACGTTGTCTAAAGCCCGTCCATACACGTTTCCGCCGACCAGGTTAAGTAGCGCCAACCAACCCTCCTCCTCCACGCTCCTCTCCTACTCACCCCCTTAGCTTCCGGCGTCAAGCGGAACTTACGCAGCTGCAGCTTCCTCTTCCAAGTGGAAGTGACGCTATGTCTTGTTGTGGTTTTTTTAGCGTTGTTAACCTTCGTGTCGATGGAGAGGCTTTAATTGCACCAGCTGCGGTTTAAACTGTGAATGCGATTCCATCCGAGAACCACCGCCTACTGTAATCAGCGATCTGATCGATCTGATCGCGTCAACTTGCGGCGGGTTGTGCCACGAGAGACAAACGTACAGTGGAATGTAGTCCCTGTGCGCTTGGAGACCACTGCCATTTTTCGTGCATGTGGAAAACAGCGACTGCAAACTACTGCTTCAGCGGAATACAACAGCTTGTCCCCTTTGCATGCTTCTCATGGTGACTGCCACAGCTCTGCTAAGCATACGCGGGCGTCTCACCATCGTCTAACAGCAGTCAAAGCGGAAATTCCCGCAGCGCAACTCAAGGAAGCGGAAACGCCGGAACCGGAATTGGCGTGAGGGGAAAAGGCGGCGCACAACAAAGGTTGTCGCTGGTTAAGAAAGCGGTGGTGGCGCGTGGATGAAGGGGCTTTAGCGTCATCTACCGGGAGTAGCTGAACCCCCACAAGAGGTTCCTACCGAACCTGTTGTGTGCAGGCGGCTCTCCAGCTCCTCGGAAGAAGCAGAACACAAAACCTCACTGCCGCACGACCTAGTTCCCTGGCTGGTCACGGGTCAACCTGACGACCGTGTACCAGTCGCCTCGTCCGTCCACACGAGCCAAGTCCACTAATCTGCCGGGCGGATCGCCGTCAGCACGTTGTTAGTCGAGCCTCTCCATAGCAGGGATTGCATCGCCGTCCTTTTTTGCACATCGACAGTGCCAGTTCCGTAGACGAGAGCTATCTGGCCGAGTGGTACCAGTACAGAAGAGTGCGACGCCACCGCCTGAAGAGCAAGCGCCGATTTCAAGAGGCCTTCATTTCGGAGAAAGTTCGTGTTCCGGTACGACACCGAGGTGCTCATCATAGTCTTGGTACTAATGGCACTAATGAGACAGTCATGTGCAAATTATACATTCGCGCATAATTTACTCGAAATCACACACGCAGTTCCAACTATGTCGTGTTCGATGTAAGGCATTTCTCGTCTCAGCTCAGATTGAGAGGCTCTAAGCACTGAGTTAGGAGGCGGCCTGTTGAATTCGGTCATTTCGCATCGGCGCTTGTAATTAGTAAAAAAACGAGCAATGACGAGAAACATTCTTTCATAGTACAAAATCTGAAAGGTCCATCAATCATTCCTTACGTAGTTCACTATCTGTGTAAAAAGTAAAGTTAAGAAAACATACCAGTGCAAGCGACAATGTTCATCATAGCATAGACGTCTTCCTGAAGTCTGTGCTCCGCCCGGCCCACTGCATAAGGCTTAAACTAGTTTCTCCGAAACACCACAAGACCTAACGATCCTACAAAAAAATTGATTTCGCGCGACGTTATGTTCTTCACAGCACAAGGTGTGCCGAAGATGGCACTTAAAACGGAAGTTTGTCACAAGTACACAAATGGTGATTCATTTTTGCTCAAAGGCATATTCGTTGTAGTCACCGGTGCCACTCTGTCGGAACAGCTTGCACCTCTGCTCCGGGTTCATGGGCGACTCGGGAGGGCACCGGAATGCGCGGGCGAACTCGTCGACGTGCTTAAAGGTGGCGTCGCACTGCGCATGCGTGAAGCCGCCTGACCGTGCGTCGCCGCCGACGCAGCGCGTGAAACACGCGGCCACGAAGAACAACTGCTCTGGAGAGAGGAACTCCAGGCCCTGGACAGGATTGTAGCTGGACGCGCCTCCACTCGAACGGTACGCGTCCAGGCTCGTTTTCAGGGAGACAGGATCCATGTATAGAGCCCGGTTGCTACGTTCGAGCTGCACGCAGAAGCAGCATTGGCTATGAAGAGGCGCAGCTGTGTGCAACGTCGACCAGTGACGGAAGAAGAAAACAATAACAAAAATTACCCGTAACCAAGGCTCAATTTACGTGAAACGAAGTTTCACGTAAAGCGCTCACATGAGTTGGGCAAAACGAAATGCGACGCACGTCTTAATTTCAATCCTACGCAACACGTGCACTGACGCAATGTCTATGTTTATGCACCGCACAGGTCACAACTTTTCAATGTCGTGCAATAGTTGCGTTTATGCACTTAGCCTTTCTCGAGCTATGCGGAAATGGAAACACCGGATAATGGCGAACGCACATGCCTGAGACGTCAACTCTGCGACGTCGTGTGGACGAAGGCGATTCGTTGATGTTGGGCTCGCTAGCACGACAGCCGTGGCATCGGCCGCTTACCTGCGACGCGTTTTTACAGCGAAGTTGTATATAGGGTGTGCCAGCTAACTTAAGCCAGAGTTTTAAAACATGCAAATGCCACGTAGCTAGACAGTACAATGGTAACGCTGCTTGCGGCCCCTTGAGATACTAATTTTTCTCCCATTCCGCCTAATTAAACAATTAGTCTTAATTATTTATAAATTCTGAAATATTACAAACAGATGGAAGGTGTAAATAAGAAAATTGTGAAGTGACATGAAAAACTCCCTATACAGCTTTCCGTTGCTCAATACCTTCTACATAAACATGTGTTTCTGAACTTGAAGGAAACCCGCGAATTCACGCAAAGTGCCTCGAGCAGCCAGTCGCGTGGCAATTTTGCGTGCATTTGTGGGCTTCTTTCACGCTCGGAAAAACAATGTTATGTAGCGCGCACTGAGCAGCAGAACGCAGTATTGGGAGTTTTTCATGTCGGCCGATAATTTTCTTATTGACAGTTCTGACATTGAGCCCTGTTAGACGTCCACGTAAAGTTTACAACTTTCATTTGTGATGCATTTTTGACCAGCTTGTTACCAGCGCACCCGCGCTACCAGCGTGTTACCACCGACCCGCGCTGTTGTTCAAGTCATTGGGAATGTGTTCCTCTTATAAGAAGAAGAAGAAGTGCCGAAGCGAGCTGACGCACGTCGCATGGGCTCACCAAATTTACGAAGTTTTCGGCAGGACAATTTCATTGGGCCACCAAATTTTTTGGCAACATCAACGCAGCTGATCGTCAGGACCACGAGGATACCACCTTCGAGCCGGTAGGCCCATTTTTGGACTTTTTATCGGACTTCGAAGATCTCCGACGTGGCCGGGGAGCTAAGTCTCGCGCTAGGCTTAGCCACACCCGACACCCGGGCGGGCACCGAGTAGGTCGGAGCGACAAGGAATCGACCGAAATGGATCCCCGGGGCGCTACCAACCCTGCGACAAGCACTTTTATGGCCGGGCCAGCCCAAAACCCGGCAGAATTCCAAGATATGGAGGAGGCGCCCGCCACCACGCACTCGAGCATGGAGGAAGCAGGCACCGGAGCCGCAGAAGAGCACCTCATGCAGCAGGACGCCACGGGCGAGGCGAGCCGGCAGCAAGATGGGGAAAAAAACTGGCAAATCTACCATTCCAGGCGCCAGAAAAAGAATCTCAAGCGCGCTACACGGAGCGACGTCATTTTGAAGTCTAGAGGACCCCAAGCCACGGAGAATAGCAAGATGACGCCGGCAGCCACAGCTGGCAGCGGCATCACGCAAGACGGCACGACGGGAGCACCGCCGCAACAACAACAACAAAAGGGGGGAGCACCGCGGCAGCCGAGGCAGAGGCTGCCACCGCTACCGACGGACGACGCGAAGATCATCATCCGGCCCAGGGGGGGGGGGGGGGGGGGGCTGAAAATCAAGGACATGAAACCATACCAAGCAACGCAAGCCATCATAGAGGCCTGCGGAATGAAATTCAAGGAAGAAGACTTTCTGGTCAGGCTCCGACCAGGGTCCAACATCGTCATCGCAAGCACTTCGAAGGAAGAAGTTGCGGACGTCATCAGGAAGATCAAGTACCTCCCATACAGCGGCATCAATTACGAAGTAAACGCTTACGTGGCCATGCCTGGGGACGTAAAGCGGGCGGTAATCCATGGGCTACCGATAGGACTACCATCTGAAATACTGGAATCCAAGCTGCGACTACGCACTCAAGGGGTGGGGATCCTAGCGGCAAGGATGCTGGGCAAGTCAGAGATGGCGCTAATCACCTTCGACGGCCCCATCATTCCCAAGTGGGTCATCTTCAGCGCAGTAGAATACAAGACATACCCCTATAGACCAACCAGACAGTTTTGCTACGTATGCGGCACGCAAGGACACCGCTCGGACGTCTGCCCAACGCCGGGAGCGAGAACCTGCAGGCAGTGCGGAGCAAACAACCCAATTCAAGGACACCAGTGCCAACCAAAGTGCCTGGTATGTGGAGGCAAACACGCCGCCGGTACCAGGGACTGTCGGATGCGCCTCAAGAACATGGACGAGCTGCGAGGACGAGCCCCGCAGAAAAGCCGAGGGCGGAGCCGGAGCCGTAGGCGCCGTCCCAGGTGGCTGAGCTCGGAAGGAGAGCAGAGCCGCTCGCGGAGCCGGGGCCGCAGCCAAACGCGGAGCCGGGACCGGAGCCAGTCCAGGGACAGCTCCTTCCAACCGCTGAGGCCACCACCTGCAGCCCAAGGGCAGGGGAAACAGCAGCCAAAACCACCACAAGAACAACAACAACAAAAGAAGGGCGGAGTTAAGGTAAGCTGGGGGGCAGGCCCTCCCAAATCACTGTTTCCGCACTCGGATAATAACAATAACGACAACGAACTTAAACAACTAAGGGAAGAAAATAAGGCTCTAAGGCGAGAACTAGAGCAGAGTACGAAGAAAACAGAACAACTAGAGGAGAGAATCAAAGAACTAATCAGGGAACTGCGAGAGCAAAGGGTGGGTAGCCTGCCGCGACAGCAGACTCCACCTTTAGCTATGGAGCAACAGCCACAGCAGCCGGAAAAGGGAACCGTAGAAATGCAAATGCAATCCTTTATGCAAAAAATGCAGGAGCAAATGAATTTGATACAACAAAAAATCGCAATGCAAGATCAAAGTTTTCGCAACTACATAAAAAATCAAAATACGCAAAAGATAACAAATGAGGCTAGAGATAGACTCTATCACGAAAAAAGATTCGGCACCGAAAACCAAAGTATAACAACAACCAACGATAAACCAACATGGCTAGACACAACACATTAGATATATGGCAGTGGAACTGCAGGGGCTACCACAAAAAGCAAGGCCCGCTGCAGCAATTCATAAATTCACAGTTAAATCCTCCTGACATAATCGCGCTGCAGGAGACAAACACCGTGCCGACACTCAAGGGATACACGTGCCAAGAAAAAGATCGCACAGCCACCTTAATTAGTAAAAATCTAGTCGCCATAGCACACGATGAAATTCCGGACACGCGGATAGAACACATGGTGACAGAGATAATTCCAAAGAAAAAGGGAAAACAAAAAAGCACTTTTATCATAAACTTATACAGTCCACCACGACAAAATGATGGGGATTTTCAGAAACTTTTCATAGGAGCCAGCAAGCTAGCAAAATCCAACGCTTATAATGGGCGACTTTAATGCCAGGGGACAGAGCTGGGGATATAAAAAAGACACTAAGAAGGGTACGCAAGTTAGCGACGCAGCAGAAATCACAACCTGCACCCTCTTAATGGACGCAAACCAACCAACGCGCCTAGGCAACAGCGTTAGTCCCGACACGTGCCCAGACCTGACATACGTCAGGGGAGCTAGGCAAGCCACGTGGGAGAACCTGCTGGAGAACCTGGGTAGCGACCATTTCATTATAAGAACGCAAGTGTCAGCAGAGAACGTCAAGCGCAAGATAGGAACAGCCAAAATAACGGACTGGAACGCTTTTCGCAAAGAATGCAAGCACATGGAGGGTGGGATAACTTCCATAGAGGAATGGTGCAAACAACTTAAGGAAATACAACAACATTACACACAGGAGGTCGAAAGGTCAGAGCAAACACCGGAGGTGGACTCGCGACTCCTCAGGTTATGGGAGGCAAGGCGTGGACTAACCAAACGGTGGAAAAAACAACGGCTAAATAAGAAGCTAAAGAAGAAGATAGCAGAGGTTACCAAGGAGGCAGAGGAATACGCAGCCCAACTCACACGACAAAGTTGGCAAAAGTTTAGCGACTCGCTGAATAGAACCCACAGCACCGCAAAGACCTGGCGTATCCTCAAGGCTCTAATGGACCCAACCAAGACCAAGTCAGAAAGTAACAAGGCCATCCAAAGACTAGTACACCAATTTGAAGGGACAGAAGAAGAGCTACTAGAAAAAGTCCGTGTAAAGTGCTACGGACAAGATAAACCCGAAGCGTACACGGAGAGATACCGAGGCGAAGAAAACCCCGACCTAGACAGACCCATCACCAAGGAGGAAGTTTTCGCAGCAGTTAAGGCATCGACCCGGAACACAGCAGCAGGCGCGGACAAGATTAGAAATGCCCTAATCCGAAACCTAAGTGATGAGGCGGTCACACAGCTGACGAACTTCCTCAATACACATTGGGAAGCGGGCACACTGCCAGAGGAATGGAAACATGCAGAAGTAGTTATGATCCCCAAGCCAGGGAAAAAGCTACTAGTAGAAAACCTACGGCCGATATCACTCACTTCGTGCCTTGGCAAGTTGTTCGAGTGAATCGTGACAAGGAGGCTACAACAATACATGGAAGATGAAGATCTGTATCCCCACAGTATGTTCGGCTTTCGCACCAAATTATCAACCCAAGACGTCCTACTACAAATTAAAGAGGGGGTTCTAAGCAACATCCCCTACAACGGAGAAAACATAATAATGGCACTCGATGTCAAAGGGGCGTTCGACAACGTCAGCCACGCGTCCATCCTCAAGGGACTGGATGATCTCAACAGCGGAAGAAGAATCCACGGCTACGTGACAGCGTTCCTATCAAACAGAACAGCCACGGTGGGGTTAGGAGACCTGCGGACAGACAAGTTCCACACGCCTAACAAAGGAACCCCGCAGGGATCCGTGATCTCACCGATCCTTTTCAACATTGCCATGATAGGGATAGCCCGGAAGCTGGAAGAAATCGACGGCATACATCACGCCATTTATGCCGACGATATCACCGTCTGGACTAACCAAGGCTCGCTCAGCCAAAAAGAAGAACGACTACAAGCCGCAGCAACATGCGTGGAAGAATGTGTTAGGGAAAGAGGCCTCGCCTGCTCCACGGAGAAATCAGAGCTCCTGAGAGTCAGAAGAGGAAAACGCTCGGAAGAACAAATCAGCGTCACCCTACAAGGACAAAAGATACCAGAAAAAGAAGCCGTCAGGATTCTGGGAATGTGGGTGCAGAGCAATCAACGCTGCACACACGCCATAAACCTACTCAAGCAAGCGACGACACAGGTGGCACGTATGATCACCCGCGTCTCGCAAAAAAGAAGCGGAATGAAGGAGGAAGATACAGTCAAGCTGGTTAAGAGCCTCATAATCAGCCGGATTACGTACGCCCTCCCATATTACAACACAAACAAAGGCGAACGGGATCAGGCCGACGCCATCATAAGAAAAGCATTCAAAACAGCGCTTCACCTGCCGGCCAACACCTCGACAGAGAAGCTCCTGGCCCTCGGACTCCACAACACGTACGAGGAGCTCAGAGAAGCACAATTAGGGTCGCAGCTACTCAGACTCCAGCAGACTACCACGGGCAGAAAGCTCCTAAAAAAACTGGGGCACAAAGAAATTGAAAGGCAAGAACAAAGAACGGCAAACCTACCCGATGTGTATCGCAGCACCATCAAGGTAGGGTCCCTACCAAGAAACATGGACCCAAATTTACACACAGCCAGGCGGAACGCTAGGGCAGAATATGTGGAAAAAAACCTAGCAACAAAAGCGAACACGGTATACACGGACGCCGCGGTGTATCCTCGAGAACGACGAGAAACACAACAAAGAGTTGTCGCGGCAGTAATAGACTCGGACTATAGGGAAATCGCTTGCGCGTCGGCACGGGATTGTACGGTAACCGAGGGAGAGGAAATGGCTGTTGCTCTAGCAGCTGTGGAGGGCTACCGCACAAATAGATCCCTTATAATACTAACCGACTCCAAGGAAGCATGCCGAAACTACATTAATGGCAGAATCGGTCAAAAAGCGCTCCAAATCTTCCTCCGCGCTGGCCAACAGAATAAACGCATCAGACACACCATCTTTTGGGTACCTGGGCACACTGAGATTGAGGGCAACCAAAGGGTTGATAGGATCGCTCGCGAGCATGCAAACCGAGCGCACCTAAATAGAGATCCTGAGGATTTCATGACAGTGATCCCAACGTACTCTGACATACTAAATTACCATAGAGGGACGAGAATCAGATATCCCCCGCCCCACAATACACTCACTCAACAACAGGCAGTTTACTGGCGACAGCTGCAGACAGGAACTTTCCCAAATTTACATATACTATGCAAAATGTTCCCAAGTCAATACAGGGACAAATGCCCGTGGTGTGGTGCAATACCCACACTTTATCACATCACATGGGAGTGCAATACAAATAAGGAATTCCACAAAATAGAAAATCCGAGTGCGGAGCAGTGGGAGAGCGTGCTCTCCAGCGGCGACCCTAGCCTCCAACGGAAGCTGGTGGATCATGCCCGACGAGCAGCCACGCTCAGTGGTGCCCTGGAATAGGGGCGCCAACCATGCAGGCCGGAGATCTTCATCAACCAAGAAGATCAAGACATCCGGCACGACCGCTGAATTACTCTTTCTAGAGTAATAAAGTTTACTTCCTCCTCCTCCTCCTCCTCTTATAAAGCAGAATTGAAAATGCAAGTAAGCACTGGAACAAGCAAGGACACGTACTTCTCGAGACCACAAGAAAAAGAAAGTGTTAAGCGTTTGAAGCTCTTAAAGCAGAAGTTCCTCTGAGGCCGATAGACTGGAATCCAGGGAAGGGTGATTGGAAAGCTGACTAACTCCGTCATTATACCCTTCACCGTACAGAGACCTGAAGTGTAGGGCGAAGGCACCCTGGACATCTGGAACAGGTTGGCTGTCGTCGCTAAGTAAAGAGATACCTTGTTTCGTATTGCTGGATGATTGTTCACGAACGTGTCTCCAGAAGGACTTTGAATTTTTAGAAGTACTAGCTTCCCTATGTGCTATATAGAAGGAATGATCACGCTTGTAGAAAGGTTTAGAGGATGCCCTGTACATTTTAAAATCTATAAGCCAGTTTTCCTGATTTGTACGCTGTGCCTTCCTGTGAGCACGGTCTTTAAGCTTCAAAGCTGTTTTCAGTGCAACAGAAAACCAGTGGGGAAATTTAGACCGTTTAGCACCTTTTAGTGGTATAAAGTTCTTCATCGCATCTTTAATCATAATCGTGAATGCCATGACTTGGTCATTAAGATCTCTTGGTTGTACTACTGAAGACCAGTCAGCAATATTAAGATAGTGGTAGACCCACTAGATAGATAGACCCACGTAATCTCCACACCACAAATAAAACGACGAAGGTGTTGGTGTATCCTTTAATCTCCTGCTATTATATAGGTAACGCGAAATGTAACGAACTATGAAGCGGGGGATGATATTTATCTGGCTTAACAGGGGGAAAATCGCCGCAGGACATATTCACAGCTTCTGCGTTACTGAGGCATAGATATGTCTAGTAAATTGCCATAAGAGTTCAGAATATGGTTGAGAATGGGTTTAAATTTCACCAATTTCACCCTTTCACCATTTCATACGAATTGGTTTAAATTTCACCAGTTTGCGAGGAAATGCCAGGCGTAGTAAAATCGCCAACTATGAGTATATTATGGTTAGCATGGGCCAATAGAACGTTTTCAATAGTGGCTAGAAGTCTTCTACATCTCTATAATAATAATAATAACAATAATAATAATAATAACGCCCATATATATATATATAAGGATGTGGGTTTATTGACCAGTTGCCTTCACCCGAAAAAAGATCACGTTCTCGTGACGCCTGCGGCAAAAAAGACGTTCCACGTCCGCTGCCAAGGTCTGTGAGTGGGGGCGCTGGCTAACACTCCCAGGGTTCTCCTGGTACACATAAATACCCAAGAAAGTGGATGGGGAAACGCCGCCGCGGTACGTCAATTGGTAGAGCATCGCACGCGACATGCGAAGGTTGTGGGTTCGGTTCCCACCTGCGGCAAGTTGTTTTTTCATCCACTTTAATTTCCAGTAATTTATCATTACTTTATTTCATTTATTGAGCACATGTAATTTCCCCTATGTTGTACTTGGTGTCAGTGTTTGTTGGCTTCTCATTATATGACTAATATATATATATATATATATATATATATATATATATATATATATATATATATATATATATATATATATATATATATATGGAAAGGGAGAGAGAGAGAGAGTTGCGTCGATTTTGATGTAAAGCACTCCACAGTTTCTTTGCTCGTCCTTCTTCACAGAGTGGAAGGGCTGACATTTATTTTTCTGATGACAAACGATCAATATTCATTGTATGCGCAACGCACTCCCTATATAGCCCTCGTTGTGCTTCCGAGCCCACAGTGTTGTATTCACACTGCATTCGATTGTGCACGCATCCTTCATCAGCAACTACAATTGTCAGGAGACGTCGAGTTTAAACACGGGTTCACGCACCCGTGCTGTCGAAACGCAAGCGTCCGGTGACATAAAGGCAGCAATGTCTGAAATCCAATATGGGTAAACTTGCATGGGAAGTCCATGCAACGCAAGCTGTCCCAGAGTGACAGTGCTACAAATGAGATTGAAAACCGGCTTGCCAAAATTGAAGATGATTGCGCATCACTGGCTGTGAAGAAAAAAGAAACAGGTTTATTTTATTTTGTTTATTATTTATTTGTACATACTGCAGCCCGACCGGGCTATTGCAGGAGTGGGCGTGAAAGGCAGAGAAATGAAAACAGTAAGTACTACAGGCCCAATAAGAACAATACAAACAAACACAAACCAAAACTATTGAATGGCCGCCAAGAATAAGTTTAAAGGAAGAGAACGAGTAGCTCCGGGCAAAGAATTCCAGTACTCAATTACACGGGGAAATAAACTGTATTGAAATGTGTCCGTACGGGCGAAATAAGGTGCGATGTTTAGGTGATGGTGACTTCCATTATTAAATGGTTTCGCAGGAGTTAGGTAGTTATCTGAAGATATACGGCAAGAAGAGTTAATAACGCAATGCAAAAACTTCAGTGATTCCGTGCGTCGGCGACCTGATAGCGGTTCTAAGCCTAGGGATGAAAGCGCTGTAGATATCCGGACGATATCCGGATGTTATCCGATCAAAATGCAAAAAAAAAATATAGCATTGATTAAGACCAGTCGCGGTGACTCGGAGGACCACGCATGGCGCTCTAACCTAGTCTTCTTTGGATTAACGGATAGCGCATGAGAAACGTGGGCCGAATCAGAATATTTAATGATAGAACTTTGACGTAAATAATAAATTTGGTTGACCATTCAATAGAGATCGAATGTGCCCACTGAATGGCCAAATTCATTAGCAAACTCCATATCAATTAGCGTTAATCTTTCCGATTTCAAACTACAAGAAGAAATGCTTTCACACGGTTAGAAATCGAAGGGCATTGAATATCGGATTTGAGAAAATTACTGCCATAATATTCTAAAATCTAGAAGGCGTTTAGTCAAATTCGCCAACACACAACAGAAGCCGTTCAGGCTGAGACACGACAGACTAGCTGTTGATGAGAAATCTTAAACGATTGATCATGAACACCCGAAAGGCTGTCTCTCGCCTGTTATATGCATGTCAAGGACCAAGCAATGCTAACTCCTGGAAGAATTCATTTTCGTATGTCTTCACTGGCATTAGTAGCATCGTAACGAAGCTTGGTGCTCTCAGTAATCATGGCGGCACATCAATGTGTCAACTAATCATAGCTACTGAAACGCGGCTAACTCTACGGTAGATTACTCTGAAATTGTGTCTCCACCCCCCCCCCCCCCCCTAATTTTAATGTCTTCGGACATGATCAAACTAACAAGCGTGGCGGTCGTGTATTCATTGGAGCACATGAAAAGAAACATTCAGTGTACTCAGCTTCTGAAATCGTCTTGCTTAGAAATTGCATTCCTTCTGTGTAGCACCAGTTACCCACGCACAATGATATTAGTACGCTATCGCCCCGCTGGTTATGATCCCAACTTTATTGCAGAAGAAAACATATGCGTTCGGTAAACAAATTACGTTACCACTCTCCGATCTTACTCTTCGGCGATTTTAGCTTTCCCGCAATAATGTCGACTAACCTGCCAGCAGCAACGCCACAACACACTGCCGAAAGCGATTTTGTCAACTCCTGCCCAACCGTTCGATTAACGCAACTTGTCACTGAACCCACACTCCATGGTTTTGCATCATATTCGCCTCTGGGCCTGACAAAGTACATTCAAGGATGCATTTGCATGGTCCTCTCATGACCATTCCATAATCCATGCGTTGTAATCCTGTCAGCTTACAAAACCTACAAAGATACCCAAAGAGATGGGCACGACAAAGTGAATTACGTGGCAGCTGGGTGGACAACTGGCCTATATATATATATATATATATATATATATATATATATATATATGTACCTTCACATTTCTAATAAGCTTGTTCCATCGTTTCCCTAACTTTACCGCTGCAAGCACATGTGTCTTCCCTGGTGTACCTCACTTTATAAGTGCGCGTTGGCATCTTGATCTGGCTTCAAAACTTAGCGCTTCTCATTGAACAAAAAAAATTATGCGCTTTTATCTGCCAAAACAACTATCTAATTATGAGGCAGGCCGTAGTGAGGGACTCCGGAAATTTGGACCACTTAGGTCTGTTCAACGCGCACCAAAATGCAAGTACCCGGGTGTTTCAGCATTATCACTGCTGATTCAAGGCGATACACACATCGTAACTGTTCGGTGACCCTCACTGAAACTGCGTCCGGTACTCACCGAAGACGAAGAGATGTCTCGCATGCACTCCCGGTACGTTTCGAGGGCGGAGTCCGCTTTCGACTTGGACTGCGCGTCCAGGAACAGCTCGCTGAGCCCCTGTGCGACAAGGCTACCCACACCAGCGTAGTTGAAGGCGGCCGGGGCCATCGCATCGAAGTAGGGGAAGCTGAACGCGCACGGCAACAGGGACAGGTCGGGTCCCTGCGGCACGCTGCCGTTTTGGAGCACGTATAGCCGGAGCTTCTCGATGGCGCTCGACGCCTGACTGGCTGTCGGGTCGGACAGAGCAGCCCGCGGAACCAGATGCCAGTTCTCCACCAGGGACTTGCCCATGTCTGCCCCGAGTGGCCCTTTAAGGACAACGACGTAAATGAACGCACGTTGTAAACATCCTGTCGAAGCGAAATGGCGAATAATTGGCAAAAGCTCCTGGTGTCGCCTATTGTTAGGGCTTCGTGTGCGGCCGACACCATTCCACTTCAGACCCTTCGTTCTGACGCCCACCCAAGGGTGAAGTACATCTCCATCTTACAAAATGGGAGAAGGACGGAATCATGACGTCCGGAAAAATATGCTCAGAGATTTCGAGAAAATGGGTTTTGAGGCAAGCAGCACAGGAAAGATTACTCACGTTGACGTAGCCACCACCACCACCAACAAGCCCCAGCTTCCACGCTAAGTGGCTTCAGATTGTAAGGTTACATATACAGCGCAGTTAAAAGAATAGCGGAAGTAACCTGATTTGCCAAGAACTATATAACGCTTATTTTCAGTTTATTCTGGTTACCGCCCACTGTTTAACGGGTACATGAAATTCGCGGCACCTGTTTCCTCACGTTAACGTTGTCCTGATAATTACGCGGCCGTTATGAAAACGTACAATATTGCGCTACTGCTCCTTGATCCCCATAATATACCCCTGCGTTATCTTGACTTATCCCAAACCCATGAGGAAGGGAAGCAATGCATGCTGATTCTCGTGAAGGAACCGAGTCGCTCCTACATCTACGCCTTGATCTAAATCTCGCCGTAACAATAATGGCAATAGGTTTCGACAACTTGCTGCCATGCTTGCGAATGACCACCGATGCAACGTATTTAGCAAAATTGCAGCGCTCGCCGCATTTGGAACATTGGTTTCGTAAACAGCTCAATGGAAATCCTTAGGCGCAAATAATCGCAGCGTATAACATATAGGATCGGATATCACGGCAGATGCAACATGATCGAAGTACCCACACGCCATACGACCAGTTTTTCTACCTATTTGCAGCTTTTATGCACTAAAGTGCGTTTTAAGTAGCCAATTAGTAAGAAATTCTCTATCCGAGCAAGTCGCTAATGTGTCGTGAATTGTTCTGTCACGTCGCGAAAAAAAAAATCGCTGGACGCTAGATAGAAACGTTTTCTCAGTAAGTATACGAAATAAGTAGCTAATTCTAGTCAAATGAATAGTGAAAATGCCAACATTGTCCACGTCGAGTAATGTATAAACATTAAGGGTGAGGGAATATTCGAAGCTTCGGTTACGAATAGAATATTACACACCCACTATTCGTATTGGTATTCAGAAACAAGAAATTCGGTTATTTTCTAATACCAAATCTAATCAGCAATTTCGACGAAACCGACTTGGAAAGTCGAGTTACTGCTCTCCGTCTGCTAAACAAAATATCGCAAAATGCCAGAAGTAAAGAAGGGACCTGAAGCAACGCAGACGCAGAATGGGTAATGCAAGCTTTGTTTTCGGTTTCACGGCGAAAGCGTAAATAAAAGTCTGTGAATTTCGCTTTTAGTCTGCAATTTTGTGTTTCATCCAGCCTAGACAAATATTGGTTTATCTCTAAAACCACAAACGGTGATGTTTTACTTGACCTAAAACGGGCCTTGTTACATGTGTCTACAGCACACAAATCCTTCAGCAGTGTTTTTTTTTCCTTTTCTCCACAGCAAGTAATTTTTTAACCATTCATTCAGTGTCTTTCAGACAGCATTCATTCATTCTTGGAAAGCTTGTTTAGAACCAGGCTCTGAAGATGCGAGGCTATTCTTGCAGTTTTTTTGTTGATAATTGATGATGTTCCGTTTAAACATGATCCTAATTGTTCGTGAGAGCTGGATGTATTATTTTTCAAGTCGTTGGTACAAGCTTTGAAACCTAACTATACCAAAATACATATTCCTGCTATGTGTCTGCGTTTGATTATTCGATATTTATTTCGATATTCAAGACTTGCCCTTCTTAATCGACTTGTTTATGAAAAGTTTGATATTCGCCCACCTCTAACAAATAGCCCACGCGCTTGACCCGCCGACCAAATTTCGACGATCGACAACCGTGCTCGCCGCTATCGTTCTGCTCCGAGTGTTACCTGTTTTTCTGGGCACAAGTTCGACCGATAAAAAGTCATCTGCCAATATCTTATTCGTCCCAGTAACGACAACGTGGCAATACATATTACACACAAAAAGTTCTTCACCAGTTTCTCCTCAAGAGTGAAGTGCCGCGACCTTAGCCAATGACCTTAACACTGCCGGCCCCCCGTTCGCGTGGAGGCACTTGTGACTAAACGCTCCTGGCGGACGGCGGTGCGGTAACCGTGTGCAGGGGCGGGCCGATGACGGTTGTGGGGATCAGGGCTAAATAAGGCATCCAGGTCAAACTACGCCATGCCGAAGTGAATTCACTCTCACCTTGTCTCGTTCGCAAGCTGCTTCCTCGCGAACCGCACCGCGCTGCTCGGCAGACCACGAAGGGGCCACTTCTGCTCGCGGCTTCCCAAGTTTGGGGTCCCGCTGCTGCCTCGAGCTTTTCGATCGGTCGAGCGTCGACTTCCTGGGTTTCGCGGGCACCTTCACGGACTCCGGGGTCTTGGGTGGCGCCTTGCCCTTGCTGCCCGTTTCTGCGGTCTTCGCGCTCTTCCACGGCGGCTTAGGAGCCTTGCTTCTGGGCTCTGCTCGCATGGCCCAAGACGCCTGACTTCCCATTCAGCTATCGTGAACCGACTGCTGGCCCTCACCGTAACCTTCTTCTTCTTCTTCTTTGTACTTGTGGCGCGTGCTCATGAGGAGGGAGGAGGGAGGGGTTCGCCACAAAACGCTAATGATGTTGATGAGGCTCGCTTGCTTGCTTGCTTGCTTCCTATATTATGGCGCGTACCAACTAGGGCGGATTTGCCAAGAATCCGGCGGTTAAAGCGATGGGGCGGTGGAAGAAAACGTGAGGGGAAAAAGTATATGCGAGGGCACAGACGAAATCGTACAAGTAATTAAAGTAGACAAACTAATGCTAGAGACATCTTTTATTAGAGGAAAAGGCGTGATTTTAGAAAGAAGAGCAAACTAGACGGTAATAAATTGAATTACAGTTAAATAAATTGGTATGTTGCAAAATAATGAATCAGTAAGTTAACCAGGTATTCTCCTTTTGCCACAAAGGAACTCGCAACATTTACTATCTATCAAATCTATCTATATATCGCAGACCGACATGCATACGTTCCTGTAGCTAAAACCCAACGTAGCTGCCCCAAAAGAGAGAATGTTTTGAGCGTTTACAGCAATGCCAATTGGCCAATATTTCGATGGCACTAGGAAATTTCAGTTACTGCTAAAATGTGCAGAATTTTCTGGAAGAAATAAACAAAAATACAACACGCGATGAACTTTAGAAAAATCTCCCCGAAACAACTATACATTCCTTCACGGCTGAGCGAACAGCCCCCGGCAGTTTCCAAGAAAGGAGGTTCCGAGAGAAAGAATACACATTGTGGAAACGTTTACACTAGGTTGTCTAAACCTTCATTCTAAAATGTCCTTCGTTAATTAAGCAAGACCGCTACAGAATAAGGGCTAGCGCCATTTTCTTCTCTGCTCGCGAAATGACCAGCTCCGTAGCGGGGCAATAACAAAAAGAGCCTCTTGAGTTTTTTTTGTTTTTTTACGGATGGATGGATGGATGGACGGACGGACGGACAGACGGACTGACGGACGGACGGACGGACGGACGGACTGACGGACGGACGGACGGACGGACGGACGGACGGACGGACGGACGGACGGATGGACGGACGGACGGACGGACGGAAGGACGGGCGGACGGACGGACGGATGGATGGATGGATGGAAATCTTTATTGAAGGTCCTGAGGTACGCGACGGAGCGCACTGCGGGCCGCTCCCACATTGGGACAGTCAGGCCATGCCCGACCGCCGCATCGTGGGCCCTCTGGACAGCCCATAGTTGCGCCGCGGCATCGGGGCTCTTGATAGCGGAGAGCCACTTGTCCTCATTGATTTGTTCTGTACCTCGTAACGAGGGGCAACGCCAGAGCATATGGTCTAGGCTAGCGAAGTCATTGCAGTGCCAGAAAGAACTTGTAGCATAAGTATCGGGATAAAGCTTGTAAAGTCGGGCTGGGGTACGAGCCTGTTTGCATGAATCTGAGGGTCAATGCCTGTGCTCTATTTAACTTCTTGTGAGGAAGGCGAAAGTCTCTCCTGCCGAGATGAAAGTGCTGCGTAATTTCATTGGATGTGGTCGGTTGATCTCTGCTCTCCACCACTGCGGGCCGGCAGTGGAGTTTTTTTGTTTTTTTTTAATGCGAGCATAAATGCCTCAGGGCATACAAGGGTATGGGATAGGGGTGAATAGGGCTGATTAAATGAATGAAAATAGATTTGCTGACCTAATGAAGTCCAGTGGAGTTCTCCATGGTCGCGGAAAGCGAGGCCTCGCGCCTTGGAGTGGGCCAGCTCGTTGAGGTTTGTGGGGACCCCTGCTCACATGGGATCCATGATGGATCCCATGTGAGCAGGGAACCACGTGAGAGTGTGGGTTGGGATGCTTTTGCCGTCGATGATGCGGCAGGCTTGCTTACGCATGGCGCCAACGCTAAAGGCGCGGATGGCTGCCTTGGAGTCGAGGAAGATATTGGCACGTTTGTCGTCCAGCAGGGCGAAGGCAATGGCCGCTTGTTCGGCTGAACCGAAAAAAAAAACATCTGTGGCTCTCTCGCATGTGTGGGGATGCGAATTGGATCCCAGAACTGGACAGGTTTTAAAAGATAGTGACGTCTAAAAAATACACTGATGAGAAATTTCGTGATCAAATGAAAAGTAAAAAAAAAGCTATTCTCTTAGCAATTTCGCAAGGAAGTCCTGTTCAAATAAAGTAATCGGGACAGCTGCGCAGACAACCTTATGGCAACGTCCTATAAAGGAGGTGGTGGTGGTTGTTGACCTGACTGGTTGTGGCATATACTAGTGGGATTGACCACAAATCGAGCGGTTAAATTAGGTGCATAAGAACAGGGCAATTGAAACGCTGGATCTTAGAAAGTAAAATTTTTGTGAGAGGCAAAAAGCAATCAGAATTCCTAAACACACTAATTTCTTTTGTTTTTCTTTTACACTAAGGGCTCTTACGCACCACGCGCGATTCCCCATGAAATAAAACTGAAATAAAACTGAAATAAAACTTGCAGGAAAAATTGCACAACCGAGAAGAAATTCATCCCGCATGTTGCGATGTAATAAATTTGAATAAAAAACAAAACCCCGCATAGAAAGTGTATTCAGGCGTTTTAACTTACGCACGTTCATAAAAACATTTCAAACTTTGGAAAACAACGAACGAACGCGAAAGTGACAGCAGTCAGACTTGAACGAGCACAAGGAGTACAGGAAGAACTAAAAATAAATTCTTAAACACCACTCCATCCTCGGACGCAATGTCGCCGCTCCGATTCGACACACCGGTTGGACAGGCGCTGGCTGCCACAGGTTATTTGTGGTGACCACGTTATTTCAGATAGCGCACGGACTCCTGCAAGACCTGCACTGGCTTCACTGAATTTTAATCTGGATCGACACAGTGAGGGGTGCACAAATTTTTTTCACATCCGTGTACTAGGCCTCTTCATGCAAGCTCACGGGCGCAACGGCAACACAATTCACAAACTGGAAGCATGCGTTCAGCAAACGATGCGACTCATTTCAAGAATTGCCAACCGACACTCTGGCATGAAAGAAGCCAACCTCATAAGGTTGGTACAAGCCTTCGTTCTCAGCCGCATCACCTACATCACCCCGTACCTCTGCCTCAAAGCGGCTGAGAGAGAGAAAATAGAGGGGATTATCCGGAGAGCCTATAAACAGGCTCTTGGGCTACCTATAAGAACGGCCAACGCTAAATTGCTAGCCCTAGGTGTGCACAACACCCTCGATGAACTAGTAGAAGCGCACCTTATATCTCAATACGAAAGGCTAGCTCAGAGTGCCGCCGGGCGAAACATCCTCCAGAATCTCGGCATCAACTACGAGTCGATGCAAAGCATTAAAGTAGACATTTCTCACGATCAGAGGCGCCATCTCAAAATTAATCCACTCCCTAAAAACATGCACCCCGAATTCCACAAGGAAAGGAGGGCCGAGCGGTCCAAAGCCCTACATTAGAAATTCCACGCCTTCAAAGACGTAGTCTATGTCGACGCAGCAGAATACATAGAACGCAACTGTATGTCCCTTGCAGTGGTGGACTCCTCAGGTCAAATACGCGCTGGTGGTTCAATTCGCACCAGAAGCTCCGAAACAGCGGAAGAGGCGGCTATCGCTCTGGCAATAGCCTCCACACATTGTCATTACATTATTAGCGATTCCAGAGCAGCAGTACGCAATTTTGCGAAAGGTCGGGTCTCGGCTCCCGTAAAACACATAATAGACACAAACCAACACCCACGACCAATCCACATCATTTGGGCACCAGCACACTCCTCCCTACCCGGCAACGATGCCGCCCACACCACCGCTCGAGGACTCGCCAACCGAGCACCCGGACGGCTCACGCTAGGATCAGGGAGGGATCGCATGGTCAGTTACCAGGAAATAACTCAGCACTACAGGTTAGCCAGGACAGTGTACCCGTCAGCACACAAATCGCTTAACAAGCGACAAGAAGTAGCTTGGAGACGACTTCAGACGAACACCTACCCCAACCCCGTAGCCTTTCACTATTACTACCCGGACCAATACCCTAATACATGTAAGCATTGTCAGCAAAAAGCGGATCTATTCCATATTATGTGGTCGTGCCCAGCCGAAAATCATACAAATCACGAAATAAGTAATACTGAGCAGTGGGAGGCCGTGTTGCTCAGCTCCGACCCTGACCTGCAGGCCAAGGTCATCGAGAGAGCTGAAGAAGCCGCCCGGGCCCAGGGGCTCGTGGCTGCCTAACAACAAGGTCATCCGTCAATACCTTGTTTTCAAATAAAGTCTTTACTCACTCACTCACTCACAGGCTCTCTCGACATTGTGCAAAGAGGCTGGCACTTCTTATTGGCCAGCTGCCTATCTACTCCGAAATTGCACGTGCACTACGCGACGCCTGGGGTTAAAAAGAATGCGCCACACCCACTGCCATGGTCAGGAATGGTGTTTGCTATCACTCCCAGGGTCAGCTCTTGCGCACATACATACTAAAGAATGTGGTCGTGAATAGAGGTCTCCGCAACGCTCTATACATATAAAGCACAGCACTCGTTATGCAGATGTCGGTTCAGCTCGGACCAGCAAGGAGTTTCGTTTCGTCCAGAATGTTAAAACACACGATAAGCTATAGGCCAAGTTACCTCTTCTTTTCTATGCAGCTCTCGCAGAATGGTACCTCGCACACCCATAATTCACCCCTGTCTGCTTGGGGTGAGCCGATTCTACAAGAACATATAGTACGTGCACTTGCCAACTTCAGTAACTTTATTCCGCCAGAAGACAATAGAATGCGAAGCTAAATGTTGATTCCGCCACAGTAACGTTTTGCACAAGCTCGCTCCAAAACATTTCGCAAAGACAAGATGAATGAGAGCGACTCGGTGCTCTGCCTTCCGCATGTGCACAACGCGCGGTTCGTGTCGGTTGTGTGAAATGCGACGTTTTTACACAACGGCATTATAGCGCTAATGTAACAGGCTTCGCTTTAACTCGGAGACGTTTTCCATGGACATGGTTGTGTCTATTACACCTAATCATCACCACCACAGACACAGACTGTGTCAATTACAAGAAACGGACGTCTATACTAGAACGGCGTTACAACTCTAGCGTGATAAAGTTAACGTCAACCTCAATGCAACTCCACAGATGTCGCCATGACTAGTTAAACTGATCTGTACTTGCAAACGACTGATACAGTTTGCAACAGTTTGAACGGATACATGTAAAAGTCTTGCAAGATAGAGATATAATGTATCTGCGAATTGGTTAAGTATACAAGCAAACAATCGATCCAACGTCGCCGATGAGTGGGGCAAATAAGGCGCTCTTTATGGTAATATCTAATTTACATATTATATACAATTCAGTTTCGATGGCGTGGTCGGTGGGTGGAGAAGGGCCTGGTGACCAAGCTCTGTCTCGCTTGCGATACCTGTAGAGAAAGGACCATTGGTAAGATTTTGATTAAGAAAAACCGGGTGAACCGGAGGGCCACTGTAAGTCCCCCCCCCCCCCCTCCCCCTACACTACGTCTTACGTCATTAAAAGTGGGCGATATAGTATATCTGAACCTTCATTCTTGTTTATTCGAAAAATTATCTCCACAGCTGACCACGTTAGCCTACGAGGGCATCTCAAATTTCACGAAATGAGCACACGTTATTAACTTTGTTTACTCAGGTTTACCATGGCAGTTTATTCTACTTCTTATCGGAGCACAATATCGCTTTGTTCTGGGAGGTAAACCGCACGAGCGTTATATAAAACAGCTGGACAATATGACCAGAAGTGTAACGGTTTGCATATAAGGTGAGTCTATTTGCAAAACGATAAATATTGGCAACTAATGGCAATTAATATACCCTAAACGATGGCAGTTTGTCTAAAATAGTGCCAACATGAAGAGTTGAAATGCGAGTAAAATGAAGTAAAATTTGTTTCCGCTTAAATTATGTAAGTGCAACACCAGCAGTGACGTTACGGCATGTTTAACGCAGGTGCATTTTTGATTCGCAGAATGTGATAGAATAGTTGTCTCGCGACACTGAAAACTGCGATAACGTCCAAGTACGCGAGGGTGATCGCCGTTGTTTGCAGTCAAAAGGCGCGGTCTAACTGTAAAAGGAAAAGTATGGGAAATGTGCAGATTTACGCCACCACATTTAGAGCGCGACTACCGAGATGTCACAGCCTGCACGTACACCGCTCACCGGGCTCAGTCGAGCAGCTTGATGAGCAGCAGGATCACCTTGAGCCTGCTCATGGGCGCGTACTGGCCGTCCACGTTGAATTCGGTGGCCTGGTTCGCCAGCGCCGGGACGGAGGGGAAGTCGCGCTCGAACGCCTCCAGTTCTCCGAGCACCTCGTCCTGGTTGCGCGGGAACACCACGGCGATGGCGTCGTCGGTCGAGCCTAACTCCTCGCTCAGCCGGCCCATGAGCGGCTCCAGCTGGCTGCTCGGCATGACGCTGAAGACAGCCGCCGACGTCACCTGCCAGGAAGCGGTACAACCGAAATGGGCGGGTGTTTTCGTTGCATCTCGCAACAACAATTGCCAAGAGTCAGTGTTTAATGCGTCCGTGCGCTTGAGTTAGGGCGCTCAGACCAAACATCTTATCACGTTTAGGTGTGTAAATCAGTTTGTCGCCAGATAAGCAACCTTAGGGTGCTAACACAAGCACCCTTATATGATTAACAGCTTTAATAAAGGGTCCGAGGCTGAGGTAGGAGCGAAATGAAAGAAACATATTGCCCACAGCTCGTCGTACTTTCAGCCGTTTACGAGTTGTAACATGGTAGTGATCTAGCCGGTAATGTTAGCAAGCAACTACTCTGCAGAAACTGAGTGAAGTCCCTGCCCTTTAGTATAAGTCACTGTTGTGCAGCTACCCCATTAGAGCTGTGAGCTCCCCGTCGTACCCACTACAAGCGATCTTGGCTCTTTGCGCGTACGGGGCGTGACCGTCACTTGCTCATTGTTGGCGACCATCTTAAGACATCTCTTCGGGCGGATGGAATATTCAACGGAACCATTTATTGAAGTGCACCATTCGTCCCGATTGCCGATACCTGCATGGTCCTGCCGGTGGCTTCCTCCGTGAAGAACGACGTGACCGCGTTGCCCTCGATGTTAGCCGCGGTCACGTGCAGCGCCTGGAACACGAGCACACCCGGGAGCACGTTGCGAAACAACGCACCTCGCTCGCCGCCCGGCGCCAGGCGCGGACGGCGAGGCCACGGGCACAGCGGTGCCACTGCGGTGGACGGCCCGGGCAGGTCTGTAGCAAGGCCCGATGGCGGCACGGACTGCGTCTCTTGGACCCGTGGGCGCCACCACGACGGCCTGCAACAGTATTGAACCAGTTGGCTATTTGGTCAACATACTTACCTACTAGTCCCTTTGTAAAGTCTCTTTAGTCTGTTGCAGAGATGACCTCAAAGTCGTCTTGTAAAGTCTTTCAAGAAGGTTTGTCCGTTCCGGCGCACCCTGTTCAAGTGGGTGAAGTCAGACGTGTTATCCACTTCGCCGCACAAATGTACCTTTCGTCGAAGCAGGCTATAGCTAGTCAACTACGCTCCTAATTTTTTTTTGTTACTGACGCCTGATGCCTGCCTGTTGCATAATATGTTTTTACTGCTTTAAGGCAAATAAAATAGTTACATTAGTGAACAGCCAGCATCATAAGCTACTAAGATCGGCCAATAATTTTCTGAATGTTGCAAAGAAGCCAAGGCCTCTGGCGGCTTCAAGGATTCATCCCACTCGAAGCCGCAGGTATGGAGCGAGTTCGAAACCCTACTGGCTGCTGTCCGAGTGTGGATCCTAGCCAGATATTAGTGTGCCAGACGTGGAGTGTAAATGAATCTGCATGGAGGTACATTACGCAAGTTCTGATATGCTCCTTGAAGTTCTCACAAAGGTTAACAGCTGCGTTGCGGCAGATACTATTGCTGACAAACAGAAACCCGCAGGTCTTCAAAGCTTGAAACATCCCGTCATACAAAGTGATGTAGCGAGGATTGGAAGCCTTGTTGTATTTGTGCATTGTGCATGTATTTTTGCGAAATGTGCATTTCAAGCAGTTTGCGAATGAGTCCCATTATAGTTGTATACTTCATTACACTTGCTTTGCTTCCTAGTATTCTGCGTTACGAATAAAAGGCATTCTGAGTAGCTAAATACAGCGCAAGCTCTTTTTCGCATGCTTTTCCAGCAACATTTCTGCACATACTATAGAATAGCTAATCCCACTGTGATTTAGCAGATGTAGCAGATGCATAGATGAATGAAATACCCGGCACCGGTATCAGCAATACCTAGTTGTCTTTGGTGGTAATCTCGCGCGTCACAACAACGATCCTTTCAAGACTTCGGGATCGCTTCAGGCGGCCGACCCACCAGTACCGTATTTTCTAGATTCACGACCATTTATTCTATCGTGCCCTTGAATGCAACGCGTACATTGGCCTAACTAGCCAGATTTTCATTGCAGATGAGAAAGTAACAATCTTTATAATTTGATAAGATAAATTTTATTGCATTACAGTCACCGCGAGCAAGGGATCGGTCATCGTCGATGTGGGACGCCCCCTTATCAATATACAGTAGCTTCTCAGGTTCGGTTCCCTCGATGGCATTTTAAATATTGCATTTCTGAAGCAACTTTCCGACGATCGCAGCCTAACGAGCTTACGGCTCCAACATACATGACGTCGCAGCCACCACCAACCCTATCTACCCCCCCCCCCCCGCTCCTCTCTGGCTGCAAAATACGCGTGGATTTTATTACGGCAGTTTCGAACTCTAATGGCTATAGCTGTCCACCTATTGCATTTTTCGTTTCGTACCCCATTTTAACGCACAGGCCATTATTCTGGAGAAAGAAAGGTGCCTGTTAGAATCGAGTAGATACGGTACTGGTCCCTTTCTTCCACAGTAGCATCATCCACTGGGCTGCGACTATTTGAGAGACATCAGGCTCAGTTATTTGGGGCTCCACAGAGGGCATAGCGGTAATTACCATGTCTACTCACCCGGGGATGGCGCCATCTGGTTGTTGCCACGGCTGGTCATCGGCCTCTTCGGAGGTGGTGGCTGGCGCCTTCGCGGATGCGTCGTCCTCGACGCGGAACAGGAACTCGCCGAAGATGCCCTCGTGCGTGGCCTCCTCGGTGTCGTTCACGGTTGGGACGAGCTCCAGCTTGAAATACACGATGACTGAGTCCGGGGGCAGGAACTCGCGCAGGCGCTCCACCACTGCGCGGGGACAGCAGTTCTTGTGCTTGTTCAAATGATCATCATCATCATCATCATCATCATCATCATCATCATCATCATCATCATCAGCCTGGTTACGCCCACTGCAGGGCAAAGGCCTCTCCCATACTTCTCCAACTGCCCCGGACATGTACCAATTGTGGCCATGTTGTCCCTGCAAACTTCTTAATCTCATCCGCCCACCTAATTTTCTGCCGCCCCCTGCTACGCTTCCCTTCCCTTGGCATCCAGTCTGTAACTCTTAATGACCATCGGTTATCTTCCCTCCTTATTACATGTCCTGCCCATGCCCACTTCTTTCTTGATTTCAACTAAGATATCATTAACTCGCGTTTGTTCCCTCACCCAATCTGCTTTTTTCTTGTTCCTTAACGTCACACCCATCATGTTCCACCAAATGTTCATACTTCACGGGAACTACCCGCGTCGAGTTTTTCCTCGACAGATAAAAATTTCCAATGAAGAACAACTCATCTCAATGACAAATACTAGCACGCAGCTGAATGCTGCGAAACTGCAAAGACGTCAGAGAAACCATGCACATGGATCGGACGGCTGTAAAATGCACTCATTGGAAATACCGGTATTTTCAATTTCGTTAATTATCACGCCTGTACATAGCTTTTCTTGAGTATGCGATGGTTCCGATGGCGTACCTTTCAAACGAAAATGAGTCGATTGTGTATTCGCTTTGTTCCGTACAGATTCCCGCAACCGTTGTGCCATAATAACCGTAAAGGGTTGCTCCATATGGGTTTCAAGGCGTCACTTATATGTCAGCAAACAATCATCATAGTAATGATTTCTTGACAGGCGTCACCACAATATAAAAAGTTGTAGAAACCATCGAAGATGAGTGCCTAAGTAAGATAACTCGCATGGGCAGCAGAGAAAAACGGAGACACTAAACGTACTCCTGAACTACGCGGTGTTCTTCAATGGAATAAACAATTTTTTTAAAAATTGCCAGTTAAAATTGCGCAATTGTAATCTTTGAAGTGGATTACTCGAAGAGGAGGACATTACTTCCCCGAAAAATCAAAAATTAAACTAAAAGCTTCTACTCATTACCTTATGGTACATATTGCAATTTACAAATTCTACTTGAGTTTCCAAGGCATATCGACGTAAAATGAATTCCCAGTATCGCACTGGTTTCGATGCACTGTTTCACATATATTCGACTTACAAACACAATTTAATGCACTGAAGCACAAAAGTAACTGGAGCGCCACTGCATTTCGTCACCCGCTAAGGGGATGAATATCTCGAAAGTCATGTCTTCCTGAGAATTCTTTCCAATTAGATAAGCCTTGCCTACTCACCCACTACAATTCGTAAATCGCATTATGTGCTGTAAAGTTATTAAAAGTTTTCAGGCAATTCTTCATAATTAGTTGATTATGCATGTCGATTTCTTGCGCAAGTAATGACTGCCTCTGAAGGTAACCCAGCTCATGAACTATAATTGTGCTGTATGCCTCAAAAATAAATCCAGTATATTGGCTAGCGTCAATAAAATTTTTGATAGTAGTGGCACGCATTTCTTTTCCACTGTGCTTCATCAACGTACAAATCATCAGATGGATTGAAGCATATATCTTAGTAACGACAATGATTCGTTAAAATATCTAGTGAACGTTCATCTAGATCGCCTGCCACTTCGGGGTTTCCTCAGGGCTCGAAACTGGGGCCGCGTTTTGTTTCTGCTGTATTTAACTATTCCCAACGAGCTGATTCCAAATGTGGAAGTGCGATTATTTGCCGACGGCTGACTGCTGTTTTGTTGTGTTCAAAGCGTCAACGATCAAGTTTTTCTTAAGGAATCCTTGCAGATGATATTTGACTGGTGCTCCATGTACGCTGTGAGCCGTAAAGAAATAAAACACTCAAAAAGAACTTACATAACTTGGTGTAAGAGTCACAGATAACCTAAGGTGGAAAGACCACATCGATAACACCTGCGGAGTAGCCCTACGTAAACTTGCCCTTCTGAAAATAAGCCTACAAGCTACTACCCCAGGGGTGAAACTTCAAGCTTACAAGATAATCATACGCTATGCCTTGGAATATTCTAAAGTAACTTGGGATCCTCACCAGTAATACCAAATCGATCAACATCAACTTGTTCAGACATCAGCAGCAAGATTTATTTACATTTATTTACTCTTCCTGTAAACGAACGCAATCCACAATAGCCCTGCTGACAAGAGCAGGACTACAAACGCTAAATGTCCGGAGATTAATAGATCGTCAAAAATCCCTTATCAGTTGTTAAACGGTAAATTTAACTCGGACTCAACGTTATATCTGCTCCCACCGGGAATAATTTCTGCTCACATCAACTATTGCGATGTCTTTCTTTTTTTTCCTACAGCTCACGACTTGATCTGTGCGATTATTCATTCCTTGTTCGCACTATAGTTTAGAGAAATAGGCTTGGTCCCGAAGTTTTCAGTGGGGCTGATGGTTGATTGCGCTTGAACGAAATTTGGTATTGTATTTTTAATGAGTTGTGTTTATTATCGCTGTTCCTCGTGATGTTTTGTATTTTCATCAATGACAGAGATTAGTCTATTGTATATGCTACCCCCCCCGCCCCTATAACATACCGTACAGGCTTACAGTATTCTAAATAAAATAAAGAAAATCTTCGGCGTGTTTTTGTACAGATGACACGACAGCGTGACGACGATGACTAACGACGATAGTGTTAGCTCAGCCGGTGTTACGACAATAGAGTTGGCGGCCCCACGAGGACGGCTGTACGCCATAGACCACGTGATCACAACGGAATCACAACCACGTGACCAAGACGACGGCGCGACGACAGCGGCATCAAACGGAGAGGCGACAACTTTAGGACGACGTCTTGACAACGGGTGCGCACTAGGTCTGTCTAATTAGCCTCGTATTAATCTAAATAAAACACTAGCTGCCCTCCCTCCCTTTTTGTCAACGGAGCCGTCTTCCTGTCTCAGAGCTACGACTACGATTTTTCTGTTACAAGACTGTTATAGCGGCCCTAAGGTTCTTGGGTTTCATTGTTAACTCCGTTTTAGCTCGGTACGTTGTGAAAAACAGAGTGCAGTAATAACACATTTTTTTTGCTTATGTAGTTCCTGTATTTCTTTCCTTGGCTGACAGGCAACGCAGCAATCAGCGTGCCGCATTAAGCACGACGCTTCCGATGGCAAGCTCCGGAGCGGTCTGGATTGCAGCACTCCCGCGGCGCCATAAGTTGCGTACCTCGCTTGTCCTCGCCGAGATCGGCGTGGTGGGAGAGGAAAACCAGCGATGGTCGCAGTCCTGCCATGCGCGCGATGTTTCGGAAGCGCGAAAACTTGGAGCAGAAGATGTCAACGAAACGTGCGAGCTGCCCAGTGCTGAGGCGGGGGTAGCCCGCTCCGAGTCCTGCGAAAGCGTACTCGCGTTTGTTGTGCTGCATGCAATTTCTGCGAACTTGCATACGTGCTACCAGTGCTCCAAATACAGTTACACAATATGACCTGGAATTCAGCTGTGCATTGCAGATGCTGCGCTCTGACGCTCAAAACTTACCAGTGGGTGCTGTCACACACACACACACACAAAAAAAAAAATGATGAGTGGTTGGGGCAGGGTCGCCAATACTTTAAATACTTTACAACACTGATACTTCGAAGGCCCGATACTGATATGCTACTTCACATACTCTAAAACTGGCATTGACAATGCTGCTCCAACAATGTACTCGAGCTAATTAAGTGCACCCGCAACCAGCTAATGGCCTCACCTGAGTGGCTCTAAAACGAAGTCATTCTGGTATACATATCCGTCGATTGCTTAATCGCGTATCGGTGGAGAATTGGTCGCAGAAACGAAAACGACGGGGCTCACCGGCGTGCAGCAGACGGAGATGGAGACCAGCTTCCTTCGCAGCAGGGACAGGGCGACCGCCTGCCACAACCGGTTCACCTCGGCGCATGTGAAGAGCTCCTCGGTCTCCAAGTAGTTGAGGACGCTCTCCACCACGAAGTCCCTGGCGGTGAAGGGGCTCTTCTCCATGGCGCGACCGGGGGCTGGGTTTTTCCAGACGTTCCAGCGGGGCAGAACGCGGCCGCACTCCGCGTGACGTTTTCTTCTTCTGTGAAGGCGAGCACGAGCCTCGCGAGGCCGTTCTCCTATTGCGTCTTCTTTTCAAGTTGACTGGCAGTCGCAAAATCTTCATTATTATATGTTCTCATTAAATATATTTATTACCTTGCTTTTCTTACTATTTTCATTGTACTTATTTGTTCTCATTTGTTTGCTTTATTAAACTTCTTATTTGAGTGGCGAATCCGCCTCGTGAATATGCGCCATGTTGAAAAAAAACAACATCAACGTCAACAAACCGGACTGCTTGCCAGCGATGAAAGGCTTTATGCTTGATACCAATCAATTTTCCTCCTAAAGCGGTATGTTATAGCAATTTGTTACGTATTTTTCGATTCACTTTGTAGTATTCAATCGGGTGCGATTAGCCTAGCATGTACGGCCAGTATCGCGCCGCCTGAGCATGTGATGCGTTGTTAACGTTGGTGTGCTGCCAAACGTCGGTTAACACTGTTATTAGGAGGAAGGCAGTCAACAGGCGTAAAGCTAATTTCCTGATTACTCGGGTTCTTTGGGGAACACTAGGTCTTGAAAGCGACCTGTGAAATTCCTTTCTTCTGTCGGTCCTGAAGCAACGCCTTCCATTCCACGCCAAACACTGGGCACAACCAGGCAAAATGTTTCACGTCAACTATTTCACCCCATAAGGCGCAATGCTGTGACGCGGATCATTTAGCCTTTAATAACCACGCCTATATATACGGGTTGGTTATATTCCGCACATTTCTCTATCACCTGATTGATAGTGTGAATATGGTCTATTGTTGAGTAGCCTTTACGGAATCCTGCCTGGTCCTTTGGTTGACGGAAGTATAAGGTGTTCCTGATTCTATTTGCAATTACCTTAGTAAATACTTTGTAGGCAACGGACAGTAAGCTGATCGGTCTATAATTTTTCAAGTCTTTGGCGTCCCCTTTCTTATGGATTATGATTATGTTAGCGTTTTTCCAAGATTCCGGTACACGCGAAGTCACGAGGCATTGCGTATACAGGGTGGCCAGTTTCTCTAGAACAATCTGCCCACCATCCTTCAACAAACCTGCTGTTACCTGATCCTCCCCAGCTGCCTTCCCCCTTTGCATAGCTCTCAAGGCTTTCTTTACTTCTTCCGGCGGGACTTGTGGGATTTCAAATTCCTCTAGACTATTCTCTCTTCCATTATCGTCGTGGGCGCCACTGGTACTGTAAAAATCTCTATAGAACTCCTCAGTCACTTGAACGATCTCATCTATATTAGTAACGATATTGCCGGCATTGTCTCTTAATGCATACATCTGATTCTTGCCCATGTGTAGGCGGGCCTAGCTGTAGCGTGATACAATGGGGTAGCTTTTTCCTGAGTAGGTCTTTTGACCACGAAGGGTTGATGTGGATTCTTGTGAAGCGTCTAAACATGTCTGAGGATTGGTTCTTAGTTCAGCTATGTGGTTTTACGAGTCAATATCACGATCTGATTATGATGCACACCGCGGTGAAGGACTGCATGTCAGTGTTGACAACCTGGAGCTCTCTAACGTGCACACAACGCACGATGCACGAGTGCCCTTGCATTTCGCTCCCATCAAAATGTGGCCGCCGTGGCCTCCGTAGAACTCGCTCCCTCGAGCTCAGCAGCGCAACGCCGTAGCCATCGGACTACTACGGCGGGAAATAAATAAAAGAGCAATCGAAACTCACATTACTTTTAGTGCGAATATTATTCCTTGCCCACTTCTCTAGTTTGTCTATCTGGGGCAAGTCTATTGATCTAAACTCTTATTACGCCGACTAATTGACCCAAGCAGGAGAAAATCAATTTGAAGGAAGGCAGAGAAGTCAACCTGGGCTGCCGTGCTCTAGCCTGCTGTTCTTCACAGCTTCACAGGGTAAGGGTGGAACGGGGACATGAAGGTTGTATGGGGGATCATGTTGACATAAAAGATGGATGCAGAACTATGAAGGCAAGTTCAGCATTCTTATTCTCAGCGAAGTCCAATGAAGTCATTCGGAAGTGTCAACCGCCTTGCTGAACTTGGCTGGAGTCACAAATCCGACTGAAGCTTCACCAAAATGTGCAACGAAGGATCTTGTGTGTAAGCTGCGTGGGCAGCGCAGGTGCTGAGACAGGTCCTTGCATTATGCAAAGAGCAGTGATAATTCGCTCCAACGCGACGAGCCCATTCAGGGCACCTTTAACAGCCGGACCTCTTGAGACTCTACAGATGCACGCGCATTGATTCTAACGGGTGCTTCATCATTTCATCATTTTTTCAACGCTTTCCTTGTCAATGTTTTCGGCTCCATGCTTGCTTATAAAGGTCGCCGGCTTTACTAGTCCTAACATCCCCTTCTTGACGTAGCGGAACGCTACGGCATGGCATCATCCCAGAGTGTCCAGAGGGCAGCAGCAAAAACCACTCCGTGTTTATACCACCCGTAGGCGACGAATGCTCGCTTTGTGCTCTCAGTGGCGACCCTGTATTTGCAGCCTATAGGCGCAGTTACCCTCCTCGATGCCCACACAGGCAGTTTTCTACGAAATTACTCAGTGATAACACAAATTATGCCCCAATATGCCTAAATGTCCCACTGCAGCAAGTGTAAGGCCTCAAGAGCGCAATCCTTTTAAGAAAGCGAACCTATCCAACCTTTCTACGCCTACTTTCCTAACCACTATAGGTGTAAACACAAAAGAGATCGCATCACGCGGATTTGTGTGACGCACGGGCACTGGACAGATTTTCGGTAGATAAGATATTTTTCGAACGAAACACGAAACACTATCGTGTTAGAAACGGGCGAGGACGGCATCAGTTGGCCGTGACCTTCCGGTTTGACACGGCGTCTGCTTGAGTCTAGTTAATTTCTTTATCGATAAATGATGCACCACAGTGTATTCTAAAGGACCCATTGACTGAACTTGACAGGCTGAGAGAATTATATGTCCGTACAACCGCCAAAACACCAGCAAATACGTTTAAATCCGTCATCTCACGCTAGCGTACCAGCATTGGGATGTCTGCGTAAGAAAAAAAAAACAGAGTAGTTGGGCCCTGTTTCCTTCGTGTGTTTATATGTTTCCGTGCCATATAATAGGAATAATAATACCAATAAGTCTAAACTTATCTAATCTTGCTCTGTAGTGGCCTTTTACGTTGAACCAACAATGTCCATAGGCCAAGCACACGTCAATATACCACTGAGGAATTATTTCCACGCTGTTTTTCCTGGGATGGTAATACGCACTTTTGCGTGCCCTTTTTCAAGAAGACACCAACGTCCAAATTCAAACACGCAAAAACGCGAGCGGCAGAGAACAATACAGGTATATATTTTTTATGTAGTGGTGGATGTAATAACAAGAGTTTACCTTTACAAGTTCTGCCGTCATTCATTATGAGCGGTCATAAACGGCAAGCCGCTAACGATACGTTTTCCCGAATGACCAGTGACATTCATTGTTTCTCAGATATTAACTTGCTGACGGAAATTTAGGGCCCATATATTAAAAAAAAATTAAAATGGGACTTTCTTTTACGTGTAGGCTTGTGCTTTCCTTGTCAGCATTCGTGACCGCAAAGTTTTCAAGTGGACATGGTTTCTATAAAGAGATTGCAGCCAAAACAGAAAAACAACGAAGTTGTGGAAATTGCCCGGCATCGTTCGAAATAACTTACTAAGGGGAAAATGTTTATTGAACACGAGTGGCGTAACTTGATCAACCATGATGGAAAACGTGTATCGAAGTCGCTCAGCGACTTTGATAAGCTCACAAATTTAGGGTAGTGAACTGCAGCCTTACTATTTAGGCTGCTAGTCAAGGGTTTGACAAACGATCGTCTGACGTGGGAAGGTCATTGTAGAAGAAAGCGTACACTCGTCAAAGCTCCTTAACGAACGCACAATTAATATGCGTGTGCATTTCAAGACACTGAAGGGAGTCAGCAAACGCAAGGATTTAAAAATCTGAGGTTACATGAAGCAATCTTTAAAATAAGTGAGATATCACGCAGGGTCCGAACCCTAACACCAGCTAATAGGGTGTCTACATCGGGTTGTAATAGATGGTATTCTAAGCACAGACACAGCAAAAGAATAATCAAATCACACGACAGAACAACCTCACATTACTGTGGGCTGAGAAAGTTACAACCTTTTGTTCATCACGCGCACTGTTAGGGATTCATACAGTGTAATGCAAAGATGAGCTCTGGCAAAACGTATTGCACTGATTGGCTGTTTACGATCGGTCCTACATCGTTTTTCGCGCCTCCTCTTACGGATTATTCATAATAGCAGGAGCGCAATATTTTGGTTTCAGCTTCTTTATCTCCGCATATCATCGTCAACACGAGTAGCATTTTCTCTGTCGTTGTGGCTTGGGATGAGTTAGAATAAAGTGGTTCCTCACAAGTTGCGGAGGTCTTCCTCGATTTCCAAGTGCTCGCAACATTCCTCTCTGGAGATCTGCTCGAGTCACCGCATAACGCCAGCGTTTGCTACCGCGTTCAGTCACCATCATACCTGACACAATACAGCTATACCTATGTCGTGGCCTTCCCCTTTCCCACTGAACCATCAGCAGCCCGTCAACGTGACCTTAAGTGTGCGCTGGCCTACGCCAGGAACACATCCCTTACAAAAAATTCTTTAGACAGTCTATAGAAAATCTATAGACTTTTAAAAACAACCTTGCCTTTCTATAGATTTGTACTTTTGTTGATACAAAGTCTACAGACTGTCTATAGACGAAAGTCGATAAAGTTTCCATTTCTTTTTGTCTATTAAAACACGCAAACAAACACGCAAATGCGCACATTTACGTACACCCCCACCTACACCCACCCACCTACCCACACACACACATTAAATATATATATATATATATATATATATATATATATATATATATATATATATATATATATATATATATATATATATATTGCTGCACGACCGGCTGCTAGAGGCAGATTACGTGTAGTCGCGGGCTTCTTCACGCTCGGAAAAACACTTCTATGGAGCACGTGTTGATCAACAGAAAGCGGTATCGGGAGTTTCTTATGTTGCTCTACAGTTTTATCATTGAGCATTTTCTTCTAATTGCAATTGAGAAATTAATTACCAGTAATTATCTAATCAGGGGGAATGCAAAACAAAATCTGAATACCTCCAAGCGATGGCAAGCAACATTACCTTGGTTCCCTCCTGCTACGCAGCATTTGCGTAATTAAAGTCTAGCGCAAATTAAGTTAAACGCCCCGGATATTTCTTTGCAATTCGAATTATTTTCCATGGTTTCCTATATCGCCGCCGGTAATGGCCTTAGGGTGGGAAGTCCCCAAAGGTCATATTAACTTGTGCGAACAGCCCGTATACCGATTGTGGTAAAGCGTGAGATGAAGTGCATGAAAAGAGCTGATACTGTAAAATTCTTAGTGCTTCAGGTTTGCACGCCGTCTATAGATTGACAACAAACAAAAGTCGTTAAACTCGGCCTAACCCGTGTACGCTGTAACCAAGCACAGGTACCGGTCGACAATACGGAGCTACGTTTGATATAAGCCACTGAAGTTCTATACTGGTGAGATTGCTATAGAGCCCATTTGTAGGCATTAGTATGCACATAGTGTATACCACGTATACCGTATTTGTTGACCGCATGATATGATCTACGTAGTCACTCTCGGCAATCCCAAGACAGTCTTCACAGTTGTCATAGCATGACTTTTGCGGCAGTAGAATAAAGAAAGCAAAGGGCCGATCCAATCGTGATAATAGATGTTATGGAGGCCAACTTTAGCTACAAGTGGATTCCAAACAGGCATCACGCTAACAGCACAGACTTGCAATGTTTGTAGCTGACAACGCAGACTTTGTGAGTGTGCGATGAATCGATGTCGCGCATGTGGTGCGTGCGTTGTGTGTCGTCCGATTCTCAAATACATTTCACATTGTCCTCATATCTCGGCTTCATCACTAACATCGGGTGGTTTTTCGTTCACTGATATCCTGCACTATAAACTCATGAACGTTTCTCATTCGTATTCACTGAGCCCACCCAGTATTTCGCAGGCGGTATGTAAGCGCGGCCACGTATATGACTACGTCATTGCTGTACTGATTTCTTTGACATACGTGTGGGTATCTCATTTGGCCGCACCCTGGAAGATGTGCTACAAATGCACAGTATTTTCATCGTCGCTTGCGATAATGCAAGCGCCTGAAGGGTCCAGTAACGGCTTTTACAAACAGCGCATTCATGGCCGTTTCAGTTTCATACGATAGCTGACAGCGCTTGCAATACAACTTGCCAGCGAATTTCCTTCACCAATGAAAACGAAAAAGAAAAATGGAAAAGAAAAGCAACCCGTTCCGCGCGCATGGCGCGCAGAGAGAGAGAAAGAAAAAATGAAAAAAGAAAAGGCGCTCAGACTTCTCAAAGCACGCACGCCCACGGAGCGCGGAGCTCCTGCGCATGCGCAATGGCGCATCGCCATCTGCCCACGTCAATTTGAATTCTCAACGAGTGCGCCATGCACGTAAACGCTTGTAGCGGTGCGTTGTTTATGCCTGAACCTTGGTGTCTGTGTATGTGTATCTTCTTTGTGGCATCACACGTCAGCTACACTGAACGGCAAGTTTTAGCAAAGATGTTTTCCGTAAATAGCTCACGATTAGGTAAGCGAATTTCGTAGCCCGAACCGGCTGCATGTAGCGCAGGCGACTCGGGTATAGTATCGGTTTGTCATTTTCATAATTTGATAACGCGCTCTCGTTCTCGCTTCTACTATACGGAACGTTTTACGGCAAGCGATCGCTCACGCTTGTTGATTTTAGAGCGTTATAGTTGATGAGCGTAAAGAAGAAAGTACACCATGTTTTGACTTGATAATAAGCTGCCACTAAGCGGATTGTGTGTGTTGAGCAGCCACTGTGGTAGATCTCATTTTGTGGCGCTCAATCCAGCCATGGCGAATGCTGCGCAGCATGCGTAGTGAAATTCTCGTGACACGCTTTACGTATATATTTTGAAATTGTGTTAGCATGAAGAATTTTCAAACAAACACGTATAGTCGAATAAATGCTAGCGTACTCGGATGAAAGGCCGTGTTTGCGGGGCATGCATCAGCAGTGTGTGCGCAGCCGTTTTCCTATAGTTTAAAGGTAGCCGTATTTTTAAGGTTCGTGGCAGCTAATCTAGATAATTTGAGGAAGTTACCGCAAGCAAAACACTAGACTTAAATAAATATCTAGATTCACCCAATCTAAATATATGCAACCACAAAAGTTTTTGGAGCTAGAAACCTGCGATAAGCTCAGTCACTCGCAGCTTGGGAGCTTAGCCGAAAAAGTTAGAGAACAATAAATTAGTCGCTCGCTGAAGCACCTTTACACCTTTCAAACTGAAGGCATTGCGTTTGACGATAGTTGGATGTTTCTGTTTTTTTTGTCTCTTTTATAAACAGTTTAGCAGCAGAAGTTATCTTTCGGGCTATTTCAAAAACGTTAAGCGCATTTCGATACTTCGGCGTTATGCAGTTTACGTGCTGTTAATCACTAGGCAGCTGCTGGCGCCGATTCGCATTGTGCCAATTGTGCATGGTATGAAGTCCTTGTGCGTAATAAGTGTTCCGGTTTTCATTACTGTTGCATTTAGTGCCATCGTCTTGGACAGACTGTATACTACATGCGCGGTACATAAGAAAAAAAAGCCAGATTATTCATTTGGTGGTCTTTTCTTAGTAGATAATGCACAGATTATTCACATAATTTGGTGGATGTCGCACTTGTTCTACCCTTATCATCAGAACTAAGAGATCGTACCATGTTTTAGCTGATAAGTAACCTTATCAATACGCCCCATTCATGTGCATTCTACTGAAAGTGTGGCACATGTATTCATCTCGAAGTATGAGAAAAGAGACATTGTAAGCTGCTCTAAGCGGAAATAAGTTGCGATCCTTAACGTGATTGTTCAAAACTGCAGTCAGTATGCTGAGCATGTTCGTTCGCCACTGGCATATTGCATTAACATCCGAAAAATGTGCACAGCCCGACCGGGTAACTTTGTCTCAGCAATTATTATTATTGGGATCCCTTGGGATTCTCATTCTTTTATTTTTATAAGTACACCATATGTCATATGAACCTGTCTTGAAAAGAAACGTACCGTTGCTGGCACCGGCGACCATTACGGTGGTCTTACTGCTTATCATACTGTAATATAACGAAACATCATAATAGTACTGATTCATATTGCCATGTCGTGTTTAGCCAGAGGTGAACAAAGTTAACTAGAGGCATAAGTGATGTGAGCAAATGATATAGAAAACTACGACTGAACCGCAAAGATAACTCATTGAATAGCTTTCCCTCACATTGTTGCATTTGCTTTACGTGTGTGTTTCTGTGTCCTTGTCTTCCGTGCTGTACTCGTGTGGCCATCAATTACGAACTTGCCCAAGCCCTTCTCAGCTTTATTAAACAAGGGATTCAAGTCAGTTGTATCTAATACTGCATGCCAATTGACCGATGTGTTATTCGTTTTATCTCAATATTATGGACTGGCAGTACTTGGCAAGCATTAAACCACAATATTTTTTTTATTTCACTTAAGCTGCGGGCGTCATAGATTGCCCGAAAATATTCATTAAAACAGCCAGGGACGGCTTGGAAAAAGATCGGGAAATTTTAAAATGACCATATATGTATGCTGTCTTGTTATATTTCATAAAATGTTTTCAGGGAATCTCTCTGTTAAACATATTTTTAAAACCTTTCACCTCATAAAAAGTTGCAAATTGGTCTCATTCGCTGAAAAAAAAAATGAAAGTCAAGCATACCGACATAGCATATTTTACTCAATTTTTTTGCGTTAACCTTAAATAATTTACTGTGATAGCATTCATTCGAACTACAGTTTCAGTTTTGTTTCCTAGGAGGTGCATATCTGTCGTGCCATGACACAAAGTGCTCGCGTGGTATTTCGAGGGCTCATGTGGTATACCTAACTTATAAACGTGTTATCATGCCCAAGAGGCCTTATTACCTGTAAGAAACTAAGTGACCATATCAATGGTATCAATCCATCTACCTTCTGTTGAAATTATGGCCAATGACCCATTCGTTTAAGAGTATGAGGAAGACATTTAAATGTGTATTAAGGAAAATAAATTACAATCCTTGACATGATACTGTGAAAACTCCAATCACTCTTCTGAGCATATCCCTGTGTGCGAGCATATTTAATTACCGGCCAAAAAATGCACAGAAAGTCCAACTCTGTAGCCTTGTTTCAGCAATTGATATAGACTTCATTTGGGATAATTGCAATGATGCGTAATATATGAACTTGTCTTAAAAGCAACATACTGTTGCTGTAGCACCAGCATAAGTTGGCACTGTAACTGTCCATTATGCCATAAAATGAAACATTGCATAATTGTACTGATTTGCGTTCAAAAGCAGCTATTACTCATACTTAAACCGCATTGAGTATTGACTTAAACGGTTTGAGTATATATATGAAGCTGCTTAACGAACATACAAAGAATGCACAATTGTTATTTTGCTTCCCATTGTTACATCTACTTAATCGCAGCATACACTTTCAGCATCTTTGAAACATATGACACAAAGGTCAAGGCTGGCCTGGCGGCCTTGCTTGCCAAGCGGTAGTAGTCTGTAAATCTGTAAATAGCCTCTTTCGATCATAGCGTAAAACCTGTATATTGAGGAGATTAGTGTATCGCGCAATAAAAAGAGTTCAGTGCCGGTGCACTTGTTTTCTTTCTTGCATTGCATGATTCAGCAATAGTGGAATTGCTTCAGTTTCTTTTTCTGTTCACGCGACATATGAGAGTGCAGCTGGTTCAGGAGCGTTATTAAGCTATCGACCATTGCATAGTTAAAATACACACATATATATTGGTTTTGCTGGCAGCCACATCTAACAGGCTACTTAAAGCGACTCTTAGAATGCTCGTGCAAAAGCTTTGTTAAATACAGCGGTCAGGAGCACAGTACTGTCGCCACGCTATCAATGTAGATTTTCTACCTCTGGATAAGTAATAGGAAAGGCCCTTTGCGAGGTATTTTTATCGTGTACGTATTTCAATCTATTATAGAGCTTTGTACAAATACTTTAAACTGGCGGTGGTGGGGGTGGTAGTGGTGGTGCAGCAAGTGGGGGAGAGACTTGTGCTCGAGCCTCTGGGTTCACGGGGCACGTGCTGCTTGCAGGACCCGCACCTATAACTGCGGACATGTGGAAGCTTTTCGACGGGGATTGATGCACGTCCAGAAGGCAACGAGCTCTTTTTAGCTGGCGGCTCTTCTTGTGAAGGGTCTACCGCCACTAATGACATTCCTTGAGCTGGCGGGCGGATCCTGCAGCGTTCGCCGACGAAACTTAGTCGGCGCTCCGTCAACGGGACGATGCGGGAAGATGTCCTGTTTAGCGAGAACGATGGCTTGCTGGACGGCTAGATGGCCGTAGACAAAAAAAAAAATTCGAACCTCCTCTTGCCGTCCATTGCCATCTTGCGTCCAATCACAGCCGCCAGACCTAACTACCAGAGAAAAAAAACTCGAAATTCGCGAGACTTCTCCGCGGCTTCGAGCATGCGAGGAAATACGAAAAAGGACTGTCGCAGTTTTTCTTCTTTTCTTATATGCCAACTTCTGATTGCGTCTATTATAACAACAGACAATTCAATGCAGTTCATGGTCACCTGCATTCGTTCATTATTCGGGCACTACAGTGCGTTATTGAGGCTTAGGAAAAAGGCGTTGCCAGGGCCCTTATGGAGCTCGTCCAGGTCATGACGTCATGGAAGTATCTGCCTACCGCAAACCAGGTGGTTCTGCGAGGCACGTGTGGTTTTACTTGTCCCCAGCCTTTTATCGTCGTGTAGGGAAAATAAAAAGAACTCAAGTGCAGATTACTGTGGCCATGAATTGAAAAGGCTTAACGAGAAATCACAAAAAGCCTTTTTTTTTTACTCTCCCAATGAGCCAGCGCGCTAGCGACGTCACAGGTTTCTTGTTTGCAAACTTGAAGGTTGCGTGTAACGTACAATCAAGCCTACCCGGGCTAGACGAAAAAGCCGACAGCGCTCTATGTGGCATTAATAAACAAAAGAATTCAACTTGCTCAGTTGCTCATATTCATGCGTTAATCGTACAATAACGTTGCACTCATGTCAATGTGTTCTCAGGTTTGAAGAAGACACGCTAACGGGGACGTTTAAAGGCCCACGGCAACAAAATTTCACTTAGGGTGCGTGTCTGTGGGAGTGACCGGGAGGTACTTGTCGGTGAAATCATCGCCGGTGACCTGCAGCTCCAAAAGAAGAAGCTCGGCAGTGTCGGGACCCCCCAGGGCTCAGTCATCTCGCCATTGCTTTTCAACCTTGTAATGATAGGGGTGGCCGAGCGCCTCTCACGAGTCGCGCGGGTCCGACACACCATCTATGCCGACGACATAACGCTCTGGGTCCCAGGAGGAAGCGACGGACACATCGAGAATACATTGCAAGAGGCGGTTGACGCTATCGAGGAGCAGCTGGACGGGTCTGGGCTCGTCTGCTCCCCAAGCAAGTCTGAGCTGTTGGTGGTTCCTCCGAAAAGGACAGCTAGGAAGACGAAAGGCAACGAGCCTGCGAGAGAGCAAGACACAATAAAGATCAAGACGAGCGGTGGTCACATGATCCCGGCTGTCGAGAAGATCCGAGTGCTGGGGATGCTGATTGAGCGCAAACGAGTCAACGGCGAGACGGTCAACCGTCTGGCGGCCAAAGTCACCACGGCCATCCGCCTCATTAAGAGGGTGTCGCACAGAACAGCAGGCATGAAGGAAGAAAGCCTCACCCGGCTAGTGGAATCCTTCGCTATAAGCCACATTAGATACGTTGCTGCTTTCCACAACTGGAGGCAGTGCGAACGCAATAAGATCAATGCGCTCATACGCAAAGCGTACAAGGCTGCACTCGGACTTCTCGACTGCACAAGCACCGACAAGTTCCTGGCCTTGGGAGTGCATAACACCCTGGAGGAAATCGCCGAGGCGCAGAGGACCGCTCAGCTCGCGCGGCTATCAGAAACAAGAACGGGCAGACAAGTGCTGCGTGACCTAGGCCTGGGACCAAAGGAAATGGGACCCGAAAATACAGAGGTGCCTGTACCGGACGCAATTAGTAGACGGCTACGGGTATGTCCGGTGCCAAGAAATATGAACCCTGAGTTCCACAAAGAGCGGCGGGCGGCGAAGGCCAAGGCGCTCATCGATCTCCATGCCAAAGACAGGGGTGCCGTGTTCGTGGACGCGGCAGAGTATCCCCATGACAGAAAGGCATTCGCCGCTGCAGTCGTCGGGGCATCGACCGGTGCAACTAGAACAGCGGCGAGTGTGCGGACTCGAGGGGCGCATCAAGCCGAGGAGGTGGCCATTGCTTCGGCCATCGCCGACCCCGAGTGCACGACTGTGCTCTGTGATTCTAGGACGGCAGTGAAAAATTACGCCAGAGCAAGGGTGTGTGGTGAAGCCGCGCGTGTGCTGCGTGTGGTCGATCTCGCGAGTGAAAGTCGGTGTGTGGTGATAAAGTGGTTTCCGGCCCACATGGGCAGTGATGTGTCGGATCGCGGCAACGCTAACCACAACGAGACGGCGAACGCGGCGGCGCGAGGACTAACCAACCGTGCCGCTGCTACTACAGCCGACCCGTCGTGGTGGTGGGAAACCAAGGACAAAATGACTTCGTACAATGAAATTGTGAAATGGTACCGACTAGATCGAAGGACTATGCCGCCACCTCATCCGGGCTTGACCCGTAAGGAGGCGGTTTTATACCGACAACTTCAAACGGGGTCGTTATTCACCCCGGTGCTGATGAGGCACGTGTGTCCAAGTGTTTATGAAAGTGATCTGTGTTGTGTGTGCCGAAAGGAAAGAGCCACTGCAGCTCACATCCTTTGGGACTGTGCTAAGAATCCGCATGAAGCTGCAACACTAACAACGATCCCGCCGCGGCTCGAGGCCGCAACGAGATGCTATGACCAAGATGTTCAAACCCAGGCCGTCCAGCAGATCTCGGCGGCCCTCGAAAGGCAACGACCGAGCGAAACCGGAGGGAGGCTGCCACCCCAAAGGAGGGGCAGGCGCGGTCGACCAAAGGGAATAGTGCGGCCGCGGCCGAAGTAGAGGCGCCACACGCCGCGAAGACGTCATGGCCGCGTCGCGGTAACGCCTCCCTAACAGGGGAAGGCTAACCGTTCTGCAGGCGTTCAGAACAAAGTTTCGCCACCCACCCACCCACCACTTAGGGTGAATTTCTTATGAACGAGTAGTATATACCACCAAACTAATCTTCGCAAAGCAGAGCTGTTAAATGTGATAAAACTTGTTCACGGGAGAGACAGCGAAAAGTTGGCAACTTTTATAATGCCAACGTCGTGACAGTAGTTAGCTTTCTGCCACAGTGAACGGACAGCGTGGCTTCACATTCATAGGGTGAGATCGGTTCATACTTGCTTGTGCGCGCTTGACACCACGCTTTCTAATTAGCAGGCGAATGTTTAATGCAACTACATGGCCAAAAAAAAGAGAGAACTACGAATCTTACCTCGTGCACTTGGGTAATACATCGTTATCGCAATCAATGCTTCCGTCTTTTGGGCGAAACTGAGACTTTTCATTCACAACTGCACTCATTTCTGACCAGCGGGACGAGAGCGCGAAGATGGGATAGTTGTTTAGCAGTCGACATTGCGAACAGCGCAAATAATGGGACGAGCAACGAGGCCTTTCTCGCGTCATCGTCGCCGCGCCGTCAACCGAGTGGTTACGTCCGCGCAAAGAACTCAACGACACTGACACGGGGGCCGCGCTGTTTTACTCGGCGTCACTGAAACAGCGCTAAGATGATGGTCACGGCTGGCCACCACCACGTCCGCCAGGTGGCGCCGGCGCCGAAGGGCAGTGACGGTGGCGCCGCGTTGCATGCATCCGTGAAGCACTGGCACACCTCGAGGAACATGCCCGTTGGGTAAACATCACGGCAGTCCTTATCGTGCAAGTCCTTGAGGTAGCCGCAGGAGCGCGACACCCGCAGTGGCATTTCGGGCTTGTACACTGCGAAACAAGGCATGCAGCAAACGGAGTTCCCCTTACGAAACAAAACAAAACAAAAGTTTTTACGGGCTTGAGGCTGACTCGATCCTTTGACTTCCTTAATCTAGCATCGCCGAGAACTCCATTATTCAGCGATAAGGAGAGTTTTGCAGGCGTCTTCTTGCGATGGTGAAGGACCGGCGTGCGTCCGCATGCTCGGTACGAAATGCGATCAAAGTGCAGCCAGCAGCGCAAGCTGCGCTGGAGTGCCGAATATATAGTTTTCAATGATGATGTATTAAAGACACCTACCGGATACCTCACTCGCATATGCATAAACTTCTAGAGGCTAGAGGCTAGAGGCTAGAGGCTAGGCTAGATGAGGCTAGAGTATACCATGCTTTTTGGGGGTACAAAATCGGTTAACCCACGTGATCATCACATGCTTCACTTCAATGTGGTGTTCAGTCCAAATCCTCCGAGGGCTTGTCCTTTAATGATCTATTATTAACTAAATGATTGGGCAGTTCACAGCACCATGAAGTAGAAGTCATATCCTGATATTGACAGCTGTGTCTAATAAATACGAAGGCCTGTGTCCTCTCTATATATATTTAGCGTCCCTTTAGGGGTTGGTCATCTTTCTGATGTTTCTTATTTTACCCATTAATGTCATACTTAGTTTTTTATCCTAGTTTTATCCTTTGTGGCGAATCACGTATTTTTCTTTCTCGCCTTCTTTCTGTTTTTCATTTCTGCTTCTTCCCCTTGTTTCTTAACTACAGGCAGGCGTTTTGTGGGTCTTCCGGTAACAATTTGCAGCTTGATCGGTCGTCTCTAACCCAGCGATAGCACTACTACCGACGATGTATCATCCGTTCAGCGTGAATCAACTTAACCATAGAAAATTACGAAGGGAAGGGTGTGCAGCGGTGTCATATAGTGTCATCATATGACAGCGCGACGTTCCTTCCCCATCTCGCAAAAAAAAAAGTGGCCAACTTGCCCACGAGCCTGCTCTTCCGGCACAAGGGCGGGTAATCGCTGCTGTTGTACTGCGGAGGTGCCACGCACTCCTTGACGTAATTCTGCGGTGAGGTGAGGCAGTCCTTGTCGAAGACCGAGTTGCACACCGAGCAGGTCAACGCCTGGGCGGCGCCTGCACGGTCCCGGCTGGAAATGATTACAGGCCCGGCCACTCCGAGATGAAAACAACGACAAAACGTTTGTCCTCGAGAGAAGCATTCCCGTGCATTATGGAGAAGTCGGTACCGATGTATATTTACTTCCCCCTCTGTGACTGATTGATTGATTGAATGATTGATTGATTGATTCATCGATTTATGGGGTTGAATTAGCGCCCCAAACCGACACTGGCCACTTCGAGAGAAGCCGCTGTGGATGCCACAGTTCATTAAAGTAAGCGAGCATGCTTGTATCTCTTAAACAAGGAATTACTCGTTTTAATCTGACTATCAGAGAGAGAGAGAGAGAGCGAGAGAGAGATTAAGAGAGAGACAGAGAGATAGAGATAGAATGATTAAGAGAAAGAGAGACAGCTAGAGCATGGACAGGAAAGGCAGGGAGGTCAACCAGACGGGCACCCGGTTCTGGCTCTGAAAGTTGTGTAAAAAATTACATGTGGCGTCGCCCGACGGCGCAACAGTGCACCTATGCGTGTGCTGTCATGTAAAAAAAAAAATGGAGCAGCGAGAGTAATTTTGCTTGTATATAATAGTCCATTGAATGAACTTGCATTGAATGCGCTTCTGCGCAGTTTTCTTCGAACGAGACCGCAAATTCTTTCGCGTTTCCAGCTGGCACGAGTTGAAATGCCTCGTGTAAACCAGCTCCGTCCCGGTGAATGGAGCGGCACATAGATGCATGATTTTCAAGAGTGGCATCGCGTTCAGTAACCAATGTCGTTGGCATCCGGTCACAGTTTTAAGAAGAGACAACTCAAATAGAAAAAAAAGTAGTATTTTCGAAATTTCTAATCGCTTTTTAATGAAACTATTGCATGTATATACATGGTGTTTCAGCTAACTTGGACAAGTATTAAAAAATAGAAACAGAGGCGCTACGCATGTAAAATTGCGCTGGTATTGTCCTGAGCCATATGGAGTACGTAATGGTATTATATATTCCAATCCGTTAAGCCGGCTAATTAACAAAGATTGCTTAGTCAACTTTTTAAATGTTATCTCCATGAAAAAATATTTAATAGAAAGCTTTCAATGCTAGTGCTTAAACATCGGATTATTTCATTTATGATAAAATGACGGCCCTGTCTGATTTTATCCAGTTTTTGTAAAGTGCACTAAATTTTTAAAATACCAAGTGACTGCCGGCTAACGCGCTGCGCTTTCAGTGCCCTGGAATGTAAGTTGAACGAATTAGCAAAGGCTGATCCACGCATAGAGATCAATTGAACAGCCTTCGTTTGCCTCTGTTTCTCGCGCTTTTTCTTATTTTATCCGTGAACCACCAACATTACCAAGCATCTAGCCTTCATAGCTGCAAAGTATCACGTCGCGACATCGTTATTTGACATCAAACCAAACCTACACTGTTAGGCGAACGCGATACTGTCAACGTTGGTTCTGCCTCGTTCGCATATAGTCCCGCCTTTCCGGTTCGTTAGCTGCATCGCGTCCACTCATGGGGCGCCAAGGGTGCTACGCTGCACTGCAAAATAAGTTACGCCCTTAAGAGGAAGCTTTAGCTCGGGCTTTACTCCGACACGGTCTACTCAAATGCATGTAAAACACAAAAACTTTTTATGAGATAAATAACCCCTCGACCGATTTTAATTAAATTTGTTGCATTTGAAAGAGAAAGTTAAATTCTAGTGACTGTTGGAAGCGGAATTTCGATTTAGGGCATGAATTTTGTTAAAACAATTTTCAAATATTTGACCGTATGAAAAAAAATAGAAGCACGAAGTTAACAAATTTATAGCTCTGCATCAAGAACTGATATCGCGGTTCTGTAAACGGCATCCATTAGATCATTGATAGCGGACAAATTCGATATGTCATTTTACATCGTACGTGAATTTGTTACGTTGGTTACAAGGGTTCTGCAAAAGTTGATCTATTTCCCTATTACAAGTTTTTTTTATATTCATGTGGAACATATCAATTTTGTCCGCTTTAGGTGTACTATTAGATACAATTCACAGAATTGTATTATCCTATTTCGTTGTTTAGTTACAGTGTTGTAAACTTAATAGTTTCGTTTTTTGAAAATTTTCGATTTTTGCCAATCTTAAATAAAAAATTGACAACCTAACTCAAGAATTCGAAACGAGCTGTCACTAGATTTGACGTTTTTTTTTAAATGCAACAAACCTCGTCAAATTTGGCACAGTGGTTGCCGAGAACAACGAATTCTCCGTTTACATGTATTTAGATAGGAGCAGTCGAGCTAAAGCTTCCTCTTAAACGTAAATAACGGTGTAAACCTCTCTCTAACTCACGCCTTTAAACCCAAAAAAGGCCGTAAAGGTGACAATTATACAGAAGTGTACACCTTTTTTTTTCATATTTAAGGGGTGCAAATTAGTTTACGATGGGGTCTGTCCATTTCCGCCATATTGTCAAGCTCGCCATGTGGCCAGCTCTGACTGGCTCAAAACGGAAATGCGGCCGAATTCAGCAGTGTGATCAAATGAATGGAGATATAGGAAACAAGGAAAGACAACATGACTAAGCTCGACACCAGAATAGCATCCAGGTCATTAGGTCTATTTTGGCTAACCACCACAAGCCACTCTACTGGCTGCCAGTAGTCCTGTCCGGAACTTCTTTACCAGCTTCGGCTGATGTGCAGCTGCGGTTTTCGTTTGGTGACGGCAACGTGCGTTAGTGTGCGTGGTATTGAAGAAGCCCAGCTGCAGTGAACAGCGCAGAAGGGTTGAAAATTGAGCTTGGTGCTTTGCTGATAACTCGGAACAGCGTGAAACGATGCGACAAGAAAGGTAACGCATGCACCAAGGTGTTGTCTTTTTCAGTCCCGGCGCTTCACGTTGTTCCCGAGTTACAGATCATGAGCTGACCCTTCATGCAGGAACAAGCGTCAGAAACAGAGGATAATAAAGAAGCGCCGAGGTCGGACAGAGCGAAAAGCGTTTCCAATGTCCCGGCTTGACACCCATCTACTATCGAAGGACGCGAAAATTAGCTTATTTGGCTTCGCTGCCTTTGGTGTAAGGGTTGCTCGAGTACTTGCTTCATCTATGTTCTGTCTCTTTTCGATCTGCTCCCTCTTGGAGGCCGTGTGCATTGAATCGCAACTGCGAGATCCAGTGAAAGCTTTCTAGTCACTTACGAGGAATCAGTGCCAGCGCCAGCAGGAGGCAGGTGACGGAGGACAGACGAGGAGACACCCAGCTGGCAGCCATCTTGACTACCGTCTTCTTCTTCTTTATTACGGGTAGCGCGCGAACGTGTTTTCTTCCTCGCTGGCACACTTGCAGCGCACGTGCCGAAATTGTGGTTCTTCGATTGGTGCGTTGGCAATGCCACCGCGATTGGTTGAAAAGGAAATTTTGCGGCCTAACGCGCGCGCGCGCGAGAATGGTGTCATCCACCAGGGTGCCAATGGTCGAGGACGGTTGTCGGGGATCGGATTCGAAAAAGTGCCAGGATCACCCGTGAAAGCCCATGCGTCCCAGCTTCGTCAGCTAGCGTTGCTCGGGGCAGCCAAGCGGCCTCGAATGTAACTGTGGCAGTCACCGCTCACTCCCATTGTTGTTTTTGTTGTCTTCGCCTCCAATATATTGCACGCACCGATGAGTGGGGGATTGGCAATGGTTTCCGTTTCAGTTTCACTTTATTGTTGATTCAAGATACAAAGTGGGTTGTTGTGGCTAGTGGAAACACAATATTAAGTCCTTGCTTCCCGCTAACTTAATGGTAGTTAGTACCACAATGATTATGAATTGTTGTTTTTTTGCTCTCTTTAATTGTTTTTCGAAAAGTGATCATGCCAATGTCGACTAAACTGCTAGATTACGAAAAAAAGTGCGATTTAATTGCAGCCCGCTTAGGCCGGAACTTTTTTTTATCCAGCTGCTACGTATCAAGGCTACGTATCAGAAAAGCTAGGCTGAGTTAAAAGGAGCTAAACCAAGGTCTTGACAGGAGTAACAGTCATATCGAAAAGCGGCTCGTGGTGGTTAGTAAAACTGGGCCTGGTGGCCTGGGGTTCTATGCCTGAAAATTTCGAATTAGGCACGGGAAACTTAAAGTAAAGCCTGCAATAGTGTTTTTTATACTCAGCATGGAGTGACGTTTTGGCTGTGTACAATTCACAAAACCGGGCAAAATTAATGAATTAATATAACATTTATGTTTAAGCTCCCATAACAGTTCTATTGTACGAATATATTATGCATGGCTAGAAATAAAGGAGAACATGTTGGTCTAACTTTATTTGATATAGAGCTATGTTTGGGAATTACCAGATTAAAGTTCTGGTTACGGGTAGGGTTTGCCTGGCCGGCTCGATCGGCAATTGCTGTTCAAGAATAAATTAGCTGTTTACAAAGGGAATATTACAAATGTCGGTACTGTTGAATAATTACAGGTTGAAGTGGTTTAAAAACGCACCAATTAGACACAATAATATAGCTTAGGGCTCTAGAACCGAATGTTATTTTAAAATTGCGTTTAAATTTGTTCAGCAGAAGACTAAGCTTTAGCAGCGAAATTGAAGGCCCGAGTTTCATTTCGGAACTTCGCACCCAAAGTGCAACACCAGTAATATTATTGTGGAGTGCAGATTTTGAGACATTTTGGCGTAGTATTTCAGTACGGTTTTTATGCGGTGTGGCTAATGAAAAGTTGCCACGGCAACATTTTGCTTCCTTTCGAACACGGCGTAATCTTGCTTCAGTCACAATTAATCACCTCCGAGGCAAGGTTTTAAACATTTGCGACGTTACTGACAAGCTGGCGTGGGAATTGAAAGACAGCTATCGCTGCTCCTGTTTCGTCTTGACGTCATTTCTGGCATACAAAATTGCAAACCTTAAAGAAAGACAGTATATAGGACCATTAGGTTTGCATGGTCCGTTGAAAATAGGTAACGCACGGTGAAGACAAAGTACTGTCCGTGCGTGTGAATTAGTGAATCAGGGAGTTTCCCAAGCTCAAAGCTATACATGATCGGTTGCCAACGACGACGGCTCGTACAAAGAACCGTTTGTACAATAAAGTATGGCATCCTAGGAGCAGCCATAGTACGTGCTAGGGAGCACCTAGCACGTTCGGCTGGGACAGATTTTCTCTAGTTTAAGCCTCGAAAGCTTTCTACCTTACTGCAAACAGAGGTTTAGCGCCGCAGAAACCAGTGGAATGTATCAACAGAAATGGTGAAAGTTATCTTGGAATCTGCGTGTCACGCAAACCTTTGTGGCCAACTGTACGTTACTCTTAAGTTGTTCCAAAGCATCATTTAACAGAAGAAAGAAGAAAGGACACATGTGTCCTGTGTCTCCCTTTTTCGCCTTGTCCTTCAATCCTAGTGCCTTTTCAAAGATAAACCGAACTTCCCGAATCGGAATGGCGAGAAGTTCAGAATGCAAAGTTTGCGGGCGCAAGGAGACGACTGCGTACTTTTTGTGCTGTTTGCTTTAGTTTCAGTGCCCGGAGAAAAGTCCGCAGTACCACGGTCGACAAACTTGACACCCGTACCCTATACCGGAAAACAATTTTTGAACCTTGATCCGAGCAAACGTCAGCCCGAATGGCTCTTAAAGCCACTACTGTACTTTTAAGGCGTCAGGGCTAGCGTAGTCCCAGTCAGATGCGTTCACTGTGCTTGGGCGGACAGGTGTTTCTTCACATTTCGTTTTCCTATTTTCTCCTGATCTTTTCTACCCTTAGCCCGTCCTCTAGTGCAGATTAGCTAACGAGAAGTTATTCTGGTTAATCTCTCTATTCATCATCTGTGATTTCTCTCTCTCTATCTCTCTGACACCAAAACACAGCGCACAAGGTAACGCTGGGACTCCAAGCACGCAGAAACCCTTCGGGCAATACCAGGGAGACAGTTTATATGTGATTTCTTCTCGGAAGGCGTGCCATGGTGGCAGGCCCTCGAGATCACAAATCCTTGTGGAGCCAGACTTCAGGCGACAGTTGCTTCCGGGATGTCACCACGCGGACTCTACCCTCCACCCGGCGTATCCGTTCCTCGCGACGCAGGCAACATCCGCGCAAACGCCTGCTTGCGCCGCCGGAAGTGGGACACGCTTGCAATCGCGACAGGACCTTCTGTGAGGCGAAGGCTTGGCCGCGGCAGCCATGCGGGCGACGTCAATTGCTACCGAATAACCGGGTCTGTGAATGTCTGTGCGCCCATGGAGCCAAAGCATTGAGCAGTTTGTGGATTACCTCGCTTCCCCGGACCGATTTCCTCAACGCCCATGTACGGGACACGTGTGGCAGCGGGTGGTTACCTGCTCATCGCTTTTGTGGTGTGCGTGACGCCGGCTGGGAGTCAGGGTAAGTGCGGGTAACCGTGTCTTACCTTCTTATAAGAATGAGGACTGCACTCGAGAGAAGAAGAAAGAAAGAAAGAAAAACAAATGGCGTTACCGATCCAGCTTACTCAGATTATCTCTAGACGGTGCAGTAAGGACTACTCATGTCGCGGATATCCCGCAGAGAATGTGTCGCCAGCTGTATCGTGCATCGAGAGTGCGCATTTAGTGTTCCGCAGTTCCATGTGAGCTCCATAGAATATCTGTTCCGAGATATCTCTAAGTTGACCGAGCACTGCACGAAATTGCGTTTTGAACTATTTGAACGCGGAATGTAAAGCCATCGCGCGCGTGTTTGATTAATTCAATGCGTTCCTTCAATTGCACGTTGCAGGGCTGCACTAGAAAAACAATATAATAATAAGTTTATTTATATTACTGACCTGATGTTCTGAAAACTTTTCCTCCCGTGAGTATCAACAGCCGCACATCTGTTACGCTTACTATGACAATTTGCCAAGAGATGCACTATAAGCGTACTCCAGCGTTTACACAGCGTTACTGCTTCTACCAAGTCACATTTGAAAATGGGTCTTCACAAAGTAGGAACAGCCACTCTTTTTTAACGCAAGTAAATATATTAGATTAGAATGCCTTGGACGCGAACGCACTTCTCACAAACATGTGAGTTCTAAATGCGGCATCTGCAACGGTAAACAAATACTTTGCAAGATTTCACTAAACATACCGTTTGATTATGATGACGATTTATCATGCTATGGGCATGTACCCACAACGATCGATTGGCCAAGATGATAGCGGTACACGTAGTGCGGCCAAGAAGCTCTTTGAGACGATTGCCGCGTCTGTATGATGATTATGATTACCTGCGACATCCCCACAACGAGAGCGATGAAGAAGCGTGGCTCCAGGATGATATTGTAAATTTTTGCGCCATTGTATATACATACAATTGCGCAAACTCAATGAGCGGGGGCACAATGGCGCATGCTCCCAATAGGACATTTACCAGGAAGGGGCCTTTTTGGGTGGTGCATACTGTAACAACACCAACTATCGCTTCAAGATCACCGCGTGTTCATGATTATTATTTGAATACTATGGCGTATACCCATGGTAAAGAATCGGCCAAGAAGCATGTAAGCATGAGGGTTATATGATATACTTCCGTATCATGCCACATACCCACAACGAGTGATTGGCCCTGAAGCGTGCTGTAGATATCGTGGAACCAACCAGCTTTACTGAGGTGAACGCCGCGTGTTGATGATGGTTATGATTATGTCGAACACACCTACAACGGGATCATGCACAAAGCCTCCGGTACATTACAAAAGAAAAAAAGAAAGATAAAATAAAGCAAGGAAGAGGATACGAGGAAAGGGTGTTGGCGCAGCTGTGTTGAGGTTTATAATTGCAGCAGGACGATTTCCTTGCTAAATTCTGAAATCTTAATCTGACTTTATTCTTTTTAACTTTTCAAAACTTCTCATTACTGCTTCTTCGTGGAGTAAAATTAGTTTCCTAACTCGCCTCAATCTTAGCCAATGCCCCACAGTAGGTGTGAGTCAATCGTAGAAACAAACAAACAAACAAACAAACAAATATAAGGTTTGTCACATTGTGTAGCACGGTTAAGTCAGAGCCCATGCGCGCGCCTGTTTTCTTTACGCCACGGACGACGCAGCGAGCTGGCAAACTTATAGCATTTAGTTAACCGCTTCATAAAAGCTTCCCGTCATGTAGATCCCAACATGTGCGTCGGATCTGCGTAATTTTGTTGCTCACTGGGCGGAGAGCTCGTAACGAGCGCAAATTGGGATCGAAGCGGGCGATCGGTGTAGTACGAGCGCTGCCATATTGGTGCGTATAATCACGGTTAGGCTGGTTAGGCTCTTACCGGCGTTAACCACCACATTAATTTACAGTATATGCGCGCACGCGCGAAGGTCCTAAAATTTAAGGTGTTGCTTTAACGTATCGCGTACGAAGGAAAAGCATTATCCTGTTATCCCGTCATTAATGGTAGTTATACCTGGAAGAACCGGGTGTTTCTGCGAAGATTGTCACCAATTCCTGAAAAAGAGAACATCGATATAATATTTCGATTTTTTACGAACCAGTGTATCGTGAGCAGCGGACACGAGGAAACTGGCTAAGTGATGCAGTTTTCTTGCTAATTATTTAAATGCATCTAATTAAATAGCGCAGTTACGTTGCTACTGTAACATTGCTGGTTGCTGACGACACGATCGCATAACAGGTTTCAAATCACGCTAACATTTCCTTCTCCTAGACCGTGCCAGCACGGGAAATGAAATTAAATTATGGAGTCTTACGTAACAAAACCGCGATTTGATTATTAGGCACGCCGTAGTGTGGGACTCCGGAAACTTAGACCTTCCGGTGTTCTTTAACATGCACCTAAATCTAAGTACACGGGTGTTTTCGCATTTCACCCGCAAAGAAACTTGATCCCGCGACCTCATGTTTAGCAGCCCAACAACATTACCACTAAGAAACCAAGGCGGGTTGCCGCACGACAACGTTTCTCACTTTTTCGCTGGAAAACAAACTGAGCGCTTGATGAGACACAGAGAAAGCCACGTGTACGAGAGACGTCAGCTGTTGACGTCTGCCGGTCAGCGCCAAGCGAAATGAAGCACCTTTGTTATTTCGACGTAGTGATTACTGCTCGAGGCGGGCGCCTCCCTGACCGCATATCATCGATGTGCCCCACACGAACCATGGTAGACTGTATAGGTGCTTGGCCTCACTTAATTGCCTAAATGTATGCCTGAACTAGTATATGAACTCCTTGGTTCTATTTTAAAGCAAATTTTTTTCCCCACGCCTGGCGCTTCTGATAAAGTGATTTTCATGCCCATTGTGGTTATTTAAGTTACCATCTGGCTTGGGAATGATATGTGATGACCAATGGTCTATATTGCCCACGAAAGCCAAGGGCAGGACACAAGCCATAATTAGCCCGTCGAAATGAGAAAGATAGTTCGGTGCACGCGGGCGTAGACCGAGAGATGTGAGAAGAGCCCAGACATCTTTTTATGTGCTGCTCAAGCAATGTTCCATTTCGATTTCCCAGCGAGAAAATGAGAAACTCTCTTGAAGTATAGGGCCTAGGGGAATGTCTTTTGGTGCGATTTAAAAACGGATACGAGATCACTTTGTCAGTAGCTACGAACTCATTGTCAGTAGCCGCGTAACTGCGCTAATTAATTATATTACACAGTGTAATTATCTAATTAGCGATAACATTTGAACAACTAGTCTGTTTGCAGATGCCCTCGGTTCTCAATTATCCTGTTTGTCAAAAATCAAATTTTTTTCTTGAGTGCTCTACTTTCGCGGGAATCTTCGGCAGCCTTTGCAGAAACACCCGGCATATTACGCTGTGCAATGATAATACCTGTGTTCACCTATGGTACCTTCGGTAGTGCTGCTAAAGACTTGTGACAAGGTGTGCAGACGTTCAGTCGGCTTCGAAAATATTTTTGCTGTTGCCAAGTAAGGAACGCGGTGTAGTTTCGTGTCCAGATAGAAAAGCGCCTCAGTAAGATATTTACTGATTGTTCGCGACCTGAATATGTCAGTCACTTTGGACGAGAAATTATATTTGCGACTACAACGAGACCGAATGACGCGTTCGCCATTTCTAAGCCCACCTGGCCTAGTTAGAGACAGTGTTTTGGAGCGGGCTAGTTGATATTCCATTGCAAACATCACGTACGGCGCGTACATATACAGAGGGACCAAAACAACGATGTACGCGCTGTAAGAGATGTTTGCACTAGCCAGAGACAGTGCACACCCGTTCCTAGCATTGCGCAGGTTTGTGGCAGTGGGAGATGGTTAGTACCAATCACAAGAACCAATCACAGGGGCACAGGTATGCTCTCGCCCGATTGGCAAAAGTGTAACAGCAGCATCTTCGTGAGTCGGATTGCGTCTCCACTTCTGTTCCTGGGCCCTAGAAAGACGCTAGTCTGTATTTGTCCTCATACGCCAAGAGAAGCATTCTCTGCGAGTACAAGGTGGGTCTAATGGCGATAGCAAAAGTGATTACAAAATGGCACCATTGGGTCAGCGAACGGTAATGTAAGATGAAAACAGGTATTTACCGAAACGAACGCATGATGGCGTGCGTTTTTACCGTAAGAACCTCAAAGATATTTCACGTACCTCTGCGTTGTTCTCGTTCAAATTTCGGAACAATGCGGCATTGCCAGCCTAACATATTTCAGCGTGCTAGTTAGCGCTGTTACTTGCGCGGCGTGGCAACCCAGTTGAAAATGACAACAGAGGTTGTGTTCAGTACTACAGAAATTTCTGTTGTACATCAGGATTTTTCTGTAGTAACTACAGATTCCTGATGGAGCGACAGACTTTTCTGATGTACAACAGACATTTGCTATTGCTACTACAGAAGTACAGTCTGTTGTATGCCTGTTGTTACAACAGAAAGCTGAAGCTCTACAACAGGTTTTTGTAGTACTACAGAAAAATTTGTCATCACTACAGGCACCCTGTTGTCCCAACAGAAATGTTCCTGAAGTAACCCGAAAAACTTCTGTAGTGCTACAGAGAGCTGTTGAAATACTACAGAAACCTATTGTGGCAACAGGCCCCCAATTGTCACAACAGAAGTGTTCCTGAAGTAATGCGACCAACTTCTGTTGTACTACAGAAAAATGTTGTTGTACGACAGAAACCTATCATTGCAACAGGCCCCCAGTTGTCATGACAGAAGTGTTCCTGAAGTAATGGACAAACTTCTGTTGTACTACAGAGAACTGTTCCACAATGGAAACCTATCGCCGCAGCATGTACCCAATGATGACAACAGAAGTGCACTGAAATTGTGTGATGCGACAAGCTTCTGTAGTGCCCGGTTGAAAAAGACAAAATGAATTCCTGTCGCAACTACAGAAATTCTGTTGTACGACAGAAGTTGTTGACATTTCTTAATTGGGAGACATTTCTGACGTTACGACAGAAATTCTGATTTCGCAACAGAAGCATTCTGTCGCGACAACAAGAGCTCTGAAGTCGGAACAACAGCTTTATATCCTGACAGCGATTCCGACATTACGACACCAATTCTGTCGTCGCAGCAGAAACATTCGGTCGCGACGGCCAAGAGTTCCGAAGTCGCAACAGAAGCGCTTTCCGTCGCGGTCCTTTAAAATTGTATGTTTTCGCATCGGTGGTGTACACTGTACTTTTCTCTTGCGCGGTATTCAATCGCGCTTCTCTGAAGCCGGCAATGCTGATGGCACCGACACCGGTATTAAAGTCGACGTGGCGAATAGTTATAATTGTGCCGTGACGACGCGGCACCAGCAACGCCCTACCGGCCTCCTCAAAATCGGCCGCTGATCAAAATCATACCATCTGCGGGAATGGCTGCGTATCCGTTTTTTTTTTTTTTTGGTAAGATGTGGCACACAGGCCTGTGGACTTACATGTGCTGTTTCACTGACACATTAGTTAATTTCCCAGGAATATTTCACAAGCTTATGCGAAGCGGAAAAGAAGATTTGGGTTGTTCCACAAAGTTGCGTGAAAAGCTGTCTCGCTCGGGTCGCATTAATCTGGTACAGTGCTGCCGTGAGAAGCCAGTATGCTGTCAGAAAGAACTCTCATCCACGAATGTTTATGTAGCTATTTTGCATTGAACACACGAATTATATGCGCGCTCAAAAGTGTAAAGAACGAGAGACAACTGTCGAAACTAGCAGTAATAACCCTAAAAGTCAACGTTGTCTATTTCTGAATTCCTTATTTAATATGGATATCGTACATCAAAATCGATGTTCTAGCACTGCATGATGTACCTGTTGATGGTACGAACACTCTTGCTCTTCTAGAGATGCGGCACTTGACGCGGTGGAGTGATAGCGGATCTTGGCTCTCAAAATGCAAATGTAAACATCAGCGCATCAGCACGTCGTACTATTCACATGGCCAAAACGTACGCTCGAAAAGCATGTAAGAAAGAAACTTTACAAGGATTTAGTTGACGTTATGATGCCAGTGCCATTGTATCTAATGAAATACTATGGAGGCCCAGGACAAGATGTTTTAAAAAGAGTTAAAAAGATGCCAGTGAGAGCAAGCGTAAAGTCGTTCTTCTTTAAATTGCATACATCTACCCTTCCGGTCAAAACATGGATAGCCGACAAAGGAATATCTGTACCATGGACGACCAACTGTGCGCTATGTAACAAGCCGGAGACCATTGAGCACGCTTTCATTGAGTGCTGGGATGCAATTTTTTATTGGGATGTCTTGCAAAGAACTCTTAAAAAGGAACTGCCGATAACAGCACAGGGTATACGTTTCCTGCCGGTAGACAGCCATCAGGGCTTTCCGTATGACATGATAATGCTCCTCGGCCTCCATAGTCTTTGGAAGACACGGATGGCGGTAACGCACGCCGATGTGAATGCGCGCCCAGCGCGAGAAAATTTTGTTGAAAGCATTATTTTCATACGTGAGATATATCGTGTACAGGCAGATCCGCCTGACTGGTTGGGTAATCTTGATGAATTAGTGAATTTGAAGAAATTTTAGCTTGTCACGTTGGTCCAAGTAGTCCAACGTGTTTTTATGTATGTCATTTTGTGAATAAAGAAAAAAAAACAGGGGTGGTGTTTTTTTTCTTTATTCACAAAATGACATACATAAAAACACGTTGGACTACTTGGACCAACGTGACAAGCTAAAATTTCTTCAAATTCACTAATTCATCAAGATTACCCAACCAGTCAGGCGGATCTGCCTGTACACGATATATCTCACGTATGAAAATAATGCTTTCAACAAAATTTTCTCGCGCTGGGCGCGCATTCACATGAATAAAGAAAAATAAAGAATAAAGAATAAATAAAGAATAAATTGAAGTGAATAAAGAAAAAAAAACACAGGGGTGGTGAGAAGAAAAAGAGGCTTGTTCGAACGGCCACGTTTGCGATGAGCTCCGCTGGAAACAGCGCATCGGCCCTTGGCCGAGGATCACACCCACCGTCATCTACCGATTCCGGTAATTATAAAGTCGTTCTTCCTCGTCTACCGACTGGCAACACCGTCCTCAATTCAGTTTTCCTGCATGCTGACCTGGCAGGGCGGCCGTATCGGGCCCCGGACTTTCGCGATGCTCTCCTGTCAGTGCTAAATGCAACTGACATACTCGGCGCTGGACAATACCAGATGAGCCATTTGTGGTTGGTGACATGCGTTAATAGCATCGCGAAACAGAAACTTGTCGACAAAGGCGAGTTGTTGGTGAAGGGCCTCAAGTGCCTTGTCATTGACCCTGAATGCAAGAATATCAAGATGAAGCTTCTTTGGCTTCCCCCACACCTCGAACAGAGACGGATTGTTGACGCGCTAGAGCCATATGGCACAGTGCAGTCCATCACGAGAGAAATGTGGCGGTGTGACGGCATGGAGGGCTGGCAAATGACTAACCGAGACGTGGCATTCACATTGAAAGATGGCGTTTCTGCCAGTAATCTGCCACATCTGTTGAGCATATATGGCCACCAGTGCCTTATCTTGGTACCTGGCCGACCACCACTTTGCCTCCGGTGCAACAGAGTTGGGCATATCCGGCGACAATGCCGAACACCACGCTGCAGTAACTGTCACCGCTACGGTCACCCTGCAGATGCATGCGTCGGAACCTACGCTGACAAACTTCGTGGAAATAGACCAGCCGAGGATGATGCCTTCACCGATCATCTAATGGACGTGAGCGAAGTTGTGGACGCAACTGGCGAAACACTCCCTGACACTCATCGACCAGAACAGGTTAAGCCGTCGTCGGCTGACATTAGCCTCAGCCAGAAGCCTGCGAGCGAGGATGGGTCTAAGGTGCCTGACGACGAACCATCTGTGTCATGGGCAGAATCGCCACCAGTTCAAGATCGCCCACCGTCAGTGGAATCTGGATCGATGTGCGAGGCCGCTAAGAAGCGTCCAGCGCCATCTGACAATTCATCGCCCTCGGGAAAAGAGGCTCGCGTTCCCAAGGTGTCAAAGTTGACAAAACCGCTCCGGGGAACGCCTACTCCTGCAGATGTCCCTTGTGTTAACGTGCACCATAAGGCCCATTGTGCATCACCTCATCAAGAAGCGAGTGGTGCACCTCTGGAGCAGTGTTTAGACGCTGCACCTCCATAGGTAATCATGGCGGGCGCTCTTCCCTTCCATTTTGGCACTTTAAATGTCCGTGGCTTACGCAGTAAGCGACGGCAAGTACAGCTTCTTCATTTGTTACGCAATAGAAAATTAGACATTGCTGCTATCCAAGAAACAAAGATTGAATCCGATGAAAACACAGAAGCAGCTCTATCTCCATTCCTATCTGACTATAATGTTTGTGTCAGCCATGCAGTCGGCGTTTCCGCAGGCTGTATGTTATTTGTTAGAAAACATTTACCATGTGATTTGCTACATTTGTTTACAGATAGGGAAGGGTGCCTAATCTGTTGCGATATGGATATCAGTGGTATGAGCTTTAGATTTGTGTGTGTTTATGCTCCGAACAAGTTACGTGAACGCGAGTGCTTCTTCTTATCTCTAGAACATCATTTCTGTACTGATCGCGCATTGGTCCTCTTTGGAGACTTTAATTGTGTATGTAACGCGCAAGATCGTACGTCACTGAAGCTGAGACATGATCCAAGTAGTGATGCATTGCAACGCCTGATGTGTGATTATCAGCTTGTGGACATTGGGGAAAATGAAAAGGCAGGATGTCGATATACGCACTTCCAGGGCACCTCGCATCCAAGGCTTGATCGAATTTACGTTTCACTTAGCGCACTACCTCTTATATATGGTTACACTGTGCACCCTATATTCTTTAGTGACCATTGCCTAGTCTCAGCATCGTTTGGCAGCCGTCGGTATCAAAGTCGGCGTATGTGCTGGGAGCTGTGGAAGTTTAATAACCAATTACTTTCGCGTGAGTGTTTCTTATATCGTGTTACTGAGCTTATAGCTCATGCATCATGCCGCAAGGACTTGCCACTATTTGCTGTGTGGGAATTATTCAAACAGGAAGTTAAAATGATAGCTATCGAGGAATCATCAATATTGGCCTTTGAAAAAAAGAATAATTACAAAACATTGTATAAACTTCTGAGTGAACTGCATGAGCTTGAATGCCTACATCCGGGTCAATATATTGATGATATTTATAAGGTCAAGGCACAGTTACAAACTTTGAACGCAGAAAAATACAGAGGTGCACTAGTGCGTGCACGAGAGCAACGTTTCCTGGAAGAACAGCCTTGCAGTAGGGCCCTTGGTGATGAACGCCGACACGCGCTGTCGAAACAAATACTACATATAGAGTATGGTGGAATCATTGTTAATGACCCTACTCTAATAACTAAAGCGTTTTTCGAGCATTATCAAAAACTATTTCGAGACCACAAGCCATTGGATACAGATGCTGCTAAAAAATTGTATCGTTGCTGCCCCAGTTAAATCAGGATGATTACAATTACACAAATGAAAACATTGATATCAATGAGGTAACTTCATGCATCGATTCGTTAGCGAAGGGCAAGACGCCCGGCCCCGATGGCCTTACTGCCGAATTTTATCAGTGTTTTCGTTCCCTCTTATCACCATTATTACTTCAGGTGTACCGTGAGGCCTTGGAAGTAGGTTACCTAACCGCCACAATGTACGAAGGACACACCGTCCTTATAGCCAAAAGCGATGATGAGACTAAATTGCAAAAAGTTGACGGATATCGGCCTATCTGCTTATGCAATGTTGATTATAAAATTTTTGCTAAGGTATTAGCTAACCGTTTGCAAGTTGTAATAAGATCTGTGGTCGGTGATCATCAAACATGTGGCATCAGGGGCCGGTCCATTCAGACGAACATTCATGTTGCGAGATCGGTGCTCGAGTGTGTAGCTGAGGGGTTTGGACAGGTGGCAATGGTACAGCTAGATCTGGCTAAGGCGTTCGACAGGGTAAATCACTCATTCCTGTTTACTGTACTAGAGCATATAAATATCGGGTCACTGCTCCTTAGAGGCGTCAGGATATGTTATGCTAATGGTTCAACGAGGCTGATAGTGAATGGCTCTCTCTCCGATTCGATTAGGCTTGCATCATCAGTACGACAAGGATGCCCTTTGTCACCGCTCCTGTTCTGCTTGTATTTAGAACCACTTTGTATGAGCATTGTTAAAGAACAAAATTTCCAAGGGTTTAAATTACTGACTAATGAGGTTCGGGTTCTTGCGTATGCAGACGATGTGGCCTTTTTTTGTACAGATAAAGAGAGTGTGATGACTGCTCTTGCAATTACAGAAGAATATTGTGCGGCTTCTGGTGCAAGCGTTAACTTTGAAAAAAGTTCAGGTTTTTGGTTTGGATTATGGGCCACAATGCCATCACATTACGCTGGCATTCAATGGAAAGAAGATCTGCGTTATTTAGGTGTGCCTCTCTCACAGTATAGAAAAAGCAACGCTCATTGGTCGCGAGAAGTTGGCAAAATTCAACGTAAAGTGAATTCATTGCGAGGGCGGAATTTGTCAATGTTCTTTCGTGCTGAAGTGTGTAACGTTTTCTTAGCTTCCCGTCTTATGTATGTGCTGCAAGTACTGCACTGCTCACGGCTTCGCCTTCAGGCACTGCATCGCGTATTTGCAACATTTATTTGGAGTTCCAGTTGTGAATCGATGCGGCGCGACAATCTGTTCCTCCCTCTTGAACGTGGTGGTCTAGGATTAGTCCACCTCTTCATCAGGCAAATTTTTTCACGCCTGTTTTTCTTTCGAGACAATGACCATCCATTTTTGCGTGAAATGTTGCAACTCCGTTTAGTTCATTATATTCCTAATATAGTAGTGTCATCAAATGCCAAAGATGTCCCGCAGGCCCCTTGGGGCTTTCTTAAGGAGGTTGTTGACACATTTCTTTTCTTGAAAGTTAGATTCAGCCTGGAGTACGTGTTCACTGCGAGTCGAAAAGCAATTTCTGCGGCACTGGTGGACTCTATTTTCCCAGATCCTTTGTATCGTGCACCTTATTTAAACCGACCTTATCAGGATGTACTTAAGCGCGTCCGAAAAATGTGTGTACCTCCTGGAGTAAAAACATTTTTCTTTAAATTACATTCGGAAACACTCCCTGTTAAAACTTGGTTGAATTCGAGGGGTTGCTTTGTGCCGTGGTCAACAAACTGTCGGCTCTGTCCACGTGCCGAAACCATAGATCACTGCTTCATAGACTGTAGGGACGCTGTATTCTTTTGGGACATTCTCCAACGGACGCTCAAAAAGGACATTGACATGACTCCATATACAATTAGGTTTCTACCGTTTAAGGTTACGGGTGGTCCTCCCTATGACATGTTCATAGTACTTGGTTTACATAGCCTATGGAGAAGTAGACTGTGTGACCGCCATGCCGAAAGCCCGCGATCTACAAAGTCCTTCTTTCGGGAAAGTGCTGCTTACGTAAGAAGTGTCTACGCTGCGCAGGAACCTCCGCCCGACTGGATGCACTTGTTGGATGCATGTGTGTCTTTGCCTGAGTTTTAAGTGTGTAGTGGTGTCCACTTTGTACTACAACTTCAGTTTTCTTTTCCATGTAATAAAAAAAAAACAGGGGTGGTGCAGTGGTAAGATGCCGGGCTCGGAATCGTGGGGTCGCATGTTCAAATCCTAGGCGGAGACGTTTTATTTTTTTTATTTTTATGTTTTTTTTGTACTAACAAATTTACATAACCTTACGGACGTCTCTGTCAATTTTTAATTAAATATTGATCAAGAACTACAGAACTTTCTACTACAGGACGTCACACTACAGACAACAGAACTACAGACAACAGAACTACAGGCAACAGAACTACAGGCAACAGAACTACAGAAACAACGTCCCAAAATACGACAGACTGTTAAAATTTCCTGTTGTGTTTTTCAACTGGGAAGAAAGAAAGAAAAGAAATAAAAACGCAATGACGTTATCTTCCTTTGCGTACGCCCGCCATAGGTGGAGTCCTAATAATGGCGGCCATGATGTCACCGTTCGGTTTCGGCTCCTGTAGTATAGGGCAAAGCATCGCGTTCGAGATCGGTTTTCCAGTTGTACGTGTCATGTGGACACGGCGACATGCGCGGACAAAGGAAACTTCGCTGGAATTTTTTATTTTTGACGAACAAGCGAATAACGAAACCGAGTGGTATATTGGACAATCGGTACCATAACATGATATCTAGCTGCAAAACGTGAGGTAGGACGAAGCACTAGAAAACGTGAAATTTCGTTTTTGATGTCCTTAAGATGAAAACGCTGGTAACATTACACGTTCATCTTGTGCACGATGCGAATGCAGTTTAATGATAAAGACGGGCGTAATAACTATACAATACCCGCTTACGTTGGCGGCCTATATAACAGAAGAAGCTGATTGTATGCCTGTGTTCGAGTTCCTCCTAAGGTATGCCGCAGCAGCACGATAACTATATTGATAAGTCACGGCAGCAAACTGCAAAAAACGAGTCTTCCCAATAGCCGCGCGGGAACCTCGGCAGCTAGTTGGTATATGACGCGATTACTCATTGCTGGGCTCGTTGGTTCGTATTGTACTGTTGAAAATTAATATTCGCAGAATCAAGACAAATACCAAGGCTGAAACATGTAAACAGAGTTTGTCCCATTCACCCGTTCGTGCCTCGGCTATCTATTTCCCTGCGCGATCAATTATGTCTTTGTGAGTACGCTATGGCGTGTCTTCACGGTGTACTCGAACAAGTAACTGCCCTCATATAACAGACCTTGCGCGAAGTGTCTGGAAGTACGTTCGCGTTAAGGTATCGTTATCCCTGTGTATGTCACCTGAGAAGAGAGAGATCGACAAAGAGAGGAAATCCTGCCTTGTAAATCACCCTCTCTCTATCCCACGCTAACACGAAACGTACCGACACCTTGAGAAAGGTTTATGCCATTTGAGCACCACAACTTACGAGTAAACTATCAAGATAAGCCAAACCGTTTTAACAGAGGGATGGATTCTTGAGTGCGGAGTGAATAAGAGCATGGAGGTAAAAGGAAGAATATACGGTGACTCTTATTTCCGCGATCAGTAATACCAACTTACACAAAGTCTGCTTCCGTAGCACCTTGCTGTCTTTTCTTTTTTTTTGGGGGGGGGGGGGGGGGTGTTAATAATTTAAGCTCTCCGTCTCTAAGTCGAATGGCCAGATACAAAATACGATGAAAGAAAATGAAAAAGGTGGATGCGGTCATAACAACTTAGTCTGTATTACAGGCACGGCAAAAAGGATTGCCTGCGACACCGACGCTGCTGCTTCGAACTGCAATTTTGGTCACGTTTGCTGGTAAGAATATGGTCCCTTGGCTCCATATACACAAATCATATTCCCCGTAGCCGAAGATATAGTGTTGGCGTCCGGTGTTCTTTAGTGCTTGTACAAAGTTGACTACGCGCTATCCTCGATATTCCAAACCTTAGCATCGCAGGTGGCGAGGAGTATTCATTCTCCTATAACGGCGCTGTCAGTATAGTCTTGGCTTGCGTCAACATGACGTCATGCGTCAGGTAGACAGCGCACGGAATGTGAGTGATATTGAGATATGATACTTTAAAAAAAACTTCATTTGTTCCAACGCGCAGTGAGCCGAATATTACTGAGTTGATGGCGTGCGAAAAACTTTCAAATCTTCTGCGCAAAAGGCAACGGTAAAAAAAAAAAGAAATTCCAGATTTTCTGACAAATAGGCAACGCTGAAGACCAACACGTAACACGGAATAGAAATGAGGCCGTCTAAACTCTTACTATAGCCCTTTGTCAACTTTATCAAAGAACACTGCCAGTAGTGTTCTGCTTGATTTGTGCCTATATTCTTTTTAGGTGGTCATTGAACTAATGAGGAAATAATATAAATGAAATGTATTGCCTTTGTAAAGCAAAACAAGCTGCAAATTTTAGTGCTGTAGGGATGCAGGGGCATGGCGACGAATGCTAGAAATATGAAATATGAGTCAAACGCTGCTTGTTTTTATTTGAAGCATTCTATTTTGGAATCAGATATCCGATAACTTCGTTTACGATCGACTATACGCAGCTACGAAGATTATCAAAACTTCGTATACTTATGGCAAAAGTTTTCTGCACGCGGCCCTCGATCTGCTTCAAAAGCGTTGTTGCCTTGCGTTTGAGTTCTTACCAATTTACAAAGTGATCTAGGGGACAATATTGCATTGCGTTTATGGTAGTAAAAAAAAGAAAACATTTGGACCACCTTTTTTAGGCTAACTTATTTATTTGCTTACGTCCAGGAGTGAGAAAACATCCGCTACTTAATCGTATTCAATCGGACCATTTTCCTATATTCTTTCGCTCCAACTCGGAAGACATTTGAAAGAATTTGAGAAAAATCTCAAACAATCTCTCTCTCGTGCATTGAGTTCAATATCCGGTAGAAACAAGACTATCGAAAGCATATGTAAAGAAAGAGAGCGAAAAGGCATATAAGACTGTTGATGTGGGTGAAACTGATGTTTGTTTGTTTATTTATTTATTTATTTATTTATTTATTTATTTAATACGCACTGCGGACACGAAGTCCATGCAGAGTGGGTAATACAATATTAGTTCACAAGAAGTACCATTTTCATGTACCACGTGCTGGAGGAACATACTCATACAGCAGTTTTTTTAATAGTGATTTCGTAATTTTCACGTCACTAGAGCCTAATTTTCACCGAAGTTATAGATATGCGTTTTGGAATTCTTTGATTCACTCTGTAAGGAGCATACTGTGATGATTCATAAACTTGTTGCCGAGGCAGAATGCTGTTGAAAGCCATTTTCTTTTACTTTTGAAATTTGAATGCACGAGTGTTTGATGTTTATTGGCGCAAGGGCCAAGTACGTTTTGAAATTTGGATGTTATAATGGCCATCAGTGAATTTAGAACGTCGAAATTCGTCCTCTGAAGAACAATGAATTTGGGTTTTATCTTTCAGACGCGACAAGTTGAAGCGAAATTGCTTTGAACAATTCTTTTGCGGGAGCATTTCCGGAATTGACTTGTATTGGCGTACAATGAGGTCAAGCATAAGGTTCGCCCTCAAGACTTTGAGCCAACGTACGTGGAACGTTGTGCAGAGACCGTCGGTCATAATCGCACGAATGACGCGTCTCAGCGAAATATGGCCAAGAAAACTGAATTCACCACGGCGTAAAAGTGCAACACAACTGATAAGCGAAATCATTACATTGCTTCGCGAGTTTCTCAATGCTCTCTTGCAATGATATATTTTTGTAAATGAAAAAAAAAGACATGGTATTTTTGTCGTTGTTAGGTGTTCTGGAAACGTAAAGGTAACACCGCAGTTTTTTTTTTTCATCGGCGATTACGCGCAAACGTACTGTTTCTTATGCGGCTGAAGACAGTCCCGTTACTTTCGCGATGTCACTGCGTTTAACAGTGAAGCACCACTACTTCATCTTCATCTCAGTGTTGACCTACTCTGCCTTAGTCAAAAATTCGGGCGTTTCAGGTTCCAAAACCATGATTTGACGATGAGGCACGGCGTAGCGGGGGGACTCCGGAAACGTGCCATATTGCAAAAAATATCTTTTCAGTTGGAGTAATGACTTCCAATATATATATATATATATATATATATATATATATATATATATATATATATATACATACATAAAGCGCGAGAAATAGACATAGCACTCTGGCGTAAACTTCGCCTACAGGCTACTCCACCCGCGTAGGAAAATCAAAGGGCAGACGAAAAAAAAAAAACAATGCAAGAAATAACCACATTCAACGCATATGTTCCAATCTCTGCGAAGCGATCGATGCCTTCGTGAAGCGGCTAATCAGATGCTATAAGGCTGTTCATTTGCCGTACTGCATTTTGCAGCATAGCAAACGTATACATGCCTGCCTGGTATAAGAGGGTAAGACGTGGAGACCGTCTGTCGCGTGCGTGAATTTGTGTGATTTTGCAAGTGCACGTTTATTTTCTTTTTTATCCTTCCCCGCCCCTCTCTTTTTTTAGGGTGACGTGTCCGGAAGTTTGCCCGCTGGACCGCAAGCTATACGGCACCGAGACGTACACATATGTAAGTATTTCCATCGCCTTTTCATGTTCATGGGTGATAATGTCTGACACATGCTGACACGTGATAATGTCTGACCCACAGCTGTAAAAGAAAAAAGAAAACAATCGCCGCACAAACAGCTCGCCTCATTTATTACGTTCTTTCTGCCCCACTTTCTACAGCGAGAGCAAAAATAACGCGATGAAGCACTTACGATTTTTCTCACAATTTATATAGCAGCACTCGTGGTATCCGCCTAAGGAATGAATTACGAAAACCTTTATTTGGAGAAGCAATAACTCTACATACGTGATGGATAACGTATCGCTATAAACGAAAAGCCCGGCATTACGATTGGGGCGGAATGCAAAAATGCGTGTACCGAATGCGTTCGTGTACCGAGTGCGTGTACCGAAATGCGTGTATTGAAAGCTTTAGCGTGTACCTTATGCATTCGGTACACGCCAAAGAACACCAGCTGGTCCAAAATAGAGCTACTGTGTATGTTACCAAAGGTAGCACATACAGTAACTTTAGTCCGAAAATGATCCGGAGCTCTACACAACGGCTTGCCTCATAACCACCTGTGTAGTTTAATTTCATTAAAACAATCACACTACATCAGTAACAATTCAAAAGAATTGCAAGCCATGGCGAAAAACTTAATTATTTGATTGGTGGTTTCTAGCATTCTGAGTCAGAGCTCAAGTCGCAAGAGACGCAGTAATGATCTCGGGAATAACATACCACCTGCTGATATTTAACGCCTATAGCAAAAGCTCCGAAACACACACGTTTCAAACCAAAATTAGCTCATAACAAAGTTCATAACAAATTAACAAAGGAAGGCAAAATAGAGCAAATAAGTGAGTACGACAGCAAATGCAAAACCATTAGCAAAGATATGAGAGAGCATTAGCATGTCCGGCATTCCTGTATACGCAATGACGTTTGCGGCTTATCCGATTAGCGAAGGCATAATGGCGAGCGGCCAGGTTGGTAGCGCCACCTGGTGATCCAGAGCTCAACCAAAAAAACACATAGCTATTATTTTAGTAATTACTTGTATTCTACTTCGCTGTAGGTGTAATTTTCTGACAGCTACGTAATGCGGGCACGTTGCCGTTTTAGATGCTACTTCAACACAAACTCTCCTAGAGCACGAACAGGTGTTTATAGGGCACAGTGGTTGCACGAAGGGTCACAAGATATCGCTACCAGCGTCCAATAAGCCGATAATACGCAAACGCCATTGCACATAGGGAAATTTAAATGTTATATTTATAGCTTTCAGGTCTGTAATGTTAAGGTTCTTTTAAATGTTTAACGCTCTAACGTTTTAGAAGCTCCCTGAAACGTCTGCCTGTAGCCTGAAGAATCCCCTCTAACCATTTAGTGCACTGTCGTCCCCGTTTTATATTACCTTCAATTTTAGCGAGTGATACTTCCCGTTTCATTAAACCAGTAGCTTACATGAGTTGACCAAATAAACTTGCATGACTTTTGCTCCGAAGGAACATTTTGCCTTAATCTCACTTAGGAACCGAAAGACTGCTTCGTTTGGCAGTCCGCGGAATCCTGAAGCCCCAGAGCTCATATTCAAAATGAAATTCCGCTTGAACAGAATAATTCATAGTGCCAAATAAAAGCTACAACGGGTCACATGAAGGTACGATCTCCTATCGGCGTCGAAGGAAACGGGAACCGTGCAGAGCGTAAGCGCGCACCGTCCGTCATCAGCATCGGCAGGCGCGCTCATGCGGTTTGAACGCACTGCACGATGCTGCTCCCCCTTTTCGTTTCTGTTCTGGGTCTCTCTTTATTGAAAGGGAGGGAAAAAAAACGGAAGCTAAAATATCACAGTATAGGGCAAGTAATATGACCCGGTGCGGCGAAACCATATGTATTATAATGGCGTCAAATGAAACGCGATGCAAGGTTTTGTGTAGTCATCGTTACTGCACCGTCATCTTCTCTCTCTGTCTCATAAACGAGAACCAGAACAGAAACTAAAGTACCCAAGTATACCGGGAATATCATCGCGTAGGGCAGCCGAGACGGAAGTGCGCGCCTGTCAATGTTGATGACTTAACAGCGGCACGCGCTTTACCTTCAGTTAGGCGCTCCGCTGGTCACGTTTCATTTGACAGCGACAGTACCACGAGTATCGTGACAGAGGCAAGACTGTCAAACAGAACAGGCACGTGATATTACGCTCATGTATACAAGAGCGGTAGCAAATAGTAAGCCAAATATTGCTCTGAGTGATGGATCAGAACAAAGGACAGGTAAAGAATGCCTTGTTTCGAAGTAGGCGTGTACAGGAAAAAAGGCTGCACATGAAAACGCCGGTAAATGACGCCGTTCGTCACAATGTGATGCACTGGCTCTTGGACACAGGACTCAGCCATCTGCATTGCCGCAATCCACGACCTCCGACTATCTCCGTGGCACAGAACCCATCGCACAGTTGCCTTCAAACGAGACCGGGATGCAAGAAGTTACCGGGGATCGTGGCGAAACGGGGTCAAGACGTACAGGTAGGGTGGTGCGTATCGCACCACAAAGCTCCGTGAGATACTGTAATTACGCGCACACACACACCGCGTCTAGACTGCTTTATTTGCCTTTATGCACACATGACCCGACGGCCGCGCTCGCATTTCAAAGACTGTATGTGCAATATCTTGCGAACACGAGGACTCACCAGAGCGCGCGCAATCGGGAAACATGCAAAAGAAAATATGTGCATGAATTTCGTACATTTCAGTCAGGGTGGAGAATCGAGTCCGGCCTTGCGCGATGTGAGACGAGCAGGCATATCCGACGCCAACGACGGCTCGGCGGTTCTGGCTGACTAAAGGTGTGGCCTAATGCGTGCGTCACTTCCCACGTGAAGGCGCAACCAATGAGGAGGTGGCACCACGTCATGTGTATAAAATGAGTGCGTTCATGACGTTCTGAGGCCTACAAACGGCATAATGCTTTCAGATTCCTACATGTAAGCAGTCTAAAGTGTCCCGGCTGATTTTGTTTTCGTTATTGTAGGCCCCGCTCGCGTGAATACTTTTTTCCTGCCAACTGATCGCTGCGCCTTTAGGATGATGACGATCATAGTTTCCGCGTGCTATGGCACATACGCGACACAGGGATTCGACCATGAAGAGGGTGGCACAAATATCACATCATGAGGGTCAGCTCTTTGATATAATTACCACGAGTTCATGATCATATGGTTTACATAATATGATACAGCAATGAGGAATAGCCAGGGAGTGGACCGCCCATTTAAAATTCATAAGAAATAAATAAATACAAAACAATATAATACTTTAATACATTGCCAAGCAAGGGTGTGCGAAAGCACATGAGCACTAGCCAGTTTCTGCGCGCGAACGACGCCGGTAGTAAATGGAAAAATTTACATAATTTAATTACGCGCTGCACGAAAGCTTCGCCTCCTGTATATTTGAAGATGTGTGCTAGATCTGCAAATTATTTTTGTCCTTGTGCTTCGTCTAAATGCTGGTTCAAAAATATCTTAACTGTGCTGCACCAACAATCCCGAGCTTCTGCTTCATTGTACTTCCTACCACTATCGACATTTGATTGTACTATAGTATTCCTGTGCACAAATCGGGGCAGGAAAGGGGGGGGGGTTATGCTAACAGGGTAGACGATAAATACAGGAAGAGCCTATTTCTCGTTAGTGTTTCTCTCGTGACTCAACCAATTATTTTTTTAACGCAAGCAATTCTTGATCAAACCCCCACTGTGAGCGCGAGCCACACGTAGAGGAAAACCAACCAGCTAACCAACCAGTCACTCAGGCGTTTTTCGCGGGTGCATGTTGAATTAGTTTAGAACGCACGTTGCAGCTGCAAAACTGTAGCCGGTCTGTAAAGAGAATACATTCTGTAAGCACAAACTGTGAGACCACAATAAGTTCTGGCATATTGGACTTCAAATATTAGGTAGATTTAGCTTTTACGCACCCAACGTGAATAGGAACGTGAACCGTGAGGGTTAGAAAAGAACGCAAGCGGGCTATAATGGCTTTTGAGCTTTTGCCTTTACTCAAAGCCCCTTGGGTACGCTATTTCTGAAACTTTCTGCTAAAACGAATCGTTTCCCATGGTAACATAAATGACTGCTTTTATTTTTCCTATTCTTGATTCAGTTACGGGAGCCTACTACTCGCTTATAAAGGGAGCTACCGCTTTGTAAGCCAACGTATTCAAGGTGAGCCTTGAATTTCTTAAGTTTGTATGACAAGTACGGTGTCGTGTCGCTGTCAGAGCACTTATTCAAAGAAGCAACCTGTTTCTTGTATATCCCGCAAGAATTGCTGCAGCGTATCGGTGGCCCCCGTTTGGGAATGCGCACAACTGCAGTGCGTACGCAACATGGGCGTTCCCAATTTCGTTTTCCAGAGCCACTACTTGACCTGACATCGGTTCACGTGCGTTACCGTTTCGAGCAAAACGAGAAGCACGCGCAAGTATGCTTCGCGCCACCGGGACAAGTGATCGACTTCACGCACTTGGGCTGGAATACCCGCCAGTATGAAGGAACTAGTGCGTATGATGGTAAGTTCTCCATAATTTCTTAATTTGAGACTAGGCCGTTTAGGGCGGCGTTCTTTTAGTGCTTTCCTGGAAGTGAGTTTTCTGAATAAAACGTCCTGTATTTTGCGCTCAAAGTTTTGCGTGAAGGTGACGTTTGGTGCTGGGCTCTGTTTAACAGTACGATTGTTGTTTACCCTACTTAGTATGCTTCCTCGTAATTATGAAATATAAGAAACGTAAGGCCGACAGATAACGTCTAGTTGTGTTATAACAACGCTTAACTTAAGGATATACACGCTGTTCCTTGCTGATGCCTGACACGTAGCTCTTGTGTTGAGGAAAGGGTTGATAGTAGTAGCTTTTCATTTCGCTGGGGAAACGTTGTGATACTCAACTGTCCGGAACAAATATCAAGAGTTCCCTTTCATTTCGGCGGTGTCACATGAAACTTTCTCACTGCTACAAACGGTTGCGCCATCTGTTGTTACCTGGACGAACGGACTGTGCCTGATATTATGGCGGTTTCTTCGCTTCGGAAAATGATCCCAAATTACTGCCTTTGTATGTCACAGAGATATCAAAATCATGCTGAGGCAGTTTTTGGCGTCGAATTTCAGAGTGAAGTGGAAGTATGCCGCATTTCACTTGTCATTCTTCACAGTCACTTCACAGTCATGGCAAGCGTTTGAAACCATTAAAGGTGAAACGGAGCGTGCCAGGTGAAGAAAGGGTTGTTGTTGGATAATATTTATCGGTGAGGATGGCATAAGTAAATTCACGACGAACTGATATGATCTACATGTTGCTCCAAGAAGAGGTATTGTTGCACAGTTTGTTACAGCGGATTAATACGCAGACCGGGATAGGATAACCATTACGGCAGTTTTCCAACACAATTACAAACGCCCGTTTTTATGGAAGTTTGAAAGTGGGAGATGGGTATTTCACCAAGGAATAGGTATACTTTCTTGAGTCTGATATGGTGCATGGACTTTTGAGGTCAACTTCAGCCACAAAAACTACAAAGAGAATAACAACAAAAAGATCCTCGGATGTCAGTGCTCGCTACCAGGCAAACGATAGCTTTGGAAGGTGTACCTTTGCTTGCGCCGTTCGTTCCCACCGCGGCATGTTGATGAGCAGAATGGATACGGGGCGGGTGCAAAACATTGCAAGCTAAGCAGACAAGAGTTTCTTCAGATCGTTGTGATTTTGACTGTTATTCTCTAATAGTGTCTTTTTATGTGCCATAAAGCTTTCTGTACTACTATGGCAGTGCTTTGTACTTTGTCATTTCTATCACACACGCATGTATATTGTGTATAAACGTGCACTCCCGCCCCTGCTGTAATGCCCACTGGGGGCTTGTGTGCAGATGGAATGAATGAATGAATGAATGAAGCCGAAAAATAAACACATTCAAGGTCTACTGTGGCAGCGTCGGATTGTGTTTGGCACGAAATGCATGCACTTCTTAATGTGGATTTTTACCTTCTAGCCATTCTTTCTTTTGCCTGCGTCTTTCAACCGTCACGTCCTCGTACTCATCGTTGCACACGACCTCTACGCGCAGGTGTATTCGGAAAGGTCTGGCCCCCTACCGACGGAAGTGGAGCCATTTTCGGAGCCTTTGTCTGCTCGGTGCGGGGCAGCGCGCTGACATCCGCGACCTCGGTGGCCATGCAGAAGAGCTGTGCGTAAACGCGTTGAATTCATTTTTAACGAAAATCTCTCCTTATGCAGGGAACTTGGCTTGGGTTTCATAATGAGCAGCGTTGAAGCGCTCAAAGAATACGGGGATGCTCACGAGAGAAACGTGGAGCCCCTTTGTGTCGTAGCCGTTCCTGCCATTCTTTCGCTCTTCAGTTTTTTTTATTGGAGCACTGACGTCATTTCTTTGGGACTTCTCGTTTTCTTTTTCTGTTTGTAAAAATGTCCACGATCTCGAAACGCGGGAAGAAATACTGGACCCAAATGCCTTAGATAATTTGCTATCACATACATACATACATACATACATACATACATACATACATACATACATACATACATACATACATACATACATACATACATACATACATACATACATACATACATACATACATACATACATACATACATACATACATACATACATACATACATACATACATACATACATACATACATACATACATACATGCATGCATGCATGCATGCATGCATGCATAGTCAAAAAGAGTATGCCAGTATAATGATCATCCACCTCACGGTAGCATGAGGCTACAAAGAAAACCCTTACGTGCTTCCTGCATTTCCTTTGTACCAGCGTGCTGCAGTCGGGTGGGTGAAAATTCCCTTCACGAACCTTCCTACACCTTACGACCTTGCAAGCAAAGTGGTGTAAAGTTTATAAACAGGAATAACGTGCCCCAGAAAGGCTGGCCAACGTTTCGATAGGAGGACCTATCATCGTCAAAGTGCCTTTGACGAAGACAGGTCCTCCTATCAAAACGTTGGCCAGCCTTTCTGAGACATCTTATCCCTCTTTATAAGCTTTATACCAAAGTGTGATATTCTATCTGTCGGCCCTTTTCTTGATTTTTGACCTTCCAAACAAGTGATTCGCCCTAGGTCTGTTGTTGCAGCTCCGCATTGATGTCAAGTTAAACCCAAAGAATCTACGTAAAATCATGGATCAATTCAACCAAAGTAGCGTGCTCAACAAGTAATATTGGCACCAACCTGAACATTCTTATTCCGTACTTTTAGGTGCTTTTTTTTCGTGAACGTTTACTTTCTCCTCCAACCACTTCCTGTGCTTTTGCAGTTTATTTCCCGACCACTCTCAGCCAGACGATCAGCGTGAACGAAGGCGTCAATATCGGTAACGCCAACGGAGGAGGCTCGACTGATTGGTTCAAGGACGGGGATGGTGTGGCCAACCGAAAGTCAACGATCCAAATTTGGAACGCCCAACTGGGCGACGGAGGCTTGTACGCATTCAGGCAGCCGCCTGGGCCCGTGCAAGTGTCGAGAGTCATTGTGCGCGGTAAGTTCAGTGCTCCGAAGCAGGCACAGTGCTCAAGCACGCCATTGGGGGAAAATTGTGCAGCGTCACCGACAGTAAACATCCTCGCGTCTTGCACAAGTACAGCCTAGTTAGCACAGCCTCCAAACACCAGTTGAAATTTATTTCAAAACCACCCGGTTCTGGAGCCATTACTCCACTGGTTGCGTACGAGATGGAAATGTTCTCGTCACCTCCTATTTATTTTACAAAAACCGCTGCTCACAATAACAACTGGCAAAATTCAGGCGCAATACGCATGCAGCATGAAATGACATCATGAACGCAAGCCAACCGTGTGAGTTTGTACGACGAATCCCACTTCTTTCCCGCAAATGATACGCAGTTGTTCACATACTTGTGGGCTCCTTAGTAGTCTGTATCACAAGGTCATTCTCATGAGTAGCATGTGAAGGGTTTAAAGCTACTTAGTCACTCATCTTACTATTATGTATAATATGGATGTGGCAAGTAAGTTCCTAATGCGAAAAAAAAAGAAAGAAGCAAGAGGGAATAAAATATTCCAGGAGTCGCGGCGGTATAACAAAACAGCGAAAGTTGGGGAGAAGACCATGTAATATCAGTGTTACGTCACCAGAAGGCGTTCGAGGGAGGCGCTGCATGAGCGTTCGGTTGGCGTTTGCTACGATCAGGTTCGAAACGTCAGCGACTGTACACCCTGCAGTAGCGTTTGTTCGCATCGTCCGGCAAGTCCTGCGTATTGCTATATCGTGAATTAAGGAAATACAACGAGAACTGACTGCGCGATTCAGTGCAGGTTAAAAAGAAAAGCCAGGTTATGCTTCTAAACTAAAGGCAGAAGGCGTGCTCTCACACTCTGAAACATACTGCACCTCTGCGTGTATTATTGCACCCGAAAAAACGTTCAACATGTTTTGGGAGGCACTTCTTTAAAGTACCCTGTGCCCCACGCAGGTACATTATTTTCTCAGGAAAGTGGCGCGCTTACCCCACACCGTTCGTGAAAGAACAGCTCTAGGTTCTCAGCATTAGACACAGAAATCCGCCAAGCGAACAACAATTATTGCCGTGAGACACAGTTCCTTTCATAGCCTGCGACATCCTAATATTGGACAATAAAAGGTGCAGAGAAAAAGACCGCGCGCGACGCTGGTTCCGCGCTTTCTTCGATTGATCCGCTGCCTTGGCTGGTATTCACAGCTGCCGATAACTTTCGACAACTTGGCCCCGAATGATAGTGACTTTCTGGCAAACCTAATTCCAGTGAAGCGAGAATTGTGAGAAGTCGCGGAGAAATTGCGTCATATAGTAGACAATGTTTCAGCTGTCTGCATAGGGGGTGAATATTATGGGCGACGCTGAAATAAACAAAAAAAAACAAAGTCCACGCCCTCCATTTTCGCCAAGCATGTCTTCTGCTAACTTCAAGACAGAGTTTATAGTCCGCAGGTGCCGGCATTGTGGACTGGTGCAGTGGATTTCTGAAATAAGAATAGCCGTAAATGTTTCCCAGTATCTAGCTAGGTGTGTGCTGAAGGGCGGGGGGGGGGGAATTACCGTCGCAATTTGGAGTCTCTGCTCAACGCGAATAGTAAGACTGGGTATATATTTAAACGTGCACAACATGCAATCATGTATAGAAAAAAAAAGGAGTTGCGAACATCACAAAGATAAGTCGCAACATTATTTATCTAAAGAACACTTATCCTCTCCAATATTAGGAAGCTTATGATTATCACTAGTATTTCAGTTTTTCGTATCTTTAATTTCAATAGATACGTTCTTATTCGACCACAACCCCTATAACCACGGGCTTCTTGGCCATCCCGCCACAGTGTGTGAGCGCAATTACTGGAGCAACACGCAAGCAACCAAGGAGAAACAAGATGGCAATTTGCACAGTCGCAAAATGTTGCTGCCGCAGTAAATTAGTTCATAATTAACCGAACTTCTTCGTCATATTCTTCCTATTGTTGCTGCTGTTAAAATTATTATTAATAATACTACTACTACTATTTTGCTTCCAGCGTGCCCTGGTGGAAGATACGGTGACGTATGTCAAAAGATCTGCCCCCAGTGTTTACACGGAGGTGTTTGCCACGACATCACCGGCGTCTGCGTCTGCCCCCCGGGCTTTACAGGAGATCGATGTGAAGGATGTGAGTAGCACATAATTCACGCATCGGACTCCTTTCAACTTCTAGTTATGTTATCCTTGCGTCGTCGATATACGCTGACAGAGAGCATGTACCACGTGTTGTGGCAACTAGTGGATATGATCATCCAGTATAGAAAATTCGAAACAAAAATGTAATTTTTGCTTGCCAAGCTTCATGACAGTGGCGCAGGCGCGCAGAATTGTGGGATAATGGCCATTGCAATTACAAGTGAACATTATATCACTCACTATTTTTTTAATGATTTAATTTAGTGGGACCTGTTGAAAGTAGTGAAAGCACATTGACAACCTTTTTACGCCGCGATGGCCAAGAGCGGCACTGGCTAATGCTCCCAGGGCTTATTTTGTTCGCATCCGGAATGGCACAAGTAAGTGCATGGGTTGGAGTATGGGGTCGCAGTAGCTTGCAATAGTTCGTAAAGCACCATTCGCGTAACGAGAGGTACTGGATTCAAGTCCTATCTGGCCCCCATTATCTTTTTTTCCGCTTTCATTTCCCTTTTTCTGGTTGCTTCTACATCTCAGTCTAACAGACTTCTCGAAGCTTTCTCTGGCTTCACTGTCTGTCGCTTCATACGATTTTGAGCGTCTAAAGATTTAGCCCCTCGGATCACCTTAATTCTCTCCCTGAAAATTTTGCTAAACATCTTATGCCCAGTAGCACCAGTTCCGAGAAAAATGCATTGTATGTTTTTCATAGAACGCGCTGCCGTTCTAGTAAGTTGTCCGTACGGCACTTTTCCACTGGGCCAAAACAAATGTAATGTGGCAGTGTTCGAAAGATTCTCACAGCTATGCTCACGTTTGTAACGCGCAAAAGTGCAAGATCACCTGACAAACTTGCTCGCCGCTGCGCAGACAAGACGACAGTGACAGGTGCTTCTTTCTATCTTCTTTCCAAGGCAGTCCTGTGATAGACTTGACGTTAATATCCTTTCGCACCAAGTGCTGCTAAATATGCTCTAAACTATCTCAAAAGGCACCCACAATCGTAGCCCCTCGTAGCTTGTTCTATAGGTTTCCCTAAAGCTAACTTTAAGCAAACCTCACCAGACCTCAACCAAGCTTAATTGTTGTGTTCGACAAATCTTTCTCCATGTTGTGACAGCTATAACTAACCAGGTTACTTCGATATATGCAATCTCCCGTTCGTTATAAGAGAATTATTTGGCGAAATAATGGGTCAGTAAATTTCGCAGGTTTGCTATGTCAACAATTTGCTTTATCGGGGTGTACATTTGAATTCGACTGTAGTCTCTCAGCACCTGCACAGCGAATGGCTGCTATTTCGCTTTGCCTATTTCATTAAGCGTAATTGCGTGCAGAGTATCGGCTGTGCGCTACAAGATATGGCTCAGGCCACGTCTAAACGTGGATTTGCACCGTGTCAGGCAAGCAATCCACGATGAAGTGTAAACCCGCTTTGTTTAGTGGTGAAGCTATTCCATCACCTCGTACACCATCGCACAAACTTGAACAGTTTTTCGGGCATGGCGTCGGAGATCTACGACGCCACGCGCTGTTTTACGCCTAACATCTCCAAGGCCAATGCCTGCGTTGGCAATTCACCACGCGCGCTATGCATGGCGCCGGGTTTCTGCGCGTTAGACGGTTGAGCAGAAAGCCACCAAATCATCCCCTTCAAATTCCGGGCCAACTTTCAGAATGCCCTCGAATCGAAAACAAACCATGGTACTAGAGATACCAGCTTTGTGCTTTCCTTTCCGTTTACAGTTTGCAACTTGAACCACTTTGGCAAGAACTGCAGCCACAACTGCACCGAAGTTTCGGCACTGGCTGGAGGTGACCCACGTTGCCGGGGCATGCTGTTCTGCCTACCAGATCCGTATGGCTGCTCCTGCTACCCCGGGTTCCGAGGATTGGACTGCACCGAAAGTAAGCTCTTGTACTGCATTCTTCACGCAGCTTGCACGCTATGTGCCTGACTGAACATTGTTGTAAATTACGTGGTCAAGTACGTTTCGCTGTATTCCATCATTTTTTTTTGTATACTGAATGTTTGGTTGACAATTCGTGGCGATGCCTTACACAGTCACACGTGATCTTCAGAGCGTGAAAGAGGCTCTGCTTTTTGTCGTTCTCAGCTACTTCATAGAAGTGTTTTTGTGGCCAGCCTAATGCTTCCATGTTTTTTCGCCGCACTGTACCTACAAGCAGAGAACAGCAAGTTTGTTTCGAGTTGCTGGTTACTCGCTCTCAGCGTAGCATTATCCAAACTTCTAGTTAGCTAACCAGGTAGAGTGACTGTCGCGGAAAGAGAGACGTCATGTTCGATAGCCGGGCAAAAAAAAAAAAGAAAAACATGCTTGTTATGTTAACTTAGGTTTTTGCCAGAGGAATCGTTATGAGTTTCGTCTATCGCCTAGTTCCACTATAACGCAAAATTTAGCTGTCATTTTCACATCCCCACGTATTCGACATGGTCTCAACATTTTGTACTAGGCATGGCACAGATAATATTGAACTGGCAAAAATTGATGAATTCAGAAAGTTCGTGTATTTCTACTGGACGAAACGCAGAAATCAACAAATTTCAAAGTTTTGTTGAACAGGTTCTTTTTTTTATGTTTGCCGAATAAATATTTTCGTTTTGTTAGTGTCTCAATCAAACAAACAAAACCCGCAGACGCTCCATGTTAAGTTGACAGGATGACCTTTTTTTACCCCATACACACGGAACTGCTGTAACGTTTGTGTACAGTGGCGAAAGCAGTGGTTCATTGCATGCTAATGGAAAAGTGCTTTAGATTAGTGCGAACCTGCACTAAAAGATGGAGGATGTTAACTCTATAAGCCAAAGTTTAAGCAATGGCGGTGTTCATTTTTTTTAATTGTAATGATTACAATACGTGTTGAAAGCAGGTTTAAGTTTTTTTTTTTCCGGGAGCATTCAAAAGAGTAAATCTAGCCGAGCACTAGGCCTACATTGTTCCACTTGTTCTGATGCTGGAAGTTGAACAAGTGATCTTTGCTAAGTTTCCACGGTTTTGTACGTAGTCTGAAAGCTGACGAAAATAAACTGTCAATACTGTTAGTGGCAGCTGTGTGTCACTACAGAATAATGTTTTTTTCTCATCACTCTTCTTTTTCACTAATGCATTTTTCCGTTTCTTACTATTTGTAATGGTTAACCCCACAAAGCCCAAAGTATGATTCCGGCTACGCACCCTTTTGAACCCCAAGGTTCTCACTAGAGCATGGGAATTAACCCTAATGCAAAGCCCAGACAATCGTTTATTTTATTACGCTAGAGCGAGTTCTCACTTGTGGACAGCTCAGCAAACCAATAACGTATGTATTATTTACATTACTCATAAATATTTTACTCAGTCAGCACTTAATTGTTTCGTTTGTTATGAATAAATCCCTAAGACTCGAAATAAAGGGGAACACGTTATAATTAGTCTTAGACTATGCTGCTATAATATGGGACCCCTATACAAAAGGTAATATTCTGAAACTAGAGAATGTCCAAAAAAAGCCGTACAGTTCATTTATAACAACTTTCGACGTAGCTCAATCACTGAACTACAAACTCGCGCTAACCTAATCCCGTTATCCGATAGAAACCGCTCATAGCGACTAAAATTTTTATATCAATTAGTTAAGGGGCACTATAAAGTCGACGTTAGCGAATGGATTACATTTTCTTCCGTTTATTCGACACGCCAAAGACATGAACTAACAATAATACCTTTTCGTTCTCATAATGACTCTTTCAAGTATTCATTTTTTCCACGAGCAGTCAGAGACTGGAATAATCTGAGCAGCTGTATCGTTCAAGCAGACTCTTTGTCAGCTTTCGCATCCCTTCTTGATGGCTGAAATATAATTGGTTATATTATAGTGACTGTCTATATGATTTATACGTTGAGTGTGCGTCTATTTCATTTGCACATTTGATAAATGTTTTCCTTAATTTTTCTTTTATTCTTTCTTGACTGTGACCTAGGCATGTACATATATTTCGTTTGCCATTATGTTGTATTTTCTCTCATGTATTGTAACCCACTCTGCTAAAATCCCGGTGGGGATTGCAGTATCAATAAATAAATAAATAAATAAAATAAAATTTCTCCTGATGCGTAATGATGCAGGGGGTTCATGAGGTTATTTTCACCCGCTTTATTGGTGAAATATTTGGTTAACGGCCCCATTTTTGTTCATGCAGCGCTGCCTTGTAATTGTTGCGAACAGAAAGAATCTCTCGCTTTCAGCGTGCGCAGAGGGCACCTTCGGCGCAGGTTGCCAGCAGAAGCGGACGTGCCACTGCCAACATGGCGTCGGTTGCCACCCGCAGTGGGGAGTGTGTGCTGGCGGCACCTGCGAAGAGGGTTACAGAGATGCGCCGTTCTGCGAAAGAGGTTAGACGATCCAAACTTATTTTCAGTCATTTGTGGCAGAGTTTCGTTAGGCTAGGTAGAGATGCAAATAGAGAAACTAAGCAAACGGAAAGCAGTGAGAGAACGCGATAGCTCATACGCCGTAACATTAAATTAAGGTTAAAACATGTGATGTCCCTCTTGCGACCTTCACAGGGGAAGACAACGTGCGATAAAACCAAGGAAAGTGCACAGGATATTAACAGCTCTTCTTTTATCGAAATGGTGAACTTATAAGGTATAGGTCGACGAACGCGTCATGCGAAATATGTTGGTTCGGCCTGCACTGGTGCTAAGCTATTCTTGCTTTAACTTTTATTTCCCTTTCCCATTTTATCCTACCAAGACAATTAACATCCCGTGTACTTTGTTTGGCTTCACTGTCTGTTAACTTTACGTCGTTGTAGTTAACAAAAGATACAACTCAACAGTTCTCCTTCTTAGTATAGTTTTACTACAGTTATTATGTAATTCTTATTATAGTAAATATCTTCACGAATCACCCTGTATAGTGCAATGCATATTGCCTTCAGTAACGGAGGAAAGAAACGAAATAAGACAGCCCTTGACGTCACGTTTTTGAAGCCGGAAATGCCGCCATGTTGGTGTGCCACCTGCCCGTTGCGCCTCCAATCAGCTCGCCGGAGCAGATAGGCGGGAGCTTTGAACTTGCGTTGCTACGAGCCGCCGGTAGTGTGGGCTGTTGACGCGCCGCCGAACAGGGCCTGCGAAACCTCTGTAGCAGTTTTAGTGAGGCAGACGTGCTCCTGTGCGTTTCACAGGGCCTACGAAACCTCTGTAGAAGTTTTAGTGAGGCAGACGTGCTCCTGTGCGTTTCCGTGGCACGTTGAAGACAACGACGAAGACCCACGCCGTGATTATCTGAATGCGCGTGTTGCTGACTGACAAATCACACTCGCAGACCCAAAATAGAACTTTCAAGCTTACACACCATGCTCCAAAGTCAGGTTGTCTCGCGAACAGAACCTGCTGCGACAAAGTCACGCCTGGAGAAACGCCTGGAGCAGAAGCGAGACTTTTAGGAGCACGGTTGCTATGGCAACGTTGACGTTTGGGGCTCCATTCCCAGTGCTGCTTTGCGAAAAACAGCACGTGACTTCCGCCACACTTTCTCCAATATGTTCATGCTGGCCGGGCCTCTCCTATGCTTTCCTTCCTCCATGTGTTCAGTCCTTTTCAATTATTACGTTAAATAATCGTGCTGGACATGATGTCCGATTCATGCCGAACTGTACGCGAGTGCTTTAATTGTTGTTGCCGTGAGCTTTTGAGAAAGTTGATAATTTTGTTATGTAATCCATGGTGTCATCTCAGAGGGCGAAAAGCGCCCATGAAGTGCTTTTAGAATACAGCGAAATGCAATGAAAATAATTAACGCTGCATCAATATGCAAACTTACCACATGATGTTATACCTTGATCTCTTTGCTTTCGCCATCTTAACAAGACAGCGCAAAAAAGACGTGCACGAGCAAAGAAACGGCAAGCACGGTGCTTTTTGTCGTTTCATTGCTCGTCCCCATCTTTTGCGCTCTCGGTTTCTCTTAAGATGGAGCCACATCGACTCTCCCAGCTCTCAGTTTTGATGAAGTACCTTTGTTTAGGCAAAGAAGGTTTTTTTTTAGGAAATGTTTTCTTTGTCTACGTACGGACAGGTGTTCATTACTGCGTAAATACCTGATAATATGTATGTTTTGTATCTTGTGCTGCTAATATTGTACAATTATTTTTTTGTTTATTCTTTTGATATGCGTGTGCTACTAATATTGTATAAATTGCATTCTCTTGGTTGTGTAACAATGTAAATTCATTCCTGCTTGGGCCAAGCAATGGCCTGCAGTATTCTGAAATAAATAAATAAATAGTCACGGTATATGAACAAAAAAAATTCCTTTCCCACATTCCTAAAGTACTAGTAGGTAAAAAGCGCGGATTTGATAAGCGACTTGATGAAATGAGCGCTACGAATACGCGGACGAAAGAACACATGTACGACAGACAAGGCGCAGATAAGGCGACAGATAAGCGACTATGTCCATGACCTGTCTTCAGTTCTCAGGAACATACAACAGAACTACAGGCTATGTGAATGAAAAAGCCCCAACATAATAATGAACCAATAATATGCAGAGACACGATGCTACTACAAGGATGAACAATGGAACACTCAAGTTGCGTACCGAAATCTCGCCCTTAAATAACACCAAGTAGCAAACAATACCATATCTGCACTGCTTGCGGGAAAAAACGAAAGAAAGAAGAAAGAAAGGAAAGCTGGGTCGTTTGTTTTTCCAGAAATACGAGTCAGAGTGCCTGTGGCTGTGACAATTTCACCTGCTCCTAAGTGGCTCACGGTTTCGTGAATAATGAATCTTTTCGCATCATTTTATTATGACGCTAAATCGAGAAGAAACTTTCGCAGAGCCGAGGGTGCATAGATACTGGTTGCCTGCAGTACCGGACGTGGAGAAGAACCCTTTTATATTTTCCATCAATGAATTTGGTGCTCCCTCTATTGATGCTATCGATTATCCTGTTTTCCTTAGTACCGGAATCTCGTGAAATAAAACCAAATTCTACCTTGCTCATTAAACAAGCGTTGGGACCTAAATGTTTCATAACCTTTTCTTTTTAAGCACGTCCCATGTCTGTTGCATTTTGCAAAATTTAAAGACGCATGCTTTCATTAACGCCAGCGAAAGTTTCTTTTTGTCGTTGATGTTGAATGATGTCGACTTTCGTGGTCATGATGAAAATATTGATATGAACGCAATATATCTGCGGTATTCAACATTGCCAACTTTTTTCGCCATAAACAGTTCACTGTGCCACTGAGTAACCCAACGTATCTGACGCTCATTTGCTTTCATGTCCAATCGCTCTAGAGTATCCCGTACTGGCTACCTTCTACGCCAAAGTTATCGATGAAGAAAGCATCAATGTGTATTGGGAACCGTGGTCTTCTTTGAAAGGTGACAAGGGAGAAGGGGAGCCCGACGGCTACGTGATACAGTTTAAGGTATGACAAGCTTTTCTTTCTTCTTTTTTTGAGGCGTGTTATCCAAGAGGTGATAAGGTCGCATGTCCATCATCATCATCATCATCTGGTGACGCCCACAGCAGGGCAAAGGTCTCTCCCATACTTCTCCTACTACCCCGGTCATGTACTAATTCTGGCCATGTTTTCCCTGCAAACTTCTTAATCTCATCCGCCCACCCAACTTTCTGCCGCCCCCTGCTACGCTTCTTTTTCAGTGGAATCCAGTTCGTAACCCTTAATGACCATCGGTTATCTTCCCTGCTCATTCCATGTCCTGCCCATGCCCATTTCTTTTTCTTGATTTCAACGAAGATGTCATTAACTTGCGTTTGTGCCCTCACCCAATCTTCTCTTTTCTTATCCCTTAACGCTACACCCATCATTCTGCTTTCCATAGCCCGTTGCGTCATCTTCAATTTAAGTACAACCCTTTTCGTAAGCCTCCAGGTTTCTGCCCCATATGTGAGTACTGGTAACACACAGCTGTTATACACTTTCCTTTTGAGGGATAGTGGCAACCTGCTGTTCATGATTTGAGAATGCCTGCCAAACGCACCCCAGCCCATTCTTATTCTTCTGATTATTTCAGTCTCACGATCCGGATCCGCGGTCACTACCTGCCCTAAGTAGATGTATTCCCTTACCACTTCCAGTGCCGCACCACCTATCTTAAACTGCTGTTCTCTTACGAGACTGTTAAACATTACTTTAGTTTTCTGCAGATTAATTTTTAGACCCACCCTTTCGCTTTGCCTCTCCATGTCATTGAGCATGCATTGTGATTGGTCCCCAAGTTACTAAGCATGTCCATATCAATGGCTTCTAATTCACAAAGCTGAAAAGCCATAAACAAAAAGAACACAAGTGCGCCGTGTTCTACTTTACACGGACGGGGTACCCAAACAAAACAGGTGCTAGTTCTCGCGTCACGTGTGGAGTAAGGTTGCGTGGCGGGAGACAAAAACTGGCTGTGGCTTAGCTAAGGTTAAGCCCAGGATGCGAAGCATACTAGCCTTTATTTTAACGCGACAGCGTTAAGGAGCTCGTGTCGCAGAAAAGCCGGTGTCGGCTCAGGCGTGCGGCGCTTGCTCAGGCGCACATTTCTTTGTCGCGCCGAACGCTGCGTTGCTCGACGCTCACCGCGTCCGATGCGGGGCGCGTAGTCGCTGCGCCGTAGCAAAGCCACCTAGAGACAGTCTCTGTAGCACGCCGCAACCTTCGCTTCTCATTCCAACGAGTAGCTCTGTCTCCAGGAGGCATCTCACCACGTGAGTGTCTAGCAGAGGCAAGCGCAGCTGCTTATATACCGCCGTGACGCCGCGAGCGACGGCGCGAGTTGGAGCCCCGTTTCTCCTCTGTCATGACGTCACGGTGTCACGTGGTATTGATGGCGACACCGCCGCGCCTGAGGAGCTGGGTTGAGCTCTAGTAATATGCTTCGCATAAAATGTGATCAACGAATATCGGGTGGCCTTGTTAGATTCAGTGGGAAGCACATTCCTGTGACTGTCGGTAATTAGTTTGCCGTGAGCAGACCACACTGCGAGAGCCAAGTGTCCTTAAAGGGAAGAGAGAGGGACTCATCAGCTGAGAAGAAATAACTAGCTCGTATGAGGTAGAAACCTGAAGTGTTCCAGGCCTCAGGACAAGGAACTAACACTTTGGCTTCTGAGCTGTTCTTTCCCAGGCCTAGCCTAGCTCATAGGTGGTCTAGCGAGAAGCGGAGTGACACATTTTCTTGCGTCAATTTTGTTTTCCTTTATGAGGTAGTTGATGACCCTAATGTTACAGTATGTAGGCGTGTATCTTGGAGCGGGAAACAATGATCGTTTATGTGAGAATTTAAAGATGGGCGTTAAGGGCAGCGTGCCTTCGTTCAGGACGCTGGAAGCCGCTGATGTAGGCAGTGGTGACTACGCATTATTTGGATCAATTCGCTTTAATTTACAGGAAGCCGTACCGGAGTCCAAATTGAAAACATTGCAAGCATGAAACTCATTCAATTATAAGATAGGGAGGTAACTGAAAGACAATCTAAGAGATCGATTTCTACGGCACTATAAGCAATTAATGACCGATCACGACGACGGTAAGACTGGTAGTTTGTGATTGTTCGGCTCTGAGCATGCGTTGGAAAGTTGAGGCTACGGTAGCAGTTCTCTCGGCGCAATAAAGACGGAAGCTATGCGGAGCGGTAGAGCATGTGTTAAGCTTAAGGCACTTTAATTGAAAAGTTTAGGTAATGGACGATATAACAAATTTTCTTAAGCAGGCGTTCCCAGATTTGCAACTCGCCCTAACCACGATGGCTGCGTACCGGCTAGTAGCAATGTTAAAAGTGAGACATGCGTTTTGAAAGCTTGGACAGTGTTGGGAACACAAGGCAGCAATACTCAAGTCACAACCATTTATATTTAGACCTAGTAGACCGTAGCCAGAGGTCCATTCTCTTGGTTAGGTCAAAGTATGCTTACTGAAGTATCTAAAGTAACAGTTTGACTAGTTGGCACATAGTTCATTTTGATGCAGTGTGGCGAAAAAGACGAGCACCTCATGACACATCGCACTTGAAGGTTTCCCGTATCCTCTTCTTGGGGTATCAAAACTTCTACGTTAGGCGTTGTGGGATTAATGAGCGCACTATTATTACTATAAGCTGCCACTATAACGCGGAGACAGCGATACAATATTGCTGAGAAACACCAAATAAAACACTTTGGAAACGGGGGTGGTTTTATTACAAGAAGTGGTTCACACTCGAACGTCATAATCACTACTGGTTGCAAGTTTTCATGGTTGCCATTCTGTAACCTGTTCTCCTGCATGGTTCGGAGCAGACTGACACGCACCTGTGTTGAGGAATTTGTTTTGGGCTCCTCTTTGTTACAGCATGGCCTCCGAAATTCAGCCGTGCATGTATCACGATCTCGCAGGGCAAGCCTCAAGCTTTGTAGGAGCACACGGCGTCATATGAGGTCGCTACGAGAGCTGACGCTTTAGTTTACGTCTGCGGTTTCCGGGAGAATATAATACAAACAAACAAAATGACTGTGTCTTCAACGCAGGTTTGCACGGTAGGCCGTGTGAAAAAAAAATGCTGAAAAAATTTTACATTAATTTTTTTCCCTTCTATGTTCTACCTGTTTCATAGGAGCGAGAGGCCACTACGTGGAACCGCACGGATATAATCCCAGACTCCGGCAACGGTACACTGTCAGTGGATATCACAGACCTGAAGCCATACACGGGGTACGAAGTTCAGGTGTTAGTGCACGACGTCAGTGGTCACGTGCACTCGCAGACGGCGCCGACTGCCAGGGTCAGGACGCTCTGCGGAGGTGAGCACTTTTTTATTTCTTTGTCGCGTAAAATAGCTTTTCCAGGAAACCGTTTTTTATGATTCGACAGTCTGCAAATGGCAAATCCTCACCTAAGCTGACCTTGCTATTCCTGTCGTATCAAATGGTAATTGCATCTTGTTTAAACAACAGCTTTAAACAGCGCGACGGAGAAAATAGCAAAGGAACCACAGGACGGAACACGAAGCACCAAGCATCCCACACGAATACGCTGTCTTTGCATGTGCATGCGCAGCTCTCGCTTTCGACCACTCGGGGCTTTCCAACGTATGCCAAAAGCACTGCACAATGTTTTACATTCGAAAACGCTCGAGAAGGCGTTAGCAACCGGAGTCAACAGGAGTCAGTCGTAGCTCCTCCGGTTACGTTATACAACCGGAGCAACTCAACGGCGACGCCCTTTTCCTGTGCTTGGGCGCAGCAAGACCGTGAGAAGCGAGAAGTCCCATGAAGTTTCAGCCTGTTTAGCTGCACGAGACAGTGTTGGCATTGCGCTCCCTGCTGTCACACAGTCCCTGCCGAAATGGCAGCTGTCGGTTGGAGGGACTCCGAGACTGCGAGTTCAAATTGAGAGAGAGAGAGAGAGAGAATGAAGAGGAAAGGCAGGGAGGTTAACCAGATATGAGTCTCCGGTTTGCTACCCTACACTGGGGATGGGGGATAGGGGTTAGAAAGATGACAGAGAGGAAAACGCAGAAGAAGGCCGTGCAAGCGCTTTTGCGCTTCTTGCGATCTACCGGCCTGTGTGAACGACTTTAACTGGAATGCCTTTTGTGTGAGTTTAAATTGAAGTTTCGATATATTTTATGTGCTCAGAACCGGGTTCTTTTATGCGTGTAACCATTTTGTGCCTCTAAACTGTCAGTTAAGATGGTGAACTGAGAATAGTTGGATGACCACGTCATGGCCCGTTAAAGTTACTATTGGATTGAGAATAACATACATAGCCTGATACTTCGCATTTGCCAAGGGACAACACCCTATTAGTATCTACTACAGCAGCTATTTTTAACGCAAAAATACTTATAAGAAGAAAGGAAGCCATCGATAAACAGTCATTGTTGTTTATTTCTCGTAGGCCTCACCACCATCTTGCCGTTGAATGGCGACTGAATTAATAATAAGGGAACTTCAGAAGTGTACAGAATGGTTTTGTAGGAACTATTGTACATCGTAACGGCCATTTCCTGCTCTTCTTTTCAGCACCATTGTCAGCACCTCACGACTTAAAATATGAGGAACGAACGGACGGAACGGTCAAGGTCATGTGGCAAGTGAGATTTCCGTAAAGAAGTTACCATTGCTTCCCGTCTTGCATGCTTTCTTTAAACGGACACTGATCCGTTTGGGCACTTTGGTCCAAAAACAAAATTTAGTTCAAGCTCCGTTTCCAGTACATAACAGGCACCTCTTCAATTGTGTCGGAACTGGGAACGATAGTTCTGTACGATAGGGATGGTGCCTTTGACATGTATAAGCAACTTAACTGCCACATTCAACGCCACAGCAGTGTAGAAAGTGTAGAAAAACGCAGAGAAAGTGTGCTAATAAGAATCACAATTAACCATGTTACGCCCAACGTATCATGTATACCATACGCTGAGTTTGGCATACCTCAAGAGACGGAGAAAACGCTACTTGTAAGAATGCAGAGAACGTCGGCCAGAGCTAGCGTGCTCTAGCCTGGTACTCTGCACAGAAGGACGGCGAACGGGGACGTAAAGGCTGGATGAGGGATGGCGATGACATAGAAGAGTCAAACACAAGTAATGCAGGCAAGTTTCGCATTCTGATGGTTGTCAACGTAGACCAAAAAGGTCAACCAGAAAGTCATCCGCCTTCCAGTGCTTCGACGGAGTCATTAATGCAATCGAAAGTTCACAAGAAACGCGCAACGAAGAATCTTGTGTGTGGGCTTGTCTTGCGCGAGCAGCACAGATACAAAAACGTATTTAAAGCATATAAATACTTGCATCTCCGGCAAGGGCTTGCACGGCGCTTTTAACGGACGGAGTATGGTGCCCACAGAGAATCACGCGCATTGATTCTGCTATAGTATGCTAAGGCATACCTCAACATTCTGACTTAAGCATGGGAACACTAAAGCGTAGCATATGGCAGCGTGTTTTATGGTCTGAAGAGAGTTCTCCTTCTTACGGATAGTTCAGAAGAAAAATGACTAATTAGGTGGCAACTAAAATAGTTTGGTTTACTGAAATAGTATTTTGTAGTTCTCTGTTCGTGCAGATACAATCTCCGTAGTCACAAACGAAGTAGAATTTTTTTTTTCAATTTGTCCTAAAGTAGAAATAAGTTTCGGCATTGCAAAGTGTAATTGAAGGAGGGTTAAGAAATGGTGTTCCTTAAATTATGGGGTTTTTACGTGCCAAAGCCACTTTCTGATTATGAGGCATGCCGTAATGGAGGACTCCGGAAATTTTGACCTCCTGGGGTTCTTTAACGTGCACCTAAATCTAAGTACATGGGTGTTTTCGCATTTCGCCTCCATCGAAATGTGGCCGCCGTGGCCGGGATACGATCCCGCGACCTCGTGCTCAGCAGCCCAACACCAGAGCCACTGAGCAACCATGGCGGGTAATGGTGTTCCTTCAAATCTATCACAAATTAAAGTCGATTAAGCGCAATGTTTTTATTGTATTACTTGCCTCATCGTCATGTGTTTACAAGCGGGCAATCATTGCCTTTTGCCAGAAAACACGCGCAGATATTCCGGCGCTTGGTTTCTCCATTGCTGATCACCACGCTTTTGTTCAGCTTCCAGAACGCTCCGAATGGCAGTGCGACGTAGTCAGCGCCCAGGTGCAGGTCAACGATGGCGCGCCTCAACACTCCAACAGTTTCGGCTTCACGTTCTCGACGAGACATTTCACTGCGTACCGAATCCAGGTTCGCCTCATGACGATCCCGGAGAAGGCTGGCCCCTGGTCAGACCCCTTCGAGTTTACCACACGTGAAGAAGGTATGCCCACTTATTGTCTTCACAGTAATATTTGATGAGGAATGCACTGATGGCTCTTTCTGTTTTCCCCCTAATTGGAATTTTCTAAGCTTACATGGGCACCTGTTCAGACAACCCAGCTTATTTTGCAACATTCGTATTTCGACTGTCCAAAACCGAACTGTGCTTGCTTCCTGTTTTCGGTGACAAGCAAGCCTGCTGTAGTTGAAACGCCTGCTTACACCTGGTGGTCCTTTCCCATTTTCATTACTTGCATTTCGCCACCGTAACTTTGAATAGCTAGCAACAAACTCCACCCATCTCACGATCCCAGCTAATCCTTATTTTGAACATTCACACTCGCCTTACACTTAAGTATCTGCACATTCTCCCCACATCGGGCAGCATGGGCGGGGGGGGGGGGAGGGGACAGGCCAGAGTGGGCTACACAAACGCTGCCAATTTCTAAGTAGGCATCCTGACGATGAGAACTCGAAACTTTGGCGTCATGCTGAGGCTTCTTTAGTCCCGATACTTTTCTTTTAGTTGTTAACTTTTTTTATTTAAATACATACCGCGGCCTTGAGATTCCAACAATGGAAAGGTGCAATAATGCCATAAATAGGAGGAAGGCTATATACACAATACCAAGAGCAGTGAAAAAGAAAAAGATAACGTTCAAATGTTAGCCGTAAATGTGGTGAGTGTTCTGAAAGGTTCCAATTTAATATCGTGCGATGTGAAATAAAATATAAATGTTTGTCTGTTTACGATAAATATGCAGTGAAGCAACATGGCTTGAATGCGCGCTTAATGGTGTCTAGCATGTCTAGTAGGTTATGCCATCAAGTAACACGAAGGCTCAAGCTCGAAACTGTTACGTAAGAGTGAATACATGAACGCATATCAATTACCTCAAGGACGTTGCTTTCTTTCTGACGGTAAATTTAATTTGACGCTTTCCATGCACCACGTGAATCCTTGGTGGACAGCTCCTGGGGAAGTGAGCAGCCTGTCCAACGAAAGGTTGTCACCGAAGACTTACCGGCTTCACTGGCAACCACCGGCCGTAGCCAACGGCATACTGCGAGAATACCACCTGCTGATTCTCGCTCTTGGCCTGGACAGTGTCAATTGTCCCGAGAGAGAGAATCAACGCTTCTTTCCCCGCCAACGTGACATCGACGGTGTTCCACAACTTCACAGCTTCCGCGGTGTACCGCGTTTCCATACTGGCAACGACAGTTAAGGACGGCCCGTGGAAGGATTATCGGCTGATTACCAACGAAGAAGGTTTGCTGTTTCAATGATTATTTGTCGTTGCATGGAAATTTGCCCATCGACTTTCAGTGTCAACTGCTTTAAATGTATACACAGTGCACAATGTTTCCTACTCTTTCACGTAGCGAAATAAATTCAAATAAACGAGACGCCGGAGTGTGTGGGAAGAGGTAATAATTTCTACAATCATACAAAGAGATACCACAATATAGCGCTCATCACTAGACAAATGACACCGAGCGGCAGGCAGCGGCAGTTAAAGCTTGCGTCATAATGATGAGACTTGAAGAATCAAGACTTATGTACTGTGGCCACGGAGTTTCTACTTTATATTGCATTACAGTTTTGAAATCGTCAAGAATGGGTCGGGTATTGGCACACCAGGGGTCATGGAGGCATTGCGCATTCAAGGAGTAGTAAAAGCATATGCGAATGTCTTAGCAAATATTTATTTTGTTTAAAATAACGAGTCATGGCCGGTGGACAAGCGCTGCTAGATTACACTCCCTCTTCACTCGCGCAACGGGCGATGGCTGTAGCGCGTGGTCTGGCGCCAACAAATCGAGCGTGGTGCACAAGCACGGTCGTTATTTTGTTTGCCAATAGATGACGCCAAAAACGGACGCGCTTTCTTTAGCTATAGATTGATGGCACTGTAGGCAGCCGCCGCAGAGCGCAGGCCACGCGCTCGCGTGTTCCCTTTCATAAAGGACAACAGTGTACAACTATATGTTTATGCAAACAAAATAAGTTATTACCATATCATACACGAGGAGATGGTCACATTGTCCACACACATGAAGGCTCTGGCATCTAACAGCGGCACTTAAGAAGGTTTAGCTGGGGGGCTCTTATCTAAACACATGGGTTCGGAGAAAGCGTTATTTTTTTATCGGGAAACACTGCGTTAATGTTGATGAAGTTTGTTGCAATTTCAAGAATACGTCAGATTTATTGACTCAACGAAAGCTATCTTTGATTTAGTCCGTAATGTTTTATATAGAGTGTTGAATTTTGCAAACCCCCAAGAAAACCCCGAACTATGACATTTTTAATTGTGTACCTCATCAATTATACCTCATCAAGTATATTGTACCTCACCTTCATCAATTAGTAGATGACCGGGGTTGTTGGAGAAGTATGGGAGAGTCTTTTGCCCTGGAGTGGGCGTAACCAGGCTGATGGTGATGATGATGATGACCTCATCAATAAAACACGATAACACAATTCCTTAAAGGGACACTAAAGTGAAAAATGATTTCTTCTGCCTCAGTAAATTACCGTTCTGCAACACCAAAAAACACCACTCTTACAACGATAAGACGTTTGGTAAGCCAGAAAAAGCGAAAGAACGAAGGACGGGTGGCGACGCCTACTTAAGTTTCCGCACCTGGGGGCTGTGACGTCTTGGATTATGATAGCATCTTCTAGGGCCTGCGAATTATATATAGCGGTACAGATTGACTGCATTGTGTTCTAAAGGAACCAAATATTAAACATGGCAAGTTTCAGGAACCTTTATTCAGCCAACGCGGCCCAAATGCGAAAACATACTTTGGAATCCCTGACGTCACGCTGACGTACCAGCGCTGAGGTTTCGGCGCGAAATTCGAATACTGATACTTGGACCTTCATTTTCTCATCTAATAATCAAACTATTTTTTTAAATGACTGCCTGCGGGGTTCTCAAACAATGCTTTATTAGTCTAAGCTGATTTATTGTTTCGCTGTAGTGTCCCTTTAAAGGGTGTTTAAAGATATATCTAAAACTGAGGAAATTTAGGTCTCTGAAACATGCGGCTAACCTGTGAATATGGCTTTCGCGAATTCCTTGTAAGCAAGCTGGTGAATTCAGGTAGACTGAGAATGTCTGTGTCAATTGCCTCCGCTTTGGATGCTCTAAAGGATCCTGCGTTGAGGACTGCAATGTCTGATTCTGCGAACTTCATACTGAATTTTTTTAGCTTAGATATTTCAGGAAATTTTTGTAAAAAAAACTACAGGCATTAACTCGAAATTTTACTCCACAGAGCCGCTCGAAGAAAACTGTTTCTCTCAAATACAATAAACTTCATTCAAATTTATCCATCGGTTCTCTCATCAAAGCGTTTCAGCGTTTTACATATATTTTAATAGGAGAAACGGAGTTGGCCCGAGCTAAAGCTTCCTTTTCAACAAAAATCTGGGTTTTTCACGTTCGTAATATGCACCAGTCAGTAATCAGAACCGACTTGAAGAGCAGTTATGTCCGCAAGCTGTATTCATGTATCGGAATAACAAAAGTTTGCTTTTTTTTTAAGGAGTAACCTTCCAACTCTCTTGCTCACAGTCCCAGAGGGTGCTCCGCAGCGGCTCACAGTGGATCGAATAGCCAACCGGTCAGCCGTAGCGTCCTGGCAAGCTCCCGACTGCCGCAGTGTCAACGGTCCGATCACCAACTACTCGGTCCTTCTGACCTCGCCGGAGGAGTGGGCGGCGGACCAACTCTCGAGGAGACAGGCTGAGAGAACAGTCGAAATGAGCGCCCTCGTCCCGTTCACGGAATACAAGCTCAGCGTGTCCGCTGAGAACAGCGCCGGCATGGGCCCCGCTGCTAACGTCACATTCAAGACGGCACCCAGTGGTACGTCAATACGCAGGAGTACTTGCTCCAATAAAGTACACAGTGTCTTAAGCTCTCCGTAAGTGTATTAACGTTCGCGGAATCACAGGTGAGGTGTACCGTAGCAACAGTTCCTGTAGTGGCACCTTATAATGCAAAGTTTAACGAAAGTGTAAACAAAGCGCATACGGTAGTGACGTACCATATTTACTGAACTGCTGGTGTAACGCTCTGGTAGTGACGTAACCGCTAACAAGCTGTCTCTTTAGGATTTTCCTTCGACGAAAGCACTCCCGCAGCACGAACGCATTTCAAATGTATCGTGGTTGGACAATGCGTTAGTATAGATGTCGTTACCAGCTTTTCTACAGAATGCATGACTAATGAAACATAGAGCACCTTGGGGCCAAATAAATATGAGATCGTGCATGGAATCTCAATAGGTTAATGGTGCCAGCGTTCGCAAATGCCATTTATATGCATAAAATCAGATATCTTGTCGGCGTTGGGAGTCGCCCAAAGATCGGTAGGCCCCGCTTTGGGCAACTTTGGGAGCCCACGGTAAAACCACAAACATGGCAGTGCTGGGTCACTTGGCTTGGGACTATTTTGAAGCCAAAGAAGCAGAGGACAAAATTAGTGTTGAAGGCAGACTCAGGAGCACGGATGAACGGCTAACGTGCACAAGTATATGTACCTGAAAATCGTGGACACAGAATGGAGCAAGATGTCAAGAAAGTTGGCAACCAAGTACAGGATAAATAAAAGTGCAAATAGACAACCCAGAGTCGTCAAAAAGACACTGAGAGAAACAGAGACAGTGAATGGGATGCAAAGAATGGAAATAAAAAAAAACCGTGGAGATTTAACAGAATGGGAATAAAGAAATAAGTATGAAAATCTGCAGGATAACACGAAGGATGCTATTGGCTCTATTTAGGCTTGAGTTGGTTGCCTAAGCACAAAAGCAAAACGGTGCAAATGCTCACAACAAGATGAAGCATATGTAGGCTGCAAAAAAATCTGGAGACCCCTGAGCCCATACTAACGGAGCGAAGGCATTCACGCAGTGAGACCTGTAGGAATGTGCACTTTCCAGAAGTGCTTGGATTTCAAGTGGTCTGAAGCATCGACCTGTCAGTAGTCGAGATAAGCAAAATACATTAGAAATATTGGTGGAAAAAAAAGCAGGGTGGAGATTGTTGCGACCAAGTCCACTACATGCGTAGGCAATGATGCAAGGCAGATAGAGTTTCGATGAGGAAAAAAAAACATAAAGGAGATATACGCAAAACTGATAGAATGAAATGCACGTATAGCATTTCTGAACCACTCAAGCAGTCTAGTAGACTATTTGTCGCCGCCCGGGTTAAAAGAGGATGCCGATAAATCACCATCATTATCAGCATCGGTCGTGCACGGCTGCGGGATTCGGTACTTATGTCATTGATTCAATAATTCATACGTAAGTACTCGTATATCCTTGATTCAAGTACGTCGATGCTAATTGTTCGTCACTGTGTGTGCGTGGGCGCACGCGTATGCTGCGTGTGGTGTATGCTTATTTTCTTATTTTTTTATGTCAATGCTACCCATTCAAGAATCAAATTTCGTGGAATAATTTGACGGAAGCTGCGAGCATTTCTAATATCAATCAATCAATCAATCAATCAATCAATCAATCAATCAATCAATCAATCAATCAATCAATCAATCAATTGTGCTTTCGTAAGCTACATCGGATTGCGACCCGGCGGAGATCCTTCTATTGTTTGCACAATACAGCTGTCTTAGCCGGACGGCTGTCACATCGTGCTGTGGCATTCGTTATTGTTGTTTATTAACTGCACATAGATGGGAAGGTAGGCTACATTAGACCTGGCTACCCCCGTACACAGTTAAGAAATTGTAACTATCCACCTGCCTATAACTACGGACACACATATCACAGAGACACAAGCTTACAAAGTATACAAAATAAATAATATATGGAAACAAAACGAAAAAAAAAGAACCCTGGAGAAGCAACCCATATGGATGCGAGTTAAGTAATAAAAGTCAGTGCCTTCTGTTAACATAAAAATAGCGCTATACGCCTAAAACATAAATACCACTCTTTCATTATGGTCCTGACCTCAAGAACTCAATATACAAAGAGTTCAAAATCTCCAAATTATGTCAAATTCGCTTGAAGCACAGCAGTGTCACTCCTCCTCCTCTAACGAGCGTAACACGCTGCGCGAAGTGACGAATGCAGAAAGAAAGTGAGTTCATTCTACTCAATAAAATTTATAGTGACAGAGGCGTAAATAGTGAAAAGCACCCGCTGGTTATGAGCTTATTAAAGCACTGATAAGAGGCAGTGGGTGCCAGAAGCAATGGCTGACGGCTTATAACGCTCTTACAAGAGCGGGAAAAATTCGGACAGCTTTGAGAGTTTAGGGAAAATATCAAGATTAAAAAGCTAGGTGGGTTAGCGGATATTTTTGGGGAAGACGTTTTAACCATACGACGCCAAGTGGTGGAGTAAAAAGCAATCTCGCAGATCTCACCCACATATAGGAATGCTAGAAGCAAACGCTTTGTCAAGCGGGTAAATAAATGCACTGCGACTGAGCAAACCCATTCTGCAGTGTTACGTGCTATAAGGATTTCCTGCCTGCCAATGAAAACGGCAAGTCGCGGAGACTCCGACCACGTGGCCATGTAATGCCTTCTGGGTATACCTCCTTATGCAATGACAGTAGTGTGTCCAGAGTCGGCGCGACGACTAGAGGAAGCTCATTCATGAGATGGTGCAACATTAAACTGCAGATTACTGAGTGAAGACCAACCAAGCAGATGCATCAAATCCCAAACCTGAGGAAAGTATCAATAGAAATATTTGCTTTATTCAGGCAATTAATGGCGCTGCTCATGAAGTATATATGTTGATCATTTTTAAGTTTTACGGGATTAAAAAAATCGCTAGTTGCAGATGACATAATTCTTGTCCTTGAGATTGATTGTTTAATGAGGCCGACATGCACGAGAAATTGAAAAAAGCATATATTCTACTAATTAAAAATAAAATACTAAAAACTTTCTTGTTATTGATTTTGCGGCACATATTGCAGTTTACCAATTGTAGCCGGTCAATTTGCAACGTGTATTAACTTGGAATAAGTTTTCAGAATGCAGCACAAATTCCACAGTCACTGTTGTGATCCGCTTCTGGGTTCATGGTTCCGACTAGGGCGCCACACAGAGGGTTGCTTGCCTACGCCGCTGGAGCGCCTGAAACTTAGTAGCTGGCCTGCACTTGTTAAGCTTGTTAAGCGTAGCCACGCTGTGGTGCCGAGACTTGCTTGTTGGTGAGAAGAAGAGTTCATGACGTGTGAAGGAAACGAAGTCGTTTATTTTAAATATTTGCGACCCACAAAGCTCCTTGTGATGGGAGCACGCTCCATGGAGATTGGTGCACTCTACAGGCCTGAGCTCCACTTCGGGTCCGAGTAAACACGTGTCACCAGACTACTCTGCACCAAAGGTGCACCCTTCAAAACAGTCGTTTTCCCTAGGCAACTAGACGAGGGAACTTGATGACCGTGTCTCAGCCAATCAGAGGGGTTGCACTGTTTACACTACTCTGCCACTGGTCGCACCATCTTGCTGGACTCTGCCTCTGGACTCTGCCCCCGATGCGGCCTGGTTTTACTACGCCTACTCTGAGGTTCTCATTGGCGACAATGTCGTTTATATGCATGGATACACCATCAGCTCAAATTCAAACGGGAACAAGTTGAAAAGACTGGAATGCGCTGTTACGCTTCCGAGTTCACTGTTATATGTAACAGTGGACTAATTCAGACTCAAGAACGCAGATATTGAGCTAATTTATGCTTACGAATTGGATACAGAGCGAGTCCACGTCGCACTTCCTGGTAAGTACGCGGTTACTTTCTCTTTGGGTTTTAACTCATGCTGACGTTACGGATTTTTGCCAAAATTTTCGTTCCCTTCCTTCACATGTAATGTGCTCTTGTAGATGTAACCAACTGACGATAGGTGCATTCTTGCGCGCACCAATAATATTGCTTTTTCTTCGATTCTGCGCTCGAAAAATTGGTTATGCTTGGGAGTTTAAAAGTTTACGCTTAATTCAGAGACGCTTGGTTGCATTGAATAATAAACTAAAATAACCCTGCTGTTTCTCGCTATAACTGGGAAATTGGGAAGGTCTTTAGGACTTGATTCGAGAGCGTACGGGCCAGTTAATTGGCCCGAATCCTTCTCTCGTCCTTATCACCGAATTGATTTCGTCCACGCCAAGCAGTCCTGACAACTTGTGTATGAAGGACTAGCCTGAACCTGAAAATGGTCTGATTCGAAATCAACTCCTTTATTTTGAATCATTCTTGTACAAGTGAAGCAAGACGGTCCGTCGGGGTATCTCGCCGTTTTTCTGGGCCGGTCCCGGTGAAAGTGCAACCTAAAATTATGCGCCACAGCGGCAACTTGGTATGTGCGCTGCGCCCACCCGGTATGTGCCCCTGATGTGTCTAGGTATGTGCCGTTGGGTAATGAATCACTGGCTTTCAATCGTGTATTATACCATTAGAAACATTCTGTCTTACTCATTAGAAGTACGCACAGTACAGTCTATAACCTATACATAACCGTTCGCTACACGATACTTAAATTTACACGACTGTTCTCTACAAACTATGAATGCTTCGCATCTCGTACACTCTAAAAAAGGATGACGGGGAAAACGGGAGGAATGGGAGTCCTAAAAGCGTCGCTTTCATTCCTCGCGGGATTAACTGCACGAATGTACGTGCCGTGTGCAAATTTCGGAGAGTAAGTGTTTAGTCTCTGGTCGGAAAGAGAGCAGCAGGAGCACGAACGGCAACAGTTATTCCCCATGCACTCCGCTGTTTTTGACCGTGTCGTGAAGTGATGCGGTGAAAGCGGTATTGTCTATATATCGTGACTATCTTGAAGTTCGTGCACGCTCTATTGAACTACATGCGAAGCAGCACTTTGCCTCTCCGTGAGAAAATTGCATGAAATTTAAAAGCTGGAGTGTGAAGATCCATGCCCTTCGTGGGCACACCATAAGTGAGGGATACAAATTAAACTCGCAAGTCATTGATAGACTGCTAGATTTTCTTGGTCAATAGTACTTAAGTTTCTTCCATTCCAAGGATATTACCAACTTAACTGAAGGTATGTGTAGCTTAAACAAGACATGCTAAGCGACAGAGAAATTAGCCTTCGCTGTCGTCTTGGGTGCCCCCTTTGAGCTCGCTACACGTATACATCGCGTAGTGCCTCAGTTGAGATCACCCTAAGAATACTCGGGCAAACTTATTTTCGCAGTCGCTTATGGTTGCAAGTACACGCAGCGTTATACTCTCCCCGCATAGCATACACAATATGCCGAGTCGCTTTTATATTGACGCATCTGTGTTCCGACGCTTAACCTTGTCTCAATATCCTTTCCTGTCAACCAACCTGCCGTGGTGAAGTGGTTTGAGTACGTGACTCGTGAGCGGAAGGACGTGAGTTGGAATCCCACTTTCGGGCACGTAGTTTCTTCAACGCAGTATTTTTTTATGAGGGTATAAATGCCTAATTGCATTAATTCTACCTTTAGGGAGCATCGGAAAGAATGACCGTTACTCTCCTGAGAAGTATCGCAAAAGGGCAACTGTTAGCCCTCGAAGGAGTAACCGCATGGGGAGTGACAGTGCATCCCCTCGCTGTTACTCCATAAGAGGAGGAATCCTTGTGGCCGATCAGTTCCTCCCCTAAAGGAGTAACGTCAATACCCCGTTTCCTCCTTTTCTTCTTAGAGTGTAGACATCGACTACCAGTTGAGTCTTTCTTTTTTTCCATGCAGTCCCTCCACCTCCCAGTAACTTGACGGTGTACAGCGCAAGCAGCCAACACCTGGCGTTGAGCTGGAACCCGCCATATCCGCCACACGGAGTGCTAGAGCGCTACGTGGTTCACTACAAGCTTACGCGAGACTCGGTTTTCCAGGACGGCGTAAACCTGACGCCTGACCAAGCGACCTGTGTAGGCGATGCCGACGCCAGGATTGGGCAACACTGCGCGGTTCTCGGAGCACTGCTTCCCAAGATGGAATATCACGTGTTTGTAAGCATCGCATAGCATATAGCCAATAACGAAAAGAAAACTGCAGGCCAAATGAATTTTTTTTCTCCTGAGCCTAAATAAATACTATAGTGATGTTTCTAAGATATCTGACCATGTATTTCAAAGCAAATGTCGACGATAAGTTGCGTTAGAAGGCAAATCTACCCTAACTGCAAGGCACCAAGCCCCTGCTATAAAAATTAAAAAAAAAACTTAGGTAGTTATATTAGATCACGTGTTTGGTTTGCGCCGCTTCCACAAAGTGTTCGATAGTAATGACATTATCAAGAATCACTTTTCTTTACTCTGATATTTAAGTTTCATTTTACTTCTCTTTTTTTTAAAACTGAGAACATATCGTCTAAATAGGGAGTGCAATAGACAGCATGGAAACAAGCAAAAAATCATGAAACATGCAGCAGTGAAGCACAGAAAAGTGTCACTAAATTGGGTCTCGAGATCGCTTAAACGAGTGAATTCGCTTTTATTATGGAGAAAAAATAAAACTTGTAGGTGGTCATTTGGGTAAAGTACGATGTTAACATGTCCTGCCAACGGCAACGAGCAAGTCTAGTTGATAAATGCCGAAATATTAGGATTGGGTGTAGGATAGGTTGCGTAAGTAGCGTAACAAACTGAAGCCTTTTTTATTCTAAGGTTTAGAGATTGCATATCACTAACTCTTGTTATTTAAGTGGGAAAATTATTTTTTTATTTTTGCCACGTATAAGATGACCATATTTTCTCCGCATTCATCAAGGCAGTAGTCTGTTGTAAAAGTCGCAAACTAGGCAATAATATTCTTGTTAGGTTCCTACCAATTACCACAACAACGGATCTTTATTTTTTCTTTTAATGTTAGAGCAAACTTTCATAATTTCGAGAACCTGGCTTGCGGAAAGCTTATTAACAAATGTTGCTTATGTGAGCGTGCTATGATATAATGTTACAGAGTATACTCTCAAATATTCGTAGTTATACCTTCAATAAAAGGCCATAATCCTAACTTGTAGGAGGAGTAATGTAGCTCAGACCAACCCCAACTGACCAACTCCTGTAACTTCGGGTTACCGAACTGCGGGACAAAGCACATCTTCGCACTCAACAAAAATCAAGACTGCACACACGTTCCCGCTAAAGTCACCTGCGTGACCGTTCTTCTGACCTTCAACCATGCTCTCCCGACAGCCTGTTGATAGCCCCTACATTTATAATTTACCGTTCTCGTAGTGGTTAAATCCCTGATCTGTGTACGTCCAGTGCCACCCTGAGAGTAAATAAATCACCCAATTTTCCTGGCACAGCAACAGTGGAAGGTATAAGACAAAACACGCACTTTGTTTTATAACAAGGACTGTAAATTCTGATGTCGAAGTCACACTCGAGAACGATTTCCCTGTAAGGCGTGAGTTACTTCCGAGTGTCCAACAAGTTTGCTTTGTGGATTGAACTTTTTTAAAATTTCAGGTTGTCGCCAAGAACAAAGACGTCAGGACGTGGAGTGAAAGAAGCAACTTGGTAACGGCGCAGACACGAGAATCAAGTAAGCCAATCAGGAGGCGCCGAATCGCGCAAACTCCTGCGCAATCTTTACGGACTATTCTTCAACCGGTGCGCTTCTCTGGGCTTTGAAAAATGGGCTCTATGTACAGTACGGATTTTTAAAATTTTGTTTCGTGCAACCTTGATACAAAGTACTAATAGTGTAATGATGTTTGAAATTTGTTTTTGTTTTATCGTTAACATTTGTCTACCTTCTACTGAGTGTGAGTGCTTGCGCGTGTCTATTTTGATTCGTTCGTTCTTTTTTAACATAGCGCCTAAATGTGACATAAAATCATTCAAGATATGAGTATTTCATATTTTTCCATCCTATTCAGTACTTTTTAAATAAATTTCATTACTCACACCACATTAACCCATACATAAGTGAAATGTAGCAAAAAGCACGTGCTTCCATTCCAACATTTGCTTCATACCGTGGCGTGCACATATAGTTCGCTCATTTATTTGCGTCATTAATTCCTGCGATACGAAACGGTCCCCTGTAGAATACTCACAGCATGTTGTACATTTTCGTTTATTTCACTATAATGATTTACATTATTTGGAAAAGACGTAAAAAACGGACAGGCTGTGGTATGGAAGATGGGAAAAAAAGAAAAAGAAGCTGCGATTTAAAAGCAGCTTCTCTAGCAACACTTACCAGCGAAACAAGGCAACAAAGTATCGACTTATTAACAGTTCCAGTGTGCGATCAATCAAATATACTTTCTTTTCCAGCCCACATATTTTTCTTTTTTCACCAAGGGGCCAGGAATGCTCATATTGGTGCAGTTACAAGTAAAAAAATGCCTCAGCGTTTTTTTTTTAATATGGTACTAACAGCTCCAGAAAAGAAACGCTACCAAAAGGATATATCTTTTTGTTTTTGTTTTTTCTTTTATAACAGAACCTGAACTCTAATGAAACTGGTAGATCGCTGTACCCAAACTCCGTCAGCGGCTTTCAATCAATAATCAGACAGCACGAAGACACGGAAGAGCGAAGACACGGCCCATTTTTTTTTTTTCAAATATCGCACTCTTATGATGTGGCACTGCTGGCATCATAGCGACATCAGAGATTTCATGATGGTTGGCATGTATACGTGCTTCTGTATATAGAAAAAGCCATCTAAGGCTGGACGCCAGAGTGCTTGCTTACCGTAGACTGTAATGTAAGGTTCTCTTTAGAGATTCTCCAGGTACCTCAGGCTGTAACACTGCCAAGATCTAGGACGTCATGGAAAGCTAGTGGGGAAACTTCACGGTGGCACCGCCACCTGTCTTTTCTTCAAGTTAGGTTTCTGGACACACCCAAAAATACCCTCGCAATATGACTGACTTAGTTAAGAAATAGTATAAGCACCAGTACCGTATGAGTTAGTACTTGCCTGAGGTGTCCCTTTGAAGCTTTCGTGAAGAGGGCGCGCTGCCAATGATATACAGTGTATATTTTTTGACGTTATTGTTGAGCAGCAGTGTCATTTTTTCTAGAGCCCGGACCACCATCCCACGTCTCCGAAGGCGGGCGAAATGAGTCAGCAGTGATCATAACCTGGAAGGAGCCGAGCCTTCCCAACGGCATCATTCTCGGCTACAGGGTACGTTGGAATATGATTCTCAAGTGGGCTTCCAATCTAAACTACCAAGTTCCATTACGCTGCCTTGCTACGAATCAATCAACTTTTGGTCATCTACATCTGCAAAGTAGTCATTTACATATGCAGTGGTCTTACATATTCCATGCGGAGCAGCGCCATAACGAAAACAAATATGCTAAGCTAAGCAAGAGATGTGCGAATTACTGGAGTTCCCGAAGTCTACAGACCTTAGTGACCAACAATGGTGTCGATGTGCCAGTCTAGTTTAACACATGCAGTGTTTCCTCTGTCTGTTTTCTTTCTTGCCATCCCTCAACCTCCTTCCCCCTGTGCGGAGTAGTAAACCGTACGCGCCTCTAGTTAACCTTTTCTTGTTTTCTCTGGTTAGTCTTACCTTTCTCTTCTTCCTTTCTCTTCCACTTTCTTGAATACCTCGTTTTTATTCGTTAAAAGTTTCTTTTTCATGATCTCTGCTGATCCAGGTGTGGCAGAGCCAAACACTGCGACGCACAGGTCGCATTGTTTTCCTCTACCACAGAATGCACGCGTGAGAAAGCTACACTGGGCTTGCGCAAATTTGACTGCACACTTATTCTGCGAGGAGATGTTGCTTCTGGTAGGTTCTAACCTAATCAGCAAGAATCCTTGCGATCTCTGTGCGCGCACGCTAGGTTACCTTGGTGAACCGGCAGCTACAGTCTACCGAGAATAACATCTCGACTGAAGTTCCCGCGGACTACAGGCAGGCGCAGTTCATCGACCTCACCCCCGGAACCGGCTACGTTGCTCAAGTGGAAGCGAGGACAGCGGCAGGATACGGCAAACCGTTGGAAATTACCGTCCATACAAGACCTCGCCGTAAGCAAACAGTGCCTATCTCCCTTGCCGTTTGGATATTCTTTCTTTTTAGTTTATATTTAGTTTTCAAAGTGTCCCGTGAAAACAAGATTGCAGTAAGGAATACAGCCGCTACTTCGAACCGAAAGTTGGAAGTAGTGGCTGCGATAGGCATATTAGCTGAATAAAACGCGCACACCGCAACAGGCCGTTGTGGCATGCTCGTAGAACGTAAACCAAGCGAACGGGGTCGCCAGAGTTCTCGCTTCAAAAAGCTTGCCTTAAAAGCGTGTTTCAGCATTTCCGTACAGCTGTTCAGGTGCGGAATACCACAACACAGGAGTAAAGCCAGTTAAGTGGAAGCCCCCGAGGTGGGGGTATGTTCATAAAAGGGAGAAACTTTCTTCCGCATGACTGATGCACGGAGCTAGAGAGGTGAACCATTCGAGTTTTGCAGGAATCCGTACGGGTTTCAGCCTGCGACTTCGGAACGCCGGAGTCGCAGATGTGAGTAGAAGCCCTCGTGGCGCCATCTCGCGAATATGAATGGTGCTAGAGTGCAGGGAAGTACAACTGTGACGGCCATGCCGTACGTAGCCGACGGTGCACATGAAGCGTATCGCGCGCGCATGCGCACGCACACACAGAAAAGGAAAATGATTCTAAAGCCTATTTGGGCTTTAACGAAAAATTGTCGCGATATGCCTACCAACGAACATGCAGCCGTTTCTTTTTCGTTTGTTTGTTTCCCGAAATGTAAGTGCCAGAATCGCAATAATCATCGACGGCTGTTTTTCTTTTCTGTCCCTTTTGCGCAGTACCAGTCATTGGGACGAAGGTTGAACTGAAGACTGTGGACGAGAGCGCCATTACTTTGCAACTGGCACCAGCCAACGATGCGCCTGACGATATTAAGTACCGCATCGTTCCCCAAGATATAAATCGCCACCTGTCTGACACTTTAAAAAATATACGCCGTCGGAAGTGCTTTTTCGAATTGCTTGCAAGATGAGAAAGCATCAAGCTTCCTGAAAAAATTGTGATGTTTTTGTTCCACTTTCACAAGATAAAAAAAAAAAACATCAACCAGATTCCTCGCAACGCAATCACTGTTTATTTGCATGTTCTATGAAGAATAATAGGCAATATAATAATATTATAATAGCTAAATACGTGCATATTGCAAACACCAGATGACTTACTGATGAAATGTTGAAATACTGCCTCGCCAGTTTCCAGCCCGTCCGTTATTCCTGTATCAAGTTATCCTGAACTTACTCAGCTAAGCTTCCCCATAGACGATCAGGTCGAAGAAGGATGCGTGACGCACTTTCTATATTTAAAGACAATATATTTTTATTTTTTAGCGACTCTTGACAGATTACGCTAATTTAACGGCCGTTCGGCAGTAGGGAAAGAAAAGGAGACGTCACGTCGCTCGTTTCGAGAAATCCTAGACAATTTAGTCAACTTGTGGTGGTAGTACGCTCCGCATAGACTCTCAAAGTGTTGGCGAGCGTGCATGGCACAGTAGTTTTTTTTTAGAATTTGTTTTCTCCTGTCACCGTTATTATTGTTTAAGGAAAAAAAAAGACATCTTAAAGTCAAGCTTCAGACAGCTTGGTATAACTATTGTACACTGCCATAGGGATGCTTTCTCAGCCCTGTATGTATTTTTTAGTTGTTTCAGAGCGATGTTTTTCAGTTAGTTGTTCATGCGTTATTTATTCATTCACTTTTTTTCTGATGTTGTTCGCTGATATAGTAATAACCTGCCTTCTATCCTAATATCCTCAGAATCTTGGCCTATCCCCCGAAGTTAGTATGCGCCATCAGGTAACGAAAACGAAACGAAGCGAAACGAAACGAAATTAATATAACCATGTCCCCTGTGAGACCATGATGCTTTCGCAGCAAATAGGTTGAGAGCCGGAGAAATCACTGAAGTCATCTGATTACTATTTAATGTAGTTGCGCCTCAATCGCAATTACGTTTCAGCGATAAATATTTGGTAGTTTGTTACACAAACTCAAATATTTATACAGCGACCTTCTTGGAATGATGGCACCTAGAGTGGTGCACGGTGCCACTGCATACGGATGAGTTCAGTAGATTGCCACTCGGGACAAAATGATCGAGATTTTGTCTGCATCAGTATATGCTGAGATAAACGACATTCAATTATTAACGCATTGCCGCGGTGCGTGACAAGGTGTGATGAAGGTGCATGCAATGGGTAAACAATAAACCTAATTGTAAGCAGACATGGTTACATTGTGCGTGCTTTACGACTCCTTAGTTTATTTTATCTTTCTTATTGTAACCGTTAGAACGAACAATTCTTACTAATAAATCTCGCCGCTCAATATTTAAAGGATAGGAATAAATGTTAAATGATTAAGAGCATCTTTATAGCAGTGATAAATGTAGGCTATAAATAGCAGAGACGCCCTTCCCCCCACTGCCCCCTATGCCTAGGAATGTCATAACATATTTCTAGTACACCGAAATTACGCAATGCTTACTGCAAACTGCACGATTTTAACTTTTGCATAGGGCATAATTTTGACCCCCTGAGGTGCCTTAACGTGCACCTAAATCTTGATACACGAGTGAGTGTTTTTGCATTCCGCCCCATCGGAGTGCGGCTTCCACTGCTTGGGAGTCGCACCCACGACCTCGTACTCAGCCAGCGCAATTCCATAAGAACTGAGTTAGCGGCGGGTGATATTAGCATCGCGAACAAGGCGATGGACGTGTCCCTCGCGCAAACGACTACCGGCGCTCGTTGTGCACCCATTAATTGTCTTTGCCGCAGTCGGTGCAGATGTTTCTCACAGCTTCCTGTTTCGCACCCCGAAAACCCTCGCCCCGCCTTCCTAATTAATGCTTAAGTTAAGGAAGTGCATTACCGCCCTTATCCTGTGGCGCGTCATCGCACGCGAGGCAGTCAGCCACGAGGTGAAAGAATGCGACGGATGGTAGCAGCTGTTCGCTGTCTGCAACCTGCAGCTGCGTGAACGTTGCGCACATTTCCCGGCTTTTTTTTTCTCTCGAACGTCTGTTCCCGAGCTCTTGTTATTCAAATGTGCTTTTTCCTACGAGTGCGTAACCAGAGACGGAAGGAAAAAAAATGCTATGGCTGACATAAATGAATCGAGAGAAGATTGCAGAAAGGAAAAAAATAAGTAAATTGAACCGACGGACCTAGGAATCAAGGAGGGCAGAGGGAGGGAGGGTCGGGAAAAGGTGAAACAAGCAAAAGCTGACGAAATGTAAACGCAATGTACGCGGCTCACTGGTCACGGTGCAGGGCCGAATGCCGTTTGACCTGGAACCGAACGCTTCGCCCGCTTTCAGGGCGTACTACGTGCTGGTGCAACGACACGAGCAGGCGAGGAATCGCTCGAGACGCTCCGCGGATGGCCCGAAGAGCGGCGATAGCGGAGGCGGCGGCCTTCACGAGTGGACGGAAGGCACTCCGGACTACAACGAGTCCCTGGCCGCCAACCTGTCGTTCTACATGGCCGCCAAGATGACGCCCGAGGAAGTGCGAGGCGGGGGAGACTTCACGGTGGGCGACGGCCTCTACTACGGCGGATACTACAATGCGCCCCTGGTGCCCGAGTCCACTTACAGCGTCGGGCTGGCAGCCGAGGTCGACTTCGAAGGCGTGAGTTCGGTTCGGTACTCGTTCGTCGGCGCGGGAAGGTTGTGAGGGTGCTTCGAACTACGGGCGCTATACGATTCGGACATCCTTAGCACTATAAACAACGCAACTTCAGAGGAAGCTGCGAGACGCGTAAAGAGAACGAAGTAAACATTTGTTGCGAGCGAGCACTTGTGTGCGTCCTGTCCCTGTTTTTCACTTGCGCAGTTCAATGCTGAGAGTTCTGAGCTCCATCCGAAATATGTGCTTTAATAGAAACAATTGTGAAATACTCTGAACACGCATACTGTGTGAACGTATACGTACACGCTAAATGTAGCAGTAATGTCGCTGTATAGCTGTTTTCTAATCGTTGTTTTATTATCTGACCATGGTGATTACAGCTATCACATCGTAGGAAGAAAGTAGCCGGCGGCACATGCAGGCACCAACGTCGCCTTAATTACTGTCAGTAATAATGATAAAACAATGAACTTCCGTGGCACCATTCGTACTAGGCGTTTTGTCCTGACTTTTGCGAAGTGTTGTAGTGATGCTTTATATCGCTCCTCGTTGACCATGCAGGTATTACTTATTAGCTGAAGCTGCATGCTGAAATGTTTTGGACACCCTGCCGTTATTAGCGTATACTCATGCTTGAGAGTGACACAGAGAGAAGGATAAATTATGATGATGAAGTCTCCAAATTCTTTAAAGGTCTGTCGCTAATTGCCCAAAAAGCCTTGACTTGGCTCATGACGGGCACTTGAAGCGGACACTGAATGATGTGCATAAGCCAGCCTACACGGGGAAGACAAGCTGAGTAATATCAGCCATTCAGTGATGACGCTTTGAAGTAATGCTCACACAATCTCCTTGTGGCATTGTCGTGATGCCTGAGCAGGGACTATAACTGCGTGTGGATGAAATATATCGTTATACTGCGTAACAACATAGGCGATAACCGAATCTCACAGCAGCCAATATTTCAAACAGTGAAAATGACTTATACTAAGTGAAACGCAATATTACTCCGAGCGAAAACTGGGGAGCGTATGTGTAATATATACTATTGAGCGCTACTCTGCCATCTGCAAGCTTTTGCGTGCAGCCACTGTATGTAGGACTCACTAAAATTCACATAACGTAATATTAATTGACCAGAACTAGCATATAGCTGGTTAAAATAGTATGTGCTTTAGCGAGGAAGAAAAAAAAGACAAAGGCAAGAACATGTTATGCTTGGTATTATATATGTTAAAACCATGCTGCATTTTTTAAAATATCTGCAGAGCTTCTGAGTACAAGTTTTCTTTTTTCATTAGAAGACTGTGTCCTTAATTTCCGTATTACATGTGGCCTTTACTATTTGAAACACGCGAGCAAAGTCATGAAGAATCACGCATACCTAACGCGAGAAAATAGCCACGTATCGCGTATCTGATGACTGATGGCACATCATTGATACTTGAATCCTTTTTTTTCAGGATAGCAGGATTTCTTACAGACTCCTGTCTGAACCAGTCACTGGTAAGGGCTTGTTTCTTTTATTGGATTCCGATAAATTTGCAAATCGAAATGTGATCTGCATCAATCTTAGAAATCCTTTCGTTATACGCAGCATGAGTGAACTGAAAAGAAAACTGCAACTTTTTTCTGTAAAACATTCGCGCGAATCGTGACACAACCATAAACTTCTAGCATTGAATGAGTTGCCGGAAAGTTCGAATTATTTGTACATTTCTGGCTTCTTACTACACAGCCTCAGGAATATTACATTTCCTTGTTACTCAGACATAACAAAATTAGAACGAAAGACGTAGTAGTTTGTTCAGTTTCACACGTTATAACAAGTTACATTTAAACTAGAGGTAAGCGAATACTCGAAATTTTGAATATAAATCGCATAGTGTTCTATCTATTTAGTATCCAATTATTAATATTTATATTCGAGGTTGTGGAAGATTCGTTTCGATTAAAGACTGCAAGGGGCAGCAGCCGCGCTTGCAGTCTACAAGGAGAAAGACTGATGTGAATGGATCCGAGACTCGCCAGAAGCATCGTGGTACGGGAGAAGCGTTGTTGCTGCGCAAATGATCCACTTACTGAACAAACGCATGGACCAAATCACACAAGCACAATAGTTACCAGCCGCTCAGTAAAATCTCACGTTTCACCTTGTAAGCATTCCACGAATTCGCTGTCTCTATTTAGGCACAGCTATTCATCATTTGGCAAATCTCATATTGTGTCGGCTTTTTCTTTTTCGAAACGGTGCGCGCTGTGCTGCAGTACTGACCTCAGCTCCTTCAACGAGCATCCGGGACTCGCTGTTTCCTTTTTCAAGCGAAGCTTGTATTCGCTCACAAGTGGCGTTGTCGTAGTCATGCAAAAAACACAATTGCTCCCAGAGCAGCGCTGCTGCAGGAAAGGGCGGTCTGAGGAGTTGACAGGTGCGCCGGCGCCGGAGCATGAGCAATTTAGCAGGAATTCCAGCTGCATAGGCGCGTGCTCATGCCACGCGCGCAACCAATCAGAGCCGTTTCGCTTCCGCAGGGGAGGGAGAGGGCAGGAAAGGGTTGCGCGCGCTGCCGTCTGCTTCGTTTCCGTTCAATTAAGTCTCCGAAAATGGATGGGACGGCCGCGCGTTGTGCGTTCGCCGAGGAAGGGACAGCGTTCGACGTGCGGCGGCCAGAACTCGCCCTTCAGAGGGCTCGTCGTCGGCACGCCGATCCAGCCGTTAGAGCCGCTCGAGTCCGGGCAATCCGACAGCAACGAGAAGATACCGAGATGGAGGAGCCGGAGGCCGAAGCAATCCGGCACCGTTGCCTGTGGTTTACTTAAACGGGACGAAGGTCAGGTACACGGAGGACAAGCTTCGCTTACCGACATTTTTCTGTAGTGGAAGGGCTGGTCATTTTTGTGACTGTCATTGTCATGGTCCACCAGACGTGACCGTACGTTTTCTTGTTTCCTATTACCAAGCTTCTCAGTAGACCTGACATCGAGTTAACGTTATTATGTGTGTCAAGCAATGTAAACAAGCATACTGTTGTCAAAGATACTCAAAAACGCTTTTCATACCACTTTTTTAATGTAAAAATTGGGAATATTCGTATTCAATTCAATGATTCATGTTCGATTTTTTTTATTTCAGATATACGTCACTCGAACCGATGCCAAAATTTTGCTGTTCGAGCATTTCTAGAAATGTAAACACATCAGATTATCTGAATGCGCTGAATTGCTGCGGCGAACACATCAGCCCTTGAGGTAGCCAACCAACTGACTCTATTCACCGACTGAGGCGGGGAAATTTACGAGAGTTTCGGGCGGTTACTCTCCTAGAGAAAACAGTGCTCAAAGACAATAGGCGTTAGATAAAAATGTCATCCCTTATCCATTCTATTGTTCTCTGACTGTCTCGCCAACTCGCGATGCTTATACTTATTATATAGATATTTTATATTGATATTTTTCAATATCTTTGTTAATAATCTTGAACAATGTTTGCGTCATTCGCGTCTCAGTTTGCGCGCTGACGATATGACACTACCGTTAAATAGAATCAGTGCAGGATGGTGAACTATTACAGGAAGATGTGAATTATGTCGCGGAATGGTGTACTTCCAACGTTTTGCGTATTGTGCCAAGTAAGACAATTCCTGTTTCCTTTATTCGCAAAATCCCCACTTTTCTATAAGAATAATCACTTAACAAGATTGCTTTAACAGGAATGAGTTGTACGCGTGGCCTATGGTTGACACCCGACTAACTTTCGAAGAAGATGTTTCAAGCATTGTAAATGCATCCTAGAGACAGTCACGTAGGTATGATGTCAAGAATGACACGAAAAGCCTACGACTGTCCACTGTGTTGTTCTCTTCATTCTTCTGTTGTCCACTCGAAGTAAACGTTTAGTTCTGTTGTACGGAACTGCATTAACTTCACCAACGTGGCAAGAATTGAATGTGTTCAGCGAGGCTTCATTCGTATCCTGTACGGCCGATTTCTTGCACGCCGTGCATTTAATGCCTTTGAGCGTGCACTGTGCATGTTTACTATTAGACCTCTAGAAACAGGACGAACATATCGTGATTATTTATTCTTGTATAAACCTATTCACACCGACTTCTCCTGTCCGCAGTTTCTGTCGACGAAACGTTTTGCGTGGCTCGCCCAAACTTGCGTTTTCCCGGCATTTTCTTCGTGAATTCAGCTTGATTTATGATTGCGATATTATCGGCACGAAAATATCTTGCGTTGTGATCGCGAAATTTTTCGCTCTTGTGTTTGTTGTTTATCTGACTTCTGCCTTTGCTATAATTTTTTTTTCATCTTGTATCACTGTTAATTCCGGTTTTTTGTTTTGTATTCTGTTTTTTGTTCTTTGCACAACGCAAGTGCACCATTACTAAGATGTAGAGAAATCAATGAAATGAAATAAGATATTGAATCCGCTGTCAATAGACTCTAGTGTCACAAATCAGCAGCTCGTAAAGTGAGAGTGTAAGGTGACTTTTCTACCCTGAAAATTGTATAATCTTCCGCTAAAGCCTGTGAACACCTTCGGTAAATCTACAGCTGCAATTTAAGCCTGCAGAATTTTTTAGGACGAGAGCGCGATGTGCGCTGACGTGGTCAAAATAACATGAACGCTTTCCTAAGTGCTAGGTTGAAAACAGGAAAATAAACACTTGATGCAAGGATATCGCGTGCCTCAAATAGGTGGGTATAATCAGGATAAACTAATGTGCTGCTATACAGGGGGGAAGCAGAGTGCTTTCCGCTACTCATTTTCAGTTTGGAAAAATATAATAATAATAATAATAATAATAATAATAATAATAATAATAATAATAATAATAATAATAATAATAATAATAATAATACAAAGTGGCACTCCATCACACTCGAGCACTAACACATACTTGCTAGGAAAAGAGGGCAAGGTAATTAGCCAAAGTCACTGCACTATCACTCTCGGGATCAGCTACAATGCCCCAGCTCATGGGATAGTGCGACCTATAACGACTTAAAGGGATAGTGTTCTGCCGTTATTCATTCGAACATCTCAGCTGTGTGCCTTGCTCTCGCCCCCTTTCCCAGGCTTGAGGAAGAAAAAAATTATGGGATTTCACGCGCCAAAACCACGATTTGATTATGAGGCACGCCGTAGTGGGGGACTCTGGAATAATTTCGACAACCCGGGCTTCTCTAACGTGCACATGAATCTAACCACATGGGTGTTTCCGTGTTTCGCTCGAGGAAGAAACCCTTGTCTCACGAAAATATTTTGAACAGATCGTTGGCCACCTTTTGCGTGAGCTGAGTATCACTCACGCATCTGGAAAAGAAAATGAGCGCTATCCGACACGTATGCTTGATTTATCGCCCCCCCCCCCGCCCCCCTCCCTTCCATTGATGCGTCAGCAGACAGATATTCTGCATTAGCGCTCAATGCAGACATTTGCCCTGTTCTCTTTCTTTCACCGTGCAATCGCCATATACGCAATATAAATGTCGCTGACGAGCGTGTCTTATATCTGCCATATTTCACCGGTTGAAATGCGTAGAAAATTGAATGAAGCTTAGGTCGCAACCCCCCCCCCCCCCCCCCAACACGAGACCTCCATCTCTTCTTATCGTTTTCGCGAGACCAATATTTTATGCAGTGAACAAGGGGGGGGGGGGAGGGGGTGCAAAATCCGGTATGAAAGGGGCGATGTTTCAAACAGGACCAGAGCCCTGCCGGTTGAGATCGGCGCTGCTATCCAACCATGGGAACGCGCGTTCTTGCTTGTACCAGCGCGACAGTACGTCAAATTGGCCCTAGTGATTCGAACATGCGTATTCATACAGAATCTTTTAGACTTATTTACACACTATACGGCTTACTTAGTCCCACAGCTAACCACATTGACGCACAGCTTTCATTGTCGTGCATGAAATAGCAGCACTTATAAGCAAGTCAGGGATAACGGAAAGCCTACAGGGATTCCGGTTCTTTCATAACGTGTACATAACGTTCAACGACCTCATTTCAGTTCGAAAACAGGAACCACTAGGCCGTGGGTCTACGCCGACTGCAGTCATTGTCATCGTCGTGATCCTCATGGTAGTGCTCATCGTTGCCGCCTGGTACGTATTCTCAAATTTTTTTTTTTAATGCAGTGAGGATTCTGTGGGAACTTTATGCAGGGGTTCATTTTCGGGTATTCGAAACACTCCTGTCTTCCTGCCTTCCAACTTTTCTTTGTGTGTTTGTTCCGTGCTTTGCTGCAGTGAATGTTGCGTCGGTAGGCCGCTGAGATTTATTTTTCCATACAGGAAATGGCGAAAGAAAATTATAGGGAGATTGCCGCGGACGTTCCCGCACAAGCCTGCAACACCAGCAAGTGACGGTAAACTGTCTAGCGACTTTTTAATCGTGATATCAGACTAATTTTATTTCGCACGAAGAAATCCATGACTACTTAAACAGGCACATCACCTTCCTTTTTCATTATTTGAGGACGTTTTCTTAATTATACATATATTTTACAATCAATGTAAAATAAGTTACACCCCTATAAGTGAATAATGGTGTAAATTGTTCTACAAATACTACGGTTACATTCTTTTTAGGTGAAACGGTGGGAGTGATAGACCGATTCACACCCTCATTCACATTTAAAGTTGAAAATATTTTGCGATGTAGTAGGCCCTTCCCGCTATAGCGCAAAATACTCCTTTATTCTATCCACCATAACTTACTCATTTTCTGCATTGTTCAAACATGGCAACAAATGCACTTCACGCATCGGATCTCTGGCATTCTGCACTAATCCATAAATGCAGTGCAAAAATTAAATTCTGCGCTTTCGCGTGAAAAAACAAAACACAAAAAAAGACAGGGTATGATCATGTGGTACGCCTTGGGCGGAGAGAGGGGGAGTCCAGATTAATTATAAGCTCCCGGGATTCTTCAACGTTACGCCAAAATCTAAGTATTTGAGTGTTTTTGCATTTCGCCTCCAAAGAAATGCGGCAGCCGCAGCGGTGTTGCACCCACGACCTTGGGCTCAGCAGTGCGACGCCATGGCCACTAAGCTACCGAGGCGTGTACGATTCAGAATGAAGACGTTATATTACACGGCGGAAATTTACTCATCGTACACTGCTCTGAAATGCGCCGTTTGCATGCTCCGCGCGCGCATGCGCTGTAGCCTAGCGGCGAGCAGCGGAAGCGTCTAGCAATGCATCGGCGGTCATGCAGCAGTCAACGGACGTGCATATGCAATTGCGCGGGCAGCCTGCAGCACAGTGGAGGAGGATGCAAACTCGTACAGTGTCGATGCAACGCCGACGACGCGGTATTAATGCGTGAGCATTGTTTGCAGAGCTCCGCAGCCCTGTCACTCAAAGAAGTGTAATGCCTCGTATCTGCAGAAAAAAAAATGTGTTATTTGCAAAGACATTTAATCTTTACAATAGTGCAAATGTAGATGATTGGTGAGTTCGCGCGTCAAAGAACCCCTGGTGGTCCAAATTATCCAGGAGTCCCGCACTACGGCATGCCTCATAATCAGATAGTGGTTCTGGCATGCAAAAAAAAAAAAAGATGTAGCTTTTGAGCCATAAGTAACAGTCAAAACAGAAAAAAAACAAAGGGTATAGTCATATAGATGTGGGTGGAACTTGTTGCTGGACGAGTTGGCTGAAATCTAAAGAATGCGCTATATCGCTAACAGGAAAAAAGAAAAGCTTAGGAGGGCAAGTACGAAATGATAGGTCTAGCGCTCGACGTATCGTTTTTTACTTGCCCTCCTAAGTTTTTATTTTCCTGTTAGGGCAATAATGTATTCATGGAGATATGGGTATACTCATTGGTAGATGCGCATATGCTGGGAAAAGCAAGTAAGCAAAACTAAGCACACAGCGAAGTCACAGCCGAGTCAAACAATCATTACGTATTAGTAGGCAATTCTTAGAATTTCTGCCTGGAGTGGTCTGCAGTCATGGATCTGTCATAAAAAATTTTCGGCCATGTTGTCAAAAAAATAAAAACAAGACCTTAGATCGAGATTCCGATGCTAAAGGTGAAGAAGAATGTCCTAAAATTAAACAAAGGTAAATAAAATCACCTGTTTTAGTTGTGAGGCTAACAGGTATTCTAATCACTAGAAAGTTCTCGCGCGCCTGGTCTTTCGGTGTCGTTTGCGGACCACCGGGTCAGCGGAGACGTAAATGCGAGCGACCGGATTGGTGGCGCCACCTGGTGTCACAGAGCTCCACCAGACAAACAGAGCTAATATTTCACTTACTAAGCGTATTATGCTTCGCTGCTGGCGGAAATTTTCGGCAGTGGACTCAAGGACAAGTTGGCCTATTGAATGTTTCTTTCTTCGGCGAGAGCGCTAGCAGAACGTGAACACGAGCGTTGCGTACACTGGACTACTGAACGCACTAAAACCCTCTATTTTCCGTTTTTGTACAACCGCAGCGGCAAGCCTGTCAATTGTTGAAGAGAGCGACGGGCTGGAATTCGAGATGGAAGAAATCGGCAACGGCAACGGAACCGAGACCAGCTCCAAGCCGCTGCCCGTGTCTGATCTTCAGGATTACGTTCAGCGCATGCTAGCGTGCAATGGCCTCAAATCAGAGTTCATCGTGAGTCGCACGCGAGATGCCCAGCGCGTCGGCGTTTTCGCGGTTATACCTTCCTGGAACGAGTTTTGTATATTGGGTCACTTTCTTCAATTGCTTGTCCTTCGGCTGGACAAATGCGTCGCGCATCTTATAGCAAGCGCATTTTCAACCTCGTCAGATTGCTCATCGATTCGAGCGAGTCATCACTAAATGCTCGCTGTTCGTGCGCGTGCGTGTTTGCTGATTTCAGTCGATTCATTTGACATATAGATACACTCTTAAGCAAAATTACACCCGTTTGCCACACAACAATAATCGTCATCTGTCCTGTCCGCATTTCCTATCTTTAACGCTGCGAGCCCGGAACATCCAAGTGACGAACGGAATGCCGTTATCCCCATTATAGAGTATTCTCGACAGGAAAGTAGCGAGCGAAGCGTTTTCAAGGAAGGAAACCCAAGCAAGACAGATGACGATTATTGTTGTGTGGCAAATACACACCCCAAAGGGTTCACATTTGCTTAAGAGCGTACAGAAAAAGAAGAGTTGTGGAAATTCTGGCGAAGAAGGTTTGCAACATTTTCCATGTGATTTAAAGAATTACTGAACTCCAATGGCAACAAGCTGCTGTTTAGTTATGAGATTGGAAAGTATGGGGTGCAACGTCCCGAAGTAACACGCGGGCTTTGAGACGAGTGAGAACGGGGTAGGGGGACGGGTGCTGCCACCTGGTACCGCTGCCTCACATTATGCCTTTACAACGCCGCTATCTCGCAATCTTGAGCACGAAATTAAGCTTGTCTTCTTTTAGACCCTTCTCAGGAAAGATATTAATTGAAAAGTTTTGCGCCAATAAAGCAAGTAAGTGCAATGGCTGGTAGCCATTGTTATCGTAGTTTACGATGAATTAATATTTAGAGATGAGCAACAAAAATAGGTTGAACAAATGCGAAGCCTCACTCATACTGTGGCCAATCATATGGCGTCAATTGAGGTGCCCAGTTTCAAGTTAATAGTCGTGCAGCGTAACTATTGTGCGGAGATAGAGCAATATCGGGCCGACCCACGTGGCGGAGGTGAAGCAAGTATCAAGCACTCCGCCAACTTCGAAAAATAAGTTTAATGTCTTCGGTCCACATAGAACCACATAAATTCGGCGTTGTAAGAGAAACACTATATACTAGAAAGTGCACTTAATGTAGCAGGTTGGCCTTGCTGCGCTTCATTTGTTTTAAGTCCTGATTGACGGATAATGAGGGGGAAATAGTGTGGTGACGGCGACTGTGCACGTTGCCTGGGCTTCTCTGGTTATGAGCTAGGTGCCGGCGCGGCTGCAGCAGTGGTTGCGGCAGATACACGGGATCCCGGTGCCGTGATTGCGGTGGCGCTGGTGTCGGCGTAGTGTCGTGCTGTATTAAAATAATGTATAATTTCATAATGTACGCAGTTGATGTGTGCAGCCCATCTATGTAGCCTCAACAGCTTCACTGGTAATCCATCCCAACACGAATAAGTGCGGCGTCACGAATTTGTTTCTTGTTTGTATTGCACTTTATACCTGCCTTAAATTGCACAGGTGTCACAACTGTAATTTCGAAGGGCGATCAGGTGTAGATTTTTGTCTGCACTTTAGCATTCTTTGTTAAGCAAACCGCAATAATGATTTATGCGAATCAATTTCAGCGCCAGGCCAAGGGCCGCCAGTACCCAACGATAGAGGCACAGAGGACCGAGAACAAGGTCAAGAACCGCTACGGCAATTTACTGGCTTGTGAGTCCAGCAAACTTTCAACTTACAGAAAACTTACTGCAAGCCATTATCGGCATCACGATTAAAAGTACCCACTATAAGAGAAACGACTCCATCAGATATTGCTAGTTATCGTGACATGAAGGAAGCCAGCAGATTTATTTAATCTTCCCATGTACCATTATTTAAGGTGGGTCACACTTTCACAAAAGCAAGGCAAACTGAAAGCGCTTGCAGATACCTACAACTTCAGGTTGTCCACTTAAGACTAGGACTCCATGTTAACGGCTTAGGGTTCTCAATACCTTTTCAGAAATCACATCTCACCCATGCGACGGACTTTCACTTCGTTAATCACTAAATATTACTGAGAGACCAGGGAGAGCTCTCTTTGTTTACTAGTGCAAACGTGAGGAGCTCAAAACATGCGATGTGGAAACCGTGAATCTCAGTCAAGGCGTATACTGGGTACAGCGAATCATGGAAAACACTGATATAAAGTGAGCTGAATGAGATCGGTCACAAATAGACAAATGACATCGGTATGACTTTAAACCATCTGTGAGTGATCAGGTGTTCGCCTTAACCTGTGCGTCTATGACGCCTGAACTAAGTGCAGTGCATGTTTCTCCCGTCCATTAGATGACCACAGCCGTGTAAGACTCAAGCCGATACCTGGTGTATCCTTCTCAGACTATATCAATGCCAGCTACATTGACGTAAGTATTAAATACTAGGTTTAACGCCAGGGCTTTCGGTTAATTCATTTCATGTTCAGAGTTTCTTTCTTCTAGGGCTACTGCCGACCGAAGCGGTACATCGCCACTCAAGGTACATCCCAATTTCACGAACACAGGTTTTCTCTGCACGCGTTTGTATCATTTATTCAGTGAAGGCTTTGGATAAATCGTTTTCTGCTTTAGTATGGCTTAAATTGCGCAAAGCAATAAAATGTGAAGAGTAATAAAAAATAAGGTAGCTGTGGTTGCCAACGGCAACATTTGTTGCCACTACCATGCGCCTGTTGGCTATGTGTTATGTGTGTATATATATATATATATATATATATATATATATATATATATATATATATATATATATATATATATATATATATATATATATATATATATATATATATATATATATATACTCACACAGCATCTATTTCAAAAACTTCGAAGAAAACAATTATTTCAGTTTTCGTTGATGACATTCTTGCGGGAAAGAAGCGTATTTGACACTAATAACACTGAGAACGCAGTTGCACAGTCCAGCTTTGCCTTCGAAAGTTAAGCCAGACTGTGGGACACTATGGGTACGCATTTCGGAACCATTAAAAGCTTCTTCATTACAGGCCCAAAGCCGCACACCGTAGAAGACTTTTGGCGGATGGTGTGGCAGGAGAATGTGTGCAAGGTTGTCATGCTGACTGGCCTCGTGGAAAACGGCAAGGTATGAAGACTGGGCCATCTATTTGTATATATTAACGGGCGTCTGCTTGACAGCCCATGTTTTTTACGCTTCCATAGCAAGGCTGCATGACACATTACAGCTACCTTGAGGATTCTCTGACTATTTCAAAAAAGCTTCAGAAGAACTTGAGTTTGGCCTAGTTGGTATTTACTGCAAATCATACTGACCGCATATAAGACGGGTACAGAGGAAGAAAACACATAAACCGCCCGTGCTGTTTATGTGTTTTCTTCCTCTGTCCCCGTCTTATTTTCGGTCAATATGATTTGCAGTATTTCAAATAAGGTTCCTGACCTAGGCATTTAAAGAGGCATCGTTGTTTGGCTGACAGTTCAAGCCTTCTACAAATGAAGAATGCAGGAGATATTCCACCCGCTAGAAAAAAATAAATTCACGCAGAAATTCCCCTGGGCGTTGCCTAAGTATGCGTAGGCATTGGGCCACTCATCTCCATGCCGCCTTGTGTACTTATCAAAGGTACGGAACATGATCCGACCAGTATAAACGAGAGCGGTGCGGTGACACGAATTGCTGCGGACAGCAGTGTGAAGTGAATTGATGACGCAAGCAAACCACTGCAGGTGGCGGCGCCGGGTGCACTAATGACGTTCCGATCATTATAAGCCGTTATCGCTCTTCAGCGCCTTATCAATCCGCGTCGAACCATTATCAAGCGTGATCAAACGTACTCCGGCGGCGGATGCGTATAGCGCGTCGAGTGCTGATAGCTTCTTGTGTGCTGTGTGCTCGCCGCCCAGTTCGCGTTGAAGCCAGAGGCAGCGCGAAGGTCAATTTGCTCGCTGCTGCGGACCCGATGTTGAAATAGATAGTCCTATACGTGACGGGTTGCCTCGCTGGGTAGGCACAGAAATGCCTAATCATTTAAAAGATCTAATACACCTGTATTCTTTCCCTCCAAGGATTAAGAAAAAGTAATTTCCCCTGTGTTGTGATAAGGGAGTGTGATACATAAAGAACGTATGTGATACATGTCCGGTAAATTTATCTTGTTTTTAAAGTGTGTAATATGTTAATATGTGAGTTAATATGCTAACCTAAGCACGTTATTCTGTGTGGACTGGTGTGGCCCTTTGCAATAAATAAAAAAATAAGCTTCTGCAACGTCGCTCTGTGGCGTAGAGACGCGTCGTGTAGAGACGTGCTTACGCGTGACCGCGTTCACACGCACAGATGCCATTTGCAGCGATGCACACGATGGCAACTTCATATTTTTTCCCGTTGCACCAGTTATCGAGTTTCAAAACAGAAACTACGCGAGCCAGCCAGTTTCGTCGTCTCGTGTAGTTACTGTTAGCACGCTAACTGACCTCCTTTTTTTTTTTACCGTCGCCCACATTGCCGCAGACCAAGTGTGAAAAGTACTGGCCGGAGAAAACAGCCACCTACGGAGACGTGCAGGTGCACTTTATCACCGAGGAGACGTTTCCAGAGTACACCATTCACCAGCTGCACATCACTCTTGCCGACACCACGCGTGAGGTGAAGCACTTCCACCTGACGTCGTGGCCCGATCACGGAGTGCCCCTCTACCCCAACGCACTGCTGACCTTCCGGAAGAAGGTCAACCAGTACCGGACGTTCAACGAGGCGCCAGTGGTGGTACATTGCAGGCAAGCACGCCAAACCAGCCCAACAGCCCCACTATACGCGTGTTCAAAGCGGGGAAACGGCGTTCCTACGCAGTGCAAAATAATTTACACCGTTAAACGTGAATAAGGGTGTACATTATTTTACAGGTTTAGTGTGCTCGCGTTATGTGCTATCCGTTGTAGATGTTTTCGTGAGGGCAAAACTGGGGGTGTCGCATTGCCTGGACAGAGTGGCAATGGCACCTATTGGCTTACTGACGCGGATCCACGTTGTGGACGTACAAGTTGGTAAGAGCGCACGCGCATCCATTGTCTAAGATCGGAAGAGTGCGGGCAACTGCTGCGCCACTAAGGGTAACGCAGTCTAATAATGGGTGCCTTGGCCTGTGAAAGTTTGCTACAGAGAGCGCCTGAGGTGCGTGAGCATGAGATAGATATTTTGTTAGCGAGGGACTTATGTTACAGTCGCACTTTCGGCGTCGCAGCGAAGACGGTGCTTCGGTGGTTTGTGGGTCCTACATATAGTCTGGCCGTGGACCCTGTCACGCTGAATAGGCCGATTGTTGCGAGATCCCCGAAACTAGCCTGCATGTTCTTGGCCATATCTTGGGGAGAGAACCTAAGTTGGTCGATTGCTCATAAATTCTGCCACATTATAGTTCAGACGATCGCCTTCAAAACGGCAGTTATGGCGTTCTTCGTGGACGTACACAGCCATGCCCACCCTTAGGAACTACTTTACTGCGTAATCCGGCGTTACCATAAGGAATGTCCTTTGGTCAGAGCTTGGTGACTATAATTGTTTGAATAGAGGCATTGATTGTTTGTGGAGTATATTACTGTAAAATTAACGTGTACGTTGGGGCGCGCAAGGCGGCATAAAGGCTAATGGCTGTAGTGATATGGCGATGCGCGTTCATAATACGGCGCAGGGTCTGTACGCCTGCGTTATGCAATCATTTACCGCGCTGATGGTCCTACAAGAGTGCCTCGATATGACGTCTCACCTTGAGGGGCATAAAAGCCATGTGTGGCAAGCCAGCATCCTATACAAAGACAAAAATAACAGTGGCTAAGTAGCAAAGGCTTGCCTGCTCTAAAACACCAGATAGATGGTGAAAATCACTGAAGGTATTTTCTTTTCTTTTTTACTCTGGGTGCCAACAGCACTGATATCGGGCACTTATAACCTCTGCTGTGGAAGCTTTGCTGTCAGATAAGTAACCACTAAAGCGGTAGGCAAATGCAAAGCAGTGTACGAGCACAGGGCAAGGTAAAGAAAGAGATGACGCAGCGCTGGACGAATATGGTACTCTTGCTGAGAGAGACAGGTGATATTTGGCCGATGAGGTGGCAATACATATACGATTAACGGCGCACTCTGTTGGGCTTTTTAGTGGTTCAGTCCAGTGACATGTCATTTGATTCCTTTCTTGGATCCTCTGTGCCGCAGTTAAATATCTGTTTTACGCGGATACAACTGACTGAACGGCGACTATTACGTCGTTCATCTAGGACCGTAAAATTCTCACTGCTTTCGGCCTCCTCATCACTTCACACTATATTGCAACGTGTCCCGACTGAGAATCCGACGTTCAGTACGAATACCTGATAACTTGAGAAAGAGCAAAAGTATTTCTTCATGTACTTGTTTAAGCGCGACTATCCAGTGATGAGGGCACAAGTTCGCGTTAGTAAGAAGCAAATCCGCCATCTTGTTTGTTTATCTTTTTATTTATTTTTTGCAGTGCTGGCGTGGGCCGCACTGGCGCGTACATCCTTCTGGAAAACCTCATCGAGCAAGCGCAATCCGAGGGAGTGGTGGACGTTATCGGCCAACTGGCAGCGATGCGCCACAACCGGATGAACGTAGTCGAGACGCTGGTAAGACTTACATCAGCAGCATAATGGCTCATAATGAACCTTAGATCAAACAGGATGACACAAGAAGGAGGCAAGACAAGGCGCTAACTACGGCGCGCGCTCTTAATTTCTTGGCTTTTATAAGCAAATCTGTGAAGTATTAAAGATGCCAAGTGGGAGTAGCACCTTGTCCTGTCTTCTTCTTTGGTCCTCTTTGTGCTAAAGTTGAACAGGAATTCCATCTACTGGATAGTCAAAGCACTCTGCTGAGAATAGTGGTTTTGGATGGCCTGCTTCGTCAAACGCGGAGTTGAACTGAGCTGCGGACGAGTGCCGTCACCCGAATTTCGGCGGGATCGAGAAATTGGTTCAAGTTGCCCGAAAATTTAACTGAAGGATTTCCGCTTAAGCCGTTCGCGCCTTTTGCAAGTTTTGAGCGCAATCGACCTAATATGCGAATGGTGGCAACCGCCGTCAAATAAAGTTAGGTCAACTGCGTTGTTTGCATGGCAGAACACACAACAATTTGAACCACACATATGTTGCGCCAGAGACCAGGAATCACGGAACAATTTCTTCCTGTCGTTGTTGACGTCACAATTTAAACGTCTGACAGCCGTAAAACGTTCTCTTTTGAAATACGCATTTAAACAATTGAAGCAAATTTAAGCCGTGTACGTCAACACGTTGCTCTCTAGAGATCACATTGGAGATCAATTAAAACGCAGTTGTACGTAAATATTCATTCAATATACGAACATTTCGAGCACGACAGGCTGGAAGTAAAATAAAATTTTTGGCGACTGGCACCAAAACAAACGGGCAGTACCGCTGCGCAAGTAGGAGAGCGCTTTAGTAACGCTTAGGCTTCAAGTTCTATCGAGACAACACTTTCGCTGACTGACATATGATGAAACGCAAGATCATGTGCTCTTTCGAATGCCTATTCGCAGGTGTCTTAAGGTACGCATACTCGACCTAGAGCATAGATGGATGTCTCCTCTTTTTGAACATGCTTACTTTCTTTGCCTCAGAAATCGTTTGCGAGTTGTTTAGAGCGAGAACTAGGAAAGGTCAGGACACACATAGCACACGAACGACCACAACGGTCATGTGTAAAGATGCGACGTAGCTCACATAGCTGGGTGTTCGTGGCTGTGAATTGTGATTACTGTGAATGAGGAATGCATGGATGGTAAAATTAAACAAGTAGCCTTAAGATCACAACCAGTACACTTAGTGTTAACGTAATGTGAGTACGCTTTATTGCTCGCGCCTCTTCTTCAAGAATCGGCAGGTTGAAAAAGAGGAATAGTAGCCATAGCCATAGCCATATTATTAGCCATATTAGTATTAGTAGTATATTAGTATTAGTATTAGTATTAGTATATTAGTAGCCAGTAGCCATATTAGTGGCTTTATCGACGATAGTGACGTGTTATTAAAGATAGCAAAACGGAGATAAAATATTTTTGGGTGAAGTGGATTCATAGCAGCGACGAACACACACACAAAAAAAAAGCCAAAACGGCGCGAGAATCGTCACCACACATTCAAGGTAACAGTTTCACAAGTAAGCTTTTAAATGAGTGAATTTAGCTCGCTCAAGTAAAGGTGGGCTCAAGGCGTATCTGCCAAACGAAACATTCTGCTGATAACATCACTTTCGAGTAGGAAGGCTTTGCTTGTAAAGTTATAAGAATGTCGGTGCATCTAACCTCATGTTTCGGAGTGGTCATGTCGAAGCTGACGCTATGTAGTTGCAGAATGCCTACTTATTGAATTGGACTTGACCTCTGAGAAGCTTCAATTGCGCCGTTGGAATATCTGGGCTGAATAACTAGAGCGTAATTATTTAAAGGGAATTTACGCCAACATCGGCTCTTTTCCCGCAATTTATGCTGCCATTACTGCTGCTCAGTTTGGGCGGGAAAATTTTGTCTAGAATGCGATTTTTTCTAATATAAACCGCAGTCATTGCTGAAAAAAACTATAACGCAGAACATGGCAGCCACTGATTCAATAAGAAAACAACGAAACTGTTCATTAACAAGCGACAAAAAATGACGGGGAATTCTTACTTCAATTAGGTTTCTGTACCTAATGATCTTAGGGAAAAGATAGCTGAAATATGTTGCACTGCTGACGCTGTCATCGTTTCATATCGAAGTGAGGAAATCCACCTTGTTACCAGCACAAAAATTTATTTCCTGCAATTTCTGATGTTATCAGTGTTACGAGGCTGAAACAGACACTTCCATGGGTAGTGTGTCGCCTATACATCAATACAATAAACTCAAGTAGCGTCGTTTGTGCAAGGGTGCTTTCTTTTTCCGATTAGCCGACAAGACAGTGCGTCACTTCTCGTTATTCCAGGAGCAGTACAACTTCGTCCACCGAGCGTTGATGGAGAGCGTGTGCATCCGGGACCACAGCGTTCCCTGCAGCAAGATATCCGACCGTTACCGGGAGCTACTAGCAGTGGACGAGTCGACGGGAAAGAACAACTTCGCTAAGGAGTTCGAGGTGGGGAATCGCGCGGAAACACGATGGTTGTTCCGACGGACTTCTTTGATACGCGTGAAACATGCACGCGCACTTAGACGTGATACGTGCAAGCGCTCCTATGTAATGATGTCGCTCTGCCTGTAGATGGCCTTTGGTTTGACTATAGCATCAGGGTAATAAAGTGGTGTCACGCAGTTGCTACCTAGGAAAGTACCCAAACTCAGCACAGCCGAGGTGGTTTTCAATCTTCACGATCGCGCCCTGTCTACCTTCAACGTGGGCAGCTCTTCAGAAGAGCAGGAGGAGGAGGAAAAGGGCGGTGTTGGCTGAAGGCAGATCCAGCCTTGCAAGAGCGGGGCGGCAATTGTTCCGACCCAGCGTCAAATGTTAACTTACATTAAATAGATATATGCCTCAGTGCAAACATGCAGCCTTTGTATGCATCTCCCTTATCCCTTACACTGTTAAGGGAGATAAGCAAAGCGTGGAGGCAAAGGTAGGATGCCTCCACTCCACCAAGTACAATCTTACTACAAAATTCCATTAGTGGCTATTAGCAAGCGCCTTATAAAAGTCACCACTCGCTGATGAAGTCAGTCCAAGAAATTTCAGTAGCTGATGGTATATCTCCCCTCTGAAATTGAAGTGGGTAGCAAGATTATGTCCTTAAGGTATCGGTGGAAATTGCATGACCAGCATGACCAGATCCTATGTACCCTCAGAGGCAGGGACCACTCAGAGTGTATGTATGTATAAACTCTTGCCACTGTTTGGCACTGGTGAGATTACCTATCGCAGCGGCTGTCGCATCTTTGCCGCGTCTTATGGAAAGTAAATGTGTGCTTTGGGTGAAGGTAATGACGGAAAACCATACGGGTGTTCTCGGAAAGCTTCTGGTTGGAAGTCAAACCTGGGACCTGACTGATGCAGTCTGAAGTCCAGAATCCGACCTTGTGTACAGCTCGACGGATTCAAGTGCGCCTAAGTGGCTTCTTGGCTCACGTATGTCTGTTGTAGATCATGAAATACGGGTCAGCTATAAGGAGTGAGTTTTCCCCGAGAAAGTTTGAGGACACCTCAAAAAATTAGAAAAAGGTTATGTTAGGCGCTCGTGCTGTCCAATCTTTTCCCACCTTCTATTGCTGTCCCCAAGTGTTCCTGTATAGATATTACCCAACAAGCGCACTTTGGGAACAATGTGCAATTTATTTTTCCAGGCCATTTTTCTTGCAAGTAACTTAAGGCATTTGGTTCGGTGACTCGACAAATGTCCTAGATATTAGTTTATATATACTGAAATGCTATAAAAGCCGCAGTATTTCAGCACTGCGGAGATTGCGAAAGAGACCGTGTTGTCTTTTTTACCTGCTTGTTGTAGGAACTCAAGTCTGTGAAACCATGGTTTACGCCTGCAGATTTCACAACAGCAAACGACCCCGCAAACCTAAGGAAAAGCCGGGACACTTCAGTCCTTGCAGGTGAGCTGATTCCTTTTTTAATTCTAGAAGTAAAATTTGTTAACCATGATTGAATTAACATACCTATGCATGCGGGAGGCGAAACGAATTTTGATAGCTAGATATGGTGACCTGTGCAGCTACATGGGCAGTGATCGACTCTAGAGAATCCTTTAGGACTTTATCTGGCCTCGCATCACCGACAGCGATTATCTTGGCGGAAATAAGCCAGTTAATTTGTACCTCGTTTGCAATTCCCGAACATTTTGCTGTTAATTTACTTTATTTTTATCGTGTAGGCGTTGTCATAACAACAATATAACGGTGAGGTTCCAAATTTATGGAGGAAGAAACGTTGCGTTAATAAACGGAAGTGTGTTTTGCATCTCAATTACCGTCATTATTCTGTGGCATCATCGTCAAGGCGCGTCATAGCTCCGCCATGCAGTGCAATGCCATCTGTGCTATTGGTAGACGTTCTTCACAACGATGGAGATTGGAGGATGCAGCACTTCAGGAGCTTTACAAGTAATTCCAGAACCCGATAATAACAATAATATAAAAAAACTCTTGTCATTGTAACGTAAGTCACAGATGATCATGCGCCCTGCGTAAAACAGTCCAAGCTCTCTGCACCTAGTTTCTTATTTGCATTTCCTCTTGCAAAATGGTCCACAACAGTCCTTGTTTATGTAATTTTGAAGTTGAGTATATGTCCTTTCCTTGCAGCGGACCGGTGTCGACCGCTTTTGAGGGACGGGACATTCGTAAACGCCGTCTACGTCAACGTAAGCAAAACCCTTGATAACACTTCACTACCCCTCTTACCGGTAACGTTGGGATAGAAATATGAACTAGTGTTGCAACTAACGTTGTGCTCATTGTAATCACTGCTTGCATGTTGCTTTGACGCTTTTATATTCATGAAGCGCACGTACGCTTTTTTTTTCCCAACAGTAGATTGCATAAGTTGAACCAGATATTTCTATGTGCGTGAGTAGTATATCAAAGCGCGTCGCCCTGCGCTCCCTCGAAAACAGGGTTTTCACAAAAAAGACAAGTTCCTGGTGACGCAGACGCCGTCTAGCCGGGATGTCGACGACTTCTGGAAATTGGTCGTCGAGTCGGGAGCAAGGACTATCGTGACCCTGGACGTCTTTAGCGACGACGCTGATGTGGTGAGTTAAAAAAAGAAATGTGGGGTTTTTACTTACCAAAACCACTTTCTGATTATGAGGCACGCCGTAGTGGAGGACTCTGGAAATTTCGACCACCTGGGGTTCTTTAACGTGCACCTAAATCTAAGTACACGGGTGTTTTCGCGTTTCGCCCCCATCGAAATGCGGCCGCCGTGGCCGGGATTCAATCCCGCCACCTCTTGCTCAGCAGCCTAACACCACAGCCACTGAGCAACCACGGCGGGTTGATGTGGTGAGTGTTGGTGCCCTTAACACAGAGGAGGCGCGCGAGTTCTTATTGGCGCGCCGCCGACGCTATGCGATATCGAGGCGAAAATGCACCACGCGTGTAACGAAAATGCAAAATGCTCTCGTGTTTCTCGAAGACGCCTTTAAATATATTATTAGGATAGTTTCACTGCCGACAATTTCAAGAAAGTTGATTCGTGTTTAACTTCCACAACGCGTGACGAGCTACGTGCGCGCTAACGATTCCTGCTGCGTCCGCTGCCAAACGCGCATGTACAGTCAAGAGCAAAAGTTTACGGGATGCAGTTTCCCCTTGAAATGTGAATTCCTGCGCTGTTAAGGCATGGCACTTCGTATTTGATGAATCACTGCGTAGGTGGCGGAGGCTACTACATGCTGGAACATTTAATTCGAGGCTGTGTGACCACGCTTCGCGAGAATTCAGCTTCTTGGCAGATCCTGCGTTCCGTAAACTTTTGCGGTTGACTGTACGTCAAGATGTAGCGCGTGAAGTCCTAGCTCTCAATGTCGTGCTGGGTAGCGGGTAGTTAACTTCTCATATTATAGAAACAACAACAACCAAAGAAGAAGAGGGAGGGAGAGAGCGTATGCGTGACAGGGAGGAAAATGGTGCAAGACAACATTGAAAAAATGAACGTGCATGTTTGGGTGCCGCTAGAGGTCGTATAACATCCTGGTGGCTGTAGAGATACGGATATATACTGTAATCATGTCAGCAGGAAAAGACGTAGGTGGGTACCATCTAGCGTACGACCCACCTTAAAACGTTTGCGACGGTCGGCGTTTTACAGCCCACAGAAATTTAAGCTTCATTTATTTATACTGTTTTATTTTAATTTTCCCTATTCGAGGACTGTGGCTACGTGCATAATATCTGTCACACACTGAAGAGAAGTCACGTTGTCTTTAAATTGAACCGGAACCAGTAACAGTGATTACGAACATTTCGCCATGAAGCTAATGATGCTGGCAGTAAAACAATGCACAGCTGAGAAAAACTAGCTACAATACTGCGTCTGAAAACCGCGGTTTGGTTCTTTGTGGCGAAATATGCCTCGGCGTTTGTGTCGGACACTTTATAGGTGTCACAACAGGGCGGCTTCAGCCGAGCATGAACACATGAAGCCAAGAGATAATAACGCTGCGAAAAGCATAGGTGAAATTATCTGAGGGTATAGATTGAAATGTAGAAAACAACAAGCAAAGTCTTAAGCTGATATAATTCCCGTCGCCCGTCGCCAAACCTAGAAGGCATACCTGTGGCTGCTCGCGCTTGCACCGTAGTCATAGTGACAGCTTGTAGAAAAGCCTAGAAATCAGAAAGAAGCTAACAAACGATGAAATAGATACGAAAAGAGGACTCTATTTGCTGCCAAAATGTTCATTTTTTTTCATTTGGCCTTATATCTTGAGAACTTCGACACAGATGATGCAGTGTCTTTATATCACCTACAGGTCAATGACCGAGAAAAGAAAAACAGCTGCGGATTTTCACTATAGTGCACGTGAGCAAGTGTATTTACTCACCGTGGCACAACCGTCAGGACATGCTGAGTTCGGCTGTGGTTTCCCATAAACGCAACCCTCTATTGTTTGTTTCTGTGTGGCGCAGGTGCAATTTTGGCCAACAAGCGGCTCGGCCCGGTACGGCGATCACAAGGTCGAGTGCACAGAGAACCGAAATGTGAACGACATGTCCGTGCAAGCCTTCAAAGTTACGCCAAAGCACAAGGTATCAATCAGATTGTTCATGTTGCGTCATGTTTGAAATGTGAGTGAGGTGAATCGTAAAATGGCACAATGGTAGCCAAGCACGTTAGGAAAAAAAAAAGCTTTAAAATTGAAAAGGACACAGATTATATTACGGAAGCGTTAGAATTCTGCCACGTAGGGCTTTCAACGCTGCCAGCCAAATTTAGAACGTTATAGTGGATTCATGTGCATGGAAATGATTGCAGGATGTATTGATGCCCATGTTAGTTTGACGTCACTAAGAACAAAATTAAGAAACCTTTCGTGTAATCGCCAAAGGTGCCGGCGCCAATGAACTGAAAATAAGATGGTCGGCACAGAGTGTCCCAGCTAACGCTAGCTAAGCTGTTCAAAGAAAAAAAGAACCCTAAAAAGCCGGTGCAAGATACAATTACATCCCTTACGGAGTTTGATCATCAGAACTTCTTTGTTGTAATTGTGTCTTGCACAGGGTTTTAAAACTTTTTCGTCTTTGAACAGCTTGGCTAATGTTAGCTGGAACACACGGTATAATCATTTTACACTATATCGAAGCGGTACTGAATAATGCCCTCGTGTGAGCGGGATGAACAGAAACGCTCAAAAAGTGTTGTAGTAGTTCTGAGGCAATGGCTCACGCTAACATTGAGAAGGTAATGGTGTCTAAACGAGGGTGAACACTCGCGAGAACATTTTCTTAGCAATTTTGAGTGTTCTTATTCGCACAGTTGAAGCACCAGAACATGAAAAGCAGTCTTCCGTGGTTCGCTTATTTCATTTGGAATGTATGTCCTGCTTCTTGTGTGTGTGCTGCAAAAATGTGGTGCCAAAATTTTCAATAATTAAGCAGCTCCTTAGCCATGAATGCAAAGCCACATGGTGAGATGACATTTGTCTGCTACCACTGCTATTCTTGCCTTTTCAATTTGTCTATTCAGTGTGTGCTGGCTATTAAGACACCGCTCTCGCCGCTTGCTGCTGCTGTTGACGCTTTGCAGCTCCAGCCATTCTCGTCACTGGAGAGCTTTAATGTGTCCGGTACTCCGGTATCATTTGTGGATTACCGTGTTACGTAAACACCAGTGGTCGGATTGGTGGAGCCACCTGGTAGCATATAGCTTAACCAGACAAACGCCGAACTATACTTCAATTACCAAGTGTATTTGCTGTTGGTGTAAATTTTCGGTAGCTCCATTATTGTGAACATGTTGCCTTATTGTTGCCTTATTGTGGACATGTTGCCTTTTGTTTTTCCACAAGAACACTCATGGAGCATGAAACCGTGTCCATGGGGGCTATAACGTAAGACTATTCCAAACTTTTCTATTCCAATTCTGCAATCGGCTCTCCGCGATTGGTCAAAAACTTTTTTGAACAAGCCCCACTTCACCTGTCTGTCACGAGACGTCACGAACACCGCGATAGCACCCCATCTGATATGACATGTACACAATGATTATGCATGATTTGACTGAACAAAAGAAAAAGTTATTTCTGATTCAACGCCTTTTCGCCATTAGCCCTCGGCTATTGGTTACAAGTTTTCAGGCTGCACCTACTTCACCTGCCTGTCACGTGACGTCACCAAACCGCATTCACCGCGTCAAAGTGACGTGTACGTGTAAACTGAACTTTCTTCTGAATAGCGGCAGGCTGCCCGGTTGCGAAAGGAATAAAAGATGGCTGCCACCGATCGCTCAGGCACTGGCTACTCGCACCAGCCGGATACCATGGGTTTATTCGCGTACAATAAAAATTTTTGCCTGGCCATGTAACATTTTCGAGCACTTTCAGCAAGTTTGCCACATCGTTGTGCGAACTATTCTTTGCTGAGGATCCGCTTTAGCGTCATTCTGAAGCTTCTGTTGCGCGCCGCCGCGATTTTCGACCAGCCACCGCAAGATAAGTAAAGGAAAGCGGACCAGTCGCAGACGCCGGCACCGCCCTCTTCATCCTGTCATCGATTTTCAGTGCAGTGGCTCGGCCCATCGAATCCCTCTCCGCTTTAGCGTGCTCCTCACCTCTTGTCAGCCAATTGGATATGTCAAGCCGCTGAGTGTAGGTAATGTTATTTGTTTTTTAAGCCAACAAAAGCTTAGCTGTCGCTCCTCATTTATCTGTGCGCCAGTTCGGAATTCATCGTCTCGAGGACGGTTAACTCATTAGGGAGGACGCACTGGCGCTTGGTGTGCTTGCGCAATGATTTTGCACAGCCGCATCATTGTTTGCGCCATTTATTACTCATCAGGGTCCAGGGTCGTCGGGAGCGGTAACCGTGAGGCACTTTCACCGCAACACGTGGAATAGCGCGGGACAAATGGTCGACTTGGTGGACCACGTGGAACGTTGGCAGCAGCAGTCAGACGACAAGCTTATCCTTGTACAGTGCAGGTAAGGGAGCTTGTGATATCTTCTCTTCTAGGGCCCAACCATGACATAGTATTCATTTATTTATCTTTATTTATTTATCTTTATTTATTTGTTTTTATTTATTTATTTTTATTTATTTATTGGTACATGGCATTACAGAGGAAGGTGGTTCCAATGTAGAGATGTGCATAGAATAAAAAACGCACACACAAAATAATGATTTAGCATGGTTCAAATCCGACTTTGTTCTAGTGATAGATGAAGTATACATGAGTAGGAGGAGTAGTGTTTAATGAAGAGAAAGGAGGAGAGGTCGGCCTGGCGAGCGTGTCTCTAGCCTGCAACTCCTCACTTGAGTGAGGGGAAGTGGGAGATAGAGGGAAGGTAATTATGATATGCTACATTGAGCTACTATGTGCATGTTGTCCACTACGCGGATGCGCTCGTTAGACACACTACACGCATGAGTAATCTTGCCCACAAAAGAACGTTATCGCGTAAACACATTTCGCACTGTCCTAGGTCGTCTCACAGGTCCTAGAGACGATCATCTGAGCCGATCTCGCACAGACAGTTCAAGAGTGTTTTTTTATGGTGCGTTGGGCATGGTCAACACTTTTCCACGCTTCTAAAATCTTTTCTTCCAAAAAGAGGCGGGAGTCTAAGCAGATGAACATTGTAGGTGTACAAGAACGGGGAATAGAGGAAGCCGAGCATGCCTAACTACGCGCTAAGCTAGGTTTAAACGAAGGGTTGCCTGATATAACAGACTTCAAGGGCCGTTCTCTTGACTACAACTGCAGCCTCCAGGAGCAAACTGTAACCATTACGAGTGTAAGCATATTATGTGAAACTGAGCCCAAGGAGAAGGATATGACTGTTGTCAAATTAACTGTGGGCATATACAGTTCTTAGCGATTGAAACGCGATACTCGGACAAAATGGCGGCCGGTGCTTTTGTAGCACCCCCAGTGAGCGCTGGGTACGTGCTCGGTAATCAGTGGAAAGGGGGTTGCATTGCAAAAGCATTGCAAAACGCATTGCAAAAGCTCTCGCTTTTATGTGATACAAAAATGCATCAACTGCGTGCCTCCAGTGAACACCGGTGGCGCAAAAAGTGGACCCTAAGCCATGCGCTCCGAGTGAGCACTTCACGCATACAACGAACGAAATTTCAAGCGAAGGTATTCACGTGATAAAACAAATGAGTTTAGTTAGGGAAACATAAAAAAATGGGCGGATGAAAAAGAACGTGATCCTTAAAGTGAAAAATGGCTGTGGCTTAGCTAAGGTTAAGCCCAGGATGCGAAGCATACTAGCCTTAATTTTAGTTGTTGAACCACTGTTTAGCCTGGTGAACTGCTGTTGCTTGGCTATATTTGGTTCGGCTACATGAAGAAACAACTCATGCGTTACTCTGCTTCGCCTTCAAGAGTGGAGAGAGAGAGAATCAACTTTTGTGCTGAGCCCTTAGTGACGGGTGGTGCGCGCTTGCACCAGATGGGGTGGAACCTTATTCTCAGGTCCCATATGTGTCCAGCAGTTCCTGGCCCCTAGCCGCCAGCGCGAGCTGGGTCGGTAGGTCGGGGCTGGACAACAAGGTCTCCCATCGCTCGGGGGGGTTGGGGCTGGGGAGGGTGGGGGGTAGGGGTGGTGGGGGGTTCTTGAGCTTAGTGCACTCTGCAAGGATGTGTGCTAGAGTGCCTTTTGACCGTCTGCAAAAAGGGCATGAAGTGTCATGCTCTGTTGGGAACATCTTATGCAAGAGCACTGGATGCGCTAGCGACCCCGCTTGCATGCGTCGCACGATCGTTTGCTGAATTCGGTTGAGTTGCGGATGCGGACGGGGAAGCCTACATCTGCCGCTTCTGTACATTTGCGTGATGTCTTTGTAGCTTGTCACGGGGTGCGGTAGCCCTGGCTCGTCCTCGGCCCGGATCGATAGTTCTCGGGCATAGTGGTCGGCGAGTGCGTTGCCTTCCACTTGCGAGTGAGCCGGGACCCACACGAGCTCAACGGCTCGCCCCGGTGATTTGCATTTGTTGAGGATCGCTAGTGCCACGGAAGAGATGTTCCCCTTGCGGTAGCTTGCGTAGGCGGTCTGGGAGTCTGTGACAACGGTCCTCACTCCCGGTTGTGCGAGTGCGAGGGCCACGGCCACTTCTTCTGCTTCGGCTGTATTCGTTGTCCGTATCGACGCGCCTGTGACAAGTTTATCTATGGTGGTGACGACCGCCGTTGCTCTGGTTCCGTGCTTGGGAAGTGAGGCGTCCGCGTAGAGGACCTCGGGGTCCTCTTCCAGCTGTCGAGCCAGTGTCTTGGCCCGCGCAGAGCGTCTCTCGTTGTTCCTCCCCTGCTGCATGTTCCGGGGGAGGGGCTTGGTCTTAATAATGTCTCTCCACGTTGTGGGGAGCGGCTCCGTTGTCGGTAGCTGTTCAATTTGCCATCCTATCTTGCGTAGGACGGCCCGACCGTGCTCTGTCCGGCTCAGCCTTACCCTCTGGTGGGATAGGTGTGCTTCCACCAGCTCTTCCACCGTGTTGTGGGCACCCATTTCCAGCAGCTTCTGCGTTGACGAGTAGACTGGGATGCCCATGGCGAGTTTTACTGCTTTCCTTATCGTCGTGTTCAGCGTTTCGCGGTTCACCTTCGCAAGCTGGAGGTACGGGGCGGAGTACGTTACGCGTGACACGACGAATGCCTGCACCAGGCGCAGTGCGTCTTCTTCTTTGATTCCTCTGTTCCGGTTGGTGACTCTCCGGATCATGCTGAGGACTTGCTCGGATGTGGTCTTGATTTTGTTGACGGCTGCGTGCGCCTTGCCGTCGCTGCACAACAGCAGGCCCAGTATCCGGATCTGCTGCGTTGGTTTGATCTCTGTGCCCTCGATGGTGATGATTATGTTTGGCGGCGGCTCTTTCTTCGGTCTTCCGGGCTGTACCATGAGCAGCTCCGATTTCTGTGGAGCGCAGCTCAGGCCACAGGTCCTGGCATACTCGTGGACGGTCGTTGCCGCTCTCTGCAGGGCTTCCTCCACCCAGGCATCGGAACCCGCGCGGTTCGTCCACACCGTTATATCGTCGGCATAGAACGCGTGGTCCACGCCCTCGATCTCATTGAGTAGTTCGGGCAGGGGCAGGAGTGCTAGGTTGAAAAGCAGAGGCGACAGGACAGACCCCTGTGGGGTACCCCTGTCTCCGAGCTCCACAGGCTCTGACCGTTCATTTCCTATCCGGATAGTTGTTGCTCTATTGGTTAGGAAATCTTTGATATAACCGTAGGTCTTGCGGCCACACCCCGTCTTGCGCAGGTTCTCGAGCACGCTGGCGTGGGACACGTTGTCAAAGGCCCCTTTGAGGTCCAAAGCCAGTATACCCCGGGGCGCGTGCCTCGTTGCTTTTTTGGGTTGTGCTCTCGTAATATGCTTCGCATAAAAAAAAACTACCGCTGACCAGACGAAACACCACGACTTCACAATTTCATATCATCAATTATGACGAACAAGCGTAATTCCAAAAAAGAATACCACGCATACAGCTCACCGCAAGAAAATAAAGTTATGTCGGCTGTTATGGGGAACGGTCGTAGACATAATTGCTTTTTTTAGACAGGCTGTACAATACGTGCCATTAGACCACGCGTTTATTTTTCACGACGGCTCTACAGGACTACAATGAGGAACATAAGACAAAAATTTCCTGAACAAGCGTCACAGCACGAGCGGGTGTGAGAACTTGCGAGATAATTGCCAATACGCTTAGTTAATAGATTTATCTAGCTAAATCTTTTTAAATACTCACGGCCAGGGTAATCAGTAATACCGAAGTGAAGGTATACACACTGCAGGAAACAACATTTCGCTAAACCCTAGTGGCTAGCAATGAACACTTGGACAAACTGAGATGAAATGTACTGCTGTTAAAAAAAATATCGCTTCTTACCTTGCTTTTATTTGGCGATGAAGTAACCTTTAGTGGAACAAAAGTGCATTTCCCTAAAGATCTTATTTTGCAAAAGAAGTGCTACATCGCACAATTACTATAGCAAAGTGTTAAGCAAAGAGCACACGCTGTCTTCATTTCTGCAATAACATGTCGACTGAAGTAGTTAACTATAGTTTGATGAGTGAAGTGTTGGTAATAATCTTATTGAATATCATCTCACACAGTTTGATGTCGCGAACAGTTCGGCTAGCAAAGAATGCTGATTTGTATCAAATAACGTGTATCTAATATTCTGAATCAGCCATCGATGAAATGCTGTAAATTTACTCCGCTTACATAGCATCCGTGCGGCTGCTTATACTAAGACACCCAGTCAAACTCGCAGCCCTTTCGTCACACACGTCTTCGATTTACTGCTCCCCGCTTATGTTTACAAGTTTCTTTGCTAGATCAACTAGGGGTTATGGTATGAAGTTAAGGTTAACGCATTGTGAAACTAGCGCCCTGCTCTCGTTCCACAGGAACGGGTGCTTCGCCAGCGGACTGTTCTGCTGCAGCTTGCTCGTCTTGGAGAAGCTGAAGGACGAGCAGGAAGTGGACGTGTTCTACGCGACGAGGATTGTTCGAGAAAACCGGCCGCAGTTCATCCTGGACAGCGTAAGACGTTCGTGGCGTCCGTTGCGGAGCTGCCTGCGAAATATTTCACATGAACCAAACCCCGGGTCTTGGTGGCTATGACATTTCGCTGCCTAGCACGAGGTCGAAAGTTCCGAAACCGGCCTGGTCGCTATCACATATTGTCAGGACTATAAATTTGCGGGAAATGTTTGATTGATGATCAATCAATCAATCAATCAATCAATCAATCAATCAATCAATCAATCAATCAATCAATCAATCACATTTTTCCGGCCTGCGTATTTGCCGGGCAGGCAGTACGGAGAGAAAGGAAATGGAAGGTTTGAAAAGTTAGGGGGAAACGAAATGTAGTTATGAAAACAACCAGTCCATGCACACGCACACGCGCGCACACACACACGCACACAAACTCAAAAAGGCACGTGCCAACTGTTGGAGTTACAGTCACGATGCTTTCAAAATAGGCACTAGATTATTCAAGATAGCCATGTTGGAACTCATGCCCGCAGCCGTGAGCAGCATATGTGTACGGTGCTAGATGACGCGGCGTATGTGTGTGTGCACAAGCTTCGCGACGCGCGATGATGCGAGCGAAGAAAGCCGACATTGGTGAAGGGACTCATAGGCGGCATTCGTAGCAGTGCGTCAGCGCGGCACCCAATCTTACAGCAGAAGCAGCAGCAACAATGAGAGGCGCTGCTGTCCAAACAAGGAGTCGCGTTGTTTCATTTTCAGCGCAGCTTTCGCCGCTACTTCTACCGAAAGGTGGATCGTTGTAGCTCGCTCAGAATTCACGATACGCTTTTTTTGTTAAGTAGCTGCCATGGAACCATTTGGAGCGCTAATTGCGACCTCACTATGTAGACATTGCCTACACATGCATGCTACTGTAGCAGTAAAACCTGCTGACGACTATTTTAAAGCTAATGCGAAAGCGCGGACAGGCAAATTTTGCTGCGAAGTGTGCAGAAACGGCGTAAGCGCCCATTGAGGAGCACTAACACTGGAACTCAGCGGCTCGTCCATTCACAGTACTGACTTCCTTGAAGTTGCGACTTCAGTTTTGATGTATAACCCTTAACAATAAGCCTAATACATTAACAATGCACAAGGACAGCCTTAAATAGTTATAATCCTTAAGGATGACTAAAGATAGCAGTTAGACTAAAGGTATATTTGTGACCAGCGATGAAATAGGAAATACGCAAAGTACTCACGACGAAGATGATTAGCGATACAAGAGTGTACGGCTAGCTCCTGCTTTTTCTTGTTAAATTATACGTTCTCTTTTTGTTGATGGTATTCCCTACGCACATACCATGTGTTTGAAGTATAACCATAACGGCCAAAACAGCCACACACGCATCTACAAGCACAATGCAAACGGCCCTGGGGACAATTATTATTGCAAACACTTCCTCAATGGAAGAGATAGTGGCATGGAAACAAGAAACTAAAAAGGAGGATAGGCATAAAGCACCTCATTAACACAGGAGATGTAAACACTTGTTGATGCACTCTCCTTCCTAAAAGATTCCGCTAGTTTAGAACATTTGTTATGATCACCTCGCACAAATGTAACAATCCACTCCACATGTAAAACCCCGCTCTAGGGAAATTTTAGGTAGCACTAAATGTAAAATGGTCAGCGCCCTTTCTGTCGAGCAATTGTTGCTTATAAACAACTTGACGATTACGGCTACTCTCTATCATTTTCAGGCTCCTTGCAGGCCATATGGTCACTATCGGTTACATGTAGCGAGCACAGATAAAGTAATCAGAGCCTCTCCTAGCAAAAGCGGGTTAAGAACGTCACTGACTTGTCTTCTTTTTTTTTCTTTTTTTCAGGACCAGTACAAGTTCTGCTACGACGTTGCAATGGCCTACCTCGAGTCCTTCGAGATGTACGCGAACTTCCGCCAGTGATAAAGTTTGCATGGACGTGCCACTAAGTAAAGGTTGTGTTTACAAAACCTGTCATGCGTCACTTTGAAAGCGTTGGCCTACACGCTCATGGCCAGAATCGCCCTCTGTCTCTCATAAGTTCAGTGCATGACGAAGGCGCGACCCCAGAAATCTTCATTTGGCCATGCCCTAGGCCAACGTAGCCCAACCAATGCCCCGGTCAGTATTCTAGTATTGCTCTATCGCCCCTTACTATACAGGTCCGTCTCTTTGGTACCCCATTTCATTATTACAGCACCAGTTATCTGTTCTACGAACCACGTGACTTCCAGTGCCTCGCCTTCTGAACTATTTCCTTGCTCTCTAACTGCAATACATTTCTAGTCTAAGAAGTCGTTAAACTTGAATACCGGTTTTGCAAAACACTACCGCTCATTATTCATTCTGGCAATATTTTACGACGAACGCTAACTAGCGTGTAACTTGATCACTGCGTTTTTAGCGTTTACGAGCGCAAACATTTTGGCGCGTTGGAGAGTCCTTAGAAATGATAATTTGACGGGAGCTATTGTCAAATTCTTGTTTTTTATGGAACAACGCAAAGCATCCGTACTGCTCGAGGGCGTTCCACGAAAAAAAGAAAAGAAAAATGACAGCGGCCGTGAATCTTCGAGAGATTGCTGTCTAGCTGGTCTATTTTCACCTCCAACTGCAATTCGGCCTTACCTAGGTGCCCAAGTTTGTTGAATGCTCTGGAGTCAGCATTTTGATATTTACTTTTTATTATGCAAAATGGTGTTTTTTCCTGCAAACAGTTGTTCAAAATGTCCTGTGGTACATGTCGTGCGATTTTATCACATGAGCTGGATTATTTGAAAACGCGAACGTTACTGCAGGGTAAAATCGAGAATTGAAGACAGAAAATGAAAGAAACATTACTAATTACGATTGTAATTCATGTTAGGGCAAGTGCGCCATATGCGTAATTGAAGCCGTGTAGTATTGAATGTCGACTTCGCAGAAATCACGTACTTGTGCTACTTTCAAGAGATGCGTCCTCAATATCTGAGGCAAAGTGCTTTGATGTCGCAGGTAACACTCAACGGCTCTTTGTACTAGAGGGAAGTATGGACGAGAGCACAAACACATTTCAGGACCGAATTTCAGGGCGTATAAACCCGAAAATGAAAAATAGACCGATGTCAGAAGACATTTGTTGCCTACAAAAATGGGTGTCATTGCTGTGGAAAGGCAGCAATGTATAATTTCATCTTTTCCCGAAAAAAGCAGACACGCGTCCGAAACTTGGATAAAACTTCCGCATTGGGAAAAGGTGACTGATACTGTACCGGTTTGTTCGAAACACTTCACTCGGGATGACTTTTTTTCTTCCCGCCGACAAACAGCATTGATTTCCTTTTATTTACCTTAAAGAACTTGCTGGCGTTACGAACCGAGCAGTGTTATTTGTTTAGGCAGGCGCTTTCATAAATTATAGTGACGTACACTTAAGCATAATTTTGTTTTGTTAGTTTATAGTTTTCTCACCGAGCATTACTGTTAGTAATCGTGTAAGAAGCACGAATATTCTCGCTAGTGTACTTTTCTCTGCAGGCACAGTAGCAGGATTGATAATTGCATCGGAAGGTCTGAAATTTGTCATGACAAATCTTCTGTCGCGAGGCGACATATCGTTTTCATGTCATGCTTTAACTTAGGGGCGCAAGCAGGAGATGCTGTCAGTTCTTTCAATGCGTTGAGTTGTCAGTTTATTTACTTGCAAGGAATTCAGGAGCAACGGTAAACAGCACACGTTCCAGCCTTGGAGCTTTCGACCTGCGTACAGCGCCGCTATTCCCACATTGTGCACACAGCTAAATTCCGTTACAACTAGTTCGTTTCGTTTTCATGTCATGCTTCTACGCTAATACAAGGCATTTTGCCCGAAAGAAAACCCTCGCTAAATTTTGGATACCGGTTGGAAGAAACTGAATTTGGTCCGCGTGCTTGCTATTCACTTCTCTAGCTTCACCGGCGCTTAACAATTTTTACGAGCGGCAGGTGTCTGCTGCGTTCGCAAGCATGAGCCTTACCTCAAACACTGCGTATTGCGAGGATGAAAAATTGCTAGTCACCAGACGCACAGGACCTTATCAAACGTATGAGCTAACTATTTAGGGAAAGGCGAATACCGATCGACAAAGGGAACTCTCATGTGTTTTTATCCCCAGACACACTGACCAGCTAACAGCATAGTTTCAGTCTCGTTCTATAGCACATCCTTGTTTAGCTTCTGAAAGCACAACAGGCGCCACTACGTATATATTGTCAGATGCTATATGTGATGTACTGCAACACGGGTCACAGTGCGAAGGTGCCTATGAAGGTCAAAAACAGTCAAGTATCGTGCCTGTACCAGGGGACCAACGCCACGAACAGGTGCTTGCACCTATCGGAGGCTCGCTAGACGCACAGACACCTCCATTTATTGAACACTGACGTGCTTGAAAGGCTGTTCGTCTTTTAAAAAATCTTATCTGGCTCACTGAGCAGGCAGGACATTTGCGCACACAACGCAACTATTTCCGCGGTTTCGTAGTTGATATTCTTGAAACGGATTTAAATAAAGTGGTCGAAAGTAGACGAAACACCTCAATTCGACGCCACAATCTAGAAACCTGAGAGCACCACCAAACAAAAGAGCCGCCGTGAACCTCGATGTGTTATACATATATGTTTATTCGGACAGTGTTGCCAGCACAAGTTAATGATATTGGAGTTCCAATTCGACGCACATGCGTGATACACGCGGGCAGACAGTAACACGCAGTCTGATTGGGTGAAAATACTAGGAAGGCCAAGTGAACGCACACTGATGCTCGGCTCAATCGACCCTGCCGCGGAGCTAGAGCAACCTTCTGCATTCCGGTGCTGGCGTGAGAGTTGCGCGCACAAGTACTAACGTTCCTGGGGAACAGATGTGTGCATATCACGCCACGGTGCATAGAGTAGTCTGAACAGAACGGTGCGTACGCTTGAATCTGCAAACGTCGGTGTCAGCTCAGGCACCATTGAGCCGCGACGTGTGCGACGCCAGTGATGGTACTTCTCATCGTGCTGGCGTTGTGAGACGCCTGGTAGCTGCCAGGGCGCTGTTTCCACAGCGCAGTAGCAGTTGCCTCTCGTGTTGTGTGGCGGCAACATGTCGCCCCAACGTACAGCCATCAGCACGCTGAACACGAACGCTCCGCAGTGTGGCTTAGGCCGGCTTGCACTGACACCAGCGCCCTAAAGTGTCGCGCTCTGTTATCTCGGTATGTTTGCGGCGGCTTGCGGTAGCTGGAGCGCAGCTCGACTTGGCTGCTCGTCTTGTCTTTCTCTTGTGCCTGACCGGCGGCGAGAGTGCGCTCACTTGTCATGTCCGCTCCGCCAAGTTTCGCTCGTGGCTGGTGCTTCACGCGCGTCCATGAAAACATGCTGCGGTTTGCTTATCTCGGCAAAGCGAAATGGTGGGCGACAGTTCGCGCGCCTTTCTGGTTTGGCCTCAAAGCTGGTGCTTTAAGGAAATGACAAATAGGAAAAAGAGGGCAATACGCAGGTTTGTGGCCTTTGTAAAGGCAGAACAATAAATAAATCTGCAAATCCAGCGGCACAGTTTTTCATGTTTTTCATATATTCTCTGACAGCGCGCATCGGAGCTCTCTCGCGGAGTGCTCTCGCAGGTGCCATTCGCACCAAAATTGTGACGCAACCGTTCGTCGTAAAACATTCCGGGTGATGTCATACACTCCTGTCTGTGTTTGCGAGCAGTGCTTAAAATTAGAATTAGAATTAGGCTGACCGCCTGAAAAAGCAGGCAGATCCCATGCCCTGTGGGAAGCGATGTTATGCGGTGAGCCTACCAAGTTAACGAAACGAACAGAAGAGCACCAAGACGTAGGCGGCTAGATAGACAGACAGATCCTGTCGAAGTGGCAAATGTTCGCGAAGAAATGCATCGCATTTAATAAACTCAATTGGCAAACCGCAACCAAACCTCTATGTCTTCCCTAAATGACAAGTTTTCGCAATTCCCATACGTAAGCAGTCTTGAGTGCCTCTGCAGGATCTTTTTCCATAGGAACATACAGCCATTTAAAATATTAACTGTAGTTTGCCTTTTTGAAAAGCATGACACTATGAACAAGATCGGTAACCTGCTGTATAAGTCACCAAGATGCGACGGGGGTGTCGAGTTACGTTATGTGCACTTATAAGCTATAACATTTTACCTTTCGATATATTGCAGATATGGCCAGAGTCTTTCTAGTTACCTAAAAAGCCAGTTTCTTAACCGGCAACATGGTACTTAGCGTTTTCGGCAATACCTAGACATTAAAAGTGTAGTTTGAATTGCGTCCGCGCGTCTTTCTCGCTCAGGACACGCGCAGCTCTTGCGCCCGACCATGGATCTTCAGTGCATCGTGGAGTAAACAGGAAGCCAGACACTAACCTGGGAGAGCACTCCGATGCACTCTGTCAGAGAATATAAGAAATGAAGCGCATGAACAACTATGCCACCGGATTCGCCGATTTATTTGTTGTCCAAACTTTACAAACGCCACAAACCTGCAGTTGCTCTATTTTTCCTATTTATCATTTCCTTAAAGCGCAAACTTGGAGGCCAAACACAAAAGGCGCGCTAGCTGTCGCCCACCATTTTGCATTGCCGAGACGAGCAAAACGCAACGTGTTTTCTGCAAGCGGGTGAGGCCGTAACCACGAGCGAAACGTGGCGGAACGGACGCGTCAAGCGAGCGCACTCTCGCCGCCGGTCAGGCACAAGAGAAAGACAAGACGAGCGGTCAAATCGAGCTGCGCTCCAGCTAACGTAAGCCGCCGCAAACACACCGAGATAACAGAGCACAACACTTCGCGGCGTTGGCGTCAGTCCAAGCTGGTCATGGCCACGCTGTGGAGCGTTCGTGTTAAGTGAGCTGGCGGCGGTACACTCAGAAAAATGTCTGTGAAGCTTCAACGCAATACTGAACCTTGCTATCGCTTTCAATGATTCGCCTTTCCTGTGAAACTGGCCAATTTCTCGTTTGCAACAAAGTTTCCGTCATCAGACAGCGCTTGAGCCGTCTTTCTCTTTCTGTGGCATCGTTCACTGTGCAATCATCAATAAAGACAGCACTGAAGAACTTACGTCCAATAAGTGGCATTATATGTTGCGACGTTGGGAGCGACGTCCGTTGAAACAGATCCAGGACATGATGAATTAATTCGTATCGTCTGAAGTGGTTACACTCGTGTCAACACCAACGTTCTGTGGCAAGAAAACGAAAGCTACGGAGGAAGGCGTACGCGTGACAGCACTCCTGAGTATAGTCCCACTATTGCTCTCGTGTTTGGTATGGTTGATTGCAGAAAACAACACTTTTACTTCATACGGCACTTATCAGAGTATGAATTAATACGTACATTATGGCACGCAGTGGTACATTTGAGTGTAATTTTTTTCGCTTCACCCTACCCCCGTTTCGGCAAACCAATGCAAGTAGCAAGCTATGCTGATTCATCACCTGCTCTAAGGCATCAAAATGGAGAGCGTTGTCAAATTGTGCCGGGTTACGTTCCGCTATAAAGTATGTGCAGCAGTTGAAGCCCTGTAGCTTCCCCTTGTTCGCCACGTAACGTTGTCAAATAGCCAGGTGTACTTGTTTTAGAATATGTAGAATGAAAAAAATTGCCTGTAGCAAATAGCACGGTTATATTCCTTTAGCTGGATTACTCGAAGAGGCAAACATTACATCACCAAGAAAACTAAATGAATAATCAAACATTAGAATTTTATTAATTCAGTTTTGACAAAATAATATGGGCCACATATCGCAATTGTGAATTGCATTCAATGAGTTAGCAAGGCATATTCACTTGGAATGAATTCACAGTATGGCACGTTGCCGTTTTAGATAGTCATTTCGAAAGTGTGCGATGAAATACATCGGCGTTCCAGTTACTTTTTTGCTACTTTCATGTGTCATTCTTTCCCAACTCGCCCGGTTATGGCTATCATAGAAGCGCATTTTGATAACAGTTTTATGAACAACAGTGCATTTTTACTACACGTTTGAAGTTCGCATAGCTTGGAATCGATGCCATTTTCAGGATTATTTCCAAGTGAATATGCCTCGCATGCACCCCATTTAGAATTGGTAAAATACCATCCGCCTCAATGCAACTAGTTCAGAAAATACTTACGCAAATAATATGTGTGATTCAATTACGTAATTCAATTGTGCAAATATTAATTGTGCAAAAGTATTAGATTTTTGCTCTCTGCCACAGGCAATTTCTAATTATTGTGTGCAGTAAAAAAACGCGCAAGCACGTGTATAAACATATATATATATATATATATATATATATATATATATATATATATATATATATATATATATATATATATATACCCGCCGTGGCTGCTCAGTGGCTTGTTAGGCTGCTGAGCACGAGGTCGCGGGATCGAATCCCGGCCGCAGCGGCCGCATTTCGATGGGGGCGAAATGCGAAAACACCCGTGTACTTAGATTTAGGTGCACGTTAAAGAACATTTCCGGAGTCCTCCACTATGGCGTGCCTCATAATCAGAAAGTGGTTTTGGCACGTAAAACCCCATAATTTATATATATATATATATATATATATATATATATATATATATATATATATATATATATATATATATATATATACTGCATATCCGGTAGTTTCAAACCATAAACGAATACAATTTGTAATCAGGCTCCCTTCTGTCTGAATGCTGCTGATACGGTGAACGCACACTATCTTCTTCACCCACACACCGTATCCTGTGGTAGAAGATTATGTGTAATGCGATCGAGATTACAGCGGTGGAACAAAAGAAACTCGCGAGTGTTTCTGTCATTGCCGATAAGGCGCACGCATTTTGCAATCGAAACATCATCGGTGGAGGAGCGCCGGCCTCGGCACAGTTACAGCGAATCGCGGGAAAGCAGGAGTTGAGTAAGTGCCCGTTTTCTTCGTCTGAACGTTCTTTCAGAGTCACTACGAATTTGTGTACTTTTTCTGGAAACATGGTGAAAATGTTGCACTACAACTAGTGTCTGTCGTAAAGGTATTTAAAAGGACACGGAAGAGAAAGTTATGCTTGTGTTTACGCTGTCAATTACAATTCTACAATGCAAAAAAAAAAAGCACTCAAAACATTGAGTAGAAGCTCGACAAGGTACAACAGAGGCAAAAAGCAACGACAAGTGGCGACGCTGTGTTTAAGTTCCCGCACCAGCTCTCTGTGACGTCACAGATTTGGACGCACACCTGCTCTGGCGTAGTTAACTGTCTATCTGCAACTATAGAGTGTACTGTAATATAACGAAGGGCAGAGACTGCATGTAGTAAGTGTTACGAACTTCAAGGCAGAATTGAAGGCTGCGTATCTTGAGAGTAGTGCTAGACTTACTATTTGTGCTAAGCAAGCCAGATGACGTCACTACCCCGCTGCTTAAATTTTGCAACTGCTATATGCGCATTGAGTCAATAATAATAAAACTTAAATGACTATTTTCTTAATTAGCTACTTAGACACTGCGTTTTGACGCGCACGTCCATCTATCTCTTCCTTATATACACATAGAAAGGCGAACAACGCCATCTAAAAAAAATTAATGTAAAGAGTGGTACATATTTGTTTGTGGAATGGTCTTCCAGACAACATTGCATCCGAACGAGACCACGATAATTTCCGTCAACTCCTGCACTCTTTCTTTTCGCAATAAAAACTTGCCACTAGTATTTCCAGTTTTATATTACTTCCGGTGCCATGTTTTGTATACCACCCATGTATTTATTTATTTGTTATTTTGACAGCTTTAAGACCAAAGATATCCGTCATTTTTTTGTACCACAGCAAGTGTTTTTTTTTTTCAGTATACCACTTTGTGCCCGACTGCATTCCTTATGTTGATAAATGTTTTTACTGTGCACGCCATTAGTCCCTGCGTTTTTATCATGCCCTACCATTGCGCGTATTTTTAAACCCTGCCAACTGTTCATGCGCCTAGATTCCGCTTATTTGTCAGTATTTGGTTGCAGTTTCTTTTCTTGTTACTGCTGTCATTGTAATCGGTATACTTTAAAGTTCTTGTATCCAGTTTTGCCTTATGTAGAATGCCAGCCAATACTTCTTTTCTCTCTTCGTGTCATCCTTTTTCCCGCCCAACCTTCTACTTGCCGTCATACCACATTATCATCGATTCCTCTCCTTTATGTTAAACTGCAAATTTGAGCCGTACGTTATACACCGACAAGTTACTTCGTACTTTTTTTATTACCTCCCTTACTCAATGCCCTGTCAAGGGGCCTGTAAGGTATGTTCAATAAATAAATAAATATGACAGATGCTACAAATACGAGTACCAGCTTCCTCGCGTCCAGCAATTTTGGACATTGCCCATGCATTCGACTATTCACGGCAATTTGTCGTAGCAACGTTGCTCCAATGTAACACTTTTCGCCACGATTGACACACCGCTGCGACAAAGCAGGAAAGTTAGGAATAAGTGTCGCAAGTACCCATGTCAGTAGAAGGCCGTACCCTCTCGACTTTGCTGACTGCGTGGGGGCTGCAATCCAGGAAGTCTTCTGAAATATCAATTTCAATAATGATGTCCATTGAGTTACGCTGATACATTACGGTGAAGTTCGACAGATGGCTGCGGTGGCAATGTCTAAAATTCCTAGGTACGAAGGCTGGGGAAATATTCGGCTGTTTTCTGGGGTCCTACGGTTTCTGAGTTCTTGACGCCGATTGCACAGAGCATGATTGTGCATCACAGAGGCAGAAAAAGGTAAACAATTGTAGTCATGCTTTTCTTGCCGAAATATCAATCCTACCTGCAAATGTCAAAGTCCATGGAATATAGAGAAGTTACGATGTTTAAGACTTTTTTAGCTAATAACGGCAAAGGTGAAATAATCGCACCGTCACTTTCAAAACACTTTACGTGGAGCCTAAAACAACGCCTAAAAGATGCGACGAACAAACGTAACCTCAAGGAGGAAAACATCGTTGGCTTCAGGCGGATCCGGTACTGGGAGACTTACTGAATCGCAGCGTGCTGCTGTAACACGTGTGGACGCTAGCGAAATTTCACGAAAAGCAACGCCACGGGGCCACAACAACCACATGAATTTGTTAATTAGCGTTGATGGCTTTTTAACATGCCAATTATTTTCCGCTACGGCATTTCTGTCTCGGGCACTCTTTGTAATGCAAATGGCTGTTACACGAAGCCTTGGTATAAGAAGTGTTTAAGTGCCGAAGGAGGGGAAACTTGGATACACCGAGACAGGACCAACAATAAATAAATCCTGCTTTTTCGAAGCATGGTATATATCATCAGTCGTCTGTAAGTATACTCCGTGCACCGAATAAACAATGTTTAGCAAGCACTTGCAATGTCTTAATCTCCACTTTTATTTTTTGTTTGAATAACATGAATCGTGGAAAAGTACAGCACAGAGAATCCACCTTCGCAGAATCGTACGGCTCGGTATCACTTCTTAAACATGCATTATATATAATTTATGGTTGGGGTTCATAGTTTACCCATAGTGTATTGCCGTGGTTGAGCGTGAATAGGAAGGTAGTTATATTAACGTATTGGTTTTATGTTTTTCGTTTTGCCATGCCCCCGACCTCCTTTATTTTGCAGCAATGGAACTCTGGGCGCTGGCTTGCGCTGCTTTGGCAACAGCCTTAGTGGCGTACTCGCAAGGACCGCCTGAAGACGAAATTCTCTTCCTTCCGGGTCTGGCTGAACAGCCTAACTTCAAGCACTACTCGGGATTTTTGAATGCGGGAGCGACGAGAAAAATGTTCTACTGGTAAGAGCTGATAAAAACAAAACGAACACGCGTGTCTGGGCGTGGCGCAAACTTGACAAGCGTAAACGTGAAAATTTAAAAAAACCTTAGGCAAAACATTTTCTTATCGGTGCTTGAAAAGGCAGTGCACGAAATTCACATTGTTTGGAACATTCAAACGTGGAAACAGCGTGAAAAGGAATCCGTTTAAGAACGAATGTTTCCGTACAAGGCTGCGAAATCGCGTAAAATGCCTAGAAGGACACGTTATTGCACAATTTATCTGAACTAGCTCTCTCGCAACAAAGACAATACTTCTTGCGCAAACTACAAATATTACACGAGCCACTGGCACATAAGCAAAAGCATCAAATTAAATCAAGCCTTTCGATACACTTGTCACAAAAAGTATAACAGAACCCTAATTTCGTTTGGTCTAAAGATATTCGCCTGAAAGTGGCATTGCTCTAAGCTCAAGGCACCTAGCTCCAATCAAGGCTGTTTCCTGGTGGTAGAATTCGGTGCCCATGCACTGCGACAGAAGGGTTGGCAGAGCTAAAAAAGAAAAAAAAAGACTCCAGATGGTAAAAATTAAACGCGTGCTCTCCACTTCCACGTCTATCGCAGACCACGTATTCTTTCGAAAAGATCAACCCCACTGAGAAAAATCACGCAGTTCAAACGCACCGTGGGAATCGGTGTAAGCAAAAGTAAGCTCTTGCCAAACCGGCAAGGCAAAACGATGCAGATCGAGAAGAGGTGCGCAGAGATGACTCCGTCGATGAACGCGACACAGTTTCACAACCGACCACGGCTTCCAAACCACCCGACTCCACAAAGCTCTCGTGTGAGAGCACCTGCATTTTATGCGAGAATTGGTGCAAGTACGTGCTTTCGAGCGCTCGCGCTCTCTGGAGCCGTTTATCGCGACCGCTTCTTTCAATGTCTACACCTTCGAAAACTGGCGCCGTTCTTCGCCAGTGCAATGAGAAGGTAACCCGCTACAAAGCCTCGCTCACATTCTTAAGGTTCGTGGCGAGCCAAGGGACGCCCGAGAAGGACCCTCTCCTGCTGTGGCTGGACGCTGGTCCGGGATGCAGCGCCATGGTCAGCATGTTCAAAGAACACGGTCCGTTTCGTGTCGCCGACGGAGGAAAAAGTCTCGTCGCGAACCCGTACAGCTGGAACAAGGTGAGACACGTTAGCAGCGGAGCCCCGTGGCCTAATTTCGTAATGGCTTATGCAGGAGTTCGTTTCTTCCGAATCATTGTTGCTATTTTAGAATGGGGTCAGAAGGGAGAGGCGAAGCTCAAAGGGGAAAGATATTCACAAGTTTTACTTCAGCTACAACTAGTGCAACAAAAAACAGAGCCCACAAAGAAAATACAAAGTTATGCTAAATGGGCCGATGAGCCTTATGCATTAACAAATGTGTAGCACAGAGCATGGGGTGAAATTATTCCGCGCACCCACAACGTCACTCGAGAGGTATGAAAGCTCCTCGTCATTTTCGTAATGATTGGCGCTTCGAAAGGAAGAAACGAAAAATGGACGGAGAAAAAAATTGCAGGTTTTATAAATGTAGAGAAAAAAATTGAAACAAATCTTTACATGAGAAAATTAATGTGGAATATGTCGCCTCGCAAAATCATTTTATCAACGCCGTAACTCGGACTCAAAATCAAAAGGAAAAGACCACAGTTAGTTCCATCTCTCCGCAAATTGAGATCTTGCTCTGCGAAAAATAAAAACACCCACAGATGGTTCCTAAGTTTCAGTTGACCCTGCCCAAACTCTACCTTAAGTAATGAGCTCTAATCACTCATCTCCTATCTTCAAATATAAGGAATCGTCTGAATACGTAACGTCTGAAGCAAGCTGGGCGGAATGTGCAGAATTTGCAAGAAAATCACACTGAAGAAGTCACCAGTGAACTAAATTCACAAAAATATTAGTCAGGTATATAGCGGGAAGCTCAAAATTTCCCACTTGTCATGCAGTATGAGCCCCAGTACAACTTAAGAAATGACGGCGAGCAGTGAAAGGAGAGATGTACGTATACAGCTTAGCACTGTAACTTTGTATATGTTTAAAGTCACATGCCCCGTGGAGTGTAACCAAAACTTGCATTCTTTGCAGCTTGCCAACGTGCTGTACTTGGAGGCGCCCGCATCTGTCGGCTTCTCCTACGACCTCGTGCGCAACTACACAAGCAACGATGACTCCACTGTTGACGACATACAAGGGGCCCTCGAAGATTTCTTCAATAAGTTCGGCAGCTTGAAGGCGAACGATTTCTACCTCTCTGGCAAGGGAAGCGCTGCCACCTACGTCGCCATGTTGGCATCCCGCCTGCTCAAAGATCACAAGGGAATCAAGCTGAAGGCATTTCCTCCTTCAGTCTTTCATAGTCTCGACAGAAAGAAAAAAAACGCCCTTTATTTATTTCCTCTCTGGCAGCACTCTATACAAAATTTCTATCTGATACACTCCTCAGACATGCAAGCACTGGTTCTTGTTACAGGATAGGTTATATGTGTTTTGCGATGTTGGGAGTGGTCGTTGTCGGTGCTGCCTATCGTAACATTGTTGCAGAGGCATTTTTAGTAATTACTGGCGGACAGCGTACATTTACCGTTATCCTTAAGATACGAGTGCTGTAAACTGATTTGATTGGTTTTACTTGAATGTGAAGAACAGCGAATTATATTTATGAGACACACGTCACCTTTAAGAGGGAAGCGGCATACGTCAGCGCATAATTAGTTATCAACTATCAGCCCCATCAACTGACCAGGCACCACGTCCGCGTGTGAAATTTCGTCTTCTCAATGCACTGCTCTCCATCAAGCCTTTCTCACAATTTGCATCGGTTTCGCAATGGTGGAGGTCACAGAAAAGCTTGTGTGCGTCAAGTTATCCTTTCTCGCGAAAAACTTAGTTTATGTGAAATGGCTTGTTTTAGGTATGTACCACAAGGTAACATAGTCAGTCAGCTATATTACGTCGAGGTGCCCGAGCGGTGCCGCGAATGCACTTAGACGAAAAATGCTCCAATCTCTCATTCCATCTCTGTCCGGAAGTGATACGTACTTCCGCCCACACGGCGCAGAGCGTGCGCGTCACTTCCGCACCAAAAAATTGCGTGACAAGGTTAGCTTCCGTCAGCCTTTTTTACTTCCCGTATTTTGCACCTTGTGATTTCTTTTTCACAAGTCTGAAAGAAGGTGTGTGCATGATAAGGGATAAATCGACGGTACCACTGAGGGTGATCACTTTGCATTACCTGGTGAACGGTTGGGGACGAAAAGATAAAGCGGCAAGACAAGTCCATTGATTCCACCGAGAGCGTGCTTTGAATGTGACTTTTTTAAATGTTGGAATAGGTATGCGAAGTTAAAAAAAAATAAACAAATGGTTCCTCCATCATATAGGTTCGTCACCACTGTTCGTCACATGCAACGTTCACTGTGATAGAGTGTGTAAGCGCGACTGAACGAGGACGTAGAAAGAAACAGACTACTCAAACCAACTAGCCCGCTAACGTGTTGTTACCAAGTACATTATGATCCATTCATTTATAATGAAATATACGCAACGCACTTGTACTATGCAGGATCGAGATGCTTATTTGAACCTTTTTTTCAGGGATACGCCATCGGAAACGGGGCGCTTGACTTTCGCTCTAATGGGAACTCCCTCCTCCTATTCGGGCAGTACCATGGTATACTGGACACACAGTGAGTAGTCCGGCGCTGAGTAACCCTCGTTTCTCGTCCTGACAACTTTCTCAGAGCGCATAACGAATGCGACAAATTGAACCACGTGCCTAGTTATTTACGTAAACATTGGGAAAGATCGTATGCGTTTTTTTTTGTCGTACATGAATGGCCTCTGTCAGTTCGTCTGTGTCTATCCGCTCTCGACTGCGGTGGTGTTACTTACGCCTTCTTTTCAAAATCCCAAATCCTTGTCGACTCGATTACCTGTCTTCTCGAAGACATGCATTCGACTGGTACTTTCGAGCACTCTATAGCACGCTCGTGGTTTTGTGTATACATTTGAAATCGAGTGCATGGAATATATTCGGGTCGAGGAATGCTTATACCCCAGTGGTTGTGCATCTAAACGTGATCAGGCCCATCGCACCCTACTAACCTTTCTAGAGCTAACTAACTTAGGTTCACGTTTGTAGCGTGAACGTTCAACATTCTGTAGTAGCGAGACCTTCAGTGACCGGCCCTACTGTGTGTGATCTGTACTGTGTCCTAACGCTTCTTCCTTCGAAGATGGGAGGTGGCGGGTTCAAACACCTTGTAGTCTATATTGTGAACCGACTGCCAGTGAAACGGTGATTGCGTGCAGCTATACTTGGCGTCTCATCGTGGAGAGCACAATTAGCCGCATAGCAAGCTAGCCATGGATGTGATTGATAATTGTGGAGGCTGTTCGATGCGGCGTCACTTTAATTCCGGCTGCAGAGTCGAAACTCGGCGGAACAACGTGCTAGTGTACTGTGTTCTACTTTAGTCTTTAGATTTGTCCTGTTGCTCTTCCTTTCCTCTTTCCTCCCTTGCTTCATATCTTCCATTTCTGTGTTGCTGTCACCTCCCTTCAGAAGAGTAGGCAGGCGTTGTGCCCCTTCCGGTGGCAGTTGCCAGCCTGCTCCTCGCTTTCCCTTTCCTGTTAACTGTATATATGTGCATATGTGTTCAAAACAAATAATAATAATAATGAAAGCGCTCGCGTTCGTACATAATAGAACGAGGAGGCGCGCCCTCATCTTCGAGATGGGAGCACGTCCGAGATACGACAGAACATCTCGATCACGTGGCTCCTCCGATTGCTCACTGGAGAAACTGGATGTTCGGCTCGGGCAGGTTTTTTTTCCTCGATTGACGGTATAGGCATCGCCATCATGAGCCGGAGCGCGGCGGGAGCCAATGGAATATGCGAAAATGTTTGCATGTTGTTTGTCGGCGTCATTAGATAGCAACAGATTTCTTTGCCTGTCTATTTCCGTCCGAAATAGTTAAATAGATATAACCTGGAGCCGAAATTGCTTGCAAACCAGCACATGCCGCATGCCACTTTAACAAAGCCCGATTTATGCGTTTCTTTTGTTTTAATTCAGTTATCTGTTCCTTGGAGTAACATACTAAGTATCAATTGAATATCGACTATAAATAGATAAATAGATTTTTCCATTGAGATCAAGTGAGCCATCTGTAAAGTATTTATTATTCTTTCTTCGTTTCGGATAAGAGAGGCGCCCCAGCTAAGTCGTAAGAATTATTTGCAAAAAACCAGGCGTCTTCATCGTTCAGGGAAACTTCAGCAAATGCAGATTCTGGTAGTCCTAGAGTCTGTTCAAATGAGGTCTACGAATGGAAGTGGAATACAGGGGCTTTCTTAAATCAGGTTTTTTTTTTGTCTAGGTTCTATTCGCTCCTTCTCAACCACCGCAGTAAGTGGTCGATATTAGTTTAATCGAAGATTTGGCGTTGTGCCAGCCAATGACAGAGGGGAAGAGAATGGAAAATTTAAAGCATCATTACATAATAGGGCCCAAGGGCACGTTTTCGGCAGCATAGTGTCAGATGCGATTAGCGCTTTTGGTGCTTTTCCTATGCAGACTGTACCCCCCCCCCCCCCTCCCGTAGAAGTATGAAAGCAGGCTGTTTTGATGAGGTCTTAGTGGCTTAATGTCTTCAATAAGGCCACATGTTCGACGGGAAAGGTATCAGCTACAAAGGAACATGTCAGGTTCGAAACCAGACACTACGGGTTGTTTAGAGATTCATGGTTCTTCTCATAATTCGCACGAAAAAGAGATAGAGAGTACGTTTATTGTAAATTGAAGGGGTTTGCACTGGAGCACACTTAACATGCTACTGCAACTGCACGCAACCATCAATAAAATCATGCACACCATCTTTGCGACATTTAACACGCAAGTAATACACACGCAAATAATTAACGCATCTCGTTGAGACCAGCGACTCGCAGAAATGTTAAAAGCACCTGTGCAGCGCGGGATGCCCAGGTGGCATGAGTCCATGCTCATACATGTACGCATGTAGCGTATTGGAAATGTCAGATTAGTGCCGCACGTATGCAGCTATAGTTTGCCTGAGATGATGTACGAAAGTGTGCACATCTTAAAGGACATTTTTTGTAACTTGTTTCGCTGCGTAACAGGTTGTGGAGCCAGCTGTTGTCTTCGTGCTGCAACGGCAGCGCCTCTGAAGATACATGCAGCTTCGTCGAGCCGCCTTTCATATCTGTGGATTGCGCCACTGCAGTACGTGTATAGATTTCTTAAATTTTTTAACAGACGTAGTGGTGTTCTACACCGTAGAGCTCGGCATCGAAAGTCCGCACTTGCGTATGCGTGGACGCATTTGTGCCGGCGTCATGACCCTTTTGTGCGCACGTATCTGTGCGTGGACATGGCGTCGTGGAAAGCTTCCTTCTTGTAAGCATGTTTCATTAATAGCCCCACTTAGGCCCAAACAATGAAACGTTCCTTTCCTTCGAGCGCTTCCTAACGTTACGTGAGGCCTCCTTACAGCGAAGGACCGATGGAGGAAGCAAGCGTACTCTGAAAGCTCCCTTCACCCGCCCTCACTTAAGGAGCGGTTGCCGCCGTGCCTGGGTTCGAGATTATCTCTTAAAAGCTTTAGGCGAACACCAGAACACCACTATTCAATAAAAAAGGTTGTATCGTCGCACAATCTTCAAGTTGATGAGCTAATATAGAGAAGCGTGGACGCTTTCTTCTAGTTTTGTTTACTAAAGTTAAAAAAACGTTGCGCATTACAGTGCAAAACTTGATGTGCTCCAGCAACGCTGGCACGCCGGCATCTTGCAACGCCTAGCAACGCCTAGCAATGCTTTCATGCCGCACGCGTGACTGAAACGAACATGCCTGGCAAGACGTACCATGCTCGCGCTTCTCCGCAGGTGGGCAACAGTGCGCATGCGCAAGCGAATGCCACGTGGTTAAGCAGTGAGGTGAAGCGCTCGTTCAGGGCCAGGAGCGGCGTAAGGACGCATGAAGGTAGCTTTGGAGCTACCTTATGCTGAGGAAGCACCAAGGAAGCCTTCACCGAGGGCCCCTCAGTAAGGAAGCTTTCAGAGTGACATAAGGTAGCCTCACTGCAATGAAGGCTTCCTTACTGAGGCAAGGAAGATTTCATTGTCTGGCCCTTATAGTCCTTGTATATCGAGAAAATGAAGCCAAGGCACCAAGACTATTATTATTATATTCAGGCGCTGCGTCTACAAATTTCAGTTCGTCAAACCGACGATGTTCGAAATGTCGCATAATCCGGAAGCACTTCTGAATGGACCCGTGCGGCGATATTTACTAAAGTGCGACAGTTTTGAGGAAAGAGTTATAAGATAGAAGTCTTGATTGCTGCCTTCGGCAGCATGTGTTCAAGTGCTAGGTTGACATTCTTCGTTCTACCCCACAGAATTTTTTTGTGTAAAGCAGATTTTCTGCAAATGCATGAACTTTTATTATAATGCATGGTAAACATTCAAGATTGTACATAATGCCTGACGTATTCAGGCAGAGACCCCTCACTTGTAGGATCAGCAAAAGCAACCGAACATTCAAAATTTCTAATGCGTTCTTCTGCTGTGTATATTAAGTATTCTACATGCTTGTTGCTTCTTCGAGGGGCGTTGCCTAGCACTTGAACACACATATTTAATTTATCATGACGTATGTATAAATTTCGAAGTATTGCATGCCAGGATGAATGAAGCAAGCACAGGGAATTAAATGACTTCACCGCTTAACGGAAGTCAGACTGATCACCCTCACTATGTAAACTTCCTCTGTTGCTCAGGTGGAGGTCGCGGCACACTTGATCATAGAGAGAGGCCTCAACAGTTACGACCTTTATGACACATGCGTCGGGTTTCATCCTAACCTTGACAGAGAGTTGAGCGTCGAACGTGAAAGGCGAGACTTGGGGATGATAACGCCGCATCACAGGGCTCGGCAGCTCATGCTGCGAAGCCTCAACGTGAAAGAACCGGTGAGTGACGCTGTTCTGAATCAATAACCGAAACCTGAGAGCCTTAGTCCACGGAGAATCTGAGCAGACCAATGTGCGCTGCTGTTCGTTTGCAGACGCCAAATTCGTAACCGGCCGAAATGGGAGCTAATGCCATGCTCGAATAACTGAAATTATTGGCCAGAAGGTATTTTGAATTTGGATTTGGATTTATTTCTCCAGTTTACAATAGAAAGGAAGCAGAAGCTAAAGGCCATGTGGCCTGGCAGAGGCTTCTGCTTAATCCACGCTTTCGCTGAGTTGCTGGTGCATGTGCGCTGCGATCGGGGCCTTGTTGCAGCAGAAGTATCCTTCAGAAAGGTTGCCACTTGTATCACACTTCCTCCTTGCGGAGTTTGGTGACGTAGTCATTGGTTATAATTCACGAGAAACAGACATTTGACAATTTCAAACCGTGAATTTTCGAATTTCTTACGAGTCTAATAGTAACACTATTCCATTCTCACTCAAGACTCAGAATATTCACGCCTCCGTACTTTTTAGCATTTGTGTAGTGATTGCTAGGTCAACTGTGACGTCCGTCGCCTTGAGTTGTCAGGGATGCTCTGCTTTCAATAATGAGTTACGTAAAGCATATGGAACAAGGGTCGTGACATATACGAGTCACTACGGTTGCCTGGCTGCCCCGCAGCTAAACATGTGAGGACATGACCATTCGTTAGACATAAGCAATGCGCCTATATAGCAGCGCCGCAGCTCAATTTGACTCATACGACGTCAAAATACTGTAGGTACTCGTACAACATACTGCAACATGACTAGCTACAGAATTTAGTCAGGTTGTTTCTCACCGTATCATACTGCATGCTACGGTATCCCTTCAAAAGGTATGTACACTTAGAAGAGCGCATAAGCTGTTTAGTTTAGTGCAGATAAATGGAATGTTTGACGGACGTTCATCATGGAGCTACAGCATCTTTCAGTGCCCAGAGTATAATCTGTTTGGTGCAAACTTGGTAACAGCGTGACAACGACCACTGTATTCGCAGTGCACGGAACTCTGATCATTGCCGTATCGACAGGCGTCACGAAGACGAAGGTATCTTTAGAAGATTTACAATATTCTAGAAGTTACGAGAATCATGCGCAACTTGATGTCATCTTGAATGCCCCTGCTTCGCGTAACTCTCTGCCGATCGGGGCGGGGTTTCTTTCCCTGTGAAGGGACCGTTCATCCTTGCTAAAATAATTTCAGCAAGGAAAGCTCGAAATAAAGTATTCTATATCGTCTTTCCTCGTCAGGCAAACCTCAACTCAAACCCACCATGCGTGACTTTCGACGACGTGGCCACCTATCTGAATCAACCTCAGGTGCGCAAAGCTTTGCATAACGCAGATTCACCGATGCTCTGGACACCGTGCAGGTGAGTTCTCCCATTCATGTTGCCTTCTAAAACGTTATGTCGAATTATACTTCAACGTCGAGCCTAACATTCGTGTCTCGCGGTTGCTGTTGGACCCATGTATGTCCCATGCATTGTCATAGCGGGTTAAAGCTCTCTACATAGCGCAAAGCGAGGCCGGTGTGCACAGAAGGAAGGCGCTATCAGGAATAAGCTGTAATAAGGAAAGGGAGTAAAAATAATTATTTTAAAACTACGCATGTCTTGCACACTGTGGGACTCGGTCTAAGCGAAGCTGTGTTCAGCCGGCAAGACAAAACGGCGAATTTCGATAAAAAATTCGAAGCGGACTGCGGCGACAAACGGCCCCCGCGAACATAGACAAAGGCTATGGAGAAAGAGGTCCCTATACAGTGAAATGCGACACAGCCTCACCACCAGCAACATCTGAACCTTCGGGCACCACAAAGGTCTCGAACACAGCACGTGCGCTTTAAAGTGGGAGCCAGTAACGCATTATTTTATGGATGCCACTTCAGCCTGATAGAGTAGAGGGGGGGGGGGGGGGGGGGAGGGAGGAGTCACTAGGTAAGTATTTGCGCTGGACTAGTCAGTTTTGAGTGGCGAAGACCACCAGCGACTTCAGCACTGCTTTGCGTGGGGTTGATACGCCAGCAGGGCGGTTGTAATCGTCGTCGCTAGCGACGGTTACTGCAGTGGTCGAATTGGAAATGCGTGTATAGGTTAGGTTGGCTGGTTCATGAGCATGATGGTCGTAGACTACGTGATCGCCTGTCGGTCCGATGACGTCATGCAGGTGGGATGGTGTGTAGCGAAAGGCTGACCACTCTCGCGCGGTGCATCTGCCCGGAATCTTTGATGAGGATGGACATCGCTGAACTGCGCGATATCTCTAGCACGTCAAGAGTAAGGACAAAACCGGCTTGCACCTGCTGCAGTAGTTCATGGCCCTTGCGGCACAATCCTTGGCGCAGTGAGTTCGAATTTGGAGGTTGAAGACGGGCATGCTCGCATCGATGGCAGCTAGCATCGAGCCTCCGTCCGTTCTCAGGGTCACGGCAGAGGTCAGAGTAATGAATGGCACCTCGGAGGGTTTCAAAGGCCGTAGGCTGGGCGGCAACATCGGCGGCACGGTGTCATGTTGGTTCCAGCGCATACTTTGTCGGCAATCTCACGGCATCGAATTTTTATGCGACAAGGAATCCAGCTGACTGCGATGACAACGCCCCTTTTGAGGACCAATTTGCACGGATTCTTAAGGCGATTAACTGTCGAATATACGTAGTGGCGGAAGTGGCAGGCCGGTACAATGACTTGCGAGTCGGCATCTATGTCTCTGCGACACGGAAACTTCTCGCTGTTGGCACTGATGTGAGCCTTCAAAGATCTAGATGGAGTTGGTGGGAGATTATTATGCTTGCAATTGAGGCCGCATGCTTCTCAGATCACACAAACGGGAAAAACAGCCAAAGAAAGCTATTCACTTCAACGAAGCAGCGACGCACTAGAAGCCATATCTGAGCTGCTGTGAGGACGTAAACGGTAGCGTTTGTTGATTCATTGTATAATATCGTGAAGAATAGAGCCGGCCGCCTGCACATCTGTCGAACTAGTACCCGTATGCATAAACCAACTCGTTATATGTGTACCGTTCTGTGTCGAGCTATTCGACCAGACAGCAGAAGCAGCCACGATCAGCAATGTTATGGAGGCTTCGCTAAGAAAAATACAGCAGACTTCTGCGACCTTGCAGGATCAGGACCTAATTTCCAGCGAAACGGTTTCCTTCGAGCAATTACAATAATAATATCGGTAGCCCGTAATTAAGTTTCATACTTTAAATCAAAGCGCCTGTATGAGTGTCCCGTTTAAACTTTTGACTGCGGGAAACGCTTCCGAGCGTTACAAATTTTACATTTGGTTCCGCTCCGTGCTGCAGCAATTCCTTTGTCAATTGTCTCATACACAGGACAGCACTAATAAAAATTCACTTGGCTATGATGACTCCCTCTCTCTCTCTCTCTCTCTCTCTCTCTCTCTCTATATATATATATATATATATATATATATATATATATATATATATATATATATATATATATATATATATATATATATATATATATATATATATTGCCATATTTACTACCCCCGTAGGCGTACCGGCATCTTTAGAGGCCGTATAAATTTCAAACGACTAATTCCTTCATGTGAGCGAAGCTTTTTATCTCTTCTTTCATGGTGCTTGGCGCATCTTCTTGGTTGGTTTCTCGCCTAGTAAAGTCAGCCAATTCCCGAAGCAATGCAAAGCGCCGTCACGTGGGTGACGTGGCAGGGTCCACGCGTCTTGCCGGGCAGGCACATAAGTGACATGCCGCAAAAGGTATACCAGAAGGTGAACAGTTTAATGCAAGTATTTAATTCATCGCTTCACAAAAGCCTCGCCTCACATTGAGACTGACATGCGCTTTGCATCTGCTTAATTTTTTTTTTTGTTTCACAATCCTATGCCTCGCATACTAACGAAACTGGCTTAGCCTTAATGTCACGTTACGATACAATATGAAGAAAGTTTGACTTGGAGAATGCATGTTTTGCTTTTCTGAGCATTGTGCCTTTTTTTTCTCTCTCAAGCGACCATCTGCTTTACGCTACACAGTACATCACACTGCGAGACGTCGTCAAAGAGCTTGTAGACTCGAAACAATTGAAGTCGTTGTTCTACAACGGAGACACGGACTTGACTTGCAATGTTGTCGGCAACCAAATTTTCGTCGATAGCCTTGGTTACGAGGTGAGAACTGTTTACTCATTTCTCTTTATGCGTGAATTTTTTTAGATACAATTTTGAGATCGTAGGGGACAACAATGCTAATTTATTTTGAGCAGCAGAGCAACTGCGACGGAAAGGCGATGATGCGGGTATCGCTCCCCTGAACCAGAATAATTTTTTTTCTACAACTGTCCTGTTCTATATTTGAGCAATACGCATGTGCTTCGTGGTACTCGTGAGAGGAGTGAGAATATTTTGTTTCACAGAACTTTCCTACGGCGAATGGTAAGCGGGTTCGTCCTAATTGCCTAACTAATATGAACATTGAAAAGAAAATGAACTATTGCTTATAGGGATCTTTAAGCGCAAGGTGTTTAATGCCTTCAGAGTATTCTCAGATGTTAACTCGACAGACGAAAGGGACATCACATCACTTTATTTTTCTTAAAGACCCATTTTGGGGTGTTACATAAGGGGTGGGGTTTACAAGATGCAGGCGTTCACAGAAGTCGAAAATGGGGATGGACAGGTTATGGCAGCGATATGGTGAACTTTACAGCGAGAAACCGGATGGAACTGAAATTCCTTGTTTTTGTGTAAAATACTAATGCTCATTTATGAACGGAGTTTCAACGGTATTACTAAGGGATGTCCCCGAATGCTTTCCCACCATGGAGGGTCACCCGTCCGTGGACATTAGCAAACACTCCGAACTATGAGATGACTCTCACAGAAACACGGGAGAGCTTGCGCTGGCAATGCGTGGTTTCCCTCACTTGTAGTTACAGCCCGCATATATCAGACAGGAGCATCCGCTAGGCAGCAAGTGTATACAGGATGACATTACTCTGTGTTTTCTTTTTTTTGTGCTGGATTTTGTGTATTTATGGGACTCGAATGTATGCGTCAGTGTCGTTTATGCGACATCTTTTTTTTAACAAGTGCCCGTACTGTTTTTATGGCATTTGACGTAATTGTCTGAGTTTATTGTGAAGACTGAGCGTGTTTCACTTGTTTGTTGGACACGGGTTTAGGGTTAAGTGCGTGTGACATATTTATATGATTTTACTGTAGGTTGGAGCAGGCTTTTACGTGACTTTTTTATCTTTATGGCCTTCATTAAACCTATATATAGTCGAAAATCCCTCACCTGCGCTATTTAAAGGCACCAACGCATTCCAAATAACCGCGATTTCCGGAAATAAAGCTGCAGTGTTCGTTGTTGAACGAAAACGCGACATCTCCTGGTAATCGTAGGTATGCACTATTGCGAAAAGTTCTTTTTCTTCTCTTGACTTAGAGTTAAAACATCTTGCAGCTGAGCGATCCATAATAGTTTCCTGTTTTGAATGACTACCTTCTCGAACCCTCATTTTCAGGTTCTTTCCGAATACAAGCCTTGGAAACTTGGCGACCAAGTAGCAGGGTATTACCAGACCTACGAAGGAAACGTCACCTTCGTGACAATCAAGGTAAGCTGGCGTGCCCACACTTCATTAGCTATGCTGTTCAAGACGAGTCCAACCACTGCATTAAAATAACATAGTTAGGCTAAGCGCTTCACTACTACGACCACCAACTATCATCCTGCCCCCACTAAAATATTGCAAAAATGTCAGCAGCCAGAGCTTGGCAGCAAGGGTAAATTCCCGTTACTCGTAGCTCGGGCGGGGGCCGATGCCACGAGTGCAAGTACAACAGGCGTCTGCCAGCAGTTTAACGATGGCCGTTATCCACTACTATAGAGGGGACCTGCAGCCACTCACATTTCTTTTCCTATGTACAGTGAACACTCGTTACAACGAAGTCGCCGGGACATAAAATCAGCTTTGTTACATGCGGTATGTTGTTTAAAGCCGACATGCTATATAAAAAAAGAGTCTATGGTAAGGGTAGGGAATTGCGCTCCAACATTTCCAGATCTCGTACAATGTGTATCGAAACACATTCACGCCCGATAGTAGGGGCATGGGCAGTGGAGAAATTCTGCTGAAGCCCATGATGTCACACACGCAGATATAAGACGTTGCTGCCACATTGCGCATTGACATTCCCAGCACTCTTTACCTCCTCAGGTGATGTGCAAATCATTTGCAATTAAAGTTTTCATGAAATTATAGGGTGTTATGTGGTGAAACCATGATCTGATTATGAGGCACGCCGCAGTGGGGGACTCCGGAATAGTTTCAACCCCCTTGGATTCCTAAGTCTAAGTACACGGGTGTTTTAGCATTCCGCACCCATTTAAATACGACCGCCGTAGCCAGGATTCGATCCCACGACTTCGTCCCTAGCAGCCCAACATCATAGCCACAAAGCAACCGAGGCGGATTGATGTGAAGAATCGCAAAGCATCAAGGCGCATGCTGCGCTTTGTGGCCCTGCGTGGAGCTTCGCTTCGCACTTTAGGGTAAGCGGAGTCTGGTGTCACTAAACACCGTGTAATTCGCTCAAAAAAGGGATGCACTGCGATTCAGGTTCCCATAATCTTCGAACAAAGCGACATTTCGTATAAAAAGACTTTATTACGTCGACGATTTACTGTACAGTTTCAATCCTTAGCAATGCATTTGATATCTCTTTATAACTCTAGAAATTCGAGACAATATTGCGCTGTGATCGTACGTGTGGAGGTCATCCAAAGCAAGTAGCCATATATCGCCGGCATATCCATTCGCCACGCCATGGCGATATTTTGATGACTTGTAAAAAATGTCAAACAGCTTGAACTGCGACCTATATTGTAATTTAAATGAAAACGTTTAATAAGCAGGTCTAATGGTAAAATTGGAGTAGTGGCTCAAAGAGCTTGACCTGTATTGGCAAGCGCATATAACTGCCTGCCAGACCAGTTCCAAGATTGGCGGCATTGAGAAATCTCTCTGATACAGCCCTAGTTGATGCACAGAGCCGCCACCAAAACGTAAGTATCTGCTCAGAAGAACAGAGCAGAACACGTAAGACAGAAATATATAACGCTTAATAATCACTGTAGGGTGTTCGAAGAGCGTCAGTGGAAGGCTTTCTGTCTTATTGTGATCGACCCACAGTACTGAGAAAGCGGGCACGTTAATAAGCATGCCGCGAAGAAGGACACCATAAGGTGTTCACATTTCTTTTTTACAGGGGGCCGGCCACCTCGCTGCACAAACCAAGGCGGAGGAAGCGCTTCACGTTATTTCAAGACTACTCAAGGGCGACGCATAAAGAAGTTAACTGTATACGCGGATTACTAGGTTCAAAAATAAAAAAAAGTGCAATACAATGATATGATCTCAGTATTGTTTGCACCCTTAACGGTGCCGGCTTGTATCATGGCTAATAACCTTAGTTTTAATGTTATAAAGATACGTTGCACATGACTTTCAAGCTTGACGTACAACCAGGGTGCAGAAACTCCCTATACCTCCCTGGGGATACTTGGTCCCATGCCGATACGCTGCGGCAACGCCACTTCCACTACTGGCGGTTGCCGGATATGCAACTGGAAATAGTTCATAAACAAGACAATGCCTCCATGACGTCACTGATGAGGTTAGAGGGTAGTGGGGGAGGGCGCGTCACCGGGAGGAGGAGGCTTGCCGCGAAGCCCTACCTTCCCACTTTGCAAGCGGGTTGTGTCATGCTCTCTTGCCGGTCCGCTGGCCGCGCGGTGACATTGTCCAGACCGCGGAGCAGAACCCGCTGAGGTGTGCTGTGTTTACGAAGAGCTTGTTTTTTTTGCCGCGTTGCACTTAGAGTCTTCCATTCATATTTTTTAAGCGCTGGGGCAGCTATCTTACACACCGGTGCGAAGCAATTATAACGGAAAATATTTTATAGCAAACCGTCGTTAACTACCGATATTCGCAGGTGACATATTACATTTCGTCATTTTGCGAAAGTAGTCGCTTTGAAATTCCTAACTTGTGCTTAAGTTTAGGGCTGCAATTCAACTAGTCCCCATATATAGGGGGGGTAGTATAAAGAAAATAACTTCATTGCATCATCAATCGTTAATTTTGTTCGAGTGCTGTGAAGTGAAAAGGTCTATTTCTCAGTCAGCTAAACTCAACACAAGTAAAGTTGAACGTTCTTGTTTTTAGTCGCGCAACCCGTACTAGAAAAAGACTGCCTTCCACGCAGCGCGAAAGCGTCAATCCGCAGGAGCAATTTTCATTCACAACTCAAATTTGTACATAATGAGCGAACATTGATTCCAGAAGATCCAAACCAATGCGAAAATTAACGTTCACGGGCTGGTCACACGGAGCTTGACCATCACGTTTGTTATGACGGCGACACATCTTGTGGCTTACAGAAAGAGGGTAGAGTACAATGCACGTATGTCATTGAAAGTATGAGAAGTAAGGACCCACAGAACTTTAAATTGGCTACATGCATCTGCATGAACAGGAAGGAACCGAAATTGCTCTCATTATTTGAACTACATGCCGAATGACGGAGCATATTTCTATAGCGCTTACAAGCGCATATAATTTGCCTGTCGCCATAATTTGCATCATATTCATATATACACAAAGCAAGGCGAGTATTAGGACACTGTTTCGACACAACAGCAACACAAGAAACCGACAATTCACATAAAAAAAACTTAATAGCCCTCTTCATCGCAAGACGGACTACCAGTTCACAATCAATTAGCATTACATATTTTTTGCTTGTATTACTGGTATTATTAAATGCATTTTTGCCAGCAAAAAAAAAAAGAATAACATTATGCCTCGGCGCTCAGAAACTTGCACACACCGAAGATGTGCTTAAGGCAAGGTAACGGAGCAGATGGTACCATCTACGGACAAAAATTTAGATAAAATATTGAGTCTCAACCTTCTTCAGTACGATATCTTAACCCTTTACTGCACCTTGTTGCATTTACGCAACATTCTGATGAACGGCGTTAAAAACCGAAACAAAGTCAGTTTCGAGCTTCCTCTACATGTTGTTGCATATTCGCAACATTGGTCTGTAAAACGCGGCACCTTGTGCTGCAATCTGTGCTAATTCTTTGCATCTTCTACCAAAACAAACGTGGCGGAGGCTGCGCGCACCCAGGAGCAGTGATATAGGTAAGTTTTACAAATTGTAAATGTATTTGTCCATAAGACAAAGCACCACAAAAATGGTTACGCTATGCTCCACATCCTTCTGACTCTGTAGGTTCAAAAAAATATTGTAATTTCGGAATAGTTTGTTCCTGGCGACAGAACGTTGCTATGTTGCACAAATGCAACAACGTGTACATGGTTTATTTTCTTCGGAATAATGAAATGGCTTCGAAACGCTGGTATTGCCTAGACATTCCTCCTGATAGTGAAGGCAGTGACTATTCAATTAGTCACGACAGCCACGAGTGTAAGTCCGTTTCGATTCAATATGTGGACAAGATGTTCTCTGGTCAAATTTCATTTTTTCTTTTCAAAAGTACGCTGTGCCTCCGCACGTTGCCGTGTCACGTCGTCACGCGCACAGCTTTACGTCTGTGCTTCGATGTTCTACAATTTTTCAACAACCCGAAAACACTGCATTGTTGCCTGGCTGGACGGGAATCTGCATAACGTACTGCACGAAGTGTGGGAACCACCTGTGCTGCACAAACATGTACGAGTGCTTCTTTTTGTTCCACACTAAATCATAGGTGCACCAATGATTGTCTTGTGCAAATAAGCATCTGAGTATGCAAATAAGCATCTGAGTATGAATCACACTAAATTTATCTTTTACTTTCAACTTCTTCTTTATTTGCACATTGTTGCAAATATGCAACATACCCTTTTTCTGCAAATTGAAACCACAGACATTCGCTAAAGTAACATTCCATGGGAGTACGGGTACTATTATGCTTCCCTACAACGCCATGAATAATATTTTGAGGAAACAAAAAATTGTGCAGTAAAGGGTTAATAATGGCGGATCAAAGCGCAACAAGAAATTACGTGCGTGCATCCTTTTGCCGTCATTGCTCTTCAAATTTGATAAAACGTCATGGCTGTCCTTTTTTTCCTCTTTAGCATTGGCTGTATGTGTCTACGAAGAGCGAACAAAATGTATAGCCCAACAAACACGCACTCGAGCCCTTCAGTACAAGCATTTCACCGACAGCACGCAGATGGGCTGCCGTCATGACGAATGGGCCGAGCGACACTGCCCCTATGTCAATCCACTGAGGCTTGCACAGAACTGGTTTGCTCGTGCAAAATGAACGCCTGCTCAGAAAATAAAGTGAAATACTTGCGCTTACCAGCTGTCATTAGGTAACCAGAGAAACTTCACAGAACTGGTATTCCCGGTGTTAGGACACCACGCAGCCGCGCAACACATGCGGTTCCCCGTTTTAGCCATCTTCGTCTAATGCTTGGTTGACCTGGCTCCCCGCGTCTTCCATTCGTTGCACGCCTGATCGAGCTTATCTGTCTTATCTTTCCAATCTTCATACTTGCGACGACAAACGAAGCAGATGACCAAGTGCGATCAGACTTTCGATATAGCTGAGCGAGTGGCAAGGGTGAGCGGCGGTAAGCTCGACTGACGCATGAGGACAACCACTTCGCGCACTTCGCCCGATTTAAAGTTCACAAGAAGGGGAAATAAAAAAATAAGAACGTCCGGAAACTGCTTGGAGAGCGGTTGCCAGACATCCGAAACGAGCATTCGCCTTCCGGAGGTTGGTACAACGGCGATGAGACAAGTCGTTGTTGAAAAACGCGTATTATTTCATAGGCAATCAAACTCATCTAGGAATCGACTCAATGAGAACCGGACCAACCCGTGAGTTTGAGTCTGAGTAGGCCCAGATGAACGGAATTTCGTTGAGTATGAGTCCCTGACAGGCCGGCCTAGTAGAAATTTTGTGAGTTTGGGTTCGAGTGAGCACGGCTTGGTAGAATTTCGGTGAGTGCGAGACCAAGTGAGCCTATTTGAATAAAACTTTAGTGAGTCTGAGTGAGCCCTGCTGAGTTAAATTTCGGTTAGTCTGAGACCAAGTGCGCGGGACGGAATAAAATTTTTGTGAGTCTAACTCCGAGTCAGCTTTAAGCAAAAGAAAGTAAAAACAACATATTTTAGATGGAATTTGGGTGGCTTCTGCTAATTTTGCTAGCTTGAAAATAAAACAACGTGAAAGTCGCGGCTAAGGTGCTTTGTTGTCCGCCTCGCCCGCCGCTAAGGAATTAGGGACCATTCAGGCATCCTAGCCGTGGTGAGTGCGGCAGCATGATACTGCGGCGGGCGTGCTTTACAGAGGACGAGAATCTCGGGAAATTGGGGAGCATCACGCGTCGACTCTTACCTGGCCCGTACTTTACAAAAAGAAATTACTACGCTAGAATTGTTCGTGCCAATAGTTTACACCCAATGCTTATGCTGGAATTGTTGTCAGCGGGGAAAGTCAGCCAAGGCCAAAGATCGCTTGGATTGATAAGTTCTCTGAATTTGGTCCCGAAACTCTCATTTACAAAATGTAAATGCAAGTGGGTCAGTGGAGAATGTTCAAGCGCATTTCACTCATGATAGCAATCGGCGTGATAAAAAAGACGACTACCGCAGCGATAATACACTGCCGACGGCTCTTACCTGAAAAACGAAGTGACAGTAGGGTCAGGTAGCCACGCATGCTAAGGTATGTTAGAAATGCTGAATATTTTCTCCTGCGTAGTGCTGTGACTTTCGAATATGTGATAGCGGGCTCTTTTGTACAAATACTTACGATCTGACAGTCAATAAACAGCAACAGCAAATCCGATACACTCAGCAGGAAGAGCTGTTGACCCTAGCTGTCCTATATTTGGAACTGCCGTAGTAATTTTGCTATGACGTTACGAGGCTAAGGCTGCGGGCGCGCCATTAAATCGCGGCTGCGGCGGCCGGGTTTTTTCTTTTCTTTGGGAGGGGGCGGGTGAGGAGGGTGAAAGCAAGAACTCCAGTGCACGGTGCATGGTCAAAAAAATAACCTTTGTGGTCAAAATTAATCCGGAGTCCCCCGCAGCACCTAGCCTCATAATTATTTCTGGTTTTGGCAGGCAATGCCCAAGAATGGAATTAATTGGTCCTGGTATATTTTGTAGTGTGTAGGTATGAAGTATCTTTTGTAAAATATGGGTTCTCTCTCTCTCTCTCTCTCTCTCTCTCTCTCTATATATATATATATATATATATATATATATATATATATATATATATATATGTATATATATATATTGGTTCCAGAAAGGCAATTGCTAAATCTAACGAAAATATGGGGTTTTACGTGCCAAAACCGCTTTCTGATTATGAGGCACGTCGTGGTGGGCGACTACAGAAATATCGACCACCTGGGGTTCTTCAACATGCACCTAAATCTAAGAACACAGGTATTTTCGCCCCTATCGAAATGCGGCCGCCGCGGTCGGGATTCGATCCCGCGGTCTCGTGCTCAGCAGCCCAACACCATGACCACTGAGCAGTCACGGCGAGTTACGGTTGCTAAATTGCTTATCTCAGTATGCGCCCACATAAGATACCCGGCAGACATTTATGACCAACAGCGCAATAAATCAGAAGGCGATGAGAAATTAAGCACACTGACACGAACTTCACATAATAAATATCGCATTTTTTATTTATATCTACGAGCGTGAAGGAGCAGAAATAATGTGCGCAAAAACATTATCCTACATGTGTATCCTGAAGCGTTAACAGAGTTCTCTGTAGATAGCGCATGCTCACCGTGATGTCGGAATAAAGTGAGTACGAGTTTCATGTTGAGCTTTTCGTATTGTTTTGCGATTTTCTTTCTTAGGTTTCAAAAACGGAGACGTTAAGCGCTACTTTTGCTTTCTTTAGGGCACTAAAAAAATGCTCAGCCTAAAAATCAGAAGGGCCAGTTACTGCGGCGTTTACTGAGGGACAGAAGCGAATAACGCAAGTGTAGATATTAAAAAAAAATACTGAATATATTAGTTTTGTCCAAGTTCCTCTTATTTTTATTCCGTATGGTGGTAGACTGTGGGTGCAGTGCTCACACTCGTGCAGACATTTATTTTCGCGGTGTCTAATCAAGCTATGCGAACGGTTCCAAGGCTGACAATAGAATGTATACTGCCGCAGTGATAACGGAGGCGAAGCATTTGCGACACATGGCGTCGAATAGATAGCAGCAGGGTGTATGATTAGATAGCTTTTTTATCACTCCGTCAATATCGCCCACCTTTTGTCTTGGCAATTCGTGCCATGCTTTCGCTATTCAGCCCTTAAAAAGCTTACACTGAATGCGTATCTGCCACCATAGTACAGTTGTAGCGGGCTTGCTATAGTAAGAAGTGTCAAACGAAAATAACTGTCAAGCTTCTCCTTAACTGATGGAACTGCGGACGTCCTATAGCTAATAGGCTGCAATTTATGCACTGACAGAGCCGCCTGCGTTGGAGAACCGTAAACAATTACCACAGACTGAAGCACGCATCGAAAACAACTCTCCCCGTTGCCGCATCTTAAGAGGCGTACACTGGCCAAGCTCCGGATCGAATTCTTCGTAAAGTATGTAGCATTGCTGCCTTTATGGCATTCTATCAGTTCGTAATTTTACAGCGCTTCCTTGCGGTGATTCACGCTGACGCTCTTTCATAATGTTCTGTTCATAATTCGATGAAGGACAACTTACCTCGACAGGGTAATATCCAGGAGCATTCAATGACAACGTGCGCTTCTAACAGTGCTCTACAAATTATGTCATAATGCATTACCGTTATGAAAGCTACATTAATCATTACATTGTTTAAAAGATGCATTGTACAAGCTTTTATGACAAAGAAAGTGACTTTTCTGTCTCGCGTGCACAAGTTATATATTATTTCTGGCTCTTCTACGAGAGCGCTAGTATTGTACAAATTGGTGAGGTTTGTTTATTCAAAGAACTATGTAACCTGCATTATTATGGAATGTATGTTATACTGATGTGAAATGGCGAATGTGCTACTTTAATGGTGCTGTATTTATATTTTGCTTGCGGTTGCTTTTTGTGTTACTTAACATCTATGAGCGCACCACTTTGTTTATTATTCACTGGGTCGGGAAATATTTTAACTGACTAACTAACTAACTAACTAACTAACTAACTAACTAACTAACTAACTAACTAACTAACTAACTAACTAACTAACTAACTAACTAACTAACTAACTAACTAACTAACGAAATAGCTAAATAACCAACAAACTAACTAGCATAACTTACTAAGTAAGTAAATAATGAATAATAAACCTTCACTTCATATTTAAGAGCCATCAGTCAGAACGTGCTCCATTCCCCAAATGCCCCGACATATCGGGACATTTGGAGGATGCTCTCGAACACATTATCCTCTCATTGCGGGATCTTGGTAATACGCCTATCCTTTAACGTCGAAGCTACGTTAGGCTAATGTTTGTATTCATTGTTACTTGGCTACATAACAAGGCAGATAATCGCTAATTCATTTGTCCATGAATTCTTTGAAGAAATGCATAATTTAGAAGTTATCTGCTTAAAACCTTGTTGGCTGACATTTACTCAAATCAGTCGCTTGTTGAGAGCAAAAGAAGAAGGTAGTGGAAAAAAGCTGCAATAAACAGCAGTTTCAGAAGGGTATCGCCCCTATGGTGGGCCGTATAGGGTGAAAACCAGCTGAAAGTTAGGACGAAGTTTAGTTTGCGTATCTGCAACATGGGACACACAGGCGTTTTAATACGAACAGACATGCTAGCCCCGCCGCCCGCACGACAAGCTATGCGAAAGTTCGGATGAGAGGTGGCAGGACCATTTATTAGACGAGAATACTAAGGGTGCGAATAATCAAAACCTTCAAATACCAATCGAACACTGTAATATACTCTCAGGGTTTTTCCTTGGAATTTGGAATTCGTTACCACCGAACCTTAGGAACCCTGCACTATGAACATATGTTTAAACACAACTGTCTCTCTTGTCTTCAACTTGTGTAATTCTGTATTTATTAAGTAGCACTGGCACGTTCTTACTTTTTGGTATTTGGACCACAGACGGTGCGCTAAAAATTTGGATATATAACGCGTTATAGGGAGTCCCCCCTTCAGTCTTTGAATTACGGGACGTTCTGTAACGTATCCTAGGCATAGGAGGGTGCGAATAGCGTTTTCGAGTCCTCATCCAATACTAATCGAATAGTACCAGAAGCTAACCAAATCGAATATGATATGATTTCCACTAATGAATAGTCGTTATCACAGTAAATATGAAACGATGTTCACATCCCAGTACTTTTAAAATTAGCAAGATGCTGTTCCTACGCAGTAAGTTATTAGGTGTAGTTTAATAAGAACACAAATGAAGTATTAGGAACAATTAAGTAGTTTATTTGCATGCGCAACATTCTTCAGAGGGTGCGAATGATCGCTGTACAGCCTGTAAAGTATGTCTACAGCCTAAGTGGCGTGGCCTGCTGCTCTACGCAAGTTCTCATGCTTTGTGTATACTATGCCCGCGGGGGTGAAAACTTATCGTATTTTTGCTCCAATTTTATGTTTATTTTTGCGCAGATGATGTTTTCAAATATTAGAAAAATATTCCATAAATATGTTCATTTACGAATAGTGACGATTCGATTTGTTAGAGTCAAATATTAGCACACCACTACATTAATAATAATAATAATAATAATAATAATAATAATAATAATAATAATAATAATAATAATAATAATAATAATAATAATAATAATAAACACTATTATGATTCTGATTGAGGCGTGACACCTGCATCGCTTGTAGCAGTGCTCTTCATCGCGTCAGCGTTGTGAGACGCCTGATAGATGCGAGGGTGGTGTTTATGCTGCACAGCAGAAGTTTCCTCGCGTGATGTGTTGACGCTAGAGTGCCCATCACGCGTACTCGGTGAACACCGACTGAGGCAGCTTCAGTGTAACGCTTAACCCTGCTGCCGTTTTCAATACTTCACCGCTCCGGGTGAAACAGCCCAATTATTCAATTCCGTTTCCGAAACCACAATTCTCACACCCCTAGAGAAATCAGTGTGAGTCGAAGTCGACAATATCCACAATGGGTTCAGTAGCCCCATAATATTAGCGCACTGCCTAAAAGAATTTGCAAGCAGTGGAAGCAAGCTTAGCTCGAGGGAATTCTGCAGGAACACTAAGTGATTTAAAAACGCGATTTTAAAAACTTTAGGGTGGAATGCAGACGGATGCGTTTAAGTGTTATCAGAACTTTCGCGAAGAGTTGCCTTTGTCAGACAGCTCAATAGTAGTCCTTGAGTTTGATTGCTGGCCGGAAAACACGCGGCTAAAACTAAAATTAAGATAACTACCTAATAAAAATCACTGGTTACCTTCTTTACTAATTTCTTTAAGGCGCCTAATACAATTTACAAAAAAGAAGCCAGTCAGTTTTCAAAACACATTTTTTAGAAGTATTTATGAGGTTAGCCGGCGTTTCCTTTCTTTCTCTCTCGTTCTCTCTGAGGGTGACAGCTGGTGCTGCTTTTAAAATCTGCTCCAAGTGACAGGATTGCCTTGAGAATGGACTTCAACTTGTAAGTTGCAGTACGAGTTATAAAGACATCAGAGAGTGAATCAGTAATTTTTTAGTTATTTCGTTGTGTTTTTTGATTCCTCATGCAGGTACTCTCCGCACCTTTTAGCAATCCAGCGCGAGGCAAAACTTTCTAAAACCTGTTGTACATAATTTGGTGAAACTGACTCTTCCCTCTTTTAAACTTGGCTTCCAGGACGGACGAAGACATTAGCGGGCATGCTGTTCACGGAATTGTTTGCCTTCTTCGTCATTGCAATGCCTACGCTCAGTGTAGTAGGCCAAGCGCCGGCGCAAGACGAAATCAAGTCACTTCCAGGACTCGCTATAAAGCCTCGTTTCAAGCAGTACTCGGGATTCCTCAATGCAGGCTCAAATCGACGGCTGCATTACTGGTAAGGGTGTGGCATTTGACAGTGATTCAGAAGCTCGAGATTCAGAGCTAGTGTAGAACGTTGGTGGGGACAAGTAGGCATTTTGTGGGCCTTATACATACACTTGACCTGCTTTCTGAACAAATATCTGTAGTGCTGCTGAAATAGTAAAATTTCATAATCAGTTAGGTTACGCATATAGCAAAAGGGTAACCTCAAGATATGCAATGGAAGGTGGACTATTTTGCTCATTTGGAAACGATGTGAAATACGGAATAGATAGTATATTATATTACATTATATTAAATATAGATCAGGTGGGGGTGGAGGCGGTAGTTACTCGCCTGCAATCTGTGCCGTTCTCTTGAATCCTAATCCAACTGATTAAATTACAGAATTTTACCTGCGAAAACCGTGATCTGATAACGTGGCATTCCGTATATTGGTGGACGCCGCAATAATTTTGAGCAGCTGGGTTTTTTTTACGTAAGCCTAAATTTAAGTGCACGAGCGCTTCTTTTTTTTTCATTTCGCCAACATTGAATGAACTAGGGTGGTTGCTTGGGCTAGTTGGTAATTCATGATCAAAAATAATGTACAGCGCAAAGGACAAGGACAGTGATAGACGACATACACAGCGCTGACTTTCAACAATATTTTATTGCGTCGCCACATCGTGTGTATATATACAAGAAGAGGCATGCGCAGAAAATATACGACAAGAAGAAGAGGCATGCGCAGAAAATATACGACAGTCACAGGGGGTGTCCTAACAGCAAGTCATTGAACAAGAACATGGTCACCAAAAAAATTTTTTAAATTTTTTTGGTGACCATGTTCTTGTTCAATGACTTGCTGTTAGGACACCCCCTGTGACTGTCGTATATTTTCTGCGCATGCCTCTTCTTCTTGTCGTATATTTTCTGCGCATGCCTCTTCTTGTATATATACACACGATGTGGCGACGCAATAAAATATTGTTGAAAGTCAGCGCTGTGTATGTCGTCTATCACTGTCCTTGTCCTTTGCGCTGTACATTATTTTTGATTGAATGAAGCCACTGAGGCGGGGATCGAACCAGCGACCACGAGCTTAGCAGTGCAACGCCATAGCCACATAGGCTATACCGAGGCGGGTCTCTTCAGTGATACCGTGTTAAAGGTAGACGTGGAGAAGGGATGGTGGCAGGAGTGATGCTGCTCAGATTAAATATAAAAAAATCTCTATGCTATATGGATTTACCGGAATATAATACGGTCACGGACAAATACTGTTGTTCGTTAACTAGGAGCATCCACTTTTATTGCACGTTTTTTTCGGGCACGTTACACCGTTAAATCATTCCTTTCTTGCGCTCTTTATTCGCTCTGCCCCCTATGCTATAAAATGAATGGAAGAAGAATATCTTCCATTCCTGGACCTGAAACGCGCTGTGAAGGCCACGGCTTATACATGACATATGCGGCGCTGTGCTATCACTAGTTTTCCACAGTCCCAAGGATTTGCGAGACCGAATATCCGTTGACGCGCTAGGTAAGAATAGCGTAAGGCCTTGCACAGCATCGAGGCAAAACGGCTCGGCGTGCCGAGGGAATTCCCCCTATGCGAATCTCGTTTGCGTAGCTATTTGTCCAAAGACAGCCGTGCGGGAACCCTTTCGCAAGAAGCCCAACAACAACTGTATTTTGGAGCAACGTCAACAAATTTTATAAGAATTCCGCATCGATTCCGCACCGGTTTGACATGAATAAAAATAACATATATACAAGTAACTTTGTAAGTGGCCAGCATTCTAGCACAAAGCTTGTGTTTCGTTTATTCGTAATGTCAAGTAGTGAAAAAAAAAGCTGTCTTAAAGTAAGAGCACCTCATTTATCAGCGGACATGTGGACTGCCGTCAACTTTGGATACGATTAGCCGCAACACGGTCGCATATATCTTAGAGTTTCCGACATGAATTACCATAGGCAACTGTTTATGTGGCAGCTGCTAGCAGGGTGGTTCAGCGAGCAGGGAAATGACGGGAACTACACGGATGTGCTCATACTTCGTTCTTCTGACTTCGAACCTCGTTTTGACTCTGAAAATTGATCAGTTTCGATGTTTATTCACAGATTTGGGGATAAACCTACAAATGTGCAATGTTTGCTCAAAATATGAATATGAAAAAAAAAACATAGGTCGAATAAGTAATGCCGCAAGAATGTCCCAATAAACAAGAACTAATGTACGTATTGTCATGGCCCTACGAGCAGAAGACCGACGAAAAAGACGATCATCAATGGGACAGAGACGACGCAGTGCCGCTAGACTAGACAACCATCATATGGCCCATGCCCCTGATAGTTTGTAAACAGCAAATAAATTCTCATTTACTTTTACCTCTGCCCGTATCATTTTTGATGGAGGTGCAGGGTACAAACACACAAATTTACCTATATGTATACATTCATACTTCATATATGCATTCATACTTCAATCCCTAATACTGCGCCACGGTGCTCCTCGCGTCCTCCTGAGCGACCGTGGAAGAGCATTCCTCTCGCAACTAGTAGACGAAGTACTCAGAGCCTCCGGAACCACCCACAAGGCTACCTCCAGTTACCATCCGCAAACTAACGGGCTCACAGAGCGATTTCATCGCACGCTGTCAGACATGCTAGCCATGTACATCGAACCGGATCACAGAAACTGGGACGCAATTTTGCCATTCGTGACTTTTGCGTATAATACCGCCGTTCAACGCACGACCGGTTACTCGCCATTTTACCTTGTCTATGGTCGTTCACCCAGTTCCTGTCTTGACGTCACTTTTTTCGCGCCAACTGTCAATCAATGTCCATCCTCCTGTGAAGAATATGTGTCCCGCATTCTGCGTTGTCGCCAGCTCGCCCGCATCAACACCGAAGCACAGCAACAGGACCGCAAGCAGCATTACGACGCCTCTCATCGCGTCGTGTGCTTCCGCCCTGGCGACGAAGTGCTACTCCGGACACCAGTTCGTACTCCTGGCTTGTGTGACAAGTTTCAACTTCGGTTCATCGGCCCCTACAAAGTCTTGGAGCAGACTTCCCCGGTGAACTATCGCGTGGTACCAGTTATTGTTCCAAGTGACCGCCGCTGCCGCGCTGCTGAGGTTGTCCACGTGTCCCGTATGAAGCCTTTCACGAGGCGTTCGCCGCCCCTTTGAATTGCGGCCAGGATGGCCGCTCTCGCGCGAGGGGACATTAGTGTAGCGAGATATAAGCTATTCTTTGTCATCTGTACATGATCATCATCATGTGGGGCTCATATGGGGTTCTTCTTCATCATCGCTTGTGGGGCTGGCTCTCGAGTGTGATCCGTGCTGTGGGCGTGATCGCTTCGCCATATCTTCGAGTCGGAATAAACGTAGTGACAACTGCTACGTCACAATATATAGATATTACACAATCCCATGTACTAATTGCCATTCCCATGGCTACTGAACAATCGCAATGCCGGAGGAGTTCCGTGTAGTAATTTGTGTAGGAGACTGCACGGTCTATATGGAATTGTGACCAGTGGTGATGACGTGCTAATCGAGCGCTGTGGTCTCTACCATGATTGCAGGTTTGCAGCGAGCCAGACGTCGAAGGCGTCTATCGATCCGGTTGTCATCTGGGTCAACGCAGGGCCCGAATCTTGCAGTTCGATGCTGACCCTGATGATGGAACACGGCCCGTTCCGGCCAACGGACAACGGGCAGCGCCTCACGCCTAACGACTTCAGTTGGAACAAGGAAAGTCACCACATGCTTCTTCATCTCTGCGGTGCTTTTATCTGCTTTTATCGAGGATCCTCAGACGCCTGATTACACTGCTTCTTGCCACACACTAATTTTACTACTCCGTTGAGCAAATTGGAGACCTCTTAACGTAAGACCATTCCATTCTGAGCTTATATTCAAATCTGCCGGTGTTAAATTTACGTGACCGCCAACGCAAGCATCGGGCGGTGACCAGCAGCATTGTTTGAACATACCAATCGAACGCTCTCCACGTTTACATGAGGTCACCTTCGTTTGCTTTCATAGCGAATAGCAATGCCTGCCTTGAAAGGTTTCACTCATGTAATTGGCTGACCAGAGCCATGGAGCGCGAAGAAGTGTAGAAGGTTTCGGTGGGATCGAGCTAGCGCATCCAGGTGCACGCTCAACGACATTATATTCCTCATACTTTTTCGGAGCAGCCACTGACTGTAATGGCGTTCCCCCGCTCAATCCCGCGATCACCTGTCCATTGTTGCAACAGAACTGCTTGTTGGCCTAGTTGGTGCTTGCTAAAAGACATGTTTTTTGCCGCAATTGAATACTCACAAAAGGAAGACACATAAAGACAACACGGTCGGCTTTCGCCTGCCCATTTTCGTTTTTCAACTGCTGTAACTCATCAAATATGCATTTCATGAATGCCTAGCGGTATTTTGTTCATTCTCTGTATATCACACTCCTCATGTTACACTGAATGTTTACCCGTTTAGAGGGTCTTCAGGGTGATAAATAAAATTAGAGTAGAAAAAAATAAAACAGGTCAGGAGAATGTTGCCAGCGTCTACGAATGGTCCGCTTCCCATAAATTAGTTTGCAATCACTGGTCCAATGTCGTGGTGGCGTACAATGGAAAGGCAAAGATGCCGGACTAGCACGGGGTCTCAGCAAACAGGAGTTGGCAGAGCGTTATGATGTATTCTTTAGACATATTCTCGTATATAGAATAGCACTCTCGTTCTCTGTCGTAACGGACTCGACTATATGATATACTGCCATGCAATTTTGTTATTATTGTAAAGAAAGAAATGCATTCTCGCCAGCAGCATCTTCTATTCCTTTCGGAACGGGGCAGCCCCTGACTATTAAAGAAACAAATATCAGTTTAATTTTTCATACCAGTGAATCCATAGAATCAACGTCACCTCCGTGTGGTGAGTTTCGGCAGTGTTGTGACGTCACTTGACAAAAAGACGAAGTAGGTGCAGCCTGAGAAAAAAAAAAATTGACCAACAGCAGTGGGCTAACGGCAAAAAATGCAGAGTAGGATTTTTTTTTTCACTTTTTGCTTGGCCTAATGCGTTCGTACAGCAGTGTGTACACGTCATATCAAAACGGAAGTTTTCGCACTTTTCACGGCGTTGTGTGACAGACAGGCGAAGAGGGCATAGCCCAAAAATTTTTGACCAATCGTAGGGGGCTAATGGCAAAAATGGAATAGAAACAAAGTGGAATAGCTTTACGTTGGAGCGCCCGGGTTCTTCAAAAACCTGCAAGGTGAAAAAGAGTTTCGTATAGTAGAGTATAGTACGAAGCTCCTCATTGTGGATTTATGCAGAATTTGTTTGTGAAATTCGATCCCCGGTGGTTGATGTTGTTGACTGATTCGGCCTCGTGCTTACATCTGCTAGCCTCCCCTTTTGCAGACATAATAAAGCGACCGTTTAAAATTGTGTTAATTCCTCGTTCAATTCCCAAACTAGCAGAAATAAGAAATTTCACTTCTTAGGGGCAACTCGTACGCGTTTTGTTTCGCGCTATACTCTCGGGTGGATGTCGATTTTCCGCTTTCAGTATTTCACAGTGCAATGACTAAATTAGCAGACCTCCTACGTAGGCGCAAAGCATGACGAAAGATACAGAAACTTTTGGCGCATTTAACTGAGTCCGAGCAATGCAGACGCAAGGAAGCACCGATGTAGAGGCACACGTATATGAACATTCGATAACGTGGGGCAAAACGAGGAAAAGAAATGAAAGAAAATAAAGTAGAATTACCCCTTACCGTACCACTAACCGAAACGTATATAGAGAGGCCACTCCAGGCCAACGCAAAACCAGGCTGAAAGAAAAACATGTTAGGCTCAGGACAAAAGTATTACCGGAGAAATTCCTCGTCGCCAAGTAGGACCTGCTCTGGCAAAACCAACAGTGTAAATCCCACATGCGCATGCCTGCAGCACTTTAGCTCGTGTGAGTGCCAAGGTTCTTTAACCAGTAGAAGCTCTGAACGCCTCCACTAAGAAAGCATGGCAACATATGCCTCGGCATAATGAAAATTCAAACCGCCTTAAGCCAACAAGCGCAGCTCTCAGTCTAATAGATTCTATGCTATAAATAAGTGCACCTGCAAAAAAATTGGCCGCCCTTCCCCTACTGTGGAGAGGTGTGCAAACGAAGCACGGGATTTGAGACTCTTCTTTGTCGTAACGCTTCGGCTTCGTGCTCCCACACGGCGAAGTCGGCCCGTCGACGACGAGCTTTTGCTCGAGCGAGTTCGCGGCAGCGTTCATCAAATGCCGCCTGTTCTTCGGCCGAATGTACGATGCGTGGACCACTCCCGCAGCCGTTCCTTCAACGCAGCCTGCTCTTCTGCAGAACGAACCAAACGCGGCCTCCCCATCTGACTGCCGGGCCTGAACTGGCGGGAAAAGACGGGGTGCAAGGCCGGCGAACACGTGATCACATCCCTTCTCTCCTCCGGGGGAAGGGGACACCTGTGATTGGCTCGCGCCTTGCGTTGCGTCTACTTCGTCATGCATATAAAACCCTGCTTTAAAGGTCGCGTTTGCAGTCGAAACTCTGCAGGAAAAAAAACGCCTGGCCCTAATGGACTTAGTGCTGAAATTTTATATAACATTTCAGGAAATCGCGTGTCATTTTCTTGAGCAGCTTCTCAAGGAGGCTTAGAAACACCGTGAGCTTCCTCCATCTTTCTATCAGGGCCCCACATCCTTAATCCCCGAGAGCACTAATAATGAAGAAATAAATAGAGGTAATTGATATAGGCTGATATCATTATCTAACGTCGAGGAGAAAATGTTTGCAAAAGTACTGACAAATAGGTTGCAGGCAGTCATTACTAAATTAGTAGGTGATCATCGAACATACGGAATTCGATGACACTCTATACAGACAAATGTTCATACCACACATTCAGTCCTTGAATAGACAGTTGGTAGTATGGATGAAGTAGCTCTTCTTCAGATTGACCTCACCAAAGCCTTTGACAACGTTCACCACGATTTCTTGTTCCGACTACTGCGACATCTTGAGTTAGGGGATGTATTGTACAATGGTATAACACTTTGTTATAAAAACTGCACTACAATGTTTATTGTAGACCGTGCCCTCTCAGATTTAATGCAGGTACATTCATGCGTTCATCAGGGTTGTCCGCTCTTGCATTTACTTTTCGCTATATACTTCGAAACATTTTGCTTAAGCGTGCTTTGCGACTCAAGCATAAAAGGATAGAGGTATGCAGATGAGGAAATTAAAGTGCTAGCTTGAGCGGATGACATTGCCTTCTTTTGCGTCGATAAGCCCAGTATTAGTATGACAATAAACACCCCCTGCGTTTCTGTGAAGCTGCAGGAACTCTAGCCTAAATTTGACAAATATAGGCGCTTTTGGCTAGGCACATGGGCGCTCACTCCCTCTGTATTCGTGAATATTCATTGGAATTAGTCTCCAGTGCTATATCTCGGTGTGCCTCTCGATAACTTCCGTAACACTGCACCTCATATGACATCCACGACAAACACTATGCGTCGAAAGGTGGCAACCTGGCAGGGTGCGTGACCTCTCCATTTTGGCGAGAGCTAAGGTATACAATATATTTCTTGCTTCTAAGCTTCTTGATGTTCTGCAGGTCTTTCTCTGCTCACGTATCTATGCATGCTCAGGCATTCAATAAAATATTTGCATGCTTTATTTGGCGTTCATGATGGGAAGCCATGAGAAGGCGCAACCTTTTTTTTTCCGCTTGAGAAGGGAGGCCTGAGTCTTGTGCATTTGTTTGTGTGACAATTGGTCATGCGATTATTCTATCTTGAAACATCCATCACCCATTCATTCTCGCAGTTAATCGAACACGTCTTGCTTCATACCTCCCTTTTCTTTTTCTCACGACGAACTTTGCTCAAGAGCTGCCGTTATAGGGCTTTCCAAAAGAACTTGTCTACACTATTTTCATTCATAAAGGCCAGATTCACTCTAGAATATTTCTTTACCGTTGATCGAGCGCCGCTAAATATAGCACTTATGCACAGCCTTCTCCCTAAAACTGTTATCGAAAGCCGTATCTGTCTCTATTTGGTCATGATGTTCTTTGCCGTGTCCGTAGAATGTGTGTTACGCCAGCAGCAAAAACATTTTTCTTTAAGCTGCACACTTCCCCCTTGTCAGTTAGAACGTGGCTTCAGGAAAAAGGATTAAATGCATCCTGGAATACAAAATTGTAGACTTTTCTATCTACCCGAGACAACAGAACGTTGCTCCATTTTTTTTTGTGACGCATTTCTTTTTTGGGACATTTTAAAAAGAGCTATCAAAAAGGACCTTCCTCTCACATCCCATGGTATCCGGTTTCTTCCTTTCAAGAAGACATCCAGTAATACACCATATGATTTGTTTAGGTTATTAGGACTTCATTCGTTGTGAAGAAGCCGAATGGTCGACAGACATGCCGAGCCACCTCGCTCGACAACGTCTGTATTTCGAGAAGAAGCTACTCAAGTGCGCAGTGGGGTCGCTATCTTTGATTCCGTTGCCCAAATTTTGAGCTTTCATTGGTGTGCGTAGCATGTGTGTATTTGTTTCCCATGTGTGTCCAAATGTAATGTAACAATTTTGGAACGACACAACTCATAATTCCATGCAATACCGAAGGAGAAAAATCGACAGTGGCTGAATCGGTTAGCGTGGTGGTGTAGCTACCCGGAGGTCGGTGCTTCGAATCCGCAGCCCGACAAACAATTAATATTTTCGCGTGGCTTGAGTTTTTTTTCGTAAGGCAACACCGACGCCGACACGAGTGAGGCAGTACAAACTTCTCTTGAAAAATATGCGAGCGCTGTGCCACTTATTCCAGAAGGGGAAATTTCTTACTGCAAGACAAGATACTTCTGCGCTACATCTTGTAGAATGTCAATCTGTATTTCCTTGTTTGTCTTCCAATGCTAAACTTTCGGTGGTACGCATTCTCGCGGCGCTACAAAAGTCGCAATGCTACACAGCCTCCGTAGTTACTCTGGGGGCTTACGTAAAGACTGTGCAAGGTTTAATTCAACAATTGAACAGTAACAAAGCACGAATGACAGCAATAAAGTATTCCTGTGCGAGTGCTGTTTCTTTAATCTATTATGATCGTTATCCCAAATCTGGCTTTTACACTCGATGATGAAGCGTTTATTAAAACTTTCGCAAGGGATCTAGCGCACGTAAAAGCCCACCTGGCAGAGAGGCAGCGTCTCGCAGTTAAAACGATCTGAAAATGACCCCAACATGAGACACCAAGGTAAATGGACCCAAAAGCGGTTTTGCAAACTAGACGATTGGATCCACAATGTAAACAATGCATCCGGACGATTGCGAACCAGAGAAGTACGATACCTATATCGTCGTCATCACCATAATCAGCTTGCTTTTATGCCCACTGCAGGATGATGGCATCTCCCAGAGACCTCGAGCTATCCCTGTCTTGCGCTAGCTGATTCAGACTTGCGTTAGAAAATTTCCTGTATTCAACTATACAGGGTGTCCCAGCAAACTTTAGCCAGAGTTTAAAAATATCTGAATGCCACGTAGCTGGACAAAACCAAGGTAATTTTATTGGCCGTCGCTTGAAGATACTCAATTTTTTACATTCCACCTAATTAGATAATTAGTCCTAATTATTTATTGAACGTCTCAAGTATTATGATTAGATCAAAAGTGAGACAGTTGTGGCGTGACATGAAAAACTCCCGATACAACTTTCTGTTGCTCAATACATGCTACATAATAGCTTTTTTTTCGAGCGTGAAAGAAGCCCGCAAATGCACGCAAAATTGCCGCGCGAATGGCCGCTCGAGGCACGTTGCGTGTAATCGCGCGCTTCTTTAACTCTCGGAAAAACAGTTCTACGTAGCCCGTATAGAGCAGCACAAAGTTGTATCGGGAGTTTTTCATGTCACTCCACAACTTTCTCACTGGTGCTTTTCATGTAATTTTAAAATTTGAGAAGTTCAATAATTAATTAAAACTAAATTGTCTAATTAAGCAGAATGAAAAAATTAAGTATTTCCAAGTGACGGCAAAGAACATTTCCTTGCTTTTGTTCAATTATGTGGCATTCGCATGTTTTTAAACTATGGCTAAAATTTGCTGGGACACCTTGTACACTATATAACTTTACTATGATAAGACAAAATATAGTATAATGCAATATAACTATGTCATACTATATTCATGTGTATATATATAATGAACGACATACCCAATGCGTAAATATATAGCTTGTTTTAGGAAAAAGAAAATGCGCCGTAAAATGTGGCCATGGAGAAGCCAGTGTTAAACGTATAGCGTTAAACACCAGCGTTAAACGTATAAGAATGGCTTCCCTACTCAGCTTCGATCTGCGCTTACGTTACCATGAAAAAAAAAGAATATTACCACTAGTATGTACACTTCCATTCCTACTCGCGCCAGAAAACAGAGTTTCCAAATTCAGCGGACCTCGAAAGACGCTCAAAAGACGCTCTGCGTATACTGCATTGCACGTGAACGACCTCGTTGCCATCGCCTTCTTTCTTATCTCCTTTCCTCATACAGAGTAGCCAAACACAGACGTCCGTCTGGTTAGATGTTGCGCCTATCCTCGTTTGCTCTCTTTCTCTAACTTCACGCTACGGGCCTGATGTAAAACAGGCACGTTCACTTATAAATTGCTCCCTCCGCATTTTGCAAACAGGTCGCTAACGTCCTGTTCTTGGACGCACCAGCCGGATCGGGTTACTCGTACGACGCCATCGGAAACTACTCCACCGACGACGAGCAGGCAGCAGACGACACGTACCTTGCCATACAGGACTTCTTACACAAGTTCTCCCTGTACAACACCAATGATCTGTACATCGTAGGCCAAGGTCACGCGGCCACGCACGTGACTCTCGTTGTCGAACGGCTGCTTGAGGATCCTGCGGCGAAACTGATGGTGAGCATCTGCCAGTAATAAATAGTGTGTCCGTATCCTGCTGATAGATCCGCGGAGCTTTACTTTTTAAAAATGGGCGTCAAAATAGTGAGATCCTCCGTTCCATTAGTTTATTGACTATGGCATTGTGCTGCTAGGAGCGATGTCGCGGAATCGATCGAAGTCACGGCGGCTGCATTTCGATTATTGTTCAAATGTAAAAAAAAAAAACATTGGCTTGCGACACTGTTGGAAACAACCGCTACAACTGCTGAGGGGGGCCATGCAATGCTTTATTGCGTTAGACTAATAGTAATAACGGTAATTTAGATTAATGGTAGTAATGGAAGTAACAATAATTTCGACAGCACACCGCTACTAGTCGTACTGCCGTTTCTACTTAAATTTAGATGTATGTTAAAGATGCAGTCAATATTAATCGGGAGTCCCCAAATACGGCGTAACTAATAATCAGCTGGTGGTATTGGCAGCTGTAAAATTTTGTAATACCGAAATTTTCGAACTTACTCGAGTTATATTTATTTACTTACTTACTTACTCGAGTTATATTCGAAAATATCTTACTTTCGAATGTCAAATCAATTGTGAGATAACTGTTAGTTATTACACAATAGGAGACATAAAGCCTCCGGGGACTCCGTTTGGTAAGATAACAGCAAAAAAGCGCACGAGCCCTGGTTGCTATAATCGGCACATGTAATGCCGTTCGTAACAGGACGCTAAATCAACTGAGGAGATTGTAAATGACACAGGGGTGGAATGTGACCGTATCTGGCGCCCTGTGACAATGAGAATACCGGAACACATGAACAGGACGTCCCCAAGCGCGCGTGCAGTGATGTTATCGTTGAAGGAGCAAAGTGCAAGTAGTAAAGCAAAGCACATCTAGTTCTCCTAAAATACTTAAGGCTATGCAATCATGGTGAGGTTGTTCATATAATAAAAGGCCTTGCCTAAATACAGTAAAGAAAAGCATAGGTTATCTCTAAAGGCGAGCAATTCTTAATAAATGAACGGAAATTATTGTGCAGAAGGTCCCTGACCCACTTAGCAACTGGTGCATTCTGCAGAGCAACCGAGTTGTTCCTGCAGCATAATCATTTGTAACAGTCACCACTTGAATCAGTATTTCGCCTCACAGATCCATGTTGATATAGTATGAGGTATAATCGACAACTTCGAATAGCGTATTCCTGAGTCAAATTAGGATCAAATAGCAAGGAATACCGTATTCGACATTTCGGATATTCAGACACCTACAGTACTAAAGCAGCATAATGGGCGTCGAGAATCAGCTTACTTAGTGGAGGGCACCGGAATAATATGAATTGCGTGGGTTTGTTTTAGTTGTCAGTTAAAAAATCAAGTCTAATTAGACAATCATTTTTACTTATCCACATTTACTTTGCCTCGTCAAAGGCAGAAAGCAAGATTTGCCTCCGCTGCTTCTATCTTATTCACACCACATGCCGAAACATGGACAACAACGTGGACCGTATTGTACAAAACTCCGTAGTACTTGGCCTCCTAATGTTTCTTCTTTTATTTTAACGTGTGTTAAAATCTAAGCACCCATGTGTTTCTTTTTCCACCATTACGAAAATGAAGTAGCCCCCGGCAAAAGGACGAAATAACCCCCTGATTAAAGCTGTCTTGCTGGAACAGTGTAAATTTCAAATGATCTAAATTGACGAGTGAAATTAGAGCTAACCTATTAATGCTGTCGACTATCAGGTATTGTCCATATTTCTGCTGAGGACTACTTGTCATGCAGGGGAGAGCACTGTCTGGTCCGTGTTGCACGACGTATTAGGCGACTGCATTCCCTGTTGCAGTGCATTAAGACAGAACATGACACAAGGCAAAGCAGTAAGTCAGCTAACAGGTAGCAAACGTATGGTTGCTTCCCATTTATGTGTTCTCAATACAAGGCTTTAGTATAGCCTGTAGCAGCAAACATGGAAACTTAGCGTTAGCGTCGTGTGATGCCCCTTGCGCATGCCTACTACTACTGCCACCCGATAAGAACATCCCACGACGTAAGCAACGTTGTGGTACATGCGATGGGCAGGTTAATAAAAGATGATCGCTGATTTCCTCGTTTGTTTTATTCCTTTAAGGGATATGCTATCAACAACGGAATCCTTGACGAGCGGTTCAGGGAAAATTCCCTAATGTTCTTCGCCTACTACCACGGCCTCTTTGGACGGAGGTATTTTGTTTTTATTTGCGCATACAATCGAGTGTCGTGGTGAAGCTCACGTGAGTGCTCAGAAATTCTCTAGTTTTCGCATGGCCAATATCTCACCAAAGTCTGACAATTCTGGGCAGCTACATAGATTGTTGTCGAACTCGCGTGAGATGAACCTACGTATCAGAACTAAAAGCTTATGCCTAAGCGACTGGCAGAAAAGAAAGGAAGAAAAATCGAAAAAGAAAAGAGCGTTTCAGGAAGCAAAATTTCATGAATTAGTACATATTTACACTGAGCTTCTTAAATAGTCAAAAAGTTCATGGAGTAATAACACTGCTTACTTTGAAAGTAAGCAATGTTATTACTCCATGAACCTTATTTGAGCAGAAAAATATCAGGAACAATACAATCTTTCTTGTCAGAGGTTTTTTTGTAATGAAAACACGTGCGATTACTCGTGATTACTCCTTCAAAAGGTCTGTTTTCCAGGCTAAGGTTGTTACGCCTTTATATTGGCGATAAAATAAATTTATAATTTAGCTCATATTACCTCATTAACGCTTCAGTCTAACCTTGTATACAGGATTGGGTGCGCAAGTTCAGAACGAAGTGAAATAATATTTACTCTTGTAGGCAATCAATGTGACAAGCCTTGCTTGAAAGCATGGCGAAAAACGAATGTTCTGCAGTATAGGCTAAGTCGCTAGGGCCGTAAACAGAAATAAATGTTGGCGTAATAACCAAGGCAACAATCCGTGTTGCAAAGTGCACAAGCAAAAAAGTGAAAGAATGTAATAGTTTACGCTATTCCAAAATTACTTCTCTCCAACCAGTTTTCTAATAAGTAGGCGATTTCACTTTCAGAATACTCTGTTCCTTTCTTTGTCCCATACCCGCCGTGGTTGCTCAGTGGCTATGGTGTTGGGCTGCTGAGCACGAGGTCGCGGGATCGAATCCCGGCCACGGCGGCCGCATTTCGATGGGGGCGAAATGCGAAAACACCCGTGTGCTTAGATTTAGGTGCACGTTAAAGAACCCCAGGTGGTCAAAATTTCCGGAGTCCTCCACTACGGCGTGCCTCATAATCAGAAAGTGGTTTTGGCACGTAAAACCCCAAATATTATTATTTTTATATTTCTTTGTCCCATGACAAGCAAAAAAAAAATTCTGTATTTTGCTATATTGAAAACATTTCCTAGTCTATCTTTCTTTCTCTTCATTTTTATTTAAGGCAAATGGTCTTTCTGCTGCAGTACGCTAATTAGCAACACGCTAATAAATATCTTCGTGATGAAGAAGCTCACTAGTTGGCTGAATAAGAAATTCGCTACGGGTAGCAAACTCTTGGAAAAATTACGGATAGGGAAAAAAATGATTTCAACAGCTACAGATATCTTCATTTAAATGCGGCATTGAATGTATAAATGCGGTTCTTATTGCGAAGGAAACGCCTAGTTATATTTAAATGAAGGCTGAAAAATGTTACTGCAGAAGCGTACGCATTTGGGCTGGCTAGTTAATGATTTGAGCAGAGAGTCTTGTTAGGAGAAATCTGAGGAGAAATGTTACTTTACGTCCTGGTTCTAGTGTACAGACTGCGACATGAGTCATCTGCAATCGGGGCATTAGTTTCTCAAACAACGAACTCTACGGGCATGGGAAGATCCTAATGGATACTTGTACTCATTGGTGGGTTGAGTTTTAATGTCTTTTGATATTTATACAATGTAGCTAAATGGCAAAAGAAAGATAGGCAGATGTTAAATGAGGTGGGAAGCGTTAAAACTAATACTAAGAGAAGTTTTCTCTATAACTTTGGAGAGGAAGTCAATAAGAACAGTTCGAGCAAGCAACATAGGAATGTATAGATTTAGGAGGGCTTCTGTATGGAACAGGTAGATATATATATATATATATATATATATATATATATATATATATATATATATATATATATATATATATATATATATATATATATATATATATATATATACAATGCGGCAGATGCGACGACACTGTTCCGTGCTCAATGAAATAGCAAACTGAATAAGTCATTTCTTCTCCAAAGCTATCACCGTGATAGGCCGGACGCTACTGTTAATAAGGATGCAGGGCATCCAGAGAAAGCTAAATTATAAGTGCCGAACAATCTGACAAACGGGGATCTTTTCTCAAAGCCTTTGCAACTATCAATGTCTTTTTCAGCATAGCATATGGATAACATCAAGTCAAAATATTAATGCGTTTTGTCCAAGCTTACTCTTTATTTCATGCTACTCTAAAGACTGTGGAAGAAGCTGACTACCAACTGCTGCAACGGAGTTATTAATCGGACGTCGTGCAATTTTGTCGATTCCACCATAACAACCTGCCTGGAAGCGGTAAGTATGATAGCTTTTTATTGAAAGAACCGTATGCTGGCAATGTTGGTAATACACTCTTAAAGCTACAGGTCGGTTACGATGACTCTTCACTTTAAGCTGTCACCATTACATATACAGTCGAAGCTCAATATTACGAAGTCGCATCGGCAAATGAAGTACCTTCGTTATATCTGATATTTGTTACAGACGTACATTAATTAGATATGCTGATATCGGTGAAAGAATATTATGTTTAAATCATTATATTTGACAATGCGTCATTATCGAGGTTCGAGTGCATTGCTGCTTAGTGCAGACAGAAGTTAAATTAGCATGCGATGGGGATTAAGTTCTTTGTTTTTGTGGTAGTCTGTACTTGAGGTCTACAGTATGTTATACATACACTTCGACACACAAGTTCAATCACCTAAAGGGACAATGAAGAGACTGACTAAAGTCTGTTTTTTCAGTCAAGTATTGTCTGTTATTTTTCTGTTAATTTTTCAGTATGAGTTTGATTACAATAGGGGAAAATGGAGGTCCACGTTTCATTTTTTTTATTTTGCGTTCATAATCTAAGCACCAGTACGTCGGTGCGACATTGCAGATTTGGAAGCATATTTTTGTACTTGTGCCGTTTCGTGGCTAAGCAAAAGTTCTTGAGTGTTGCTGATTTCAGTGTTCGGCTATATTAGAGTGCAATGTAGTCGGCGTTTGTCGATGAAAACTTAGCTACGCCCGAGCGGACACTGTTAAAATCAATGAGGTCACACCGAGCTGGCGCGGTAACTTGAAGGCGGCGTCTTGCATTTTTTCGTTCATCATTCATTTAAATATTTAAGAGAATCTAACAAAAAAAATGCTTTGGAGAACACGGCCAAGGCGGGAAATTGCCTGAAAAGCCCATGACATCATTACAGCTGCAACAGTGAGGCAGATAAAAAAATTGTGCTCACAATGCGAAGTATTTTCAGCATCATTTAGCTGTTCTTTTGAAATGATTCGTCATATTACAGAAACATCACATTGGTTAACACAATGATGTAAAGGGTGTGCGTTTTAGTGCTCTAATAACAATTCTATCGCTCATACTTCTGAGTTGATATTCCAGATTTTTTCAGCTCTAGTATCAAGGAATGGTCATTTAGAACAATGACGATTTGACAGGCTAACTTTTCTTCCCCATGTCTTGTTCTGGACCTTGGCTTATATCTCCTATTTATTCTGAAATCGTAAAATCTTTCTTTAATTAAATATTTCGATTGAATTGTGATATGCCTGTCTGGTACTGTCGTAATGCGTCCAACTCGTAATGCACTGTCTCCAACCGTTTTCCGTTCCAGTGTTTTTGGGTGCTATAGGGCTGAGAGTGGATTTTGTGATATCGTAGAATTGTAATTTGCAGAGCAATATTACTTTAGAATCATACCATTTTAGAAGCATGTTTGTAGAACGGTGATAAACACTCATCTCAAATAACTTCTAAATTAGTGTCACATTTAATGTATCTGTTCGTTACAACGCAGGTAAAAGAAGCTGGAAACATCATCGAAACTCAAGGGTTGAACCTGTTCAACATTTACGCCAAGTGTGAGTCATCGAAAAATGAGTCCACTTGCTCAACCGAGAGTGATGAAATGAGTGCTATGAGCCGGAGGTCTCCGAAATGGTTCGTTCGTCATCCAGGCGTGACACCGAAGGTAACTTATTTCGGCCCATACGTCTAGTACGCATGGATCGACAGTTCCTCACTGGGAAATGTTCTGGCAAAACCCACGGAAACGTTTTCATACAGGAGCATCGAGAGACTCGTTGAGAAAAAAAAGGCACGGTTTACTATACCTAACCCCGCCGAGTAAACTTCACCTGCTCTATTATTCTGCTATTCCCAACAATTAGCTTTCTGTAAAAGAACGCAGCTGTATCCGTTGAAAAGTACAAGCGCGTTTGCAAGAATCAGCGAGTTGCCGTACTTAGTGCTATTTTGTTTCGGGCACTATCTATTTCTGGCATTGGGAAAGCAGGTGCATTATTTCCTGTTTTTCTTTCGACCTTTTCGATAGTTCCCGGTGAGCAATAAAATGGCGCCAGAGGGTTCTATAGCGAAGAGAAAAATGTTGACGTCATGCGTTGCTGCTTTGGCAAAGGGGCCATGATGAACCACTGCACAACAACGTTCGCACAGGTGCCTTGATATGCCGCAGAGCTCGCTTTTCTAATAAAAGTACTGACTGTTTGAACCTCGCATCACTTATTAACAGGTGAAATTGTTACGAGCTGCTTGAACACGAGGACTAAGGCGATGTTGTAGGGCCTTGCAACGCGACAGAGGCGAATAAGGCGATGATGAGCGATTTTTTCAACGCGAAAACAGTGTGAACTCACCTTTCACATACATGTTCGTCTTTTTAACGCATGAGTTTTTGTGCTATTCAAGTATGCTCCATCTTCGTTGCAAAATAAATAAAAAAGCAGACCCTTTATATTTGATTTATTTAGCTAAATAGTTCAGCTCTGACAGATGTTATTGCAGGATTGGGGAAAACATCACGTATTAGGTGCAGACAAAAATGGCTTACAATGGTAATGAACGAAAATCTGCAGGCATAGCATTTCAACGTTTAACAGCTAATAGAACAATATAGGCAGGGCGTATATACATGTTGGTTTTAGGCTGCAGCGTTAAAAAGCTTAGGCAGCGTGTACTATGTGCAAGTGAAAATTTGCGAAACTATTTATTTATCCAAGAGCATAGGACACGGCGAGTTCGACAGGGTTACAAACATTAGGCTTTCCATTTGGCGACAAGTGGAGAGTGGGTTTGGGTTTGGGTTGATGAGGTTATAAAGAGGGAGGAAAGTGATAAAAAACTGTCGTATATGTCACAGATAAAACGCTTATGTTTCGTTCTGTGCAGACTCCATCTAGTCATTACCACGTTTGCAAACGATGTTCAAACTATAAACACATATTTAAAGACGAGGCTGATTGTAGTTTAATGTGTTAGAACTTTAGGTTCCACAGAAAACTGAGTGGAGTCAGAGAGTTTCAACGAAGAACGCAAATGCATTCGATCGAACACAACCTTCTTCTAAACGGAAATTTCATGCATCTAACTGCGGTAATCAAACGGAAATGGGTTACTCGTTCGTAACATAGCCACGAGAAATAAACGCTGGCTTGAAAAGAAATTGTCCCTTAGCTGTCACCGGGCCTGAAGAGAATATGCGCCACAAAATTTGTTATGTGAAGTTTGATTACCCCTTATACCGACTTATATATGGCATCGATACAGCGTTCCTCCAACTGCGTCTCCTTTTTTGTATTTTCTTTTCCAGGACATCAGGCGGAGCCCCTCATGTTTGGACACCTCTGGTGTTACTGCCTACATGAACAGGGAAGACGTTAAAACGGCTTTACACGTACAGGAATCTCCAAATGAATGGCTACCATGCAGGTGAAAACCGGGCTATAGTGGCGATTTTTAATTTCAGGAGGAGTTTATATAAGGTTGATGGCTAATCGTTTTGCTCAAACACATTCAAGCCACAGACATTTGCGCGAGTTAAGGGAAAATACCAACATAACACGAATGGATCAAAAAGGCTCGCAGCTAACAGGCAACCTGTATTGCTTTAGGATGTCTTTCTTTGGCATCAATAAATAAATAAATAAATAACTTATTTATTAATTAATTTCTTGTATTGACGATGCAAAGTGGTTTGAGATATTGCCATTCGCTCTTCACGTTGCGGATAAGCGAAGAAAAACACCGATAGATAGATAGATAGATAGATAGATAGATAGATAGATAGATAGATAGATAGATAGATAGATAGATAGATAGATAGATAGATAGATAGATAGATAGATAGATAGATAGATAGATAGATAGATAGATAGATAGATAGATAGATAGATAGATAGATAGATAGATAGATAGATAGATAGATAGATAGATAGATAGATAGATAGATAGATAGATAGATAGATAGATAGATAGATAGATAGATAGATAGATGTAACGGAAACAAATAACCGCATGAGAAGTGACAATGTAACTGTAATGTACCTTTAACTGTGGAGGGATAATGTAATACGCAAGATGTGTACTTTTTAGAGTGACCCTACTTGTATGATTCAGGCACGCGAACACAATCGAGGGCACTATACGCAGCCCATGTACGCATTACGGGCAAGCGCGGTCTCGTAGGGGCAGAACTCTAAACAACAAGAAACTGTCACAAAAGAAAAACATACACTCCTTCAGACTACGCATGCGTGCTGCGAATGCTTCCGATAGGGTATGCATTTTGTCACGCTGGCTGAACCTCCATGATATGCTAGTAACTGGCACACGGGTGTGCTTTGCAAGTGGTGTATAACGCTTTTCCTTATACGTTACCAGTGCTTTTTAACGTGCGGCATTTTATGCGTTTTGAGCATTCATTTGTTCATCCTAGACCTGTCGGTCATTTTGCCACGTTCTGCTGTCATACTCTTTAAGAAAATTAAAGAAATATCAGTTAGCGCAAGGATCCACCCTTCTTTGAACGTAACACGGTTGGGTACGTTGGGTTGGGTTGGGTATACGTCTTTTAAACGTCGCACCTACCTCTCGCAATGCAGCTCAAAGTCAGCGCTGCTTTCGCTTCCTAGCGCATTGCCGTCGTTTACGTATCTGCGGCGTCCTAGAAATCTGATCGCTACAGTCGTGCTTATGTAATGACTAAATTCCAGAAATTTGCATTAGTAAGATCTTGATGAGGGCTAGTTGGTTCATACTTAGAATTGCGGTACTGAATTTCAAATAAACTTCCAGTTGGCAGTCAGCGCTTGTCTGTGGCATTTGTCTCCTCGTGTCCTCGTCTTTTTCGCGCTGTTTCACCTCAGTTCTAAATTCCAGAGTTTTACGCGCCAAAACCACGATGTAGGTACGAGGGTCGACGTTGTGGGGGGCTCGGGTTTACTTTGCTCACCTAGGTTTCGTTAACGCGTGCACAATGCACGGTACGCGAACAGTTTTTGCATACTGCCCGGGGCCGATCCAGTTGAAGACCAATCCAGTATGAAATTGCGGAATATTGTCGAGTACTTTTTCTCCTTTCGAGCAGAGCCGGATAATCATTTCGTTCGTTGGCCGATGGAGTAATAGTACAAAGGAGTGGGAATAATAATGGAAAGGCAGGGACGTTAGCTAGTCTAAATTCCAGCTGGCTGCAAAATTTTTAAAACATGCCTGGTGCAGATGACACACTTCTAGTACTTGAGCTGGATTATTCAGAGAGGCGGACATTACTTGGAAGGAAAATCGAAGCACATATTCAAGCAATTAGAAAGAAGCAGCTAATTATTTTTTAATTAATTGCGGCACATATTGCAATTTACGAATTGTTGCCGGCGAATTTGCAAAGCGTGCAAAGCGAAATGAGTTTCCAGAGTGACACCAGCTTGGAGGTGTGGGTAATCAAAGTCTCTGTAAAAACGCGCCTGTTGGTCCTTTTACTTTAAAAAAAATCACTTTTATGCGCTGAAGCTCAAAAGTAACCGAAACGCTCATGTATTTCGTAGCACGCTGGTAGAGGATGTCTCGAAAGGGGTGTACTGCTGGAAGTTCATTTCAAGTGGGCACGTCTAGCAAATCGATCGGCTACAATTTGCAAATTGCCATATGCGCCGTAAAATAATTAACAAGGCAACGAGTGAAGTACTGATAATTAGTTAAGTACGTGTTTTGATTTCTCGGTGTAGTAATGCCCACCACATCGAATATTACAGCTCAAGGACAAGAATTAACCTAGGTGTCATCAGCGCTTTTCTTTTTTCATTCTATAAAACTTTAAAAAATGATCACCTCGTATACGGGAAAGTAAAAAATTGACTGCGGTAGCCGGGTCATGCGTGGCGCTCGAGCTCCTCAGCCCGTGCTTCTAACAACACGCGGTGACTAATGTGCCCCGCGCACCACGAGATACCACTTCTGCCGCGCAGCCTGAACAACCCCCTACCAGAAAGCAGGCTTCTCACGACGGCGATGAACCACGGTGCGGTAGAGCAGACAGCTGCTCAAAACGAACGCTGTTTCTGTGCACAAAGCTCGGGCAGGCAGCGGAAACGCTGCCGTAGCTCCAGCACAGCCGATTGCTCGAGCGGATCATCATGTCAAACGCACTGAACGTCTCTGAGGGGGGGGGGGGGGGGGATCTTCTAAGCTCACACGCGCGGTCCACGCTGGAGCCTTCCACGGCAGGACAGCACGAGGGCGATGGTGTCCTTGTAAATGTACTTACCATAAAAGAGAGAGGGGGAAGGGAGGGAAAATCTGCGCGAATTATAATATTGCAGCATAAAATATATGTTGAATTAGACACGAATAAATCATCCACAGGTGCGCTACGCAGAGCCGGTAGAATTAGAGAGCTGGGTCACGCACACATGTGCGGCGTTTTACATGATTAATTTTATTTGAGGCTTCAAAATAAGTTTGTAAGCCACTGAGCGTGAAATAACGGACTTCCGCACAGCCACCTGCTCGAGAGCAAACGCATTTCAACAAAGCCTTGAAAAGCGCACGTGTATCTGAAAAAAAAAGAAAGCTAAAAAAAAATTAGGTCGGTATGCAGCCGGAAACGAGAGGTGCGTTAAAACGAGAGCCGTTTTAAACACTGCCTCAAATACGCTATACGCACGCAAAGCTGAGGCAACTAAGCAGAGATTCTCTATTGTTTTTATTAGTTTTTTTTTCTTTAAAGTGTCGGCGTTGTAGTGCAGGCTGTGAGTGCCTTAGTGGAGGGCTGCGGTTTCATTTCCAATGTCTAGAGTCTTTAACTGTGCGGCCAAGACTGGTTGATACTCGAGGGTTCATAATTCGGAGCTTTTGTTGTGTCATTCCGGGCACTTCACGATAGATTGTTAGGTATTCCCTATCTCGCCACACTTCGCAATTCCGTAAAAAGAAGAAACGGACTAAGGACAGTGCAGTCGAACCTCGGCCTTCGATCACAGCAGCCCAATGCTCTATCCACTATAGGCCACAATCATAGTTTTTCTTGCCAACTTGCCAACATATACAGGCCTACAACACTTGACTGACGGTAAAAAAATGCATGCCGCTTGCTGATCAGTACAGCCAACGTTTTAAAAGCGCTTGAGTTTCGTCGGTTCGTTCAACAAGCTTAACCAAACTTTTTTTCTAAAATCAATTTCTTACAAACGTCCTTACTGTACCCTATAATGTTCCACCGAGTAGAGCGTACATTTAAATTAGCATACTTCAAGGTGTTGTTTTCATTGGCTTTACTCAGCCATAAAATAACAAAAACATAGACGTTTCACCCCCTATGCGGGTGACATCGTCAGTACACAAATGGCAACAAATGAGACATACATCCCATTTATATATGATACTGCCGTAAACATCCGGCAGGGGGCCACGGTTAGAATTGCATGAAGGTTGATTACGACGGATGAACCAGAATGTCGGACAGCCATACGTGTAGGCCATAAGCAGTGCAACCTTGACCACATAAACATATACAGTGGCCCCCGCTCCACGTTTTCTGTGGGAAGAAACCGAATGTCACGTGACGTTACTGGCAAGTCCTTCTTTTTCAATGCCCTCAGCTTGATGTCCCACTGATGAATTGCATCCCGAAAGTCAATAAATCTACGTTCAATCGTCTCTACGTTATAGCGTGGCGGGCAATCTAAGAACCACTAGGCGGCAATCACACTCCTCACGTGCCAGAGTCGAGTAGCTCTTTCAGACTTTTCGCGTGTGTGAGACGTGCAAGTTTCTTGTGTTCTCTTCCTCGTGACAGATTGAGCTACGAAATGATGTGCCCCAACTACGGGATCGGCCCGTATTCCCCACTACTTTCCTCGTAGCAGCTAACGCTACGTATAAATAGTGCGACTCTGTGCCGCCTTCGCAACCGGCTCAGCTCATACACAATTTAAGGTTTGATCGACGTGATGCAAATGCCAGCGTCGTTTTGGCATACACCATCCGACACAGCCATCGGTGCGTGCGACTGTATGCCGCGTAGTCGCCGACGGCGTCACCGTACGTGTTTCTGTCGTTTACACTCGTCCAGTGCCCGCGTAGCAACCAACAGTTGGCATGCGATTAACTCGCGCCGAACGGCTGGAGTTCCAAGCACAGCGTCTGCGTCACACGACCGTCATCACTGCTAAGTTGCTGCTGTCATCCCACACGCACTCGCGTCACGCAAATGGGTGTTCGTCTTACACAAACAAGTTGGCCCACCTGCAGGCGACGCCCTTGCGTAATCCTAAAATGACGCTGCGTAGCCAGCTGCCAGCAAAATGCTTCCCATAACATCCATTTCCATACTGCGCCGGAAATCCTTCATGACGTTTGTAGTTTTTTCAGACAGTGAAATTTCAAAACAGAATGTAATACCAATACCTGGGGAAAACGACTCCCGAATTTCAAGTGAGGTAATGTTTATTTTCTTCCACTGAAAGAAAGGAAGAGCAGCATAGGCGCTGCTACATACAGCAGCTTGACGGGGTGCCTGCCCCCAAGGTTTGACGGCAGAGTACAGCAGTATACACTTGAATGTTAGCTACTACAGGAACAAAAAAAAACAAACATACTTTCGGATGAGTGCAGAGAAAGCAAAAGAAAAAGCACAATATACGTAGCCGCAACAGGCGGTAGACCTGCTAAAGTTTCAACACTCATACAGTGAAAATATGACAACGCAACAATACAAAAAATCAATCAAAACGGACTGAAGATGAATGTTAAAGTTTCTCCGAGGGATATTTGCCAGTGAAGAACGTTGCTGCGTTTGTAAGTCACGATGAACACTGAAAGAAATGAACTCGGAATCCATAGCATATACTTCAGCGAGTTGATTTAGAAGTGTGGGTTTAATTTATTCCAAAGCATTTGTGCACCGTATATTGCGCGGCAAGTACTAACATTGCCAATGCTCAATACGGCGCGTTTCACATTATGGCATTTTCTCCGTGAGCTTTGCGACGTCAGTGGGAGTCCGAGCTTTTTCTTTTTTTACGAAATCCTGGCTCGCAATCGCGGCAGAGTCTAAAATTGTATAACGATTCCACATTGACAGTGCAAAACTTTTGGAGAATGGTTGTGTACGAGAGCGGTAAGGAACTTCGGAAATTATTCGAATAACTCGTATTGGTAGCATTATCAAATAATTAATCTTTTCTACCGTGGTATTTGCCAATACCAGCGAACCATAATTTCAAGTGGAATATATACATTTATATAAGACAAAATCGACTGATGCAGAAAAGGTTGCACGCAACCGTAGGCAGCATAACACCGACGGTAAGAATCGCAAGAAATATCGGTATCAGATTTGAATCTATACCGAATAAGATCTGGAATGTTTTTTTTTAGCTTTTAAACAATCTAAAACAAAAAATTCGCACGGTGATAGTTTTCTCAAATAACGAGGCTCATAAACGTTACTTGGCACATGTATTAATAGAGTTGTGTGTTATTTTCATTCCATCCTCATCGTTATGCGATTGTCGCTGCCTGCAATCGAAACCGAGGTCTCGTGTCCTGGATGAGAACACCGTAGCCGCGCCGTAATTGCAGGGGCGTAATCTCAGTTTGAACAAAAGTGAAACGTTGTACATAAACTACTCCATGCTCTTAGTTAATGTGGAGAGAGCGCGAATTTTGTGGTAGTAGCCGCCCCATGTGACACACCTCTGTGATTCAACTGAGAATCAGCCCACATGTTTTTTTTTCTTTTTGTTCTTCTTACGTCTACAAAATTCATTGCACTTGAAAACAACCGTGAGATTCTATTTTTGGGAGAGCTTTAGTGGAAATTCTATAATTTCTAACAAAAATGAATAAGAAAGAAGAAAATACCCCAAAGTTTGTTAGGAGTATTGAAGTCAAGCTTGTTACGCCTCCACGAAAGAGTAAAAGGACCCTTGTTTGAAAAATTTACGTATAAGGAGCCGTCAGCCACTGCTCATTGGCGTGGCATTCCTTGTGGTTGTGACGCGGATCGTTATCATTATGTGGAGAGGTGTGCACCCAATAGCTAACCTGTGACGGAGGGTGCCTAGTAAGAGAAGTTTTCTATGTAGGTGTGCACAAGATCGGCCATTTCTTGCCACTATTTGTCTTCATATAAAGCGAATAAGCGCGTGTTATTCTCAACCTGTGAAAATGTGTATCTTAGTAAAGTTACAAACTATAGGCTTAAGGTTGCCTTACCTGGAAGTATAGTAGTAGTGAGGATGGGGGAAACTTTCTCCTCTTTTTTGTCCGGTCCCCGTCACATCACCGCTGGTAAAGCGGAACTCGTGGCTCTCGATTTTACAAGCAAAGGAGCAAAAACGTGTTTCGTAAAATTCAAATGACCGTCAGAACACACGAGTTATTGTTAAAAGGTATTCCCACATTCTTGGAAAGAGGCCCATTGTAGATGCACCAATTTCATTTATCCCAACAAATACTATAGGCTCTCACTCTATCTGCCTATATATATACATGGTCCTAGAACTCTGTATGGTTAAACTGTAAAGGGTCAACAACATGCAAAATCAGAGCCACGACCTATGGGGTGGCCCTGTTTAGCGGCAAGTACGTGGACTTATAGGTTTGTTTCAACAGTTTGATCTCTTTAAAAAGGAGGTGTTGAGCCTGGCGACACTTAAATCAACTACGTATTTCTATTACTTTGTGTATGCTAAACCTAGAGCCACAGCACTTGTCGTCCCGACCCAAGTTTTCACACACCATGTTTCTTCTCATAACAAATTTGAAACCGGCCACATCGTTCTGGAACTTATTCATCATGATTTGTGCCATAAATTACCAATTCAAATGTTGCTCCTAGCGTCGTTCTAACCTTAGACAGGCAGATGTTTTACAAAAAAAGGCAGCATTTTTTATCCTTAGATGCAATAGGTTTCATGTTTACGAATGCACACAACGCAGGAAATTATTTACAAAATCTCTGCCGCATCAGACCGGAGCCCCTTTGCAACCAGAATTTATAACGTTCAGATTTCTATCATTTGAGCACAGTAGAAAAACAACACTTTATGAATAGCTCGTTTGAATTTTTATTAATATATATATTCCCGGTTGCTTTCGCCGTTGGCTATGATAATTTTTCATGTTATTGCTGAGTCAAGCTCCGTTTATAGTATTCGGCGTGCAGCTTCTGTTCTCTCAACTTGTTCTTACACCCCCCTGTCCCCTCGATTCTTCATGGACGATCCAGCTCACATTTTTTACACCCAGAATTGCGTCAATGTTTTATATTTTAATGGTGAATAACGCGTTGCACTGTAACTAGTCTCTTATCAGTCGCCCTCTGCCGAAGTCACTGCATTAAAGCACACTTTACAGGCAGTAGGGCGATTAATTCGCAGGGACAAGCTCTCGTCAAGGGCGTGTAAAGCAACGCTTGCCTTTGGCCTCAATCAAGTTAAATGCTGACAACGCCCTGCCTCATGTTCTTACACTACGGTCAATATAAAATGAAAGAAATGGTTTGCACTGCGTAGATATAGAGCTCGGATATAAGGTCCGTTGTTGTTACTGGCGGTATAAAGTCATTTATATGGAGATTTGTATGTGAAAGAAACAACGTCGCTTCATTTAAAAATTTTCAGCGACGTCGTCAAGTATAATATCATGTACAAGGACCTGCGAGAAATAATCAAAAAGATATCGTCCAGCGACAAGGTTAAAGCCCTGTTCTACTACGGTGACGTCGACATGGTGTCCAACTTTCTCGGTGCCAAGTGGTTCATCGACAACCTTCGATTTCAGGTTAGTGTTCTACACGGGAGAGCTCTTGCTCGTTGCCAGTGAAGCGAGAGGCAACGTCATGCGGAAGTCGAGGAGCATAACACAGCGCTGTGATGTTTGCTTGCTATGCAATCCGTGTCTCAATAGCTGCAAACGCCGAAAACCAAGAGAGAGTTATTTATAGATGCTAAATATACGATTAGGACCCGGAATGACGTGGAAAGTCTGAAGAGTTGTTATTTTTGCGAGATTTTAATCACACAAGGCGCTAATTGATGTCTTACATGAAGCTGTAGCTCGCATCGTGTCAGACTAAATGCGGTTGAATGCCACACCACCCAGCGGTCTTTGAAGCCTTCCGTTCTCATTTTTTTTTTAGAACTGTTTAGATCAAATTAAACTATGGGTTCAAATAGCCCAGAAATGTACACTGGGATGTGGGGGAGGCCATAGTGTACGAGTCCTGATTATTTTTTAGTTCTTATTATTTCTTTGTTCTTTAACTTATTAGCTTTAACGTAGTTCTTATTATTTCTTAGGTCTTTAACTGGCGCGCAAGGCACGGCACTTGAACGTATAATGGTTTCCAGCAAGTACGGACACGAGCACAAGAAGTAGAAACAGACAGGACAACCAGCGTTGTCCTGTCTCTTTCTACTTGTGCTCGCGTCCGTACTTGCTGGAAACCATTATACGTTCACCGTGCACCAATTGGCCCAGCAAACTACTCTACTAAACGGCAGATGAAAGTTTTCGCATTCCGCACCCATCGGTACGCAGCCGCCGAGGCCGGGAGTCCAGCCCTTCACCTCGTAATCACCAGCGAAATGCCGTAGTCACTGAGCCAACGTGGTGGGTGCAATGTGAAGATCACATACCGCGATGAGGAAGAGCAGTAAATAAAACTTAGATATACGTTTTTCACAAATACAAATTGCATATACTTTCGATCATTTTAGTTGTATTTTGCCGTTGTTACTTTACCGTCATTATTAGTGGCCGATAAATGTCCGTAGCAGGCGGTGCTTGCGGCAGTTTTCAAAGCACATGATGCTTCTGAGACGAAGAAGTCGCTGCGCAAGTGACATAAAAAAGAAATATTCTTTAGAATGCTTTTGAGCATTAAAAAAAAAATACATTTCGCAATATGGGTGCTGCCAATCGTTACACTATAGCAGTTAAGGCAAACTAATCTTAAAAAAAAAAAACAATGTTCTGATAGCGTCGTCAAGATCGTTTAGAGTAGTTAGAAAGTCATATTAGCATTTATTACAACGAGTTTTTCTTTCTTTTATACAGACATTAGTCACCTACGAGCAATGGCTTTTCCAGCAACAAATCGGCGGTTACGTGGAGTACTACGCAGGGAAAATTGACTACCTCACAATAAAGGTTTGTGTTATGCCCTGTGAGAAAGCCAGGTTAATTAGTATTTACCTTTGCAATGATTAAGCGCTATCTCGAAACTTTGATGTACACAAACTCTGAAACTTATTGTAAAACTTATCACGACAACACGTGCAAATTGTTGGTGCTCTACGTCAAGCTCATCAGTGACGACGCCTTACAAGTATTCAGTTGCCATGTCTGTAAAACTTTTCGAATGAAACCTGCCGCATTTGTCCTCTACAGAGTAGCGCATATTGGCAATTAATGTTGGGGGAGTTTTACGTGCCAAAACCACTTTCTGATTATGAGGCACGCCGTAGGGGAAGACTCCGAAAATTTCGGCCACCTGGGGTTCTCTAAAGGGACACTAAGGTGGAGCAACAAATCAGTTTAGACTGATAAAATATTGTTTGAGAACACTGCAGGCAGTCATTTCAAAATAGTAGTTTGATTATTAGGTGAGAAAATGAAGGTCGAAGTGTCAGTATTCGAATTTCGCGCCGAAACCCCGACGCCGGTACGTCAGTGTGATGTCAGGGATTGCAAATTATGTTTTCGCATTTGGGCCGCGTTGGATGAGTAAAGCTTCCCGAAACTTGCCACGTTTAATATTTTGGTCCTTTAGAACGCAGTGCGGCGAATCAGTACCGCTATATAATTAAGTAGGCCATAGACGATGCCATCAAAATCCATGACGTCACAGTGACCAGCTGCGGGAACTTCAAGGGGCACCGCATCCGTCTTTCGTTCTTGCGGTTTTTTGTGGCTTACCAAGCGTCTTATCGTAGTAAGAGTGGCGGCTTTGGTTCCCTAGATAGGTAATTTACTGATGCAGGAGAAATCATTTTTCTCTTTAGCGGCCCTTTAACGTGAATCTAAATCTATGTACACGGGTGTTTTCTCATTTAGCCCCCCATCGATATGCGGCCGCCGTGGCCGGGATTCGATCCCGCGACCTCGTGCTCGGCAGCCTAACACCATAGCCACTGAGCAGCCACGGCGGGTGCGCATATTGGCAACAGTTAAAGCGAAATGCTCGGATAAAAAAAAATGCTATGATTAAAAAAAAAACCGCCACAGCCTTACTTCGTGCCCGTGCTAGTGGCGCAATAAATTAACAAATTGTGACTCTCTACAAATTTACCTCTCTAATGCACAAACAACGTAATCAGTCAAAAGTGACGAAAACGAATCGAATTATGGGGTTTCACGTGCCATAACCACACTTTGATTGAGGCACGCTGTGTGGGGGGGGGGGGGGGAGCTTCGGAATAATTTTGACCACCAGGGTATCAATAAAGCTTTGCCATACTTTACTAGGGAATCTTTAACGTGCCCACAATGCATAGGACACGGGCGTTTTTGCATTTCGCTCCCATCCAGATGCGGCCACCGCGGCCGGGATTTGATCCCGCGACCTCGTGCTTAGCAGCGCCACATCATAGCCGTTAAGCCACCATGGCGGGTGAAGCGACAAATACACGAATCGAGTTTAACAACTAGCCCGGTGAATAGACATACAAGTGGCTGGGAAGGAGAAATTTAAAATAGCCTTGTTTGAAGTAAGTCAAATTTGTAAACAAGAATGGCGAGTGGAAAGTACGCTTCTAGCCCGAAGTCTACAAATACGTCTTGCATAATGTAAAAATTTATAGAACTGGCACCGGTAAACGATGTAGCGGTATACAATATTACCGACTATGGCTGTGAAAAACCACTGCTATCCACAAAAGCTTCCGGAAGTGAGACCCTCTCCCCATTGGCTGCCGACTCCACATTAGACTTTCACCTGCTCGGGTACAGGTTCCAGGAAACACGTCTATAGCGCGAGGTCAGTGATATGAGAAGTTGACTTGTGCCAGATGGTACGGCAAGGAGGTCAAGAAAACTTGCCTGGAGCAGGTGTTTCCAAATTTCCCGGCTAACCTTGCCATAATGTTCTTTGTTATGTAGTTTGCTCTCAGAGCCTCTGATTATAAGACTCTCCGGAACAAACCAGGCTAGCATCTGTAGTCGCCAAAATGCCAGTCAATGGTGTGCTTTAGATCGTCGCCTTGTGCAGCACTCGTTAAGAGCGGTTTCAATTTCCCAGGACAAGAAACAGAATAACAATGGTCTGCGAAGCACATTCTAGCGACTAAGCAGCCAAATGTCTCAGTGTCTCAGCATCGTGACCTGACATCAGTGACAGTGACCCATCACCATCTAGAACATAAACCAGCTAATTTTGCAGAAACGAAGGCAGCAAGTGAGAACTTCGTGTTAAACGGAAAGCCAGAGGGGGATACTGAGACAACATGGCAGATGGAAACGATGAAGCAGAAGTCATCTATGGAATTTAAACAAAGCACGAATATCGCAAACATATTTTACTACAATTCAAAGGATGGTGTGAGATGAAGTTCGTAGCCCGATAATGTCATTTCTGAGCATGAAGCTATATTTTCCGAATAAATTTTCTGCTCAGCTTACGGTAAGGACCTGTAAATAATTAACTACAAATCACTTCGTCCACATGATCAATTGGCACAGTGAGCACCGTATAGGAGCTGCGTTTTGCGAAGAAAAGGTAAACATACCTCCTCCGTGACAAGTATAAGCTAATGATGGCAAAGAGGCGAAAACACACAATGGAAGATAACTATATAGTGAAGAACTTATATTGAGATGAAAAGAACAAGAAATGGTTTTAAAACGCAGAAAATGGTAAAAATAACAATAACAAGCTTCGTAGCCTGCGACACAAGTGGACTTCAAAGCCAGTCCTCATATCAAATCACCAGCTTGCTTCAATGCACTTAAAAGCGCTCCTTGCGCAAGCATAGGAAAACCGCGGAAGTACTGGGTAAGCTCCGTTGATAAATCAACTAATGAACAAAGCAATCGACACTTGTGCTCATATTGAAAAAAACACAGTTCGCAATGCATATTGGGGCGAGAGAAGAGTGAGAACGTGTTGAAATGCAACAGGCGCATTTTTCTTTTTATTCTTACAGGGCGCCGGACACAGAGTTTCAAGAGACAAGCCACCTGTCTCACTGCAAATAATAAAGCGCTTCATTGCAAGTTCACCGTTCTAGAAAAAAAAAGAAAACCCACGTACTTTCTGTTTAACACTTTCTGCTGCTGTTGTTGACACCTTGAACAAATAAATCTTATAATAGTCGCGAAGCCTTTAACGCTGTTCTCCTTTACCTCTTCTAGCCTGTTGCACGATGTCACGACATAGCGAATCCAAACTCGTAAATCCAATCGAGAAGCTGAAGCGAGAGCAATCCTGATTCTGACGTCACATGCGGCCAACCAGCAAAAACGCGTTTGCGTGTAATGCTATGTTCACACTACGGTCGTAACGCGCGTAACAGCTCTTTTGGCGTATCGAACGTAACGGCTGTAAAAAACGTTACGGCAGTTAAGCTGGCACCTTTGTTCACATTTACTGCTGCTTAAATTACGACTTTTACAACAGGCCAATCAAATTTGGAGCTGCAGAATTGACGTCACCAGCGGTCCAATATGGCTCCTGCCAACATGCGAGCGCTGGCCGAGATCGAAGAAATTCACGCTCAAAACAAACTTATAGTTATGTATTCAATCGCCCAAAGACGACGAAGGCGACGCAAATGGGTTTGGGTGCGACAAGTATTTCTCGACAGGGCCGTGGACGGCGATTTTCACAACCTTTTCGCCAAGCTCCGAGTTGGTGACGCTGCGATGTTTCATAACATCATGCGCATGTCACCCCAGCAGTTCCGCTTCCTTGAAAACCTAATGAGACCACTCATCGAAGTTCGGAGCACGCATCTGCGGCCATTGATTTCCTCGGCGGATAAACCAGATGAACTGAAAACAGTCTCGCAAGGCGCACTGCAAAAATTTTCTCGAACACAGCCAATCGTGCGCACGGAATGGCGGAATGGCACTTCCCGCGCCCGGAGCTGTCTGCAGACGGGAGGACGGAAGTGTCGTCACCGGTTGTTGAAAGCCGAAAGCTTATCGGTCATTGGCTGTGTCGCAACGGTCGTAACATAACAGTCGCAAATGTTGCCGACCCTTTAACACTCTCACCCACGATTTTTGCGATAATTGCGCACGTTGGTACCTTTACGTTCGCAGTCTGAACTAGACGCATACGCTTCTTGCGCTTCCGCTTACGTATGTTACGAAAAATCGGCGCCTTACGAACGTAGTCTGAACATAGCATTACTGTCTGCGACTAGGAAAGAAAGCATCCTGCATAGTGATTTCAATGAGGGCCAACATTGTGTGATGCTCGTGCGGCTGCATTTATTCACGGGCATAAAAGGCAATCGCCATCTCTACAACAGCAACTGCTTTTCAGCTTGCAAAAAGAAAAGCGAGATGGTTCTGCTGCTAAAATACGCCAGGTGAAGGAAGATTGCGCGTTGAAAAACGCATGCTAATATAAAGGCATTGCTTATGCGAGATGCCCCGTTTCGTTCTAAAGATTTCACCTGGCCTAACAAGCGCTGCAAGAGCAAGTCTGGAAAGCCTTAGATCACAAACGAGTATTTCAAACTACGATTCGAATACTCTTATTCAGGCAAAAAGTTCTGGCTACAAGACTACAAGTCTTCTTTGACTAGTAATTTGAAGGGTCTCGAAGTACACCCTTTGTATTGACGAGTCGCAATATAAGCATTTGCTCACTTGAAATTAACATACGTGCTGAAATTTAGCATATTCTGGGCGTAATGACGTCAAAGACCGTGTGACACATTACTCGAACTAAGGCTACAACATAGAACAGCGTATTCGCCCCAAAGGTACAGCTAATAGTAATCCCCGCCGTTAGCTCTTCCCGAGTTCTGAGAGCTGGCAATAGCTTCTACGCAAGAGCGGCGTGAAAAGTGCGCGCTCAAATGTATCAGCCGCCTGCAGATCCCTTTCAAGATAGAGCCCGCGCGACCGCGTGCGGCCGTGCGAAATACGCACTTGCTGGCCTAGTCGAAGCCGTCCTCACCTCTCCCGCCTTGTCTCGCCGCTTTCCTCCACACATGGAGTTCGAAATTGAGCTGCGGCCGTCGGTTCCACTTGCGCCCGGTCGCGATGTGCGCAGTTGCTGCCGGAGCCGAACGCCTCCCTCCCTCCCATCAGGCCTTTCGTGCGACGGAAGACGGCGCGCTTGCTCTCCGCTTCCTTCCTTCGCGCGTGCCAGATTCAGGTGCGATCGTGGGCTACCCTCGCCTGCTTTCACCCGCACATACAAAATACGAGGCGCGGCGACGGTGTCATCGCCCTCGGACTTTAACGTTCCGGTTACTTTCTTAACAAAACGTCGTTTTGTGCATTCAGGCACAAAAGTAATCTGGCCCGCCAATGCATTTCTAATATATTTCAATTAATATGTCTAAAGTGGTGCCACCCTGCGATTTCGTTCCACGTGGATCGAAATTGCAAACTCCGCGACTAGAATTTGTTAATTGCAAAACGGGTCGTAAAGTAATTAGTTAAAAAGGTAATTAGTGAATTTTTCGCAATTATTCGGTGATGGATTTCAATTTTTTGTGCAAGTAGTGTCCACCCCATGAACTACTATTGTGCTATCTGCCACAGGCCAGCCTCAAGAATATTTAAAACTGTTCGCTGAAACAAACCACATATCTATACTCTTGTAAGCTCTCCCATTCCCTCTCCACGTATAGCACGCGACCATCTTCCCACAATTGACACGTATACACTTTTGTTACACTTTCACGCTCCTGATGCAAACGCATTAAAGGAAATTGCACAATTCATTGCCTGAAAGCAATGAATTGTGCGACCTGTCGACCGATCTCACTCGACCTGTCAGTGACAGGTCGACTGAGATAAACAGCTTACAGTAGGGCTGGAGCTTCGAGGTGAAAACGAAAGAACGAAAGCTGAGCGTTAGAGCTTTTCACGGAGGTAAATTATAAACAACCAAAGATTCGGAAATGCACTACAGAAAACCTGACGAAATAAAACAGCGTCCAACAATAAGGTAGACAGAGCGGCGCAGACACAATTTTCAAGAAGAAACGGCATCAGCGCTTCGGCCTTCGCGATGCCCCCGAGCCCTTGGACGATGTCGAGGCCGCGTCGTCGCGCCCCTTCCTCTGCGGTTCGAGGAGGAGTTCCTCGAGGGTCTTGTCCTGCGTCTCGGGCATGAAGAACGACACCATGAGGCCGCCCGTGAACGTGAGCGCGCTGAAGAGGAGGCCGACGCCGGACAGCTCCAGCGTCTCGTTGAGCTTCTCGAAGAACCAGGTGACGAGGAAGGAGCAGATCCAGTTGAAGGCGGCCGCCAGCGCCGAGAAGACGCCGTTGTCTCGCATGGGCACCAGTTCGGCGGACATGAGCCACGTGATCGGGCCCAGGCCGACGGAGAAGCCGATTATGTAGAGCGCGATGAACACGATGGGAAGCCGCCGCGCGATGCCGATGGGCGCGTTCGGGTCGGCCTCGTCCACCTCGACGCCCACCTGGTACAGCGTGGCCAGGATCATCAAGGAAAAAGCGCACGTGTAGGCGGACACGGTGAGCAGCCGCTTCCGGCTGAACACGCTCATCAGCTTCACGGCGGTGGCGGTGGAAGCGACCTGTGCCGTTGCACGCGGTAATAACGCGCACGGGTGAATGACGGATAAAAAGTTGGAAGTTGATTCAAGCTTGAGTTGAGGTCGATCAACCAGAATGTATTCCTCAGTGAGTTGGGCGTGCGAATAGGCTATGCGCCGGCACACAGCGTTTCATCGCGTCATCTCTCGCGTGAGAGGAGGACGAGGAAAGAGCGTCGGACTGCATCAAATTTTTTTTTTCATTGCACTACCCGAGGGATATGCCCATACTTTTAGACTGCACTATCTTAGGAATAGGTTTAGATGTGACGACGTGTTAATTATTTCAAGTAGCTTCTGTGGTTTTTACATGCCAAAACTTCGATCGCATTGAGACGCGCGCCGTAATGTGGGAAAGAGCGTTCGCGGTGCAATGGTTAACGTATCGAGCTTCGGTGCTAGAGGTCCTCTCTTAGAATCTGATTGTTGGGCAATTTTACATACATGTATCCACAACATCATGGCCACCAGTGGCCCTAGCGACACATACCCACATACCTCCTTGCAAATATTGGCCAACATTTTGTGACTGCACAATCTTAGGGATAGGTCCGGGAAGACGCCCCGAAACATACCCGAAACGGAACACGTTGGGTTCATTCGTTAAGGAAGACGGCGTCTTAAAAAAAATAATTTCTCACCCTCCTTGGATGCGTACATTATGCGCACCAAGGACGCCATAGGCTGTGCAATATTATCGGTGGTGGTATTGCGTGGAGCAAAACATTCGTAGGAGGGCGCGAACAAACTGTTTTCGAGAATAAGGAAATTCAATGAAGACGCTATCAACAACTGTGACAACGCGTTAGAAGATAAATGAGGCGCTGACGACAGGGAAAAGTCAGCCAATTTCCTAGACGCAATAATATTCGCGCCTTTAGCAACGACGTAGTGGCTCTAGTGGTAACATACGTACGTGGCACTGAGAATGTTTCGGCTTCGTATCGTAATTTTTTCAGGGTACGGTACCTTTTTTATTTTTTTCATAAGCTTTCCCCAGAGCACTTTGACATTCCTGTGCCTCACACTATAGTGGACACCCTGATGACTATTGTGAGTGAGCCCATAATAGTTTTCGCTGTAACCTAACAGTGCTACGCTATAGAGCTGCTAAATAAGGGTACTGAATTGCTAGAGTACGCTTTTAGAACTTTGTAAAAGCCTTTTACCGTTCACGGCGGACTGGTAAGTCTCTGATTTCGTGGTGGCATCGCAAGTTCTAACGCTGTAGCTTCTCGTGATGCCCCAGAGTTTAGAAGCGGATACTCAGAGTCAGTTCACAGACTACACTGCTTGTGCCTGCGCGTCAGAGTCCTATCGGCCCAAGCCGCTAGCGCTGCCTGAACCAGCCCAGAGCTTGCATTGTAGCCATAAATTTTGGGAAATGAAGTCACATCCAAAACTCCACGCATGCGGAAATGGTACTGGACAAAATTGGCGAGGGCGCAGGAGTACCGCAGCGCATTTTCCTAAAGTGTGGATGAAATTTGCTAGAAAAGTAAATTTGGGGTTTCACGCACCAAAACCACGATCTGATTATGAAGCGCGCCGTAGTGGGCGACTCCGGGTTCATTTTGACCACCTGAAGTTTTTCAACGTGCGCTTAGTGTAAGCACACAGGTGTTTTTGCATTTCGCCCACATCGAAATGCGGCCGCCGTGGCAAGGATTTTATTCCATGGTCTTGTGCTTAGCAACGCAATACCAAAGCCATTACGCGACCACGCCGGGTGAAATTTGCTACATTGAGAGTATGTTCAAGTTTAAGGATTGCCCGCGGTATGTCGGAGAGGGGGTGAGAAAATTCACCGACAATTACGACACTCCCCAATGTGAAAATTTAGCGTAGCTGTGTACGCGTTTTAATTTCGTGATAGATTGGCTGGCGTGGACAATCTTTCTCGCGCGGCAAGTTGGAAATGCGGCGAAGTGTGGCGCCACTGGCTCGCTAACCGGGAGATCGCGAGAGGCAGCCCGTGGGTGACGCGTGTGCGCAATTTACAGCAGCCGCCGCAGACAGACTTCCGCTCATGCAATGCTTTGTTTTTATATGGTATCTGTGGCCTCACCGGCGAGCAGACGACGCGCGCTACTCTGGCCCCATCGTGGCGGTTGTCACCGCAAAGCCCATCCATCGCGGCCCTACACTTTTATTCTCACGCTTTCGCCATACCCTCCTCCTCCACTTTCCACCTCATGGTTCCACTGCACCCTCCTCCACCGCTTTCCTGCTTGCTCTATCTTGTCTATCGCCGTCTTTCATGGTGCACTTTCTCTCCCTTTACTTTCATTCCCTACCCCCCTTGCAGTGCGGTTCAGGTGTCCTCTGCTGAGAGAGAGTTACTGCGCTGCACTTTACCCCAGCCTTTCCTTCCCATCAACTACAATCTCCTTCTCTCCCCGCTCCGCGTCCACTCTTTCATCTTTCGCTGTGCTCGTTCGCTCAGTAACGAGGACGCCGAGGAACGACGCCGACGCCAGAAGCTCGCTGCAGAAACGGGCGCCTAACAGGTGCGCTCTAAAATGTCGCGACCAAATAGATTAATCCAAACCGGACCGAAACGGCGATAAACATTAGCTACACGTTGTTTCAACATTGTTTGTATTAGCTACATTCTTATATATGCCCGATTGTATATGTAAGAATTTGTGTAAAAACACTCAACTGAATAAGAGGCTAGGCTTCTCAAGAACTGGCGCGGAGTGTGTATGAAGCGTAGTGACACCTCCTGTCGGAAAGCAGCGCTGCCATACACTCTCTGAACAGTTCTTGAGGGCAGAAGCGTTCTGGAATGCGTGGGCAAGTTCTCTAGTTTCGCAGTCGTATCGGAAAAATACCGGTAACTAACCAATCATCCCCTCACCAGAAATCCAGAGAGGATCACGCTCGTGTCCTGGACGCGTACGGCGAGGCCTGCATGGTCGAAGACGGAATGGGAAAGGAAGAGCACGGGGTTGATGCCCGAGAACTGTTGGACGAAGTGAAGCTGCATGGCCCCTAGGATGTGCGCTGTAGGCGTGGGCACCTTCGCGTACACGGTCTCCATGTCGGTCCACTCGCGGTCGAGCTGCGCGTTTCACAGTTTTTTGACAACACCATCATTCATTTTTCCGAAGAGAAACGTTCTTTGCGAACTTTCTGCACGTTTGCTCAGCATAGCACCTAAATGTATTGTCTTACCTCATAGCTTACGCACAAAAGAAAGATAAGGCTTCAAGAAAAGAAAGAAAGAAAGAAAGAAAGAAAGAAAGACGGAAAGAAAGAAGGAAAGAAAGAAAGAAAGAAAGAAAGAAAGAAAGGAAGAAAGAAAGAAAGAAAGAAAGGAAGGAAAAAAGAAAGGAAGAAAAAGAAAGAATACAGCCTAACATGCGATACCAGGAACATGCTGCTTGCCCTGTTCATCACGCTGCCTCCTCCAGGAATGTTGCCTGACCAACGTGCTCGGATTCAGAGTTTAGTGGAGATAAAAGATAAGCAATACATGTCGCATTGCGGGACGCTACGTCGAGATCGTTTCTTAAATTAAAATCAGACCAAAGTTTTCTTTCTGTATCTTGTTTAACAGTACCGACAACGTACAACGAAGACTTGGAAATGCAATATGAACGGGATGTTGGAATCGTCCACATTTCATTATGCCGGAGGCATATGTCACGCGGAAACATTTTCGCGTAACTGTGAAAAGGATATCTTTAGATTATTGTCATACTTTATGGGAGACATATACTTTAAAAAGTCGCTGCAGGGTAAAGAAGGACGTAGATAAAATGTCATATTGATTTAATGGGTCATACATATATATATATATATATATATATATATATATATATATATATATATGTTGTCATATAAGAAGACTGCATACACTGACACCAAGGACAACATAGGGGGAAATTACTCGTGCTTAATAAATGAAATCATGCAACGATAAATTAATGGAAATGAAAGTGGCTGACAAAATCAACTTGCCGCAGGTGGCGAACAATCCCGCAACCTTCGCATTTCGTCTTCGTTTCACTTAGTTGTTTTTTCGTGCAATTTCATTTACAATAATTTATCGTTTCTTTATTTCATTTATTACGCACAAGTAATTTCCCCTATGTTGTCCTCGGTGTCAATGTTTGTTGACTTCTTACGATATGACTAATAAAAAACGGGCGCCCCGGTTAACCCCCTTTCTTCTGGTTTATTACATATTGAGCGTCTCGAATCCGGCAACTTCCATGCCTTCAGGTAGCATGTGTGGGTTTATGGACTGGTTGCCTTCAACCAAAAAGGTCACGTTCTCGCGACGTCTGCGGCAAAAAGGACGTTCCACGTCCGCCACCAAGGTCTGTGAGTAGTGGCGCTGGTTAACACTCCCAGGCCTCTGCTAGGAAATATAAATACCCTAGAAAGTGGATGGGGAAGCAGCGCCGCGGTAGCTCAATTGCTGGAGCACCGCACGCAAAATGCGGAGGTTGTGGGATCGTTCCCCACCTGCGGCAAGTTGTTTTTTCCTCCACTTTAATTTCCATTAATTTATCATTACTTTATTTCATTTATTACGCACAAGTAATTTCGCCTATGTTGTCTTTGGTGTCAGTGTTCGTTGGCTACTTATCAAGCCCCTTGTTTCGAGACCCTCGGTTAACCCCGCTTCTTCTCGTTTACACACACACACACACACACACACACACACACACACACACACACACACACAAATATATATATATATATATATATATATATATATATATATATATATATATATATATATCGATATATCCAGGAGGCGGTGCATTGAACATCTTCAAGGTCGCGCAAAAGTTGCGGTGACTTCAAACAAAGAGCAAAAGAAACGCTCTCATGGCAGCTGGAAACCCTCGCACGCTTTTTGTTAACATAACACCTCTGTCACCACTGCCTACATTGTTTGGCTATGGCTTTCATCTTTCCTTCCTTGTGGACACGACTGAATGTGCACCTGTAGACGTGTGGGTTGTTCACAAACTGCCTATCTAGTTTGCGTTCCTTTGTGTTTTTTTGTTTTTGTAATGTCACTGCACGTACGTGCAACTTTGCAACAACGCTATAGCTCCACTGTATGTTCGCAGAATCTTGCATTCACGGTTGTCTTAGTTGACTTTGAAACGAGCCAATGCAGGTTAAGGCGCGACTAAATGTACGCGTGCTTGTGATCGTAAACTATGTTTCATTTTTTAGTGCCACTGTTTGTATACGTGCAAGTTTGAAATGTTTCTGTTAACGCTTTCGTTTTTTCTCACTCACTGCTTTCGTTTTTTACGGAGAAAAATGCATAAATTGAATTTGTGCGCTTGACATCGCACTCTGGATGAAGGCCGGACTCCAGCTGAAACGGCAATCAAGGCTTGTTGTATTTCTTTCTACGTGCTTCAATATTGAACTATTTCGGTGCCGGATATTGTGATTCTATTGAGTCCTCCATCAAGAAAGCAACAAAATCCCGATAAAGAAACGCGTCATTTATATATATATATATATATATATATATATATATATATATATATATATATATATATATATATATATATATATATATATATATATATTGACACGTATACTTATCTTTATCGGGCAACCACGTTTCGCAGCCTAACAAAAGTAATCGCACAGCGTGGGACGCGCCTGTATGTACCGAAGTTTCTGGAACGTTATCGATGCTTCTATCTGCTGTCTGTTGTCGCTGAACGTTATGTTATCTGATTGCATCACTTGACGCGAATGGTGTAGAACTTTGTGGAAGGCATGCGGGTCCGAACGATTAGTCTGGAACATTCGATGACTGCTCTATAAAAGCCGACGCGCTTGACCCGCTGATCAGATTTTCGACGATCGCCGAGCGTGTTCGCCGCCATCGTTGCGCTTTAAGTGTAGCCTGTTTTGTGGGCACAGGTTCGCCCAATAAAAGCTAGTTTTGTCTTTCACAGTACTGCTACTGTGTTCTTTAACGTCACTACCACGTGACATCTGGTGGAGGTGCTTGTGCGTTCATGTACCGAACGCCCCCGCAAAGTCGCGATCCAAACCCAAAGCCCGAGGACAAAACTAACATCGCCGAAGACCAGCGTGCTAGCCGCAGACTGCAAAGACTGCCCCCAGAGCACGGACTTCTGCCTGAAACGACAAAGAAGATAGTGATCAAGACAACCCAAATGGCTGCCCCAGTGTCCCCCGTTATCCTACAGCAACCTCGGGACCCACCAACTTTCCATGGAGCAGAAACTGAGGACCCGGAATACTGGCTGGAGACGTACGAGCGAATCGCGACTTTCAACAACTGGGACTCCGACGACAATTTGCGGCACGTATACTTCGCCCTAGAAGACGCCGCCAGAACGTGGTTCGAGAACAGGGAGTCGACATTGACAACATGGGACCTGTTCCGTACCGGCTTCATGCGCACCTTTACAAGCGTCGTGCGCAAGGAAAGGGCCGAAGTCATGCTGGACGCCCGAGTGCAACTACCGAACGAGAACGTTGCCATCTTCACGGAGGAAATGAAGCGTCTCTTTCGCCACGCCGACCCGGATATGCCCGAGGAGAAGAAAGTCCGCCTTCTCATGCGTGGTGTGAAGGAAGAACTTTTCGGCGCAATGGTACGAATCCCACCGAAGACCGTAGAAGAGTCCCTTCGCGAGGCAACCAGCATCGAGAAGACACTCGAGATGCGAAACCGGCAATTCGACCGCCGCACGAACGCGACAAACTACGCCGGACTTCAGTCACTGGCCACCGACGACCTGCGCGAGACTATCCGAGCTGTCGTGCGGGAGGAGCTACAAAAGCTGTTCCCATCATCACAGCCTCAGGTGGCTTCGATTGCCGATGTCGTGCGTGAGGAACTCCAACAACAACTTGGAGTAGCCCCTGAATCGCCGCAGCCCGAGCCGCAAGCAATGACCTACGCCGCCGTCGCACGCCGTCAAAGCCCCCCTCCGCGACCGCGCCAGGGCCCTGTCACGCCGCAGTTTCGTCGTCCGCCGCCGCCGCCGCCGCCGCCAGCACGACCACCCGTCGCCCAGCGCACCTACCCGAGGAAGACAGACGTTTGGCGCGCTCCTGACCACCGCCCGCTCTGCTACCACTGCGGGGAAGCCGGCCATGTGTACCGCCGATGCCCATACCGGGAGATGGGACTGCGAGGTTTCGCCGTTAACGCGCCGCGGCCACAGATTGGCGAACGACCTCGCGATATCGCCGACTACCTCGCCGCCACTCAGTGGAGCCATCGACGAGCTTCCCGTTCGCCGTCACCAGGCCGCTACCTGTCGCCGCAGCGCCGACCATACACTGGCCTAGCCCGCGGCCGGTCCGTCAGCCCATATCCGGAAAACTAAAAGCAGCAACCGATGGAGGTGCGGTTGCTGTTCGTCGAACTGACGAAGATCCTCCGCCGCCGACGAAGACGACGAAGCAACCATGTCGACGACCTAATGACGACACGCCACCGACCCGACGAAGTCAGGAAGCCAAAACTACACCGACGAAAGACGACTTGACGACGCGACGTTCAAGCTTCAGTTTAACACGACGCAGCCGTGATCCGACGCCAAGACCCAACTGCAACGCCAGACAAAGAACCACCGACCTCGACGTGCTTCTCGACGGACACGCGGTTACCGCCTTAGTGGACACAGGGGCTGATTACTCCGTCATGAGTGGACACATCGCCGCCCAGCTGAAGAAGGTTAAGACTGCATGGGAAGGCCCTCAAATTCGCACCGCAGGAGGACACCTCATCACGCCGACTGGAATCTGCACCGCAAGAATAACCATTCATGACCGAACTTACCCTGCCACTTTCGTTATCCTCCAACAGTGTTCACGAGACGTCATTCTCGGTATGGACTTCCTGAACCAACACGGCGCAATCATCGACCTGAAGTCACAGTCAATAACGCTGTCGGAAGATAAAGCGATATCGCCGGAGAGCCCTCGTAGTCACCATGCCTTGAGTGTGCTCGAAGATCAAGTGAGCATCCCGCCTCACTCCAGCATTGTTATTTTGGTCGGAACCGAAACACCCGCTGACGTAGAAGGCGTCATCGAAGGCGACCAACGTGTTCTGCTCGACCGTGAAATTTGCGTCGCAAGAGGGATCGCTCGACTGCACGGAGGAAACACGAAAGTGTTGCTGACAAACTTCAGCAAGGAGTTCAAGCACATCAACAAGGGCACGACCATCGCATACATCGAGGAAATTGTGGAAACCAGCGATGCCTTTGCCCTCTCGGATTCTGTCGCATCTACCCCGACGACTGTAGTTCCCGAGCCAGACTTCGACATAAGTCCAAGTCTCCCCGTGATTAAGCAGCAACAGCTCAGAAGTCTGCTTCGACGATACAAAAGCTGCTTTTCGACGTCATCGAGGATTCGACAAACACCAGTCGCAAAGCATCGCATAATAACCGAAGAATGCGCTCGACCACTACGCCAGAGCCCTTACCGAGTTTCGACGCGGGAACGTGAAGCTATAAGAGAACAAGTCGACGAAATGCTGCGCGACGACATCATCCAGCCGTCGAAAAGCCCGTGGGCATCCCCTGTTGTCCTGGTAAAGAAAAAGGACGGAAGCCTACGTTTCTGTGTCGATTATCGTCGACTGAACAAGATCACGAAGAAGGATGTATACCCCCTCCCACGGATAGACGACGCATTGGATCGGCTCTGCAACGCTAAATACTTCTCGTCGATGGACCTCAAGTCTGGCTATTGGCAAATAGAAGTCGACGAAAGAGATCGCGAAAAGACCGCCTTCATCACCCCAGACGGCCTCTACGAGTTCAAGGTTTTGCCATTTGGACTGTGCTCGGCACCTGCAACGTTCCAGCGCGTCATGGACACGGTTTTAGCAGGATTGAAGTGGCAGACCTGTCTCGTTTACTTGGATGACGTCGTTGTCTTCGCCGAAAATTTCAACGATCACCTTAGGCGGCTTGCAACAGTACTCGAGGCCATCAAGTCATCAGGGCTCACTCTGAAGCCAGAAAAGTGCCGCTTCGCCTACGATGAGCTTCTGTTCCTAGGCCACGTCATCAGCAAGTCTGGAGTCCGCCCCGACCCGCAGAAGACAGCTGCCATCGCAAAGTTCCCGCAGCCCACCGACAAGAAGGCAGTGCGTAGATTTCTTGGCATGTGTGCCTACTACAGGCGATTTGTCAAGGACTTTTCACGCATCGCTGCGCCGCTGACACAGCTAACTAAATGTGACATTGAGTTCAAGTGGGAAACGCCGCAGGCCGACGCATTTGACGAACTCAAACGACGCATGCAGACTCCGCCCGTACTTGCGCACTTCGACGAGCACGCCGATACCGAAATTCACACTGACGCCAGTAGCCTAGGCCTCGGTGCCGTCCTTGTCCAGAGAAAAGATGGACATGAACACGTGATAGCTTACGCTAGCCGGTCGTTGTCAAAAGCGGAAGGCAATTATTCCACAACGGAAAAGGAATGCCTCGCCATCGTTTGGGCTACAGCGAAATTTCGCCCCTACCTATATGGCAGGCCATTCAGAGTGGTCAGCGACCATCACGCGTTGTGTTGGCTAGCTAACTTAAAGGACCCTTCAGGACGGCTGGCACGGTGGAGCCTCAGACTACAAGAATACGACATTACTGTAACATACAAGTCCGGACGAAAACACTCAGATGCCGATTGCCTATCACGCGCCCCCATTGACCCGCCGCCGCAAGATAACGAGGATGACGACGCCTTCCTTGGAATAATAAGCGCAGAAGACTTCGCTGATCAACAACGAGGGGACCCGGAGCTAAAAGCCCTTGTCGGGTATTTGGAAGGGCACACCGACGTTGTCCCTAGGGCATTTAAGCGTGGAGTATCTTCGTTCACGCTTCAAAACAACCTACTCGTGAAGAAAAACTTTTCACCAGTCCGCGCCAACTACCTTCTTGTTGTTCCGTCGGCGCTGCGTCCAGAAGTACTGCACGCCTTACACGACGATCCAACCGCTGGGCACCTCGGATTCTCCCGCACGCTGTCGCGAATACAGGAAAGGTATTACTGGCCGCGTCTGACCGCCGACGTCGCCCGTTACGTTAAGACATGCCGAGACTGTCAACGACGCAAGACACCACCGACAAGGCCAGCAGGGTTACTACAACCGATCGAACCTCCTCGTCGACCATTCGAGCAGATTGGGATGGATTTGTTGGGGCCTTTTCGGACGTCAACATCCGGGAATAAGTGGATCGTCGTGGCGACGGACTATCTCACCCGCTTCGCTGAAACAAAAGCTCTACCGAAAGGCAGCGCAGCCGAGGTGGCGAAATTTTTCGTCGAGAACATCCTGCTGCGACATGGCGCCCCAAAAGTCCTCATTACCGACAGAGGAACGGCTTTTACAGCAGAGCTCACCCAAGCCATTCTGCAATATAGCCAGACAAGCCACAGGAGGACAACTGCCTACCATCCGCAAACGAATGGTCTCACGGAGCGCCTGAATAAGACCCTCGCCGACATGCTAGCGATGTACGTCGACGTTGAGCACAAGACGTGGGACGCGGTCCTGCCGTATGTAACCTTCGCTTACAACACGGCGGTGCAAGAAACAACACAGATCACGCCGTTTAAGCTGGTTTACGGCAGGAACCCGACGACGACGCTCGACGCCATGCTGCCCCACGTCATTGACGAAGAGAATGTTGACGTCGCTAGCTATCTCCAGCGCGCCGAAGAAGCCCGACAGCTCGCCCGCCTGCGGATCAAGGACCAACAGAGGACCGACAGCCGATACTACAACCTCCGACGACGCTTCGTCGAGTACCAGCCCGGCGACCGTGTTTGGGTATGGACCCCGATACGCCGACGAGGACTCAGTGAGAAACTACTCCGACGCTATTTCGGACCCTACAAGGTCATCCGACGCATTGGCGCTCTGGACTATGAGGTCGTGCCAGACGGCATTTCGCATTCACAGCGGCGCCGCGCACTATCTGAAGTGGTCCACGTGGTGCGCCTTAAACACTTTTACGGACGCTGACAAACTTCGCCATTTTTGTTCTTTTCTTTGCTACGAGTGCTTTTGTTCATTACCTTCGTTTATTTGCAGCATCGGGTCGATGCTTTTTAAGAGGGGGGTATTGACACGTATACTTATCTTTATCGGGCAACCACGTTTCGCAGCCTAACAAAAGTAATCGCACAGCGTGGGACGCGCCTGTATGTACCGAAGTTTCTGGAACGTTATCGATGCTTCTATCTGCTGTCTGTTGTCGCTGAACGTTATGTTATCTGATTGCATCACTTGACGCGAATGGTGTAGAACTTTGTGGAAGGCATGCGGGTCCGAACGATTAGTCTGGAACATTCGATGACTGCTCTATAAAAGCCGACGCGCTTGACCCGCTGATCAGATTTTCGACGATCGCCGAGCGTGTTCGCCGCCATCGTTGCGCTTTAAGTGTAGCCTGTTTTGTGGGCACAGGTTCGCCCAATAAAAGCTAGTTTTGTCTTTCACAGTACTGCTACTGTGTTCTTTAACGTCACTACCACGTGACAATATATATGTATATATATATATATATATATATATATATATATATATATATATATATATATATATATATATATATGTGTGTGTGTGTGTGTGTGTGTGTAGTCCTATCATAAGAAGCCAACAAACATTGACATCAAGGACAACATAGGGGAAATTACTTGTGCCTAATAACTGAAATAAAGAAACGATATACTAATGCAAATTAAAGTGGATGAAAAAACAACTTGCCGCAGGTGGGATCCGAACCCACAGCCTTCGCATTTCGCGTGCGGTGCTCTACCAATTCAGCTACAGCGGCACCGTTTCCCCATCCACTTTTTTGGGTATTTAGGTGCCCTAGTAGAACCCCGGGGGTAGTAGAACCCTGAGTAGAAACCCACAACCTCCGCGAAATGCGAAGGTTTATGGGTTCGGTTCCCACCTGCGGCAAGTTGTTTTTTTCATCCACGTGAATTTGCATTAGTTTATTGTTTCGTTATTTCATTTGTTAAGCACGAGCGAAATCCCCTATGTTGTCCTTGGCGTCAGTGTTTGTTGGCTTCTTATGATATGACTAATAAAAATCGGGCCCCTGAGTTAACCCCCTTTCATCTCGTTTAAGTACATATATATATATATAATTTCGGCTGAGGAAATCACGCTAGTCCCGGTAGTAAAATGAAAGAAAGAGAGTACGACGTACGTTGGATTTGCACAGCATATTTTACTGACGTTTTGGCTGGTGGACCAGTCTTTGACAAATGCTGATTTACGAGCCGATACATCAGTGGGATATACTGTGCGCTTCTAGCGTGCCGCGGGGGTGATTGGATGGCGCATAAATGGTGTCTATTTGAGGAAGCTGCTACGTTGATTTTTTTCGTAACATTGTTTCCATCAGGCGAGCTAACCTATGATAAGCACGGTGATACATACTGGATATGTTCTTTCTTGTACTTTTACATTGTTAAGTTTTTTTTTGTCATATTCCGCTTGGAGTTGTTGAACTGATTTGTTTCGGAGGGTTTTGAAGCTTGCGCTGGCGTTGCCACCCTGCAGAGAGCCAGGAGCCCTTCTGAAGCTGATTCCACAAATCTTACTTCCGGCTCCCTTCTTTCTCGGAAAGTAAATAAAATAGGATAACGTTAAGTTGAATCCGGGCACGATAGCAGGCATCCTTCTCCGGTGTGAAGGCAGAGCAGCTCTTTAAGAAGAATGCCACATGCGTCACGTGGTGCAGCAGGTGCGTGCGCTCAAATTTGCATTAGGTCGCCAACGCGGGAAAGAAACGCGCCGACGGAACCACTACCCGACGCGTATAGTAGTTCTTTCTGCATACACATCTTCTCAGCATTGTTCCCTCGAAAAAAAAAAAACATGAAATATTGCCGTCCCGCTCGTGACGTCACTGCAATAGCATTCCACGGTGCAGTCCCGCAAAATGGTACTTTGCATATGGACACAGCTTGCGAAAGGCGTAGTGCAGAAAGACAATCCTTGCTTGAGAATAAAATTGTGACTTGCGCCATGCACAAATCTAAGCATTGCAAAAGATTGCACGTCGCATAGAGTCGCACTAAAAATAAATCGTCCGCATAGGGCTTAACGTTATAGCAAATAAATAAGTACTTCATAAAAGCTTTTCACTAGACTCTAACATATGCGTTGCATCTCCTTTAACTTGAACTTTTCTGTGGAACAAACAAACGAAATATCCTAATAACAAGATACACACACCCGAAATAGGTATTTATAAGTTACGTATATTTCAGTAATCGACGATAGGTGATCACAAGCGGTTCACGTCGGCTATTCGGCTTTTTCTTCTCGCTTATTGCATTGCGAGACTTGTCTCTAGCTGCAAAGGGAGTCACATTCACCGCTGCAGCTCAGTTGGCAGAGATGGCTGTGGGTACGGCTTGCGGTCCGGATGAATTCGGATGGTGTGTGCAGAGCTTCCGATGGGGCCAACATTCGTACCTTCTTTCTCCTTCGTCTTTATCGTCCTTTCATTTAGAACAATAACTTCATTAATAAAATTGGCCCTCGTGTATATCAATGAATAAAGGATAGGAGTCGTCGTTGTAAAGCTAAACAGGAGATGTAAGTTGACGGCATTGCAAGCCTATGCTTTAACGTCCAATCGTAATGATGAAGAAAAACAGCTCTTCTATAGTATATTGAATGGACACCGTAAACTCAAAATAGAGGGAAAGACTAGGTCAGATCAGTCCGACAAAGCTGACTTTCACAAGTTTCCATTCCTTAGTTTAGCGGTAACAGCTTTGTTATTCAAAGAATTGGATTTCAAAATATTTATTCGTATCTGGTTTTTTGTGACTTGGCAAAAGTTCTTTAAACCTGCTAAGTTTAGTGCTTAGATCTTTTAGAATGTAGTGTAGTCCATCTTTGTCGACGAAATGTTGACTAGGCCCGAGCAGACACGCTGTTAGTCCGTGATGTCAATGCGGGATGGTGCGGTGACTTCAAGGTGGTGTCGCTACCCGTAGCTTTTGTTTCTGTATCTTCTCGAGCTTACTCTTGACAAGGTGAGATGAGCTGTCTGCATGGGTATTGCAGAAGGTAGATTCAGTAATAGAACGCAAATGCCTTTCTTTAGCGTCACTTTCAGACACTTGATGCTTCATTCTGATTTCGGCTGCGGGAGAGTTGTTTGAATACCTTCGGTCGCGTGACACGCGTTCGTGTACGCGACCTGGTTTTGCCAGTTCTGTCCTGTTGGGGAAAAATGGAGACCCCAGAAATTTGGGCACGCACAAATAGAGCCCTTTGTAAACCCATCGTGGCTCTAATTCATTTCAACGCGCAGTGTTTCGCTACGCATGACGACTTTATGAAAGGAGCTACCGCGTGCTGTGCTTCGTTAGCAATGGCGTAGCAGCATTTCTCTTTTTCCTTCATCGCAATGTCTCGCGCCAATAGTAACTTGCGCGCGTGCTGTGATACGGTGAGTCAGTCCATTTCACGAAAGAACGCGGCCTAAGCGACTACACAATGAATGAAGATTTATTTACTCCGTAGTAAAACAACTCGTTAGAAAGTGTATCATCCTATCACGCTGACATTGCTTCGTTGGAGTTTGTAGGACCTTTTAACAATATTATGGAAATCAGACGCATTCATTCAAAGAACTCCGCGACACTCGTGAATGATGGTATCTCCTCCAGGACGTCTCAGTTGTGAAGCAAGAGGTCGCGGTTTCGACTCCCTGCACCGGCGACCCGCATTCGAATGGGGGCGGAATGCAAAGCGCTCGTGTATTGTGCCTCGGGTGCTCGTTAAAGGAGCACAGATGGTTATTAAAGCATACCGGGGCCTACGTCTACTGCGTTCCTCATAACCCGCTAGGCAACTTCGTTAAACCTCACGAGCAAATTAACTGCACGGAATAAATCTGTGTCTGCCTTGAAAATATGTGCATGGAATCCATGCTTCAGAGTTCAGTGTGGCTGTACACCAGCACGGTTTACCTTGGCCGCTGGTCCTCGCAGCTTGCCGAGCACTTCGATGGCTTCGGTCTTGCGGCCCTGCAGCAGGAGCCAGCGGGGAGACTCCACCGCAAACTGGCAGGTGGCCACCAGAGGGATGCTCGCGGCCATGCTCAGGAACGCGAGACTGTCCCAGTTGAGGAAGCGGCTCATCACGTTCGCGTACAGGATGCCGAGAGTGAGGCACACCTGCAGGATACCGCCCTGCGGAAACCGACGGCCACCGCATACTCAGACGGCAGCCTTCTCCCCGCACTTAACGACGATCGCTACGTTCGAGGAGAAACGGAGAAGTGCTCTCCTATAGACAATCAAGCAAGCGATTCCAAAGAACGTTCCTCATTCGAACGAGGAGGACAAACTTCGATGACTGGTCCCTCTGGTGATCAAATCCTGTTTTGTGTGTGATATTGCGGCTCTTAATTCAGAAAAAAAATGAAAACAAAAAACTCCAGCACACAAGCCTGATATTGCAACCATCACACCACGGACGCATGCGTCGGCAATGGGCGCAGAACAACCATTCAAGCTGGCAAGCAAGCGGCGTTGAAAAGCTCGGCTCGTTTCGATCTGCAGTAGCCCTACAAGAAAACGACGCCTCATAAACACCGCGGGTGCTAAACGACACCAGCGGCACAACTGAAAATTTAATCAAATGATACACACGCGATGTATTGCGTGTATATAGGTGTTAATACTATCCAGTTTGTCTATAATTCACTGCAAATAACATTATTGCTTCATTTACTTTGGTGCTCTTTATTACTAATATTTATAGCTCAAAAACCACATTTCATATGTACGCACACACGGTCCGTGACTTAACCACAGCAAGAATGCTTCGCTTTACGTAGAAGTCAAATGGATTTGAGTCTGCCTGTTTTTTACTTGGTGACAGCTAATGCTGTGAGGCGCTGTGTTGTACATAACTGTCTTCGGGATCGGTGCACATTTTTCGGTGGGCGTATACCTAAAAAAGTGTGTGACGTCCGTCTATAATCATTTCACCATTGCGTGTGTTCCAATCCTGGCCAGCACGTAGAAAGCTCACCAAGCTGTGCCTCAGAATGTAGTGCACGAAATAACTGTAAGAAGTGCTTCATTTTTACAACAACGAGTGTGCTACTAGTACTCCACATTGCGGTACATCATTCTCTTGGTGAATGATTCAGATAAAGCGGTACCCACTCTTGTGTGGAATGTGCGGTCAGGCAGGTAGCTTTCGAATACATCTATCATGTTGCCGTGGACAACCAGTGCGAAGAGATCTCGGAGAATGGCGAAGTGCCATGTTGGGTCGCGCACTTACGCAACATCCAAAAATACAGATAAGAAGCATTGTGTATTTATATAAGTGTCCATATTTGCTTCAATGAGCAGTAGATGCTCAGTTGATGCCCTCCCTGAAACAGCCCTCGTGTGTGTCGAGCAGTTTATTGCGCCCCAGAAAGTTCAGCAGGGGTGGGATTTGCCATATTCTAGAACAATCTGCAAAGACATTTCGTCAACACTTTCGGCCGATAACTTCTGACTTAGGACGGGTCCTTGCCCTCTTTGAGTACTGGGATTATAATAGCCTCTTTCCAAGCAGATGGAATATACCCTGCCAATCATGCGGCGCTGAAAAAAGAAAGGGACTATTTCAGTATGTGAGTGCTTTATCATTTCATAAATGATACGATCAGTTCCTGAGAAAGAGTAGTTTCAGCAGTTTAGAGATGCCTGGAGCTTTGCTAAGTTAAATTAGAGGCGGGAAGGAGGGAAGGGGGGTGTATGACTCATTTGGTGAGCACTTACGTTAAAAAAGCTGTTGTTCTGCTCGTTCTTTGTGCCTAAGGAACGATTCAGAATAGTGTGAACTGGAGATAGGCTGATAATGCGCATCCGCAAAATCTCCCTGGTCTTCTAGGTTATCTCCCTTAGTATTTATTGCATGGGTTTGGCTGTCGGCTTTGGATAGTATTTACTCTGTTCCAAACTCTTCGCTCACCTGTGTAAATGTTTTTACCGGATATATACTTTTGTCACCTTTGTCTTCTAGTTTGTAGACGCTTCCGTCTTCGTTGCGACTTTACACGCTTGAATTTACTGAAGTTTTCCGCAGTTGGAGAGTCGCTAAGGAGTTCCCACGCCCTGTTTCACCTCCTGAATGTTTTCATACACTCTGCAATCCACCACGGAACGACTCATTTGACAGCCAGTTCATTTGTTAGTGGTTTGAATTCAGATGCAGCATCAATTAGAAAAGCAGTTAAGTATGCAGCCGCAACAACTAAGCGTAGAGTTCAGATATCATCTCGTGACAAATGCGTCTTGAACAGATCTGCACATGACCTGTATTTAGTGTTTCTGATAGTTGACTTCAGCCAAAGGTTGGTGTTATGTGCATTGTTGGTATCTCGATGCTGTCCCGTCTGATTTCGATACGCTGGAAATTGATCCCGTTCTCGTCCTTCCATAATTTAGAAGTTCTGTTCCCGTCAAATTCATTAGGTAGTCCTTGGAAATTACACCCTTGACAGTGTTCATGGTTCGGTGCTTGCTTACAGAGATAAGGTTGACCCCAAATACAGCGAGGTTCGCTAGTTTGTCATACTGCACCTTGTGCCGCCTTCAATATGTAGGTAGCTACTGGCCATGTCGGTAGCATTACAGCCACTTCCGATAGTCTCTGCGAGAGACATCAAAACCAAGAAAGGCGAAGTTGTTCGAACTTTCATATTGGCTTCTTTCACTGCGTATAATGTGGATTTTCGGGAATGTGTCGTAGCTCTTCAGGAAGAATAGATAAGTAGAATCGATGAGCCCCCCATTTCAGGGACTACCCCTTGAGAAAATATTCAAGGATCCCATGAAATGTAGTGTTTCGCGACCATACCCGTCATGAGCCGCGGAGCCCAACTAGGGCACACAGTATGGGTTGTGGTGAAGCAAGCGCTACTATTTTAACTGCACATTATCGCTATAACCATATCGTTATAAGGAAAGTCGGTTAGAGCAGACCAGATTAACCCAGCCGGCCGGGGAAGATGGAGACAAATGCGAGAAAAGGGGTCGAAAGGCCAGATTGTAGAAAGAGCATAGAAAATTGGAAGCTACGAGAAAAGATAGAAAAAGGCGACCGGCCAATTTACAACAAGTGGGACAGGCCGTAGGTGCAGTCTAGGTGAAGACGAGGCCAATCAGGTGTGCTTCCTCCACCTAGTGGCCACAAAGATTTGTATACCAAGGATCAGCTCCATACCCAGGATCTCCCCTTGCCCGCACATGGCTAGACCACGCAGTGCAAAACACAGGAGGGTCCAGCCCCCATGTGCTCGGGTCCATGGCGTCTTAACCCACGAAACGCCTGTTTACGCAGACACCCCTGCGGGAACACTAGCGGTCATCCAGATCTTGTAAAATTAATTATTGTGTAGTAAAATATCTATTGTTCGGTTTAAAGGTACGTCCACACTTAGCGTCAAAAACGCGCACTCCATCCCGCCGCGAGAACCGGCGTGCAGCAACCTTTACCTTTGGAAAGCGAATGGGTCTTGCAGCTAATGTTTCGTGGCAAGCCACTCGTCGGTAATTTGGGAGGCCAATGAGGCATGCCCGACTTATTCGCGTGGGTAAACGGTGCAAGGAAATATGCTTCCCTCTCTCAGCATCTCTGAACAGAAGCGCAGTGAATCCAGATGACAACGAATCATTTGCCTGCCACGGCGGCAAAGACGCCAGCAAGCGGGGCTATGCCAATGCGGGCGGATTCGGCCACCTGCGGCATGCCGCACGCGATTTTTCCTGTCAGAGTGAACGTCCACACTTAGCGGGAAAAGCGAGTGTATCAGATAGCGCCAGCACTGGCACGGCTGCTATTGCCGGTGGCTTTGCCGCCGATGAAAGCACGCGATTCGCCCTCAGCTGCAATCACTGCGGCTGGGATAAGAAACGATGGTTGGGGAGGTGGGGTTGTAGTTCCTCGCAGCACTGGACCACGTGATTGAATCGGCCGTTGATCATTGGTCTTCACGATCGGTGGTCAGCGGCATGCCGTGAAATGTAGCTGCAAGACCCATCTGTTCCGCAGCAGGAAAAAGTTGCCGCTGGCCGGTTCTCGCGGCGCTCGCTTCTGTCGCTAGTGTGGACGCACCTTACGCGAGCGAAGCGTTGACGTACCGCGGTTCCGCGCTGTTCGGGCACCGTGATCTCGGCCAAAAAGCACGGCGAGCAGAGCGACACCATGCCAGTGGCGACGCCTGTCAGGAACCGGCCGAAGAGCACCAGGTAGTCGTTGCGCGCCAGCGAGATGATGCCGTAGCCCGAGAAGTAGCCCAGCGCGCTGGCGAGGAGAGCGAAGCGGCGCCCCATGGACTGGCCCACCAGGGCGGCGATGACGCAGCCCGTGGTGGCACCGACGTGCAGAAGCGACACGAACCTACGTGTACGTGTATTGAAAACTGCGTGTGTTGTGAGGCGGGGTATGAACGAGGCACAAGATGCACGCAGGGAGCTGTTGGCTATAGATGCATAGGAACGGACAAATGGCTTTGCCCAGCAACCACGGCACTGCAATTCATGAGGTGCTTTTTTAATTAAAAAAAAGTTAGATTCAAACGATTTGAATAAGCACATCTTTTCTTTCAGCCGGCTGTTTCTTTTCTTGTATTTTCTTTTTTTACAAGAATTCCGTGCGGCCGCTACGCTTTGTCATTTTTGCAGCCAAAGGCACAGCACGTCTCGAGAGGCCCGCTCACACACAGTGCGCGAGTCCCGCGTACCTTGGAGTCAGCGGGTCAGCATGACAACGGCTGCGGCGACGGAGCTACGAGCCTGCGCGTAATTGCTATTACACCACAATGAACCTGATGTGGCCTCAGGAGGCTAGTTGCGGCCCTCACGCAGACGTTTCGCTACTACACAACGTCAGTTTCCACCGTCGCAGCCGCATTGTTGCCCCACCTCCAACGTGAAACCAACGTGCACTGTGACGTGAGAAAACAAAGTTGGATCATTCATTTGCTTACTAAGGAACCTAAATCGCCTAGTTAAGAATTATCATAGGAGTTCGAAACAATATCAGGAACGAAAACATTGAAGCACACAAGCACAACTGATGGCTTGTTCATTCACCTAAAGCACACATCTTGAAATGATGAGAACGTTTTGCGGGATCATCCGCAACACGCGCATACAACTGATTCCATTCGCGGGTCGTGAATGGAGAAAGACAATAAGAGACAACACTGGGGATTTGACAGTAAGTGCGAGAGAAATGCGTCTGAATTACGGCGTACGTGTTTGAAATCCCGGATCTATGACATAGCCAGAGTTCACCAAATCGCAATGCGTGCAAAAGGTAATTGAGGAACTCCCTGCCTATCGAAGGTGCCAAGTGAAATGGGTGGTTGTCTTGAGTAGATGACAATCAGTTTCACTACTATATATATATATATATATATATATATATATATATATATATATATATATATATGGTGTGTGTGTGTATTTGCGCGTGTGCGTACATCTATCAGGGGACCTATCTCTACCTCCAATACGTCACCGGCTTCCCACCCACACATGCACATGCACATGCACACACACACACACACACACACACACACACACACACACACACACACACACACACACACACACACACACACACGCACACGCACACACACACACACACTCTTTATTCCATCTTCAGACTCCTAATGGTTACGCAGTGAAATGGGCAAAATACGTCCGTACGACATTATTTCTCAAAGCTGTTTGACATGATCATTTCCGGTTAATTGGTAAAGAAACTGAAGATATAGATTATACAGTGAAATGAAATATACGCAAGGAAACTTATTTATTACTCTGTGATTATTCATTTGGAAAGTAAAGTCGAGGCTTCTACACACGTTGCGTTGCATTTAGATTTGCTATCGGCCACGCCTTCCCACTCCGGCCTTCACCGCGCGCAATAACCATTAGGGAACTCAGGTTAACGACTTGGCCCTAAATATAGGAGCGTTATGGTAAGACGTGCGAGGGTGGAGCGTCTTTCTCTGTTTCCGCAAACTCGAACAAAATGCGACCACAAGTACGTTCCTACAATCGCTTAGTCTCCCAGGCAACTATAAGTGCCTAGTAGTTAAAATATATTTGTACCGTTTGAGTAAGCTTCAACTGCACCGATATCTTCGTACTTTTCTCCTTCCCTTAGAGGTGTGTGAAATGCACATCCCCCACAAACATTCAAGATTGGTCTTGAATTTACTATGATGAACTGCGGCTACATATACTCAATTTGACACCTAGCAGGCAACGCAGTGGAAGCAGCGCAGGCCGTCCAATCACAGAATGACCTCTATACGTGCGTTTTGCAGTGTATTTGGTATTGACCTGCGAGGCTTTATACCGAAGAATTCCTTCATATGTTGCATGTACCAGTGGTAAAGGTAAGCTAAGGTTGGAGAGACACTAAAGATGAAATGATATTTGCCGTGTTAGTAGCCGACCCTTACAAATACCAAGAAAGCGACTCTTACCGTTAAATTAGGCTTCGTTTGCTATAACCGACGTAAAAATAAAAGAACAGCGGTGACGCTACTGTGAAGTTTCCACGCCAGCCCTCCGTGAGGTCCGAAATATCGACGGCGTCTGCTCAATGCTAGTTAATCTCCTATTGGCAAACAAAAAAAGGGAACTGAACTGTATTCGAGAGCACTCAAACACGGAATATTGCAACGTTTTGAAAGCTCTTCGTGCACCAGAATGGCGTGAATACGAAGAAATGCTTCTACATCCGTGACGTCACGCCAACGTGCGAACGCTACGGTTTCGGCTCGAAATTCACAAAAATGAAACATTACGCTTCGTCTTCTGAGCTAATTATCAAGGAAGTACTGTTGAATTAACAAAAATAATGTGCGTGAAGAATACCTTGCCAGTGTAAAGGGATTCAACGTTTCTCTCTAGTGTCTCTTCAATGCCGGCCTTATTTGTGCCGGTGTGTGCTTCCAGTAGGCGACGTTTATACTACGTTTTGGCCAAGAGCACGAACGGCGCCCTGCAGCTGCTGCTCGCATGACGCGCCCTCCGGTCGTTGGTTCGTAATACTTGATTTGCGACACCTTATATTAATTACTAAGGCCATATTTTGCGTCATAGTGGTAAGGTATGTAATGGCACATCGAATTACGTAACGCATACCTATATATCTTTTTTTTAAAATAAGTGTCACCCTATTTTTTTTCAGTCGTAAATGAGAACACTGTGCCAACTGCACACTCATATTTTGTTTTACACTGACGTTGCGCCGCGCGGCAACTCGAGGGGAAAGAAAAAAAGGTCTCAGGTATTCGTATAATTGTCTGCTATGTATGAAACGGTATGAATAAGCAATATTAATATTCAGAAGGCTACTGTAAGAGGGCAAAGGGGCGTAGCCGATATCCTGCTGGAGGTTAAAAGCAAGGAACGTGGCTGGGAAGGCCATGTAGTGCGCACAATAGGAGGTATGTTACAATTACAGAGTAGGTTCCGCGGCAATTAAAGCCCAGTCAAGGACGGCCTTTTAACTATAGCTTGTGCGAATTAAATTACGGAAGCATGCAGGCTTAGGATGGCGTCAGCTGGCGCAAGACCGGACAGTTGGAAACCGACGGGTGAGGTGCTCGCCCCGTGGTGGAGAAACAATAGGCTGATCGTGACAATGATGGTAATCATGGCTGTTCACCATCAAAGGGCTTCCCGAGCAAGCAGGCGCCGCGGTTCATTTTTTTTCGTAAGCGGCCGTGTCAACACTGTATGACCGCACGCACGGCATGCGTGAAGCTAATGAGTGCACGAGCTCACCAGACGCCATGTTCCTCTGTGTCGAATTTGTGATCGGTGGTGCCGCTCGTCAGGCTGGTCAGCGCTGCCGTCGTGTAGCCAATGGTGGTGCCCACGCACAACGACCCGGCCCAGGTGCTGCTGAGCGTCATCAGCATGGGCCCCGTGAGCTCGACCTTGTTCTCTGCCGCATCGTCGGCGAAGTTCCAGGGCATCTTCGCAACGTGGGCGGTGCTATGTCGTCGTTGAAATCTCAGCTGTAGAGCCTTGTTACTGGGTTCACCGTGCGCGCTCGCGGAGGCCAAAGAGACGTCCTGCTTCTTTGTCTTCTTCTGGAGTAGCTATGGCACGCGCCCACCCACGCTGGCATGTGGGCATCCAGCACTCGCCGGGGGCGCCACTATACACTCATTCTCCTTTGTTGTTGAAACTTTATGGTAAGGACAAAGAAACACGAGTGGAAAACAGTGAATTAGGGTTTGACTTATCCTACACGCCTAATGAACGAATGGTGCAACTGACTCTCCCTGGACTGACGTCCCGGATTGACGTATGTGGACGACGTAGCGCTACTAGCAGACAACGCATCAGGTTTACAGACACATGCAAATTCTGTGCGGCAACGCAGCGACAAGTCTAGGCTTTACGTTTAGGGCAGGGAAATTGGGAATTATGATCTTTAATGAACAGAGGATAAATCGCGTGATGTCAATTCAACGGAAAGTTATTCCAGCAATCAAGCAATATAAATACCGCGGCATGTACACAAACGAATGACAAGCTTACTGAAGCATCCAGCAAGACAATGTCAACTTGCAGGGGAAGCTGCACGCCGCAATAATGACGCACAGAGCATTTTTGGGCCAAAACAACTACGATGCGGTGCGTGGAATCCGGAAAGGAGCAATGGTGCCATCGCTAACGTTCGAAAATGCAAACTCGCGCTTACAATCGGACATCTTGTCGAGGATGGGAGTTAAGCAAATATCGATAGACCGCATGGCTTTGGGAGCCAACGGTAAAATCAAGCAGGCTAGGGAGCTATTTGTACTCTCCCCATTTCAAAGGGGATGGTAATAAACTTCATCATCAGAAGTGCCATCGTTATCATCAGCAGTCGATATAAGTACAACGTAGAACATTGGCTAAAAAAGGTCTTGGAAGGGAAGGAGCCGCAATCGTTAAATGCAAAGCTAATTATTCAATATAGAGACAAATGTTCTATTATAGAAAGACATAAAGAACTTCACTGCCTTAAATGAACTGAAACGCGATTAGCTCAAGCTGGCTGACTATTTGTCACCACCCCGTTTCCAAAAGGATGTCAGTCGAAAAATATTATTATAATCACTTTCTAAATATTATTGCAATTGTAGATATACATCGGGTGTCCTTTTCTGTAGAATTAAAGAAAACTTTAATGGGGGGGGGGGGGTAGCCTGTGGCAGATGCCACAGTACTAATTGTTCAGCTTGATTTCAACAAAGAAGCATGCATTACTTGAACAAGAAATTGAAAGAAGAAATGAACACTCAGCATGATTCAACTCTTTAACTTGCTAAGTATTTACTGTGGGCACTTCTTGCAGTTAAAGAATTGAAGTCAGAATGTTCTGAAAAAACTAGCTCTAGTTTGGAGATACGAGCCCTCAACTTTGCGGTAAAATACAATGTTGTTCTACGTAGTTCTTTAACGAAACAATTTTGTACGCACTGTAGGAAAAATTTGACGTAGATACCAGTGAGCTTTCTCACAAAATATTGAAACGCCCATCAAAAAACTGCTGTCACCCTGAAAATTCGTTTCAAGTGGATACGTTGCGTGAACTCACCGGCGACAATTCGTAAATTCGAATGTGTAACAGTAAGTATTTAAACCAAAAGCCAGGAAACGAACATTTGGTAACCAGTTATGTATTCTGATTTTTCTCTTGTGTAATTGTGCTAACCAACGCACGAGATTTGCGCAATTCTTCGCTCTAATAAAACGCTGCAGTTTCGCCCGAAAGGCGAAGCATCATTTGCAATAGCAAATCAATAGACAGCTGTACGAAGTATAGTGGTTTTATTGTCCGCATAAACATGGAAGCGTTCGCTAACAAACAATTAACATGCATGATATCAGCGCGCACAAGCAAACATGAACACATCACGCTCGATGAGTGTGGACATACACTGCCAAAACACCGGTGGGAGCAAGAGCGGCAGCAGCGGCGAGTTAAGTGACCTTCGTGCTGTCTATCGCTTCAATGCAAGAGCGGCAGGAACACAGCGCGCACTAAGGTGTGAGCCGTCTCCAGAAGACGGCGCCCACGACCGAGTGCTGCCGTGCGAAGTACGCACTTGTTGGCGGAGTCGAAGCCGCACCAACTCCCTGCTTTTCTCCATATATGGCGCGCCAGATTTAGCAGCGATCGTCAGCTTCCCTTGCGCCAGGTCACGAAATGCGCAGATGGAGCCGGAGCAGAACTCCGCCCCACTCCCTTCCTTCCACCCCTCCGACGGCGTTTCGTGCGACGGAAGGCGGCGCGCTTGCGCTCCGCTTTTTTCCTTCGTGCGGGAGATTTAGCCGCGATGGTCGGCGTCCCTCGAGCGCTTTCACTCGCACATACAGTATACAACGCGGGGCAACAGTGTTATCGCCCTTGGACTTCATACGGAACATCACGGCCACGGTGACGTCGACGGCAAAAATGTGCCTAGACTGTCCATGTAATTTCTGTCGCAATAAAAGGCCATAGAAATCGTGGATTTGACTTCGTTGGCTTAAAACGTAAAACAAAACGAAAAGGTATATCATGTTTTGAAGTTATGAACGCTCGACTTGAACGACCCGAAATATTATTTTCATACACCTCGAGGCCCATTTAACGAAACTGCTGATACCGCTGAAACCTTGACGACACAGCGACCCCAACTGCGCACTGAAAAGGGAGCTATAGAGGAAGGTACCTGTAGTTTTTGAAATATTACAGCTTTGTTATTTGCTTTCGAGTACGCTCAAGTTGCCCGTGTATGGTGCGATGCTCAGGACAATTAACGTCGCGGCCGACGAGGCACGAAAACTTTGGCACGAAAACAACTTCGTGGTATGCAGCTGCGGTGATTTGACTTACTGTGCGCTTCCAGACCTTTGCTAAATCTGTGTTGGCATTGGCCGTCTAGTTGTCACAATCGTGGACTTTTTTTACAGCGATATTAATTAAATCGGCACTCCAGGCACATTTACGCCGCAGCAGCGACGATCTGTATGGAGTTCAATGGCGATATAACATCGCGTCTGCGGGCATTTGAAAATGGGTGCGAATGAAATTGGTGTGCACGCGAGATTGAACCGCGTACGCCGCCTCAACCTCGCGCGCTTTCACTCGCATTACAGCATACGGCGCGCGGCGACCATTTTATCGCCCTTGGACGTTATACGGAATCTCACGGCGATGGCGATACCTACGGTGACGACGACGGCAGAAATGCGCCTGGAGTGTCCATATAATTGCTGTCGCAATAAAACGTACACTTGCCCTCCACCCAAGAATAGAACGAAACCACAAAGAAAGACCATATTGTTTTTTTTTGTTTTAAAGAACGCCCCGTAGCTTACAAAGCGTTGCGGATGAATACCGAATACCTCAGAATAAACTGGAGAGACCTGGCGACAGCTTTCCCTATATGTGTTTGAAATTTGCTCATGTCATAGCACGACCTAATACTCGGGCACCCTTTGCTACGAACCCATCCCGTTTAGACACAATGTCAATAAAATAAACCTCCGCTGATCATCTCTACACGCATTACACTGCATAAATTGTGCGACCTTATTATTACTGCTAGTATTAGGTGAAATATCAACCAGCCATGGTTTATCACGAATACGTGCGGCTCTGATAACGTTTCTTGTCTTTCAGTGGCCACGTTCCGTGGTCGTTAAGTTTCCGAGGTTCTCTGCCTTGAAGCGTAACAAATGATGATGGTAAATGATGATGGTTCTCTGCCTTGAAGCGTAACAAATGAAGTTTTTGGTGGTGACAAGGAGTAGAGATGCACCGTGGGGCAACTTTATAGAGAAATATCGTTAAAACGCAATGCCAAGTGGCAATTGCCACCGCAGAAGTAGGAAGTGCCTGGGGCCCGCTTATATATGTTGCCGTAGTCACTGTACCTGTTTCGCTCGCTGGCCTGAATCGCACCCGCAGGAAGGCACCTCGGCCGAAAGATGCGCGTACACACTCTTATCAGACCATTCCTGGGAAACGCAGTGCCGCAGTATACGTGAACTTGCCCTGAAGCCCTCAGAGTAGGGAACCATATACACCTCGAGCGACAGCACAAGCAGTGCATTTTCAGAGCTTGATGACATCAGCCTCACCGCTTCAGTTGACCCTATTGCAATACCGCGGAATAGTAGTCAATCGCCGCGTTGAACCGACTCGTAGTAGTAGCTGCCCTATATTTGGTGGTGTACGTCCTATGCGTCTTACGCTTTGCCCAACAATATTCACAAAGTGATGTTTAATTCAACATTTACGGAGTAATCATTACTTGAAGACAAGTTAAGTGTTGCCTTTGATATTGTTTTCGTGCGTACATTATCTTTAAATACTTCACAACTCTCTGCGAGTCATTTTTGTAGCCAAAGCAGATTGCCGGTTTCTGTAGCACGTCTGACCCTTTGAAGCTATGCCAAATGAAAGGCACTAATGACACCAACACCTCGGAGTTCGGCGCAATGAAATCCCCACAGGGAAGCCAGAATCTGGTTCCACGATAGTAAATCTGGTGCACAAAGTGGACCAGATTTTGGGTGTTATGCTATTTGAAGAATTAGCTGAGTAGCTTTGACAAATACAAAATATTGCAGCATGTTCATCATCCAAAGTGTTGATAAGTTGGTTGCTTTCGTTTGGCTGACCACACTTGATGTAGGCATAAATGTGGACGCTGTCAGACGGATCAGCATTAAGATTCAGCGGTAGTCTGAAATCGAAATCACAATATAGATTAGAAGAAAACTAAAGTTTGTTTTGGTAAACCAGTCTGCTGAAAAGGCAACGCTAACGATAGGTGGAAGTGACAGTGTCCACACAAAAGAAAGTACATAAAAATGTCAGGTGAAACGGCTTGCTTGAATTGCGTCTCTTTCAGGCGGCCAGCTTCCGCGCATGTTTCACGCTGCTTATATCAGGCAAAGGTATATGGCTACGGCTGGAAAAGCTTTCTTAAGGAACAAAGTCACTACAGCTAGAACGCACGAACATTGTCCACGGGAAGAGGGAGACAAAGCCGGAAGGCTAAGCCCAATAAATTGACTTGGTCACAATGAGTCAGCTGCCTCAAATGAAAAAGAAACATCTGTCGATCTGTCATCCTATGATGAATGTTTTGACGAGGAATGTTTTGACAATAAAGTAGAAGGCAGAAGTAAAGTCCCGTTTGCCTGTACTTTCATTCATGCAAGCATATTTGTTGACCTTAGGGCATGTTGCTCGGTGGAAATCGATGTGAAAACTGCACCTTTCGTTTATTTTTTTTGCTGGGAGAACAAAATAAGAGAACACTTTACTGTGACGCAAACTATGCTAACTGAAATCTCTATAAAAATAATACCATGATAGATCATATGCTGTAGAATGCTTTATATGTTGGCACCACATTAATTGACGGCAATTGTGCGATTGTAAAATGTGCAGTATGAAGGGGCACACGAAATTTAAGTGACAAATGCATACTTGCAGCGCGTAGCAGACGATGACTGATGGCCAGAACCTTACTGCAAACGAAACATTACCCGGTGTGTGTGTGTCTGTGTGTGTGTGTGTGTGTGTGTGTGTGTGTGTGTGTGTGCGTGCGTGCGTGCGTGCGTGCGTGCGTGCGTGCGTGTGCGTGTGTGTGTGTGTGCGTGTGCGTGTGCGTGTGTGTGTGTGTGTGTGTGTGTGTGTGTGTGTGTGTGTGTGTGTGTGTGTGTGTGTGTGTGCGCATTTATACAGTAACGTTACTATATATTAACACAACACCTATTAAGTTTAATCTAATGCAAGCAGGCAGTTCCCAACCGACACCTTCACTGAGAGTGCATCTTCGTCTGCGCTGGCCTCAGCTTCTAACCCACGGCGCAGCCAACTGCCATGCTCGTGGCAATATATATATATATATATCTGTATGCATCAGTGCGCGCTGCAATGATGCAGTTATCATTTGTATTGTACACAGAATGGTTCTATAAGTCTAGTGTACACGTTCCATGGCCGCAACGTAGGCCAATAAAAATAGCTTTTTTCTATGGGTGCTCCTTCCTTCTGGACTATATATGTGTAAACATATTCTTCATGAGCAAGCACCCATAGAAAAAAGTAGTGTTGCTGGCCCAGGTTTCGGCCGTGGAGCGTATATGTGTATATAAATATATATGTGAAAGTAACATGACCTCCTGGCATGTGTGCCCATGGAAGGAGCGCAACATGGTAACTTCGTATCAGCTGTTGCACTGGCTTTACCAAAGGGAAAATATATGAACACAACATAAGCAAGGAACATGATCTTCTGGCATGTGTGCCCTTGAGAGAGCACAACATGGTAACTTGCCTATGTTGCCGCTATGGCACTGGCTACATCAAAGTCATATATATATATATATATATATATAAACGAGAAGAAAGGGGGTTATTTCATTTATTAAGCACATGCAATTTCCCCTATGTTGTACTTGGTGTCAGTGTTTGTTGGCTTCTCATTACATGACTATATATATATATATATATATATATATATATATATATATATATATATATATATATATATATATATACGTTCGTACGTACGTGTGTTTCACAGAATGGTTCCACATGGCCATTATACACGTGCCATGGCCAAACGGACGCAAGTAAACATGCCTTTTTTCTGTGTGCTCTTTCCTCACGACCAACATATATATATATATATATATATATATATATATATATATATATATATATATATATATTCAGAGATAAAGAAACCTAGGAAAGTGAACATGACTTTTTGGCATGTGCGCTCATGAAAACTTACTTTATACTTGTGGCTCTAGCCACTCAAACATGGCGCCCTTGATTTACGTTGCCGCCCTTGTTTCAAGTTAACGCATTTATTAGAAACACTGGCGCTCGCGCCTATATATGAGGAAGGAATAAGAGGCTTGCAGGTATCGTAAAATCATTAAAGGAAATACCCTTTGTGGGCAAGCCATCGAAAGGTAAATGAGAGAGCGCAGCATTTTCGAATGCCCTTGCGGGAATGGCCGCCGACGGAGCTCAGTGCGCTGATCGAAGTGCACAGTGCCCTCATTGCGACCTACATCCTCTTGAACAGCCATGCCTTCGGAGAGTGGCCAGACGAGCCCTCGGGCTGTCGAAAATTTCCCAAGAGGATCTGCTCAAGACTCTGTCCCTGCGGTTCGGGCATAAAAAGCATCAAGAGAACGGCGCCAACTGCGGTCACCAGAGAGAAAAACCAGGCCAGTCCAGACAGGTGGATGGTGTCCCGCACGCTCGTAGAGAACCACGTGACCAGGAGTACGCAGGTCCAGTTGAACGCGCAAACGCCGGCAAGATGCATGCCGCGGTCTCGGCAACACACCAGCTCGGCCCCGAGTATCCAGACCACGGGACCCAGGCCGAGCGAGTAGCCTGTGACGAAGCGGCATCGGAGGAATAGTCCATTTAACAAACGTTATAAGCACGTTTTGCAGGATGAACGCACTGGGCCCAGCGGTTCATTGTACACCGGTCTGTTGGGATGACACGTGATTAAGGATATTGGCAGGCAGCTAATATGGGAGTGGGCATCAGCCGTGATCGGAAAATTGCCTATCCGAATCGCGCAATCCATGTCTAATTGCGGTAGTGAATCCGCAAAGTGATGAAGGTAAATCCGCAGCCCTTCGCTATAAATGTGGGCACATTACTGGCGGATTTCTACGACATCTTTTGAGTAGTCACTGACATTGCTATGGCTGAAAAATCCTTGACTTGTTTTTGATACGGCTTAAGCACAAAATAATGATAGTGAAGTTCGCTGTTCGGGCCATATTTTAGGCTTCTAGGAAATTGACACGTCTGTTCACGGTACCTAAAGAAGCAGGATAGTGGCCTGCCGGTACGAAGTTGCGCCTATTTAGCAGCGCCCAGGAACACGAGGAAAGCTAAGATTAGGTTGTCGTGCTTTTCGCACTCCAAAATATGAGCCCAGGCAAACTCGTCAAAGGAAGTAGCAGGCAGTGTGCATCTTCGCCTGCAGAAATTAGCTGCCGTGGAAGATGTAAGCACCATGTGGTAAATCCTATATTGGCAATACCGCGTCCATGAAGTAGTACAACAGAGCTACACTCTAAAAACTAGGAAGGGTATCGCAGGAGTGAAGCGGCCGGTTCACTCTTCAAAGCGTCGTTTTACTCTCGCAAAATGTCGAGGAGAGTGAAATGCATTGTTCACTCTCTCACCAAGGAGAGAGTGAAATGTGCTTTTCACTCTCCCCCTTCAGAGAGAGAGAGTAGTTCTACTCTTGCGGCAATAGAGAACAAAACGTAGCGTGATCTTCTGCTTCAACTGTAGGTGGCTGGCCTCGAATATGGCAATGTATCATTCATGCACGCTGAGCAAAGAACACATCGTTTTGCTTCTAAGAGAACAGGCCGCCGCAGTTCAAAGGAATGCGTAGCGAGCGCTCTACTTTTTCACTCGGAGTTCTCCACCGCGCGCGCGCGCGCTCAAGATCGCGGAACAACACAGCACCGGAGAAAGGTGATCTTTTATTGTGTCTGTAGCTCTCAATTTACTCATCACGGCTTTTCTTTGAATGCCTCAACCGTTGAGCTTCCTGCTTCTGCTCCTCCAAGTACATTTGTCGCCGGTTCCATGTGCCTAAAACTGGTATCTGCAGCTCCTTTGTAATTTGAACTTTAAGGATGTCGCTTTCCTTCTATTACCTCCACAGACAATTCTCTGTGACATGCGAAGAATGTCACAGAAGGGAAAAAAAAACACTTGTCAATGTCTGCTATGTCTAGCCAAGTGTACAAATTTAAGGACTTTCCAGTAGTTCTAAACATTCCAGGCTTTTCAATGCCTTGAAAATGGCATTTTAGAAATAAAGGGTTTTCAAGGATCGCTACAAACCCTGGTTTCTAGCACCTAAATAATTTTACAAGCTTATTTTGGCATGGAGTTCGGAAATTCATGCTTTTTAGCTAACGCTGCATCATCTCTGTACATTGAAACCACGAGAGCGCAACCATTTTGGAGTAAAGAAAAATACTGAAAGCTTTTAATACCACTCTTTTTCTATGGAGTTTCGTATTGCCTAGTTAGGTTTACGAATGTGCCTGGTTTTGGTGGGCGTTTCTTCGACATTTTCTGTGAGAAGTAGATGACTAACCCCCGTATTCAGAAATGTATATTAATACAAAGCCCATGCTTGACTTTATATAAACGACGCCTGCTGCGAACGTCCCCCAGACGCTCACTGCCTTTCTTTTGGTGCGTTCACGACTTGCGTCATTTAGATCAAGTCAAGCATGGGCTTCAAGTTATGATGCATTTCTGAATATGGGGGTAAGCGTGCGCTATTTCGGGCAACGCATTGTGCCATTGACACTGAGAGGAAACAGGGAAAACAAAGTTAACGCCCTATACTCCTAAACTTTCGCGTACCTGTGGTGTGCGTGTATCGTGGAAGAAGAAACAGCGCTAACACCAGGACGAAAAAAAGCATCGACCACACCAGCGCTTCGTGGTGTTGTCCATGTTTTTGCGTCGTCCTTGTGTTGCGCTGTTTCTTCTAAAATGCTCAACCAACTAGCCGGCAAGTCTATCCTGTGCATATATATTGAACACACGTATGAATGTAGATGGTCTTCGAAGCTTTTAGAACGAGCACTGCCACAGGATACGAGCAGTGCACGCGTAACAAGTGGACACATTACTCATTTAAACATGCGTGCCAATGCATGTGACGCGGCTATCGGCATAAGCAGTCTCCAAATGCTGGAATGCGTGCTCTTCAAAACGCTAACGATCCGCTGCTAATGCAGGACAACAGCTCACAGCGGACTGAACCAAACTCTAAACTAATGCACTTGAAAAGAACGCCTACACGGCAGCGTGAGGCACGTCGAAATGCCTGGTACTGGCATCGCAGTTGACCACATACGAATGGAACTGGCGGAAAAAATAAACAGAAATGCTCACCAGTATACGCGCGACTTAAATTCACATACGTGGATGGTTGGCACGATACTTTGTATCCGCGTATTTTCGGAGAACATATAATGCATGGACTGGAAAAGCACTCGATCGTGAGTTGAACGGCACATTTGTTATTTTCCTAAGGTGACGACAAGCCGTGAATAGTTCTCACGTCGTCGTCTACGTTGTATTCCTCCGTTAGTCGTAGCAAGGAATGGAAATGATGCAAACGCAAACGTATTCCAGTACACAACAGCACAGCACACTGCAGAGAAACTCCAACCACCGCAGCCGATTCCTCAAATACATTTGGTATGTATATAAGCTCTAAAACAACACGACTGAGCGTGGTGGCTTTGTGGTGTAATGGTTAGGATGTGTGCATTGAATTGTATAGATGCGAGTGTACGCGGGTTCGAATCCACGTCATGTACAGAGCAATGTGGTTCTCCATAAGTGTGTGATTCCCTCGACTATTGTGTTCTAATTAGATTATGTGTCTCCTGATTGTGAAATATGCGAAGATATTTGCGGATTAAATGTGAATTAGCTTTTTTTTCTCCACAGTGGCGTTCGGGACACATACGCATAGGCCGATTACGAGCCGTCACGACTCATGGTAGGCAGCAAATAGCCAGGAAAAATGACTTTAAAATCCTGCATAACATTGCTCACGCCTATTCTGAAGGCCGCTTGGAATCGGGCCACTGAGTCTGAGGAGCCGCCTAGAGAACGGTGTATCAGCGACCCTAATTTGATCTGATTTCCTGCCTGCATGCGTGGCCAGGACTTCGCTAAGAGGGTATTGGGAAGAGTAGTTGCACTCTGTTTGGGGGAGTAGAAGTACTCGGTCTGGTGGAGTGCCATTACCCCTACGGTGAGAGTATTACCACTCTGCGGAAGAGTACTAGCACTCCCTGTGGGAAGAGTATTATCACTCTGCAGAAGAGTACTAGCAATCCCTTGCGGCGGAGTAACAAAACTCTGTCAACAGGAGTTAACCTACTCTCTCTCAGAGAGGGTCGATCTACTCTCGAAAAGAGAGTGAAATATGGGACAAGCCGCTACTCCCTCAAAGGGAGTGCCCGGCACTCTCTTAGTTTTTAGAGTGTAGGAGATCTAATTAATCATTGTGGAAGAAGTTAGTGCAGCTTCCTACTTTGAAATCCGCTTCTTTTGGGTCAGGTTCAATAGGAAAATTTGGTCCTTGAATCGTTTTCAGTAATAAAGAATTGACCAACTGTTCCGATACCTTCTTATGCGAAATTGTAGCTGCATGCGTGATTTCATTTTGTGATATATTGGCGGGCACGGACAATCTGTCTCGTGAGGCACATTGAAAACGAAGCGAAGTCTGGCGTGAATGCCTCGCTAATCGGGAGATCGCAAGAGGTAGCGCGTGGCTGACGCAAGGGCGCGATTCACAACAGCTGCGATGCAGCTCATGCAGAGCTTCGATTCCATAAAGAAGACCCATGCTACTCTGGTGTAATATCGTAGCCATCAACGTTGCGCAGCCCGCCTTGAGCGGCACCATACTTTTCTCAGCACGCTTTGGTTCCACCAACAACAAGAGCAGCCCTTCGTCGCGGAAAAAATCGCCCCACCAGTGTCAAGCCTTGCTCGCCGCCGCTTGCCATCGCTCCTTGAAGGAGCAGTGATTGCCGTCACACATGCTGGTACTGTGAACTGACCACACCAGCTGACGCCGCGGACAAGCGCAGCCCTCCCACTTGGCGCCATCCCGGCCCCACCTCAGAAGCGCAGATGAGATCGCCCACGCGACTGCAGATGCCACGGTCCCCGGCAAATCAGCGCATGCGGAGGCCGTCTCCCCTCCGCTCCTCCTCCGCTTTCCTCCACACGCGCTATTCTTCCATCTACCGCTGCACTACACGTTCACTCGGTTACGAGGTATAAGAACGCCGAGAAAGGCCGACGCTCAACGCAGGAACGGGCGCCTAAGAGCTGCGTTCTAAAGGAAGGCCTTGCTTCTGTAGCTCTCTTCGAACAAATAAATGAAATACGTCAGATAAGAGTGGCACGGGTTTGCAGTGAATCTTACGTTTCCTAGGCTTATTGTTTGGCGTAGCCCTCCGTTAAGTAAACATCGACTGTTATCCAGCGTTTCTATATATCTTGACTACTTGTGTTCCCTATATTATTGCCCCGCTGAAATAATGTGGGTTGCGTGAGAAACAAACCTACAAGATGGATGACACGTGAGACACGGACGCAGTACGAAGCACAAGCTCGGCCGACTTTAATTTCTGCGGCTGCCGTCTCTACGAGTATTAAGTAAAAGCAAAAGCTTGGAACCATGTTTTGCTTGCCTTGTATAAAATATTCGCGTCGGATTTTAATCTAAGAATTTGTGGCACTTCGTATGCTGCTTATTTGAGTAGTTATCAATTATAATAATCATAGGCCCAAATCGCCCCACTGCAAGACAAATGGCCTCCTCCGACAAAGCTTTCAAGTTATCTGTTGCTCCACCCTAGTAGCTCGTAACTGCATTGTCAAATGACACACACTCCTTATTTCGAGCAATATTTTGAAAAGAACTCTGAGTCACTTTGATATGGTTTGTATCATAGAGCGTCTTAGAAAAATTTCTGAAGGGAGGTCTGGTGTTATGGTCCACGAATGCTGCGCGTACGAAGAGTCAGAAAGCATGGTGTTATTGGATGAGGGCATGAATCCATATAAACTTCTACCTTCTGGATTCAAATGTATTTGTGCCTTCGCAAGTTGATCAGTTTCAACATAATATTGCGTTATAAAGGCGATCAATCGCAATGGTTGTCAATATGCGCAGAGACTAATTGAATTGCTGTTTGTTAAACCAAGACTGCATGGAATGTAGGAAGGTAATGCGCAATAAACAACCCCAGCGGACCGTCTGAAGCCACAGGCACAAATATTAGACAAATCCTTGCACTACCCATCGCATCCACGGCGAACAAACAGTCCACGGGTAGGACCAAAATCTTTCTAAAATGCAAAATGTTTGTAGATTTAACATCGATCTGATCACATTCAGGTTGTCTTCTGTGCATGCTAGGTGTATTCCCAAATAACAATTTTGCTATCCCATTTCAGGCGCGCTATCTGCAACTAGCAGTGAATCAGGAGAAAGTGAATGATTCTAATCGTAATGAAAATATAATTTTAACTGGGACACACTATCTGTGAGATGGATGCTATAAACACTGCACTTCCCTCGCCGCAAATGCACCAACCATATTCCTGCAGATTGTACTTATATTTCGGCTCGTTGAGAAAAAGAAATACAGGGTGTTTTTTTTTTAGCTGCGCCAAATTTTTTGAAGAATACTTATGGCAGATAGCACAATTCTAACTCTTAGTCTAAATTTCTAGATGAGGCGACCGGTACTTCTAAGAGAATTCAACGTGTTTAATTGCATAATTGGCGTAATTACGCTAGTTAACTTTTTAATTACTTACTTTATGCCACATCTTTCAATCTATCAATTATAGCCGCTGAGCTCGCACGGCGTATCCACTAGGTATGAATTCTCTGGACCGCACCAGTACCAAGTTATTATTTTCAAAGTGTCCGAAGAAATGCATTGGCGTTCCTGGTACTTTGGTTAATGCCCTTGCTTTATGCATTGAAGCACAAAAGTAACTGGAACACCAATGCATTTTGACGGACGCCTTGAAAATTAACATCTCGGAACGGCTGCTGTCCAGAGAATCAATTCCAAGCGGATACACCATGCGAATTCTGCTGCGATAACTGATAATTGATAGGTGATAGAAAAAAGAAGGCGCTCTGTATATGCAGCAATAGACTTCCCGTGGAAACGGTAACTGTGACATTTAAGCCACTTATTAGATACAAAAATAGACTTCCGGCCAATGAAATTATGTTTTGTGACCTGACATCCCAGCATCACTGCGCCCGCACGTGGGTGCTTGTGGCTGGATATCAGCCAGCTGTAAGCCCCAAAATTTCCTACTGCTGCGTCAATGTGCAATTATACAGCTGTCCTTTCTCTCAGTGTAGGCTCTCCTAAGTCTAAGCGACCAGCGCTTGCTTATAGTGCACCTAGCTCCGCCTCAAAAAAACAAATTATGGGGTTTTGCATGCCAGAACCACGATCTGATTATAAGGCACGCCGTAGTGGGGGACTCCGGAAACATGGACACCCTGGGGTTTTTTAACGTGCATCTAAATCTAAGTACACGGGTGTTGTCGCATTCCAACCCCTTCGAAATGCGGCCGCCGTGACCGGGACTCGATATCGGCCTGGTGTCTGCCCCCGTTATGTTCGGGGTGCATGTTTCGAGGGATAGGGGCGACGATCAGGGTGTCGTTGATCATGATTATATTGCGCTCAGTGTTACACTGACGAACACAAGGCACAAGATGTGGACGTACGTGGCGCAAACTACCAACTGTTCATTACTGTTAAAGAATGCATAATTATATATAAGGAGATGTGGCAGGGGGGGGGGGGGTAGATATAAAAGGATATTACAAAGTGACGAGATGCGATGATGCTTTGGGCCGGAAACACATCGTTCACTTGCACCCGTCCGCCCTGGCAAACTCGACCTCAGCTTCGATAAGCACGATAGACGGAGTGCTTCCGCACTTCTCTCTTTTTTTTTACATGTATACCTCTACCGTCCAAAGGAATTTTACTGTCGTAAGCGAAAATTTCCCATACGTAGGCCGTAGGCCGACGTAGACCGGTGGCGGAGGTGAAGCAGGAGTTAAGCACTCCCCATACGTGGGCCGATCCCGAACATGGTGCAATGCCGGGTCAAGCCACGGCGGAGGTGAAGAAGGTGTTAAGCCCTCCCCAAGCAAGGGTCGATCCCGAAGCTAGTACAATGCCGGGCGGACACGCAGTGGAGGTGAAGCAGGCGTTAAGTACTCCCCATATGTGGGCGCATCCCGAGGATAGTGCAATGCCAGGCCGACCCGCGGCGGAGGTAAAGCAGGCGTTAAGTACTCCCCATACGTGGACCGATCCCGAAGAATGTGCAATGTCAGGCCGACCCACGGTGGAGTTGCAGTTCGCCATTAAGAGACCCACGTACACAGCTTCGCCGGTCATCCTTCTTCAAAGAGTGGAAGGACACTGAGTTTTTTTTTTTTTGCTATCGCAAGTGCCTCTCATATTTCTCGGTACGTTACTGTATTTGATGTGCTAATGACTGTGGTGCTTTCTAGTAGCGGCTAGCTAGAAAGCACCACAGTCATTAGCACATCAAATACAGTAACGTACCGAGAAATATGAGAGGCACTTGTTATTGCGTTGGACCCTATGGCCCTTATTGCAATTTACAAATTCTAGACGTGGATATCGCGAGGCGGATGCCCTTTGAACGAATTCCCAGGATGACAGCCCTTTCTAAATAATAATTCCCGAACTTTGCGAAGAAGTACATTTGTGTTCCAGTTACTTTCTTAACAGAATATCGTTTTATGCACTCAAGCACCAAATTAACTGGAACGCGAGAGCATTTCTCCGCAAAGTTCGAGAATTAATATCTCGAAACTGGTGTCCTCCTAAGGAATCGTTCCAAGTGGATCCGCCTTGCGAGATCCACGGCTACAATTCGTAAATTGCAATATGGGCCATATGGTAATTAGTTAAATGCTGAATTAGTGAAATTTTGTTAATTAGTAGAATATGCATTTCGATGTTTTATGCACGTCTGCCTCTTCCACTGGACTAGCTCACGAACTAGATTTGTGGTGTCTGCCACAGGGGACCTTTAAGAATTTTTTGATGTGTTCACTGAAACACCCTGTACATTTCTACAGTGAAGCTGTAGAGGGCTAAGATCCGGAGCTTCGCGGCGGCTGTGTGCAGAGATTACCCGCCGTGGTTGCTCAGTGGCTATGGTGTTGGGCTGCTGAGCACGAGGTCGCGGAATCGAATCGCGGCCATGGCGGTCGCATTTCAATGGGGGCTAAATGCGAAAACACCCGTGTACTTAGATTTAGTCGCACGCTAAAGAACCCCACGAGGTCGAAATTTCCGGAGTCCCCCACTACGGCGTGCCTCATAATGAGAAAGTGGTTTTGGCACGTAAAACCCCATGATTAAATTTTTTTTTGTGTGCAGAGATTATCATGGTGGGGTCCGATCCTGAAGATGTCAGAGAGACTCCAAGCTCAATGGCGCAGCCCCAGGGTCCTGTAACGCGCCCTTGAACTACAGTCTGTTATACCTGAGACCCAAACTATCATCATCAGCAACTGCTCGAACATCATCGTCTTCTTCCTCAGCTGGCTCCATCACCGCTCATCATTCCAGCGTGCAATGTAACTTCTATCATTGTAATGGGGAGGCCGCGTTGACTGGGCTATGAGCCATTGCTTAAGGGCCATTCATTATTTACGTGACGGACATATTTAATAGCAGAGGTGATACGCGAATGTGTGTGCCTACCTATACTGCCACGAGGACCACAGATTTGGACAATAAATATGTTCGTACCTTTGTTCAAAATTCTGTGTGAGCGCTGTGTCGTGCGCTAAACAGCTTCGCTGGTCATTCACCTTCACAGAGTGGAATGGCTCACGCAAATTGAAATTCGTTTGATTCAGATGCGAACTATTTGTATTATGGAGATTGTTATCGCGACCACGACATCAGCCAGTAGCTGTCCATGGGTCCGGCTGCTTGCGACAGAGAGGTCTAGCAATTTTAAACTGATTTTGACAGGATATTGTGAATTTCATACTGCATGCTGTGTAATATTATTTCGAGCCCATGTTCCCAGGTCAATGCCCAACAGATAGGCAACGCTTTCTTACTACGTTCAAGAAAGTGCTTCAGGGCCCCTCAAGGCCAAACTTGCACGTTCGGCATTTTGAACTGCCTAGTACGTACCGATAATGTAGAGTCCGAATAAAAGAAGGGGCAAGCGCTGGATGAGCGAGCTTCCAGATGGCTGCGCTTCGTTGCTCGACATTGGATTGAGGGCTGCGATGGCGACCATGGCGCACACGCACGTCATGCAGGAGAAGAGCAGGAGCCGTCGCCTGCCAACCACGTCCATGAGAGACACAACCACCATGGTGACAGCCACCTTACCGGAAAAGTAGGAAAAAAGTGGGACGTCCGGGAGAGATCCTCAATGCACGGCCTCCGATATGGCACACTATCACCTTGAAAAAGTTGTGTGGATCCCACGTACAGTGGGAATCGATGATGGGAAAAAGCTTTCAGTGCTGTGTGCTTTGTACCACCAAATTAGCGGTGATGTCGACGGCGAGTGTTTAATATTCTCAGCGTATAGTCCAATACGAGAGCGGTGAGTTGATGTTGAACGTTATCTCGCTGTACACCAGTGCTGTTTGTCTGCATAGTGCACAGAGCACACAGCGAGACGTGTTTGTTTGAGGCGCTGTAGTGCGCCATGTTCAGAACATTCGCGAAGGTTAGTATTGTCATCTTGTCACACGGCAAAGTGAATCGGAACAGAAATGTTAGACTAATTTAGTTGCGGGGTTGTACGTGCCAAACCACAATTGGCTTACGAAGCACGCCATAGTGGTGGGCTATGAAATAATTTTGACCGCCCCAGGTTCCTTCAACGTGCACGTATCTCTAAAAGTACATGAGCGCTTTTACGTTCCGCCACCGTCGAATCACGGCTCCCACAGTCCCGATCGGACCCGCGACTTCGAGTACTGCCATAGCCGCAAAGCAGCCATGGTGGAGACAACAGTGTTTGCGTGCGACCGCTTCCGCAGTGCAGCCTAGACGCCACGATGATTTATTGCAGCACGGCGTGTGTCAGTTGTTCGTTTGACAGATGTGCATGGTGCTTCTCTTTCGGAAGTAGCAGGAACGTATCCTACCACACACTGAACCTAAATTTATCCACTTTGTCCGCAACAGTTGTCGCGTCGGGTATTAGCGTTTCCTCGCCTTCTCACGTCGCATTTTCCCGCTCTTGCTCCCCCCCCCCCCCCAGGTACGGTAAGTGCGAGAGAGGAGTGACAAGGCCGGTCATTCACTCGCTTCCTGTCTGCGTCCGTTCTGACCATCCTTTGCATTCTCTCCCTACCATTCTATCTACTTCCCCTCAGGACTATTACTCACTAGTAGAAAGGTATGTGCTCTGGTTTTTGCAATGCTTTTCCTGGGAGTCGCGGATACTACAGCTGTCAAGAACGTATTGCGCAACGCCCAGGGAGCTCAAGAGGACATTGTGCACATGCGACGCGACAAAAAGGTCTAAACGAGTTGCTCACACCACCTTTTCTCTCTACCATGCTGCTGCCACGTATACGCACGCTCTCAACCACCTCGCGACACGGCATGCAAGGAGAAAAAGAAGAAGAAGGTGGCAGCAGCAGCAGAGGAAAGATGGAAGGAAGAAGCAAAGAAAGCTTTGCTTGAATAGCATCGAAATTCAGCCGGAGATTACCAGAGAGCGACATCGTGCTGCAGTCAGGATAATGAGCCAGCAAGAACCGTAGGGAGCGCCCACTTTCAAGAAGCATTGGGATTCAAAGAAGGTGGAAAGACTAACTGGTCAGCAGTCGAGATAAGTAGGCGGCAGTTAGAGTATTGGTGCAAGAAAAGCAGGGAATATATTGATGGAATGGGAGTCATTACAAGTGTAGATAATGGTACAGTATAATGATAGAGCTCTGAGACAATAAATTTAAGATCGAGATCAGAGAAAAAGTTAGACAGCGATAGGTACAGCAAAACTTGTAGAAAATAACCAGGCTAGAGGATTATTTGCACCCGCCGCATTACAATGGCAATATCATGAAACTTCATCATAAGAATGGTCATCATTATCATCAGCAATCGAGATAAGTAAAACGTTTAGAGCATCGCTAAAAAGAAACCTTGTAAGGGACAGAGACGCGATCGCTAAATGTAAACTGACAATACAGAGATACTGTGGTATCAAGTTTGTAAACTGGTATAAGGTGCCTTGGAAAGGCTGGCCAACGTTTCGATTGGAGGACCTATCTTCGTCAAAGGCGGTCTCGTCATCCTCGGCATGTTAGCTTTAAAGGGTTAGTGCAGTGACGTCACGTGTGGGTGTTCTCGGTGGTGGTTGGTTACAAAGGCAGAGACTTCAGAGGTAATGAGCGCTGTCGCCTGACGTTTGTGAGCGTCCTGCTATTCCATCTGTCAGCCCCTTTCTTGATTTTGGAATACAGAAATGAGTGTTTTAATAAAGGAATAGATCAAGCAGGCTGACTATTTGTCACCACCCCGTTTCCAAAAGGATTAGAATAGAAAAAGAATATTATTATCACTGTCTAAATATCATTGTAAAGTGTAGAGATGCATCAGGTGTGCTGTTTTTAGAATTAACAAAATTTTTAAACGTAGCCTGTGGCAGATCCCACAGTACTTGTTGTTGAGCTTGATTTCACAAAGAAGTATGCATTAGTTGAACAAGAAATCTAAACGAGAAATGAAGAGTCAGGAAAGTTGAACTGTTCATCTTGCTAAGTATTCACTGTGGGCACTTATTGGAGTTCAATAATTGAAGTCAGAGGGTTCTCAAGAGCTGAAATTTGAAACTAGCACTAGTTTGGAGATCGGAGCCCTCAAGTTGAAGGGAAAAACCAGACAGGAAACACAAAGGACAAGAAGATAGGTTCACACCACAACCACTGGACTATCAACAGTCCAGTAGTTGTGACGTCATCCTCTCTTCTTGTCCTTTGTGTTTCCTGACTGGTTTTTTTCCTTCAACCAGATACCAACTGGCCCATATTTCAACCCTTCTGCAGAGCTCTCAAGCTTGAGGTAACATACACTATTGTTCCACTTAATTCTTTAACAAAACGACTTTGTACGCAATGTAGGAGAAATTTAACCTAGAAACCAGTGTGCTTTCTCGCAAAATGTTGAAATTTGAAAATTTTGAAATCACGAAATCGCTGTCACCCTCAAAAGCCATTTCAAGTGGATATGCTGTGCGAACTCAACGGCTGCAATTCGTAACTTGCAATGTGTAACATGACGTACTTAGTTTAAAAGTCAGGTAGTGAAATTTTGTTAATTAACCAGTGGCACCTGTTGACATTTGTCTGCAGGAATAGTCCGCCTCTTCACGCAATTCTGTTTCAGAAATGAAATTGTGTTAACCAAGACAAAAGATTTTTAAAAACTCGGAATTAAAATTAAAAAAAATGTCGCAGTTTCGCCCGAAAGGCTAACCATCGATTGTGATAGCAAATTAGTAGAAAACTATGCGAAGCGTAGTAGTTTTATCAGCCGCATAAATTTTGAAACGCTAATTAATTGAATGAACAAGCATGGTGTCAGCGCGCACAAGCAAATATGAACACATCGCGCTCGATGAGCCCGGACACTCGCTGTCAAAACGCTGGTGTAAGCAAGTGCGGCAGCAGCAGCGAGCGAAGTGACCTTCGTGCAGTCCATCGCTTTATCGCAAGAGCGGCGAGAAAACAGCGTGCACAAAGGCATGAGCCGTCTCCAGATCCCTTTCAAGATGCCGCGCGCGTGGCCGTGCAAAGTGCGCACTAGTTGAGAGAATCGAAGCCGCCTCCCCCCTCCCCCCTACCCCTCCCACTACCTGCCGCGCTGCTTCCCCGCTTCCCTCCCAATATCGCGCTCGAGATTGAGCCGCGATCGTCAGTTCGCGTTGCTCCCGGTTGCGAAATGCGCAGCCCGTTGATACCACTGAAACACTGACGACCACGGGACCAACTACTTACTAAAAATGGAGCTGTTAAGGAAGGTACTTCTTGTTTTTGAAACATTGCAGCTTTGTTATTCGCTTTCGAGGATGCGCATGTAGCCGGAATATGGTACGGCACTCAGGATTATTAATGTCACCGGAAGCGAAGCAGGAAAATTTTGGCATGAAAACAACTTCGTGGTATACAGCTGCGGTGTGTTCGCCATGCGCTTCGAGACCGTCGGTAAATCCGCGCTGGCCTTGGCCATTTAGTTGTCACAATTAATGACTTTTTTTTGTAGCAATATCAATTAGGTGAACCCTCAAGGCACAATTCCGCCGTCGCCTCGATGTTCCGTATAAACTTCAAGTGCGATAACACGGCGTCTGAGAGCGTTTGAAAATGGGTGCGATTGAAAACGTGCGAAGATCATTAGGGAAAGGATGGCGTCTGGATCTCACGCGCGTAGCAGAGGAAGGTCAAGATGCAACGTGCGCTCTTCCATAGCCCTCAAGGCAGCAGGGGGAAGGGGGAAGAGGGGAGTTCTACTCCAGTAGCGACAGCGTATGTCGCGGCTGGGCGAGGCCGCACGGGCCGTATTTCGAAAGTGGTCTGCAGTGGGTACAGAGCCCAGGCTAGCCGAGGGCTGATGGCTTCATATGCGCTGTGTCATCGCCGCTTAGTTCGCGTTGAAACGAGACGCAGCGCGCCGGACAATATCTTCGCTGCTGCTGTTGCTCTTCCTTACGCCAGCGTTCTGACAGCAAGTGTCAGCCCTCATCGAGTGAGATGGGTTCATGTTGGCCTGCGCACACGTCACCGTGCTTGCTAATTTAGTTAATAAGCAAATGTTGGCAAGCTTAGGCGGCCAGTAAAACTACTATCCTTGCTTCGAATAGGTGTTCAGTATATAGTTATTGCAATCGATGCTGCGCCTGTTAGGTGAAACGGCGACATTTTCTGACACGTCGCAATTTGAGTGTTTCCTTGTTTTAACTCCACCTGTTCGGAGTTCTTTCCAAAAGACGGCTAACGAATTGCACTAGTGTGTTTGTTTTTTGGGCTAAAATACCTACATACGTTGTCAAGAGCAAGAGAATATTTATTTGAAAGAAGACAGAGAGGTGGGCCGGCTTGAGCTGGCGCACTATGGCCTGCAACTCGGCACAGTGGGAGGGGAAACGGGGACAAAGGCTGCATGAGGGATGATGATGACTTTGAAGAAGCATGCACAACAATGAAGCAAGTTCATTATTCTCATGGTAATCAAGAAAGTCCAGAAAGTAATTTAGAAGTCTCAACCGCCTTCCAGAACATTTCTGTGTCGTGAATTGAAACTTGACAAACAACCCGCAACTAAGAAGCTTGAAGAAGACCGAACAGCCTCTCTATGGGAAAATTTGTGTCTTGCCATTTTTCAGAGAATACGAACTTCCTCTTGCATCTTCGGGCAATCCCCCAACATTTGCTTTGTGAGAGCAGGGACAGTTAGGACATGCCAGTAAAGGCGCCTCGCAGTCCACGCTATTAAAGGTGCACAGCACTTGCGTGCCTACTTTGAGATTCTTCCGATACTGCAGAAGCCTCGAGATTAATGGTCAGGAGGTCATCACCTACCCCACTTTAGCAAACGCTGGTAAATTCTACGAAGAGATATACAACTTCTTTGCACCGGATACATTCTAGAACCAATGCTATGCAACATACGTTGTGATCTTTCCATTCAGCTCAGCGAAATGCAAGCTATTGCATGAAGATATAAAAATAAACCGTGCGAGCAGGCCGGCACACAAAGTGCCTTTATATAGATACAACGAGTCCCACATAAATAGTGCCAAAGGCGAGCATACCGTGGTACGGAGATGATGGCTGATACCAAAGACAACACTTGCTAGTAGTTTTCAAGCTGCTCATAATATCTTACACGAAAGCTGTCCTTGCGACTAGAGCTGCTTGAGAACATAAACGCAAAAGCCGAAAATATTAGATATGGAACTGCCAGCTTTTATCCGAGAACAAGAAAGCCTTACTTGCTAACAATTTGAAGGTATATATAAGGGTGGTGTCAGAAGAACCGAAAATAATTGAGTACGTTGGGGGAAATAATTTTTTTAGTAATCATTTTCCGAAACCACATTGAGGCTTCGAAGTCCCGAGAGAAAACTAGCATTGATGGTTTGTAAGAATTAGCGTGCCTCCTTTGAATAATACGCCGGGAAAATATAAAAGCTTTAGAATGGATGAACAGAGCTAGTAGTTGTCCTCAAATTTGGGCTAATACTGCAGGGAAATTGAAACGCTTGCACGTGCGATAAATACCGAAGTGCACCCAATTGACATCTGAGAGGACTGCAGGATGTATAGACGGCCAGGAGAGTTTACCGGACTGGGCATTGTACGAAAAAGCAAGATGGATAGCCATAGCTGAAAAAGCTGGATGTTATTGGCCTTCAGTTCAAATTTCAGTAGCGGAGCAGCCTTTGCCGCCTACACGGTCATATGTTAAATGAGATGCCTCGGCAGAAAGTACACCCACATTTGTCGTAGGACCGGTGTGAGCAAAGAGTTGCCACGTGTCTGTAGATGGATAAAAATATACGTTAGAATTTTGAAGAAGTTCCAAAGAATTACCATGGTTGCCTCAAAAACACGCTTTCGAGTACAAAAAAAAATGTTTGAATTTCTCGTTGGTTGTGAGAGAACGTTTAGTACATTTTGACTCACAACTGTGCACACGTAAGACAAGTAGGACGTGTTGAAGGCGTCTTTGTGAGTTTGAAAGAGTTAATTTGCATGCAGCCACAACGACGCAGCTCTGCACATACTTGCTTGTACTGCAGACAATGCATCCCGTTGCATCACACCCCCCCCCCCCCCCTCCCTACAATCTCCCTTATAAGGACCACGTCTCTTCCTCCAGCACAAATACCTTCTTTCAATACTTCTTTCCTCGGATGGTAATAGAGTGGAAGCACCTTTCCGCAAACATTGTTTTCATCAGTGATAATTCCTCCATTCAAGATTCCCGAGGGAAGGCCACTTACTGAAGGGCAGTTTCATTTACTTGTATAAGTCTTCATACTTGTAGTTATTGCTATTCAGTGTATTCCTGCCAAAGTAATAATGCGATCTTCGGGCGCTTCACCCAGTTTGCGGCATGTCTGTCCGTATGGGCGCGTCTAACCTGTTTTGAACCAACTTCCATCACTGGGCAGTTCAAGGTCTAAAGGCCAAACTACATGTACGCTTGCAGGAGCACGAAAGATCACGCCAACGCACCTCACGCATGCGCAGATGGTGCTGGACAAATCGTACGCACGGAGAAGAGATATCCTTTTTAGACAAATATGGGTGCTCTGGCTGCCTCTTACACATACGAAACGATGTCTGCCAAGGCTGAAACAATGAGCCAAGTGTGCGGGCGTAGCTACAGCAGGTTCCAGCCACCATTCCTCGCGAGGCGTGGAAAACGCAAGGCGAGCGGGCGCGAGCTTTCGCGCGCCAACAAGCGTACGTACGTGTAGTTTGACCTTAATGGGTAAAGCATCACGCTGCTCTTCTCAGGTAGCCGAGTTCCAAACCAACAGTCGGGCCAACTACAGGCTGATTGGGTATGTGTCACAGCTAGGGTATACATCATTCTTCAAACGAATCTTTTTCACCCTAAATTGCGTTGCTGGATGTGGGACACCGGTTAGTATGAGTCGCTCTTCAATGGACATGTTTCACGGCAACTTGAACATGTGAAACGCTGGGCATGTGCCGCGTTTGAGTGAACCTCTTCGACGACAACCTGGCTCACTGGGGATGTGCCCCTCGATATGCGCCACTCTTTAATAAACGTCTTTGATGGCAACTTGGGTTGCTGGGTATGCGCCGCTTTTCATATAGTCATCCTGACATATACAGTATATATCCAATTAGAAATCCACCCTCAGATACAATGCTAATCTCGTTAACATTACAAGTGATCTCCAAGAGATGAATGTGCTGCCAATTTTGTAAGGCGTTAGCATTAATGTGGCGAATTGGGCTTGTTGGCACCTTTGAGAAGGCGGCAGTGCAAAAAGACACGGACGGAGACGAGCTCTGACTGGGCTATTCTTAGGATGCTTCGCGCACTTTCCGTCCGCCCGTCCCTCCCTCGAGATTAGAAGATAGATAGATAGATAGATAGATAGATAGATAGATAGATAGATAGATAGATAGATAGATAGATAGATAGATAGATAGATAGATAGATAGATAGATAGATAGATAGATAGATAGATAGATAGATAGATAGATAGATAGATAGATAGATAGATAGATAGATAGATAGATAGATAGATAGATAGATAGATAGATAGATAGATAGATCAATCATTTGCCGTGGTGGCTACTCCAGGTTGTGAATGCTGGAAATTGCTCCCTCGCTTGCGGAATCCCCAGTGGCAGTGACTCAGTTACTCAAGTTGGCGAGAGGCGCATTGATGAAGGGCTTCCTGTTCCAGCAACACAGCAGCCGATGCGGTACTCATTCGAGCATGGACGACCTAGTGAACCAGATAGGCAGGGAAACGGGTAGATACAAGCACACAAACAAACAGCTAGACTTATAGATGGCTTCAGGAAATTTCGTGAAGTACCCTAAAAATGTTAACGCTCTATTACAATAGATTTACTGAGCACGAGTTGATGGGCTGGTCGGTTCGACTTACTGCGACTGCATCGCAGGAAGGACAAAGGACACAAGAACGTGTGGCGCGAATTCTTACTTCTTGAGTTCTTCACCCTTCTTGCGTTGCGGCCTTAGTACTTAAATTTAGCAGCACAGCGAAGAACTCCAGGTAGTCAAAACACACCGAAGACCGGCACTGCGGCGTCAACCGCAGTATGAGGTCGCCTAGGGACTCTAAACGCAAGCAACCAACGAACCACTAGAACAAACAGCGAAGAACGTGCAAACCCCTTGCCTGCAGGCTGGCGACGATGATGGAGCAGTCCGCAACACTGATTGAGATGCCGCTTTGGGCGAACAGAGAATGAGCGTAGAAGATGATCACGTTGATGCCCGAGAACTGCTGGATAAAGTGAGCATGCGTGGCCAGCAGGACGTGGGAAAAGCGCGTGGGGGCATGGGCGAACACCTGCTCGATTGCATAGAACTCTTCGTCCACCTGCGCAGATGGCAAGTAAAGTTGAAGTAATCCGTTGGAATGGCTATAAATGGGCGTAAGTTGTGGCTCAGGCGACACGAACAGCTACGTGGGCTTTTTTGCTAGGTCATCTCGAAAACATCTTCCAGCGCATTTTCTGGTCTGATGGGCCTTCTACGGTAATTTGAATGCTTCGGAGAGTCGACGTTGCAGCACTTTAAAACTGGCGAACATCGGGCCGCTCAACGAGTAGCAGTATAATTGACGACCGAACAAGCCGGCACGTGTGCCAGAAGAACAAAATAGGCGGCTGCCACGGGGCTAATTCGTTAAAGTGGCTATACATGTGGCTAAGTTGTGGCGCAGACGACGGGAACTGCTATGTGGCCTTCTTGAGTGGATCATCGGCGTTTGTATTTTCCTCCGAAACGACGATGAACACACTTGCGTCAATAGGCGTTAAGTAAGTTAATAGGCTCAGCTTAGATTGCGTTAGGAGCATGGTAAAGTGCTTCTTAATACCGTAAAGCTTGTAATCAATGCCCAAGGATGCCAGACGCATATGACAAACCGTGGAGACAAGGCTGTGCGGGAACTGAGCAGACTTGGTGTAGATACTGGGACCGCATTTTTGGGCAGATCACTTACGGTGATACTGACACTTTCGTAAGATGGCGCGCGACTTAGCACCGTGTGCGTCGGTGTATACTTGTGAACGCGCTGCTTGAATTACGCTGAGCGTACTGTCGTAGCAACGTGTGAGCAACACTGTTGAGCGCCGACGCCGACGTGTTCGCGGTGCCGAGTCACGCGAAATTTTGTGAAAGTGAAAGGATGCAAGAAAGTAATGAACCCAGTAAACCATTACCACGTTACGCTGGCGGAGAGGGCGGGGATCACAGAAGCAAACAGGGAGCCTTCTTAAAATTTGTCAAACGAACTCCTGAAAACGCGATTTCTAACTCTGCAATGACTTCAGCTCCAGCGAATGCCTGCGTTCAGAAATCGATGTGACCCTTCGCGAGTTCGCTCTCATACGATGCTGTTCTTAAGGCCTATACCGAATTTGCTTAACTCTGCCAGACTTCGCAATTCTTGCAAATCTGCCTGTTGTTCATTCTGTGAACTTTGTGCATTTTTCCACACGCATAAGCGTCGGTCACGGATTTTCGCTACAGCGTATAGATGCTTCCCCTTGTTTTCAGCATTTGCACCGGCTTGTTTGTAACCTTAGTCAACCAGCTGGAGACTGAAATAGCAAGGCACTGCCCTTGTGTTGTGCTGCAGATTTTCCCTTCTAATTTCTTTCATCCCATTTTTGTAAATGTCAATGGTATTTTTTGTTTCCAATCTTCGCATCCAATTCATTGCCTTTTTTGTTTGTCACTGTTATTTTTTTTACAAGCTCTGGTTGTCTATTTACACTTTCAATTACCCTTTATTTGGTTGCCAACTTCCTTGACTTCTTCCTCCATTCTGTGCCCACGCTTTTCAGGTGCAGACAATTATGCACTTTAGCCGCCCATTTATTTCCATCCATCTTCCGGAGTCTTTCTTTAAAACAAATTTTTCTCTGCGCTTCTCTTACTTCAAAAGAGATCCAACATGTGTCACCCTGCACTGGCTCATTTGCTTTACCTTGGGCTCTCATACCAAACCGCCCTACTAACCTTTGGTCAACTTCCAACACCCGAAACGTAAACTGATTTGATGCATAGATTGACATTTGCGAACGTTAGCGCTGGGACCAATGCTCCTTTCAATATTCCACGTACCACGTCATATTTAGTGTAGCCCCAAAGTGCTCTATGTTTCTTTTTGATGCTATATCATTCGTAGCGCCACCTATGAATTAACGCCAAAAAGTCGGTTTTCATAACGCTATGAATTATGGGTGGTGAACAAAGATCACTGCTTTTTTATGCAACCACAACTGCCACGTGCGTAAAAACTGAAACAGATTGAAATCGATAATATAGCGAAAGAACTGCAACGCCTAACTTCAACAATATATTTTTTTAATTATAGGGGCACTTGAGGCGCATTACTGCCGTCGCCGTCATCGTGACGGTCTGTATGAAGTCCGAGGGCGATAACACCCTCGCCGTGCTCCATATGCTGTATGTGCGAGCGAAAGTGCGCGAACGCGAGCCAACGATGGTAGCTCACTCTCGCGCGCACAAGGCAGGAAAGTTGGGAGGAAGCACGCTGTATTCTATAACGCGCTGGGCACCTGTGAGGTAGGGGAGAGGGGGGGGGGTTCTATCTCCGGCGGCTGCTGCTTATGGTGCGCAGCACAAGGTCACGCGGGCCCTATCTAGAAAGCGATCTGCGATGATTACAGTTTAGACGCGGTGGGGGCTCATTGCTTCGTATTCGCTTAGGTCTCGCCGTTTAGTTCGCGTTGAAGCGAAAAGCCAGCACCAAGGTCGATTCGCCCGCTGCTGCTGTCGCTCTTCCTCAGGCCAGCATTCTGACAGCGAGTGCCCGCGCTCAACAAGTGGGATGTGTTTGTGTCTGTGCGCGCGCGACACCGTGCCTGTTAATTTAGTTATTAAGAGAATGCTTACGAGCTTATACGGCGGATAAGACCACTATCTTTACTTCATATAACTGTATACTAATTTGCTATCGCACTCGATGCTTGGCCTTTCTGGTGAAGCTGCGACTTGTTTTAGAAGCTTTGTCGGTATGCGTGATTTGATTATATCCTCAACGACAGTAATCTGCCATTGGCCGCAACAACTAGCACCTGCCGATGTCGCGTCTTCCTGTTACAAAGCACCCACAGGCGCACTGGGAAAGGGTGCTTCAGGGAAGGTACGCCATGTGCGTGAACATATTGCAGTACGCGAGCCAATAAAATAAAGATACCGTCGTTAGTGGCTGATGTTCTGGCTTGGGCATTAGAAATGTCATTTCGTTTCCAGTTTTCCTTAAAATGTCCATGGCACGTGGCCACCAACTTTATGTTATGAACAGCATAGCGATAGTGTCAACGCACGCATACTATTTTCCAGCAGACTCGGCAAAACTGCGCTGCGACTTTTCCGTGTACTTGGATAGGCGATTAGCAGTGCGTGCCAGGGCCGTCGCTCCGGAAATAAAATCCGGTAGGCTGTATCAGGGACGCAGCCGCGGCAGAGTACATGAAACATCCTGCGCGTGCTGCAGAGGGTGTATGGGCACAAGGGTGCAGGAATGGCAGTAACGAAACACGCACGTTACGTTTGTTTCCACATCAGAAAGCTTACATGTGCGTCTTATGTTACGGCTAGTGAGGATCTACACTCGAATTTCTCAATCGTGTACGCTCCCTATACTTAGTGCGCCCATTTGCTTTTGCAGAGGGTGCTGCGCACTAGCTGGATGGATGGATGTTATGAGCGTCCCCTTTGGAAAGGGTGGGTGGGTTGCGCCACCAAGCTCTTGCTATTATACTGCCTACCTACCTATAGTTAAACAATAAAAAAAGAAGAAAAAAAAAACACTACGAACTACCACACCTAAATTTTCTGATCCCCTAGTGCGAAATGTGTTTTGTACGTCTCCGATTTTTGTCGTTTACCTGTTTTTTTTTTCACCAATCCTCCGATCGCCTCTTACTAATACCTATTGCGGACATGTTTACTTTACCACTGCTCCCGCTGAGCCTAAGGGCTTCAAGGAGGCCAGTGGTGCCTAAATCGACCGCTGGGTAGATGTCTTCACATTCTACTAAAACATGCTCCATAGTTTCCCTAGCTTTACCGCAGCAAGCACATGCTTCTTCTTCCTTCTTATAACTCGCTTTATAGGTGCGTGTTCTAAGGCATTCCGATCTCGCTTCGAAAAGTAATGAGCTTCCCTTTAAGTTATCATAAATTGTTTCTTTCCTGATTTATTTTTTTCCTCTTAAGTAGTTATTCATGGCAGGTTTCTTTTCCATTTCCGACACCCATGAGATTATTTCAGCCTCTCTGACTTTCCGCTTGACCTTCTTTGCTGCTGTGTTGCCCACCATACAGGCCGCATACTTGCTGGTAAGCTTCCTAGTTCTTTTCCACCACTGTGAATCAATGTTTTTCCTGTACGAATACCTGGAACACCCTCCCAGCCCATTTACTTTCTTCCATATTCCTCAGCCGTTCTTCATGCTCAATTTTACTGCGAGCTTCCCTCCCTTCAAAACTAGTCCAGCCCATATCACCCTGCACAGCTTCATTGGTAGTCTTCCCGTGAGCGCCTAATGCGAGACGACCCACTGACCTTTGGTTCCCGTCGAGTCCTGATTGTACCCCTGATTTTACTCCTGATACCCGGATTGTAACCCTGATAGCTAGGGTAAAGAAACAGCCGCCCCCTACCGGTGGCCCTCGAAACTGCCCGGCACCGCTGGAGCCGAACAAGCGTGACATTGCTCCAACAAACTGCACACTTCTAGGCCTCATAACTCCTGATGAGTAACACTTTGAGTTTGATCAATTGCGTCTACTTTGGCGTAGTGAGCTCTTTGCAACGTGACCACTCCTCCTAGAATCGACACAGTTGACACCATGCACGAGGATTATTTTAGATTTGATTGCATCATGCGTGGCCAAACAATGGTGCAATCAGCACACGCGACCCATGTACGATTAAGTAATTGTTTTTTCCCTCTACGAAACGAGGCCAAACGAAAACGCATGATCTCCATTCAAGCATTAAACGTTTACACGCCTCACTAATGTTGCATCTATGGCGAGCAGCGCCATGATCTGCACGAGAAGGAAGAGGAGTGACAGGAAACTTACTTCCCTAGTACATGGGTGCGCTGCTAACCAAGGATGCAAAATTACCAATATAACCGTTGAGCCAGCCTTGCGAGTAATCCTCGCATTAAAGAAAATGCTTATGTTATCACTGGTAGGGGTACGCCGATCTAATCTGGAAACCGTGCTGGCTGCCTACTCATAGTTGGGCCGCCATGGTGAAAGGTAGTGGGTGCGCATCCCTCTGTATTGCTGTCTGAGTCTGTTGACGCTATTGCGGTACTTTACGTGTCGAACACGGGGGCGCCATAACACAGCAAGCTAGATATTTCTGCAAGAAATCCCATACTTGTAGACCTTATCAGTGCTTGCTGCGCACTAGTTTGGAGTTTGGTAGATTACGCCTACCACGGCCTGAGTGAGCTGTCTCAAACGCGTGGAATCGTGCAAGGAACGACAAACGTACTGCTGCCGCGATACATCTCTGCAACCATAGACTAAATTTAGCTCCGACTGATTCGCACGCGACAAAGTTCTAATCAAGTGATGGCTTGCTTTCTCTACCCAACGACATTTTATTTATTTTAGTTATTCATTTTTACCTCACAAGTCCCGAAGAGCATTGAATGAGGGGGGCATATCAATAGAAATACAGTACAGAAATAATAAACCAGAGTAACGGTACAGCATACGCGGTAGAAGGCAAATACACAAAAGCAATACAAGGCTGATTCAAAACGGGCGTAAATACATATTAGCATGAAGATTAAAACACTAAAAGAAATACGAGTGTGGCAAGAAGTGATAACTAAATACTAGTGAAGCAGTAGTACAAGATAAAACACGATTTAGAACTACTGAAAGAGTGGTACAACAGAAAAGAAAATATAGAACAATGATTAAGCAATAAATGCAGGCAGAGGTGGTTTTTGAACTCTCAAGGGTCATAAAGACAGATTGAGTTATTAGGAGGATCATCCCAGAGCTTAATTGCTCTAGGTAATGCAGATGAATTGAATGATTGAATCCTTTTTATCCTTTTTTTTCTCCCACTCTTTCTGGAATCTTTTAATCCCATTCCCCATCCCTATACACAGTAGCATGCCAGCGGTTATATACGCGCCGGCAAAATTCTTTGTTTTTCTAATAAAGAGCCCTCTCTCTCTCTCTTGAATCCCGACCAAGGCGGCCGCATTTCGTCGATGGGGGCAAAATGCGAAAACACCCATGTACTTAGATTTAGGTGCACGTTAAAGAACCCCAGGTGGTCGAAATTTCCGGAGTCCTCCACTACGGCGTGCCTCATAATTAGGAAGTGGTTCTGGCACGTAAAACTCAATAATTTAGCAATACAGTCACGTAAATAAGAAACGTCATGCTTACGCCTAAAAGTCATTATATATATATATATATATATATATATATATATATATATATACATATATATATATATAGACGAGAAGAAAGGGGGTTAACCGAGGGACCCGATATTTATTAGTCATATAATGAGAAGCCAACAAACACTGACACCAAGTACAACATAGGGGAAATTGCATGCGGTTAATAAATGAAATAAAGTAATGATTAATTAATGGAAATTAAAGGGGATGAAAAAACAACTTGTCGCAGGTGGGAACCGAACCCACAACCTTCGCATGTCGCGTGCGATGCTCTACCAATTGAGCTACCGCGGCGGCGTTTCCCCATCCACTTTCTTGGGTATTTATGTGTACTAGTAGAACCCTGGGAGTGTTAGCCAGCGCCCCCACTCACAGACCTTGGCGGCGGACGTGGAACGTCTTTTTTTTGCCGCAGGCGTCACGAGAACGTGATCTTTTCGGGTGAAGGCAACTGGTCAATAAACCCACATATGCTACCTGAAGGCATCAATGTTGCCGGATTCGAGACCCTCGTTATGTAATAGACGAGAAGAAAGGGGGTTAACCGAGGGACCCGATATTTATTAGTCATATAATGAGAAGCCAACAAACACTGACACCAAGTACAACATAGGGGAAATTGCATGTGGTTAATAAATGAAATAAAGTAATGATTAATTAATGGAAATTAAAGGGGATGAAAAAACAACTTGCCGCAGGTGGGAACCGAACCCACATTCTGGGTTCGGTTCCCACCTGCGGCAAGTTGTTTTTTCATCCCCTTTAATTTCCATTAATTAATCATTACTTTATTTCATTTATTAACCACATGCAATTTCCCCTATGTTGTACTTGGTGTCAGTGTTTGTTGGCTTCTCATTATATGACTATATATATATATATATATATATATATATATATATATATATATATATATAGTGAGGTTTAGTATTATGCGCCAGTTTTTACGCCAATCAAGAATAGTGTTAAGAATATTTTGAAGGGTCAGGTGGTCAGTGTCTGAAGTGGTCTTATGGTAAACACCACAGGCATGTGCTAAAGAACGTAAACGGAATGAAATGTTATTTGGAAGGTCGGTAACGTAAATCACAAAATGTAAGGGTCCAAGCACACTTCCCTGTCGTACCCGGAATGTTACGTCGCAAAGTGGAGAGGAAAAGCCATTGACAACTGTGATTTGCTGCAATCAGAGAAAATTAGGAATCCAGGATAATGCGAGAGAACCAACATAAAGGTAAGGAAATTTAGTAAACAGCCGGCTGTGTGCAACTCTGCGAAATGCTTTTGAGAAATGTAAAAAAGTATATATAATCTGTTTACAGATTTTCATCCATGTCAAAATGCGGTTTTGTGTAAATTCATATAACGTGGTATCACACGAGTACCCTTTGCTAGAGCCATGCTGATTTGAAAAGAAAAAACGTAATTTACTCTCAGATGGCTGTAGATGTCAGAAGTGATGTTATGCTCAAGTAATTTGTAGCACATGCATATTGATGATATGGGACGATAGGTGTCAGGCGAGTTTTTGTTACCCGTTTTGAAGATAGAAATGACCTTGGTGTGCCTTCCTTAACCTTGTACAGCGCTGAATTTGGTTTTTTGGATTCTGTCGCATGAGTGCGCTCTTGGGATCGGATGTTGGTGGCTCCACCACATGGTGCTCACTGCGCATGTTCCTCTAGTTTGAGCGGTCTATAAAGGAGTGACGCAATAAAATGATGTCAGTTGAGAGTAGCGCCTTGTCCTGTCGTCTTTCTTGTCTCTGTCGTTTTGCGCTAAACAAAGTATTCATGGATTCGCACCAACTAGCCCGCCAACGCATTGTGCTGACCTTGGCTATTTTCCAGTCGGTAGGTAGCTCTCCGGATAACAACACTTGCTTACATTTATGGAAATATCTGGCGAGAAATTGAAATGGCGTTTTTAAGAATTTTCTAATTTACGTTGTCCACTCTCCGGCAGATGTGGTTAAGGTTGTTAATTAGAGAACCAATACACCCTCAGGAGTGATCCCGATGGGCTCCATGAATGCGTGGTCGCATTCAGGAAGAATTCGCATACTACAATAATCTTTCTTTGTTAGCATGGACGCAAAATGTCTGGTAAACGCAGTGGGACACTCAGGTTAGTAAGCGGTAAGCCATCAGTATTGCGCAGTCATATGAGGTCTTGTTTATTTTCGGGATATATAATTTGCCAAAGCTTCTTAGGATTAGTTTGCAATAGCGACGGAAGATCGCGAGTAAAATATTTCTTTTTGGCAGTGGTAATAGCAGAGCAGCATGTCGTGAGATACAGTTTGTAGTTATCCAGAAAAGATGGAGAGGAAGCCGATTTAGCTTTTCCGTACAGGCGCTACTTTTTAATCTTTTAATCTACTTTTAATGTAAGGCCTTGTGAATGATGGATTAGCCTTATCATTAGATATTGTAATGAGAGGAATATGCTTCTCTATCCGTGCAGACATTTTGTGTTTGAAAAGGAAGCAGTTATCTTCAGTTGATAGTTGGTTTCTTAGTGGAAAAATTAATTTAAACGTGCGGTAACTCGTGTTAATTTTACCATATTTTGCTTTACTATTTTCTCGAATTTTTTATTTGTTATACCTGCAAACAGGGGACTAGGATATCAAACTGCAACGTCTTATGATCACTAAATTCATCAAGATACATAACCAACCGTGTAGTTTCAGGAGCAGTGGTTAGAACTAAATCTAGTCTGTTACAACCATGGGTCTTCTGGTTAATCACTTGAAACAGGTAGAAATATACAGTTAGGTTGATGAGTTTGGTTGCAGCAGGACTAGATGAAGACAAGTTAGCCCAGTCTACTTTAGGGAGTCTGAAATTACCAAACAAGTAGATGTCACTGGGCGAACAATAGTCGATAGCGGGAGAAATGCTCGACTGGAGATAATGAATGAAAGAAATCCCACAGTCAGGTGGGCGGTAACACACCTCAATAAGTTAATTCGAAGTACCAGTCTTGCATGCAGCCTACACTATTTCGAGAATAGAGTTGGAGGTGATAGCGATGGATGGTAACGTTCTTCTAATAGCAAGAAGTGCCGCACAGCTTTGCTGGTCATTCAGCTCCACAGAATGGAATGGCTCCTGATTCGCTTTACATTTATTTTCTGGCCGCGAAGACTGCCCATATTTTCTTCGCACAGCCCGATCAATACCTCAACTTTTCCGTCCGTCCTATTGGTTCGATTGTTGGGACTTGGCCTTTTTTTTTTCACGTGGAGTACACAAACAAACGCGCTGACAAGAGCTGCACGTGAACATCCTGCGCATGACCAAAGACCACTGTGCAAGAAGTGCATGCCATCCCCACGTGACTTTTGTATGCTTCACAGGTTGCCAACCTTTAGCGCAGCATCACTATCTGGACCAAGCCTTATGTTCTCAAAGTTTGCTTATAATAAATCAAAATGTATCTGCTCGTAAAAGTACCGCTTGCTGTTGAAAGTTATGCATAAATGTTTTCTTACAGATTTAAACGTTTCGAACGCTTTCGTTACACTTAGGAATGCGTACCCTCGACATCGTAGCTTCGCATAGGTAAAGCGTGGAGAGTGCGCATTTTTCAGTCGAATGAGTCCTGGCAAACGCATTGAATAATAATTGCATAAAGGCGAATGGGATCATATTTGTCCGTATGGCATCGCGCCAATGACAATGGCATGGGTATTACTTGTTTTTGCTGCGTGACGTTTTATCAAGTGAACCTCTCAAACTTATCCTAAGGGTGTTTTGCGCTAAAATAATACACCAGTAAAGAAATACACATTTAAACCACGTGTTACTGCCTATAGAACACGCCTACCTTCCCGCTGGTTCCACGTAACTTCCACAGCACCTCTAGGACGTCCAGCCTGCGACCGCTGATCATCAGCCAGCGCGGAGACTCGACGGAGTACTGGTTTAGAGCAGCCAGCAAGACGGCGCCTGCCAAACAGGCTACAGCGAGCAGCTGCCACTCCATGAAGCGTCCCAGCGTGTAAGAGTACAGAATACCGACGGTGATGGCAAGCTGGAGCAGGCCACCCTGGACAGCAGTGTATAGCTTATAGAGAGAAAGAGCTCGAAAATCCAACGGCAACAAAAAATTTTTGACTGCGCAGAAAGTCTTGTTTAACACAGCGAAGATACAAGTCAGCCTCTGCGAAAGAGCTCATGTTTCAAATATGAGCGAAAGCGGCAAGAAACGTTCGCACAAACGACCGCTTTCGATATCTAAACAAACAAAGAAATAGGCGAAGAAAGGAACAAGAAAAACAGAAACGCTCACATTACCTTTCGCCGCAAGTGAGGCGTAACCTACGACGCGTGGCTCGTCGGCATGACCTCCGAGATAAGGTGGCTCCCGCGGTGGTCGGTGACAGGCTACGAAATCTCGGAGGCGCCGTACTGGGAGTGACGTCATAGCCACAACTACCAGGTGCATGCGTTCTCTGTTTATGTGCTGCCTTAAAGAGTGCTAAGGACATCGCGAGGCACTTAATCGTGTTTTGTGGGCTTTCTTTAACGCTTGGAAAAAAGAAAGAAACCTTACGTAGCAGGTATTCAACGACAAAAAGATCGGTAAGAAATTTGTCATGATGGCCTACAAATTTCTTATTGCCAGGTTTGCTCTGATTCTAATTTTGACATGTTAATTAGGAATAACTGATTACCCGTTAAAAAAATTTCAACAATAGTCTGACTTCCTCCAAACGATGGCAAACATTAACTTGCTTCTGTACAGGTCCGTAGCGCTCGCACTAATTTTTATATGTTAGAATACGTGACGTAGGACATGCTGTAAATAGTGCAACAGAGAATCCCACGTCATGGGGTCACAGACATTCGACTACTCCCCCATCACGCATTCAAGAAGGGGTTCAACATGATCTGCCAGTGGACACCGGATCACTGCGGAATTACGGGAAATCCCAGTGCGCATGACGTTGCCCGATTGGCACACGATGGTGCCCATTTTGTACCTATACCACTGTCGAGAACAGATGCAGCGAGAAGGCTTCGCTCCATCGCACGCGTGCTTACGCACACTCTGTAGAACACCAGTGAATTCACCAACGCACGTCTCCACAGATTGGATTCACGTCTGCAAGTATGTCTTCCACCAGGGTTACCACGAACAGAAGCAACACCTCTGCGCCTCCTGTGGCTTAGCGTGGCCATTCACGAATGCCTATTATTTCCGCATTGGTATGGCCGAGGGGTTTGCTTGCGACAACTGTGGCTACGAAGAGACGATCAAGCACCTCCTCTGTGAATTTCTCCGCTACAACGTATGAAGTGCCCGCGACTATAGACGCTCGAAAAACTGGACGATCATCCTTTTTCACAGAGGAAAAAATTGTAGGACACTGGTCCAGGCGGGTTTCAGCACTCAAGGTCTAAAGAGCTCTGCTCAGATTCTTAGGAGCTTGTGAACTGTGCGACTGATATCAAAAGTTGTAGCGCGGTATTACCTATTATTATTACCTATTATTATTCCTATTATTCTCTTTCGTCATTTTCCCAGAACAGAGTAGCCAGCCCGTACTTACACTGGCTAACCTCGCTGTCCTTCCTTCCCTTTCGCCTCTCTCCGTCTCTCTCCCCACATCATGGCCTATCTGGAGCATGCATCTGGCGTATAGGCACGATTGCGCTCCATACCGGCCGTGGCCGTATGCATTCGAACGCTGACGTGGATCAGGTAATGCTTTGCTTATCAAGTTCGAGAAAGCCCAGAGTTCCATCTACGACGCCTGGGTGAACAGCCCAGTCGCCCACCTAAGCTTCGCCAATAGACATATGGTCCTTTATACAGGGCGCTCCTCGATTATGTCCTGGACGCAGGTCTGTGTACCTTCATTTACGTTATGCCGCGGGAATTACATTGCGCAATCAAAACGAAAAAAAAGGATAGCATGCACTCTCAGCAACACATTAAACAGCCGCGGGTCCGCTGTTGAGAAAATCGTCTCGTTTTCGTCGTAGCCCAAGCGGCTCGCGCCGGTCGACCTGGTAGGATGCTGAAACCGGCGCAACGCTACCTGGCCAGCACCCGGTACCCACACCGGAACACCGGACACACAGACGTGCGCGCCATCTCTCCAACGCGCAATCAACTCGACTTTGTGATATTCGCGCCAACGCGCAGCAACAAACAAAACGACTATATTCAGTCTATATGCTAATGCAAGCGGGATGGTAGCCGGTAAGCGTGGTAACCGGCACCAACCGCCATGGTGGAGGGGGGGGGGGAAATAATTAGAACGCGAATGCGCGCAGAGAGTCTAGAATAATTGTATGTTACGGCAGGATATGACGTGTCCCACAGAGCGGAAGGTCTCTGCGTTTTTAGTGCGCCAACGTTTAAAAGCTCGAAGGCAAGGTCGCGGTGAACGGAGGACGACACATTTTTTTTCATGACGACTCTATCGATCAAGGCTGCTGTTTTTCGCCGTTTACGGTTCCACGTGCGGTCTCTGAACGCTAGCGCGCGACAGCGTCGCGGAAATCTGCTCACACGAGGCGGGCAGATGTGTGTTGAACATTGTCGAGCGTCACCGATTTATAACGGATGTCGACTTAAGCATTGGTGGGATTCATTTTTAAAATTTTAGACGGGTCGCAATGACTCTGCACAGATGCCCTTTATTCAGAATGTACGTTTCAATAAATGGAGCTTGAAGAGCCTCTTAGCTATTCGTAAATGTTTGCATAAACTGCTTTTACAATTTTGAGGACGCGTGCATTCAGCTTTATTCATCTAAAAAGAGGTCCAATCTTTCGACCTTAACTTGTCCGCAAACAATATTAATCATCACTTCTGTGTGCCTTTCCTTTCTTTAACACTGCGTGCTTGGTGCTCTACGAACAGCAAGCACGCTCTTTGCGTTGCGTAGCATTATTGACAGGAAACTAGTGAGAGCAGAGTTTTCAAGGCAGGAAGCGCTATCCAGACAAATGACGCTTGTTGTTTGGGGACAATACCGCGAGATTCCTTAGTCATCAACGACTTTAGCTTTTTTTCGCCTAGTTGCGGTCTCTACCTAGGCTAAGGTTTATTTATACAGCCTATTGAATATCTATTGACGTTTCACGACGAAGTTGATAGAATGAGCCTGCAAAATGATGGCCACCTATGGACCACGGCAGAGTTGCTGCGCAGGCAGGCTTAGTAGTCCATGGACTAAAATAAACAAGAATAGAACAATGTACTGGTAGTAACAAATCTGTAGGAGGGAATATTATTACATGAGTGCTCTACAGACACGCTGTAAATATACATTTATTTAAAGAGATAAAGTTGGGTGTCCAGACGTGTAACTTCTGCAAACAAAACCAACAATAGTCGAAGCATAGCATAGTGCCATACCTGCACAGAATTTATACTGGCATTCCATAAGTGTTTGATTACGCAAATAACTATAAAATATCTGCTTATTATGCAGGCATTTTTTTGACGTACGACCATGCACCACATTGTCGCAAATACTAAACCATGCTTCCAGGTAGGCGGGGTGAGAAATATTGTTCGGGATAAAAAAAATTACATATGTGCGAAACATTGATCTGGATAGCAGCCGCTAATTCATGGAATAAAATATTCAAGAAATTTATTCTTATGTGTATACAAAAAAGTAAACATACTCTTACTGTAACACCCTTCTAAATATTTTCGAATTTGCGGAACATCGGTCTGCCGAGGTAAGTGAAAATTATATGAAAGTAGCTTCAGCTGGTAGCTGAAAGCCAAGGGAAGATTAGGAATAGGCTTTCTTCTGTGTCAATGTCGCTAAGCGCTATGATTCACATACCATGGAAAGCGTTCTGCGCTGCCTCGACTCACCACCAAGTGTTACGTTTGTAGCTAGACGACTGAGGCGGCACATGGTATGGACAAACAAAAGAAAGAGAAAAGCGCACATTCCGAGGTTTTTTCATGAAATATACCGAACGCCATGATGTTTGCAATGATGCAGAAATGTAGCGCTTTGTTTTCATCGAACGTCGGGTTACAAATTGGAGGCGAATACAAGTGTACCGGCAAAGTAAGCGACCACGTGGCTTTTCACTTTGAGGAATCATCTCGAGAAAGCTACTCACACAACTCATTAAGATTGGGAACGGCAACTTTCTGACAAGCTCTTGCAGAAAAACTGTGTACTGCAGGCAATACTTTATAGACAAGACGCACTAAACGGAAGTATCATTGGGAGACAATGCAATTCCTCAACATCAACTGCATTACCTAGAAGCTTGCACGACACACCCGTGCCAAATCTTTGTGTCACGACAACTAATTAACAAAATGTTTTTCCTGGTAGTGCGCAATTCTTAACTGCGGCATCGGTGCTAAGCAATAAGCTCAGCACTCATTACGCAGTTGGCACGTATTCACTAATATGTAGCGTAAATATTTAGCAGAAATCCTGTGCTTAGCCCCAGTGCTGAGGTCGTAAAATATCTGTAGAGAAATGCGTTGATGTTCGCGTCGAAATTAAAGCACCATTTATATTTTTCCAGGTGACAATAAATGGTAACCGATAGCACGGCTATGACACTGGCCCATCTAGAGCCCGGCACTTCACAGATGAGCCCCACCCGTAGCTAATCTTTGAAGCTACGCTACGCCTTATCGAATACCATAGATCCTCGCTGCGCAGGCAAGGAAACCTCGGCGATGTAGGCGGGTACGCAAAGGGACACCATTCCCGTGGCGATGCCCGTCACGAAGCGGCCAAACAAGACGGTGACGAAGGAGGTGTTGGCGAAGATTACGGCGTATCCCGCCACGTAAACCGCGGCGCTGAGAGACAGGGTGAACCGGCGTCCCATTGCTTGGCTGACGAGTGCGGCCAGTAGAGTGCCGAGAACAGCGCCGATCGGCAGCAGGAAGATGAACCTGTCCTCCACGGCACGATGAGCGAACGCACACCCATGAACAGAAAAATAAAACCGATGCCTGTTGAAACAAGCCTTAAACGAAAGTCTTTCATAGAGTTTCAAATAAATTGTACGCAAACACAAACACGGCATGCACTGTTTCAGAACTGCTCACTTTCTTGACCCACCAAGACAGTGTTGTGTTGGTTGTCTTTGCGATAATTCGCACGTAACTGCTCGCCTTCTGCGCTGCCTTTTCCGGCATGGCGAATGTACGGGGCTGCCCTGCCCGACAGCAAGACGTGGTGACTCCGTCACACGATCCCCGCTGTCCACACGAGCCACGCGAGCGTAGTAGTTGTAACCAACTTTATTCTGGAAAAACCACCGGTTTCCTACCAGGAGATGACTGTGACGTCGTGCCGGTCGTCGCCACCACAGCGCGTTTGTGGCCCGGCCCTGGACTTTCAATCTGAGAGTAATAAAGGAATTGAGCATTTTGAGGTGCATATCTGCTGCAGTGACTACATTTAGTTGCTGCTTGTCGCGCTGAGCAGTTCCAGAGAGGACGGGGTCGGTCACAACGGCACGGGTAATGCAAATGGTTAAATAAACCGAATCGTGAGGATAGTACACGTGGTTAAATAAGCCGATCAAGTTAAGAAGATATATTTATTCCCCCATGGTAATTTCCAATGACCCCGCGTAGGTAAAGAAAGAACGGACAGAAGTGAACGACCACGAGGGCAGTGCCATTTAACGTGGAAAAAAAACTCTTTCACTGAGAATAAAATATTATCGCTTTTCCTTTGTGTGTCTGTGGCTATGACGCTGAAGGGTCAAGAATAAATCATTTTCTGTGTTCTGATTCATTGTATCTATCCCCTTCACAAACGTTGCAACGTTTTGCAGCCTCCGCGGTTGTTTGAAGCACGTATCTTAGATACTTGAAACTGTGACACAATATTTTAGCCGCCTGAACGAAGATTGAAGAAACGGAAACCAGGAGTGAATTCTACTCTGCATTAGCTCGCTACATTTTTTATGAACATTCATTCCAGAATTTGTTTGCTGCTGCAGTGAATAATTATTTCATTGGTATAGGAAAGCGTCTTAAATATGTTTCATTGTTGTTCAATTTTGCAAAAGTAAATAGTTCAAAATGACGCAATATAAAGTGCGCTCAAGTATAAACAGATTCGGGCAGAAACTTGCATTTCTTATTCCTATTATTACCTTCCATTTCTCATTCGGAGGGATTTAGTGATCATGTGCTGCTTGATTTCACGATTTCCATGTCCTCATGCACACATGCACTAAGTCAAACGTACTTTTGGTATAACCGTGCTGACTTCAATGCGATTATTTATCGCCTTGTTATGTTTTTGTTGTGGTTACCTGCCTACATTTTCCCAGCGTTGGGTCAGTGACATCTAGATTTGTTGAAACACCGTTTGCAGCAACTATTGCCCTTTCATGGTGTAGTGGTATCATAACATTATTTTTGCGTGAACTCATCAAAACCATGGGTTAACCGGATGTTGTATGTACTAAAAAACAGGAAAGCGACTTTTCAAAGCTGCCTATCGCTTTGAAACACCTGCCTCATGGCGGAAACACAACGCCACCGATAAAAAATTTTGCAGTGCCCATCCGCAGAGCTAAGTTCAAATAGCAGTCTCATGACCTTCAATCGCTTATGACGCACAAGCCCAAAAATCCTGTAAAGAAATATTGCCTACTCACACTACGGCTCTCATTTCCTTTTCGTAGACACTGGTGCGGCAATCAATCAAAGAAAACAAAGATTGCCCAACGAATTCTTCTGTTTGTGACAAATGCAATCATCTAAAGTGCAAAAATTTGTTTGACATCTCAAGCTTGCCGGTACTATTATTAAGAATACTTTGGGCGACTCAAGACTGTGTAGATAACTCATTTTCTCTCAGCTTACAACCATTCTGTCGAGTGGAACCTCTTTTCAATGCCATCGCGATGAAATACCGAACGCCATTCTCCCTAATAAGTATCTGTGCTCGCTGGAGTCCGTACGCTGCGCTAAACTTCCCTAATTCCTCGTCATTTCATTCTCCCTCAGCAACGTCCCACCACTCTTGAAGTTAGCTTTTCACTACCACTCTCCATGTCGCTGATGCGATTCCTTTGTTGTCTGGCACGACACTGTCACTGATCTTGACACTAGCATTCCAACGTTGTGTCCTCCGTGTCCCATGTGAGCGCGAAGATTACCTCAAGGAATCTGAGGTTCTAATAACCCGATAGCTTCGTTGAATAGAGTTTCTAGAGTCCCGAAGATGGAAAACGTTAGGGCGTAAGAGGAAGCGGGAGGAAAGTGGTACAATTTTGGGGGAGAGGATAAGTACTGCTATAACGTACACTAGTAGGTGAAGTGTGGTATACTCCCTGCTTCTCAGGTTTTCCTGTGGGCCGGCAGATGCCCTTAAAATAAATTTCTCTAAAAGCGACAATTTTTACAATCGACAGTCTTGCGAAGTTGCAAGTACCAGTACCGTGCCTCTAAAGGCCCCTCCTGAAGCTGGAGCATGAACGCAGCCCAGGCCTATGTCAAAACTCGCTTACTCAGCCCAAGTACACACCACGGGCCGAGCCGGGCCCCGACCATTTGGGTAAGCCCACGCGCGTGGAGGGCTCTAAAACGAACAATGAATGTGTGTTCAGAGCAAGAATCTAAATAAAGCAGTTCCGAAGTCATGGAACGAAAAACCCTAACATTCCACGTAATGCTTTTCAAAATGCCTGTGTAGAGCACAGGAGGTGCAAAAAAAGAAGAAAAAGAAATGGAGCGTGAATGTGCTTTGTCGCAGGTTTTAAATAAAGGTATATGCATAGTATGATTTCTAGACAATTTCAGATATATGCATGGTACAAGTACAATAACGCTTGACTTCAACTTAGGTAACTCTTAAGCATACAAATTCTACGTAATTAAAAGGTGGTAGGAAAAATATCTGCATTTAGGTATCTGAAAATTCCAATCAACCCTTGTAATTATTGTTCGCCTCTACATAAAATCAAGCATGCGTCTGTCATAGTGTGTAACTTGCTGTGGAAACTTACACCTCATAATCTCTTTAATCTAGGTGAAGTGACAATGGAAGCTTCGCTTCAAAACTGCGAAAATCGTTCAAAGAAATAGTCAGAGCTCGAGTTGTGCGCCCAGCGCCCTACTTGCGATGAGCGTGCAGATAAGGAGAAACGTGAATACTGTATGAAAGAAAATGTGTATCTGTTCTAGCGTGGTGTGGTCTCTTCGATCGCATACGCCAACAGCAAACCCACTACCTGATAAGCTTGTTATAGGCCTATGGCCGAACGCATACTGTCAAAGCTTTTGAACGAACCACGGACGCAAACGCACAATTTCAGAGACGCCCCAACGCAGTAGACTTGCACGCATATACGCACGTCCCACTTTTAAGCATCATAACTCATTCAGTGAGGTTTTGACTGGGGCTGTTTCATATGGCACTGTTCTGTTTCCTGTACCATACTGTTCCCACAAGGGACAGGCTAACCGCACCAGACACACACGTGCGTAAATAGCGCACATCTGTCCTTGTTTAAATTATTTTGTCCTTTGTGGGAACAGTGCACTTTAAAAATGCTTACACCCTTTGGGTTTCATTTTGTCCCCTAACAATAATCATAATCTGTCTTGCCCGCATTAACTTTCTTTAACGCTGCGAGCGGGTACATCCTAGTAACGAACAGCTTGCGCGTTATCAGCTGGACACAGCATTCTCAACAGGAAAGGAGCGAGCGAGGAGTTTTCAAGACTGGAAACGCAAGCAAAGCAGACGATGAATATTGTTTGGGGACAAGATAAGCCACAAAGGTGTAATTTTTTTTTTACATTCTCTGGTGTAGCGAAAAGGAGGATGTCAACACTCATTATCGCTGTCCTGCCCCATCCCTCTTTCCCAGTCAATATACCCGCACTAGAGTTAGCTGTAGACCAGGCACCCCCTTTCCCGTTCTGTAAGTTAGTTTCCCTATGCATTTTGTGTTCTAGGCGATGCACCGCGCTGCCTGAAAAGCACACAGCGCTCTTGCAACACAGCTCAGCGCACGGGCGTTATAACATAAAGCTATTCAAAACCTTTCTATTCCAATTCTACAATCAGCCCTCAGCGATTGGTCAAAAACATTTTTGGACCACCCCCACTCCACCTGTCTGTCACGCGAAGTCACAAAAACCACTACAGCTTCCCATCTGATATGACGCGTACACGCTGATTATGCATGATTTGACCAAAAAAAGAAAAATAGTTATTTCAGGTTCGACGACTTTTCGCCACTAGCCCCCCGGCTATTGGTCAAAGCTTTTCGGGCTGTACTCTCTTCACCTGCCTGTCACACGACGTCACAAAACCGCAAGAGCTCACCGCGTCAAAGTGATGTGTACGCATTTAATATGCAATAATATGTTGAACAAAACTACATTTTCTTCTGAATAACTGCAGACTGCCCCGTTCCGAAAGTAATAAAAGATGGCTGCCGCCGTTCGCTCAGGCGCGGGCTGCTCGCACTTATAGTAAAACTTCTGGCGTGGCTGTGCAAGGCTTTCGAGCACTTTCGGCAGGTTTACGACCTCATTCTGCCAACTTTTCTTTGCTGAGGATCCGTTTTAGCGTCATTCTTTAGCTTCAGCTGCATGCAGCCGTGATTTTCGACCAGTCACCTGAAGCTAAGTAAGGAAAAGCGGACCAATTGCAGACGCCGGCAGGACCTTCTTAGGATGGTTATTGACTTTCAGTGCAGTGGCTCATCCCTGTCGAATCCCTCTCCACTTGAGCATGCTCCTCGCCTCTTGTCAGCCAATTAGATAAGACAAGACGCTCAGTGTAGGCAATGTTATTCGTTTTTCATGCAAACAAGTGTGACCTCATATGAACGAGGAGGGCGTTTTATTGGTCTGTTGAGACAACCCTGCGGGTGACCGCCCGGTGCTTGCGTCGGCGGTTACCCCAGTTCGACGTCAGGAGACTGGAATAAAAACTTAATGGAATAGTTTTACATTATAGGGCCCCAGATGTATTAATTGTGGTTTTTTCACCCGCCACATAACACCGATCTGAATTTGAGGGATGCCGCAGGGGGGGGGGGGGGAGGGAACTACGGACTAATTTTGATCAGGCGGGTTTCTTGAATGTGCGCCCGAATCTAAGCACTCGAGCGTTTTTCTTCTTTTTCATTCCCCATCTATATATGCTGCCGGCGCAGCTGGGATCACACCTGCGACCTCGAGCTCAGCGAAGCTAAGCCACAGCCACTGGGCTACTGCGGCAGGCATCTCAGCGACTGTAGGTGTTGCAAGCAGCTCGCGTTGAAAAGCGCCAGACTTCAGCTGGCTACCGCAACAGCTCACCAGTCGGAGCTAGTGGCGGACTGCGCGGTGGTGCCGTCTTTCTCAAGCGCGGCCCAGTCGCTGTTCGCTGCCGGCGAAGTGTAGCCCAGCGTCATTCCCATGGACAGTGAACCGGACCAGGCACTCGCCAGCGTCAGCAGGAAAGGCCCGGAGAGATGGCGTCTGTGCGATTCACACTGAGAGTCGCTAGCCTGGAATGGCATCTTTGCCTCTTGCTGTATTCGATCACAATGAACTACCCTTACCCAGTACGTGGCACTGAGGAAGAAGTACGCAGTAAGAGAACAAAAATAGCACAAGTAAGTCAAAGTATTACAGATAAATAGTAAAGATAGAATCAATACTCAACACAATAAATCAAAACGACTTGGAAGTAAAGTACAGGCAAAAAAATTTATTATGGAGGCTTTCAAGAAAAACGAAAGGTAAAAAATACTTCGAGCTATGGCTCGTACCCGCTGTTGAGAATTGGCCAATGGTAGGCATAATCTGCAGTGCATTCGAAATGTCATAAGTGTATTAATGAAAACCATGCGGCACTGCAGCGGCTAAGATTTTGTATTATCATACAGGAAACATCGCACGCGTGAATTACGACTCACGAAATCTTGATGTGATAAAGAAATTGCATTCCTAAATGAATGGAGACTTTCCTTTAAAGGAACTCAAGCCAGTAAATTAGTACGCACGCACGCACGAACTCACTCTCTACTCCCCTCTGATAAACAAAGGAACCCGGTATGTCTCAGGCATCAGCATGAGGAAGATGTCATTCCATTAGCCGCAGTGGACGCTTGTCACGTCTGAAATAGCCCTAAAAGAAAAAGAAAGGTGTTTATGTCGATGTGGTTCGCGTAAACTACCGAGCAATGGATCCTCCAACAAGTGGGCCCACCCACATCATAGGTGTCGAAGCCCTGAATCATCGGCCGCTCTTTACCACAGCGTACACAAAGCATTTCTTATAGCGCATCAAACGCGCAGCATCCCCTCTTTGGCCCTGGGACCATGAAGATGAGCACGTTCGAGGACACTCATTACCTGCTCCTCTAGTGCATCAGATAAGCTACCTACAGATGGTGATTACAACAAGGACTTTACAAACTTGATCCCGAACGGATCTTTATCACTCACTTAAAGGGCAAGATTTTTAGATGTGAACGGATGTCGATGAAATTCGCAGGGTACGTTCCTCTGAAGACTTCCGTCATGTCTTCGAAAAAGCAGGTTTAAAAGCTGCAGAGACCATTTACAAATGAATTTTATTTACTGTCTCAAACACCGTATCTTAGCTCGTCCTCATGTTACAGGCCACAATGTGTGTCACGTCAGGAGTGTTCCATGCAGAACATGCCGGGATCATGCAGACGACAGCGACGAGAGCGTCGAGGAGTCAAAAATCGTGATATACAGTGCATGGCGTGACAAGTTGCTGCCGCGAGAAGTTGCGTTCACTGTAGACGGGCAAGAGATGGGAGGCAAGTGTATTGTGTTGTTGGCTGCACGAGCTTATGCCCTCGCCATCTGCACACGCAGTTTGAGTCGATATTGATCACGTTCAGCCGAGGTTAAGCCTATATGTCACAGTCGCGTAGTTCACGCGTCTACTGTGGGCGAAGCTCAGCGACAGACCTGAAGCTAATTAAGTCATTAAGATGAAGCAAACTCGTTGTGCAGTTCGTTTTTTACCATACGGATATGAAAAAAACCATTCCTCGCTTTGGTACAATACACACAAAAAGCGAGAAACGATGACAGGGAGCAGTATCGACATCGACCGGTACGTTGCCATTTTCGACGAAACCTGCCAGCCGCCCTCACCGGCGCTTCCCATAAATTAAATGCGACTATGAGCCTGGTGTATTTCTACGTATTGTCATGCAGACTCACTGTTTAGCTGCCGAGGTACAATGCTTGCCTCATATCCCAAATGGGCAGCAAGCGTAGGCCAGCCCCTGTGATGCAGCAGCGTCAACAACCGCCTCGTTCAGCTGCCGACGTTATCAATACTAGCATCAACGTTTCTACGACGAACCAACGCTTTCTCTAAATGTACGATTATACGCGCAATGTCCTCATCTGTGTCTACTCTATGGAACATTTCGTGTGCATGAAAACAATACGAAGAATGATATGTAGGCAGCATAACAATGCTCATGCATTGCGGTCTCCCGCTTGATGTTGTCGAAGGTGTGTCCTCGTTCCTGCCAACGCGATTGACAATGATGCAACGTGTTTATATGCAAGAAATCTGCCTGTTTTGATATGTTCTGACAGTAATTGATGTCGCCGATGAGCGGATAGCATTTGGTATGAAACGAACGAGGAGTGGTCGCTGTAGCTGCCGATGTAAACAAATGCACCGGTTGGCGCTTTTGACTGTCAGCGGTGTTCTTCCGGGAAACAATTCCGGAAGCTCGTGCTCGACATCGTACATTGAGCATGCCAAGCGCTTCCCTTAGACGGGGTAAAACACCCAAAATAGCAAGCAGCCCGTATAAAATCAGTGATTAGGGCTACCCTTGGTCTTCATGTTGCAGCAGGATATGTAGCGCACGAGCGCTGGCTCTCGTGGTGGCGGGTCGAATGCGAACGGCGATGCCTGGCTATTTAATCCATCAGAATCGTAACTGTTAATATTTGACAGATCCGAAGAGCTGGTGCAGCTGAGCGTCTACTCTTCGCTGGTTTGGTTCGCTTAACGGGCGAGACCGGCATGCCTTGCGTGCCTTCCCCCCTTGGGACACTCTTGACACCACGCGAAGAAATTCGATCGGGTGCTTAGCAGGTTTCGGTTTCGACTTTGCGCTTATTTGTTTATTTAAAATTATTCTCCAATTTGCTGAACAATTTTACTATCAGGCGCGTGACATCATCATCATTTTAATATCAGGCGCGTGACGATCTCGGGAACCTACATGTACCAATACCTTGACATGGTGCAAAAGTTGCCGTGGTTTCCCTTTAAATGTTGGTGTCACGGCTATTGAAAGCAGTACAACGGTAAACATTGAACGAGATTTGACAACTTTATGTGAACACATGCGTGCACGGCTACGTTTTAAGCATGAAACGCTTGTAGCTCCTGTTGTCGGCGACCTTCAAGAGACCTTGAGCCAAAAGCCAGAGCCGTTATGCGGGAACTCAGATGAAAACATCCGGACAAGTTGCGAGAGCAGAACGAGATGCCCCATCCTTCGTACAAGGCCGCAATGCATACGCTAGTTACTCCCAAACAATTAAAAAAAATATTGCTTCCGAGTTCTTTCTATTGTTTGTTCATAATATCGCTGAAGCTGTAACTTCTAGTACAATGAAGCTGTATTCGTCATTTTCAATAGGCGACGTTCAAAAGGCCGATACAGCGTACCATACGTTTCAATTTCGGGAAGTGTAATTTGCTGCTTAGCTACAGCGCTCGCCGTGCTGCTGTGTGGCATGTCGCCGAAAGTGTCTGATGCGCTACTATGCCTTCAAGGAGGAATTAAAAAGTTAGGAGAGAGCATTACGCCACGCAGCCGGCTTTCGCAAGCGAACGCTCCGTTAAGCCAGCCCGTTGCTCAGTGACGGTCCACAATCGAAACAAGCGAGGAAAGACCGTCTTTTCAGCGTTAAACCGCATTCTCCACATTTTGCGCCAATCAATAATGCCGGCTAGAGAAGTACTTAAATTAATTTGATCATTTGTTGAAGTGATTTCTCTAAAAAGCACACAGTCGCCCACAAACAACCCAATTTGCACATTCCAGTGTGCAAATTCGGTTGTTTGCGGACAGGGTAGTTTTGTTTACCGCCGCTTGGAGACACTGGGATGATTTTTGCATTCTGCCTAATAAGTTAATTAGTGTTAACTGATGAACTCAATTATGACATTTAGATGAAAAGTTTCGACGTGAAAATTGTAGAGTAACACGAAAAACTCCCCATACAGCTTTGTTGCTCAATACGTGCTTCATAAAAAGAGTTTTTTTCCTACTCTGAAATAAGCCTGGGAATCAGTGGCGTAGCTAGGTCGTCTGGCACCCGGGGCCCATAGGTCTTCTGTCACCCCCCCCCCCCCCGGGGGTAGCCGGCCGAAAGAGGGGTCTTCAGACGTGTATGACACCCCCCCCCATTGGCCCCTTGCACCCGGTGCCCACGGCCCCCCGCCCCCCCCCCCCCCCCTGTTGCTACGCCACTGCTGGGAATACACGCAAAATTGCCGCTCGACTGGCTGTTCGAGGCAATGAGGCACAAGGGTCAAGTTCTTGGGCCTTACAAGCAAATAAAGAAAAAGAATGGAAGACGGTTCAACCTCAAGTTGAAGTCGATTAAAGACACTCTTAGCGAGGGAGTTGGAGTGAGAGAGTGGAGGAGAACGAGGAGGAAAAAACATTATTGAAGGCCAACAGTAAGGCCCAGTGGAGGAGTCGCTGTGCGGTGCACTTTATCGTGCCACTCCTCGATTGAGGGGAGTAGGAGGAGCGTCCGACAGCAATATTTTATGCACTATCTTGCGCATCGCCGCAGATTTATAGACCGCACAACCTTCGCGATAGGCCCACATTTGGACGCACGATTACCTGTTGATTAACTTAAATAAAATCCGGGGTTTGTACCGTGTCAAAACTATACGATCAGATTATGAGGTGCATCGTTATGGAGGAAAAGCGTCCGTTGCCTTATGGTTACAGTATCAGGCCTCAGCGACAGATGCCCTCTGTTCGAATCAGGCCGTTGCGCAGTTTTCTTTGTGAAATTTAAGGGAATCACAATTTCACCTTCGAGGTGAAGCAACGACTGCCATAGCCACATGTCAGAATACTACAAGCTGTAAGGCTCGTAATTTTATAAGCAGCACAGAAGGCAGTAAACGGAAGCTCACTAAGTAAACACGCGTGGCGTGACGTGCACAGAGGCACGTGGCCAGAAAGAACACAATGACCGCGAGTAGCACCAGCTAGAACTGCACAGGCTCTTTTCGAGGTTGTCGCCTTGCGTCGCGTTCGCACCCCTGCACTGCGGCATGCTCGCAGCTGGCACAATGCTCGTTCACCTCGCACTTTTGAACTGCAGGGCTACAGCGTGTGGCGCACCTGCAGCAGCACGCTACTCCTGCGTCTGAACCCCGCGGTGGTCTTGGAGCGTACGCGGGCCCTCCTTGCTTTAGAGCGACACAGCGCTTCACAGGAGGGTTTCCGACGATTGCCACGCGCATCTATGTTGGCGCGATGTGAGGGAATGCGGCGCTTCGCTGCACAAAGCCCGCACCCACAGGTACGCACCAAGGTGCGGGGAAAACGAAGGCATAATGTAGCAGAGTCTGCATAGCTGCGTTACAATTGGTTCAATTGAGCAAAGCTGTCCAACCTGGGGCCTTTGTATAGGGCTGCTTCTGTTCGCCAGTCGGTACGATTTGAACAAGAAACACGCATAGACATATGTCGCCTCGTGGCTTTTGAATTTCTACTCAAGAGAAAGCACACAGTTATTGTGAGAAAAGTCGTTCGGAAAACGTTATAAAATTAAAGGAATGATTATTTTCTTTTTTTGTGTGTGTAAATATCGACGACAGCGAAGGATCGGATGAAGTGTTCAGATAACTGATATTGCAAGAAATCGCGCCAGGCGCTTCAACGCGCTGGCTTCCACGTGGGAAATGCTTAAGCATGTTTTATTCCGTCTCCTTGATTGGGTAATTCGCTATGAAAGACTGTCTTTAAAATAGAGTGGTCTAATGGTTAGAGCACCCGGGTGCTATGATCGACAGCATAGTTTCGATTCCAACGTCGCTCACTCATGATTTTTCCTTCATGTTAAGCAAGAAAATGCTTCACATTACAAAATTATGACTCCTGCTGAAATTTGGTTGTGAACCACATACCAGCCTTCGCCACTCGAAAATGGCCTCATAGCTTCGCTGTAAAAGAAACAAATTTCTCAGCTGCAAAAAGAAATTATCGCGACACCCATCTCACTATGACGGTCGATTAGCATTATTTAATGCGGTTAGCATTCAAGCGATGTATAGACTCCCCGGAGTATTGCTGAATTCGTCTTCCTTTAGAATCTGCAGTAGTCATTGTGCGGTTTCTATTGTTTCGACTGTATGCGACGTACACTGTATCCGGGATCAGCACACTCTGCCAAGACACTTTGCTCGGCAGGGTCGGTCACAACCAAGACGGGATGACGACGAAGGAATGAGAAAGAAGCAATAACGCGGATGGAACGGCATAGACGGTATGACAACAAATGAATGACGATTCTGAAAGGATGATAATGTCATAACCCTGACAGTGAAACGACGACGGCATGAGGTCAATGGAATGACGAAAATGGCTTGAAAACGACAATGGCCTGCGAATGACATTATGGCGAGAATTAGATAATGAAGTTGGAATGACAACCATCGAATGACCCCGACGGCATCGCGATGACAGTAGGAGAACAAGTACCCGACTACCATGACGACAAGATGATGATGATGATGGCGTGACATCAGTGGCATACTTAAAATTGAATGACAAGATGTTTACAATGGAATGACTAAGAAGAAATGGCGTCGATGGGGAGAACGAGGCGGTGTGGCTAGGATGACATGACGACAATATGATGGCGTATCGACGATGACATGGCGAGAAACAGATGACGAAGTTAGAATGATATGATGACGTTAAGAGGAAGCTTTAGCTCGGGTGCCCCTGTCTTAATACATGTAAAAGCAGAATTCGTTTTTCTCGGCAACCACTGCACCAAATTTGACGAGTTCTGCTGCAGTCAAAAGAAAAACTTAAAATCTAGTGACTGTTGGTTTCAAATTGTTTAGTTAGGTCGTCAGTGTTTTATTAAAAATTGGCGAAAATCGAAAATTTTCAAAAAACGATGCTATCAAGTTTACAACTCCGTAGCTCATCAACCGAAATTGATATCGAAATTCTCTGAACTTCATCTAATAGTATATCTAAAGCGGACCAAATTGATATGTCATACATGAATATAAAAAAATAGTAATACGAAAATACAGCTTTCGCAGAACCTTAGTCAACGACGTAATAAATTCACGTAATATATAAAACAGCACACCAAATTTTTCGCTTTTGAATGATCTAATGAATGCCGTTTACAGAACCGCGATATCTGTTCTTGATACAGAGCTATGTATTTGTAAACTTTGTGCTTCTGTTTTTTTCAGACCACCGAATATTTGAATTCTTTTTTAACAAAATTCAATCTTTAAATCGAAATTCCGCGTCCAACGGTCACCATAATTTAACTTTCTCTCTCAAATGCAACAAATTTCATTGAAATCGGTCCAGGGGTTATCTCAGATCAGTATATGTAGAGGAGAAAATAGAACCGGACCTTCTTGAGGAGCGATGGCTAAGCGCTCTGACGAGCTCGGAACTACGCGACCAACTATGGGCTATCCAGCGGGCCCGGGCAGCGGCGGAAAGGCTAAGCCTCACTGCACATAATGCCCAGGTGGCCTGAGCCCGGGCTGGCAACCTCGCAGGTCCTTTTCCAATTAAAGTTTTTTCCGTCCGTCCGTCCGTCCGTCCGTTTTTGCGTTTTACATGTATTTGAATTTTCCGTGTCGGAGTCGGCCCCGAGCTAAAGCTTCCTCTTAAGTCCATCAGATAACACCACGAGCTTCGTGGCTCAAAACTGTAGAAAACTTAGGTCACTCGGTGGGAAAACTGTTACAGACCGGCGCGGACACGGATAGATACACAGTCACGCTGTGCGCACGGTAGTAGCAACAGACATAACGAAAGCTTATGACAATATAGACCATGAAATCATTATATCCAACCTCATCGACCTGGGACTTCCACCGCGGGTGATAAGATTCATCTACTCATTCCTTCAGAATCGCACATTTGCGATTAGAGTAGATGGAAGGCAAGAAGGATACTTCACATCGAACAGAGGAGTCCCACAAGGTTCGGTTCTGGCTCCTCTTCTCTTCAACGTTGCTCTAATACCTCTAGCCTGGCAACTACATCGGATTCCAGATGTGAGGTTCTTAATCTATGCAGATGATGTCACTTTGTGGTCCGTGCATAAAGATATATCTAGACAAACTCAACAGCTTCAAGAAGCCCTTGATGTGCTGAACAACTACGCTCGGAAAGCAGGATTGGACATTTCCGCCCAAAAATCAAGCTATGTTGTGGTGGCCAACAAGAAAGGACGCACAAGAATCACGCAGCACCCCTTTACATTTAGACTCGGCGCAGTAACAATCCCTGAGGCTTCTGAGGTCCGCATACTGGGTCTCGATATTCACCAATCCGGCAGTGGTGCACACTGGCTCCGTAAAACCAGACAGAGTTCGACAAAAACACTTCACCTTATTCGTCGCATTGCAGCAAAAGCAGCTGGAGCTCGTACTGACGTAGCTCGACGGTTGGTACGTGCAGTCTTGCAGCCACGAATTTTATATCAAGCACAATTTCAACGGCTGACGTTGGCACAGCTAGCACAGTTGGAGACGATTAATCGCGATGCTATGCGCACAATCACAGCACTGCCCCGCATCACTCCGATACCAGCCCTACAGGAACATGCCCAGCTCAACACAATTGCAGAGCTAATTTTGCAACGTGAAAAAGCACGTGAAATAAAAAAGCAACTTATTCCGGCTGTCGCTGCGCTGCATGCTCATTTTCACCGCGGCTCTCGGATTGACAATCAGCCCTGTCCAATGCCTCCCTGGGAATTCACCAGCATCACAACTAATAAGCCAACGAAGTTACGACGCAGCGATACAACAGGTACTATTGACGAACACAACATCGTCGCTGCATCATGCGTTAACACCTGCAAAGTCTATACGGATGCTGCCATTCTCCCAGACGGCGGAAGGACATCATTCCTGAGTACAACGCATAATTTCATCAGCGGCCACCAGCGCTATTTATCTACGGAAGCCAGCGCTCTAGTAATGGAACTTCAAGCCATCCACGACGCTATGCAAGATGCGACATCTAAGCTGCCTACCATCAAGCAACTAGACATCTTCACGGATTCTTTAGCGGCTATGCAGGAACTCAAGAAGGTCGATAAGGCGATGGAAATCTGCGAGAGAATACACACTATGAATAGTAAGACAGCTACTTGCGTCAAGGTACACTGGATTCAAGGCCATTCAGCGAACCCTCACAACATTGCTGCTGACAAGCAGGCACACTGCCCTCCTAATCCTGATCCTCCACCTATTCCCCTCCCACCCCAACCCCGTAACTCGCTGCGAGCCCGTAAAAATGTTCTCCGGCAGGACACACGCGCTCTTATCCCACCGTGTGTCTGCTCCCTCCCCCTTCACCTTACTAGGGCGGAGGAAGTTGTGCTTAGGAGGCTTCGGGCCGGGGTGGCCCTTACACCGGCTGTTGTCTCAAGGTGGAACTGGTCGCATTTACCACTGGGTGCTACGTGTCCATACTGCTCCGTTCCTGTGGTGGAATCAGATGCATACCACCTAATATGGACATGTACGGGTTTAAGTTCGGAACGCTCGCGTCACCTACTGCAAGCCGGCCTCCGCTACAATGTGACAACCAGCTATGACCGCTGGATACATGATAACAGATTTCACAAAACACTGCTTCAATTCATACACAACACAGGCCTCACAGCACACATATAATACACATATACGCTCCAACAATTATGCCTTAAGGGCAAGCCTTCATCGCAATAAAAAAAAAAAAAAAAAGATACCGGAAGGTGCTTGAATTACCTTGAAAAGGCTAAATGCAATAAAAATAGTATGACAGCCAGTCGGCCTCATGATGGTGTTCCATTTACTTTTACTTCGTTCTTGTCATGGGGATCATTATCTGCGCAATTTTATTCTGTGGCAACTCGATAAATCAGTTGGTTAACATTTTTAATGACTACACCGAGACTAGCTTTTTAATGACTACCTCTTTTAAACGCCCAATGCTAACATGTCTGTAGAAAAAAAAATTCTGCCCAACCAAGCCTCCGTTATACGCTGCGTCTTTCCGGTGACGATTGAAAACACTCACACGTGGAAGTCTAACTACAACTGTGAAGAGAGAAAACACACCCTTATTTCGTATTTCACTACAGGTGACTCAAACGTGAAAGCCCTGTGGCAGCAATTAAACGTAGCAGTTTAGTTGGAACAGACGAAACCCGGAAAACATGCTACATTGTGCCGCTGCCAGGAAATGCTTGTTTTCCACAAGTCGCACAACCTGCTCTGGCTTATACGGCTTTGCGTTCCACGTGCGAACAAATCATCCCCTTTTCTCTTCACCAGCGTACTGCAGCTCATGCAAAGGGCAGATTGTTCCTTCATGCCTTGTGTTTGACTTCGGGAATTCCAGTCTGTAGTGACGTTTTGTAGGCGAACTTTACCAGAGTAGCAGTATTCCCAAATAGGGCAAACCCAGGACAACACTAACACAACAAATAAGTTTGCGGACCTCTAACGGGGAGGGGAATCCGCCGTGGTGTTTTAGTGACTTTGGTGTTGCGCTGCTAAGCGCCAGGTCGTCGGATCAAATCCCGGCCCAGGTGGCCGCATTTTGATGGAGGCGATATGCAAAAACTTGCATATGTACTTATATGTGTACTTATATTTCGGGGCACGTTAGAGAACCACATGTGGTCAAAATTAATCTGGAGTCGCCAACTACGGCGTGCCTTATTATGAGATCGCGATTTCGGCAAGTAAAATCCCATTATTTACACTTAATTTAGCCTTAACTTAACGCGGAGAGTTCTGCGCACCACGCACCAGGGCCCACCAAGATGCGCCGCCACTAAACACCTTAGGCATCGAAATCATGCTTGCAGAATCCACCGCTTGCTACTCCAGCAACGTTCGAACGAGAGGCAGTGAATTGCTGAGTACTTTTTTAACCTAAAATGGGGCAGAGGAGAGGTAAGACGCCCTCTGCGGTTAGCTTCAAGAACTGCGACGAAGACTTCGATAGGCGAGGAGAATGATGGCGAACTTCATTCGCCAAGGAGTGTGCACAAGGAGTGCGCGTACTTACGATCGTTTGCCATGCGCACATTTCCGTGAAGGGAGCACAAGAAGCTCTACCGCATGCGCTGGACAGCCAACTGCCGGAATGACAGGGAAGCGATAGTCAGCAGTGACTGCCAGGTCACCGCCTATCCATCTGCGGCAACAACACAGCGGCAGCTGCCACCGCTGGTACAGAATATCACGGAATCTTGAAATTCGATAAGCATTCGAGTCGACGCTGCGCCCTCACCAAGCATGCTCGACTTACATTCCCGAGCATCTTCTCTTTCCATAATAGTGAAGTCAAATGTCGAACAGCAGGCGGGCACCACGAGCTTTCTTTCTGCGCCGGGAATCAAACTGCAGGGAAGTTGGTCGTTCGCCGACTTGCTACATTTCTGTCGATGTGTGCGGAAAATAATTTTATTCTGCGCTGTAAGTAATCAGTGTTTTTACTGAAATCAAATTAAATACATGGAATGAATCACAAAATCATTGAATACAGAGTTTGCAAATACAAAAGTGTGGCGGCGAGCACGGTACCCAGTGGAAGCCACGCAGTATCCGCAGTATCGCTAGCGATATGAGTTCGTATCAGTGCGCGCAGCCATATCGAATGACCCATCAGGCTACGTAACTACTGAGGAATCGGCCATGACGTAGCCTTCCGTGATGCACCGGATTTACTTATATCTAGGTGGTGTTGGCTGAGCATCGAAACGTGTGTTATTTTTTTTAATATGCTCATAAAATAGACCGCGGCTGTCCGCGCCTAGCAGTGATCTGTTTTTCAGCCCCCAACGAGGTCATGAGTGCATTTGCGTAAGCGGGAAGAAGTCGTCGAAGTGTCGAAGAAAGCTTACAGGTAGTGCAACCTTGCTACCTTGACAGGCTGCCAGTTGAAGACCGTCACAGGATAGTCCTAGCATACCGAGATGAAGGACGCACTAAGGATGCACTGCACAAGCGGAGAACCCGGGCCACCTTGATGTACCAAGGCCTACAAATTGAAATGGTCGCTCATTGACTGCTGTAACAAAGTGCGAAGGACGTGGGCAGTAACCTCGACCTGGCAAATCTAAGTGCCAGCATGGAACAGCGAAGGTTAAGAGCGGCGGATTGGTGGCCCATTGGATATATGCCACCTTCTCCGACGAATCTGATTTCTCAAGCCGCTGGGACCAGGAGAAAAAGAGCGTGGCGCATGGAGAACACCCGCTTCTGCCCGCAAAACGTCAAGGAGGTGGCAGCAAGTGGACGCACGTCCATAAACGTGTGGGCGGCTATTTCGTGTGACGGCCTCGGTTCCCTTGCAGAAATCTACGGGAGATTTACTAGTGCTGCGTATTGCACATTGCTGCAGCACGAAAGCCCGTATGCACTGAATGGTCTACGCCTGGATGGGTACCATCTATTCCAGCAGGACTTGTCTCCTGTGCATAGAGCAGAGGTCGTGACACGTATTTTAGGTGAACGAGGGGTAATGCGCCTTGAGGGTGCAACATGAACATAATAGAGTATGTTTGGGCACGTCTGAAGGCTAATCTCTCCACGCTCTCCTTGGACTTGGCCATCGCTGATGAACTGTGGGAAGCTATAGAGGAAAAATGGAAATGTCCTTAAGGTGACACAGCCTTCGTCGAGGCTCTATACGAGTCTTTGCCAGAACAAATGGAGGCCGTCAGTCAAGCCAGCGGAACCATGACCCGCTATTAGCCCTGAAAACGCGCAATAAAAGGGCAAGCTAATGCTGTTATAATTCGGTACTTTTTTAATGAGCATTAAAAGTTTATGACCATGTCTCAAACACCCAATAAAAACTTTTCAACTGACTGCTGCGTGCAACTCTCCGTTCACGATAACCAGGATAAAGCAAAATAGGCATAAAAGACAATAGTGCTTTTTGCCGCGCGGCAATGCTATTACAGGTGCTACAGTATGAAGCTGGTATCACTGCCAGACGTGTTCCGCGCGTGTCAGAGAGAGAGAGAGGTATTTGCGCAGAGCTATACGCAACACATTGCCACGCGCTGCGTGCCATAACCTCCTCATCGCTTGGGGCCGCTGAAATGCAATCAGCTGCCGCTGCATAGCAATGCTAGCGAGGCGGGACTGCAAACAGTTAGTGGGAGAGCGCCCCCATTTCCCCTCCATTTTCGCCAGCGCCAACCACGTATAGCGCCAACTCGGCTTCGACGCTATTTGCCACGCGTTCGCGTGTTCCCGCTCATATTGCTCACGATAGCGCAAATGCACGGCTATCGTTCGTACGGACAAGCGCGCAGCGCAGTGATTCTTCGAGCATTCTTCTTTAGAAGCGTCACCATTAAACTGGCAGAGCGCCGATTTCGAAAAAAAAACAGTACTAGCGAGACCTGTCACTTCCTACAATGTTCCGTTGCTTTACTTTACACTAGGGTGATTGCGCTTTTAGTCGTTCTTACGAATGCCCGGGGCCGTTTGTTTCATTCGCTGAAATTTCATGAGATAAAGCCACAGCGATCCCGGAATACAATCGGAGCACACAATCGCGTAATAACAATTAATGGCGAGCTTGTGGCTTTATCAAATTTTCTGCAGAGTAAACGATCTTAAGGAAGTCTACAGAGTGAGCTCTCACGATTGTGTTCTTATTTTGCCGAGGGAGAAGAAGTTCGCGAGACGCTGGCCGTGCGTTGCATGGGCTCCGCATTTTTCGATCAATTCGGACCGCTACCCATCAACGAGCCATCAACCACTGGTTGTGTCTGATACCGCTCAAGTTTCCGACCACCTGGATACCGGTTTCAAGCCGATAGGCCCGATTTTTGGGTTTTTATCGCACTTTTGAGGCATCCCGCGTGGCCGAGCGGAGCGCAGGCGCTGGGCATGATGTTAGGTCCAGCGCTTTGACGGCGCTTGCGGGCAGCAAGACCGACACCATGGCATCGAGGCAGCCTGAAATCGGTCTCCGCCACACGAATTTGCCGAATTCTGAATCAACACTGAGCGGAGTCGCCGAAAATCCGCTCGAAGCTCAAGAAATGGAAGCCGACCACCTCGAGGCCCCCTCCGGCCTAGAGGCAGCGGAAACCGAGGACTACGAAGGCGCCTTTATGCTTCATGAAGCAGCGGACCCAACAAATCATCCGAAGAGTGAGTACGATTGGACACTCTTCCTGATCAAGCGCCAAATTAAGGCCCAAAAACGCGGTTTACGGAACGCCGCCATTTTGAAGAACGGAGAGTCCCAGGCAGGGGCAAACAATGGCAAGATGGCGCTGGCGAGTGCCGTCACAACGAGCGACGCAGCTGCCTGGGCGGAAAGCGCGAGCGCGCCAAACTCAATCGTAGGGAGAGCAACGCAGCGGCCTAGGCAAAGGGCGCCACCGCTCCCGAAAAATGACGCGAAGATTATTATTAGACCGAAGGATGGATTGCCGGTGAAGGCACTACAAGGAGCCGATGTAGCGAAAGCCATCGGTGCGGCCTGCGGAAACAAGATTAGAGGCGGCAAGGACTTTATCATCAGATTGCGACTAGGCTCCAACATCATAATAGCGAGCACACCAAGCGATGAGACCGCGAAGATAATTCGAGGAATCACCAGCTTGAGTTTCGGAGGACGCTCCTTTAAAGTCAACACCTACGTAGCGACACCTGAAGATTGCAAGCGTGCCGTGATCAACGGGATAGATGCCGGGACCACGGAAGAAGAATTGATGGAAAATCTGACACTGCGCACCCAGGGTGTAACCATACTGGGGGCCAGAATGCTGGGGAAGTCGACGGACTTCGACGGACCCTTCATTCCCAGGATGGTCAACTGGTGGCGAGGCGAATACAAATGCCACCCATACCGACCGACGAGGCAAGTGTGCTACAACTGCGGACAGCAAGGCCACAGATCTGACGTATGTCCGACGCCGGATGCAAAGGCCTGCAGGCAGTGCGGAGCACGGAACCCGCCGGAAGGACATCAATGCCAGCCAAAGTGCCTGGTATGTGGAGGCGACCATGCCTCCGGGTCCAGGGACTGCAAGGAGCGCCTGAAGCAGTTCAAGGAGCTTCGCGGGCCGGCCTATGGCGGGCGGCAAAGCCGCCAAAAGAGCCGGAGCGGGCAGCAGCAGTAGCAGCAGCATCGGAAGAGATGGCTCAGCTCAGAGGGCGACCAGAGCCAATCCCGGAACCAGAGCCAGGAGCGGAGGGGGAGTTCGCGGAGCCGTTCGCGGAACAGTTCACGAAGCTGATCACGGACCAACGCTCCCCAGTCGTCTCAAGGCATCAAGAGAGGCAAGCAACAGCAGCAGCAGCAGCGGCACCAGAAGAAGCAGAAGCCCAACAACAACATTAACAACGGCAAGGTGAAAGGGATGCAGGCCCTCCCAAATCGCTTGTTCCACACTCGGGTAACAATAGTCGAAATAACATCAGTACACACGAGACTCAGTTAGAAAAAGAAAATAAGGTCCTCAGACAGAAGGTAGAGGAGCCGGATAAAAAGATTGAAGAGCTAATGAGAGCAGTTAGGGACCTCCAATCGGGAGCCCCTCACAGGGCATCGCATTCACAAGAACAAGCATCAGAACCACCCGACTACTTTGTCAAGTTCATGGCAGAGATGAGACAGAAATTCAACATAATAGAACGACGAATAGAGATACAAAACACAGACATACGCAACATGCGTAAACAAGAAAGAACAAAGGGGTCAAAGACAAATTTGACCAGAGACGTCCAACATTAGGCCTGTATTCAGGTAACTAATCATGGCCAGACCCAATAAAGGAAAATGCAAAAACAAAAAACTTGAAATCTGGCAGTGGAATTGCAGAGGCTACCGAAGAAAACAAGGACAATTACAACAGTTAATCAACAAGCAGTTAACTCCGCCCGACGTCATTGCTCTGCAAGAGACCTGCGGCTTCACGCCAAAATTACAGGGGTATACATGCGAAGCAAATGAGGTCACTGGTCGAACAGCCATTCTGATCAGCAACACCCTTGCCGCCATAGCACACGACGAGATTGCTGACACAGACATAGATCATGAGATTACCGAAATTATACCGAAAAAGAAGAACGGGGGAAGTACTTTTATTGTAAACGTATACAGTCCTCCAAAGCAGAAGAAGGGCGAATTCACGCACCTTTTCCACGGTGTGAGCAGGTTGCCTAAAAACAACACGCTCGTAGTCGTTGGAGACTTCAATGCCAAGGATCTTAGCTGGGGATACAAGACCGCCGATAAAAAGGGTACGACAGTCAGGGAGGTGGCTGACAACATAAACTGCCAACTCTTAACGGACCCAGAGGTCCCCGCCAGGATGGGAAACAGCGTCCAGGAGGACACTAGCCCTGACCTCACCTTCGTAAGAAGAGCGAGACAGGCGGTCTGGGAAAATATGCTGCAAAGCCTGGGTAGTGACCATTACATCATCAAGACGCAAATCGGAATGGCTCACGTAAAACGTCGGATAGGTACAGCAAAAATAACGGATTGGGATGCCTTTAGACAAGCCTGTGATGGACATCCGCTGGGCGCGATACTGTCAATCGAGGAATGGGGGAATATGCTGAAGGAAAGGCAAAGCGAGTACACCAAGGAGATCGACCGCACAGAGCAAATACCGGAGGTTGACTCTAGACTGCTTCGACTATGGGAGGCAAGACATAACCTGACCAAAAAGTGGAGGAGACAGAAGTTTTACAGGAAGCGAAAGCTGAAGATTGCGGAAATTACGCAAAAGACAGAAGAGTATGCGGAACAATTGGCGAGAGCAAATTGGCAGCAATTTAGCAATTCCTTAAGCGGAACCCTGAGTACCACCCGAACGTGGAGCATACTCAAAGCACTCCTGGGTCCGACTAAAACCAAGTTGGAGAACAACAAGGCCATACAGAGGCTGGTTCACCAGTATCAGGGCTCAGAGTATGAGCTCATAGAAAGAGTAAGGCACAAGTGCTTCGGGGACGGTGACGCAGCAGCCTACACGGAGTGCTACAAGGGGAAAAAAAATTCTGATATGGACAGGCCTATAACCAAAGAGGAAGTATACGCAGCAATAAGGAATACCACTAGGAATATGGCTGCAGGCGCAGACAAGATAAAAAACGCGCTGATTCGCAACCTGAGTGATGAGCTGGTAGTCGAACTTACTGACTATCTCAACAAGCACTGGGCGGAGGAGACAGTCCCCGAGGAGTGGAAGCATTCGGAGGTAGTGATGATTCCAAAACCTGGCAAAAAACTGCAGGTAGAAAACCTTATACCAATCTCTCTCACGTCACGCTTAGGGAAGCTGTACGAGCGGGTGATTACAATGAGGCTACAAAATTATATGGAGGATAAAGAGCTGCACTCCCCCAGCATGTTTGGATGTTTGGATTCCGCGCTAAATTATCGACGCAAGACGTGCTCCTCCAGCTCAAGGAGGTGGTGCTCAGCTACGTCCCACGGAACAGCGAACACGTCATCATGGCACTGGACATTAGAGGAGCCTTCGACAATATCAGCCACGAAGCCATACTCACAGGAATGGATAGCCTGAACTGTGGCAGAAAGATTCATGGCTACGTCAAGGCCTTCCTCTCTAACAGGACAGCAACAATCGGCCTGGGAGCAGTCAGATCAGAGAAGTTTCGCACCCCAAACAAGGGAACTCCTCAAGGGTCGGTGATCTCCCCCATCCTCTTCAACGTCGCAATGATCGGGCTAGCAAGACAACTCGAACAACTTGAAGGCATACGGCACGCCATTTACGCTGACGACATCACGGTATGGGAGAACCGGGTATCGCTCAGCGAAAAAGAAGAGTGCCTGCAAAAAGCGGCCACCTGCGTAGAAACCTACGTTAGGGCCAGGTGCCTCACCTGCTCGACGGAGAAGTCCGAGCTTCTAAGGGTGTGGCGAGGCAAAAAAAATCGAACGGTCCCTACAAGCGATGAGCTCAGCCTCAACGTATACCTCGTGGGACAGCGCATTCCGGAGAAGACCACCATTCGGATCCTGGGGATGTGGCTTCAGTCCAATCAACGGTGCAATCATTCTCTGACACTGCTGAAGACTGCCATCATGCAGGTAGCCCGTATGATCAACAGAGTATCTAGCAAGAGACATGGTATGAAGGAGAGCGACACACTTAGGCTAGTCACGAGCCTCGTGGTTAGCAGAGTGGTGTATAGCCTTCCCTACCACAAATTCACCAAGCAAGAAGAAGAACAAGCGGACGCCATACTGCGAAAGGCGTACAAAACTGCGCTTCACCTGCCACATCGCACAGCGACCGAGAAACTGCTGGCCCTGGGACTGCACAATACCTTCAGGGAACTAAGAGAATCACTACTATGCTCTTAGGCACGTAGGTTGATGCAGACCCCCACGGGAAGGGTGCACCTGCGAAGATATGGCGGCGGCAACTTGATCGAAGAGATCGAACGTACCGAGGCCATTCCGGACAAGTATCGCAGTACACTGAGAGTCGCACCGATACCCCAGAATATGGACCGGAACCAGCACAAGGCGCGTAGAGAAGCAAGACCGGAGTACATGCAGAGAACCTTGGCGAACAAGGACAACAAAAGGTATACGGACGCGGCAACGTTCGTCAAAGACGGAAGACACAACAGCAGAGCAGCGGCGTCGGTGGTTAATTCGGACCTCAAGGAGATCACCAGCGCATCACTACAGGACTGCACGGTAGTCGACGCCGAAAAGGCAGCTGTGGCTCTGGCAGCAGTGAAGGGCTATCGGTCTGGCAGGTCCCTAACAATAATAACAGACTCTCAAGCAGCATGCCGTAATTACACAAACAGCAGAAATGGGCGCAGAGCACGCCACATACTCTGCTCATGCGACCCGGGAAACAAAGTTCAGCATACCATTATCTAGATACCAGGGCACACTGGCATAACAGGGAACCAAGAGGCGGATAGGATAGCTCGAGGGCATACCAACCAGGCGTCCGACACATCCTGCCTTGAGGAAACCGAGTCAGTACCCATGGGCTACTCAGATATCCTAAATTATTATAAAGGGGTCAGACTGAAGTACCCACCCCCGGATAAGGATCTGAGCAGAGAGGATGCTGTTGCATGGCGGCAACTGCAGACGGGTACTTTCCCGAATCTAAACCTTCTGAATAAAATTTTCCCTACACATTATGAGGCTAAGTGCCCATGGTGCGGAGAGAAACCAGATCTGTACCTCATATCATGGGCCTCTCAAAATATTGAGCCCCCAACTATCTATAAAATTGAAAACCCGAGTGCGGAACAGTGGGAGAGTATGCTTGCCAGCGTAAGCTTGAACGGCCAAAAGCGCCTAGTAGAGCGAGCTCGCAGGTTGGCCATACTCATTGGAGCCTTGGACTAGGGCACCAACCCTGTGATTGCAGACAGAAGAATCCATCAGAAGATGGAAGAGGCCGTCTGAAGCCGCGAAGATCTCTTTTCTAGAGCCCAATAAATGTTTTCCGATCCGATATTTTGCCAACGCAAGGTGCAAGACTCCAACACCACCATGCGCTGCATTTATTGGTCAAGATGCCCAGACAATGGCGTCCCTGCTCCACGTAGTTAACCGTTCAGAGTATTTGTTTTTATTTTACGAAAGCTAAAGGCGACTTGCTGCTGAAATTACATTTTTAGAGCTGAAGCATATACAGTTTTCTCTTATGTTGAATCAACTAACACACAATGTTCAATATATTAATACTGTGTGATGCAAACATTTCTTCCAGGAGAACATTAGCAGTGTGATGTTTAACTTGCGCTTGTGTATGACTGCTGTGTTCAAAAAAATGTGAAACTCAGATATTGGAAGGTTCTTTTGGTAAGGATGATATGGATGACTTAAAAAACCTTATTTGCCGATTTCTGTACTCGCAAGCCCTAATCTTGCATTATCGCAGCTGTGTACAGATAATTTAGGAATTGGTAATGTGTTTAAAACATTTCGTCCACCTGTTGTGGCCAGCAGGATATTCTAATATACAGTGGTTCATTTTAGAAGGCCTCTATGGAATATATCCGGCTTTTGTTTTACAGTAAAAAAACCCATTTTCAGTGACATACTGTATAAAAGACCAGTTCTCTTGCGTTACAAAAGTGTAAAGAAACCAGAATTGTAATTGAAAAATCTGCTACACAGCACTTTTAGCCCAGAGAACGCTCCTATTCACTTAAGAAAAAAAATGAAAACAATTTTGGCGCGAGAAATAAATAAAAAATTTGGATCATTTTCTTGTTAAGTACCGTTGCTGACAAGCAAAAACTTGAAATGAGGCTCCTGGCTTAAACATTATTTAAAAGAAGTTTATGTCTGGAAAATATTGTCACATCGACTTTCCCATAGAGCTTTTCTTAATGTTTTACCCCGACACTGGTGCGCAAAATAACTCGTGTGTTTCTTGGGTGCTTTCTCTGCATTTCACGTACTTGCCTTACTGACCTTTGCAATATCCCACTTTTTTTCAAGGCTACCAAAACTTCCATTTTCGCACTTGCAATTTAATACTGAAAATGTATTCCTTTAAGCAACACAACAGACTTCAAGGAAACCTCTGGCTCTTTCAGTGCTGCCATGCAGTTTCTCCTTTAATATGGAGAGATTCTATCAGCTTATGTTTTTCAACATACCTTTGTGGGAAATGTAAATTTTGTTGTACTTAAAAATATATATGGTAATGGCGCAAGTTTAGGTTCTTGTGTTTTATGTATACATTGTACACTGTATTGTAGCATGCAATAAATATATTTACATTTTCCTCGAAAATGCAGCATGTCTTGCCGGTCTGTGTTGCATGCTGTACGGATCTGCAAATCATGATAACCATTGCTATAGATATACATGCTCAAAGGTATCCCGTTTGCTAGGTTGTAGTTGTGCAGCGAAGACAGCTTTTGCAGTATACATTCTGAATTACTGATATTTAGTTTGATCCACAAGCATAACTGTTGTGTGCGCCCATCAAAGCTTCAAGCTCGGCTATTGGATGCCGTGTTTGTTTGCCGAACTTGAGCCTTCTGGCGCACATGGTAGTTACGAGTGAATCGCTCAAAATGGTGATAATTCAAGGCGCGCTCAGCCGAGCCTGCCTTCCGCGCACACTGTAGGAATGTAAGGGTGTATACACCCATCCAACACACGCATAGGTGGGTGTCAATGTAGACTAGCACCCTAGGACCCTAAGTTTATTTTGCTTGGCGCACTTCCTCTGGGGTAGTGTAATGCACTGTTGAAACAGTTGTATCCTTTGGGGCGTACAGTTCACAGTAAAGTGGTCTCACAACGATCATCGTGCTCAGCCTTGCCTGCGTTTCCTTTCTTGAAAACGCTGCGCTCGCTGCTTTCCTGTCAAGAATGCTACGTCCCATTGATAACTCGTGTGCCGTTCCTGACTAAGAAGTAGCGGGCTTGAAACGTTAAAGAAAGGAAATGCGGGCAAGACGGATGACGATTATTGTTGTAGGACAAGATATGCCCCAAAGGGTGCAAGCTTTCTTAATATTGTAGCATCCCAACTGTAGGGTGCAGGTAGCAGCACCCTTAGGTTGTCTGTCTGGTGACACACTCATTTACACCCTAAAGGTTGTTAAAACGCTTAGTGTGACATATGCGCAAATGGCGTTTAAGGCACGCGAAAAGACAAGTTCTTTCTCTAGTGCTTCGCACGAACCACCCATAGAGATACCGGCCAAACATACATACTAGCTGGCGCAGCCGGTGATTGTCCCAGCACGAGAACCACGGTATGGTCACTTCGGAAAATGTAGTTATTTCTCACAAGTTCAACATAAACACATAAAGAGAGAAATGGACAATACAAACGGGAAAGAAAGAAAGTCTCCAATATTAGAACGTATGCCGCTATAATAAAAAAAAGGAAAGAGAAAAGAGAGGAAGTGAGGCAAGTGTTCAATATCCTTAACTTTGATTTCTTTATCACTGCTGACGTGCACCTGCCCGAGCGTGTTTCCCGCCATTTTGTCACGGGAAGCACTAGAAGAACTCCCGCACCCTGTATAGACAAACCGTAAACAGCGGCTCTAAATTTCTCAGGTAATAAAATATTGAAATATTCATTTCGATGCTTATCACAAATCATGGGAAGAAAAAAGAAGCGTGTAATGGGGCGTGCATTTCTATTGGCACTACTTGTCTCGATTTACGTTTTGTTTTTCGATCGTCCCGCCGGAAACACGTGCTGTGGCATCGTGGGTGCTGTGGGCCGAGATAACACCTCAAAGCAAATCCTATTCAAAGGCAGGCAAGCGGAAACAGCAAGCAAGCAACAGAAAATACATCGTCATCTGCGCTGGCTGCAACGGTATGACAGGTAAATAAAGATGAAAATAAAATAGAACTTCGCAATCCGTGCCCTTCGTATTAGGCTGACATCGATCCCCCCCCCCCCTCCCCTTGCATTTCCCAGCGTGTTAATAACGGGCGAACGTCGTCGGCATACGAGAGGCCACCAGGCGCAGTAGGCCTGGTGCTAGCAGGCTGGTAGGGCTGCACACGCTGCGGCTTTTGTCAACGTGCGACCCACCAGGCAACGTTTGACTCTAGAGCGCTGCGTTGGGAAGAAGAGACAAAAAAAAGTAATAAAAAGCCATCGTGCGCTGAGTGGAAATCTCGTTGTAGAGGAATTGAAGAGGCAGTGTTCGCGTTGTAGGCAAAGCTCGACCGTCTTGCTCATGGGTCCTCTGTGGACAGGCCTGCTGTGTGTGATCGTGGCATTCTGTTGCTGGTAAGTGGTTTATGCCCCGAGTACGTTCCAGATACCAGGGTATTGCCGTGCGTCTTTACTGGAGCATCGCCGTAGCATCGCCATTGTTCTTGGCTGCGCCAAGTTTTTAAAGATTGCCTGAGGCAGATAGCACAATTCTATCGTTTAACTATTTCATTCGATTTAGCTTACATCACTTCCAGGAGCAATGCCATGCGTAATTGAATAATAATATAAATTTCGCGAATCAATTTTTCTTCCTCATTTACAGCGCATGCTGCACTTCACTAATTGTAGCTAGTGATTTTGCAAGGAATATCGATTTGGAAGGATTTCTGAGGATTGCACCGGTTATGAGATATGGGCCGTAAAACTAGCTTCAAAAATTCACTGTTCGACTTACCTTCTGACGCTGCTTGATGCGATGAAGCATAAAAGTGACGGGAGCGCCAATTAATTTTGTCGCACTCTTTGAAGATTAGTATCTCGAGACTGATGTCACCTTGAGAATTTAAGTGGGTGTGCCTTGCGAACTAGCCGGTTTCGTTTTTTTTCCTCTTCTTCTTCTTTCTCCTTTTATTCCCATTACCCCTTTCCCCGGTTAGGGTAGCCAGCCGGTACTTACACTGGCTAACCTCCCTGTCTTTCCTCCCCTTTGCCTCCTCCTCCTCCTCCTGCCGGTCACGATCCGTAATTGATACATGTGCCGTATACTAAAAAATTGAAAATGAAATTAGTTATTTCCTTATAATTAGGCGATTATGCGTTTTCATTTCTTGCAGGAGTAAGCTTTGCTTTATCGAGTTGTTTAGTTCAAAGTTTACATACATAGAATTGGGCTATCTGCCACAGACGATTAATAACTTCATGCTGCTAAGAAAATACCTGGTATACCTTCTTGCCTGTTTCTCTTTGCGCTTAGTTACGTACTATGAATGCGATACCTGGCGATAACATTTGTAGTTGATGGTTGTTTAGTTATTGGTTGATGGTTTCAATCCGTAGTTCCGGACAGGCCGCCATTGGAATCTGAATCTGGCAACGTTTAACGTTAGAACGTTATCTAGTGAGGCTAGTCTAGCAGTGTTATTGGAGGAATTAGAGGGCAGTAAATGGGATATAATAGGGCTCAGTGAGATTAGGAGGAGAAAAGAAGCATATACAGTGCTAAGAGACGGGCACGTCCTGTGCTAACGGGACTTAGCAGAGAGACAACTACGAGTCGGATTCCTGATTATTAAGGATATAGCTGGTAACATACAGGAATTCTGTAGCATTTCCGAGAGGGTGGTAGGTCTCGTTGTGAAACTTAATAAGAGGTACAAATTAGGTACAAATTGAAGGTCATACAGGTCTACGCCCCTACAGCCAGTCATGATGACCAGGAAGTCGAAATCTTCTATGAAGATGTGGAATCGGCGATGGGTAAAGTCAAAACAATATACACTATACTGATAGGCGACTTCAATGCCAGGGTAGGCAAGAAGCAGGCTGGAGACAAGCCAGTGGGGGAATATGGCATAGGCTCTAGTAATAGCAGGGGAGAGTTATTAGTAGAGTTTGCAGAACAAAATAATATGCGGATAATAAATACATTCTTCCGCAAGTGGGATAGCCGAAAGTGGATGCGGAAGAGCCTGAATGGCGAGACTAGAAAGAAACAGACCTTATACTCTGCGCTAACCCTGGTTGGCGCATTATAGTCTGCACGGCTGCTGCGCCATAAAAATCCTAAATCATCATCAAACCCTGGCATCATACAATATGTGAACGTGCTCGGCAAGGTGCGCTGCAGTTACCATAGGATGGTAAGAACTCGAATTAGCCTAGACTTTAGGAGGGAACGGAAGAAACTCGTACATAAAAAGCCGATCAATGAGTTAGCGGTAAGAGGGAAAATAGAGGAATTCTGAATCAAGCTATAGAACAGGTATTCGGCTTTAACTCAGGAAGAGGACTTTAGTGTTGAAGATATGAACGACAATCTTATGGGCAACATTAAGGAGTGTGCAATAGAAGTTGGTGGTAACACCGTTAGACAGGATACCAGTAAGCCATCACAGGAGATGAAAGATCTAATCAAGAAACGCCAATGTATGAAAGCCTCTAACCCAAAAGCTAGAATGGAACTGGCACTACTTTCTAAGTTAATCAACAAGCGTCAAAAGGAACTATAATATGGATAGAATTGAACATGCTCACAGGAACGGAGGAAGCCTGAAAGCAGCGAAGAAGAAACAAGGGATAGGCAGGAATCAGATGTATGCGTTAAGATACAAAGCCGGCAATATCATTACTAATATGGATGAGATAGTTCAAGTGGCTGAGGATTTCTATACAGATTTATACAGTACCAGTGACATCCACGACGATAGTGTGAAAGAGAATATTCTAGAGGAAATTGAAATTCCACAAGTAACGCCAGAAGAAGTAAAGAACGCCTTGGGAGCTATGCAATGGGATAAGGCAGCTGGGGAGGATCAAGTAACAGCAGATTTGTTGAAGGATGGTGGGCACATAGTTCTAGAAAAACTGGCCACCCTGTATACGCAAAGCCTCATGACCTCGAGCGTACCTGAATCTTGGAAGAACGCTAACCTAATCCTATTCCATAAGAAATGGGACCCCAAAGACATGAAAAATTCTACACTGATCTACTTGCTGTTTCTTGTCTACAAAGTATTTAATAAGGTAATCGCAAATAGAATCAGAAGCACCTTAGACTTCTGTCAACCAAAGGACCAGGAAGGATTCCGTAAAGGCTACTCAACAATAGACCATATTCACACTATCAATCAGGTGACAGAGAAATGTGTGGAATATAATCAACCCTTAGCTTTCATTGATTACAAAAAACCGTTTGATTCGGTCGAAACCTCAGCAGTCATGGAGGCATTACGGAATCAGGGTGTCGACGAGCCATATGTGAAAATACTGAAAGATATCTATAGCGGCTCCACAGCCACTGTAGTCCTCCATAAAGAAAGCAACAAAATCCCAATAGAGAAAGGCATCAGGCAGATAGATACGAGCCCTCCAATGCTATTCACAACGTGTTTGCAAGGGGCATTCAGAGACCTGTACTGGGAAGAACTCGGGGTAAGATTTAATGGAGAATATCTAAGTAACTTGCAATTCGCTGATGATATTGCCTTGCTCAGTAACTCAGGGGAGCAATTGCAATGTATGCTCACTGACCTGGAGAGGCAAAGCAGAAGGGCGGGTCTAAAAATTAATCTGCAGAAAACTAAACTGATATTTAGCAGTCCCGGAAGAGAACAGCAGTTTACGATAGGTAGCCAGGCAATGGAAGTGATAAGGGAATCCATCTACTTAGGGCAGGTAGTGACCGCTGATCCGGATCATGAGACTTAAATAATTAGAAGAATAAGATTGGGCTGGAGTGCGTTCGGCAGGCATTCTCAAATCATGAACAGCAGGTTGCCATTATCCCTCAAGAGAAATGTGTATGATAGCTGTGTCTTACCAGTAATCACCTACGGGGCAGAAACACTGAGGCTTACGAAAAGGGTTCTACTTAAATTGAGCACGACGCGACTAACTATGGAAAGAAGAATGATGTGTGTAACGTAAAGGGATAAGAAAAGGGCAGATTGTGTTAGGGAACAAACGCGAGTTAATGACATCTTAGTTGAAATCAAGAAAAGAAATGGGCATGGGCAGGACATCTAATGAGGAGGGAAGATAACCGGTGGTCATAAGGGTTACGGACTGGATTCCCAGGTAAGGGAAGCGTAGTAGGGGGCAGCAGAAAGTTAAGTGGGCGGATGAGATTAAGAAGTTTGCAGGGACGACATGGCCACAATTAGTACATGACCGGTGTAGTTGAAGAAGTATGGCAGAGGCCTTTGCCCTGCAGCGGGCGTAACCGGACGGATGATGATGATGGTTGTGGAAGGCCACGGTGGCGCTTTACGTGTTTGTTACGATTGTCTTTTCTCGGGAACCTAGTTTGTAGTTGCCGCAGGTTTTCTAGCATCACGGACCACGAGGACCTCTACTCACTCTCCTCAGTCAAAGATCCGGCGAAAAGGCTTGATCGCCGGGCCTCAGTACTCCTCGAGTGCAGCTTTGAGCTTCTCTAGAAATTTGGCCCGATGCTTCAAGACGCTGACGGTTCATCTTGCTGCCCGGCCGGCCTGCTCTACACTTGCCGAGCGTGATACTGAAGACTTGGTGACGGCCATTTCTGATCTAGTCAACATCCTAGAGGTCGCTTGAAATCTGTTAGCAGCCAGCTCAAGCCACGTCAGCTCAACCGATTGCTTCGTTTGTTTGAGTTTCACTGCAAGATTTGCCAACTGCCGCTGTCCCACACCTGATGGCCCGGTGCTTCTGGTTGTCTTCCTGAAGAATCTTCGTTCCACTATTCTCAAATAGATTCAAGGTGCATAAACCAGTGGCCACCTGTGAGTGACCAGGCCATGCGACCGCGTGCGGGATCAATTTTTCTGGCCCATTCTGTACCACTCCGTTTTTCGCTACGTTACTGCGCGTGACCCCTGTCAGTGACTTAAACTGCCCTTTGTATAGCCTGAAAGGCTTTTGCTGCCACTTGACACCTAAACAAAGTAATTTTACTGCGTTGGTCTTGACCTTCTTGGCCATTTCTCTGTCTGCCTCAGGGTGGGTAGCTGTTGCAACCGACTATGGTACATGGTATGACACAACGCTAGATTCGCCGACAAGTTGCAGCAGACGTGACTGAGTTACTGCCTCATGACGTTATTCTTCATCGTGTTGTACCCTAGAAAATTTCTCAAGAACTGAGGCCGCCATTTTCTGTCAAAAATTGACTTGACGACCTTCTTCGCTACTGATCTGCCGAGTAAAACTCACTACTGCCTCGCACCAGCAGGTCAACGGCCTCACAGAAAGGCTGAACCACACATTGACCGATATGCCGTCGGTGTACGTTTATAACGATCATCACGACTCGTACAGCGCTTTGGCATATCTCAATTTCGCACGCTAATCATTGTTTCCAGACACCGCCAATTTCTCATCGTTTTGGCCACCACCCGCCATGGCGACATCGTGCGTACGGTTTCGCACGAATAAAGCTGAAGGAGCGGGATCAAAACCCCACCACAGTACTTTACCGGCTACTTACCGTCTAGCGCCCACCACGGTACTTTACCGTCTATTTTGCCACCTTCTGACGTCGTGTGCATGCCACGGTTGAAACCCTATTTTTACACCACTGCCTTGTGTAACTAATCGGTGACAAGAAGGAACTCCACCTGGAGGACAGGCTAGATGTTACGAGCCGCTTCCTTGAACTTATTAACAATACAGCACTCATCGGTACTTTCCGCACGATTCCCTCTTTGATAATCTTGGCGAGTTCTTTGGGTAAATGGGTTTTGCTTAAAGCGCGTGCCTCACTTTTCAGCTATATGGCGCCCCATCACAATGCATTTGTCGTAGTAATCAGATGTGATACAATATCCAGTGGCGGTTGCTGAGAGGAAGGCGGATATATAATGCATAGAGCGCATTTGATAAAGTAGCGTTCAAAGAGCGCAGTGTGTTACCAGAGCATGATCTGCTTATCTGTGAGGAAGAGTGACAGTTTCTACAGTTTTTGAGCACCCATTTCAACATGCTGCAAAACTTTTTGTTGGGCTAGTTGGTGCATTACTGAAGTACTATAGCGCCAAACAGACGACACAGGAAGAAGAGACACCGCCGTAAGGGGTACTCCCTTACGGCGGTGTTTGTGTATCACGTTACCATTATCATTTATAGTCATTTGGCCCTGTACACCACGTGTCACCTTCACGAACGTCACATTCACAATCGTTCTATCGCCTTTTGCCCATTTACCATGTGATGTTTGACAATGCGCGAGTTGCGCCGCCAAATTTGTGTATATATATTGTGTGTTTCCGTCATTAAAGCATCAGTTGTTAGTAAGCGCTCGTCCGTGTCTCTTCTTCCTGTGTCGTCTGTTTGGCGCTATAGTACTTCATAATGCTGCACCAGTTGTCTTCGGTTCACTGAATGTCCTATATTGCAAGCAGCACCAAACCAGCGGCTGAGGCAACACGGATTGCGGAGACTGGCACTGGTTTCTGGTTGCCGGATCAAAACACCACTGACCCTATACATAATGATTGTTACGACTGAGGCAGGGCCGAGATGACGGCTAGAATCGCATTTGTCCAGCTTATGCAAAAAAAGTTACACACACAAAAAAACTCTATCGGAAAGCCTGATATTGACGATATGGCGTTTGCAGTCTCCTGCAGACGTGAAACAGTACATGCACACGAACGCTTGAACAAGTTCTCATGCGATGGCGATTCAGAGTCATTTCTTCTTGAGCGGGCTAGGGCATCGCAATAATGCAATCTTTCATGACCAGCACAATAGGCTCAGCGCAGGCGAAAAACGTTTCCCATGAGCTGTTTCCCATTACCGTTACACTGTGGCAACGCCCACCGCGATGTGCTTGGGAAATACAACATCCAAGACATAATTCAATTTCAAAGACCAACGGAAGGCAGAATGCATATTTTCCTTGCAGCGGCAATGACAGAATAGTAACGCGCACATGCTTCCGAAGTTTGACTACATCACTAACTTTGCAGCTGAAACTATGACGGGCTAGGAAATTGCGGTATTCCTGAAACTGCCGTAGGCACGGCTGCAAATCGCAAGATTACGGCGCTGTGGCGGTGCGCGCTGGAGTAAAATAAATGGTGAAACCTGCAGTGGCATTTCCGAGAGCGTAGAGTCGTTGGCGGTGAAGGAGATTATGGCGGAGTTTATGGTGCCTGTTGTACCCCATTGAACCATTGCAGGCCTTTTTAGAGTTCAGGTCATCGGTAACTATGGGCTACAAAGCACATTTAAAAGCTCTTGATTGTGCGAGCTCACCGCCGTTTTCCTCCTCTTCCCTCCCCCCTTCTCTTTATCTCTCTCTCTCTCTCGATCTCTTATCTTTCTATTCCCTCTTTCCCGTCCCCCAGAGTAGGGTAGCCAAACAGACACATTTGTGGTTAACATACCTGCCTTCTCTCTTTATTTCCTCCTGCTAACCTTCGCGACGTTATTCCAGCGGTTGCGAGAGACCCAACTTTCAGTTCCTCTTCTACTACTTTTCTAGCCGTACTTAGCACCAGCTCACATGGTCCACCAGGGCCACGCCAGAAAAAGGACGCACCCCAATATTGTCCAGAAGAAGAAGCACAACCACAACAGCTAAAAACGCACAGAACAGCAGGCACAACACAAAAGTAAATTATCTGAAGGTGCCTTTCACTCACTTTATGACTCACTTGACTCACACCGACTTACCGTGATTCACACTGGCACAATGACTCTTTTTACACACATTATAATCATTATATGCTGATTAAGCGGCTTTGCTTTTCGAGTATGAAGCAAAAATTTCATAGGAAGTTTGTTTCGCACAGCGAAATAAATCAGACTGCTTTAATTGGCAGTCTTTGTAACTAGGCCGCAGAAAGCGGAAACGACTTTTTTTTCAAGTACATTATTATGATTATGCAGTGCACATGTTTGAAATGAACGCTCTTCAGTTCATACTGTTTTCTAAAGAAAAAAACAAGAGCGAAAGAGAGACTGCAGTTTTACTTTATTGCGAGATGGCTCCGAACGTGCACTGGCGTATTCGGCACAAGAACACTTGTTTGTGGTTACCTTGACCTCCATGGCATAACGCTTTCACACGCCGCTTCGCCCTATTTTCAGAGAAAAGAAAATTCACAAGTCACCTAAGCCGGCCTCGTTTTTTTCCCCCCAACCATTCATCTAGTGCTTAAAGCTAGTGCTACAACACCCATTCTTTGCAACCAGGCTCTCACATTATTCGGAGGCAATTCATGCCATTTTTCTAATGAAGATGTTGGTGATCTGTTTAAAACTGATAATCCCACTCTCAGAGTTGATAAATGCAAGATGCATTATAATCACCTCTGTAAATGTCTTTCCTGTTATGATCCTCGGCGAGTTCGAACGTATCAATACATAAAGTAATGAAGGTAATGTGTCGACACAAGACGTCAATGGTGAAGTGCATGTGCGAAGATACACTAGCGGTTTTGACACAAGCGCGCCTCACGGAACGAACGCCTCACCAGTGCTGGCACCTACGCTTTAACTAGTGTCTGCTACACCGTGCCTGTTTCCTTTACTTAATAAATCGTCGACAGCCAACCACGGCTCTAGAGACGAAGACATATTCTAGATGCTCAAGGGGCATTTTCATCCACAACCTTCCGAAGTCTTCAGCAGGGCACGATTCCAATGCCGTGACCAACTACACAGCAAAACAGTCAGTGATTACGCTACAGCGCTCAAGAAACTAGCAACTGGTTGTAATTTTGAAACCAGCGAAGATGCGGCTGCGAATCTGACAATGCTGCCTCTTGACTTAATGTTGCATGACCGTTTCCTTTGTGGTCTCCGGAACAAGCAGGTCCCGCAATGGCTGTTCGCAGAAAAGGAAATGACGTTCAAGAAAGCGTTCGACTTTGCGCTGCGAGCTGAAAACGCTGTCGCAGATCAGAAAAACCTGAAGGTAGAATTTAAAGAGATTCACCAAGCCAGCACAAGCATCTGTAAGACAGAAAAACAAGGTAGCTCCAGTACATACACCCAAAAGGAGAATCAACGCTGTTGGCGTTGTCACGCGCAACATCGTCGGACACTTGCAAGTTTCAGACAAGTTCCTGAAACTAATGCAAAAAAACGCGGGCACATTGAAAATGCGTGCGTAAAGAAGCAGAAAAGGGCAAGAACTAAGAGGAATAACAATATCAAAAATCCACGACTAGGATGTTCGAGAAGAGCCTCAGCACGAAACGTTGCGCGTTACGAACTCAACTCATTAGGGGTCGCGACCAGCGCAGAGAAGGTCATGATTAAGCTATGCATACAAGGCAAGGCCTAGGAGTTTGAGGTCGACTCAGGTGCAGCCTGTACTCTCATCGGTGAGGCCATGTTCAAAGCCATGTGGACACATGACCCACCACGGCTTCTGATGAACGACATTCTTCTACACACATGGTCAGGCCAGCCCCTTCGGGTTCGGTTGTGCAACCATAGAAGTAACGTACAGGGACCAGACCTTTACATTACCACTTGTAGTTATCAAGGCAGTAGGGTGTTACCTCCTCGGGCAAAATTGGTTTCCTCATCTGGGTATACAAATAACAGGCATCAATGGAGTATCAAATGACGAAATTGTTTCCAAGCTTGTGGACAAGTACCAGTCTGTGTTCAACGAGGACGTCTAGGACACGTTGGTCGTGCGGTACAAATCAAACGCGTGGAAGGAGCAACACCAAACCTTCTCGAAGCATATACAGTCCCCTTCGCGCTGCGGTCGGCTGTAGAGGCTGAACTCGATCGACTGCAAGATAAAGGCAATATTGAGTTTGCACAGCATTCGGATTGGGCAATGCCTCTCGTACTCGTTCGAAAGAAGAATGGTTCGTTACGAATATGCAGTGACTCCCATTGTATCGTGAATCAGGTATCGAAGAAAGCAGATAACCCACTTCCCACAACAGATGAGGTCCTCAGCCACTTGTGGGGCGGCAATATCTTCAGCACGCTGGATTTATCACAAGCTTACCAGCAACTTCACGTGACACCGCAGACACCAGAGATATTGGCCCTCGACATGCTGCAAGGGCTCTACAAGGTCAAACGGTTGCCTTTTGGAATCTCTGCAGCACAAGCCATTTTTCAACGGTTCATGGAGACTATGTTGTCTGGCGTCACGGGCGTTTGTGTACACTTAGATTACGTGATCCTCAGTAGAAAGGACACTGCGGAACACGCCTCAAGAGACTCAAAAGACTGCAGAAGTACAATCTGCGCCTCGGAAAAGACAAGTGCCGTTTCGCAGTGACACAAGTTTCTTTTCTAGGACACCGAATTGACGAAAGAGGAGTTCACACCAGTGAAGAGAAAGTTTGAGATTTCACTGAGGCTCCAACACCAGACTACAAGCAAACGCTGCAGTAATTTCTCGGAATGCTGGCTTAGTACGACAGATTCTTGAAGAGCAGGGCAACAATTGCCTGCTGCCTCTACCAGCCCCTTCAGCAGGAAGCCACGTGGTGATGGGAAACTCAGCATCAAGAAGCGTTTGACGAACTTAAGAGATTGCTTCTTCGTAAGATCTTACTGGCACACTACGACGCACGGAAAGAGCTTCTTATATTATGCGACGCTTCACCATACGGCATACGAGCTGCTCTGTCTCGACGTGATTACCAGAATAGAGAAGCAGGGATCGCATTTGCATCTTGGACTCTTGGGATGGCTGTTGGACTATGCACAGTTGGACAAAAAAGGCCTTGCTGTAGTGTTTGCAGCTCATAAGTACCCCAAATATATTGCGGGAAGAAAGGTACCTTTCATCACTGATCAGCCCACCGCCGAGCGACTGCTCGGCATACTGAGCCCGACGAACCACTTGGCTCAAATCCTTTCAGCATGAATGACCAGATGGTGCATTAAGTTATCTGCGTATGACTACAACCTTAGAGCGGTTTAGCTTGTCCGGTATTCCTGTAAAACGCAGGCGTTGAGGCAGAGGCGTAAACGCGAGCCGTCTGCATGGTGCAGCCACCTGGTGGCGCTGTGCTCAACCAGACAGAAACAGCTAATATTGCATTAAGCGAGTGTATTCTTCTTCGCTACTGGTGTAAAGTTTTGGGAGCAAGACGATTACGCCAGTGCCGAAAATTTACACCAGCAGCGAAGAAGAATATGCTCGGTTAATGCAATATAACCTGTTTCTGTCTGTTTGAGCACTGGGCCACCAGGTGGCTGCACCATGTAGATCGCTCACGTTTACGCCTCCGCCCCAACGCCTGCGTTTTACCGGAATACCAGACAAGATAAACCTCTCTACTGTCTACAGACACAGGAAGAGCCATCAAAACACAGACGCGTTGAGCCGATTGCCATTACCAGAACGCACCGATGAGCCATGACCACTAGCCGACGTGCTATTGTTTGAAGCGTTGTCGAGACCGCCGTTTACAGCCACTGAGATAGTACGTCTAACACAACAAGACAGTATCCTGCAAAGGCTATACAAGTCAGTGCAGGATGGTACAGTGAAGAAACTCCCTGGAGATCACCTTACTCCTTACCGACAAAGAGCGGCTGCACTCGCAGTTCATCGAGACTGCCTCACAATTGGGTCACGGGTGATTACACCAAGCTCAGCGCGAGCTTACGTTCTGGCACTTCTACATGCTGGTCACCGAAGAATGGCAGCCTCGAAGAATTGCGCATGAAGCTACATGTGGTGGCCCCGAATCTACTGTGAATGCTAGTCAACGCAGAAGAGGCCACCCGAAGTTGCTATTCCGACCTGGGACCGTTCCCAGACACCGTAAAACGCAGTACACGTTGAATTCGCGGGGCTACTACACGGGTACACTTGCTTAGTTGTTGTGGACGCGTGCAAAAGGTGGCTGGAAGCCCATCACGTGACACAACCAACATCCGCAGTTGTCATAAATGTACTTCGAATCCTCTTTGCTACTGTAAGCATTCCCCGAAAAGTCGTCTCCGACAACTAAAGAGCCTTTATTTCTAGCGTGATAAAGCAGTTCTATGCGTCAAATGGCATATGTCATCACATCATCAGCGTATCACCCTGCGACAAATAGCCAGGCAGAACGCTATGTGGCAGAACTGAAGGGAGCGCTCCTGATCGATACAAAGTGGTCGATACAGCGTCGACTTGCGAGGTTCCTGTATCGGCAGCACATGACAGTTCACACAGTTACATGAATGACACTTGCGAGAGCGATCTTTGGACGAGAACTTTTTGCCACCTCGACCTACTCAAGCCGGAGACGGAAACGGATCCATGAGCACCAGGACACACTGAAGCAATCACGTCGCTTCTCCGTAGAGGAAAAATTGCTTATTAGCCAGTTAAAAAAAAACTGGATTGAAGGTAAAATACTGCGCCACGTCCCACCACGATCCTGCCTTATAAAAAAGCGTCATGGAAAGGTGCGTCATCACCTCAACCACATCTAAAAAGCGAGTCAGATTAGGCATGCAACCCAAGCGCCCACGGATTCAAACATAGCAGATGAATTCCCGGATGCAATGCAAAAAGAAGCAATTTCTGCTGTTCCTCTTGTACCGGACTCACTCGATACGAAAGACAACACTTCCTCCATGCAACCATCTACCACGAGGTCACGAGCAGAAACAACACGGCAACTGCGGCCAGCAGAGGTTAGGCGGCCTGCAGACCACTATGGAGACTTCGTTTAAAGGAAGAAGAACTGTTATGTCACCAGAAGACGAGAACTCTGAAGTGCGCAGGCTAAGGCACTGGCGGGTTTGACATGAGCGCGCCTCACAAAACGAACGCCTCGCCATTGCTGGCTCCTACGCCTGAGCTAGTGTCTGCTACTATGTACCTGTTTCCTTGACTTAATAAATCATAGCCATAATAAGCTTAATAAGCCGGCCATGGTTCCAGAGACGTAACAGAAGGGCAGCTTCTCAGACAGCAAAGCACAGAGAAAACGGCCGGCATTCCAGGAATACTGCGCGGCTTCCTTAAAGATAGGGCTGCAGAAAAAGCACTTGGCTGACGTCACATGGCAGAAGTGGTCTGTACACTGGCAGAAATCATATTTGGTGCTTTTCCACTTACAAAAGCCAGTCCGGCACGCTCTCTTCGCACTAAGGTGTGGCACATTTTTTTTCCTTCGGGGGCTCTCCCTTCTCCCACAGCCCCCTCCAATACATCCAATTTACTTACTTCTCCGTTAAATGCTTTCAGGTTCTTTGGCCAACGAGCTTGGAGGTTCTCGCTGTTCAAGAGGCTCGGAATACCGGGTCCACAACCTAGCTTCATATATGGCAACCTCGAAGAGCTGCTTGGAAAGGTAATGTTAACCAGGGGCCCTATAAAATAAAACTATTACAATATGTTTTTATTCCAATATCCTGACGTCAAATTTGCGTAACCGCTGACGCAAGCATCGGGCGGTGACCCGCAGGGTTGTTTAAAGAGACGAATCGAATGCTCCCCTCGTTTATAGCAGGTCATTTTCGTTTGCTTTAAAAACGAATAGCGTAACCTACAGTGAGCGGCTTGTCTTAAGTGATTGGCTGACAGGAGACGAGGAGCACGTGCAAGTGGAGAGGGATTTGATGGGGCCGAGCCAGTGCAGTGAAAATCGATAACCGCATGAACAGGGTTGTGCCGACGTCCGCGATTGGTGCGCTTTCCCTTACTTCGCTTGAGGTGACTCAGTGAAAATCGCGGCGGCATGCAACGAAAGGCTAAGAATGCCGCTAAGACGGATCCTCAGCAAAGAAGATTTGGCAGAGCGAGGTCATAAAGGTACCGAAAGTGCTCGATAACCTTATATGGCCACGCATATAGTTTTATTGTACACAAATAAACTATAGCTCTCCGGCACGTGTGAGTACCCAGTGCTCGAGCGATTGGCGGCATCCATCTTTTATTCCTTTCGGAAAGGGGCAGCCTCCTGCTATTCAGAAACAAAACGCAGTTTTGTTCTGCATATCAATGCCTCTTGAACGTCACTTTGACGAGGTGAGTTTTCCCGGTTTAGTGACGTCGCGTGACAGGCAGGTGAGGTGGGTGCAGCCCGAAAACTTCTGACCAATAGCCGGGGGCTAATGACGAAAAGGCGTCGAATCAGAAATAAATATTTTTCTTTCGTTTGGTCCAATCGTGCATAATCAGTGTGCACATGCCATATCAAATAGAGAGCTAACGCGGCTTTCGAGACGTCACGTGACAGACAGGCGAAGTGGGGGTTGTTCATAAATGTTTTTGACCAATCGCGGAGTGCTGATTGCAGAATTGGAATAGAAAAGTTTGGAATAGCTTTACGTTATAGCGCCCCAGCATCTTTAAAGGAATATTCTCAGTTTGTCATTGCAAATTAGAGCAGAGAGCCCAATATGTTTATACATGTAATATAAGTGGGCTCTCAGCGCACATTTCAACTCAAACTTTAAATGTCAAATCGCTGCCTCTAAACCCCTCCAACCGAGAGCGACCTATATTTGGGTATGCACTGTGTGATGTCGGAAAATGAGGGCGCAGCGCTGTGTCGTATTTCGTGAAAAAGAGAGTGGTCCACATAACGACATTACGCTCCGCACTATCTCCCCCCCACAGCGCAGCAAAGACGTTGCCGCTGCAGGTGGCCGCAGATTTCTTCACTAGCGCGATAAAAAGCATTGAGCAAACGCCCTAAACGCACATTGGAAACAGAACCACGTATGACGGCCATGATGCATTTACACCTCTTGCAAACGATTCTGGTGTTTCCAATGCGCAAATGCTTGGCCTTGCAGATCGGATTCTGTTACTCGAGGGAGGAGTTTACGGGTGCGTCTGGGCATTTCGTCACCACTCAGTATTGCCATACAGCTGTGCGATTCAACTGCGATATAAGAAAATTCAAACAGAAAATTTCGACTGTAGCGAATGGGCTGAAATATTGCAAGCTCGAAAATTAGGTCATGGTTGGTTTAATTGCGCGTTTTCTATATGCGCGCACGCGCTGTCTGCGGAAATGGCTTTGCGTGATGCGCCTGACGCGACTACGTCGAGAAAAAATTCAATGACGTTACTCAGGTGAGGCTGTTACTGTGCGGAAGTTCAAAACATAGCTCGTTTCGAATCGCTGATATCATTAGTAATAGACCACAATCGCGTTTAAAGTACTCTGCTGCATCCTCCAAGCTGATCTGTAGCTTGTTTTGTCCTCTTTACAGCGCGCCAATACTAAAAAGCTCTCCTTCCAGAATATAAACAAATGGCTGCGTATGCATCATAATTAAAAGAATGACGCGAGCAGTGACCGTTAGTGGCTCTTAATGAACACAAATGTGAAACGCTATCAAAAGATAGCATAAAGCAGCATGAAATCAGTGAGAAGACAGCTTGGCAGAGGATAAGGCAAGTGTATGCACTGCAAGGGAAGCAGAGTAATGTCATCAGCAACATCGATTATATAGTAAAAGTAGCAGATGAACTTTATACTGACCTCTAGAGTACCCCGAGAAACCACGCTAGCTTCATTCGAAGTAGTGATGAACAGAATAGAAACGATACTTATATGACTAGCAATAAAGTTAGAAGGGCCTTGTAAGACATGATCCGGCGACAAGCGACGGAAGGAGATGGAACAACACTCAATTTAATCAAAGCAGCTGGAGGAGATATGCCTGAATAACTTGCCGCCCTTTATACGCAGGGAATGGCTACAGCTTTCGACGACTGGATCACAAAGTACGGCGACGTCGTTGGGTGAGTACGTCTTTAGAAATACAGAAAAAGTGCGTAACGGTCTTATTTATGCGCAGATATTCTGACGCAAAAGAAATGCATAAAACACGATATGACTAGATTAAAGAGACAGTGTCCAGTGAGAGCGTCTCTTCATAACCACGCTCTTCAACTGCCAGCCCCTAGAGAAATGTCAATCCGTTTTCTCATTGCCTGCTTACATCGCACAACCTTATGCACAACCTGTTGCGTCCTTTTTCTTTGCGTTCTTTTTATTGCAATAGCAATCATATGGACGCTGCAGGCGCATTTCTGCCGTCGATGTCGCCGTCGCCGTGTCATTCCGTACGAGTGAAAGCTTGCGAGGGTGAGCCGGCGAACGCGGTTCAATGTAGCGTGAGCGAGCGAGGAACGCCGCCCAGATGCGTGCCCTCTCCTGTGGCGCGCGAGGCAGGGGACTCAGGCGAGGGAGGAGGGGCGTTCTTCTCTGGTGGCCACTAGGGTGCCTTGATGTCCTCCTGCCCATAGAGGTTCCTACGAAAATTACTAGAGGGAACTCTGGCGCTGCAGTCATTGCCCTACCATGGGAATGATGGGAAGTACATGGATTTGTCTGATCTCCGTGCTTGTGGATTCAGACGTTCTTGTGGCTCTGTATATTACGCTATATAAATCTTATTGTCGTATATTTCAACGCAATCTATATTCTTCGAAGTGCAAAAGACGCCGGGAACGCGTACAATTGCTATTAATTGCAACGATTGAGCTTGTCCAGGTGTCAAAATCGAAACGCGCCAAGCGTCTCAAGGCACTGACATGCCCGCGATAAATTCATAAGGGCGTTTCATTAGCTTGTCGATACATGCGTCCGTATCTTAATGATTTCAATATCAGGCTTCTGTGCCAGAGTCCCTGTGTTCGAATCCTGCCTTCGGGCAATTTTAATGATGTTTATTTAATTATTTATTATGCAATACACGGTTGAAAATGACGAGTTTACAAAGTCACGAAGCCATTTGAAGCCTAAGTACAAAGTTTAGGCAAATCCATGTACTTCCCATAATTCCCATGTTGGGACAACCGCTTCCATTGCAGCTCCCGTAGACACTAGCGCCAGAGTTCCCTCTAGTAATTTTTGTAGGAAACTCTATGCTCCCGCCCACCACTCCGTACAGAGTGGAGACAACCGCAGCGTCTGAGACGGCGTTGGCCATGCGCATCACGGGTGGATGCCGTAAGGACGCGTTGCCGGCGCTCGTGTGTCTTGAAAGCGATCTGCGACATGGTCAATGTTCGCGCCCATGCGGGCCTCATCTTCAAAGCGATCTGCGATGTTTGCAGAGTGCGCGTAGTGCAGGTAGCTTCGTATGCGCTGTGCTTTCGACGTTTCGTTCGCGTTGAAGTGACAGATGCATTGAGGTCAATTGGCTCACCGCTGCTGCCACGATTCCTCACTCCAGAGTTTTCACAGACAGCTTCCGGCTGTCATTGAGCGACATGTGGTCATGTTTACCTGTGCGCGCGCGTCACCATGCAGGTTAATTATGTTAAAACACCTTGACGGCCTAGTTGGTTTTGAATACATGATACAATGTGTGAGCGCGACTGAACATGGACGTAGAAAGAAGCAGACCCATAAAGACAGCACTGTCTCTGTGTGTCTGTTTTTTTCAACATCCTCATTGAGTCACGCTTACACATACTATCTGTTAATTTAGTTAGCAAGCGACCGTTTACGAGCTTATAAGCCCGGTCAAACTATTGTCCTTACTTCTTACAGCTGTGTAATAATTTGCTATCGCAATCGATGCTTCGCCTTTCGGGAAGGACTACGCATTTTTTAGCACCCTCCCAATCTCGGTGCTTTACTGTCCTGGATAATATTATCCCTGTACTGTAGAATCCAAGAAATGAAGGGCAGGCCGAAAGTTATAGTACTTCCTATCTGCGTCCTTTAGGGTAATATTTTCTTACTCTTAAAACTAAAGTGTGAAAGCGCCTTCAGGTCATTTGTCGAGAGAAATATTCGTGAAAATAGCTATTGCAGTGAAAAATTACAACACTCTCAGGAAAGGCATTGACTGCATAGTTCAACGATCCAAAATGTTCATATGGTAAACTTTTATAAAAAAAAACTGGCTGTGGCTTAGCTAAGGTTAAGCCCAGGATGCGAAGCATACTAGCCTTTATTTTAACGCGACAGCGTTAAGGAGCCCGTGTCGCAGAAAAGCCGGTGTCGTCGGCGTCGGCTCAGGCGGGCGGCGCTTGCTCAGGCGCACATTTCGTTCTCGCGCCGAACGCTGCGTTGCTCGACGCTCACCGCGTCCGATGCGGGGCGCGTAGTCGCTGCGCCGTAGCAAAGTCACCTAGAAACAGTCTCTGTAGCACGCCGCAACCTTCGCTTCTCATTCCAACGAGCAGCTCTGTCTCCAGGAGGCATCTCACCTCGCGAGTGTCTAGCAGAGGCAAGCGCAGCTGCTTATATACCGGCGCGACGCCGCGAGCGACGGCGCGAGTTGGAGCCCCGTTTCTCCTCTGTCGTGACGTCACGGTGTCACGTGGTATTGAAGGCGACACCGCCGCGCCTGAGGAGCTGGGTTGAGCTCTCGTAATATGCTTCGCATAAAAATCAGCATTTATGAAGCAGCGGTAACCCTAGGGAGTGCCATATTTGTGGGATAAAGTGACGTTTTCTCCCCAGAGCAGATATATCATTATCGCACATTCCGAGTTCAGCGGCTGTTATGGGAACAGTTTGGAGGTATCTGAGAGGAAATGAGATGCAAGAACGCAGGAAGTACTTGTGCATGCTCTGCGACACACAAATAGCTATAGCTTCGGACACCTGTAGCTAGGAAAATAGAAAGAAAAAGAAGACTGCCCGCCGATCCATGCAAGTTGTTTTGCAGTGTCGCAGAAACTAACGTAACCCGGAGCATCTTGAAAATAGCGTAGTTGGGTGTACCTCCAAACATGACGGACGGCAGCAGTAGATAACTGTATCAGTGGTTTGTGAGCAAGGGAACTCTCCCCCCGTCGGCTTTCTGCAGAAGCTCTTAATGCTCCTGCGCTGTCGAATGTAAGCTGATTTAGAGAGCGAGAAAGCAAGGAGAGAAAAGGGAGCAGGGCGATCAAACGGACGAGCGACTTATTTAACACGCTACACTCAGGGTGACACGAAGGGGTATTAAACAGAGGCAAATAGGAAGAGTGGGAACACTGACTACCTGCACGTATGACAATGCGCAGGGGGACAAGAATATGCGACTCCGGTAGGTGCACTTCGTTAGCGGCATTGCTTCACAACTAGGCTATGTTTTGTTATCTATGTTAGCCCATGCACTCTTTGTTTGAGTATAAGAAAGCCGAAAGGTTAGGATACTAGCCGAGTATGGCCATGGCGAATGTTGCTACTCTCGTGACAGGTACTTTCACGGGTCCATTCCTGCGGTGCTTACAAGTGATCCCGAAATGATCAAGCAGGTGTTCGTGAAGGATGGCAAGACAATTACGGGAAGGCAGGTGAGCAAAAAGCCCATTTAGTGCGACACATATGTGGAACTGGCATTGCTCGTTAGGATAGATGCTAATAAATGTGGACATAAATACGTTTTCTTGACAACCACCAGTGCGCCTAAACTAAAGCGCTGCGATGTTTGCTATAACATGGAAACCGTGTCTCTTCAGTTTTCTATGACTTAAAAGCGAACATTTCAGGCCATCAAATATTAAGGAAGGCCACGTACAACATTGGAACTCTTACTGATATATGTAGTGGACACATGCTTGCTTGCGTAGTTGCATCACATAAATTTCTTGTGCGCGAACCGCGGTTAAGTGAAAGCTAGTGACTGATGGTCAGTTTCGCTGCGAATTCTTTTATAGAGTTTGAACAGATTTAAAGAACAGTGGAATAGGGATAAGCTAAATTAATGGTACGAATGTCCATAAAGAATTAAAAAATGGGAAAGTATGTGTTCTTAAGAAGGAACATACTTTTTATCACTGTAGTAACTGCGATTTCTGCAAATTACATCCACCTTTGCACGTAAGACCACCGTAAGAGAGTGGAAACCTATACCGTGATTTCCACGTAACACCTTGAATAAGAGGCGAGGTAATTGCAGTTAAGCCGCATCGCCAGCTAATGCAAGCCTTGTGATGATGCACTAACAGAGTGAATTGTGTAAAGGAAGCTAGTACATTTATAAATGAACGGTTTTGTTCCTGCTTGAAAATATTGCTTCGCCAATATCAATTGACAGGCTCGGAGCTCGTAGTCCAATCGCGGCTGTGTCGGCTGCCGCTAAATGGGGGCGACATGTAAAAACCCATGTGGCACCGTGCATTGGATGCACGTTAGAAAACTCCAAGTATTCAAAATTATTCCGGAGCTGCCCCAATAAGGCGTGCCTCGTAATCGGATCATGGGTTTGGCAGGTAAGATTTCAATTTATTTTTCCCATCGAAATACAGCCTCCATGGTCCGCGATCTAATCCGGGACATCGCGCCCAACGACAGAACGTCATAGCCACTATGTCACCTACGATATCTGTCACCTACGAAGATCCTAGGAAATGTCTTAGGAATGTATAAAAATTCCAAAAAAATAATAAGCTTATTGCTAACATAGTGCGCCACAGTATTTGAATCGGTACAGTAATCTAAAGACATATTCCTGAATGTTGTCGGTCCTATGAAGGAAAAATGAAGCTAAGGATTATTTAGTGCATTGGTATTAGCCTCAATTTGTGACTGACGATTAATGTTGTAAAGCATTGGGTCTGGAATATAAAGAAACAACTTAAGTAATTTATTGCGATCGGCTAACTTTGTCGGAAGAACGTTATGGCACTGATGTATTGCCATTACAGGTTTTCACCTACGTCACAAAACCCCTGCTACTTAACCAAGTACGACTCACGAGGGTGTTCGGCCAGGATTGGAAGGAGCTTCGGGGCCTGATATCTCCTACGTTTAAAGGTTCTTACATGAAACAGGTTGGTGTGATATCCCTTTGCTTTATCAATCTCCAACACTGTAACCAAGCATGACAGTGATCAATAAATGCCGATGAGCTCCTCGGGACTTCAAGAAAAAAGGTTATAAGATTATGGTGGAAGCTGATCCACTGAGGAGAGAGAGAAAGAGAGAAATAAGCTTTAATGTTATGCTGGAGATGTTAGCCTGGCTGTTCACCTGACTTGCTACTCCAGGTGCTGGGTGATGATTATGACATATACACTGATAAACACTTCACAGCACGCACACTCACCCACATACCCACACTATAGAGATATCTTCAGTTTCATTAAGGCTCGTGGCCCACAATAACGTCGTCAGTAGCGCCTTCATGGCTGGTAACGCGCGGGTGGTGCTTTGTCACAGACCGAGAATGTGCTGTAGTGCCAAGCTCGAGTCTAGTTGAAGGTTCAGTGACGCGTTCAGAGACTCTCTTTGACGCGTAGCGGTAGCAGTCACGCAGAACATGTCGCAGGTCTTCAGGGACGTTGCATTCAGAGCACATTGGTGAGTCCGTGAGTTGAATCTTACACCTGAAGCAGTTTGTGTAGGCTGCGTTAAGTCTAATGCCATGAAGGCATGCTTGGTCTTGTCTGCCGAGACCTCGCGGCATGTAACGGTCGCACGGTGGATCCATATTGTACAGAGGTTCGCACTGGTAGCTGGCATCTGTCCACTGAGTAGGCTACAAATGCGACTGCTGGGAACATGATCAAAGGAAAGAACAAATAATCAATCAAAGAAATGAAAATAATAGGTTAAAAATAACGTTTTTTTAGCTGCCAATATGCTTTGACTGTGAAGAGAGATATACTCAGCATTTTCGCAGCTTTTGTCACGTTATTAGAAGCCTTTCGTGTGTAATGCGAGTAATCACTCAGAAAACTGGAAAAGGCGATAATGCGTACACGTAAATTACTGAGAGAACAGCCGCAACTACACACGTCAATGATAGATGGCAGCGCAGTAGGATGTCATATGAAGCACAGCTGTCACGTAATTTCGACACTTTGTTAAACGAAGTTCACCAGCACGCGCTAAATGAACGATTGCCAAGGAAAACACCAACGACCGTGACAGAAACTTGCTATCGTACGTCCTTTCAATCGCAGTTTTGTGCGAAAATCTGAAGCATATTTCATCTGTGCCTCTCCTGGCCTTATATCTAGGCTAGTTACGGGTTGCCATCATTACAGAAGTTGTACGTGATATCAGTGATTCGTGAATACAAGAATATATGGTCGATGTTGTAGAAACTCGGCTAAGTGTTTAGCATCACTTTAGTCAATATCAGTTTACTTGTACGTGCTGAGATCATGAAGCTCGTAGCGAAACATCAGGAGGGTTGAATTACCGCAGCGCAGAAATACTATTCACTTACTAGCGTGGCTGGTGGGCCGGCTTTCCTTTCGATGGAGGCCGGGCCGCCAGGCTGTCACCAGACCACAAGCCGCAACGTTAGTAACAGGATAGTATTTTCGTTGCTGAAAATGGGAATATTTCTTTCGTGGTTATTTCTAGTGGTTCAGAGCACATTTGTTATCGACTGCATAAGATTACTGCCACGCACCCATAGGGGCGAAGTATGTCATGCCATCCATAAAAGTATTCAATGATAATAAGAGTTCTACAGGAAAACTTAGTTGTGCATCAAGTTCCTATATTTTATCCCTTGCATCCCGAGTATCCCCTTTTTAAAATATCATACTTATGATGACTGTACCTGCATTTTGTGAAAATGCCGAAACCCCGAATGGTATGAAGCTGCAAGGTATAAACGAAGACGAATTGATGCATATGGCGCCGAGATGGTGCCAAGGAAAAGCGCAACACAGTGATGACTTAGTCCGCTAGCTTTCTAAGATGCGCGGTGATTCAATAAAGCGCTGACTACACCAAAATTACTGTCAAAGTACGCACGACCGCTGCATATATTTCAGAGTGGACCCGACATAAAGAGCGGGTTAAGCAGCGCGAAGGATCTTAGGGAGCTTTCTTGAGAAAAATTTTCCAGGCCCGTTCAGGACGTTCTCTTTTTCTTGCCTCTGCCCGCAGGCCGTGCTGATCATGAAGGATCGCACCAAGCTGTTTTCGGAAATGATAGAGAAGGCCTCCCGAAAGCAAGCTGGAGTGGTCAACATGCACGACCACGTGCTTCGTCTGGCGATGGACGTAGCCATGGGCGTATTCCACGGCTCCGTGACTGAAGTACAGCGGGGGGACGAGGCTGCCTGCAAACTGTTGCTCAAGTGCCGGCAGTGTACTGGAATGTTCGGGGAAAGCAAGATGGTGCTCATCAGTAAGCACTCACAGTTCTTGGCTTTTTTTCCAAGGAAACGAAGACGTGTGTGTTGGCGTGCCAACAAGAAGACGAATACCATTGCATTTCGCCTACACTCGTGCTATGGTGCTTGGACTGTAACCCGGGTGCTTATTAATGCGGAAGCATTGTACGGCTCGTGAGGCGGAAAACCCCGCGTTGGTGGCGCTGGCGGGGCCAACGGGGGTCCGAAAAGTCAAGTGAGCCAGTGGAGGCAGTTAACGACAATTAAGGCAACGTTAATTAAAACAAAGTGAATTACGGCAGCCTGCATTAGGACAGTTAATTCATTACGGCACACGAACCCACGACCTTCGGCATTAAGGCGAAGTTAAGGCACAGCTAATTAGGATAGAGTTAATTAAGGCACTCGACCCCACGGCCTTTGTTGCGAGTCAAATCCTCGACCTTTGGTGGGAGTCGAATCCAGGACTGTGCGTTGTGTGCACCTTATGACAAACACCGTTTGTCTTGTGACTTCGAGGCGCTTCCATCTCTTTCTTTAACGGGGACACGCCATTTCGCTGATATTGTGTCCTGGTTAAAATTAGATTTTCACTACGATCAAAGTGATTTCTTTTCTATGTCGAGGTTTACAAGCAACTGTGATCGTTATCAGCCCTATCTGCTTGGGAGAACTGCTAAGATTTACGTGCGCGTTAAAGAACCCCAGTTAGCCCAAATTTCCGGAGTACCGCATTATGGCGTATCTTACAATGAGGTCGTGGTTTCAGCACGTAACACCTCTTGATTCAATTTATTTTTCATGTTTAGCTTCAGCTGTCGGGCTGATGCGACGCTTAGGCTGAAACGTCGGCTGGAAGCCAAGGCGCGACAATAGCGTAGGTATGCCCGCTAAAGTAATAAAGCTCAGTTTAGTATTTAGCGAAATTCAGATACCTCTTCAGACATAGGCTAACTAATGGTGCTAGAAAACTGCTTCTCGCGCTAGGCATTACTGACGCCAAGATCTGTTATAACTCGCTCCCCTCACGCACTGGAAGTTGTTTCGCAAAGATGCAAAACTCTTCACGCAGAATCGTTCACGATTTATGCTATCGAAGTATTCGAAGTTTAGTCAATACCCTGATGTTATCGAACCGTTGGCAGATGTAGGCTAACCACACTCGCGGCCCCGTGGTTAAGTGTCCATGTGGGTTTCGGGACGACGTGGGTTTAAAGAACACGCTACCCCAGATGATCCGCCGATTATCCGCCGGTTATCTGAATGCATACATGGGTACTCAAGCCCGACACTGAGATTTTTTCCCAAAGGCGTGAATTCTAGTGTGGAAGGGGCCCGCCCCATGCGAATCCCGTCAAACCTTGCGGGCACAACAAAGGCCTCGAAAACGGGATCTGAGCCTGTTCCATGGCTGAAATTTTAACATGCGCCATGACGAGGCACCTAGCTGTTACGTAGCACAACGTTGCGTTTGCGAGAAACAACTTTCGAAACGCTGAGGTCCTTTATGGGCCAACCACGAGGCCGGGAGCACCACATGTATTTATTTTGCACGCGGATAATGTAAAATAAATACACGCAACAACTGCGGCTGATCTACTACAAGGCCGTTTGTGGTCTAATCCTTCGTCTTCACAAACTCAATGAACTCAGACTTTACAACATTCGGCACAGTATGTGCGAAACCAGCTGAAGTTTTCTACAAGCAGTGGCAAAAAGCTAATTTTTATCTTCGTTTCTGCAGATTCCATTTCAGAGCTACCATTCCTCTTCAAGCCGCTGCTCAAGTACGGCCTTTCTCGGGGCGTTCCCATGGACACCGTGCTTGCTTACTTCGGGCCATTCTTCGAAAAGCGGAGGCAAATGGATGGAGTAAGTGTTTATCATAACTACTAGTATAACTACAAACTAGGCTAGCAGTGACTTCGCATAAGGATCTCACGCGAAACTTTTCACTTATTATGTCAAGCATCTAGGACATAAAAATTCAAAGGAGGTGTGAATGAAGGAAACGTTAACGAAGAAAGGGTCCAGTTTGGTAACCTCCACAGGCAAGAGAAAAGCTATCTATAGAGAAAGGAAGGAAAACGAGTAAAAACAACGTGCATCGCTCAAGAATATCAGAACATGCATGCGTCATTGACACGTTGATGCGTGTCACTGACGCATCAACGTGACGCATCAACGCATTGTGCTTGCGAGAGCTGTATTTAGTGATGCGTCAGTGTTTTCTCAAAGCGGTGGGGTTAACATCCTAGCCCAGCAGCTGACAGAAAGCGAACTAAGGACATAAAAAGTGTAGTGCATATATGAAACTGCAGACTAGCACGTAAACATTCGTCCAATTGCGACAGAGCCAACATTATTTACGAAACCACAATTAGTTATCACTTCGCCGGACGGCTACCTTTTTCTTGTTTAAGGCAGAGTCAGAAGACTGAAGAACATTATCAAGGGGTAACAGCGATATCTCTGCTGGGTGATCCAAAAAGTGAAGAGACAAAGCGCGTAAGATGAAGTGATGGGCACTTCAACTTTTTCAAATGCAGATTGTTTGGAATAGTTATTAGTGTCTCTGGTCAGGCTGGACAAGGTGCGGACGCGGCCGCTAACGAGGAAACATTGATCATCATTTCATAAAGTGCTGCAGGACAAAAGCCAGAGTGAACAAATTTAGCTGTTTTCTGCATAACTAAGATTCCTAGTTCGACGGTATCACGAGCAACATGGAATAAGGGCGCGCGTTGACTGTTGTAGGCGTTCTATTTTAGAACTAGGTCACCGGTACTGCGCCCTGAACCAGCGGCTGCGTACCGGCTGTGCCAAAAATAAAAAAAACAGAAGTGAAATGCTGGTCGTTGTAGCAAACGACGATTTTTGCCGCATTTTATTACTGACTGTGGTCGTCACATCGGAAAGGTCTCCTCTATATAGTTACAGAATATATGCCAGGGTCTCTCGAGCACTTGAACATTACCGCTTCTGCTGAAAGATGGCAGACTGGAGACAGATGCCGCGAGACCCTGCGACGTCGCTGTGAAGAAAGTGTATATGAAAGGAAGTCTAACAGATAAGTAGGGTTGGTATGCTGTACCAATTTACCAAATGATGAAATGCAGGGCAAATTCGCCAGAGAGAGAACTATATAAGAATGGAGGTGTGCACGTGATGAATTGCAATATCTCTCCCGAACGCAGGCAAAAAAGGCAGATCTACTCCAGACACTCTTGAACGCTGAATCTGAAGAGAGCCCACGGATAAATTTTCAGCCGGACAACAACAACAACTGTAAGACTAAACAATACTCTGCGATATATGGTCTGCGCAAATTTATTGTGATCAAACGATGAAAGAGCACTTGCTATTGGCTCATGCACAAGTTTATCTTTTGTACAGTTATACAACCACTCATGGTCGAATGAAGCATGGAGCTATGCATGCATTCATGATGTAAAATTTACGAAGCTTTAGTATGCTTGTGGAAACTAAAGACAGCTGTGACAACGATAAACTTTCACAGGTCGTTGCCAATACGTGCAGTGTGTGGCAGAATGAAAGACGCGAAGGTACCAGGGCGGACAAATAACGCATTCTTTTTCAATCCTAATGCTGGTAAGCGGAAATATTGGTATACGTTTTAGCCCGTTCGAACTATGGCGTATTCGTACAGAAAGACTGGATACCAGTTGAAACTCGATTTAACAAAGGGATGCCCGCGCTCAAATTATTTCGTTGAATTGGGAAGTTTGTAAAAACGAGAGAGGAATTTTTCGGTACTTAGAAATCTTAGATTGTAACGTAGCGACACCCAAAACGTTGCTGCATCGTATTTGCCGCTAATCCAGCCATCTGTTGTATACACAATAAAACAACGAAAGCAAACAACGCCGCCCCAACGCCCTGAGGCGGCGTTGAGTCCGCAGTTCCATGTATGGGCGCGGCTTCTTCGGAATAATGCTAGGGCCGTGAGTAGGGCGCCTAGGCGTTTTAACGCGTAAGCTTTAGAGCGCACGCTTGAAGAAAAAGCAAGCTGTGTCAAAATCTGAAAGAAATCACTGTTTTTTTACTAATTTATTTCAGAAAAAACTCCGTTCAATCACGTTCGGTCAAATTAGTTTCCTTAATTGGAGTTGATGACAACATCAAACCCTGTGGGTACCTGGCGTCGAATGGAATTTCTTCGTTAGATCGGGAAATTCGTAAAATCAGGTTTCGTTAAGTCGAGTTTTAGCTGTATTTATTTGCAAAACCGTGGCTCGCCGCAGTTACGACGGATAACTTTTCTTGCGCACACGTTGGGCGGTTGGCAGATCTCGCCAAAAAAATCTGCGATTAAAAATTATTGTTTGCTCTAGCGTGGGCAACAACATTGCGTTCGTTCATAAACGGAAGTGAGGATAGCTCATTTCTAGTGCGAGATTTCTCTCCACTATTTGCTTCTCACGTCCTTGGATTGTTCTCGACGAAAGGAGGCCGCCGAACATCATCACATGCCATCGCGGATGTCTCCACGAACGTGACTGTAGGCCACATCTTCTGGAGGCACGTACCAAGATCTCAAAAACTCATGTGACTCCGACTTACTTCCGTGGACACGCTTGAAGTTGGAGAAGTGAGCGATTGGCTTCGCCACTGGAGAAACTTCACTACGCAGGTTGTGGCCCGTCGACTTTAAAGTCGCGTTTCGAGGCCCAAATCATGCAGTTGGCAAGAACAGGTCTGCGACAGCGCCTCTTGACCTGCTTGCCGGAGACGATGTTTGCTGATGAGCAAGGATGACACGTCGAACCTGAACAAGCAAGTACTTGAATGCTGTTACTCCTGGCATTCATAGAGTCTCTCGCAATCAACAGATGAGTATGGCTTTCACAGGCTGCAGCAATCGCCGGCCCTTATGGAGCTTGGCTCACAACGGTAACAGATGTCAGAAGGAATGAAATAATAAAAACGAAATACGATGAAAATTTTACTGCATGGCTCAGTTGATGTTCCGTCGCGTCTACTGCATTGGCACTAGAACCTAGATTTCCACCGACCACACGCATTAACATGTTGGACCGTCAGACGTCAGCGATAGTGCGCTGCGGGTACTGTTGCACTCTCAAAAACAGCGGGTCCTTCGAGCAACATGTGACTCTGCAAACGTGCAAGATGACGCAAACAATCTTAATTTAGTGGTTTAGGTTAGTATGTCAGAGTGTGCTATAGAAATAACGATCATTAATCTAACACTTAAAATAATTTGCCTGAATAGGGATCATAAAGCGAGTGGTTATATTCGCGAAGAAAGCGAAGCAAGAAGCAGGAGACAAGTCACAGGAAACTTGCAGCTGACTGCGTTATATATAGGCAAAACGGTAAGTGTTGCAAAAGGTTGCGAAGGAAAAAAAAAACTGGCTGTGGCTTAGCTAAGGTTAAGCCCAGGATGCGAAGCATACTATCCTTTATTTTAACGCGACAGCATTAAGGAGCTCGTGTCGCAGAAAAGCCGGTGTCGTCGGCGTCGGCTCAGGCGTGCGGCGCTTGCTCAGGCGCACATTTCGTTGTCGCGCCGAACGCTGCGTTGCTCGACGCTCACCGCGTCCGATGCGGGGCGCGTAGTCGCTGCGCCGTAGCAAAGCCACCTAGAAACAGTCTCTGTAGCACGCCGCAACCTTCGCTTCTCATTCCAACGAGCAGCTCTGTCTCCAGGAGGCATCTCACCTCGTGATTGTCTAGCAGAGGCAAGCGCAGCTGCTTATATACCGCCGCGACGCCGCGAGCAACGGCGCGAGTTGGAGCCCCGTTTCTCCTCTGTCGTGACGTCACGTTGTCACGTGGTATTGAAGGCGACACCGCCGCGCCTGAGGAGCTGGGTTGAGCTCTAGTAATATGCTTCGCATAATATCCAAGAGTTGGAACGGTGGCGTCGACGCATTCAAGGTCGGAGCTGAAAACAGCGACAGTCATTTTTTGCGCGCAGCCTAGCGCTTTCAAAGCAAACAGCAGCCCCCATTTCTCAAGGCGCCGATACTGCTGCAAATCAGCGCCAGAAATATCGATACTCAAACAATAAAGAATTGTTCGCATTGTCCGTAACGTTCGAATGTTTCGTGTATTCTTTATAAATTCCAAAGTCAAGGTTGCCCCTAGTGTCTTATTTGGTGCACATAAACAAGATCGGCAGTTTGCTGCACCGCTATTCACTACTTCTATATGGTTTTGTTCTCTTTCCTCCAGGTTATTCTTTTTCTTACTTTTTTCTGTATATTGTCGAGTTGCAATAAAGTAACTTGTTGGCATAGACTTAGTGACATAATCTCGCTTTTCATTGCGCCCCAAACTCCAGGCAGTTTCGGTCATTAATAAGTATCACAGCTCAACAGAGATCAGTGTAGGCTACGGTGGCTTGTGCAATGAAAACTAATGATTAGTCAATAATAATTTGCTCAGGGCCTACGCTAATGTACAGGCAAAAACTAATGACCACACTCTGCCAAGCTAATCACACTGCCCAATTTGCACAATACCGCCAGCTTACTTTAGAACTGAAGAAATATTTTCGAATTATATTTTTATAAAAGCACATATACGGATTTAGGCAATAGTTTACGCAGCATATCGACAACATGGGCGATCCCTATGGGATCGTAACTGTAGTTGTCAGATAACGCACATTTACCTGTTCTCGTTTATTTTTTCAGGTGGGAAAAAAAAGGTACATCTAACATGTCGTACACGAACACTGGCTAATGGAACGCTCTTCATAATTGCTGCGTAAGTATATGGCGTTTCATTAGTTGTATCTCGTTGGTTAATTTGGAGTCCGCGTTGAAACTTCAAGAGATGTACATGCGGTGACAGTCTTTATGCCGACACACTTATCGGGAGATGGGTTTCGCGATAATGTTTTTTGATCGAATATATTTTACTACAGCCCACCGTTTTCTCAATATGCTTGTTTCTGGCTGTAACAACCTCGCGCACAATTGTATCTAGTGGCTTGTCGCATCTGCCATTTGGTAGACGATTGAAGCGTGCCGACACTCTGTACTGATTGTCCAAGTGCGAGCTTATTTGACTAGAATGTTTCGTCATGACGTGTGCTTTCTGTTCATTTCATAATCACATGAGATAAAAAGCCGCGTCAAAAGTTACGAAAATTTCCGATATCATCCAACTGATGTATCAGTCAAGCCACGTTACGAAACAAGAGACTCCTGCATAATTGAATTTTAATGAACTCGCGCGACAGCCATCGGGCGAAAACGATGCAACTCATTTTACCTGAGGACAATGACAAATTTTCCTCCTAGGCTTAACACTTTGGTACATGCCTGCACAAGCTTAAAAAAATTATTGCTGACATTGCACGTGCCAAAATCACGATATGACTATTACGCATGCCGCGGTTTTGCCACTTGGGATTGTTTAGCGTTAAACAAATGCACAGTACAAGAGTTTTTCTTTTGGCTTTTCACCCCCATTGAAGCGTTGCCGCCACGGCCGTGATTCGATCCCTCAACGTCGGGCTTAGCAGCACAACACCAAAGCCACTACGCCACCACGGCGGGTACATGAGCATGGAGCAAGTTCACTCATCAAATCATGCTCTCAATTAGTTATTTTACTATTCTTTAATGCAGTCATGATCTGCTCAACTTTTCCAAGCTCCTTATAGAAAAGTGTGCAAAATGCTACAAAACAGCAGACTATGTTGGGGGAATTAGGCTTAAGTACGCGTAATGCTGTTAAAACAACATCTAGTGGTATTTCTTTCAGAACTTCGCGGCCAAATGCATTTCTTACCTCTTTGAGGACATTAGGCTAATTGCGGAGAGCCAAGTGAACAGAGAAACAAGTGAAAAACCAACGATGGGCAAGCAGGATCGCTATCCAAGGCCCCAATGCAGTCAGGATTATCTGCATAATAACTTGTCTTCTAGAGTTTGCTATCGATCAATAACTACTACTCAGCAGGGATTCCATGCAAGAAATACGTAAAATGGTCCCTGATCGTGACCTTCTTGTATGAAAATGTGTCAAACGAAATCGCTGTCTTTATTTTGCCTAATTTACAGGATTGATGCCGTGGCTACACCACTGACGTTTGCAACCTATCTTCTGGCTATGCACCAGGACGTCCAAGATAGACTTAGGGAGGAAGTTCGGAAAGCAGTTCAGAAAGACGTAAGCACTGATACGCTAAATTCTAGCATGATAATATGTTTCGTCATATTTTACCGCCGCTACTTACTCCCGTGTTCATTGGTCATCGCTACAGCTCATGGAATTTTTTGTGTGCCACATATTGGAAGGTGCACTGAAAAAAGTTGCGTAGTGATCATAGCGTAATGACGAAAAAAGCCCAGGCGTCACTGTGCCACTTGGCCACTGAAGTGAGGGAGACAAGGACCCAAGTAAAGGAGTTGCTGCCTTCCAGGCGCCGGCGCTTGGCTGAAGCTGCTGGGCTTGCTGGGCAAGGCTCTGTGCTGGACTCAAAGAGGCTTATCTTCCCCCTAACCATCAAGCCGTCCATACCATTAATCTTTTTTGAAGCACACTTGTCAACTATATTCACGCAGCCAGATGCTTCAAAACCACGAGTGGCTTTTTTACAAAGGCGGACTTGCTTGTTTTACAGCGAAACTGATAGCCTCTAGCTGGTCCGGATTTTACGGTCTCTGCTCACCCAAACTAACAGTATCGCTACCACGGTAACTGCAAAAAGGAGTTTGTGTTTAGGTTTCCGCGAAACAGAATTATGTTTTCTTGTATATTCGCATCGCAATCTGATTCTATCATGTCTGCGGGTTGAGCGTAAGTAGTATGTTACAATCTTTTTGACGGATTTTTCCTTTGAGAAATTCAATTGGTTCAATAACGCAGTTGCGCTAGGCGGTAAGCCTACAAGGATGAAGATACATGCTGCACTTCCACGCACGTGCGAGTGCGTGTGACGAACTTATGCCCACAATGGGCCCTTTTTTTATTGAAATGAATATAAGGAGTGGTTGGCGCCTTTATGGCGGCACCGGCTACTCCTTGCCACTTGGCAAAGGAAACAAATTTGAATAAAAACGGAGAATAGTGACAGAAAATGTGACACTCAATAGAACACCGGATGAATACAAAGCTATACAGTCAAACAGTACAGGAATCGCAGTTTTGTACATGAGTTGAGTACACATACGCATGTACAAAGTCAAGTGTTTTGAACAGCCAAATTACACATGTGATTGCACTTCAAGTACAGAACGATGGGCCCATCCTTGATGAGTGGGCGCTCTGCCCCTTGCGCCTGTCGCACAGTGACCGAAATCGAAATTATGGCAAACGCCAGTAAAAACAGTAGCGCCACCTAACGGCCGCGGCTATTCATAAAAGCCTCAAACGGCAGCACAAAAAGGCTTTGTGATTCAATGAGTCTCCGCGTAATAGAATTACGAATTCTCATATATTCGAATTACAATCAGAAGCTATTATGTCTGCAGCTTGTGTTTAAGTCCCATTCTACGCATTTTCCTATGCAGTATATTTTTGAACATTCAATTATTTCAATGGCGAACTTGCGCTAGGTGGAGGGCCTACAAGAATGACGGTGTATGGTACACTTCCGTACAGGTTCGCGCGCGTGGCGGTGGCTTCCGTACAGGTTCGCCCTCATCGCTTGAGGCGGTGGCGCTTGTGTTACGTCGACAACAGCTTCGCTGTACAGTCATTTTCACAGGGTGGAATGGAGGAGTTTTTGTTTTATGCGCAACTACATTTAACAAGTAAGGCCACGCAATTGTTCAAGTAGATGCATTGTCTTACACACAGGGCGAAATCACGTACGACAACATATGTGGCGTGGAATATCTCGGCCAGGTGATTTCTGAAACACTTCGGATGTACCCATCACTTCATGGGTAAGTATGCAAGGTGACAGTCACCCTTGAGCACCAAGAAATGCAATGAGGTTAGGACCTTCCTAATACAGGAAATAGCATTTTCCACTAGTGTTAGGTGCAAAAAAACATCCTATATATGTTGCAACAAACACTCACAGGGATAATTGAGCTGCCATGCCCTCCAGGGTTGAATTCAGGTATGGCATGGGATCCGCCAGTCCGAAAAACGGCACCTTCAATCAGTAATATACATAAACCAGACTAAACAAAGCCGGTCTGATCATTTGCGGCCCTTCGGTCGCGATTAGCACAGGCTTCTATGCAATTGTTCAGGATTACACACTGGTCTTCATTCTTTGGCGTCCTTGCAAATCAAAGTGATTCGATCATGCAGGCAGGGTAAGTTATAGCGTCATTAGGTTGATCTTAAAACCACTGATCATAGTGTACACTATAGGCTCAAAATTGTTTCAATTCGATTGATACCACAGGCCGATTACGAAGATAGCTTACGGCCTGCGGCTATAACAGCTGTGCCTGAGCTGTGCCTCCGGCCAACCTAGTCATTGTAAACAAGTGAGGAAACACCGATCAGAAGGCGCACAATGGCGGGCGATGCCCACGGGTATGCCACTTTGAAAGGTTTCTATATCAATGCAGGATATGTGCTCTCGCAAGGGTTGTGATAAAAATAAGCAAATCGAAAACGTCGTTTTCGGTGGTGTTGGGAGGTATGTCATCGACGGAGCGGCCTGCTGAGTGCGATCTGCTACGGAGCGGGGAAGGACTGTGGTAGGGCACGTGACAGTGTATGACGTATTGTATTGTATTGTATTGGGTTTTATGGCGCATAAGCAACTTAGGCTATCATGCGCCAAACACATGGTATAACTTATTTCAAAAATTGGGTATCCTTAGCGAAGTCCTTGTCCAGACAAGGACTCTGAGGAGCCCAACAAACCAATTGAGGACCTCAGCCTTCTTCTCAGGACTGAGAAAATGGGTGAGGTGCATCATAAGATGCGTGTAAAAACCGGGTAATAAATTAGTGTATGACGTAGACGGGCAAGTGAGAACATATATGAATGAGGGCAAATGCGTGGGTCTGAGGCAAGAGCACTGGACTGCGAAATGCTGTTAACCACACATCGCTAGTACATCGACGTCGCTGGGTAACCATTGAGTAATGTGGCGCCATAATGATATCACAATACAGCGAGTCAGATACTGCAATGGCAAGTGTTTTTTTAATAGATCAAGCCAGTCAAGTGTTACATAGAAAACTGAAGCGTCGAAATGTGACGTCATAAGCTGAAGTTCTTGTCCTCACTCCACCTTTACACCCGTAGCTACGGACTCAAGCTACAATCTTCCTGTTCGCAAAGTAAACACGAGATGCGTAGTGCCACGTGGTTCCACACACCTTCCGTGATAACCCTGCTTTGTATGTTGCCTTAGTAGAGAAGATTGTTGGGCTATTTGGTTGGAAGGCGTACTCAATAAGTTTGCGCAGAGACACAAGGACAAGCGGAGAAAGCGCTCGTCCTTGTTTTTTCTCGGCTTGTCTTCATGTCTCCGCGTAAACTTTTTCAGTTTGCATGTTCCCCCTTTTTCTACCATGTAACCCATTTTGCACTGCAGGAATTGACCTAAATTTTTTACCTCGGTGCTCGTTAATGTTTACGTCGTGTGGCACAGCGTGTAGTTAGTGCCTGCATTGCAAAGCTCTGCTAGTCCGAAAAACTGCAACATTCATAGCTGCTGCTCCAAAATATCGTATTCCACCGCATCGTTTAAGTGTTGGCCCAGTGTCAGTTTCCCTGATGTGCGAATAAATTATCGTATCAAGATTGCAGCCGACGCATGCGTAAAGATGCATCGCTGCACGTAGCGTCTTATTGTATATGCTTTTCACAATAAATATCGCTTTATGCAACTTCAAACATGGTTTTAGAAGCGCTCGTCATATTTAATAATTATTTAAGAGGACGGTGTGCAATCAGTGCATTTTACCGGGTCTGACACATGGGGCAGAAACTTGGAGACTGACAATGAAGCTTGAGTACAGGTTAAGGACCGCACAAAGAGCGATGGAACAAAGAATGCTCGGCATATTGTTAAGAAACAGAAAGAAAGCGGTTTGGATCAGAGAGCAAACGGGCATAGCCGATATTCTAATTGACATTAACAAAAAAAAATTGAGCTGGGCAGGTCATGTAATGCGCAGCTTAGATAACTGGCGGGTGATTAGGGCTACAGAATGCGTGCCAAGAGAAGGGACGCGCAATCGCGGACAGCAGGAGACTAGATAGGGCGATGAAATTTGGAAATTCGCGGGTGCTAGTTGGAATCGGTTGGCGGAAGACAGGGGTAATTGCAGATCGCAAGGAGAGGCCTTCGTCCTGTAGCAGACATAAAACGGCATTATTATTATTATTATAATTAATAATTATAGGAGAGATCAATACGGCCCACTGGGACACATAGGAACACCTAGGACGAACATGTTCGTCTTAAAAGATGAAAAAAGTGAACGTAGTTGTTCATGATTTAAAATCAATCTGGTGCGTTTAAATTAGGAGTGCACAATATTAGGAAGTCATGTAATCTAATAGGCTATTTTTTCAATTCTTGTTTTTCGCAGTGCTCATTGCAAACAGCCGCACAGAAAAATTGATGCACTAGCGATAAGTTACACAGCGCTCTTGTTCTCCTTCTTCCTTTGAGTGTCCTCAATGCCATCGAAAATTTACAAAAAACACAGGAATTCACTGTGTAAAACCCTGATTCTTAGCACGGTCTGCTATCTTATCGCAGGTTCGTGCAGAGGGCTTGCGACGACGACTACGAATACAAGGGCAAAGTCTTCCCTAAAGACACAGTTATCGGAGTGCCCGTGCTCAGGATGCATTACGACCCAAGGTTCTGGGATGAGCCAGAGAAGTTTGACCCCGACAGGTATGCTTGATGTGGCCCTCGGTCAACACTGAAACATCCTTTAGCAATGTCGCACATAGCTGACAGTTAGTTGACTTTGGCGTGGTACTTTTCTCGCGAATAACACGGCGCATGGCTCCAGTGATCTGATGGTGCGTCTATCATGACATGACTAACTCAGTGTCCTCAAACCTTGCAAGGTAAAAACATTCTGGTGGCTCACCATGGTCATCTCCATAGCCAACTGTTTTCACAGCACGTCTTGTCGTTGTGGCCTTGAATAGACTGCACATCTCATTTTCAAGCCATCAAGGCCTTTGTTGATCTTTAGAGCAGCACATATTGGGGCTCAAGTATTTTAGCTCACAAGCTGCCAGATATACCCTTCCCTTCGTCGCCCTCTTCTGATCGTCATCAATCCTGTTCCATTCTCTTTTACTGCATGTAATCCTTTCGCAAGGAGTAGCTAGCTAGATGAAAGTACCACAGGCAGGCATCTCAGCGTTTCTTATCGCTAAACATTCCTTTTCTTTCATAGGGTGGTATAGCTTTGCTCACACAAAAATCAGATTTCACCAGGTTATTTCTCCGTAATGTGACTTTCTAATTATCATTTTTTAATAACGCAATGACATATGGCATATATATAGAACATGTGGAATTCTCCTGCACAACGTTAAAATATGCATAGGTTCCTTACTTATTTTTGTTCCATGTTAGGCCAGAAAGATTCAGAAAAAGAATAGGAGGAGAGAAAGTGAAACTTTGAAGAAGGAAAGGGGAGATATCATGAAGATAATGTTAACCTCGGCCGCGCTAATAGCTAGACGTGCACTGAGAACACACCGACTTGAATTCTGTACGTACCCGTGCCTTATAGCTATTACTTAGGAATTTTATTCACTAATAAAAGTGTATAGTTTAGTTTCTTGTCTCTTAAACGAACATTTTTGTGTCGCAAGTTATCGCAAGCGACGAAAACCGCGAGAATGTAGCATGAAATAAAGCTATTTGGCGTATTTATTCCTTGAAAACAGATTCAGCAGCGAAAACCGGCCACATATAAACCCCGTGGCGTACTTACCCTTCGGCGCCGGACCAAGAAACTGCATCGCATCGCGTTACTCGGAGCTCCTCATGAGGGTGACTTTGGCCACGCTCGTCTCCACACACAAGGTCCTCCCTAGTGAAAGTAAACCAAAGGTAACCTCTCTTGTGATTCATTCGTATTCTCCATCAGCATCTTGCTAACTACGTTAGCCACGAATGCAAAGGCGTACATATTTACTGATACTCAGTCATGTCTAGCTCGCGAACCAAGCATTACTTCGGAAATAACATATATATATATATATATATATATATATATATATATATATATATATATATATATCTGTATGTATGTATGTATGCAAACATCAGAGGTAAGATATGTGGCGTGGCTGAGACGCCAGACATGTATTCCAAAGCACGCGCACTTCGTCGTCCGGTGCACCAGCCTTCGCCTTCTTCAATAGTCATATATATATATATATATATATATATATATATATATATATATATATATATATATATAATTTACCACTCATGTACCGCAAAGTGACCTCAATGCGATCGCGGTTTGCTAGACGGGCCGGTTTGCAGTTGACAATAGCAGGGTGAATCTGTGCTTATAGTCACCTCTGTGCAATCGCTTTAATTTTTTCAAGGCACTTTTAGGAACCCAAATGAAGATCTCGCCGGCGTGTGTTAAAGGGGCCCTGAACCACCCCTTGGGCTTGGTGAAATAACATAGTTCGCGGGCAGCATACGCTGCTGTGAATTCCTCAGCCAAGTTTTGCCGTCACACGCGGTGTATGGAGCTCCCCTTTCACTCAAATGCTCTCTTCACAAACAGAAGCCTGCTCCTCACGCTCGACTGGACGCTTTATTTAGTAATAAAGCGAATTCTTGTACTCGGTTTCTATTGGTAGCTGCGGTCGGCTACGCAGTGCCGATACCACGGCCACCGCGAGGTGCCGCCACGAGTCCACTGGCTAAGCGCACTGCGGCTCGCTGAGGACAACCGCGTTTGGCTGTCGTTTACCACGTCGTAAGCAGCAAAATTGAAAGTAGTGGGGCTTATGTTAGCACCCAAAATGAAATTTGAATTGCACGTCACAGCGGCATGTGCGTTGTGGGCACGTCCCACTCCGCCGTAGCCTTCGCAGTGCAAAGCATTGAAAATGAACGGGAGCACAGCGGAGGCCGTACTTCGCTGCTAATAACTCCGCTTCTGCTGAACGCATTGAAGTACGTTTTGCGATAAATTATTTTAGAAATAGCCTATTTTCACCTCGAATGCCGTTTCTCCCCTTCGATAAAATGGGGTTCAGGGACACTATAATGTAGCGCCACCCCAATCCTCTTTCATTTTGGCTCATTCGTGTATTCAAGCAAGTAATTAATTGTCAATCCCTCACTATTCCTCTATAGGTTACTCCTTTTGTCACTTACTTAAGTTTACAAATAAGTAATCCCTGATGCCCTCAGCCATCAGTCTATTGGGTAATACTTTCATTCCGCCGTTGTACTAAGACATCCATCTGTCTTTCACTCGCTTTTCAAGTTAATCGCTTGCTGGCTGAGACGATAGTTCGCTCTCTGAGTTTCCCACTTGATCACTAGGTAGACTCTTCTTTTGGCTGCTACAAATTTTCTAAGCGCCGTCATTTGAACTAGCTCATAACAACAATTTCTCTTAAGCATTTGTAGTATCTTGCCAGGTATCAAAATATTCTATTCAAAAGGATAATCACTCCTCATAAAAGGACTTTCTCTTTAACATTTCTAGTATCTTGCCAAGTATCAAAATATTATATTCAACAGGATAATCACTCATTACTTTGGAAAATAATTAGCTCACCCATTTCGGAGATATGCAAGACGCTAGCGGATTGTGCCACTTACACTTTGATCTGAGTGAGTTTGTAACTGATCGAATCACAAAGTTTGCCACTACACCATTGGCGTTTTGTCCTACTTAGTGCGACAGCTTGGTGTTTATGGTACTCGCGAAGTTCAGACACAGACGACGCGATCAGTGCGTGCTTTCCTAGCCTTTAGTGACATCACAGTGGCATTTCGTAATGTGCGGAAAGTTTTGTTGCCGCTATGGCGCCATTTCAAGTGATATGGTTCCAAAGTAAACCATTTAGTAAAGTAATACCCAAGCAGACGTCACAGTGAGTAATGCTGAGCACTAAAAAGTCATTGCAACGCATTTTGCAGACAACCGGAAGCTTCCGAGCAAGCTTCATTCTCCTGGTTCCCGACAAAGGAATGTGGCTGCGGACAAAGAAGCTGTCGTCACCATGAGACTGCCCACTCAGCGCCAACTTCGACACTCGGAATATCGACATTAAGCCAGTGTTAATCCTCAGGTCTTCGCTTGCTCTGGGAAACAAGAAAAACTCTCTGCACTGTGTTCCGTCCTCCCCATGCTCCCAGTATTGTCATATTCGCAGTGTGGATGAACGCCGGCCATCATCTGAGATGAGTTTAAATATTAATATGCCAGATTGAACTTGTTTCTTCTTACTCAACCAAGAAGGCAACAGCCCTGGCTGGTAAATCTAGAACGAATAAAAAAGCGCTAGCACAATCGTCACTGTGTTTCAGCACCGCACTTTTTCCAGTGTGATCACTTGATTTCTTCAGTCTCTTGTGTTTTTCTACACGTGGCGGTATTTGTTGACGTAATTTTTAATAGCCAGAAGAATACAAACAGGAAACTTTCGCGAAATTGAGGGAGTGGGAGCACCGGAAAGCAAACATTTTTAATGTCTTAAGCTTGTTAGAGGGTATGAAAGGAAAAAAAGTTTGAGAAAGGAAATTGACAGGAAGGAAAGACAGTTTGATACCCTACAGTGTGGGTAAAGAAAACAGCTCATAGAAAGAGAAAAAACAACAAAGTGAACACTGCGCGCACACAGTGTAGGACGCATAGCTGCGCGCTATATCCTCTTCAGACGGGAAGACAGCCCACGGATGTAACAGTTTTGTGTACTCGCTTCTTATTGCTGACTGGTTTAAATGCCACTATTGGAATGCTGAAGTAGCGTCTACATGCAGGTGGACAATGTTACTGTTTACTCATGTTCAGTATGTTAAAACTGCTATTTCTTGCGTGAGCGGATAGGTTACTCTACATGCGGGTTTGCACCGCGCAAATGGACATGTAAAGGGACACATAACATGGACGGGCACAAACGTCTACGCTCTTTGTGTCCTTCATGCCTTGCATATGCACATCTACATACGTATGTACACCCGTGAGCAAAACTATACGGACTAGGGATGGCACGATAAAGCCGATTTTTCCCTCTACCTGTGAATGCAAATTGACATTGAAGACTGCGCTCCACACCTGGCACTGCGAACTTTCCCGTGTACGCGTCATTTTCAGTTTATGCAATTAATTTCAAAGAAATTTAGTCTTTTATTTTCAGACCCTGTTGTCCATATACTTTTGTTCACGGGTGTACATGTCCACGTACTTGTAGGTGCCACTTCTGGCATTATTATAGTGACATTTAGACGAGGAATTCTCGTGGTAGTTGAAATATAATTAATGGTTTGCTTTCTGTCGTGTTTAAGAATAGTGCGGCCCATACCAAAACTATCGTTAATTTTTTTGACAATTGGCTGTAAGAATGTGCTTAAAGCACTTTCATACAGATGGCCATGCATTTGTCATCATATGTGGGGTGAACGTGCTTTAGTTTTAGTTAGGTAACTTTGATAATGATTGAAGTCAATGTGCAATTATATTGTACGTTGGCTCTGAGGAAAATAAAGCGTGGCACCAAGCGTAACGGTCGCTGAGGTCGGTGCGCTTCAAAAACGTCTGCAGCGGCACTTCTTCGCCAGTGAAGCGACAGTGTACACAAATTCCCATCTCAGGAAATATTCCATAGCCTAGGCGCTTTAGTGAAATCCGAATGGCCTGGAAAACGAGATTATAAGCCTTCGAGGTCGTTGTTAGTTTTTCGTTCCCGTGCTGTACTTCCGTGCTGCAGATGTAACAGGTGGAGGTAGTTCGCCACACAAAGTGCAGCGTGAAGAGCGATCACAGCTGGCCGGCCGAAGTTGCTCGCGAACAAACTTGGAACAGCTGTGCACATTCGTGCGTACGGCGCGCGATCTAAAATTTCTGCACAGCATGCAACCATGCATGCGTCAGATTCCACATTCATGACCTAAGTTCTGATTCCATTGTTCGCTCTGAATGTTAGGTCACCTTAACGGCTCAGTCTAAAGCCTTTCTGTTATTTATGCAATACTTCCTACCCCTTCTCAACAAAAACCTGGAAATGTGCGTGCTTGTAGCAGTAACCATAGAGATTTGCATGTCGCCCCGAACAGGAAACGAATTTCTCTCGTAGAATATTGATCTCGTGCAAGACTGAACATTACCTTAATCTGTGCGCAGTATCTAAGGCATAGAAAGCAGCATACTCGTAGACTGGAGAACAATTGACAGTGCTGTAACTGATTGACTAGAGTAATTACTGTCCTTGCGCCAAATGTGCGAAAGCAATGAAGAATGGAGCCGCAGAAGTCTGCCTAGTTTGTTTGGAACCAATAAAGATAATAGGAGAACGTTAGTAAGCAAGACAATTTCTGTCACAGTCAAAGATTAAGGTGTTCGCATCAGTGCGGCTTTGAAAGCCAGAAGCAATACTGTCGTTAACTATGGAAAAACGACATTCTTAAGAGCGAGAGATAATCTCTAGAATAGTGACACATGGAGAAAGGAAGGAAGAGGGCACTCTCCGGAAAACACTTAGCAAACATAAAGTTTCTGCTTACATTGCAATTCAGCCCTAATTAAGAAATAAATACCGTGGTTATACGTACCAAAATCACAATAGGATTATCAAGCATGGCGTGTTGAGGTACGCGGATTATTTTGCTCACCTGCAGTTTTTTAACGTGCACTCAATACAAGGAACATGTTTTTTTTTTCATTTTGCCCTCGTCGGAATACGGCCGCTGCTGCTGGGATTTAATCCAGCATCCTCGTGTGTAGGAATACCAGCCTCAACCATAACCGTAAATTCAGCAGTGCTTAATAGACAATGCAGAGACGTGCCCTCTTGGAATTTGTATACTGTGTGCTGAAACACGTGTTTCTGATTATTCTACGTGAGTGCAAGGTGAAACCGAACACTCCATTGATGTTGGCGAAGAGCTTACTGCCCCTTTGAACGCAACCATCGTCATACGGGTTGAAAGAGGCAAGCTGGCTTTCTTCGCAATTTGTTTGGGGTACCCGACATCCCCTCGGAGGCGCAGTTGCGACCGTCCACGCGGTTGCCAGGCGGCGCAACGGATGCGCAACGTGAGGCCGTCTCTTCGTGCTCTCTCCATCCCATCTCATTATATGACACGTTCATTTGAGGGATCGCCAGTCGTTTGTGCGCAGGCGCGAGTAAGAACGGGCGTGAGAGAGAAAATCTTGGGGCTTTTCCTCCTTGAATATATGACTATCCCTAGGTACTACGGAGGAGGTTTCTTAGCGCGTGTTGTAGGCGTGTGTCCGTAGGCGTTCCGGCATTGCGGAGTGGGGTCGAGTTGTTTACCTAGTTTAGGCTCCGAAGCTGGCTGCCGGCGCGCTAAAACGGTGAAGCGGCAGGCACTGATGCCCGATTTTGCGACCGCTGTGTCGGACAGATTGTCTCGCAATCGCTGCGCTCGTGCTAAGTCAGTCGTTGCGGATCATAGCTTTCTCGCGCCTTACGGCGATGTACCTTGTATATAACGTCACAGATGTTTCTGTGAGAGCAGTAGCGACTGTATTAAAGCGCGGGCCGCATAGAGTGAAAACCTAGAAGGCAGAGCGCCTTAGCAATTGCGGTTGAATGCAAGTGGCTGAAAGGTCACCGGTGACGATGACTGACTCAGCACCAGCGCCTTCAGGCGCGAGAAAGTCTGTCCGACGCACCTTCAGAGGAAACGTTCTGACTGGTGTTGCAGAAGTTGCGGAGTGCGGTACTGATAAACTTAGCGTCAGGAATGGGCTGCTGGACGTAATTATATTTATTCAATCGTGTTTTTTTCTATGCAACAGCGTATCATTATTTCCCATTATTGGTGGCGCCTCCAGGACACCAAAGTGGCAACGGGGACACAACAGCTAGAACCCGAACTGGTCCGTGGGCTGACGCTAGCCGAGGCCTGCGCGTGCCGCCCTGCTTCCAGTTTTGATCCCCTCGCTGCCCGTGGGTGCCCTGGAGATCCTGCGCCACCTGCTTTATTATAACCTCAGGAGCTCTCCTGAGGCCTCGGTTTGCTGGTTACATATGTGCCCTCCTGGAGCACTTCTTGTGAAGAATTCACACTGTCGTCGCGACGAAAAAAGCGACCCGCGACTTATCCAACACCAGTCCGAACCTCGCCACTTCAGACACAGCCATCACCAAATGGGGCGTCCGTACCCACTGCCTCACCGCGCGGGCAGCCACCGGCGGAGCGTGAACAAACTCGACCGCACTCCGCAACGCTGGCATGTCTAGGGGACAAACGCATACAACACGCGCTAAGAAACCTACACCGTAGTGCCTAGGCGGAGTCATATATTGAAAGAGCAAGAGCCCCCAGATTTTCTCTCTCACGCCTGCTCTTACTCGCGCATGCGCACAAATGACTGGCAATCCCTCAAATGAGCGTCTCGTATCTCATCATGACTCTTCGGGTCGTGGGTCTCTCGCCTTTTCCACCAGCGGCCAACGACTAGCACGCGCCGGCCGGCTTCCGCCGCCCCCTCCTTTCCACTGTTGTGGGCGAAGTAGTATGAGTCATCACTCTTAGATAGAGCCGCTGTCCTGCAGCCGAGTGTGGGCTATTCGGTAAGAATGCATGAACTGATGCAGCAGCAGGAGGCGGCAGCCACACTAAGCAAGAAAGGCGGAAGGGGGTCTGCAACAAAAGCTTCGCAAAAAAAAAGTTACAGCATTCTGGGAAATGCCGTGCGGGCAGTATGTGTGCAAGGTGGGGCCATGGAATATTTAGGGAGATTTACTCCCAGACGCGGTAGGCGCAATTTTTCTACTCGCTCAAATGAAGGTTATTCTGTGCAGACCATGCCTCAATGCACCAATGAACGGCAGACACTCAGGATGAAATAAAAGCGGGGATTTAAATGAGTTTTATTTCATTCAATGTCTAACTAGATCTCCTAAAAGCCTGCTGTCGAGTCATGTGGGATACCTAGGCGGTCACAGAAGGTTATCGCATTTTGAATGTTGGCTTTTATTGGCTACTGGCTGACCGCGAGTGCAGATCACTCGAACTCTCCGCTGCAAGGCTGCTTTGCAAAGACAGACGTGGAAGCAACTATATTAGACTGAGAGTCGATCAACTCATTGGCTCAAGCTCTGCCGGAAATACGTCCCTCAATGTTGTTGCTGCTATCATCATTCACGTGTTATTCGCAACAATAAACTAAACAGCCTGATGGCTTGTTTCGCAATAATGCATTGGCGTCATCTTGCAACACCACTTACTCAGTATATCCCTTCACGGAACTACAGTTGCTCAGGATGGATTTCTAACGTTCTTCTACACTAAACAAAAGCTCTTGAGCAAACATACCAATTTCACGGCACCGTAACTTAAACAATATCTTACATTGCCATTTCATACACTAAGTCAGCAGCGCATAGGAATGTGCGTTTATGGGAATGCGATATACAACCACCTTTTTAACGTTTCAATGTTTCATTCTTCATCACGAGGAAGCAGAAGTGTTACCGCTCAACATTTTAACCTTGCACCTTGTAATAACTATGTATGGACGTTTGCATAAGTTTGCAGGTATCGAAAGGTGGCATAAACTACCAAATGAGAATGGTATTTCTTCGATGTTCCTCCAAGATCTCAAACGATACTGCTTAAACTAGATTTGGTCACAATAAATAATTCCAGTGTGAAAACGTTTTACTCAATCACGCCAAATTACCATGCATTGCTGTTATCATAGCTAGTTGCAACATCCACATGTGTTGCGTTAATAAGTACGACTAACAAATTTTGTATTGTGGTATGTTTTATTATACTGTCGTTCGATCGATTAAAAAAAAACCTTTTAATATGGTTGGACAGTAATTTACTGTCTTCGTGTTTCTCGTCGTGACTTTGAATGTACTTCGTAGGTGAACTAGCCATTGTTTGTTTTTTCGTAGTAGGTCCTTCCGTTCTGTAAATAGAGTACGCTGCCTACGAAGTATTGCTTCTTTATTTTTTATTTGTTTTGGGACTTCTCTTTCATCTTAGCATTGCCTGTTTAAATCAATTTGATATGCTATACTTTGCCTACACTTTCTTCATTGGAGAAGGATAACAGAGGTCCTCCTTTACAGCGCACAGAAAAGGGGAAAAAAAGAAAGAAAACAAAAAGACACAAGAAGAAATGATGGAAATTATAGAGTGAAGAAAACGAGTAAACCAATGTAACCCGTGTAGCTAAAATGTAGAATAAAATGAGAAGAAATTTTGAAAATTCAAGAAGAGAAAGTTACCTCTTACGTGAGAGTCGTGGCAACTATTTTGCTTCTTCATTTAGGACTTTATTCCCCCCTATCACATGTACTTTCCTATGAGCAGGTCTTGCTTGCATCGTTTTTGCTGCGCTGCCTATTTCGTTCTTGATTGTGCATATGCGATTTATGTGCGTGCCTAGCCAAGTGTTCTAACGCTACCGCAACATCTGTTATCAATTCAAGCGCGTCGGCAGTAATATATGCGAGTGGCTTTTATGTAATATTTCCTCACTTCCTTTCGGTCCAGCATTATGACAATGAAATCCGGAATAGGCAGCGACCAAGTGTTGCTATATCTTTAGCCACGTCCACTCACTCTTTCAATTTACTAGGAAAACATTAACGACAAAAAAGATACCTCATTCTACAATTATGTAAGCTACAAATGGAGGCTGACCTACCCAAAGGGCGGATTCAAGATAGGTATAAAATGAAAAAATTGTGAATGCCGAAAAATAAAGAAAAGGAAAGCATCACATCACTACCGTTTTCCGAACAATGCCCCGAGCGCCATCGTAAAATACTCGGTATCCCCTCGCGGGCACCTCTGAGACCTACCCTAGTATTAAAATATGTTCCTCCGCAAAAGAATACACTTATTAATAATGATGGTGATAATTATTATTATGATGATGACGTTTTATTGACGACCACTTTCAAATGGGACGGTGCCAAATCCTCACCTAGCCTGCTTGAGTAATTCAGGTTTGCTGTACACACCTCTCATTCAAGCATTACATATAAATATATATATATATATATTTATATGTAATGCTTGAATGAGAGGTGTGTACAGCAAACCTGAATTACTCAAGCAGGCTAGGTGAGGATTTGGCAAGTGGTCGTGAATATAACATCATCATAATATATATATATATATATATATATATATATATATATATATATCATGTTTTTCTCTCCAACTTAAACGGATATCTCTATCTTGTACCACTACGTACGCCTGTAATGGATCCGGTCCTATTAATCCCTTCCCTGTCTTTTCTCCACCAATACTGTTAACGTCTCTTGCTTATTTCGACTGCTGACCGGTTGGTTCTTCCATCCACCCTAAGGCCAAGTGTTCCAGGAAGGCGTAAGTTGACCATAGGTCTTGTTGGGCGAACACATTCGCATTCCATTAGGATATGCTGAGTGGGCTCTCTATTATCCTTGCAGCAGATACACGCCTCAATTCTTTCCAAATATTTGCTCCGGTCCTTTCGTCCTTAGGCAACCAGCTCAAGCCTGAAATAGCAAGACACTGCCCATTGTGTTGTCGTTCACATTTCCCTTTGTAATTTCTTTATCGCCAGTCTTGTAAATATCCACGGACATTCTTACAGCGAAGGTGTCGATCGCTGGGATCCCGGGTTTTCTTGGTGGCGTAACGTCGACAGAAAACTATCATCATCTATGCCTTATACCCCCAAATGCAATTGCTCATGCCCCCGTAAGGCAGAGGCTATAAGCACCCAGCCAAAGGAACAGTGCATACATTCTTTAGAATAACGCATACAACATACAGAAGAACATACGTTTCAATAAAGAACAAGTTCAAAACAATCATGTGAACCACATAATTGATTATAAGGCGCTCCTGCGCCGACATGCAAAGCGAAGCACGTAGCACTCCCCGCATACATTTCGCGGTGAAGATTACTGTTGCTCAAGCTGTCGCAACGATGGCAGCTTAACTGTAGCATGGGACGCAGGGAGAGACGTAACTACACTTGCGTACGTATAAAAGAAGAACCGGCCTGGCAGATGATTGGTGTTTTGGCAGTGCTATGTTAAGACGAGATATAGTGAGCACTTCTGAAGAACACCGCGCATATGAGTCGCAGCGAATTTTTCTTCACTCTGATGCACCCTTGCAGGTGCACGAAGTAGCTGCGCAAGCCAAGTCGCATGCCACTGAAACGTCCTAAGCTAATTATTAGGTAAAATACATGCGCATTTCACCACGTGAATAATTTGAACCTAAGTCGCAATGGGGACTCGCTCTAGTTGTCATTTACAGCTTCGCTGTCAAATCACCTTCACAGCCTGGACTGTAGACCATTCTTCGCTCCCATTATTTGAATCCAATTTACGGTCCTTGCTTCTTTAACTTACATTCAAGAAAGTAGACAGCAGCGCCAATCCTCCACAGATGTGGTTCCTAGGCTTCATGGTTATCTAGGGCAATTCGTTCAGAATTGTACTGACTTCATAGCCGAGGGACGGCACCGAGCTGTACTCGATTGAGTGGAAAAACTTCGAGTTGAGGATTGCATCAGAATACGGAGGCTGGATTCGCAAGTCTACCTTGGAAGAATTAGGCCGCGCGGTCACGAGGACCCACAAGGCACTGTGTTTAAATGCTTCTGGCGCTTCCCCGAAGAAGGTAAACTAGGTGAAAAGTTAGAAAAGAGTAAAAATGAGAAGACTGGACGTGGCGGGGATGAGTCGGGTTGGTCGAACCAGCTGGCATTTGGTGTAGTTCATATGATTACGTTTATAGGGTGATCTTGTTTGGTCATAGCTATATATCAACTATGTTTTTGGTAAAATGGTCAGTCCAAAACGAATAAATACGGCAAGCACACCTTCTATAGAATCTCTATAGTCGTGTGCCTCCTACTATGAATTGAATTCATCTATATGTTTTCTTTTTCATCAATCTGATTGAAGTAGTCAGTGCGTCGAGGATCCACTAGAAAAGCTTACATGAGAGGCGCCGTAGCACTGAAATCGTCGTTTGGATATACGGTAGCCACAAGCCAATGAAACCACTTTCTTTCGCGGAGTGCAACTGACGCTTTCAGGTGTATAAGAGCTTGTACCCCTGTTACACTGGCAAACTAATGCGCACATTGATCAAGTGCACTTAGCTCGCTTCATTTTGCCGGCGTGCTACTATACGAGAAAGAAAAGAGCTCTTTCGAATTGGTGGTGATGGCGATTGGGAGCGTGGCCGTAAACATCCCGAGAGCGAGAGTATTTGTTGCTCTTCTTGTTTTCAGTGTGGCACATTTTATTGTCTTATAACCTTAGAAATTCAAAGTGACAAGTTTGTTTTCCGAAAACCCTCGCCAATGAGTGCACCGCTATGCAGTAAGTGTCACTCCCTTGCAGTCTGCGAATGACACTAGCGGCGAAGTGCACGGGGTGAAAGTGCACTTAAGTTTGCCCGCGTGACAGGGGTCTTAGCAGCTCACTTACCACACTTTGGTCAGGACGCATATATGTTTTTTACTGGGAATAGCGTTCTTGGCATAGTCAGACCAGTTTACTACCAGGTTATCTATCTACATAACTAACCTACCAAAAATGCAGCCGATCCAGAAGTTGGTGAAGTCAATATGCGGATCGTTCACGTAGGCTACCAACAAGACACGCAAAAGTGGAGGTCGCTGCTCGATGCGGTTGACCAAATGGGCCTCAAATCGATAACCAACCTCCTCAAACCAACCCGAGTAGGCAACAGTGTAAGTCGAGACACGTTTCCGGACCTGTCATTTGTCAAAAACGTAAGGGCATACTCATGGGCTCACCTGGGCGAAACATTGGGCAGCGATCACTACATCCTCAGCATCTCGGTATCCACGCCGAAACTCAAGAGAACAATTGGTGAAATTAGGCTTACGGACTGGGAGGCATTCAGGCAGTACCCCCCGCACGAAAACGGTATAACGGACATAGCGGAATGGATGCAGTGCCTCCGGGACGCCCACATCCAAACCACTAAAACCATCCAGCGCACGGTCGAGGCGCCCGAAGTCGACCGCCGGCTCTTACACCTGTGGGAAGCCCGTGAGGGCCTCCTTAAACGGTGGAAGCGACAGAGGTTAAACCGGAAGCTACGTCTATGAATCGAGAAAATAACAGATGAGGCCAGAACTTACGCAAACGAGCTGAAGCAGCGAAATTGGGTACAGTTTTGCATCTCGCTCAAGCGTACCCTGAGTACGGCGCAGACGTGGGCCATCCTACGTTGCCTGATCGAGCCCGACAATGCGAAATTGACAACCAGTCGGACGCTCCTAGAAATCGCTCACAAGTTCCCCGGAAACGACCAGGATCTGATTGACACCCGAAAAGCCAGATACATGGGTAGCGACCCCACACAACCCTGCCTCCTAAAATATGAAGGAGAACCAAGACCAGAACTAGACGCTCCCATCACGGAGGAAGAGGTGTGTGCCGCGGCACGAGCGTCACAGCGCAACACTGCTCCCGGAGTCGACAAAATCACCAATGCCATGATTAGAAACCTGAGCTGATGCTCATCCAGGACTTGACCGAATACCTGAACGAGGAACTCTGGAGCAAGGGCCACGTACCGAACGAGTGGAAACACGCGGAAATCGTGACCATTCCCAAACCCGGCAAGAAGCCCGCGATCGACGCCCTGCGTCCCATTTCACTGACTTCGTGCCTCGGCAAGCTGTACGAGAGGATCATCGAAACCCGCCTCCAACATTACATAGAGGACGGTGGCCTCTTCCCGCACACCATGCTTGGCTTCAGGCCGGGACTTTCTGCGCAAGATACGTTCCTAATCCTAAGGGAAGAAGTTCTCAGGGGCATCGCGAAGGGAGGAGAACACCTCCTGCTCGCACTCGACCCAAAAGGGGCCTTCGATAACATCTCTCACGAGGCCATTTTCAAGGGACTGAACGACATCAGCTGCGGGCAGCTCATCTTTAATTACGTTAAATCGTTCTTGATGGGCCGGACGGCAGCCATCGGAATAGGCCAGACTGGATCGGATACGATCGACGTGCCGAAGAAAGGAACACCGCAAGGGGGGATAATGTCCCCGAATCTATTCAACGTGGCGATTCTAGCGCTGACCAGAGCTGCGGAAGATCCCCGACCTAGGTTAAGCCCTGTACGCAGACGACATCACGCTCTGGGCCACCAAGGGCTCCCTAGCAGGAACAGAGGCGACCCTTCAAGAGCCCGCGTAGGCCGTGGAGAGTATTGCGGCAGCGAGCGGGATGCGTTGTGCGCCCGAAAAGTCCGAGGTGATCCGGGTGCACGGAGGAGAAATCTACAAGCCCCCCGGCGCTGTCGAACTCTAGCTTGAGGGCCAGAGAATCGCGGAAGGCAATAAGACTACGATTCTGGGTTTTTGCATCCAGAGCAACCTGAAAGCCTCCCACACCACCCAAACCCTAAGGTCTGCCACCAACCAGATCTCGCGGATTATAAAATGAATTACAAGAAGCCGCAAGGGCATGCGAGAAGAGGACACGCTTCGCCTCGTCCAGGCTCTGGTGATCAGCACAATAACGTACAGCATGCCGTATCACTATCACTCGCTAAACAAACGCGACCAAGAACAAGTCGATGCCATCATAAGAGGTGCGTACAAAACTGCCGTGGGTCTCCCTGTCACCACCTCAAACGAGAAGTTAGTGGCCCTCGGGATCCACAACACCTTCGCTGAGCTGTCGGAGGCGGTTATGGTTTCGCAAAAAACCAGGCTGCAGAAGACGGCGGCGGGCAGAGCCATCCTCCACCGGACCGGAACGGCAACGGAGCTCCGTGCCTTCGATGGGCAACGATCACTCTCGCCTGAGGTCAGAGGCAAGATAAAGGCGAAACCTATACTGAAGCACATGAGCCATGAGCTCCATGAAGGACGACGCAAGGCTCGCGTCGACAGGCAGCGCCGACAATTCAAGGGTGACCCGTACGTAACGTACGTGGACGTTGCAGCGTACCCTGTAGGGGGCCTCTTCGCGGTAGCCGCCGTGAACGGGAGAGACAACTCCTTGACCCTCGCGGCCTCCGTAAGGGCAGAGAGCCCAGGTGCGGCTGAGACCATAGCCGCAGTACTGTTAATAAAGCAAGAAGACAGGGTAGGCAGGGAATTCCATGTCATTACCGACTCGCAACAGGCCTGCCGTACCTCTACCAACGGACGAACACCGCTGCTGGCGGCTCAGATTCTAGGCCCGAGGCTGCAAGAATACCATCAAATCACGTGGACGCCAGGCCACGCGGGTCTGGAGGGGAACGAAAGAGCGAACGCCCTAGCTCGAGCGCTAATTAAGCGAGCGGGGCAAGACGAATCGTCTCATCAATCCCCACCCTTTACCTTCATGCCCCTGCCGTCCAATTACTGCGACCGACTCGATATCCAGCGACTCAACCGCAGGATTTCTCCTCCGCCTCACAGAAAGTTCAGCACTGAAGATGCCGTAGCTCTCCGACTTATTCACACAAACACATTTCCAAACCTACACAGATACAGTAAAATGTTCCCACATACATATCGCGGCATCTGCCCCTGGTGCGGCGACACACGCCCTACACTATTTCACATCTCGTGGGGGTGCGGGGGCAAACCTCAACACTTATAGACGCCTAGCACGTTATTTGAGCGGTGGGAGGTACAGCTGACCGGCGATACCCTGACGGGACAAGAAGCTCGGGTCCAGCAAGTACGTCGAGCAGCCATGGTCAGTGGAGTCCTCGAATAAGGACACCCCCTACTAGATCTCAAGAGCAACCACCTCGATGGTTCGACTAAATGCTTTTTTTTTCTCTCTCTCTCACGTAGGCACGTGCCACTGAGTATGTGTCACAGGGTGTGAGCCGCTCTTCAAAGCACCTCTTTGTCCCCTACTTGCCTATGTACACCGCTAAATATATGCCACTCGGTAGCTCCCGCTCTTCTTTGAAAGCATTTGACGCCAACATGGGTCCCGAATGTGACCCTCGATATGCTCATATTTCACAGTTGCGCCGCCAGAAGGAGTATTGTGGCCATATAAATACGCGTCAGATGAGCCCAGCCACAGTACGCGCCACATGCTTTGGCTCACATCACACGTTGTGGCTATTCCCATACTTCGATAGTCATCGTATATGAGTTCCGTCAAATTTTAAGGCGTTAGCCTTTAGTGGTTCATGAGTGTCTGAGCACAGTCCGTGGTGGACGCAATAAAGCGGTGATCAATCACATCCGGTGACACTGCGCTTGCATCCCATGCTCGCGGCCACAGCGGCGTTCATTCGCAGAACATTTCAGGCAACAGCAACAGAGGCAGTCATAGACAGGCTTTCGCCTATCGCAGTTTAGCTCAGCAAAGTCCCCATAGATTTTTTTCCTGCGTTGAGCAGTGCAAGGTAGTATCGGTGACGTTCAGCGGTGACTTTTGTTGAGCAGCTTCCAGGAGACATTGCTATGAATCATGTCTTCTCGTAGAACACGAAACCGCAACCTTTTCGTCGCCTACTTGATTCGTAGTGCGCAGCGGCATACGTTTTACGCAGCCAATTGTTTTTGTGAACTTCACATGTGATATCCACGTAACTTTTACCGTGATAAACAGTGATATCCGAGATTTGCGACGTGGTAGAACATTGACCTGGGCTTCGACGCCAGCACGGTTAACTATATTCCTCGAGACAAAGTATTCATCATATACTAGGACACAGAATGCGCAAAAAACTTGAAGGGGTAGTCAGTACTTATTTTGTAAAGTTAATTCAGAGCTAGAGTGCTTTCACAACCTAATTACTTAAGGTTTTATTGTACCCTTACTTTGAGTGACTTGAGACAACAGTCGTCGACATCAATAAGGTCTGCAGAATAAGGAGATAATATTACACCGCAGATTATTATAAAATTTATCTGAGTACTTAGTGAGTCTAACTATGTTTTATTTGCCTGGCACCAGTGAGTCCTAGGTAATTAACCTTAACGCAACTGACTTCTGAAACTCTGACCCGAGTTGGTTCAGCGTTTTCTTTCGCTTTATGCTAGGCGAGTTTAACCGTTTTAAATAAAGAAGACACGCAGTTAAAAGGCTTCGGAAAAGGTTTGTCTCAAATGTAGTGATAATCTTACCGAACCAAGCCTTCAACGCGTGCTTCAGCGGCCTTCCAAGATCTGCATTGTGGCTTTTCGAAAGGTGTTCCATTTCGCTGACAAAGAATATTGTGCTTTGCTTACGTGGTAGAAATTTTCAGTAGAAGAAACTAACAATAGGCAAAGAAAGGGCCTCCAAACTGCGCGACATGCTAGCAGTCTCAAAGGCTACGGCTTTCCGCAGCGGGCCACTATATTTCCCCTCGCAGTCAAGGAACGCCAAAGCGTGAGTGCTTTCAGTATGTTTCTTGAAAATATCTGGAGTTGACTGAAGTACGGAACTGCTTGGTTTATGTGCCGAAGGACTCAGTCACTCACCTGGAAACCGTGTCACTGTATGCTGGATATGGCTCGTGAAAAAAGTATATCGAACTCTTGGTATCGGTAAAAGGGTTTTACTAGAGCAGGAATTGAGTCGGAGCTGTTCTTTTGTGCAGAAGCCGTCAGCATTTAGTTTGCTGTAGCGCGGGATGTTGCCCGTAAGTAAGGAAGGAAACACGTTTTCTCGTAGGATATTTCAAAGAAAGGTTCTTGAATTGCCTATACAGTAAGATTGGCTAAAGTAAACAATCACGGAATTAAGGTAGTCTGGTGGTAGCGAGAATTCAACATTAGAAATGGAACGGTCAGCTAAATGCCACATTGGTTACTTAGTTCCAAACATATTTAGAAAAAAGAGGTGTCAGATTACTTTTGATAATTTTTTTTAAATATTCCCAAGGCCTTCGATCTCTTTATGGGAGCAATTTTCCGTTGAGTTTACGAAGAACCGTATTCACATCAGGAAGCTAAGTCGGCAGCCATAAGGTAACGAACATTATTTCTACACTTAGACCACTAGTTGCCACGTAGCCCGGCGCTGCAAGTTGGCGGAACTTTTGTATTTCTCTAAAAGAGTAATGACACTTTTTACAACTTCGGGCAATGTGGTCTAGAAACACAATGATGGAAGAAGACCCAGCACAAAGCCGAATGCAGATGCAGTTAGTCACAAAATTTTCCAGAAAGTGTAGAGTGTAGTTTTTTTTTTCCTCGCGATCGCTTCGAGAACGCTATTGGCGGCGAGGAGTTACGGAGTCGCCATCTATCGGAAGCGCCTCGCTGGCGTAGTATGAGGGATCACGTGGCGCGCTCCTCATAGATTTTGCTGCCAGCGCTCACTGAAAACACCACGCGCGAGCTCTCCCGGATATTTCTGTAAGTACTTTCGAAACGAGAGAAGTTTCTTACTGTCTAAAAAATAATCTTGGGCAAACTAAAAGCACACAATCGTTTACAGACGCTATCTCTTTACCGAATACGTACACTGAACGCCACTGCGCGCGGTCGCCGCGATGGAGTCTCCTGAACCGGCTTCTTGCGTGAAAGGTAGTAAACGCTGAGAGCAAACTATGTGAAACATCTTATAGTGTTTGCATAACTAAATGGAGTGTAATAGAACGAAGCCTCAATGCAGCGATCGCGCAGATTCGCAGCGACCGACTGCGCGTCTGCATGCTTGTCCGCGCACTGTTTCGCTTTCACCGCGCGCGCGTTTTCGCACCGTGCCATGAGCTTCAGGCCGCAAAATATGAGCATTTGACAGTATACAAGCAACCATTGTTGCGTGGGCGCCATCAGAGCTGTTCAAAAATAATTTCATTGTAGAGACTTCGATGCCTACGGGGACTGTGATGTGCCGTCGCGACGATTCAATCTTTTTTTCTTGTAAATTCTTTGACCTATCAATATTATTTCTCGAGTTGCGTCGCACTGTATGTTTATCGGTGTTGTCAGCGTGCAATTTCCCGCTGCTCCTTTTTTGTAATCCAGTGCATTAATTCATAACACAAACATGACCATATGCCATGCTTTTTTAAAATGTGCTTCTTACCGCTACCTTTCCACTCCATTGAACTTGCCAGTATCTATAGCATCGGCAAGTTCATAGACCAAATCGTCCTGACATTAGTCGGGCAGCGGGCTCGGACGAGCGTCTCAGTGCGCGTTGGCAGAACATCGCAGACCGGGCGCCGTAGCAGAAATCTTCCTCGCGTCTGTGCTTGCTGCGTACCCGAGTTGTAGCCGATGACTGTTTGCCGGTTTTATGTTTCGCGAGCCAAGCTTCACGCAGTTTCTTGTCCTGCGGCTACGTGTGAATAAGGCTTACACCGGGCTCCGTTACGTGCGTCCGGCACTGCGGCACCGAGCAGTAGCCTACCATGTTGCGCGCCTTCAAAGGCAGCCACTACCTATTGTAGTGCTTTCAAGCGTTGTAAAGGAGACACTCGAAGCGGGAAAATTTCGCCACTAAATGAAGACCGCAGCGTTCGAGGGAATTCAAACTCGTTTTCAGCTCGCTTCGGCGCGTCCGAAGCAGACGACGCGGCCGCTATGTCCACGTGATCCCTCCTAGCACGTCACGCCGACGGTGGCGCCAGCTTTTCCAGTGGTGGAGCTCGAGGCCAATACAGTGAAAGACAAGATAGTTGAAGCATAGGCTATGTTTTAGGCTTGTTCGAATACTTGCTAGACCTGCATTAGCGGCATGTCGGAGTGGACTTAAAATGGCTAAATGTATCTCTCACTTATTGCAAATGTACGCGTAACAGGGCAGGAGGGAGAAAGGGGTGAAAGAAAGGAGCTTAACTTTTTTTGTGGTCTACGGCGCAGTTATGAATAATCTGGCGCCTTTCCATGCTTACAGTTAACCGCATGCATCACGCGCCATGCGGACAATGCACAATCAAGAATTTTAAAGAAATATCAATGTAAGTGTGGTGAACGGGTACAATTGATGAGTCGGTAAAAGCTTCAAAATGATGCACAAGGCCTTGGCATGTTTGCCGTGCGTTCCAGACTATATTAGATATGAGTGACTGTGACTTACGTGGTACTTTGGCGGCTTCATACCGGATGAGTCAGCTAACGCACAGCAATAGAGAAAAAAAAAAGAAATCAATAAAAAGAGAAGCTAACCTGTTAGCGCGGACGAAACCGTATGTTGTTATCAGACTTCTAAAGACGCGGTCAATAATTTTGTGCCCTAATAGTTCGTTAGAGTGGATAGTTATATAAATGCTTGCATTCACTTTCGGGTACGAATTCATTACAAGGTTTGTAGAGCTCTAAATACATTCCTTCTACTTTCTCACGGTTGATCCTGTGGTGGCGCAAATGTAGAGCGCGCAGGTGGCTTTGTAGTGGTTTCTTGGGTTTCATTTTAAGCTCGAAGAAAGGTGTTACCTAAGTTCTAGCGCGCTACAAACATCTGAAAAATGATATTTTTATATTTGTTCTAAGAACCTTGCACTGCTATATTAGGTTAGATTACTAATGTAGAGTTTGTGAGCTCATTCTGAAATAATTATTCCATTAATAAGAACACAGCCGACACTTTCGGCTCGCTCAAGGAGGTTACTAAGAACATATAGGTGGTTTTGCGGTACAGAAAGAAGCCCTTAAGACTTCCTGCATATTCGCTGAGAAACTAAAGAAAACCCAAAACTCAAGGGCATGCACTAATGTTATTCTTTCCTGCTTACTTTGCTATAATATAGGCTGTATCGGGAATAAATAATAACTTTAGGAAACGTAGCAGAGTAAGAGTTGTCTTTCATCGAAGCATCAGTGACTCCCGAGAAAGACACTTTAACAGGCACTTCATAAGAGGTGCCGTATTGAGAAATTTAGGAGGCAACACAAACTGAATTACTTTGTAAGAAACGATGACTTGCCGTATCTAAATGTCAACCTCATACATTAAGGTATAACACGTGTATTTCTCGTTGAACATTTACACCCACATTCTAATATATTCCTCCGCTCAACAGTGCACCTTGCCTCGAAAGATGGATGCATGCATGGATGGATGGATGGATGGATGGATGGATGCTAAGAGCATCCCCTTTGAAAGGGGTTCGGGGGTTGCACCGCCAAGCTGTTGTTTTTATTTTACCTAACGTCATATCTATCTTTTTGAAAAAATGGCTGTGGCTTAGGTAAGGTTAAGCCCAGGATGCGAAGCATACTAGCCTTTATTTTAGTTGTTGAACCACTGTTTAGCCTGGTGAACTGCTGTTGCTTGGCTATATTTGGTTCGGCTAGACGAAGAAACAACTCATGCATTACTTCTTCGCCTTCAAGAGTGGAACGCGACAGCGTTCCCGTCGACCCGCCAAGGGGTGTAAGACAATGGGCTACAGGGCAGCGACTACGCGCCCCGCATTGGACGCGGTGAGCGTCGAGCAAAGCAGCGTTCGGCGCGGCAACGAAATGTGCGCCTGAGCAAGAGACGCACGCCTTAGAAACAGCGCGTTTCTAAGGCAACACCGCATTCACTAGAGGCGCTTTTGTACCGCTTTGAAGCGTTGTACTCGTGGCTCAGTGGTAGCGTCTCCGTCCCACACTCCGGAGACCCTGGTTCGATTCCCACCCAGCCCGTCTTGCAAGAGTTGAGCCAAAGCCACTTCTCCTCTGTCGTGACGTCACGGTGTCACGTGATTTCATGGTCACCGCCGCGCCTGAGGAGCTGGGTTGAGCCCTCGTAATATGCTTCGCATAAAAACAACACGAAGAATTCCCAACATCAAATTTTCTGTGCCACTACTGCAAACACTGTCTTCATGCACCTCCGTAGTTTGTGCTCTCCCTACTTTTCTGCCACCATATTTCCAATCGCTTCTTAGTAACATCTATAGATGACGTCTTTACATTCCCCCTGCTATCTCTGAACCCGAACCCAAGGGCTTCAGGGAGTCCAGCGGAGCCTATCCGAGGGCTGGGTAGATAGCATCACATTCTAGTAAAAGATGTTCCATTGTCTCTCTTGCTTTACCGCAGCAAGCACAAGCTTCTTGCTTGGTGTACCCTGCTTTAAAACTGCGCGTTCTAAAGCATGCTGATCTCGCTTCCAAAACGCGGAGCTTCCGTTTGAGTTAACCTAGATTGTTTCTCTTCCGATTTTGTTTCTCCATAGCAGCTTTCTTTCCGATTGCCGCCCCCCATGTGATTGTCTCAGCGTCTCTGATTTTGCGTTTGACGTTTTTAATGTCATGTGGTTTACCATTCCAGTCGCATACTTTCTGGTAAGCTTTCGAGTTCTTTTCCCACACTGCGAACCAATTTTTTTACTTTACAGATACATTAAGATTCTCACAATTTATTTACTTTCTTTAATATTCCTCAGTCGTTCTTCAAAATAAATTTTACACTAACCTACCCTCAGTTCAATACTTGCCCAGCCTACATCACACTGCACAGATTCATTAGTAGTCTAGCTGTGAGCGCCAATACGAGACGTCCCACTGACATTTAGTTGCCATCGAATCCTTATTGTACCCTTGATCTAAAGCAAACAACTGTATTTCCAATGGAAGTCGTGGCACTATTACACCATTCCACATAGCCCGGAGCACCGTGCACCTATTCAGAATCAGATTGTTTTCCTGTGTTTCCATACACCTATTGCCCTCGTTTATACATATATCAAAGTACTGATATTCTTTTACCCGAGGTATTTCCTGGCCGTGTAATGACACGGTCTGGTTATTGTTCTAATTGCATACTATAATATGTTATTTTTAACGCCAACTTTCAGGCCTAAATTGTCGCCTTTCAGTCCACATACAATAGCCAGACGTTGCACATCACTTCGCTACTTAGCTAGCAACATGATGTCGTCCGCATAAACCAAACCTGGAAGATGCTGTTCCACTACTGTACTCGCCTGTTTGTATGAGGGATCAAACTTAATATTTCTTCCTTCCAGCGCGCTTTCCATCCTTACCACGTAGAGCATAAACTGCAGCGGGGATAGAAGGCACCCCTGTTATGTCCCTTGTTCATATCGACTTGCTCCTCGCTCCTCATCCCTTTCCATTCAACGCAAGCTGTATTTTTTAGTTATATATCTCTCAGAAGCTGTATACAGTCGTTGCCTATGCTTTCCCTTTGCAGAATATCGAACAATATGTTGCAGTTTGCGGTGTCATACCCTCCGATAGTGTTTAAAAAAAGCCACGTATAGCGGTGTCTTTTCTTCTCTGGATACTTCAAAACACGGAGTAAGGACAAAAAGTTATCCAGGCGCCTACCGATTCTGAAGCCATTCTGAAGTTCTTCCAATATGCCAGTATATTCTGCCCATGCTTGCAGTTTTAATTTATTCGCCTGCATGGCTAATCTGTATATTACCAATGTAATGGTCAACGGTCCATATCAGTTTATTCTATTTTTTCCCCTTACCATCAAAAATTACTTTTACTTTGTCGCCAGCTGTGTAGGATTCGCATAACTTGTAAGCGTTTTTTTACAGCTTTCAACAGAGCTTCTCTACATTTTGGTGCAAGTTCATTATTCAGCCTAACGGGAACCTCGTGTAACCATGCGGCCATGCGTGTGGAAATTTTCTCTGCAGCTTTCTTCAAGTTCATGTTTCTCAGCACCACCTCCTTACCGTCTTGTTCACGTTCTTGCTCTTTTGTTCCTCATAAACCACCTCGCCATTGTCTTGAAATGCTTCGGCTGTTACTTTTCCGATGTAATTCATTGCCTAGTCCCCTTTCCAGTTTGTTTCCACCTCCGTCAAGGATATGTTGTATTGTTCCAGGCTTCCTCACTAATAAAGTATTGCGGTTATAAATATAAAAAGAAAATGTTGTCGATTACCCAAGTACTGAGATTCACGTGCGGGAAAACATGGGGCACATCTGTACGGTCCATTCCCCAGTCGTACGGAGCTCTATTCCTAGGATATCTACACTACAGCCTTCCAGTCTGGTCCAGTACGTGCATGTAAAATATTCGCTAACTGCATAGCTTACAGAGCGAAGCAGTGCACACGTCTTTAGGACTCCTTCGTTGTGCGTCAACAGCTGCAACAATCGTGCTCGCCAAAAATCAGCCATCGAAACATACGTTGCTGTGGATTGCCTCACGACGCATATCCGACATCTTTCCCGCGTCTCCGATCATCACTTGGCATTATAGCCATCACAGACACCTCGTGCAACGTTTTTTAAAGTTACCATCACCCATACAGATTGTGTTCCGCTAGGATGCACACCAGCAGCAACACCTTCAATGCCCTTGTGTCTCCAACAGCCTTGGGTGCGCCTAAGTATTCCGGGTGTAAAGAAGAAGGCCAATTACCCAAAAATACCTCTGAAACAGATGACGCTGCTATTAATCAATGAGACATGCCATCTGCCTTTCTGTACCGACGTGGGTGCGCCCAGCTACGTGCTGATGCACGTTCCAAAGGACTAGAATAAAGCATTACCATACCGTAAATACAGGGACTCAATACACATCTATACGATGGTTCGGTCTCTTCTACCAGCTATTCAGGTGCTGTTGTCCCTCCGGCTACGAAAGCCGCCATTAAATTCGAAGTGTAAAACATGACCACATCATTGGCGGTAGAGCTTGCTGCCCTGCGTGCTGCTGTCAAATACCTCCTGCAAGAGATACCTCTGAAATGGGGCATCTTTTGCGACTCTAAGGCCCCAGTTCAGAGTCTGCATTTTGCCCTATATCATAGGACTCATGAGTAGCCGACACATGGAACAAGAAAAGAGCACGATCAAGCTATTGCTAAAGAACATTAAATTATATTCCAGTGGGCATACCGGCATTGCGGGTAATGACCTCGCCGATGAAGCCGCCCAGTATTTCTATTTGGAAGCCCGACCACTTCCAATCCCCTTATCCCGCACCGACACTGTAAGAAAGCTTGATATCGCGGCTGAAGTTATGACACACAGATGCATGGTCTTCTCGTAACGCCCCGAAGTGTCATTTTCGTAGGCTTGATACATTCTTAAAGCTACAAGTGCCATCAAATGTTCTTCGCTCTGAGGCGACAGTATTGTGCCACCTCTGGCTTGGGGTGGCATTTAGGAGGGCCTACTCATTCCGCATTGGAATGGAGGATACGCCCGTGTGCGACTCTCGTGGAACTACAGAAACGACTGCCCAAATTCTATGCCTCCATGTCCAGTACGACGTCCAGCATGAAGCTTTCCGGACGGCGTTGAATTCCAGTGGGACTCTAGACCACTTCCGGAAATGAAGATCTTTGGATCATGGCCGCGCTCGCCGATGGCCATGATCCATGGCCAAGCGTGGTCGAAATCCCTCCAGTCGACAAGTCTTGGCAACCATGTGCAGAGTCGGTACGAACCTTCAAACGTGCGTGAAACTTTGCTCCCTCATCTCCTCTCTCTCTTTTCGTCCCTATATCCCTTCCCTCAGTGCAGGCTAGCAAATCGGACGTGCATCTGGTTAACCTCTCTCCCTTTCCTCTCTTCCATTTCTTTCTCTCCCTGCATGCCCAGCCATCTTTCTTTTTTCCTCGATTTCAGGTATTGACCGATTGACCGTGATGCTTGTCTGAGGTTACCCTGAGGGACCTTCTTCATTACTACTTGGTTACATTACTACTACTGGCCTCCTGAGGGCCCGTGCCCCTCCCCCCCCCCCTCTCTACAAAAAAAGCAAACGCGCAACCAGCAATCGGCCTGTCCACTACTCGTCCAAGCATGAGCTTGAAGTGGATTGCATCTTGTTTAAAACTACCATCCCTTTTTGCTCTCCATATCGCCTAATCAGCAGCCGCAGCCGCTCCTTCTATGTTAGTGTCACGCACTGGAACCCCTGGCACTGGGCATAACACAAGATGCACCGGGAGGGACATATCGCGCAAGTCGTCCATACACTTCGCCAAACGCTCGGCTAGACCTATCTTTTTCCTCTTTAGCAGGTCATTTGGGCCACCCGCTACTACTGCAAGGTTTCGCGCCTGTGCATTCAACTTCAGCTCCCCACTAGCTCACTACATGACAAATCCCAATGTCTGCTCTGGAAACGTCCCTGACGCAGCTCCTTTGTCGTCTTTCACCATCTTCACAATCGCATCTAAGCACCAAGTCAGACTTGAATCACCAGCGATGATCACCTTTTCACTCTCTCCTACTAACGAGGCCTCTTCCTGCTTTCCTTTGTCAACATTTTCCGCGTGATTTGGATTCGACACGGGGCATGCATTGACCCCTTCATTCCCGCTTTCTCTTTGTGGTACTTTCAAGGTAAGTAAACCTGCTTCCAGCTGGCCAAACCGCACGTTCCACGCATTCCCCGCGCTCTGTCGGCACTTCCAATAATGTCACACTGGCAGACGACGTTCCAACTTCAATGCCATTTTCGTTCGAGGTGGCCGTTCTGTTCAGTTTTTCCTCGGCTGGTTGAAGTCTTTCTTCTACCGCATTCCATGCATTACGCTCCATATTGAGCTCAATTTTGAGCTCTCCAACCCGTTTCCAGTTCCTGCTGAACATCCTCCATTTTCTTTAGTCTAGCATCAGCATCACTATATCTGCCGGTCGACTCGATTTCCTCTACACCCTTATCCTTCGCCTCGTCTATATCGAGGGATCCCGCACCCACTGCATGCTTTACCGTCTTCTTTGCTATATGTTGCACTTAGCCTTCTCTAATGCTAACGCCAAACCTTTCAAAGCAAGTACTTACAATCAAATCCGATACGCACACAACCTAAATCATTAGAATGCCCAAAATTATTTATCTACAATGTTTTAAACGCAATAAATGTCGTACTGACATACGTCATGACGCACAACCGATGTGTTCAAACACGCGGCCAATCTGTGACTGTCCTACAAAATCAATATTTCCGATACAAGTACACAAACATTAAAAACATTAACAGCTAATGGCTGTGCCAATTCGAACCTGCTACTTAAAGACTAAAAAGACCTAACGTCCCACACGGTCACAAGTGGCACGAAGGGACGCTCCGATCGAGTGTACTATAAAATCTAATGTACACGATACACAGGCGCACATAAGAGAAAGTAAATTGACTGCCTTCCCACTTCCGACTTACTATTTCGAGGCTAACAAAACCAGCAAATCTAAAAACACAAGCAAGTTCAAAGTATGCACATAAACGTGTTTCTGTTTCCGCCACAATGCCCTGGAAAAACACGTCCATCCACCACCAGCTGCTCGACCAATTCGAGAGTGTTGATGCCTGCACCTCCTGTCGACATAAATGGTCACAGGGCGCCATTGGATACTTTGTGTTTCTTGAAAAGCGTAGCACTTTCTTCGGACGAAGGCCGGCGGTGTGCTCAAATCGCCGGGCAGAAGGTAAAGCTTCAAGTGGAGGATCTTTTAAGGATACCGGGGTTAGTTTCATTTAACATTTTTATGCGAAAATGCCAGGCATGCATGAATATGGCCACTACGGCTTCGCGAAAGCAGTTTGGGCCTCTGCCGACCTTTGCCTCCATCGGACATCTGCCTCCACGCCAAACAGCCCGATAGGATAATAATTAGGCCACAGTCCTTCGTGACAAATGGAGTAGCTCTTTGAATTGATTCGGAACGTGCGTCGCAGTTGCCATTAGGCAAAATGTGGAGGAATATAAGGGGGCGAGCCTTTTACCGCAGTTCAGGCGTTCTTCTCTTTTGCATGCAGCCTTCGTCACCATTCGTCCCTCGACATCATGACATAGGTACGTTGACGTCTCACCATGCACGTTCGTATTACCAGCTCTTTGCATCTCGTCATAGATGGTCTAAGGGTAGATAAACATTGCAGTGATCACACGTTGGAAACAATTACAACATAGACAACTGTACTGATCGCATTTAGTTGTAGACAAATGGATTAAACGCATCGTGAGAGCTTCGCTTAACACACATTTCAACATATGCGTTATATTTTGGTAAATGTAGCATAGATTTACTCATGGGTGGCTTCCTAGAGAATTGAAGTGAGAGCTACGGAGGTAAATGCGGGCAAGTAGGAGCGATATAAACATTATCATATGCGTAAGTTTAGGTTTTGGGAATAGAAAACAGTAGCAGTTTATTTGCAAAAAGGAAACAGACAAAATACACTACTGAAGGTTAAATGTTACTTGTTTACATTTCTTCATCCGCAATTGGACAAATGCGATACGATCGCACATGGAAGCTACCCTCATTATTTGCTCCTAGAAACCAAGAGCATTGCCAAAGTACTTTGCGCATTGAAGCTTCTGTAGACGCTATGCCTACAGCGTTCTCCTACATTCCCTCAGAAAGTTGACCACGTGTATATAATGAACAATACAGTTTCTTACAGCTGCCTTTGTCACGTAAACGATCCGCGTCATCCTAAATAAATAAACAAAGAAAGACAAATCCGAGGAAAGTACGTCGGCGTTTCTAATTATCAAATGCGCACGTGAAATGAACGAAACCTGGGCAAATATATATATTACAATGAACGCTTACGTGATCGCGGACAGCACACCCTGTAGTGTCATCAAAAGCACAATTTCAGCAAGCAACGGCAATGCGCGACCGACAGCGCTTACGCGAGGGCCCAGCTACCGAAGCGCGAGCCATCTTTAGAAATCACAATGTGCCCACCGCTGCAGCCACGTTGAAAATCGCTGCGCTACATGGCGGACATAAACTACTAAGAAAATGAGGGTTAAGCTCTGCTTTGCCGCGCATTGATTCATTGTCTCTGCCGTGTTCGCTCTGTTTCCAATGTTTGCTGCCATTGTGCACACTTGGTCAATTCTACTAAGACCGTTATATTTTTTTTGCCTGCTGTGGTAGCGCAGTTGCTATGAAGCTGAGTTGCTAAACTCGCAAGGTCGCGGGTATGATTCCCGCCGTGGCGGACGCTTTTAAATGGCAGCGAAATGAAAAGAAAGCGCTTGTTTGCTTGTATGCATAGGTGCACGTTCCCGAACCTGCGGTACTAAAATTTATTCGCAAGTTCCTTACTACGGCGTGCCTGATAATCAGATCGCGCTTTTGGCACGAAAAGCCTCAGAATATAGTTTTTTACCGCCCCTTCTTGAAAGCTGAGTTTTATATTAGGAGCACACTAACACACTGAAGCTTTCTATGGCAGTGCATTCCACCATGCTAGTAGAAAAATTAGTATGGGAAATCATGGCCAGATGGGAGGCGGTTCTCCGCAGCCCTCTTCTGGCTGACCAACTCTGGGCTGTCCAGCAGGCCCACGATGCGGCCGAGAGGCTCGGCCTTCCGGTTCCCACGTGGGAGCGGCCCGCTTCGTGAAGACTCACGATCTGCAGGACTTTAATTAATAAAGTTTTACCATACCATACCATACCATCATGGCCGCTGAAATGTAGTGAGTCATTTCACTCGAGAATTTTCCTCTTGTTTTCAATCCCCGCTCATAACTGGCCGATTGTGTCGATAACACAAGCGGGGGGCAGGTCAGACTAGGGACGAAGCTTGAAAGGGAAAATACTTGGTACTTGACCAGCTTCTATCGCGCTGCAACTTGGATCGCAATGACGTCAAGCTTGCTCGAGATCGGAGCCAAAGAAGGCGTGTCTGAGGCCAAATGCAGAGCCGATTGGGGGAGCAAAATCGGAAGCGGAAGCACGGCAGAACTTTTAGTTGCACGCGAATTGTGTGATCAAACTAGGCGCACAGACGTCGTGCCAATACCACAGGTTGCCGCAGTCGCGTACCTTGACCTGATCTCGCTCGCGCTCACAAGTCGAAGTTGAGGTCCTTCGGAGTGGTCCGATCCAGAAGGTGGTGCTCTCAAAGAGCCAGTAGAATGTGTTCAGAGCGCCCAACCTCAGCCAGTCGAGTATGAAACACGCTGCCAGAGCGCTTTAGAGCGTTCGGAAGCTGACCAGACGAATGTACGATTAGAATTTTTATGCTATACGTACCATGTCCTTCTGGCACATAGTTGAGGCACTTAGCTCTTTTCATTTCCTTGTTGCCCCTAAGAGCTACCTCGGTGTGTCCAATATAGTATATAAGTAAAGTATAATCCTAACAATACAAAGAAATTGAGTATAGAATTTGGCAAATGAAGAAAGACTCAGTACGGCAGCATCGAAGCTCATTATTAAAGCATACATCTCACATCATCACATGCATAGCACAAAAGACGGGTATGGACTCGGGCAAGTTGCAACACACTCATGACCCATAGGATTTACAGAGGATCGCGGCTGCACAGGTTAGAAAAAGAAACAAGAACGCAACTGTACAGTAGAACATAACAATCGTAATTGGCGACACAACATAGGATTACAATGATAATATAATAGGTCCTACAAACAACCATGAAAGTATAATCAACCAATCATGCACACTTTGAATGACCCGGCACCTTCGATTGTGACAAAAGAGCGGGGAAGGTGATTCCACTTCGATCAAATTTAGGTTTACATGTGTCTGCCGACTAACTAGTATTACAAGCAGGGATGTAAAAGAAGAGAAGGGGGGGGGGGGGCGAACTTAGGTTGTCGATCTATAAGCAATGCGTATGTTGGCTGTCGTGGTGAAAATGGCTTCTTTTACAAAGATGAACTCGAGGCCTATGAAGGGGTGGGCAAAGCAAAACACGTTTAATATGGCGTAGTCTCAATTGCCTTCCTCTACGTTGAGAAATAAGCTAGCCTTTAAGGGATGCGTTACGCAGGACAATTTTTTTGCAACAGGCCGAGACGCGTGATTTTGCATCATAAAGGTAAGCTTCTACGTAAAAACGAATTCTTAAAGGTAAGACCAAATACGAGCCAGTAAGCTGACGAGCTTACAATGACTGGATAAAAAGATTGGTTGAATTTGCAACTCAAGCAAATGTATGATACAATGAGCTGGAGTCACACTATGCGGCTGCTGTTCGGAAACACACTTTCTCGGTCCGTGTTTGTGCAACGTAACTTTAAAAAAGTATTGCCACTGCATCAGTTTCACAGCTAGTCAGGAACCGGCAGGCTCCCAACGCCTCTGCGTAGTCATTTCATTATCGTAGCTCACTATTAGATATCGCGACAATAAGACCTACAATATAAATATCACATTGGCTTGCTTGTTTTGGGGAGGGGGTAAAAAATTGTAATTATACTTTAAACACCCGTTGTAAAAGCTGTGTGAGATGAACGCTTTGGTGAATCAGGCTGGCGTTCTGCTGTTAACGAAGAACACGCGGATTTAGTTCACGACCATGTCAGCTGTATTCGAACGGGCAGAATACTAAAACGCAAAGTGCAAAACTTCCGGAACCACAGTAAATAGCCCAAATGGCACAATTCAACCTGAGACCGACATTTCGTTGGCCCGCATTGCATGCGCGTCACGATCTGAGGCACCAGTACAGTAAACCTTTATTAAGACCTGCATTTTGTTTTCGTAATATTTCAGATACCAAAGACGCCACGAATTATTATATTTCGCAGCAAAAAGTCCTTGACCTATATGAGAACGCGTTTCCATTGTTTAAACAATGCTGTGCTGAAACATGCAAAACGGTTTTCGCCTTACACGAGCACGCAAAAAATGTACTTCCGTAATTTTTCTGTTGCTGCGCTCATAACAGATTCTAGTCGGATATTCGACGAAGAACCCAGGTGTTGCTAAGCAGTAAGGCAACACTCTTGGGCCACATGTCACAACGGCTTAAAGTTAACCTGCAAGGCAAATGCATTGTTCACGCGAAGAATTGGCGCTCGGCAAAGCGTTGTGAAAGTCACGGCACAGCTGCCGATGTGTTCAAGTGCTGTCTGCGAACATATTTTTCAGTTGTGTCATGCGGGATGAGAGAGCTTTCGTGAAAAGGCACTTAGTTTGGCACCTCCATGGCTATTCCGTCACACACAAAAAAAGCAATAAGTTAGATGTATGCCTGCCAATCCCCGTGATTGACAACGTATAACATATTTTACTGGAAACTACACAACGCTTCGTACACTACGTGCAACGTTTTGGAAGCTACGCAAGAAGTACGATGGCCAATATTTATCCCTCCTCGCGTTCTGTCTGTGTTCCGTAGAGCTCCAGCGGTGTTTCTTCGCGCAAGCATGCGTGCGAACGAGACACGATGAACTACAAAAAGAAAGAAAGAAAGAAAGAAAGAAAGAAAGAAAGAAAGAAAGAAAGAAAGAAAGAAAGAAAGAAAGAAAGAAAGAAAGAAAGAAAGAAAGAAAGAAAGAAAGTAAAGTCAAAACGAAATTGACCTAAAACAAGTGTTAGCAGCCGTGTGGGTACATGGCTTGCTTGTTTCTCTGTACATTCTCTGTAGATTCCCTGTAACAGTCTGTAAAATGACTTATGAGTTTGAAAAGTGTTTTTATAGACTGAAATGCCGCCCCGTTAAGTGGCTTATTTCAGTCGCCATCTGTTGCTGCTTTTTCTTCCTGTGTTTATTTCGGGTGGAATAAATGCAAGTAAATTTGATTCAATATCACGACAACAAAATTGGTCATGTCCAAAACAAAATCCACCGCCGAAGCACTCCATGCAGATCTTAACCAGCCAAGCTGAAACGTGCGGCAATGGGCTAATCCCGACGGTTCCTTAAACGACGGCTTGGTAGGCTGCCGGATCCTCGGTACGCAGTTGCTGCTTGCGCTCGGCTGCACGAGCTTTTTCTCGCGCCTGGGCTGCAGCACCGGCACTGCGCAGACAAGCTGGTTCCCGGTTCTGTTTGCGGCGTTGCTGATGAAAAGCTCCCTACTCCTCAGAAGTACGTATGACGCGTGGCCCACCCATTTCGTAGCCAGAGAGAAACTGCTGCGCGCGCGCTCGCCAGTGACGCAGAGCACAGACGTCACTGCTGGCGTAGCCGATTACGCGCCTTTCTTTTTTTCTCGCGTTTGCGCACAGGTTTCCGCCAAAGGAGTTTTTCGGCTTTCAGGTGACAGGCAGACGGACGGAAGAATCGGCTAGCTGTATACAGCCTCGCTGTAGAACTGAAGCATAGCCTTTCTCGCGCAGCAACAGGCCACAAAAAGACAGGCTACAATGACAATATGAGAATGGCGGCACGTACTGAAAAACACAATTCAGCCCATCGTAAAATATACATAATACAATAAGCAGCGGCAGGATACAGATTCTGACACTTTGACGTTGACTCCGCCTTAATGCTTCTCTACTTCAATCAGTGCTGATCACTCAAAATTTCTGTTTTGATGGGAGCTTTTCTCAAGTAAGAGTCTCAATGGGTCTCAATAAAGCAAATGTAGCCATTACAAGGATACCTTACTGACTGTAAAGCAACTGTTGGTGACACTGACTTTCTGTGCCAACTGATCAGCGATGCATACCTTTCCTGTATTGCGGCTTGAAAATTTAATGAGAAGCGAAATAAAGAAAAATATGTCTCTATCAATTAGTATCTCTTGAAACATTTGACCTATTGAAATAAAACGAATATAGCATCCATCAATTGTTGCGTGGAGTAAATATTCCCGCAATTATGACCGATGCCAAGAATGTGAACTTCCGTAACAAAATATTTCTCTTAACGGATTCATGTCCCGTGTTATTCACAGTCAACTGATATATTTTTTAAACTCCATGCAAGCAATAACAAAATTTTACCCTTGCAGAGCTAACCTTCCAACTTTTGTTGCCTCATTACTTTTCCTTAACCACTCCCTTAAGCTAAAATAGAAAAAAAGCAAATATTCTACACAATCAAATTGCACCAATTCTGCATTTTTTCTTGGAACTCGCAGCCTGTGTAGCCCACATGCACACTTCATCATCACGGTAAGAAAAAAAAGAGTCAAAGACGCTTGGTATTGAAAGGTAGAGGAAGCGTATAGAACCTTTCTTATATAAATGCTCATTGTTAGCTTCGACGCTAAAAAGAAACAAGTATTTCAATGGTTTAAAATATGCATTGTAAGTTCTTGTTGCTCCTTCCAAACATCTGGTACCTTCGAAATTAAAGCTACAATAATATCTGATTGAATGAAAACTTAGGCACAAGCACGTATGGTTTCAAACATCGAATTAAAGTTTCGAATAATGAATTAGTAAATGCTTCAGGAGAAAGAAATGTCGATATAAAAGATAATAACCGGCCTTTTAAATGAAAAAAACGTTTCTCTATGACACCACTCGTTCCCTCATAAAATTTTTCTTCACGAAGCGTTAATTTAAACAAGACAACTAGGTCGCAGAAAGATGAAGACTAAGATTACCGGCAATGTGGTCTAATAAAAAAATGGCTATATTAGTCACGGAAGCGTAGTTTATTATTCTTATTGCTATTCGTAACGCATACCAAATTGTTTTCTGCAACGCAATGTTTTTTTTTTTCACGTGCGTATTGCAAATTTTGTCATTTCATGTTGGTATCGTTAGCAGGTCCCCCTGAAAGTATTATTGTTATGGTGAAGCTAAGCCCTCGTGAAGAAGACCGAATATAGACACCTTGATCAACATAAGATAGCAAAATGACGACGCAAGTTGCTTCAATACAAGGAAATATATCTGAAATGTGCACCCTTAATATTACCTTGAGCCCCATAACTGCGTTTTAGAATGAAATCACTCTTTGATGCATGTTGATTACACTAGAGTCATATCTTTTTTTTATCTTGATTTATTCCCAAAGACAAAACCGGGCGCATGGTTATAACCAAAGCACCATCACAAGGGAGAAGACCAGGAAAAATGAAAATTTTTCTTTTACCTATATATTTCACCGAATCGAAGTAGAAATGCAATACCCAAAGGCTAGCACAAAACGTACTGTCAGAAAGGTGGACGACTCCACTGTTAGGCAAATCATGTCGCGCATTCTTTGAACCCTCGTTGAAATATTTATTTTCATTGCAGTGTCCTTGCCGCTCAACAGACATTGGAGCCAGCTCTAAAGTATGAATCTTTCAATTCTAATCAGCGCGGTATTATGGATTACATTACCGACTTCCTGGGGAATGGACGAGCGTCAAGGTAGTTTTTTTTTTGCATGATTTGCTGTTCTATATGCAGTTGAATGCGTGCTAGAAACGCTGCAGGTTTACGATGATGTTTGTGATTGCGCGGTTGAAGTGTAGACCATAGCGCAGTCTCCTACAATTATGTCGCACACTATGGCCAGTCACGAAATCCAACGCCCCTAACACACACACACACACACACACACACACACACACACACACACACACACACACACACACACACACACACACACACACACGCACACACGCACACACACACACACACACACAATATACTGGATGCAGCCATAAAATATTAATGAACTTTAGAACCCCGTCAACGCATAGCGCATGCAGCCGTGCTATTGCATCAGGCGCATGAAGTCATTGATTTTCCAGAACGACATGGTTTCGGCGACCATGATGCAATGAGTTTATCTGCAAGCTGCACATAACCCTTTCGTTACGTAACCGCACATAAATCGCAGGTCAAAGTTTGTTAAGTAAAGTCGTCTTACGTGCAGTGAGGAGGGTGTTGAGCTGATCATCAGCACATTGGAGCATCACATGCCCCTGGTTTATTTTTACACCGATATATGGTGGTTACTACTGTACTAGTGTACTCATGTGCAGAGTACTTTTGATGTTTCTGATTTGAAGTTCCTTCCAGATTGTGTAAAATGAATATAGGTGTCTTATTTTGCAGGGATACATAAGAACATAATGCAGAAACCAGGAAGTTAAACCCAAGGAAATCAGCAATGCTGTGTCAGATGCGCATGGGCACACCCTAGATAACCAAATAGGATATGGATGTAGTTTCTCTCGATTCGCAGAAATATGTCATTGAAAATCTCTCTGGCGAGTGCAAGAGGCAGTGTGAAGACAAATCTGTTCAGAATGAAGTGTGCCTGGTATGTGCGTTTCTGAGTACGTGGAGTTCTCAGCTATGCACTCAGGCGAGTATAAATTTTCATTATATTGATACCCAGCACCTTAGCGGCACCTTTTGTAGATAACGCTAGCATTTGCTTTGCATGGAGTGAGGTTAATCACTAAAGGAATGCTTGATGTTCTTCACAATAGCCACACGGCGTTTGATGATCGAGAGAGAGACAGCGAGATGCAAATGAGAGAAACGCAGAGAGGTTAACCAGAATTAAAACCTCCGGTTTGCTACCCTGCACTAGGGTGAAGGAAAGGGGAAGACGGAAAGAAGAGCGTGACAAAAATAAAAGCATAAAAAAATGAAGAGGGGCGGAATGGGATCATTATAGTCTTTCGAATAGGCGAATGCCATGTAAAAAGGTCAACAAAGCCTTGACCGATTTTCGGCGCGACGACAGTTCATGTCGGCATTCCAAGACTGACTGTTCTGAAAGGGGCCTGTTGTCGAGGTGTGCAAGCGCGGTGGCTAGTGACAACCGGTGCGCGCTGTATCGACAACAGTGGCAAAGTAAATTTTCTACGGTGTCCTCGCCACCGCAGTGACTGCTAGCCGTGATCTCGTCCATACCGACTCGAAAGGCAAAAGATCTTGTGTAAGTGACACCAAGCCACAGCCGGCACTGTACCGCTGTCTCGTGTCGAGAGAGTCCCGATGGGGGTCGAAGTCGAAGGGACGGGTCCTGTCGGTGTAGACGTGTGTGCTTCAAAGTTTGTGTGTTCCATAAAGTTCTGATGGCTTTATTTGCGAGCATACTAATTTGAACTACTACATTGCCAATCATTACAGCGGAGCATACAGAAAACGCCGAGTAGATAGATTATGAACAACTTGTTAGGCCGCATGCTTCTGTTAACATGAATGACATGAGGATAGCTTCTGAAAACATTAAAACGCACAATATCACTGTCGATTACGACAACATTGTACACATTGAATGACGGGCGCAGAAGAAATGTCTTTCAAGCAACACAATCGTACTCCATTGTTAAACTTCCATACTCTTTATGCGGATCATTCCTTAGGGTATAGTCACAATGAAAAGCTAGTATGCAACAAGTCAGCCGAAACGGTATCAGTCTTCTGTTTACCACAAAGAAACAAACGACTTCGGCTAGCGCCATCAACTGTAGCAGCAGGGTGTGAGCTTGGTCATTTCACTTAGTAAGAAAACTTGCGCAATGCTGAAGTTTTACTAACGACGCCTAACAAGTGCGTGCTAGTCACGCCTGTAGAAATAAATAGCGTCGGTGTCTCAGACGAGTGAAGTGCAACGATTGCAGTAGGACTACTTGCAAAACATTGAAAAAAACAGACACTTCCTACGAATGGTAAGTTGAATTTAGTTGCGTATTATCTTGAGAAATGACGTTATTTTCAGGTGCACGAGGAAGATATTAGCCGTGGATTGGGCTGTTATTTTGACATGATTGAGTTGTTTTGTTTTACGTTCTTTTTTCTAGGCCTGGTGCAGAACCCGTATATTTTGGCTGGGGGAAAGGGTAAGTTAAACCGAAAGTGGTCTCAAATAGCTTCTGCCTAGCTTTCGATTGACTAGCCTGACTTGTGATTGTTTAGGATTTAATCTTCTGACATATAACAATTGAGATATGGACACAACTGAAACTCTGATTTATAAATTGAAGTAATGTAGTTCAGGGAATCATGCTTATTGATGTAGACGGTCACACGAATTTGCAGATACTATAGCACAATAAAGATAAAGCAGCATTTTGATTCTGCAAACCTTGTAAAAGAGCCCCATTTCTTTTCAGGACGCTATAAGGTCTGTCGTACCCAAGTTTGCCGGGAACGCGGTAAGACATGCATTCCTTTTACTGTGCACGAATTCCACGGTTACAACCTTCTAAATGTGGTAATATATCCTTCAAAGGGGATTTATTTCTTTGTAGGTTACATACCGACCGTCTAAAAAACTTCTGTCTGGTTCTTTTTATGAGAATGAATATCGTAATTTATTGTTACTTTCCTGAGGCTTTGTGTGCTCCTATGTACGTAAATTTATGATTTTATTCTTTGGCCCTTACATCGAAGGAGTAACATGTGTAACATATGTGACAGGTGTAACAAATAAAACGAAAATAAACAAAGAAACAAGATGAACAAATAGTCCAACCAACTTGCGTATTCTCGAATGGTAAACTAACAGCCGATTTGCTGTTTTCCTGAAAGAACTAGAAAGCTAGGTGTTTGAAAGAACCTGCGTGATAACCTGGTCAGGTTTTTTAAAGAAAGGTGTTCAATGAAGTGTGGTCCTTGGACACCCGCACGTATCACACATCCGGCGCTATGTGAAATGTTAGTGCCAACCAGTGGATTCAGATACGTAAGAAACATAGCTAAATGTCTGACTCAAGTGTAATGGCATAAATTGAATCCTCATAAAGTTGCAGACAAAATAAAATTTGTCTGATGCGCTATAAGCTTGTGGAAGTGGCATAATAAAGAAGAAATCTATATTTATGACGCGTGTAATGTGACACTTGTGCTTCCGACGCAAAAAAGAAACCACAGGGATCTTCGTAAGCGAATGAAGATGTCTTTGTGTGCGCTAGAGAGCCTACGACTGTGCTGCGCTTTGCATTATCATATACCTCTCAGATGCCAAATAATTCTGTCCATCGAAGTTATACTTTCACCATATCTTTTGCATATTCAGAGTCCTGGAAATCGTAGAGCTGCAATATTAAAACTAGGGAATGTTCAATTTCGTACCGAGTTTTGTCAAGCATGAAAACTGTGAATGACGCTCGAGAGCTCGCTTCAGAAACGACAGATATGAGCGCAGGAAATATTTCATGCCACCACAGGGAGAAAGAACCTCCAGAAATTAAGAACTATAGCCGATATTAAATCTTGCAATAAACAATGAAAGAACTGAGGCCACTACATGACGCATTACCGATAGAGACAGCAAACATCCATCCGGCAAGTATTCAACTATGATTACCAAGACACATCACTTCACTTCGTTATGATACTTTAACGACCCCTTTGGAAGGATACTACATCACATATAACATTCTAACTCACAGCACAGGTCCAAGCAGAAGTGTCTGAAGATGTGTACGGAACACGAATAACGTTCTTTAGAATGTTACCGAGGAAGGAGATGCCACTTAGACGGCACTTCACGAAAACATCCAGCTTTTCAGTCAATAAATAAAATTCGGAGGTTTTTGCGTGCACACAATCAAGATCCTTTTGGAGGCATGCCGCAGTGGGGGTGAACGTCGGTTTCACTTGACCACCTGGAATCTTAACCTGATCCCAATGCATGGTACATGAGTGTTTTCGCATCCCCCTCCCTTTATATAAATTTATTTATTTATTTATTTATTTAGGAATACTGTAGCCCTCACTTGAGGGCCATTACAGGAGAGGAAAGAAATAACAATTTAAATTTCAACATTGACAATAAAACGTTATACATCATTGTCAAACACAAATTACAGGCAGGATGAACAAATACACACAGAATAAGAGTGTGCATGATCAAGTCTCAATTATCCCGTTGCCTGTAATACAATTCTAATAGACTACAAAATTCATTAACATTTTGTGCTGTTACAGTGCAGTCCGGAAGGCCGTTCCATATACTAATAGACGAAGGAAAGAACGAGTATTCAAAACCATCAAGGCATGTATTATAAGGCTGTACACTACCACTGTGGTTTAAACGTGCACTGTGTTTTAAAGGGGGGCGAACATATGTTCCTTTGTTTATTCTTATTTGATTTCTGGTTATCTGGAAAAATAATTTCATTCGTTGTTTTTCCCGTCGTGTTTCTAGCAGCTCCAAGTCACAACATTTCAACATGTGTGTTACAGAATCGGCTCTCCGATAACGCGAACAAACAAAACGCACCGCGGTTCTCTGAATTTTTTTCGAGTTTATATCGCAAGTAGAGTTGGTGAAGGCTCCAAACTGGGGAGGCGTACTTCAAAACCGGGCGAACAAATGTTTTGTACGCAATGAGCGTCAAATGTGTTGGGGCATGCTGCAACTTTTTGCTCAAGAAGAACAGTTTCCTGTAAGCCCTAGAGCAGACCTCCTCCACTTGGAGGCGCCAGCATAAGTCATGATTAATGATCACCCCTAAGTACCTAAAGCTACGTACATTCAACAAAGAGTTATCACCAATTTTATAGTCAAAGGAAGGCACAGTTTTCTTTCTTGTTATATGAGCAAACGTCGATTTCGAATAATTTATTTCCATTCCCCATTTTATGCAGCACTCATGTAAACCTTGGAGGCACCGATTAATTTTCCTTTGGTCGGTTTAATCTGCCACAGTCGTATAAAGCAAACAATCGTCGGCAAAAAGTTTCATTTTAACAGGTGATTCCGGAACACTGGAAATATCATTGATGTAAATCAAGAACAATAGCGGCCCCAATACCGACCCTTGTGGAACCCCAGACAATACGTCTAGTGGATTAGAAATGATGTTTTCAATCCGGACGGATTGTACGCGACCACTCAAATAGGCTGCAATCCAGTTCACAATGTCTGGAGATTTCAATACCTGCGTTCTGGATTTTACAAAGCAATTTACCATGCGGTACCTTATCAAAGGCTTTTGCGAAATCTATGCAGATGACGTCAATTTGTTCGCAGGCATACAAAACTAGATAAAAATCATGAACCGCCTCAATGAGTTGCGATATAGTGGATAATCCGCTTCGAAATCCATGTTGTGAGGAAAAGAAAAAGTTATTGGCTTCATGGAGAGAGAGAGAGAAAGCAAGGACAGGAAAGGTAGGGAGGTCAACCAGAAGAGTATCCGGTTTGCTACCCTACACTGGGGGTGGGGGAAAGGGGAATAGAAAGAAGAAGAAAGGGAGAGAGTAAGCACAGAGTACGTGTGGGAGGGACACTATGCACAGGGACACTATAAACGGTCTCTTAAACCGGTGTACCTCAAGTATTGCAGTAATGCACGATTTGCTTTTCGTGCCAGTGATGGGTGTGGCCATGGTCCGAGTATCTTTGACTCGGTGAAAGGTCGTAAGTCTAGTCGGTGTAAAGTTTCCTGCAGAGAGAGGCGTTGTACATCGTAGTGGGGGCAAGTACACAATAGGTGCTCGATGGTCTCTTCGCACCCACAGTAATCGCACATCGGGCTCTCGGCCATTCCCAAACGAAAGGAATATGAGTTAGTGAATGCTACTCCCAGCCACAAGCGGCACAGCAAGGTTGCTTCACCGCGGGAAAGGCTAGATGGCACTTGTAGCTGTAGCATGGGGTCCAGTTTATATAATCGGCAGTTGAAGGCACCTGAACTCCAGAGTTCTTGCGACTTTTTGCGTGCATGTAGGCGAAGTTCCCTGGCAGCGTCAGACCTCGCCAAAGGTATGGAACGCGTCTGGGTATCTTCGTGGGCAGACCGGGCAGCCTTGTCTGCTAGGTTGTTGCCGACAATGCCACAGTGAGCAGGAATCCATTGAAATGTAATGGTGTGCCCTCTTTCCAGAGCATGGTGGTGTACTTCCCTGATGTCAGATATCATCTGCTCGTATACTCTGTGACGTAATGCAGACTTGATGCTGTGAAGGGCTGCCTTGGAGTCACAAAATACGACCCATTTCTCTGTGGGCTCTTCGGTGACGTACATCATAGCGGCATGGAGAGCTGCAAGCTCTGCTGATGTCGATGTAGTCATGTGCGACAATTTGAATTGAACTGTAACCTTCTTGGCTGGAACGACGAATGCGGCAGTTGAGCTGGCACGTGAGGTCGAACCATCGGTATATATATGTATGCGGTCATGATACGTCTGGTGTAGTAATAGGAGCGTAAGTTGCTTCAGAGCCGGCGATGGATGATTGGACTTTTTTGTAATTCCAGGAATATCAAAATTCACTTGAGGCTGTCGTAGGCACCACAGGGGAGATGAAGGCTTTGCCGCCGGTGTAAAAGATGACGGTATGCACTCTTGATGAGCGCTAATCACTCGTGAAAAGGTCGCTTGAGGTCTTTCGGCTGGTAGGGAGGTCAAATGATGGTCCGGGATTCTTGACAGATGGCGAATGTGCGCTCTGAGAGAGTCGACAACTACGTGTGTCTGGATCATATGGTCCCCAGCGATGGCAATTGTTGCTGCTGTTGACGTGCACCGAGGCAGCCCTAAACACGTGCGTAGGGCTTGACCTTGTATGCTCTCCAAGGCGCGAAAGTTCGTCTTGCATGCATTTGACAACACTGGTAGACTGTAACGTAGGAGTCCGAGAAACAGTACCCTGTAGAGCTGCATCATAGAACGGACTGGTGTACCCCAGTTTTTGCCGCAGAGAAACTTAAAGACCTGAGCAATGGCAACCAATTTCTTCTTTAGATAGACGCAGTGAGGGCTCCACGAGAGGTTGCGGTCAATGATTACACCCAGAAAGCGATGTGTCTTAGAATAGGATACCGCTTGACCATTAATTGAAACAGGATATGATGACATTTGTTTGCGCGTAAAGCCAACCAATGCGCACTTTTCAGTAGACAGGCTGAGGCCTTGTTCTCGTAGATAAGATGCCGTCATGGTTGCCGCCCGCTGGAGCCTGGCTCGTACCTGAGGTCGTGTCACCGCAGAAGCCCAGATGCAAATGTCGTCGGCGTATATTGAGACGTGAACTGACCGTGGTAGGTACTCCGCTAGTCCTACCAAGACGAGGTTGAACAGAATGGGGCTCAACACTCCACCCTGCGGCACACCATGCCTGATGTAATGTTCCGAAGTTGGGCCGTCTTCAGTTTGTAAGAAAAAACACCTCTCAGTTAAATAGTCCCGAATCCATTGATACATCCGGCCACCAACTCCAACAGCCTCAAGCGAGTTCAGGATGGCCTCATGGGCGACGTTGTCGTATGCTCCTTTAATATCTAGAAAAAGTGCCACTGATAGGCGCTTGAGGCTTTTTTGATTTTGGACCCAGGTTACGAGGTCAATGACGTTGTCGATGGACGAGCGACCTCGACGAAAGCCCGTCATGGCGTCCGGATAGATGCTGAATCGCTCTAGGTACCATTCCAAGCGAGCAAGAATCATTCTTTCCATCAGTTTACCGACGCAGCTCGAAAGCGCTATCGGACGGTATGATGAGAGCTCAAGCGGAGACTTTCCAGGTTTCAGTATGGGGATCAAGCGGCTCGATTTCCATTGTCTAGGAACGGCGCCATTCTGCCAAGACTCATTGTAGTAGCTGAGCAGCTCATCACGTGCGTCATGTCCAAGGTGGCATAGGGCAGCATACGTGATGCCATCAGGTCCTGGTGACGACGAACGTCTGCAGGTCGCCAACGCAGCATCGAGCTCTTCGAGTGAAAAGAGCACGTTCATTTCTGGTACACGTGCTTCAGGGATGTCATTCAATGCTGCGTCAGTAATGGTGGCCGTGGACCCAGCAATCCGTGCACAGAACTCTTCAGCCACTTGAAGTTCCGAGCGGAGTTGGTATAGGGCCAGAGCAGCAAAGGGCTTCCTTTGATGCGGAGATGAGCGAAGTCCCCTAACAGTTCTCCATACGTGCGAGAGCGATTTTCTGGGATCAAGCGACTGACAGAAAGTTTTCCATCGCTTGTCATCCAGTTTATCTATACGACGTTGTACTTTCTTCTGTATGCGTCGTGAAGCCCTCAGATCCAAGACGGACTTCGTGCGCCGATACCTCCTCTCCGCCCGTCGGCGTTCCGCACGAAGCCTCTCCAGTTCCATATCTGAGTCTGTGCGCCTTGCTGACCTTGTGAGCGAGCAGATGGATGTTTTCAATGTCTCTGCGATGGCATCTTCGATGGTGTGTGAAAGGCCTTCTCGACATGCGTCATCCATCACCTTCTTAAACTTTGTCCAATCAACTGTACGCAAGACAGTAGAGGAGCGTTGCTCAACTCTTCTAATCTTTATGTAGGTTGGAATATGGTCACTTCCATGTGTTTCAATGTCCGTGAACCAGTCGACGCTCGAGGCAAAGCGCCGTGACACCAAAGTTAAGTCCAAGCAGCTACTATAGGTGGTGCCTCGCAAAAACGTAGGGCTGCCGTCATTCACACAGCACAAATCATGGTCGGCAGCAAAGGAGGCGAGACTCCTGCCTCTGGAATCAATTTTAGTGCTTCCCCATAGCTGGTGATGCGCGTTGAAGTCACCTGTGATAACCCAGGGGCCATTGTTCATCAGTAATATTTTCTTGAGTCGTTCGCCGTCAAAGTGACCCGCTGGGGATATATAGGCTCCAATTAGTGTGAATGACACATCTTTCTTTTGGATATTCAGGCAGACATATTGGTTGTCGTCATGAGGCTCTACCGCGTTAGCGACATATGTAAAGTCCGTGCGGATGTAGATGATTACTTTCGTGCTCGCGCCGCATGTGGACGAGACGAAAGATTCGTAACCGGACAGTCTGAGTGGTGTTGACGTATTTGGCTCGCAAATGACCAGTATGGGAAAGCGATGTGTAAAAATGAATTGGCGAAAGTCTGCTATGCGGGTCCTTAGACCCCTAGCATTCCACTGAAAGATCGACGCACCTTTAACTTCAGTGCGGAAGGGGACTGTTGGTCGAGCCATGATGCTTAAACGATGCTAGCAAGCACTGGATTTAGTGCATCCAGTATTTGCAGAGCACTTCGAGCTGCTGGGGTTTGCAGCTTGTTCAGTATGATGCGCATTGTATTAATTAGCGATTGCAGCATATCAGCCACCTGCTTGTCTTGGTCGCACAAATCACGGACAGTAGACTTCGGGGTTTGTCCAGCAAAATTTTGCTGTGATTCTGTCGGTGGATGCTGTCGTTTCGGTAGAGCCGGCCAAGAGTCTGCAGGTGTGGTCGTCTCAGTTGCCTTGTTCTTCGCGGTCCTTGCGACAGTGTCTGGCCCGGGCGGCAGAGGAGGAGGAGGTGTTGTAGGAAGTGGCATGCGCGTCGCAGAGACAACAGCCTTCCTTGAGGGGCGCCGGCGACGGGAACGTCGCTTCCTGACTTTTTCGGCGGCTTCGCGATGAGATGAGTGATCTCTCGCCATCTCTTTCAAGATAGCCATTTCCTTCCTAATAAGCGGGCATTTCCTCGAGGAAGCTTCGTGTGACCCTCCGCAGTTTGAACACTTCATCACAGTCGCGCCACATTTATCTGCAGCGTGGGGCTCGGCGCAACGGGGGCATGCTGCCTGATTTTCGCAGACGCTGCTCACGTGTCCCAGTCTCATGCATTTGCGGCACTGAAGAGGTTTCGCAATGAAAGGCCGCACTGCGTGTCTGAAGTGTCCCACCTTAACATGCGAGGGTATATATTTACCCTTGAATGCAATCTTCACGCAGCGTGAACTGCCTAGCCGCTTAACATCAACAATGACCTCATCATTGGCTGGCTTGATAAGAATCGGCAAGTCGTTATTAAGGATGGCGACGTCTACGTCGTAGATAACGCCACTGACTACGTCAGATCCCAGAGGGATGTAAGAGCGCACCTGAATGCCATCGATGTCCGTTACGCTGCGTAGAGTGCTCAGAGCAGCCGCATGTTGGACATCAACCGCCAGTAGATTTTTCCGAGTGTTGACTCGGATGTCCGATATTTCATTTGGCACCAGGGCTTCCAGTGACATCGACACAGATTGCCTGTTGAGTAGCTTCATGTTGACGTTGGGAAGCAGGGGCACAAAGATGATGGTATTGGCGTCCGGCCTCTGTGTCTGTCTCACTGTTTGCGTGCTTGACGATGAGGACGTCCTGGTGTTTCTTCTCTTCGCTCTGCGGCTCTGCACCAGCTGGAAGTCGTCATCGGAAGTGTCCTCACTGCTGAGAGAGTAGACATGGGTGTCCTCACTGTCGCTGTCGCTCTGCTGACCGTTTCGCTTCCTGGAGGCGGCCGCCGCTGACGTCGCCGTCGCCGGCAGACGTGCGGGGTCGTCCACTTCCATCACAACCGAGCAGGGAGCGAGGACCAGCGGATGAACTTAGAATTTCACAGAAATAAACTGGAGCAAGGAAGAACAGCTCTGTGTCAAAAACACTTCGTCGTCGTCGGCTTCATGGAAGAGAATGATATGCTTTGCTACTGCATGCTCTATAAGCTTACAAGTCACAGAAGTAAGCGATATGGGACGATAGTTGCTAACCGGAATCACAACACCGCTACGCCAATCTTGAGGTAGTGAACTGGTTTCCACGGATTTTCTAAAGATTATGGTTAAGTAAAATGACACCCATTCCGCATACCGCCGTAAAAATTCACTTGGGATCCCGTCTGGCCCGCTTGCTTTCTTGGCATCAAGCGTAAGCAATTGCTGAATATGCCAGCCTTAGTGATTTCTAGTGGGCGCATTGCGCAGGCGCCCAATTCACTGCACTCATTGTTTCCTTGCTCTGTTCTCGTCTTCGTAAATACTGACTGGAAGAATACGTTGAAGCAGTCTGCTATTTGCGTCTTTTCCGTGATCACTTGAGATCCGCTTTTTATCTGGTGTAGCTCTTCTTTTTTATCCCTTAAGTGCATCCAAAACTTTTGTGGCGCAGATCTCAGGAACCCAGGAAGCATTATGTTAAAGTACTTTTCCTTAGATTCCCGTAACGCTAATTTTAGTTGAGCACGCAAATTGGACACCTGGGCTGGGTTTCGTTTATTTTTGCGTAATCGTTTTATTCTGCGTTTTAAGTGTATTATTTCCCGAGTTATCCATGGGCTATGCTGCTTTGTTTTTTCCATGCGGGTAGGAATAAATTTATCTACGCAATGCTTGACGATTCCCTTGAAACGTTGCCACAATTCTTCTACAGATTCACTAGATGACGCAAGTTCAAATTCACTAAATGATAGACTTAAGTTATCTACTACTGTTGTATCGTCTGCCCGGTCGTAGTCGTTTATAAGTTTAAAAGCAGGTAACCGCCGGCGAGTGGGTATATCAATTGGTATATCGACAGATAACATTTTGTGGTCCGATATTCCTGGTTCAACTGACACACTATTAGCAGCTATTTTGCAAGATAGGAACACAAGGTCTAACAATGACATAGAATATAAAGTTTCTCGTGTATTTTCTTCAACAATTTGCCGTAAATTATGATAAATCATAATTTCCAGTAGTTTTTCAGCACTCGAAACTTCCGTATGTCCGGGCGAGAGAGTTTTCCAGTTTATGTGGGGTAAATTAAAATCTCCAGTCATTATTAGCCTTGTATTATTATTCAACTGAGTGCACAAAAAGCGTTTAATTCGTCCAGGAACTCAGGCGTGGTAGCAGGGGCCCTGTATATGCCTCCCACTACGAACGCAACGCCATTTAATAAGATTTTGCACCACACTGCTTCTGAAAGACTACAGTCTATTCATTCTGCCCTAACTGATGATTTTACAGCTACAGCTACGCCCCCACCTCTTCAGCCCCTATCCCATCGGAATATATTATACCCTGGAGGAACAACACAGTCATTGGGAACTAAACTATTCAACCACGTCTCTGTAATAATAACTACGTGTGAATTATGAGAGAGTAATATGGATTCAAGTTCTGTGATCTTATTTGCAATACTCCGTGCATTCAACAAAAGAAGACGTAGCTATGCGTGCTGCTTAGAATTAGAATAGAAACGCCCTCCGAAGCAGTAGTTGCAAAGAAGCAGTGCAATTTTCGGGCAGCTTTGTCCCTGCTTTGCGCTATCTCCCGAGGCTGTCCTCGTGCTTGGTCCCAAATGTACCATTTGCCTTTTATTTCCAGTTTTTGATGGATCAGTGAAACCTTCAACCCATTAGCTCTTTCCGAAGCAGCACTTTCCCATAACTTCTTTCTAATTTCCACCATTTCTGGTGCATAGTCATTGCTCACTGAGTAGGAGGATCCCTTCAGTTTGTAGCAGTTTTTCATCACGTGCTTTTTTTCCTTAGAGTCATAGAATCTCATGACAACCGGCCTCCTTTTTCCGTCTTTAATCCTGCCTAGGCGATGTATTCTTCCTATCGTCTTTACCTCGATGCCGAACTTGTCCTGAAATACCTCTTCCATGACTACTTTTTTCAAATCACTGCCTGTTTCAGAGGCACTTTCTTCGACACCAAAAACGAGAATAATGTTGCGTCTGCTCCTGTTTTCGTATTCGACCAGTTTTTTGGCTTGTAACCTGGTGCAGCCACCGTGGTCCTTAATCAAACCCGCGACCTCCTACCCGTGCTGCGCCACGCCGAACCCGCCACGCCAACACGGCAGGTGTTCGGTGTCAATAATTTTTTTGAAGTTGGCAGAAACAGCTTTCCGGCAGCCGTGATGCGCCACAGGCGTGGGAGAAAATACAATCTAATATTGTGCGCCACCTTTGACTTTCAGCAAAGATGATTATGGAGTCTCTGGATACCGCAGTCGACCCGTGCGAGGACTTTTACTCATACGCCTGTGGTGGGTGGTTGAAGAAGACCAAGATACCAAAAACCAAGTCGTCGTACGGTAGTTTCAACGCGCTCAACGACGTGCTGCTGAGAACTTTAAGAGGTGAGCCTGTCTGACACGTCGCATAACGGCAGTAAAGGCACCAGTCTGTAGCCTTGCTATCGCAATTCCAAGAAACTGTTAAAGCTCCAATTGAGATCAACTGTTGATATTGCACTAATTTTGATCTGCCTGACACATCTTTGTGCACACAGAACTCGCGTGTTGACGCAAGTTAAACGAAAAGCAAGGACGACACAGCGCCGTCTTCTCGTGGTCCTTTCCTTCTTTTCTATTCTTTTTTCCCGGCGTAAGTTTCGTTGCAGTAAAACGCATATTTTATGAGAGGATACAGCGTCGAAAACACATCACTCCATTATGAAACGGAGAAAACTGATTGTCACAAACAACAGGGCAGTGTAAGAACTTGCGACAAGAAATGTTTGATGTTAGGGTTGTGTTTAAAAACAAAGGACCTGATGTAAAAAGAAAATATAGACACCAGAGTTGTGTTACTAAATAAAAAAGTTGATATACCTTCACGGAAAAATAAAGTACGCAATCCAGAGGAAAAACGTATTTCCCCGAACATGTATTATTTCGTCCGTTAGATTAGTCTTCTGTGTATGGGGAATGTCATGGTGCAGTAAAGATTGACAGTTGGGTAAGCTGGTAAGTGTTCATTTCTCTGAAACAGCGGCACATAAAAACATGAACGCGCTTGTATAGCGTCATGTCGTGTTTGTGCCTTCCTGTGGGGCCGTTTCAAACAAGTGGAGTATAGTGGAGTTTGGCTTTCGTCACCATCCAGTTGTTTTACAGACGGAATAAAGTGAACAAGATCATTGGCGCTTCATTATTACCCACCCTAGAAATTTGTATCACAGCCATCATTCAGGTACACATCACCATGACCACCTACCTATCAGGTGAATGGGCAACATCAGGTTAGTCATGAGTTTAATGTTGCACAGATAGTAAGCGGAAAAGGGGCTGTGAAATATATCGAGTAGAAATGCTACCTTTATCATCATCCCACTGGGACACTAATCTATACAAATGTGTCCTAAAAAAGGAACCACTTCCCTCCTTTTCAAAACGATGGCTGCAGAATATCTCTGACGCGCAATAAATAACTTTGTCGTGATAACACGTGCGCTTCTCTGCGTGTTTTAATAGCGGATGCTGAATAATGCAGGATAGCAGAAGCTGTCGATGCAAAACAGTGAATAATACACTTCCACCCTGTGTGCCCCATCAGATGCTATTACGCTTTTTCATTCCTGACAGGCATACTTGAAAGAATACCCATTGGAAAAGGTCACCAGAAAGTGACAGATAAAGCTGCCGTGGCTTACCACGCCTGTAAAGGTAGGTCAATTTACCATACCTTGACTTTGTGGATGCAAATGAATTTTTCGACCAGGTTTGTGTTTTATGTATTGACTCCGCTATAAATTCCTTCGCATGCTTTACCAACCAAGAGGGCTAAGTGTTTTCTGGACGGTTACTTCAGTCGCGGTTGGTATTTCCATGCTCCGTAATTTGTTGGCCCACTACATGTTTAATGTATTTAAATCAACTGCCACTTCTTGCCGTACGGAGCTATATGTCGGGGAGACTTTCTTTCCTGGTCAAACATTTCCAAACCAGCATTGCCTAGAAACCAATGAATGAAAGAACGCCCCTTATATTCACTGCGCCTCACAAAGTGAACAAAAATGAAAGAACAGTAGTAGTACATAGTTACACGAGAACCTAGTTTCACGAGGGAAAAATTAACTGGTAGTATAATGAGTGAAATCGTCGTGATACTTTCACTTGCATTAGTAGTGAAGGAAACTCTCTATAACAACAAAAAATGGAATGTGATTCAACGTCTAGTTGAAGTCGATGAAGTTACAATGTCTTCCTGTGCGAGTTGGAGGTGGGAATGAGATGCATGAACCGTACAATTTATTGTGACAGCGGCGCTGCCCAGAACTCCAAGACCAACTTTGGGCCGCTCAGCGAGCCGTGGAGGCCATATGGGAGCAATAGCTCTCAGTGACCATCTAGCGGGCCCAGGCCCGGGCCTCCCAATCGCCGGATTCCAAATAAAGTTACCTCACTGACGCAGTTTCTCGTGCTCTGTAGCTCTCAATCTAATGTAGGTATATCGAAAAAAAATCTGGCTGAAATTGCCAACTAAGACGACTACAGTTGAAACTCGATTTAACGTAGCGATGACCAAGCTCGAATTATTTCGTTAGATGGGGAATTTTGTAAAAACGCGAGAGGAATGTTTCGGTCCTTCGAAATCTAAAAGTGTAACGTAGCGACACGTAAAGGTTACCGCTGCATTGTACTTGCCTCTAGTCCAAGCATCTGTCGCATTAACCGTGAAATAACGAAAGCAACCACCACTGCCCCTACCGAGGCGGTGTTGAGTCGGCTGTTCCTTGCATGGGCACGGCGTGCAGCCTCGTCAAAATAAAGCTAGGGATGCGACAATGGCGCCTAGACGTTTGAACGTGATAGCTTTAGAGCGCACGTTTGAAGCACACGTCTTTGTCAAAATTAGAAAGAAATCCCAATTTTTTACTCATTTATTTAAGGAAAAACTTCCTTAAATCGAGTTTGGTCAAGTTTGCTTTGTTATTTCGGGTTGACGGTAACACTGAACACCATGGGTACCTGACGGGAAATGTAATTTTTTTGTTATATCTGGAATTTCTTTAAAATAGGGTTTCGTTAGATTGTGATCTAACTGTATTTAATTAAGCCGCGTTTCATTTACTAGTCATAATTATTTAAATTGTAAGCGTTATGCAATTCCCGTTTGCTCTCAGTCCGTGTACGAAGGGAGTGTGGTTACAGAAGACTCCCGTCTTATCCAAACAATTCCAAAACAAATTACATGAAGATTAGCGGCTAAGACGACTTTAACATTTTGCTAAGTTTCATCTACTTACCGCAATCACGCAGTTCACAGTGAAGTTGTAAATATAGTGAAATTCCCTTTTGCCATGCAGCGGTACTTGCACATGTCACTATTTCACCAAAGATTAAGAATCCCTCTGCAGTAAAAAGATGTATTCGTTGTGTGTGTCCTTCAATAATAATAATAATAATAATAATAATAATAATAATAATAATAATAATAATAATAATAATAATAATAATAATAATAATAATGACAACGACGATGATGATAATTTCTATTATGATAATACAATGTATATGCACAAATGCGCCGATTGAGGCAAAACCCACCACAGCATCGCTGCTCGTCCTTATTCCCAGAGTCGAAGAGCGGGGGAATTTTTTATCACGTATCATCAGCATCATCATCACAATCGTCATCATCGCCGCCCTCAGTCATCATCTACAATTGCGCCCTTATACTGCACTATCATCCCAATTGGCACAAACAGACGTTAGAAACAGTACTTGAGACGAAGAAGTGGCGGTAAATGGCCAAGGAAGAGATTGTTCAAAAAGAAAAAAAAAAGAAGAGTCATTAGGCCAATCAATATCGGCATGCCTAAAAGTGGTCCTGTGATGTATAAAAATCTGGTTTCAGCCAAGGCATCCGTAGGTGCGAATCTTCAATAAATTACTTGTTCAGTCATTACCTCCAAAACAGGTTTATGAAATAGCGTCTTTCAACAATAAGTAGATGGCCATACAATCACGTATTGCCTTATTTAAATGCCATCAATTGTTCTACCTTTACCCATGCACACGGAATACAGACGCAAATGATTGTGTGAACAAAAAAGTCCTATCTTGACGTGTCTGACACATTCACGTCCCTGCAAAACTACATAAACTAAAATTTAAGTTGTGTCGCCTAGAAAGCCGTAAATTTTTTTTACAGACTACAGTCAACGCGATGGAATGAAGTTATCCGCCTCAGTAGATGTGAACATGACATAGGCGTATTAAGAAGGGTATGATACGCGGACTACCGTGAAATATCAATAGGGGTATGGTCATTGTTCTACGGCCACGATCACATTAGTTCTGTGGCCGGGTTGATAGATGCCACGTATTAGTGATCGCGCACAGCACTCATATTTATTTGCCTTTGGACGACCATGCTTGGGCAACGGAGAAAAAAAGTAGCATGTCTTATCATTGCTATACAATGTCTTTATTTTTGCGTCAACGGGTTGGCCAGGTACGGGCGCCTGCACTGTTAGAAACGTTTACACCCTTTGGGGCGTATGTTGTCCCACAACAATAATCGTCATCTGTCTTGCCCGCGTTTCCTTTCTTTAACGCTGCGAGCCCGGTACTTCCCAGTCACGAACGGCACGCGCGTTATCAGTGTGACGCAGCATTCTCGACAGGAAAGTAGCCAGAGCCGAGTTTTCAAAAAAGGAAACGCCAGCAAGGCAGATGGCGATTAGTTTTTGTGGGACAAATACACACCCCAAAGGGTGCAACCGTTTTAAGAGTGTGTTATCTCGCGAGAAACTTGTCGCGGAGACCTTTCGTCGCTGCCGTACAAACGTGTGACGAAGGATTGGATGCGTCGGCAGCTTATCGCAGTAAGCTGCTGGGCGCCATATTAGCGTCGAGAATAACTGGGACATTGCTTACGGGGCTGTTTTGTCCGCTGCGGTTTGCGTACCGGAGCAAAAAAAGAAAGGAACAACAAATTTTTATCGAACATCTCAACGTCTGATGGCGTCTAAAGTCGTGCCAGTTTCATTTGTCTCCGGTGGCGTCCTCATCCAACGCTATCCTTGCAACGTTGGCGTCAGAACAGGTAACTGAGAAGAGACCTACAGAATATTCAGTTACTCAACAAGCTGGCTGCAGTGGCTTCTGAGCCACCAAGTGCTCGTTGCGCTGAAGGAACGAGTAGTAGTGAAAGCGTACATAGCGCAACAAATAAGTCCGTCAGGGACCTCCATGAACGCTTTTATTTTCAGATGTGCGTGAGAACACGTTGGCACCTTGTACCGGCGCCGGCAACTACACCTAACGTGCCTTGAAAAATAATTACGCTTTGCCAAGAATAAAGCCACACACAAACACACACACACACACACACACACACACACACACACACACACACACACACACACGCACACACACACACACACACACACACACACACACACACACACACACACAAACACACACACACACACACACACACACACACACACACACACACACACACACACACACACATGCGAAAGAGATCCTGCGAATAGTTCACAAGTGATGACACAGCTGCCACGCCAGAACACAAACTCAGTGCGGGATGTGTGAAAAAAAGAAGAAAAAAGCGTACGAATTGACTCCACACACCGAAGCGCGCACCTGCTGAGCATTGCGCTGTCACCATACGCACAATAAATATACAAGAACACTCCTATGATTCATGGCCTGTGTGCAGTCACAAATGTAGCAAAAAAGTAGCTGCTCGTGTTTTAATAAGTGTTAAGTTGAGGTAAACACTAAAAAGCGACAAACGTATTTGTAAATCTCCGTTAATTTTCTAATAGTGCAATGCACTCGAGAATTGCTACCAGTACACGCACTGCCTGCATTCTTTATATTTTGTTAGTCACGAATCCAGAAGTTCTGCCAATGCCATATCAATGATGTGCAGATGACAGTTTTATGCGAAGCATACTAGCCGCACAACCATGCTCTTCCTTGCTGCGCCGCGCGTGGTCGCGTAGCTACCATTTGACGTCATAACAGCTGCAAAAGCGGAGGCTCAACTCGTGCGCTCGCTTGCGGCCGCGTAGCTACATAGCCGGGTCTCAGCTAGAGCACTCGCCTGCATGAGTTGTTTCTTCCTCTAGCCGAACCAAATATAGCCAAGCAACAGCAGTTCACCAGGCTAAACAGTGGTTCAACAACTAAAATAAAGGCTAGTATATGCTTCGCATCCTGGGCTTAACCTTAGCTAAGCCACAGCCATTTTTGTCACTAGGCAGAGTGTTTCTCATCGAAACTATTCAACGTATTTATCAAATTCTTGGGAATTTGATAAATACCTGCGGAAACGTACCTGCCCCGCCGGGGTATCGAGTCCACGACCTCGTACTGAGCAGCGCAACGCCATAGCCATTTGGCTACCACGGTGGGTATATACACTTAATTTCAGATTAGCATCTACCCAGAACAACGTAGAACATTGAGCCACATTACTTCTCTCGTTACTGGGATGCACTATCTCTTTCCGGTTTCGCCTGCACAGCTATATGCCAAAAAAGAAAGGAGCGAAGGAATTGGGACGAAGTGAAGAATATAAACTTGAGTCTTAAATGGCAAGGCAGTATCTTGAGTCAGAATTCAGTACGAATTTACATGAAACGTAGTCTTTTACAGGTCTTCTTAGCAACATTTCAGCTCATTCTTATTTGTTAACAAATTCGAGGTTTTTTTCCGCGCCAGAACCTTGATATATGGTTAGGGGGCACGCCATAGCGGGGGACTTCAGAATAATTTTGACCACCTGGGGTTCTTTACCGTGCTCCCAAAACACGGGGCAAAAACGCTGCTGTATTTCGCCCGCAACGAAATGCGGCCGCCGCGGTCGGGATTGGGTCCCGCGACCCCGTGCTTAGCAGCGCAATGCCATAGCCGCTATGCAACCACGGTGTGTTTAAGTTCGTTCTTATTTCTCACCACCATATTTATGCTTAACGAAAGTAATTTTTGACTTCCTGGCCACAAAAAGCCATATTTCACAGCTATTTCGAACAAGATTTTAAACTCCGCTCACCCTGCTTGCAACGGCGGCGTCCGCCGCCAGATCTTGACAGCGTTCCGTCGCTTCCCCATGGCAGCGCGCATACTCGCCTGTTGCTTAGGTAGCGGAGCCCAATATCCTGGCGGTATCTACGGTCTCGTAGCATGTCTCCTTCGGCGCGCCTTACGGTTCCCCTATCACGCTCGCTTATCGCCAGCAATGACACAGCAAATTATTCGACGCGTTAGTTATGCGCTAAAGCTCTGGTGCGCCGGAATCGCGCGTCGAAGCACACATTCGTGAAGCCTTGCACATCTCTCGCAATCTTGTGTGTAAGAGATCCCGGTGTCCATTGCCGACACGCCGCGTGCCCACGGAATGCTCTACACTCCAAAAGAAGTTGCACTCTTTGGGGTGTACACTTGCCACACAACAATAGTCATTTATCTTGCTTGCATTTCCTTTCTTAAACGCTGCGAGCCCGGTACTTCCGAGTCACGAACGGCATGCTCATTATCAGCATGACAGAGAATTCTCGACAGGAAAGTAACGAGAGCAGCATTTTGAAGAAAGGAAGCCCAAGCAAGACAGATGACGATTATTGCTCGGTGGCAAATATACACCCCAAAGGATGTAAACATTTTTTAGAGTGTACGATCGATGCAAAGCGCCCAGGTTATCCTGCACCAAGTTGAAAAGAGAAAATGACGTATCATTCTGTGCAAATGAGACCAAGTGCAGGCTGTTCGTAGTCCCAAGATGAGAAATCGCTAATAATATTTTGTTAAATATTGTAAAACGTTGTTAAATATTTGTTAAACACACAAACGGGTTCCCCAACGTGAAAAACGTCAGCTGCGTAAACCATCAGGTACTTTCTGTGAGAGTGCGTAACCATCAAACGAAAGCATTAGGGCAAGTGACCAGCTTGCACGAGTGGCTACATCCCTCAAAGGATGCCGAGACTGTTCTTCGAGCACTCTACGCCTTTGCTAAGGAATCGGGTACTCTCGTCATGGTGTAATAATCGTGGGGAGAAGCATTCCGCGTTACCTGGTGCTGTCATCTCACGATTCCCCAATTCAACTAAGCTTAGCAGGTCAATGAGCAATCGATGTTTATTAATGCCTGATTACAATCATGATCTGCCTAAACTGATTTTGTGGTACTCATTATTATTGCTCCACTAAGACGCTAGATGCAAAAGCCTTACACTATATCAAAAGGCCCCCCGTCTTGACATTGTAGTACGCTAATATTTTCTGTTCGTTCATTTCCAGCTGTCACAAAGTCCTACGACCGGGTTGACGTCATGTATGACATAATGAACTCCTCCGCACTCGGCGACTGGCCGATAACAATGAAAAGTATCAGTCACGTGAAGAACTTTACAAACTGCTCGGATCTGCTGCTCCAAACCGGATTTGGCCCAATTCTGCGTTACGATATTGGCAGAGACAGCAAGAACCTTACGTCTTACGTGATTCAGGTAAATAATTTTTCTAATACAACGCTTTCAAAGTTACAAGCAATACAACAAAAGACTCGGCGACAATAATACGGATGGATGCGATAGGAATGTTTGACGCTGATTTTGCTCAGAAGAGTTTTCGAGAATATTGATGGCGGCTAACATGTTCGCCCTAAGGGCGAAATATCTACTCTTAATAGCCATAGCGACCATTTATGTGGCTGCATAGTAATAATAAAGTTTATTTTTTTAGAGCTTGAGCCTGCGGTTCCTCTCGCCATGTTTTTAGATGAGATGTGAAATTCCTATAGAGAATAAGGAAACCCGTAATTTAACTGTCTTAATACGGTAATGACGTCTGCAAGGAAACACGCAGACGTTCACGAACTATGCAGACATATAACACCCGTAAGTGCACGTCACCATTTAAATGAAAAGTGTATTTTTGTTCTTATTTTTTTAACGCAGAGATTCATTCTGCATGCCTGAATATGACTTCTATGTTCGTTTCGCAGCTGCATGCGTGGAAATCGGAACTACCTGCCAATTCCACGAATGGCGTTAGGTTGTGTGCAGTTTCCCCACCAACGTAAGCCTAGGAAGACATATTTTATGTGCACGAGCCAATTAGTAATAACTTCTGAAAAAAGTAAAAAGTACACCCACCCCCGGCTCTACGGACCGCTTATCAATCCGAAACCCGCCACTGCGGCGCTGTTGCTATGGCACTGCTGAGTCCGAGGTCGTGGTTTCGATACCAACCGTGGCAACCGTACATTGTGCTTTTGGCACTTAGAGCCGCAGAATTAAATTTTCTTTTATTACCAATGAAAGCATGGCTTGTGGGAGTTGATTCCGGGTTGTTGCGTCTTGAAGTGTCCGGTGTATTTCGTTTCTCATCTGTCTTCGCTGGCGCTGTTCCCTGCACTTGTGTGATCTGTAACAACCACACTTCAGACATTCATGACATTTCGAAGCAGTGGAGTGACTTTTCAGCTTGATGACGCGTCTCTGCTGTGGGAATAGGGTGCGTCGCTTAGTTGCCAATAGCATTAACGTCAACAGTCATCGTGATATCTGCCCCAGTTTCTCGGGAGGGAAGGCATGCCATCTGTATACGTATGTACATGCTGCTTTTTTGTTTTTTTAGTTGGTCACAAGAAATGGTATACAGACAAGGGCACCAAAGTCAGAGACTGCACCGGGACCCTTGCATTAGAAGTTATATAAAAAATAAAGTGGAATGCAGAGCAGAGGAAAAAAAGTTATGAAATAAGCATAATATAACCAAGAAACTAAGTGATGACACACGTAAAAAAACAGAAGGAAGAGGAAAGGTGCACAATCATTTTTAATTACACAGCTACTAATTAGCAAAATGCCTTTATAGGAAATAATTCAGACATTAAAAGACTCTTGAGTTCGCATTTGAAAGAGTACAAGATACAGGATAACTTAATGGAATATGTTCGAGTGTTCCAAAGTTTAAGCGCGCAAAAAGAGGACGCCATCTTTCCATAATTAGTATGACATCAAGGCAACAGGAAATTTCCCTGTGCTAGAAACCTTGTGTTATTAGGATTAAAAAGGAAATCAGAACTACCGAACTTGTAAGAAACTTTTTGAGTTAGTAATTTGACATGTAATATTGCTAAATGACAGGTAAACGAATCAGTAACTTGATGAATGTGGTTTGTACGTAGCTGTGAAGTGGCGTAAGAGAAAAAAATGACCGCGTTATTATGCCGATAGCCTGATTTTCAATGTGCTGAATAGAGGAAAGATGACAGTGATAAGTATTACACCAAGAAGCGGTACCATAAATGAGATGACAATGCATGAAAGCAAAGTGTAACAACAATAATGTTTGTTTGGAAAAAAATCACGTGGTTTGAGCAGCGCTCTAATGCCAAATGCAGTTTTTTTGTTTGATGTGTGCAATGTGGTTAGCAAACTTACGGTGGGGATCTAATTTGATGCCGAGCAAGGAAACACAAGCGGAGGCAGGAATGTCATGCCCATTGAGAGTAATCTTCGGAGAGCAAGGCCAACGTCTCTGCGATGACCTAAATAACATGAACTACGTTTTCGTAGGGTTTATAATTAGAAAATTGGCGTTACCCCAATCAGTGCTTCTTGACAGATCACTGTTTAGATCAAAGTTAGCGAAAGTAATTACTTATCCGAGAGGGCAACAGTCGCACCGTCTGTGTATAATATAGGTAGTCCTTAATTAGGGCAGTCAGGTAAGTCATTCATATAAATGCAAAATAATCGTGGACTTAGAGAGAAAGAGTAGAATTCAGGAAGGCAGGGATGTTAACCAGTCAATAGTCTGGTTGGGTACCCTACACTGGGGGATGGGAGAAGGGAAAGAGAAAAAAGAGGGAGAGATGGTATAGATACGAGTACGGACAGCACTTCAGTTAAAGTCGCTCGAGCAAACCAGAAGTTCTAAGAAAACACAAAAGTGCCTTCACTGCCTTCTGAGCGGATGATCGGTCGGGACGGTGCTCTAATACGGTCTGTTCACTCAGAGGACGATCATCTAGTTTCCTCAGTGTGTTGGACAAAGACTGTCTTTGTGCTTGAAACTGAGGACAATGGCACAACAAGTGGTCAATGTTCTCCTCGCATCCGCAAACATCACATGCAGGAGTATCAGCCATTCCAATTAGTGCTGAGTAGGCATTCGTGAAGGCAACTCCAAGCCATAACCGACACAGAAGAGACGCTTAAATGGAGCCCTGAGGCACTCCTTGGTTAATAATTTCGCTTTCAGAGAAAGCCCCGCCTGCGTATACGCTGCGCCTGCGATTGCGCCACATGGGTTTTCGAAAAAAAATCATATGCTCTTTAGGTTTAAGGATATACATAAACTAATACTAATAGAGAACGTTACTTCATCGCTATCTACAATACGTGACCCTTCCTATTCTTCCCTTTCAGATTGATCAGATGGAGTTTCCAGTTGTGGGACGCAATCAGCTCACGCAGCCAAACAAAATGGAGAACAAACCAATCTTGGAGGCCTACAAGCGCCTCATAATGGCTGCTCTGGAATTCATGTCGTTTAGCATCAGTGCGTCGGAAAAAGGAAAAATTGCCGACGAGCTCATAGCTTTCGAAGGAAGATTGGCGAGAGTAAGAGGTTGCCATGATCTTTTTCATAATTGCACTTTAGTAGTGGCAAATGGGGAAAGGATCTTTAGGGGTGTAACGATTCAGTCTCAGGTGTGTAGCGGATGAACGGCATTGTGATCTGTAATAAAAATGACTAATCAAAACATTTTTAGTACATGAAAATCTCCCGATAGAGCTTCCCGTTGCTGAATACGTGACGCATAAAAGTGTTTTTCCAAACGTGAGAGAAGCCCGCCAATACTCAAGAAATTACCGGGCGACCGGCTGGCTGCTCGAAGAACCTTGCGTGTATTCGTGGGCTTCTCTAATCTGTGGAAAAATGACTTTTATGTAGCGCGTGTTGAACAGCAGAAAACTGTACCGGGAGTTTCTCATGCTGCTCTACCATTTCCTCATTGGCGATTTTCATCTAAATAAAATATTTCGGAGCTTCAATAATTATTACTAATTATGTAATTAGGCAGAATGCAAATTATAATCTGTGTATCTCCAAAGAACGGCAAACATCAATACCTTGGTTCTCTATTTTTTTATTTTCTTTATAATTTTTTAAAAAAATTAGGCTACGAGGGCCACCCTGTACGTACTACATTCATTGCGCTGGTGATTTAGCAAGCAATGCTAAGCCGGCCGTGCGCACGAGCAATACAGTTTTTCGTGTTAAAGATTCGCCAAACTCTTAAGGAAAAAGCTCTCGCCCAACCAAATTCCGCATAGCTTCGCGCCGCCTTGCTAACAGTGGTAAAGAATACATACAGAGCTATTTATCATACACGCATACTTTCCTGCCATCAAATGTGGCTCGGTGTAATCCTGCGCGAACAAGCAGGAAAATCTACAGACCTTGAAACACTTCGACAGCACTCATTGTTAGCGCGGCGTAGGGCTGGGTATTTTATTGAAAGAGTGGGTTTAGAGGCGGCGCTCTAGGCGTTAAGAACGTTCTAGGACCGAAGGCCAGAGCACAACGTGGGCAAAATGCTGAAGCATGGGCCCTCGATCGAAATGCTGAAATCAACAAACATAACCCCACAATGGCAAGAACAACTTTTATGCAATGATTATAATGAAGAACGACAAATAGGTTCGACAAATTCCAGCGGTCTCATAGCGGTAGCGTCGATTATTGCCATAATGCGCTCCCGGGTTCCATGTCTCGCGGCGAGTTATTATTGGGGGCTGCGGAAAAAGACGACAGGGGCAAGGAAATGTGGCTGCAAGAGGGGCACTAGCGTATTTTTGTCTTGTCTCCTCGTTGCAATGGCGCACTCGATGGTATACGTACCTGTGCGGGAAAGCCCCAACTGACTACCTACCTACCTACCTACCTACCTACCTACCTACCTACCTACCTACCTACCTACCTACCTATCTTCCCCCCCTCTCTCTCTCTCTCTCTCTCTCTCTCTCTCTCTCTATATATATATATATATATATATATATATATATATATATATATATATATATATATCCTGCTAAGTGTTTTGGAGGGGATGGCAAGAAATTTGCCCTAGCCTGAGAATTTTTTTATCAAGAAGTGTTACTCGCGCATGCATTTCCATCTACAATCTACGCGTCTACCTGAGCCTTTCATTTACATGCGAATTCGGCAATTTGACATAGTGATCCACTGCACTTGTAAAGATGCTTTTTGCAGAAAACTAATAGAAGAACCATCATTGCGCTATCTGCACCAGATGCTCTTAAAGGCTTTTTGAATAAAAATAAGGCAGTATAGCCTATGTCGAGCAAAATGCTGTAGTTAGCGATAAGGCGCTTATTGTAATAGCATTATTTACTGCTCATAATTTATTGCCCCTGCAAAAAGTCAATAACTTTCGAAACACTTAATTCGCAGCTGACTGCGCCGCCTGAAAAAAGAAGAGATTTCTTCTCCCTGTATCACAGGGCCACGATCACAGTACTGCAACATAATTTCTCGACAGTAAGTATTTTGTTCTCTGAAAGCTTCAGGACTATAGGCTACTTGAAAACTAAACCGTTTAACTTACGACATGCAACCCTGTCCCTTGCAATTTCTCATATAGCACAGCATTTGCAGGGTTGGACACTTGTTCTTGTTCACTGCAATTATTGGCTAACTTAAAGATCTGCTAGATAATTTCCTATGCGCAAAGAATGATACATGATACGTTAAGATAATGTAGCACGTGCCTTAATCACAAATTGGCGGCCTACGTCATCGTCCGACGTTAAAGACGTTTGTTTCAAGAAGGGCGCTAATAGTGGGCAGAAGGCACGGTGCTAAATGTTTCGTGCATTTATGTATTCTACGGTATTTATATACGAATCGCCGTGTGGTGCCATTATCTTTATTATGATCATCATTAAAGTGAAGCCAGTCTTAACATCCCTCCACCCCGTCTCTGGGCTTCGTTTTCAACCGATATCGAATAAGCACGTGCATACTGACATTAAGAGGTCGCATTCGTACAACTCGCCAAACTCGCGCCACAAGACGTATAGTCTGTTATCGGCTTATCTACTGAGAGGGAGAAGGTGATTCTGTAGAGGAAGAGGCACTCGTTTATCTTTTGGGAAGCTGTTGGTGGTACATTATTTTTCATCAGTTTCCCCTTCTAGATCTTCTCAACTGGGAGTTTTCCAAGGCCGACATAATGCTCACCGAAGACGAGACAGTAGAAATCTACGCTCTGGATTACTACAAGAAATTGGTCAAGTTTCTGGAGAGTACAAATCCGTAAGAACAAAACAAACGTGTGCGATTTGTATTGTGTCGCGTTTTTAAATAATATATAAAATTAACTGAATTTAAATTCATTATTCAGGTGCTAAAATAGGCCCAAATGATATATACGCCATTTGAGGCACATACAGCACTTATATTTTAAGTAACGTATGCCCTATTTGTGGAGCTTAGTGCAGTGAAAGTCGATCTCCGTGGATTAAAATTCAGAGCTACAGGGATTTTTAGGATAGATGCATGAATTCGACAAAAGAAAGGGTGCAGAAATAAGGTGAGTGTGATTGAGCGTCAGAGGAAACTTATATGTAAAAAAAACATTTTACCAGTATATACAACTGCTACGACAGTCCGTAAAGTTGCGAGGAGGTACTTTGAAAGTTTTAAGGTGGTGCCACCAGGAGGCTCTTGTTCTTTTATCATTCTTATATATTGCGGTACTGATGCATCAGTAAAACTTAGTTATTACATATAGTTTCAAAATGCAATGTAGCACCGCAGGTTTACTATAGTCAGTGATGAGCACGAGATAAACGGAAACACCTCAACGCTAAAGAAGAGCGGCTTCAACAGTTCGATTAAAACTGCGCTAATAATAACTATAAATGGGTAGTTAGGGCAAAAAGAAATACTTGCCAACTACAGTACCTCTGTCGCATTGACGCCGTGAGTGAAAAAACGTCCACGGCCGATCCACCCTGTGCAAATGGATGTACAGTGAAGCTGCTACTGCTGCAGACGTTAGACAACACTTATAGTCAAGCTACAGACATATTATTTTCTTAATGGAATACGAATATGCGAGAAAACATAACTCTGTTACGCACAAATTGAAAGTAAAGCCTTTTCTCGGCGAGCCCTTTGCTGTCCATCCTCATTCGTCCTCCTCCTTCTTGGCCCTCTACCTGGCGCAAGCGCGTTAGTGAACAAACTGAAATAGCCAAAGTAAAATTTCTCAGAAAATTCGTAATGAATGGCTTACTCACAACCTACAGACACAATAGCATCGGCTTGTAATTCGAATACACGAGAAAATGTAATTCTTTTACGGGGAAACTCAGACAGAATCCTTTCTTTCAGCTGCTGTTTTTTGGGTAAGGATGCCGCGAAAGATCTCAATCAACCAGAAGCTAACAGTAGAGCTGTGAAATGGACCATAAGGTTATACAGTCGAGCATGTGCACGAAGAACGCCTCGAATACGATATGATCTGTATTATGAGAAGAAAATTGTGTCCTGGTTCTATCGTAAGCTGTGCGACATGCAACCTTTACAACGAACTCACCTGTTCAACGAACGGTATAGGAGGTCCCAACCACTTCGTTACATAGGTGCTCGAGTGTATAGCAAAAAGAATGCTTGAAATTAGCGCAGAAGTTTACATACATGGAGCTGAAATCAGGTGACCAGCTAAGCAGTCTATATCGATTTTATATGAGGTCACATATTCACATATGGCATGGCAGTTGAAGGTATTTGATATGTATTTTAAAAATAAATGACCAAATTTTAATTCGTTCCGTGTATTAACAATTTAACACAAGCTAGTAGTGATATCGACACTGAAGTATGCGTAACAATTTCGTTTTCAGAGAACTGCTGTACAACTACATAGGTCTCCGTACCATGCTAATGTGGGCTCCCCATGCTTCGAGGAAAATCCGGGACGCCCTATTCGAAGTAAAGAAAGCTAAATCAGGCGTTCTGGAGATGCCTCCTAGGTGGCAAGAATGCACTGTTTTGATCAACAGTGCAATGATGGAGATTACTGGCTATCTATACGTAAAAGAAAAGTTCAGCCCTGAAGCCAAGAGTGAGGTGAGTAAAAAAATGCGAATGAAATATAAACCATAACACACTGCGTGCTTAAAAGACGAGAAAGCAAAACTTATATAAGCTAAGCTAAGCTAAGCTAAGCTAAGCTAAGATAAGCTAAGATAAGCTAAGATAAGCTAAGATAAGATAAGATAAGATTCGTGCAGCTAGCACTAAGCACATAGAGCAACACGGATGTTGGCAAATAGACTTGAAACCAAGCTCCGACCCAGCTTTAGGGGATGCGAAGTCAAAATGACGCCACACGACGTTAGTACTAAACGTCCGTGGTTGCTCAGTAGCTATGGTGTTGGGCTGCTGAGTACGAGTTCGCGGGATCGAATCCTTGCCACGGCGGCCGCATTTCGATGGGGGCAAAATGTGAAAACACCCGTGTGCTTAGATTTAGGTACACGTTAGAGAACCTCAGGTGGTCGAAATTTCAGGAGTCCTCCCCTACGGCGTACCTCATAATCAGAAAGCCATTTTGGCACGTAAAACCCCAAAATTTAATTGACATTAGTACTAGTAGAGTAAACAAAAGCAGTATGAATGGAGGATAAAGCTAAAATACATATGAATGAGGCCAAATAGGTTATGCAGTGGTGTTGTGCAGCCTCTATTAATTACAGACACTGCATTATATTACACACGATCTCCTTAGTAGAGTGGAATATCGCACGTACAAGGCGCACAAGACAGCACGGACTAAACCCTTCACTGCAGCTCAGACCTCCAGCCGGTCTGCACTGATGCGAAGTGTCTCTTGTCAGGATTGGGGGCTCAATCCCATCGTCCGTGGTCCTTTGCAAAGATTGGAGTGCGGCATGAATTTGAAGGTAGCTGGCCCATGCCGTCGTCCAACTTATTTACGCTGAGATCGTTGATGAAGTGAAGAACTGCTTCTCATCGAGAACGAGGAAAAGGGTTTATTTACAGAAATGAAATCAGTCTAACATGACTGCTTGAGAAAAAGAGTAACAGTCCAACATGACTGCATGAGAGAAGTGACTCAGTCTAACATGACTGCTCAAGAGAAGTGTCCTCAGCATTCGCACAACCACAGTTTTTATACACTCGATCCGCTGGTCCTACGACGCGGCGACTGTTCGTTTACTCATCACCAACTCGCCGCTGCTCTGCAGACCAGTTTACAGACACATAGGCAACCGCGCTCTGATGTCCGACGACGGCGTTGGTGGGGTGCCGTTCCGGGAACTATCGGCGCCGATCGAGGGTCGCTCGTTGTTCCGTGCGAGGCCGAAGCGTGAGACGCACCAAAATACGTCGTCCCCACGGCAGCTTGTCCATGCGTGTCGAATCAGCTCCGCGTTGGGGAACTCCGGAATCATTGTTCACACACGCCGAACTAGTCCCGTCACAATGTCGATGGGGAGGGTGGAAGGCGGCGGATTCCAGCGCAAAGGCCGCTTCTTTGAACGCCTCCCAGCTGCAGCGACGGAGAGGGAGAGGTGCGCGTCGTGTCGCCCTGTCGTAACTGTGTGGCAATCTTGTTTCGCAGCCCGCCATTCTTGACACTCTTCTGTGTCGGTTGTGGCTTGGAGTTGCCTTCACGAATGCCTACTAAGCACTAATTGGAATGGCTGATAGTCCTGCATGTGATGTTTGCGGATGTGAGGAGAATAATGACCACTTATTGTGTCATTGTCCTCAATGTCAAGGACAAAGACAATCTTTGTCCAGCACGGTGAGGAAATTAGGTGATCGTCCTCTGAGTGAACAGACAGTACTACAGTACCATCCTCACCGATCATCGGCTGAAAAGGCAGTGAAGGAACTTTTGTGCTTTCTCAGAACGTCTGGTTTGCGCGAGCAGCTTTAACTCAAGTCCCGTCCGTACACGTCTCTACACCTTCTCTCTCTCCCTTCTCCAGCTTCCTCTTCTCCCTTCGCCCAGCGCAGGTTCTATCTCTCTCTTGCTGTCCTATTGAAATAACAGAACGCAGAAATGCGTACGAAGAGAGTCAACAGCAAAATGCAGTACCAAAACATACACTGCAGTTTTGAAGCATAAAATCTTGCAGAATGGCAGTAATTCGGTCAGCGTGAACAAGTGTAGCTGTTGATCTCTCAAAGATCTGGCAAAGATCCCGAAGGGAGAGTAAACTGGTAGACATAACACTTTCAGTCATATACCATTTAATGACCGTGATGACCGATGTGAATTCAAAGGATGCGTACTTTCGATAACGTGCTACTCTCAAACTGCGGCACGTTGGCACCTCTCGGTTTTCTTCCTGGTATGCATGAAGGAAGCACGTTACATACGTTCAGACAATCCAATGTGTAAACAAGAACGATAATGAATGTCGCTAGTGAGCTGCTATCTTCCGACCAAAGGATCAATGTCACAGAGGAAAGAAGTAAATTGCGAGAGTGGAGATTGAGATATATGGTCGCAATGCAACGTGAAGAGATGTGGGTGGCTAGAACCGACGGGAACAGACATCTAGTAGCCGGAGGAAAGAATCACTCGAGAGGATGTGCTTGGAGCTACATCATTACGCGATGTGCTGAAAAGCCACGGCACAAAATATCGTTGTTGTTGTGGCCTCAAAACATGGGTGAACGAAAAGCGCATCTATTGTTTCTTCATCTTCATGTTGTACCGTCTTGTTCGCGCTACAGCGCAGAATGTTACGCCAATATTAGGAGATGTTTCCGTGCTGCTGACCAATAGTTAGTCCAAAGGATGCTGAAAGTCTAGAAAACCTGGAGGCTCATATGAGACACTCATTACCATAGCCGACCTGCCAAAGATAGCGCACATACATCAAGAAAATGTTCAGAATGGGATAAAGCGCTGCCGCGAATGAGCGTAATCATATAGAAATCCACTCTGACCACATACCCAACTAATTACTTATGCCATTTGAATTTTCACTGAACCATATCGCTTCCAGTAGCTCACACTGCAGCGGTAAAAATAGTACGAAATGAGAGACAATGGTAATGATGGTAAAACAAGTAAAACTGGGGGTAACTCAGGGACGCTTTTTCGTTTCGTTTTATTTATTAGGCAATACACAGGTACCACCTACAAATATCGCCAACAAGTATCATACATAGGTATCACCCACAAATAGAGGTGGTTAGCCTCCTGATGGGGCATTTACCCGCTCGGCACAGCAGCAACGGCAGTAACACGCATCAGAAGTCAAGATTCACGGTTTGCAGCCAGAAATGTCAGCTAAGTGGTTTATTCAATGAGCGCGTAGTAAGTAATAATGATACAAACACTAAGCATAAGGGCGTAACTTATACTACGTTACACAAAGGAAGATGATGGATTAGGTACGTTATTTATAAGCTGCATTAAGAAACTGAGACAACATAACATTATCTTGTAAAACTCAATAATTTTAGAGAAGTTACACTTTTAAGCAAAATTTCACCCTTTGGGTGAAATTTTGCTTAAAAGTGCCATTTTGCTTAAAATTTTGCCACACAATAATAATCGTCATCTGTCTTGCCCGCATTTCCTTTCTTTAAGGCAGCGAGTCCGGTACTTCCAAGTCACGATCGGCGTGCGCGTTATCAGCAGGACAGAGCATTCTCGACGCGAAAGTAGCGAGCACCGCTTTTTCAAGAAAGGAAACGCAAGCAAGACAGATGACGATTATTGTTGCACGGGGAGATACGACCCGAGGGGTGTAGAGAGAGAGAGAGAGAAAGTGATAAAAGAAAGGCAGGGAGGTTAACCAGGACTGAGCCCGGTTGGCTACCCTACACTGGGGAAAGGGAAAGGGGGACGGAAAGATGAAAAGAAGAGAAAGTCCACTGGAGATATCAGTCGGTCACTCAGTCCGAATCACAGGCGCTCACTCAATCCGGTCGCTTTCAAATATCGCAGCAGCGCTTTTGTGGCCTTTTGTAGCTGCGATATGCGAGGCCATGGTCCCAAGATCTTCTTCAAGGTGAACGGCTTCCCATCTAGCTGATTGAGAGCTGTGCAGAGGTCTTGCCTTTCGTTTTCATAAGATGGGCAGTAGCACAGTAGGTGTTCTATGGTTTCCTCGACACCGCAGGCATTGCACTCGGCGCTATCAGCCATTCCAATCAGAAATGCATAAGCATTTGTGAATGCGGTGTACATTTGTTTAAGTGTGTAGGGGCATTGCTATATGTGAGTTCAAGAACACCAATCTATATGATGAAGCGAGACTGTATTTCTAGCTTGAAACAGCCATGTCTGCATGTTTGGAATATCAATCATGCAAGGACAGTCATTACATAAAAGCATAACGTCATGGTGGATGTATTCTGCGCCGAACGTTTTGTACATGAATGTTCCACGAAAGCACTGACCACCATTTTTGTTTATGTAAGAAGCAGTCAATTTAATATAATTTCTCATAATTTCTCATAGTCTTTTCATCTAATTTTATTCATTGAAAGCTTTATCTTGTAAACGGAGGTAAACAAACTCTTTTTATGCGTGAAGATGTTATTTATGTCGAAAATTTGATTTCGCACATCAAATTTTGTTTGGCACATGAAGGTAGATCTATTATGGGATCATCACTGGCCAAACGAGTGAACCTTCAGCCTGGAACCCACTTTGCTACAAGTCCCAAATTTAGAAACGTTGGTTCCAGTCCTGCCTCATTTGTACGCTCTTGATCACCACCTAAGTCATATAATAAACTTCTCATTCTTCTGGATGCTTATTGTGGGAGGCTTTAACAGAAAATTATCTTCGCTTCAGGTTGAAGACCTCGTCTTTAGACTCAAGGAGATTTTCCGATCGACACTCGAGCACAGCAAATGGATGGACGACGTAACAAGGCAAAAAGCTCTGCTCAAAGTAAGCATTCATATCTGTAACAGCAGACAATTTAATTCGCATTTACAAGACACTTATTTGTTTTCACCTTCTTTTCGCAAAAAGAAAACTATAATAGCCGACTTAAGCCCGTGACGGCTTTGTACTTTCGCCGCCTGATTCATGGCCGAACCCCCAGAGTGGGTTCAGCCATTTCACTAACTAAACACAACAAGACGAGAACGATAGCTGTCAGTAGAACCTTCAAGTGGTGCGTGTGCCTGCAACACGGACGAATCGAAGTGAACGCAGCGTCAACGATAAACTCGAATGTATCTTTAGCTGCTCAGTGTATTCACTACTCTGAGCAGAACGGGCACCAAAAAAACAATTATGGGGTTTTACGTGCCAAAACCACTTTCTGATTATGTGGCACACCGTAGTGGGGGACTCCGGAAATTTCGACCACCTGGGGTTCTTTAACGTGCACCTAAATCTAAGTACACGGGTGTTTTCGCATTTCGCCCCCATCGAAATGCGGCCGCCGTGGCCGGGATTCGATCCCGCGACCTCGTGCTCAGCAGCCCAACACCATAGCCACTGAGCAACCACGGCGGGTAACGGGCACCAAGCGTTAAGCGAGCTTTACGTAATACCTTAACGCTTCCAGTTTACCGTCTTTCTCATATTGTGCACCGTATACTTGCGACGCCTGCAAAAACATTGGCGGCGCTGCTCGTCAGGCCAGCTTTGCGAGACGGGTGGCGCAATGCTTCGGGCCGAGCCCGCATGGGCGGGGTGCGGGCTATTTTAGCCCATCAAGGAGCCCTAATGACGGGTATGAAATTAAAAAATGTAACAGATCGGGAGAAGTTTTACGTTTTCAGGTGTTGACTTGATTGCCGCGTGGGGCCAACCTGTCGCACCCGCGTCTACTTGAGAACAATGTCCAGTGAGTACAATTCCCCCCTTGCTACCGATGTCAACGTTTTGCCGTTTGCACGAAACAACCAAATTTTGAGCGACTCGTCTATTCGTGTTCGGAAAATAAAATTTTGGACACTGACGCCTCTCCTTGTTAGCACTATGTTAAGGAAGGTTGTGAGTTTTAAACTGTTGTTGTGGTTGGGTGTTATGCTTTCAGTGACTGTTTTGCAAATGGTTGCCCGTTTCGCTGTAGAAATTTAAAACGTTTTTCACGGCTTGAAAGAGCATTCATTAGGTGTCACTGGCAATTCGTAAATTGCCCAGTGGCGAAAGCGCGTCCCTCTTTGCGATGGCGGTATGAAACGTTAAGCACATTAACTAAGCGGAGTCACAGAGTCGCAAGACCAGTGCCTCACGTTTGAACAATTGTAGATTTCGCAGAGGCGATGTTCCCAACGCTTGTTCAAGTGCAGAGATCGCAGAACGCCCATTTATCGCTTTTCTGCTGTGCTCGCGCATGTTCTTACGTGCGTAGAAAGCCCAATGCTTCGTAAAAACCACTCTTCCTTGCTTTCTTTATGCACCATGTTTCGTCCTGTACGACTACAGAACCTGTCCCGCCTTCGCCCGTTTGAATACACCGAGGACTTACGGCTTTTGCATTTCGTCTTTTCAGAATGCGCCAAAAAAATTTTGAGACTGTTCTTAGGACCCAGTAAGAACATTCTGATCTTTTTTTGCGCATTCCGTCACACACGAATGCAATTTCCGCATCGTTTATTGTGTATATGCTTGTCGGGTATGGGACAATGCACTGTTGACTAACCGGTATGTCCGAAGCACGATTCAACAATACTTGTTTTTTTCAGAAAGGCGCCTAAGTATCGCACACTTCGATAATTTAGCGATAATACCATCATACGAATGGTATTTCGCTAGCTTTATTACTTAGTAAAGAACATATCGATCTCTGGAGGGGAACCTTTCGAGTGCGCACACTTCAGAGCACCTTGTATCAATAGTCGCCTTGCGTTGTAAGAACTTCAGCACGGGATGTAGAGAAGAACAGGATAGTGGAAAACTCAACACGCTTTTGGAAGTTTCGACACAGCGGTGGTGAAGTGATAGGCAATGATGGTAAATCTGCGATCTATAACCGAATAGAGGGAAAAAAGAGAAAAGACTACGAGCACGGTTACAGATTCGTCACGCGTAGGGCTTTTTTATGTCCTTTATTCATCACTAGTATGATTAGTTTTTGTCACCCGCCCGTAAAGAGGCACAAGTAAAAATTGCTAGCAGGCATTTATTAGCAAGCTAGAAGCGCATTTGGACAAAGCAGCCCAACATTCGCTTAGTACTTGCCCAAGTAGACCATCAATAGATTGTGCTGATCTACTGGTATTAGCAGAATGCACCAGCTGCCAAAGTTATTAATTTTTCGCCACTGAATCCATAAACCACTACGGAAAATATTTTACAGAAAATGCAATACCATAGGTATATCGACTGCCCAGCATACTTTATGGAGTGTAGGCGCCGTAAAACTGCAGAAGATAGGACGGCGATGGGTGTGCGACAGCTGTGATTTCCGGTTCGAAAGAAACATATGGCTATTCTATTTCTGTAAATTTACTGGCGTGATAATTTATAGCAACAAATGCATCCACATCCTTTCTAACGTAGTGTCAAATAATGGAACGCATTACATGAGGCAGCGTGTGCTTCATACGCGGCTGTTATGAGTTCCGGATCGTGACACTCTCCCGCTTTTATTATTTGCTTCTGCAATATATCGTCGTCAATTTGTGCTTCACTATGCTTTCGATATCTGTGTAATAAAACTACAGGTCATGCTCTCAGATGACAAGTTTTTAATATGCTTCAAGTTTTTCTTTCTTTCTTTCTTTATTTCTGTTTTTTATGTGACGTGCGGCATGGCTTCTCAATAGAAGAATGTGCATTCCGTTAGCTATGCATATATGCTATATGTGCGACGCAAGTGATAAACCAGAAATAGCACCGCTGCGGTGGGAGGGGCTCCATCTCGAGCCCGTCCTGGTTACTTTCTGCATTTTATCCTCGTTGACTAGCGCTATATATATTCCGCCATTATACTAAATTGTCACCTAGCGTCCTCCGCATTTTCTTATTCATGCAAGACCGAATGATGACACAGGAAAAAAAATATCTTCGCAAGTGCTACAAAAAGGGGCACACTGCCCGATTATAAAAGAAAGGTAAAGGTCAATGGAAAATGGTAGTATAATTATTAATAATGCTATAGAATAATTAATGCCATAGAATAATGTTAAAGAGAGGGACGGCCGGACCTAATGAGTGGACCAACAGAGAAGGAAAATAAGGGCGAATATAAAGAAAAAACCGGCAGATCGCACACCCTGTGGGAATCGATGTTATGCGAAGGAGTGTGAGGGGAGCCTACCATGTTAACGAGATGGCCATGAGAGCGCGAAGACCTAGGCGGCTGTTTCGTGACATACATGAATCACACGTCATGATATTCATGTCATGGCGAATCATTTCTGCTCGTCATACACTCTCGTCATACTTTAGCACTTTTGGTACATGCTAAGTTAACGAAACGACTATGAGAGCAGCAAGACGTAGCCGGCTAGCCATAGATAGATATTGTCGAGGTGGCAAACGTTCGCCAACAAATTATTCGTCTTTTAATGGGCCCTTAACCACATTTTATCGAAGTGGAGAAAGGCATTTGGAGTGAAAATCGGCTATTTCAGAAATATTTCGCTGCATGAAGTACATCAGTACGTTCAGCAAAAGTGAAGTTATTGCCAATCAAACGCGGCCTCCGCTGTGCTCCTGGTTCTTCTTCAACGCCTTGTACTGTGAAGGCTATGGCGCACTTGGGCGGGCCTACAACGCTCCGCCTTTTAGATGTCACCGTGGCGCGCAGTTCGAATTTGATTTTGAAGTCGCAATGACTTCCGTTTTCGGTGCCCACGACGCGCTTAACACAAGCCAAACGCGGTTGACCTCAGCGAGCCGCAGTGCGCTTAGCCAGCGGACTCCTGGCGACACCCCGCGGCGTCCGCGGTATCTACGTCATGTAGCCGGCCGCAGCTTGACGTCTGCTATCGGTCAATAGCAGCCGTCTAAGGGAATGACGAAATAAAGCGTCTAGAAAAGAGTGAGAAGGCCTCCTGTCAAAAAGAGAGCGTTTGAGAGAGAGGTGACTTCGCGATCTGCTTGCGAACTCCACGCACCACGTAACAGCGAAACTTGGCTGAGATGTTCACAGCAGCGTGTGCTAGCCGCGGACTATGTTATTTCCCCAATCCCGAGGGGTGGTTCAGGGCCCCTTTAAAACAGTGACAGACACTTTATAGAGCAACACACGAACGAGTGAGTCATGAATCTGCGCCGGGCAACACGAGAACACGTATTAAAAGATTATGTGCTTTGTGCTTGCTTTCAGTTGGAAAAGATGGATTCTAAAATTGCATATCCGAAGTGGGGACTCGACATGAAGTACCTTGAAAAGCTCTACGAATATGTGAGTATATTTTGAAAACAGTCGCGATGCGCATGTATGCTTACAACCAAATCCTAAGAGTTGCTTCTAATAAGAATCTCAGCCGATGGCAGCGGGAAGGCAGCAATGGTAAATTGAAATTTTGGAGTAGCGAGCAAAACCTAATAAACTGTTTTCTGTAGGTAAGCTAATTTAGCGAGACTTCTTATTAGCTTCAACGGTAATATGCGAAGCATTTCGGACACCAGCAACGCATAGTAGTACTTATCTATCTATTCAAGCCCCCTATGCAATGCCTGTAACACTTCGTTATTTTGCAGGTACCCCAACTGGATCCAACTAGCACGTTCTTGAAGATCTGGCACTTCATAGCAGTCAACAATGGAAGATTGAAGTTGGAAAAATTGCGCAAGCGTTACAATAAGGACTTGGAGTAGGTTGGGAATGTGTCACTTTTAGGAAGTATCAGTGAGACAGCGCGAACGATTAAATTAAAAGTGAGAGGAGAAAGTTCGTGCTGCAAAAAACAAAAAAAACAAAAAAACAACAACAACAGCAATTATTTTCGCGGCTGCTTTGGTCGCATCTCTACCACAAGTTGCATCGCTTTTAAATATACTAAGAGCTTACCTTGAAGGTAATCTGCAACATATAATAAGAAACGTGTATTGAGCTAATGTTCATAGTTGTTAAATGCGACGGCAAGATGTGTTGCAATGTATTGCCGATATAAAAAACTCAAAATTGGCGCTCCAGACGTTCCCCAAAAAGATAATATAAGGTGAAACTCCTGCTCCGGAATTCTCGCCCTGCACCCGCCCGTCTTTTCTTTGCAGCACTACATCCTGAGTTTGGATAATTGTTTTCATATTACCAACTCTTTATTTATAACGCAAATACATTAAATCGCTACGACAATAGAACCTGTACGGGAAACTGCGAGCTCTCCTCGTGCCTCAGAAATGTTTTTAAGGAGTAAATCGACAGGTTAAACAATATTATTGTACGTACAGCGTATAAACGTTTAGTGGTGCAATTGGGTTTGCATAGATGCAAGCGAAAGCGGTAACTAATTTTAGTTTCTTTCAAACATAGGTGGATTAACGGAGCAGCAGTTGTAAACGCTTTCTATGATCCTGCTACAAACGAAATGGGTAAGCCTGCTATTTGTAAAGACCTAGATTATTGATGTTCGTAAAGTCGAAACAATCGTTTGCATAAATGGCTTTAGGAAAGATCAATGCAAGTGTGTTTACTGCTCACTGAAACTAGAGACTTTACAAGAGATTAAAAGCTTGAAACAAATACGAATTTGGAAAAGATTGCATATGTTAACTTCTGCAAGAAACGTATTAAGTAATAGTATTAGTGTTTCATATGCAAGGTAGTGAATGAAATGCCATTATTCTTGAGGTAACCATGTGGCATGCCCTGGTGCACTCTTGCAAGTAGATGGAGGTGAACCACAATTTTAGAGTGCATCAAATTCCATACCAAGCCATGTATAGTGGTGGATTAGAACCAAAATGGTAAATAAGTATATCAAGGCCTCTTTGGTCTCATTAGCTTCGTAACCTAGTCTAATCGATGAGTGGATCGAATTGTGGTTGTCCGCGTAAGTGTCCTAGCTCACTAAAGCAAAACGTGTTAGTGCTGCAGATAGAATAGCAAAAGTAAGGTCAGTATTCTCGGTCAGGCAAAATCACATATTGCCATGACATCACCAACGGCCAAAAGCAGGTTACTAAGGCAGCCGCAGTGTGGTTTCTCGACACATCGCATCGTGGTCCAGCGTAGCACACTGCAATCGGAGGCCGGAATTTAAAAAGTAAGCAAGTGCTGCAAACTGAATAGCTCAAGCAAAGTATTTTGGTTAGGCGAGATGACTATATTTGCACGCAAGTATTCATGACAATGAAGTGAAAGTTACGGAGGCGGACTTTCTGCAAATGTATTCGAACGCAATGCAGTCAGCGTATGTATGGCACTGGTTTTGGTTTCCATGTCTGCGACCTTGTATATCTTTTTTACTTTAGCGCAGGCAGACCTATTTAACTAGGCGTAGATTTTTGAAGCTGGTCGATGTTTACAGACATCTCATATGTGTCAAGTTCTGAGCAGCAAGCCACGCAGCTTACGTCGTAGTCCCTAAGTGGCCGTGTTACGTCGACGTCGGTAAGAATACGCCACCGACGCCTACATCGGTACAGCCGGCGAGCATAAGTCAGTTTGCTCGCTCGTTTGTACACTCCAACAGTTGTGATTTCCGGATGGGCTCGCCTGGCTTCCGCATAGATGTTATACGCACAGCCATTTGTCGCAGACGTTAGTCACCAGCGTCTCAGGGAAGCTTGCAGGCAGTACAGCAAACGACGAGCCCTAACCAGAACCCGCGGGCACCATTTACACCCTTTACATCATATGCCGGGGGCACCGCATTAGAGACCTCCTCGTTAATCGGGAGATGGCGAGAGGCCGCACGTGGGTGACGTGTGGGCGTGATTCGCAATAGCCACCGCACACAGATCTTCGCTCATGCAGCGCTTTGCTTCGATATGTCTGACACGCACTATGCCATCGCGTAGCCATCGTCGCCACAGAGCATAAGGCAGAGCCCGTCTCGCGCGGCAAAACGGTTTTCTTCTCACGCTTTCACCATACCCTCCTCATCCACTTCCCCCCTCATTATTCCCCTGCACCCTTCTCCGCTTTCCTTCTCGCGCTCTATTCGCTATCTCCCTCTTTCATCCACCGCTGCACTCCGCGTTCGTTCCTTCATTCTTCTTAGTGCTCGTTCAGGGGGTCACCGAGGGACGCGGAGGCACATTGACGCTCGAGCAGGAACAGGCGCCTCGGAGCTGTGCTCTAAAAGGCCAATAAGGTATAGCTAGTCGACTGGTGAATGCTACATATTGTTTCAAAGAATGTGCAGCAATAAACGAAATATTTATGGTCTCTACTTTTTGCGCTATAAAACGGAAATTCAACTGCAGAACTACTTACAGCCGCAGTGCCAAAGGTCCGCTTTGGTTCCGTAGCCTTCGCTTTCGTAGCCAAGAAATGCTGTCCTCGAGTATGCACAACACATTCCTAATTGGTCATGACAGGTTATAAACGCAGTTGGGTGTCACCATACTCGCAATGTGGTTGCTTGCCATATATCACGCCAGTGTAGCGGCTAACACTAGCACACTTAAGTTATAGGAGTTATAACACTTTATTATTTTTAAAGTGTAAGGATCTATGATAAAGAAACGAGATTTATGTCTTTGTAAAAAGACTCACTACAAAACCAATCGCAGTTCAAGTTTTCTTAGGTTTTCCTTCTATAGCTTGCTGCTAATCAGAATTGCAAAATCTCTTTCTCTAGTGTACCCATCTGGAATTCTTCAAGGAGTCTTCTACCAGTATGGACTTCCACGGTAAGATATAAAACTAACTAAGCCGAGACGATAAGTTAAACGTTTTTGTCACCGCGTAACCAAAAACTTATACACACGTTCATCATCCATTACGAGCGCATATGTAAGAAAAGTACGTAAGACGAGCATTTTTCACGAATCGTCGTTGACATAAAAGATTGGTTCAATAGAAAATATTGTATTGGTATTTCAGATTTACTCGGAGTTGGATAAATCTTGGTAAAACGATGGAAACTAATTCAACTTATAGTTGAAGTCGATCAAAGAAAATGTCTTCCTAGGCGAGTTGGGGGTGAGCATGCGGCAGAGTAGCTGCGAAACCCTTGCGTGAGGGATGTAGGGGGATCGTCGGATTGCCTAAATTTGTTGACTCCACTACCTTTGGTATCGGTCCAGATATTTATACCGTTCTACTTTTGGAATCGGCTCATATTTCTTGCTGCACATAGCCACGGGAACGATCGACAGTTTCAGGCTACAGTGCTTACAGGATCGGCCCGCATTATTAGATGACACTTTCTTCGAGAGCGGCCAACAAAAATGCTAGAAACCATGGTGCCCAGTACGGGAAAGTGGGGGTAACTGGCTAAGGAAGACAGCGTCCTCAAAGTTAAAGAAAGCAAAAGGAGCATTACTTCACTTAGTGTCTCCACTGCTACAGCTTGTAGACACCGTATTTCCCAAACGCTCCGTGAGCACTGCTCAACGCTCATTCAGAGAATAATTCTTTTTTTCTGGTTCAACCTGCCCGCAGAATTAAGTCCTGTCCAGTCAGTCCCATATCTCAACGAGACTTCTCAGTTCACCATAAGCAAAGAGAAATTCGGCAAACACCGAAAGGTTAACAATTACCGCACCACTTCTCTCTAACCATCCTAAGCGTAATCTACAAGAATTCCGGTGGCAAAAACAATTTATTTCGTGCATGAACAATGTAGAATATACGCTTGGAAGTTTTATTTTGCAGCTACAATTTTGCCAATTCGGAAACATTTTAAAGCTTTGTACCAGACTCATTTACAGCGTACAGTAATTATGAGAAGGTTTTCGTCTTCGACAGTTGTTAGAAAACGCTTGTGTTAGTAGAAACTGCGTTAGTGCATACGTTGAAGAAGAGAATGCATTGTTGGGGGCTTACGTAAACGAAATTACCCGCAGAACTTTTCACCAGAGAATCCTATTCAATTTCCTGCACTATACGTTTTCGGGAATACTAACTGAAAATCTAAGCTGCTGATTTCTAATAAGTAACCTTATCGAAATTAAAGCAGTATATTTAACAGTAGACGGCTTTACTGCTTCACTACAAAGGAAGGCGCGCATGAACAATGATTTAGGCATTTAGCCAGCTGTTTACTAATCTAAAGCATCGTTAGAAAGCAGCTGGTCGATCGCGCTTACCTCTCTTTATTGTGATTTTGAGAATTTGTTTCTGGTGGGTATATGTGTCAGAGTACCAAGGCTACGTCTTCCCTTTATTCACGGATGACATCTGTGAAACAGCATGTATGCTTAAGCAATTTGATGCAATCTTAGCGGAATGAATCTGGGTTCAGTCAAGATCTCTTAGGGCAGCCTGTACACAGAATAGCCATTATTTCAGCAAGTGTGTGTTGATCAGAAAACTTTGACATAATGGGCAACATCATCCTTATACAGGTCGATCAACTTCGGTGCAATCGGGACAATAGTTGGACATGAAATGACACATGGTTTCGACGACACCGGTGAGTATTTGGGCTATAAAAATGCAATGCCATGAGAATTTTTTTCTTGACAAGGACAATGAGATGGCCTTTCATTAGCACGTATGCAAACTTCATTATGAGGAAATTAACATCCTTACATCACAGTGAGAACAGATGTTGCCGGATTTCCTACCAGCCATTTCACCAATAAGGGTGGATAATGCCTCGGGTGATCACAATCATCACGATCATCAGTCTATTTTTATGTACACTGCTTAGAAGAAGGCTTCCCCCAGCGATCTATAAATACCCCTGTCTTGCGCCAGCTGGTGCCAACGTGCGCTTGCGAATTTCATAATTTTAACACCCCGCCTAACTTTCTGCCGTCCTCGACTTCGCTTCTTTTCCCTTGGCACTCTTTCTGTAAATTTATTGGTCCGCCGCTTATCTATCATACGCAATTAATTAGCTTGCCCAGCTGTCTAATTTCAACTCAAACATCGGCTATCCCCGTTTGCTCTCTCATCCACACCACTATTATCCTGTCTCTTAAAGTTACGCCTAATGTTTTGTGTTGGAGCGTTCTTTGCAAAGTTTTTAACGTGTTCTTGAGCTTCTTTGTTAACCTCTAAGCTTCTGCCACATATGTTAGGACTGGTAGAATGCAAAGATTGCATACTTTTGTTTGCAACAACAAAGGTAAGCTCCTATTTAGGATTTGGTAATGTCTGCGGCCTGCACTCCAGCCCATTTTTATTCAGTAAACTTCCTTCTCATAATCATGCTCCACTGTGCGTAACTTGCCTAAGGAAGGAAAGAAAAAAGTGGAGAAGGAAGGCAGGGAGGTTAACCAGTTTAGCCTAACCGGTTTGCTACCCTACATATGGGCGCGGGATTGGGGGGAGGAAAGATGGGAGGAGAGAGAGAGAGAGCACATAACACAGCAAACACATCGTCAGTTATAGTCCGTCACTCTTGCACGGTACGCGACATCACTGTCACAGCCGCTTGTCCAAGCCCGTATCCTTCTTAAACCGAAGTAGTCCCTTCGTCGCCTTCAGCTGCGATGTCTTCTGTCGGCGATATGTGAAAATGGTTGCAACTGACAATGGTCCATTGTCCAGGTGCGCTAAAACGGACGCCATGGACTGTCTCTGAACATTATATTCAGGACAGTCGCACAGAATGTGTTCCAGCGTCTGCTCGCAAAGACAGGCATTGCACAGAGCGTTGTCGGCCATTCCAATGCGAAACGAGTAGGATTTCGTGAAGGCCACCCCTAGCCATAAACGATAAAGCAGGGTGGCCTCACTTCGGCGGAGTCCAGTTGGCATACAGAGATGCATCAATGAGGGCAGGTCGTGTTGATTGCTGCGGCTGGTCTGGTGGCTTGGTGTGCACCATAGAGATTCGTGATCTCCCGTGCAAGCACTTGAAGTCTGCTGGCTGCATTGGACCGTGAAAGTGGTATGGCCTCTTCCTGTGTGTCTTCAAGTCCGAGCGGCCTTATCGGCGTCTTCATTTCCTATGACACCACAGTGACTTGGCAGCCACTGAAATGTCACGTGATGTCCTTTCTCATGTGATGCATGGAGTAGGCATCTAATATCAAGCACGAGCTGTTCGAATGGCCCGCGACGCAGAGCTGATAGCACAGATTGTAGGGCTGCCCTTGAGTCACTGAAAATTTACCCTGTCTAGGTCGTTCCCGATTGACGAAACAAAGTGCAGCGCGAAGAGCAGCTAGTTCCACAGATGTAGATGTCGTTCGGTGGTCAGTCCTAAAGCTGATGATAATACCTCTTGCTGGGACGACCACAGCACCGGACGAACACTGCATGTTTGTGGAACCATCAGTATAGATATGTGTACTGTCCGCGTACCTCTCGTGCAGAAGAAGCAGAGAGAGTTGTTTCAGCACAGGCGACGACAGCTCAGACTTTTTATTGATTCCTGGTACGTTGAGATGGACTGTGGGGCTGACAAGTCACCAAGGGGGTATCGATGGTTTAGATGCAGCGGTGAAGCCCGAGGGAAGTTTGTCGTTGTACTTGACGATAGTTTTAAAGAATGATGCTTGGTGCCTGTCTGAAGGTAGTGTTGCAAGGGGGTGATAGGGGCACGTGCAAAATGTCTGATATGCGTTCTCAGGGCTTCCACCGTGATGTGGGTTTGCATTGGATGGTCCCGAGTAATCTCAATAGTTGCCTCAGTTGACGTGCATCTCGGCAAAGCAAGACAAACTCTTAGTGCTTGAGCTTGTGCTGCCTGCAGAACACGAATATTTGTCTCGCAGGTGTTGTTTAGTACAGGCAGACTGTATCTTAAAAAAACCGAAAAACAGAGCTCTTTAGACGTTCAGCCTTGCATCTACTGACATCCCCCACGTCTTTCCTGCCAAGTATTTAAACAACTGGGAGGTTGCTGTCAGGCGCCGTTTCATGTAGGCCTCGTGCGGGCTCCAACTGAGGTCTCGATCGATAATTACGCCAAGAAATCTGTGGGTTCTAACATAGGAAATGGTCCGCCCATTGATTGAGATGACATAAGGCGTCATTAGTTGGCGAGTAAATGCCACAAGGGCGCATTTTTCTGGCGGTATGCTCAGACCTTGTTCACACAAGTAGCTCGCTGTCAAAGTAGCCGCTCTTTGAAGTCATGCACATATCTGAGCACGTGTGACTCCCGAAGTCCAGACACAGATGTCGTCTGCGTATATTGAAATTTTGGTGGTAGTTGGCAAGTGTTCAGCCAGTCCAATAAGAGCGAGGTTGAATAGCGTCGGGCTGAGAGCACCGCCTTGAGGAACGCCCCTGCTGGTACAGCGTCGCGTAGTTGGGCCATCGTCAGTTAACATGTAGAATGATCTTGCAGATAGGTTTCTTGCAATCCACAAAAATACTCGACCCCCGAGGCCAACCGTCACAAGAGCGTCGAGAATCGCCTCATGTAATACGTTACCTCTAAGAATAAAGCTGCAGATAAACGTTTACGTGACCTTTCGTGCTGGACATATGAAACGAGATCAACTACATTGTCGATGGAAGAGCGGTCACGTCGGAAACCAGCCACGGAATTCAGATAAATCTTGTAGTATTCAAGGTACCATTCCAGGCGGCCAAGGATCATCCGTTCCATTATCTTACACAGCTGGCCAAGGCTATTGGGCGGTAAGAGGCGAGCTCTAGCGGGGATTTGCCCAGCTTCAAGATTGGCGCCAGGCGGCTCATTTTCCATTCATCAGGAACATTTCCCTCCTGCCGTGAGGTGTTGTAGAGACTCAATAATTTGCCTAGATAAACGTACTGCTGCATAGGCTCTAAGACTGACGGGCGATCATTAATTCTTGCTCCCATGCCAGGCCATTGAACATTACCTTATTCTTCTGCATTATAACCCTTGAACTCTATTATTTCACTTTCTCGGTTAAAGTTCTCAATCGCTTCATACAATTCATCCGCACTGTTTCTGAACAGGACAATATTATAGCTGCATAGACTCTAAGACTGACGGGCGATCATGAATTCTTGCTCCCATGCCAGGCCATTGAACATTACCTTATTCTTCTGCATTATAACCCTTGAATTCTATTATTTCACTTTCTCGGTTAAAGTTCTCAACCGCTTCATACAATTCATCCGCACTGTTTCTGAACAGGACAATATTATAGGCAAACCAAAGGTTATTGAGATAGTCGCCATTGATCCTTAATCCTAATCTTTCTCAGTCTCATAGCTTAAATACTACTTCTAAGCATGCAGTCACCAGCATCGGAGAGATTGTCCTTTGTCTGACCCCTTTCGTAATAGGTAATATTCTACTTTTCTTGTGGAGAACCAAGATAGGTGTGGAATCTCTGTGTACATATTCAATATGTTCCCGTATGCCTTCTGTACTCCTTGGTTACGCAGTGCATCCATGATTAGTGGCATTTTTACTTAATGAAATGCATTTTCACTGTTTATGAAAACAATATAGAGAGCTTGATTGCACTGCACCGACCTCTCGATTAGCGGATTGACGTATCCGGTATTGTTTGTTTGTGTAAGTAGATCATGTGCAAAGGTAGCAATTGCTTAGGACCGGATGAGAAGAGAGAGAGAATTTCTCACAAGCCATTTCAACAATAAGAGTGTGTGATGACTCGAGTATTGTTTGTCTAAGTGGATCATGCAGAGTCGCAGCAAATGCAGTAGGTGCTGCGGAACGGGTGAGAAGAGACGTTCGTGGATTTTCAACAGTCAATATCAGAAATAACGGGCGGGTAATGTATCGGGCAATGTTTAAGTCAATCATGTCCAATTGCAGCAATCGCTTAGGAACGGATTGTCAGAACATCTACTCTAACACGCGAGACTACATCTGCCTTTCTTCTTAGTATTAGGATGCATAACGAACACTTTGGAAACTATTCTATCATGGCTGGAAATAAGCGGTCACGACAAATGCTGTCACTACTATTCTCCAGACCATACAAAAATACGTGCATACAGTAATTCCAAGGTAATGGGAGAAGGCGCAGCCCACGCCCTATTTTGACACCACTCAGCCTACGGCTGACAATAGTTGATTTCATGGTGCGCATATCCTTTTGCCTGAAACGACTACCAAAATGCTATAAAGCGTTCGTTAAAACTGCATATGCATATTCCTGAAGAGTAGCTTGCAAAACTAATTCGATTGCTACGCAAACTTTATCTTAATAAAACGTACTAAACTCATAAAATGAATAAGAACTTTAATGGCACATTATAGACTGCTATGTTTAACCTATGTGTCTTTATTGTTTGAAGGAAGCCAGTTTGATGCAAACGGACGGTTAGAACAATGGTGGACGAACGAAACTCGTAGTAAGTTTGACCAAAAGGCCCTCTGCTTTAAGCGTCAGTATGGAAGCATCGCTGTCAGGACTCTGAACATGACGGTAAGCTTTACTCTGAAATATGGCTAAGGAATTAATAATCACGTTTTGCATACTTTACCTGTGGAGACAGGACACAGGAATTGGTAAATTTCACGTAAGCAAAGTGTTTCAAAGGCACCTTTTTTAACAAACAGAAAAAGGTTTTTTGTTTGTGTTTTACAACAGATCATAAACGCATTCACACTGTCAACTTTTTGCCGCCGAGAAGCAGAATCGAACTGAAAAAAAATACATTATAAGATATACAGTGAAAGCTCGTTAATTCGAACTTCAATAATTCGAATTTATGCATAATTCGAACTGTACGATTTGGTCCGGCCAAGCTCCACAGAAGTCTATGTATAAAAAAGTCCGTTAATTCGAACGCGAGAAGGTTCCCTCACGGATAATTCGAACTACGCTCGCCTGGCACACGGCCAGAGAAACGCGCCTACTGCCTACACACAAGGCTGTATTGCCTCCTAAACGGAGAGAACGGCGAGAGAAGGCTAAATCGGAAAAAAATCTAACCGACGCGGGGTCAGCCAGAAGGCAGCGGCGGCTGCCGCCTCTCCGTTCTACGCAACCTCCGAAACTTCTTGCCCGTTGCGAATCTCGGGGGCCTTGCAAATCTTGTACAGCTGCTAATGTTGTGCGGAGATGGCACGGCAAGCGCCAAAACACAGCGAATCAAGTACGTCGCAGCTGCGCTTGCAATCAAGAACCAACGTAGTCAAGAGTTCGACGAAAGTTCGTCTGGTCAGGTAACATGATGATGAAGAAATTACGGCCACTGACAATTCGATGACGCGACTCTTGTTAGAATCTTTATTTATTCAAACTACTGACAACAATATCAACAGGACTGATGGAAATCTTCCTGCTAACTACACCCGTTCCCTACGTCACATTTTGGCATAAAAACGACTTGCGGCTCTTGCCCGCTTTTAGTGTGATCAAGGAACCCGTACGGGTCCCGAAACGTCTCTGTGTGTTTTTTCACCTTGACTTGGTCAGTGGCCGTAATTTCTTCATCAAGAACCAACGAATCAGGGCCTTCGCCACCTTCACATGTTCGGCGTCTTTGTCTCGGCAGTCTTCATCGGTTGTGTACCTCTGTTTTCAGCTTAGGAGGTATCGGCCGTCGCGATTCATTGTGATGGTGTTAAGCCTCGGCTAACGTTCGTTTCGGTGGACATCGGTGGTGTGGCACAGTCGGACCCAGAGCTTCGACTTGAAGATGGCGTGTGCCCGCGGCACACGCCATTACTTTCTGACACGCCAAATTTCGGACATTCCCTGCTGCTTCCAAATCGCAGTGTATTGTTGCCCTCCTTCACTTTCGTTAGTTCGAACTTTCGTTAATTCGAACTGAAGCGGCTTCCCCGTGCGGTTCGAATTAACGAGCTTTTACTGTACTGCTTTTCAGATAACATTTTCGCAAGTAAAGATATATGGCTGAGATGTTAACAGCATATGTATATAGTGGCCTACTCTGAACAATTGAAAGGGCAGGAGGATAAAATAAGCAATGAAATGAAAAAATTGTGCCCTCACAAACGCAATGAAAGTACATGAAAACTTTTACAAGTTTTCATACATCGATGAATTAAAGAAAAAATCACCACCCAAGCACTCTCTACAGATGGTTAACCAGTGAAGCCGAAACGTGTGGCCCCGGTGTTTATCACTGGGTTAATTCCGATGGTTCGTTAGACGACGGCTTGGTAGGCTGCCGGATCCTCGGTACGCAGATGGTGCTTGCGCTCGGCTGCATGAAGGCTGTTCTTGTGCCCGGACTACAGCATGAGCACGGCGTAGATGGGCTCGTTCCCGGTTCTGCTCGCAGCGTTGCTGATCGAACGCTGCCTGCTCCCCAGGACTACGTATGTCGCGTGGCCTACGCATTTCTTAGTCGGAGAGACACTGCTGCGAGCGCGCTCGGCTGCGACAGAGAGAAACAATGTTACTACTAGCGCAGCCAATTGCGCGCCTCTCCTTATTTTTTTTGGGGGGGGCATGCGCATAGGATTGCACGGGAGGAGTTTTCGGCGTACAGGTGACGGACGGATGAATCGGTTAGCCATATACAGCTTCGCTGTAATACGTGCCAGTGCTTTGAACCAATTCATTCGGACGTCGGCTTGAGCGAAGGCTTACGAACGGATTCCGCTCTCGATAAGGGGACGTATCAAATTTTGCCTACCAAGTTGAAAAGCCTTGTAATTAGTGCACTGAAATGAGTACATACAATTCAATTGGACGCAATTGTCCTTCGGCACTCACAAATCAGCCCAGTGTGGACCGCAATGTACGCTGGTATTGAAGAGATTCTGAAGGCAAATGATAAGTGGAGCTATAGGTTGAAATATTAGGTTTCTGTAATAAAGAAACCGTCGTTAGTTGCTAGAACAGAGCTTTTGTAAGCGAAAAATAATGAAAATGCACAATCAGAGTGGCGCCACTTACTATGGCACTTTCCATATGACGTCAGTCAGAATACGTGGAGTAGTCTTAAGAGGAAGCTTTTGATCGGGCCCAACTACAACGCGGCCTATTCAAATACATGTAAAACGCAAAAACGTTTTTCTGAGATAACTCCTAGAGAGATTTTAATGAAATTTGCTGCATTTGAGAGAGAGGGCTAAAATCTAGTGACTGCTGGAAGCCGAATTTCGATTTAGGACTTGAATTTTGCTAAAAAAATTTTCAATTATACGACTTTGAAAAATATAGAAGCACGAAGTTTACAAATTCACAGCTCTGCATCAAGAACAGATATCGCGGTTCTGTAAACGGTGTCCACTATATCATTCAAAGCGGACAAGTATCATATGTTATTTTACATCTTGCGTGAATTTGTTACATTGGTTACAAGGGCTCTGCAAAAGCTGTATTTCCATAATACCAATTTTTATATTCATGTGTAACATATCAATTTTGTCCGCTTTACATGTACTATCAGACGAAATTCACAGAATTGTATTATCCTTTTTCGTTGTTGAGTTACAGAGTTGTAAACTTGAGAGTTTCTTTTTTTGAACATATTTGATTTTTGCCAATCTTTAATAAATTATGGACAACCTAACTCAAAAATGCGAGAGCAGCGCTCACTAGATCTTAAGTTATTTTTTTAAATGCAACAAACCTCGTCAATTTGGTGCTGTGGTTGCCGAGAAAAACGAATTCTCCTTTTACATGTATTTAGATAGGAACTCAGGAGACCAATTGCAATGCATGCTCACTGACCTGGAGAGGCAAAGCAGTAGGGTGGGTCTGAAAATTAATCTGCAGAAAACTAAAGTAATGTTTAACAGTCTCGGAAGAGAACAGCAGTTTACGATAGGTATCGAGGCACTGGAAGTGGTAAGGGAATACATCTACTTAGGGCAGGTAGTGACCACGGATCCGGATCATGAGACTGAAATAACCAGAAGAATAAGAATCGGCTGGGGTGCGTTTGGCAGGCATTCTCAAATCATGAACAGCAGGTTGACTCTATCCCTCAAATGGAAAGTGTATAACAGCTGTGTGTTACCAGTACTCATATATGGGGCAGAAACCTGGAGGCTTACGAAAAGGGTTCTGCTGAAATTGAGGACGACGCAACGAGCTATGGAAAGAAGAATGATGGGTGTAACGTTAAGGGATAAGAAAAGAGCAGATTGGGTGAGGCAACAAACGCGGGTAAACGACATCTTAGTTGAAATCAAGAAAAGAAATGGGCATATGGGCCGGACATGTAATGAGGAGGGAAGATAACCGATGGTCACTAAGGGTTACGGACTGGATTCCAAGGGAAGGGAAGCGTAGCAGGGGGCGGCAGAAAGTTAGGTGGGCGGATGACATTAAGACGTTTGCAGGGGCAACATGGCCACAATTACTACATGACCGGGGTAGTTGAAGAAGTATGGGAGAGGCCTTTGCCCTGCAGTGGGCGTAACTAGGCTGCTGCTGCTGCTGCTGCTGCTGCTGCTGCTGCTGCTGCTGCTGCTGCTGCTGCTGCTGCTGATGGTGATGATGATGATGATGACCCGAGCTAAAGCTTCCTCTTAAGGTTGCTTGTCGCGAGTAGGATTTGAGTTACGGAGCAGCAGCGAGACGTTCGGTGGCAATTTGTTAAGGAACAAAGTCATATATTAGCATAGAAAAAGTGAGAAACATCTATAATAATAATCTGTAGTTAGGATTTGCCTGAGGGGTTTTCTCTGGTGTGCCTTCAGAGTAAAGTGAAAGCAAGCTGCTTCCTGTGACAAGTAATTCAACATATTTATTTCATCCTAAGCACGAAGCACATACCATCGCCAATGGCATTGCCGATTACAATAAAACGTGTCTAGCGGTTACTTTTTCCTTAACAAATAACCATGCAGAGTTGTGAGAACCTCCATGCAGAATAACGCAGTGTTATTTTATGCAATGCAGCTGAACGGGAACAATACGGTAGGAGAAAATATAGCAGACAATGGCGGTATCCGGACAGCTTTCAAGGTGAGTGCCATTAACTGGTATCCCCTATGTGCTATATTGCTACGAAAAATGCAGTAAAAGTAGCAACAAATTTTCATTGCAGAATGCTTGGTTATGTCTCGCATTTTAAAGCATCACCCTTTCTTAGCTCTCGCTCTGTTGGCGCCGAGCACGCCAAAAAAGGTGAGTGCGAGAGGCGAAAGAGGTGGAAGAAGCACGCTCAGACGACACCAGGACAGCTACAAGCAAAGAGAGAGAGGAGTCTTCGGTGGCACGATACAAAGACATGGTCTCTTTAACACCACCAGCTGGAGTTTCCGTTCTGGCCTCACGGGCGGTGAAACACACTCATTGCGCATGTCACCATTCCATATACGTCACTTCTTCGGCATTACACTGTAGTCAGGCTGTCCTCAATCAATCCAAATTATGACGTCGTTGTCATGCCATGGTCTTCATTACGCCGTCGACATACTGTCACTGTGATGCCGACGAGGTCCCGTCATCGTTATTCCAGCTACGTCATCTGATTCTCGTCATGCCGACGTCACACGACGCTGTTGCGGTCGTTCTGTCATCATTTCAGTTTCGTCATGCCGTTCTTCTCATGCCGTCGTCATCATACAGCCGCCGTTGTCCCCTTGCCGATCATGCCGTCACCGGGACGCAGTTGTTTTAGTATCGTCATCGTTCCAGAATTGCCTTCTCATTGTCGTCTGTGCCTTCGGCTGCGCCAGTGTTGCTGAGAAAGCCGCCAATCACTGCAGCGTCGGAGACGAGCGTAGCACTTTAAACGAGAACGCTATAAAGCGTCAGTTACAATAAAATGTCATGAACCAAGCAGTACCTTAAGAACCACGAAACAATTCGGCGAGCTTAAGATCGGGAGACAATCGCCTAGCCCCCACCACACCTAATGCTTAAACAATAGCGTTACACACTCTTCAACCGCCTTCGACGCGTTTCAATTGAAATGATAAGCTGCCTAAAAATCCAAGGCGCAGATTTCACGTTTCTGTGTACAAAGCTAAATGCAGTTTTCTTAATCTTCAGAATTTCCTGCACTTGGAAAACAATTTGGGCTCCCTCTACCTTTTTCTTTTAAATAATGGCTGATGCGACGGAAAAAGGAACGAATAGCCCCATTTCATGACTATAGATACCGCGTTCACTTCTAGAGATAAAAAATTGGAGGACGCTTAAGCTTCGCCTTCAAGAGTGGAACGCGACAGCGTTCCCGTCGACCCGCCAAGGGGTGTAAGACAATGGGCTACAGGGCAGCCATCACTTACGAGGCGCCCCGCATCGGACGCGGTGAGCGTCGAGCCATATGGTCGAGCAACGCGGCGTTCGGCGCAGCAACGAAACGTGCGCCTGAGCAAGCGGAACGAACCAAAGAACTCGGTATCTTGGAGGGGGAAATTATGCACGCCAGCCAAACGTCGTGATCGGCACGGGCAGAGATAGACAGATAGTGATCTAAAGAAAGGAAGGACGCTTGATTCTGCAGAGGGATCAAGGCGAAGCGTTGTCAGAGGAGAGAGAGTCCGGGCAACGACCGCCCTCGCACCGGTCCTTCCACAGCTCCAATGCGCGCGTGGCGCGCCATCTGTCGAGGCAGCGCCCTACATGGAGAGGAGGGGGTCTTCTGTGTTTGCCGCAAGATGGCTCTGCGTGTGCGGAAAGCGCAGAAGAAATGCAGCGGAAACGCACTTCGCTACTCGTGTAATTGCGACTTCTGTAAGTTACATGTTCATAATTACCTATATACACTGCAGTATAACTTTCCACGGCTCGTTTCGAAGGCAACACCGCATTCACTAGAGGCGCGTTTGTACCGCTTGGAAGCATCAAACTCGTGGCTGAGTGGTAGCGTCTCCGTATCACACTCCGCAGACCCTGCTTCGATTCCCACTCAGCCCATCTTGGAAGTTGCTTTTTATTTATGAAGTGACTGCCGTTATTTATCGCTCACGGTCAACGCCGCGGACACCGACGCCGACACCCGACGCCGACGACACCGGCTTTTCTGCGACACGAGCTCCTTAACGCTATCGCGCTAAAACAGAGGGAGCTGAATATGTTTTCGGAAGACATGGTCAAGTGACATAGAGAAAGTATTTGCTTGCCGCGAATAAATTGGGCATATCAAAATGCTTGTCTAGGACGGGAGGCGATGAGGCGCTCGGATGAAATCAGGATATTTGCCGGCATAATAAAAATGCAAAAAAATTATACCAATTTTGAAGAGAACTAAAAGCGCTCATATTAAATGCCCGCTGATATTGTCCGGTTTTTCTAATTTTATTGTTTTTTATAATGTCATGCTGTGAACAAGTGTTCTTATTACTCATATGCTATGAACTTGTTTTGATATTACTCTTAGCCTTCATCTGTACTACTCTTGCTTTAAACATTGTATACCATCATAAGTGTCCTTAACAGGAGCTCCCGATACAGTCTTAGACTATGGGACCTTCTTATGCATACTCCAGAGATGCAATTTTCTGTATTTTTACCACTAAATAAATTATAAAATGAAATGAGAAGGAATGAGCTCGCGCAAGGCACGGGTAAACTGACTTCACTGGAGGAGGCCTTTGCCAGGCAGTGGACATAAACATAATGATGACGATGATTCTCACTTTCCAGGCATACAACAAACTGCTATACGATAATCGATGGCGCGAAGACACACGTCTAGAGGGCTTAGAAGAATTCTCCGGGAAAAAGTTGTTCTTCATATCAAACGCAATGGTAAGTTACCAGATGAACAAATTATCGCTAGGGTAGGATAGCTGTGCGCGCTCTTCTCAAACAATCCTAGGTGTACTAGTGGTGTATCGACTGGAATTAAGCCGGTACATTTAGGAGAATAAATGATGATTGAAAATCGCGGGCCCCTTAGATTCGAAGATGCGGTTTGGCGGAACCGGCCGAGACTGCGACCGCAAGACAGTTCAATGCCAGCAGGTCAAAAACGGCGTTGCTCATTTGAAGAGTAGACGGAACTTCCCTAACGACGGAGATTGTCCTGGCAAATATGAAGGTTTAATAAGGTCGTGAGCTGAGCGCTGTGGCCCAAGTTGAAATTTCGCCCACTCTGATAATCCTCGAATTCCGCAAGTGCAACATTTCGGCAATGCTGCGTCTTCTTTTGGCAGTCTCATAAGATTTGTCTTTTGTTGTTCAGCTTTAATTTTAGGAATTTTTTGTGACGGTCGAAATTTCGGAGTTTGGCTAAGTATCGAGGTCGGCCTAGATTCGAATACCGGCAGTGTTTCGGAAGAATGAATTTGTCTTTGTTTGCAGGTATGGTGCAACAAGGCTCGAGACGGATATTTACGGGAACTTATACAGTACGATCCGCACTGCCCAAACCGCTACAGGTGAGAATACCTTGAAATCGGCGTCACGGAAAGAGCCTGGTTGTAGCGCGTAAAATTTTTGCCTTGATAGTCATTCTGAGTAATTTAGTATTAACAATTAATAATTTAACAAGTATTAATTTAGTAGTAAAACAACCCCAATAAAGAAGTACTGACCCCTAATTTTGAAGTTGTACATACTCTGGCACTTAATTCTTCTACGCTACGGAGAACAATCAGCAAGTATGAAGGTTATTATGGTGTATGCTTGGGCGAGTTGTTATTCCACGAAAAAGATTTTTGCATAGAAAAGACGAAATCACGAGTAGTATCACGAAGAAAACAAAACGCGTCGTCTTCCTGAGTTCGTCCACGTTGTTTTTTTTTTGCGGGAGAAAGCTTATTTTTAAGAATTTAAGATTACGAAACAAAACACAATTTATAATAATATTTAAGTTTGTCTCAAAAGTATGGGTTGGGCGTCATCGACATTATTATGGCGTTATGCAACGAAATAACAACTTCCCGGTGTTGTGTAGCCGCAAGGCTGTGTGTGAAGATGTCACTCAAAAAACGAACAAGAATGCTCTGGCGGTTGCATTCATGTGACAGATGCAGCGATCGAAGGAAAGAATCGAGCCATGGTGTCATAGGTAATTTCCATCCATCACAATGATACTGAAACCGAAAGTGGTTGGTAGTGACCAATATTATAGCAAATTACCCAGGGGGCTGCAATGCTTGCGAATATTTTTCTGGGGTTCTGATGGTCGGTGACATTCCACGAGGAAATAATAAGAACTAAGAAACCGAAAACGTCATGCAAGTAGTGTCTTGCCATATTATATAGCCAAAGCTTATGCATATTCTGCGGCGGAACTAATACACTTCCATTTTGAAATTGGCTGGCGTATAATGTGAATATCAGCGGGAGGCTCGGATGATTCTGCATCTCAGTAGAATACATATGTGTTGCCAAGGCAGATGTGCGGAGTAACGTCCCTTTCACAAGAACGCATTTATCAGCCTGCCTATCACAAGCTCTCGCCGTAGACAACAATTCTGTAACCATTTGCAAGCGTCGTCTTTATCATGCGTCAGTGTTTCTAAGAAGTAAGTGGTAGTGAATTAAGGAACATGAATTTCTTTCCGCATTCAAATTAGATGTGAGTCACTAAAAGCGTCATTTTATGCATAGATGTTGCCATGCCTTCTCGACAGTATTATTCAGAGAAGTATTCCCGCACTTTGGAAAACGTTAATGAAATATTCTGGGCTGGAAGGAAAATTTTCATTCCGCTGCTCTCTGATTTGCGTCATTTGCACATCTTTAGCGGGTTTATAACAATCGAAACAACCCAGGGTTGAACCACATAGATATCCTTGTATTTTTTGCTTATTCGCTAAGAAGTGATAACTGCAGTGGTACAGCTAAGTTATTGTACTACACGGGCAGACCAATATCTGCAACACGCAGCCAATGAAAGCACGTAACGATGGCCCCACGGTACTCTCGTGAAGAAACTCGTCACACCGCTTGGCCCACTCACTAAGCATGTGTTGAAAATTTCGGCCCCTTACGCGTTTCACGCGTCCTCAGTAATCGAACGCATGAAACCTTTAAAACAACGAATCAAAAAGAAAAATAAAGCCCGCCACTTTTCTTACGTGTGCATCAGCATGGTCTTTATATTTTACTGCATAGAGCTACGTAAACCGAGTGCTTCTTTCATGTTAGCAGCATTTATAAATATTCACCTGTGGCGAGTAGCACTAGTTTACTCATTAACTTGGATTACGACACGAGGCGAACATTACTTAATAGGGAAACCAAAATGCGTAAATAAATAACTTTAAAGATTTCACAAATCAACTTGTTAGCGGATTGCTGCAGAGCGCACATTGCAGTATACGAATTGACGTCAATGCTATCACAAGGCTTTGTACAACAACCTAGAACTAATTTCGGAAGTAACACACTTTTGGGATGGGCGCTGTAAAATTCGCTGTAAAAATGCGCTTTCCTTCAATTAACTTTCGAGAACACGTATCTCGAATCTGGCGTAATCCCCAGGATTCGTTCAAGGTCGGTGTAACTTTCGAAGTGACCGGCAACAATTTGTAAATTTCGATATGTGCCATGACGTAATTAGCGCAAACAGCAGTTAGCGAAGATTATTTAATTAGGTAAATATTCATTTTTACTTCTCGTAAGCAAAACGTTGGCCTCTGAATCAGTCTAGCTAAAGCAGTATAATTGGGGTCTATGCCAAGGACCCCAAAGCGGATAAGCGGATAACAAATATCCGCTTACATGTGGATGCACATATCTTTCAGAAACATCATTCATTCATGTCTCATAGTCAGTGGGTGTTCCTAACGTCCATGCATGCTGAGCAGCAGAAACGAAGTAAATGCAATTGCTACAGAAAGATGACTCATAACATCTGCGACAAACACTGCGCCTGTAGATTTGTTATACGGTGGCGTAGCAGCTATTGTCCTGCTTGCGCCAGTTTGTGGAACGTTCCTAGGTGACAGATTTTTGTGCGCAAATGAACTCCTATTACCTTTTGAGCTCCTATTATATTAAAATGAATGAATTTGAACTTAAATGCACTCCTATTAATTTATGAAAGTAGGAAACCCGAATAAAAGGAGCTTGTACTTAAAAATCTGTTCCCACTTGAGTGCAGCCCGTAGAAAGCTAATATTAGAGCGAAGGTGGCTTGTAAATGACGTAATAATTTGTTACAAATGGATGTCATTTGCAGACAGCTCCAGATTTTCCTACCTATTTTCACTATTCCTCACTGGCCGGAGAAATGCACCATATCCTTAATAATTGTTTCCGATCAGCCACTCTGAGCGAGGAGTAATAAACGAATCCACTTGAAAGATAGAGTCATTGCAAATTAAACTCCTGGTCTCTTACCACATTAATCAAATGACGAATGTTTACGCTGAATCACAGCCTCGCTTTCACAAATTATTCCCCTCTGGATAATTCGCTCATGCGTGTTTCGATTGGCTGACTCATAATGCCAAATAATGTTTTATAAGTTAACAATGCCATTTAGAGGGGTTGCCAACAGAGAATTCTGCCAAAGGCGCTAGGTGCTGGTAATGAGGCTTTCCGTCCTGTGTCAATATTCATTGATCTCAGGGAATTTTCGTATTTTTGTTCTTGCAGACAAAGAATTAGAGCAACCGTAGAATGTATAAGCGGGAAGAGGAGCTTGTGTGTGCCCCTTCCGAGAGTTTAAAATCTCGAGTTGCTGTCAGTAGAAAATTTGCTATAACTGACGATGCCCTGCCGGTAATTTCGAAGAAACCATAATATGGCGGCAAAAAAAAAAGGAAAAACGTATCAAGATGGATTTTTTACCGGAACCGAGAAGCCCTCATTTGCAAATCTTTACTAGTAGTCTGACTTTGTGTGCCGGTGACCCTATTGATGATGTTTGGCTACTAATAGTTTGTATAACTGTGATTAAGTTTTCTTGCACACTTTTGTTATCATGACTGACTGAAATGTACCAATTGCAATATTACTGAAAGCAAGAAATGCAGGATCCAAACGTGAAAATGCCTGCCTATTGACTGAAGAATGATATTATTTTTTTGCGTACGAAAATGATTCATTAATGTGAAGACCCCCCCCCCTTTTTTTTTATTGATATGATATAAGGAGATGTTGGCGCGCAATTTAAGGCGCCGGCTACTCCTTATCCCTTGGGTGGTTCCGTCATACATCATTCAGGGTTCACAGTTACATATCAAATAATCATTTCACACATGCACCAGGACTTATAAAGCAACGTTTCCACACGTGTGTGTGTGTGTTCTTGTGGCAATGAGTTACGTCATACAAAACAAGCAATTTATTTTTTCAGAATCAATGTTCCAATGGGAAACATGGAAGCGTTCTCGACGGTATTTAAATGCTCAAAACAGTCGGCAATGTATCGCCAGAAGAAAGACCGCTGTACGTTGTGGTGAACGAAGGTGACAACATATAGCGCAAGACTTCTCTGAAGGAAGAAGGACGACGATTCAAGTGGAGGTGTTAGATTTTGATGCTTCAAGAATAAAACAATTTAAGCAATCGTGCTACAGCATAACGCTCTAGGCTTTACTTTTCTGATTTACCAAGTGGACAGGTGGAGGAAAAGAAGGTACTCATAGTTTCCAAAGAGGTGTCAAGCTTTACTGAGGCTCTTGGATTTCAAACACTTTTTTCGAAATATATTCTGCAATTGAACACAATTCAAGCTATGTAGCTGAAATCGTACGCTCCGGCAATAAAAAACTTTCCTCGAGCAAGCGTGCAACGTTATTCGAATATAGAAAAATAGAAAGAGAAATAACTTCGACTCCTTGGGTAGATTCGAGGGAATGAACTGTATAAAAGACACGCGCAAAATAACACCAGCACATTTAAATCATTTCTCGCAATAAATACACGTCATGAAATCTCTGCCAGCAAAATTATTGCAGTTGTGAGCAATAAAGGCAATATTAGCATTGAAATTGTGACACACGTAAGTGAAATATCTGAAAAATAAACATAAGGCAAGCCCAATAAACACACGCCTCGGTAACTGCGTCACTACACGCGTCGCTACACAAGAGGTTTCGTTTGAACAAGCTTATAAGGCCTTTAGAGCATAGGGTAGCGCAGACGCTCTATTCTAATAAATAAGTCAGCAGCACTGGCATTCTTAAAGGTCACTCTGCAGGCCTCACCAGGCCATTGACTATTGACTTCAAAGCGACATTTCTGCTGCTAAAACATAGGACAATTAATCAGAACATGTTCTACGTTCTTCTATGAGAGCTAGCACTCACAAAAGGTCTACCGGAGAGACGCATACGGTGCAAAATGCTACTGGCGGAATGCATGTTCAACCGAAAATGTTGACGACAGCATCTAAGCCACGACCGCCGCCAACAGCAATACAAACTGCAGATGAAGGCCAACACTATGCTGAACGCAGTTTACACCATCGGCAACAAATCGACAATGTTCACTAATAGACTTGCGCACATGTGTTGTAGTATTAGCCTGATTCCTAATACTGCGACCTAAGCATATTTGTATGAACCAATATGCAACTTGCGATCATCAGCATATGTTGTCATATCGACATATACAGTGATCAATCGCGGCTTTGTTTGCTGCACTCACTGTATAGCCGTCGCTGCAGTGCATTTTGTGTCCAGTATAAAATATTAGTATTTAGACAGACTTACACGGTCAGAAGCATCTTTAAACACTAGAAATCAGAAATCATGGTTTCTTATATGCGCATATGTTTCACCTGATTTAGAATTACTTCGGAATTATTCTACATATTCAAATACCCGGGATGGAATGAAGGCACTAGTCATGCAAATGAAATGAGAATGTAATGGGAGGCAGATATTCAGGAGTGTATTAGGAATCGAATGCTCACATAGTCCTGCAGAGCTAAATGTGGACTTTATTCAAGGTGCAAAGCAAGTAAGTTTGCAAGTTAGACAAAACTAGACTTGGATAATTTATTACAGCACTAAAGTTTTACTCGATACTGCAACCTTCCGCATATACCTACAACTTACTACCCCTGCAGCGTTTATTGTAAAACAAAACCTGGTATTCTGTATCTTTGAAGGCCTGGAAAATTTTCTGCGTTAAAATTTTGAGTGAATAAATCCAGTAAGAGCAGGCCCGACCTGTGACACAAGGGTCAAGGCAAAAAACAAACGGTTGCTGGACTCGAACTTAAAGCATACAAATCGTGGGATTGCCGTCATGCGACCGTTTGCAACGTGGTTGTCGTCGTGCTATTTCCGTCGCACACTATAGGCGCGGAAAAATTTCTGTGGCAGTAAAGGGAAAGCTGCGGAGGCAGAGCGCGCACAAGTTAGAGCGCTTCTGAAAAGAGTCCCGTGTGTTCATCCACGTTAGTCTAAGTTATGGAATAGAAAACACAAACATCTTGTTAGCAGCAGTTAAATATGACAAAGCACCCCAGTGAATGTAAAACTTTACTTATTTGGCGGCGTTTCCCTTCCACGTCTGGGGAAACGCGAAATGGTCGCACGTGGAAGCTGCGTCGATTCAGCGTCTGTTCCGAGCGACCAAAAGCATTGTCAAACGCTGGCGAATTGCTTGGCGCTGTGACACATGTGCAGAAGCTCCGCCCCCCGCAGATTTCTTTTCAAAGCCGCAGAAAGTTGTCCGTGAGTACAACACACTCGCGACCCGCACATACATAGCTATTCAACTTAGGAACACTTTAGTCCACCTGGTGTCGCTATGCCGAACTCGAAACAATGATGCAAGGCACCTGCCATCATTGTTGCCAGGCACCTGGCATGCACTTAATGCCAGGCACCTGGCATTGTTGGATTGTTGCATGGCATTGGCAAAACAATGCCAGGTGTGTCGCGTGTGTGTATATATATGTGTGTAAAATATATGTGTCGCGTCACATATATTTGTGCACAGTGGATGCGATCCGCACAACTTTGGCGTCAGTGGTTGGCGCGTGTCACTGAGGCGCACATTACCCACGAAATGGGGTGCGCGTAACATAAGGTCTGCCCCAGTGCGCCTTCGGTGCTGTGACAGTTGCAGGTTCGTGGGCTATGGTAGGAGGATGCGGCATATGGGAACGCTTTGGGCATGCGTCGCGCTGCCAAGAATAGGAGCTTTAGTGTAAGAGGCCTGGTGGTAAAGCATCGAAAACAATTGGAAGACGCTTAAGCTTCACCTTGAAGAGTGGAACGCGACAGCGTTCCCGTCGACCCGCCAAGGGGTGTAAGACAATGGGCTACGGCGCAGCGACTACGCGCTCCGCATCGGACGCGGTGAGCGTCGAGCAGCACAGCGTTCGGCGCGGAAACAAAATGTGCGCCTTAGCAAGCGACGCACGCCTGAGCCTTATAAACAGCTCATTTCTAAGGCAACACCGCATTCACTAGAGGAGCTTTTCTACCACTCTGAAGCGTAGAAAAAAAAAAACTCGTGGCTGAGTGGTAGCGCCTCCGTCTCACACTCCGGAGACCCTGGTTCGATTCCCACCCAGTCCATCTTGCAAGTTGTTTTTTATTCATGAAGTGCCTGCTGGGACTTATCGCTCACGGCCGACGCGACCGATGACGACACCTACACCGATGACACCGGCTTTTCTGCGACACGAGCTCCTTAACGCTATCGCGTTAAAAAAGAAGATCTACCACAGAATATAAAGGGGAACGGACAGACAAAGAACTTTATTGAGGTCATGAGAAGCGGCGCCCTTAGCACATGGACAAATAATCCTTAATTAAGTAAAAATATGTATATGAAACATGCGATTTAAACCGACGACCTTTTAGGCACGAGCGAAACGCTTTGGCGTGGTTCCACGGAACTCGCATGCAGAGCTAGCTTATTCCATAGTATCTGTTCAATGTGGCCTAGTGCAGCACGGCTATGAGCGAACGGATCAAAGCACGTCGTCCTCCGTAGTACCTAGGCAAACGCTCATCAGACGCAACGGTAGCCGCAAAGATTACCTGGATAACTGCAATGGAACGCTCGTTGTTGTGTCATCCTGAATTTCAAATCTCGTGGTCTCAAGTACGCGGACTTCTTGCACGCCTAGTACTTGACGTCCTGTCATGTCAAGTTCTAGACATGCGTTCTAGTTTTAAGCGCTAGGGAGTGTTCACGCCCCTCTGTTTGCGCTTGTCTTGATGTCGGCGTTGAGACCGTGAGCGTTCGCGAGCGTTATGGCCGGATCTCTACCGCTCTGTGTATCGTTATGTCGGAACTTGCGAATTGCGTCAGCGATGGAAGAAACCTCACCTGCCACCTGTCGGCCGACTCCGTCCAATTGAAGTTCCCTATGAACCATACTATCGCATAGCTAGGCCTTGACCTGCTTGGCCCTTTTCCGACAAGGACTAGAAGGAATGTGTGGATCGCCGTCGCTACTGATTACGCGACGCGCTACGCGATAACAAAGGCGTTTCCGACTAGTTGCGCAGCAGACGTTGCAGATTTTCTCCTTGACGACGTCATTCTCCAGCACAGTGCATTTCGACAGTTACTTACAGGCCGCGGCCGCTCGTTCTTGTCTCGAGTTGTGGACGACCTCGTCCGCTCTTGTGCCACTGAACTCAAGCTTTCCACTGCCTACCACCCACAAACGAACGGTCTCACGGAACGTCTCAACCGAACACTCACTCACTTCGGCGCACCAATGGACACCAATGATGGCACCGAGATGAATCTCGAGCACGCACAAATACCACTTCCTGATGAACCTGCCTGCGGAGACTGGCTCACTGTTAAGTACGGTCGGAAGAAAACATCGACTTCCACCAATCCACCCCTCCAACCCCGACACCCATTGGTTCCCCGACAAGCCCGACTCCCACCGCTACCCCGAAATGACCTCAAGGTAATCATCCGCCCCCGAGAAGGACTCAACCTTGCCACCTGGACCACGCCACAGGTTGCTGAAGGCATCAAGCTGGCATGTCAGCACCCCACTACTGAGCACGTACGGACCCTTACTTTAAGAATTGACGCAGTACAAAACATCGCTATTGCTAGCACACCAAACGAAGAGCTAGCTATGAGCATCCGTCGCATCTCTACAATTCACCTGGGCGGTGGAGAATTTGCAGTCACGGCATAGGTGGCGGCACCCGACAGCTCCGTCAAAGGGGTCATTCACGGCATTCCCGCAGGAACTCCCACAGAAGTCCTCCTTAACGGACTCTATGCACCTGGCCGAGAAATCTTACATGCCCGTATGCTCGGACAAACTGCTGCGGCAGTGATCACATTCACTGGCAAGGCTGTACCCTTCTACGTGCGATACTACAGCGGTGAAGTTCGATGCAAACCATACCGACCAACCACGCATTTCTGCCGCATCTGCCACCAAGTCGGCCACCGGACCGATGTATGCCCAACTCCAGAAGCAATCGTATGCACCCAGTGTGGTACACGGAACCCCACTCAGGACCACCCCTGTCACCCCCGGTGCGCCTTATGCCAGGGCCCTCATCCTACGGCTTCCAAGGAGTGCCCTGATCGACTGAAGAAGGCATCTTCAGCACCCCAAAAGACCAGCCGCCGGGATTACTCACGGTCGAGGTCTTGGTCACGTACAGACCAGCAACGGAGGCGTTCCCGCTCCAGGTCTCACTCCTGCTCGCGGAACCAACAAGGAGGGACCTGGAACCTCAGCGGACCTGCTGTACCGGGACCACAAGCGGTGAGCTGGTCAGCACGGCTTTTCCCCTCTCACACAGCCCACCAAGACAACACCCTGTCATCGCGTCTACACACAGCACCCACCCCACACAATTCTTCACCCATAAACAATACTGATGTTCAACTGCAAATTCTAGCTGAGCTAAAGGCCATCAGAGAAGAAAACAAACGCCTTCATGAAGAAAACAACAAACTTCGCACGCAGATTGCAGAACTATACGCCACTCGTACTGCCACTCAGCATTCCATACCAATAACCGCACCCTCAATGCCATCATCCTCAGAACGTTCTGAACCGATGGTTCTCGCGGAATCAGCAAAACCGACAGAAATCGCACAAGTCGAGGAGAAAGTTGATGTACTGCAACGGCAGCTCCTAGCAATGCAGCAAAGCATCCAGCAACTGGCAAGTGTTATTGAAGAAACACGGCTCGCAAAAGATCAGCGACGCAAGAAAGTTAGAACACTAGTACAACAGGAAGTAGAGCAGGGACACCCTGCCGATCCACCCGTCAGCCAGGACGAATAGCAAAACCAACCACAGGAACGAAAATCAACTCATAATCTGGCAATGGAATTGTCGCAGCTACAAACGCAAGCAAGGGTCACTAAGACAGTACATCTGTAACGCCAAAACGACACCAAGCGTAATCTCACTACAGGAAACAGGCACACACCCAACTCAATCTGGCTACCACACACATACCACCACGCCTGAAAGCCGCGTGGCCACACTTACAGCTAAAACGCTCACAACCACACAACATACAGTAGACGGCAGTGATGTCGATCATAACCTAATTGAGATCCTGCCGCTCCAACGAGGCCGAAAGAGCTTTTTCATATTGAATATATACAGCCCACCCAAGCAGAAGCAGACCAAGTTCGACTACTTGATGACTAAAGCGATTGGCATAGCCAAAAATAATAGTCTGCTGATTGTAGGCGACTTCAACGCGGCTCACCAGGCATGGGGCTACACGACAGCCACATCAAAAGGCACTGCACTCCAGTACACCATACAGCAGCACCGTCTCACCATCCTCACAGATCCCGCATACCCCACACGTCTAGGAAACAGCGTCTCCCGAGATACATGCCCTGACCTCATCCTCACTAAAGGGATACAGCAAGCTGCCTGGCACAACACGGAGGAAACTCTGGGCAGTGACCACTGCATACTTGCCACCACATTGAACGTTACGCATGCACGCCACCCGATAAAAAAGACAACGCTCACAGATTGGACAGCTTTTCGCAAAGAGCGAGCGGATGACTCCTCAACCGGTATTACGGATCTCGAGCAGTGGGTACGAGAGCTCCAACAAGACGTAGCCAGACATTCAAAACAGATCACACTCACCACAGACATACCGGCCGTAGACCCGCACCTTCTTCACCTCTGGGAAGCACGTCGAGGCCTTGTTAGGAGATCGAAGCGCCAAAAACATAATCGTAAATTGAAACTACGTATAGCGAAACTCACGACAACCGCGGAATGTTATGCTGGGGAGCTCACCCGTCACAACTGGCGACAACTATGCAACAAGTTGCAGGGTAATGTTAGCACGGCCAAAACATGGTCGCTGCTACGCCATCTTCTTGACCCCACACAAAGCAAGGCAATTAGCCGGCAAACAATTCAACGCATCCTCCACAACCATCCGGGTTCTGATGGCGAAATCCTGGAGGAGTTGCGGGCGCGGTACATAGGCGATTTCGAACCCCCACAAGGACAACCTCCAACCTACAGCGGGAGCGACAATTACGACCTCGACAAGCCGATCACTATCACTGAGGTGCAACAAGCACTTCATGCACTCACACGAAACACCACCCCAGGCAAGGACAAAATAAATAACAAGCTCCTGCGCAATCTGGATGATGGCACCATTCAATCTCTTACTGACCTCTTTAATCATCACTGGGAAGCGGGTACGCTACCAGCAGACTGGAAGCACGCGGACATCATACTCATTCCGAAGCCAGGCAAACTCTCCAGCTTAGACAATATGAAACCGATCTCACTGACTTCATGCCTAGGCAAGCTTCTGGAACATATCATTTTGAACCGGCTTCAACCTTACCTAGAATCCAGCGACCTCTTTCCCGAAACAATGTTCGGATTCCGGCCCCACCTTTCTACCCACGACATCCTTCTTCAGCTGAAGGAACAAGTCCTTGAACACATCTCACCGCACAACACCGGAGCGATTTTAGCACTCGATCTCAAGGGCGCTTTCGACAATGTGGCTCATCATACCATCCTTACAAACCTAAGCCTCACGAACTGTGGTCGTAATACTTACAAGCATATACGCGCCTTTTTAAGCAACCGCACGGCCACAATAGGCATGGGCTCACTCAGAACCCCGACGTTACCTACTCGCAACAAAGGAACCCCACAAGGTGCTGTTCTATCGCCCACCCTTTTCAATATTGCTATGATGAAATTACCTGGCAAACTCAATGCAATACCAGGAATCAGGCATGCAATATACGCCGATGACATTACTATCTGGACCACCACTGGTTCCGAAGAAGAGAAACAAGACGCCCTTCAACAAGCGACCGACGTCGTACAGCAATGTGCAAAAACAAGTGGTCTCCGGTGCTCCCCCGAGAAGTCAGAACTGTTAGTCGATCGACAGAAATCACGAAGAAAACTCAGTGAACTACCCCACATCACACTCACCCTCGACGACAAAGAAATACCCACAGTAAACCGCATCCGCATTCTCGGACTCCACATACAACAGGACGGCGGAGGCGCATACACCATCCAACGTCTCGAGCAGACCACCTTCCAAATCATGCGAATGGTCTGCCGTATCACAACCAAACAATACGGACTGAAAGAAGACGACATTACACAGCTCGTCCAGGCCCTGATAATCAGCCGCATTGCCTACGCTGCCCCGTACTTGCCCCTCACTCCCAAGGAACTAGATCAATTAGACGTACTTCTTCGGAAAGCCTACAAGCAAGCGCTCCGCCTACCACCGGGAACAGCGACACTCAAGCTTGAAGCCCTAGGGGTCCATAATAATATAAGAGAAATTATAGACGCCCACCTCACAAGCCAACGAGAACGACTAGCCCTTACACCAACAGGAAGAACAGTCCTAGCGTGCCTAGGGTACCCCACACACGGCAAAGGCCACGAACAAGCAATTCATCTGGCCCCCAGCTTCCGGGAACACATCAAGGTAGCCCCTATCCCCAGAAGCATGCACCCCGAACATCATGCCGATCGTCGCCAAGCTCGCGCAAAAACTCTACAGACAAAATATGGCAGTCTCCCCACCACACTGTACACAGATGGCGCACAGTACCCCCAAAAAGCAGCCATGACGGCCAGCGTTGTCGACTATAACCTACAAGAGGTGGTCTCGATGACGGTCCGCACCGCCAGCGCCCTCGTAGCGGAGGAGACAGCCATCGCCTTGGCCATCACCTCTAGTCCAACCAACGAGTACGTCACAATTATTACTGACTCCCAGGCAGCTTGCCGTAGCTACGCGAGAGGCATAATATGTTCAATCGCCCACCGACTCCTCAAACAAGCCTCCCAATTGCCGGACGTTGAAATAGTGTGGACTCCAGGACACGAGTCCCTCCGTGGAAATCAGCGTGCGCACGCTGTAGCCCGAGCTCATGCCTCCCGGGCGCCACAAGAGAGGGATACGGCCGCATCCATGGAGCCCGTACCTTTACAATACAACGCCATACTACAACACCACAGATTGAACAGACGACAATACCCGCCTCCACACAAGACCCTCTCACGTGAAGACGCCGTAACATGGCGACAACTACAAACCAACACATACCCCCATTTAAGCAGACTACACGCAATACACCCTACACTATATTCATACAAATGTCCCCTTTGTAACGAATACGCCTCCCTATATCACACCACATGGGCGTGCCCCAACGTGAAGGCGGCCCCGCAAATACCCAACCCCACACCCGAGCAGTGGGAGGCCGTGCTGACTAGTTCGGACCCTCGTAACCAGCAGCAACTGGTGCGGCGGGCCCGGGAGACAGCAAGAGCTGCAGGAGCCCTGGACTAAGGGCGCCTCCCGCACAAGCAGAAAAACACCTGCTTGTCCTTTCTTTTTAATAAATGTTGCTCCTCCTCCTCCTCTTTCCCAACGATCACCGCGACTGGGACGCCATGCTCGTCCCGACATGACTCGTCCCGACACGATGCCGCACGATATTCACCCTTTAATCTTATGTATGGTGGCGACTCCACATTGCTCTTTGACACCATTCTACCTTCTGTGCCCCGCATTGCTACTGAGTAAGCTCGCGCAGTCATCGATCGCGCTCACATGGCCTGTCAAGTCGCCCGACCTTGCTTATTAACCTCGCAGCATCTGCAAAAAGAGCGTTACGACCGGTGCCATCGCGATGTTCAGTTCGCCTAATGGTGCTTGGGTGCTGCTTTGGTCACCATGTCGTGAGGTCGTCCTCTCCCAGAAGCTTCTCTCTCGCTACACAGGGCTTTATAAAGTCCTACGTCAAGTTAACGACGTCAATAATGAGAACGCGCCGTCACAGTTTGACCCATCTTCAAGTCCACCGCCTGTTGACATCGTCCACGTTTCGCGACTGAAGCCATACTTCGCTCGTAGTTCATCGCCTACCATGCGCCGAGACGGCGTGTCACCACCCGGTGGTCCTGTTACGGAAGGATGAACGAAGACAGGAAGACGAAGATCGCGAGGCGCTGACTGCTGCGAGTTTTTGTTGGTCAGCCATTTTAACTACTCGGGCTCATTTTGTATATATATTATAAATATCACAGTAGTCACACTCACAGTAGTTTTCACAGCGAAGAACAAACTAGAATCACTTGGCCAGATGCCCAACCATTCCACTTCGCCCCCTAAACCGTAAGAAGTATTTTGTGCTGCCTGCCTGCAGTGCTCAAATCTGTTCTAAATAAACTTTGTCTGAGAGAGACACAATGGCCATGAGCCAGAAAGAGCGTGTATTATAGGAAGAATATCAGAGACAAAGTACACATACAACAGTTCTTAACGTACCAGACACCTAGATTGTTAGCGCAGATAGCTAGAGTACTTTTACTGCGTTTTACGAAATACTTATGCGCATTCATGTAAAAACTCTGAAAACAGCTTCTACAAAGGACATTACATTTTCGTGTGCAGCTAAGTTTCCCTTATAATATTTATTCATAGTCAAATATTTTCAATCGGCAAACATAATAGATGTATTAATACTATGTAGCGGATCTAATTGTGGGATGCTGAATTTAGGGTGGAGTGGGGAATGGGCTGATGGGGCGGCACTTAGATTTCTTCAATAATATATATTACATGTCCGTCAATAAAAATACTTTATTCAATAAAATAAGATGATTATGCGACATCCGGTGGAATTGAAGTTCGGATATTTCAGCGTAATACTCCAACCGTCTAGTCATAGGAACTCTCTGGACGTCCTTTATTTGTGTTAAACGCAGAGAAACAGGTCCACGATAATATGAGACATTATAAGTCATTATTAGCCACTAGCAGTAACCAGACTAGGTTTAATTCTCAGGTTACTGTAATACTGAATAACACACTTAGAGCATCTTTTTCCAAGCGGTTTTGTGTGAACACACACTGCCCGTTGTTTTTTTTTTCCAAGCCAGGCACGTAGAACTGAGAGGCTTAAGACGTCAAATCACATGAGAAATTAATAATAATAATAATACTATTTATTTGGAAACATATACAGGGTTTTTTAGCGAACCCTTTCAAAAATCTTTAAAAGGTGCCTGTGGCAGATATCACAATTCTAGTTCATGAGCTGGTATACTTGAAGCGCTGGACAATACTTGCACAAATCATTGAGATGGAGAATCACCTAATTAATAAAAATTAACGAATTAAGCCTATAACTCATTACATTGTAGTCCATGTTGCAATTTACAAATTATAGCCGTGAAGTTTGCAAGGCGCATCCACTTGGAACAAATTTTCAAGATGTCACCAATTTCGAGATATAGATTCCTGAACTTTGCGGAGGAATGAATTGGCGTTCCAGTTAACTTGTTAACAAAACGTCGTTTCACACACTGAAGCACACAAGTAACTGGAGCGCCAATGCATTTCTCCGCAAAGTTCGGGTATTTATACCTCTAAACTGGTGTCGTCCTGAGAATTCGTACCAAGTGGATCCGCCTTGCGAAGTCCACTGCTAGAATTTGTAACTTGCAATATGGGTCACAAGATAATTAGCTGAAAAATTAATGAGTGAATTCTCGTTAATTGGTGAAATTTGCATTTCAATTATTTGTGCAAGTAGTGTCCGCCGCTTCGAGTAGACCGGCTAGTAAACTATAATTGAGCTATCTGCCGCAGGAAATCTTTAAAAAAAATGTGAAACTGTTCACTGAAACACTCTGTATACGCTTGAGGGGAAAGCGAAAGCGAGGAGCAGATTGGCAATTGCAACGGGGAAGGCCAAACTGACTGCCTACTCTTCGCAAAGACGGAGACAGAAAAATAGAAAGCAAAGATAAGAAGTAAACACGAAATGATCCAAGAAAGAATAAATGAAAAAATCTCGAAGAGTAAAGCTAGAGAATCTCAATAAACAAAGTACAGCTGGTCACTGGGAGTCACGATACTAAAATAATCTTAAAAGTAGAAGAAATAATGTATCAGGGCGTGTCATTCGAAAATAAAAAGGCTGGGGTAAAACCATTCGTCGAGTGCTGTACACCACAGGCCAAGGAGATGATAGTCCTTTATTAGGGACGTCCGCTTCGCAATGAAAGTAGGACACTGCAGTATCAAGTGCTGAAGTGTCTCGCAGCAACCCAAAGACGTACTCAGCGGACTGTCCACACGTCCTTGTTGGCGTAAGGTTCACACACCTTCACACAGCCATCCCTTAGCTTAATTAGCTAGGCTCTAGAGCGGACAAGCAAGCTTTGACCACGAACGCGGGGTGTTCGCGTTCATATGAGAGTCTCGGCTGCGAAAAAGGGGTGGAAATGTTCAAATTGGGACAAACTGGCTTCGGGGCTGCTTGCGGTGGTGGTAAAACCAGCAGAGGAGCACCATCGTGCTTTCACAAATTTTCCTGGCAGTTATAGTCGTAAGCGCAAGGTAAAGTCAGTTGACCAAGCGGCTTCATTTCTGGCGATATTTACCTGTGAAGCTATCCACTGTGCATCGACGGATACCCCACCAGATGCCATTTTGTTGACAGAGTGTGACTGATGCGAAAAACTGGACAATCAGGGTTACTTCACTGAACTTTGTTATGGACAGCACGGGAGTTCGTAAAGCTGTGTATCTTCGATGCAGCTAGCACATCTTCCACGTACCTCAGTACAACGTCGAACACTTGTAACTCCGAAGTTGTGGTTGAGGCTGCATATAGTATGAGAAATAACTTTTTACTGTCGTCGAAAAGCAAAACAAGACTGCAAATGGGCCTTAACCCTCGCTGTGTACAGGTGCATCTGTGCATACTTGAAGATAACCTAGAAAGATTTCTAACGTGTCTGTCTGAGCCAACAAGGAGATTGCTGAAACAAGCACATCATTCTTTTTTGTGTTTTTCATGAATTGTGAGATAAATGTGAAATTTTTGTTAATATGTTTAGGATGAGGAGGCGTAACTTGAGCAACATCGTTTGAACTGTCGGGAATGGTCATAAATAATACCACCATTTTTTTATTTTAGAAACCTAGTGGTAAATCAGCCGACCAAACAGCGACTGGCAATTTCATGCGTGGTGCACGGTGCAACTTACACCCTATTGGGAGTTATGCAGCAGATTACGCTTCACGAGTTAGCCCAAGGATGTGTTGAAGGGCAAAGCAATGATTGCGTTTTAGTTGGGTGCGAAAAATACGAAACCAAATTGCGACACTTTCTTTTATGCTGTTTGCATGTTCTTTGCACTCGCATACTTCCTGCGCTCTTTCTTGACGTTGTATTTCTTGCGCAAGGACATGCCCCAAGGAAAGAAGGCAAGAAGAGCATGAGTGCAGAAAACATGAAAAGAGCAGAAAAGAAAGCTTCGTGAGTCATTCCACTTACATGCCTATCAAAGCTCATCCTTTTACTAAATAGATTGTAGACTTCTAGTGGAACATCAGATTTGAAATAGTTACCAGACGTATTAGCATTTTTTTTCTATCCAATTGTTATCTTAGTTTTCAAATAACCATACAAGGACAACATTTGACGAAGGGCCTTGGGTATTTCTAGACTGCATATGTTTCTTGAGTACGCTGAAAAAATGCTATTCGTCAAACAAGGAAGCACCTGACTTTATTTCACACACAAAAAAAGAAGACTGGCACTTCAAACTCGGTGAATGCAGCTACGCCCCAGCGTCACAAGTGCAGACGTCACTTCGTAAGGTTATGATGAAAATGGTGAAGCCGGGAGTAGTGTCCTTTATCTCTAATGAAGTGAATAAAAAATGGAACAGCAAAACAGACACTATTAAAAAAACTGCTTGTTTTTTGTATTACACTGCAAACTTGTGCATTAGCGCAGCTAAATTTATAGCTGATTTCCTGCTTTCCGATGGCGGGGAGGTTCAACTTGCTGAAGACGCAAATGCTTGCTTTCTGCAATCTGAAATTGTGTATGCTCTAACATAGTGTCGCGATACAGCATACGTTTAGGAGACCAACCGAACATGAGTTCAGCAGTAAGGAAGACTAAGAAAGGCCTCTAAGCTCGAAGAATAGCTGTCACGTTCATGAAGTCAACGTTACTCGCATCACTCGACGTAAACTCGAGGCCGCCTATTCGCCATCAATTGCTGCGCAACGTGTAGCGATCAACAACCACTCACGACTGCGATGATCGAGGCTGCTCTCTTACAGGAATTTAAAAGCATGAGTCTCAAATACGTCTGTTCATCGACTAACTAAAGCGTAGAATACTTTCCTCAGTCCCTCCTGGTACCCGGCAGTCTACCACAGCTACTTCCTACAAACCATCTGAAAGACGCACCTTTAAGATGAAGTCCCCCACGAGCTGCCCTCTTTTCTCAGTTATCACAGAGTGTACCTACGCGACGAACCTTCTCTATTTCGACTCTAGTGCCCCAAAGAATAGCGTACAGGTGCCAGCCGCAATGACGTAGGCAGCTGCCCTAGCCAAACGTCAGCGTGGTCAGAATCGTGCCATTGCCTCAGACGAGCCGCCCCCTTCTAACATTACAATGAAACTATTCTGTTATGGAACGGGAATGCTTTGTACTATCTGTGTGGTTGCCAAGTTCCCTCCTTGTCTCTGCGGCCGATCATTCGCCGTAGTGACCGGCTGTCATGCTGGCTGCTTGGGTTTCACCTCTAAATGACCCACTTACCGCCTTAGTCGTAATACTTTGCCGCTCAAAGAGTTTTCCTTTTTCGTGGTGTACAAGGTTCAGCGCCGGCAACACGACGCTGACCACTTAACACTTCAACCCATTGACGATATGGTGACGTCTCTGACACTGAGAACACTGTTTGATTTTGCTCTATGTCTCAGCTCCTCCGTATCGCTGACGAGCAACGTCGTGATGCCTCCCGCAAAACACTCAACGATAGTTTTGAATCCTCATCCACCGACATTTTCCTACGCCTCTTCGGTCTCCGCCACAGTACTTCGATAGCAATTTTTGTACGGTTACTTTTGAAGGCCTTTATCTGCGTTGTGTTATTCCAAAAGCCTTCCGCTCTGCCGTTTGAAAAAATCGTTATCACGCACCGGCTATCACAATTCTTCGCGTGTCTCGTACGTACGGCCAAAAAGGCCAACGCTTCTTTTCGCGTGGTCTCGCACGTTCTGTAGGATACGCCTATTCATTCCGGATTGGAATGGCCCACAGCCCTACTTGTGACACCTGCGGCTGCGAGTAGATGATTGAACACCTCCTTTGTGACTGTCCCCGTTACAAAGTGCGAAGAAAAGTGCTTGTGACTGCTCCCGCAAAACTGGACAATCGCCCCTTTACAGAGGAAAAAGCTCTAGGACATTGGTAAAGACGGGCTTCGGCACTCAAGGCCTCAAAGGCTTTGTTGAAGTTTTTAAAGACATGCGAATTGTGCGACCGCCTTTGAACGTCGTAGCGCGTAATTTTCTTTTTTTCAATTTTTTCCTCTTCTTCTTTCTCCTTTTATTCCCTTTACCCCTTTACCCAGCACACGGTAGCCAGCCGGTACTTACACTAGCTAACCTCCCTGTCTTTCCTCTCTTTTGTCTCCTCCTTCTCCTCCTCAACGCTTGTGAACGATGCCAACGCCGCAGGACAGAATTAATTTTTCGCTATTGACCTGAGGCCATTTTACATCCCGGTGGAGCCATTTTTTTTTCTCACCTTAGTGTCCCTGAGCCCTTTTCTGGTGTCCACATCAAGGGAAGTGGGCTGCTGTCCCAGCCGGACTACGCGACCAAATACAACATTGCAGCATTCGTTCGGGCACTTGCGCAACTCATTGGCGTATTTTCTAGTAAACGGCGTTATGTTGACACGTGGTGCTCTACGCCATGGCAGAACAGAACATGGCAGCAAGTTTTCATTCCGCGTCATTGATCACGTCATGCATGTCGCCTACATCGAGGATTAACTTACCGCTTCCCAAAATCCCGAAATCAACGGTCTGGTCGAGCCATGCGGCCCAGCTCTTAAAGACGTGTTTCCAAAATATGTCACCGGCCATTGCCTAGACTGGGACCTGTGCTTCTGCGCTTTAAATTACCATCGCGTGCAACTCCTCCTTCCTGGACATTTACGGCTAGTCCCTGCAATAACTTTCGTGCTGCCGAGAACCGACGGTACCAGTACACACCTTTATTCCAATATTTACGGCCTCGACCAGTGCATACGCCATTCACTGCCTTTCAATGTCACTTTGCCGTCATTGACCACTCTTGGCAACTTACTCGCGCTCGTGGATCTGTGTTACAAGATGAGCAGAAACACGGCAATTACCTCCGTCGTAGCGTTGCTTCTGGTTACGTCGATGGAACGACAACGACAATACAACAACGACTTAATGACGACCACCACATTTTAATGCCCAAGGGATGACTGCGGTATAACAAAGACGACATGAGCCTACTGAGGTGCAAACGACTGTGGCGCGAAGACGACGGTATTACGACTTCTGACACATTGGCCTGAATATTTAGTTGGTCGCCTTCAAATTCCGTAGGTCGCCTTTCGTGAAGATGTTTTTTTAGGAACTCTGGTCATGTTTTTCAAAGATCCATATGGCGTGGCCTGACAAGTCAATATCACCTATGAAATCATTCCAGCCAACCCCGATGCTTCCTCTGCTTAGAAGAACTTCTTGTTGGGCGAGTTGGTGCATATTAGCAAACAGTTTTATAACTGCACAAACAAACGACCCCAGAGAGAGAGCACACAATGATTGCACCTGTCCTTTTGTGCTCTATCTCTCTGTGGTCGTTTGCTTGAGCAGTTATAAAACTTCTTTTGCTGCAGCTTTGTGCAATTTAGAGAAAATGAAGGTTGCCAAATTATTTACAATTACTTAATTCAAAGGTTTAATTGCTTGTAAGGAGCAATTACTGCATCACGAAAGTAATTGATGAGCTGCTAAATGTAACCAAATATGTCCACGTTTCTTTCTTCCAAACTTTTATTAACAAAACCAGAATGCGCTTTCAGCTCGTCTATCACAGCCCATCCCACGGTGTTTATCTTCGTTAACAATTGAATTTAAAACTTTCTGTTGGTCACCTACCATCGGTTTCTCGTGAAGACATCAGCAGCAATTTCGATATATAGCTTCAGGTTAAGCTTCCCGCCTTTTGCGTCTCATTCTTCTGTCTCTCTCTTTCTCTACAAACGCGCTCGATGAGCACGTGGGATGGAAAGCAGTGTGCTAACTAAAGAGCGCTTGCGTGCAGCAATCGTGTCGGTATACAATGACTCGATGCTGAATTCAAAGTCCACCACGAAGCGCAGTGCTTCGTTGCTGCTGGAAGCTGCAATAGGCGCTGGTGTACAAATGGCTCGTGTATAAAAGCCTACGCGCTTGATGGGACGATCAGATTTTCAACGATCGCAGACTGTGCTCGGCGCTATCGTTGTTCTTTGAGTGTAGTCAACCTTTGATGGCACAAGTTCGCCCAATGAAACGTTAGTTTCATGAATAACAGTTTTGCTGCCTGGTTCAACCTCACTACTACGTGACAATATGGTAAGCTAATACTTCCCTGATGACTTACGAATCTTGCAGTACACAAATGTATAGGGCAACGAATCAGGCGTTCGAGATTCTTTTGCCAAAAGATAACCTACAGCGCCACTTGTCCTATTACTAAGCTGCATATATTGAGAATTGAAGTAAGCACGAAAAGCACCTATATGCTTGAAGCGGCGTCGTACAAAGGCGTGGGGAACCTAAAGCTGGTACAATATTTGTGATTCTAGTGAGGTAGGGCCAAGGTTCCAAGAAGGCGCAAAAACTCATTAAGCTATAAGCGTTGTGTATTCTTATTATATATTTATTTACCTTTTCAAAATGGTTTATTCATGTTGTTGTCGTCTGATTCTACTTCACCATAAAGAGCAGGTTTCATTTTTGGGCGGATGCATTGGCGTGCAAAGTGAACAGTTGAACGCCTTAGCAAATTCGTCCAAATTTTTCAAGGGCACGTTGACCCTAAAAATAAATAACAGAGGCGTTTAATCACTCTCTAAACACAAACAAGAGATCGACATTATTACACACGATAGCACTTCCTGTACAAAACAATTTAATTAAAAGGTAATCACACTGCTGTACACGTCGTTAGTACCTTATTGAATTTTTCCGAATAGAACTTTGTTGATGCAATCATGTAGAGCTGTACTTTTAGGCTTATTTGTTTGTCGCTTAAGAGATAACGCCAGGAGAGACTAGCTCAGCTGCAATGTTTGCTTAGTTTACTGAGTTAGTTATACTTATGAGAATCAGCATATTTATAGCAAATAAATTGTAAGCGTTCAGACTTCACTTTAATGAAACATCGCTCTACTAAACAAGATAAAATTATAATTTTTTCTGTACCAGCCGAAGCATTTATTATTTTGTGTGTTACTTGGAGGTTTTCTTTAAAAGTGGAAGCAATCTCTCACAGTTGCCTAATTTGGTCCTTTTTATATTACGAGCCCGCAAAGACGATGAAGCAACGTTTTCGTCACTTTCGACTCAGCATTTCAAAATTATCAGGTTTTCTTGTAGAAAAATCGAGGCCTATTACTCATACTAACCTGTGAACACACAAATCGTTCTGTGAATTATTGCTCGCGTTATACTGGCACATATCGGGCAATTTTGTTTCTGTGACCACTGCAAGCACACTGAGCGTGTTTCAAATTGTTTATATCACTTGGCCTCTAAAGCTACCATAGGGTTACGGGGCAACTGGGAACGCAATCAATGCGTCATTTCTGCGAATCCGCTGCGAGAAATTCAGCCTAATACATCGCAGTGCATTTGTATAAAATTCAAATAATTCGTACGCATGCCATGCAAAAAGATTCGCCTTTGCAATATGTAAAGAAAAAATAACGGCGGTTGCACTAATTCCGTCATTTAGAGCGTCAAAATCACATCCTGGTTTTTTCTAGTAATGAAAGGAGCAGGCCAGTACAGATGAGGTCAAGAATTAACAGAAACACGTGATTGGCCAATTAAGTGGCATCTGGGTGCTCGGGTAGCTCCTACACAATTATGACATGTATTACCGCCGTTGACTAGCCACTAAACGGGCAACACAATTGAGAAACGGGGATCAGGAAGAGTATTAGATTATCTCATAAATTTAGACGGATAGCTATAGGTGGAGTAAGTTTCTACTTGATAGACACAGCTCACCATCGTACTGGGTCTTGTTATACTGCGCATAAAAAAATTATGTCTTGCCATTTGTTCACAGTGAAACTATACACCTTATGTAACACCAATAACCTGGCTAGAACCCTCTGTGCATCAAGGACACGCCTCACAAATGGCGGTTACGACATCCAGGTAAATGGCAAACATACGTTGATGCCAATTGTCCGGCGATGACGTAGTGATCGAGGGTGTCTCAAGACAACTTCAGCCAAAACGAAGATTTGGCCAAAATTGCCTTGAAATACCTGATTGATATATGTGGCCAAAAAGTTCAAACACGTTTTGTAACGTACTGACTATGCTGAAATCAAACCAAATAACAGAATATGGGAAAACTATGAATGTTTAGACAGCAAGGACACTTTGGGGAGCTAGGTCGACTAGTGTCTTATGCTGCAACGCTTATTTCTAAATAATGGCAAAATAAAGCAACTTAGCTGTTACAGTCAGCAGAGAATCAATAGTATGGATTGCTAAGCGCTTTTTGTATTCAGTGTGCTCCTCTTCGGCGCCCAAAAGGCTGAAGAAATACATTTTCTGACAATTTGCAGACTCTTTCTTTCGTGCATGGTATCCTAAGAAAGGAAATGCTAAAATTTTAGGTCATATAAACTACAATAATTTCATCTAATGAGGTACTGCTGTTATTAACTTGCACAATGCAAAGTGTCTCGAGAAAGGTCATGACTTCACTCTCATTTTCCTTTCATTGGAAATTCTGGGGAAAAAAAGGCAATAAAATCTGCGAACCACGCATAAACCTTTTCTGAATAGATAAATTTTCATCTTACCTGTTTCGCGGAGAGCTGAATATTACCTTCCTTATCTCTTTGATGAGCGTATACTTGTCTGCTACACTGCACATAGTCTGTGGAAATAATGAAAAAGCTATAGCAGGCATCACAAAAGTAATTTGGAAGTTTTTGCTCATGTAAAATATAATTTGTTTGTCCAAAGTCAGACAACCTACCCTAGCACGCGAAATGAAGAACAGCTGGATTCCACTGAAGTTTTCTAGATCTATTAGACGAGTGTCTTGTCCTCCACATTCTTCTTCAAGTACTTTGGCATATGCCTGAAAATAAAAAAAAACGAGAATGGTGTAATTAGGCCTTTCACCAAGCGTACCCTTTAAGTCCACCTCTAAGTAATGTAGCAGTAGTATGCTTCGACTTTAGTTCACTTTATGCAGCCTAAAGAAGAAACAACAAATCTTTAACAACAGTGGCAGCTGGTGGCAAAAATTAAAGACATTGCATAAGATGAGTCAGGATATTTATAAAAGTATTTAGTATAAGCCATTTTCATAGTTCCCTGTGCCAGCATTAAGGGTTAGCTTCCTTGTGCAGCTGTGCTGATTACTTGAAAGTCTTGTGCAACTGCAATTAGGGTTTTGTGCTTTGTATCGGCTTGTTTGTACACTTTTACAGAGCCTGCCACAATGACTCTTCGTAGAAAAACATCAAGGCGAGGCGAATGTGGGTAAAAGGGTCGATGTTGATTAACGTCAGCATTTGAAAAACAGGTAGCATGAACGCTTAAGTGGGGTCCTGTCAGATATTTCTTTAAAAGCGAAAACAAAGAGTGTCGAGGTAAGAATACAGCAACTGTGCGCAATTATCGATAACCGCAATTCACCAATAATGAAGAGCTCTATTTTATACATAACTACGCATGGCTCACTATTTACCACTCGCGTAGACATCTTTTTATCTGAGCACTTATGCAGGTATCGTCTTGTACATTGTGAGTTTAAGTTTTTCAAAATACATCTCTGAATTCTCATCTAAAATTTAAAGGCCGCATTTAAATATCCTCAAACTTCAAGTGCAATCCCACTCGCATTTTGACTTTGTGAGCCTCTCCGTTCACAGGCGCAAACCGCATGACTTTCCTCACTTAGTGGTGAAAAAGTGTAACATGTAGCTTTGCGTAATATGGTTGTCTAATAATAATTTTACGTGCAGTATAATTATTTTCATATGATTTGGGGGGAAACGATTGACGCTCCAAAAAAACAACGATGCCAGTGTGGACTTATCCATGTGCTGATGTTGCCTCGCGCTTGACCTAAATCTAAATTCAAACGACATATAACGAAACCCAGTAAACTTATTTTGCTCCTTGCACAACGTGAAGCGAATGGCTAGAAGGAAGGCACCATTGTAATGTCAGTAATGACAAAATAGGAAGCTTAAAGATTTTGCAGCTATTTGGGAGAGTTAATAAATGAAACTGCTCTCAGCTCACGCCCTGAAATCCTAAATTTTATTTTTGTAACATTGCTTGTTCATTTTACAGCGAAGAGGTTAGACTTGTTGGTCGGCATTTTTTGTGGCCCCGTCCGGAAGCAAAAATGTGGGGTGAATCTAGGCGGCAGTGCTGGGCCAGGAGCAGTGTGTCTAGTACCCCAGTAGAGCAGAGGCTTCAAGCAGTCAGCAAAGTGAAGTGAACAGTGCATACAACCTTTCGAATCGTGCACACAACTTACAGACCAGCATACGTGCCAATAACCAACAAGCACAAAACAATCATCCGAACCACATGATTGATAAGACACCCCTGGTAACAATGCGAATCACGCAGCACTGCCCGCATACGTTTTTGGACAAAGATTACTGGTGTGCAAGCTGCCGTGCCGACGACGTGGGGAGTGAAGTCACCAATTATTTCGAATATAAAAGAACCTGATTAGCAACTGATTTCAGTGCTGTCGTAGCACCACTATGTGTGGTGGCATGTTGTCAAACTTACCATTTATCCCGTAAGTACCATTCCTCTAAACTAACACCACAGCGATTGGTCTAAAGTAATATAGCATTGCATAACCCCCTAAGCAGTTGTAGCGGTGGTTTTCAACAGCTTTCGCTGGACATTCACTTTCGCAGGGCGGGGATGGTGAGTCAATTTCTTTTGCACAGTCTATACTTATAACGTATTCCAGTTATAATGGACCACTTCATTAAACTGAGTGCTTATTTGTCGTTTCTTCACAAACGACTGGAGATGGGGAAATGCTCTTATCCGGAGTTACTGTCCCATTATTAAAGGTAAATGAAGCAGCATTCCCAAATTCTATAATGCATAAAAATTGGTTTGTGAATAGAACAATATCGTGCATCAAAAGAACTTCTGTATGAAATGAGCACGTGTAATAGTTTGATGTCATGTTTTATTCGCGCACGAATGTTAGCTATTACTTATAGATTGTTACACTTTTCACAAGTCGAATACATATATGGCAGGGTCATTCCCGCGAGCCATTTCTGAAACTCACTTTGAAAGCTACCTGGAGGCCAGTGTTGTCAGCAAGGTCTTCGTTCAGGGTTCTGTTCCAGTGGACGCGAAGTCCTTTTGAATTATAATAACGACTTTTCTGCAATGGAAGTTATGTATTAAACATCCAGCGTACACGGAGTTGTCTTGACCCATAACAATCGTGTCTCTGCATTTGAAGTTCTGTGTTAAACCTACAGTGGATAGTGCTAGCGAGGTGTAGTAGGGTAAACGTGTGAATGAAACAGGTTGCTAGGCTAGTTACTGCATTATTGTGGTGCCTCAAAAGACGAGGGACGACAGAAGGAACATCGAACAGCGGCATAACGGCGCCTATCAACGTTGCATTTGTAGTCCCTCGTTGTTGGCTGCGCCATAATTCTGCTAATTAATTGCGTCACAGTGATGTCACCGTTACATCTTGTAAGCTACTGCATGAGGCAATACCATATTTTATAGCGGAGCTCTCTGTGCCCATTCGTACGACGAGCTTCGGCGCAATACCTCGCAACTGATCGAACGAGCACGGTGAAAGATGAGTGAACGCGGAGCACAGGGGGAAATGAAATACGGGGTTAGTGAAGAGAGCGCGAGAAAGAAAGCGCAGGAGGAAGGTGTACCGGAACCATGAGGTGGAAAGCGGAGGAGGAGGGTATGGCGCAATCGCGTGGAAGTGTAGCGCCGCGCGCGACAGAATTTACGGCGCAAGGGTAGCGCGCTTCGGCTGTATGGAAGCAAGGCGCTGCGTGAGCGGTGGTCTGTTTGCGGCAGCTACTGTGAATTCTGCCCTCGCGTCACGATTAGCTTGGCGCTCGGCCCACACTTCACACCGTTTAGAATGTGCCGCACGAGACAGACTTTTCGTGCCAGTCAATATATCCCGAAATGAAAACACATATACAGCTGCGCACGAATTTCGTATTACGGAGTATTGTAATCATAAGTGTTTGTTGGCTTCTTATGATATGACTAATAAAAACCGGGCCCCTCAGTTAACCCCCTTTCTTCTTGTTTATTACATAACGAGGGTCTCGAATCCGGCTACACTGATGCCTTCAGGTAACATATGTGGGTTTATTGACCGGTTGCCTTCACCCAAAAAGATCACGTTCTCGTGACTCCTGCGGCAAAAAAGGATGTTCCACGTCCGCCGCCAAGGTCTGCGAGTGGTGGCGCTGGCTAACACTCCCAGGGTTCTACTAGGACGCATAAATACCCAAGAAAGTGGATGGCGAAACAGCGCCGCGGTACCTCGATTTGTAAAGCATCGCACTCGAAATGCCAAGGTTGTCGGTTCGGTTCCCAGCTGCGGCAAGTTATTTTTTCATCCACTTTATTTTCCATCAATTTATCACCTCTTTATTTTACTTATTTAGCACAAGTACTTTCCCCTATGTTGTCCTTGGTGTAAGTGTTTGTTGGCTTCGTATGATAACACTCCAGTATTTTCACTCTTGGCAATACTCCTCACGTCTTCGACAAGCGTGAGTACCGAAAGAAGGTATATGTTGGGGGGTCATAGAAAGCGTTACAAGCTCGTCTCACTGAGATTCAGTACACGCCAAGCTGTCACCACGGCCAGCTTACTTCTTTTGCTGATTGTGTACAACCCAAGGCACGGTGAGGGTGACTCAAAGGTGTCCCAAAAAGTAACGAAATGAATTAAAATAATTTTGGGGGTCATAAAATGCGTCGCGAACTTGTCCCAGTAAGATTCAGTTAGCGCGAGACCTACTGCGGCACACGGCCGAGCTGCTTTTCGCTTACTGCGTCACAACGCCGGGCGCAGCCGCTGTGCTTCGAAAGTATTCCAAAAAGTAACGGAATTACCCACAATAATGTTCGGGGCCAGAAAAAGCGTCAAAGTTGGTCCCAGTAAGATTGAGTACACGCGAAAATGTGTCACACAGCCAAGGTGCTTTTCGGTAACTGCGTCACCAAGCCGGGTGAGGCGAGCGTGCCCAAAAACTGCCGAAATATTTATCATAATGTTGAGGCTCATAGAAAGTGTCGCAAATGTCTCCCGGTATCAGTCATTAGACCGTTTTAGTACTGCGCCATGACGATACGTACGCAGCAGGCAAGTTCTCTGCGGCACGAAGGAGCCCGAGTCACGTTAGGGCGTTTCGTACTGCGTAATATCTACGTACATGTACGTAAGCGGGCGAGTGTTAGACGCCGGACGCGTCGGGGCGCATTGGCCGCGTCCGCCAGTACGTCGAACCCTCCGTTGAACTAGACGTTGTTGATCTCGCTAACGTGATGTAACATGTGGGTGCGTTCACGCTTCGTCGAACTATATTTATACCTTTAGTAGAGTCTACTTTTTATACGGATGAAATGCACGAATCATAACGAGAAAAATACCAAGTGAGTGTTTGCTTTCTGAGGCTGGCACGGTCATTTGCGATGAACTGTGCAAAAAGCAGGTCTAGCTTTTCGCGAAAACAGCACACACTGAACACTTTCTCAAAAACATAGTTCCTATTATTGATATGCATTCCCACCGCGCAGGATCCGGGAACGGCTTCTGCGCGTTCACTTCACGCAGCAAAGCAGAAATCGTAGGCCATTGAAAAGTACAGCCTTCCGCAGCTCGCCTTTGACGCTGACATTTTGGGAAACTCTTTTGTCTCGCGCCCTCCCGAACAAACGAGAACCACGACAGCAGCACGCAAGGCCCCCTACGCACGCACGCAAGAATCGGATGCGTGCGTACGCAGCGGCTGCGTACTCATCACGCACCGTTCGTGTTGCGTTCTGCACATGCGCACTGTGCAGAACGTAGCGATCTTATGTACAAAACGCCGTAGCGTACGCTACGTACGCAGCGCTAAAACCGTCTATTAACGCAAATTAACTACGCCAGAACCATCGAGCTCTTTTTCGCTAACTGCGTCACAAATCTCGGTTCCGTGCAGCAAAAGCCAAAATTGCTTGAGATACGGCGCAGACAAACAATATTCCTCGCCTTCCCGTAGCCCAATAGTACCGTGGTGCCGCGTCGAAGTGCAGAAGGAACGCAAGAATACGCCTACAGCCCAACAAATTAGCTACATCCATAATAAACGGGTCGCCGAACAGGCGAACTTAACATGCGCACCCGGCCTCGCTGGCTTCGGTGGCCTGTCTAGCGCACAACGCATGCATATGTCGGGCTTGGCGCGCAGTTAGCTTGTTGCTAGGTAATGCAAGAAAAGTAGGTCGCAAAGTATAAGTTCATTTATGCGCAAAGCTCTTTAGTTTTATTGGGCAAGAATAAAAATAAATAAAACGTTGAGTGCAATTTCATTTTACATTCTTTTTTCCCATGCTCGCCTCAACTAACGGATGGGATTAGCGCTAGGCGTGAAGTGTTTCCTGTTGCCAGTTTTCGCCTAGTGTCCCCTCTTGTTGAATGTCTTTCACTAAGTCCGAAGTCTCACGTTAACAACGCTCTCTCTTTATCTCAGCTTGTGGTCAAGCATTATGACGATCTTTTCCTTCTTTCGCGGTCGGCTTTTTCTCACGGCGCTTATTCGAGAACCGAGCGACTACTAAGGGAAATATTGTGCTCCATGTGGTTCTCGGGCACGACCTTTCCGGATTGCCTCTGCCCATCCAAGCCGTCCGCCTGAAACAGTATTAGCTGCCTGTTTTTGGGCATGACTGCCTTTTTTGCAAGCGTGATACATACAGAAAAGCGAGTCGCAGAGTCAAGCGAGCAATAAGGGTCATGCAACACTGGCACGTGGCTCAGTCGTAGTAGCTTGCGAGCACATCTTCTTCACAGATTGACGTACTTGCTGTCATTCCTTCACCTATAATATTCCTTTTCACCTCTATGGCCCTTCTCGTTTTTGCCAGCTGTGCTGAGATGTCAACCACAGCGCCAAGAGCGCTTGAATAAAATGTATACTGCTTTCACAATAAAGAAAGTTATTTCTGTGCTAAAGCTAGTGTGCGGGAACAAATACACCGTTTGAAGAGACTCTAAAAGTGATCCGCCATTTTTGACTCCTTGACAAAATATATTTATTATTCAGTTCCACACTATAGATATTTTTATCTAAATCAATGAACTTCAAGTGAGGCACACATTAGAACAGTTTATCCAGAGTAAATGGGCGATGTCCTTGTGCGGATTTTGAATAATTTATCTTTGTGCAGCATTGTGTGATGTTTACCACGTAAATGTTCACTACCTAGCGCAGCAAACCGCGAATTCTCCTTATTTCAAAGTAATCATCTTCATTCGAGACGTTACACAGAATCTAAAAGGCCTAATCCTCACACTCAACTTCACTACAGGCTAAACCGAATTTTACGCTATACAGAAAAAGACGCAGAACACTCAGAGGCTGCACTGTTTGTATGCGACATGGAAACATGAAAAAGAAATTCACGGAGAACCTACTCTGCGAGGCGTCTAAGTTTGCGCGAGCATTGTGCCACTTGCTCATCTCCACGTAGCCCGGTGTGATTATCAATGTTATGAAACTTGATCCGGCCAGTGCAAATGACAGCACTGCGGCGGCATGAACTGATGCGGACGGCAGCGCTGATGACGTCCTGATCGTTATAAGCCGTTATAGTTCGCTAGCGCGTTAACCATCCGTGACCAAACGCACTGTGTCGACGGCTGCTTATGGCACGGCCACGCGGAACGTGTCTCGAAAGCGATCCGCGATGCCCACAGAGGGCGCCGACTGCTGCTAGCTTGACGCGCTGTGTTCTGGTCGCTTTCTTAGCGTTGAAGAGAGACGCGCGGGCCCGTACCTTGAAAGCGATCTGCGAAAGGCGCAGAGTAGGGCCTGCGCTGAGAGCTCCGTGAGCGCTGTGGCCTCGGCGCTTCGTTCGCGTTGAAGCGACATGCAGCACGAAGGTCAAGTCGCCCGCTACTGTAGGCTCTATCTTGAAAGCGATCGTCTTACATGACTGATGGAGGGGCGCTTTTCTCGTTGGGTAAGCATAACAAACGCTCACGCATTTAGCAGAGTAAATTCTGCACGCACGACCACTCTTTACAAAAGAAGAAATAAATAATCCACTCACATTCTTGTTATCCTCCCAGTAGGCCAAACATTTTTCCCACTTTTCAGAGAGAAACACAGAAGAAACAAGAAATTCTTATTGTGCATGAGTAAACGGAAACAGTTACATTGAAAGGACACTGAATAGGAAAAAAAAGCTGCTTGAAGTGTATATTAATGTTGCCCTTCTCGACCAGAAAAGACAGCCAATTCACTGCGACAAGATTCTCGGTGAGCTGGAAAACTCACAGTAACGAAAGTCGTTTGGCAGTGCCGCCTTCCCGCTGTGACCTTAAGCATTGAGATGGCATCAGGTCTCGGTCCCAATCAAACCCGCAAAAATGGCAAAAATCCTGCTCTGAAACAGCCGAACGCTGGACTTGGAAAGCTTCAAGGTCTTTCGCCGAGACACAGTGGCCCGAAAAAAAAGAAAATACTTTGAAATACATCACATCAAAGTGATGTATCGGCTTTGGTGTTTCAGTGCAAATGTACGAAACAAAAATTCTGATCTTCAATATCACTTGTCATAATCGCGGTATTATTGCAAAATGAATTAAAATAAATTGCGTCATACATGCTCTATCGCTTCAAGAGGATGTAGCATTTTTCTTTAGTGTCCCTCTGACTGACGAAGTTTTTTGGCATAATTAGATTTATTTATTTATTTATTTATTTATTTATTTATTTATTTATTTATTTATATGGTTATTTATTTACCCTCAGGGCCGAAGCATTACAGAGGGGAGTGGGTAGAGAATAAACACGGTGCATAGTAACATAGTAATGACAAAGTAATAATGCACATAATAAACATAATATCACAAAGCATGATAAGGTATGGTAAATCCTTATTATACAATGTTAGCTAAGGCATATTTAAAACTTGTATTATCACTAATAGAAACAATGTCGGAGAAAGGTGATTCCGATCTTGTGAAGTTCGACGTAAAAAAGAGTAAAGAAAGGTTTTAGTATGACATGAATCTATGCCAACCTTAAAGCTATGGTCAACATGGTTAGATATATAATGTGGCTGAAGAATGAATTCATCACGGAGGATAGGGTGATAGTAAAGCCGATGGAAAAACTTCAAGCAAAAATTTTTCGGTGGGATGCTAGAGATGGAACCGATAAATCAGATTTCATAGAAGTTATACTAGTAGTGCGGTTATAACAGGAACAGATGAAGCGAGTATAGCGATTCTGCACTATTTCTAGTGACGCAACCAAATTGCTAATGCTTGGATCCCAGACTGGACAGGCGTATTCTAATTTAGATAGAATGAGTGTTTTATATTAAGAGCTTTAAAGACGAAGGGGCTGCAGAAAAGTTAAGACGTAAGTAACCTAACATACGGTTAGCATTGTTAATTATCTTCTCAATATGCAGAGACCAACTTTGATTAGAAGGGATATGAATGCCTAAATACTTATAGGAGGAAACCGCGGCTAAGGGAGAGTTGTTTAGGTAATATGGAACAGGACCACTGGATGCGCGAGAGATACGCATCACTTTACACTGGTTGCTATTTAATTCCATTAGCCAAGTATTGCAACAGTTAGATATAAAATTTAAATCTGACTGGAAAATGTTAGCATCGTTACCAGTAACTATTTCACGGAAAATAACGCAGTCGTCAGCGAAAAGATGAATATTAGAAGAAACTAAAGAGGCAAAGTCGTTAATGAAGAGGAGAAATAGAAGGGGGCCTAATACGGATCCTTGTGGGACTCGAGATTGAACAGGACATTGGTTAGAGGAAAGTTCGTTGGCCACAACAAATTGGGAACGATTTGAAAGGAAATCTTTGATCCACAAATAAAGAGTACTATCAATATTAGGTTGAGTAAGTTTATGAAAAAGAAGTATGTGGGAGACCTTGTCGAATGCTTTAGAAAAATCTAAGGAAATACAGTCAGCTAACGAAGAACAGTCAAGAATGCGGTGCAGTTTATGAGTAAATGATATGAGCTGCGTTTCACACGAAAATGATTTCCGGAAGCCATGTTGAGCTGGTGAGAAAAAGGAGTTAGATTCAAGAAAGGCGACAAAGTTCGAGTACATAATATGCTCTCAGAGTCTGTAGCTTGTGCTAGTAATGGAAATGGGTCGATAATTAAATGGTGAACTTTTATTGCCCAATTTGAAGATTGGAATCACCTTCCCAATTTTCCATTGGGTTGGAAGAGTTGATGTGTCAAGTGATTGCTGAAATATTTTTGTTAGTATGATTGAACTGTAGACACAAGTATTTTTGAGAAATTTGCAATCAATAGAATCATAACCAGGGGAGGAATGGTATTTTAAGTTATTGACGAGTTTCGTAATTCCAGCCGTGTCAAGAATGATGGGAGGCATGAATGGGTAACTGTAATAAAAGATCTCTGGAAGATTAGTATTTGTAACTACGGAGAAATTTCTTAAGAAGGTGTCATTAAGAATAGTAGCACATTGGTTAGGTGGAACGGGGTTGCCAGCTGTGTCTACCAAGGCAATGGAGTTATCGAGACAGGGTTTAATCATACGCCAAAACTTTCGAACATTAGAATTCAGAAGTTGGGGTAAGGTATTCCACATGAAGTTTTAATTAGCTTCCTTTAATGCTGCAATGTAAGTATCAGATGCAGATTTATAGGCCGTCCAGCGCGCGTTTGAGGATGATAATTTCGCCAAGCGATACAGACGTTTTTTCCGATTAGAAAGCCTTTTGATATGGGCATTATACCATGGTGTTCGAGGATTAGACGTGATAATAGGAACAGGGATGTATTTTTCAATTAATTTGCTTGGGTTTGTTGAAAACATGTCCCACTTATTTATCTCGTAGGTGGTAGATTCGCTCACGGTGGTTAGTGCTGGCCACTACGAAGGTGAATCAATTATGGGGGGGGGGGGGAGCGAAGCTTTCTTTGCCTGTATTCATCGGCCCCGCTCTTATTCACATGAAAGATATGCGTTGCAGCAGGTGGTATTATGTAAGCCTATCGTTCGTGTGCCTCAATGACCGTGAAATCACCTGCATTTATGATTCAAATCAAATTCAAATTTATTTTCATCTCAAAGATGAGGGTAGGCTCTGCAGAAGAGTGACGTTGGTCACTTGAGCAGTACACGAGCTTCCTTGCTACTTGAAAAACAACGAGGACGTAAGGTTATAGGACGTAATTTTATAGAAGGTAACGAAGCATGTAACAGTTTTACACAGTACATGTAATAATATAAATGGAGACCAATGCTATATACAAAGGCTACAATATACTCAGACCGTTTTCTTAACGCTTATATCAGCATTGCATATCTTTTCGCAATAGAAAGTGCTCCTCTAATATAATGCGGGCTGCATCGTTGAATTGTTATCTTTTTTGGGGGACCAATTTAACAATACAGGGGCAATGAACTCTAGCAATCGTCGCCCAAATTGTGTTCTTCGGAATGGAATCCTCCAATGTTGTTCGTGAGGCGTATGGTATGGAATACGTAATAGTTCTGCGGAAAACCGTAACGTGGAGGGAAGTTATTATTGAAGAAAAAATAGGACATCCGCCCATTCGTAGCTATTGCTACAAAGGAAACCCATACGGGTTCCTCGAAAGAAGAGCCTAGCAGTTGAAGAAATATTGGTCCTGCTCCCGGACCAGGACAAATTTTTCTTCAACTACGAGGCTTTTCTATCAATGAATCCGTATGGGTTTCCTTTGTAGCAATTGCTACGAATGAGTAGATGTCACGTTTTCCTTTCATTAACGGTATGGAACAACATGAGTTTCCAGTCCAAAGATATCCTAGATGTTGCGCCTGGTATTGAACAGCGATTGTTTATGTCTTAAACACTTCACCGGGGTGTTCAGTATAATCGACTATAGCTATATGCCTAATCGCTTTCTGTCAAAGTTTGTTTATCTTATTAACATTGATTGTCGTTGGGCTTCCCCTTAACAAGAAACAATAATTGACATGCGACAAAAACAAGCTGCTATAAAGTATTATCTCAACAGAAACTGGAAGAAAGGAATGCGTTCTTGGAAGTATACCTGCACATTTCGAAAATGCGCATTGAGCAACGTAAATCTGTGTCGGGTGGATTCCACGTTGCTCCACGAGTTTCTCATTGACGCTTTTCACCTAAATATAATATATGAAAAGTAGTGTAATTATTTAATACTAATTATGTAATTAGGCGGAATGAAAAAGTAATCTTTGTATCTCAGAGTGACGACAAACAACATTACCTTAGTTCTGTGCAGCAATGTGGCATTTGCATATTGTTAATGTTTGACTCAAATTACGTGGGACACCCTGTACGAGATTTGTTAGAACAGTATCCGATTTTTGGCCGAAGAAAAAAAAAACTAGCATAACTGGAGCGTTGGAAACCTAATCATCCTCAAAGTAGTCTCCTTGGTATTCCACACAGCTCTCCCAATGGTGCTGCCGTTGTCGGAAGCAATCCGAGAAGGCCTATTTCGGAATGAAATTTAGCTGAGCTGTCGTTCCAGCGATATTGTCCTCTCTTGTCAGAAATCGCGCTCCTTTCAATGGGCTCTGGATTTTATGAAACAGGCACAAGTCGCAGGGGGCCATATCAGGAGAGTAAGGAGCCTGCTGAACTACAGGAGTCTTGTTTTACGCCAAAAAAGTCTGAATCAAGTGCGAGGAATGTGCAGGAGCATTGTCATGATGGATGCGCCAATGTCCTCCTGACCACAACTCCGGTCTCTTGCAGCGCACAGCGTCACGTAGGCGGCGGAGGACATCCCTGTACTACTCTTTGGCAATTGTTTGACCCTGTGGTGGGTACTCGTGGTGTACCACGCCGCGGGAATCAAAGAAAACAGTCAGAATCACTTGGACGTTGCTGCGCACTAGGCGGGCCTTTTTTGGTTTTGATTACGTGGAATGCTTCTACTGTGACGAATGGGATTTGGTTTCCGGGTCGTACTCGTATATTCAAGACTCGTCACCAGTGAGTATGGTGCTTATGAAGTCGCGGTCCTTGTTTGTGGAATCCAGCATGTCCTGTGAGACTTCAACACGAAGTTGCTTTTGCTCTACCGTGAGCAGCTTCGGCCCGAATTTCACCGGAACGCTCTTCACGGCCAAACCTTTGGTCATAATGGAATGTGCAGAAAAAGTGCTGATGCCCACGTCTTCCGCAATTTTTCGAAAAGTCACATGACGGTCCCGCATCACCACAACTTTCACATCGGCATTATCCTGGTCATTTCGGCACGTTGATGGCCGACCGGAGAGTGGCTGCTCTCCACCGATGTGATGTGCGGCCGTCTTTAAAACGGTTGTAGCACTCCTTAATCTGTGTGCTGCTCATAGCATTGTTCACGAAAGCCGTCTCAATCTTCCGAATGGTTTCCACTTGGCTGTCGCCCAGTTTCAGGAAAATTTGATGCAGTAGCGCTGCTCCAGTCGCTCTGTTATTTTCCTTGCAATAAAAAACCGATGGGAGCATTGCGCACTCATGATCATCATCATCGGCGTGGTTACGCCCACTGCAGGGCAAAGGCCTCTCACATACTTCTCGAACAACCCCGGTCATCTACTAATTGCGACCCTGTGGTCCCTCCAAACTTTCTAATCTCATCCGCGCATCTAACTTGCTGCCGCCTCCTGCTACGCTTCCCTTCCCTTGGAATCCAGTCCCTAATGCTTAATGACCATCAGTTATCTTCCCTCGTCATTACATGTTCTGCCCATGCCCATTTCTTTTTCTTGATTCCAACTAAGATGTCGTTAACTCGCGTTTGTTCTCTCACCCAATCTGCTCTTTTCTTATCCGTTAGCGTTACACCTATCATTCTTCTTTCCATAGCTCGTTGCGTCGTCCTCAATTTGAGTAGAACCCTTTTCGTAAGCCTCCAGATTTCTGCCCCGTAGGTGAGTACTGGTAAGACACAGCTATTATATACTTTTCTCTTGAGGGATAATGGCAACCTGCTGCTCATGATCTGAGAATGCATGCCAAATGCACCCCAGCCCATTCTTATTCTTCTGATTATTTCCGTCTCATGATCCGGATCCGCCGTCACTACCTGCCCTAAGTAGATGTATTCCCTTACGACTTCAAGTGCCTCGCTGCCTATTGTAAATTGCTGTTCTCTTCCGAGACTGTTAAGCATTACTTTAGTTTTCTGCAGATTAATTTTTAGACCCACTCTTCTGCTTCGCCTCTCCAGGTCAGTGAGCATGCATTGCAATTTGTCCCCTGAGTTACTAAGCAAGGCAATATCATCAGCGAATCGCAAGTTACTAAGGTATTCTCCATTAACTTTTATCCCCAATTCTTCCCAATCCAGGTCTCTGAATACCTCCTGCAAACACGCTGTGAATAGCATTGGAGATATCGTATCTGCCTGCCTGACGCCTTTCTTTATTGCGATTTTGTTGCTTGCTTTATGGAGGACTACGGTGGCTGTGGAGCCGCTATAGATATCTTTCAGTATTTTTACATACGGCTCGTCTACACCCCGATTCCGTAATGCCTCCATGACTGCTGAGGTTTCGACTGAATCAAGCGCTTTTTCGTAATCAATGAAAGCTATATATAAGGGATGGTCATATTCTGCACATTTCTCTAACACCTGATTGATAGTGTTAATATGGTCTATTGTTGAGTAGCCTTTCCGGAATGCTGCCTGGTCCTTTGCTTGACCGAAGTCAAAGGTGTTCCTGATTCTATTTGCGATTACCTTGTGAATAGTATGTAGGCAACTGATAGTAAGCTGATCGGTCTATAATTTTTCAAATCTTTGGCGTCCCCTTTCTTATGGATTAGGATTATGTTAGCGTTCTTCCAAGATTCCGGTACGCGCGAGCTCATGAGGCATTGCGTGTACAGGGTGGCCAGTTTCTCTAGAACAATCTGACCACCATCCTTCAACAAATCTGCTGATACCTGATCCTCCCCAGCTGCCTTCCCCCTTTGCATATCTCCCAAGGCTTTCTTTACTTCCGGCGTTACCTGTCAGATTTTGAATTCGTCTAGACTATTCTCTCTTCCATTATCGTCATGGGTGCCGCTGGTACTGTATAAATCTCTATAGATCTCCTGAGCCACTTGAACTATCTTATTCATATTAGTAATGATATTGCCGGCTTTGTCTCTTAACGCATGCATCTGATTCTTGCCAATTCCTAGTTTCTTCTTCACTGCTTTTAGGCTTCCTCCGTTCCTGAGAGCATGTTCAATTCTATCCATATTATGCTTCCGCACTACCTTGCGCACTATCTCACTCATGCACTCCGTCCCAGCGACTGACGCTATCGGCAGGCGGGAAAAAATTCGTGCATGCGCACGAAGGTTCAAGGTCGGCTGATGCAAGCGGTCTTGTTTCACATCTATCAGGTGTTCGCAAAAAAAAAATAAGGTGGGACACTTTTCTAACAGACCTCGTATAGGAAAATCGGGTTGTTGCCTCAACGACTGCCTGCGCGAGCACGCTAATAACGTGATAAGAAAAAGCATGAGTAATCTGGCTATATACTGTGCAAGTTTGCCTGTTATCCTGTGTTAAAGAAACACGGGTTCGGCCCCGGTATAGAGACCAAACAGCATGCGAGGTTTTGAAGCGTTTGCCATGATGCGCAAAGGTGACGCATGCGTTAGTGCTTCTTCAATCAAACTAACTGACAAGATTTTACATATCTGAGCCACTAATTTAGCTGCCCACTTCAGTTTCGCCTGAAGAGTCCACATTTTATAACTTGACGCATGTGCGGATGAAGTGCATGATAGCTCGCCCATCCCACGAACCCGTTTTCAACTGTATATTTGTCTATGAGCTCAATAAACACAAGTGGTTTGCAGTCAGCGCTTGTCCTGCGTTCCTTCCTTGTCCGTGCTTATTTCGCGCTGTTTTTTCACCGATGGAATAAGTGCGATGTTCTTCATCTGTATTCCGGACATTTGCGCTCGAACTCTACAAGGTTCCTTCCAGGATAGCACATCTAACGTATTTATGGTCCGCTATGCAGATGTTGCCGCTAAATGTCTAATTGTGCTGTTTAAGTGTTCACCATCAACTGCAAAAGTACAAACGATTTGAAGACGATTCGTGTTCCCTCCGTCCTTAAGAAAAGCAAGCATTTATTAATAAAATATAGTTCTATAATTTTAATGTCATCAATTTGTTGATTCCTTGATGATGCATTCGGTAAACGCATCACGAAATTCTTTGAACAAAGTGCTATATACTAAAATCTTAGCGTGGATTTACCGTCACAGCAGTTACCACCGTAGCACGAACGCTGCATACAAATGTTGACATCGACAACATATTCTTAGATTTAGCAAGGCATTAGAAAAATATTCTCATCAGAAACTGACTCTATTACCTAGAGATAACGTTCTGCTTCATATACTTTAGATGAAATAATTTTTACTAGACACAACTTGTTAAGTTACTTTCACTGGAAGGGATTTACTCGTGCTCTCTTTCTGTCACATCAGGTGGGAACCAGGATCCATCGTATTGTGTTCTAAGTTGTTTCAACTTTTTGCAGCGTGGTAACACTGGTATTTTCCGATGAGCCTGTACTATTCCTTGAAGCTACCTGTACGGGTGATCAAATGAACGTGTACTGAAGTCTGGATAATATACTGAAATGGTGTGATAAACATGGGATGGTCGGAAATACCGAAAAAAAAAAGTGTCTGTCTTCGAATAACTCACATAATGCCATCATTCAAATATACGTAAAAACTGGGTCTATCAACACTAAAACAGCCAAATGATTACAAATAGGTAAGATCAACTACAACTATTTAATTTACTTCGAAACTGCAAATCAACACTACATTTCCTTTTTCCTTACGTCATTTGTGCTTCCTAAAGCGCAAACATATAATTTTTTTCGTCCAGCCTTACACTTTTTACTTACTTTGAGCATATAAGACCCAAGTTAGAATGTTTTTGTATTGTATGGCACCCTTTAATAAAGTTAATATTAAAAAACTTTTAGCTATCCAAAGAAAGGCTGTTAGACTTATTTATTAAAGTTTAAGCCTGCTAACTAAATAACTGAGCTGACCTCGAACCACCTGTAATTAGTATGCGTCGTAATTCGATGCACTTTTTTATACAATTTAGCGTTTCTCGACCAGGTAAATTTCTCCTCTCTGACCATGAGACATGGTGTGCTTTTGTTGATCCGTATCTTCCAGAAAATTTGGGCAGAGCGCGATAAGAGCGCGCATGAGTACACGATGTAAACGCTTCATTCTTCGCGCTTGAGTTTTGTAATCTTGTCACTAACTGCTGATATTGTTTAATCTTGTCCCGTCTTTTTGCGCTTAACCAATTATACCCTCAAAGCACTGATTCGGGAGGGAGGAAATAACTTTAATGTGTCCTGAGGAACCCCTCCCCACCCACTCTTGGTTTAGTGGGCGGCAGGGGTCGCGGGCCGCACCCACGTTGGGACGGGAAGCCCGTGAGCCTCCGCCCTTTCGTGAGCCCTCTGGACGGCCCGGAGCTGGGTCTGGCGGTCGTCGCTTTGCAGGGCGTCTATCCAGTCTTCTTCTTTAGTGAACACGGTGCCGCTTAACGCGGAGCATTGCCAAAGCATGTGCGCTAGCGAGCAGTAAGATTCGCCACAATCCGGACATTGCGGCTCTACTTCTGGTGAATAACGGCTCAGTCTGCCTCTCGAGGGGAACGACCCTGTCTGAAGCATTCTGAATATCGATGACTGTGGTCTAGTGAGTTTAGCGTGGGGGAGTGGGAAGGTCCTCCTCGACAGCTGATAGTGTGTTGTTATTTCGTTGAAGGTGAGCAGCGGGTCTCGGTGCTCCCCTCCCTCCCCGCCACCTCGCTCGCCACGATCGCCGCGGTGCGTGAGTCCTCGCGCGCGTCCGTGCGCCAGCTCGTTGGCGTTGGGAAATTCGGGGTGCACGTCGGCCCCCATGTGGGCTGGAAACCATTTGACGAGGTGCTGACCCGCGGCTCCCTCGCTGCCGAGGACGGCCGCCGCTTCCCGGGATATCGAGCCCGAGGCGAATGCTCTTGCCGCCGCTCGCGAATCTGTGTAGACGTAAGGACGTTCGGGGTCTCTCATTGCCATGGCTATTGCCACCTGTTCGGCCACTTCGGACGTTACCCCCTTGACCGATGCTGCGTTAATTATTGTGCAATCCCAGCGTACCGAGACGGCCGCGTACCGGTCGCTGCGCCCATACTGGGCCGCGTCTACAAATGCCGCCAGGCCCGGGCAGTTGGCGATCGATTTCAGCAGTGCTCGGGCCCTCGCCTTTCGGCGCCCCTCGTTGAATTGCGGGTGGACGTTTCTCGGAAGCGGGCATTCGGGCATTCCATCTTTTTTGTCTAAAACTGCTCATTCTATCGGGGGCCCATTAAATTTCGCAAAAATATCTCTAGCAACTTCCAAAACCAAGCATGGCTAGCTAGCTGCAAGGAGCTCCGCTAATTGTTTATGAAAGCTGGCTTGCATGGCAACAAGTGCCGTATTTTGATAAAGTGAATGCCAGGCTAAAGAGGGCGCTGAGTCCTCGTTTAAATAGTTATTTGGTTCACACAATGATTAGGCACGAGGGAAACCATCGCGTGCTAGGATTCGGAGGCCTTCAATGTAAGGCAACAACGTGCGGCCCGAGACAGTATTGGTGCCACGCGTCTTACGTGAAATGCTGTTTTTAAAGAGAAACTTCGATAGCGAGCTCTCCCGGACATAGCGAACGTTACGACGTGCCGCATTGGTTAGCACTATATCCCAGTGCTAGTTTGCACTATGTAAGGGTGCCGAACATTGAAAAAGACAGCAGCAGCAGGGAGCAGCCACAAATTGCAGGAAGAGTAAAACAAAAAAGCTTCACCTCAGCAATTTGGAGTAATTTTTTTTAATTTAAAGGTAATAACATAATTTTCACGATATGTGTACCATGTTGCTTGGCAAAAATGATTATCCTTCTTTCGATGTCGCAACTGAGAGTGTACGTTTAGCTGTGTTATAGACAAAGTTCTTAGTTGCATGTAAAAATTGACAAAGAATAGCGAGAAAACAAAAGACGCTTCGCACTTACCTCTTGTTCGCTTTTGCCAGATTTATTACGTCGAGCTTCCTAGAAGAAATTTCTTTTTATTTAGAATGCCTGAAGAAATTGCGAAGGGAAAACTGGTGACAATAAAGTTGAAACACATGTTCTCGCTCAGAAAGACAAGACAACAAAGCCCACCTACGTTTGAGAGGGGTACCCTGGCGTCAATATTTCATATAATTCCCCATGGTACTGTCAGATTGGCAATGTGCTATGGCACTATGTTGCTGAACATAAGACAACAGGTTCGCTTCCACGCAGCTACGCCTGCATTTTTGCGTTGAAAATGCAAATGCACTCGTGCGTTCTATATAGCTGCGCCTTAGTAACTCCTTGTGGTGAGAAATAATCCGTAACCCTCCAATACGCTCTGCTTCTTAAATCAATGAGCAGTTTCGGGGCGTTTCACTCCCAGCTAAATTTTTATTTTATTCAACGAAACAGGCGTACTCACGCCTCAGTCAATTTGGAGACGACAAATTTAACCCTTAATTATGCTGCTTTTAGTGGCAGTTCAAGTTACGTCTATTCAAAGCAACATTGATATCTCCTGCCGTTTTATAGGCCAGCATGCGGTGCTCTTGGGCGCTGCTTTGTTCCTCTAGCTGCCGAAAGAAAGAACGACGAGTGTGATGTGTGTGAAAAGAGAGGGAGCTTAACTAGACTTGAAGTTAGTCGGCCTTTTGCAGCCTTCATTTTCTGTAAACTGATATTTCTCACTTTATGAATATGTGCATGGTCAAGCATGGTGCCATACCGAGCGTGTTGTCTAACAGTCCGGCCTACATTAACTCATTAAGGCTCATGAGAGAACTAGGAACCAGAGTTTATTTGTTTTCGGTCACTATCGGTATTTTCACACTCTAAGCGCACTAAGAAAATTTATTGAATTGCAGTTTTATGTTTCAAACATTGCAACCCTGTAATTCTAAAGTGCGCTTGGCTTGTATGGCACCAAGGCCTCAAAAGTATGGCAGCTGCTCAAAAGTATGGCCATTGTTTGGAACTTGTTAAAAGATAAAAGTCTTACGTTGCATGGTCAAATAAAACTTTACACAGGCCTGTTCAGTCTTAAGACGGCAAAAGTTGCATTTTATAAACAAGCATTCGTTCTTGGAGAGGTGTTTTTACTAGTATTAAAATGTGTAAAACATCAATCGGGACGGTGACAGAGAAGGGCCTTGGCGTTGCTTACAGAGGCGCGTGTGTTGTAAGTATAATATTATATACCGTTGCCTTTGTTTTTTAAGGCAGTTTTAACCTTCCTTTAAGTATGAAGCAACTAGCCCTCAAGAACGTTCTACTAAAATGTTATTTTTCCGCTGTAACCTAATGCCGCGTGCCCTTCCAGCTTGTTTCCATTGTGCGTATATGTTATGTTTTTCTATTGTTCCAGACTTCCTGCCTAATAAATTTATGTGATTCCAATATATTCTAGGGGCGGCCTCCTTTTCCTCACGTATGTCTGGCCACCAACATTTCCTTTCACCCTTTCTCTTTGCTTGAAGCAATAATTGAACCATATATTTTTTTTTCACTCAGGATATTTACCATTTTCTCGTTACTTCATCCTGCGGGAACTGCGTGTTCTTGGTGGCCTGTGCTCTCTTGATGATTTTGGTTATTCCGCGTTTGCTTTTTGTATCTCTCTGTTTCACCAGCTTTTCGGTGTTTCTACTTGTTGCTTCTCTTTCCGTATTTTTGTCGCAATTAGAAGCTCACTCAATTTCCAATCTATTTCCATTCTTCGCTTGGCCATTTGCCAAGTTCTTTCTCGACTCTTGTCGCTATATTTGACATTGTTTTCAGCGTTCAAATTTGGCAGCATAGCTTTTTGAGTTTCTTGGTGTATGGTATGAATAGCAATGAATAGCATGCACAGGATGAGACACTAAAATTCACACACACACACACACACACACACACACACACACACACACACACACACACACACACACACACACACACACACACACACACACACACACACACACACACACACACACACACACACACTCACACACACACACACACACACACACACACACACACGAACAGTACGAGGGCTATCCGGAGAAAAAAATTTCCCGTATATCACTTTTATGCGCCCGAAGAAGGACATATCTCTTATACACTGGTATCAGCGTCTCAGGAACGCTAGCTTTTTTTCGCTGAGGAAAAAAGAGGGTGCGCTCACATATGTGCCTCGCGCTCGTTTATCTTTTCAGTTCCAAGGATTTCTCGAGAAACCGTCTTTGCTCGTTCCGATGGAAACGAATTTGTCAAGGAACGGCTCGTACTGTTTAACAAGGAGCGCTCGTACCATTCGTGCTGGTGGGAATTTTACCGTCTTATCTATTCATTGTCTATTCTATTCATTTTACCGTCGCGCTATTCATTGCTGTTAAAATTTGCACTGGCCGTTATTCGCTCCTTGCTCTTTTCCCAACGACGTATCCCATTTTCAAAATGATGCGTTTATGGTCACTCCCTACGCTGCCATGCCCTTTCTCGTCAATGATCATTTCTCTCAATTATCATCAGTTCCTTCTGTCATCAGACAGTAATCAATGGTCCAATGCCGGCTTCCCATTTTCCACGTGGTCTGCCCATCAGACTTAGGCATAGTGTCACAGGCATAACCGCCTGGGTCCTGCGTGTAGGCATTCATGTCACCTAACAGGTTCATTTCGGCGTCATTCCCGAAGCTCTTAATATCGGCACTCAGGCACTCCCATAAGCCTTGATTCTTCTCTCTGCAATTATTTCCGGTCCACAAAAACGTTAGGCATGGCCAAATTTTTTTCCACTAATGGTGCATGATAGCCAAAGATGTTCTTTGGATTTAATCTTCTAAACAATTATATTTTGGGGTTTTACGGGCGTAAACCACTTTCTGATTATGAGGCACGCCGTAGTGGAGGACTCCAGAACTTTTTGACTACATGGGGTTCTATAACGCGCACCTAAATATAAGTACACAGGTGTTTTCGCATTTCTTCCCCATCGAAACGCGGCCGCCGGGGCCGGGATGCGATCCTGCGACCTTGTGCTCAGCAGCCCAACACCACAGCCACAGACCAACCACGGTGGGTTTTACTCTTTTCCATCTGGCTTCTTGACGGATGAGCATACCAACTCTCCTACCCTTTCTTTCCGATTTAGTTCGTTTGCAACCTTCCCAAATATAATTCCCAATCACTTTCGGCGGCTCCGACTCTCTAAGGTGTGTTTGTGTAACCGTATACAGTCCTATTTGTGTTCTTTTTTTTAACTGCTTCTGAATCTATACCCACTTTTCCTGTCTTGCGCCGCCCTGCATCTTTATGTCGGCTATTGCATGGCGAGCTCTCTTGTTTTCCTCCTGTCATGCTATTCTGAGGTTCCCCTAGGGGAACTTCTTCATTGCTACCTACTGTAGCCTCATGAGCGCACGTGGGCCCTCTGAAAAAGCAACAGCGTGACTAGCAAGTTGCCAGCCAACTTCTCCTCCAAGCCTGTAATTGAAGTGGATCCCGTCTCGTTGAAAACCACCACACCTTCTCACTTCCCTGTTTATTTCGACAACCTCGAGACATTTCTCTCGGCTCATTTTTCATATCGCCTCATTAGCAGCCACTACGGCTTTCTGCACGTGACTGTCTCGTACTCGCACCTCCGGCACCGTGCACACCACGATCTGCCCCTGAGTTGACATCTCGCACAAGTCGTCTACCCCCTTCGCTAGGCACTGCACTAAGCGTGCCGATTTTCTGTTTAGAACGTCATTTAGTCCAGCTGCTGCTACTACCAGGTTGCATCTGCGGGAATTTTCCACTAGGTTTTCTTTCGCTCGCATCACGACAGCACCCAATTTCCGGCCTGGAAGTTCCCGAAAGCATATTTAGCGCCAGCAAACAAGGACGGAAGGGAGACGACACCACAATGTGTTCCCTTCCGTCCTTGTTTGCTGGCGCTAAATATACTTTCAGTTTACCAACACGCCCAACAAATGGCAATGGAAATTCCCCTACTAGCCACTCTTTTGTCGCCTTTCACCCTCTGCACAGTTGCCTCTAAGCACCTAGCCAGGGAGAACAATAGGTATTACAGTAGAAAGTTGGGCGAGTTGATATGCATTCATAATGGTAACAGCGCGAACACGATGATGACTGAGTGAAAGGACACAGGATGAGTGCTCATCTTGTGTTCTTTCACTCCGTCGTCGTCTTGTTTGCGCTGTTCCCATAATGAAGGACAATAGGCTTATGCATCCACGCGGTTAATGTGAGAAACAGTGACCATCAGAAAACATTGGGAACGGGTGCAACGTAACTGGCAACGAAAATGTTGAGAATGCGCTAGTCGGGATCATACGATGCACCTGTATAGTAATCATTTTTCTCTTTCTTACAGTAGATTTCTGTATGCTGTTTCCACGAACCTTACTTTCATTTTAAAAGTTGTTTCTTTTTCTTATTTTCGTTGCGAATTCATGGATAACAATGTCGGTTTTCTCCAGTGTTGCTTCGGGTGCTCCGGTTTGAGTGTGATGGATCGGTTCCCAAAGTGTGGAGCTTATTCTTCGTACGGAAATCAGCGAGAGTCTTTGTGGCGCTGTTGTCCTTTTATGCCTTGCAAATATCCTCGAGAAATCGAAATATCACGTAGGATATTAAGTATTTCGTTCTTACGTGGTTCGGCAGTCGTCTAATGGCTCTTACCACTGTGCTGTGTAATGCTCAAACCTGGAGTAGGTTCGTCTTAGAAGTTCAGCCTCCATGCACTCCTAGCAATTTTATCGGGAAGATTTTGCGGCAGAGAGAGCGCGTAATTTTCGTACAGGCTGCTACGAACCATGTGCCATTGAAGAACGGCAGATACCCAGTGTCAATTACCAAGTGACCTAAGTTAACCAATAGATGCATTAGAACTTGTTCCCTAAGCACAGTAGCCTGAAGCTCTATCCATAACACAATGGCCTGCCCAGTGACTCAACTTCGCGCAAAAATGTTAGATGCAAATGAACAGACGCATGTACCGTAAACTTGGTGAAAGAATGCCAATCGCAATGAAAATGCAGGAAGAACCATCTCAGGGTGTTTTCCACAGTTATTGCAATTAGCGGTGAAGCAATATACTGGCGCACCAAACTGCCACCTCGGAAAGACGCCAAGCACGAGGCGTGTACTAAAACCAGCTAGAATCACTGGAAAGTAACTCTACAGCAGATTCCTTCGTCGGTTTTACTTCGATACACTGCGCCATCCACTGGCTATGTCGAAAAGGTCGCGCGTGGCATATATATATATATATATATATATATATATATATATATATATATATATATATATATATATATATATATATATATATATATATATATATATATATATATATATATATATATATATATATATATATATATATATATATATATATATATATATATATTAGTACGCACTTAAGGCTAGATGCGCTCGGCGTTTTATATGAATGCACTGAAAGAGACAACAGCCGAGCGAGGCGGGCGCAAGAACCACCAACACCAACCATGTTTGTCTTCTTCGTCTTCTACTTGCGCCTGTATTCCTCACTGCAATCACTCCCCGCCAAAAAAGCAGTCATCCTGGTGACGTATGGAACAAGCAGAACTGGTGGGTCGTAGTGCGGCTTCAGTCGGTCAGCATGAAGAGTTTCGCGTCCGCGACGCCGTTGTTCCGTAGATGGCTGATTAGGCTCAGTGACGCAGTTGACTGGGGAGATCTGTTGTAGAACTCGGTAAGGGCCGTCATACTTTGAGTTGAACTTCGTAGAAAGGCCAGGAGTAGAGGAAGGAACGCAGATACATAACAGCGTTCCAGGTGAATGAGAAGGAAAAGTCAAACTTGCGTCATATCGGGTTGCCCGGTTTGCTGTCTGATCCACAGCGCTCTCTGGCTGTCTCTTAACGTTGCGCTTAACAGTTTGCGTTTCGTCGTGCTTTGTGCGCTTCTTAGCTTGTTCTCTATCTTTTTTTGTTAACCTCCATGTTTCTACCCCACATGTTGGTTTGGTAGACTGCAATGATCGTACGCTTTTCAACGAGAGTAGTGCGCACGCAGTCACAATTTGGCAATGCCTGCTGCGTACACTCCAATCTATTGGTATTCTTTTTTCAATTTGCTTCTCATGATCAGGGTCCCCTGTGAATAACTGGCCTAGATAAACGTACTCCTCTACACACTGTAGAGGCTGACTGGTAATTCTGAATTTTCGATCTCTAGCCAGACTGTTGAACATTATCGCGGTGTTTCGCATATTAATCTACAACCCCACTCTTCCACTTTCTCGGTTAAGGTCCTCAATTATTTGTTGCAAATCGTCCTCAGTGCTGCTGAACAGGGCCGTCCAATCGCGAAACCAATTGCTGCTGAGATATTCGCCCTTGATCCTCACTGCTGAGCCTTCCCAATCTAAGGGCTTGAATATTTCTAAGCATGCAGCAAATTGCATTGGAGAGATTGTGTTTCCTTGCCCAAGCCCTTTATTAAGAGGTAACTTTCTACTTAACACAAGTAGCTGTGGAATATTTGTAGATAGTCGGACATATTCACGTATGCCTCCTGTACTCCTTTACTACAGAACGCCTCTATGACTGCTGGTACCTATACTGTACCAAACACCTTTTCTTAATCTATGAAAGCCATATAAAGAGGTTGATTGTACTCCGATGCAAACGGCGAAGCATAAAAAGATCCAACTCAAAAGATCAGATAGAAATCGCTGAAGTGTCAACACTGATCACCATGAAAAAACCAAGGCATATTCGAAATTATAACTTGGGAAAGATTGGGCAAGTAGTAAAAATGGAGGCAGCATGAAATCAGTGAAAGGAAATATTTGCATAGGACAATGCAAGTGTGCACTTATATATAAGCATGGTAATATCATCAATTCGGATCATGTAGTAAAAGCAGTGGAACAATTATATACTGCGCTCTGCGATACCCAGAACAGCCACTCTACCTTCATTCGAAGCAGTGGTGAAAATGATACAGAGATATGCAAATATTTTCATACAAATAAACCATTTTTCTTTATAAAATCGTCAGACAATCTTGATGCGGGTGGCTTTTGCATTTCATCCTTGTGTGTAGGCTTATCAAGGGCATTTCCACGCGTTATCTTTAACTGAAGAAGGAAAATGCGATTTCTTGTTTCAAGTAGTAAGCTTGAAATATGTCCGATAATCTTATTATTTATTTATTTATTTATTTATTTATTTATTTATTTATTTATTTATTTATTTACATGTACCTTACAGGCCCTCGAGAAGGCATAGTGTAAGGCGGAAATACCGTAAAATATTAGTATGGAATCTGGAAAAAATAAACATCAGTATAATGAAAGGAGTATGCACACACGATGGAAAATTAATACACCAGCAAATACAATGTGTAGACCAATAACAATAAACAATAAACAAGCTCATAATAGCATAATAACATTATAAACATTTTTGCATGTTATATAGCAGTAAGTACTGTAAAAAAATTGGGACCACAGAAATTATTTTATTAACTTATCATCTTCATTGGTATCTAAACCCTTCTTTCCGCTTAACCCAAACATGCAGTATTACTTATGCTTCACAGCTTACCATCGTAAATGGTAAATGTAAACACAGTAAATAGTTCTCTCATGGTAATTCTTAAGCAGAAAAACAGTTATCTACTTACGTAACGCGTCCCCGTCACGGCTTCAAGCCTGCAGAAGGACTATTGAGGGGAAAAAAATAACATCAACGGAATTATTGAGCATCAGTCAGCCTCTTACAATAAAGATTATCTGTATTACCAGGCACTTCCGCATATCTCATAGATGATGAATACGCTATATTATGAAATGAGAGTCTGCGGTAAACTTTGTTCCAGTGCTTGAGATAGAGGAACCGAGATATAATTTTTTTATGCGAAAATAAGCCCTACTTTATATAAAAAGTTCCTTTCAATCCAGTTCTCGGTAAGTTATCGCTTAACGCTATACTGCCTGCGCAAGCGGGTACGGCGTATCATTTGGCAGAGGCAAAAGCAATTCCCCTGTGAAGCCTGTGCTTTATAATAGTCTATTAAGGAAAGATTAACTTCCACCGTGAATATTATTGACGTAGAGAGTAGCAGTAAAGTTTTGAAAGTTTGAGGTCAGTAATAAGTGCGGTCAGCCTCCTAAGTAGTCGTGCTTTTTTAAAAAGGATAATACAGAAACCATCCTTAATGATTCTATATATCAGGCAAAGCATTTGTAAAAGGAATAGGCGATTCCGATTTGTGGGCAAATTTTCCTTCTTTCTGTACTATCGTTAAGCGCTTTCCCTGATGATTTTGTAGCTGCATGTACTCTAGTCATTATACATGGTTTATGCTGATCAGGCTAAATTAGGCTTCACAGTTTTCTTAAAAATAGGCAATGGGGGCCACGCGAAGACCACCTGTGCAACTAAATTATGTGGCCAGGGGGACACAAAGTGAGGTGATAATTATTTCTGTCAGCAGCCCAATGGACTAAAATTGAATAATTAACTTTTTTTTTACTGCAGTAAGTGGTTAGGTTTGTATTGAAAAGCTAGAGGCAGTCGCATTTCTACACAGTATCACTTTGAAGAATGATTCTAGCGTATCTCTGCTCCGAGATTTCTGACTCCAAATTTTAATTGTCGCTCGCATGATTACACGTGCAAGAGAGTACGGATCGACGCAAAGCTCCACCCTGATGTTAAAGAGCCACATCACTCGCCTATCAGCAGTGCTGGGCGTTTTCCGACGTGCTGGCAGTCAGTTGAACTCTTCGAAGTGCATCATCAGCTGACGTGAAATTACGTTCCTAGGTTACCGCATGAGTTATCGCGGCGTCTAACTTGATCACGACAAACTTAGTATCGTGAAAGAGATCCTTGTGCCACTTTCGGCCAAAGACATCTGGAGCTTTGGTGGCTTGTGGTCTTCCCTCGTTTTGTCAAGAACTTCGCTGATATGGCCCGTCCACTAACGCAGCTCCTGAAGAACGAAATCACATTTTCACGGGTTGCTCAACAAGCCGATCCATTCCAAACGCTCACAAGATTGCTTACTACTTCTCTCATCTTCGCGCATTTTGACACCACAGTGCCTACACAGGTAAGAACAAACACCAGTAGACACCGCATCGGCGTTATCCTTGCACAGCAGCAACAAGGCTAACACCTTATCATCGCCTACTCCATTCCCCTCCTTTCCCCTTCAGAGCGCAAGTTCTCAATCCCTAAACGCGAATGCCTCGCTCTTGTTTGGGCAGTCGCAAGATCTCGCCCGTACTTGTTTGGCCGCACCTTTTCGGTAATCATGGACCACTATGAGCTGTGCTGGTAGTCGTCCCTCAAAGACAGAACTGGACATCTCGGTCGCTGGCCGCTAATGTTTCCAGAATACACCAGGACGCCGAGTGCCTATCATGTCACTCCGTGGGCCCTCCCAAATTCACCACCCCGGTTTCAGATTCTGCGTCCTCTTCAGCAATATACGCAATTAACGGCTGAGTGATGCAAACTTGCCGTCCATCACCGATCACCTAAATTCTAATCCCTCCGACCCTTCCCTCCACCTGTGCGTGCTTCTCGACAATATTCTCTACCGTCCCAATACCTACACCAACGGTCCTGCGCTTTTGCTCGTAGTACATACAACCTTCCTTTCTACACTTCTCCACCAGTTCCACGATATTCCAACAGCCGGCCACCATGGAGTATCCCGTACATAAGACCAAGTGCGACATCGATTCTTTTGGCCAGGCCTTTACCGTTCTGTGCACCGGTACGTTTTTGTTGCGAGTCCGTCCAACGTTGCAAGCGTTCGTGCTTGCAGTTTGCCGGCCCACTTCAGCCTATAGACATTCCGGCTAGACCGTTCTACCGCTTCGGCCTTGATATCGTTAGGCAATTTCCGACGTCTCTTTCGTGAACAAGTAAATCGCCGTAGCTACTGACTACGCGACGCGATATGCCATGACTCGGGCACTTCCGACCAATTGAGCCATGGGCGTTGCTGAGTCCTTGCTTCATGACGTCATCCTCCACCACGGCACTCAACGGCAGCTACTGAGACATGACCGTCTGTCTTTTTTTTTCACACACTGTCGGCGATATTCTTCGCTTTTGTTCCACACGTCACAAGCTAACCACCACCTACCACTCGCAGACTGATGGTCTTACAGAACGCCTCAACCGCACGCTCATCACAACTATATTCATGGACGTTTCATCAGGTCGCTGTGACTGGGACAAAAGCTTGCATTATGGTACATTCGTATAGAACGCTTCCCCCTCCCCCCGACACTGCCTGCTTTCTCCTCTTTTTATCTTTGTTTGCCAGCCACCCCACTTTGCCCTTTCAGACATTACTTCCACCAGCCCCCCACGCCGCTACAGAATATGCTCGCGAAACTATTGCTCGTGTTCAAACGGCTCGTAACATCGCACGGGACCGTCTCTCTGCCTCCTAGCTGCCTAAAAAGGCTGCTTGGTCCTTCTTTGTACCCCTTACTGCCACATAGGCCTGTCTTCGAAACTTCTTTCCCAATAATCCGGGCCCTTCAAGGTTTTACGCCAGCTCACCGAGGCGGCACGTTAGAAAACGTGATAGGAGACTCAATGGCCTGATAGGAGACATGGCCTCAATTTCGCATCCGCTAATCTTGGTGACATGCTCCGCGGTGAGTGGCACCTGCGGTGGAGGTACGTTTTCGCATGGCGATGTTGCTGCCATGTTAGGCATTCAAATGAACCGGTGAGCGATGCGTCAGCTTTTGTCGTTCTCAAAGCACTTTCACTCCCGTATGATAGCGTCGATCGTGTTGCAGGCCTTTCAAATGAGAAGTCTGATTGCGTCATCTGCTATCTCTTTTAAACGTAGAGTACTATCTCTCTTCTTTGTCTGACTCTATCATGCCATCTTTCGCCTTGCGACACAGGGCCAGCCCCTCCTGTATAGAAGTAAGATAGTACTCCGTTGATGTCTGAGCGTGGGACGCAAGGGCCTTATTCGCCGCGGCCGTACGACCAATGGTCGTTCCGAAGAGATCACGCATCTTTTGAGTGCAGGAATTCCAACTTTGATTTCAACTTCATGATTCCCGAACCAGACCTCTGCTGTTCCTTTTAAGAAAAATATAACATTCGCCAACATGACCATATCGTCCCATCGGTTTTTACTTCTGCGCTCGTGCAGGTCCAACCGGTCGTCAATATCGACGACGTCGGTACTGGAAAACGCGCCCGGATCCCTTAGCTGCGCAAGGACAACAGTTGACGTTGCCGCCGCTGAGGAATAGGCCGCCTCTTCTGTCATTGTGGAAACATCTAAGCGACGGCCACTGCGGAGCTTCGTCATAACGAGTTCTCAACCCTCACTTTCACCAATAATGTGACGTAGATAAAGATTAGGCAACTATATATAAACAAGACATACAGAGTGAAGTCACAGCCATGATGGCAGAATAACCACAAAACTCGAACGAGCTCTTTCGATCATCGTTTTCATCGTCCTGCTGAGCACTTTCTTCGGAATACGGAAATGGCATGTAACAACATACATGGCAAGCATATCACCCAGAGTACAATTAAAACACTCGGTAAGCCTATTGATATGAGCGTGGAATGTCGAGGTGGTGCGATGAATGAATTGGCACTGAGCCGGGAGGGCTTCCACAGCGTGACACAAAAAGATCCACCCTGTGTCACCGAGGGGACAACGAGGAGGACCATGGCGAAGAATAAAAACTTGGAGAACGCTTAAGCTTCGCCTTCAAGAGTGGAACGCGATAACGTTATCGCACCCCGTTCGCACCGCCGGCTCATTCGCTCGGCATGCCCCTTAGTCAAACAAAGACGAAACGTGCGCCTGAGCCAGCGGAACAAACCAAAGAACTCGGCGTCTCGGAGGGAGAAACGATCTATGCGAGCCAAACGTCGTGATCGGCACGGACAGCTGGGCTGCGACGCCCCATGAAGGTGGACGTGATCATGGGGCTGACAACGCGGAGGCGACAACGAGGAGGACCATGACGAAGAATAAAAACTTGGAGGACGCATAAGCTTCGCCTTCAGGAGTGGAACGCGATAGCGTTTATCACACCCTGTTCGCACCACCCACTCATTCGCTCTGCATGCTCTTGAGTCACACAAAGACAAAACGTGCGCCTGAGCAAGCGGAACGAACCAAAGAACTCGGTGTCTCGGAGGAGAAACGATCTACGCGAGCCAAACGTCGTGATCGGCACAGACAGCGGGGCTGCGAGGCGCCATGAAGGCGGACGCGATCATGGGGCTGACGTCTCGATGGGATCGTCCTCTATCTCAATTGGGAGCACCACGTAGACGCATGACTCCTCGCCAGCAGCACGGCACACATCGCAGGGGATTTCCCACCAGACGCGCTACGGCGCAGCGATCACGCCAGAGGCGTCCCGCGTCGGGCGCTTCACCTAGGAATCGCGCTGGGAGTGGAAAGAGGAGCCGCGTCACCTAAACACGAGGGTTCCAGTGACGCACGCTGGAAGGTAGAAGGGGAAAGAGCGAGAAAACTTATTAAAGGCAAGGGTATTGGGGCATCCTCGCACCGGTCCCCGCACGGCCCCAATGCTCTCAAACGAGACGAATGGGAGAAGCGGGCGAGTAGCGCACCACCTGTCAGGGCAGTGCCGTACATTGCGAGGAGGTAGTCTTCTGTGTTGGCCGCAAGATCGCTCTGCGTGTGCGCCAAGCGCAGAAGAATGTAGCGGAAACGTACTGCGCTACTCGTTTACCTGCGACTTGTGTAATTTACAAGCTCATAATTACCGATATACACCGCAGTATAGCTTTAGGCGGCACGTTTCTAAGGCAACAACGCATTCACTAGAGGCGCTTTTGTACCGTAAGAACCGAACTCATGGCTGAGTGGCATCGTCTCAGTCTCACCCTCCGGAGATCTTGGTTCGATTCCCACCCAGCCCATCTTTCAAGTTGTTTTCATATATGAATCGCCTTCCGGAGTTTTTTCGCTCACGGCCAACGCCACCAGCGCCGGCTTTTCTGCCACACGAGCTCTTTAACGCTCTCGCATAAAAACAAAGTACAAAGAGAGAAATGGCATTGTGTGCCTTTGCGGTAGGCACACCTGCAATTAGTGCGTACCGCGTAAGAAAACGGATGGTGACGATGTCCCTGCGTAACTCGCAGTTGATAGGAGAGGGGACCCAGAGAGATCAGTGCTCACCAGGTAGCAGAGTTGGGCGGAGATATGGAAGAGGTTCCAAGGGACTTAATGGACGGTAAGGTGGGTATTTGAGACGTTGGCAGTCCGCTCACGAGTGAATAAACTTGCCAACGAACGTGAACGTTCCGTTCCAGTAGTAGCATGGCCGAGAGCTTTCAGACGTTTCTAAGACTCCGACATGTGAACACTGAGGGAGGACGTGGAAAGACGGGTCCGATTTTAGAACGCAGGTTGCAAGGTATTTGTGGCCATTAGATGCACCGCTGCCCAGATAGAGAAGTTCGTCGCAAATAGCAGAATGACTAGCTCACCGGTTGAGTGCGCAGGAGGTCGGAAGTGTCGGCGTAGCGTAAACGAAAACAAGGAAGGCAGCTATCCAGCGGTCGTGACACTGCTGTCAAGTTATGCTGTCAATTTGGCGAGGCGAGAGAAATTACGCTAGGGATGAAACACAAGTAGCGTCTAAGGGCAGGGAGGAATGGGAGAGCGTCGGCGTCCGCATGTTTATAGCCGAAAAAGTAGGCAATGTTGATGGCAAACTCTTGAAGGTGAAGGGACCAGTGAGTAAGGCGTCATGATGTATTTTTTCAAAGTCGAGAGCCAAGGAAGATGGTGGTTATCTGTGACAACGTCGAAACTGCAGTCGTACGAGTAGTGACAAAACCTGGTAAGGACCGAGAAGATGCTTAGGCATTGTTTCTCATTGAAACTATACTGGGTTCCCGCTTTATTCATACGCGTGGCTGGAATACGCCACTCCATATTTAGAAGCATAACTGCTGGCCGGCCTAGTTGGAATTGACTAATAGTGAAACATTGCGCTGAACTAAAAGAAAAGGCACAAAGAAAAATACACAAGGGCTAGCGCTTCCGACAACTGGTTTTGTTTTCCGGAAACAGCTCCAGAAACAGCATACAGATCTACCCAAAAATCTCAGGGGATTCTAGGGCACATACAGTGGAAACCTGTATTGTCTGGAATGTTATAGATACAAGAAAGGCCGCGATATCACTTTATCTAAAATAGCAATGGATGGGTCACTCACACAATCTTCGTTGTGCTGTGAAATGTAAAACGCTTCCACAATTTCCCTCGAGATTTTAACAGAGTGATTGAATAGGATGGCTGTTTTGGAGAGGGGCTCAAAGCAGGGTGTGCCCTTGCGCGCGCTCTAATGCATGACCAAATATGTGGTAGTGCCTCCCTTTAAACTAACCTAATCTTATGTTAACACATCTGCTGGTTTATTTGACGTACACATGTCCGCCCGACTTAGGGATTCTATATACAATATTCTTTATACATTCAATAAACTGATGCCCGTAACTTGCAGTACACTCATTCTTGAAATGATACTTTGCCCTCAAACTTTTGTTTTATCCTGGAACATACACTTCCTATTTTGTTCTTTGCCAAAATACCCATCTTTACTCCGTAGTTTCATGCTAGTACTTTAGTCTGTCGGAGAGACCATGTACCCATGGACTTAGAGAAACTTTGGAATGTTCTTCGTTCTGCCTGCTTTTTGCCGTGGTTGGTTACTTGTCTTGTTTAAGCTTCATTAGCCTTCAGCACACAAACTTCATTACAGTGAGACGGAATTTAGTCAACAGGTTGCCCGTTTGCGAGATGCTGCATATCCTCTTACGGCAATGTAGTGCATTGGAGAGATTGTGTCTGCTTGCCTGACCCCTTTCTTGCTAGGTAACTTTGTACTTTTCTTGTGGAGACCGAAATAAGCTGTGGCATCTTTGTAGGTAGTTTCCATGATATTCACGTATCCCTCCTGTATTCCTTGATGGATGGAAACAACTTTATTCTGAATCCGGCAAATTTGACGACTTGGGCTCAGGTCTCCCATGAGGGGACTTCGAGGCCTTGCCTCGTCGCCGCCTCTCGGGCTTGCTGGACAGCCCATTCTTGTGTCTAGAGGTTGGAGCTGCGCAGAGCGGCGGCCCACTGCGACGCAAGAGCCACCGGAGCTACTGCCATTGTAGCAGATGTACCCCGACACTCCCACAACATGTGTGAGTATATATACTGAATCAGAAGCCTCTTCACAATCTATGAAACTTCATCCAGTACTTCCTCCTGCACTTTGTCCTGTACAGATTCCTTTATATACGTGAGATATGCTGATTGGTCAGAGCGAACAAAGGCCAGCGAGGTGTTCGTGGACCGTTCGAGCCAATTCCACGAGTTGAGCCCCGCTGTTTTGCGCATCTAGTTATAACTCCCATATAGACTGATCGAGCAGTATTTCAAAAACGACACAGGCCTGCATGGCACACACAGCAGTCACAGGACTCTCCAAGACTTCAGTGAAGGAGGTCTTGAAAGTGAAACATGTTTAAAAGATTTCTCGTGGCTTTTAAACCAGACGTTAACCACATCCGCGCGGTAAAAACAGCGTTGGGGAATTCAGTGACATATGTCCATTAGTTCTGAGCGCTTACCTTTTGTCGTGACGACAGTGAAACCTCAACGCCACTGTCAACAGTGCCACTGAAAATCACCAGGTCTTGCTGGCGAACCAATCCAGAGCAAGTGGTGTGCGATGAAAGAGGCGGAGCCTGTGGTGTGGTCGTGTCGTTGGACAAAGCCAGCCGTAATGTCCTGGTTCGGAGTTCTATAATGGATGCTTAGTATACTGCATAGCATACTCACTAATTATATAGAGATATATTGAAGCAATAACGTTTGACGGTAGGTGCGGGCATTGTGCTTTCTCAACAGTTCGACGTCAGCCTTGTCCGGGTGGAATTTGCGATGATGCTGCTGCTGCTGTTGACAATATCAGTGAAGCGTTGAATCACATGATCCGGCAGTGACATTGTCAAAGAATAGAAGAACGTAGAAAAAATAACGGGATTCGCCTCGGGACGCGCCTTCGTCGAAGGCAGGTCCCAAGGCCGATACTCGTATATATAAAGAGTTATTCCCTAAGTTGCGCATCCATAGCGAAAGATAAAGGAACGTCCACAGTGGCCTAGTTCGAAGGAGCTGATTCGGTCGCTGGTCTAACCCATTCCTCGTACTTGAGCTACATCCGCACTTTTCTGAGGTGATGGTCACGGTTTTCATTGTGGCAATGGTACTGCTAAAACAGATTGGCTGTGGTCGGTCACATGCTTAAGCTAAAATTTGTGCACTTATGTGGTTCCAGTCGTGTTTCTTGGTGTGTGGAGGCTGTGGAGGGCCGGCTTCCTGTTACGCATGAGACCCAGGAGAAGGGAAAAGAAGGGCTCTTCCCGGGCGTGGTTTTTGTACCACTGCCGCAGCTCCAAAGCTACCGCTTTGATGACGAAGCTGAAGTGGAGCCTATGCAGCATTACTTTGTCTGACCGGGATAGATACGCGAAAAGTTGGTCTTGGGCAACGGTCAAACTGATTTCCCTCTTGCGTCGGTTGGCTGTTGCTCCAAAATGTTTGTGAAGGTCACACGGCAGTCCATTCATCCTGCCGCTTGTGTTGGTGGCAAAGGATGTTGAAGGATCCAGGGACAAAAAGCGATTGGAAAGAAGCGCACGCGTCACCTCATGGGCTCGGTCATTTCCAACGGTGTTCGGCTGACTAGTGATCCAATGCAGTGTAACAGCAACCTCTCGGGCCATCACACGCCAGACGTCCTTGACAAGGATGACAAGTACTGCGCAAGACGCCATGTAGTGAGAATTAGAGGAGTGCCGTTCAGATTCTATAGCAATGTGTACACCTGTGTTCTACCAGCGTACAGGCTTAGACCATGTTTTCTGCTCAGGCTATTGCCCCGAGTTAAAGTTCGGTCGGTCAGGCCGGCATCAGCCCTCGTAAATGTCAGATGCGTCGCACATGAATTGACTGCCCGCTAGGTGATGGCTACTTCACTGGTGCTTGGGTTGGTAGCCACGTCTAAATACACTTCTTGGCTCCCTGGGGCGTCCGCCAATCTCTGGCCATGGCGCTACGCGAATGCTTCCCGGCGGTGCGCATGTTCGCCGCCTATGTTTTGGGGAGCTTACATGGTGTCAATGCCCGTAATGGGATCCCGCGTTGGAATTTTCGATGGCAGTGAGAATAAAGTTGAGGTGTCCTTGATCACGTAACTCGCCTTGTCTGGTGTGGTTAAGGCATCCCTCATTGGATGCCTTCGATGCTTCAATGGTTGCGTGGAATTAGGACGACTTTTCATATCCATACACTTTCTCTGCAGCTGTATCATTGCGAAGCCAAGTGATGACTTGGAGAGCTGCTCGTTATATTACCCATATTCGGTTCGAGTGCCTAGGAAACAGATCATAACACGCAAAATTGCAGCTCGATTGGCCGCTTGATTGGCCACTCCAGGTACTCTGTGTGTATTCGCAGGCTTCTTTCACGCTCGGAAAAACACTTCTATATAGCACGTATCGAGAAACAGAAGGCTGTATCGCGAGTTTTTTTGTGTTGATGGTATCATTAGGTCTCGGAAGGCGGTATGCCCTATGCTACCTTTACTGGCAGCCAGATAGCATATTAGTTCATTTCACAGTCATAAATATGGCGCCAAGAAACAACACAGCCCATACGTGCGACTATACACTACGACAGCAAAAGTGTTCTCTCGCGAGAAAAAGAAATCTGCTATATACAAAACAGCCAATGACTAATCAAAAAATGAGTGCTGTATAATATGCGATATATGAAATGTTGCTTTCCTCAAGGAACAACCTAAATATATTTCTCGTTTATTGTATTACTGTAGGCTTACAAACGGCAATGTTCCTGGTATTTTGGTGTTTTGATTTCCGCTCTAAGAATCATGAAAAGCTCTTCGTTTAGGAATTTTGTTCTGTGAAGAGCTCTGTCCAAACATTATCAAACTAAAAAAAATAATAGGCAAATACTTTCAAAAGTTCCCGCCGCTTATTATTTAGGGCTGGACAGACATAGATTCCGGGTAACTATGTAGGATTTTCTCTCTCTTGGATACTACGATGTTCGAACAAGCTTGTCTATGTGCACTGTAGATAATAAGCAATGTGGTGAGATAGCATATAGTTTGTAGTCTGCGTAGTAATAATGACATATAAGTTATACTTACGTATAAAGTTTTATTCCTAAAGAAGGCTTCGTATTCCTGAAAAAAAGTGTTTTTTTTAGTTTCTTAACAGCGTTTTGTGTATACTAAAAATGAATACTTTTAGTTCATTAACAGTGTTTTACATATAACGAAAGTGAATACTGTTAAAGAAAGAGCTTTCAACTAACCCATAAAACAGGTACAACGAGGACTAGTTGAAAGTTATCCCTTCTGCATACACTAGCATACATTTTTGCATGAATCGATACGTTGCAGGGGCTTTCAGAGACATATATAGTGAAGTTAGTATAAACATTTTGCATAATTTCGGAAACCCTGTGCGCACGTTGCGCTCCCGTGCATACCGTGAGTTATAGAGATGCAGGACGGTTAATGACATGCGTAGATGGATGAATGGAGGGCTGGATGAATGCTATGAGCATCCACAAAGCCTCTCTTATTTCGCCGAATCTCTTAGTTATTTTATTTTGTTTATTTTTTGCAGACGAAATTCCCAGCGTCCAAATTTATGAACCCTTATAAGGAATTTTAGGTTCGTACCCCTCCGTTGTTTGTGGTCTCTGTACTTCTCTGCCACAGAAATCCCGACTGCCTTTTACTGATCGCTATTGTGCACATATTTATTTGCCCCCGCTCTCTCTTAATACATGGGCTTCAAGCAGGCCAACGGAGCCTACATCGACCACCGGGCAGATATCTTCTCATTCCAACAAACGTATTCCATCCTTTCCCTAGATTTACTGCAGGAAGCACATGCGTTTTTTTCCTTGATGTAACTCCCTTTTAATTACGCGTTCTAAGCCATCCTTGGCCGCTATCTTGTACACGTTCGAAAAGCCGATGTTCGATTTCGCCTCGTGCGATTGTCCAGGCTGCGCCCATATCACGGCCAAGGCCAATCTAGTCCAATCGCGTCAGGCGAAATCAGATGTCGGCTTTTCGAACGTGTACAAGATGGCGGCCCTGATCTCATTTGGAAAAGTATAGAGCTTCACTTTGGGTTATGATAATATTTTTTTCCTCATTTTATTTTAGCTCTTATCTGTTACTCATGTCCGCCACCCATAATTTCAGCCTTTCTGACTTAGAGGGCTTGTTTACTTGGTTAAGCACACTCGTTTTTTTTGTCTCCATGTCGCTTACCACAGCCGTTCCATACTTGAATGAATGAATGTGTATTGTTTAATGGCGCAAGGGCCAAGTATGGCCAAAGAGCACCATGACTGATAATGTTGTGTTAAGCGCTGATTTGTGAGTTGCGATGGTGGGATGTGACATGGCTGTAAAGTGTCCTAGAATCAATCGGTATCATAAAAGCGTAAAATGATATATAATATAAAATTATGATAGAGATACATATAGTTGTTTATGGATCTAGTACGCGTAATAAGTGATCGTGGAGCTAAAATGCAAGAATATGGAAATACCACCTAAGCCTCCGGGAGGCCTTTGAGCCCAAAGGCTGGGAGGCAGGTGCTTTCTTTTAGTGCAGTTATCGCAGCAGAAACCTCAGTTAAGAGGCCGTGCTACGGATTTCCTGGTGATATGACATGAAAACTATTTACATCTTTTAAAAATGCGAACAAGGATTGATATTTAAAGAGCGGTTCCATACCTATGATTATTAGAGGATGAAGGGGAATTTGTTGACGGTGTGGTAATGGAAAATGCTTTTACCTATTAGCGTCTAAGTCAGTGCATTGCAGCAGGATGTGAAGCACGGTAAGTGGCTCACCACATTTATCACACATGGGTGAATCGCCACCGGACAAGAGGTATGCGTGTGTGCTGTATGTGTGTCTTATCCTGAGTCTGCAAAGTGTTACTTCTGTGTGGCGGTTCTTTGATACCGGCGGCCAGTTGCCAAGATACGGCTTGATAACATGTAGTTTATTTTATGTTTGTTTGTCCCACAAGCGCTGCCAGAAAGCCCTTAGCTTTTTTCTTATTGAGTGCTTGAGGTCCATTACAGGAACAGTCGTGGAAGTGTTGGAAGCATTCGCGTGGACGGATGTGGCTAGCTCGTCAGCCAACACGTTTCCCTCTATCTCTCGGTGCCCCGGCACCCAGCATACGACGATATGCTGTTTGGACTCATAGGTTGTGCATAATGCTGTGTAAAGCGATAGAATTACAGGGTTTTTATATTTCCTGACGGTTTTCAAAGCATTTACAACACTCAAAGAGTCTGTGTATATAACTTCCTTTGGGATATTAAATTCATTAATGTGTTTAATGGCAGCCAATATCGCGTAGGCCTCTGCTGTGAAAATACTTGTGTTAGGGTGCAGAACACCGGCATCTGAAAAGGATGGACCGACCGCTGCGTAAGATACGCCAGAATTACACTTCGATGCGTCTGTAAAGAATTCAGGAGTGGAGTATTTGTGCAGTAACTCGAGGAAGTACATTCGTATATGCGCGACAGGCGCGTGCTTTGTAACAGCTACGAAAGATGTATCACAGTCTATTGGTTGCCACTGCCACGGCGGGGGACGTATAGCAGGGGACATAAGGTGGTATTCAAGCAGCGGAACACTTGTTTCTTCAGGCATGGAGAAAGGCATGGAGAAAGAACACGCATGGAGAAAGGCTGTGCCACTGTGGGCCGGTTGCGGAAAAGTTGGCAACTGGACAAATCATTTATGGTGTAATACGCGGGATGATGACTGTTTCCGTTCACTCTAAGAAAATACATGAAAGACGAATATGTTCTCTGCAGATGCAGTGACCACTCATCCGATTCAACGTACAGGCTTTCCACTGGGCTTGTTCTAAAAGCGCCTGTGGACAGGCGAATTCCTAAGTGGTGGACAGGGTCAAGCATCTTTAGAGCAGTTGGAGTAGCCGACTGGTAAACTATGGCTCCATAGTCTAGTCATGTGCGTATGAGGCTTTTGTACAAGTTCATGAGACATTTCTATCACTGCCCCAGGTTGTGCGTGAGAGCACCTTTAAGATATTCATTGTTTTCATGCACTTATTTTTAAGATATTTTATGTGCTGTACAAAGGTCAGTTTCGCGTCTAAAATTATGCCTAAGAATTTATGTTCCCTGTTTACGGGCAGACGCTCACCTTGCTACACAATTTCAGAATCAGGGTGCAGGCCTCTTTTTCTAGAGAAAATGACACAGGTGCTTTTTTGTGGGTTCAGTCTGAACCCGTTCTCATCAGCCCATTTGGAGACCCTGTTAAGACCAAGCTGGACCTGTCGCTCACAGATTGCAAGAGAACTTGATTGAAAACCTATCTGCACATCGTCAACATATGTTGAATAGAAGATGTTATGTGGTATGTGTAGACGAAGAGAATTCATTTTTACTATAAAGAGCGTGCAGCTGGGCACCCCGCCCTGCGGCACTCCAGTTTCCTGTACAAATTTCTTTGACAGAACATTGCCCACTGGAACACGGAATGTCCGATTCGACAGATAACTTTCGATAACATTGAACATATTTCCGTGTATACCTAACTGTGAGAGGTCTCTCAAAATCCCAAACCGCCACGTTGTATCATAGGCTTTCTCCATATCTAAGAATACTGATAAGAAAAACTGCTTATGGACAAAAGCTTCACGTATACGTGCCTCGAAACGTATGAGATGGTCAGTGGTGGATCGACCCTCCCGAAACCCACACTGGTATGGGTCCAGCAATTTCTTTGATTCTAGGAAGTGTAGTAGGCGACAGTTAATCATTTTTTCGAATACTTTGCAGAGGCAACTTGTTAATGCTACAGGCCTGCAACTCGATACAGAGGAAGGATGCTTTCCGTGTTTTAGGATTGGAATTACAATAGCCTCCTTCCAAACAGAGGGGATCTCGCCGGAAGACCAAATAACGTTGTATAGGTAAAAGAGGGTTTTCTGTGTTTCGGATGGTAGTTGTTTTAACATCTCCTATATTACGCGGTCTGAACCTGGGGCGGATGTATTACAACAGTTTAGGGCTGCCTGCCGTTCTGCTATAGAGAATGCAACGTTGTACGCAGCACTTTTAGCAGATTTTCTTTCTAATTTTCGCTGTTCTATTTGTTTTTTGTATTTTAGGAAGGTTTCGGAGTAGCGTGAACAGCTCGATATGTATTCAAAATGTGCACCGAGAAAGTTAGCTTGGTCTTCAAGGCTTTCTCCGTGGCTATTTACTAGAGGTAAGAAATACGTTTGTTGCCCATTAACTTTCTTCACTCTATTCCAGACTTTTGTCTCATCTGTGTACGAGTTGATGCTTGATATGAACTTCGCCCAACTCTCTCGTCTTGCTTGTCGGCGCGTTGTCCTTGCGTTCTCCATGTTTAAAGTTTTCCAGGTTTTCAGCAGTTGGAGAATCGCGAAATATCGCCCACGCTTTGTTCTGGTTCCTCCGTGCTTGCCTGCATGCATCGTTCCACCAGGGAACACGCCGTTTGGAACCCATGCCACTCGCTTGAGTAATACATTTACATGCGGCATCAAGTATAAAAGCTGTAAAATATCTAACAGCGTCACCTATGGTTATACTGGACATCGCAGCCCAAGTCATATGTGTAAGAGTTCGGTATTGTTCCCAATCGGCTGAGTCAACTTTCCACCGAGGGACCTGCGGGGGAAGTTGATCTTGTTTCGGGGTAGTTAGGATTATTGGGAAGTGGTCACTCCCATACGGGTTCTTAAGCCCATTCCATTTAAAATAGGGTAAAAGCGTCGGCGATAAAATGCTAAGATCTATGGCAGAGTATGACTTGTTGGTCAAGTTAAAATATGTGGGCTCCTTCGTGTTCAAGAGACATGTTCCAGAGGAAAAAAGCACCTGTTCAATGACGCGACCTCGCGCATCACAGCGTGAATTGCCCCACAAAGTACTGTGTGCATTAAAATCACCAAGAATAAAATACGGGTCCGGGAGCTCATCTATTAATGACTCTAAGTCGCGTCTGTGAAGGTGACAATTTGGTGGTATATACAGAGAACAGATTGTAATGAGTTTATTTAAAAGTACGGCTCAAACGGCCACGGCCTCAAGGGCCGTTTGGAGCTTTAGATGCTGACACGCTACACTTCTGTCAGCAATAATGACTACACCGCCAGATGCTGCGACAGCATCCTCGCGGTCTTTGCGAAACGTAACGTACTTTCGGAGAAAGCTTATGTGTGTAGATTTTAACTGTGTTTCCTGTAAAGACAGCACTTTTGGATTGTGTTTGTGGATGAGTTCTTGTACATCATCAAGGTTTCTAAGGAGACCTCTGACGTTCCATTGAATTATCTGTGTATCCATGTTGGTAGTAAATAGGTGCTGTGTGTACAGAAACAGAAGTAGTGATTATGGAGATTACATTACAGATTAAATTACAGAGCCCTTTCGAGGCCCTGTAACAGGGGTTCTGCCCTTTCTGGAGCGTTCGAGGGAGCCTCGCCGCTCCTTAGGCGCTTGGTACGCCTTGAGGATGGGTGTAGTGTCCATTGCCTCTTGTGAGGCGCCGGACACTTGCTCTTGCGAGCGGGAAGTTACCAGCGAGGGTCCCGCCTTCGAGGGCAACACCCCTGCGCCCACCAGCCCGGAGGTCGATGGGGCTCCCTGGGGGATTTGGCTGCGCTGGCCATAGCCTGCGCTGGAAGGGACCTGGGAGGTTGAGGCAGCCTCGGCTGCGCCCACCTTCGGGGTCGGTGGTCCCCTCTCCTCGGTTGACGGAGCAGCGCTAGCTGCAACCGCCGCGGGGGCAGATGGCGTAGCTGCCGACGCACTTATTCTGGGTCGGACAGCCGCCGGAGGCCGTTGTGACGCTGCCCCCTGACGCGCCACTTCGGCAAAGGTTTTCTTTGGCAGGTATGCTACTCGCCTTCGTGCCTCTTTGAACGATATATTCTCTTTCACTTTGATCGTTACTATTTCTTTTTCCTTCATCCAGGAGGGGCACGACCGCGAGTACGCGGCGTGCTCCCCATCAGAGTTTACACAGTGGGAAGCCTTCTCACACGTTTCAGTGGTGTGTTCTTGGGCACTACATTTAGCACAAGTTTGGCGGCCTCGGAAACTCTGCGAACTGTGGCCGAAGCGCTGGCATTTGAAACTGCGGAGTGGGTTTGGCACGTACGGCCTGACACGGAGCTTGATGTACCCGGCCTCCACAGACTCGGGCAGAATACTTGAAGCGAATGTGAGTATTAGGTGCTTCGTTTGAATTTCTTTGCCATCCCTTCTCATCTTAATTCTTCTGACATTGACTACGTTCTGCTCACTGAAGCCCTCCAAGAGCTCAGCCTCTGTCAGCTGGAGCAAATCATCATCAGAGACAACGCCGCGGGTGGTGTTCAGAGGGCGGTGTGGAGTTATTGTGAGTGGAACATCCCCCAATGACACTAGACTGGGCAACTTTTCGTATTGTTTCTTATCATGCAGTTCTAAAGGAGATAACCACTTGCCAGCCTTGATACGTTGTAGCCTGGACCAAGGGCATCAGTTAAGGACTTGGAAACTAGGAAAGGGGAGATATTTCGGACTTGTTTATCAGATTTTTCAGAGTGGATGACATGGTACCGTGGGAAGTTCGGTCTTTGACGACCAAAGAACTGGAATACATCTTCGGTGCGCCCTCTTTTTTTAGGGCGATCAGGAATTGAAGGGAAGGAACTTGCCATAGAAAAATGTAGTTTTAGGCAATAACGCCAGCCACCCACCATGGAGCCCTATGACGGGACGCTACAGGGACTGTATGAACAGGTCCTGTAAACGCCAGCTGTACGTCATCACTATAACCAAATATGAAATAACCTAGGTTGGCTATTCACACAAGGTTAACCCTTGCTGCCTGGAAAAATTGGAAGGGGAAGCTAGGAGAAGACAGGAAAGATGGAAAGTGAGAAAAAGACGAAGGCTGGAGGGAGAGAGAGACAGGGAAAGGCAACTACCGATTTCCCCCGGGTGGGTCAGTCCGGGGGTGCCGTCTATGTGAATCAGAGGCCAAAGGGGTGTGTTGCCTCCACCGGGGGGCCTTAAAGGTCCAAACACCCAGCATCGGCTCAACCCCCCGGATTCCCTTTTCCCCAGACACGGCTAAGCCACGCACGGCTACACGCGGGAGGGTCCAACCCTCGTGTGCTCGGGTACGTGGTGGCGCAACACACCAAACGCCTGCTGACGCAGACGCCCCTGCGGGGCCCGTCCCATACTTGATTGTAAGCTTTCTAGTTGGTTTCCTGCACTGTAAGTCGTTTTTTCTGTAGCAATAGATGAATACTCTCGCAACCCATATATTCTATTTCAGATTCCTTAGTAGGTCTCGAAATTAATTTTACTCTAAGCTTCCCTCGCTTCAAAACCTATTCAGCCCACGTCATCAGCAGGGCTTCATATGTAGTATACTTATGAGTACCCAATGCGAGCCGCCCCAATGACCTTTGGTTACTATGAAGTCCTAATTGTGCCTCTGTTTTGAAGCAAATAAACACGTTCTGAAATGTAACTCCTGGAACCATTACAGTTTGCCAAACCTCCCGCAACCCCTGTTAACTATTATCCTCATAGTGTTTTGTACATCGCAGCTTGTGGGTATCTGGTGACCCGTGCGCGCTCTACTACCGGTCTCAATAAGCTTTCTTTGTACGTGCAAGCCTCAGTGAACATGTGCATGGTGTGTTTGTTGCATGACATCATCCTGGGATTACAAATTGCATTCTCGGAAATGCGATAACTTGAATATGTCGACATGCTCCATGCTCCTGCTCTTGCACCTCGAAGGCATCGTTGACTACTACAAAGCGAAAGCGACGAAGGTGAGAATCCTTAAGAGCAGCAGTCTGCACTTTCACACCATTCCTGCGTCATTACCAATTTTATCATTTCAAGCAACTCAAAAAAGAAGCGAGCCATCGAAGCGTGAGATTCTGCGATATTAGTTGTGTACTAGTGTAGACATCCGGCGTGGCCAGCTTTCGTGGTCGAAATGTCCTCGCAAATGCTGGAGTATATGGTCACATGACTGCATCAGCTTATCACAAGGACCCTTATTATCCTTGGCTCTACAAAGGTGACTGCTGTCGTATGCATTGCTTTAGCAAGTGACACAGCTCACTGCTACAAGGCTGTCGCAGATGAGTGTAAATAATGAATTACTAGCCGTGTGTGCGCAGTAAACATTCCTTAAGCTGCACATAACCTTAAGATTAGTGTAAAATATGGGTAAGTGTTCGGCATGGCCACGTAGTGGCTCAGTTCACTGGTGAAGTGGATGCATTCAACATCATATTGAATGCTGCGCAATTATACAATAGTTATACCATACGGCCGGAACTGCACGCAAGGGCACGCTGCCTGCATAGTGGCGATGAGAGGGCATGGCGAACTTGAGTGAAGGAATGTTTCCGAAACTTTGCAAAACATACAAAAACGTGGTAGGGTTACGTAGCCGCCTACTAGAGCATGCCCGTGTCTGTTCCGCGGAATGGCGTCCGAAAACCAGTGTCGCCTCACTGCAGCAAAGGGTTGTCGGCTTTATGGAATTCTTATAGCACCACTGTATCAGCACGAAGCATGCGGAAAAACATGCATGCTTTTCTCCTCGTTCCTTTCGGCGTCAATTATAGAAAGCAAGTGTCTGGCTTTCATAAAGTTAAGAAGCGTAAGAAAGTGCAGCCAGCGAGTCTCAAAACTCATCGAGGTTGCTGGTTTGAAGCTGAGCATCGCTATGTATGAAAGCTTGTTAGTGGTAAAGTGAGGTTTCACAGGCTCCTTTTCAGGCTTGCAGGAACAAACCTTTGAGTACTAGAGAGGACACAATCCACTATATAAAACATTGCACAACAGACGCCTATACTTAGTGCTTTAGGACGTAGCGTGTTTGCGAATACTCAACGGGATTGCATGATGTAATTGTGGAACATTACTGTACTATGGGGCTTGAGATCCTGCATGGTACAGAAGCACAAATAGGCTATGGGTTACAGGTTAGTCAAAGCATGCAGTAGACCACTTTGAAAACGATTTGAGTGAATATAATTTTACAGGAGTGTCTCTCATAGAAAATTTCTCGCAGTGTCTTCGGCATGCCGTAAGCAGATCTTGTTGAGACAACAAGATTTCACCGCCAAGGGGTTGCTTTCTTTTTTAATTTCAGTGAGACGGAACCTTGAAGGTTACGCCCGCCTGCCTTCAGTTGCTAAGCACCTGGGTAGGTACTACGTATGAGGGGTCATTATGTCATCTTTATGAGAAGTTTCAGTAGAAGTTATTTTAATTTCTATTTTCCCTACAGACTACCAATTGCGTGTCTCAGCACCTAAAGAAACATCACCTGCATCTACTTAAAATTCTTCGTTGAAAAACTTCTAGATTATTTGGCGGATTTTATTGATGGTTGTGTAGGTGGCAGTGGCGTGTCGTTTACGTAACTCCGCAACATAACGCCTGTTTCATGTGATGAGCATTGCAGATGCCCAATTATTGATGATGAAAAAAAAAAAACTTTTGTTGCACTAAACAAAAAAAGCCATTCTTATGTACGTTACATGTGGTGAAAACGACTTTGCTCGCGTTCGACGGTGTTCGTCCTTTCGCAGTGGGGGCTCACTCTATGAGTGCCATTGATGTGCGGGCCTAAGTCATTATTAAGATGAGATTGTCCGCAATGTCTTTAGCCCTTGGCGTTGACTTAACAGTGGTTCACAATCTTTGTAATGATAATGGTTCTAGAATCAGGGGCCTTGTTCATTCTCTTGACTTTACTGCGTACCATTAATGCTACTCGTGTTTTTTTGCATTTTTTGTATTATAGATGCCAGTAAAAAACGTGACATGTATTCCGATACAAACAAATGTTAAGTCGGCACTTGCGTAGTCGTAAGGAATTGCCACGTTTAATTTATTTTTGTAAACAAGCAGGTGAATAGGTGAGCGAGTTCCTCCATATCTGGAGGAAACACCGCTAAAGCGAGTCGGCGATAAATAAATTGACTGTTCGCCGGCAACCTAGATAAAAGTTTATTTCTGGGAAAATCATTTACGCATCTTTATTTATTTATTTATTTATTTATTTATTTATTTATTTATTTATTTATTTATTTATTTATTTATTTATTTATTTATTTATTTATTTATGGTACCCTCAAGGCCCGAAGGCATTACAGAGGGGAGTGTGAAAACGGGAAGTATAACAATAAAGTACGGAAAATAAACAATGCAGTGTGTTAGTAATTACTAATTATACAATACTATCTTATATCTTGCACATTATTTGTAAGTACGACAGACAATGTAAACAAAGTAGCAACTTGATAATTCCTGTTAGTACGATGTTAACCAGTGTCGTCCTTAGTCGCCTGTAAGTACGGCAAGTCAATGAAATAACATGTTAATAATTCCTAATTATACAATGTTAGCTAAAGCCTTACGAAACAGTTTGTTGTCGACAATAGATACAATTTCACAGGGAAGGTGGTTCCACTGTTGTGATGATCTGGGAAAGAAAGATTGACTGAAAGTGTTAGTGTTGCCTGTTTGAAGTCCGACCTTATGGCGATGATCGATGCGGCTCGATAGGTAATGAGGCTGAGAAATGAAGTTACTGTGAAGGGAGGAATTGTAATAAAATTTGTGAAACAGTGTCAAACGTGCTATTGTTCTACGAGATGCAAGTGATGGAAGAGATAGATTGTCCTTCATTGATGTTATGCTAGCGGTACGGTTATAATTTGAAAATATGAATCGGACTGAGTTATTTTGGACAAGCTCGAGTGAGGAAATAAGGTTTTCATGGTATGGGTCCCACACAGCTGCAGCGTATTCTAATTTAGGGCGCACTAATGACTGGTAAAGTAGTAATTTTAAGGATGATGGTGCTTTGGAAAACTTGTGGCGTTAGTAACCGAGCATGCTATTAGCTTTACTTATTATGTACTCAGTATGAATGTTCCAGGTTAGTTTTGCTGTTATATGAACTCCTAAGTATTTGTATGAGTTAACGGGTTCTAAAGGAATTTTATTTTGATAGTAAGTAGAAAGAGTACTTGAGGTGTTCCTCTGCACGCGCATAACTTTACATTTATTAATGTTAAGTTCCATAAGCCAAGTGTTACACCAATCAATCACGTAGTCCAAGTCAAACTGAAGAGCATTAGTGTCGTCGTTAGTAATTATTTCACGATATATCACGCAATCGTCAGCAAACAAGTGAATTTGAGATGTCAATGAAGAAGGTAGGTCATTAATATAAATCAAGAACAGTAGGGGCCCTAGTACTGATCCCTGAGGCACACCAGAACGAACCTCAGTCAATGATGAATCGTAATTATTCGCAGTAACAAATTGATAACGGTTAGTAAGAAAACACTCAATCCATTTCAGCAGGTTACTGTCAAGGTTTAAAAGACTCAGCTTGAATAGGAGCAGTTTGTGGCAAACCTTGTCGAATGCTTTGCTGAAGTCTAAAAATACACAGTCGGCACAGGAGGCGCGGTCTAAAATACAGTGTAATCTATGAGTGAAAGATATTAGTTGCGTTTCACATGAGAATGTTTTGCAAAAACCATGTTGAGCAGAGGTGAAAAATGTGTTCGAGTCAAGAAAGTCAACGAGATTAGTAAATATAACATGTTCAAGAAGTTTGCAACAGGTGCTGGTAAGCGAAATCGGGCGGTAATTCAGGGGTGAGCTTTTATTACCAGACTTATGCAACGGAACCACCTTCCCTATTTTCCATTGAGCTGGCAGAGTACAAGTGTTTATTGATTGCTGGAAAATATTAGCAAGTATTACAGAACAGTATGTGGTAGTGTTTTTCAAAAATTTGCTATTAATGGTATCATAACCGGGAGCTGAGTTTAAAGGCAAATCATGAATCAGCCTAGCAATACCTGCAAAGTCAAGAGCTATGGGTTGCATAATGAGATAGTTGTAGTGTTCTGTATGTGGTAGATCAATGTTCGATGAAGTGGAAAAATTATTTGCAAGTGATTCACAGAGAATGTTTGCGCAAGCTTCACTTGAAATAACTTCACCAGACTCATCTTTCAAGGTGATCGAGCTATCAGAAGACGGGTTAATGACGCGCCAAAACTTTCGGATATCTGTCGTAAGCATGTCAGGTAATGTATGGGATAAGTAATTGTCTTTAGCATTTTTTAGTGCAGTTAAGTGCAGATTATTGGCAACGTTATAGGATTTCCAAGTTGTTTTACTTGCAGATGATTTAGCTAAGCGATAGAGACGTTTTTTTCTGTTAGATAGGCGCTTTATATAAGAGTTGTACCAAGGGGATTGAGGATTAGAAGTGATGATGCGATTAGGAATAAACTTTTCACTTAATAGGCGTACTTGGTCTACAAATATATCCCAATTTGACTGGACCGTACGGTTCTCAAAATCAACAAAAAATGTTTGAATAAATGACGATAGTTCATTGTTAATGGCTTCAAAGTTGGCTTTCTTGTAATCGCGTATTACTTTCTTAACTTTTATCTTTTTGGGATGGAAGACTTTTAAACCGAATGTCATTAAGGTATGGTCGCTAATACCAGGTAGGTATGTTATGGAGGAAGCAAGTTCTGGTCGATTAGTTAGAATTAAATCAAGCGTGTTAGCGGTTCTGATTGATGATCTGGTAGGCTGAGTCACAAGTTGGGAAAATGAAAATAGGGAACACAGTGTACAGAAATCTTTAGCCTGAACGGAAAAAGGCTTTATGGTGGGTGGATGCGTATTCCATATTAAATTTGGAAAATTAAAATCGCCGAGTAAGAATAACGGTGCTGTAGGAAAACGGGAAAAAAATAGATTAATAGCATCGTGTAGCTGTTCAGTGAAAGTAGCAGATGACGAGGGTGAGCGGTAGCAAACGCCGAGGATTATCTTTGTGTGACCGAGAGTTAGGCAAGCCCACGTGGTTTCAAGTTCAGTGTTAATATCTATATGAAGTGATGGAATATCTTTAGAAATTGCGAGAAGGACGCCTCCTCCTCGACGTGCAGATCGGTCACAGCGGTAGACAGCGAAATTGCCGGCGCCACAGAAAGTATCATAATCGCGCACATGTGCAGGAAGCCAAGTTTCTGTCAAGGCAATAATTTTTGCATCGCACGTGTCGATTGCCGAAGATAAAGAATGAAATTTATTCCCAAGGCTTCTTATATTTGTAAAAAGAATAGGCAAGTAAGGTAAAGCTTTTTGTGATGTTAGGCCACTACCCCTTACGCTTCCCTATTGTCACGCACGTAGTCAAAACCGAATGATTCTGTAATGTGCCAGATGCATTCTGCGCTCTTTCGCGGACGCTATCGGTAGACGCGTCGTAAATATAACACTTATTGTTCAGAAACAATTTATTGTAGCGGAGTTTAAAGTTGGGGGAACCGGGGTGACTGGTACCGAACTCTATTAACTTTTTGCGAGCAACGCGGGTGGGAACCGAGAAGTCTTCGCTAATAGTAAGGTTATTTTGTTTGAATTGATCGCGCAGCGCGAACACTTTCTCCCGGGTTTTCGAATGCGAAAACTTTGCAACTATGGGGCGACACTTGTTAGGATCGAAAGGGCCAAGGCGATGTGCGCGATGGAGGGTGTCATCTGGAAATGTATCGAAGAATGATTTAATCCTTGATATTAACTTGGTCTCGGTTTCTTGCCATGATTCTTTTGTGTCAGGGATACCACGAAATATTAGACACAGAGATAAAATAAATATTAAACACAGAGATAAAGCAGCAACTGAGTGACGTAGGCTTAAACCTCGAGGTTCGTGCTTCTCACGTTTTCTTATACCTACAGCGTTTACAAAGACGAGGAAATGTTCTAGCATGCATCAGTGTTTTTTCAGTTTTCGCGACCAAGAGGATGCTTGGATTGCTCTAACGAATAGTCAGTAACGCCAGTCGACCCCGTAGACCATGTGAGAAGGCAAGCGCCTTTGAGGTAAATCCCATGCAATGTAAGAGTGATATAATGCCGTTCACAAATAGTATTCACAAGCAAGCACTTATCTAGCGTGCTATCAGCAACATCCAATGTACCTGAAGGCTTTGCCCACGGACTTCTTTATTCCTACTATGCAATAACGATGTAGCCTTGCATATACGCAGCTTCAAAAATCTGCATGTTTATTGACGACTCTAATTACCGAACCGTTACTAGCCCATCTAACCAAATAATACTACAGAAAGGCCATGACCACCACCTAGAATGGTATGATGATGGGCTGATATCCCTGAACCCTAATAAATCCAAACTTATTTCATTCAGTCGTCGTGACATACCACTTTCTTTGCAATATTGTTCGCATTACTGGCGAACTGGTAACTACCTAATAATACCTTGGAGTGACCTCATGTAACGATATGTCTTGTAACGTGCGCGTTGCTAATGCAGCGTCATAACGTAAAAACTACCGGTTGAAAAACGCCATAAAAAAGAATCCAAAAGATGTGAAACTACTGGCTTAATATTGTTACGGAAGGAGGAAGCATGCGTCTATTCTCAAATGGCGTTTAATGGCTGAGTCAACAAGCGTAGAGCAGCGAACTCTTCTTCGTCGTCTCTGAGGCCACCATCAGCGTCCTCTTCTTCCCACATTACCGACTGTAACATCACCCCCGCCGGAAAAAGCACCTTATTGGTGCGGCTCATCAGTCTGAGAAAGGTAAGGTTGGAGGCGGCTGACGTGTATGATGTCAGAGAGAGGTGAAGGCACCGTGGCATCCAGCGGAGGCACTTCATTTGTGACAACGGTCACCTGGCGAAGGATGCGGTGAGGGCCATAGTATCGCGAGAGGAGTTTCTCCGAAAGACCAACACGCCGGGTTTGATACCAAACTAGCACAAGAGCACCACCTGGTTCGTAGTCCACGTCGTGATGGCGCTGGTCATAACGGTACTTCTGGCCTGTCTGTGAAGCAGAAAGACGAATGCGAGTAATTGCGCCCGGCGGGAGAGAGCAGGCGGCTGGCGTTGGCGATAACGCGGGTGCGCCCACATTGGCGTTGACCTAAAACTGCGCCGATGCCGTAGCCACTGGTGTGAGTGCGGATTTCTGTCGGAGTGGAGGCGTTGGAGTGGAGTGTCGGAGTGGAGCTGCGAGAAAGCAGACACTTTTTCAGAGCCCCAACAGAAAGGAACGTCTTTCTTTAGGAGGTCAGTCAGGGGACGGGCAGCATGGGCGAAATTTTCCACAAACCTGCGGAACCCACTTCAGAGCAGGCTGGTAGCCGTTCTGCAACGACCGCTAACCCGACGCTCTTACGCATCGCAGGTGGGCCTTTCAGACACCTTGTTATGCAATAACTATTGGCGTAGCTGCCGGCCTGCTCTGAACGTGGTTTGAAATTTTTGCCATTTGTTACTTCTTTGGATCTTTTTTTCGTTATTCGAGCCGGATTCCGAGGTTCTGCAGACTATGGATGTGTTGAAGGATTTTGCCAGATCCATGTCTGAAAAGGCACCAAATTCCATTAAGGAACTAGCAAAGCTGTTCATTGAACTGAATGCGAAGTTTATCGAGGCCGTAGCCGAACTTAGGACTGACGTAATGACCATGAAACAATCCGTTGAGTTTAACAGTGAGAGCTTCGATGAGTTCAAAAGCGAAATCCGGAATTAACGCCAGGAGCTCACTGCGGTGACGAAGCGGAGTGAAGACAATGAAGGAGAATGTCAGAGGCTAAGGAAAAGCCTGGGGGACTTAAAAAAGGATCTTCTTGAATTGAAGCAATATAGTAGGCGCAACAACATTGAACTAAAAGGAGTGCCAGAGACAGAGAACGAGAACTTAAATGGCACAGTCCAGAAGGTGGCCAAGTGCCTGAAATTGGATCTCTCTGCTAGCGACATAGATATCGCGCATAGAGTTCCGGTTAAAGGATCAGGGCTTCCAAACATAATCGTGAAGTTCAACTCAAGGTGTGCGCGGGACAAATTCTTTAAAGCAGCCAAGAAAAACCGATTGAACACAAAGATGATTGGCTTTGAGGATAACGACCCAATCTTTGTTAATGACCACCTCTGCCCTGAAAACAAAATCTTGCTAGGCAAGACCATCCATTTGAAGAAAGAAAAACGCTGGAAGTTTGCCTGGGTTTCAAATGGTAAAATCCTGGCGAGGATAGCTGGCAATTCGAAAGTCGTCCATGTGACATGTGAAGATGGTCTTTCAAAAATTGTCTAGTAACTGACTCCTAGCCGCAGCTACCTCTTGGCAGAGACATGGCGTTCACGAAGATGGACAATAATAGCTTGCACATATTCCACAGCAATATACGCAGTTTAAGAAGGAACTTGAACTTGCTTCTTGCTTATCTTCTTCAGTACCAAAAACACTATGATGTCATTGCAATATCTGAAACTTGGCTCAAAAAAGGTGAAGATGTTGTTATTCCTGATTACCTCACAATTTCTCATCCACGTGATTCACTTTCGCGCGGTGGTGGTGTAGCCCTTTTTGTTCATAACAGTCGCACCTACTCAGCATTGCCCAATGTCTCCTGCAGCACATCTGATATCGAAGCCTTATTTATCAGACTGGACAACTCTGTTATCATAGGTGTCGTATATCCCCTACCCAATTCACCTGTAGCTTTATTTCTTCAAAAACTTGAATATATATTTTTTACACTAGTGTCACGACACAAAGGTCCGGTTATAATTAGTGGTGACGTTAACATAGAGACCAGTCATACAAACCATAGTGACTACACGTATCTACTACAGGTTTTCCCGCTCAGTTTAATCCAAACGCCATTGAAAATAATCCAGGTGCCAGCCAATTTAATCTGAGCGCCAGCATTTTTACCCCCAGTGCCAATAATTTAATCCAGGCGCCACCACATTTAATCCCAGCGTCATCCGAATTAATCTGCGTGTCAACTCATTTAATCCTAGCGCCAGCCATTTTAATCCAAGTGCCACAGATTTTAATCCCAATGCTAGTCAATTTAATCGTGTTGGAAATTGATTGAGAAACGAATAATTCTTGCAGAAGAGCTCGTAACAGGCGTCATGAATGCCCTATATTCATTGTTGTGATCACTATATTGGCGTCAGCACTTAGGAGCACAGTTTCCACGCTACCGGTGTTATCATGGTTTGTTCAGAAACACTTCCGTGTGTTGTACTGCTCGCTCATTTCCTCCTTTTCAATTCGCATTTCCGAGTGACAAGAGACTCACATAAGTGAGGCAGAATCGTGACGGATATTACGCGACTTGGGTTGCGATAATGACATGCAATTTCCTTCACTATCGTCTTGCATATTCATCGACGTTGTTCACAAGGGTAAAAACTTGTTCATCATTACTCATGCACTTGGCATAATCACTAAGTGATTCAATATAGCTCACTAATCTTGTATTTTGCACGCACTCTTATGCTTCCGTCATGCATACCAAATGAAACAGCTTATCCTTGAGTGACATGATTAGCTCACTTGTGACTCGCTCGACGCCACCGCTGTCGCACCTCTCCTAACCTGCCTACTAATATATCAAAGGAAATCGCTTTCAAAGCTCAAAAACATGCTCCCTATCAATGACTCAAGTGACATGATCACTAGTGACTCACGTGACGTCACCATGGCTCTCACCCAAGCATGCACTCTCCTAACCTGCCGACATGCATATCAAACGAAATGGCTTTTAGAGAGAAACAACCTGCTCATTATCACAAAATAGAATGAGGGGATCACTAGTGACTCACGTCACGTCACTACATTCGCACGTGAGCGTCAACTCCCTTTACCTGCCGGCAGGTATATCAAAAGAAATGGTTTTCAAAGGGCAGGTAACTGCTTACCATCGCTCTTTAACATGACGTGATCACTAGTGACTTACAATTCGCTGTTCCGAGGAACTCGCTCAAGATATCGTGTTAGAGAAGAGACGCATTGACTCGCGCAAACCGTGTTATGATGGTGACTCACATGATGTCACCATGAAGACTATTTAGCACGCGCTCTTCATTAAGTACTGCAATAATATAAAAAAAATTTTAAAAGGCGAAATATGCGAATTGAGTCGCACCTTTTTTTTTACAAATGAATTGGTCATTATGGAACGGTTGTTCTTATATTGCCAGCAACCTTGTCATGCTATCGACCTCGAAAGAAAATATCCTTGTATAGCCTTACACTTTGATGGTTGCCTCGCGTTAATGAAATATAAGTGGAAAATTGACGAATAACTGAATCTCGGATGCGTGGGATTGAGTGCGCATTCTTTCTTCCTAAAGCTCGAGGATCGACTGCGAGAAGTACAACCGAAGAAACAGCGTCGTGATGTATTTTATGAGACATCTCACTCGACACGAGATGTACAAAGATACGGTGAGATCTTTTGAACGAAAATATGTGATTTATTCGATGCGGTATTTAATTTCACAAGATACCAGGGCACTTCTTGAATGGGATTATAGAAACAAACCGAGAACAACTTCATGTCCTCCTCTCTAAGCGCAGCCTGAACAAAAGAAAAGTTGTGCCTGTCAAATGCAGCGCAATACACGCGTTGAACAAGTGCCATAGCGTGTTGTGCAGCATTTACAAGCAACGAGCGCCTGTGCTCCTTTTGTGTGAATCCTTGTGGAGTCACCAGCACTGCGTCGCGCCGCTCACTGAGGTACTGTTTAACTTGACATTTAAACTTGGAGAAAACTTCCTCAATGGGATTTAAAAAATTGCTGTATGGCGGCAGGAGCTTGATGGAATGGTTCGAGCTGTCCAGATTTGCCTGTTCTGCGCGATTGTGAGCGGGAGCGTTGTCGAAAACGAAGACGGCCTCTGTATCTGGCTCCTCAGAGTCAACCTGGGCAGAAACGTCGGCGAGAAAGTCAGTGAATACGATCCAATGGACTCTTTCGACAATTCGCCAGTGCAGCACACCGTTTGCCGACATGCAGGCGATGATGTTGATGTTCGCGCCTTTCATCGAAGTCGTCGTCTGGAGTGGTGCCATGCCCTTTTTCGCGCGGCCGAATTTTCTTGGGCACCATATATTGTAATTCGTTTCGTCGACGTCAAAGCGGCAAACCCGGGGTCCATTGGTTTGTAACCATTGCGCATACTCTTTTCGCTTTTTCTTCACGTCGCAGCGGTTGCGGTCCGCCGGCCTCTGGGTTGCTAATTTGATGGAGTAGGTGTGTGCGTCGAGAAGGCGGTCAACAGAACTGGTGCTGATTGTGAGGCCAGGTATTTCTTGTTCAGCGGTTCGCTTTATCTGTTTCAGCGTCAACGCTGAGTTCTCATCGACAGCTCTTGTTACGATGGCGACAACGACGGCACCGAACTTTCTGATGGAGCCCCCCATTTTCAGAGACACTTCACGGTCTGTCGCTGCAATCGACCTTACAGTTTTTAGATTTATGCCCTGCGTCTCGGCGAGTTGTCTCAAATCTCCGCCGCGCCTTGAGGCATCGACGATTCTTGATCGGTCGACGTCAGACACCTTGTTGTTTTTCCTTCGTGGCTTATTTTGATCCTTGAACGGAGGACCCCGCTTTCGGACGACGCTCGCCTGTTCGTCTTCAGGAGTCCCGCCTTCCATGGCGGTCAGCTCAGGTAAAGATCAAGCAGAGCTGTAGCACTGGGAGCACATAACAAAAGGTCAGACCACCACTATTACAAAAGCGCCGTGAACGCCGTCTGCTGAGTCCGCTAGGTTACGACACGATATCGCCTGCTTTGACATAGACATGTAGAATGTCTATGACATAGAGCAGTAGAACAAGGAAAGCTAAAGCAGACAAGTTATCGTCTGCGTCACCACAGGCGAAATCGCACATGCCGTTCTCCTGCGATGGTGGTGAAACAAAAACAGAAGACCCAGCAGACGGCGTTTTCATTTCATTTGGTATTCATGACGGAAGCATAAGAGTGCATGCAAAATACAAGATTAGTGAGCTATATTGAATCACTTAGTGATTATGCCAAGTGCATGAGTAATGATGAGCAAGTTTTTACCCTTGTGAACAATGTCGATCGATATGCAAGACGATAGTGAAGGAAATTGCATGTCATTATCGCAACCCAAGTCGCGTAATATCCGTCACGATTCTGCCTCACTTATGTGAGTCTCTTGTCACTCGGAAATGCGACTTGAAAAGGAGGAAATGAGCGAGCGGTATAACACACGGAAGTGTTTCTGAAAAAACCATGATAACACCGGTAGCGAGGGAACTGTGCTCCTATAGTGCTGACGCCAATATAGTGATCGCATCAATGAATATAGGGCATTCATGACGCCTGTTACGAGCTCTTCTGCAAGAATTATTCGTTTCTCAATCAATTTCCAACACGATTAAATTGACTGGCATTGGGATTAAAATCTGTGGCACTTGGATTAAAATGGCTGGCGCAAGGATTAAATGAGTTGGCACGCAGATTAATTCGGATGGCGCTGGGATTAAATGTGGTGGCGCCTGGATTAAATTATTGGCACTGGGATTAAAAATGCTGGCGCTCAGATTAAATTGGCTGGCACCTGGATTATTTTCAATGGCGTTTGGGTTAAACTGAGCGGGAAAACCTGTAGAGTCCTTTAATTTTAAAAATCTCATCACTGACCCCACTAGAATAACAAGTACATCCGCAACTGTCATTGATCATGTTTTAACTAATATAACCTCCAATATTAATGCCGGGGTATGCAACCAACCCATCTCAGACCATCTCCCCACCTATGTAACAGTCAAAGACGTCATAAAACCTAAATTAACGCACGCCAAAGTAAGTACGAGGATTGACTACGCTTTGCTGAGATCGAATATCCAGTTAATCGACACTAGTACCATATACCACGGTGACGTCGACATAGAATTCTCCAATCTAATCGACATCCTGACTTGCGTTAAAACTAGCAGCAGTATTTAAACATCTGTTCGATCATATAAGTTGCCCGTCTCACCCTGGATGACGGAGCAGATTTTAGCAGTATTGCAGCAGAAGGACTTTTGGTATCATAAATGGAAACAACATAAGGACAACAGCTATTACTTGAGTCAGTACAAAAAGGTACGCAATAAATCTGTGGCAGTTATGCGTACACGAAAAAAAGAATACTATACACGTTTAATCGAACAGAGCTCCGGTAACTCTAAAAAACTGTGGGAAATCGTGAATAGCGTTGAAGGCAAGCCACACAAACAAACGTTTCCGGACGTGGTTGATCAGAATGTTGTAAACAGCTCTAATTCATATTTCACTACTGTTCGAATTTCTTCAGGTGCCAATGGGAATAATACAGATATAAATTCTTTGTTACCGAGCCCACTCCCAAACTCCTTTCGTATGGATGACATTGAACTTAACGAGATACACTCAACATTAGTAACCATGGATAGTAATAAAGCTGCAGGTATAGATGAAATTACAGTACGTATGTTAAAAGAAAATATTGATGTTCTGGGTCCCATATTATGCCACGTTTTCAATCACTCACTTGCAACCGCCACTTACCCAACGTCACTAAGAACAGCCCGAGTTGTCCCAATATACAAAGACGGCGATCGCTCAAGCCCTTCTAGTTACCGAGCAATATCCGTGCTCAGCGCCATTAATGTACTTTTCGAGAAAATCCTTGCAAATCTAATCAATAGCTTTATACACAAATATAACATAATTTGCCCACAGCAACATGGTTTTCGGCCAAACCATTCAACCTCATCAGCGGTGCAGTCTTTAGCCCACATTATAAACAGTGCTTTAAATGACAACAAACTTGTAGCGGTAGTGTTTCTAGATTTAAAGAAGGCTTTTGATACGGTCAACCATTCCATCCTTTTGTACAAGCTAAAGCACTACGGTTTTCGGGAACGGATTTTCGATTTGTTTTCTAGCTACTTCAATGAACGTCATCAGATAGTCGTCATAAATGATGTCTCATCGTCACCACAACGTATTCATGCAGGCGTGCCCCAAAGGTCTGTTTTGGGACCCATACTTTTTTCTATATACGTTTCCGACCTTCCACGTGTCTTAAAATTCGGAGAAATGCTGATGTATGCAGACGACACTGCTATAATAATTACAGGCAATAGCATCGAGGAAATACAGTCCAAAGCAAACATAGATTTGGCAAAGGTCTCTACATGGTTTACAGCCAACAAGCTTACTGTAAATGTCAAGAAAACAAAGTATACTATATTTCACTCCCGCAGAAAACAAGTAAATGTCAACTCTGTAAACATTAGTATTGACAACTCTGTACTAGAATATACCCCGTGTTTTAAAGATCTTGGCGTAATCTTTGATAGTAACCTTCATTGGCAAGACCATTTATTAGCAGTTGGGGCGAAGGTGGCATCGGGGTGTTATAAACTGCTTCAAGCACGTGACTTTTTTGACACAAGCACATTACATATCTTATATTTCTCCTTTATCCACAGTCATCTATCATACTGTCTGGAATCATGGGGATGGACCTACAATAGTTATCTCCAGCCAATCAGAAAATTGCAGAAACGATCATTACGAATAATAACGCAATCTAAGCAGGATCACCCCAGCAACCCATTATTCCACGATCTACGCATATTACCCTTCGATTCACTACGCCTCCTAAAAACAGCAACTGTCGTAAACAGTATCGTAAGAAACAACCACCCCTTCCATATGTCCCTCTTTCATACATCATCGCGTACTACCAGAAATGTATTATTAGGCAACTTTAATCTACCTCCCACGCACAACGTTTATGGAGAACGGCGGCTATCATTCACTGATGTTCAGATATGGAACACTCTTCCACAAGAAGTAAAATACGCTCCAAATTTTGCACTTACAGCTAAAAAATTCTTTCAGCGCATGCTTTAAACAAGTTACAAGACATCTATCTGCTGTTTACATTTCATTTATTATATATAGCGTGCACGATGTTTTTGCATTGAAGCAAGTGTTTCTTGCTATGCCTTATTTTTGTCATATGTATTATGTATATATTCCCCTCTCCAATTTTCCAAGTTTTTATTGTTTATGTGACGAAGTGTCTGCATTATGTAATTTCATTTCTTGGACCCATAACCAGCCTACGGCTACGGGTCCAAACAGTACTGGACACACTTTTATTGTATTTTCATGGAAAAATAAAGAATTTGAATTTGAATGTGAATTTGAATTTGAAGGCCAATAAAGAGGCGTACATCTTTGGCGCAAGTTGGCACGGGAAATTATATACAGCATGAACTTTAGCGGGGTCGGGGCGAATGCCTGACGAATCGACGAGATGTCCGAGCACGGTTATTTGGCGGTGACCGAAGTGGCACTTGGACGAGTTGAGCTGCAATCCAGCGGTGTGAAAAGCAGAAAGAACAGACGAAATTCTTTCAAGATGAGTCACAAAAGTAGAAGAGAATACAATGACGTCATCCAAGTAACACACACAGATGTACCATTTGAAACCACGCAAGAGCATGTCCATCATCCGTTCAAAGGTCACCGGGGTATGCCACAAGCCAAAAGGCATTACCCGGAATCGATATAGGCCATCTGGTGTGACGAATGCGGTCATTTCAGGGTCTGTTTCATCCACGGCAATTTGGCAATATCTAAAGCGAAGGTATATAGATGAAAAATAAGTGGCACCGTGGAGACAATCCAAAGCACCGTCAATGCGCGGAAGTGGATATAGATATTTCTTGGGGATCGTGCTTAGATGACTATAGTCAACGCAGAATCGCCAGCTGTTATCCTTCTTTTTGACGGGAACAACAGGGGAAGTCCACGGGCTGGAAGAGTGTTCAATAACCCTTTGGCAAGCATGTTGTCAACCTCGCTTTGGACAACTTGTCGCTCAGAAGGCGACACTCGGTATGGGCGTCTGCTAACAGGTGCTGCATCGCCGGTATTTATACGATGCTTCGCAACCACAGTTTGACACAAAGGGCGCTCGTTCAGGTAACAAATGTTAGAGTATGACTCGTGGAGGCCACGGAGCTCTGCGGCTTGTTGGGTTGAGAGGTCCGATGCAATCATCTTTGTAAGGTCGTGGGTCGGAAAAGATGCAGAAGGAGCAGAATGGACATTGGTCGAAGACGGCACAACAGACAGAACGGAAATGTGGCACTCGTGTGACGGTGACCATGTGGCAAGAGGAAGTACTCGTGGGCACTGTCCGAAATTCAGGATGGGAAGACGTGTGATTGTCCGCAACAAAAAGAATAAAGTGTGGGTAGGAGACATCGTGAGAAAGCAGGACTGAAGTCGCGGGAGTTAGGACATAGTCTCCGTCAGGTACAAGTTTATCAGGCTAAAACAGGGATGCAGGTTGCTGCTAGAGATGGCAGGCGAATAACATCCGCGGAGCAAAGCTGACTTGGAGCTTGAGCAGGAAGGTCAACGGGAACAGGTAGGGTTAGGTTAAGTTGTACAACACCGGCTGAACAGTCAATCAGAGCAGAATGGGCGGCCGAAAAGTGGAGTCCTAGGATCACATTGTGAGGGCAACGTTCGAGCACACTAAACAAAAGGCACGTGTGGCAACCGGCGACACTGATACGAGCAGTACCCATTCCAAGCACAGCCGGAGTTCCACCGTCGGCGACCTGGAGCAGTTGAGTCGGAGCAGGAGTAAGTATTTTCTTCAAGCGCGTTCGAAGCTCCGCACGCATGATGGAAGTTTGGGCTCCAGTGTCGATGAGTGCTGTGAATTGTCGTGACAGTGAAGTGCAGATGAGTGCGATGAATTTCAGGCCAGGGTTCTAGAGCAGCGTCACCTCCATGAGCTGCCTCAGTTAGTTTCCTGTCGGAGAGCGGCGACGGTAAGCTGGGGATGGAGGGTGACGCATCTGGGGCGAATGGGAGCGGCGACTCTGTGGTGATGGGGACCGGCTAGTCGCGGTGGCTCGAGCGTTGTCTGGTGCGTCTTCAACCTTGGTGGAGAGTGATGGCGGTCGAGGAATCAGTGGGGAGCGGCGGTAGGCGGAAAAGCTTGGTCGAGAGTGGGCTGGCCAGGAACCTCGAAAGTGGCGAGAGATGTGGCCCACACGTCTACAGTGAAATCAGATGGGTCTATTGTCATGAGTGCGCCATTCGATCGGGTTGCGATAGCTCGGATATGGACTGTATTGGCTCCAGTGAACAGGGGCAGAGGCCGCAGATCAAGCAAATTCAAAACGGCTGGCGAAGCAGATGGACGGAAGACCCACTTTGGCAAGTTCTTGGCGAATGACCGACTGGATGAGAGATACAAGGAGCCGGGAATCGTCAAGGCACTGGGTCACTGGCTTGGCAGGAGACGCTGCCTTGATCTCTCGCCGAACGATATGTTCTCATAGGAGGTGGGTTCACGCGGTGAACAAATGTCTCCGCACGTCGATGAAGCTGCGGTATTTGGTAGACGCACAAACTGTTGAACTATGCGGCGACCCTTCGCTTCTTCAAAGCGGTGACGTTCGCTAATGATCTCATTGACCGTTATGTTCTTGTAAACAAGTAGGCTAAACGTGTCGTCCGCGATGCCTTTTAAAACGTGGCTGACCTTGTCTGCCTCTGCCATATTGTTATCCACTTTGCGGCAAAGAGCGAGGACGCCCTGGATATACGCCACGTAAGATTCAGTGGACGCCTGTGGAGGGGTCCCAGGGTCCTTGTTCGCAGCACGTTGTCGGCCGACGGGCTTGCCGAGCAAATCCCCAAGCTTCTGTTTGCACTGGTCCCAACTCTTAATTCCTTCATCGTGTGCTTCGAACCAGAACCGTGTGGTTTGCTTGAGGTAGAATATTATATTAGCCAGAATAAGCCTGCTATCCCAACTGTTGTGTGCGCTGACCCGTTCGTAATTCTGCAACCAGTCATCGACGTCAACGTTGCCAATCCAGGAAAACATGCGAGGGTCGCGAGGCTGGGCCAGGGTGACCGTTGCTGGCGAGGACGGCGCCGTGGCTGAACTTTCTCCTTCGGATGACATGGCGGCCAGGTTACGTCCTCTGCAGAGCTCCGTCTTGCGTGAGTGAATACCCAGCACGTCCACCAATGATGTTGCGGGGACGAATAAGCATGCGTCTATTTACAAACGGCTTTTAATAGCTGAGCCAACAAGCTTAGAGCAGCGAACTCTTCTTCGTCGTCGCCAAGTCCACCATCAGAGTCCTCTTCTTCCCACATTACCGACCATGACAACATCATTAGTCAAGTCTAAGTTAGTCTACTCTTCCCCCTTCTGAAACCCGCACAAAATAAGTCTCATACACACTCTTGAATCCTTTGAAAATATTGACTCTAGATTCATTTAGATTTCCTGTTCATATCCCATCAGCGTTTCACCCTTGAAAATTTAGTACACCTCATAACCTTTGTCCCTTCGTCAGCGCGCTCCTACTCTGTCTCTCTTTCATAAGCTTTTTTCTTAACTCACCGCTTTTACGTGCGCCTTACTATATCCCGTCAGCTCTCTAAGCAAATCGCACCGGTTATGCACTGCAAGTCACACGCCAACGTACCATTGCTGTAATGTTTGCTTCATCCTTTTTTTCCCAGAGCAGCCAAAGACTATAAATGTCTTTCCCACAAAATCTCTGCTGTCATCTGCGCTTCAAGCCCCATGCAAAGCCTAACAGTTGCACTTCCACATTAAATCGTCCCGACATTTATACTGTAGACAAGGATTGGAACGATATAGTGGGCCGTCCTCTCCAGAGCTTTCTAGTGGGTCGTGCCCTTCAGCGCTTTTGCTATTGAATGGCGCTCGTGCTTAGTGTCCGTACCCTACGCTAACCGTCGGTCCTAAACGCCGGTAACTAATAAACGCATTTGCAAGTGGTGCACATTGCTTCGACCTACAACGTCAGCTCCGGAACTTGGATCCTGCACCCTACGCTCAACTATGCCTGAAGACGCATCCGAGCAAACGACTCCTACTCCATCCCAGGAAACGCAATTACACCGCCGATGGCCACCAGTGGTTGCTAGTAATACCCCGCAGTCTGTGTTCTGAAATATGCACGTCATTCCACTCTGACCTACAGTGTGCACATTCGGGAGTATACAAAAATTAACAGCGCATTCGACGACGGTACTGGCGCGGCTGGTGTCCCAGTTGTGAGCGTCGGAAATCTTCACCGTGCCTCATGCCATCCGGTCCGCAAACGTTACCTTGCCCTACCCGGTCATTCGGGTGCGTCGACACCGGTTTGTATGGGCCACTTCCCCTGAGTGCTGCTGGTAACCGCTGGGCCATCGTGGCTGTTGACCACATCACCCAATACGCCGAAACTGCCGCTCACCTAGCGGCTACATGGCGCGACGTTTCCTCCTTCCGCCTTCGCTGCTTCATACGTCGTCATGGTCCACCAAAGGATTGTTCAGCTATCGAGGACGTGTCTTCTTGTCAGAAGTTGTCGAAGCCATCCTCAAAGAGTTCCACGTTGTACACGACACAACTACTGCTTGCCATCCGCGGACCAATGGCCTCACAGAACGCTTTAACCGTACGCTCGGCGACATGCTCGCAATGCACGTAGCCTCCCACCACACAAATTTGGATGCTACTCTGCCGTTCGCAACCTACGCCTGCAATACCGCCACTCAGAGCACCATTAGCTTTTCACCCTTCTTATTTTACGGCCGGCACCCGTCGCATACAATCGACACAATCCTTCTGTAGAAATCGGATGCATATGAGTGTGCGCCTATTTCTGCCACAGCCAGCCATGCCTAAGGGTATCGCGATGTCGCGCGGGCCTTTACTTGCGCCCACTTTCCTCTCCGGAGCGCTTGTGTGGCTATCGGTCCCTTTCACTGCACCTAGGCTCTCGGCAAAACTACTGCCCAAGTATGAAGGCCCCGACCGCGCCTTTGAAATCCCATCTCCGGTCAACTACGTGATCGAGCCCGTTGACCCTTCTTCGGACATGCGCCGTCGTGTACTAGACATTGTCAACGTCGACCGCCTCAAGACCTACTATGGCCTACTCATAGTGACAGGCTGTTAGGTCACCATGTGGCTCCCTTTCGTTTCCGGGGATATTTGCAGAGAAGGATTGGAACGATATAGCGGGTCATCCTCTCCCGTGCTCTTTAGTGGGTTCTCCTCTTCAGCGCCTTTGCTCGCGAGTGCCGCTCGTCGTGAGAGTCCGTGCCCTACGCCAACGGTCGATTCCAAACGCTGGTGACTAGTAAACGCGTTTGCAACACCTGCTTTCGTAGAAACACACGCCTTGTGTCGCCTTTAAAGAAATAATTCTGAGGAGGCCTAAGTGCCTCTTATGAGTTGTGAATGCGACAACATTATAGTCCATTTTAATGCCGCTGAGGGGCCCTTCGAGTTTTGCGTTGGGAATAATGTTTTGCATAGTAGTAATCGTCACTTACAGAGCATACATAGAGGAGGGACAAAAAGTACGACGAAGACAAGCGCTCGTCTTCGTCGTCCTTTCTGACCCTCGTCTATCTATGCGCTATAAGTGACGATTGATACCATGGAATACCAACTAGCCCGTACCCAAACCTTGCTTCAATGTTTTGCAGTTTTGCGGCGAGGCAGGTTATCGAGTTTTGCGATTAAACTGGTGCGGTAATCTTTTTGAACACTTTCTACGTTAGCATAGCATCTTGGCTGTAGATCGGAATCCTTCGGAGGATATTGCGGAGGAATCAAGGACGCCGCATGTCACCGACCTCCTGTGGGGAATTAGCAGTAGCAGACGGAGGAAGTTGGCGCTGGCGCAAAGACCAGCAGGCGCGAGCAGCAGCTATATCCAGAGGGGTGAAAGAGAGAGTGACAGACTGCGCACCGGTCTTCGGGAACGAGGCGGCGGCACCCGCACACGAGCGTCACACGATGCCTCGACGACGACAACCCGTCTCGACCCGCGGGCTCCGTATCTGCTCCGTCGAGGTGCTCTGGTGACGTGCATTCTCGGCGATACCAACTCCCCTCGCTGAACACTATGCACACTAACGCAGCACCAGGTGTTCCAGTTCACTGGCTCAGCTCCGTCGAGGCACGCACGTGACGTGACGTCGCAGCCAATGGAAATTTATCAGCCGTTTAGCTACGACCGATGCAGAATTTTTCACTCAATGGGCCATTTGATGCCGTCGCATCAAAGCAAAATGATTAATAAATCACTTGGGTTTTACATGTTGAGGCAGCTTAGCCAAGTTTTTCAAAAGCAATGAAACGCTCAAGGTCACAGCAGTGTTCGACGAACGAAAAAAGTTGAATTTCTGCCTGAAAGTCGAAGCATTCATTGCGATAGCAAATTATTATATAGTTATAAGACGTAAGCCTACTCCTTTTATCAGCTGCATAAACTGCGGTACACGTTCCCTTAGTAACTATATTAACAAGCACGTGGTCATGCGCACACACGCAAACACGAACACATCTCACTCCATGGATAGGAACACTCGCTCTCAAAGCTTTGGCGTGATGAAAAGCGGCAACAGCAGCGAGCGAATTCCCCTTGGTGCTGCCTCTCACTTCAACGCGAAGCACGCGCGCGAAATGTCAGTGCACAGGCTAGCCTTCGACCTGAGCGAAGATTACCTCCAATACGGTGCGCGCGGCCTCCATAGCTGCACTGGAAGGGGAGATGCTCACAAACTTACCCCCATCACCTCCTACCCCTTCCCATTGCGCAGGTGAGAAGTTGGCGCGCAATCTTACCGCCTTTCTCCTTTGCGAGCGCAAGAAGATTCCGCAGCATCAAGGCACCGGCATACGGCACGCTGCAGCAATATTGTCGCACTTTGCATTTGTGCAAAACATCACGTTGATATCGACGCCGACGACGCTGGTAGACATTCGCCTGGAGTGTCCACATAATTGCTATTGCAATAGCAACGCTGCTATTGCAACGCTGCTTGCAATAGCAGCGATTGATTGCAGCGATTGATTGCTATTGCAGCAGCAATAGCAGCGATTGATTGCAGCGATTGCAATAGCAGCGTTGCAATCGTTGCTATTGCAACGATTGCAACGCTGCTTCTCTCGGTGTTGCAATTGCTATTGCAACAATAATGCTTAGACAAAGGATGCGCACACGAACATAGTATGCGAAATACAGGATATTTTATGAAACTGTTGACGCTACAATCTATCAGCCAAATCATAGCATGCATATTATAGCGCGCAAAAAATAAAGTGTTGCAAGCTAAGGAAATTGAAAATGGAAACAATAAAAATATGCCATAACATGCATTGAGGTTTCTTTTTCGACTAAGGAATGTATATCGGTAACATATGGAGCCGAGCGTCGTACGGGTGGCGGTGGTAGGGGAGGGGGAGGGGCAGCGTAGATGGTATTCCCGGAAAGGTGGTTTAGTGGCTAAAAGATCTGTTCTTTAGCATTAAGCCACGGCAGCAGCAACCACACTCCTGTTGACGGCACGTAAAAACAGTTGTGCATGTTGTCTGTATACTAAATATTCATTGCTTGCCAAAAATTAATGATGCTCAACCTTATAATATCCGTAATAGTCCGCCATTGGCTGACGATAAACATCAGAATTTATTATTTCTTTCTTCGCACACCTTTTCTGTGGCCATTAGGTTATTTAATACTGGATATTCCTATGTCCACGGAATTGAAAGCTGCTGTTGTAGGCACTTGTAATTACCATATTGCGCAATAGTTCTATTGACCGGCTTGTAAAGTGTTCAATAACTCTATAAAACATGATTTCAAAGGCATAGATAGTAAATACTTACTTCTGCTTCAGCACTCGTACCTTCGTTGTAATTATCGTCAAGTTTCTAGAACAAATTTGTTTTACATTATGAGTTTCGTGATATCACACAACGGATGCACTTTAAAATGCATCTAAATTTATTTCAACCAAAAAAATAAACTTTTATGAAGAGGCAACTTGTCTTATTCGTTATACTACATGGTGTCCCCTGAGACATCAAGAACAAGTACACTGCAAGGGCTACCTTCAAGTGGGGACATCTGCTGCAGGAAAATGCATTAATTAAGGTATTATTATTTCAATTAATTTAGTAACACTCAAATGAAACCGAACCTATTATCAACTTTAATGTGAATACTACAAATAACGGCGAATTTACTGCTAAATTACATCTGTTATATATTAATTTTTATATTCTTATACACCAAGCTCGCCTTTTAAATAATTTTTCGTAGATACTTTAAGAAACGTATGCGATTTCATAAGCACAGACCCATAATTTCTGGCAAGCCTTATCGTCAATCGCCAAAAGCCGCATTACTTTTAATGCAAGATGCACAGATATTTATCGCAACTGAATTATTTAGAATTAGTAATACACATCTTCGATTTCGCCGCAGTTTATCCATCAAGAATACCACGAGGTTCTCACCAGAAGCAGTCTTCTGTTGACCGATTTGTATTGTTTCTCGAAGCAAGAAGATTTGTTCTTAAACAATTCCAAGGAATCGTTAGTCAGGAGCTTTGCGTATTTCTTGTTTAAACTTTTGCTGATGCCTAGAGCAAAGAAAAGATTCTACGGTTATCTATACAATGATACGTTGGTTTGCACATTTATACATGTATGGCACTGATGAGGAGTATGGTGTTAGGGGTATTAAGGCGCAAGGGCCCTAAAGGGCATCCCACGTAACTTGATCCAAGCGGTAAAAGTATGCAAATGTAGCATAGCTGGGCAGAACCAAGGTAATGATGTTTGTCGTCGCTTGGAGATAGGATAATTTCCGCGTTCCACCTAGCCACTTATATAGACTTAATTATTTATTCACTATCTGAAATATTATAATGAGGTGAAAGTTTCCATCAGAAAATTTACAGCAACATGAAAAACTCCCAATAGAGCTTTCTGTTACTCAATAAGTGCTACGTAGGTGCGTTTTTGCAACTCTGAAAAAAGCCTGCGAATGCTCGAAATGTAGCCTCGCAACTGGCCGCTCTAGGCACTGCGCCCGTATTCGCGGGCTTGTTTCATTGTTGGAAAACACTATTATGTAGCACGTATTGAGCAACAGAAAGCTGTAATGTGAGGTTTTCATGTTGCTTTACATTTTCTTATTGGCACCTTTCATGTAATTAAAATAATTGAGAAGTGTCTTAGTTAAGGCTTATTGTGTAATCACGCGGAATGCCAAAAATAATCTCAGCAACTCCAAGGGACGGCAAACAACATTACCTTGCATCTGTCCAACTACGTGGCATTTGCACAGTTTCGAGTGTAGCTTAAGGCGGCCGTTCTTGCGGCAAGCGTCGGCATAACTATGCGAAGGAGTTCAGCATAAGGATGAAAGAACGAAGGTGGAGCGCGGGTGAAAGACAGCGACAGTGAAGAGAGGGCGAGGAGAAAAGCGGAGGAGGAGAGTGTGACGGAAGCGTGAGAAGAAAGGCGTAGTGCCGAGCATGACGCGCTTAGCGGCGACGATGGCTACGTGATGCCGCCACAGTAGAGCGCGCCATCTGCATGGAAACACAGCGCTGCATGAGTGGAACTCTGTCTGCGGTGGCTGCTGTGAAACGCGCCTACGCGTCGCGATTAGTGAGGCAATGACGCCCCACATACCTCGGTCTGCACTGTGCTGCACGAGACAAATTGTCCACACTAGCATATATATCGCTAAATGAAAAGACGTATACAGCTGCAATCAAACTTCGCATCAGGACGTATCGTAATCGTTTGTGTATTTTTAAACCTTTGGCTCAAGTTACGCGAGACACGCGGTATATTGAAGCTTAACATTAAATTGTACATACCAAACAAGCTTTATCTTCAGATAACCGAACTTTAAAGTGTTTATAATGTGTTTTTTAACACAAGCAGAAATGCTTCCATTCCTGATAGCGTATTACTCACTTATACTAGAGTTGAGTGGGTGCATGTATGTTGGTGGCTAGGAAGTTTTATGTAAACATGAGGATTTTTTAATGTAAGCTAGTCATTATCATCATCCTCCTCAGCCTGGTTACGCAAACTGCAGGGCAAAGGCCTCTCCCATACTTCTCCAACAGCCCCGGTCATGTACAAATTGTGGCCATGTCCTCCCTGCAAACTTCTTAATCTCATCCGCCCACTTAACTTTTTGCCGCCCCCTGCTACGCTTCCCTTCCCTTGGAATCCAGTCCGTAACCCGTAATGACCATCGGTTATCTTCCCTCCTCATTACATGCCCTGCCCATGCCCATTTCTTTTTCTTGATTTCAACTAAGATGTCATTAACTCGCGTTTGTCCCCTCACCCAATCTGCTCTTTTCTTATCCCTTAACGCTACACCCATCATTCTTCGTTCGATAGCTCGTTGCATCGTCCTCACTTAAATAGAACCCTTTTCGTAAGCCTCCAGGTTCCTGCCCCGTAGGTGAGTACTGGTAAGACCCAGCTATTATAAACTTTTGTCTTGAGGGATAATCGCAACCTGCTCTTCATGATCTGAGAATGCCTGCCAAACGCTTCCCAGCCCATTCTTATTCTTCTGATTATTTCCGTCTCATGATCCGGATCCGCGGTCACTACCTGCCCTGAGTAGATATATTCCCTTACCACTTTCAGTGCCTCGCTACCTATTGAAAATATCTGTTCTCTTCCGAAACTGTTAAACATTACTTTAGCTTTCTCCAGATTAAATTTTAGACCCACTCTTCTGCTTTGCCTCTCCAGGTCAGTGAGCATGCATTGCAACTGGTGCCCTGAATTACTAAGCAAGGCGATATCATCAGCGAATCGCAAGTTACTAAAGTATTCTCCATTAACTTTTACCACAAATTCTTCGCAATCCAGGACTCTGAATGCCTCCTATAAACACACTGTGAATAGATCGTATCTCCCTGCCTGACACCTTTCTTTATTGGGATTTTGTTGCTTTCTTTATGGAGGAATACGGTGGCTGTGGAGCCGCTACAGATATCTTTCAGTATGTTTACATACGGCTCGTCTACACCCTGATTTCGTAATGTCTGAGAAACAGGGTGTAGACGAGCTGTATAATGTAAGCTAGTAAGCCATGTTAAATACATCATACATGCTTGAGGTCGTATACATAACACATAGCGCGGTAAGAACAACGGGCAGGTCGACACAGGAGAAGCGCCGACTTTCAACTAAAGGATGTTACAGTGGATTCTGAGCACACACACACACACACACACACACACACACACACACACACACACACACACACACACACACACACACACACACACACACACACACACACAAACACACACACACAAACACACACACACAAACACACGCACATGTATATATATATATATATATATATATATATATGCGTGTGTGTGTGTGTGTTTGCTCAGAATCCACTGTAACACACACACACACACGCATATATATATATATATATATATATATATATATATATATATATATATATAAAGCTGCAAAAACCTGATAGAGAGAAAGAAGACAAACTGCCACAGGCCGTCTACGCCAGGCAGTCAAGGTCTTGCTTAGATAAAGCGGCAGACGTCTTACTGACTCAAACTGCTCTTGCCCATTACCAACATGCCCAATCTTATTCCTTGCTGATTATAGTTCACTACAATACACGGTAGTGGCACGACCTGAAAGCCGCGCTGCTTCTCTCGGTGTTAGGAAACACCACGGATCACCACTAGGGTTTTCCGTAGCACTACTCCACCTTTTCAAATAGGGTGTAATGAATTGGAACATAAACGCTGAGGAAGCATGTGGCCACGGCTGTCCCGAGTTTCGCGATCCGCTGCGTCGGCAGCCACAAAGTGACGACTGCACGTGGACTGGTGCGTTCGCTAAAATTACTGGAGTGCCGTGCCGATATTTTAGAATTGTGAGCACAAATAGTTGACGATATGCCGAAGTGGAAGGCGGAATCACACGGTTTTTCTCCGGGTTGTCAGAGCGGCTCCCCGGGCGCTACGAGGACGTTGTTCATTCCAGCTCCTACGGATGAAGAACTCAGCAGAAAGTGCCTTAATTAACCATGTCATGATTACCTGTGCCTTAATTACCTCGGCCTTAGATAACACTGAAATTCATGGCTTCGACTTCGACCAAAAGTTGTGGGTTAGAGTGCCTTAATGAACTCTATCTTCATGAACTGTGCCTTAACACCAATGTTTCTCGGATCGACTCCCACCGAAGGTTGAGAGTTTGATTCCTACCAAAGGATATGGCTTCGATTGCCATAATTAACTCCACCCTAATTATGCGTGGCCTAATCAACTTCGCCCTAAACAACACCAAAGGTGTATTAAGCTTAGACTCGACTCTCCACAAAATCTAGAGTTTAACCTCCACCAGTGGTCGTGGCTTTCACAGCCTTAATAGAATTCGCCTTAATTAACACCAAAGGTCATGCATTCGATTCCCACCAAAGGTCGAGGGTTTGTAGTATTTTCGCGTCATAGCATCGCCATGTCATCGCCAACACCAGCGAAATTACCGTCTCTTGAGCCATATACTGTTTTCGTAATAATAAGCCCACACCAAGACTATATTGAAATCACACGAAAGATGTATGCCAAAATAAGGAATTAACCGCAATTGCAGTGTAGCGAAGCTTCTAAGAGCGGTGGTAAATAAGTAAAAAATATTTAGTGGTCGCCAAAACATATAAAACCACCTAAGCGACACAGCGAGTAACCTGACCATATTATGTTTGCATCAAGCAGAAAGCAAATACGCGCATTAGAACTGCAGTTGAAACTACTGAAGGAACCCTACAACGCAGTTAAAGCTGCTAGAAAAGGTAGCAGTGGGGCCATCTCGCAGCGTCCTCGTAAAAGGAGGACTCAGAACCCAGGCGGTAGCACCACCAGCTGATGCTTAGGATGACGTACAGTAAAGAACGCGAGTTTATTCAATCATTTTATCATGTAGCAAACTTTAGGAAGATTGCAGTAAATGGGAAGCGTAAATTGCGAATGTTTGTAACAGGAGCAGTCTCTCAAATTTGGCTGAATTAGGAAAATTGATCACTTAGCTCACGTTTAGGGCAGCTGCAGAACATTTTGCCTACTTGTGATGGAAGTCGATGAGCCACAATAATGGCAGGCAGCATCGTGGAGGATGAGGGCGACGCATGAGTTTGCAGAAGCGCACTAGCAGGTGGCCGCGGTATTGCCACCGATACCTAAGGTCATGGTCAAGTCTACTTAGCATGGTACGTTCATGGTAGATAATGGCCCGGGCTGTGGACTGAGAAATTACTGCACAATTACTGGCACTGATGTGTATAACCGAAAAATGAAAAGAGTAATAATGCATTTGAGAGCTAAGAACGCTTCATTTTTGTCACGCCCATTGACTATTACCACGACTGCTTCTCTAGCGTTGTGGAACATTCATCAAATTGGATGGTATTGGTTGCAGAATAACAAGACCAAAGATACATTGATCTTACCTGAGTAAGCCAAGCTGTGCCCCAGCTCGTGAGCAATTGCAGTACCAATGCCACCATAGTTGAATGAACTGAAAGAGAAGAAATCGTGCTTAGCGTCGCCCTCGTCTTCTAGATGACAGCATGGTTCTACGCTTGAAGGGAGACTTAATTATCAAGCCTACCACGGTTTCGTAGCTGTAATATGGTGCGTCAATATGCGGCAGCATGCGTTATATATATATATATATATATATATATATATATATATATATATATATATATATATTGTCACGGCTCACTGGAGACAAGAAAGGAGAGCGGTATTTATTCGAGAGAGTTAGGGCAAGCGCTCAGGCCAGGCTTCTTCTTCTCTAGCGCCTCGCTTGCACAGATGAGGTCGTCGTCTTTTTCGTCAACGTGGTCGGGCGCTGATGGCGTCGCGGCATTTGCCCTCCTCCAGAAAGAGCATCGTCCCGATGCTCGGCGGGTAGCATCTGGTGTCCAGCAAACCAGAGCGTGTCCATGTCACTCAGAAATATACGGTTTCATGCGCACCACGTGCACAGTCTCAGGCAGGTCCTGACGGCGCCTCGAGCAGGATGGGCTGTCGGAACGACTTCATAGTTGACGTCGCTAAGGCGTCGTAAAACCTTGTACGGTCCGAAGTATCGTCGCAGAAGTTTCTCCGCGAGGCCTCGGCGGCGTACTGGAGCCCAAACCCACACTCTTTGCCCGGGTTGGTAGACGACGCATCGATGGTGTGCATTGTAACGTCGGGCATCACGGTCTTGCTGGCTAGCTATGCGAACGCGCGCGAGCTGTCTTGCTTCTTCAGCGCGCTCTGTAAAATCTGCGGCGTCAGTCTCGGAATCGCTGAAGTCATGAGGAAGCATAGCATCCAGCATTGTAGTCACTTCTCGACCGTGGAGGAGACTGAATGGCGTCATTCTTGTTGTTTCTTGCCGAGCCGTATTATAAGCAAACGTTACGTAGGGTAATATTTGGTCCCAGTTCTTGTGTTCCACATCGACATACATGCACAGCATGTCTGCGAGAGTCTTGTTGAGGCGCTCCGTAAGTCCATTGCTTTGCGGGTGATAGGCTGTCGTCTTTCTGTGTGCCGTGCCACTGAGGGTGAGTACAGTTCGCAAAAGTTCAGCCGTGAACGCGGTTCCCCTGTCGGTTACGATGACCGCTGGAGCACCGTGCCTCAGGACGACGTTTTCGATGAAGAACTGTGCTGCCTCGGCTGCTGTGCTGCTAGGAAGTGCCTTGGTTTCAGCATATCGCGTAAGGTAATCTGTCGCGACTATGATCCATTTATTTCCGGCAGCAGATATTGGGAATGGGCCCAAAAGGTCCATCCCAATTTGTGCAAACGGTGTTGCAGGCACTGGAACGGGATGTAATAGTCCGGCAGGTTTCGTAGGTGGCACTTTTCGCCGCTGACAGTCAAGGCACGTTCGAACGTAGTGCTTCACCTGTGCTGCGAGCCGTGGCCAGTAATACTTCTTTTTGATCCGTGCTAATGTTCTTGTGTAGCCTAAGTGACCTGAGGTAGCTTCGTCGTGACAGGCCTGCAAAATTTCATTGCGGAGTGTTTTAGGGACGACGAGTAGATATTTCTTCCCTGTTGAAGAGAAGTTCCTCCTAAAAAGAACACTGTTGCGTAGGCAGAATGATGACAGGTACCTCGAGAACAATCTGGGCTTGTTTGTGGTGCGGCCTTCTAAGAAATCAATTAGTGACGCGAGCTCCTGGTCCTCTTGCTGTTGTTGAGAGATGGTGGCCGCATCAACAACTCCCAAAAAGCCAGTGGATTCGTCATCATCTCCGCCGGACGACTCGATCGGCGATCTGGAAAGGCAATCAGCGTCTAAGTGCTGCCTTCCCGATTTATAGACCACCGTCATGTCGTACTCTTGAAGCCGTAGGCTCCAGCGTGCCAAACGTGCAGATGGATCTTTCATGTTGGTCAACCAACAGAGAGAATGGTAGTCACTTATAACTTGAAATGGGCGGCCGTATATGTACGGACGGAAATTGGTAACTGCCCATACTACAGCCAAGCATTCCTTCTCTGTGGTGGAGTAGTTCGACTCGGCACGTGACAATGTTCTACTCGCGTAAGCGATGACTCGCTCAGCGCCGTCTTGCCGTTGAACAAGGACGGCGCCTAAACCTACGTTGCTGGCATCGGTGTGGATCATTGTCGGCGCATCCACGTCAAAGTGGGCAAGAACAGGCGGAGTTTGTAGACGGTGCCGCAACTCGTTAAATGCCGCCTCCTGCTCCTCGCCCCACTTAAACGTGACATCTTCTCTGGTTAAGCAGGTAAGCGGTGAGGCGATGCGTGCAAAACCCGCAATAAATCGCCGGTAATATGCGCATAGGCCCAGGAAGCGTCTGACTGCCTTTTTGTCTGTAGGCCTTAAAAACTTTGCGACGGCTGCGATTTTCTCAGGATCAGGTCTGACACCTGTGTGACTTACTACGTGGCCCAAAAACTGTAGTTCTTCATATCCAAAGTGGCACTTTTCAGGTTTTAAGGTAAGCCCAGCGGACCGTATGGCTTGAAGAACCGACCGTAGCCGTCTGAGATGTTCATCAAATGTGGCAGAATAAACAATGACATCATCTAGGTAGACTAAGCAAGTCTTCCACTTAAGGTCTGAGAGTACAGTATCCATTAGTCTTTGGAACGTGGCTGGCGCGGAACACAAACCAAAAGGGAGAACTTTGAATTCATAGAGCCCATCAGGCGTTACAAATGCAGTCTTTTCGCGATCCCGCTCATCGACCTCTATTTGCCAGTATCCACTTTTTAAGTCCATCGATGAGAAGTACCGTGCATGCCGTAGCCTGTCGAGGGAATCGTCGATGCGTGGTAAGGGATACACATCTTTTTTTGTAATCTGATTGAGCTTGCGATAATCGATACAAAACCGCAGGCTACCATCCTTCTTCTTAACGAGTACCACGGGCGATGCCCAAGGGCTTTTTGACGGCTGGATGACATCATCTTCTAGCATTTGCTTGACTTGCCGCTGTATTGCTTCACGCTCTTTCTCAGCCACGCGATACGGATGCTGTCGGATGGGTATTGCTGTTTCCTCCGTAATGATGCGGTGTTTCGTCAGTGGTGTTTGACGCACTCGGGACGTTGTAGAGAAGCAGTCCTTAAAAGCGGCAAGCAGTTCCCTGAGACTTTGTTTCTCTTGCGGCGCTAAACCTGGGTCAATGTCGACGACGGGTGCATGTGGCATCGTATCGGTGGTCGATTCTTCCTTTACAGCAAAGCAGTGTTGAACGTGGTCAATTTCATCAAAGTATGCCACAGCGGTGCCTTTACTGATGTGACGGCGTTCATTGGTAAAATTTGTCAGAAGTATCTCTGTGCGACCACCGATTAGGCTGACAATACCGCGAGCGATGGCAACACCTTGGTGGAACAGAAGTGCAGTTAGTTGTTCGGCTACGCCGTCCTTGTCAAACTGTTCTCCGCAACTGACGGAGACAAGACTGCATGATAGTGGTGGTATGCAGACGTCGTCGTCGGCGACACGTAACGATGTACGTAGGCGCTCTTCGTCGTGGCTCGTCTCTGTACTAGTTGACAAGGTTATCTCGCCATCCCGTATGTTAACGACGGCACCGTACTCCCTCAAGAAGTCCATTCCAAGGATGAGTGATCTGCAGCACTCTTTTAAGATCATAAAAGTGGCGACAAAAGCTGTATTTCCTATCTGGAGTCGTGCAGTACATTTTCCTGTAGGTGTCATTATCTGGCCCCCGGCAGTTCGAATATAAGGGCCCGTCCATTGCATTTTGAATTTCTTAAGCCGGTCTGCCAACTGCTCACTCATTATCGAAAAGTCTGCGCCAGTATCAACTAAAGCTGTCACGTCGTGCCCATCAATCGTTAAAAGTAGGTCGGAACTCACAAATTCGTCGGCGTTCCGATTCTCCGGGCTGCTCTGCTCGTTTCTCTGTAATGTTGGGGGACTTTCGGCGGTTCGACGACTTGCAACCTTCCCCCCGGAGGTCGCCGATTTCAGTTTCCCCGCCGTGGGCTTGGAGAGCGGCCTCTTACCACGTCGGCGAAACTGCGACGGTTCGGCGAAGAATAACGCAACGGAGACGGCGAGCGCGACCGGAGATTAGCTGAGCTGCCTTGTTCCCGAGTGGCACTGTCGTCGAAGCGTCGATGTCTCTCAGGAAACTGTCGTGGGGTGGCAGGTGGCATTTCCTGGATGCCACCTTGGCGATGAGGGCAAAAACGATAAATGTGCCCTGGTTCGCCACATTGAAAACACAATGGTCGGCGATCAGCAGTGCGCCATACGTCGGTCCTGCGAAGCTGGGGTCGCCTGAAATGCTCCCTCTGTATCCAGGCAGCAATAGGTGGCCGCTGGTGGTACTGCTGTACTGGCCCGGTAGAAAGAGGGCGTCGAACAGCGTCCGCGTAGCTGTATGCGCGCGGCTCTAAGCGTGGCTCGGGACACGGTTGAGGGAGTGGCTCAGGTGACGCAAATGCTTGCCGGATTTCTTGGCGGACAACTTCAGCGACCGAAGCAACAGTGAACTCCTTCGGTGTCGCAGTTTGCTTCGCAATCTCCTCGCGCACAATGTCTCTTATTAGTTCACGTAGCGAGGTCTCGTCTGTCGCTGTCAATACTGCGGCTCCTGCAGGCGCATCGTTAGTCAGGCGTTCGTATTGCCGGCAACGCTGCTGCAGCGCCCGCTCGATTGCTGTGGCTTCCTTAATGAACTCGTCTACAGTTGTAGGCGGGTTACGCACGAGACCAGCGAATAGCTGTTCTTTGACGCCGCGCATGAGATGGCTCAGCTTCTTGGAATCAGGCATGTTGGGATCCGCGCGGCGAAACAAACGAGACATGTCCTCGGCAAACATCGAAACACTTTCGTTTGGCTTCTGAATGCGCAACTCGAGAAGGCGTTGTGCATTATCTCGGCGATCAGTGCTTCCGAAGGTGTCAAGTAGCCGACGGCAAAATTCGTCCCACGTTGTCAAATGTGCCTCGCGGTTTTGGAACCACGTCCTTGCGCTACCTTCAAGAGCGAAGTACACATTGGAAAGCTTCTGGTCCGGACGCCACTGATTGACCTTAGCTACGCGTTCGTACTGGTCCAGCCAGTCTTCGGCGTCTTCATACGTGTCACCGTGGAAGCTAGTGGGGACTAGATTGTTTTGAACAGTCACCTGTGTTGGACTTGCAAGCGCCATTTCCTGAGTCGGTGAGGTCGCTGACAACGTGCCTTGGAAGAGGCCGAATTCCGGGCACAGACCTTGCAGGCGGCGGCTTGCGCGGTGCACAGGTGTCTCGACGCGTGGATGTTGTCTTGAAGGGCTGGATGCAGGGCTACTCGCAGGAGTCGTCCCTATCATTAGGTGATGATGCGATACCCAGCACCTCCACCAGTGTCACGGCTCACTGGAGACAAGAAAGGAGAGCGGTATTTATTCGAGAGAGTTAGGGCAAGCGCTCAGGCCAGGCTTCTTCTTCTCTAGCGCCTCGCTTGCACAGATGAGGTCGTCGTCTTTTTCGTCAACGTGGTCGGGCGCTGATGGCGTCGCGGCAATATATATATATATATATATATATATATATATATATATATATATATATATATATATATATATATATATATATATGGTCGCGGTTCAACGTGAACAAGAGACAACAGGTGGAGCTAGAGCGAGACGGCGGAGCGGCTTGTTGCAAAACCACCAGAAAACAGACATCTTCGTCTCTGCATTTTCCCACTGCATGGAGTCCGTTAAAGCACTATCCTGATCGTCGTCTACATGTCTACATACATCACACGTCATTTACCCTCTCTCTAAAAGAGCATCGTCCAGATGCTATACAATAAAATTCACTCGGGGAAAAGAGAAGTCCGTCGTACAGTCACTCGGCGAAATATGGCTTCATGCGCACTACGTGCAGGAATTCAGAGGGGTGTTGGCGGCGCCTTGTGCAGTAAGGGATATTTCGAATTACCTCGTATGGGACATCATTTAGCCGTTGCAGCATGTTTAGGGTCCAAAATATCACCTGAGGAACTTCTCGGATAGCCCCCGTTTTCGTATGGGCGTCAAGACGCATACTCGGTTACTGGGTTCGTAAGTTACAGGTCTATGATGGGCATTATAGCGACCTGTGTCATACACTTGTTGCGGTGTATTCGTATGGGTGCGAGCTGCTTCACTTCTAGAAGTTTAGAGTAAAGGCATCGGCATCCATGTCAATGTCGTCAGGTTCGTGTGGTAGCATGGCATCGAGCACCGTCCTTACTTCCCGTCCGTGAACAAAGCTCAGTGGAGTCATCCATGTAGTGCCTTGTTTAGCCGTGTTGTAAGCAAACGTAATATAAAGCAGAATCTCGCCCCAATCTTCCTGCTCTATATTCACGTACGCTGAAAGCATGTCTTCGATTGTTTTGTTCAGGCGCTCTTTTAACTTATTTGTTTGTGGATGGTAGGCTGTTGTTTTTCGATGAGTGCAGGATAATAGTATATTTGTCACACTCTGTACAGCGTTCGCGTGTATCCTAGGCGCCCAAAAGGGATCACGTTGTGATATGCTTCCAGTGCTTCACGACGAACAGCAGCAGGAATGACGAGCAAATAGCTGGATCCGCTCGCAGAGCAGTTGATTTTGTATAGAGTTTTGTTCCTTAAGCAAAACGATTACAGTGCTCTTGCGCAAGCCTTAGGTGTGACCTGAGTTTGTTCGTCCAAGAAATTAATGAGGCTAAGCAGGTCGGGTCGTCCCGTTGTTGCTGCGTTATGGTAGCCGTGTCGAGAAGACCAAGAAATGCTGCGGGATCTTCATCGGAAGAAGGAGCCGACTCTATGAGCGACCGAGAGAGGCAGTCGGCGTTGGCATGGCGTTGCCCCGACCTGTAAATTACCGTCGTATTAAACTCTTGCAGTATAAGGCTCCAACGTGCTAATCGCCCGCAAGGATCTTTGAGATTTGTGAGCAAGCAGAGTGAATGATGGTCGCTGATAACTTTGAAGGGGTGACCGTGCAAGTGTGGGCGAAACTTCGTAACTACCCATACGACGGCGAGGTACTCCTTCTCAGTTGTAGAGTAGTTTGCTTCTTTGCGTGAGAACGTTCTGCTAGCATAACCGATCACTCTTTCTCTCTCCTCCTGGCACTGCACAAGCACGGCCACGCGGCCAGCGTTGCTGGCACCAGTTTGAAGCATTGTAGAAGCTATCTCGTCAAAGTGTGCAAGCACAGGAGGCATTTGTAAACGGTTCCGCAAATCGTTAAATGCAGCTTGCTGTTCGGTGCCCCACACAAAAGCAATGTCATCTCTCCTGAGGCGAGTTAACGGTGACGCAATGGGAGAAAAGTCTGCAATAAATCGCTGATAATACGTGCATGGGCCCCGAATAGGCCAGACAGCCTCTTTATCTGTGCGTACAGGGGACTGTGTGACCAGAAATTTTGTTAGGATCCGGGCAGGCACTCGCGTGACTGGCGACATGGACTAGAAACTTTAGCTCTTCAAAGCAAAAATGACAGTTCTCTGGCTTTAGAGTGAGGCCGGCGGACCGTATGGACTTTTGATACTCTTCCACATTTCTGTCCTTGAATTTAACTTCGCTCAATTTCCGCCGCCGCTTAGCATCATTAACTTTCTTGCACAGCATTGTGAACTCTTCGGTGACTATTCGGTAGACAAAACCACTACACCAACCTCGCCCCAGAATCATCGACGAAATGTCATCAAAACTTGAACAGGATGACCTAGTTTTTGGTTCCCTCGTTCCATACAAGTCTGCAATTCCTTACCTAGGTCTATTTGCTCATACCCATCCAGAAATTTTGTGTCCGCCCTCCAAGATGCATGGTCTTAGCAAATAACCCTTATCACGTGTTATATTCCTCCGTATACTTCCCTCTGTTAACCCGCTTCTGTTATATGACTTATTTCCTCCAGTACGTACAAATAAATAAATTAATTATCAGGACATCCGAGCTTGCATTGCGTAAGTAACGCTCTAAGGCAGACAAGCCTGGTGCTCATGTCAATTTACATAGATAGGGGCTATTGGCTCGTAATTCCACAATATTAGGGTTAACGTAAACAGACAGCGCAGATTCTTGAAAACGTCCTCCCGCCATGATGCCCACGAGGACATCTTGCCGTTGCCATCGGGCAGCTTTCTCAGAGGTGATAGGACGGCAACGAAATTTCCCATAAACCATCTCTGCAAAGAACCAGAATATTGGATTAGAAAATTCAGCAGCGACGTGAAGTTTCGCTAGATTCGTGTGCACGCTGGCCTTGAATACTACATGTCAGAGTAATGTGAGGTGTCTTACTGCACCAAGCGGAACTTTTCTAAGTGTAGTCGTAGGCCGATGGTTGTTAGGAAAGTCAGGACAAATTACAAGAGCAAAAGGTGCGTGTACGAAATCCGGATCAAAGGGCATGATGTTACATTCTTCTAAGCAATCGCTTGTAATACATGGTGTCTTCGGACGATCCACTTCTGCAACTGGCACTTGCCAATAACCCGACCACAAATCTAATGAAGAAACAAAACGAATTCTTTCTAAATAGTAATGGCGTCATCTATTTACCGTACGGTATAGATGTCCCTGCGAATGATCTTCATATTGCACTGGTAATCTAGACAAACGCGAATAGAGCCATACGTATTCGTAAGAAGGACAACAAGAGGCACCCGCGAATTACATGATGGGCAAATTACTCGGCGGTGAAGCCTGTCATCGCCTTGCCCATTGTTGATGATGACAAGATGTATTTATTGAGGGATGACTCGAAAGCGAATAATGGGGAAAAGATGATAACATGATTGTCTGTTGCACATAAGCGATACAGGCGTTGTCGAAATGGCGGGATGGAAGCCGGTGTTGATGCGATTCCGAACGGTGGACGTGCCGACTAAAAATCTTTGCCTAAACACTAAATGAAGAACGCAATTCTTCCAACTTACACAAAGTCTGGCAACACTTAACCGGTGTAAAGCCTTCGGCAGTGGAGGGACCAAATACATCGGTGAACAATGTGCAAGGCGTAAATAAAGAACTGAACGTAGAGTAGCAGACATAAGCTATGCGAAGCAACACGTCAACGGCTTGGACGCCATCCGTGTCTTCCACACCACAAATCAATTCTCCTCGAATCAGTGTCACACTTACGGATTCGCGTTTGGAACAAAGAGATTATTACAGCCGTTTGTAATTTCTTCGGCAGCATAATGTAGCACAACCGCTTTCCGTGTACGAAACAGCTCTGATAGAAATATTAGATTCTATCGGAGAGACTGCTGCGGCACAGGGGATGAAGCTCTCAGCTGTTGCACGGAATGTTCGTTTCTTTGGTTCATGTGTAGTTTGCTGTAAATGAGAGAAACGTGAGCCATAATCACCTTGCAAATTGGGGATAGTTCAACTTCGGCACGTGCGCAATGTATGACGGCGCTTATGTTCGAAATAGAATTCCTACAGTGAATAGTGTCATGATAGGAACAAATGACAACTATTTCAGAAGAGTACAGGACATCTTCAATGACCGCATACATCTATACGCGGCTAAAGGGCGAACATGCCGAGCAGTTGCTGTGTGAAGGGCCAATCTCTCAAATGGTATCGTCATTTCGAAAAGCGAGCGATAACGTTGTGCGTCAATAAAATAGACGGTGACTCCAGTGTCCACGAAAGTGACTGAGCACACACCTTCAACACAGAATTCTGTTAAATTTGATAGGCGACAGTGGGGATTTTTGTGTTTTGATGACGCAGCAGCCTCTGCCATGTGAACAGCGACAAAAAGTACTCATCTTCTCAAAACACAGAACGAGGTCGTATCACTGATGAATAATGGCGGCGCGCAGAACGTGATCGACAGGCAACAGGCATCGGACGAATACTGCATAACAGGGCCAAAAATGGGTTGCAACAGCTGCAAAATAAACGTGGCATGTTGGTACCCCGGAATGCCATGTGTGTAAACGCGATTGAACGCCTCGACAAGGGTGAGCAATATGACCGGCACAGCCCCACCCAACTCGTATTGGGTGACCATGTGTCGCACGGCAGGTCCAGGTGATAGACGCAGCTGGCACAAAAACGCAACAGCGCCTTTTGGCAGGGCCTGGATACGATGTCGGCGTAACTGAGAATCTGGGCTGCAGTTTCACGGAGCAGTCGGAGTCTGGTGACCACTTCAGCTTAACTGACAGGCACCGCTACAGGGAGCTGTTTGCGTTGCACAGGCAGAACTTCGGTCATTTCTTGTTCAATCACGCGTGGCGGAGCGTGGGCAGAAAATTCAAAGAAAGCTGCTCTATGCTGCGGCTCAGCTAACGGCTCTAAGGAGTGCTGGTGGGCAACACCCCCACCCACAAATGCCTTCGCCTCTGCGAGCAGCATTGACTGATAGGAAAGTGCATTCAATTCTGCGACGTGTTCGTCTTGCAAAATTGGCTGATGTTTCGATGCTTCCGGCATGTGAAATTCCTCGCAACTTTAGCGTGAAATCAAAATCCGAGGACACGTAAGCACTTCTTCTGACTTGTCAATGCAAAAGCATTGATGCCCGCCTGAACGCCACTGCGCAATGTTTTGAGTTGACTCCTCTCAGAAAAGCAAGGGCGTTGAGACACCTGGTGCATTTCGATTTGGCCTAACCGGGGCGCAGTTGGAAAGCATATGAGAGCTTGTGCAGAGAGGGAACGCGCGGATAATACAGGGTTATCAAGAGCAAGAGTGAGGATGATATGACGTGGCCGTTAAATCCTCTCCCCTCACGCAATACCTGGCGCGCTAGCGGGGATGCAGGTGCCTCCTTTCACCAGCTCTGCTCCGTCGAGGCGCGCTCGTAGCACGGCATCGCGTTTAATGGGAATCCACCTGCCGTTTAACTGATACAAATGACAGACGGCGGCTTTTTCGCTCAATGAGCCATTTGAAGCTTTCACATCAGTAATGTCTGCTATTCTGCTGACCTTACTGAAAGTCACATATTCAAAATGCTGTCCCAAATTCATTTCAAAACTTTCTTTACTCTGTCCGATTCCAACTTGGTCGCACTCGCCTGCAAAAGTCCAGAATGCCTTCCATATAACTCGAGAATCACCCAGCTGGTTCCTACGCCCTTTCCCGCCAACGCTACAGGGCTTGCACAGAGCAGCGTGACAAAACACATTGCGCAGGGTGGCAAAACACCAGTACGAAAGAACACTTAAATTAGCCACACCAGCTAGGCTGACCACACCCGCGTGATAGAAAATCAAATTCAATCAATCAGTTTGTGTCATCGTCTCATTGGTTGTGCAACACTTTCAAGCTACCCTGCAGCTACCGCCACTTGTAAAGAGGTCTATTAGCTGGTTTTTCGGAATGACTAACTTGACGGTGAGGTCATGTCAAAACGTCGGACGAGGAGTGGTGAGCCTGTGCTTTGCGTTGCTGCTGATAATTGGCCAGCGCTCTTCTTCGCTACCAAACCAATAACCAAACAGCTAAATAAATAAACAAGCAGATAAAGCTATAGGTAAATGAAATGGGTGCTACCACGAAAGGAGAAATTTTGGTCCATCTGGAGGTGTATTCTGTAAGAGTCCACTTAGTGGGCAGTTCATTTCGGCCACTGCTGATGTACTGATTGGATGGAGCTGTGCCAGCGAGGAGGAGACGAGCGGCCCCAGCAAATCAGCCACGGTTGAAATGAAAGTCCATTAGGTGGACTCTCAAAGAATATCCCCCGCCTCGACGAAAGACGGGCCGCAGATTTCGGCGACACCATGGCCTGCAACCTTCAGCCTTGGCGGCAGAGAAACGCCAATACATCGCTACCATTGATCGGCCATTTAAACCTTCAGATGTTAGAAATGAATCGCCCGAGAACCGGTGCGTTCTAAAGACTTATTTGATTAGTTCCTTGCAGCACTGTGAAACTGCAGGACCCCTTAGGCAACAGACATGCCAGGTGCCCGTATAGATGAGTTAATTCACACCGCGTTCACTACTTACCTTCTAGGCCATAGATGCTACTTACTTAGATTGACACAGGAAATATTTTGGCCTTGTAACTAAAATTTGCGTTTGCAAGAATGCGACAACAGGCGTTCGCTTGATCTGTACGCTTTCTCGGCAGTTCTTTTGCGCATCCTTAGCCAGCAGAAAGGGCATATACACTGACAAATGTTTATCCCAGTAAAAAATTCACTTCCAGTGAGGAGGGCAAATGGTTAAAAATGGCTGTCCGGTCGGCATAAGGTGCCATGCTGCCATGTCTGGCGATGACGTAATTTTATTGTATATGGAAGCGTTCGCCAAACCACAAAAAAACCTGCTTCACCAGCGAAAAAGCCAGTCCAGACCGATGGTCTCAATTGGATAGCGTCATGAGTCTCATTTACAACGGCCACGTGCACTTTAGCATTCGGACGCTTGAACTCTGACGCTAAAAGAATCAATTGTTAATTTTATTGCATTTCTTCTTTCCGACAACCATAGTGTACTATGCGAAATGTACACCACAGATAGCAAACATTGCGTAGGCAGATCCTGGACGTCACCCACATTGTCCTAAGCTGTGCGAGTGCGCCAAAACACAAGGTTCCGCATAATGTACAATAAATAACAGTACTAGCAAACAATAATTCACCTTCGTCTCTTCTTAAGGTTGTCTCCTATTGCCTTTCATGACGCCGATCTCCCTCGTTTACTGGCCATTAGCGATTATTACAGAGGAGGTATGATTGAATGTACGGGTGAATATAATAAAGACGGGGGAAGGAATCTGTGTCTCAGAGCCGAGAAAAAACGCGTAAGAGAAATGTAATTAACGAGCCTGATTGATGGGCCACTGCGTAAAAAAATATTGCAGAACTCATCTTACATTGCCAGTCGATGCCAATGCGATTAACATTCGACCAATTTAGCGATACGCTATATTTCTGGAGGGACATTTATATCGCACCGCTGGGGGCCACTCTGGGGCTTTTGTTACATCAGGAAATTCCTTTGGTTCACTAGATTGACGTTGAGGTAGACAAACTGGTGATCCTAATTTGCACAATGGCAAGTTGGTTGTAATATTTGAGGTATGGCTTCTGCTTCCTATGTCATTTCATGGAACAACTGGTCATCTACAGGAACTTAGAATTGAAAGTGAGCACTGGTCCTGTTTTAACGTGTCTCCATATAGTCCTTGTCTAGTTAGCGCTGAATTTTTTTTTTGTTTACCATGACCTAACCAGTCTATTCCAAGGTCCTTCTGCACCAAGGTATCGTATCTTGATATGATGTTGGTGAAGCCACAACATACGCTTGCGTGTGTATAAACAAGTACTTCACCCATTCGAACTGCTGCGAAAAGCTCAAGTACATCATGCACAACATAAGCCTTCCTGACATAAAGATCCGATGAGTAGGTTTCAAATATGACAGGTGGACTTTCTAATTGAGTCGATGATAACACAGTAATAAATCCTGAATACAGTGTCATGAAATGTCTACTTCAAGCCAAAACAAACAAAACACTAAACGCCACTTGGAATATCCCGTGTTGAAGTTCGTTGTATTTCGCTAGACTAGAGGCGCATCGAAAATTTAGTTTTTAAAGCTTGCGTGAATCTTTTTTTTCCTTTTTTGGCTTTGTATTTACATCTGTAGCGTATACTAACTTCAAGACAGGAAGACGCTCAATCCACCTGCATCTGTGCAGTACCATTCTGACTTCACAGACGTAATCCAGAAACGGCGTCTATTGACCTTCGGTTGTCACAGCGCGCCTCACGGCAACTGTTGATAAATTGCCTACTACCCGCAAAATTTCAATACTGCCCAGATATCTTTACCAAATGGAATACGGCAGCAATAGCGCACTGGTAAACTTGCATTGACCATGTTCAAAACAAGTGATCCGTTTGAACACGACTAATATGTATTTCAGACACCAACAGAAATAAGGAAACACACAGGAACTACGCGATTTTTCGAATTCTTACCGTGGAAGTCCTTGTTCAAAAAAGGAGGTGCGAAGAGTGCATAGGGAATATCTGGAAGAAATAATTACATGAAGTGTGCGATTGAAGTTGTAAGACCATCTAAGTAAATTTAGGTACAAATATATCAGTAGTAGCAACAACTGTTGTGGCTTTTTCCATTGAACTGCTATGTCGCAAATGGCCGACTTACAAACAAGGCGTAGTGTTTAGTTTGTCTCTATAGGAGTCTCAATTCTCTAGAGCACTGTATAATGCCAGGAATTCAAAGCTTTTTGAGTACATAGTACAAATAGTCCGTTAGTATGTTAAGCGTCGAGCACTCGGTACATTAAAGCAAAGTTAGACGTAAAGGATGCTTGTGTGTTATCGGTATGCCACGTACTCCACTTAGTGGCATCTTGTGTCGATTGTATTTTTGTTCCTTTTCACACACGACGGCTAATTTGAGTTTTGTTGCCATCGCAGATATATTTCAGTTAAAAGATATATTATTGGTACAATTTACAGAAGAACAAGTACACTTGGCAAAATTTACAAGAATTAATTGGTGTCCTGCTATTGCTATGCAGAAAACAACCTGTACCACAAAGATGTGTTGTGAAAAAGCGTGTACCTTTAGCAAAATATTCGCCTTTCATGTCAACATTATCAAATCGAGAACATTTAAAACAAAGCAACAGCAGTCATTTCTGGTAACGTGAATTGAATATTTTAAAGCCGATCTCAGTAAGAGCACGATGAATATAGACTTGCCAGTCCACATTTATTTCGAGTGACAAAACCTAGTAACGTGATTAGGCGCTCAATGACATTTCCTAGTAGATGGCGCTCTAACCTTTATGGTAGCATATCCCTGATATATTAGCGTGATGGCGTTAAGGACCCCATGACACAAAAAATCCGGAATCAGTGCAGGCATTGGTGCGGGCGCCGGCGCCCGCAAGCTAGAAAATCATCGCGAACCACGCATCCGGAGCCACGCAGGCCCTCCGCGTGGTTCCTAAGTATTACTGAATAGATTGACTTTCTCAAAGTAAAATGACTAAGAAAATTCGTAAAGTACGACTTACACACACAACAAACATGATTGCGCCCGAGTGTAGTTTGAATATACGAGGAAACATAATTTTGTTTCGTGGACACTCAAACATAAACCTCTCTTCCAGCTGCCCTTTGAAGTCTGTCCTAGTAGGAGTGGCGCGACCCGTTCGTTTCCTTGCAACATCATCAAAAAAAAATTAACTAGGAAGTTCACCTGCTTGCATAGATTTCGCCGCCAGCCTTTACGGGTAAACAGTATGGTTTCCTATGCTGTAGTTCCCAGGAAGCGTGAGAAGCAGTCAGGGATCTGTCAAAGCTATCGCATTCCACTCCTAAATGCTAACTTTAAGCGTCCTCCCAAACTTATGCCAGCTGTTTCGAATTGTATTGCGACTGGTGAAGTGCTGACGGTAAGCGTCTACCGTTGATGATGTGTGTGTTCATCGCTCAAGACCATCAATTGCAAGGTAACTTCGGCCACTGTTACGAAGATAAATTATACTTCTGCAACTATCTTTTGTATAAGGTAAAATGGGCTTGCTTGCAAGTAACATGTCAAACGGTAACTCACACTCTTATTCGCAGCAGTTTGCTTTTTCTGTAATATAGATGCTTACCAATGACGTCCGCAAGGCTGACGTGAAACGTGCGACCATCTCTTGGACTGTGATCCCAACTATAGGCATAACCAAGGAGAAACGAGAAAACCGTAAATACAAAGAAGCCAATAGGATTGTGCAGCACGATTTTTTCAAAAAGTTACGCGTTGCGGTAGAAAACTGTAGATTTGAAGAACGCTGAAGTCAACCAATATCTACACAAATAAGCTTTTAGAATTGGAGAATAAAAATTGCGAACGTGGTTCATGTGTTAACATGCTATCACAAACAGTAGGCTCATGAACGTTCGGACCCAGCTTCTAATTGTTTATTCAGTAACGCTTAATGGCATGCACCGTTCGCTGCTATTAACAAAAGAAAACTCAATAATTCCTCATACTCACCATATAAACAAGTTTGCCACTGAAGTTTAGAGGTTTGTTAAGCACAAGTTGGCTAGAAAGGTGGTGCATGTTGCTCGTATGTCGGAATTCACATGTGTGTTCACTTACATTTCCTAATAAAATTTGGATTGGTAAATATTTTTGTTCTAACGGGCGTTCTCTCCCCAAAATTAGTTTCAAAATATTGTCTGTCATCGTTCAAAAAGAAATGTGTAGAACGACTGCATTTACTCCGATTTCATTCCGAAACCGTAGAACATGTAATTAAAAAGGGTGTAGGTCTTGGCTAGTTGATAAAACATGCTTTAGAGTTTGACTAACAGCGCACGGACAGCAAAGAGGACAGAAGAGCGTTCTGTTCTCTCTCTCTCGCTTTTTTTTTTCTGGCCGTCCACTGTTATTCAAACTTTATTGCGTAAGAACCCAGATTGTTTGCCAGAACACGTAACCAAAATTTCGTCAAGTACAACTTTTTCTCGAATTCACTGTTGCACTGAAAAATAGGTCAGTGTTAAAGAGGCCGCCATTTGACTGATGTTATAATCAGCATAAGTTCTGATACCACACGATTGTGACTATACACAGGCTCTTTCCTAAAATATAGGAACACCTGGCTCCTCGTTATGTTTTGAATCCCACAGGGCTTGTACGAACAATGTTCAATTGCCTAAAACAATGGGAGACCTCCAATAAATCCAGAATTAGAGCTGCCGAGATCATGCCAGGTGAATTCTTAATAATGTAAAGGCTCATACACAGAGATGCATTACAGAAAAGGGTGAATGGACAAGTGCTCTCCAAACTAGTTTTTGAACCTACAATCCGTGCATAAACTGCGTGAGGAGCTTCCGGAACAAAGGGTTTCCGAAAAAATTGAATCCCATGAAGCTTGGCACACTGCCTTGAATTCTGAGTTCCATTTTGTGGTAGCATGTGCAAACTTCTCAGTGGTTCATGCTACAAGTGGCGTGCCTCAGCAAGACAGAAATTCAAACTTTTTTTATTAAACCTGCGCTCTAACCATTTATCACCGCGAGTAGAACAGATGGAAAACAGAAGAACCAGCATTATTCAGAAAACCGAACCTGTACCACTAATAATGTAGAAAGCCTCGATTGCTGTAAATATCACGCAGCGCACTTGAAAACTATAATTACCTTATGAAGGAAGCGTTATCATTGTAACACAGCGATTTACCATTGCAGCCTATTTTAAGACGACTCGGAAGCACTGAAGCGGATTTCTTTGTTACGTACTGCAAAGTTCCAAATTAATGGCTTCTTGCACTGAGAATAGACTCAAATGATTTGCCCACAAGCCCTAGTTGTTTGCAATGCTTTGGGGTGATGTAACAACAGCAAATGTGTTCCGCAAATGTTCGCGCAACAACGCGTCCCAAATTTGTCACAAAAGCCGTGAAGAGCTGACTGAAAATATCAAACAATTTCTAGCACCTGCACTCTTGCTGCTGGATTCTAGATATTCAGCAAAACAGAACGAATGACATCTTGTGTCCTTAACCAACCATACAGCCTTCCCTTTTTATACGCAATAATAGGATTTAGGTGCGATTGGTCGATATATTTACTATCCCACTGTGACCCTAAGACAATATTTGTAGAGATTCAGTTTTACTTGTATAGTTTCATACATAAGCAAACCGCTAGAATTCTTTATAAGCCTCAGAATTGCTATTCCGCCCCATGAGAAGCTATTTCTGTAGTATTCTCCACATCTAAATTAGAATCTACAACACCCATTTACAGTACCTAACAGGTCACCTTGATCGATTTCAAAACTGCAGCATTAGACTTGTTCATTCTTCTTATTCCTGTGGTCTCTGTACATAATTTGCGAAAGCTGAGAGCAACTTGTCACTTCTCTTATAGTCGTCGTACTTATGGTGCGAATCGCCGCAAGCGCAGTGCTAAACAACACCATTATCTCTAAATTATATTTTGGTTTATTGAGAATAGAAATAAAGCCCACTCTAGGTCAGTTCTGGTTAGCGCAGAAATACAGGCTGTTAGGTGATTAGCAGTTTCATGTTTAGTTGTAGAGGGTAGGCTACAAAAAGAACACACACAAACAGGTCAGTGATCGCCCTGTTCATATTCTTTTCTTGTCCAGTCTACCGCGCTGCGAGAATGCATAAAGACCAATTCTGAATTTACATTCACAACTTGTCTAACGATAAAAAACTTGGCACTCTGCCCCTCACATTATGTTTTAGACCACTTATTACTCACGTTAATTGTCCCTCGTCTGGATGGCGATACTTAGTCAATTCCATTTTGTTGAAGCCTTCTCGAATGTAGTGCAAGGCTGCTATGAACGAAATATTCGAAGGAAAGGGTCGTACCTAGAAGAACAAAGTAATGTTGATAATGTTAGCGCGAAAAAAGTGTAGGCTCATAATGAGAACATCGATGTGCGTTTTCTTGGCTCACATAAATGTCCTCTAAGAAGAAAATTTTTAAGGATAGAGAGGTATATACACTCCCCCTCGCTATGCTCAAACACTTACAAGCTTCTCGTCCATGATATCGGTACGAAAAGAAATATGTACAGTAGCTTGTAACTCAGCGCCAAAGGTATATTCATGACATACTTGTAGTGTTTCACCAAAATGAAGTTACAACCAATATTGATAAAACGAAGTATTTTTGCTTGTCCATGTTGTGCAAAAGAGTTCCAAAAATTCACGTGTCGGTTTTATACGTAACTTAGTTCTGTAAGTGCCTGATGCACAAGTAATACAGTGATAAAGTTTACTATCCTTTGTGCCTTTCATTGCCGCATCTGTGGGCAAAATCACCTGCTATGTGCTCATATTCTCGCTTTTCCATGCACATTACTGTTCGGCGGCGCGACGAACGCGCGAATTGTTTCAAATCACTTGACGCCGTTTGGCCAGAGAGACGTAGCTATGGGACTATGGCCTTGTGGATTGCATATCGGGCGGTGGTGCTGGGAGATCACAATGTGATCCCAGCATCGGCCTCGTATTCTTTAAGTGAATCTTTCTTTGAGAACCTTCTTGGATCTTCTTTATTGCGACTGATAATAGCTGCAGCTGCGGCTGTCTTGCTGAGTAGTTTGCACTCGAGAAACGTTATGCAGGTCGAAATTACATGATGAAATCTAGTACATGAAGTGAATCTATTCTGAAGCAATTATTTGAATGTTATCAAACCAAATGCTCTTCATACAAATGGCTTTTACATTATAGCTTTTTAGCATTTACTTCCATACAACGTTTTCATCATGACCCAGACTAATAAAAATTATTATGTAACACTTTATTTATTTTATGTCCATGCTCAGACGTCGAAAGAACTTAGGCGGACATGCAAACAGCCATGAATGTGAATGTACACCTTGAGACGTCGACGCAGTAATGCCGCGAGGCAAAAGACCATGTCGATTGTTTAACAAGGGGAAAATTGGGAGCACACGTGTATTGATACAGACAAAGGAACTGTAAAAGAATATTCATTTTTTGCCATGTTTCAATCTGTGTGTCTTGCAGTGCACGATTTTTCCTCACACAAGCTGTGCTTCTCGATCCATGTGCCAATTGCCCCAAACACGCTAATGATATGAGCACAGAGCTGTTGCGATGCGAGGATAAAGTTTCATTTTCACAGTGGTGTCCGTTAAGTTCGGTTGAATGTTCTTTGAGTTTGTTTTAGTTGCACTGCAACGGCTTCAGCAAACATTTACCAATACGTTCCTTCTTTGTTACATTAATGCGTCATCCTTTATCAGTGCTCATTTGCCCATATTGCTCTTTGCATATCGACACACCTTTCGAAGTCTTGTCCATAGGAAGTACACTAGATTTTTTTTTGCGAAATCGGACGACACAAAAAGACTATACTCGGTGTTTATCCTAAAATGAGATGACAAAATTTCAAAGGTGAGACTATTTAGAGGCCTTCTGCAACAACTCATGAAATTCACTCACTTCCCACTTGTCACTTCTAACAAACGTACATTTGTTTTATATTAAGCAGTATGGCACGCACGAATTGTTTTAGACATCTTTGGCATGAACCTACAAACAACTTTGCTTTTCACTCTGGTTACAAATGGCTGTGCTATTTTTTTAGTTGGTGCCATTCATACGTGCAACTAATATAGTTAAGACATTGGCATTTGTACAATTTAGGATAGTAAAAGCCTGCTCTATGGCGATATATTCCTGCATTCATCTAAGAAAACTACAGCGTACGTGAATATTAGAAAATACAGAATTAACTGAGTTTCTTCATGAATACTGTAACAAGTTCCCTTAGGGATCCACGGTGTGAGCGATGATACTTGTATTGAAGTTAAAAAATTATGTGTTTTGTTGACACGTACTGAGGTAAACAAAAATTGCTATTTAGGTGTCCCATCAATCTGCTGTGTTTTGCTTTGCACTTACGTATTCGTAGAGTGCCCACCGGTTCAATAGTGTGTCCTCGTATCCTATTCTCATTTCCACTTCTTTCAACTGAAACAAAACGAAACGGTTTCTTTTTGATGGACGCATAGAATAAATTTACACACTAATTCTCTATACGAGCGTTAGTACCGTAATCATTGAGCTTAAAGGGAGATTCCATCTGTGGCATCTCGCTACCATTGGTATTATTAGCTAAAATATATTGATGCGTTGAAATTATATTCAGTTTTATATCTAACTAACGATGATACCACGTTTGTTAGTTAATCTAACGGGAATATTTAGTTTCATATCTTTCACAAAATCATGTGTATTAAAAAAAATGCCATTCTTCAGCTACATAATGACGAGGATAGGGTTCAAACTACAAATTTTAATAGCGAACTAAGCACAATAGTAAAAAAATCTAAGATTTTGTAAGAAAGAACAGCATTAGAAAGGCCCGTCACCATCGCGTGTCGCACGGCCATATTCGCTGATCCAGCTGAGCGATAGCTGCTGCCGCTGTGTTTCTAGCTGACGCTCGACGAGTGCAATAAACCTCGTCAAAGTAGTGTAGTCGTTACGCTTATGAATGGAAAATTTTTTTATCTTGCGGTAAATAATCTGCATATTTGTAACGTATAAACTCTATTGCGATGAATTACGCTTGTTTGAGTTCTTGTTCATCTTTTTAAAATTTTGTTGTGGTCACAAAACAGAACTTTATAGGGTCAGAAAATCGATCTCGCAGTCTGGCAATTTCGGAAGAGTTGAATTTTATTCCACTGTTATGTAATATATTTATTTTGCCACCCATTTTCTCATTACTGCAGAGTAAGTAAGTGGAGTATTTCTTCCATTTGGTCGAGCTTTCTCAAAGTGACACTACAGATTTGCATTGTCATTTGTGCTTTTCAGAAAAAAAGAAAGCGTTAATATAGAGAGTTTTCGTAGGATAAGCCGCACTGCAACATGCTGAACGTATTCGTGTCTATAAAACATTGTATATATTCATGGGCGCTATTAGCCAGAGAATATATCCGAAAATGTGTAGCAAACGTAAAGCGAGCAGGAGAAGAGAAACCCGAACGAAAAATGCATTATCCTGCTCCTTGTCTTAACGTTTAGAACGTATTTCTAGCCTTATCTGGCAGAAGCACGAGTATTTCCGAAAATAACGGTTGCCATTTGGGATGCTGCTAATATTTATGGTAATTTTGATAAATGAGGTGTCACAGCCATTTTGCGCCAAGTGTGATCCTATTCTGTTTCTTCATTGATTTTAGCTAGGAACATGGACACATAGAACTGATTCATACAAACCTGTCTTTGTTTGAGACATTCTCGCATCGTGTGTGGTCAGACCCCTTTGTTGCAAGCACTGTTTCAGTTACAAACGTAAACACCCACCGCACTTGACGGTTTAGAATAACGACCACCGAACAGAACCTGGATGAAAAGAAATATTTTCTATATTTTTTGCGTAGCAGTGTTAGGGCGGTGCCCTTACCTTGTTCTGTAAAGCTTCTCGCGTCGTATTGTCGATCCAGCTGTTGTTTTGAAGCGTTTCATTGAATGCCTCTTTCAATCTGTGGGCAATCTCTGTTACCTGAAACGAAGTGTATTTGTAATTAATTCAAACATCGCCATCTGATAGTGTTTCTTTATTTTATGTTCGTGACTATAAAACACTCAAAAACAAAGAGAGTTCCACGCACTCTCTTTAAGGGAGTATCTGCTTGTCCCACACTTCACTCTTTTCGACTCTAGATCGACCATCTTTGAGAGAGAGTAGGCCAACTCCTTCCGACAGAGTTTTATTACTCCACCGCAAGGGAGTGCTAGTACTCTTCCGCTTAGTGCTAATACTCTCCCCACAGGGACTACTAGTACCCTTCCGCAGATTGCTAATACTATCCCCCAAGCTGTATTAGTACTCCCCCACACCGAGTGTTTCTACTCCTCCAAACCAAGTACTTCTTCTCCTCCCGGCCGTGTGTTTCTACTCTCTCAACCAGAGTGTTTGTACTCCTTCAGAAAAGAGTGCTAGTACTCTTCCCAATAGTGTGAAAGCCCGATGTATATCCAAGGCCACGTTAGAAGGGATTCGCAATACTTAGATGTGGGGAATATTTTATTCCTTCATAAGCAGCTCCTGCACTGACGCTTTGAGAATGGGATGCAATCTGTAGTCACCGGGTTACTCAAAATGAAACATTTTCGCTCTTAAAATGTCAAAATCTTTATTGATCAGTCACAAGACAAACTAAACAATAATTTAAGAAACATACTGACAAACACATAAATTCAAATTACAATGACACCCATGAACTTTAGAACACATCTTGTATTAAAACATACGTATATTCTCTAAAATTTCATCAGTATACTAAAGTGTAGAACGATCCTTTAATTTCAATTGGCGCTTTCTTTTCAAAAAGAAAGTATACAATGGAAAGTTAAGTATAGAACAAACGTGCGCAAACTACCAAAATCTTGACACTATGATCTAAGAGAAATATGCGTCACATTACTGGTCATCAAATGCATTTCTGGCACAAAACGTGTGCACTTATATGGCAGAGGTTACCAGATGAGCTGCTAAGCATCGGGCTAGTAATGTAGATAAATTGTACAATAAACTTTTTGTATGCCATAGTCTAAGACATATCATAAGAAGCCAACAAACACTGACACCAAGGACAACATAGGGGAATTTACTAGTGCTTATTAAATGAAATAAATAAAGGATATATTAAAGGAAATTAAAGTGGATGAAAAAACAAATTGCCGCAGGAACCCACAGCCTTCGCATTTCGCGTGCGATGCTCTACCAATTGAGCTACCGCAGCGCCGTTTCCGCATCCACTTTTTTGAGTATTTATGTGTCCTAGTAGAACCCTGGGAGTGTTAGCCAGCGCCACCACTCACAGACCTGGGCGGCTAACGCGGAACGTCCTTTGTGCAGCAGGCGTCACGAGAACGTGATCTTAGATCACGTTCTCGTAACACCAGTGGCAAAAAGGATGTTCCACGTCGATGCCGTTCATAACCATTCTGATGCCTAAATAAAATACTCTGAGTTTGACTTTGACGTGTATCAAATATTCAGTTGCTAAGATGAAATACTTCACTTTGAAATGCGTCCGCCATGTCTGCGTTCGCACCGCCCTCCTTTTGCTGGCGTTACAAGCGCTTGCGTATCTACTTTCCTTTCTCTCCACTCTCCCGAGGTGGCGGTCCCGTAAGCGAGCTGCCCGGGCGGACCTCGAGGCGGACCGAACCGTCCATGTGGCCCCGATCCGGCAAACTTGGAACGTTTCACAAGGGCAACGGCCAAGTTTCACAGGGAGGTTGTGGGGAACAAATTTTCAGTACCCTTTGTTGTGTGGGACCGCTTGTGGTTTTCCGATGACCTCACAACTATTACTGCACTACGAGGCATCGACCAACGCTGGATCGCCATGGCTACGGTGCAGCAGTGTGTGCCCTCAGAGTGCGGTGGAATACATGTCTGTTCTACGTGCCAGGATTTGTTAGTAAAAGGTGTCGTGATGCGCACAGCTACATTACATTGGTTGCATGCATACCAGTGCCACATAATTTTCCGAGGCTCAACATAGTGGAGGAGCGAGTTGTCGTGCCTCGCCTTCCATTTGTGTGCATACGGCGTTGGACACACGGCAATCTGTAATTCGCCATTAAGAGGCCCCCATACACAGCTTCGCTAGACATAGACCTTCACAGAGTGCAATGGCACTGAATTTTTCGAGGTAATCGGATAGACCATAGTAGGATTTTTAAATAGGGCGGTCGCGGGATCGAATCCCGGCTGCGGCAGCCGCATGTCGATGGGGGCGAAATGGGAAAATACCAGTGTACTTAGAGTTAGGTGCACGTTAGACCCATGTGGTCCCAATTTCCAGAGGCGCCCACTACGGCATGCCTCATAATCAGATCGTGGTTTTGGCACATAAAACTTCGTAATTAAAAAAAGAATAGGACACCTCGGCCGTCATACTGTATGTGCGAAGATACTGAAAAGAGAAAACGTTGTGCCATAAAACGGGAACCAATAGTCGAATGTGGTAGTATCATCCCGTAGGCATGGTTGCTTAAGCGTGACCTCGTCAAAATATATGTATATATATATCAAAACGTTTTTTTTAAAGAAAAAAATGCAGAAAGCGAGTGGGTGGAGCCCCTAGTCCAGGGCCCCACTGGCTTGAGCGGTCGGCCGTGCTTGGTCGAGGAGCGCTAGTTGCATCTCCCAGTCCTCGCTGGCGAGCCAAGTCTCCCTCTGCTCCCTTCCGGAAAGTTTGCCGGCTATTTTTGGTGTAATAATTTTGGGTGGCCTATTCTGGCAGTCCCACGTAATGCGGGCGAGAGTTGGCCGGCCTCCGCACCAAGGACAGCGAGCGCTGTACAGCGTTGGGTGAATGGCATTTTCAAATAAAGGTTTGGAAATGTGTGCGTCTGTATTCGGCGCCAGTCCTAGGAGTCCTGCCTGGATAGGTAAGGGTGTGGTGGACTGTACTTTCTTCGCTCGCGCCGCTGGTGCTCAAGGATGTCTCGTGGTAAAAAGGGGTTTTCGTCAGAGTGGTCGGCCGCTCGGTTGACAAAAGCAGGAGCTGCGCCGTCCGCTCTCTCATTGCCCTCAAGTCCTGCGTGACTCGGGCACCAGATGATCATGTGTTCTGAAAGGCTGCCGTGAATCTATACCAAAATGGCCACAATCTTATGGCCATCCTTGTACAGGGCGCAGGTTAAGTTGGACGTCGTCCAAATTATTCAGGAGTCCCATAAAATGGCGCGCTTCCTAACCAGCCTGTGGTTCCCGCACGTAAAACTGCATACTTTTATTGAAATTATTGCACAGCCACATTACTTATAACTCACTTCTAGCTATCACAGCCTTAGATATTGTTTTATCGCGATGTCGTGCCCCAGTTCTATGTTTTTTTATTAGGAAAAGCTTTCTTTCTACGATTTGTTGCCTCCGCCAAAGTGCTTAAGTTGTTAATATTGCTCTCAGAATGCGTTGAGAGCAGATCCGGTATTGCGCATGGCCACCTTCAGCGTCGGTCTGCTATAGTGTCACTGATAGCGTATGCATACAAGATGTTTCCCGTGTTGATAAGAAGGACAGGGGGGTTGAGTTGAACTTGACAAAATGGAGGTTTTAAAAGGGCTACATGCCATGAGGGAACAGCAGGTTGCCGCGGGCGCAACCTGCTGTTGGTGAGTAGCGGCGCACCAACAGCAGGTTACACGCAACAGGTCACGCACACCACTACGTGGTGCGTGTGATGCCGCGGGGGCAACCTGTAGTAAGGTGCGTAGTGGCGCGACTGTCGCCTCCAGAGTGGGTAAAGAAGATGGCTGGCGTGCATGTAGCGATAGAAGAGAAAACGGCAGCTCTCTGGACATGAGGGACGCTGTATCGGCCATTTCCGAAATCCGGCGGCACCATGGCTGGTCGGCTTAAATAAACAGTGGCCACAGCGGCGACCTTTGTTAATGCAAGAAACCCCCTGGCGCTGGCAGCCAAGAGGATCAAGGACACCGGCACCGTCATAGTTGCCTTTGACGGATACCGGGTACCCAACTACGTCAGGTATGACAATGCACTGGTCAGATGTACTTTATATCGTAAGCAGATCGACATCTGCTACGTTTGCGGACGGCTTGGCCATCGTGCCGACGTATGTCCGACACCCAGTGAAGCCGTATTCAGAGGATGTGGAGCCTCGAACCCAGACGAGCAGCATCAGTGCACGCCTAAATGCAAGTTGTGCGGCGAGGGCCATCTCACGGTAGGAAAGGAATGCAGACAACGCTTTAAAATCCCATACGTCGTTCGACGTCGCCGAAAAGAACTAGCCAGAGCCGAAAGGAGCCGGATGAGAAGCCCTAGCCCGGATTACCGCGGTGCTGAGCTCCAGTTCCCGGAGCTCGACCAGCATCGGTCCCAGTATACAGCCCCCGAGGGAGGTCGCCGTCACTCCAGATTGCGGTCTAGGGATCGTGACCATTCCTGGAGTTTATCCCGGAGCCATTCCCGTGGTCGGTCCAGGGGACGATCTGCTTCCATGGTTCACTTCGAGCCCAGAAGCCGGTCCAGGTCAAGATCCAGAGCCCGGGGACATGATCATCAGCATCAGGTGGTCCACAAGGAGGGCCGCCCCACTTGGGCAGATCGGGTCCGAGGAGGACCATCAGAGGTGATGTCGAGGTCGCTGCCAGAGCATGATGATATTTTGAAAAAAATCACGAGATTAGAGCGTGAGAACGCGGCCTTGAGAGAGAACATTAGTAGACTAATGGCTGAGATAGCAGAGATTAAGGGCGCTAGGAACTCGCAACCCAGCGCTACTGTCAATGCGGAAATTCTGGAAGTCCCGATGGCCGAGGTTAGCGACGGGTCACGACCACCGAAGAAGAGGGCAATAGCTTGTGATCAGGAGAACGTGTCACGTAAAGCTAAATCAGAGGTGCGCGAGATGTTAACCGCTCTGAACGAAAGTGTGAAACAGTTCGGTGATAGGATCACTGAGATGCAAAACAAGATGACGACCCTAGAAGCAAACACCAACCAATGGTTGGCGAAAATGGAATCCTTTCTCGAGTTTGTAGTGGGCCCGGTAACACCACCGAACCCACCCGTACGTCTTTCTGAACCAACAGCTAGCAACGTAGCCCCGATTCTAGCCCCACCTAGGGTCGGTGTTCAGCTCGTAAGAGATGGCTCCGCCCCTTGAGACATTCCGAATTTGGCAATGGAACTGTAGGGGCTTCTCTAGGAAGAAGGCTCCCCTACAGCATTATCTACGCAATTGTGAAAGATGCCTCAGGTTATCTTATTACAGGAAACCCTCTCGCCTGGCATCTCGATGACTGGGTTTTGCTCGGTCGCCGTGCAGTCGGGGGGGAGGGGGGTATGTACTCTCGTTAGTAAGAAACTCACTCATGTGACACATGATCTCAAATTGGCTGATAGTAATATTGAGTATATTATCGTAGAGATCATACCTGGTCGGGTCAACCAAGGCAGCATATATGTTCTTAATATATACAGTAGTCCCAACGAAAAAAGGCAACAATTCAAGACTCTACTCCACAAGGCCATAGACATGGCAGGCTCAAGCCCTCTTATTGTCGCAGGGGACTTATTGCCCCGTTTAATGTCTGGGGTTATAAATATGATACCAATAAGGGTAAGCATCTCTGGCAGAATGCCATGGATCTGGACCTGACGATGATCACTGACCCTAACTTTCCAACCCGAATCGGGACATCCACGTGTAGAGACTCTACCCCCGATCTCATCTTCATCAAGAACGTGACTGAGGCCAAATGGAATAACTTGGCTGAGAACCTTGGTAGTGACCACTATATTTGTGAAGCCCAGCTTCCTATCGTGGGTAAAAAACAGCGCGAATTCTCGTACACGGACTGGGATAAATTCCGCAAGCTTCGGGAGGAGAGGCCTCCCTCAGATTCACGACATACTATAGAGCAATGGATGGTTCAGGTTCAAGATGACGTTCGGCGTGCAACCTCTAAGGTCTGCACCGACCTTCCTGTTGAAAAAATGGACAGCAGGCTAGCCCATCTGTTAGAGGCCAAACTGTCCATTTTCAACAGATGGAAGTGTCAGCGACTTAATCGTAGGCTACGCAAAAAGATATCTGAGTTAAACATACACATTGAGGGCCATTGTGTAACCCTCTGTCAACAGCAGTGGGACGAGGTTTGCAATTCGATAGACGGCCAAATGCGTAATGGTAAAACTTGGAACTTGCTTAAGCATCTGCTTAACGAGACCAATACTAAGTCTAATCAGAGGCATGTCATTGGTAGAACCATACATGAGGCTGCACGAATGACCTCTGAGGACGAATTAATCCGCACGCTTGCCAACAAATATCTCCCAGTCGGCTCAGGGTGGTCTCCTGTACATATCGATTACCAGGGCCAGGCCAATTCCTACCTGGATGCAGAGTTTGGCGTTGACGAGATTCGTATGGTTCTACATGGACTCAATGGTAGATCCGCACCAGGGCCGGATGGCATCAACAAGGCGTTGCGAAATCTGGATGAAAAATCAGTCGCATACCTCACAGAGGACATCAATGAAATTTGGAGGAGTGGAACTGTCCCATTGCCTCGGAAGGCTGCTCTCGCAGTACTCATCCCCAAACCTGGCAAAACACCTAGCGTTGACAACTGGAGGCCCATCTCGCTTACATCCTGTGTGGGTAAGGTAGCGGAGCACGCGGTCCTGAATCGACTCTCCCGGTTTCTGGTGAACAACGACATATACCCCCATAGTATGATAGGATTCAGACCAGGCCTATCCACACAAGATACCATGAAACTGATTAAGAATCAAATCATAGACAACGACTCTAGCGACACTCGAGCCATTTTGGGACTTGACCTTGAAAAGGCCTTCGACAGCGTTCTACATTCGCATATCCTAGCCTCGATATTTCGGCTCAAGCTGGGTGAGAGATTTTATAACTATGTTAGATCGTTCCTCTCGCATAGGAAGGCTACCATCCGGGTGGCCGATCTCGAATCACAACTGCTGGAACTTGGCGAGAGGGGCACCCCACAGGGGTAGGTCATTTCCCCCTGTTTATTCAATATAGCCTTGGTTGACCTAAGCAGAAAGCTTCTCGAGATTGAAGGCATCAAACACACTATGTATGCTGACGATATAACTATATGGTGCACAGGAGGCAATAACGGTCAGGTTGAGGGAGCCTTACAGGAGGCAATAAACACTATTGAAATCTATCTCGAATCCAGCGGTCTCAGATGCTCCCCCTTGAAGTCGGAACTTTTGCTGTATAGTCCCAAGAAACGCAGTCCAAGGCCCAAGGGATGGACATCGTTAGAAGACAGAGACATTACTTTTTGTACAAAAAACGGTTGTCGTATACCCAAAGTCGATTCAATCAAGGTCTTGGGCATGATCGTTGAGTCAGGGGGTACAAATGGGAAGACTATACGCAATCTAATTGCTAAAACTGAAAGTGCTGTTCGTTTAGTTCGGAGAGTATCAAATCGGCATCATGGACTCAAGGAGGATAACCTCATTCGACTAATGCATGGCTTCGTTCTGTGCCACTTTAGATACGTGGCAGCCATGCATCGATGGAAACGGGCAGAGCGGGATAAATTGAATGCACAGCTTAGGAAGATTACCAAACGGGTTCTCAGGTTACCCGTATACACTTGTACAGAGCGCTTAATGCAGCTTGGCATTCATAACACTCTTGAAGAGATTGCAGAGGCCCAGGAGCGTGCACAGCTAACTCGATTCACAACAACGAAGGCAGGGAAATCCATCTTGCAGGAACTCGGATATCACCCCGATAGAGTAGCAGAGGAGTTCTCTGACGTTCCTCCGTCGATTCGTGAGAACATTACGTTCACGCCAATACCTAGGAACATGCACCCCGATTATAATCGCGGTAGAAGGAGGGCAGGGGTGGCCAACCTCCTTATGCAAATATACAGTGATCAGCGACAGGTCAGCCTTGTGGATGCCGCTTCTTGTAAAGCACGTCGGGCGTTCACCATCGTCACTGTTGATGGTCGGCAAGGAATCACCAATGCTGCCTCGGTTCGGACGAGGGACTCCGAAATAGCTGAGCAAATGGCTATTGCACTAGCCCTGCTGGATAGCTCACGGGATGCCATCTATAGTGATTCAAGATCTGCAGTCAGAGCATTTGAAAAAGGCACCGTTTCCAAACAGGCCCTCAGACTTATTGGGGGCAAGGCAATCATGCACCACTTCATTTATTGGTTTCCGGCACATCAGGGTCAGATAAAGGGTGCTCCTCCCAACCTCAACGAGTCGGCTCACGGGGCTGCGCGTGAACGTGCCCACCGCGCTACCCTCGACCAATCGGAAGCCGACTCTCCAGAGAACAGGGACACGCCCTCCACCTACAACGAGATTACTAAACACTACTATCTCAGCCGTAGAACCTACTTTGTTCCTCATCCGCACCTCAATAGAGCTCAAGCATTAACGCTGCGTCTACTACAAACGAATACCTATCCGAATCCATCGCTCTTAAATAAAATCTATCCGGATATTTACACCAACGCTACTTGCCACGATTGTGGAGATATAGCCACGTTAGACCATATGCTCTGACGGTGTGCTCGGTCACGCTCTATCATCACTAACAGCTCGGCTAGATGGGAGGCGTTTCTCCGCAGTCCTCTTCTGGCTGACCAACTCTGGGCTGTCCAGCAAGCCCACGATGCGGCCGAGAGGCTCGGCCTTCCGGTTCCCACGTGGGAGAGGCCCGCTTCGTGAAGGCTCACGATCTGCAGGACTTTAATTATTAAAGTTTTACCATACCATACCATACAGCGGCGACCTCTTCGTGCCGCCTCCCACAAGTTTGCTTAGCGGAGTCAATATGTTAGAGGGAGACGCGCTTACCATAAATAGCAATGAATGCTTCAGCACTGTCAGTCAATTGGCATACCTTCCCGGGATATGGCTCAGATAAAGCTATCGCTCGAATTTGCAAATAACGGATCGAGAGAAAACCATTTAATGTTTAGCGTGTCTCATTCGGCAAACTAGAGTTAGAACAATAAAAGATGAAAACAACGGCGCTCGATCTTCGCGTGCATCTATTCTGGTGTGGTGTGCTGTTTGCCATCTTCGCGCACTTAGAAATTAGTCGTTAGAATGAATCAGCTAGCCGCTCGAAATGTTCTCTGAAAATGAAGTTCCTTTATACAGCGAAATCTCAATGTACCTTTTTCTGCTCAAGAAATTTTGCGCGCTCATGGGCTGTGCCGCCGACAACAATTAAAAAAAATCCTTCGTTCGTGAAGTTTTGCTTCAATGAAGGCAATGAGCTTCTGCTGGCATGCGGCCCTAAGCGCAAAGAAACTACTTTTGTCATCAAAGAATATTTTACCCGTTACGTGCGTCACGCACGTTGTAAAATGCCGTGAATGCTTACTTTCACTCGGTAGTGCTCGCACTCGCCATAAGCCTATATTGAAACCTTACCTCTTAATCTAGAATAATTATAGTCCTACGGCTGTGGGCGATTTGAATAGAATTAGCCCAACATCGTCCCTCCAAAAGTGGAAGCCTAGGGATCGCGCGCGGTAGTTTCGTACAAGAACCCACTAGACATTTTTATCAGAATGTTTTTCTGCTCCCCGCTCAGCTCACGTACACGGGCTCCATCGGATCAGTAGGACGGAAAATCAATCGGTGTTACCTGAGCTCTCAAGGCATGCGGCGAGCACGAGTATCTTACTACGGCCCCTTATGGTAGAAGACGCGAATACTGCAAATAATATATAGCATATTGAAGTTCATCAGTCGCATGCGGCGTATTTTTCCTTATTCTAGCAATTTATGTAACGACAGACATCCAAGAAGGCACTCTTTTGTTATTTGTGAACCGACGTGCAGTGTGACACAAAGCGGTTGGGATCCGAAGTAGCAATCAATGACGTGTGTTTAGCCGCTTGTTTCCTCGTCAACAAATTATGATCATAACTAGTGTCAAATACTCAAAGCTTCTCCTGAGCTGGTTAGCGAAATCACGGTAGTGGCGCAGCTATTTTGTATTTTCGATGGTCTCCATTGCACGCTTGGGAGTTCCGCTCGACTAGCTCTCTAGTGGAAAGAAAGTGCCCTACCACTCACGCGCTCACGTTTTGAACATCGGTGCATGCGCACTTGAGACTGCACTAGCAGGAGGAGTGCGGCGAGGCACTGGAAGCATTCTTTTAAACCAACCTAGGTCGGGTAACACGACTACGTGACTGCCCTTCATGAAGCGCTAGTTCAGTTGCCGCAGCTTTGCATCGAAGTGCATCTGAGCAGGCTCAGGCATGGCTCCCTGTCAAGCACGCCATGCTGCGTGTTCTCTTCGAGAGATTTTTCGTAAAGTAGCATGTCACACTAGCGGCCGGCCAGCCTAAGTTGATGTGCCACACGTAACTTACGGCGGTTTGAGCCCTTGAATCCCAATACACTTTTAATCGGCTCTAATATGCACTTGAATCAACGTGCTCAAAACGCAGGCTATCTGCGCATGCACATGTGCAAAAATATGAAACTTTGATCGTTTATTGCCGCTTACGAACCAATGCACCATCTAGTAGACTTAGAAGTCCTGGTCAGTATAAGGTAGCGATTCTTATTGATGTATTATATTTATTTCTCATCATTCATCGGTCACAAGCAGCATATCACTGTGAAAACGTCCGACTGCCCGGGCAATAGAGGACAAAGAGAATAAGTGGATTAGACTGCTTCCATTCTCCCTGCCCTTAATTGCGAAAAAGCGTGACGCACTGGATGATTTTATCTGGGCTTTCATTTCTGTCGTGACGTTATACTTGGTAAACAAAAACCATGGTTTATAGCTTGGTGGAAGAGCTGAGTCAGCGTTATACAATGCATACAACTTACCTCACCCTTAATCTCAGTATGGTTGGCGTCATTTGTAACATATAAATAGTCGAGAATATCCGGCATATTTTCGTTCAACAAAGCTATGCATTCACTCCAGTTACGGCCCCTCGTTGTACTTTGAGTCACCTCATGAGAAATGGCCACTTCAGTGCTCATATTTACATATGGAGTGTAAGGAAGCATTGCAAGGAATCCTGCGTAGTTGTACAGAGTTTTCCTAGAAAATAAAAAAAAGTCACATGCTTCTGGATTTGATGCCAACAGCGCTATCCCAGTCCTGACCACTGTACTCTGATCACTCTTGCTATGACTCCTACCGTTGCACCACTTTCAAGAGACTTGGAAGATTTTAAGGCGTCTTTTGAAAAAAAAGAGCAGCTGCCATTAATAACACGTTCGAATTTGTGAAAGATACAGTGACTAGATGCAATCCCGAGAGTGTAATTAAGCTGAGAGCTGAGGTTGACGATACAAACGAAGTCAGGAATTTCATGAGCATTCAGAAACACATTCAGAAAAGAGCAGCCCTGCAGCTGACCTTCTAACCCTTACAGCTGAGAAGATTCGTCAGTTGCAACGCTACTACCGCCTGAAGAATCTATAAATAAGAGTTCCAACAACGCAAGGTGAAAGCTGCAGAAAGATTGCCTAGCTTCTTGGCAATAAATTTGGTTACTCTGTGAAGCTTGAGGGCATTAACACTTCGCACAGAGTACAACAAGTGACGCAAATAACGCGTACATTATGGTTTATTCCTGTTCGTGCCACAAGCGCACAAAGTGTCTAAGGAAAGCTCTCAAGGCACGTCCAAAGACTGTTTACTCGTTCTCTGGAGCACAAAAAAAGTGTGCTTTCGATAACGATCCCCTGGCGCCTGACAATACCTGCTCTTTTCTAAGGCGCTTACCTTTAAAAAACAAATCTGTGGATCGACAACTTCATTGTCAATGCCCACCAAATCGCCGATGACGTTCATCTATACGTCTTCAACGCTTAAGCTTGCGTGTGGCAATAGAATGGGCAAAAATAAAGAAATGGCTTATTTTCTGCCGAGTGACTTTAATAATTTTTCTTCACAGAGTAGCGGTGTTTCCTTCATACATTTTATTTCTCGTAGCCTTACTAAGAACCATGACGCAAATGCTGCTCTAATCATCATCATCATCAGCCTGATTACGCACAGTGCAGGGCAAAGGCCTCTCCCATACTTCTCGAACTACCCCGGTCATGTACTAATTGTGGCCATATTGTCCCTGAAAACTTCTTAATCTCATCCACGCACCTAACTTTCTGCCGCCTTCTGCTACGCTTCCCTTCCCTTGGAATCCAGTCCGTAACCCTTAATGGCCATCGGTTATCTTCCCTCCTCATTACATGTCCTGCCCATGTCCATTTCTTTTTCTTGATTTCAACTAAGATATCAGTAACTCCCGTTTGTTCCCTCACCTAATCTGCTCTTTTCTTATCCCTTAATGTTACACCTATCATTCTTCTTTGAACAGTTCGTTGCGTCGTCCTCAATTTATGTAGAACCCTTTCCGTAAGCCTCCAGGTTTCTTCCCTGTACGTGAGTACGGGTAAGACACAGCTGTTATATACTTTTCTCTTGAGGGATAATGGCAACCTGCTGTTCATGATCTGAGAATGCCTGCCAAACACACCCCAGCCCATTCTTATTCTTCTGATTATTTCAGTCCCATGATCCGGATCTGCAGTCCCCACCTGTCCTAAGTAGATGTATTCCCTTACCACTTCCAGTGCCTCACTACCTATCGAAAACTGCTGTTCTCTTCCGAGACTGCTAAACATTACTTTAGGTTTCTGCAGATTAATTTTTAGACCCACCCTTAGGTTTACCAACATTCCGGTACGCTCGAAGTCATGAGGCATTGCGTATACAGGGTGGCCAGTTTCTCTAGAACAATCAGCCCACCATCCTTCAACAAATCTGCTGTTACCTGATCCTCCCCAGCTGCCTTCCCCCTTTGCATAGCTCTCAAGGCTTTGTTTACTTCTTCCGGCATTACTTGTGGGATTTCAAATTCCTCTAGACAATTCTCTCTTCCCTTATCGTCGTGGGTGCCAGTGGTACTGTATAAATCTCTATAGAACTCCTCAGCCACTTGAACGATCTCATCCATATTAGTAATGATATTGCCAGCTTTGTCTCTTAACGCATACATCTGATTCTTGCCTATTCCTAGTTTCTTCTTCACTGCTTTTAGGCTTCCTCCATTCCTGAGAGCATGTTCAATTTTATACATATTATACTTCCTCATGTCAGTTGTCTTACGCTTGTTGATTAACTTGGAAAGTTCTGCCAGTTCTATTCTAACTGTAGGGTTAGAGGCTTTCATACAGTGGCGTTTCTTGATCAGATCTTTCGTCTCCTGCGATAGCTTACTGGTATCCTGTCTAACGGAGTTACCACCGACTTCTATTGCACGCTCCTTAATGATGCCCACAAGATTGCCGTTCATTGCTTCAACACTAAGGTCCTCTTCCTGAGTTAAAGCGGAATACCTGTTATGTTGCTTCATCCGGAATTCCTCTATTTTCTTCTTAACGCTAACTCATTGATCAGCTTCTTATGTACCAGTTTCTTCCGTTCCCTCCCCAGGTGTAGGCTAATTCGAGTTTTTACCATCCTATGGTCACTGCAGCGCACCTCGCCGAGCGCGTCCACATTTTGTATGATGCCACGGTTAGCGCAGAGTATGAAGTCTATTTCATTTCTAGTCTTGCCGTTCGGGCTCCTGCACGTCCACTTTCGGCTATCCCGTTTGCGGAAGAAGGTAGTCATTATCCGCTTATTATTCTGTTCCGCAAACTCTACTAATAACTCTCCCCTGCTATTCCTAGTGCCTATGCCATGTTTCCCTACTGCTTTGTGTCCAGCCTGCTTCTTGCCTACCTTGGCATTGAAGTAGCCCATCAGTATAGTGTATTTTGTTTTCACTCTACCCATCGCAGATTGCACGTCTTCATAGAAGCTTTCGACTTCCTGGTCATCATGACTGGATGTAGGGGCGTAGACCTGTACAACCATCATTTTGTACCCCTTATCAAGTTTCACAACAAGACCTGGCACCCTCTCGTTAATGCTATAGAATTCCTATACGTTACCAGCTATATTCTTATTATTCAGGAATCTGACTCCTAGTTCTCGTCTCTCCACTAAGCCCCGGTAGCACAGGACGTGCCCTGTACATGCTTCTTTTGTCCTCCCTACTTCACTGAGCCCTATTATATCCCATTTGCTGCCCTCTAATTTCTCCAATAGCACTGCTAGGCTCACCTCACTAGACAACGTTCTAGCGTTAAACGTTGCCAGGTTCATATTCCAATGGCGGCCTGTCCGCCAATGAGCTCCCCTAATGACGAGTTCTCTGTTATTTGTTGCACCGGTAAGGGTGACTTGTATGGTTTCCCTGGTTATTCTAGTGAATCTTGTCATCTAATCTGTCATCCTCATGGTGGTTCAATCACATTTGTCTGGCACTGTATTCTGTAGAAAAGACATAATGATTTAACTTGAATGTCGTGATATGCGAACATGTTTAGCTGGAAATCGATACGCAAGGCACTTTTTCAGAATCAACGACAAATAATTTTTGCTACTGTCTATCGCTCGCCTTCTTCTGATCCCACCAATTTTTGTGAAGCTCTTACTCGCCTACTTGGCAAATCTATTGCTGAGCGCAAAAATGTATTAATTATGGGTGATATGAATTTTAATTTACTTGATTCCTCTAGGTATACTAATCTTGAGTACATGAGTTGTATTTAGAGCTATGGGCTTCAATCGCTATTATCCGTAACAACACATTGTACCGATCATGGATCACAGTCATTAATTAATTATTTCCTCATGAGCTTCGATGACGCCTATAACTGGTCACTTTCTCGTGTTATTATACTTTGAAGGGCCTATCATTCAGAGCAGAGTATTACTTCAGAGGAGTCTTATTAATTCGGATGAATACTTTCCGCTCGCTGAATATTCAGATTGGTCATGTATATACGCTGCTAATGAATAAGAGGAGGCATTGATTATGCTCTATGATGCTATTTATTCAGCAGTTGAGCTTTCAACTACATTGCAATCATCTAACAGGCGCTACTCTTCAACACGCCGTCCTTGGTTTTACAGCTTACTCATGCGATCGCTTCTCAAGAAAGAAAACTTGTGTAAATAGCTCGAACGGTAACCATTCAAAGAAAACAAAAATTGCGCTATCACATGAACGTCAACTATGTAAAAAAGATACAAAGAGAAAGTGGCAACTCCTACACAAACTTTTCAATTCTACCAAATCACGCAGCAAAGTGACGTCTGTTCGTGTGAGCTACAATATCCTCACCACGGCCTGTGATAAAGCCAACGCTTTTAACATTCACTTCTACTTTCCCCGTCTCCCCCGGTTCCTGCTCGGCACCTACGTTCCCCAATCACTTTTTCTTTTTCCCACTTGTGCCTCCGAAGTATCTTCAGTTATTTGAGGATTAAAAGCTACCGTACCTCATTTAGAGAGCGTTCGCTCAAAGTTGCCCTTCTTCTGTCACAGTTTTTACCACTGTTTTAAAACTGCTGTAGTTAATGCTGGCCAAAGTAGTGCCCATTCTTTAAAAACAATGATCTATTGAAGAGCGATAATCACATGCTTATATGCGTGCTTTCATTCCTCGATAAAATCTTGGAAAATCCAAGTATGGTTATCTAAATATTTTAGTAAATTTAACATACTCTGCGTGTCAGTTCAGCTTCAGGGCTGTTGTGTCCACTGATACTGCAATTGCATGTTTCCTTGACAAAATTAGATCATTCAAGGATAATGGTGACATCGCAGGATCTATATTTCTTACTTTTCAAAGCATTTGACAGAATTGACCAATTAATGATTTCTTGTATGGTAATGCACTATAACTGGTTCTGCATTGACCATATTTTTAAATCACCTATTTTTATATCTCCCGGATGAGGTTTTCGTGAAACATTATTCTTTATTCTTATTTTCTAACGACACTATTGGTTCTCACCAACATGCTCGACTTTTAGGGAGTCTTAGAAAGCGGCCACCTAAATTTTACTAAAAAGTTCATTGTATTAAAGAAATATTATAATTCGTGTGAGCTTTGCTAACGCTTACATTGTGGCTCCATTTCAATTTTACGAGGAATGTATTATGTCGACCCACTAGACGCTCTCACAAATGCTACGTATTTCACGGAATGAAAGTGTATTTATCTTGGTGATAAGTGTTATGTTACCAACAGGAATAATGGAATCGGTTTCTTTAGTTAGGACTACAAGCGGAAAGCTGATGATGCATTAGGTAGCGGGACAAGGAAGCTTTTAGGCTGGTTGCATATGCCGGTCTTGTATCACTGACTAGCGTCATTGCATAACAATAGGGCAGCTTTCGGAAGACTCACAAACACCTGCTTCTTTCTGACTTCACTTGTGATAGCTGCTCTTCGTCATGGCCGCAAAAATAATTGGAAAAGTAGGTCTCGTCTTGTCGCATCTCCCACGGAGAATGAAACATTAGAGATATTTTATCGGTAATATTGAGATCAGTTTTTTGTTTTCAGACTTTGAAAGACGGCGTCAACTAAGGCAAATGTTGCACATAGAATGGAGCGACAGTATATTGTGATGCGTCGGTGATGTGTGACGCTCTCAACTTCTAATCCTAACGGTATTTCTTAATAATTCTACGTCCAGCACAGGGTAGCTCTTACAGTATGCTAAAACAATTGTTTCTCAGCATCTATAAAACGATATCACATAGAGCTCACTGGCGTGCAGACGGCCTAACCCATATCCTATCACAGATACGTACAGCGCATGTCGCAAAATAAAATGTCTACTAGAGTCGCGCACAAAAGAACATGCAATATGCAAATTGATGCTTACGGGTTTGCAGTGGCTAAAAATTTACTTAAATCGTCGTATTCAGAAAAAACTTCGAACGTATAATTATCGGGCAATTCGATGTTAACCTTTGTAAATTCTTTCTTGACTAAGTCAGATATAGGAATCTAGGAAGAAAAAAAATTATTTGTTATTTCTCAAACAGCCCATGCCCTTCTCTAATAACCCAATAAAACAATATTCTAACAACATCCTCACTAAATCGTTGGCGACTACATCGTTAGCGATCCAAATATAGAAGACCATTTCATGTCAGAATGTGTAGGCATGCATAAGAAAATAATGAAAGACGTAAATACAGATTGCTGGAGCATTATATTCAGAGCCATGTGAAATTATAAAAAATTCACGAACACTGTCGTTCACTTGTACACTTTCATAAACTTATGAAACTTTCGTACTGAGACAAAAATCTCTCCTAAAAGAAAAACATTAAATAAATGCTTAAGACAAGGCTGTTTTTGCATGCTTACTTGCCTTGTCAATTTGGCCTTTTTCATAATTTATTCAGTGGTTACATGTTTTTACGGATATGAAGGACAAAAAAAGGTCCCCTAATCAAAGACTGTCCTTGCACTTTCAGACAAGGTTGGACAACAAGACGACTGACTATGTCGGTATCGGAATAGCGTAAACGAGGTATAGAACCAATATCATAATAAATATCATAGGAAAAAGTTGAACAGAAAACGCATTAACATAGAAATGACGGTAGGATAGCATGGTTACATTTTCTATTTCATCTACGCGTTAACCTATACTAGTGAATTATGTCAACAGCAACAATCTAATGACCTAATTAGTGCAACAACAAAAAATACACCGCCGATTACTATAGTCCCTAATACGAACTCTGAGCGGATCACTATGTTTGCTCACATTTCGCAATATTTCGGCTGGAGTGTACAATCTGTCTCGTTCCGCACGTTGGAAACAACGGAGCGAAACGTGGCGCGAGTGCCTTGCTAATTAGGGAAGCGCGAGAGCGAGAATGTGGGTGATGTGCGCGCGCGACTCACACCAACCGCCGTAGACAGACAACCGCGAATGCAGCGCTTCTTTCTATATATAAAATCGGTGGGCGCGCTCACGGCATGCCTTATTGCAGGCGTCATCGGTGAACAAACGACGCGCGCTACTCTAGCGCCATCTCGTAGCAGTTATTGTCACAGAACATGTCATACACGTCACTACGCTCTTCTCTTCCCTCTTTCGCCATACCCTCCTCCTCCACTTACCTCTTCGCGCTCTCGTTGCCACCATCGTCCTTCATCTCCAGCTGCGCTCCGCGTTTGCTCTTTCATCCCTGGCTGTGCTCGTTCGCTCGATCAGGCCGAGGGACGCCGAGGGATTCCTACGTTCAACGCAGGAACGTAAGAGCAGCGCTATAAAATTAGGGTTACGTCTCCATTCGAGGACGCGGGTAATGCGCAAGCATACGCTGTAGCGCACACCATACTATGAGGGCTCGGTGCACCCAAACAGCTAGGCTCTGTACGCATCACAGATCACTTTCATGACAGTTGTTTGTGCGCCTACGTGCTTGTCTCGTGTCTCCCTTCTTCGTGTGTTGTTTTATTCCGCGCCGTCTTTGTAACCATGCTTAACCAACTAGCCCACCAGCACATGCTCAGTGATTTCATGATAGGATTCGTGCTGCCCCGCCATGTGCAGCAGCCACAGGAGTCGCTGGTGTCAGCGGCGTTGGCCGTGAGCGATAAATCTCGAGAGGTACTCCAAAAATAAAAAACAACTTGCAAGATGGGCTGGGTGGGAATCGAACCAGGGTCTCCGGAGTATGAGACGCTACCACTCAGCCACGAGTTCGCTGCTTCAAAGCGCTACAAAAGCGCCTCTAGTGAATGCGGTGTTGCCTTAGAAACGCGCCGTAGAAAGTTATACTGTGGTGTATATTGGTAATTATGGGCGTGTAACTTACAGAAGTCGCAGGTACACGAGTAGCGAAGTACGTTTTCGCTATATTTCTTCTCCGCTCCGCGCACACGCAGAGCCATCTTGCGGCAAACATAGAAGATCCCCGCATCGCAATGCGCGGCGCTGCCCCGACATGTGGCGCGCCACTCGCCCGCTTCTCCCATTTGGGCCGTGTGGGGACCGGTGCGAGGATGCTCCACCACCCTCGCGTTTAATAATTTTTCGCGCTCTCTCCCCTTCCAACTTCCAGCGTGCGTCACTCGAACTCTCGTGTTTAGGCGACGCGGCTTCTCTTTCCGCTCACAGCGCGATTCCTAGGTGCAGCGTCCGTTGCGGGACGCCTCTGATGCGATCGCAGTGCCGTAGCGCGTCTGGTGGGAAAGCGTCCCCTGCGATGTGTGCCGAGCTGCTTCCGATGATTCATGCGCCTGCGTGGTTCTCCCAAGCGGGACGCGCGGTGGCGCTCGCCGAGTCAACACGGATCCACATCTGCTCCTCGAAGTTTTCACCCTATCAACGGAACCTTCTTCGATAGGACCCCACACTTGTGCTAGGAAGACGTCTCAAGGTACCCACCTTCCGGTGAGACGAACTTTTCAACGTTTCTCCGCAATTAATGGAAGAACTTGGCCGGCTTAGCCGGCCGCCGGCCACTAAGCCTAGTCCTTGGCTGGACGCCACCTCGACACCACCGACGCCACGCGCGTTCGTGGGCTTCTGAAGCATGGAAATCGACCAAGCAGCGGCGTCCGCTTCGACACTCGGCCACTGGCGCACCGTAGGGACAACGCCGCGTCAGCCACAAGCCACCACTGTGATCGTTAAATTCACAGCATGCCTGAACCTTGCTGCAATCGATGTCGGTACCCTCGGCAACGCTATCCGCTCGGCGGCAGGACTCAACACAGTGGAACGCAGCGACACGTACTTCAAAATCCGCACTATACAAAACCTGGTGGCCGTTGACACCTATCGTCGATCTGCTGCCGACAAGCTCGCGGAACTCAAGAGCATCACTATCAACGATGCAGCTTACGAGACAAACACCTACGTGGCCGCTGATCCTATGAACGCACGCGGCGTCATACATGGAATACCCACCTCGGTCTCCGACGGAGAGCTGCAGAGTATTGTGGAAGTGGAACAAGCGAAGCTCCTGACAATCCGCCGAATAGGCACGTCCAACACAGTGATGGTGACGGTGGAAGGCCCACGTTTACCCAGATTTGCTCTTATTAATCGCGTTGTCCAGCGCCTCTACCCATTTCGACACAGAAGTTCGCTGTGCTCGCACTGCTTCACGCTCGGTCACGCCACCGACGTATGCCCAAATCGTTCAACGTATTGCATGTGCCATCAATGCAGTAGAACATTTCCCAGTGCGCAAAGCATACCTCCCCATGAGTGCTTCCCCTACTGCCATAATTGCGGCGGTGAACATTCGCCGACTTCGAAAGACTGCCCAGCAAGAAAAGAAGCGGACCGCGCGGCGCGTTCGCGGGCATCCAAGCACCGTCACCGACGGATACGCAACACGAAGCCCTTCCAGTATACATCAGATTTCCCTGCATTGCCACCGGGGACACACCGCCCCCGTCAACAGGACACAAGAGTCACTATAAGTGACAAGACCCCAGACACCCCCATCGCTACTTCCAACCGGTTCTCCGTGCTTGGCCAGACGAGTCGCAGCCGGAGCCGCAGTCGCAGCCGGAGTCGCAGTCGCGGCCGCAGCCGCAACCGCAGTCGCAGCCACAGTCGCGGCCGCAACCGCAGCCGAAGTTGCAGTGCCAACCAAACCACCACACAAAAATCTCCAAATGGAAGCCCGCCGTCTAAGGCCGCCAAGCGATCTACCACTCCGGAGCCAAAACGTCCCAGAAATGACAAGAGCCAGCCAGCCTCTGATAACGGTGAGCCAGTCCGTCCTAACCTCCCTACTAATTCCTCACAATCCTCACCTAACACTTCACAGTCAACCCGTTCTATTTTACGGACTCCAGTCCTTCATTACTCGTACTCTCAAGCTCTTCAGCGCCCTATGACACCATCTACAACACCATCGCACATGCCGGACCAAACAAGCATGCAGCGCCTTGAAAGAGCAGTCCAGCTTTTAACAGCTAAACTAGACAGCCTCGCGAATGAAGTTGCAGTAATTCGCACGGTACAGGCTGAAATGCAATATCTAAAACAAGAAATTGCACGCACTGATGTCGTCGTTCAACAGCTAGTAGCCAACGCGCAAATATTCGCGCGTGCACAGACATCCACGCAGTCCAAGGTCGATGAGCCCTCCGGCTCGGCAAATCTGTAATATGGCAGGCACTAATCGACCTTTAGTAATATGGCAATGGAATTGCAGGAGCCTTCGAAGGAAGAAGGCTCTTTTACAACAATTCATCTGCCGAGAAGCGCAGAAACCAGATATCATTTTAATTCAAGAAGCTTGCGGACTTATATCATTACCGGGCTATGAACACTTTACCCAAGGAAGTATTACTAAGCGAGACAAAAGAGCTCCACAGGGTGTGACTGTTCCCATTACCACTGTAACATACGTGGCCAAACATATTCCAGCTATACAAATCGATACTGATTCTATAAACAATTCGATTCAGGAGCACGTTACTGTCCAGTGCCGCTTCGGCAGCCGTGACGTTCTAATTATCAATGCATACTGGGTCCCAAGGCTCGACTGTCCTTCTCTGAAATGGTTGGACACGTACACAAAGCTACATAAGGACAAAGACATCATTATAGCTGGGGATTTCAATACACATAACATATCATGGGGCTACCAGCGCACAACTAAAGCAGGGCAGCGCCTCGAAAGGAAAATGCAAGATAACAAGTATACGTTTCTTAATGACACAACCGAGCCCACGCGCCAAGGAAACAGCGTCGAACGTGACTCTAACCCCGACTTAAGCTGGCACCGCGGAATAGGGAATGTAACTTGGGCGAATCTTCACGAAAGTCTTGGAAGTGACCATTACATCATTGAAGTTACTCTAAGTATTCCTCGCTCTAAGGCTCGCCTTGCTAACGCAGATTCTAGAACACAACTTACTGACTGGCACCGATTCCGATCAGACCTAGACAGGGCCGACGAACAGCCGGACCTACATTCATGGGTGAAGTATATTAGCGAGACGAGGAAAAAATACACCAAAATGATTGCGCGTACTGCTGAAAACCCACACATAGACTCTCATCTGCTTAACTTATGGGATAAAAGACACAGGATAGTGCAGAACTGGAAGAAACATAAACAGAATCATAGCCTTCGCAAACTTATTGAGCAAATTACAGTAGAAGCACAAGAATACGCGCAAAAACTTTGCACCGAGAACTGGTTAGAAACATGTGACAAGCTCAACGGCCGCCTACATACTGCGAGAGTGTGGAATATCTTAAGATCACTTTTGGGCCAAGGAAAACCACGACACACCATGGACAAGATAATGATGAGCTCTGGCCAGACACGCGAAGAAATAACTGATGAAATTCGTCAGACGTTCTATCCCTTGGACCAAAATGCAGAACAACTTCCGGATTACCCAACTGAGTCACTGGAAGAGAGTACAACAGGCATAAACAGCCTGTTTACTTTAGCTGAGCTACACACGGCTCTATCTTCGCTGAAACGAAACACAACGCCTGGCAAAGATGGGATTACTTATAGTACACTTCGTAACTTACCCTCTTCTCAGTTAGAACAACTTTTAGAATACATCAACAATATTTGGGAATCCGGAATCCTTCCAGAGGAATGGAAAACGGCAATAATAATACCAATCCCGAAACCCGGCAAACCGGCCAACTGTATTACAAACCTACGTCCTATATCTTTAACGTCGTGTGTAAGCAAACTGATGGAACGCATGGCCCTTAACCGGCTAAACTGGCACTTAGAAAACAGCAGTGCTTTTCCTTACACAATGACAGGCTTTAGATCACATGTTAGCACTCAGGATACCATGCTTCGTATCTCGGAAGATGTGTATCAAAATCACAGTCTCGTACAAACCAGAGTAATCGCAGGTGTAGATATACACAAGGCGTTCGACCACGTGAAACACTCCGCTATCCTCAAGAACCTCTTGACCCTACGAACCGGCGCCCGCCTCTACTATTATATTAAAGATTTTCTTACCGGTCGCTCTATACAAATTCAAATCAATGGAGAGCTGTCAGCGCCATACCCTCTGAGTGTAGGAGTCCCTCAAGGCTCAATCCTATCACCCACCCTCTTCAATATTGCTTTGCTCGATCTGCCTGCCCGGCTCTCTTCCATCGCACTACTCGAACACAATATTTATGCAGACGATATTACTATATGGTGTTGCAAGGGGTCCCTAGGTGAACAGGAGCACACCATCCAGTCAGGCTTAGATACCATTCACGAATACGTTAACGGTATTGGGCTTAAGTGTTCTCCAACAAAATCTGAGTACATAGTAGTAACTAATCAAATAGGCCGCCGCGCCGAAGAGCAGCGCCAAAGCATCAGTCTCCATATCGAACACAATGAAATACCGCGCCGATCTAACATCAAAATACTGGGCTTCATCCTTCAGGATGACGGTAGAGCTGAAGTATGGTTGGAAAAAACGATCCGACAACTAAACCAGATATACCACATGTTATCTAGAGTAACACGTAAACACAGAGGACTAAAGGAGCAAGAACTTCGAAGGATTATTGAAGCGCTTGTCTACTCCCGTGTGCTCTACCAACTTCCATATCAATCTCTCACTAAGACCCAGCACTCCAAATTAGAAACGGCGCTCCGCAAATATACGAGATTAGCATTAGGAGTACCCCGATTCGCCGCCAACGACCTTGTGGCCGCCACTGGGCTTTTCAACACACTTGATGAACGCATTACAATTTGCAGACAAGCGCAAATTCAAAGGCTTCAAACATCCCCACAAGGGCGCAAACTGCTCGAACATCAGGGATACCAGACAGGTGCCCTACCGCCTTTTACACCGCTGTATTCACCACCATGGGACTCACTACCCAGATTCACGGTCCTACCCATACCACAACATATGCAGCCACACAAACACGAAGCTCGCCGCTCCCAGTTAGTCAAACGAATAAATAGGGAAAACCCACTTCCAGACACTACGTATTATTATACGGACGCTAGTCACTCGGAGGGTAGATGTCTAACTGCAGTAGTCGGCCCTGACTACGAGCATGTTAACGCACACATAGGAGTCCCCGACCCATCCGACGCAGAGGCTCTTGCTATTCTCGAAGCAGTCACCCGGCCTCATCATCCTACCCAACGCATCTTAATTCGCACCGATAGCCAAGATGCATGCCGCATGTTTCGCGACAACTTGCTACCTGAGCATATACACAGCCTACTTCAATGTCACTTGGATGCACACCCTTTGCTCTGTGTTACCTTGCAGTGGATACCTGGGCACCAAGGCATGGGGGGGAACTCCCGAGCTCATGAGCTCACCCGCGTAGTTAGTTTTCCGGGTCCCCCGTGCCTATGGCCATCCGAATTTAACCCAAGGGAACACAGAAAGACTTTGCACAAGGAGCGCACATCACTTTTAAAGCAACTTCGCGCGAATGCCGACACCTTTATTACTCCCCCTGCTAACCTCTCGCGAGAGGACAGCGCTATTCTCCGAAGACTTCAAACAAACTCAATAGTGACTCCTCTTTTCCGTCACTATATTCAAGGCCTACCTGGGCCACCGAAATGCCCGAACTGCATGGAATATCCGTCCCTAGAGCATTGCCTATGGCATTGCCCTCACACTCAACCCAAACTGCAGTCAGCCCTCTCCATCATTCCCACTAACATCCAGCCACGGTCATGGACGGACTGGCTCACTCCACCACCCCATGCAACTCACATTCTCCTGCCGGTGCTTATCCAGCACGTCAGAGACGTGTTGGGTGAGGACTGGTAGCTGACCGACCAGGGCTGAGCGCCGGACGCTGGCGTAAAAATAAAAGTTTTCTCTCTCTCTCTCTCCCAAGCGAGATAGAGGATGATGCCATCGAGGCGTCAGCCCCATGATCTCGTCGGCCTTCATGGTGCGTCGCGACCCGGCTGTCCGTGCCGATCACGACGTTTGGCTGGCGTAGATCGTTTCTCCCTCCGAGACACCGAGTTCTTTGGTTCGTTCCGCTTGCTCAGCCGCACGTTTCGTTGCCGCGCCGAACGCTGCGTTGCTCGGCGCTCACTGCGTGATTGGTGGGTGCAAAGACCGATGCGGGTCACCTAGTAACTGATCGCTGCGTCGTAGCGCATTGTCTTACACCCCTTGGGGGGTCGACGGGAACGCTATCGCGTTCCACTCTTGAAGGCGAAGTTTAAGCATCCTCCAATTTTTTTAGCTATTTGAAACAACGTGTCATTATTTCGCAATATTGGAGGCGCCTCCAGGACGCCAAAGCGGCAACGGGGACACCAAAGCTACAACACGCACTGGTCCGTGGATTGTGGCTCCCCGAGGCCTGCGCGTGCCAAGGGGTGCTCGCATAAGAAATGGCTGTCTGCGACAGTGCACAGTCAATTTCTTATGCGAACATGCCCTGGCACGCGTCGGCTTCCGCGCCCCAACCCACGGGCAGTCCTGCATCCAGCTTTCATCCCCCCCGCTACCCTTTGGGTGCCCTGGAGATCCTGCACCGCCTGCTTTATTATAACCTCAGGTGGTTCCCTGATGCCTCATATCTAGGTTACATGTGCCCTCCTGGAGCAGTGCTTGTAAAGAATGCAACGTATCGTCGCGATGAAAAAGGCGACCCGCAACATATACTACACCAGTCAGAACTTTATCCCTTCAAACACTGCGATCACCAAATGGGGCGCCAGTGCCCACTGCTTCACCGCGTGGGCTGCTAGCGACGGAGCGAAAACAAAGTCCACCACACTCTGCCATGCAGGCATGTGTAGAGGACAAACGTATGCAACACGCGCTTAGAAACCTCCTCCGTAGTAAATCCATATTGCCTAGACAGAGTTACATATTCAAGGAGCAAAGGCCCACAGATTTTCTCTCTCGCACCCGCTCTTACTCGCACCTGTGCAGAAACGTCGAATGCCACGATGAACGCCCCGCTCAGCTGTATCTACTAGCAATTGTAGAGAGTCAACGCGGTACGTCCATAGCGCACACAGAACCCGTAGCAGCTGCTAGAGGCGGCCAACACAGAACGTCTCCACCTACCATTCTCCTCCGTGGCGCTGCGCCTCCTTTCTCATTCCCCTCTGCGCTAAACGCCAGCTAGTCTTTCCTCTAGGTGGTGTTGCTTTGACGCACGCTCCTCCGTACTTCCCCGGTGGATGATCGTCTTCTCTACCTCCAGGCGTCTTCTTCCTTTAGCGTTCGCTTGCCTCGAAGCGACAGTCATAGTTTTGCCGATTTGACAGACGGGGCATGTACCACTATGTTTGCGCTTGACATCTTAGGTGCATTTGATGTGTGAACCAAAGTAAGTGTTAGCAAAAGCTGAACCAGGTGATCATAACCAGGACGATTATTGTAAGCAGAAAGATGTGGGAAATTAGCATATAGTTGGCGTCAGTCCTAGTACATGTAACTAGAATATTGATATTGTTCCTTGCTCGCTCCGAAGGCCGTCGGCCTGACATTAGCCCAGTTAGTGCTAGCGCACTTTCTCATCACAGGTTTTCTCCATTCACGCCGCCTTATGTGACGGGGAATCGACGGCGTGTTGCTGTAAAACGCCACTAAACAAGGTGCTGCCACAAGGTTGAGAAAACGGAAGGCTAAACTGAATCTTTTGGTTTCTATTGCCCTGAGGTAATCAGTGCCACTGGAAAGCGGTATGTCTAGGTGTCAATAAAGGCAAAGTGAAACTTTACGCATAATGCAAAGGTGCCGATACAATGGCTTGCACAACAATATTGCCAGTAGGTCTTATACTGTTTCGTCGGCTATCCGTTCAAGTAAATATTCACAGGTAGGCACGAGTACTAAGCTTTGGAGAATTCAGCTGCATTAGGCGGGCTTAGTAGCGTTCTGGGAATGAATTAGCGACGACTACAAACTTTGCGTTTACTTCTCAGTTGACATTACTTGCGGCTTATCCTTCTCGCAGGCCACAACTCCGGCTTGACTTCGATGCTTGACGCAAAATGAGTAGCGACACTATGATTGCTACCGACATTTTTGGCCGTTGCTCATACCTTGCAAGCAGCTGCGTCGCTTTTGTCATTCGGTAAATATTTCAATGAAGTTGAAGTAGCTTTAGCCTGCCATCTGGAAGCCTCCAGGCTAGATGGTGGATCGAAAGTGACATCAAGCAGGTAACTTCGTCAAAAATTTGTAAGCTACTAACGCCGCTTGTATCTACCATAAAAAATGCACTTACTGATACTTTAAAATGCAGTATAAGCTTTTCTCGCCACAGGAAATTATAATGGCTGATAGCGGATCATATTTATGGCCTCACAGACCTGCGTGCGCGTGAAGAACGCAAAAATTTCCAGATGAATTTTAGAGACTAGAAATCACGTTGTTACGCGTCTACGACCACGTTTGCACGACCTGCGTAGACTGAGAAAAGGAGGCCGAAAAAAATAAATTACACGCGTCACTGTTCCCCTCCCACTGGTAATTTTTGCAATGCTGTTTAGGAACATGAAAGAAAAAATGCATTTGTAAAAAATCAAAACACAGAAGCAAGCAGGAAATAAAGTTCCAGAGTTCATTACCTTTTTCGAAGAGGCTCAAGCCACACTACGGTGACGAATCCATGTAGTGCGCGGCACCGCTGTGGTAGCGTAATGAAGTCGGGCGTTATGCAGTACGTTGCATCAATGTATCGGATTATGTTTTAATTTCGAGAATAACGTCGGAATACCTTTTCACAAAGCTCACGCTGGCGTATTGGTGTGCAAATATAAACAAGGTTAACGGGCTCGTATTTCACATAGCTTGGTCGAAGATTGCAGGGTCAGCTGTCGATCTTTTTTTGGTGCTTGATGCGCAGGCGAACGTGTTGTTGGGCCTCTGTGGTGCGCCCGAAGTAGTCAGTGACGTCGAAGTAGTCTTAACCGCTAACGTTCGGTAGCACGATAGCAAGCGTGGTTGCGGCGTTCCTTCCTTGAACGAGTTTGAATACCGTTATCGGCGTTTTTTATCGCCCCATCAATTTGTAGACGACGCTACGTAAGGAAAGGCCCCATCCCACGTATTTTGTTCCTCGCTTACGTTCATTGTAAATATGCCTGGTTTGGTTTTATTAAGGTGCTTCATGGGGCCATTCGTCTACGGGTCATAGGCAGCTGTTCTGCAGTGAATTGTGCAGCTGTATTGGAAGATAGCTTAAGTAAACCCTCCTTCGGTCGGTGACGAGTTTGTAGAGAACACCACGTCGAAGCAGCACATAGAAGCACAAAGTTTTTTTTTGCGTTAGGATTCTTTGTGTTCTTCGTGAACTTTCCGTCCATGGTCGAATAGCTAGCGCATCGCGCTGAGATAACAGGGTTCGAAACTAACCTCCGCATCGATTTTGGCCACTGACTATATTCCATTGTGTACATATGCACATATTTTCAACAAATCCCTTCACGGTGACGTAAGTGACAGTAGATGGGGCACTGGATATGTACTGCTGTTCAATTAAACATTTTCACGGTGACTTCGAGCACTGGTTATGTGCTACTCGCTCAGGCCTGATCTTCACTGAACCTCTGTGATGCCAACTTCGGTCACAGAAGTGTCACCGAACATCTTTGACGCCAACTAAGATAGGTAGGTATGTGGCGCTGGAAATGCACCATCTGTAAAATGACGAGAAATGATCCCTAACTTTTTCCGATGCTAAGCGGAATCACACCATTCGCAAGGATTGTTCAATGCCAGAAGCTCAACACATCAGGCTGCACCGCAAATGCACCTGGTATGTGTCGCTTTTCAATGAACGCCTTTCACGTGAACGCTTTATTTAGCAAGCTGTGCCATGATTGCAGTGGGTATGCACCATTTTGGATGGCCCGCTCACCAGCTTTGGTCGCTGGTTATGTGCCACTGAATGTGTGGCAAGCGAGGGAACAATCCTAAGCGTCCCAAGGCACAGGCGAACCACGCTTCTACTCTCGGAGGCAACGCGCGCGGTTCTCGGCAATGCCACATGATGGCGCAGCCTGTCCAGAGAGGAGCGTCACAAAGGGGACCGGTTGCCACGTGACTAGTTCCTGAGCGTTCAAATTCACCAGTTCGCCATAGATTTTGGACGCCACGTGCAGGCTCCGTGGCGGCGGCGCCCTCTGGCGCCGGTTTCTTATGAAAGCGCGAAGAATAATGCGAAAAAAGTGCAAACGTGCAGAAATCAGTACAACTTCAATATTTCAATCATTTTACGTGTCGAATTACTAAAATTTTCTCATACTTAAATTTGAGAGTGTAGATTTCTTAAAGGCGTGTTTCAGCGTTCAATTTTCATATCCATGGTTGCGCTTTCGACTAATCAATCTCAAAACCTAAATTATGCAATGACGGGGATAAGTTCTCACAAGACTTTCGTAACTTGTGGGCAGCGCTAGATATTGTCAAAAGGACTGGTCATACGTAGCAGTGCTATGCTTTGCTTAGTATGCGAAACCAGCATTCATGGCGGAAATTTTGACTTCACAATGTGTTCTTTTATGCATTGATGGTTTGAGGGTAAGAAATATAATAATCAAGGACGGAACATTTATAGAATTCCTCAAATTAGTCATCCATAAACAATAATCGAACAAGGAAAGAAAACATTTAACTCCATAAGCACAACGTTGCAGCAACGAGTGTTGTGGTGTCGAACCATCGTTGTTTCTTTATCTAATTGAAGTGAATATTGGTTACAATGCATGACTCACCGTGGCATATTCTGCTTCCAGCGAAGATAGATTGTAGGCTTTAAAAGGATAAGATTTGGTGAATAAATACGACATCTGAAAAATATTGCAAGCATAAAATGTGGTATAATAAAGACGCTTTCTATAGAACAAAAACATAAACAGCCATGACGGTATTTTGTAAAAAACATGCACCACGATTTGAATGTTTAAGTCATTCAACTGAAGTAATCGTTACTGGTGAAGGGCCAAATACACTTATTCAGGGCAACTGCATCTGGTTGCTTTAATATAAGCAGTTTTGAAGCCGTCATCATTGTCCAAAAGATCGGTAACAGTGTCCCCACTACTGAATTACTAATAAGTAATTGCTCGATTACGGTTACAACTTGGCACTCTCGCGTCATTGCACAAGTACAAACTGATCATGTTTAGAATTTGCTTCGATACCTTAGTACTTATGGTTTATTTTTCATTTGAGAATTCTTAAACAACACAAATATATTTAAATTGTTTTTGAAAGGAATAATAAGGAAACTGAGCGGAAATTCACTGCAACGGAAAAGAATAGCCAAATGCTTCCCGAAAAGCATGTTTTCTTTAATGATATTTTGAACACCTATATTTGTTGGAGCGATGAACTTTGAGCATGCCTTGTTGTTTCATAGCGTGATTCCGCAAACAAAAGTGCCGTGAAACAGCGCATTCGTAATGACATTACAGGGGTGCCTATACATATAAAGCGATTCGTTATACGTGTTTTGTATTCCGCAGCGTGACAGTGGGGTGGAAGGCAACCACGATCCTCCTCTTTCACCACCACCACAGGCAGAGAGGATGAGAGGGTGGCGAGAGATCCAAAGGGCTGTCCTTTTCGAGTCCCTCACCACAAAAAGAAAATTTCTTCTAAAAGCTCTTCATAAGTATCTGAAGCTAAAACAAGAAAATTCACAAGTTTGTGTTCGATGGCACTTGGCCAAAAAGGTCGCTTGAGTGCTAAATATTCGTGGAGTGCAAATACTACCACTTGTAAACGTGTATTACATTGAAATGTGTGGCGCGGTGACATCAGCTGATCAGTGATACTTGTGGAAGTGAAAATGGCGAGAAAATGCTCAGGTGCACTGTAAAGCGGGAGCATCTGTGGGATCCATCTTGCTACTTTGACATGGAGCGTCCTGTCAGGTTCAGTGAGCGCTCAGTGCTGAAACCTAACAGTAACTCCCCTTCGTCTGCATAACTATTCACTTTATTAACCGAAATAATAACTTGAATGCGCGTATCTGCTGCAGTGAGGATATTTGCCGTTAGGATAGTCAACCAGTATATCTGGCCAGTGGCACAAAGACCACCGCAGTCGTACAGAGCTCGAGTAGAAAAGCCGACTCGTCACACTTGTGTTCTCTTCAGAGGCTTCAGTGCCTGATTGGAAGGCGACTGTGAAACCTCTCTCTCACATCCGCCGCTGGCAGAGAGGTAGGGCGAGTGGTGGCGGGAGTGGAGTATTGCCTTGCCGAGTACTCCACCAGAGCATTTACAGCTTCATAAACACAAAATTCATCGCGCGATAGCTCGTGCGTCTCGGTGTGCACATGGCGTAGAATGCACCCCACAATTCCGTCGCCCGAGAACACGTGACCTTTGTTTAGATACTTTGGTCAGATAAACTCCAGACACTGCCAAATAGTTGAAATAGACAATAACAGCTTTTGGTACTCAGCTTCCAGCAACTGCGAACCGCTGGCGCTAGGGATCAGGTGAGTTAAACGAACCTGCCACATAGCAGAAGACTACAGGGCAAGCACAGCGAGCCAACTCGCCTAGCTGCTGAGTGGAATTAACGGCCAGCAATTACATTAAAGGGCGCATTTCATATTCATTTTATTGACTCAACATTATACACGTGTGGGGTGTGGTGTCCTTAGTTCCAGCTCAAAAGACACATACCGTTTATAGTACCGTTTAAGTCGGGATACTTTGACCGATGAGTCAGAGTTTACATTGCAGTGGCAAATGAAAAAAAAATAATTCTTAGGTAAGCTAACACCAAAGAAATAGGTCATTTTGAAGTAAAGCCCAATATACTTCTTGGCCTGATGTTCTTGCAATGACAAGATGTTCTTGCAATGAAGATAACCTAGTGGTCATGCATCCAAGTATAGTCACTTCTGCCTTGCGAAATAAGTGCACAAATACCATACTCTCAGAGTACACGTGAGGCACAAGCTTTGTCTACGCACAACACTGCCTGAATGTGCTACAGCATCGCTTGTTGTGACCCTCACTTTACACGCATAGATGCCACTTACGTCAAAATATACAGCCTCAAGTTCCAAAGCCGTCAGACAGCACTCCAGCTTTCAAGTGCCCACACACATTGGGTAGCAATTTTTGACACTGTAGAAACAGTAACCTTCTTTTTAATTCGAATATTTATTGCTACTTTCAGCAACTTTGCATTTCGCGCAATCCGATTTCTGATAGTTGCCGTTATTGACTCTGATGATGTGATTTACCTTGCATTGATTCCTTGTGCAACACCTTTCTGATCACCCGCTGTGTTGCCGCTGTCATGTGGCGCAGCTTTCTTATAGACATGATCGTCGTTGTGCTGTCGTCAGCGTGCCGACGTCTTGTCGTTATAAAGAGTGCTAATCTTAGGCACGTACTTAGCGCCAACACAATTTAAAAGCCTAGATGAAGCTTCTTGGCCAGCTGCTGTTACAATGCTTGTTATAACACTGATTTCCATACGGTGTGGGATCAGAATAGATTTTAAAGCGGTGTGAACCTACACTTGGAGAAGCAGCGTTTCGCCAATCATGAGTGTAAAAATTTTTTTCCCTACTGCTTGCGGGTAGGCGGGTTCACCGCTGGCGCGGGGTCTAAGGTGCACAAGTAGTTTGCAGGATAGCTCCCTAGCCCCTGATGAGGACTCTCAGGTCATGATGTAGCAAACACTATTCTTTGTAGAAAAGTTCATGGGAGAGGTTCACAAAACGGAGCCAAAAGGGTAATGAGCGAAACAATTTGGCTAAAAGAAATGGTACATTGAATAGACTTGTCAAGGATACAAAGTCAATAAATTTCTGGCAAATCGCATTGACTGCAGCATTTTGATTTCCATACAGGCCGCATACGAAAATTACTACGACAAGGTTGTTACTGTATTTCAGTAAAGAAAACATTTTGATCATTTCCCAGTAAGTCTAACCAATATGACAGAAGACGCGATATTGCCTCTCCTGCAACGCGTATGCACCGCAGAATGGAACTAGCAAAAGATAGTTCCGTCAAAAACATCAGGCATTGCTTCGCATCAACCAGGGAAAATAAATCATATGCTGATATACACCATCTAAAAAAACACCATTTCACATTCTTTCTACAACTTGTAAAGTTTCGTTTGTCCTTCTTAGAGAGACGACAGCACAAATGTATTTGTAACAGGTGACTGAACAATTTTGCCAAGTTTCACACGAAAATGGGACTTTAACACTAAAAAATCTGCGATAGACAATCAAGTTCTAGAGAAACATGTGAGCAAGATCAATATAGGCAGCTTCGTTTAAACGGTACAAAGGCCTCCCATTACGTTACCATTGGCCGAACCAAAGAACTGAACTCCTGAAAAAGCAGCGCTGACGCTTTAAAAATCAGGAAATGCCGTCTTTAAAACAAGGACAACCTCCAGACACTCCTGTCAACACTCAGAAACGCAACTTTGTTGGCAATGCAAGCACGCAAACTTTAAACTGTCATGGGAATACTAGTGAAATTCTGTAATGTTTGGATGCTTTGCGCAATGGCATTCAAAAGTCAAGTTGGCGTTTCAGGCAGGTTACAGTAGAATTCCCCCACCATAGCGCATGCTGTGGCCGGCATGTAAAAATCAAAGTGCCACAACATATATGATAGTCGCAGGCGGCAATTTCTGATCTCGTGACGCCTAAAAATCCAGCTTGCTCATTCTAAACTAGATAATCCTATCTTGTGAATTATCGCTGAACACGACAGAGACAGTTTCCTGCCAAGTTTTTGCGATAGTTGTGTATCAAAACAAGCTGGGGTGCTTTTGTTATTGATGGTTAGATTGTGGGCGAGACGTAGTACCCAAGGCAATCAGTGGAGTGCCACATGAAAATTTCCTTTTTTTGACAGCGCGCAGAACTTCCGTGGCACCACAATCTCCTTGTACTACTCGTTTCCCTCCTCTACTAAAATACATGCTGGTGTATTTGCGCTGGGCCTAGTTTGCTGAAGACCATATACAGCCACTTCACCTCATGAAGCGGTGGTCCAACCGTCAGGGTGAACACGAAAGCCTACAAACGCTTTGCTGTGAAGATGAAAGGTTTGCGAAGAAGACACTCTTAGAGAGATAGGCGCGCAGGGACGTCTTGAAAGCCAGCAGACTGCTAAGAGCGCTTCTGTTTGCTCTGGAAATGAAAGCCATCACGCTCTCCTTTAGCGTCTCAAAGCTTTTGAACGAAACCACGGAGGCTAGAGTGCCCCTTCCGCCGTCGTCAACTGGTAACCCTAATCTCACAGACATGACCCGGATACGGACACTGAGATACGGCTGTCACCTAGATTGGCAGTCGCATGCGTCTGCATATCTTTGACAACTTCTTCGGGCCTCCCCTACGACTTGCTTGTGAATGTGCCTTGTGCGAAAGCACATTAAAAATACGACAGAAGGAAGACATCATCATTCTTCCGTGATAGTACATTGTTTTGGTACCAATGTGTCCGTAGCTTGCTTGCGTTATCCGCGTGACGTCTCAAACCCCAAATGCATTTGCTGACCTTCTTTCTACCGCGATTGAAACTTTGCGCAGTATAGCAATATCTTTCAATGTTATTTACTACTCACTCCTTAAATTTTGTGACCCAATTCGTGTCAGCGGCACTCTGTGCCTCCTACTGTTCATGGCTCTGAAACTGAAGTGTCAAAACATATTCTGCAGAGGGTTCAGCCGCATTGTCTGTGCGTCTGTTACTTGTGCTGGAGTACATGCGCAGCCTTTACTACCGGATTGCTCTTTGGTGCCGCCCTTCTAATCCTTGCATGTGCATACAGAGAGGAACTAACGTCGCATGCACAGCAGTCGTGCCGACTCTTTTCAACGTTCGCATTTGAGCCGCCATTAAATTTCACACACGCGTACCATCCAGTTCGAGGAAATATTGCGGGCCACTCCTTCAGGTGAGACCATTTCTCAGTGGTGTCTGCTGTGCTTTGTCAATGGTGAAGCCCACATTTTCGAGCTCAACATCTGTTTCCGTCCTGCCACTTTTCTCGACCGGGTTCAGTTGCGAGAAACTTCAACCCCACCGCCAGCTACAGCATTGCCTCTTATTTCCACGAATGAGCCGAAGTGGGTGCACGAAGCTCACTCACATAGGTAAGAGCTTCCTTGGTAAACCTTCTACTTAGGACAAGGCGTTTATGTTGTTGCGGTGCAGTTGAATTGCATGGCACTCCCACCACAGTAAAATGCGAAAATTACAATGTGTTAGAATTGCTGTTTCACATCAGGTGGTTCCGTGACCAACCTCAAGCATGGCTAGTAGTTGTTGTTTGTCCTCTACATATTCTCATGTTAAAATTTCACCACGAGGAACCCATGCTGGGAAATTTGGGTTGCGTTAAGACGTACGCTCGACTTTCCAAGTGGTTCTGGATGCGAAATATGTATCGTAACATGAAGCCTACTTTTGCGCCCGGTACGTCCTGCGAAACCCGTAAGCTATCCTCATCCACCTCATCACAACTGAGGAGCATACCGCACACTCAGTCACATTTACAGGTCGTTGGCGTGGGCCACCGAGGCTTATTTCCTAATTTAGTGAAGGCCACAGAGATTGTTACGATACTGAGAACATTACGACCACGATGACGTTAGTCATTGTGAGGAAGGAGACGGCGGCGAGCTCTTAGCATAGACTATCCGCTTTTATGGCTTTTATGTTCTGTGTCAATGTAGCTTTTGTATGGCGATGTGGAAGTATGCCACTTAAAGATCTCGTTAAAAGGCATCGAGGCGATGTTTTGCTCCAACGACGCGAAAAGTAGCCAGGGAGAGAACGTTGACAGGCATGCCGGCTGCAGGAACTCCACGTAAGCGGACATTATGGTCTGCATCTTGATGTAACTAGCTAGTCTTGTGTACAAATGAGTGATTGCATTCTTGAAGGCTTAGACCTAAGGCTCCCAGAAGGGTCGTTTAGAAATGAGAGGCACTGCAGAACATTGTGTGCAGTGATAACTGTAAATGGTCGGTCGTAGAAATAGGACTGAAATTTTCCCACCTGCCAAAACTAGAGCCAGACGTTCATATTCATTCTTCCGCTAAGCAGGAGAAAGAAAGCGACTTAGCCAATAATCCGTTCTTGTTTTTGTTATTTCTGGGCCAAAATAGAGCCTATACCGTGGCCACTAGCATCGGTACGGACTTTTGTTGGAGCTGACACATCGAAGTGGGGGACCGAGAAGGGGACGGAGGAGCTAAGCAGCTTGATCAGCTCGGTGAACGCACGAGCTCTCCGAGGGCCTCAATTGAAAGTAGCGCCTATCCTGATGAGCTGATCAAGTGGGCACGCAACGTTGGCAGATTTCTCTGCGAACTTCTCTGGCGCACGTTAGCACGGCTAAGTCCTTCACTCCCCACATATTACCTGGATCAAGGTGTACACCAGGAGAACCGACGAGATGTCCGAGCACAGAATGTTTGCGATGACCGCAATGGAGCTTGGCAGGACCGAAACTACGGGAGTTTCAGACATTTGAAAGGACACCGACCAAGTAAGGATTTCGCGGCGAGGGACCGCGTGGATCGTTATTTGTTTTACCGCAGCGGTGGTGGCATGGTAAAGCATGCAGGTTGTGCTAGGTACAAACCGGGGGGAGGGGCGGGGGTTCCGGAAGCCCACTGTTTTTATGTGCCGGGTAGAGATATCTGCCACAATCTGGAACATGGTCGTTTATGTGGGCCTTTATCTCGAAAAGGGGACCTGTAGAGAATGTCAAAAGTTCCTGGGTGCGCCTTTTCCCACTGCAGCTTCCGCGAAACAGTCGAGCATTCACCGCTGCTATGGGTGGCAGATGAGTCCTGCCGCCGGACACCTACGAGGAGGCTGAGTTCAAGCGTGTTACTGGCCGGGTGCTCGTTAACAAAGGGATTTCCAGACGCTTGCAAAGGACACCCACCCATTGGGAAGGTGTTGTCGCAGGAACGCCTGAGTGCTTTGTTCAAATGACCGGATTTATGACAATTTTCCAAGCATTCAGCTATATGAGTAATACCAGCACAGTGCGACGCCTTTTCACACGAGTGCCCATTAGTGAAGAGGGCAAAGATACTGCCACCGCCCAAACTTCCTTCCTCTTAGGCGGCCAGTGTAGTGAAGGCCCTGATCCAGCCGAACCAGAATATTCCCGGTAGCATCGTGCGGGCCCTCTTGCAGCACTTCAGCGGTATCTGAGTGTACCTGCAGTGCATCTCGTGGCAGCAGCCATAGAATCCAGAGCCACTGTAGCGAGGGCTTTCGTCGATAGGCCTTGCGGAAGCGGAGCGGAGGCTTTTGGCGTTTCAAAAGCACTATGTTTGTATAAATACGGCTTTCACAGTTGAGGAATTTCAAAAATCTAACAGGTGAAAGGTACCATTTGCAGCGAAATCATGACATGCGCTACCTCATCAGCTTCGGACATCCTCGGATCCCCCATAGGGCACACAATGAGCACTTCCTGAACGTACGTATTGTGGGACTGGGACTTAGTGCATGTCAGGACATGCGATGCGATGCCTTTTTGAGTGGCACGCTGATATCCAACATGCTTGCCAAGCAAATTCTTCAGCTTACTTTACACACCTTCCAGCTAGTCAGTTCCTCCTTGTGGGCTTAAAACGAGACGATTGCAGTTTCCGCGAGGTAAAATATCAGTTTACCTAGCATGATTATCCGGTGCTTGTTATTGCTTGTGCTCGTCCGTTCGTATAGTTGAAGCCAATCTTGAGGATCGTTGTTGTGAATGCCGGAGAAGATACTTGGGTCACAAGGTTTTGCCAGAATTACGGTGGGTTACGGCGGCGTCGTGCCTGAAACACTCTAAGCTTGAGCTGATATTAGAGACGCAGACAAGGAGCGGCATTGCACAATTTTGTCGTGCTCTTGAGCCCGCAACATCCACCAAAATGTTACCGGGAGGAAGAAGCATAAAATATATTTAGAGAATACTCACAATAACTCTACCGGCTGACACGATTGAACTTAGCTGGTGAAGAGACGAGCAATGTCTTCTTTGGAATCTGGTGGAATATGTATGTTTGTGAGTTTTGTTGTCATCATATATTACTGAAACATGGTGCTCAAGTAGAGGGTATTAATTATCGTAATTTCTTTCATGTCTGGGGGACTGTACTAGAGCAATGGCATAATGTACCCACAGATGTCTGCCTTGGTGTTTTCCAGGTCCCGGGACACTTTATTTTGGCCCGGCTTCTACCACAGTGAACGTAGCTGCAGCATAGAGGGTGCCAGCAAGTACACACGCGAGCACAAATAAAAGGAACCGACAGCACAACGCTTTTACGACTCGTTTTACTTGTGCTCGCGTCTGTACTTGCTGGAGCCCCCTATACTGTGACCATGCATGTACTAGCCAAACATACTGCGCTACTGAACGTCGTTAGTTGCTGTCATCAAGTTTTTTTCTACACCAGAAAAAGCGCGTTGTTCATTATACTGAGGGCTTCCAGCGTACCAATATGCCAAGCAAGCAATCTTTCCTTGCTGGCCGGGAGCTTCTCGGCCTCTTCAATTTCTTCACCGCTGGCAGTGAATTGACATACGCACTATTCAACCCGTTACGCCATAGGAATGCCTAAGCTTTCCAGGTATGCTTCGAACGTTGCTCAATTCTTGATGCAAGATGTCGTATACATCCCTTCGATCCTCATCAGCGTCTTCCCGAATGGTGCTGCTGCTTCTTGCCTTCGGTCACCTAAGAATTACTTTCCTCTTGTGCCACTACACGAAAGGTTACGACTGTGCACCACGCTCAAACAATCGCCCTTATCAAACGACTAATTGCACAAGTACTAATATAGCCTCCTTATACGTTTCATTAAATCATTGCGACCGGCACACTGTGCGACCTTTATTCACACTTGAGTATATGCCACACCACGACACTGCTGGCTTCTCTGTATTCAGCATTCTGCATAGAGGAGGGGTAACATTGCCTATCGATGCGCCTCTTCTGACCACTGCCCAGAGATTTAGTGAGTACGGGCTTGTACCAAGACCCCCACAGGGACCTGGGGCGCTATAACGTAAAACTATTCCAAACTTTTCTATTCCAATTCTGCTATCAGCCCTCCGCAATTGGTCGAAAACTTTTTTCGACCACCCCCATTTCACCTGTCTGTCACGCGACGTTACAAATACCGCAATACCTCCCCATCTGATATGATGTGTGCACACTGATTATGCATGATTTGACAGAAAAAAAGAAAAACAGTTATTTCTGATTCGACCTCTTTTCGCCATTAGCCCTCGGCTATTGGTAAAAAGTTTTCGGGCTGCACCCACTTCACCTGCCTGTCACGCGACGTCACAAAACCGCATGAACTCACCGCGTCATAGTGACGTGTACGCGATAAAGATGCATTAATATGCCGAACAAAACGGAATTTTTTTTGGAATAGCCGCAGGCTGCCCCGTTCCGAAAGGAATAAAAGATATCTGCCGCCGATCGCTGAGACGCTGGCTACTCGCACCTGCCGGAGAGCATGGGTGTATTTGCGTATAATAAAACTTCTTGCGTGAACGTGTAACGTTTTTAAGCACTTTCGACACGTTTACTACCTCATTCTGCCAACTCTTCTTTGCTGAGGGTCAATTTTAGCGTCATTCTTAAACTTCCATTGCATGGCGCCGTGATTTTCGACCAACCACCACAAGCTAAGCAAGGGAAAGCCGACCAATCGCAGACGCCGGCACCACCCTCTTCATCCGGTTATCGGTTTTCAGTGCACTGGCTCTGCCCTAGTGAGTCCCTCTCCACTTGAGCGTTCTCCTCGCCTCTTGTCTGCCAATTAGATACAACAAGCCGCTCAGTGTAGGCAATGTTATTCGTTTTTCAAGCAAACAAAAGGGACCTCCTATGAAAGAGGAGACCGTTTGATTGGTCTGTTCAGACAACCCTATGGGTGACCGCCCGGTGCTTGCGTCGGTGGTTACGCAAATTTGACGTCAGGAAATTGGAATAGAAACATATTGGAATAGTTTTACGTTATAGGGCCCCTGCCTTTCCTTCTAAGTTTTTTTCCCGTCCTTCTCTAGAGATTTTCTTACTTTGATATGTATTAAATAAATCAAATCGAATCAAATCAAATCAATCAATCAAATAACTTTATTTTGACCAAGACTAGAAAACTGACAGTGTAAAAGTGTCGCCGGGAAAAAAGATGCCTAATGACAGCTAGACAATGTTACAGCCACCCATCGAATAAAACGTAGCTTGAGCTTTGCTGAATCATTTTATCATGCAATATCAAATCTTACTAGACATTTCACACAGTATCTGCGAAATATGTCTACGCTGCGCGCAATATTCATACTCTGAAATAAGGCAGGCTCAGTTTTTTGCATGATAACATATCTTAAGTAAGTTGCAAGAAACTATCCATGCCCGTGAAGTAACCGATAGAAATACTCATTGTTTTATCACCCTCTCCAGCCACCCAGTGCTTGTGGCAATGTGATGTTGAGTTCAAGGTCGCGGTTTGTATTCTGACAAATGTGACCGTATTTGATTGGAGGCGAAATGTCAAGCAATCATGTAACTTCAATGTAGGTGTGGGCTCGATAAACGCACGTGGTCACAGTTATTCTGGACTCTCCCACTGCCCGATGTGCTTCGTACGCATGTAGTACGAAGCACGTCGGTTTGGTTGTTTCACTGATTGAGTAATTTTTTCCACGTGTGACTTCCTAACGGTACTCGCAATTTATGAAAGGTGACGTAATAGAAACGCCGGGTGAGTCTACACAGACGGCAGTTTTCCAGCATGGACACAAACCAGTAGGCACGAGCATTTTTGCATTTTGCCGCGTAAGAATACCACTATCTTAGCCTAATGCTCAGCAGTAACCACTTGGCAAGCCATAGTGGTTAGTCTTATTGAATCAGTAAAAATGTACATACTTACTTTCTGTGCGAAAGGCGCCAGTTCATTAGTTAGGTTTTGAAGGCTTGAATTTTCAATTTGGGGGAATAAGAATTTTATAGTGTTGTTTACTAATACTGTGATATTCGGCACGTTTCTTATATTGAACATACTGGGTATGCGGTCAATCTGAAAAAATTAAGAGTAAGAAGGGTATACGTAAAGACATCATGTAACTTAGAAACAGGCACGCACCCAAGACGGGGGGCCCGCCCGGGCAGGCCCCCGCCCCACTCCGAAGTTAGGACGCATTCCTCCCCCTCCCTTACGCACACACTCCCCGTCCCCGCCACCACTTCTCAAACGCATTCCTAAAGCACCGCCAAATCAATGTTGAGACTTGACCGCTATTCGGCGGTCAACATTTTGCTGCCTTTTTCACTCCTCTGGATGGGGTAGTTATCGGGATCTATTGGGATGTGAAGGCCAGTTTCCTCATTGATTCCGTGCCCGCGTGATTAACTCGAGATGCATTCAGATGTCACCGTCTATTCAACGGTCACATGCATCGCTGTTGGTTCGGTAGTTCAACCTTCTTTGTTTAGACTGATCTAGGGACCAGGAAAGGGATTCGGTTCGTGGTCAGCTGGTCTGTATGCACGTGGAACGAGCTGCTGCCAGATAAAACGCCAAGTGAGTTTCACATTTCCTTTTGCTCCATTATTTCTTCGAGTGACTGCTCGCTGAAACGCCTGCAAATCCTCAAAATAATATGCCCGTGATATGAGTTAGATAAGGTGGAAAATAATATAATGCGAGACAGCGTCCATCATCAAACTCTGCAATAACGCTCAAACTCATAGGCAATACGACTTTCACCAAATAACTCGCCTGGTTTTTCCCTAATTGTACAGCTCTTTTCGTGCAAAATTGCCAACTGAATATGAGAGTCGCAAGGAGTTGAGAAATTAAGCGATCTACTAAGGGAGAGAGAACAGCCAAACAGAAAGGAAAAGCGAAAATTAACAAATTTGCCCATTGTATATAAAATATTTATGGATTAGCATATTTTTATTTAACTAGGAAGTAGAGAAAACGCCGCCGGAAGTGGAGAACAATTTCATGTGTACTGGATGACGCTTATACAGTTATCATTCGAGCCGCCTGACGTAGCCTCTTCTCTGCTCTGCTTATATATATAGGTGTCTTTCTAACCTTCACCGGTGGGCGCAGTACGTTTAGAATCCCAGCGTCCTGTGCCCTACGCAGTTTTACAGGACTGGCGGCCACGCGTCGTTACGTAACTTCCCAAATAAATAAACGAGTCAGTTGTGGCACTTGCTGGAGCAGTCAACGGGGGATCCAAAAGAACTGTGATTGTTCCGCAAATATATATTTCTATATAATTCTTCCAGAGCGAATTCAACAAACACCACTATTGTCGGCCACAACTTAAACGGACATTAAAGGTTTATATTAAGTCAACGTGGACTGTTGAAATAGCATCCCAGAAACTTCGAAACGCTTGTTTGATGTGAATAAGATACTTATTTAAGAGAAAATGCGTTCTGAAACGTCCGCGCGCCTTTACCGCTGTTCAAATCGCCGGCCTTCCAATTGAGAAGTGGTGACGTCATGGTCTCATAGTGACGTTGCCCCGTCGGTGAGGAAAACGGCGGCGGCAGACGGTGCTACGGCTTTTCTGCGCAAAACGCTAACGCGCGGCTAGAAACAGCCAAAACAGAGCCGACAGCAGCGCAAAAGCGGTATTAGGGTGGCTTGCGGAAGGGAAAGCGCGCTACCATAAGCTGATCCTTTATTTTATGATGCCAACTTAGACGCTCGTGGCAATGGATGACCCTGACACAGACACATTCGCTCGCGATGCCAGGCTTGACTTCAGTGATTTAAGCACTGAAGAACGTGACCTGCTTCTGAGGGCTTGCGCTGCCGGCGTCGTTGCGTACTATTGCGAAGGCAACTGTATGTCATGGCTGTACATATTCGCACGTTTGTATCTTTTCTTTCGTGAAAACCAAATGCCACACTGACCTCCCCGTCCTCGACCTGCAGTTGTTCTTGCGCTTCGGAGAATGCAGGCAAGACCAACGGAACAGCGCTACGGGAAAGCATTGCTTTGAAAGGCACTCCACACGACTTCAGTAAGTCGGCGTTGAACTCGTAATCCTCTGCACGAAAGTGCAGCGAGCACACTATGTGATTTTTCGGCTCTTTGCCAATGCGCTGTGGCAGAGGTATGGCACTTAACCACTTCGAACTGACAGCTTCACTCGTTGGCACACAGTGATAAGTAACGTAACGAACCTTGGATTCGTCGCTGCAACTGCCCTTGGCCAAGTTCCGCGGACCGTTCGCGCATTCCACGACATCACATGAACGTGGCATACTCGCTGCTTGTTCCAAATGCAAGTTTCGCGAGACAGCAGAACTAGCGCAGCACAACGCGATAACGAAAGAACTGAAACTCCAAAGCGCGCGCGGTGCAGAGTCGAGCGCGCAGAGTCGAGTGAAAACCAAATCTTTCGACCACCCACTTTAATCAAGGGTAACATCAAAATGTTATTTTTTCATAGAATGGAATTGAAGTAGACAAGTACCATTTGCTTCCGTCTTATAATATAATAAAATGGTCTTTTTAATACGAGTAGTTGAGTGCTAGTGACATAAATTATGATGAGGAGTGCCTTCGTCATCGGGCTAGTACGGGAATGTCGCTGAGGGGTCTCAAATCGTGTCATGCATCCACCCCCATTCTTGAGTTACTAAAGCTCTGTTCGCGATTATATTGACGCCTTAGACGTTCTGGAGCACTGCTTTATCACTTTAACTTGACTTCATAGTAACCTTTAGTGTCCCTTTAAGTTCGCCAGCCACTGTTCCTCCGCGAGGCTGCAAATAATTCGTACTTCAAACTTTTTCTGTTACCCAAATAAGGCGGTAACCACAAAAATAAAATTATTAACGCGTAATTTTATACCTCTTTCCGCGCCTAGTATAGGAGAATGGCGAAAGCCTAATTCTTTATTGAACCAAAATAACATGCTTGCTTCTCTGCAACTATTTATTGTCAAGTTTCACTTCATTTGGCAATGAAGTTTCATGAGTAAAACGGCTTCAACAGTGAAATGATCTTCACCGCAGACTTTTGAAGAATGGTGTACTTAGATTTCGTACACTTTGTCCCTGTCTGTTGCAGACCTCACTGCTTCCGCCGATGAAAGGTTCTTCAAGAAAAGCAGACGCTCTAGAGGTATGAAGTACGACGCCATTTCGAAAAGGCTGCATGACGACTATTTTGTTTGCTACTGTGATTGGCTGGCGGAGTAACACAACTCCGTGCGGTCCGTGTGCCTTGGTTGCCAATTGTTGCTTTTTTTTTAAGTTGTACTCTACTAAAGTAATTTTTATTTTATGCTTTTGGTTCTTGTTCTTGGCACTGTTCTTCCTGTGCTTCTTTCCTGCGCAAGTAGATTTGACATGGTTCCTTGTTTGCCAAGTAAATGAGAGTGGTATTGCATAGGTGTAGCTGTAAAACACACCTTATTTCATTTCTCTTTTGCCGGTTTGCACGTGTTTATGGCGAATGGTGGGTGTTATTCACATTTCCACAAGTAAAGATACCCCCCCTCATTTGCATAGAAAAGTTACCTTGGGTTGCCTCCCCTCCCAAAAAAAAGAAACACTGGGTACGTACCTGCTTATAAACTTACTAAAACTTCTTTTACAAAAAAGCAAACAGCAGCGGATACTCTTCCTATATTACAATTTTGCTGTTGTGTGCTTATAATCTCGGTATTTTTTTCTATATTCTGTTCGTTAATCCAACAGCATCTACGCTTTTTCGCCGTAAGTCGAAGACAACAGGAACGCAAAATTGACTATCGATCACCGGGAAATAATTGCCGAGGTCAATATGTTTCTGAAGGTTAGATTATTAGAGATATGACGCTGGTATATTGATTACCTCTATTTGTTAATCATGTGCGACATGTAGCTACTGTGACATGTGGGCATGCTGAATTGTCCTTAAAATGTTGCCTTCGGCGTCAATTTACGAAGAAACAAGAATAAATGCCAAATGACTCATTTTCCTGCAACTATCTTCATAGCATCGAATATGCATTGGGCTTTGTCCTGCGAAGCTTTGACCTTTGGTGCGAAGTGCTCCATTAAAGCGATATACATCCTTTATCTACTTGGACCAATTTTACTTGTTGGGGCACAATCACATTCTTTCGCTGGTTGGGGCACAGTTATCATTCTAAGCAACCCAAATTGTCTAGTATATTGGGCCACTAATTATGAGCGGGCTTTTGTGTCGCCGAGCAGACAACATGGGCCACTGGCATGTGCCTCAACAGACAGCCTACCGCGACATGTTCGGCAGAAGAATGCATCGTCAGCAGTGCTGCTGACTTCAACACTTGTTATTCGCTACAATTCCGCCGTAAGCGAGGTTCGGGTTGTATATATAAGAGTATCGAAGTCTTCTAAAACAAGTACAAGGGTAAAATGATCGCGTTGTCGTTCGTGTTTTCAGTTTTTGTTCTTTCTCGGTCTCTTTTGCGCATACGTATTCTAAATTCCAGTTTACGTCCTCTGCAAGAACTATTCAGTTTAGAGTCACCACTGCCCGCGTGTGCTTCTAGGTCGTCCGTGTTGTTTCTTGTGCTGAACAAGTCAGTTCAAAGATCAATCAAGGTGAAATACTCAAGCTGTCTCTTCGGGGAGGATATCGAAGCTGGGAAACCGTTACGGTGCACTTGGAACTGTAGCTTCGCGCTCATCTTATTCTGTAGAGTGACGCGGCCGGATAGTAAGTTTCTTTGGTTCCCTTTAGGAGTAGAAACAAACCTTGCGCAGGCTATGTCATTCCAATGCATTTTGGCGAATCTTTACGGCGAGCATATTCTGCTGTCGATTAGGTAAATCATTCTTGCTCGACGTGTCAGTGCGTAGATAATAATGGAAGATCTCAACGGTACCCCACCAGTGCCACACTCTTCAAGAAGATCGTTATGCCCTTCACGAATGACGAGAAGGCTAAAAGGATCCTGGCTCTGGGGGCGGCACACGGCGACAAGAGGAAGGCAGCCAAGCAATTCCGAATGTGGCGTTGTGTAGGACGCTTTAATCCGTCAACAATACATAGAACGTACTAAGTCCTTTGCGAAACGGGTAGCTTCACAACAAAGTGACACAGGACGTCGACGGTAGTTCAAAAGCGGAAACGGATGTTTCGGCATTCTTTACTGCTAACCCTCACGGTAGCGTACTGAACGCCAGTACGGAAGTCGGAACCTCGATGTCATCAGTGTGGAGGATGTTTTTTTAAAAGAAGATCATATGCACCCGTACCATGCACGTATTCAGCAAAAACATGAAGACCGAGATTTCGAAAACACAGTTAACTTTCCCAATTGAATTTCCACGAAATGTGAAGAAGAACCGGACTTCCTCACTCGCGTGTTTCGGACCGCATGAAGCTTATTTCTCCAGAAACGCACAAGCTAATCTTGACAACGCGCACTACTGAAGTTATGCTAATTCCCACTGGCTGGCGCAAACACGACATCATTACCAGTGGTTGTTTATTGTGCGGTGCGGTATGTTTTATGGCAACATCATCGGACCCATCTTTTAGGACAACACACTAACCACGCAACGCTGCGTCAACGACATCCTGCAGGGCCCCGTCAACGACGTCTGTTGCAATTCCACTTGCGCACCTTCCGACCATCTGGTTTTAACACGATGGTGCTCCTGCGCATAGTAGTGGTCAGTCTCGAGTTGGCTCAAGAAGCTTTTTCCTGGATAGTGGGTTGGCGGACACGGATCTGTACCCTGGCCTGCAAGGACGCCGAACATGACACCACTGGACTGCTTTTAGTGGGACTTGGTGAAAGATCACGTGTATAGCAGCGAAACTGCCACACTGGACACCCTAAAGCCAAAAATAAGCAATCTGCCAGGAGATTTCAACGTCGTTCGTCAAAGCTGCAACAGCCCAAGCGTTGGAAAGAAGGGCTGTATTGCTTCAGAGCGCTACCTGTCTGAACACGTGCTATGGTTGAAATAGAAAATAACCACTCAAAACTGATGTGAAATGTGACTGCTTAACGCTTGTTCATGATGTCACCCTATTCTTACATAAAAGAAACCTTGCGACTTGAATTGTTAAAACTGCTTTGTTTTCCCTCGTTTCTGGAGTTCGAGAGTTAGAAAGGCAAAATGGCTAAACCAGTTGCACCTTTGGATGTTTCTTTGTGGGCGCTCAAATGCCTTTCGTGTTTCTGGTTCATTTTTTATTTAAATAAACTCCTGCGTAGCTGCTTTCTGTTCTTACGAGAGCTGCCTTTTTTCTTGTTTCATGCACTATCGCGCACTGTTTTTTTTTAACATTGGTTGACTTTCTTTTGTAACTTTGTTTCATCATTCATACGCGAAGGTTAAAGCTATCCTGAGTGCCTCATGATCGAGCACAACATTCTTGCGCCGGCAGATGCTGACGCTTATCGCACCACACTAGTTAGGTCGCGAAACCTCTCGAGCTACCCTACATGACGAAGCCTTATACGATGCTGCAATAAACGAATGCAGCCGTGAATCTTTCAAAGATTGTTTGGAGGCGCTTGAGTAGCGGTGCTGCATCTATTTTAGATTTCGCGTATTTCGTGGGCTGTGCTTTTTCTCTTTGAGAAAAAGAACAACCAGGTGCACTTCAGTACGAAACAGATGCACGATTCGGAGATTATTTCAGGTGCCCTACGAATTTGTAATTGACATGTCTGTGATTCAAGCAATAATTAAACAGTTCACTAATTAAAATCAAATAATCAATACTTCGTGATCAAAAATACTGGCTGTAAGTAAGCACGACTGCTGCTACTATGCAGTCGGTATGATTTCTCTAGAGCACTTGGGCTTTTCTCTACAATCTTGGTTCAAGGTGATTGGGGCACCCAGTATATGTACGACACATCAGGCACAAACGCTCGCTTCTGCTACAAACGTTGGTGCCAGCAAACTTGCCGTACTATTCGGATGGGAGATCAGCAATGAGCATTTTTCAAGTGGGACGCTCATCTACAGTGGCATAAAAATACAGCAACGTTCTGGGAATGCAACCCACACACGGAAAAATCGGGAGAACTCAAAACCTCACGATGAATGTCGACGCTATATTGCGACTAGCATTGAGGCAATACAGCGGCACACCGCATAGGCACCTTTTTTACTTCTGTGCTCTCAACTTCGTTTTTCTGTTACCGACATTTTCACTCCCCTCGAGCCTATTGTTACACTGTCAATGCACGTTGTGGTCCTATTTCGTTCGCGCCACTTCTTTCTCCTCAATGGGGTGCATTCGATGGCGCCTTTCTCACTCCTAATTAGATCAGTTCTGTTCGGCGCCGACAAAGCGCACTGAGAAGAGGCACTGGCGTCGTTTTTGAGTTTCCGAATTTTTGTGTATGGAAGGAAGGAAGGAAAAAGTGGAGAAGGAAAGGTAGGGAGGTTAACCAGTTTAGATTAACTGGTTTGCTACCCTACACATGGGAGAGGGATGGGGGAGATTAAAGATAGGGAAGGGGGAGAGGGAGAGAGAGAACATAGCACAGCAAACACACATCGTCCGTTGGAGTCCATCAATCTGATGGTACGTGACATCACTCTCACAGCCGCTTGTCCAATCCCGTCTCTTTCAAAAACCGAAGTAGTCCCTTTGTCGCCTTCACCTGCGATGCTTTCTGTCGGCGGCATGTGAAAATTGTGTCGAGGGACAATGGTCTACTGTCAAGGTGCGCTAGAACAGATGCCAGGGACTGTCGCAGAACATTATATTCAGGACAGTCGCACAGAATATGTTCCAGCGTCTCCTCGCAAAGACAGGCATTACAGATAGCGTTGTCGGCCATTCCAATGCGGAAGGAGTAAGATTTCGTGAAAGCTCCCCCTAGCCATAAGCGATAAAGCAGAGTCGCTTCTCTTCGGCGGAGTCCAGTTGGCATATAGAGATGCATCAAAGAGGGCAGATGGTATTGACGGTTGCTCTGGTTGGTCTGGCTGTTTGGTGTGCACCATAGAGATAGCGTGATCTCCTGTGCAAGCACTCGAATTCTGCTAGCTGCGTCGGATCATAGCCTGCTAGCTGCGTCGGATCATCGCCTGTGCTGAAACAACTGTCTCTGCTTCTTCTGCACGAGAGGTACGCGGACAGTGAACACATTTATACTGATGGTTCCACAAACATCCAGTGTTCGTCCGGTGCTGTGGTTGTCCCAGCGAAAGCTATTACCATCAGCTTTAGGACTAACCACCCAACAACATCGACATCTGCTGAACTAGCTGCTCTTCGCGCTGCACTTCGTTTCGTCAATCAGGAGCCACCTCGACAATGGTCAATCTTCAGCGATTCAAAGGCAGCCCTACAATCTGTACTATCAGCTCTGCGTCGCGGCCCATTCGCACAGCTCGTATTCGATATTAGATGCCTACTCCATACATCACAGGAGAAAGGACACCACGTGACGTTTCAGTGGCTGCCAAGTCACTGCGGCGTCACTGGAAATGAAGACACCGATACTGCCGCTCGGGCAGCTCTTGAAGACGCACAAGAAGTGGCCATACCACTTTCACGATCCGAATTTTTGTGTATTGTCTTCGCTTTGCCAATGAACGTAGCACAACATACAAACGGAAGATGCTTACCAGAATATTGCTCTATAGAAAACTGAAATACTGCACACAGAGACAAGTCCCCTCCTATCCCTAATAAGAAAGAGTGTTAAAGCTGACCCCTCCACCCCCCCCCCCCATCCACCAATATCCTGCTGAAGCATTAGCCGAGTTGTTTACGAAGCGCCGGGTTTATTAAATCAACTTTTTGGTTGGACTCCTGCAGGCGCAACCCCAACCAAAAAGTTGGTTTATTAAACCCGGCGACAACCAGAAAGAAATGCTGTCGAAATATTTAACTTCAAGTAGATCAGTTACTCTACTCTCTTTTGCTGGGTCGGGATGACGTCCTCTGCGGATTGCAAGTTGCCGTTCAATACATATTTTTAATTGTTACACGAATAAATACTAAAAGAGATCTGTGAATGACGGGTGGACGTGGAATGCCGCCAGGTAATGCACGGTTCCGGAGGCTGGCACTAACAATGATTACCTTCACTTTAGTGTTATACGGGTGACGGCTGGATTGTATGTGCTGCTCTAAAAGTGTGACAGCCTTGACTGGCCTGCCACCGGTGTTTTCGCAGCGAACGATTCTGTTTTAATGTCGAGTGCAGCTGCCAAGAAACGGGCTACCGCCAGTTCAGCACCGCGGAGAACACGGCTATATTTGGGCCTTCTCTTTGGAAGACAGCTGGTAGTGCCTATTTCTGTGTAACTTATACAGTTATGTATTCCTCTGTATTCGCAACTCTGTATGTATATGCCACATGTTTCATATATGTGAATATATAACACGCCTGCATGATAGCGAAACAACTAACTTATTATTATGCCAGCCTACACAACAAACAAAAAACACCCTAAACGGCACTGGGTATGCCCTACATAAGATGAGTGCATATAGGCAGTTGTCAGCCAAGGGTTCTTTATCTTGCATATAATTCGACGTGTCCTGAAAGAAGAACCCCTTTGATTTTGTCGGCTGGGTGGTTGGCCACGCATGAGACACCACATGAACACTACCAGAACGTTCCATCAACCAGCCCAGCGTGTATTAACCAGCCGTAATGAACATTCTTTTGAATTTTCCTTCTGTGAAATCGAGCTTTCGGAGACTTGAGAACACATTTAAATTACATGCCTCGTATTCATACTAAATTATTGTTACATTTACGAATTTGATAAAAATGCTGAAAACCTCACCGCCATTCTGTAATAAATCCTAAGATCATCGCCGAAGTTGCCGCCTTTTTTGATTTTCGGAATGTGCACATGGAGAATTGCAGAAATGTCCATATGGCGAAGTAAATCCGTACAATTACTGGAGTTGAATATGTTTCCTTCGGGGAGAATCGGCCAGGCGTTTATACCGGATGCATTCAGCACTCTAATCAAAGCATCACGAGTATCTGGAAGTGCTTCAAAGAAAATTATTCAGGGAATCGTAAGAAACAGAAGGACATTCAAATAAGCATAACATACCCCACAAAGCGAGAGCGTATAGCACTCAGGTTCGTTCGCAATATGTATAAACAAACTGACTGTCCAAATGCACTTGCTGCAATCTCCTGGCTTGAAACAATATCAACAAGGGCAAAGCACGATCGACTGAAATTCCTCTATGAGCTACGTCATAGCGCGTTAAAGATCGGCTCATCAAAGTGTGTTTACCGGACAGAAGAACGTGCATTAAGGAACCAGCACGCGTACGCAATAACTGGAGTATTCATATCCCAGTGACACCTTTAAACACTCTTTCTTACCGCTAGTCGCACGAGAATGGAACTGCCTGGACACATTCATTACTAACGCTGACTCATTTCTAATTTTTTGCTACTCCCAACTAGACGACGCGTTTTAAACACTAGTGATTTGGTTTTTCTGCCGGTTCTAAATAGTAGACAACATATTGTGATCTTGTTTTCCATTTGAACCTGCATGAGACTTTTGAAACTTGTTTGTTCTACGCTGTTGTTTTCAGCCTTTTATTACCATAGAATTGTTTTGGTAATTGTCTTTGTAGAGCTGCTGTGAACAATGATACTATAGTTGTCAAAAAGCTGACGAATGTATTGTCGACCTGCTCAGATCTCAACCAGAAACTGACACTATTCCATATAATAAAACACTATGCTGTCTTCATAATCTTGTCTCCAATACAATTACTTAAAAGCTCCAAGTATGCAATTTTCCCACTACGCATTTTGTTTCCCATCTTAGATGAAGACGACCTAAGCCCAGTGAAAGATGGGCTGTGATCTACTTGGTACAGCGCATTTAACCAGTAGCAGATGCAGGTACTTCTGATAACATCAAGTGAAACGCTGGCTAATCGTGCACGATGCTACAGAATGACGCGTTAGAAATTTCAAGAACTTCGACCTTTATTGTGTTCTACTATAAAAAACACGGAACACAGCAGTTCAACATTTTTTACAACACCAATGCATGATGTCTTTAAGACAAAACATGTGACGTTTCGTTGTGGTGCATTTCATATAAAAGAACATTTCGTTCGGTCCCAATGTTTTTAATCCCGAGTGGCATGCATGTTTAAGAAAGTAGCAGGCAGATACTGCTGACATCACAATACAGCTAAAATTTTGTTTGTGCGTATTGAATCTACGCCAAATATAACTATTCGACTGATATTTGTAGCTCAAAATCCACATCTAAAGCAGATTTTCTGGTAGTCAGTGGGTGAGTTAATTCCAACATTATTGCTTGCGAAACCAAAAATGTAAAGTGGTTCGCGAGTATTTCGTCTATCGAATTTTCCGGTGTGGTATCACTGGTCCTGACGTGCACGTAAGCCGAGCACAGGTCTGGCTCGAGCAACAGCGACGGAAATTTGCTGCAGTAAGATAAGCAGAACATTGAGATTTTTGAAATTACCATGCTCTCATTAGAAATGCATAATCACCGCAGATGTCTTTATTTAGTAGTGCTAGAGGTTTTTGATTCACAGAGCACGTTCAGACAGAGTGCACATATCATTTAAACTCACACACAAACTAGGCACGTTGAAGATTGATGTTTCGCATTCCTGCCGACGCCACAGTCTTCTGATGAGAAGGCGCCCCAGGCTACGCTCTCAACAGTCCGTGTATCTTGCAAATAGGTTATGGCGATACAAAAGTAGGCTATCATTAATCGCATCGCTCGGTCTAGTTTCGTTCTATGCTATTTAGATGCCCTGTTGTGGTCACCCGCACCAACCACCAAGATCTGCGACTTGCGATATCGCGGTGCATGTGAAACTTCTTGGCCACTAAGGTAGAATTGTTGTAAAGGTGTTAAAAGAACAATAATTTAGCTGAAAAGTTATCTCTTGCTCAGAACCTGTTCAGCCGTATTGTCGCTGGGTTTTTCCAGTCAAATCCAGTGAATCCATTCATGGCATTTCAAGCAACGCTTTCTTTGCCTCTTCCTTCGATTACACTACTGCGGCTGCTGCTGCTGCTTTACAGCATGTCACATCGTGGGGGGTTCAGAGCGTGTATATACATGGAAGGAGCGCTACAGATAACGCCAAAATCTTGTTTGAACCTTTTCGACGCGTCCTGACAATACCATCTTGGTTCCCTTGGTGTCACTACAATACGGTCTCGACCTAGGAGATGGGAAAGTTGGAAAGAAATATTTAGGTCCAAGCTTAACTCTGCGGTGTGTAGCGTAACGAATGGCTTCGAGGCAGATGTTTCACCCAATTTGCTACTCAAAAAAATGTCTCATCAATATCTCTTGTCACCTTGTCGTTGAATCTCGAAACCCTGGTTTAGAAAATGTTTGGGTGCTGCAGGATCCCTTACATCGTTACAATAAGTATTAACATGGCTGTCCCCTCAAAGAAGGGTTGTGGCCAATAAGTATGTTACTCAGACAACGACCCGCTTCGTCGAAATAACATCTGGCGAAATATAGCGGAACGTGGTATACGACGACTGTTTCGCACTCGACCAATCTGCCATGGTGCTTGAGCATGCACCCATGAATGCCTTTGCCTACTGCAGCGCATATCTTGCAAAGTTTATTATTTGCCTGAGAGGCCACGTTACACCTTTACGTTTCTACCCCGTTTTTAGATGACGGGAAACACCGCGAAGATGCGGAAGGCTTGCAATCCATTTCGTCTTTGGAGTCCTGCTAGGTTCCGACACTTTTGCTCCGCCTTGACCTTTTGCAGTACTCTTTTTCTCAGGAAGGCCAACTCATCCTCAGTAAATTGTTAAAATCGAATCGCTGAAGTTTTCCTCCAAAGATGTCCTCCATGCGATGTGGACATAACTTCTTAAGTGTAATTTCAAACAGCAGACCATGGCAGCATTCTTAACCACATTTGAATGCCCCGAACGGTAGTCAAGTATAGGTTTTACGCTACGTGGGGAGTAGATCGAGCACGAAAACAAGCTTGGCAGTTTTTTAACAAAGTAAAGAACTCCTAATCGAGTACCGCAAATACAATAACGTATCCAAAGGCATGACGGCTTTTTGATACCTACCAGGAGGAGGTAAAAAATTTCGATGGGCAGTTTCTCCAGATTTCTAGTCACAAATCAGCGCTGACGAGAGCTACAGCAAACCAATAAAGGAAGACGGCGGTCGCGCGCCATATGGTCAGGAGTTACTGGTGGAAAAAGTGTTAGGTTGTAGCGACTGCCCGTCGCTTCGTCGTCCCCGCTCCCTGGAAATGCCGTTTGCCGCGCCGTGGGGGTCATTGCCCCTGCTCGCCTGCTGGAGGCGTCACTACAGCCACACGGCAAAGCTGCTCTTTCTTTTGAATAAAGGCAGTCGACTCTCCATTCTCAACCGATGAAGACGTGTGCTATTTGCCTCCGCTAAAGAGGGCTCCCAACAAGGTTTTTAGAAAATGTGGCTGAATATGTTTCTCGCCACCTAACGGGAAATCAGCCTTTGGATATTTCTTAATCACACCACAAGAAAACCGTTCATAATTTAACACAGGAAAGAAGTGCTATTGGCAAAGCGCCCAGGAAGTTGCTTTTCTCTAAGCCTGCGCCATAAGCTATGCAGAGAATTTTGTTTTCGGCAGCAACACTCAATTGTGAACTGATATACATTTTGAAGACGTTTTGTTTTTCAAGTTCTTATTGCGCAACACCAAATGCAATAGAATCCTGTGCGTATTCCGCGGCCGCCTATGCCTCTAGCAAGTGAGCCGCCTAGGCTTCACTCGCACCCGTAGGTGGCTGCAGAGCCCGCCACCACCGAAAGCTTTATAAATACCCTCCTTGCTCTCGAATGTTGTAAATATCTGCAACCACCCCCCTAACACACAAACACACACACACACAACCATTGCAGAAGCTGCAGCGCTTACAAATGTTATAAGGCGCCACACTAAAGAGGGGAGGCGTGAAAATGAAAGATATAGAAAGAGTAAAGAGTGAAGATCGGTAGAGGCTGAAGGAGCCAGAAAAGCAGTGAATAAAGGCCGTGCATTCTTCGCTCGTGGCAGCTCGCATGCCTAGGGGGAGCGCGGAAGAAAGAAGAGGTGGCGTAACAAAGCAAGGAAACGGTGCTAGAAGACAGGACGGCAGTTGCGGACAAACCGGATAAAATTATAATATTCGTACGGTACGTTTCTGTGATTTCTGAACAACAAGCAGCATGTAAATTTTTCAAGTCAGCGAATGACGCCGGGCGCGCAGACACAGAACCGCATAAAACAGTGCAGCATCTAGACGACCCTACCGAAGCGGACGCCCATGAAAGCAACACATCTCTGGCCGCTGCGGCAGCATTGTGGCTATGGCGTTGGTCAAGGTCGCGAAATAAATCGCGGCCGCAGCAGACGCATTTCAACACGAGCGAAACCTCAACCCTTTCATATAATAATGTTAGGTTCACGTTAAGTAATCCCGGGTGGTCAGACCTAATTCGGAGCTGCCCACTACGGCGTGTCTCCTAATCAGATTGGGGCTTGGCGACTAAATCCCCTTTATCTAAGCAAAGTTTTAAACTTCCGGTGGTATGCGATGGGCCATGTTAGGCAGTGACAGTGCTAACCCTATCGCAGGCTACGAACAGTGGCGCAAAAAAACGCCTGAAGCAAACACATCTCGTCATGTGTTCTGTGTACTACGTAGACAAACACAAGTGGCCGGCCCAAGTTAACGTCTAGTACCAATTTAAAACTCTCATATTGCACTAAACATGGATGAACTTGAACATTCGTAGTCAGCATCTCCACAAATTACCGCCAACAAACGGAAACACACCGAAAGCTTTGGTTACGTAGATTCCCACATGGCATGGGACCCGCATCACTTTTTTTTGCTAAATCCTTAATTTTGATTGGGACGCAAACGTTTACTATGTATTGCCACACAAGACACCTCAATCATAGCTGAAGCACGTGTAGAGACCACACACGTCTTCCGCACGTATCTCCCGTTCACTTGTTTTGTTAGCCTTCCTGTGCTATCCACACCGTTTGTCTCTCCTAAAAATGTTTTCCTCCTGATGGGAGCTTTAAAACGCTGTGGAAGCAGTAGCTCGTGGAGACCTGAAATTTGCACCAGAATACGCTTTATCGCACGTAATTCTAAATAAATTCCTGAATAATTGGTTATTCCGTCAAGAACGCCAGCCTAACCTGATACGACTTTCGATACTTTTAACAAATTCTTCGAACCATGAATTCAAGTGTTCCACAACAGAGCAGTGCACGTTTCTACCTTGCTTAGAACGATGGCTCCGTTTGTTGCGAGTCCTGCTGAACATTGTGCAGAAGCTAGGATCAGCATAGTGTTAGCTACACACTAATTTATACCTTGAAAAAATATGGCGGGGATCATTCCGCTCTAGCATCCCCTAGATACGATATTGGGCTAAGCATAAGACAAGTTGGTTTAGTAACATCACATATCACTGCCACTGGATTAAGGGGTAGCTGACTAAATTAGATGACGCGAAGGCAAAACGCCTGCTCTGGAAATCTGCCACACTTCATATCATTCGAAGCTGCGTGATGCGCGTTTCGTGAATACTATTGTTCACTTTTAAACTTTCTCTCTGTTCTTCGTTATTAACCCAGTTATTGCATCATAGCATCCAGCCCTTGACGATGACGCAACGAGCTATGGAAAGAAGAATGATGTTTGTTACAGCAGATTGAGTGAGGGAACAAACGCGAGTTAGTGACATTTTAGTTGAAATAGAGAAAAGGAAATGGGCATGGGCAGGGGATGTAATGAGGAGTGAAGATAACCGGAGGTCATTAAGGGTTGCGGACTGGATTCCAAGATAATGAAAGCGTAGCAGGGAACGGCAGAAAATTAGGTGGACAGATGAAATTAAGAAGTTTGCAGGGACAACATGGCCATAATTAGCACTTGACCCGGGTACTTGGAGAAGTATGGGATGGGAGAGGCCTTTGCCCTGCAGTGGACGTAACCAGGCTGACGATGATAGTGATGAGCATCGAGCCCGCCTGTCGACTCATTCACAGTGGGTTTATTCTTGCAGTTTTGGGTCACCGCCTGGCAGTTATGGTAACAACCCCACTTCTTTGTCTCCTATCAATGCTATTACATTTTCGTTCTCTAAAAGAGTTTTTAAATTTAGATGAGTGCTCCCATTCGTCATTACTGTTCACTCTGTTGTTGTTTTCATTGATGAAAGAAACTCGTATTTTGTCGACGATGTTGGCAAACAATATTGCTGCTTTAAGGTTTGACTGTACATAGCTTCACTCAAAAACAGACGATATGGCGGGCTGACCTTGCAATACATGCACTCAAGCGCAGATCCGATTTGCTCTGTGCACTACACTTACAGTGCAGGCTACAGATGTAAAATTTCATGAAATTCAGAGAGGGGTGACAAAAACTGATTTCTTTCATGATTTTTTTCAGAAAAATACGAAAAATTGACAAACAAGACGAGGGCGCAAAGAGCTGTGAAAATTTTGACACATTTAGTTCTCTAATACTAAAAACAATATTATTGTTACATTATTGCATCACGAAAGCCCAAGCAGACCTTCCGGATTCAAAATCTAGGCACCATTTCATGTCAAGGCATTGATTTCACTTCCAGACGTCAAGACGGACTTTTGTACGAAACTGCTTTGAATTCATTTCCGCTTGACGAGTCAACGTCTTGCTGTGCAGTAGACAAAGCTTTCTGGATATTGAAGTTCGAGTGCACGTGCACAAGTTTTTGCACGCGCTCCTCTGGGAGCCCGTTGCGTAGCTCGGTGTGCACATTTTAAAACTCGGACCAGTTAAGGTCACGTGCCGCAGAAGGGCGAATCTGCAGTACACGACCCACGACAGGCAAGTGGGCTCAAGGGTTGGTTGAAGCAAAGTCCTTGTCACCACGTGGATAGATCCAGGTGCTAGCAGACTACCAAACTCCTTCTCTTGAGCAAACTTCGGTACCAACTCCTTTGAGCAAACTTTTGAGCAAACAGGTATATGTACCATATATTTAATAACGAATAATTATTAATAACACTATGTGTACCATATATTTTCCTGGATCCAAATATTTTTCAATAAAACCTTCAAACCTTAAATTAAATTATGGGGTTTAACATGCCAAAACCATTTTCTGATTATGAGGCGCGCCGTAATGGAGGACTCCGGAAATTTCGACCACCTGGGGATCTTTAACGTGCACCTAAATCTAAGTACACGGGTGTTTTCGCATTTTGCCCCCATCCTTTGCCCCCATCCTTTGCCCCCAAAACCTACGTCAGAAAGAGTAGCATCGCAAGAGAAGAATTCTACGGGGAAGCTCTTTTGTGTTTTCAATTTTATCCTCGTTGAAAAAAAAATTAAAAGAACATTTTCCCGATATTTTCAATGATTTTTTTTTCAACCTCTCACATCTCTATTGAAGGACCCACAGGAAATGCTGTCTTTAGTTAACCAGTGTCTCTAAGTGAAGCTTGAAATGCACGTGTCCTAGCACCAATTCTAATTTTTCATTCAGTAATGTCTATGCACATGTTTAAGTGCTTGTGCAGGGGAAATGACAGATATAGTTTTTAAGCTGGCTCTAGAGCTTCAAAGGACGTGTATGCTCTGTTGTCAAATTATGCTCGTACAGTATTTAAACATGTGAACTCATACTTCGGCCACAGAATGGATGGCTAACATTCCTGTTTTAATGCTTTACTACAGTAAAACGTGGATGAAGCAAGCCTATTTATGCGCAAGAATAGTTATAAACATCAGGTAATTTGACGTACCGAAACTCTCCTGCAAAAAAAAGGTATTTATTGATGCATTTGTTACATGCGCATTTATTTCTTCAGTGGGAAAGAGAAGAGATTTATTTATTTATTTGTTAGACTGCTATTAGTATAGGCTTTCATGATGCTTGTGCCTTCTACTCCTTCCCAGCATTTTTAAAAACTGTGTTTTCAATGGCTCGATAATGTGCAGGCATGCTTCAGTGAACTTCCCTCAACGTTCGCATAGAGTCATGCAAAATATTAAACTTCCCCAATATTACTGGCTTGCTTATCCTTCTTATCTTGACAAATCTCTTCCAGCTCACTAATCCTACGAGCAAACCACAATGTCGAAAAAAAAAACTTCGCGTCTACACGAACCTGCCGTAGCCGCCGGACTGTACACAAATAATCCTCAACGTCGCCTACGCTACACGCAAGCGGTTACAGTGGCGGCGAACGTTTAGAGCTTGGTATATACGTTATGAGATTTATTTGTTATAGTTATAGTTTGTTATCAGATTTATTTTACATGTATATTGGTCAGTGAGATTCACAGTAGTGCTTTGGAATGCTTCTACCAAGTTAGGAAATTTAGATAAATGTTACTGCACACTTATGAAGCGGTTCATAACATTATTGCAAATAAAGACCATTGACTTCGGTGTAGTGTGATGCGATGCAGCCTGCCTTGCATAGTGAGCCTGTGCGGTGCATTCTTTGGGCAATTTCGTATGTGAATTCCTTGAGGAAAAAGAACATATTTAATCATTCATGATCTCCGCTCTCACGTGATAACCCAACTTACCTAAACACGCATTATACGCGATTGCCATCTTGTCTATTATGGTTTGGTTACACTCAACCAGAGTTCTGTTTCCAAGAATATCTGTAAGCAGAGGTGTATTAGGATTTTCAATATACATCACCTGCTTATCAACGTGGTATCGTGTAACAATGCTTGTTACAGCAGAAGCAAATACTTCGAGGGGTAATGAGTGCGGAACTATCACCAGCGGAAACAATAAGATACGCAGCTAATTAAGCTTAGGCTGTAAAACCTGTTTGAAAACTTCAACGTACATGATATTGAAGAAAATTTCCGCGCACACCGAAACAAGAGCAGCTTACACATTTAACTCAAGAGACCCAAGAGGGCATCCTAATGCGTGCATTTTTTTCTTCAATTTAGCTTGGTCATCTATATATGGGCCTTAGGGAAAACACAGCGGGGTAAAACAGGTGAAGCATTGCACTAGTGTAATGTCCAGTGTGCTACCAAAGACAGTGGAAAGCGACAAAAAGCACAGGCAACACGCCACTTATGGCAGATAAACATTATTATCTTACCACAAAGGGCCTAATGGTAATTACGATTGTAAGGTAGCAATATACTTATATTTTTATGTTTATAAACCCAATGTATCCATTTCTCGAACTACACCAAAACAAAAATGCAGAATATGTAATACAAGAATTCACATCTATATTTTATATTCGCAAAGTAAGAAGGCGCTACCTTCTTCGTTGATCAACATTGAGCCTTGATTCAATGATCATCTCATGTCTCAGTGTGTGCCACAAACACACATGAAATGTATTTATTTTTAGAACCCATACGAAGTGAATGCACAAATTGCTCATATAAGTACAGCGCGTTTGAAACTAGATTCAAGTATTAAACGACGATTAGCACATGTTGAAAAAATAACCACGACTTACAGCTTAGCTTTTCAGGAATATTGTTACCAATCTCCTGAAAAACATCATAGCTTCCGTTAACACATGGATCTTGATGATTCCTTTCCCACCGGTTGCAAACGAATGAATAGAAGTCGTCACAAGGATCAATGCTGGTGTTAAGCGATTCATTTATTAGTTTGGCTGTAAAGTAAGAACATTAATTCAGGTATTTACTCAAACTCCTCAAAAATTATTCCATAGCATTCTAGACATAGTGACAAATGTTGCTGTGACGAGCCAAATAAGCTACATATACAGCCATTCAAAACGCCTTCTTGCCCCCGTCGAGAACAGTTTGAAAGACGTGTAACAGATGCATTTTTTGAAGCGTTGTATGTCTATATCGACTTAAGCCTAGTGGTCTTTTTGGTCCCATATGTAAGGCATTTGCAAAACGGCCTCTGTATATGCTTAGGAAATATTTTGCATGACACGAACGTACAGAAAGTGCTCGTGCAGATTCCCTTTTGAAGGGACATATAAATACATTTAGAAAATGTTGTCTGCTTGATACAGTTATCACATATCTATAACCCAATATGGCCACACATCCTGCGGTCAAATAGAACATGAGTTCAGTTCCTCTACATCTTTTCTTAATTTATTTGTCCAAAGAGGTGAGCATCTCCGTATGGGGGGAGGAGATGCACACATATATGTTGGCAATTGGTTACCGGCTGCAGGGTTTCTACATATGTGAAGCAATCGCAAAAATTGCTGTAAACATGACTGACAAAGCATGTGTGCGGGCAACCCAAGGTCTTTACAAATTTAGGCATTTAAATTGTTCTCAGAAGAGAATTATTGCATACCTGAAATATAAAAAAAATCTATGCAGACCTAACGCAAATAAGAAAGCTATGTGAAGCGTTGCTTTCACGAAGCAGTTAAAAAAAACTATATGATCTTGTTCATTTCGAACCTTCGTCTTTCGTACCATAGAAGCTAGCGCGCGCATGCACTCCCGCTCATCCGCGCTATAAAATGTGGCAAACTTTGTATTGCTGTAAGCATCGTCACATCTTCTTTATTCTACATTCACCGATCGTTATTAGGTCGATTGCCCTTCGCGGATACGTGCTATATTGATGATAATCTGACCATCATCATCGACACGGGGATACGCTTCGTGGCCGATTCAAGTGTTTTCCACAGCATAGACATCGTAATCACCATCAACACGTAGCTATCATCTCCAAGAGTTATTTGTTATCCCGATATGTACCACCCAGTTTTAGTCCAATCCCTCGTTGTGAGTCTGTGTCATTATGTGGAAATAATCATCATAATGCTAAACACGCGGACGCGCTCTCACTCATTCGCTTATGTAGGTGTGTCCCATAGTATAAAACTCAGCCCACGCACACGCTTGTCGGCTGTTTCAGTCTCGATGTATGACCTAATATGGAAACGCTTTGGCACTTATCTTTATATTTGTTATTTTAACAGAAAATATGTCATCCAGGTATGGGGAATAACAGAAAAATGATGTTAGAAATAACCCGGTGCCCTTCCACACTGTGAACAAGCAGGACCAGCGAAGCTGTGTACGTGGGCCCCTTAATGATGAAATGCACCTCCGCCGCGGGTCGGGTCGGCATTGCAGAATCTTGGGGATCGGGCCACCTATGGGTCGAGTGCTTAACGACTGCTTCACCTCTGCCGCAGGTTCGCCCACTATTGCACTATATTCGGGATCGCCTCACGTATGGGGAGTGCTTATGCCTGCTATACCTCCGCGGCGGGTCGACCCCACTTTGCACTATCTTTCGGATCGACTCACGTATCGGGAATGTTTAACGCCTACTTCACTTCCACCGCGGCTCAGCCCAGTGTTGTACTATCTTCGGGATCGGCTGACATTTGGTGGGTGCTTAACGCCTGCGTCACCTCCGCCGCGAGTCGGTCTGGCATTGCATTGTCTTTGGGATTGGCTCACGTATGGGGAGTATTTAATGCCTTCTTCACCTCCGCCGCAGGTTGACCCGGCATTGCACTATCTTCGGGATTGGGCCACGTATGGGTCGAGTGCTTAACGGATGCTTCACCTCCGCCGCAGGTAGGCCCGCTATTGCACTATCTTTGGGATCGGGCCACATATGGCTCGAGCGCTTAACGCCTGCTTCGCCTCCGCCACAGGTCAGCCCGCTATTGGACTGTCTTCGGTATCGGCTCCATATGGGCAGTGTTTAATGGCTGCTTCGCGTCCGCTGCGGGTCGACCCGCTGTTGCACTATCTACGATTCGGTTCACGTATGGGAAGTGCTTCTGCCAGTTCACCTCCGCAGCAGGTGGGCCCCACAGGCACTATCTTTGGGACGGGCTCAGGTATGGGGAGTGCTTAACGCCTGCTTCACCTCCGCCGCAGGTCAGCCCCCCGCTATTGTACTGTCTTCAATATCGGCTCACGTATGGGGAGTGCTTTTGCCTGCTTCACCTCAGTGGTGGGTGCGCCTCGTATGCACAATATTCGGGGTTGAGCCACATACGGCTCGAACGCTTAACGCCTGCTTCGCCTCCGCCGCACGTCGGCCCGCTATTGGACTGTCTTCGGTATCGGCTCCATATGGGCAGTGTTTAATGGCTGCTTCGCGTCCGCTGCGGGTCGACCCGCTGTTGCACTATCTTCGATTCGGTTCACGCATTGGAAGTGCTTATGTCAGTTCACCTCCGCGGCAGGCGGGTCCCACAGGCACTATCTTTGGGATATGCTCAGGTATGGGGAGTGTTTAATGCCTGCTTCACGTCCGCCGCGAGTCGGCCCAGTATTGAGCTATCTTCGGGATCGGGCAACATATGAGTCGAGTGCTTAACGCCTGCTTCACCTCCGCAGCAGGTCGGCCCGCTATTGTACTATCTTCAATATCGGCTCACGTATGGGGAGTGCTTTTGCCTGCTTCACCTCAGCGGCGGGTGCGCCTCGCATGCACAATATTCGGGGTCGGGCAACATATGGCTCGAGAGCTTAACGCCTGCTTCACCTCCGACGCAGGTCGGCGCGCTATTGCACTGCCTTTGGTATTGGCTCACGTATGGGGGGTGCTTACGCCTGCTTCACCTCCGCGGCGGGTGGGCCCCGCATGCACTATCTTTGGGATAGCCTCACGTATGGGGAATGTTTAATGCCGGCTTCACTTCCGCCGCCGGTCAGCCCGGTATTTTGCCATCTTCAGGATGGGCCCACGTATGGCTACTGCTTAAGGCCAGAGTCAACTGCGCTGCGGGTAGGCCCGGCATTGTACTATATTCGGGATTTTTTTCTACATGTGGACACAGTAGTGCCGAAAGTAGCCCTTAACAGCTTCGCTGTAAAACAGGAAACAAGAGCAAACACGAAAGGGGCAAAGGAAAGGAAAATACGGCACTGCTTCAAGTCGACGTATAAGGCCTGTTTTACGCAAGAAGCGCAACAGCGCTTTCAAAGCCTTCTTTGCAGAGAATGGCCTCGGCGACTGTGCCAGGACCCTTTCCTCCGACAGAAGGCGTTTGTGAAGGCTAACACTTTTCAAAGTTATTTTCCGGGTACATTGAAGTGAAGACACTCACAAAGTGGGCGATTGTTTCCTCGGACCTGCAGTCGTCGTATGTAGGGCTCTTGGCCATTCCTCTCCGTAATGAATCCGCAATTGGGAACGACACGCCAAGCCACAGGTCGCACAGAAGCGTTTCCTCAGCTCTGAATATAGCCGTGGCGGAACATATAGCCGTAGCTTCAGATTCAATTTGTGCAGGCGAGTGTTGGTAAATTCCATCGAGTTCCACTGTGCAAGCGTAAGTTCAAGTGCGACCAAACGAATCTCTCTAGCTGCGTCTTTTCTGGATTAGGGTATGGCTACAGAGTGGTGGCCATCATGAGCCGACCGGGCGGCCTCGTGTGCAGGTTAATTTCCACAGATACCACAATGTTCCAGTATCCACTGACAAACTATGTTGTGTTTTTTCTCTATTCTTTCATTATCAAGAACTCTTATCTCTGCGACTTATTGTTCATCCGGCCTATGGCGAAATGGCGGCATAATGCAGGGGAGAGCGGCTTTGGAGTCGGAGAAGACTGACCATGTCTGTGGCGGTTTTCCACTTACGAATTCTAGAGCAGCACGGAGCGCGGAGAGTACTGCAGCTATCGATGATGTAAAATGCGACGTCTTGAATTTTATGGTGACGGGCTTCGCGGAAATAGCCACTGCTCATGCTGAGCTCTCAGAAGATACTGAACCATCCTTGTAAATGTTAAGGCATCTGCTATGTTTCTTATGCAGTACCAGTATTGTGGCTTGTTGTGGAGGTACCATTGACGATTGTGTTTTCTTTAGGATAGCAGGGATGATTAGGAGGGGTTCGAGAGAAGCTAGGCACCACAACAGTAATGGTAATCTCGCTGCCGGCATGAGTTCGAAGGAAGCACTCAACGACGCGAAGCAGTAATATCGTTGAACACATAGCGTGGCGCAGAAGCACGAAATCCCGTGAGGTGGTGTGATGCAAACCGGGCTGCCTGATGTGCCTGATGTGCATTCTTAAGGCATCGACACGAATATATGTTGTGAGTGGGTGATCACGCGTGTTTACGACAGTTGCTGCTGACGATGCACATCTTGGAATGCCAAGGCGTATTCTCATAGACTGGAGGACGTCTACGTTTGTTTTTGGCTTTGCCCAGCACAGGTAAGTTGTAGCGCATGAACCGGAGAATCTTACCGTATAAGGTTGACGCGTCGCTCGTACAGATGCACCCCACTAGTTTCCCCCAAGAACTTTTAGCACATAGGTGATCATGGCCAGTTTCTTTTTCATGTAACCACCGTAAGTAGACCAAGGAAGGCCGAGATCTATAATTATTCCTAGATAGTGGTGGACCTTCTCATAACTAATAGCCTGCCCAATGATTTTAATGATGTATGGGCTCATCGCCTTGCTCGTGAACGTAACCAGCGAGCACTTCTTAGATGACAGCTCTAGACCCCGACCTTGAAGATAGTTTGACGTCAGCGTAGCACTCTCTGAAGCCTGGCACGTGTGTGTAATGCGTAACCCCTGATGCTTAGTTGCAGATGTCAGCTTCATATATTGACAGATGCACGGACTGCGGAAGTACGTCAGCAAGGTCGATGAGCGCAAGGTCAAAGAGAGTGCGGCTCAGCACTCCTCCTTGAGGCACACCACTACAAGTAAAATGGTGCCTTGTTGTACCATCTTCAGTTTATATAAAGTTCAGCCCATCAAACAACTTTAAATCCATTCGTAGACACGGCCCACCAATCAAATGTTCCCCAAGGTATTCAGAATGGCTCCATGTGATACATTGTCGTATTCGCCTTTGAAGTACAAGATAATCGCCACAGATATTCTCTTGAGGCTTTTTGTTGCTGTACAGATGAGACAAGGTCAATGACGTTATCTGTCAAGGACAGTACTGGCCAAAACCCGGTCATAGCGCCACAGTATATGTAGTTATGCTCCAGGTACCACTCTAGGCCACTCAGTATCATTCTCTCGATCACATTTCGAAAATATCTGGCAAGTGCGATGTGGTCCTAGGAGGCCAGGTCCAGGGTATATTTGCCTGATTTGAGCAGAGGAATGAGGCAGCTGGGCTTGCACGTGGGAGGAACCAATTCGTTACACTATTTGTCGTTGTATATGGTTAGAAGGACACGCCGAGCTGTTTGACCGAGGTAACACAGGGCCATGTAAGTGACACTATCAGGTCCATGGGATGAGGAACGCTTGCATGCTGCCAAGCTCATTCGCAGAAAACAGATAGTCCATCCGGAAATCTCTTGACATCGGCGTGTTTCCTAGACTACTCGCCGTGAACGCAGACCCCTTATCGGCAACCCTCGCGCAGAAGTCTTCTGCTACTTCAATCTCGCGAATAACTTAATTGATAGCATGACACTTGAAGGGGCGATGCTGCTGTGCCAATGTTGGTAAGCCGCGGACAATTCTCCATATTCGAAATATAGACTTGTGTGGATCGAATAAGTCGCATAAAGATTTCCGGCTTAGAGACTGGAGTGCATTGATTCGACGCTGAATCTTCGGCAGACGTCTCGCGTCCGTGAAGTTGCAGATGAATTTTGGGTACCTACACGATCATTCAACACAACGATGGATTGCTTGGGGCCGCTCCAATTCCGCTTTATATTCGCAAAACTGTGATGAAGAAATACAGGCGTGCAGAAATACAGGTGCCGTTATCAGTAGCAGCTTTGATTATGCCCTCTAAGTTCTCAATACAACGTTCTTCCTTTTCCTGACATCACTTGCTTTTGAGTGACCTGTACTTTGCCCAGTTGACGCATGAAGAAACGATGATGTGCGACTTGCCTAGACCCTTGACTTTTATATAGGTGGGAATATGGTCACTTCCATGGGTCTCATTGTCTGCAAACCACTGTACCTTGTTACTAAGGTTGCGTGACACAATCGTTAGGTCGCGGCAGCTGCTATATGTCAGTCCCCGCGAGAGCGTAGGACTGCTGTAGTTTACACAACACAATTCATGATCTGACGCAAAGGAGGAAACTTGTCGTCCTCGACGATCCATCTTCTGGTTTCCCCGTAGTGGGTGACGAGCATTGAAATCATCGGTGATGACCCATGGCCCAGGAATCGCTGTTATTATAACGCTTAATCTCGCAATGTCAAAATGCTTGAAGGCGGAATATACACACCTGCAAGCATGAAAATGAGGTTATTGGTTTTTACTCTCAGGCATACGTATTCGTTGTTATCATCAGGTATTACTTAATGCTCAATATAGATAAGCCCGCACCTTATAAAAACGATGACGTTACTGCGGTTGTTCGCGGTAGCAGACGCGTGGTTCGCAAATGGCGATAATGAGAAGTTTATCCTTAATTAAAAAGGGCCGAATATCCGAAATGCGGGGCTTAAGGCCTTGGGCATGGCATTGGAAAATTGAACCTTCTTTGAAATCTTTACAGAAGGGCTGCAGAGGAGGAGGCATGGTGCTTCTCTAGACTTAACAGCAACTAGCTTATGACATACAATATTTGGAGCGCACCATGAACGCTAACGTAATCCTAATCCATACGAAAGGGGACGCCCAAGACTTGAAAAATTATAGTCCGATCAGCTTACTGTCCGTTGACTACAAAGTATTTACAAAGGTAATTGCAAATAGAATCAAGAACACCCTAGACTTCAGTCAACCAAAGGACCGGGCAGGATTCCATGAAGGCTACTCAACAATATACCATTATCACACTATCAATCAGGTGATAGAGAAGTGTGCAGAATATAACAAACCCTTATATATAGCTTTCATTGATTACGAGAAAGCCTTTGATTCCGTCGAAACCTCAGCAGTCATGGAGGCATTGCAGAATAAGGGTGTAGACGAGCCGTATGTAAAAATACTGAAAGATATCTATAGCGGCTCCACAACCACCGTAGTCCTCCATAAAAAAAGCAACAAAATCCCAATAAAGAAAGGTGTCTGGCAGGGAGATATGATGTCGCCATTGCTATTCACAGCGTGTTTACAGGAGGTATTCAGAGACCTGGATTGGGAAAAATTAAGGACAAGAGTTAATGGAGAATACCTTAGTAACTTGCGATTCACCGATGATATTGCCTTGCTTAGTAACTCAGGGGACCACCTGCAATGCATGCTCACTGACATGCAGAGGCAAAGCCGAAGGCTGTGTCTAAAAATTAATCTGCAGAAAACTAAAGTAATGTTTAACAGTCTCGGAAGAGAAAAGCAGTTTACGATAGGTAGCGAGGCACTGCAAGTGGTAGGGGAATACATCCACTTAGGATAGCTGGTGACTGCGGATCTAGATCATGAGACTGAAAAAAATCAGAAGAATAAAAATGGGATGGGGGGGGGCGTTTGGCAGGCATTCTGAGATCATGAACAGCATGTTGCCATTATCCCTCAAGAGAAAAATATATAACAGCTGTGCCTTACCAGTACTCACGTACGGGGCAAAACCTGGAGGCTTACGAAAAGGGTTATATTCAAGACTTCTTGACCAACCGCACAGTGGAACTGCACGCCGGAGACCTCAAGCTCCCCGAACAAACGCTCAGCAGTACTGGTACTCCACAGGGTTCGGTCATCTCGCCGTTGTCATCTCGCCGTTGCTCTTTAACCTCGTCATGATCGGGGTAGCGAGGGCAGTAGCGGGGACCGGCGTCCGGCATACGATCTATGCCGACGACATTACCGACGCCAGCATCGAGCAACAGCTGCAAGTGGTGGTTACCGCTGTCGAGCAGCATCTTTACGGCACAGGCCTAATGTGCTCGCCCCCCAAATCCGAGCTGTTCGTCCTCACACCGTTTCGACCGGGACCGAAGCACGCTCTCCTTCGGGAGTGTGACCACATCAAGATTGTGACTGCATCGGGGCAGCGCATCCCCGAAATTCCGAAGATCAGGGTCCTGGGCCTGCTGCTCAACAAGAGCGGCCGCAACGACGAGACCATCAACAAGCTTACCACCAAGGCAATGGACGCCATCCGGTTCATACATCGAGTCTCTACAGGACGGGCGGGTATGCGTGAGGGCAGTCTCGTGCTCCAGTCCAGTCGTTCCAGTCGTGTCCAGTCGTTCATGATCATTCACATCGCCTACGTTGTGGCCTACCTCAATTGGCACGTCACTGACAGGACCAAGATCAACACGCTTATCAGACGGGCTTACAAGACGGCGCTCGGTCTAATGGAGACCACGAGTACGGCTCGGCTCTTGCAGCAAGGCGACCATAACACCCAGAAGAAATAGCCGAGGCGCAGCTCACCGCGCAATTCGAGCGCTTCTCTACCACCAAGACGGGCCGCAGTATACTGACGTCCCTGGGTTACAAACCTCAAGCTCCCAGCCGGCAACCGTGCAAGATCACAGATGAGGCGTGGGCCCATACTTACGTGGACCCCATCCCGAATAACATGCACCCAGAGTACAACCAAGAACGATGGCAGGCGTGGGCCAACGCCCTCACCGAACAACACGCCCACGACCCGCACGCCCGGTACGTGGACGCCGCGGAATACAAGCGGGAAGGCTTCGCGGCAGTGGTCGTTGCGTCGGCTACCGGCACCAGGACAACGGCAGCGAGCGTGCGGTGCACGAACGCCACAGACGCTGAGGAGGTTGCCATCGCTCTGGCGATCACCGAGGCCGATTGTCGCACCATGCTCAGCGATTCGAGGAATGCCATGCGCAACTGTGCCAAGGAGCGAATATGCGCGCCGGCGGCCGCATCAACGGCAAGCTCCAACTTCAAGATCGCGGCAGCACCATCCGTATCAAGTGGTTCCCGGCGCACGCCGGCGAGTGTGCAGCTTCATCGAACCACAACGAGACGGCCCATTCGGCGGCGCGAGCGCTTACTTTCTGCGCCCCCGAGAGTCACCGTTTCGTGTGGTGGTTCGAAACTAAGGGCAGATTCACTAGTTATGCCGAAGTAACCAAGTGTTACCGCTTAGCTCGACGGACAATGGCGCCTCCCCACCAGGTACTCAGTAGGGAGGAGGCCGTAATCCTAAGGCAAATAGAAGACCGAATCACTCCTCGCCCCCGCAATGCTGCACGTGCTTCACCCAGAGCTCTATCCTAGTGTGTTGTGCGGTGTTTGTGGAGCGGGTCCGGCGGACTAATGGCACATCATGTGGGACTGTGCCAGGTTCCCGACAGCAGCTGCCTCCAGGACTTACCCGCCCGAACTTCAAGGTGCACTGCAGTCTGCAGACAAGGACTCACAACTATGGGCTGTCCAGCAGGCCCGGGGTGCGCTCGAAAAGCGCAAGCCTCATGACTCACTACAAACGGGCCCAACTGGGCTAGTGCAGAGTAGGGTATAACCCCGGGTCGACGCTTGGCCAGCGTCACGATGCGTTAAACCGTTGTTTGCCGGCACTTTATTAAAGTTGTCTCTACCTACCATACCTACGAAAAGGGTTCTACTTAAATTGAAGACGACGCAACGAGCTATGGAAAGAAGAATGATAGGTGTTACGTTAAGGGATAAGAAAAGAGCAGATTGGGTGAGAGAACAAACGCGAGTTAATTATATCTTAGTTGAAAGCAAGGAAATGGAATGGGCATGGGCAGGACATGTAATGAGGAGGGAAGATAACCGATGGTCATTCAGGGTTACGGACTGGATTCCCAGGGAAGGGGAGCGTAGCTGGGGGAGGGGGGGGGGGGGCAAAATGTTAGGTGGGCGGATGAGATCAAGAAAGTTGCAGGGACAGCGTGGCCACAATTAGTACATGACCGCAGTAGTTGGAGAAGTATGGGAGCGGCCTTTGCCCTGCAGTGGGCGTAACAAGGTTGATGATGATGATGAACAGCCCTAGTACCAATGTTAGTTAGGAGCACTCGAAGAGCATTCCTGAGGGTGTGGCGGCCTCACGGTCGCACAGCAGCAGCCAGACACCCTTTCGCCTTTTGACTCGATAAAATATCGCGGAGTGTGCGCGAAAGGGAAGTTGTGCAGGGTGTGCAACCGAGCCGTAGAGGCTGAACAAACACAAAAATAAAGTCAGTTGTTGCTTGTTCTTCAGGGACGCATCACTCGCTGCTTTCTGCTCATTTCTAACAACGCTCGCGTCCCCCACTACATTGGTCACCCGGACGAGCAGCAAGTGCTATGGACACACCACAAGGCACCAAAATTCCGGCACTCTCCCGCGGCGACGTCAAACTGCCTCCGTGTTGGACTGCGGACTGCATTGTGGTTCATTCAGCTATAATCACAATTTGCTACACGGCGCATCACAGCAGATTGCACGAAATACCATTATGTGGTGAGCAGTATGCCCCAATCAAGTGCTAGCGAAATTAGAGACCTGCTACTTTTCCCACCAGCAGACAACCTTTACGAGGCGTTGAAGGCACGACTCATTCGCAGGATCACGCCCCCCGAAAGCCAGCGGCTACAACAGCTTCTCCACGAAGCCAACTTCGGTGACAGGAGGCCAAGCTAGCGGCTTCGTCATATGCATCAGTTATGTGGCAACAAAGTGGATGGTCTTGACAGCCTGCTGCTCCGAGAAATATTCCTACAGAAAATCCCCCCGAACGTCAAAATGGTCATGACTGCCTCCAATGAGAACGACCTATCCAAGCTGGCCGAGTTAGCCGACAAGCTCATGGCGGTAGCTCCCACACCTTTCGCGGCCGTCACAAGCGAACAGTCTCCACATGAGCAGCTTCATGAGATAAAGAATGAAATCTCGCGTCTCATGGATTCCATGTCCACCCTCCCTACCGCGTCACGGTCAACCAGTCAGAGTGATTCGCAGTCACCTATGAAACGCCAAAAACTATGCCAGTACCATCGCAAATTCGGCAACACTGCACGCAAATGCGTACCACCCTGCGAGCCCTCGTAAAAGGTCCCGGGCAGGCGCTGAGGGCGACCAGCGCTTTTGCCATGCAAGAACATCGCTCATCAGTCTTTTTCCGTTTTCGCGTCCTCGTCGAGACAGGCACCAAAGTGCGCCTACTACCAGCATCGCCCGCGGACAGAAAGCGTCCGAACACATCGGTTTTTCAAGCAGTCAACAACAGGGCCATCGCCACGTACAGAAACCGCTCCCTAACCGTCAGTCTGGGCCTGCAGAGAACGCTACGATGGAGTTTCATAGTTGCCGACGTGAAATTCGCCATTTTCGGGGCGGATTTTCTGCGCCACTTCGGACTGTTAGTCGACGTGCGTAACCGGAGGTTGCAGGACCCTGTCACAAAGCGATGTAAAAGGCAAGCCTTCAAGACATACTCCTCTTCTTCACTTCCATACTGAGCGAATTTTCTTACCTGACACACAAGCGCCGAGTGGGATCCCCAGTAAAACACGACGTGTTTCACCACGTAACTACTACTGGACCACCGGTTCACGCTCGACCACGTCGATTGTTGCTTGAGAAACTGGTGGTGTAAGACAGGAATTTGACCGTATGTTGGCGATGGAAATCACCCATCCTCCTTCCAGCCCTTGGGCATCTCCCCTTGACTTGGTTCCTAAGCGATCATCGGGTGACTGGCGTCTTTGCGGGGACTCTCGAGCGTGGAACAGTGTCCCAACGCCCAACACGTACCCCGTGCCACATATTCATGACATACTGGCAGGTCTGCATGGGGCCAAACTTTTTTTAAAAAGTGATCTCGTGCGGGCATACCACCAAATACCACCGGAAGATGTCCCCAAGACTGCTATCACTGCACCCTTTGGTCTATTCGAATTCCTGCGCATTCCATTCGGCCTTCGCAGCGCGGGTCAAACGTTCCAAAGGTTTATAGACGGTGTTTTGTCACGCCTACCTGGACGACATGCTTATCGTGAGCGCCACCTTGGAAGAACATGAAGGGCACCTGCGGATTGTTTTTCGGCGCCAATCTGAGCAAGGCATTGTCGTCAATGCGGCCAAGAGTGAGCTCGGCGTGCCTGAGTTGTCATTTCTGGGCCACATCATTCCGAGCTCGGGGGTACGACCACGCTCAGTAAAAGTACAGACCATACAAGATTTCTCACTGCCAACAACGAAGCGCCAACTGAGTGAATTTCTCGGATTGCTAAACTTCTACCGCCGCTTTGTGCCTAAATGCGCCCATATCATACAATCGCTTCACGGACTGCTCAAGGCCACGCAAGGATCTTCGAATCGCCTGCCTTGGTGCGAAGAAGCGATAAGGGCTTTCAACCAAAGCAAGCAGGCCTCGGCAAATGCGGCTCTCCTGGCATACCCACGGTCAGGAATTCCCCAGTGTCTTATGGTCTATGCCTCAGACATAGCCATCGGCGCAGTGTTACAACAGCTGAGCGACGGCACATGGCACCCAACTGCATTCTTCTCGAGGAAGCTGAAACCTACTGAGTGCCGCTGCAGCACCTTCGGGCGCGAACTGCTTGCTGTCTACTCAAGTAAACGCAACTTCCAGCATTTCTTGGAAGGCGTCGAGTTCTTCATTTTAACCGACCATAAGCCGCTGACCTATTCACTCCGCTCTATGCGTTCGGACGGTGGCACGCATACGGCCCGTTAACTTCGGCAACTGGCATACATCTCCGATTTCATGACAGACATCCGCCACGTAAAAGGGAATGACAACGTGGTTGCCGACGCCCTGTCGCGGAGCGCTATAAACGTCGTCAACGCTCAAGAAGGAGTTACTTCGACGCGTTGGCGGCAGCCCAAAGAGAAGACGAAGAGCTAAAAAGCCTCCTAACGAGAAAAACCGCCCTCAAGCTACAGTGGATGCAGATTCCGGGATCAGGCGACCAGATTTGCTGCGACACCTCCACAGGCAACCCACGCCCTTTCGTGCCTGCCAATCGACGTCGCCGCATTTTCCTTTCTCTTCACAAGCTATCGCATACTGGAATCAAAGCTACGCAAAAGCTGCTCATATCAAGGTTCATCTGGCCAGGTATCAACCGGGACCTGCGTTGCTGGGCAAAAGGATGCATACCGTGTCAGCGTGCCAAAATTCATCTACGTACTGCGATCCCGTTGGCAACGTTCACGCCTCCAGATGCGTGTTTTGCCCACGTACACCTCGACATTGTCGGACCACTGCCGCCTTGCCAAGAGAATGGCTATTTACTGACGTGCATTAACAGATTCACGGGCTGGCCGAAGGACATACCTATAGCGGATATCAAAGCTGACAAGGTTGCCCGCGCCTTCTTACACCACTGGGTTGCTCGTTTCGGGGCACCATCTATAATAACAGCGGACAGTGGAAGGCAGTTCCAATCATCGCTTTTCACCAGCACTCCGCATTTCATTGGTGCTTCAGAAAAACCACCTACCAACCGATTAGCAACGGCATGGTAGCGTTTCCACCGCCAACTCAAGTCTGCGCTGGCCGCAACAGAAGAGTGCAACTGGGTGGAGGCACTACCACTGATCCTCTTGAGAATCCGGACAGCTGTCAAGACAGACATCGGCTGCAGCGCGGCAGAACTGGTCAACGGAACGACATTGCGCCTTCCAGGAGAATTCTTCACGGGCAGGCCGCAAGACGGTTGTATGACCACCGCAGCCCACGCACTTAGGCTACGAGACCATAATGGAAAAACCTTCGCACTACGCCACCGTGACGGGCAGCGCCACGCGCGGTGTACGTACCATCAGAACTAGCTTCGTGCACACTCGTGTTTGTGCGCCACGACGAAGTTCATAGGCCACTCCAGCCACCGTATAACGGGCCATTCCGAACAGTGCGCAGAGGTGAGAAGCAGTTCACTATCGACGTGCGCGGTCGTCACGAAGTGGTATCACTCGATCGGCTGAAGCCAGCGCACATTGAAGAAGCAGACACCGTTTCACATGCGCCGTCATATCTGACACCACCCTCCAAGGCTCTACTCGTCCAACCACGCCAAGTCACAAGGACATGCAGCGGATGAGTCTCCAGGGCGCCCCGTCGTATGGACTTGTGAACAATTTAAATCGTCCTATGAACGTTTGCAAACTCACTAGGAGGGCAAGTGATGTGGCGGTCAAGGCAGAAAGCTGGGCTAGTTGGTGTGTCACCATTAATCAAAAGACTAGCGCAAATAACACGGACAGAGACAGAGAAGACGACAGGACGCGCTCGTCCTGTCGTCTTCTCTGTCTGTGTCCCTTTTATTTGCGCTAGTCTTTTCAATAATGATGTAGCAGCCTCACGGTCGCACAACAGCAGCCAGACACCCTTTCCCCTTTTGACTCGGTAAAATAATATTGCGGAGTGTGCGGGAAAGGGAAGTGGTGCGAAGATGTGCAACCGAGCCATAGAGGCTGAACGAACACAAAAATAAAATCAGTTGTTGCTTATTTTTCAGGGACGCATCACTCGCTTCTTTCTACTGATTTCCAGCAGCGCTATCATCCCGCACTACAAGAGTTTTTCCTGTAACGGAAAGCCTCAATGAGGCATATTGCCTCCGATCGCCCAACCAATATGGATTTCCCTTCGGGCGTGGCACGGGCTTACTGTTCGATGAGCTGATTTCCTTAATAATGCTCTTGGAAACAGCGAATTCGCTTGCGCATTATTTTTGGACGTGTCAAGTTCTTTTGATTCGGTAAACACCGATGTTTTACTTCGTACCCTTCATAGCTATAGCTTCCGAATGCCTTTCGTACCTCTCCTTGATTATTATTTCGATGGTCGAACTCGACTTGTATTAATCGGAAATATTAGAAGCAGGCGCACAGAGTTGTCGAGTGGAGGTACTCAGGCACCAATTTTTGCACCCCTTTAATTTAACTTGTGTGTTAACGATCTCGCTCAAACCCTCCTTCATTTCCGTGTTTTCAGTAGACTTATTTTCAGTACACTTAGTTTCTATTTCAGCCACGGCTTGATCATAACTAGAATTTCGGCATACAAGAAACGTACTGAGAACGCTAATGCATTCCTGAAACTCATTCCTGTCATCATTCATTTGTTTCTTCATTCACCTAGGCGTAATATTTGCGCCTGCTCTTCTACTCCATACTTTTCAAGTGTCAAATATCTCGGTGTTCATTTCGATTCTAGCATGTCTTGGTAGTCATTGGGCTAATGTGTGTGAACGACGGCGCACAATAGCGTGTCTGCTATACTCCGTCAAAGCACCATGCCTAATTTATATATGAAAAATAATAGCTCATGCATTAGGATACAGTGGACTGCGTCACGGAGTTTGTTCTGTTTACTTTTGCTCAGTGTTTTGGCGCAATAATGTTGGTTGCTTACTAACATCTATAATTTATGCGGTGATGTGATGTACAGTATGCAAAGATACGTTACCTCTTTGAATACACTCTGGCGAGCAACAGACGTTCCAAGTTTCTGGAAATACAAGAAATATGTGTTGTCTAGGTGCATCACACAAAGCTAGCTCACTGCCGTGCCTTTCATGAACGCCGTACTCTCAATACCGAAAATCGTCGCTAACTTTGATATAAATCTCAGAGCCTATATTATTACAAAGGCCCAAATGCAAGAACTGCTCGGCATAATAACTATCACCTACGCAAATTTTTTCAACATAAAGATTCATATTGCGCCAAAAGGTTTCTCGATAAATAACCAGTATAAAAAATCAGGTTTATTTCTTTCTGTGGCCTTGGTAGCTGCTGCGAATATACAGAAGCCATGTGTTTGACTCCCATGCTAGCAAACCAAATTCAGTAAAAGGCTGCTGATGCTCCGAAATACAGATAGGCGACGCAATAAGCTAGATATTCTTGAACGCGTGCGCAGCCAATTCTTCAATGACAAAGTTCAGATTACACGGTGCATGAGTTTTATGTTATGTCAGAAAAGGAAGTAGTTTATTAACGCGCTCCTACTTGCATCTACATATTCACACGTGTGTACAAAATGTCTTGAATTCATAACCCACATTCTCATAGAGCACGCTTATTTTCGATATGGTTGCGTACAGAAGACGATGTAAAAGACGGTGCATTCTGGCAGCTACAGCAAAGTTGTATTTCACGGCTAATGAATTTATGGGACTGAGCTTAATCTGAGGACAATACACAGTTCCTAATCGGTACTAATATTGCGCTTCGTGCTGAGCGTACTGCTTCCCTGTCTTTCTTTAAACAAAAAAAAAACGCTTTATTCAAAAGAAAGTCTAGTGCACAACGTCGGAAACTTACCACTGCCTGTATCCTGTGCAGTTACTAAAGCAAGAAACCAAATCCACGCAGTTATTTGCATTGCTTTGAGATCCATCGCTTAGATAATCAAATACTCGGTGGTATGAAGCTGCAAAAGACTAACAATCATAATGTATTAATTATTTAATAATGAGACTACTGTAAAACGTTATGTCAAGCGTATATGAAAGAGCTTATTGTCGCTAACTCCCCACGCAGTCAAGTCAGGCACTCGCAAGTGGCATGTATAAATGGATGAGCAGACCTGAATGCAGGCAAGATCGACGTACATGGTATATGCACACCTGCAACCTGGGTACCACGAAATTATGGAGATTCTACGAAGGAAAAGAAGGGGGCTGAAGGAATAGTCGACAGCACGAAAAAGAAACATTTTTTTCCCCGGGCCTCACCATCGTAACGAAGAGCTCTGAATTATTGTTAGTAAAATTGTTAGCGCTCCTCCTTTGACCGGAGACGACGCGCCTGCGTGTGTAGTTAACGAACACATACTACGCACTGTGACAGTGATCCCTTTCTACTGCTTGTGCTTCAATGGGTAACTGGGCTGTAGAGCGGTAGACGTGGCGTAAGAAAACCAGCCATTGGGCACCACATATTAGACGTTTAAGACACGCGCGCTCGTCCACGCATGTGTCAATCTAAAGCGAAGTGAAGGTGTGTAACCTTTGCTTTCTGTCTCGTTTTTTGTGAGCGTTGTAGTTTAATAATGCAAAATGAAGTGATAATTAATTAATTAATTTAATTATGCAGTTTTACGTGCCAGAACCACTTTCTGATGATGAGGCACGCCGTAGTGGAGGACTCCGGAAATTTTGACCACCTGGGGTTCTTTAACGTGCACCTAAATCTAAATACACGGGTGTTTTCGCATTTCGCCCCCATCGAAATGCGGCCACCGTGGCCGGGATTCAATCCCGCGACCTCGTGCTCAGCAGCCTAACACCATAGCCACTGAGCAACTACGGCGGGTGAAATGAAGTGAATCAGGCCTACACTGCATGGCTTCGATTTAAACATGACTTCGGCTATGTACCTATCGTATATTGGCATTACTGTTTCTTTCGCGCACGGGTTGAAGCAATTATTCCGGAGATAATTGTCTCTGTCCGCCCATTAGGAAAAATTGGCTGAAAGTTGGAAGTTGAAAGCACTAAATTGATGCAATGTTGCGCAATTGCATTGTATGTTTGCGTTATATGCAATATTTTATTCGTTCCATTCTCGGGCATTATGTTATCCCCGATCCATCTATATGTTTTATTCATGTCTGCCTTTTTCATTGGCATTTTTGTTCACACAAATTCGTCAACGTTGTCATCTGGCGCGTCGAATTAGATTGAGGTGCCTTTTCCATTTTATGACAAGGAAGCAAGGTGCGCCGATGCCGGAGACAGTGTAGTCTTTGATGCAATATGGTTAATTTACGACTTTATTGGCGCAATCAGGTCCGTACCCCTTATTTAACTTATTCCGTGACTTCTTATCAAGTCTTATTTCGTTCACACTTACATTTTGATACTTATGACTGGCTCCGATATTTCCAAGAAACAAAAAAACACCTTTTGTTAAGAGGTTACAAAGAGACATAGCCAGATCCCAGCAACGCGAAACTAGCATAAAGTCATCAAAGAACACCTCGTCTTCAATACGTATGTAATATTAGATGTAACAATTGCTAGGGGCATTTGTTAATGGGATATATTCTACTTGGGTTTCTTGGCAGCCGCTCATGAAATTATTAATCAGTCACTTTTATTACGGAACGCTATGCACCTAAGCAACGGACCTATTTTCACAAGTGATCGGTTTATCTAAGACCCTCAAATAAATGCCTCCATATTCGTCGAGAAAGGGACTATCCGGCACAGTCGCATCCACTCTTTCACTACTACAGGGGTGCTCATATTTTGTTTTTGCTTGCTATAAGGCAAATTCTAAACACGATTACGCACCCGTCAACTGCCGTGATTCATCCATCCATTCATTCATGGCAATAGCAAACGCGCAAGCGTCACTCTTCATGTTTCGCGCTATTTAATAATCTTTCTTTGATGTCTAACACCATCTTACACTCAAGTTTACTTTTCCTCAGACACAGTAAAAATTAGGCTTAAGTTATATGAGAGTTTAAATTATTTAAGAAAGAAATAGAGATTGTGTACAATCTTGTCGATGGGAGTCGCGTATCAGTATAAAAACTGTCTCGCTTTCTTTTTCTTCTCATACGTAGATTGCGGTAATTGAGTCTTCATGTCGTAATTTTAAAAATTTTTCTTCCTTTCATGGATTCATCTCACTCGCGCTGATATGCTATAGAAGAAGGAAAAGGCCATGTATTTTAATCATTGTTACGCTGCCATTCCCATGTCATGTCCTGCATGCCACTAGTGCTTATTTACGTATACAAAATTCGTATTCTTTTCTACAGCATTTCATACAAGCTTTATATGTGCGCTGAAAGAAAACGTGGTGAAAAACAAAAACAAATAAGGGGTTTCTAAAAAGCGAACGAAAAGTATTTTATTTTCAATTCTACCATATTCTGAGAACCCAGATTGAGATGCGGCTAGGTGCGTAGTTGAAAGTGTCTCTCACCCAGTGAAGACGGCATGTTTTCGTGCCTGAAGTAGTACTCGTTATTCAAACAGACATTTTCTATACCACCTAAAGAGGCACAGAATGTGTTTAAGTTGCTAGAAACAGAACAACTGCAGCTTAAGGTCAAATCGTGTCGCCGGCAGTAGTGTGAGCAACAGCGGACCGGTCCCGACTACTTCGTCTATAAGTAATTGGTCTCATATATTGGTGAAAAGAACAGATGGCAAGTAAATGTTCGACAGAGCTCAAAGAATAGCATTTCAGCAACAACTTGCCGGGCAGGTGGCCTTAAACTACCAGCAGCTGCGGACTAGGGCCACAGTTCCTTTGAAAATAATTAATATAATTTGTATCTCTCTCAAAAATACAGAAATGGGTAAAATGTTTCGTATCTACAGGGCATTACTGTAAAGAAATGTAATTCACGGCACCCAAGGTATACTACAGAATAAATGAAGAAAAAGATACGTACTTACACACGCAGTGCTTCAATTCCTTGGGCTATTACCTAAGTCGTCTTTGCATTTTTACTTTAAGCATCAGTCTCTTCTGTTATTGCACACTGCGTATTTGTCGTTATGAGGTTAGTGTGAAAGTTCTCTCTGCCCTAGTACTGAACTGGTCCGTGCCGATTTCTTGACTTCAAGTTACCTTGCAAGCAAGTGCAGCGCACACGTTTCACAGTTGACATTTTAGAGCGACATTAAGCACAGCCTCTACTAAGCTATCGCGTGCCGCGAATTCTGAACACAGAAGAATGTTTTGTATTTTTACGATGTAGTCATGGTCTAGCGCCCATTAGAGAAGCTCTGAAATGACGGAACTAACTCTTGATTGGGCAGATACTTCACCACAAAAAAAAAATAAGGCGACATTGAGACATTCTACCCGGTGAACCTGGTTGACCAGCGAAGCTGCTATGTTTGTGTAATTTATAGATATTGGTATAGAGTTTTGTCAGTGTGTAACTAAAGATATAATCCTGTATATTGTATTTAGGCGAAATACGAAAATGGCTGTGGCTTAGGTAAGGTTAAGCCCAGGATGCGAAGCATACTAGCCTTTATTTTAGTTGTTGAACCACTGTTTAGCCTGGTGAATTGCTGTTGCTTGGCTATATTTGGTTCGGCTAGACGAAGAAACAACTCATGCATTACTGCTTCGCCTTCAAGAGTGGAACGCGACAGCGTTCCCGTCGACCCGCCAAGAGGTGTAAGACAATGGGCTACAGGGCAGCGAATACGCGCCCCGCATTGGACGCGGTGAGCGTCGAGCAAAGCAGCGTTCGGCGCGGCAACGAAATGTGCGCCTGAGCAAGAGACGCACGCCTTAGAAACAGCTCGTTTCTAAGGCAACACCGCATTCACTAGAGGCGCTTTTGTACCGCTATGAAGCATCGTACTCGTGGCTCAGTGGTAGCGTGTTCATCCCACACTCCGGAGACCCTGGTTCGATTCCCACCCAGCCCGTCTTGCAAGAGTTGAGCCAAAGCCACTTCTCCTCTGTCGTGACGTCACGGTGTCACGTGGTTTCATGGCGACACCGCCGCGCCTGAGGAGCTGGGTTGAGCTCTCGTAATATGCTTCGCATAAAAACTATAAATGCGCACTACGTCACGCACTACGTCATACACATGCAGAGCTACCGTCGAAGTGTTTTTACGATGCCGCTCTCAAGACACTGGTGTCGTCTGCGGAGCTGCGACGGAGCGGCTTTTAGACGCAGCTGGCCGTTATACCAAGCCTCGACGTGAGCTACGATGTGCGTTGACGGGGGCGCAATCCAAAGGAGTGCACAAAACACGTTTGCTGGTTCTCTGCAATTGAGCATGCTCCCTAGTTAACTAACTGAATGAAACATCGAAGGACTACACTTTTATTCTAGCGTACAAACATGAGGCTGTCCGTTTGCCTCCCTTAAAATGCCACGTGTTGGCCACGAGCTTCGAATTCCACAATATTTACATCTTCACTGTGAAGTATGTATTATGAAAATTAAGTGAAACTCGGAGTAATCTAAACGGCACATTTTTGTTTTCACATAATTGTTGCATAATTTGTTTCGGTATAGTTTCCACAAAACAAAAGTAACAGCCGTTTTCTGTAACCATACTCCCTCGGTAAATGTGCACGTATTGACAGCAGACGGGAATTCTGTAACGTTTACAACATCACTGCGAGCTAACTAATTATGACAAGTGAATGAAACTTGGCGTAATGGTACAGTCATCTTAGCAGCCAATTACAGTATAATTTTTTCCGAGATAGTTACATTAACTCGATAGCTGCAGAGCATTCGCCAGAATTTTGGCTTTGGCGCAAGTCATTTTCTGTTCGCCGCCACGATTTTTCCGGAGTGTAGCCATAGACAGTTTCCCTGTAAAACAGGCTGCACTCAAAGCACAAGGATTGCGCCGAACACCGTCGAAGATAATCGAAAATCATCTGCGGATAAAGCACGCCAGATGCCATATATACCCCGTCAAAGGTGCCAGTGTAATCACTGATTGCCACTTGGCTTCCAGAAAGTACTATACAATTCACGTCCAGCATACAATCGGATTACCAAAAGCTACGGTGACAACAGCAAAATGATAGAAATATCGCTAACACTCGAGAAAAGTCCTGTGCATTCAGGCGCGTCCTGCGTCGAACGATAACTTTGAGCGTTTCTTAGCCGGTGGAAAAACGGTCCCCGGAGAAAGGTCAACAAGTACGCATGTAAATATTGTACAAATAGAAGTTGTGATTTATATTCGCTCATCCAATGTGCACAGCTAAACGTCTCTGCTCAGTTAGAACATTTCAATGTTTATTAAGACATGGTAAAAAAACATTGGGGGATTTCGACATCTTGAATTCCTGGGAAATAAATAAAATGAAATTTTAACATATGTCGTAATCATAAAAACAAAAATATGCCGATGTAAAACATCTTATCCTAAAATTCCGAGGAAGCGTCAATGTCTAAAGCGCGAACGAAAAACTTTGTTGAAAACCATAGTTGCAACATTTACGCCAGGGGTGGGCAACACAAGAACAGCGACGGTGGGAAGCTTTGAGGAGCCACACGAGCCGCAGTTTAGTAGTAAAAAATAGAATATTTCTTGCGAGATGCCACTCCATGTTTGACATTATTGCGCGATTTGCAGTTCTCGGCATATCATCTTGTCGCGACGTATAGAAGTAGGAACCGGAGAAGCGGTGTAGAGCCCAAATAAGAGTGTTTTCATGAAACACCAACCGCAAGGTGATGGACGCCTCCTGGTTCATTTACACCCGAACGGCTTCATCCCCGTCTTCACTCCTTGGCACATAACATGTGGTGATATGTAAATTGCATTGCTTCACTGCTTCCTACCTCCGTTTCAAAACATCATTGAAATCTTTAAGTTCCCCAATTAGTGCAGAAAAGATGCAAAGGTAAAGGCATTCGGCTATGTGAAGCATCTTACGAAGCTATTTGACAACGTGGGAAGACGACACCCGCATTTAAAGCAGTAACATCAGTTTAAAACACGTTCGTAATTCATATCGCTAATGAATTACGCATTACTTGCCGCCAACATTGTACGTGATGGCACTGCGCCGATAATTCTAGCTTCTGGGATTGTAGACCTGCCTCGCATGCGGAAATTTCCAAGGTGGTTTGGTTTCCTTTGCGCCTTGCATAGACACATAAGTACCCCTCTCGTCAACATAACATTCGTTCACATGTCCCGCATTGTTCTAACTGCCCGGCTGCAAACGAGGATAAATGGTTTCACGCGTTGTGTCTCTTGGCGAGTCTTGTGGTACGTAAATGTAACATAGGGAAATATCTCGTCGCATTTTTTTCTGTGGCTGACGTCGACGTACACATACTAACCATGTGCGCCAGAGTCTTACTCAGACGTTCGGTCAGCTAACTTTTTTCTTGGTGTACGCTGCTGTCTTCCGGTGAACAGTTTCACCCACCTGCAAGAGGTGTCCAGAAGGGTAACCATAAACACAGTGCCCATGTGTCTTCGCAATATTGCGGAAGCACCATACGCCAATGATGGTGGAGACTTGGTGCTGTTCAATTACTGCTGCTCATTAGGGCGTACCTGCTTCGGCTTATTAGGACAATCTTAGTCATGAATATATCATCTATTTCTGCAAGTAGAGATTACAAATGGCCTAAAAGATATATGTAGATTTGTTTGAACAGTGTTTACGGCTACTGTTGATGCTGAATGCAACTGGTTTGAGTGGTGGTGAAATTGCGGCGTGGGTATCCAGGCATCTCTAAAAGTTGCGTTCCGTGACCACGGCTCGTTACGGTCAGCACTGCTTTAGCATAATCCTTTCAATGTGAGGGTGTAGCGCAAGTGATCTGTAGTCGCCTGATGGTGACTGGGCTGTAAGAGGTGTGCTCACAACAATTAAGCTTTACCGAGAAAAGGCTGAGTTCGGAAGCTGTAGCTGACACGCTACCTCTACTTTCACAATTCTAGCGCGCCACCGATTGTAACGCGCAGTTACATTACTGCCGACACATAAAAAAAATACCTTGGTGCCAATTCTACCGCGTATATCAAGCAACGAAACATGAGTCGACACGTACCATGTTGAACCGATTTTTTGGGACAAGAAAAACGTACACAGACACGCACACAGCCGAATCTTTCCGGCTGGGCACCATCTGGGTCCGGAAAGTCCTCAATTTCGCTCTCTGCCACTGCAGACAGTCATGTTCATTTCTAATTAAGCGTTAGAAATAGCGCACTTTTTGAAGGCTAGTGCAACATTCGTATGCGGTAGGGCATTCTACGCAACACGAGCCCACCTTGCGATGTCTCCAAGTGCCGTTTTCTTCAAACGACCCGTTCAGTGTGGTTAGGTACTTGGCATTGAGTTATTTTCTTTTTTAGTAAGAATTAGTTTCCTTTTTCATTTTCCTTTTGACTATAATTAATTACGATGGTAACGCGTATAGGAATTAGACAACACCTTTTATGCAAAAAAGGTGCGCGTTAAAATTGTGCGAATACGTTATTGTGAATATTGCCCCAAGAAGTCAAGGCACTCGCGGAATCTGTCCTGCATTTTCTTAACTCTATGGAAATAAATGTTTTTCGTATGCTGATGTAATCTCTTATTTGAAGCATTTGTTGCTTTCAGAAGACTCGCGAATTGCGGACCCTTCAGGGTATTTGTTTTTTAGATTCGGGAAAATGGTACAAGGCGGAGTCATGTTGGACTAATAGGGTGGATGCTGTATCACTTGAAAGCTTACAGAGAGGAGTTTTGTCGTTGTTTCACCTGCAGTGGGTGATAAGACATTCTGATACAACATAGTGACAACTTCAGAAAGCTTTCTTGTATACGTTTTTCCCTGGTGTTTTGCCTCAAGGTCGCCACTAAACCACAGCAATATTTTAAAACACTTATTGAATCCTGTTGGCGATAGCTTTTAACGAATTTCTCCGTGAGGTCCATTCTACGGAATGTTTTGTATATGGGATAACTGGAAATGATGCCACGTTTTTTGTAATAAAGGAGATTTGGCCATATCTGCATTGTAGTACCGGCATTGTGGGAAGCTCTAGTCACTTTAGTGGCAAAATCAGTACAGGCTGGTAAATGTATGGATGTAAAGCGGTTTGTTATTCGCATTGTATAGAATATAGAAGGTTTTATTACATCACATTGACGAGAAGTAAGCACAGCATCATTTTAATTACCGCCTATTAGAAAACGAAAAGCCAGAGCTGCGAATTCTAGTTACTGCAAACTTGTGTGAGCTGACTTTATCGCTTGTCTTCGAAATTTATAATTCGCATGCATACGCAGCTTATGCATACATTTTTGGCCGTGTTGGAGTACATTTTTTTTTCTTCGTATCTATTCTCCAACTTTAATATCCTACAGACTCATGTGGGGGCCGCACCCAAAAAAAGTATCCGAAGGGAAGATGCCTGCAATACTTCCGAATTATATACATTGCCCATGCTATTTGTAGTTTCCATTCTACATTCTGCTACCATGAATACCCTCGAAAAGCTAAAACATGCCCTCGAAGAGCTAAACCATGCCTCAACGTGAACAAGTTTGAAAAAAGCCAATATAGCAGGAATACAAGGAGCGCACTAGAATATGCCCACGACGACATTAAGGTCGTCTTTCGAGCAATGATTCAAAGAGAATTTATTCTATAAGGAACTGGATTACTATTTTCCCTTTCAACTGAATACATTTGTACAACAACCCCCTTACATGGGCGAGCGCTTGATTTGGTTCGGATCAAACATATATAGCTACTGGCAGGTGAAACTAAATGTTGCGCCGAAATGAAGCACTCAAGGAGGCATTTACGCGAATAACTGCTAGGGCACACTAATATGCGTTGGCCATGCTAGGCTTGATTACTAAAATGGTGACGTCATTTTGTTTATTTTGCACAGTTTTCAACACTTTTCCTCATCTATAAGACGCCCAATGAAGCTTTCTGAATCATGTCTACAAATGACCGCAGTTCTTTTCTTCGGACAAAGAAGGGAGACAGAGAGCTCGTGAAATAATAATGATAAAGTACTGGCTGAAAACGAGTACGCTCTCTTGCTATGTTCAGTGGTATTAGGCGTGAACCGACTCATCAAATACTGCATGCACCTTGAGGAGGTTTCAAGTCAAAACACCTTTGATGACTACCACAGATGTGTGCCAAAGACTGCCGATGCACTGAGAGGCAGCTAGATCACTCGTTCCCAGTGCTAGAAGCCACACCCACATTTCGCGAGGTTCACTTTTGAGATTGCCGTAATCCAAGAAGTATTGTCGCATGTTTAATTTTACATTTAAAACATACTTGTTGCTTTTTTTATTTTCTCATAAAACAAAACCCCTTATGGCCATGGTTCCAGCGAACGCTGTTTCGACCTATGCATTACAACCTCCACAATATTTCCATACATGCCTTATCAAAAATGTAAGGTAAATAAATATTAGCCTCACTAATCTCATCAGACACCTACTTGCGTAATATCAATCGAATATAGATTACAACGGCCGTGGTATGCGGTGTTTGCTGTTAGCGTAAAACAAACTCCTCCTTTTTATTTCTTGCAGGCCTTTATTTGTGACCGCCGTTATACGCAAGGAAACTTTTAACACGTTGACACTGAAGCATTAAAAAACCGCAGTAGATTGGCGGAAAAATGCTTCGCTCTAGAATTTGACAGGAATAGTGTTTCAAAGTAGAGGCCGATATCTATGTTACCTGTCGTCCCCAAAGGTTCAGAAAAAAATTTACGCTAACGAGTTTCATGTTTTTGTGAAAAAACACTCTTTACTATCTCCACAGTGCTTTGGTTTTCGCCTCAGTATGTCAGCCGAACTAACGTTATTAACTCAGAAAGAACTCATTCTTAACGGAACACGGTTATAACTAACCAATCTATGTCTGTTAATCCCAATCCTTATTCTTAATGGTCTCAAAAATAAACTTGTGACCTTGGGCATATACACTGATTTTCCAAAGGCATTAGATAGAATAAATCTTCAAGCATTATCCGTTAAACTTGAACATTATGGTTACCGTGGTGTTTCAATTCACCTTTTAAACTCTTACTCAAGATATGGAAAGCAGTGCGTTGCAATTTACGGAAACCATTCCTCTTTTTTAAAAACAACTTCGGGAGTTGCACAGGGAAGCATATTGGGGTCACACCTATTTATTACTTACGTAAATGACATATCCAGGCTCAATAAACGTGCCGAGTGCTTCATGTATGCAGATGACACTGCCCTCTGTTTTCAGTCTACTAACCTAGACGAACTAACTTGCTTAGCGAATATTACATTACAAACATCATTACAATCGACTAGCATAAATTGTTTAGGAATTCAAGCCTTCAAAACTAAAGCCCTTTTATTTATACCTGTGCAAAACCTAGTAAATCGTAGCCTCAGTCTGTCCTTATGATCAGAAAATGTTGAACATGGACTGGAGGTCAAGATATTTGGTATGATATTTAAACAGCATGGGTACTGGAGCACAAATATTGATGATTTGGCAAAATGTTTGGCAAGGGCCTGTGGTATATTTTGTAAATTTCAGCAAGTACTTCCACCCAAGGTTAAATTGCTTCTTTACAATTCCATGTTTGCCCCTTATATATATTATTGTAACCTTGTATGGGGAAACACATCAAAGAGGAACATAAAAAAACTCATTTTATTACAAAAGAAGGCCATTCGCCACATTGTAAATGCTTCATATGACGTTCACACGGCCGAGCTGTTTGTCACGCTGAACGTGCTCCCTCTGCAGCAGATTTTCCAGTGTAACCTTACTATGAAATATAAGAACAGCTTGAAATGTAACGATAAACTTTTCCTAATGGTATGTGATCTCAGAAAACCTCAGACATACCAATATAATATGAGGAACAGAAACCAATGGGTAATACCTTTCTCAGGAACAAACCATCGATTAAATAGACCATAACACTGCATGCCCATTTATTTAAGACAGCTGCATGGCCAAGGAATTGATTTGTGCAGCATTGCTAGGAAAGAGTTTAGGTCTTACTCTGAACATAAATTGATTATGCCCAGTTTTACATCTCAAATCTCGCACTTATCTTTATCTTTTGTTCAACTAGTATTCCCATATGGTGGAGTCTAATACACGTAATATACGTTTATAAATCATTCCTTAAATACATTGTATTGTATAAATACAATGTATTTAAGTTTAACGTTATTACGCGTTCCACTATGTACTCATATACTGTGTATGTGAAATAAGTCTATCATGAATGTGTCCTTTTGATGTAATTTCCCTTATAGGAATGTATATAACTACATCTTTATATGCGTTGCTCAGCTGTATTCATTAGGATCATTGTATGAATTGCGATTGGCTCGTTATCCTCTATGCCAGACATGGGCAGGAACTTCGTCAAACAACTTTGCTGTAGTTTTTTTGTGCCTGTAAAAAAATTATTTCCCTGCTTTTGTAATAGGCACAAATGTGAAATAAAGTTGATTGATTTGTTGATTGATTCACTGATTTGAGTTAATTCTCCGCTGAGGCGACCGAACGATGATCTCCTGAGCTTCGGAGACGAAATCCTTCAAGAAATTTTCTAGCGTCATTTGTGACCTATAACAGTAGCATTCCATGATATTCTGTGTTGCCTGAGCATACTTTCTTGCTTCTACCTTTGATTTTTTTATATGTTGTCCTCCGCACAGCTGTACGTCTTTGCAAATGTATTCTCCTTACTCTTTGCGTGCGGTAGACTCACAGGCCAACACAGTGGTTGAAATCATGCACGGGAGAAAGAGAGAGTGCGAAATACATGTAGTCAGTTTGCACAGGTGAATACATTACATGCGGTGAATAAATTCACTGGATGAATTTTTTAGATTAAACATTTTCGAAACCATTGGGATGTGGGTGCTTGGCTTAACGGCATGTAATAAATAAACGGTATCGGATTACCGCTTATATAATTTCAACGCGACTACCCATGCGCCTTGTTTTCATATCGTTGTTCATAGTTCAGGCAGAATTGCTCATATATGCGTGAGTTCCGTGCACAGATGACGCTGTTGTCACTTCACGAATGACGCAATAGGAGCGAAATTACTAAGCGCGCAGATAGATGTAGCTTGGCAGTACATTTCCCAATCTGATCGGGAGTGTCCGCTCTTGCAAACGCTCACTCAACCACAGTACATCTAGAATATTAATCCCGAAGCAGTTGTTATCAGAAGTTATGAAGCCTACAAATTTTTGGAGAAATTCTACGCTTGCTCAGTTATGGAGACCAGCGTGCGGCGTGCAGAATCCTAAAATGGCGTGAAGAGACTCGGGCAAGACGCAGGGAGGCTAATTCGTGCCTATAATGTTTGGCCATAGCTGGTCTACTACGTACATGAGAGCGAGCACAATTCAAAATTACACCGTAGGTTTTTGCTTAGCGTTCTAGTGCGCTATCTAATGCGTAAATGGATTTCATCCTCTTTACGCTGGGACTTTTGAGTGGACAAGAAAAACAGATAATCTATCATGCAAGTGTCACATGCGCAGTTGGCAGTGTTGTCGTATGACTCAATTTGAGCTAAATTTAGCCTCACGCGCGGCCTTCAGATATGAGCAGGAGTGGTAGCGTTTGAGACAGTTTATTATGACACCACAGGGATATTTTTTCCAACCCATGCAGGTGCTCATCAGGATTTACACGGCGTGGAAGCGTGAAATTTTTGTAGAAAATTCAATGTTGCGCGACCATGACCACTCTGTGCTAGGCACTGCCACGCGTATGACTCTGCCTGGTACGTTGCTTTCATAGACAGAACGAAAGCACAAATTGAGCTTGCGGCACATGCACAAGATTCAAATACACGAAAATAAAAATTGCTAAACAAAAACGCACGAATCACGGAGCACGTACCACGGAGCTGTCCTGGTGTCCTGGAGCATACGGGTGGACCTGTTAAAATGTCAGTGTAGAAACCACTTTGCTGTTTGCTGTAAAGCAAAGAATCAAGTCGACGAGCTCTCCGGCGCAGAAGAATAATTAGATATGGACGTGGCAGTGAAGAGCACGGTTAGCGAGCGTGACTGGCTTGAACAAGCAAAAGTTCGCAACACATCAGTCGGCCTGTTGTGTTGCTTGTGCAACACAACAGGCCGACACAACACAGACCGAATATTGGCTTTGGAACCACACCGGTTCACAAGCCAATGTTCTTCCCCTCAGTGTGATCAACAAGATGAAGCCCAAACAACCGTTGAAGCCCAGCCGCGCAGGACTACTGTCCTCCAGCGGGAGCGAAATCCAACACTGTGGACCCATAACAGCATAAGTGCGGCTAAACGGTCACAACGCTGTCCTCCAACTTTTCATCGTGTGGAAAGGCCAAGCAATGCTGGGCCTACAGGCATGTGAGTGCTTCCAGCAGTTTTTCCGACAAGTGCACAGCGTGGCGCAAGGAACATCAGGAAAAGTTAAAGGTCAATTCAGACATCTTTTCAACGGGATGGGTTGCGTCCAGCGTCGCGACCGTATGGTTCCCCGTGACGGTGCAGTACCGGTCGTGCAGAGAGCGTGACGGGTGCCCCTAGCACTGCGGGAGCCACTGCGCGAAGAGCAGCAGCGCATGGAACAGGGAGGCATAATCGTCAAGAAAACGGACCCCACAGACTGCGTAAGCACTGTGGTTACGGTGTGAAAAAAGATGGAAAGCTTCGGGTTTGCATCGCCCCAGAAAGATTTAATGAATGTATGAAAAGATGCCGACGCGAGCAGACCTAGAGGCAGAACTAGCGGGAGCAGCAGTTCTTACGCCCCTCGATGCAAGCGCTGGCTTCCATCAGATACCCTTGGACGAAGAAACCTCGAAAATTTGCCCATTTGCAAGGCCTTTCGATCGTTACCACTTTTTCGAGGCTACCTTTTCGCATTTCCTCAGCACCAGAAGGGTTTCACAAGATTCTAAAGGAAATTTTCGAATGTCTGCCTGGTGTTAGAGTATAAGTCAACGACGTCCTAGTCCGGGGAAGGTCGACTAAAGAGCCCGATGAGCGACAAAGATCAGCGACAGAGTTTGCAGAACGCGTCGGACTGACTTTCAACGCGGCCAATTGCATAATTGGCGTAGAGCAGATAGATTTCCTAGGTGACGTAATCAGTAATGAAGGAGTCAGACCAAGTAATTCGTTGATACAATGCACGTCACAAATGCCAAAGCATAAGGACAAGCAAGCGGGGCCAAGGATGCTCGGCGAACTACTTCGGCTAATTTCTGCCGCCTTTGGCATAGAAGGCAACACTACTTCGAGGTTTACCATAACAGTGCACGATATTTGAATGGACACTGAACCACTCTAAAGAATGCAAGCAGCTGTGCGACTGCATGTGCATACAGCCCCTGCTGTCGTTCGTCGATTCACGGAAAGATACCAAAGTCTCGTGCGATGCGTCAAACAACATATTCGGGGAAGTTTGCTGCACTGTGACGACAGTCCGTGAAAACTGCGTCTAAACCACTCACGGAAGCCTAGAAGCAATATTCTCCCATGGAAAAAGTTATGGCCATTGTGTAGGGCTGCGGAAGATTCAACCACTTCACATATGGACGTAAAGTTATCGCTGACACCGACCACCGGCCCTTGATTGCTATATCCCAGAAAGCAATCGGGGACATGCCACCAAGGCTGCAGCGCTTCATGTGATTTCTCTGCTATGACACGGAAATTATTTTCGTTCCAGGGAAGCACCTTTTCCTGGCTGATATGCTATCCCGGGTTTCAATAAACTGCGGCAAGGTCGACATAGACAGCGATGACGCTGAAGTACATGCCGTGAGTGTCATCTCATCTCGCGTTAGCCAGGAGACTCTAACGCGATTGGTTGCTCATACAACAAATGAGCGCTATCGAAATGGGGTGAACAAAAGCCTGAGCAGAGGTGAACTTGTCTATGGCCCGCTGAAGGCATTTATTGACGAGCTGTCGCAAGTGCAGGGCGTTATCTTGGAGGGGTGCAAGATTGTAATTCCCGCCAGTATGACGCGCGAAATCCTGTGAAAAATTCATGAAGGTCACTCGGGCATAACCGAATGCAAGTCTTTGGCTTAGGGCGTGATATGCTGGTAGGCAATGAATACCGATATTGATGCCTTTCTTCAGAAAAAAAACGCATACAGTCAGTCACGTGAGCCACGGCATATGCACCCAATGCCTGACCAAATTTGGTCCCGAGTTGGCATGGACATTTTCTACTACGGCACCAGGCCTTATCTCGGCGTCTACGACTTGCTGTATAACTTTCCAGAGGTGCAACTAAAACATGCAAAGGCAAGCACTGTCATTGAAACAACTAGCGCTATCTTAACAAAGTACAGAATACCCATGGAGGTATGTTCGCAGAACGGGCCGTTCTTCTCAAGCACACAGTTTCCCGCAATTGCGCGAGAGAATGATTTCCAGCATATCACTTCTAGCCCTGGCTATCCACAGTCAAATGGCCTTGCAGAAAAGGGAGTGCAAGTGGTGAAGTGGATATTAAGGAAAACTGCCAAAACAAATTATTTTTGGTGCGATTTACTCGCTTACAGGACAATCCCGTTGCAACTCACTGCTGCACCAGCGGAGCTTCTTCAGGGAACCCAACGAGAATATGAAAAACTCTAACAGACTTCCAAGGTTGTCCCGCCTTAAACATTGCCAAGCATCACCACACAAGATACAAGAGGCAGCTGCTACCACCGCTGAGTCAAGGAGACCCAGTGCGCTTGAAGAAAGGTTCTTGGGACACAAAGGCACGTGACCTACAGCCCTGTGCGCAGCCCAGTTCGTACAACGTCGTCACAAAAGACGGGAAACTTCTCCGCTGCAACCGAAAGCACTTTTTACGCACAAAAGAGACATTTCGGCGTGAGTCTTTGGTGAAGACGACTGCGAGGCCACACCTGAAGACAGCCCATGGCCGCAGCAGCTCCCATTGACGTCGGATGATGGGATGTCAAGCGCTCCGGGGTAAGTCGATTGAAAAGATTACATGTGCCCCCGCAGCGTTTGGAATACGACAAACTTTCAGCAGCTGTTTTGAGTTAATGGGGGCATCAATGTTCTTGTACTTCGGAAATTCCGTGCAATAATTTTTTAATGTATATATTCCTACTGAATGTGCATTAATGTTTTTTTTGCTTGGAACTTCCATTTGCCGTTCTACTTTTGAAACATTCAGGCGTCAATAGAAAAGTTGTGGAGCTCCACAAATATTGCCCAACCCAGGCACACCCGTGTACCCGTGTACCCGTGCACCCGTGTATGTTAAAGGACCCCAGGTGGTCGAAATTTCCGGAGTCCACACTACGGCGTGCCTCAGAGTCAGAAAGTGGTTTGGGCACGTAAAACCCCATAATTTGTTTCCACGTCGTACAAGAGTTTTGTACAGATGGCTCTTTTCATGGATAACGGTTGTAGAGATATATTCGCTGCGATGTCTGTCTAAGGAATGTGTTCAAACAAGTCGCCCTCTGCCATAATGCAATATTGGCACCGTTTCAGCATGTCCGATGTATCTTTTTTGATGACGCAGGACGGTACCTCGCTGCAGGCCTCAGCAATATCTGCCTTTAGCGCTTCTGGTGTAGTCTTCACAGGAAAAAGTCAAGATGTGCCAAGCCCGGTGACCTTGCAGGCCGTGCCACTGGTGCATGCAGCCCGACCCACTGGCGTTTGAAGGCTTCGTCAAGTGAGGCTTGAGCAAGGCTGCTGCTGTGAGTTGGTGCGCACCGTCATGCATGCTCATAGCAAGTTCGCTTTAAAAACTCGAGAGGAAGATCACAGCGAAAATCTTCTACTGGGCTTTCCAAGGTATCGTTCACGTAGAGCTAAGTAGTGCGCATGCGGTAAAAAAATATGGGGATAATTATTCTTCCGTCAAAGATACTGCTCTACACATTGAATGACCGTTGGTACTGGTGTCTGGTCTGCGCCATCCAATGCGGATTCGTACCGCTCCAGTAATACGAAATGTGAATGTTGACTTGAGAATTCCTGGAGAAGGTTGCGTGATCTGTCCAGAGCCCTTTGTCAAGAAAATCCGCTATTTCGTCACTGTTCACAAGGATTCCATTTGGGAAATCAAGCCATCATTGAAAGCTTCTTGCAGTTTTGATGCAGTTGGAGGTGATACGTATGCACTTCATCCTTCCTAAGAACCCTTGACACTGAAGACTGAAATACCGACCTCACCAGTCACATCACGCACGCCGGAATGAGGGTTTGCAGTGATGAAAGCCAAAGTGTTTCCTTCAGCTTCTTCACTGATGGTCCCCCTTCTCTGCCGCGTCTTCTTGAAGCTACCTGTATCTTTCAACGGCAAGTACCTTCTCATAATTGTGTTCGCACTAGGTCTTCCCCCCCATTGCCAATTACGGCATACCTTGGCAGCTTTCCTCTTCTCCCTCCGTGCCGCTCCTAAGGCTAAGACCATGTTCGCCTTCTGCTCGCTTGAGTATGGCATACTTTAAGCACTGCAAATTCTTCGATATGGTTGCACGGCACGACAGTAATAGACAGCCGAGCTCAAATGCATCAAGCCGCTGGCACAGCTTGGAAGAAAAGCGGCATTGTAACAAATGATGCTCTCTCTCGCACAGGTTCCAGATATATGATGCATGTATTTTTTCTATTCCGCATCGACTTGAACGCTAGAAAAGAATTGTTCTTCTCGTCCAATCTTTTATCATCTGTCACATTACTTACGTTGCGCCCTTTCTCAACTGGTACAAAGCTGAAAAGACTAAACTGGACATCATCATCAGAGGCGCCTATAAAGAGGCCTTCGGACTACCCAACCACACCAGCACGGAACTTCTACTACAATTAGGTATCCACAACACGCTACACGAATTATTCGAAGCGCAACGTCGATCCCAACTGGAGCGGCTTACCCTGACGGAGACGGGCCGCAGCATTCTAACCAAGCTTGATATCACCTACCACCGCCAGCATGGAGACAAACACCCAATACCACGCGACATTCAGCAATGGATACACGCCGACACTATTCCCCAAAAACATGCACCTAGACCACAACAAAGAACACAGGAAGGCACGAGCTACCTCCCTCATCAAAGCTTATGCCAACACCGCGGGCGTCACCTTCGTCGACGCAGCCGAATACCAAGATTGACGTCGCTTTGCGGTGGTTTCCAAAGCAGGCGGCTAGCTCCGACATTCTGCCAGCATCGTCACCCAAAATGCCGAGACGGCTGAGGAAGTGGTCATCGCCCTGGCCACTCTTGACCCAGCCTGTCACACCATACTGAGCGATTCTCGCACAGCAATCAACAACTGCATCAGCCGTCGTATTTCTCAACAATCATTCCGTACCTTAAAACAAGCCCTGCATTTTTCTGAAAATCAAGTCACCCTCGTCTGGATCCCAGCACACGCCGGCGATGTCCACCAGCACCTCACCAACCTCAACGAGGTTATACACAGCGTAGCACGAGGACTAGTCAATCGTGCCGGACACGGTGCAGGTGCACCCGCTGGATGCGACCGTCTTAAAGATACAACGACCTTGTGAAGTCATTTTACCTCGAGAAAGAACTTTCTTCTCCACCCTTCACCGCAAGTTGCAACCACCTTTTGCCTGTTACAGACCAATACATACCCCTCCCTCCCACGCTATCACATCATATACCCCTATATCTACCCAAGCCACACGTGCAAGATCTGGAAAACTGAATCAGCAACACTCGCTCTCCCACTTGCTATGGGAGTGCAAACATCAATACCCAGACCTTAATCACGTGACCCTCTCATCGACATGGCACGCCGCCTTGCGCAGCTCCCATCTCGACGACCAACACTGGGCTACCCAGGCCTACGAAGCGGCGAAGAGGCGAGACCTCAAAGTCCCATCGTGAAAGGTCTAGGCCAGCCGACTAAACTGCTGGTTGTCTTTAAAGTTCACTCTCTCTCTCTCTCTTCTCGTCATATCGGAATAAACGGCTGATGACGGCGCGTTCCTCGGCGACAAGTGCAAGCGGCTGGTGACGAAGCGCTTTTTCAGTGCGCCGTCACCAGCCGCTGCCGGTAATGTCAGAGCCGAGCAAAGCATAGGAAAGGTTGACGTCCTTTCGCGTAAGTGAAGGGAAAGCGCGGCGCTGGCGATGTTTTTACAAATCACTCATGAGAGCGCTGTAACCGCGGCGTATTCGGGCGCTCAGAGCGTGCTGTCACGTGGTATTTTTTAAACTCCGCGAGCTTTCGTTTTTCCCGTATAAAAACGGCCCCGCTAAGTCTATCTCGTGGGACGTACTTGGGCAATATTTGTGAAGATCCACAACCTTCCTATTGACGCCTCAATGTTTCAAGCTATATTTAGAAGGTGAAATAATTTATCTCGGCTAATTACTCAAATATAGACCAACATTAAGTTCAGCTAAACGATAACAACATCCGCGCGATTTCCGTTCCGAATAACGCATAGGGTTGCCATAGCGATTCTTTAGCAATTGGAGGTTCACCTCGACGCCTACTGCAGTGTCGAAACAAATTCGTTTCTCAACCATCAGTTATGTACAATTGCGCCCTAGAACAAATAAAGCATCCATGAACTAAATAAGAACCCGCCATGGTTGCTCAGTGGCTATGGTGTTAGGCTGCTGAGCACGAGGTCGCGGGATCGAATCCCAGCCACGGCGGCCGCATTTCGATGGGGGCGAAATGCGAAAACACCCGTGTACTTAGATTTAGGAGTACGTTAAAGAACCCCAGGTGGTCAAAATTTCCGGAGTCCCCCACTACGGCGTGCCTTATAATCAGAAAGTGGTTTTGGCACGTAAAATCCCATATATTATTAATAACTAAATAAGCGATATTTCTAAACCACGTTTTTGTAATATATGGTTAAGCCAAGCAATGCCTTCTCATTGAGTTTGAAAATGTTTAATATAAAAAATTAATCGAGCGAACTTATTCACCACACGTGTAAAGCCTGTGCGAACTGACTACGTGTATTTCACATTCTCTATCTCTCCCATGCATGAGCTCAACCTGCGTGTTGGCCTTTGAGTCTGCCGTGCGCAAAGGGTAAAGAGAATAGATTTGCAAAGACGTAGAGCTACGTGGAGAACATTTAAAAGAGATCAAAGGTCGAAGAACTATCTTATACTCAAGTAACGCAGGTTTCTACGGAATGCTACCGTGATAGGTCACAAGTGACGCCAACAAATTCCTTCAAAGATTTCGTCTCCGAAGCTCAGGAATTCATGGCTCCGCTGCCTTAGCGGACAATACAATCAAACACAAGAGTGAAGACTTTTTCGCGCATCTACTGCGGTTTTTCGACCCTTCAATGCCAACTTCTCAGAAGTTTGTGAGCGTTAACCATGGTGACAAATAAATATCTCCAAGAAATAAGAAGGAGGAGTTTCTTCCCTTTAATGGCGGACTAATTCGAAAGGTCCCTCCGAATGCCTCGCGCGCTGGATTCTTCGGCTCAGGTGGTGATTCGATCATTCTGTAAATCGAAAAGGCGGCATACCAGCGCCAAGCGCTTTTCTTGGAGCATCGTTGAGACCACTGCGAAATACGGCAGGAACGCTGCCACTGTAGGGGTTTTGAACAGTGTGGCAATTTCACGCAAGCAAGGAGGCCGAGTCAGAGTCGTCGCCTCTTATTGATTACATAGAAGGAGGAAGAAGCATAGTCCCCCGATTGTTCGCGAAAGGGTCGCCTTGGTTTTGCGGTTTCAGCGATATTCTCCGTAAAAAGTATATTTCACTTCGTGGAAGCAGCCACCGATTCGTTGTTTTCGCAATTGCTTGGGACGAATTCTTAGACACCTGTCAAAACTAGGCAACGGTTGGTCACTTGGGCTATAGCCGCACACACTCTTTAAAAAATGTGATCGTCATATTCACTAACCAAATCCTAACACATTACTTGTCCCAAAGAGAACTGCCCTCTTAGTAAGTGCAACTAGTAAAAGGATGGTTAGTATTTTGGACTACCAGCTGAAGCTAGGAAAAAGCACTAACTTAGTACTAACTAATGCTACCTCGTTGGTGCTGTTACCTACGCAACTAGTATATTATTACCAATAATACTATATACCGTATTCGTTCAATAAGTGCCACTTGAATTGGCATATGAAGTCGATGGTATTGTAAAAGCGTCAGAAAAGTAAAATAATTACTATTTATGAAAAATATTACCACGTCTATTTGATGTATATTAAGGCGTGACTTAAGGGTATACAGGATGTCCCAGCTAACTTTAGCCAGAGTTTAGAAATATGCAAATGTCACGTAGCTGGACAAAACAAAGATATTGTTGTTTGTCGTCGCTTGCAAATTACTGAGTTTTTTGTTCAATCCGCCTAATTAAATAATTAGTCTTAGTTATTACTTCTCAACTTACCAAATATATTAATTAGTTTAAAGGCGCAAGTCGGTAATTATTACACCGACATGACACATTTCAAATACAGCTTTCTCTTCCTCAATGCATGCTACATAGAGGTGTTTTTGAGAGTGAGAAAAAAGCCCACAAATGTATGCGAACAGCCCCGAGCGGCTAGTTGCGCGGCACTTTTCGGTCCCTTAATTTTTTTCGAATGAAAGGTTTAAAATCTATGAAAGCGACAGCTATAGAAGTGTTGACATCTTGCCTGGCTGCGGATGGTGCGATTTCGTCGGCGAGCCCATTACCCTCAATTCCTTTGAGCTGGGCACCAAGCATATTATGACACATGGAGTGAATTCATGGCCCGCGCACAAGAGGGTATAAATATCAATATTGCAGGAATTTTATGCTTTTCCAGCGATAATAAAGCTTTGGCAACGCTTAGAGAATCGGCAAATATAATTGCATTTTCTAGATTTCATAGTTCGAAGTGTTTCACCGCCGATAATAGTACATAGGCTTCTGCCATAAAGATACTTGTTTGCGCGTGTACAATGCCAGACTCCGAAAAGGACGGACTAACTGCTGCATAAGACCCGCGGGCTTGTGACTGATGCATCGGTATGAAACCCCGAGCAACAGTACTTCGACCGAAGTTCAAAGAAGTGTATTCAAATGTGCATCTCAGGAGCACGCTTACTGTCTCCAACAAACGACATGTCACTTTCCACGAGCTGCCACTGCCACGGCGGCGACAGCTTCTCTGGAAGCATTAGATGGTGTTCTAGATGTGAGACGCGCATTTCTTCACTGAAGTTCACAGAAGGGCTCCCTGGCTATGGGCCAATTATTGAGATGTTTGGCACAGGACAAATTGTTTACAGTGGCGTAAAAACGATGTTAAGGATTCGAGCTTACTTTCAGATACTTTGTGAAGCATTGACGAAAGCAATGGAGGATCACGAGATGGCCCTCCTGAACGAGCCGGATATAACCACCAGAGAGGCAACAGTGCCGCTAGGGACCCCATGCCAGACCTGTCGTGGCTATCGGGCACGCTAGACATCTCCTGGAGAAGTGAAGAAGTGGACCTGGGGTCGGACCACAGCGTGATCGGTATCACGATCTGAGGCTCCCGATATCGGGCTGTACTGGGGACGGCGCGGATCATGGATTGGGACAAGATGAGAAAGTTTACCCAAGAACAAGAAGAGGCATCCGAGGAAGAAACGGGACAGGCTGAAAGGCAAAGGACCTACACCGAATGGGCGAGAGACCAGAAGGCGGCTCTCGATAAATTTACCCAAGAAATCGCAACGACGTCACAGACACCGTGCGTGGACGCCAGACTGACCCACATGTGGGTGGCCTGACACTCGTTGACGCGGCGGTGGAAACATCAGAGACACAACAGAAAGCTGGCCAAGCGTATAGCTGTCTTGAACAAACAGATCGCCGAGTAGGCGGCCAAACTATGTAGTGAAAATTGGCTGAAGACCTGCGACGGCCTACAAGGCAAGCTCACGACGTGGAAGACGTGGTGTCTCTTGAGGCATCTGATCGACCCGCTAATTAGCAAAACTGCGACCAATCGCAACCTCACCAAAGTATTCAACACGTATAAGGCAGACGGCCGCAGGCTCCTGGAAGACCTGAAGGCCAAGTACCTAAAGACAGAGAAGGGCCAGTACCCGGTGCCCGAGAGGTACGAAGGACCCGACAACGAAGAACTGGACCGGCCGTTTACCATGACGGAGCTGTGGACAGCGATAGATGACAGTAACAAGAGAAGTGCACCCGGGATGGACGCCATAACTTACAAAATACTCGGTAACATGAGCGGTACAGCGGCCCGCCGCCTCCTAGAGCACATTAACGAAGCCTGGGAGAGCTCGCAGTTACCGAAGGAATGGAAGGGCGCCGAGGTCCGCTTCATTCCAAAGCCCGGCAAGGCGCTCACGATAGACAACATGCGGCCCATCTCCCTCACATCCTGCGTGGGGAAGGTGATGGAGCACATGGTCCTTCACCGGCTTCAGAAGCACCTCGAAGAAACGGATCAGATGCCAGACACGATGTATGGCTTCAGACAACATCTCAGCACCCAAGACGTGATGACCCAACTCCACGAACTGGTCGTCAAGCCGGCAACGAGGCACGCGCCGCGCGGGATACTCGCCCTCGACCTGAAGGGAGCGTTTGACAACGTGTCCCACGCGAGCGTGTTGCAGAATTTAAACAAAACCCGGTGTGGCCGAAAGACATTCGTCTACACAAAAGATTTTCTGTCAAACCAAACGGCGACCATCAGGATAGGGGAGGAGAAGTCGGACCCTGTCGAGCTCGGCGATAGGGGCACACCTCAGGGATCGGTCTTGTCGCCCCTGCTCTTCAATCTGGCACTGCTGCCCCTGCCCGATCTACTCAAGCAAATCGAAGGCATGGACCACGCGTTCTACGCCGACGATATTACGGTGTGGACGGCCCGAGCTGGATCCGATGCCTGGATCGAGGAAGTCTTGCAGAGTGCGGCAACGACCATGCACGTGTACGCAAAGTCGTGCGGACTGAGCTGCGCTCCCCAGAAATCAGAGCTGCTCATGATCCAACCGGGAAAAACCAAGAAGGAGCTGCCGCCGAACGTGATTATCACGATCGCCGGAACGACCACCAAGCCAACACAGCAGATTAGGATTCTCGGCCTACTACTTCAGAGCGACGGAAACGCACAGGCCGTATCACAAAGATCAAGACTACAACCGAACAGATACTTGGTATGATTCGGAGGGTATCAAACAGAAACCGAGGCCTTAAAGAGAACGTTGCCATGCGCCTGGTACGTGTGTTCGTCGTGTCGCGGGTTACCTACTCCGCCCCGTATCTCCAGCTGACGAAGGCGAATAGGGACACCCTAAACACGATGCTTCGTAAGGCAACGAAACAAGCACTTGGCATGCCCATATACTCGTCCACGCAAAAACTGCTAGACATGGGCGCCCACAACACGGTGGAGGAGTTCATCGAAGCCCACCTCTCTAATCAGAGAATCCGGCTCAGTCACACGGAACACGCCGTCCTACGCAAGATAGGATGGCAGATCGAGCCAGTACCCATCAAGACGGCCCTTCCGGAAGACTGGAAAACAATCATTCAGACAAAACCCCTTCCCCGGAACATGACGCCGGGCAAGGACGAAGAGAGGTGCACCGCGTGAGCCAAAGCCCTAGCCCATAAGCTGGAAGAGAACCACAGGGTCCTCTACGCGGACGCCTCGCTCCGAAAACATAGTGACCGTGCAGCCGTGTTGGTTACTTCAAAAGAGAGGCTGATCTTCAGCGCGTCCCTGAAGACAACAGACCCCGCAGTTGCCGAAGAAGCGGCCGTGGCCCTCGCACTCGCACAGCCGAGCGTGGACACCGTAGTCACCGACTCAAAGACAGCCTACAGAAGCTTCCGCAGGGAGGTAATCTCCTCCGCGACCCGAGCCATTCTAGCCAAGCACAAGCCTCCGGGAAGAGCCATAGAGCTCATGTGGGTCCCGGCTCACTCGCAGGTAGAAGGCAACACCATCGCCAACTACCATGCCCGAGAAATGTAAATCCGGGCCGAGCACTAGCCGGAAGAGCTACCGCACCCGGTTACCAGCTTTCGGGACATTACCCTGATGTACCGAGAGAAAAGGTGCAGACTGCCAGAACCGCACCCCAAACTTACCAGGCAACAACAGACGATCCTGCGTCGAGCGCAGGCGGGATCGCTTGCGCATCCCGTACTGATGAACCGCATGGACCCTACGGAATATGATATGTTCTGTCCTTTTTGCAGAAGAGAAAAGGGCACCCTGCCGCACGCCTTGGCAGAGCGCACAGAACTCAAGACCCCCCCCCCCCCTCCTCCCCTTCCCACCAACACCCCCAGTCCCCAACCCTTTGAGCGATGGGAGACCTTGTTATCCAGCCCCGCCCTACCGATTCAGCTCGCACTGACGGACAGGGGCCAGGAGCTGCTGGAAACATGTGGGTCCCGTAACTAGGGAACCACCCTGTCTGGTGCCTGCGTGCACCACCGATTTATTTCGGGCCCAGTAAATGTTGCTTTATCATCATTGTGAAGCTGGAATATGACCTCAGTAGATGGAGTGACCACATGCTTGGCTCTACATAGAGGCTCTTTACAAGGTTTATCCTGAACGCACCGGTCGCTAGTCAGATATCTAGATGGTGCACAGGGCGTGGGATTTTAGAGCGCTTGGCGTTGCGGAATGATAGATTATAGCTTCTTCGTCAAGGCGAGAGCGGACAAGGCTCCTGTATAAATTCGGGAGGCTTTCTAGATCCCTACCCTTTGTTGTGCGCGACCTAATTTTTAAACGGTTCATCATTTTCAGACATTTTGCCGTAGTTTTTTAGGTTGAAGGATTAAGGTAAGCTTCGAGTCCAGAATTATTCCAAGGAATTTATGTTTACTGCTCACAGATAGTTCCTATCGATTTATCGTGAGAGTTGGCACTGGTTTCATGCCTGTTTTCTTTGAAAAAAGTATACACGCACTTTTATGGCCTTTTATTTTCAACCCATTTACATTAGCTCATTTAGACAATTTGAGAATTTATTTAATGCAAGCTGCATCTGTCGTTCGCTGATAGCAGTGTTATATGAGAGGAAACATATTTGCCCATCATCGACAAACACAGAATAAAACTTGGTGCGTTGAAGGAGTTTATATAGAGAGTTCATCGTTACGACAAAAAATACGCAAGTATGCACACCCCCTCTGAGGCCCAGCGGTCTCCTGGGTGAATGTTCTAGACAAAGCATTGCCCATTCTTACATGAAACGTGTGGTTAGACATGTAGCTTTCGACTGTGTTCAACAATTTTCGATGGATTCCAATCGCGGAAAGATCTCGAGGAATCCCGAAGCGCCCTGCCGTGTCATGTTTCTCTAAATCAAGAAATACAGAAAGCAAAGTACGCTTACGCATAAACGCATCGCTGAGCTTTGCCTCGACGCGAGCAAGGTGGTATGTTATCGACCTACCTTGTCTAAATGCGCACTGGAAGGTGTGTAGTATTTTGCTTTTTTTCTGTGAAACTGACTAGGTGCCGGTTTATCATTTTATAGAGTTTGCACAGACAGCTTGTCAGCGCTATTTGCCGGTAACTGCTGGCTAAAGACGGGTCTTTGCCTCGTTTAAGTATCGGGATGACCATGTGGGATTGAAAACACACAGGAGGGTTTTCATTGCTTCAGAATGTAGGTACGTAATCATGTTATACATAATTCCATCGTCACCTGCCGCCGAGTTGTTGCTAGAAGCGATAGATGCCTTAGCTTCAGCTAAGCTATGTGAACAACTGCAAGCCTCACATGCATGGTTAACCTTTGCGAATGAGGGGCTCCGCTCTTCGCGTTCTTTAAACCTGAAGAATGTATCTTTATAGTGCGATGCACTCGAGACATACTGAAAGTCTAACCTGTTATAGAAACACCTATTAACCCGTCATCAGCCCGTTTATACCCGCAATAACCCGTTATACTCTAGAAAGGCAGTTTCAACTTCTTAACTTCAATGTCGCTGAAATGTGGCCGATTATCTTGTCAATAAAGCGTGCTACCGGTCACTAAATAGAAATATTTGATGCTAAATACGCCAAAAAAAGCAAAATCTAGCAACCAAAAATTTATAAAATCGCGACACTAGTCTCAAAGTAACACTGAGGTGGGAGCAAGACATTGTTACAGGGCTCCGGATGAAATTTCACAAACTGTGTTTCTTTAAGAAACGTTGAGTCTTTAACATATAAATATAAGTTCATAAATATTTTGTGCCTTCCGCCTCGACACGAATGCAGTCGCCCCTTCGGTGATCGAACCCACGAACTCCTGTGCAGCTGCACAAAAGAATATCTAGTGAGCCCCTGCATCGGATATGAAGAACATCGCTTTCGCTTTTCAAAATAATTTGTCCGTTTGATGCCCCGTTATTGAATTCGCGATGAAGGTTAGCATGCTGTTGTACTCACCCAACTCGCTGAGGTACTTCAGTCAAAGCTATACGTGGCACTGTAAAAGCGGGAATGTGGTGGAAGAAAAATCCAAAGGCACAGTCCGGAGCGGCAGACAGCCGCACCGTAACTAGATGCCGGGAACGACGTGTGCGGGTGGCAACATTGCATTAGGCGAGGCTTACACACGAACAGATGTGACAAGCACACCCGTAGGAACAAGCATGCCGATTATTTACCACGTCGTAAAACAGCGAGACAAACAGCAGATCCGCGACTGAGCTGCATAAAGAGCTCCATTCGGGGGAGACAAAATAAGCTTGCCGAACCCATCAGCATTCATCAAACGGCACGATTGAGCAATATGGTGTCCAGAAATTCTTATTTCATTCAGGAGCTTACTCGACGAGTTTATTTTCCGCTAAAAGGGGGTGGTTGTCCAAGTCTTCGCCTAACAGGCTTATCAGAAGATTGGCGTGTATCTCCCGAGGCGCGCAAGGCTATACTTTGGCAACACAGTGACAATTGGAAACAGTAGGCCACCGCGGCTGCTGGCACGTCACAGTGGCCACCCCCACCCACCCCCCCCCCGGGTGCGAAATGGACGTGACAAAAGCATAGAGAAAGCGATTGAACAAGAGCGGACACTCGGCGAAAATTGGAAACAGGAAACACGTCACTCTAAAGTATTAACATCGACGAATTGGGGTCGCGAGCATCGAAAAAAAGAAGAATGTGAAGTGAGATTAACCAAAATTGATTTATTTTTTTTATTCTTTCCCGGAAAATTAAAATATCTGCGTATAAGCTAAATTAAACTTTGCGGCTTACTTCCGCTGCCTAGCGACAGGCGAACCGGCGAATGACTAGCCAGACGTTTGCGTCATTCGTCAGACACACCGCCGAAGCGAGAGAGACCGGCCAAGGTCGATTCAAATAGGTCGTGAAGCTTCGGGCGAAAAGCGGTTCAGTACAGATTGTCACCGACATCAGCACGGGGGGGTTATGGGAGCAGCGATTGAAGCGCGACTATGTTTGGAGGGAACAAACATTGGGAAAGAAAAACGCGTTTTTAAATTCAAACGAGACACAGTTAGATTCATTCAACGAAAATAAAATTCCTAGTCAGTTTTATATGTTCGTGATGAGTTAAGAAAGTACGTTTAATTTTATTATTATAATAAATGCATTTCTTGTCAGCGCCCATCCCTACAGGGGGCGTTGACGCCACTATCACTACTATCACTCGCTGTGCAATGCACGTCTTGAAATGGGCAGAAAGGCGCACTCGCATCACCTGTTGAAATACGCCCCCTCACAATTTGTGCTTTCTTGCTTGTCGAAGTTTGTCTGAATTTGGTGACGCGGGCACTTTCATTGCTTCTTAATCTGTTCTGTCAAAAGTAGTGAGTTACAACCGCCAGATAATTGTGTAGTTGTTTTCGTGCGACTGCGCTGGCCGACGGGCTTGGCATCCGACAATAGGATCAGCACTCTACACCTAAAGCTTTCGTCGGCCTCCAAAGAAAGTATGTTCTGTGCAGGGATGCGATTTCGACAACCGTACGGCTGGCCTTTTCCTGCATCGCTTTCCACGCTGAAAGCTCGAAACGCCCATCAAGTCGAATGGCGGGGCATTTGAATATATAGCTCCAAAGGAAGAACAACAAAACAAATTTCGCGCCTTCGAAAACAAAATGACGTCACTTCTGCTTTTAACGGACATGGCGTCACGTTATTTTTTCTTCCGCCGGAAGTGTTCCCACCACATACAGATGGCGCTAAGCCCCATGAACCGGCGATGGACCGCCATGTTTTGAACGTATGGGCTCCTATGGAAGCTTCGCTACCAGGTATATTTACCTTGGACCGGCCGCGCATCTGAGCCAGTCTGAGCGTTGGACTGTTCGGGCACCCGTCTGCCTGCTTTTCTATTTTGGGATTATATAGCCTGGTTTGCTGGCCTCCCGGCGAATTATTGCGTTCATTCGGAACTTCGACATGGCAGCACTGGACTGTTGGACTACGGCAAGGTGAGAAACTTCGTTCGACAGTCTGCGACGCGCTTCAAGCAATTAGGCTTACTGCCCGGCAACTAGGCTAGACTTGTGACGCAGTTAATGAGAAACAGCGTGGCCGTCATGGACCAGTTAATTTAAAGAATCGTACTGGGAGATGTTTGCGACGCTTCCTATAAGCCCCATTATTGTTTGAACTAATTTCGGTAGTTTTTGGGCACGCTATAGTCGCACAGGGTGCTGTGACGCAGTTTCACGTGTACTGAATTTTACTGCGACACGTTTTGGCGCTTTCTCTGACTGCCAAGTTTATTGAAACTAATTTCATTACTTTTTGGGCTACCTTTCAAGCGCAGTGGTAGCGCCTGGCTCTGTGACTCGGTTAGCGAAAATCAGCTCGGTCGTGGTGCCCGGTTTCGCGCTTTAATGCACTGGCAAGTTCATGGCACTTTTCTTTCTCTGACGCCCAACATTGATGAAAATTATTTTCCATACCTTTGTTATGTGGCCCGCTCGCCGCGCTTGTTGTGACGCAGCGAAAAGCAACTCGGCCGTGGTGACAGTTATGGTACGGACAGCCTGTATGCCCCGAAGCAGAGTCGGGTAGATCGGTCGTTTCCCGAGCTCAAAGGTAGGGGACAAGCGCACAAGCCGAACGTGCGACTCGCTTGCGGAGGAGGAAATTGCTGATGCCAAACCACGTGACTACTGCCCAACGTCCGATGTTTCGCCTATCCAAAGCTCCCGGCGCTGCCAGAAAAACCGGCGGACGTGCCGGCGGGACGAACGTTCGTCGAGACGCCAGCATGCAGTGGCCTAGGTTGCCAAGGTTACGGTGGGCCGTCGCCAACAGCAGCGACGCGGCACCTGCGATGACGTTTCACTCTCGATGACTGCTCCGACGACAGGGCTCGGAGCGCCTCAGAGCGCTCCAAGATAGAGGAGAGCAATCGAGAAGAACCAGCCGAACGCAGGGCGCGCACCCTCTTTCAACCAGTTGAAGACAACGCCGCTCGCGAGAGCGCTCCAGAGTGCTCAGAAACGACCAGCCGAAGATAGCATTAGTTTGGCGCGTACTGAATCTTACTGCGACAAATTTGTCGCAATTTTTATGTCCTCGCAACAATTTAAGCCTTCTTTCGGTACCCACGCTTGTCGAAAACGCGACGAGCAATCGTCAAGAGTGATAACACGGGAGTGCGTTGCTTGCGCCTGCAGATCGCACAAGTGATAAGCCGAGGAGCTCAAACGCCAGGAACTATAGTAACTCGAAAATTCTGTCTTCTGAACGGCACCTACGCATTTTGTCTTGAGTGCGAGTAGAAGGAATTCTGCGAGCTTCCAGCATGCTCTGGTTGAGAGCCTGTGTTGTGGCCACCTCTGTGTATTCGTAGCGTACTATCGCGTCGGTTGTAGCCAAGTTCGCGAACCGCGCCGTTGCCCGCGCATTCGTGCTAATAAAGTGCAGGAAAAAGTATTGGGAAGAGGGGAATACTTGGAATTAGAATGAGTTTGTGGTATGTACGGTATTGCTTCGGATGAGTCGGGTATTTTCTACGCCGCGTGTGTAAATACGAACTACTTTTGTTTGTAATGCCGCCGACTCACCACTTTCGCACGCTTCGCTTCTACAGGCATTATTCTTGCATGTTAATGCCAAAATAACGCTTGTAATTTTTTCAGCTCACGTCATCTGGTGGAGCTTCCTGCGAAAACTACTGCTGCTTACCTGGTGCCACAACGCTGGATGAATGCACAAAAAGCCCGCGACGAGCATTTACAAATAGTAAAATAAACGTTCATTTTTCCACATTTCACAAGGTGTCTTGCGTCTTTATGAAATTTCACGTCGGACATATTCAATGGAGGCTTGTGAAGATCGTTCGCAATCAATTTTACCTTATAAAATAATTTGCAAATAAATATTTAATAAATAAAAAGTATGTGAATAAAAATTTGCTGCAAAAGCAAAAAAAAAACGTAGCCGGCGTGACGCGCGCGCACAAAACCGTAACCGAAAGTGTGCTTCAGGTTTTAACACCCACGGCTTGGTGCGCTGCAGCTCTATGGGAGTGTCCGCTCTTGTTGTATTCCTTTCTCTATGACAAAAGTGTCAAGGAATCGGGCCTCCTGGCTGTTGGGTGCAGCAGCACCGCTCTTCAAGGGAAGGGATAGCGCTGTCTACGAACTTTTTTCGTTGTTGACAAACGCGGAAGCGGAAGTTTTAGGAGCACGGCATTTGTGAAAAGTTACTGCTGCTAGAAGGCGCACACGGCAAGCGGACGATGGCGATAGAACACCATCTGCACCTACACGCCGAAGACTAGGCCTATGTTAATATTACAAACTTTATGTGAAATTGGCTGCTTCTTTTTTATTGAAGTTCAGTGTTTTACGGAAGCCCGTCTGGTCGGGATGAAACATGGTTAAAAGGTAAACAAAAACCCGGGGCGCTTCGCCGACCAAATAAAGATTTAAAAGAAAAGAAGACGTTTCGGCTCCCACGCGGGAGCCTTGTTCACAGGTAAAAAACAAAGGTGCTCTAGCAGCTCGCTTAAATAGTCTTGAACACATGACGCAGGCAGCGCGCATACACTGACGGCAGATTGCCATCGCTCCTGTTCAGAGTGTGTGGCGTAGTCTGAATCATGAGGGACTCAAGATAAAGGCGTCGAGATAGCCCTTTTCCCTGGCAAGGACACGTGCCTTCCCCCAGTCGATTGCGTGGCCGCTTGAAGTGGCATGCTCAGCCAAAGCACTGGATTTCATATTTTCTTTTTTGACGTCGTAATTGTGCTATTTAAGACGCCTTTCAATGTCACCAGTTTCGCCAATGTACACGTAGTCACAATCCGCACATGGGACAACGTGCACAACACTTGGGAATTTCTCTTTTGGTAAGTTGTCCTTAACATTGACGAGTGATTGCCGTAGTTTCTGGTTTGGAATGTGTGCCACTTGAACATTGTATGAGCGCAGAATACGGCTTAGAGCTTCACTTGTGGACGGGATATATGGTGTTCCGGCGCACTTTTGACTAGAGGCAGCATGGGGTAACTGCGGACGTGCCATTTTTAGTTCGACAGCATTCAAGAAAGAGCACGGGTAACCACACGCTGATAGTCCCCGCCGCACCACGCTTACGTCGGCTGCTTAGTCTTCTTGTCTCGTGCAGATTTTCTCCGCGTGTCGTAGAAGCGTCGAAACCACTGCCCTTTTGTGAGAAGCAGGTTGCAAGGAGCCGAAATGCAAGTAGCGTCCTGTGTGAATTGGCTTTCGGAAAACTGCGAACGACAAAGTAGGCCCCTTTCGTTCAATCATCATATCAAGGAACGGAAACTTGCCGTCGACTTCCTCTTCTACCGTGAACTGGATCGCTGCTTCCATGCTGTTCAAGTACGAATATATCCCGTCCACAAGTGAAGCTCTAAGCCGTATTCTGCACTCATACAATGTTCAAGTGGCACACATTCCAAACCTGAAGCTACGGCAATCACTCGTCAATGTTAAGGACAAATTACCAAAAGAGAAATTCCCAGGTGTTGTGTACGTTGTGCTCTTTCCCATGGGCGGATTACGACTACGTGTACATAGGCGAAACTGGTGACTTTGAAAGGTGTCTTAAACAGCACAATTACGACGTCAAAAAAGAAAATGTGAAATCCAGTGCTTTGGCTGAGCATGCCACTTCAACCGGCCACGCAATCGACTGGGGGAAGGCACGTGTCCTTGCCAGGGAAAAGGGCTATCTCGACGCCTTTATCTTGAGTCCCTCATGATTCAGACGACGCCACACACTCTGAACAGGAGCGATGGTAATCTGCCGTCAGTGTATGCGCGCTGCCTGCGTCACGTGTTCAAGACTATTTAAGCGAGCTGCTTGAGCACCTTTGTTTATTTTACCTGTGAACAAGGCTCCTGTGTGGGAGCCGAAACGTCTTCTTTTCTTTTAAATCTTTATTTGGTCGGCGAAGTGCCCCGGGTTTTTGTTTACCTTTTAACCTTCATTTTTATTCATACACATTCCGTAACCGCGCTCGTGCGCTATCGTATTGCAGCGTGCCCAAACGCGCGTCGAGCCTATCGCTTAACAGGGACGACGGTGCTTCCTTTCCGTGTGCCACCGTCAAAGATGCTGACTCACTGCGAAGCCGATGCATGGAGCTGCGGCCGTTCACTTTGCCACGGTCTACGTGCACGGTTCTATGGCATGAAGCGTGGTTGAGACTGCAGCAACCAGGTAGCGCTTGAGCACTACATTATTCGCGTGGTTTTATTTCGTATATTTTAGTTAATTAACTAGCTGAGCACAATATAAATAAATATCCAATAAAGGTTTGCCTGACCGTAAACAATATGCCGTTGGTTTCATTCAGTTCAGGTAACGACGTTTTTAAATGCTTAGTTCAAGATACGTTAAACAACCTATACAAGCGACAAACTGATTTATATCTCTAAGTAGACACAATGACGTTAGTTAGGTCGCTTAAGAATTGTGTTGCTGAAGGAAAAGTATGAGTGTTGCGCCAGGGCCCCCAATCTTGTGCGAATGCATGGGATAGGTAGCTTCTGGTCACAATAATTTTCTGATACTAACAAAGAGTTCTACACGTTCAGGCCCAGCCCATGTGCAACTTTTTATTACTATTATATTCACCTGAGAGCACCGGCTTGAAAGCCTCCGTATATCGGTGGATACTCCAGACAAATATGAAGTATAACGTCAAGATCATTGTCGAGTAACTCTGTCTGGCGCAGGACGAGAGTCATTCCTTATGAATATTTGATTCCCTTGTTTCATTTTGCTGATTTATTCATAAGACTGCTAATATAGGTAAGAAAAATCTCTAGCGTCTGCTATCGCGTTTACCTTCATTTGGCGCACAATGCTTTCCTATCACAAGGTACCGGCTATCCATTAAAATACAAATTTACCATTAAGGGTACATGCCAAACAATGGGGCCACCTAACAAATCTTAATGATGTGTAAATGCGAGAGCACTGTTTATCGCCGAGTGTCATTGCAATGTGTTGCTGAGCTTAGTGCTGGTCCGTTATGAGTCCGAGTATAATGTTCCTGCTTATGAGTTCACCACAGCGCAATACTATAGTCAAGTGTTCGACGAAAACTCGTCTGGCGTGTAAACATATTGGTGCGAAAAAACATGCTCTCGCCAAGAACAAAAGAAAGATAAGGAACAGATATTTGCGGCCCCGTACGGGTCCCTTGATCACAATGAAGATGTAAGCATGGGCGCCCGGCTATTTATGGGTGAGGTATTCATCGCGTACGGGGCCCGAAAGGTTTGTTCTTTATTTTTCTTTTATTCTTGGCGACTGCACATTTTTTCGCACCAACGCAGTGCCACAAACCGGCCATATTGCGGTCTCTCTTGAGATTATTTATGCAGTTTTCATTAGTATTTCACGCACATTCTGTTTAATGTTCTTTATCGATGTCACCAACTCCACCGCTTCCCCTGGGTGGATGTCGTAGTCGTTGTCCGACGGCTACCGGAAGCGCATTGCATCTCATTTGTCGTCGACGGCGTCTGCACGTCCCGACAACGCGAAAGAGAGAGCGAGAGGCTGCAGTTCACAGTGCTCACTCCACTAGCTCTCACTGTGCCTCCTAATTAATAATCTGCCAGGCAGAGCCGAACCATGTGCAAATGCTCGAACAGATTAATCACTGTCGCCGGTTGCAAGGGTGGCGCAGTGTTATACGTGCTCGCCTACGTAGGGGTGGTGGCGGGGCTAAGGATCGAATCCTCACCACATCCACCTTTCTATTGAGTAGATAATGACGTGTTCTCTGTGATGTTTTTCTGCAAGAGCTTTCTGATGTTTGCGGGGTAATGCTATCGCATTAAAAAGTAAGGCATGTTGATTCCCGCGCGGGCAGCATGCAGGGGCCATCTGTTATGTGCGCCTCTCTTTCGCGGCAAACTTGTGTTTGAAAGTGTACCAGATAATCCAGTTTTTCTTGTTTATTTAAATGAGAATGTTCACTCCAACCCTACTTTCAATAAAAAGAAATACTGCCAGCCACTTGTCTCATTGCATTAAGCGTATCATTTTTGTTACTTGGCACTTTGCAAAGTACCTTGCTACTTTTCAGAATGTGTGTGCGTCCTCCACATTTGTACCCTTATGGTTATCAGTGTTACATGCGTTAAAGTAGACTGGGGAGTCACCTGATGACTCAGATGCATGGCAAGATGTCCGTTCGAGCCCAGCAGTTGTACCTGCGCGCAACTAATCAGTTAAAATTATTACACGAATCATCCTCGTCATGATGCGCCTAAGAGATTCGCTCTATAATTCATATTTTTCCTTAAGTCTTGCTACATGAGACTCGATACGCTCCAACACACCAACATATACAGTGTAAAATGAGTCCCACAGAATCCGCACATATCCCAGCATAAGACTGGCAAACACCAGGAACGCCACCTCCTTAATCATTCTAGTCACATGCTTCTCATTGCACTTCAAATAACCACGACGTTTTGCCATCGTAATAAGATACTGTTTACTTCTATACTAGGGCCATATAGCGTATATTCCACTCTTACGTAATTCCAGTTATCTGAAGTCAAATTTACGTAACTGCCGACGCAAACATGGGACAATAGCCCGCAGCGATTTTTGAAGACCCGAATAAACGCTCTCTTCGTCTATGGATGCTCATTTTGATTTCCTTTGAAAGCTAATAGGATTGTCTACCTTGACGGGTTTTCCTTGATGAGAGGAAAAGCACGCACAGTTTGAGGTGGTTTCGGTGGCTGTGAGCTAGCGCAGCGAAAGTCGATATGAGGACATGGGGGGTGGCACTGGCGGGTTGCCCTTTCTTGGTTTATAGCGCCTAGTCAGAAAATGGTGCGTGGCGTGCCGCGAAGCTTAAAATACAACTAAAACAGATTCTGAGTACAGAAAGGTTGGCAAACGGAGGCCGTAGACGTGCCGAAAGCGCTCGACAGCGTCTGTGACCCAATAATGTTTATTATATGCGGATAAATCTATTCTCGTCGGTGATTCCTAGCAGCCAGCGCCGGAACGATGGGAGGGCGGTGGGTACAGCCTTGTTTTACTCATTCAGAAACAGGGCAGTCTCGAGCTATTCTGAAGAACTTTCATTTGTGGTGGATATGTTATTGACCTTTAGTGCAATAACCGTGTTTTGTGTTACTGATCACTTCACATGCAGACATCTTGAAGTAAGCAAATATCGAGTGATAAATGACAAATCGCTTGAAATGCTTTTAATTCGATTAGCATTCTTAGAATTCGTCACGCACTTTCTGGTATCTCTATATTTATCTATGCCTATCACTAACCGTTTCCCTGAAAAGTTAGGTCACTAGAAAGCCCACTGCCTAATGTAGCAACCAATAACTTTCTGCTGATGAAACCGAATTCGAAGCCCACCATCTAATCAACTTACGTCTCTCGGTATGTATCACTGGGTGTCGTGAGCTCTTCAAAGGAACTCTTGCGATGCAACTCGGGTGAATGGATATGTGCGCTGTGTTTTGCCGCTCTTCGATGAATACTTTTGACGCCAATTGGGTGCCATGGGGGTGTGCATCACAATAAATGAGACGCTGCCCCCCCCCCTCCCCAAAAGGAATATCTTCGACGTCAAACTGTATTGACTACGCATGGACCATGGTTCACAACAGATAATCTAAATGTACTGCGATGCAGGTCGGAATGCAGCCATTGACATACATATTCCGACAGTCCTGTCTGAATATGTATTCACATGGCAGGCGTGGACTTCATAGCGGTGTTTCTAAATATATGGGTCCTACCATGCAGAGCGAAGCTCGGAAGAGGAGTACCGCTGCGTACAAGCCTGGCATGACACATTTCGGCGGTGGCGATACCGTGTATCATTACATAGCTTCAATGCTTATCACGCAAACGTCGACATTCGCATTTAGGTAGGTTGTTCCGAATTATTTAGCTTCCTTTGCTTCAGGTTCGACTCCTGTAGCTATAAATTTTATGGCTCGAATCCGTACTAAGCTTTCTTAACCGGTTCATTCCGGTTTAGAATGTTCCCAAGTAAAACATACGCATGCCTCCAGTTTTCGTGACAGCACACAGTATCACTGAACCGACAAATTCTCTTTGGTATAGTTAATGACTACTCCAAAGCATTTTCTGTTTAAGGTGCCATAATATAACACACCATAGACGCAATATCCCCCTGTTGTCAATAAGCATGTCGGTATTCATCCGTTCAGAGAATTTCGAGGCGTCCGCTGCGCCTACGAAATGCTTGTGCAACAAGGAGGGAGCTGAAATCTGCCTAAAGAAATCTTCACAGGTATGCTCTCCAACTTGCTTATTAAAAGTGTGGCCTTTAAATATTGTTTGCTCAACTACCCCACCCTCTTACTACGCTTCCACATACATTTCAAGCTTGGCTAAAGTTAGGTGGTACACCTTGAACAATCACTGCTATTCATTGCCATTGCTATGCGAGTAAGGATAACCGCCGTTTCTTTAATAAAGAAAAATACCTCCATAAATCTGAACATGTATTCTTGGCCCATAAGCATTGGTACGAAAATTACAACACCTGCTTTTTAAATATTTAGATTTTTAAAAATTTATCTGTTCAGATTTCGCCACTTGTTCAATGCTCATTTTTGGCAAATCATCGCGAATGTATATATGATATGGCTGCACAAGGCCAACAGAAAGCTTAAATTTAGTAAGATATTTGCGCCAAGTGAGACAATAGGTACAGAGGCTGTTACGGTTGCGGTGCATTGACATTGCATTAGGATACAAGCAGCATAATCCCAAACTCAATTGTATCCACCGCCGTTTGTTATATAACATTTGTTTAACCACTCGCTGTTTCAGCTGGTAATTGAGGCTTAATTTAACGAGAAGCTGATTTTAGCGCCTTGCATCGGGAACACGTGCGTATTTATTAGTGCGAACGTCAGTCTCTCAACTACACTGCATTCTGCTACTATGGAGGCACTCAGCATGCATCACTATTTCTGTAATTTTGGTGAAACTGCGCTTTGAATACGTGTTATTGGCAAATGGCGATGGTTCTGTACATGCCGTTCTTGCAGTTCACATGGCATATTCCCCAAACAGCTTTGTTACATTCGAACCATTTATCTTCCGGTATTTCTAAGCGCATGTTATAGGCGCAAACACATGCATCCGGATGTCTTCTTGTTTAGAGAAACCAGCCTTCTGCCTTGTGTCGGAAAAGTCATTTTGTTTACAATTTAATAAGCAGGCAACATAATTACGACAAAAGGTAATGGACAATCTTATTTCTTATAAATTTCGAAACATTTCACAAGAATTTAACCGCAAAGTGGGCAAAGCACTTGCGCCGCCTGCGTTATCGTACGTATCCTTGGCTTGGTAAAATTATATTATTTCACTTATACCTAATATATTCAGGGCATGGTTTAAAGCCAAGATTGACGCTGAAAACAAAACATACCATACAAACGAATGCTCAAATAAAAGCTTTTATGTCCTACTCAGAGCAGCCGAATGCCTTTCCCAGCAGCATTCAGTTTTTTTTTATATGATCGACACGTTTCAGCATTACGTACCTTTCTGTAGAACAATAATATTGGTTAGTTTTTCTGGCACAATGAGACACACTGTGATTTACCCGCTATTCCACTGATCTGGTGCGGTTTGTTGGCATCTGTCTAAACAACCGCTTCATCGAAGCTTTTGAAGCGCAAGATAAGGTGGAAGTGATAAAGAAGGCATTGTAATGATATAACAATATGATACTTCGCAAATCTACTCGCCGATAAAACGAGCGCAAAGATTATTCTCCACCTTCTGGATTATGTCAAAGCCACAAGATCACCTGAGCTCTCCTAAATTGATCCCGTACCATCCAAGGCCTATTCTGATCAGGGAATCCGTTTCCTCTAAGAACCGTCAATAGTAGCCATTTAATTATTATTTTCCCGCTATTAATAGGGCTGATTTTATTTGTAAACAAGAAATAAAAATCTCAGGCTCATGTCATTACAGTTCGATGTTTTATTGCTCGTTCTTGCACATACGGAGTTTTCACTTGTACTGAGGATCAGGAACATGCTATACGCTGATATATCCATAGCATACGTATTTTATTATAAATATTATAATAAGTAAAAAAGATTCTTTGTATAAAATATATCCGTCGAGCTTTCATCATAAAAGAACATGCATTCAATGCATTCAAACACATCTGAGTACTAGAAAAAAATTTTTGCGAAGTCTCCTTTACTAGGCTTGGAAAGATAAGATTCGCGTGTCTTATCCCCGGATTCGGAATTGCCTTTTAACTTTAAGTCCATGCTTTACTTCACCTATATGACGCCTAGCGTGAACATGGCGAATAGGCTCATTGCGTTTCCTTCAATACGCGCCCAATAGGCGTCGTTCACTTCAAGTCAAGCAGTGGCTTCAAGTTGCTGTGAAAAATCAAATAACGTTACAGAATCCGTACGATATGAAAATATTACATTGCAAGTATATGTCAGTTCTACGTGTAGTTTGAGGACCGCAACAACAATTTTATTGAAGAATATTTCCAATGCCTGCTGTTTTATAACAGAAGTTCTATATGTGGTTTATGCACTGGCATGTGCAAACGCCTCTTTTATCAATTCTTCCACTGAAGGTGTCGCAAAGGATCCAAACCCTTATTTTGTTTAAACACAGGCATAGCTCTCAAGTCACCGTGATGCCTTTCAGTAAATACATTCCCAATACTTCCCCCATTTTCCTTGTACCCACCAGTTTCTCAAACTCATGTGGTCCCAATAGTAAAGCCCTGCGTAGCGCTTCTAACTTTTGTCCTATTGGTTGTGGTGCCGTAATGCTAAGCTTCAAGGCTGAATAACCCCTGTTAAAACTCAAATCTATTTCCTTCTCTGCGCATGGTAGCTGATACAATTATACTGAAATCACGATTGACTCTCCTGCTTGGAAACGGAATTCAGTAAAAGGTGCCTGATTCGCCAAGACGCTGGGACTTCGAAATAAAGGCAAATATTCTGATTCTCATGCACAGTTATTTCTGCAATCTTAAAGTTGAGACTAGAATGTGTACAAGTTTTATGTCATACCAGTAAGGAAAAGCACTTAAGTAATTTTTGAAATGTGCGCACTAAAAGTCTTGATTTCGAAAAGCTGAAATGAAAAGAAGGTCCAAGTAGATTTGAATTTTCGCCCATTAGCATCATAATGAAATCGCTCGTTTATTTTCGGTATAGTTGCACAAAGAACACGACGTCAACAACGTTGCTTCCTTGCAGCTGCAGTAGGGGTTCTTTTCGCTGCCAATGCACTTATCTAAGCATTCCGCTCACGACAATACGTTATCCCTGATCATGGATAATATTCAAGCTAGCGCTGAACATATTGCTTTCTTGTCTTGCTTGAAAGTAACAGAATCACTTGTTCAAAATTAAGTCTAATGCATAGCTTCGGAAACTTGCGACGGGCTGTATAATATGTGATTGCTAAAGCAAGGAACCGAATGCGTTCAGGTATTATGATTGGTTTGAAATTCATTGCTTAGATGGTCAAATGCTCGGTAGTATGAAAACCTTCAAATACCTAATAAGGTGATGTATTTAAGAATAGCCACAACTGGGAAATAGAAAGTCAAACATTTTTTCAAGATAATACTGCAGCTAACGCCTCACAACATAATAAATTGAGGCATTCATAAATCGTGTGTCAACCAAAGTCAACACCAAAGAAAGCAATTACTTAGATGGTATATGTATACCTGCCAAACTGCGTACCCCGAAATTCGCGAGATTAGGCGTGGTAAAAGAAGGGTATGAAGGGGGATAAGATACGGAAACAAAAATTCAAGCATTTACAGGGAAGTTATATACCGCTAACCTCGAAGGGCACAATCGTGTCCGCGCGCCCAAAAGTGCAAGAAATAACTATCAACACTCTATAATTGCTCATGCCGCCTTAAGATAGAAAAAGTGCTAGGGCTCATAGCCCCGTAAATCACAGTTTATCCCAATGTATATCACACTAATCAGTATATCATAATATTACGAAGAGCACTTGCTAAAGTTTACTATTTGTCTCGTCGCCTTATCGAAGGTGGTGGTCCGCCCCCTCCCCCCCTCCCTCTGCTGTCCTGCCACCTTCACACGGTGGAGTCGGTCTTGATTTTTGTTCTAAGCGACAGCAATGTTATAAACATCTCTGGGTGGTGGTGAAGGCTGTTACTAGACCTCTCAGCACTCGTACTGGAACCCGAGGCGAACACGGCACGTCTTCTGAAGCTTACGACTTTCGTATGTTAGGCATGCCAGCAATATTGTGTGGGAAAATTAGAATGTATGTGGTCAATGGTTATAGTGATTCCGCATTGAAGCTTTGCAGTGCATTTAGCATGGTATTGTTTCACAATTATCAGTTCTCGCCGACTTAATTTACAAGGATGCAGGGTTTACGAGGATGCTACATATATACATATATATATATATATATATATATATATATATATATATATATATATATTGCCAGAAGTGTTTGAAATTGCCATTTTTTAGTCATTAGAGGTTCTCCTCGACGCCTATACTGAGTTGTTGGAGCACGGTCCTTTTTCAACAATCAGGCATCTAAAGTTCCACCCTCGATCGACTAAGGCTTGCATTATCCATATAAGCGATATTTCTATGCCATGTTCTTATTGCATGCAGTTAAGCCAAGCATTACCACAACTTAAACTAAACACTAACCCATTACTTGTCCGTAAAAGCACTAGCCTCTAAGTAAGCGCCGCTAGTAAATGGATGGTTAGTACTTTTCACTACCGGCTCAAACCAGGGAAAAAGCACTTAGTACTAACTGAATACTACCTCGATAGTGCAGTTACTAGCGCAACTGAAATACAGTTACCAACCATACAACAGGACTCTTTGATCGATAAGTGCCACTTGCATTGGCTTATGAAGTCGACGGTACTGTGAAAGCATAAGAAAGTAAAACAATAAATATATATGAAAGAAATGGAACCACGTGTTGTCGCTAATATGAAGGTATCTTTTAAGGGTATCGAGAGTGTCCCAGTTAACATTACCCGCATTTTAAATATATGCAAATACCAGGTCGCAGGATAGAACAAAGGTAATATAGTTGGTCATCTCTTGGAGAATACTCATATATTTTTCATTCTGCCACATTAGATAATTGTTCTTAATTAATTATTTATCAGCTTCTCAAATGTTATAATTAGATGTAAAGTGCAGATCAGCAAATTGTACAGCGCCATAAAAAACTTCGGATACAGCCTTTTATTTCTCAGTGCGTGCCACGCGAGAGCGTTTCTCTGAGCGGGAAGAAAGCCCGTAAATGCACGCGAACAGCCCCGAGCGGCCAGTCGTACAGCAATTTTGCTTCTCTTGATATTTTCCGAATGAAAGGTTTCAAATCGACTGCGGGGACAGCTATCGAAGAGTTGAAATCTTTTTCATTGCTGTGGATGTGGCGATTTTGTCGGCGAGCTCATTACCCTCGATTTCTATGAGCCGGGCACCCGCCATATTATGATATGTTGTTTGCATCCATAAATTGCGCACAGGAGGGTTTAAAGATCAACACCGCAAAATTTTTGCGATTTATTAGCGATACCAAAGTTTTCACAACACTTAGAGAGTCGGTATATATAATTGCCTTTTCTGGATTCAACTATTTCATGTGTGTCACAGCCGACAATATAGCATAGGCTTTACCTGTAATCATACTTCTTTGCGCATGCAGAATGCCAGGCTCCGAAAACCACGGACCAACTGCTGAATAAGACACGCCGGCTAGTGACTTTGATGTGTTGGTATGAAACTCCGACCAGCAGTACTTTGACCGAAGCTCAAGGAAATGTATTCGAAAGTGCATCTCAGGAGCACACTTACTGACTTCATCAAACAACATGTCACATTTCACGAGCTGCCACTGCCACGGCAGTGACAGCTTCTCTCGAAGCATTAGAGGGTGTTCTAGAACTTAGACACAAATTTCTTCATTGAGGTATCTAACGCGCAGTTAGAAGGGCTCCTTGGCTGTGAGCCCATCATCAAAAATTATGGCACACTACAAATCACTTACAGTTCTGTAACAAGGATGTACAGGACTCTGGTTTACTTTCAATAATATGTGAAGCTGGAATATTACCTCTGTAGACGGAGTGACCACTTGTTTGATTCTACATAGAAGCTTTTTACAAGGTTTATCCTGAAAGCATCAGTCACTAGACGGATACCTAGATGGTGCACAGGGTGTAAAATGTTTAGCGCGCTTGGCGTTGCAGAATGATAGATTATAGCACCTTTGTCAAGGCGAGAGCGCACAAGGCTCCTGTACAAGTTCGTGAAGCATTTTCTATCCCTACTTTATGTTGTGCGCGACATAATTTTTAAATACTTTATCATCTTCAGACATTTTGCCTTATTTTGTTTAAGTTGGGGGATGAAGGTAAGCTTCTAGTCTATATTTATTCCCAGGAATTTGTGTTTACTGCTCACAGATAGGTTCTCACGATTGATCATGAGATTTGGCACTGGTTTCACGCCCTTTCTATATGAAAAGTGTATACACCCACTTTTCTGGGCTTTTATTTTCAACCGATTTACATGCGCCTATGTAGAAAATTTGTTTAATGCAAGCTGCACCTGTCGTTCGGAGGTAGCAATATTATATGATTTCAAACCTATTTGCACATCATCGACATACAGAGAATAAAACATGGTGCATGGAGTGACTTTATAGAGCGAGTTGATCTTTACGAAAAACGTACGAAACTAAGCAAGCCCCTTTGCGGCACGGCGGTCTCCTCGACGAACGTTCTAGATAAAGCATCACCCACCCTTTCATGAAACGTGCGGTTAGGCAAGTAGCTTTCGAATGTACTGAAAATTTTTCTAATAAACAGATTAAGTTCCTGTTTATTATTTTTTTAGAGTTTGCACAGACAGCTTGCTAGTGCCATTATCCTGTAGGTGCTGACTAAGGACAGATCTTCGCGTTGACCATACGGTATGGAAAACAGACAGTAGTGTTTTCAGTGCTTCAGAATTTAGGTATATAATAATGCTATACATAATGCGATCGCCATCTGGCATCGACTTGTTGCAAGAACCGAGAGATGCCTTAAGTTCAGCTAAGCTATAAGGACGATTGCAAGCCTCACTCGGTTAACCTTTGCGATTAAGGGGCTGCCGCTCTTCGCGTTCCTTGAACCTTAGGAATGTTTCTGTATAGTGTGATGCACTCGAGATATATTGAAAGTCTAACTTGTTATAGAAACCCGTATTAACCGTTATATCAACACGTTTAAACACATAATAACCCGTTATAGAAAGCGAGTTTCACAGCAACATCTTAACTTCGATGTCGGTGAAATGTCACCGTTTGATATGTCACTAAAGCATTCCACAGGTCGCTAAATAGAAATATTTGCCGCTAAATACGCCAGAACGTAATTAAATACAGCGACAAAAAATTGATAAAATCGTGGCAGTAGTCTCAATGTAAAACTGGGGTGGGAGCGACACAGTGGTTCAGAGCCCTGGATGAAATTTCCCAAACTGTGTTTACTTAAGAAACCTTGACTCTTTAACCTATAAATATAAGTACATAAATATTTTGTGCATTTCTCCTCTATAGAAATACAGTCGCCGGTATCGCTAATCGAAGCTATTGAGCAACAGCACCGGGTATGAACAACATCGCTTTCGCGTTTCACAAGAATTTGTCCGTTTGATACCCCGTTCATTACATTCGCGGGAAGGATAGCATGCTGCTGTACTCACCCTACTCGCAGAGGTACTTCAGTCAAAGCAATACATGGCTCTATACCAGCGCGAAGGTGGTGACAGAACAATGCAAGGGCACAGTGCGCAGCTGCGGACAGCCGTACCGTAATCAGAAGACGGGAACCACACGCGCGAGTGGCAACATTCATTACACGAGACGCACACACGAACAGACGTGACAAGCACGCGCGAAGGAACAAGCATGCCAATTAATTTACTATGTCGTGACAGAGCGTGACAAACAGCAGAGCGGCGGCAGAGCTACATATAGGACTCCATTCGGGGGAGACAAAAGAAACTCGCAGACCACGTCAGCGTTCAGCAAATGGCACGCTTGAGGATTATTGCGTCCAAAAATTTAGATTTCGTTCAGGAGCTTACCCGACCGGTTTATTTTCCGCTGAAAGGGGTGATTGTCCAAGTCTTCGCTCAACAGGCTTCGTCAAAACACAGCCAAAAAATTATTTCTATAGTTCTGCGAGAGCTGGGCACGAGCCTTGTCAGAAGATTGACGTGCATCGCGGAAGCGCGCAAGCTTTACTACGGCTGCTCAATGCCAATTGCAAACACTAGGCCACGACAGCTCTTGCTGCGTCACCACGGCCACCCCTCCGGGCGCGAAATAGACGTGCCGAAACCGGTCTAGCATTCGGAGTGCGAGGCTGTCGCATGCAGCAGCATCACACTACAAGGGAACCAATAACGCTGCCTATGAACGTTTCTTGTCGTCGACAGACGATACCGCAGAAGTTTGAAGAGCACGGCATTAGCGAAAAATTATTGTTGCTAGTAAGCTCACCCCGCAAGCTGACGATTGCGTCAGAACACCATCTGCACCTCAACGCCGCAAGTCTAGGCGTATGTTAATATCCCAAATTTTATGTAAAACTTCATTGGCTGCTGCTCTTCGATTCACATACAATCCGTGACTGCGCTTGTGCGGTATCGTATCGTATTACAGAGCGCTCAACCATATTTCTTTCTCTATGGCTCAACCGTGAGTCGAGCCTATCGCTTATCAGGGACGATGGTGCTTCCTTTCCGTGTGCGACCGTGAAAGATACTGACGCACTGTGAAGCCGATACCTAGAGTCGCGGCCGCTATCTTCGCCACGGTCCACGCACACGGTTCTTTCGCACGAAGCACGGTTGAGAGCGCTGCAATACGGTCGCGCATGACCGCAATTGCGTGGTTATATTTGATATTTCGCGGGCTTTCTTGAAACGCCGGAAAAATTGCCACGCATCATGTACGCTGCAAGAAAATATTGGATCAGACTTTTTAGAATGCCATCTACAACTAATGAAGCACACTGGGCCCTAAAGTGAAGCTTAGAAAAGTAAATAATTATTCTGAGTACATAATAATTAAGTACATCATAATTAATGAAATAATTAAGCGAAATATAAAAAATACCCCATCAAGCACCGCATGACGGCAAGCAGTATATCGTTGGTTTCATTCAGTTGCGATTAACGATTTTTTTTTTATCCTTGGTTCAAGTTACGTGAAACACGCTGTATAAACGACAAAACTGAATGATATCTCTAAGGAGACGCAATGACGAAAGTCAGGTCGCTTAAGAAATGTCTTGCTGATGGAAAGATGTGAGTGTTGTGCAAAGGGCCCCGTTCTTGTGCGAATGCATGGGGTAGGTAGCTTCGGGTCGCATTAATTTTCTGATGCTAACACGTATGGCGCACGTATAGCCAGCCCATGTGCAATTTTTTATCGCTATCATATTCACCAGAGAGCACCGACTTGAAAGCCTCCGCATATCTGTGGATACGCCAAAGATATCTGAAGTATAACGTCAAGATCATCGTCTAGTAACTCTGTGTCTGGCGCAGAACTAAGTCATGCCGACTGAATTTTCGATGCCATTGCTTTCTTTTGCGGATTTATTCATATGGCTGCTAATATTTGTAAGATATATCTCTAGCGTCTGCTATCGCATTTACCTTCATTTGGCGCACATTGCTTTCGTATCACAAGGCACCGATCATCTGTAAAAATATACATTTACCATTAGGGGTACATGCCAAACAATGGGGGCACTTAAGAAATTCTGATGTGTAAATGCGAGAGCACTGTTTAGCGCAAAGTGTGTCACTGCATTATGTTGCGGAGTTCAGCGCTGCTGCGTCATCTTTTTGAATAGAATGTTGCTGCTTATAAGTTCGCAACCATGCAACACCACCAACCAGCCATATTTCGGTCTCTCAGTTGAGTTTTATTACGCAGTTTTCATTAGTGTTTCACACACATTCTGTTTAACGTTCTTTATAGATGACACCAACTCCACCGCTTCCCCTGAATGGATGTCGTAATCGTTGTCCGACGGCTACCGGAAACGCATTGCATCTCGTTCGTCGTCGACGGCATCTGCAGGTCCCCGACAACGCGTAAGTGAGAGCGAGAGGTTGCAGCTCGCAGTGCCCGCTCCACCACCACTTGCTCTGCCTTCTAGTTAATCATCCGGGAGGCAGAGCCCAACCATGTGCAACTGCTGGAACATATTCATCGCTGTCGCCTGTTGCAAGGGTGGTGCAGTGCTAAACGCGCTCGGCGACATAGGGGAGGCGGTGGGGCAAAGGATTGAATCTTCACAGTGGCCACTTTTCTATTGAATGGATAATGACGTGATCTGTGCAATGTTTTCCTACAACAGCTTTCTGATGACGGTGGGGTCGCACAATAAGCCGAGAAGTGCTCTCGCATTAAAAAGTAAGGCACGTTGATTACCGCGGGGAGGGCATGGGGGCTTTCTATTTTGTGCGCGTCTCTTTAGCGAGAAATGAGTGTTTCAAAGCGTATCAGGTAATTCAGTTTTTCTTCTTCATTTCAATGAGAATGTTCACTCCGACCCTACATTCAATAAAGAAAACACTGAAGCCCTCTTGTCTCATTACGTTACGCGTATAATTTTTTGTGGCTTGGCACATTGAGCAGTACTTTGCTTCTTTATAGAATGTGTTTGCGTCCTCTACATCTCTACCCTTATGGTTATCAGTGTTACATATGTTAAAGTAGACCAGGGAGGGTCACCTGATTACTTGGTAGCATAGAAAGATGTCTGTTTGAGCCTACTAGCTCTAACTGCGTGCCACTGCTCAGTTAATATTAATACATGAGACATCATCGTCCTGATGCGCCTAAGAGCTTCACTCTAAAACTTGATATTTTCCCTAAGGTTTTGCTACGTGAGACTCGGTATACTCCAGCGCACCAACTTATACAGTGTGAAACGGGTCCCACATAAGCCTGACACATCGCAGCATGGGACTGGCAAACACCATGAATGCCACCTTCTTAACCTTTCTAGTAACAAGCTTGACGTTGCTCTGAAAATAACCGCGATGTTTTGCCGTCGTAATAAGATACTGTTTCCTACTATACTAGGGTCATATAACGTAAATATATTCCACTCTTGCATAATTCTAATCTCCTTAAGTCAAATTTATTTAAATACCGACGCAAATATGGAGAGTAGTCCACCGCACCACTTGTTAATGACGAATAAAACACTCTCATCACTTATGGGAGCTCCCTTTTGTTTGCTTGAAAACAAATAGGATTGCCTACCTTGACGGTTTTTCTTGGCGGGGCGAAGAGCGCGCGCAAGTGGCTGTGAGCTTGCGCAGTAAATGTAGATAAGCGGATATGGGGGGCGGCACTGGCCACTTTCGCTTTCTGAGCTTGTGCTGGCTGGTCAGAAAATGCGGTGGCGTTCAGCGAAGGTTAAAATACCACTAAAACAGAATCTCAGCAAAAAAGGGTTGACATACCGAGGCCGTATAGGTGCCGAAAAGGCTCAACAACGTTATGCTGCCACCGAATAGTGTTTATTATATGCGGATAAATCCATTCTCATCGGCAGGCTCTAGTAGTCGGTGCCAGAGCGATGGGAGGGGGGGGGGGGTGTAGTGTTTTTTTCACTTCGAAACTGGGCAGTCTCGAGCTATTCTTAAAAACTTTCATTTTTGGCCGGAATGCTATAGCACCATTAGTGTGTATCATGCATAACTTTTACGTGGTGAGTTTTCCCCGTTTGGTGATGTAGCAGGCATGCGAAGCTGGTGCCACACACACAAAAAAATTTTCGCTATAGCGTCGGCATGACAGCAACTAAAAGAGGCTTCGAATCGTAAATATATATTTATTTTTGTTTTTCTTAGGCCGAGTTCTGTCTAATAACTGGGTACACGTCATAACAGATGGGAAGATTTTGTTGCATCGCTATTGTGGCGCATGATAGACAGGCGATTTGTAGGTAGCTCGGCACTTATTTCACCAATCATCGATGGATAGTGGCAGAATCGGAACTGAAGTATATTAGAGTAATCTTACGTTAATAAGACGCATCCTCAATAAATATCTCTTCTCCCAGGCCATCTTCCCCGCAATTACTTAGGTTTGTTGCGTACCGATACGTTCACTTTTCGAAAGAATCGAGCGGTTAATTGAATATTCGTTATTTCAAGCCTAAACAACGCGAACGCAGTTTTGAACGGTTAGATTCTTGCTTTTTTCAGTGCTGTACACGCAGACTATGAAATTCCTGAAGCTGCGTGAACCCTGTTTTATCTCATAAGTCAACATGCCAAGCACAATCATCAGGACATATTCTTGTGCTGGACTTCATAAATTTGCGTACCACTTTTCGAACAAGGCACAAAGGCGAGTGTAATAAGAACCCTTCCTAGCACTTGATGAAACAACAAGTGAGTACAGCATCCATATGGAACAGCTTGAGTGTTATCGGTGCCAAAACTTTCTAACTGATTTGCCAAGAGTTTCCTCGGTGCTCCTATTTCTCAAACTTGGCATAAGAGCTGTATATTACATCGGGTTTAACGCGTTTTTTAAATATAAAAACAAGCAAGTAATGTGTGGCTTGTTATCTAAGCGGATTGCTATGTCATCGCAGGACGCAAGTGCATATTTCACAATTCTGTATTTAGGAATTAGTGTAGTTAAGCTACTGGCTTCACTGAAAGCCCAAAACATCTGCAGCAGTACAATGTATTCGCGCTGCACTCAAGCTGCTCGGCGGCTCTTCTGAAAAGATATTCAAGGAAACATGCTGGCACGACGTAAAACGCAGGGCAAATGCTGCTACACTGCAGTGAAAGGAGCCCTGATAACTAACACGCGTCTGAAAGACACGCTTGATGACGAGCACACGTGATGATGAGCAGTGTCAGTTGGGTTGCAGGCTTAGCGCCTCGATTGTAGATGACGTTGTACATGACAACCGATGGCGGATGACAAGAGTTAGCGTTTCTCGGGGCGCAATCAAAGCATAATATTGTTTTCGCTTGCGGTTTATTGTAGGTTCCACTCAGATACAGTCGATCATCAGGAACGCCACTGTTCGGGCATATGTACATTATTCATCTTAGAAATGGAACACAATATGTGGCCCTGATTACGCTTCCTAAGAGACTGAGATGGCACGATGATTACACGCCACATCATTAGGTGTTAAACAGGTTGCAATTTATGAAAAACATCGTTTCGCTATAGCACAAAAGCATCTTGAATCGTAAATTCTAATATATGCACACGATATAGACATGATCCGATTTCTATATTCCGTATTCCACCACAACGGCGAATATAAATACGAAGCGTTTGTCACCTGGTTATCTCCTTCAAAAATAGTTTCTTAGACTCACAAAGCAAACTCGAGCATGGATGAGGACTTTCAACATTTTGAATTTGCGCAAATTCTTTTAACCAAAATAACATTTGGTATTCTAAATGACAAAGCTTTATGGAGACTGAAAAGTTGCAAGAAGCCGTTGGGGCCATGGCCGGCCCCTAACCGTTTAAAAAATGCGCACGTCTATCTCTTATAATCTATAGAATTTCGAAACCGGAGGTGAAATATCAACTAAGGTGTGATCCGTTGAACTTACACGGTATGTATGCAGTGCGCCAATATGTAAGACATTGTGTGCATTTTAGTTTAGAACTAGAAAGGGGTTAGTTTCCTGCTTCTGTGATATTTTCTTTCATAGATTTCTATAAAAATTCTGGTATTCACAGTTGTGTTTTTAATAATTCGCGTATTAAATATTTAGTCTTCCTTGTGAATATTTGTGCTTCTCTAGACTTTTGTAGCGGTGGTTTTATTCTATATCAAGTGTACAAATAAAGAAATAAAAAAGAATGAAAATTTGTGAAAAGAGAACTTGCCGCAATGGGAGCTGAGGGCACACCCTCTATATTTCGTGTGTGTTGTTTCACCCTCTTTCATTCTGTGCTCAATTATCCTGTCCTCTTTCTGGTGTACCTAAGTATATATGACAGGTATGTTTTGCTACTTAGCATATATCTGATACTTCTCGTCTAGCAAGCAGTTGCCGGTCAAACTTTGTAAAATCGTCTTATTTATTCACGTCCACATTACAGTACATTACCATTGTCCATGATCGCAGCAATTGTAAGTTCGCTTCTTCAACCGATTGCTGAACTTTGGTGATAGAGCGATCCTGAATTCAAAAGATGTGAAACGTGTGCAAGCGTACTCTAGATCCGTCTTCAAACCAAAAAAACCAGCGAACAGAAGACGTAAGAAAGCAACAACCGGCACTGGAGATTGTTTATCCCCGTCCCCGGTTTGTTAGCGCTTTGTTCTGAACACTAACCTTATTTTGCTAGTTGCACTCTGAAAACTTCCTGTGTTTTGTTCGCGTGATCATAGAACAGTTTTTTGAATGGATGAGCACTGCGTTTCTTGCAACTGAATTTACTGTGGATTGGTACGAATTTCACTGCGAGCAGATAGCGACGTCATTGAGACTAGTAACTAAAATGTTCAAAGTTTGTGCATGTGCTAGCTATTATTGTGCATTTTAGCAAAATGCACAATATCTGAGTATTTAGCAAAATATAAAGCATATATATCTTGGCTCTCTTCCAACAAACAGTTAGTCCTGCAAAGCTAAGGTTAAGTATATAAGGTTAAGCGCAAGCCGGGTCTTAAGCCTTCTTCGGCGTAACTTCAGACGAGCACCTTAATATTACAAGCAAAAGTGTATACGACGAACCTGCGCCCAATCTGGGAGTTCGGATGCCGCAAGTGCGACTCTTCTGCGAATATATATTCATATGCAGGAGTGGGTTGAGAATAGCGTAGCTCGGTTTGTGAAGCGCCTTTATGATTTCTGAAGAAGCTCATCAGATCTAGTCCCATCGCTCGGATAGCCCTTGTTCTCTGAAAGGGGTCTTAATTACTGAAGCTGTCATTGCTGTAATAATACAGTAAACGACCAAACTGGTGTTGATGAGAACAAGTATTTCAAAACGCTCACCTACCTGACCTCAAGCGTAGCCCATTCTCTAAACATGCGCGAGCCTAACTACCGCAATAATCTATTCAAGTAGACATTTTTTCCACGTACTGTGCAGGACTGCAATTCTAGCGAATTGAAGCCAAGGGGCCAGGAAGGCGCAAAAAAATTGAGCCACAAGCTTTTCACATCGACAGTATTTTATTTAACTTTTCAAAACAGCTGTTTCATGCTGTAGTCTTCTGGTTCTTCTTTACCATAAAGAGCAGGTTTCATTTTCGGACGGATACATAGGGTCGCTAGGACTACAGTTGAATGCCGTAGCAAATTTTTTAAAATTTTTCAGGGCCTCGTTTACCCTAAAAATTGGATAACAGAGACGTGTTATGACTTTTTAACTAAAGGCAAGCGATAGGCATTTTCACAAATGATATCAATACCTCTACGAAACATTTTAATGAAGTGGTAATCACACTGTTGCACATACAGGGTCCTGATTGAATTTCTTCGAGTAGGCCTCTTTTAATATAATGTTGCGGAACTGTAATTTTAAGCTTATGCGTATATCGCATGAGCGATAACGGTAGGGGAGAATACCTCTGCTGCAATTTTTTTCCTTGGTAATTGACTTAGAGTAACATGGCTGAGCACATTTCTATCAGACAAATTGTAAGTGTTCGGATTTCATGTTAAAGTAATAGATACTTTAAGCCTGTCCGCTATTCCGGCTAATGGGGGCGGTTTAGGCGGATGGCCGGTTTTGCGGGGGCGTAAACGTGAGCGGCCAGAGTGGTGCAGCCGCCTGGCGGCGTAGAGTTAAACCAGGCAAACACAGAGCTAAAACTGCAGTAACCCACTATATCCTGCTTCGCTGCTGGTGCAAATTTTTGGCACCAGCGTAATTGTGAACACGATTATACCGCTGCCGAAATTTACACCAGCAGCTAAGCAGAATATAGTAATTAGCTTTGTGTTAGTGTGGTTGAGCTTTGCGCCACCAGCTGGCGCCACCAATCTGGCCGTTCACGTTTACGCCCTCGCTAAACCGGCAAACCACCCGCTCTTGCCGGAATACCGTATGCACTAAAATTCTATAATATCGCTGTAATAACAACGGAACAATCACAAGTTTTTTCGATGCCAAAGTAAACGTTCGTTCGTTTGTACGTTACTTCGAAGCTTTCATGAATAGTCAAAGCGATCTCTGAAAGTTGCCTAACTTAATTATTTTTACATAGCCAGCCAGCGCAGGCTATGAAGCAATGTGTTTGCTATTTTCAACTCACAAGTCGAAAATACGAGATTCCCCTGTAGTGAAATGAAGATCTATTACTCAGACGAGCCTGTGATCACACATCTTGTTCTGAGAAACATTGTTGGCACTATCCTAGAATATATTTGCATATTTTGCCTATGTGACCACATAGCCACATTTCGTACGTTTCAAAATGTTTATTTCACTTGGCCTTTAAAACTATCAGAAGTTTACGGGACAAGTGGGAAAATAATCGTTCTGTCATCTGCGCCAATCTTCTCCGAGAAGTTCTGCCTATTACATCGCATTACGTTTTTGTAGAATGCAAACATTTCGCGCTGATATCATGTGCCAGAATTTCGTCTTTGCAATACGCCAAAAATATGACGGCAGTTGCACTAATGCACTTATTCAGAGAATAAAAATCACATGATCACTATTTTATTAATCAGAGGAGGCACTCCAATACTGCTGACGTCAAGAATTAACAGTAATAGTCGCTTCAGACGCCGAATAAGTGGCATGCAGTTGTTTGGGTAGCAGCTCAACAACTATGCCACAATTTGACGCCATTGACTGCCAACTAAACGGAGGATAATATTGGAAAATGGGTTCGCGTGTAGCATCAAGGGAGGAGGAGGGAAAGAGATGAGAAGAAGGCAGGGAGGTTAACCAGAATCACGTCCGGTTGGCTACCCTACACAGGGGGAATGGGAAAGGGGGAAAACAAAGATAACAGGGAGAGAGAGGAGGGAAGGAAATTGCAGCGAGTTCGATGACGTGTGTGGCCTTACAGAAATTGCATTGGTAGTCACAAATGGTCGCACAAGCCCGTCGTCCTTAAGAAACACAAAAGTGCCTTCACTGCTTTATGGGCCGACGGGCGATGGGGGCGGTGTTCCAGCAGCACCTGCACAGAAAGCGGCCGATTGTCCAGTTTTTGGAAAGCTTTGGCAAGTTCTTGTCTCTCTAGGTCATATCTTGGACAATGGCACAGCAGGTGGTCGATGTTTTCTTCGGAGCCACAGACCTCACATGCTGCACTGTCAGTCACTCCAATTAATGTAGAGTATGCCTTTGTGAAGGCCACTCCTAACCGAAGGCGACAGAGAAGCGTAGCTTCACGTCGAGGAAGTCCGGGTGGAGGTCGGAGCTGCAGGGAGGGATTTAGTCGATGTAGTCGTGTCAGTCGTAAGTTTTGCGAGTTCCACTCGGTCACTGTGAGGCTACGTGCCAGGTGTCGAAGCTGCCTTGCAGCGTCAGTCCTTGAAAGCGGAATCGGAACGCTGTGCTCTTCTTGATGAGCTGTGCGAGCAGCGTTATCGGCGGAATCATTGCCACTGATTCCACAGTGGCCAGGCACCCACTGAAAAACGACTTCGTGGCCTTTTTGTTGGACATCATCGTGAAGTTTCACGACTTCGTATGTCAATTGGTCATGACATCCGTGTCGGAGAACTGACTGCGTGCACTGTAATGCCGGTTTGGAATCACAGAACACAGCCCATTTTCTGGGTCTTTCCGAATCCATGAATTCCAGGGCTCGACGCAGGGCCGTTAGTTCTGCCGCCGTTGAGGTCGTGACATGCGATGTCTTGAACCGCAGTGTCATTCCTCGCGTTGGTACCACCACGGCACCACCGGAACTGCATGACGTAGTTGATCCATCGGTATAGATGTGCACGTGGTTGCTGTACTTTTCATGCAAAAGAAGTAAGGTCAACTGTTTTGGAGCAGAGGCCGGTAAATCTGTCTTCTTCTGTAGTCCTGGAATCATTAGATGTACTTGTGGACGGCTCAAACACCACGGAGGAAACGCTGGCTTGGCCGCAGGTGCGTACCCTGACGTAAACGACGCACGATGTGCACAGACAATGCCGCTAAATGTCGAGCAGGGCCTTGCAGCTGTGAGGCTCGCCAAGTGGTGCGAAGGGGTCCTGGCATTATGCCTGAGATGCATGCGCATTGTCTCAACGGTAATGTGCGTAGTGATTGGGTAGTCCTGCGCAAGGGCAATGGTTTCAGCAGTTGATGCACTGCGTGGTAACCCAAGACATATCTTAAGGGCTTGGGCTTGAATACACTGTATCGCACGCAGGTTAGACTTGCAGGTGTTGGATATTGCAGGCAGGCTGTATCTCAGGAATCCAATGAACAACGCTATGTACAGCTGTAACATAGCGTGTACAGATACTCCCCAACTTTTTCCTGCAAGGAAGCTGAACAGGTGACAGATAGCAGTCAGCCGCTTTTTACGTAATTGACATGCGGAGTCCAAGACAAGTCTCTGTCAATTACGACTCCCAAGAATCTGTGAGTTCTGCTATATGGTATAAGTTGTCCGTTAATAGATACGCCGTAACCAGACATTGGCTTCCTCGTGAATGCCACCATTGCGCACTTTCCGCATGAAATTTCAAGTCCTTGTTCACGAAGGTAGCAAGATGTCATTGTGGCAGCCTTCTGAAGCCGAGCGCGAAGCTGAAGTCGTGTTACGCTTGATGTCCAAATGCAGATGTCGTCCGCATAGATGGAAAGGCGTACGGTGCTTGGCAGGTTGTCAACTAATCCACAGAGGGTGAGATTGAAAAGAGTCGGGCTAAGCACTCCGCCTTGAGGGACTCCTCGGCTGCTGTAATGCTCGGATGTCGGGCCATTTTCTGTGTCTACATAGAATGGTCTCCTCTGTAAGTAGCTGCACACCCACATATACATCTTACCACCAAGTCCGACGGCTTCTAACGTGCTAAGGATGGCTTCATGGGTGACATTATCATAAGCCCCTTTAACGTCTAGAAACAGAGCAGCAGATAGTCGCTTACGGGCCTTTTGGTGTTGCACAAATGTAATCAAGTCAACAACGTTGTCTGTTGACGAACAGCCACGTCTGAAGCAGGACATACCATCTGGGTAGATTTCATAGTACTCTAAGTACCATTCCAGACGTGTTAAAATCATTCTTTCCATTGTTTTTCCGACACAGCTGGCAAGTGCTATCGGACGGTATGAGGAAATGTCCAGGGGCGACTTGCCAGCTTTCAGAAGTGGAATGAGGCGAGTTGACTTCCATTCTTGCGGAACCGTACCCGTCTGCCAGGAGTCGTTATACAGGAGCAAGAGTGCCTTCCCAGCGTGGTCTCCTAGCTGACACAGGGCACGGTATGTAGTGCCGTCAGGTCCTGGCGCTGAAGAACGCCTGCACAAAGCCAGCGCAGCGTCTAGTTCTTCCATAGAAAAAGGGCATTCCATGCGGGGATCACGTGAGAACGGTGGGTGGTCGAGCGTTCCCGTACCTGTTCTATCGGAATTTGCTTCGCCAGCAATCTTTCTGCAGAAGGATTCAGCGACATCAATATCTCTACATTGTAGATGGAGTGCCAGAGATTTGAACGGGTGACGCTGACCAACGGTTGTGCGAAGGCCACGAACAGTCCTCCATATAAGCGACAAAGGTTTTCGCGGATCCAGGGACTCGCAAAAGGATACCCATTGTCGCGAAGCCAGCTTATTCATGTGACGCTGTATTTTCTTTTGTGTTCGTCTAGCCAATCTCAAATCATAATTGGACTTCGTGCGTCTATATCTTCGTTCCGCACGACGGCGAGTCGCTCGAAGTTTCGCTAGTTCGATGTCGAAATCGGTGCGGGAAGAACTCTTCGAAAGCAAATGCGTGGTTGTCTGTATGGCATCCTTTATCGCGCCCTGTAGGTCATAGGAGGTGCCGTCCCGACAAAAGTCTTCCATTATTATTTTGTATTTAGGCCAATCGGTGCACTGGACGGTTCTGGAAGACTTGGAGATAGTCAAACCTTCGATCTTCAAATAGGTGGGGATGTGGTCACTACCCCGCGTTTCTAAATCCGAAAACCAGTGCACTCTTCTCGAAAGCGAACGTGAAACGAAGGTAAGGTCCAAGCAGCTACTATACGCTGATCCACGCAGATAAGTAGAGCTTCCATCGTTTGACAGGCAAAATTCCAGTTCATAGGCAAAGGACACCAACGTTCTGCCTCTAGAGTTCACTTTGGAGCTTCCCCATAGGTAATGGTGGGCGTTAAAGTCCCCAGTGAGCACCCACGGCTGTGGAGTCGATGTCAATATTCTCCGTAAGCGCTCACAATCTAGACGGCTTGTTGGAGATAAATAAGCTGCAAGAATTGTGAACGTGAGCTTTTTCTTCTTCACTGTTAAGCAAACGTATTGATTTGCTTCGTCAGGAGGCACTGTGTGATGTACATAAGTCAAGTCACGGTGTATAAACACAACGACCTTGCTGCATTCTCCGTGGGCAGAGGACATAAAGCACTCATATCCGGACAGCCTGATGGGAGCTGTCAGGTTGGGCTCGCAAATCACAATAATGGGGAATTGGTGCGTAAATACAAACTGCCTGAAGTCGGACATGCGTGACTTAAGCCCTCTGGCGTTCCACTGAAAGACAGATGCATTCTTGACCTCCTCTTGAAACGACGGCAATTTTTGGGCCGTGGTTTTACCCTAGAGCCGCAGGCACCGGACTCAAGGTGTCCAGCACCTGCAGTGCGCTCTGTGCCGACGGGGTTTTCATGCTGCTCAGAAGAATGCGCATGGCGTCCATAAGTGACTTCAGCATCACTATGACTTGGCGATCCTCAGTCGTCGTCGCATCCTCGGTTCGTGAGGTCATTGAGGACGGCGCAATTTGATGTGACTCGGATGCAGGTTGTGCTCGTGGAAGTGTTGGCCACTCTTCAGGAGGTGCGAGTCTTGCCCCTTTCTTCGTTTTCGCAGTGTCTGTCTTTGTGGAAGTCGGCGTTGATACGGTAGCCGCTTTGCTGGAAGATGATGGTGTATATCTTTCAGTCGATGTTACTCTTCGTGATGCTCTTCGATGGCGATGTCGTCGTCGCCTGATAGTAGCGGCAGCCTCTCTGTGTGTTGAATGGTCCCGTACCATACGTTTGAGCACTGCTCGCTCGTTCCTCACCCGCGGGCAATCATTGGATGAGGCGTCATGAGTACCATGGCAGTTAGGGCACTTCAACACAGTTGCGCGGCAGGCATCTGCTGAATGAGATTCAGCGCACCGTGGGCACACGAGGTTATTCCTGCAGACACCTTTTACGTGTCCCATCTTGCAGCATTTGTAGCACTGCAGGGGCTTCGGTACGTATGGGCGGACTGGATGGCGGACGTGGCCTACTTTGACGTGTGAGGGAAGGCTGTCTCCCTCAAACCACAGCTTCAGGCATCGTGTGTTGCCAAGTCTTGTGATGTGCGTGATAAGAGTGCCTTCGGTAGTTGGCTTTATTAATATAGGGAAGTCGTCGGTTGGTATAGAAATATCGACATCATAAATGACGCCGACAGTGCCATTGCAGCCTGTAGGTATCATGGATCGAACTTGTACTTTGTCGATCTCCGTTACGTGCCGTAGGCTTTGCAGTGCACTACGGTGTAGAACATCTACTGCTAGGACATTCTTCCGTGAGTTTATTCTCACGTCCTTGATCTCGTTTGGTGCGATTCCCTCAAGAAAAGCAGAAAGGACCTGCCTGTTTAGGAGTCGCAGATTGGACACTGGGTCCACAGGCATGAAGAGCATGGTTTACGGCCAGCGCTGTGGTGTTGTCTTCACGGTGGAGACACTTGGCGACGATGACCTCCGTAGCAGTCTTCTTTTTGTGGTTCGGCTCATGACAAGTGTGAAATCGTCGTCCGACGAGTCGACGCTGTCCGAGTACAACTCGGTTGCCTCGCTGTCCGTGTCACTTGACGCATTGCCACGTTTCCTGGACGCGACACCACGTGATGGCTTGACTCCAGGAAGGTCTTCGAGGGCTTCTTCATCCATTGCCGCAACAAGGGAGCGGCAGCTCCAAGAGTTTGAAAATAAACAAAGCGAGACAAAGGTACAAGCGTTCTATGGTAGAAACACTTCGTCGTCGTAGCATCAAAATATCGCGTAATTTTAGGCGGATAGCTGTAAGTGAAGTAAGTTTATATTTGGCGGGCACAGGGAACCACCGCCGCGAGTCTCGTTATACTTTGTGTAAAAAATTATAGGGGTGATCATTTGTTGAGAGTGAAACTATACAGCATAAGCAGCACTGATAGCCTCGCTACAACATGCTGTGCTTCCACGATACGTCTAGCAAATAGTGGTGACGACATCCGGGTAAATGGAAACGTGTGTATACGCGGCTGCCAACTGCCTGGGCGGTGACGTAGTGAAGGAGAGTGCCTGAAAACTACGGAAAAAACGAAGATTTCGGTCCAAAATTCCCTTGAGGAGTCTGGTGTATATATGTGGTCAGAATACCCAAACACACAGGAAAACTTACTCACTCATGTAATTCTGTGATTTCTAGAAAGCGGCAGGTCTTTTTACTTGATAACTAAGTTATGCCCTCAACTCAAACTGGGTTCAAATCACGGAGATGATCGCCAACGCAACAGTCAGCGAACACATGACACACGCCTAACCACTAACCTAGCCAGAATTCACATGACAGCGAAGAAAAAGAGGAAAACTAGGGCACTGCTCTCGCTCTCCAGTGTGTGGCTGACTTTTCAAATACATCGTAACACAGAAAGCGTTCGCTAGCCGCCGCTGACACAATACATTAAAGTACATGCTTGGTGCGAATTTTTTTTTATTTCAATGAACGAAATGAACGGTATCTAATGTTGCCGCTTACAGAATAAAACGCTTCGTCACCAGTATTTCTAGCCAACAAGAGCAGGATTGATTGCACTTTCTCCTGCGTTGTAAATTGTTTCGCCGTTACACAGTGACCTCAGCAACAGCGGGAGACACGTGATCCTGCTGTACGCATTTTGCGAGATCAAATTACAATTTGCTCTATCTTGTCAATGCAGCTTGCATGTGAAGATACAACTCCGGGCCAACTTCGATTTTCACATTGAATTGCCCGGGAAATGCATATGTGCTCATGGTAAAGAACCGCCCAACACAGCTGTTTTGGTGAAACTTGTTGCATATAACGGAGAAACACGAAACTGCAGATAATAGCATTTTGGTTGAAAACACCATGCCCTAATTTATGTTACAAAATGTGATAAGTTTAAAATCATTAGAGAGCAATGGTTACAAGCATAGTATTCGGCATCAGAAAGAGATGAATTATTATTAAACATCTCTAGAGACCCACATACGAAAAATGCTGATTTTATAGCTTTCATGAAAATGTTCCATTGTTCACAAGTGGTTTACTAAAACTACTGGCATATTTCAGGGTGGTGTATAATGTATCGCTGCTGTGTATTAGAACTGTCTTAATAGGTTCCGTTGCAGAACTTGGACATCTCTCTTCAATTGCTGAGCTACGGATTCTAACGTCGACGCGTTATTATTATTATTATTATTATTATTATTATTATTATTATTATTATTATTATTATTATTATTATTGCAATATTCAATCATGCAATGCAGAGCGATGAAAATAAGAAACCTTTTCCTAAAGACGGTGGAATTATATTTTATAGTGTAGGTAAAAACACCTGATAGCATTTGGTGCACTTGCTGCCGAGCCTAACATGCCGCTTTCATTGTATGCGTGTATTAGGTATTAGCCCACACAATAGTACGTCATCTTAAGCAGAGTTATTTTGCAGAAGGTCATCATATTTAGACGCAGTAACTGGAGCATCACTTGCTTAGGCGTAAATTTATTTTATTTAATAAAAGCTCCACGTGCACAATTGTTTTTGAGCAAAAAAAGAAAAACCAAGAGGGCATTCAAATTATATTGAATGGAAAATTATTTGACGAAAATCGTGTTTCGGAATCGGCTCTATACAGGAGACAAGAGGATTTGAAAAATATTTATGATTCAGGATTTGATTAAGTTTGCCTGCAGCATTTCTAGAACAATGATTCACGAAGGATCGAGATTGTTTGCCAGGAATAACGTGTCAGGGAAACTAGACAGGAACAATGTTCTCAAGCAGTCTCCTTTGCGTCATATGCACTATTTTAGAATTCTTTTTGACGCAGTTCATCTGTTTCACAGGAACTTCTGTCTAATATATTTGTGAAAATGATACAGCTGAAAAGTACTTATGTAAATAGAACGTAAGAGTGAAAAACATGACTAAGCAGGCTGACTTCCATTCAGCAGCTTAGAGACTTTAAAACTTTGATATGGGCGAGGTAGTTCACAGCTATTCAAAAGGCGCAGAGCGATTGAGACTGAGAAAAAGAAACATGCACACAGACAGAAAAAACAGGGCTTGTGATGAGGTATTGTGTTTCGTTGTCACCATCTCAGTACCGCTGAGCCTTTTTTATTAACGACCTTGTTCCCACTTGACTGGCAAAAAAAAACAGTTACAACCCTTACAGACTGCCAGTATGTTTTACCCAGCACGCTATCCCTATACGAGAATACATCCCTGAAGTGGAATATTGTTTCAGACCTTTTAAGGGTAAGCTAAGGATAATGTTAAAAGTCTTCATTCTTGTTTTCACAGCGGTAAATTATCCGACGGTGATGTTAAGAAATGCAACTTAAGTTGCGAGCATGTTATCAAAGCGGAATTTTTCTGAGTGGAAACCAGCCGTAGTTGCTCAGAAACTAATGACGTTTTCGTCAAGTGTGAGGTCACGTCTCCTATTTATGCCACAGCGGTTGCATATTGGCAGTGAGCAAATGAAAAAAAAAATACTTTAGTAATAATTACTGCAATTCACTGGTAGTTCAATAACATTGCATAATTGCATGGAATGGAAAAGCGGAAGCGAATACCTTTTCAGCAATAAGTATGTTGGTTAGCCGCATGATCCTGACCATTTATTTTTTACAGTGCATGCCTATGGATGGCGAAGTAGATGCAACATGAATGTGCGTGCTAAGTGCTGTCATGTTTCTAACAAATCACTAGCGGTGTTTCTCATGTGGGCGTTTTCAGCAGCGAAGTTATCGGTCGTCATTATTACATAAAAAAGCAACAATGTGGTAATCGATTAAACTGTTGTGCTATGCTTATTGTTAACAATCAGTGCAATCATAAATACTGAAATACTGTACAAGTTGATGGTTCGTTTAGGTATATGTCAACAAAGGCTATCAGTGCCCGAAAGTCCTGAAACAAATGTTTTTGTCTAGGTTTTTGGAAACAGTGCGCTCCTTCGGCCCTCTTCTATTTTGCTTGCGGTTGGGAACTCCGTCATACCGACGCACAGTTTGGAGGAATCTAGTTGTATCCATGCTTTGAAGGTTTAAAGTCGCATTCACCAGAAGGTGGAAATGCCTTTTTTATTCAAAAATTCTCAATGTTGATATTTTGTTGCGGATGATGCATGACGTTACAATATTATACTCGGCCCCTTCACTGATTATTCGTGCTTTTCTTTTCGAAAAGCATCGCTTCTTCCAGTTACTCACTGCATATCTTTTATTTGTTTTTAGCTCTGCGCCTTTGCAAAAACTTCGCAGTGGGTTTGCCCTATCTATTCAAAACAGGTGCAAGGTACTCAGTCGGCCTCTAAATACCATTAAATACAGAAAGCGTTACAGGACACGGGCTATTTTGATTCTGAAGATGGTGAAATAAAACCGCTTAGGTACAGCAAATGGAACAATATGAATGTTCCGACAGGAAGCGCTTCAGGGAGTTAGGTCGACTTGGTCCTTACTGCGACCCTTTTTGCAATATAATGGTGAACGAAAGTCGCTTAGAGATTACAGACAGCAAAGAATGAATAGGATGAATTCTAGAATCTTTTTTTTTCGTTTTTGGTGTCGTCCTCTGCGGCGGCCAGTGTGTTTAAGAATTATTCTCTTCGGACATTTTGCTGACTCTCCCTGCCCCAGTACCCTAAAAAAAGCAAATGCTAAAAGTTCATCAATGGTTACATGCCCCCTTATGCAAAATTTTAGCGTAGCTGTTTACGTGTTTTCAATTTGCGATATATTGGCTGGCGCTGAAAATCTGTCTCGTGAGGCGTGTCGCACACTCAGCAAGATGTGGTGCGATTGTCCCGCTAACCGGGAGACCGCAAGAGGCGGCACGTGGGTGACACGGGGGTGCGATTCAGAGCTGCAGCCGAGGATAGGCGTCCCCTAAAGGGCCGTGTATAGTGCGACGTAACGCCCGCGCGCGCGCACGCTACGTCACGTCGGCGAAAACGACCCCTCTATAGGCGCCGTGCATGCCGACGGACGCGCCACTGGTGGCGGCCTTGGTCAGAACACGCGGGAGAGGAGCCTGGCGCGCGCCGTAGTTGTTGTGTCGTTGATCGTGCTTCTCTGTCTTATTCACGTTTGCAAAGCAAGATAGGCAACACCATTCGCACGCGTGGGGTGGCCAAAGGTTCAGGGAATGTCGAAGAAGAATTGTTGCGAGGTGGGGGGCTCAAATACCGGTGAAAACGAGCCGGGGATACGGTTCTAATCATTCCCGGCAAAGCCTCATTAGCGGGAGCAACAGTAGCAAAAATGGATCGTCGTTTCGAAGGGAAATTTCTTGTTCTCATCCTTTCCTTTGTCTCGTCGGTGCTTTTTTCCCCTCGATCATAGTTGGACGCGTGAGCAACGAAGTTGGTCTGCAGTGCAGCATGAGGTTTAAATGCATTTCGCTAAAGTGCGGAATGCTGTTTGCCGCTTATATTGTTTTCCGCTTCTTTACCGCGTTGCGCTAGCTAGGCAGCACGACTGCACGAGCGCATTGCGTTGTATGTTAAAGCTACGGAAGTTTGCAAGAACTGAAATTGTTGGTTTCATGTGGCGCGATAAATCCTCGCACCAGCTCTCGCGCACTTCATGTTTTCACATCTATTTTATGCGTGGCTTTGCACATGTTTAACTGTTGCTAGTTGCTCCATGCATAACTCTTGTCGATTCTTTTGAGCTGCGAAGTTTTCCCCCTGCCGTGTTTGTAAAGGGTATAAATCACGCTGTGCCTTATCAGAATGATACCAAGGAAGTGCTTCTTTAACAGCTTTATTCTTTTCGCCCGAGGGCATCTTAGATCAGGCACGTACCCAGGGGGGGGACATCACGATATCAAGTGGCACACCCCCCCCCTCCCCATTCACGCCACCACTCCTCACACATTCCTAAAGCGCCGCCACATCAATGTTGAGACTTCGCAGCTGTTCATCGGTCAGCATTATGCTGCCTTTTTTCACTCCTTTTAGATGGCGGTAGTTATCGGTATCTCTTGTAATGTGAAGGACAGTTTTCTCATAGATTCCGCACCCGCGCGATTAACTCGAGATGCGTTCAGTTTTCACCATCTATTCAACCGTCACGCGCATAACTGTTGCTTTTGTTAGTTCAACCTTCTTTGTTTACGCTGATTCTGGGACCAGGAGAGGGATGCGGCTGTTACTCAGCTGGTCTGTACTCTCGTGGAACGAGTTGCGGCCGGAGAAAACGCCAATTGCGTTTAACTTATTCCTTTGCTTCATTGTTTCCTTGCGTTACGGCTCGCCGCGACGCTGGCAGATGCCCGGAACCATATACACGTGATATGGGTTAGATAAGGTGGGAAATAGAATAATGTGAAAGAGCGTCCATCATGAAACCCTGCAATAACACTTAAACCCATAAACAAGATGACTGTCGCCGGTTACCTCGTCTGTTTTTCCCTAACTGTATAGCAGTTTTCATGCAAAATTGGCAACGGCAAAGAAAAATCGCAAGGAGTTGAGAAATTACACGATCTACTGAGCGAGAGAGCCAAGGCAACAACCAAACTGCAAGCAAAAGCGAATAATAAAAAGTTAACCGTTGTTTATGAGAATATTTATGGATCAACATCTCTTTAATTAAAAAGGAAGTAGAGAAAACGCCACCGGAAGTGGAGAACAATTACTTGTTTTGAATGACGCTTCTACAGTTATCGGTCGAACCGCCTCCCGTAGCCACCTCTCTGCTGTGCTTATGCGGGCGTTTTTCTAACCTTTCGCAGTGAGCGCAGTACGTCTAGAATCGCAGAGTCCTGCGCTCTACGTGGTTGTATGGGACTGGCGGCCGCACAGCATTACGTAATTCGCGGAACTGTCAAAATTTATCAACAAGGCGAAAATAACTGATATTCGAAACTATAACATGAGAAAGACTGAAGAAGCCGCAAAAATTAACGCAGCCTTAAATCAGTAAAAAAGAAATATGGCATAGGACAAACCATGATGTATGCACTAAAAGATAAGAAGGATAACATCATCACCAAAGCTGACCTGTATACAGTACCCAGAGAAGTCACGATAGTTCACTTAGAAACAGTAATGAACAGAATACAGAAATTCTCCTATAGCTAGCGATGAGGTCAGAAGGGCCCTGCAAGACATGAAACGATGAAGAGCGGGATGATAAGGTGGAATAACAGTTGATTTAATCAAAGATGGAGGAGACATAATGCTTGGAAAACTGGCGGCTCTTTATGCGAAGCGTCTATCGACTGCAAGGGTCCCAGAAAACTGGAAGAATGCACACTATATACTAATCCACAAAAAAAAGGAGATGTTAAAGAACTGAACAATTGTGGGACCATTAGCTTTCCCCCAGTATTATAGAAAATATTTACCAAAATAATCTCCAACAGAATAAGGGTAACACTAGATTTTGTCAATCAAGGGAACAGGCTGGCTTCAGGAAGAGATACTTTACAATGGATCACATCGATGCCATCGATCAGGTTATCGCGAAACCTGCAGAGTACAATAAGCCTCTCTATGTGGCTTATATAGATTCCGAAAAGGCATTCGATTCAGTAGAGATACCAGTAATCGTAGAGGCACTACGTAATCAAGGAGCACAGAACGCTTAGGTAAAAAGCTTGGAAAATATCGCTACATGCGTGAGGTATTTGTTTGTTTGAACGACGCGCGTAGGCGCCATCACTCCAGAAAAGAGGAGGAAGAACGAACTGGGCTCGCGCTGTGAATCTAACCGGTCGGCGCTGCAACCGTTGTTGTAAATATAATCTGTAAATAGTTTCTGACCTTACTGACTCGTCTTTCGCGTTAGAATATCTACAGAAGTTCTGCAGCTACCTTAATTCTACACAAGAAAAGCAGGAGATGCCTATAGAGAAAGGAGTCAGACAGGGAGACACAATTTCTCCAAAGCTATTTTCTGTGTTTAGAAGAATTCAAGCTATTATACTGGGATGGCTTAGGAGTAAAGATCGACGGCAAATATCTCAGCAACCTTCGGTTTGCCAATGACATTGTTCTATTGAACAACAATGCAGACGAGTTACAACAAATGATTCGAGACCTTAATAGAGAGATTGTAAGAGTGGGGTTGAATATTATTATGCAGAAGATGAAGATAATGATGAATAGCCGGGCAAAGGAACAAGAGATCAGGATGGCCAGTCGGCCACTAGAGACTGTGAAGGAGTACGTTTACCTAGGTCAATTCATCAGAGAGAACTCTGATAATGAGAAGGAAATTCACAGAAGAATAAAAATAGGTTGGATCGCATACGGCAGACATTGCCAGCTCCTGACTGGAAGCTTACCATTATTATTGAAAAGTAAGGTGCGCAATCAGTGCATTTTGCCAGTGCAATATGTCCAGTGCCAATGCATTTGCCAGTGCATTTCCCAGTGCATTTTGCCAGTGCATATGGGGCAGAGACTTGAGAGCAAGTTAAGGATCACGCAAAGAGCGATCGAACGAAGATTGCTAGGCATAACGTTAAGAGAGAAAGAGAGTGGTTTGGATCAGAGAGCGAACGGGTATAGACGATATTCTAATTGACATCAAGAGGAAAAAATATAGCTGGGCAGGTCATGTAATGCGCCGGTTAGATAAATGTTAGGCCATTAGGGTTACAGAATGTGTACCAAGAGAAGGGAAACGCAATCGAGGACGACAAAACACTAGGTGAAGCGATGAAATTAGGAAATTCGCGGGCGCTAGTTGAAATCGGTTGGCGCAGGAGAGGGATAATTGGGGATCGCAGGGAGAGGCCTTCGTCCTGCAGTGGACATAAAACATGATGATGATGATGATGATGATGATGATGATGATGATGATGATGGATGTGGTGCCCCTCCCCCCGAAAAAAAATCCTGGGTACGTGCCTGTCTTAGATATTGTTTGCGTTTTTGGAAATGTGTTTAGAAAATAGGTAGTTCAAGGCGAGAATTGCTAATAGCTGCTGCATATGGTATTTTTGTTCCATTTCTCTCTGGAAAGTTCGCGTCCCGTTTGGGAAGTCATCACACCTCGATGCTGCCTGAGCAAACCTAACACGCCGAGTGATCTGTTTGTTTCACAACGTAGTCCCTTCTTGCATGAGAGTTTTGTACTCAACTGAATTCTTTCTTATACTTACGCTGCAGACGATTAAACCGGGCTTTGCCGCCAGCGCTCATCTACCTTAGCTGGCGCTGCTCTGCCTTTAAATATATCATGTGGCACCTCTCTCTAGTAATATCAAAAAAGTACTGAAAAGTTAGTCAGTCTTTAGCTTTGTACGTTTACAAGCAGCTCCCTTGGGGAATTTAACATTGCACAAACTGCAGCGGGAACGGTAGTTCATCGGCGTATGCAGCAAAATTGCATGGGCGGTACAGCACTAACACGCGCTTTTATTGACCCATGTGTTTGGTGACTTCGTTGGCTAGTGTACGCGTTTCCATCAATAAATTGGCAATTACTCTTTTTGAGGCGACTTCGACTGCACTTATTCGGCGATGTCCCAGGTATTCATCGGCAGAAAAATCGCAACGGCATATACAGAAATTGCACCGTGCGGATTTGTTTGATATAAGCCTGCACTAACGACGGGTGCTTATGATTCAGGTACAGAAACAGCATTGCGGCAAGGGTAGAATAAAAAAAAACATCGGGAGATCGCATCACTGAACAAAATTTATCGGCTAGTGAACATGAGCTCCACGTCATGTAAATGGGGTTCATGGCATTTGTCTGCGGGACGCACCTTGCACATATGTGGGCCATGTTGTCCCAAACACCGGTAACATCGTGTTCATACCCGCTCGCACAGAGGTCAGCATCTTCCCTACAGCTGTCACAGCAGAAGCAGCAGCCTGGCACCCAAACAAAGGAGAAATCGCAGCCGCGAACTTCAGCCAACTTTGCTGCAAAGGGTTGTCGTCTGCTACTGCTGCCGCGTGCACTGTTGGAAGCGTCCGCTAGATGGCTTTCAGTGGCGCGTCTATAGGCGGTGCACGAGGCGTATAGTCGGGCGCACTGGCGCAGCCAACGTAACCGGCGGCTTCCGACGCGTCCTGACGGGCCCGGCGTCGATATGGCTCCTGAGCCATTCGCGCATCGGAGTCGGCAGAACTCTCGCACCACAATGCATTGCGCGCGAAGAAAAAGGCACCAACACAACTCCGCAGACGGTTTTTTTGGACGGCGCGCGACTTGGCGAACGTTCTGCGCATGCTCCGAAGATAGCAGCCGACGGCGCGCGCGTTGAAGTATAGAGGGGATGGCATCTCGGCTGGTGCAGCGCAACCGACGTAGCGCGACTGGCCGCGAACGACGCTCGCCCGCGCACCGATAACGTCGGACTATAAACGTACCTTAATGCAGCGCTTTTTTTTTGCATGTATGGTATTAGTGGCGTGATCGGTGATCAGACAGATGACGCGCGCTACTTTGGCACCATCTCGTAGCGATCGCCGCAGCAGAAGCCGTCTTGCGCTGCACTACGCTTTTCTTCTCACGTTTTCGCCGCACACTTCTACTGTGCTTTCAGTGTCATGGTTCCGCCGCACCCAGCTTCGCCGCGGTCCTCCTCGCGCTCTCTTCGCTATCGCCATCTTTCATCTGCTCTCCTCGTTCGCTTTTTCGTCGTTCGGTGTGCTCGTTTGCTCGGTTACGAGGACGCCGAGGGACGACGCCTACACTGATGCTCACCGCAGGAACGGGCCCCTACCTTTACATAAATGCCTATTAACATTATTTAGAACTTATACCAACGTTCTATTTATCTTACTGACAGTCTATCTATATTTCCATTTTAGTAACATTTGTTCATACAAAGTCAAATACTTCTTTCTTACTTTTGTATAGAGAGCATTTTAAATAAACTGTTAACATATATTTTTCTGACTTTTGTCTAGATAACAACATTACTAGGTACTCCATCAAAAGGCGTCTTACTTTTGCGTAAGGAATGTTTTACGATATGTCATCAAATTATATTTTGTATGAAGGACATGTGTACTCAGTACGTCAACAGCTCGTACTGTCTGCCGAGAAATTCTTTGGAATGGGAAGTAACTTGAAAGCTTTGATAAATTTTTCTACCACACATTATTGTCGGTATGTGACATACTCAGGAATCAAGCTCTTTGTATAAATCACAGCTCCAAAACAAGTGGTTGGCGAATCGTTGAAGAAGTGCTACTAAAAGGTTTAAAGAAGTGTGTTGGTAAACACTTAAAACAATTTTTCAAAGGTTCTACTGCACGAAGTAAGAATGCGGGGACGTTAGCACATTTCGAGAAATTTTGGTTGCGCGATACCAACTGACTGGTGTTATCATAGCGGAGTATTGTGCAGGCCACACACCAGCTACACAGCTTTATTCCAGCATTAGGGACAGTTCATTAAAGACCGATTGACGCTCGAGTAACGCCGCCGACTAGCCGCACGTGTGCGGTAATGCTGAAAACAGCACCTTTCGCACACTGTTGCCCAAATTCCGGTATACAGTGGGCTCGCACGTACGATGTAAACAGAAATATGTGTACTGTACTAAATCAGCACATTTTCGCCCGAACACATGCGTGCGGCAGGCGGGGGGGGGGAGGGGGGGGGGGTGCGTGCGGCTCGAACGGAAATCGGCCCTCACCACGCACTGCTATTGCAAGCCCACCAACGAAATAATCAGGTCAGTGCACTCCAAAGTATAAATAACACACCCTAAGTTGGAACATGTCAGCACAGTAGCGCCACGGTATTTGTTAAAAAGAAAAAAAAGGACTGAAACTCAGAGTAACCCGGTGCTGGAATGTTGCTGCGCCAACATCCAAAAGGCTGCAAAATAGAGCTGCTGCTGAGTGAGAGCCAGTGTTGACATGAGAAAGCGCATAGGTGTGAGACAAAGAAAAGTTGATCTGTTTACAAGTGTCACCTTTCTCTGAAAAAATAATGAAATTATTCTTACAGCATAAAAAGTGTAGCTTTGTTCGCCTCCCTATCAGCACGCATTCACCCTGCTTCCTAGCGACGCCTTCTCTACGTTAAAGGAAACTAATAGGACGTTGCATCAAAGCGAATGCAAAGTAACTATGTCAACTTTTCTGCTTTACGCTTATGCCTGCTTGCTGTGAGAAAACAGATAAAAAAGTGATGATCATGCACTCTTAATAATCAGTGCTTCCGCTTCATAACACAGCCAGAAAGTTCTGAGCTCTGATAAAGTTTCGCGGTGGCCTTACGGCATTTGTAATTATGGCATTCGGCGGTACCAAGAGCCAGGATATCAAAGGCCATGCTTTTGTCGTGCTTCGTGTGCCTGAAAACCGATAACGTCATAGCTGCCATGCTTTTCACATCCATTTAAATATAAAAGTACTATTACAATAGCTTTCAGCATTATTTTGCGCTGAGCACCATGATGTAAAATTTGTCTTTGAGAGCGGCAAGCGCTAAAACATGATCTTTTGTAAAATAGAATAACCACACAAGTTGCCCTATATGATTTTATTTGCCAATTCTTGTTACATTTGCAGAAAAATTTGGTTTTCAGAACAATAATTGTCTGGAAAAATAAAATTATACAGCCCCTAACTCCACAACAAAATTAAGGTGGCTGTATTGTCAGGTTCTTTTTCAACCTCGGCTATAAGGCACATTCCTCTCTCTAAGTGCAGTTCCCCAGAAAGGGATGCGCATGCAAAGGCTCCCCACACCTGTCGCCAAGAGGTGATGAATCTCTTGGTGTCATTCAACCCTCGCAAGGTAGGGGGGTTCGCATGGTTTGGTGTAACGAGGAACTTTAGTTCGGCGGTGGTCAAGGTGACATGGGCGGATGTATAAGATGTCACATGCCTCAGTCGCGCATGCGCACAAATTTGACAGTGGCCCTAGTCGAGGCAAAGAAGGAGACTATCGCCATCAATATCGGTTCCTTTGTGACTCCAGCGTGGTATGGTCGGATCTATGTAGGTGTTTGGTCGTGTAATATAGAAGCAATCTAGCTATTTTTCGCTACTGTTTATGGCTAGTCTACGTTGTGGCTCATTTATCGATACAAGCCAACAACCACCGTGCTTGCCAAGCCCACGGCGTTTTTCTCGTACCGTGATGTGAACGTTTCTGCAATTTCACTGCCAGGTGCCATGCAAGGTCGCTGAAGTGATAGTTATTTAATATATAAATTGACACTGTACGTGTTTTAATATGCGCACTGCACAAGTAGCGAACAGTTGTTCCTCAAGACCGCACTGCGCCGATGTTTTGTTCGTCTCCAAGTTATGATAATAGGTATGTTCTTTTCCATCATTTTCATGAATGCATTACTCTGATATTATTTTGATTTCGGTTCAATATGTCGCATTTTGGCAGGTTATTGCAGGCGCGAACTGTAATTACGTGAAAAGTTTTAGGAATTATTTTCTTATGTACTTCAACTACACCACGTCATTCGGTTCCCTTAAAGTTGCTATAAACACGAAGCGTACAAACACTCCGCTTTCACAGCGGTGGCGATGACTTAATGTGTCGTTAATAATTTCTGATCATGAACTCGTCCTTTTCTATTTCCCACTCAGGCTCTACAGGATGAGAGGTACACGATGTGAGGTAGAGGCTACCGCAGAGGAGTTCAAGCGCAGTGATCCCGGATAAAGGAGTATCTCCCTTACGGCAAAGTTCCTTTGCTGGATAGCCGATCGCGCATTTTCTTTTTGAGCGAAAAGGGCGTTGCTCTCGCATACAGCGAGCACAATTTGTCAATGGAGGGAAACCTGCCACATTATTATGGTGACCCATGAGTATATTTTCTTCTCTTGCAAAAAGATAATAATATTTAGCGATAATGCGGTTTGTAGGACAGAGAAGATTTACTCTAGCTATACTCTCAGACCCTCGCATCACGTCGCTTGTATCATTACACAAACGTTAAAAACACTATAATGCGTAAAAGCAGCATAATAAGTAGCATCCACAGCAATACACCGACTGTCCATGCTTGCTGGGACAAGCTAAATTGCTTCTTGTTTTTGCGTTCTTAGCAGCAACTACACGAATATGCGCATTGCCAACGATCAGCATTTTTTTTAATTTCTACAATCGCTAAATGGAATCCATATAAGCAGGTTTTTAAAAATGTTTCTCTTTTACTGCTCTAACAAGCAGCGCTTTTTTTTGTGGCATTCATTTGAGCAACCACCTAGAGATATTAGTGTGGTGCCATGTGCTATTGGTGCAACTCTTTTCTGAAGGGGTCCTTCAGAGTAACAAAAGGGGTTTACTGCAAAGTAGTTTACTTTTGGTCGTGTGTCAGGGGTATAAAATTCTCTTTCTAGAAGGCCAGTAGGATGTTAAAAAAGTTTACAAACATGCTTCTATTCAATGTAGGTGGCCAATTTTCGGCATAATGTAACTAGGGTGCCTGAAGAAAGCGCTAGTAAATGGCTAATATGATGTTCACAGATGATGTGTGAACATGCTTCAATTAAATGAATGTTAATTCGATGTTTAAAGAAAATTGTTTCTAGACCTTTAGTACGAAGTTGACTGACTGCCTACGAACATACTTCAATTTATTGAACATCAATAGGAAGCCGAGAGACAGCCTATGAACATCATTCAATTTAATGTTGGTGGCCAGTTCTTTCTAGTGTGCTAATAGGAAGTTGTTAGGAAGCCTAAAGACCGTTGGAACGATTTCTGTTAACTGTTGCTAGATTCTAGTAACAATAGCCTAAAGATGATCTATAAAAGTATTCGTAGAAATTTTTATAAGGGATAAGAGCTGCGCTCTAAAATATCAGGTAGTACATACTAGAATAATGATTTACGCAATTAATAATGAAATAGAATTTCATCTAATGAACCTTGCAGCTATAACCTTGAACAATACAGAAAAATAACTCGAGAAAAGACAGAATTGCGCTTTCATTTTCCTTTTATGGCAATATACGTAAAAAAGAAAGAAAGCGACAATTAAACAGTGAAACCACACCTAAAGGTTTTCTGACCCGACATTTTTTTCTTACTTGTTCGGCCGATGGCTGTATCCGAGATGTCCTCGTCCTTGCTCGCGCATAGCTTCGTCTGTTATTCTGCACTTAGTCTGCGGAAATAACGCAAAAGCAATACATGAAATTATAAAAGGTATTCAAAAGTTTTCGTTCATGTATGAGATATGGTTTGTTTATCCAAACGCCGGCAACCTACCTGAGCATACGCAAGAAAGAACACGGGGATCTTCTCATGACATATTTCACGAATGTCTCCAGTCACATTCGCACATTCTTCTGCGCATGCTTTCAAATAAGCCTGTAATTGCAAGGGGGAATGATAGGGTTGGTCTGTTAACAAAAAGCGCGACTTTTCAATTCACCTCGAGGCTATGCAGCCGTTGCATTGCTTCAAGTTTACTTAATTTTATGAAGCCTAGCTATTAAAAAAAATTTAACGTGGTCGTAGACGGCGGCAGAAACAATGCGGAGAAAGGGTCTAAGGAAGATTTTCAAAGTATGGACGTAATGAATGCCTATGTCCGTAGTTTACTTTGTCCATGATAAGGCCTAGCGAAACTGCGCTGCTCGCCTATTATTGTATGCCTAGTGGGGAAACCATACTGCTGTGTTTCTGTCCTTTGTTTAAGCTTCCTTCTGTTGTTTAAGTCCTCTATCATACTGAGCCTTATAAGAAAAATTTGAAGACGAGGCGAGCAGCATCCAGACTGCTGTCGATCAACGCCAGCATTTCTAAAACAGGTGGTCTGAACATTTATGGAAGTTTTGTCAGCTCGCTATTTTCTAAGTGAGAACAAAAAACTAGAAGACGGTATACAGCGACTAGGTGCATTTTCCGATGAGCACGATGAACCTATCAAGAGGAGCTCTGCGTATACAACTACCTATGCATCACGATTTCTCCCTCTTACAGATGATATTTTTAACTGATAACTTACTTAGGTGTCGGCTTGTACATTGCGAGCTGCAACTTTCCGAAAGTGTATCTACGTATTGCAGTTTCATTAGGTGTAAATATATGCTACATTTAAATATCCTCCAACTACAAGTTCACGCGCGTTTATGTTTCAACATTGTGAGCCACTCACCTCAAATGCACATGTCTCATGGCTTTCCTCACTTCACAGTAAACTAGTGCAACGTGTAGCGTAACGTAATACGATTGCCTAGTATTCGTCCTACGTGCAGACGAATCCTCTTTGAATCACTTTGGTGCAATGAAGGGACACTCCACAAACAAGATTAATAATGTGAGGTTGCCCAGGTGCTGGTGTTGCAGCTCGCTTGATTTTCATCTAAAAGTTATCGCTATAATAAAGTGCACAGAGCAGTTTTGCCATCTTCAACAATGCCTAGCGAATGGCTCGCAGGAGGGCCGTATTGTAATAAAAATAATTTCAAAACACACAGCCTCCAGAATTAATAGTCAATAGGGAGGGTTTAATAAACTGAACAGCCACAAGCTCATGCATTGTACTGCTAAATATTGTATTTCTATTATTTCTTGTCCATGTGTTAGTTGCTTATAGTGCTTTCATGCATTCATAATTATGAATGGATCACTTTGCCAAACTTATTATTTATTTGTATTCTCTTCCGAAACATCGACAGAGGTGAAAGCTGTTTCATCCGGAGTTACGGCCACAATATTATAAATAAATCGTGCAGATTTCCTAGAAATTGTATCCCGCATAAAAACGTCTTCTTGCATGCAGCCCTATCAGGCATAAAAGGCACCCCTAAATATAATCAGCACATGCAATACTTTTGTAGTATGTCTCATTGGTGTAACATATTAGTTTTTATTTCGTCGAAAATATATGAGACGAATATTCAGGTCAGGGATTTATGAAGCTCACCTTAAAAGCTGTCTGAAGGCCAGTTTGTTCAGCAAGGTCATTCTCGCCATCGGGAGACAGTCCCTGGAATGGAAGGTATGTAATCAACGTACAGTGGATAGTGTTGGATTGGAATGGTAGGGTAAATGGGTCACATTGGTTTCACCGTTACATCTTTTAAGCTGTGTATCTTCTTAGTAGGTTTATTATTTATTGCTTGCCGAAAATTATTCGATGCTGAAAATCGTTCCTATATAGTCCATCGCAGTCGGCGAGTGGCTTAAGATAAACACCCTAATTTAGTATTTGTTTCATACTTTGCCGTTTTTGTCGCCATGGGGTCTTTAATACATGTTATTGTTATGCCTGAGCAATTTAAGACGGCAGGTGTAGGCGCGTGCAGTCCCGATATTGCATAATAATTATTGCAGCTTTGTTGCAAAGCGTTCCATAAGCGCACACATATTAAAGTCAAAGGCATAAAAAGGAAATACTTTCATTGACTTCAACGTTTGCTCACAAAAGATAAAAAAGATACATATTCTGCATTAATGGAAGATTATTATATCCTACATTGGGAAAACATTAAACGTGCCTAAATTTAGTTCAGCCTGGAAAATAAGCTTTTCTAAAGAAGTAACTTGTCTCATTCGTTAAACTACAAGCTGTCAATGAGACGTCGAGAAAGATATGCTAGTAGTACATTTCAAGTAGCGACTACAAGTACAGGTAATGCGCGCTGGCAGTAAATAGCACGCGTAAATATACAAGATGTTCCCATAAAGACTAAGTAATACTTAAAATAGGTGTGCCGAAGTAAAAGGACGGTTTCTTCTGAGTAATGCAACCAGCGGTGGCGATAATGAGGCGACGGGTGATACATAGTAATTTGTCTCTATAAAACAAAAGTTAGTGAAAACTTCTAAAATATTGACAGAATCATCATTATTGGCAAACGAAAAGCATCACTCGCTACAAGAAGTACGAATTTTCGAATTTTGAAAGTTTTGATTACCCACGGAAACGCAGCATCACAAATTCAGACACCAAGAATGCTCGAAACCAAAAACAAAAGTCTGAAGCACGCGCATAGCTTCACCCTTAGTGGTGTCGTCTCCGCCTACGTCACACCGCGGGGGGTAGCCAGCACGCTACCGTTCCATCCGCGTAGCGAGGCTTAGTCATCGAGGGTATGAATCGGTGTATTAACGGTTCCAAAGTAACGCGACTTAGGTACTAACATCATGAAATTGTGAAATGTAACTTTTGCTCTTGCAATATCCGATAGTTGTCACTTGCATACGCGGGTTGACAACTTAAGGGTCAAATTAAATGCAGCAGATTTGCTGGTGACGACATTGAAACATATTCATTCCTGCAGCTCTGAAGCGGTAAGTCCATACAATTAGTGCCACTTCAAATGATAGCATATTGTTCTCGTCTGCTAAACCAAATCAATAAATTAAAAAGCACTCTGTTATGAGGAAACCTAATATCAACTTTAATTTGAAGAAAATAAATCACGGCAATTGTAGTTACTGTAATACATTTGATTAAAGCAACCATTATACTTAAGTTTCTCTATTCGAATACTTCGAGGTAAATACAACTGGTGTAAACATTTTTCCGTAGATATTTCAAGAAAGCTAAGTTATTTCATAAGCACAGACCAATAATTTTTGGCGAATCATGAATCGCCTAAAGACGTATTTGTTTCAATGTAAAACAGATCATTAATATATTGTGTTAATAAAATATTGAGAATCAGGATCACACATGTTCGAAGTACCTAGTGTTTACCGAACAAAAATACAGGGAAGTTCTCACCAAGTGTGGATTTCTCTTGTCTTTATCGTAATTCTTCTTGAAGCATTCCGTGTGGTTGTTAAACTGCTTAAAAGATTCCATTTTGACAGGCCATTTACAATTTGATCTGCGCTTGCATGTACTTATCCCTATGACAAAGAAGGCAAACGAATGTTATTTATGCTCTAATTGGTTGATTTGCAAGTTTTCACATATATAGGAGCCTAACATTTAATTGCATGCATTAAACAAGATGCATTTTGAGATACGAAAACATTTCAAGTATTTCATTATCTTTTTTTTTACATGAAAGCCGTTTATGGCTAGAATTCATGAAATTTCTGCGTGCGCATTCAAAAACTATTATCATCAGCTATGGCTCGTGCCACTGCTCGCGTGTTCGCCATCGTCTTCACCCACAGCTGGCTCGTTGGCGCTCATCATACCTGCGTTCCCATGCCAGCCCTCACTTCGCGAAGACGCTGAAGGCACTGGCCCACAGCACGTCAGTTCGGTGATTTCTATCTCAAATGCTTTGCTTCAGTATATTAGACCGAAATTGTTTGCTTCAATACGGAGTCCAGGATGAGGTCTCTTTGGGAGCGGACGCGTCTCCCATGCACTCCGCACCTTTTCGATCTTATTTCCGCAACCGGCTCGTGCAGCCTCACAAATTTTGACAAACGCCTTCCTTGTTTGTTCGGACCCCCATACACACTACTTAGAGCAACCTATGCTGGGATTTTGTTCAGTGTGGCATGTATGATTGACTGTGAATCTATCAATGTTTTTTGTTCTCCTGTCGTTTGGAGCTGTTATCCATTTTTCGCTCCAAGCAATAAACTTTAGTTGCAAGTCAGCGCTCGTCCCTGTCGCATCTCGCTCCTTGTCCCCATCAAAATACGCGCTGTTCTGTTTAAAATGGCTTACCAACTCGCCCAAATGTCCGTTTTATATACTTTCATTTCTAGTACATCGGCTACTATTATTTGTCTGTCCGTCCATCCATGCGTTCCCATCACCTACATTGATGTAGGCGTAAGCAACGCTCATTCTTTGGCCTTCCTCGTTAGGGAAAAATGAGTTCCCCCTACATTCTGCAGATTTTTGGTGGATTGCAGCCTTCGCAGCGCCATTGCTCTAGAATATGCCACATCCTGAAGGCTGAATGCAAAAGACAAACTCGTTTTTATGGACGCAGTTTTTTTCTTTTCTGCAAAGCACCGAAGCCCCACCACATAGAAATAAGAAATAGAAGGAGTTCTCTGATTTAGCGAACACTACAACCAACTTCTTGCGGCAACAAACCCTCTTCCAGCTCAGCGTCTCACTGTCCAGCAAGAAGCACAAGACGGAGAACGTCATCCACACCGCAGGGAATGTGTCGCTGCCACAGGAGTGCACCGTGTTCTCTTCCAGTGGCCGAACTACGCCACAGAACCCAAAAGGTCGGCTGCTGAACTGATGAGCTTGGCGAGGGAGGTGTCCAGGCTGGCTCCCGTGGTGAAGTCCAACAGGTGCGTATCTGAAGGTGTGGACGCGCTGTTGCGTTGCCAGGCTCCAGTGACTTCCTTTTCTGTTCGGCGAACCGTTTCGTACTTGAAGGAATACTCGCTGCTTTTGCTCTCAGCAGACAAGGACGGGGGATCCCTAGTGCTACTCTTTCAAATGTACCTCAAGAAGGGTAGGGAAGCTATATTGTCTTCGTTTTCTGTTGCCAAGAACAATTCCCTGAAAAAGATTTTCAGTGTTTTTCATCATTTTCTTTGGGCGCAACGCCATCTCACAGCTAAGCCCTACCCGAGCCTAGTGCCCCAACGGAGACACCGTTGCTCGTCCGCTCGACGCAGCCGGCGTCTCGAAGCAAGCAACGATAGAATACACCACCTAAGGCGAAGAAATTGACCCCACGCAGCTGCATGATGGTATGTGACAACCAAAGTCAACGAGGCGCAAGCCGAGCAAGCCGACCAGGTGAGGGTGCGCCCGATCGAAAACACGATCGCCATTAGTACAGCATATAGAATGAATGCTGGCGCCTACCGGACTCGAATATTTACGCTGCGAGGAGTATAACATCGAGATGCGGATATCGGCGTACGGACCAGCCCTAGACGACTCGGTACGGGGACTGGTATACAGAGCCTGTACTAACAAAACGTACCAAGCCATTCACGATGAATTATCGAAGAAAAACCCGCAATTACTTATTGTGAATGCGAGAAGACTAGGTAATTCAAAGCACTTTGTAATCACCTTCGCCGGCAGAGTCTTACTGCCCTCTATACGTTACCGGTATTTCACCCTAAACGTGTACCCTTCAGGGAAAGTCTGGAAGCTCGCTTCAATTGCCGGAAATTAGGTCATCACTCCAACCTATGTCCACAACCCCACCTTGCAATCCCCAGATGCCAAAGGTGCGAAGAAGAGCACTCACCTGCAGAGCAGGATGATATGCCGACGTGCATCTAACTCTGCCTCGTATGTCACGGGCAGCAGTCAACTGCTAGTTGAAGCTGCAAATTGTGCTTCTTACAACCAAAACAGACCAAGAGAACAACGCCAAAAAGGGATCCCGCGACCACCGGAGAGATCAGGCGTTCCCTCTAAAGAGGGCGAACCCAAAGTGTCTTTCGAGACCAATCCGAGACATTCCCTCCTCTGCATAGCAGAGAGAGAGACAAGTCCGCCTTCGGAGGCAACAACTCCCAGCAACAAGAACCTGCCAATCGCATAGCCTCGAGCAGTGGTAAACTTAACCCCCTCAACTAAAAATTTTAATAAAATATTAATAAAAATTATTACAACATTATTACAAATTGTTGTATGAATTTTTCATGTTGCGTGCATATTCCATTCATTATACTGATGTTTCTTTTTCCCGATTCCACATTAATATGTTACTGTATTTCCCCCCTTACACAATGCCTTCTCGAAGGCCTGCAAGGTACATGTAAATAAATAAATAAATAAATAAATAAATAAATAAATAACACTACAAGTGACCACCTCGTTGGGGACACCACCCGAGCAGCAATCACGAAACGAAGGGACGGCGACGTAGACAAGGGACCAATGTTCCGGCTCAGGAACGTTGGACATAATGTGTCAATTGCAACATGACATCCTGCAGTCAAGGACTCTCAGAGCCACACGGACCATACTAGCGCTATACATAAGCAAGGCATTTGATGCTGTTACGCACTGTTCAGTCTTAACTAATTTGAACCAAAGGAACGTGGGGAAACGCAGTTTTGAATATATCTCAAGCTTCGTCAAAGAGAGAACTGCAGAAATTAATCTGGGCGACCTCAAGAAAGACCGCTTCACCTTAGGAACACGAAGAACCCCGCAAGGAGCAGTTCTCTAACCTTTTATTTTTAACATTACCATGAGAAAATTGCCACCCCTCCTAGATGCCATACCCCACGTTAGCAATTCAATATATGCAGACGCCATAACAACCTGAAAAAACACTGGCGCAGTTGGCAAAATTTAAGAGGCACCGTAAACGGCTGCGCACCCGGTTGAAGCCCACGATAAAGTACATGGGCTAACATGTTCTACCCAGCAATCTGAACTAATAATAATTAAAAACAGAACAAACAAAACAGACCGCCAACAGCAAGCCTCCACAATCGGGGTTCAAATGGAATCTGGCCAGTCCTGCTTGTGCTGATGATCCGGGTGCAAGCGATGCTGATACAGCACAACACCCGCAACGCACAAGCTATAGCCGGGGTACAATCCACGATCCCACAAATGTGCCGATTAATAAGAAGGATTGCATCAAGATACACAGGCATGAAGGAGGGGGACCTATGTCGGCTGATTCAAGCCTTTCTGATCAGTCGCATAGTTTACTCCCTCCCTTACTGCTACCTAAGGCGAGCGGATAGGCACAAAATTCACGCCTTAATCCGTCTAGCATACAGAAAAGCGTTGGGCCTACTCAAGTACACCAATTCGGACAAAATATGGAGATTAGGAATACATACCACTATAGAACTGATCGAGGCGCATGAAACGGCACAGACTTTGCGTCTGTCCGGTATACTGGCCGGAAGGTACATTCTGCACAAACAGGGCTTAAATCCTACAATCACCTCGGTGGAACAAACCCCTTGCCACAATAAGCAAGACGACAACTGATCATTAAACCTATTCCAAAAAACATGCTCCCAGGAAGGCGCGGCAGTGGTCGTAAGGCCAGGGCAAAGCTGTGGCGCGATAAGTATAAAGACGATCACTCTCTTGCCTATGCAAATGCGGCGACGCAGGGTGACCAAAGACACGTTGTGAGCGTAGTCACCGAGAGCGGCCGCATTTTAAGCGCGACCACGGTCGAAGCCTTCGCCGCCATTGAGGCGGAGGAGACTGCGATTGCTCTAGCCATGACGAATGGCATCGTTCATACAATCATGAGTGATTGAAAAAGCGCGATCTTAAATTACGGTAAAATCACTGTTAACAAAACTACGCAGCAAATCCTAAACAAATGTTAGCACACTTTCTATCAAGCGAACAGACTTATCTATGTAGTACGGGTCCCCACCCATTCCGGAAATCCTGGGAACGAGCAAGCACACCGCATCGCCCGAGGGTTAACAAGCCGGGAGGTGCGGCGGTGACCACATATTGACACGTGTACTTGTTTATCTTTATCGGGCAACCACGCTTCACCGCCTAACAAATGTTACCGCACGGCGCAGGACGCGCCTGCATGTATCGGAAGTTTCTGGAATGTTCTGGAGGGTTGCATCAGCTGTCTGTGACCAAACCTTGTGTTGCCTGAATGCGCGACACGAATAATGTAGACCTTTGTGGAAGACACGCTTGTCCCAGCGATCACTCTTGAACATTGACGACTGATGTATAAAAGCCGACGCACTTGGCCCGCCGATCCGATTTGGACGATCGCCGACTATGTTCGCCACAGTCGCCGTTCTTTGACCGTAGCCTGTTTTTGTGGACACAGGTTCCCGCAATAAAACTTAGTTTCGTCTTTCACAGTAGTGCTACTGTGTTCTTTATACGTCACTACCACGCGACATCTGGTGGAGGTGCTTTTCGTGCATGTACCGGACGCCCCCGACAAACCGTGAGCCAAGCCCGGACCGCAAAGAGAACACAAACGTAGTCCCGCACCATCGAGCAAGGCGCCGTCAACAATAGCTGCCCCGGAGCACGGACCAAGAAGACTGGGCCGAAGGCAGCCACAATGGCAGCGCCAGTGTTACCCATTATACTTCAACAACCCCGAGAGCCCCTACCTTCCGTGGAGTGGAGGAGGATCCAGAAACCTGGCTGCAGACTTTCGAAAGGATCTCAGTCTTCAACAACTGGACCTCTGAGGACAAGCTGTGCCACGTGTACTACTTGGAAAATGCCGCGAGGACCTGGTTCGAGAACCGGGAGTCGACCCTCACAACGTGGGAACTGTTCCGAAGTAACTTCTTACGGGCCTTCACGCGCATCGTCCGGGACGAAAGGGCCGAGGTTCTATTGGAAGCCCGAGTGTCGCTATAAAATGAGGACGTTGCCATGTTTACAGATGAAATAAGTCGCCTGTTCTGCCACGCCAACCCGGGAATGTCCGAGCAGAAGAAAGCCCGCCTACTGATGCGTGGTGTAAAGGAAGAACGTTTCGCCGGAATGATACGAAGCCCAACGAAGACCATCGACGAGTTTCTTCGCGAGGCCACTAGCATTGAGAAGACACAAGAAATGCGGAACCGGCAATTCGACCGCCGCACGAACTCGACAAACTACGCCGGATTTCCGTCACTGACCACCGAAGACCTGCGCGAGACTATCCGAGCGGTCGTGCAAGAGGCGCTACAGAAGCTGCTCCCCTCATCACAGCCTCAAGCAGCTTCGACTGCCAACGTCGTAGGTGAGGAGCTCCAACAACAACTAAGAGTAGCCCCTGAATCGCCGCAGCCACAGTCGCAAGTAATGACATACGCCGTTGTAGCCCGCCGTCACGCTCCCCCTCCGCGCCTACGACAGGGCTCAGTGACGACAATTCCGTCGTCCACCACCACCCCCGCTGCCAGCACGCCAACCCACCGCCCCACACAGCATTTTGAGGAATACTGATGTTTGGCGCGCCCCCGACCACCGTCCTCTTTGCTAACACTGCCGAGAAGCCGGGCACATCTACCGCCGATGCCCTTACTGCGAGATCCGACTGCGATGGTTCGCCATCAACGCACCGCGCCCACAGCAAGGCGAACGCCCACGTGACATCGCCGACTATTCCGCTGCCACAGAGTGGAGCCCTCGACGACCGTGCCGATCACCATTACTAGGCCGCTACCTGTCGCCGCAGCGCCGTCCATAAACTGGCCCAGCCCGGGGCCGGTCCGTCAGCCCATATCCGGAAAGCTAAAGGCAGCAACCAATGAAGCACGGCAAATCTATTAGGATGAAGCCAACTGAACTGCGTGGCATGTATTTGCAGATTTTGCTGTGCTATGCCACTGACTCCACGGACGCTCCACGAACGAGCCTGGCCATCCGAACTACTGACCATTGTCGCTTGCAACATGCCACGCAGCTATCCTCGGATGTTACCATGTACGGACTGGCGCATGCGTATGGAACGACGACGGCCTCCACCCCCGCTGTGAGAACGGAGTGTGCTGGCTAGTTAAGGGCAGTCCGCACCGAAGTTTTTGTGGGCACGGCGAATCTATTAGGATGAAGCCAACTTAACTGCGTGGCATGTATTTGCAGGTTAGTGCTTGGAAAGTGCTTCAAAAGTGAGAATAGGTTTATTGGCGTTGTTCCGTGCCCCAAAGCTTGTGTTGATATTGCCATAGCATGCTTGTCGATGTTGCTGATGCTTAGTGGCGATATAGAGCAAAACCGCGGACCTAAGGTAGAGGATATGCTGCAGAAACGTTTGGACGGGAAAAAATAAATGAGAGAAGACATAAAAGGATTTAGGGTCGACCAATCTTCCTCTTCTGCTACACTAGACAAGCTGAACCAAAGAATGCTTGAAGTAGAGAGCACATTGAAAATAGCAACGTAGTATGAGAAAAGATTTACCCCCCTTGAAACAACCTTGAAGAATATGGCAATCGCCATGGAAGCGCAACATGAGAAAATGGCTGACCTGTAAGACCGCAGCCGTAGAAATAATGTTAGTGTTTGGAATTCCAGAAAGGAAAAAGGAGACTGCTGAACAGATTGAAAAGAAAGTGTTAACTGATCTTTTCCGAAATCGACCTAATGTTAACATAACCACCGCGGCAAAAATACATAGGTTGGGTAGAAAGCAGGAAGGAAAAGTACGCCCAGTTATCATAAAGGTTTTCGACTTCAACGAAAAGGCTGCGGTGTTCAAGAACTGCACAAAGTTAAAAGGAACCGGTATTTCTGTCTCTAATGATTATTCTTTAAACACACGACAAAAGCAGAAAAACCTATCGGAAAGCACGAAAGCAGAAAGGGAACGGGGCGTGAAGATCTGACTCGTCTATGACAAGATTGTTATCGACAACGGCTTGTATGCATGGAACAATGCGCCGTCTTATAGAATAAAAACAAGGAAGCAAAACGCAACTGCATGTGAGTCTGAAAGACACTGTAAAACCAAACTCGAGATTTCACGCTAATAAATATGAAAGCTCGCATCCTAGTGAACAAAACCATTCAATTTGAGCACCTTCTTTTTCTGTATAATCCTGATATTGTCATTGTGACTGAAACTTTGTTGCTACCCACCCCACCCCCCTCTTATCAAATTATCCGTAAGGATCGTGAAACTCGTGGTGGTGGTGAAGCGATTGTTCATAAAAAGAATATTCAGCTTGTGATGATATGCGAATGTCCCGATAACGCAAGTATTTGCTGTAGATCAATCCTGTGCGGCTCTCCTTACGTAATTGGTGCTGTTTATAGACCTCCTAATGCCCCTCTTGCCTTTCTAAAATGAATTCACGACTTTTTCGCTGACAGTGTATATGAAAACACGCGTCTATTCATAGCGGGTGATTTTAACCTGCCAAATATTCGTTGGAATGTGCGGCAGACTGGCTCGGCAGACTTGAATTGCTTTGATGCTTTATTTAACACGGTGTTTAGCAGAGATATTACGCAGATTGGTAATGAAGCAACTAGAATTGGACCAACTACCCAGTCAGTGCTTCACCTTGTATTTATAGATAGCATACTGATTATGCCGTTTCTGTTCACGACGGACATTCATACCACGAACATGTCCTAGCGTGCATAAGAAAGTGTCCCAGTCTAGCTTTCCAGTGAAGCAATCCACGTAACGAATTTCGCAGCAGCAGATGATAGCATCCTAGATTACCTGGAGATGGCATTGGAAACGTTTGACGAAGCAGTCGAGGTCAATACATTGGGGCATAAGTTTAAAGGTATTGTCACACATTGTTTTCATAACTATGTTCCAATGAAGATAAAAATTGTGAAAAAGCGAAATCCTTGGTTGAACCGAGAAATCATTCAGTTGAAGCGGAAATTAAAACGTAGAAGGAAAATTAAACATAAAGATCATAATGAGATTCGAGATTTTTCGATAAAACAAAGAAAAATTATCTGCGAAAGAACATTACTATTCCCACGCTTTATCACGGTTTCTGAAAGATTCGTCACAGCGTTCTTGGCGTCACTTTGCTCCATCAGGTGAGGATGTGAGGTATGTTACCAGCAATGAATGTATAATTACAGACATTGCGCAAATTGCTGATAGGTACAACGAATTTTTCCATTTCGTGTTTGACCATCCCCTACCATTGCCTGCAGAAATAAGGGAGAAAATTACTAATGCTCGTTCAGACATGCCAGAGATTACCTTAACTGTGGAGGTATACATACTTTCACTTCTTTCAGGTCTAGGCACGAAAAAGTCTCCTGGCCCAGATGGCATCCCTAATGAATTCTTGCGACTATATACTGAATGGATCGCGAAGTATTTGCTGATAACTTTCCGTCCTTCTCTTCAACAGCACAATTTCACAAATGATTGGTTAATGGCGTGAGTCGTGCCAGTTCATAAAACTGGGGACGAACATAGAGTTCAAAATTACCGACGCATTTCAATTACATGGGCTTGCTGCAAGATGTTCGAGCATGCCCTGTCAAAAAGATTGTTTAATTTTATCGAAAGCTCGAACATATTTATTTCTGACCAGCACGAATTGAGGAGCCGATTGTCCGCTATTACCCAGCTTGCAGAAACAGTACACGATTTTGCTCAGGTAATCAATGAAACATGTCAGGTGGACGGAATTTGCCTATATTTATCAAAAGCTTTCGACCACGTTTCACACTCGGATATGATTGGTAAAGTACTTGATTGTGGAGTTATGTTAAATATAGTTAAGTGGATTATTTCATACCTTACTAACATATCGCAGTACGTGGAACTGAAAGGAAACAAATCGAGAATTCTAAAAGTAACATCAGGTGTCCCTCAATGGTTTGTGTTAGGACCTGTATTGTTTGTATGTTATAATAATCACATGACAAATGGCCGTATTAATAAGATAATGGTTCGTTTATTTGCAGATGATTGCTTAACATACTCTAAAGTTTCATGTCATGAGGACCAATTAAAATTAGATTCAGCACTAGAATCAATCACCAACTGGTGCTAGCGATGAAAAATAAAAATAAATTGCGGAAGAACTGTTTATGCGCGAATAACATAACATGCGCGAATAACTTGAAAAACAAGAAATGCGTTACATTACAATTACAAGTTAGACGGTCAACCAATAAAACAAGTGAGCCACTTCAAGTATTTAGGCATTACGATATCAGATAGCTGATCTTGGAAAAAAACACATCACTAAATTATGTATTGCCGCAGAGGTTAAACTTTGGTCACTAAGACGGAGGCTTAAACTTGCTCCCCTAGATGTAAACTTACTGCATATCTGGCATCGGCACGTCCCGCGATAGAATATGCTAGCATAATATGAGACCCGTATAAGAAGAGCGAAATAAATAAAATTGGAAAATACAGAGGCGTGCAGCAAGGTCTATTATGTCAAAATATAGGTACACGGATTCTGCGACTGAGATGCTCACTCAACTAAACTTGCCCGAGCTCTCATTGCGGCGAAAAGTGGCCAGACTAAAATTTATTTTTTAATGAAACATAACCACTTCAATTTCGACACTCAAAGGTAGTTACTAAAGAGAACGTCACGGAGATCACGGTCCCTTAGGTCTAGCAACGAGGACCAATATATGCCCATACCAGCAAAGATTGGCTCATTTAAGTACTCCCTCGTTCCTAAAACGATTGAAGATTGGAATGCGCTACCGCATAGCATTATGAAAATTGATTCTCTAGAACAGTTTGAAAAGTCTGTACTGGCCTATTATTCTTCCTTGTAACCATCCTCTCACATTATTGGTTTTTTTTTCAGTGATAAGCAGCATGTGCAACATGACATGTTTGAAATGATCCTACAGGATATTGACGAATTTTCTGTTTGTGATGTTGAAAATATTATTTTGTATGGTACAGTTGTTGCTTGTAATGTTCGGTGCTTGTTATACAACGCTTATATTCTTGTTTAAAATTGGCACACCTGAGCAGTTGTATCTTCTGGATTGATTAGTGTAGCACTCGTGTTTGTAGCGATCTTTGAAGCTTACTTTATTATTACTCCGACGTGTATCTGCCTTTAGGCTAACAGTATAAATAAATAAATACACAAATAAATAAATAAATAAATAAATAGATAGATAAATAAATAATTGTGCGCTTGCTTTTCGTCGAGCTGATGAAGATCCTCCGCCGCCAACGAAAACGCCGAAAAGACGATCTCGACGATACATGAACGAGACGCCGCCATCCCATCTACTTGACGACGCAATGTTCCAGCTTTAGTTCAGCACGACGGAGCCGTGATCCGACGCCAAGACCTAACAGCAACGCCAGACAAAGAGGCACCAACCTCGACGTGCCTCCCGACGGCCACGCAGTCACCGCCTTAGTGGATACAGGAGCCGGCTACTCCGTCATAAGTGGACCCATCGCGGCCCACTTGAAGAAGATTAAGACTGCATGGGAAGGCCCTCAAATTCGCACCTCTGGAGGACACCTAATAACGCTGACAGGAATCTGCACCGCAAGAGTCACAGCTCAAGACCGGACCTACCCTGCCACTTTTGTTATCATCCAATAGTGTTCAAGAGAATTCATTCTCGGCATGGACTTCCTGAACCAACACGGCGCATTCATCGACCTGTAGTCGAAGTCCATAACGCTGTCGGAAGATCAAGGGATACCGCCGGAGAACTTTCATAGTCACCACGCCTTGAGTGTTTGCTACAACCGAAAAGGAATGCCTCACCATCATTCGGGCTATAACAAACTTTCGCCCTTACCTATATGGTAGGTCATTCAATGTCGTCAGCGACCATCACGCCTTGTGTTGGCTAGAGAATTTAAAGGACCCTTCAAGACGGCTGGCGCGGTGGAGCCTAAGACTGCAAGAATATGATATCATTGTAACCTACAAATCCGGATGAAAACACTCTGATGCTGATTGCCAGTCACGCGCCCCCATTGACCGACTGCCGCAATACGACGAGGATGACGACGCCTTCCTTGGAATAACAAGCGCGGAAGGCGTCGCTGAACAGCAACGAGCAGACCCGGAGCTAAAAGGCCTCGTCGAGTATTTGAAAGGGCACACCGACATTGTCCCGAGGGCATTTAATCGCGTATTGTCTTCGTTCACGCTACAAAATAACCTGTTCGTGAAGAAGAACTTTTCATCAGTGCGCACCAGCTACCTTGTTGAGCGCTGCGTCCAGAAATACAGCACGCTCTGCATGATGATCCAACCACTGGGCACCTTGGATTCTCCCGGACGCTGTTGAGGATACGGGAAAGGTATTACTGGCCGCGTCTGACCACCGACGTCGCCCGTTATGTTAAGAGATGCCGAGACTCTCAGCGGCGCAAGATACCTACGACAAGGCCAGCAGGATTACTACAGCTGATCGAGCCTCCCTGCCAACCACTCCAGCAGATCGGGATGGATTTGTTGGGACCGTTTCTGACGTCAACATCCGGAAATAAGTGGATCGTCGTGGTGACGGATTATCTCACCCGCTTCGCTAAAACTAAAGCTCTACCGAAAGGCAACGCAGCCGAAGTGGCGACATTTTTCGTTGAGAACATCCTGCTGCGACATGGTGCCCCAGAATTCCTCATCACCGACAGAGGAACGGCCTTTACTGCAGAGCTCACCCAAGCCATTCGGCAATACAGCCGAATACACAGGAGGGCTACTGTCTACCACCCGCAGACGAATGGTTTCACGGAGCGCCTGAATGCGACCCTCGCCGACATGCTAGCAATGTACGTCGACGTCGACCACAAGCTGTTGGACGCCGTCCTGCCGTACGTAACCTTTGCTTACAAGACGGCGGTGCAAGAAAGAACACAGATCACGCCGTTTAAGCTGGTTTACGGCAGGAAGCCGACGACGCTAGACGCCATGCTGCCGCACGTCACTGACGAACAAAATCTTGATGTCGCAACCTACCTCCAGATTGCCGAAGAAGCCCGACAGCTCGCCCGCCTACAGGTCAAGAACCAGCAGCGTACCGACAGCCGACACTACAACCTCCTACGATGCTACGTCGAGTACCAGCCCGGCGACCGTGTTTGGATTTGGACACCGATACACCAACGACGACTCAGTGAGGAACTATTGCGACGCTACTTCGGACCCTACAAGGTCATCTGGCATATTGGCGCACTGGACTATGAGGTCGTGCCAGACGGCATTTCGCATTCACAGCGGCACCGCGCACGATCTGATGGGGTCCAGATGGTGCGCCTTAAACCCTTTTATGCACAATAACAAACTTTCTTATTTTGTTGTTTCTTTTCTACGTGTGTTTTGTTTGTTACATTCGTTTGTTTGCAGCTTCGGGTCAATGCTTCTTGAGAGGGGGATATTGACACGTGTACTTGTTTATCTTTGTCGGACAACCACGTTTCAACGCCTAGCAAATGTTGCCGCATGGCGCAGGACGTGCCTGCATGCATGGAAGTTTCTGGAATGTTATGGATGGTTCCATCAGCTGTCTGTGACCGAACCTTGTGTAATATGATTGCATGTATGCGAGACGCGAATCATGTAGAACTTTGAGGAAGACACGCGGGTCCCAGCGATCACTCTCGAGCATTCGACGACTGATGTATAAAAGCCGATGCACTTGACCCGCAGAGTTTGACCATCGCCGACTGTGTTCACCGCTGTTGCTGTTATTTTAGCGTAGCCTGTTTTTGTGGGCGCAGGTTCGCCCAATAAAAGTTAGTTTCGACTTTCACAGTATTGCTACTGTATTCTTTATACGTCACTACCACGTGACAATATAAGGAAATTACAGACTTGTATAAGTGGATGAGGCGCACTTATCCGGCGCTTCATGGGGACCTTGCGAGCGCGCAGGCCACCGTCCTTCGCCAGCTTCAGACAAACTCTTTTCTCAGCCGACATAGACTGGCAATTATCACCAATGGAGATGCACAAGACCAGATCGTCTGGCGATGTATGGGTTCACTTCCCCCAGAAACGCTGTTGCCAGCCCCCTATAAACTTGCCTGGGAGGTCTTACTTAGGACTGCCACCGAGCTCGGGGAACAAGTGAAAATCGTCCCTTGGGCCGAAGGAGTCGCCCCTGACAGGGACCACCCTGAGATCCCGCCATCAGTTTTTAACTCTGGGACTCCCTGTGTAGTGCTAATTTTGCATACAATTCTTTGTAAACTGACATCGTTGATGAACCAACTTGAACATGAACTTAATAAAGGTGTAACCACCTTGCTTCAATATATCGCTCGCACCTTCGTCGTCGAGTTCCACAGCTGGCTCCACTGCCGCCCATCAGGCTAGCGTTCTCATACTACACCTCTCTCTGCGAAGGCGCTGACGGCACTGGCCTACTGCCATTCGGTGCTGTGATTTCGGTCTCATATTTCTTACCTCAATATATCGCAAAATGAAAAGAGGGATGTATATAACGAATGTGCAGCACCAATGACCGCCAATGTATAAAAATAAAGGTGTTTGCGTATCTTTCGTCACTTTCACCGCCGATGAAGAAAATAAATGTGTTGATACCTGTTTGCAAACATTTGCGTCACCTGTTTGCCTGTGCTACACAGTTCTGCTGCTCATCCACCTTCATAGAGTGACATACCTCATGATTTTTGTAATATAACACAGGAGAAAATAATTCCATCCTATGGGCCCTCGTGATGAAATAGGCAGTGCGCCTGCCGCGTCGGTGCCATAAACTGGACCGACTGTCACGGCGTACACGCGGAAGCGAACCTTGCGCGTGGTTGTACAGGCGCTCGAGCGTGGAAGCGCGAAGAGGCCGGTATTGTACGTGCAGTGAAGAAAAGTGAAAAAGAGAAACGCCGACAAATCACCATACGTGAGACAAACAAATTGCATGTCAGAATTCTAAATTCCTATAATGTTAATAAAATTCCCAGAAATATCAACATGATTGATTATTTATACCTGTAACAGTAGAAATTTTAAATAGCAATTACAAGATACTTATTTCAATTCAGCCTAATTTAGTAAAATAATGCTAACAGTTCCTTCATCGCCCCATTCATGACCGATCCCCCAGAGTGGGTTGCATCCTTACACTGTGGAGCAAAAACAAGTACAAGAATGGAGCGCTCAGCGAATTGGTTGCAAAAAAAAGAAACGCGTGGCTGAGGCAGCCTTGAGAAGACGAAAAACCCCATCGGCACGGAGAAGGAACAGAGAAGAGCCAGGAATACGCGTTGGCTGGAGTCGGACGTCCACGTTCGGAAGGTCAACCGAAGATCAACCCGGCCGACTGTCCACGCATGAGGGCACCTCTAGTCGATACGTCTTCCGCTCCCGTGAACGAGCCAACCAAACTGTCATCGAGAGCCCACCTGCCAGCTCCGCTCTTACAGTTCGCCGAGCGACACAACGCTCTGTAGGGATGCGTCATCTTCCTTGCCACTATGCCCTGCGCCTGTGTGATAATCTTTTGGATGTTTGAATATACGTTTGTGTGTGATGTGTGTTGCCGTTCGTCTCTTGCTGCCCGCGAAAAGCTTCTCTCACTCAAAATTTTATACGGACTTGCCGAACCACACGTTAACAGCTCTACAGCGTAAAACTGTTCCGGTGTGTGTTTATTCCAATCTCCTGACGTCAACTTGACTTAACCGCTGACGCAAGCATAGAGCGGGGACCCACAGCGTTGCCTGAACAACCCAATCAAATGCTCTCCTAGTTAATAGGAGGCCACGTTGCTTTCAAAATGAATAACATTGTTTACACAGAGTTGTTTTTCTTTTCTAATTTGCTGCCAAGTGGTGAGGAGCACGCTTAAGTGGAGAGGGATACGATGAGGTGGAGCCAGTGCACTGAAAACAGATAACCGGATGATTTACATCTGCGATTGGTCCGCTTTCCCTGCAGTGGCGGGTCTAAAATCACGGCGGCATGTAGCGGAAGGTTAAGAATGCCGCTAAAACGGATCCTCACTGAAGAAGAGTTGCCAGAGCGATGTGGTAAACTTGCTGAAAGTCTTCAGAAGCATTACACGGCCAGAAAAAATATTTATTATTCGCAAATAAATCCAAACGCTCCCGCAGCGTCGAGTAGTCAGGGCCTGAGCGACCGGCAGTAGTCATCTTATCCTTTCGGAAAGAGGTAGTTTCCGGCTATTCCTTTTGTTCGCCATATTAATGCATCTTTAACGCATGCGCATCACGTTGAAGCGGTGAGTTTTTGCCGTTTTGTGACGTCACGTTAAAGGAAGCTGAAGCGGGTGCAGTCTGGAAACTTTTGACAAAGAGCAGAGGGCGAATGGTGAAAAGGCGTCGAATCAGAAATAATTATTTTTCTTTTTTTTGTCCAACCATGCATATTAGGTGTGCACTCGTCATATCAATTGGGGTGCTGACGCGGCTGTCGGGACGTCGCGTAACAGGCAGGCGAAGTAGGGGTTGTCCAAAAAAGTTTTTGCCAATCGTGGAGGCTTGATTGCAGAATTAGAATAGAAAAGTCTGGAATAGCTTTACTATATGGCGCCCCTTCTAGCCTATCACTCCATTACAGTAGGGCGGAATGAGTGCAGGAATATTAGCGACAAAAAAGTTTTGTACGAACCTCAGGATTGTTTAAGGTAAACTAGTAAGCCATTTTAAAAACAGCATGCTTAGGCGGATGTTCAATAAAGGACGCGATCTTAATCAAACGTTTTATCATGTACCAGATTCAAGGAACACGGTACGAAGTGGGTGCGTTAGAGCACGAATGTTTGCAATCCTAGACGTCACGTAGATATGACCGAATTAGGATGATTGATCAATATGCTCATGCCTGAAGCAGTTACAGGATATTTTGTTCCTTTGTGATGGAAGCGTGCGAGGCACAATGATGGCAGGCAGCATCGTGCAGGATGAAGGAGTCGTGAGAGTTTGTGAGAACGCACGTAGAAGCGCCGTCAGTACTGTCACCAATGCCTCGGGCGATGTTTATAATACGTATGTATACGTAAGACCTACCGCTCCCAGTAAATTACGGCTCTGAATGGGGACCGGGACATTAGCGCACAATTACTGGCAATGATGAGTGCAGCTGAAAAGTGAACATAATAATATTTCATGCACGGGGGAAAAAAAGCTCGCTTTTCGTTGTGCTCATTCACGATTACCTCTTCTGCGTCTGTGGCATTTGAGAACATTATTCAGGTTCTATAGTAACTTCAGCAGAATAGCAAGAATAAGGAGACATTGATTGTACCTTTGATGAGGGTAAATCCCAGCTCGGAAGCAATCATAGTGCCGATGCCACCGTAGTTCATTGAGCTGAAATACAAGAAATTGTGGTTTGTGTTGCTCCTTTTGCTGGACGCCAGCATTGTTCCGCACCCGGATATAGCCTCTCTCTCGCTCTCTCTCTCTCTCTAAATATATAATATATATATATATATATATATGTATATATATATATATATATATATATATATATATATATATATATATATATATATATTTATATATATATATATATATATATATGTGCTACCCCAATTTTTGAGCCTTTGTGCAGTGTTGCTCTGATATATGCTCTAAATTAATTGATAATACGTGTCACGCTCTTTGCATACACTTCTCAAAATTGTCGTTTTGGCAAACCTTAGCGATTGTGTTTGTCCTCAGGACATTTCTTCGTTGATACGTCACATTCTGTTTCTGCAAGAACGCTTGTTTGCATTTAGGCAAGCATGTGAACGGCAAACATAAATTAAAGAACTTTTCAGAGCCATGCAATTTGGTTTTAATCTAAAACAAAAATGTAGGCAAGAAATATGGCTATGTAAAATTTGAATGCACGAATGAGCAAATAAAAAAAAAGAAATTTGATCTTTGATTTTCACATGCTTATTCAATTCGCACATTCTTTTACCTTTCCCTTGACCTTGTAAGTTTAATTCCTACCCAACTATTGTATGCGCAAGAAGGATCGGACGAAAGTATTTTCATGCATGTTATATTTCGAAACATTATATATTTAAAGCTTCCCTTAGGAAACCTGTGATCTTGCCCCGCAGGCATAAACAGGCTATGTCGCAGTGGAACAACTGTGACAGCATAAAGATAAATAATAGCAATAAAGCATCAATACACATAATAAAAGCCTACGGTTATGTGCAAGTCAGAAGCTAGGGCGAAGATTAGTGAATATTTGAAGTTTCATTTCAAAATCGCATAGTCCCACCTCGTAGATAAAGAAGGACTATCTTGCCATATAAGAAAGGCCACAATCTAAAGTTGATTCACTAGCAATAAGGTATTCATGTCCATTAACGAAAGCAAAAATTTTTTTGCTAACCCTCATTCTTAACCTCACCTATTCCTCATTTCAAACATTTTTTTCCTCCCTATTACTCAATTTATTATACTCTTTTATGTTTGTACGTTTATGTCAACTGTACGACCCCCTTTTCAAGTGCACCTGCCCCCCTCCGCATTTGCTCACGCCACACTCCTATTTGTTATTCCGATTTCGCTTCCCCCCCTTTTCTTGTCTGTTTTTCGTTATATATTTTTTGAAACACCCTCACCAACACATTCCAAAGTCCCAGACGCCAGAATATATTTTTTCGCGCCTAAACCACAAAGGCTATCGCCATTTTTGTATACCGCCGCAACGACACCTACGTTGAGCTACTGAGGCTAACGTCTCTTGAAAGACCGTCTCTTGAAGAGTTACCCCATGCATTGCACCCAAGACTCCTTTTCGCTATCTTACCTCTTTAAAAATTGCTCGATGCATTGCTGCTAGGCTACTAAAGTCACTCTTTCAACTGATGTTTTTTGGGGTCTTTTTTGTTATTCGCGTACCGACCGCCTGACCGACACTTCTAAAGCCACAAAAACAGGCCGCCAACTACACCCTCAATGCTCCTTAACCTTTCGCTTCCCAACACCCACCCTCCGATGCCCCTCTCTTTCTTTTATTGTTCTTTCGTTTTTTTCCGTGTCCCCCCTATCCTCTTTCTCTTCAGCGCTTCAGCGAAATACGAGTTCGTAAAATTAATAAACTTTATGTTGGGCTACGTCATAAAAGAACTACGGCAGAACTCACCTCAGGACGACTGTCGATGGTAATGCCATTAGCATTCGAGCAATTTAGCTTTACGCCTGATGTCTGAAGTGACACACACACACAGAGAGAACACACACGCACACACACACACACACACACACATATATATATATATATATTATAATCTGTAGTGGCCATTTCGAGACTCGTTACTTCAGGCAATTCATTTTGTTCACTAGCTTTTAGACCAGGTAACCACATTTGTGATCCTAACTTACGCAATAGGAAGTAGGTTATGAAATTCTAGGTATAGCGGTTCGTCTCTATATCAGTTAAACTGATGCTCGTCAGCACCCACCAAGAGTTGAAAGTGAGCGCTCGCCCCGTTTCTTCCGTGTGTTGTTCGCGCTGAAAAAAATTTGTTTACCATAAACCAATAAGCCGATTCCAAGGTACCGCTGCACCAAGAAGTACGATCTTCCTTTGATGTTGGCTTAGCCACGATATTTGCTTTAAGAGGTATCGATGATCAGACAGCAAATAACATTTCCTGAGGTAAAGATCAAATGAGGTGCTTTCAATGATGACGGAAGGGGAATTTCTAAGCGAGTCAAGGATTTAGGATTGAATAATTTCTTAATTCAGGGCTAGGAAACCTCAAATTACTAGTAAAGCAAACAAAAGTCTTGGTTCAATGCTCTCTTTTGAAGGTGGTTTTATTGAATATGCCAAAGCTGCATGGAACAGTTTTTAAAGCTTGCGAAGAAATAGATTTCCCTGTTTTAGCTTGAAATTTACACCTCACACGTATACTAGCTTCAAAACCTGCAGACGATTAGTGTGCCTGCATCTGTGCAATACCATTGCGATTTCGGAGATGTAATCTAGAGACGACGTCTATTGTTGTTTGGTTACCATGGCACGCATAACGCTAAAAATTCGGAAACTGGCTACTACCCGAGAAATATCAATGTTGTCAGTGAACCTTTGCCAAAAAAGTTTCACACGACTCGTGTATTTGTAAATTTGTATTGGCCACGTTTGAGACTATTGCTCTACTTCCGCATTGCTAATATGCGATGGACTTCTCGAAAGTTTCCTCATTTATTTTCACACAGAAACCTTACCGCCAAGAAAATATACCATGGCATCATGAACTATACACCTCGCACTATTTTCCTACATAGTCGCCACCGACATTGAGATATTTGTCGTAGCATGCAATCAGTTTGAAGAAACCTTTCTGGTAAAACTCGCTTCCCTGTGATGCGAGAAATTGTCGCACAGCCTGCTCCACCTCAGCATTGTTTTGTAAGTAACATCCCGAGAGCGTGGCTTTAAATTCAGGGAACAGCTCGGTGCCCATTTATACCAGATAACAGCACGCACTTTCATTGGCGACCACGTTGTCTGCACAAATCCATGTAACTTCGTGATCTGTACTCAAATAACTTCAAGCACGCCGTTCTGCTGCTTCTTTCCCTTCTTCAGCGCTGTGCGCATGCGTCATTCCTCCTCCACTGACGCTCCTTCCCTTGTTTAACCAGCAACGAGCGTGCATTCTTGTGTTGATTGTTTGTTTCACGCGGTGCACCACCTTCTCTTTCAAATAATGATGAAATTTACTTTCGGAACGTTACACAGAAATTTTGCTACCTTTAAATTTCTTACCTTGATATGCCTTGATAAAAAAATGGAGGTACGAAGAGTTTGTAGGGAATTTCTGCAATAACAAATACTTCAAATGAACGGTTGAAGTTATAACACCGTATAAATAAATTTAGGCACACACATAAGCAATAGCAACTGCTAAGGTCGTTCTGTTCAGTGGCGATGTTAACTCCGACCAAACCGGTTTAGAGGCATAGTGAAATGTTTAGTTTGCATTTAACAGCACAAATTACATCACTTTGTAGGCAAAAGTGGAGCTATAAATGCCAGAACACATTCTGATTGTTTTAGACGTATTCTTGAATCAGTGTATTTGGCGTAACTCACAGTCATTGATTACAGCGCGTGCCTTTAAGAGACACGCTAATTGAATAATATATTTCAGTTTATTGAGATAGCAAGTACATGGATACTCCAAGCACATTTCTTCCGTCGGCATCAGTGTCGCCGTGCCGTCCCGTATAATGTCCAAGGGCGATAAAATCATCGCCGCGCGCCATATGCTGCACGTGCTAGTGAAAGCGTGCTAGTATCGCCGGCTCAATCTAGCGACCGAAAGGGAGGAAAGCCTGGTCGAAGCGCGCCTTTTTCCATCCCAATCAAGGCTCCGGGGGAAGGGTGGGAGGGGCCATGATTTACTACGGGTGGCCCGGGCGGCCGTTCACACACGCGTCGCCGTGTCTTGAAAGCCACCTGCGACTGGGAACGGTCCACTGCGCGCTGCTTTCACGGCGTTGTTCGCGTTGATGCGAGACGCAGCACGAAGGTAGCTTCGCTCGCTGGTGCAGCCGCGCATTCTCCCTGCAGAATTTCGACAACGACTTCCCATGGTCATGGAGGGAGGTCTGTTCACGGTTGCTCGAGCACGCGTGACATCATGCTTGTTAATTTGGCTAGTATGCCTATGTTTACAAGTTGATGTGGATGATAAAACTAGTTTGCTTTCTTCATCCACTAACTAATCCACTAATTTGCTATCACAATCGATGCTTCACCTTGCGGGCGAAGCTGCGACTTTTTTATTCAAAGTTACACTACTTCGTATGCGTCAATCTGCTAGGAATTGCTAGGAATTCAAAGCCTTTCGGCTAGATTACAAAAGGCGATAGTCCCTTAATGTGTTGAGTGTTCAGCAGTGTGTACCTTAGAGTTTGTTTGCTAGCTGTATGTACTGCAATCAACGCAATAATATTTTGCGCTGTCTATTATGTTTTGGTTCCTTTTGAGAGACGTCGGCTCATTTGAACTTTGTAACCGCTGTAGATATATTTCAGGGCAAACTTAAATCATGACTATATGCATGCTGCTGTTTTCTGTCTTTTCTGCGCAGAAAGCTTGTAGCACGAAATTTTTGTCACGAATAGTTGTATAAATCCAGCAAAACAGTCGTATTTTCAGGCATCATTGTCCATTCGGGAACGTGAAGAAGGCAACAAGCCATAATTTCAAGTAACAATAATTAATGTTTGTAGGCAATCTTAGTAATAGAGCGATGAATGTGGACTTGACAGTACACTTCTTTTTTTAGTGTCCGAACCTAGTAAAATTCGGGGAAGGTGAGCAATGGAAGTTCGAGACGATGAGCAAAACGAGAACAAGGTAAAAGCGGGAGCCAAGGTTTCGACAAATGGATTTGCCTTTTTCAAGGCTTATAGTAACCTGCCCAGAACCTAGTACAGCGTTTAAGCCCTCCAGGACACCTTCGAGCAGATCGTGTCCTATCCTTTAGGGTAGTATGTTGCTAATATATTTCCCAGTGGTTGCAAATTTTCTTCTCACTGGAGAAAGGCTCATGGTAAATGTAAATAGTTGTCATTACGTATGTTCACCGCTCAACATAGTCAATTCCAAGCTAACTTTGGCCATACACAATTCTTCCGAATCTATCCTTTGTGTAAGTTAAAATAGGATTGCTTACGAGTAATATGTCAAACCCCAGCTTGCGCTTTTGTTCGCAGCAATATACAGTTTTTTGTAATTTGTGTGCTTACCAACTGTCAATCCATACTTGTCATGAAACGGGCGACCATATCTTGGACTGCTGTTCCAACTACGTGCATAACCAAAAAGAAAGCAGAAAACCGTAAATAAGGACCCAGTGTATGTTTTTTGTAGCACGCATGTTCTAAATGTTTTGCCTTGTGATAGAAATTTGGAGATTTTGATTTCTGAATATCGACAGATATAAGCTATTTAGGAATGGAAATAAAGTCGACATAGTCCACGTTTCAAGCTCTTATAACAAACAGTGGGCTCATGAACATTAGTGCGTAGCCGCTTTTTATCAGCTGAGTAATATGTTCAGCTGATAATAGTCATCCCCAGGCTCAATGTAAAAATAAGTTTGCCACATGCTTTTGGAGGTTTCAACAAGAAAATACAAGTTGCTTGGAAAAGTGGTTGATGTAACCTTATGTCGTGATAATGATGATGATTTTCATTATCATTGGATGTTATTGCGTTAGCGCAAGGTGTGGATAAAGAGCGCGAAGGCATTTGTATGTTAGAATTCAAGTGTTTGTTCACACACATTCCCCAGTAGAATTTGGGCTGGCAAATAAATTTTTGTCGAAAATACATTGCCTGCCATTTCTTGACAAGAAATTTCTAGAACTACCGTGTTAACTCCTATAAGATTCAGGAAAAATAAGAACATAGCGTATTTGCAAGAAAATCTAACCAAAATTCCAACTAGTACGGTTTTCTTCTGGAAATCGCTGTTACATTGAACATTGTTACATTGTTACATTGGCCAATGCGAATGTGGCCGCCATGTGCCTGATGCGATCATGAACTCGGGTTTTCTGGTATCACATGATTGAGACGGCACACAAACTTCTTGCTTAAATGTAAATGCCCCTGGCACCTCCTCATGTTTATAATTCCACAGGATTTGGACGGTAATTTTCCTATTGTCTGATAACACCCGGATAACTCCACTGAATGCACAATTTGAGCTGCCGAAATAATGTCATGTGAACTCTTAATGAAATGAATGCTCACACACTCAGACGCATTACTGAAAAGGGTGAATGGACAAGCACTTTTCAAACTGGTTAGTCAATCACAATACTTTTATAAACTGCGTGAGGAGTTTCTTGAACACAGTATCTTTCAGAAAAGCCGAATCCTAAGCAAACTGCCTTGCATTCTGAGTTCTGTTTTGTCGTAGCATGTGCGAGCTACTCAGTGATTTATGTTAGGAGTGACTGAGCGAGTCATAGCGTGCTCCATAGGCATTTGGCACCGTCTCTAAACAACAAAAAACCAACAACCGAAGGATCAGCTTTATTTAGAAAAAAATGCATACCACCAATGGTGCAGCAAGCCTTAGCTGCTACAAATATCCGAAAACGCATTCAGCAACGACAATTACATCATGAAGGAAACATTATCAAAGTAACACATTGACTTGTCATTTTAGCGGTTCCTGCAAGACGCTCCACGCAGTTCCAAATTACCACATACTTGTGCTGTGAGTCTACTCAACAGATTAGCCCACAAGCCCTAGCTGTTGGCAGACCTTTTACACGATGGTACACGATGGAACAACATTAGGGTTTTCTGGTAATGTTCGCGCAACAACGCGTCACAAATTGGTCCAGATCGTGCAGCATTGGCGGGCATTGTCAATCTCTTTCTAGCGTTAGCACTCTTGCATCTTCTTGCTACATGTATAGCAAACTACTAAACAAAACAAACGAAAACTTGTGTCCCTCACTCACAGTATTATATACCTTTCTTTATATACGCAATTGCAAAGATGTAAGTGCACTTCGGTGACATATTTATCAGTGCGAAGTCAGCCTATCACGCAGTATTTTTCGGCGTTCACGCGTTAACTTTTCTGTTTTATGTACAATCAAAAGCCCACAATTTTCGAGAAGCCACTGACGTACTGTTCCGCATCACTTCAAGCCATTTCTGTAGCATTCAGCACAGATAATTGACAGTGCACCACACTCATATAGTATCTCAGCTCACAGAATGTAACAGCTGTTTACAAAATGTAACAGATGACCTTGATCTATTTCAAAACTGCGTCATTAGGTTTTTTCACTCTTTTTATTCCGTTTGCTTCTGTACATAATCCATGAAAGCCGAAAGCAACTTGCCACTTCTGTCATCGTCGTCGTACCTATGGTGTTTATTCTCTCACTCAAAGTACTAAACATTGCCAAATTCACTAAATTATATAAAATGAAACACACTCTAGGTCTCTTCTGGTTAACACAGAAATGTGGCCTGGCAAGCCATTAAGAATTCTGTGTAGTGTGGGAGCGCCTAAGGCAAAAAATGAACGCACGCAGAGTCCAGTGATCGTGCTTTTTGTGTCCGTTCCTTGTCCAGCATATCACACTGCCATACTTCATAGAATTCAGTTCTAGATTTACATTTACAAGTCGTATAAACATAGAAAGCTCAGAACACTGCACCTCACTTTATATGTCCTACCCTTTTTACTTACCGCCAAGAATCCTCTTGTGGATATCGAATATTACGCAATTGCATATAGTATGAGTTTTTCTTAAAGTAGTACAAGGCTTCCGTTAATGAAGTGCTCGAATTCAAGGACGGTACCTAGATAGACAAAAATTATGTTTACAACGCTGGAGCGAAATATTTAGGCTTAATGCTAGGACATTGAAGTGTGTTTTCTTGGCTCACCTAAATTTTATCTACAAAAATACGTTTTTTAAACATTTCAGTTTACCATATTTACTTGCATGATACAGTTCAGAAGCAGTCCTATCATACATACTAACCTACGCAAAGCCCAAACACTTACAAGGCTGGCTTACAGGTACGAAAGCAAATAGAAGATGTTTCATCTAACTTAGGCCAAGTGTGGAAAGAAACAAGCATAGGCGCTACGCTCACCTAATCGGCGCAGTATTGTACTGAGCCATATGGAGCATGTCATGATACTTCTTTTCTAATACGGCAAGCGGGGCCATTAACGAAGATGTTCAATTATTTTTATAATAGCTCTAGAGAAAAATCCTCGGCACAAAAGTTGTAGCACGTATTCAGAAACGTTAGATTATTTCATCTACGCTAAGGTAATTGCACTGTTCAATTTTTTCCCAGCCATTTTTTTTTAAGTGGGCGAAAGTTTTAAAACTACCACGTGAGTTCCGGCTAACGCGCCACGCATTTAGTGCCCTCAAATACAAGTTCAATGAATTAGTTAAAGCTACTCCGTACACAGAGTTCGATTGAACAGGCGGCCGGTGGCTACGATAGACTCTAAGTTACAAAAGGGATGTACCATTCTAAGAAAACAAAATTCAACCAGAGAGCGTCTCTCACGTGCGAATGCGATGCGGGACTGGAAGCAACACTTGACGTAGAGCAGGCACTTTTTTCGGACCAATGAGAAAACACGATGGAAAGGCGAAGCTGATAGTGTGATGAAGGACGGAGATGGAAACCATGCTGCCGGCATTTCAATATCGGATTCGCATGTGGCGCATAGGCCCTCGTGAACTGCAGGCATAAATACAATTGTCTCCAATCCAACCCAATACAATCCATGTGGCAACATGATTTTCGCAAAATTTTTTTCTTATAACGGTACGCCCGTTTTGTCACTTGTCGTCCATCGCAGGCACCGTCCTCCTGCACAATTTGTCTCTTTGGGCGGAGCAGCCTCTGCTAATTTGTTCAACTTGCATTTCAGAGCAATAAAAAAACGTGACGCGTTAGCCGGCAGTCATGTTGTATATTTAATATTTCGCGCACTTTAAAGCAAGGCTGGAAAAAATTTAGCAGGGCAGCTAGCCTAATGCAGATGAAATATTCCCATGTTCGTGGAAAAGCGCTACAACTTTTTTATTGAAGATTTTTTGCAAGAGTTACTATTTAAAAAGTTAACTAAGCATTCTTTGTTTATTACCCAGCTTGATGGATTGGGAGAAATATCATGACGTGTTTTGTAGAGCTGAGAACAATACTGCGCCAATATGACACGCGTAGCGCCTGCGTTTTTTTTTCATACTTGGCCCAAGTTAGCTGGAACATCCTCTATACAGGGTGTCACACGTAAATTGAGTCCACATTTCAAAAATTAAAGGCACGTCGGAAGCGAATTAATCCGAATGCATTCTATTCGCACGGGCATATTGTAATTCAATTTTCTTCTTTTTGCCGTAACTCACTAATTAAATAGGCTTAATTGCCTAACTTTTCAGTTATTGGTGGAAAACCCCAAGTATGATGTGTAGATTTGTAGAGCACCTTCAGACACTACCAATCGAGTTGTTTCCCCTAGGATTCGTCTCCCGCAGTCCTTTTTTCCGTGTTGCAAAGAAAGCTCACGAAATATGAAGAAAGTCACGTGACAGAGCACTTGCGCAGTGCTATCATGCCGGTCTCAAGCGTGCTTTCAGTGAACAAGGTCGGCTGCATCGTGACTGGCGACGAGGAAGCGGCAGCGTGTTCTCAATCTCCTCGGCAGCACTCGGCGAGCAGCACGCATTTGCGCCGTCATCTGATGGGAGCCGCGAACACAGCTGCCTACAACCATCATAACGCCCTGCCGCTTCCCCGACACCAGTCACGATGCTGCCGACCTTGTTCACCGAACGCACGATTAAGGGCACCATGATACCACTGCGCATTATCTCCGTCCCCCAACTTTTTTATTAATATTTTATTTATTTATAATAATGGTCAATATTTATATTCGCAGGCTTTCATTGCGGCCCGGAAAAAGGACTACGTGAGACATATCGCGGAAGAAACAACTCGATCTGTGGTTTCTGAAGCTGTTTTACAAATCTGCGTATCATACTATGGGTCTTCAGCCAATAATTATAAAGTTCGGCAAATAAATTTATAATTTGTGAGAGATGGGGAAAAAAAACATCGTCAGAGCTACTATAGGTCATTGTGAATGATACGCGTCAGGTGCAATTCGCTTCTGACGCAGCTTTCATTATTAAAGTTTTGGCTCAAGTTACGTGGGACACTCTGTATACCGTGGCACGTAGTTCAGTGCTGAAGGTATATGGAACTAAATACAACTTTAACCAAACGAAGTACTTTTCTTTGTCCATATTGCATAATTTAGTATGAAAAAATTCGCTCAGTGTCAGCTGTATACACAACTTAGTGATGTTAAAGCCTAATGCGAAGGCAAGACTGTGATAACGTTCACCACCATTTGCGCCTTTCATTCCTGCATCCGCGGCCAAATTGAAATGTCGCGATGTAAAATTCCCGCATTTCCATGAATAATACTGTTATGCGATGCGATGAACGCCTGAATTGTTACAAATTGTTTGACGTTGTTGCCGAGTGATATGTACCTATTATACCATGGCCTCGTGGTTAGTATATCGGGCTATGGTGCTGGATGGTCACAATGAGATTGCACCATTGGCGACATATTCTTTTGTGAAGCTTCCTTTGAGAACCTTTCCGGACCCTCTTGACTGCGACTGATAATGGCTGCAGCTGTGGCTACGTAGCTGAGTAGCGTATGCGCGAAAAAAACTTAAACAGTTTGAAAGCACATACCGAAATCTGGTACATGAAGGGAACTTTTATGAAGAAAATATTTCAACCAGATCAGACCTAACGCTATGCGCACAAATGACTCTTTTTCTAATTTAACGTTGTGTGCAATCTCTTTGAAACTTTTGTTTATGCGTAAGATTGATCAGAACATTAAGCAATCTTATCCTCGTGTTCATGCACGCGTACAAGTCAGAAAAAGTTATGTGGACACGCAAGCTGCCAATCCCGTGAATGTGAACTTGAGACGTTGACGCAGTAATGCCGTCATGAAAAAGGCGGTGTTGGTTGTTTGGCATGGGAAAAATAGGAAATACAGGTGCATCCACATAGATAAAGGAACTCTAACAAATTTCCATTTCTACCATTTTCGTGTCAGCGTTCTAATAAAAACTGGTTAGTGTGCATGTTCGTTCCTCACACATGAAATGTATGCTTCCCCAAGGATGCGTGAATAACGTAAGCAGCGTTAAGCAAATAATCATAAGAAATGTTTGGTTTATGCCTCAGACTCGTAACTCTTACGCAAACTTATGTCTATGATCTGCAGTTCTAAGACGTTTTGCGAATTTGCAAACAGCCATGCATATGTATATACACTTTGAGAAGTCGACGCAGTAATGCCGCGAAGGAGGAGACGGTGTTGGATCTTTGGCAGAAAGAAAGCTGGGGACTACAGATGCATTCATACAGAACAAGGAACTAGGACAAATATTCTATTGTGCCAATTTTTCACCAACGAAAAACCAACCCAACGACGCTAATACTTGAGGGCAGAGCTGTTGCACTATGAAACCGATGCATTTTTCTAATCATAGATTTCGTAGGGTTCGGTTGCCTGTTCTTTGTGTTTGTTTTAGTTGCACTGCAATGGCTTCAGCAAACATTCGCTATCACCTTCGCTCTTTGTGATATCAATGCGTCGACATTTACCAGTGTGCATTTGCCCATATTTCTGTTTGCATATAGGAATAACTTTCGAATAGTCTTGTGTACAAAATTCACAATAGACTTTACTTCTTGCAAAACTTGACAAAAGAAAAAGACTATAGGACGTATTTATCCTAAAAAGCTGAAAATATTTAAAATGTAACACTATTTACTGATATGTTACAGCAACACTTCCCATTTCTCACTTTGAACATACACTTGTTTTACATTCGGCACCTTGGCACACACATATAAACGAGCTCTTTTTGCACTTAAGTTACAAAAGACCATGTTATGTGTTTCTGTTGATGGCATTTTATATCTGCAAATAATAAATTTAGGGCATTAATATTGGCAATAATTCGGATTGTGAAAGCTAGCTATATAGGAAATATTTCCTGCATTCTTATATGAAAAGAGCAGTGTGCGCAACTATCAGAAAAAAAAACCGTAGTTAAGACACTTTTTTCATCGCTACAGTAAAATTATCGTAAGTTCGTTTAAACCCCTGAGATGCGAAAATTGATATTTACATTCAAATTAAAATTCACATCTTGTGTTTTCTCTCATGCTTAGGTACGTAAAAAATATTATTTAGGATACTGTGCCAATCGGATGAGTTTTTGTAACGACACTTACGTATAAGTAGCGAGCTTCAAGTGCTGTCCTGTTCAATAGCGTTTCCGGGTATCCTATTCCCAATGGCATTTCTTCCAACTGAAACAAAAACAAACGCTTTTTTATGGACGCGAAGAAGGAAAATTCATTGCGAGGACAACCGTGTACTTAAATTTAGGTGGATGTTAAAGAACCCCAGGTGGTCCAAATTGCCAGAGTCCCCCAGTACGGCGTGCCTCATAATCAGATCGTGGTTCTAGCACGTGAAACCCCATATTTTAAAAACAAATTATACACTCATTGCCTATCTGAGCTTAAAATCTCTAATCCTGGAGCTTTCGACACGCTAAGTATTTATACCACCTATAAGCCTCTCGCTATCCTTGTGAATGTTACTTCAAATATATCGGTGCATTTTCATTGCCATTTTTCTTACAATACACAACTGTCAGGACGTTTCAGATATATTAGCACGACGACGTTGCTTTTTTTCATTTCTAACATTATAGATGATTGTTTAACCCGCTACAATGCCTTTGCTGCCCATTATCGTTTAAAACTATTTTTTACAGTTTCGTATATATGAATGAACTTGCGACGATGGTCAAAACAGGTCCATGTTAAAGAATCATCTGTTTTCCGAATTCACTGCCTAATCTTTTTCTGTTAAACCTGATCCTAATATGGCGTTCGAAATTCACTTCGAACGTGAAAATAGTGTGAACGTGAAAATAGTGAAAATAGACGAAATGAGGGCGTGCAGGCGCGGGGGGGAAGAAGTGGCAGACAAAAACTAACTTCGGCTGCAGTCTCAATAAGAACTTGGAGGCCGATGGCAGAGTCAAATAGCACGAGAACAGGACTGTCATACCTCCTAACAATCCCTTTCTTTTGTTTCCTAGCGAGCAAATTGGAAACTGGTGCAGCCTTCAGCTCAGATTTCAAATGAATTAGTGATGGTACCAACAGCATGAAGGAGACTTCTCACGGCTGTGCTGATGGAAATTTCGCGGTGGAGGAAAGCGGCCAGCGTTTTCCCTCGTTGGAAAGCCAGGACAACAGTTATAATGAAAACAACTCCGACCGTGTAGCAGGTTGGTATGCAATACGGTGGCAACAAGATCATCATGAAAACTATCGTGGTTAGGATGAAGAAGGGTTACTTGATGCGTATTCTACACAAGGGTAGGAGAATTTGTTTATTAACATAGGGTGTAACCAAGCTGATAATTTTGTAGAAGCCGTTAGGTGTTGACTCACGACTTCCCCTATAGTGGTGACGTGTTCCACCGTTGTTGACAACAGGAGGCTGCAGCTACTGGGAAGACGCATTTGCACCAAAGTGCCGAAGTTGGAATGATGACCACAGTGTGACAACGACTGTGCGATGATGATGGCGTGACAACGACTGTATTACGACAGTCGGTTGACAACGCTGGAACAACGACAACAGAACGACCAGTACGGCATCACGACTAAGAGCACATAATTACTGAAGTCGGCAAATAATTCTAATCTTACTAAAAAGAAGGCCTAAAACCGGCAGCCAACGAGACATTGAACCACGAGGCATCATCACTGTAGCTAAGTGAAAGTGAAGAGTAGTGATATTTGCTTGATAGGCGCTGCTTTCCCAAGTCAGTTTACGTTCCAGCAAGCCTTCGTATGTAAAATATTTTTCTGCATCTTTCACAATAGCATGTTTATTTTAAAAAAATCTCGTGGCTCAGCTAGATAAAGAGGATGGAGTTCAAACTAAATTTTGTGAGCGAACAAAGCAACAAGGTCCAAAACTTAACATAGCTTCATTGTTACGCAAATGAATGCAGAAATTACTTCTCATCTAGTGGCATCTTATCTGCACATTTGTAAGCATTGTACTGCCATGATATACAGTGATTTAAGTTTAAAATTCTGTTGCAGTCACAAAAAAAGCAGTTTCTGGCATTGTTCTGGCCATCTCATGAATTCACAAGAGTGAAATGTTCTCCCACTATTACGTGTTTCTGTTATTTAGCCCCTTGTTTTCTGATTACTGCAGAGTAAATGAATGCAGCATTTCTCCTGTTTGTTCCAGCTTTTTCGAAGTGTAACCATATATTTTCTTTGTCATTTGTGCATTTTAGAAATAAAAGAAACATGAATATCGAGCTTTTTGTAGAATCAGCCATGCTACAACATACTTAACTTCTTCGGTTCTATAAAATATGTTGTCTTCAAGGTCGCTGTCCGCCAGAGTGTAAACCCCGAAATGCATAGTAAACGCAAAGTGAGGAGAAGAGGAACCCACAAGAAAAGAAACATTTCCGGGCTTTATTTCAGCTTTTACAACATACGACTCGCATTTATAGCCTAATCTTGCAGAAGCGTGAAAACATACTTGCTTATACTATGGCAATATACTTTAGCCTTGTTGAAAAGTGAGGTGTTGCAACCATCTTGCGCCCATTCTGATCCTATACACAATGACTTTAGCAACGAGCATGATCACGTAAAACTACGTCCTACAAGTGTGCCCTTGTTTCAGACGTCCTTCCATTATGCGAGATCACATCCCTTTGTTCCACGCCCTGTGTCATTTGCAAACGTAAACAACGCTGACCACATTCCACGGTTTCAAAAATGACCACAGAACAGAACTTGAAATAAAGAAACATTCTATATTATTTCTTCCATGGCATTTATAGGGTGGTGTTCTTACCTTTTTCTTCAAGCTTTTTCGCAATTCATTGTCCACCCAGCTGCTATTTTCAAGCATATCATTGAAGGCCTGTTTCACTTTGCTCGCAATGACTTCCACCTGAAAGGAAACCTACTTGTAAGCTATTCAAACATCAGTAAGCATTAGTATTTTTCGGCTTTGTTCGCTGTATGCTGTGCTAAGAGGACCTGCCAGAGGATATCATCATAGTCTGCAGAATGTAAATAAATGCGCAGTCCAATTATGTTAATTTCAAGCGCATTGCTTTTATTATTGATGCTCTGGGTGCAATGTTCAGCAAGACTTTAATATTAGCAAGTTGATTGATAGATATCTATTCATAACCTGCGTGCATCTAAAAGAAAAATTTAGATTGCAAGAGTGGGAGGCACCCAACTACCTATCCCTGCCCACCTTCGCATTATATTTCAATACGTCGCGCCACACTACTACAGTTCTAATCACATTGCAACGATCCAGTATGTTTTGACACACACATATTTCTTGCGGTACGACAGTTTCTTCGCTTTCGAATGTTAAGTATAAAAAACTAAAATAGTGTGATGGCCAAGAAGAAAACTCAGTAGTACCAACTATTTGCTATGTTAACGCATACGTTACATTTCAATAAACTAAAATTACACATAGAGTTATTGCGTACCAAAGCCACAGTGTGAGTATGAGGGTCGCCGCAATGGAGGGTTGGGTTCCAAATTGCTTTTGACTACCTAGATTTATTTACTGCGCATCAAATTAATTTAGACGAGTTTTTTTGCAATTTCATCGCAATTAAAATGAGCCCGGCGCTAACGAAATCGAACCACTGACATGGAAACCAACGGCGCAGTACTACAAACAATGAGGTACCGGGGAACTCGGTGCGAAGCACTAATTGCCGCGGTAAAATGAACTTGTGTTAGTTTCGTGATTGTGAATGCCCCGTAAAAATTGTGAATGTGAATGCGCACTAAATTAAACTTGTGTGCATTTGTTCAACAAGTCGGCACTATGCTCGCACTGAAGAGGAATGTTTCTGGTGTAGTCAGATAGACCATAGGTATATTTTTAAACGATAGGACACCATGGACGTCAGACTGGGTGCGAGAATGCTGAAAAGAAAACCTGTTTTGCGAAAAAACGGGGTGAATATGTGCAAGGATGCGGCATCATCCCGTAGGCATGGTGGCTTAAGCGTGATGTCGCCAAGAAGCTGCCGGGGATTGGTATCATCGTGGCGGCAAACTCGCCGCCGTTGTGTGTACAGGCCGAAAGTTAAAGAACATCAAGTGGTCGAAATAATTTGGAAGTCCGCCACTGTAGCGTGCCTCGTAATCGGTGTGTGGATTTGGCGCACAAAAAGGCATAATTTTACATGAAATGATTGCACAGCCGAATTATTTGTAACTCGCATCTCGCGATCACAGCTGTAATTAATATTTTATCGCCGGTGTTGTGACCAAGTTCGCTGCTTTCATTTACAAGAAAGTGTTCTTCCTAGGATTTTTAATGCCCACCACTGTGCCTTAGAAATTAATAATGAGTTCTTAATAAGAGCAAGCCCGGTCCTGCTCATGGCCATGTACATCATTAGGCTGCTCTTATCATTGATACTATAAGTACAGAGAATGTTTACGAGGTCGTGAAGGGGGACGGTTGCGGGTGGGGCTGACTTTACCTTGACCAAATGCGCTATTATAAAAGAGACAAAGGCCACGAGGAAACTGTAGGTTGCCGTGGCTGCATTGTGTCAAGGTCTACTTGGCAGAACAGTTGTGCTAGAAGGCGACGAGCTGGCGATATAACAGTGAATCTTTGAGCACCGAGGAAAGTACATCAATTGCCATAACTTCCCGCGAAGTAGCTCAGCTATAGCTATCGCTTGAAGTTAGAAATAACGCACGGAGAGGAAAGAACCTTATAATATGTAATGTGGTTCATTCTACGAGCTAGACCTAATATAAAACAGAGGAAAATGCCCTTTACTTCTTGCATTCCGATCTCAAGATATCGTTTTCTACAGAAAAAAAATGTTTCACACTCCTCGGTAATGCCTGCCACCAAATTATTTTTTTCGTGAACTTTTGCATCGTTGAAGGCAATGAGTAGCTGCTGGCACGCGGCCCTAGGCTAAAAAGCAACCAGGTTTGCCATCAAAGAAAATTTTACAAATGAAATGCTTCGTGCACGTTCTAAAATTCCATGAATGCTCATTCTCACTCGATGGCGCGCACATCACCGTAAGCCTCTATTGATTAGATTAGAATAGTTACAATCTCCATGTTCCAAACTGTAAATAAAACTTATTTACTTGATGGTTTTATCTGAGCTTTCGTTTCCTTCACGGCGTTATATTTTGGTTAAAAAAGCAATCGTTTAGAGCGACAAGTAAAAACTCATTCAGCTTCATACAATGCATACACCTTACCTCATTCTTAATCGCCGGGCTGGTGTAGTTTCTCATATATAAATGGTCAAGAACTTCAGGCGCAGTTTCGTCCAACAAAGCCATGCATGTACTCGCGTTACGGCCCTTTTTTCTACTTTGAAGGGGGTCATTTGAAATGCTATCTGGAGTACTCATATCCACATATTTAAGGTAAGGAAACAGTTGAACGAACCCTGCGTAGTTATACAGAATGGACCTAGAAGAGTAAAAGAGAATGTAACACACGTCTGAATATTATGCCTACAGTGATATTTCCGCACTAATGGTTCTCGTGTAGAGTCATGCAGTTATTACAGAACGTATAATACATCCAAGTTGAATAGAAAAAAAAACAGAGTTCGCGAAAAGCCTTTAAAATCAATACCTTAATTGTATAATAGACTTCATGCAGAGGGCTCGGAATTGTGCTGCTTTACCTAGCCAAGCGCTCACTGAATGACAACCCTGAGTATGGGATAAATTTCGCATGTGTTACTACATATATCTTTTGCAGCAGTTTCAAGAACGCTCGCGTATTTTTGTTTTGTATGAAGACTTCGGCTGGAGAAACGAGAAGTCCGTAATATACCGATATTGCAAATCTTGCGCTGAAACTGTATAGCGTTTATCTTATCGCCCTTAAATTTTTCTTTTTTTCATAGCATTGTTTACACATGTTGATTGTTAGAGAACCATAACTATTGGTACACAGCGTTGGCCTCATTGCTAAAAGCAAGTACGTTATCCCTGAATTTAGACTGATTGCAGACGTATGAAACATGACGCAGTGCACGTACAATGCCCTTGAACCAAGGAAATTACTATTGTCGCTCCTGATTCATCCGCTGTAAGGTTCAGTGATTATTATCACTAATTCAAACTGATATGCATTAAATTTTAGGAACTGAGGGCAGTACAATGATATATTTTATAGACAGATTATCACTGTATAAAAACAACCGGCCAGCAGCATAGAATATTTACATTCAAGCAAGAAAAACGTACACGCATATCACAATAGAAAAGAAACTTGCAGGGCATTTTTTATATGGCGTATATCGGTTTCCAATGACTAAGTGTATCAAATGTGCACTAAGCCATATCCCCAGCAAGCCTTATAAGTTACATAGAATGCACATAAGACCACTTGCATCTACGTTGTAGCAACCAAAATGTATGTATAGATGGAACGGAACCGTAGCATCATCTTAAGCTTTGTATCTTAGCTATGCATGTCTTAATGCATAGCTTTCCTAAAGGACAGCATCCTGTACGAAATCGACTTATGTATACCGCCTCCACGAATTTGCAGGAAATCGACTCCCTGCTCGATAGGATCACGCAGTTAAACGAAAAATCGTAACTACATATATTACTGCAACGTGCCATGTCTCTCAAGTAACGTTAGCCAGCGTAATCACAAAAAAGGAAAACTTAAAACAAGAAAGAGCCACCGCAGTGGAAGATCATCATCATCATCAACAGCCTGGTTTATTTATTTATTTATTTATGAATACTGCGATTCTAAACAAGATCTTAGCAGCGTAGTACACGAGTAAGTTCACAAGACAAAATAAGTACAAAAATTGGGAATTGCACTAAAAAAATTCTTCACACAAGCGCTTCACACAAGCGCAAAAACAAGAGATTCAACGTTACTTCAGCGATCTTTCCCAATAATACAGTCAAACAGCGCTATCACTAACTATCTCAGCAAGTGCAAAGAAAAAGCTAAAGATATGTTTCGAAAAGTGATAATGAGTCGTGTGTTACAGTTTTATCGGCCAGCCTATTCCAATCTACTGCAGTTCTCGGAAAAAAGGAATACTTGAAGCAGTCGACACGTGTTGTAAATGGAGTTACAGCTAGTGAGTGTCGCTGTCTGGTAGCGTAACTTGTTGCATAGGTGATAATGTGAGACGTGTCGATGTAGTAGTGACCATTTAATAGTGGGAAAAAGAATTTTAGACGACAGGCACGATTTCTGTCATTTATAGAAGGCAATCCAGTCCGAGATAAAAGGTCAGTAATATAGCTACGCCCATATGTATTGTAGATGAAGCGAACTGCTTTTTTCTGTACGCTTTCTAGCTTTCCACTATTGCTTTTAGTGAACGGGTCCCATATAACTATAGCATATTCTAAAACGAGGTGGATTAGTGTTTTGTATGCCAATAGACGTACTGTTGGTGTGGAGGATGTTATTACGCGCCTTAGAAAAAAACAACTTGTAGCGACAATTTGCTGTTACTGTGTCAAAGTGCTTTGACCAGGAAAGATCCGTTGTTAGGTACAAGCCAAGGTACTTATATTGCGCTACCTCTGACAAAAAAAGCGTTTTCTCTGCCATAGCGATATACCGGTGGCTTCGTTTGTAAGGTTATCCACACATATACTGTCTTTTCGAAATGAATGCACATTTGCCATTCTCAACACCTCCCAACTACCTTATTAAAGTCCCTGTTCAACCTAAGTTGGTCTTCTTCCGTTGTTATTTCATCGTACAGAACGCAGTCGTCAGCGTAAAGCTTGATTTTAACAGAGAGGTTAGTGACAATATCGTTTATATATAACAAAAAGAAAAGGGGGCCAAGAACGGATCCCTGTGGGACACCAGAATTGACAGCAGCTACATCAGAGGTTGTTTTATTTACAGTAACAAACTGATGGCGGTTTGGAAGGTAGGCTTTAATCCATGCTAATATTTTATCATTTCTAAGCACAGCTCCTAGCTTATGAAGAAATTTAACATGAGACACGCTATCAAATGCCTTGCTGAAATCCTTGAATATCGCATCTGTTTGTTTCCCTTTGTTAACAATGTTAGCAAAGTCATGTATGATTTCAACCAGTTGAGTAATCGTCGAAAGACCACTTCTAAAACCATGCTGCATGTTTGTGAAAACATTATGTTCATCTAGAAAACCAGTTATAGGTTTATGAATTATATGTTCTAAGAGCTTACAAGATGTTGATGTTAAAGAAATCGGTATGCAATTTTTGATGCGAGATTTATCCACCCATTTATGTAAAGGTTTTGTTCTAGAAAGTTTCCAGTTTTCCGGTAATGATCCTTCGTTGAGTGACATCGCAAATAGAATGTACAGATATTTTGCACACCATTCAGCATAACGCTTTAGTTAGGTCACGTACCAGTTAGGTCACGTACCAATTACGGCCATGTTGTCCCTGCAAACTTCTTAATCTCATCCGCCCACCTAACTTTCTGCCGCCCCCTGCTACGCTTCTCTTCCCTTCAAATCCAGTCCGTAACCCTTAATGAACATCGGTTATATTTCCGCCTCATTACATGTCCTGCCCATGCCTATTTCTTTTTCTTGATTTCAACTAAGATGTCATTCACTCGCGTTTGTTCTCTCACCCAATCTGCTCTTTTTTTATCCCTTAACGTTACACTCATCATTCTTCTTTCCATAGCTCGTTGCGTCATCCTCAATTTAAGTAGAACCATTTCCGTAAGCCTCCAGGTTTCTGCCCCGTAGGTGACTGCTGGTGAGACACAGCTGTTAGGCACTTTTCTCTTGAGGGATAATGGCAACCTGCTGTTCATGATCTGAGAATGCCTGCCAAACGCACCCCAGCCCATTATTATTATTCTGATTATTTCAGTCTCATGATCCGTATCCGCCGTCACTACCTGCCCTAAGTAGATGTATTCCCTTACCACTTCGAGTGCCTTGCTACCTATCGCAAACTGCTGTTCTCTTCCGAGGCTGTTAAACATTACTTTAGGTTTCTGCAAATTAATTTTTAGACCCACCCTTCTGCTTTGCCTTTCCAGGTCAGTGAGCATGCATTGCAATTGGTCCCCTGAGTTACTAACCAAGGCAATATCATCCGCGAATCGCAAGTTACTAAGATATTCTCCATTAACCTTTATCTCCAATTCTTCCCGATCCAGGTCTCTGAATACCTCCTATAAGCACGCTGTGAATACCATTGGAGAGATCGTATCTCCCTGCCTGACGCCTCTCTTTATTGGAATTTTGTTAGTTGCTTTATGGAGGACTACAGTGGCTGTGGAACGGCTATAGGTATCTTTCAGTATCGTTATATACGGTTCGGTTACACCCTGATTCCGTAATGCATCCATGACTGCTGAGGTTTCGACTGAATCAAATGCTTTCTCGTAAGCAATAGAAGCCATATGTAAGGGTTGGTTATATTCCGCACATTTCTCTCTTCATTTATTTATTTATTGCACATACTTTCAAGGCCGGCAGGCACAACAGTAAGGAGTGGTAAAGTACATTATTTGCAGAACGAGAGAAAAAAATAAAAAAATAATGAAGGAACTGTACTTTGAACAGCAAGCTTGAAATTGGTGCTGTCACAAATGGTGACTAAGGAGGCGGGAAGGCGGTTCCATGCAGTGGCGGTTCTTGGTAAGAATGAAGAATGGTATAAATTAGTGCGGCAAGTTGGCACTTCAACTTTGTGTTGATGACCGATGCGAGATGAGATGTAACTGGGTCTGGTGAAGAGATTTTCTTTCAGGAAAGGATTGAGGTAGTATATATTATGAAAAAGACTAAGGCGAGAATGCTTGCGACGTAGTGAAAGGTTAGGAAGATCTAATGTTTTTTTCATGGATGTTACGCTACAATGACATGAATAATTAGACAGGATAAAGCGCGCGGCACGGTTCTGAATGCTTTCAAGTGAATTAATGAGATTGGAATGAGCAGGGTCCCATATGGCACACGCATATTCTAATTTTGGACGGACGAGCGTTTTGAACATGGCAAGCTTCAGTGAGGTCGGAGCGGATGCAAAGTTACGTCTTAGATAACCTAATGTTCGGTTAGCATTGTTAGTGATATATTCAACATGCATGTTCCACGAAAGATTGCTAGTAATATGCAGGCCAAGATACTATGAGTTAACAACCGACAGGACAGTACCATTAATACAATAGGGGGGCAGATCAGAGGGGGTAGAGCGGCAGGAGACACGCATAGGTTTGCATTTATTTGTGTTAAGCTGCATTTGCCATTTGTTACACCGATTTGATACACTAACCAGGTCATCTTGAAGCTTACTGGAATCATTAAGGTTAGTTATTTTGTGGTAGATGACGCAGTCGTCCGCGAACAGCCTAATGATCGAGTTAGAGATACAGTCAGGAAGGTCATTAATATAGATGAGAAAAAGCAGGGGCCCCAGTACGGATCCTTGCGGTACACCGGATGTAACTGAACAAGGTCTAGAGGTATAATCATTAGCGGTTACATACTGGGTCCTGTTTGAGAGAAAATCCTTAATCCATGCAAATACGTTTGGGTCAATATTAGGAAGAGAAAGTTTGAAAATAAGTAAATCATGAGGAACAGAATCAAAAGCTCGCGAGAAGTCCAGAAATACACACTCAGTATCAAGTTGCTGATCTACATTAATATACACGTCATTGGTAAAACACAAGAGTTGGGTTTCTCAGGAAAAGAATTTTCTAAATCCATGTTGTGCGTTGTTAAAGAAAGAATTCATCTCGAGGAAATTAATGAGGTGTGAATATATTATGTGCTCTAATATTTTACTTGGAATGCATGTCAATGAAATTGGTCGATAATTATTGGAGGAATGAGTGTCACCTGATTTATGGACCGGAACCACCTTTCCCACCTTCCAGTCTTTGGGCAGGGTAGAAAGCTGTAGGGACTGGTCAAAAATCTTTGATAAAATAACACTTGAAAATACTTCAGTACACTTTAGCATTTTTGAATTAATGAAGTCGGGACCACAGGATGAAGAATTTTTTTGATTTCTGATAAGTTTGCCGATGCCAATCCAGTCAAGCGAGATAGGATCCATAGGCGGAAAACTTAGGGACGATAAGAATGGGAAATTTCGCTGTACTGATCGCTGAAAAAATGACGAGAAGGTATTATTCAGAATTTCGCAGCACTCGTGAGTTGGAACTGGCACGTCTGATTGGATTAACTGAAGAACATTCTTTTTAGTACGTGCAACGATAGACCAAAACTTCCGTGGGTTAGAAACGAGAAACGAGGGCAGAGTATTATTTAGGAATGTGTTTTTGGCACTGGCTGTTGCCGAACAATATTCACTGGCAATGCGGTGATATCGAGACCAATGATCAGGATGATTTGTAGCTTTAGCGCGGCGAAACACCCGTTTTTTTGTTTTTTTTTATTGCGCAGGCGCTTTAGTGCATTATTAAACCATGGTGACCGGGGGTTAGAAGGCACTCTTCTTTTAGGTATGTAGCGGTCAATTATCGATAGAAGTTTGTTTTTATAGAGAGACCAGTTTTCATCAACTGTTCGTTGCGAAAAGTTCATTAAGTAGTTCGTAATGAAAGACTCCAATTCGGCTGTTATTGGCGAGGCATCAGCTCTGTTGTAATCTAGTATAATCTTTGAGCTTTTTTTAGTAGTAGCATGCGCGTTAAGAGTGAAATGGATCAATACATCGTCGCTTATACCTTGCAGGAACGTTAGAGGTGAAACCAAGTTGGGGGCAGTGGTAAGAATGAGATCCAGGATATTGGCAGAAGTCAGTGTAGTGCGCGTGGGGTAGTGCACAAGTTGAATAAGGTTAAAATCACGGCGCAGGTCCAAAAATTCTAAAAATTGAGGACAACTCTGTTTCACAACTACGTCATCCTTCGACCACACAACATTGGCAAAATTAAAGTCCCCTAGTATAAATAAGGGTGATGTGGGGTATCTAACAATGAGGCTATTAATCACATCATGAAGTTCATGGCAAAACGAAATAGGGGCAGCGGGTGGTCTATACCAGGCACAGAAAATAAACTCGCGATTGGAAATGACAACCCGTACACACACAAGTTCTAATGGCGATGTAATCGGAATGATGTGAGAAACAAGAGCATCTTTGACACCGATAAGAACTCCCCCTCCTGATCGAATGTCACGGTCATATCGGTATAAACTATAGGTGTTTTCGCAATCCAGTATTTCACTGCTGCTTATTTTTGCTGACAGCCACGTTTCCGTAATGATAACAATGTCAGCAGCACAGGAACCAATGGTTGATGATAAAACTATGCATTTGTTGAGTACACTTCATGCATTAGTGAATAGTATTGATAGGCTTTTGACGTTTTGGTGTATGGCAGATAACTATGAAGAATCATTCACCTGGGCGGCAGCGGACTCAGGTACGGCGGCTGGCACGTGTGAAGGGGGATACATTTCACAGATGCTACCGGTGGCTGCGCAGTAAACTTATGTTTTTTTGTTAATGATTAGTTTATTATAACGAAGTATAAAATTCTGCTTGCTGGCGTTTCCGAAGTCTATATGTCTCTTACGGAATCGCCTGGTATTTTTGCAGAAATCCTCACCTACAGATACACCAGAGCCCTTTAGCTTTGCCCTCAAGGAAAGGATGCTTTCTTTAATCTTAAATGTCGAGAACATAACAATTAAGGGGCGGGTTTTATTCGCAGAAAACGACCCCAATCGGTGCGCTCTAGATACAGCCGTGTCTGGAATAGAAATATCGAAATGCTTTGACAGTATGTCCCAAACTCGAGTTTCAGACTCAGCCCAAGTCTCTGTGGGACTGTCAGTGATACCGTAAAAGAGCAGGTTATCCCTCCTTGATTGATCCTCAAGGTCAAGATTAGAGGCAAGGACACTGTTCTCATTTTTGACTGCTTCCTTGACTGCTTCCTCGATTTCGGCCATAGGTGGCGAGTTCTCGAAATTCTCTACAAAGGATTCTACTTTAGTTAGCCTTGTAGTTAAATCAGATACGGTTTGAGCGAGTGCGTATTGTTTTTGTTTAAGTTCACCTAGTGCACCCATAACTTCGGCATTTCTCAAGTCAATTTTAGACGACAGGTCGCTGATTACCGCAAGTAATTGTGTATACTGTGCACTAGAATCATTGAGAGGCCCGAGATTCGTCTCGACATCGCCGCAAACCAGTAATGCCCTTGCCACTAGTACACAATCAAAAAAGCATTGGAATAACACACTTGGGCACAAGATAAGCAGCAAACAGAGATTGTTCAATCGCTTGCTAAGAAGTGATGGTTTTTTACCAACCTCCATGTAGAACAGAAACGGGTTTCTGAGCGACGAATTCATTGTCGCCGCTATCCCGTGCCCACTGAAGGCCGAAGTCGGATCCGCCGCCCTTTTGTACTCTTCTGATGAGACTGTCGGTGACGATGCCGCTGGCCAGCCGCTGCCTGAAGGGACGCCGTAATCCAAGTAAGGAAGATAGCATGCTCCATCGTGGTCGAAAGTTGGCGCCGATGGCGGCGTTATCGGTGAAACTGCTGATGCTTCGGACGAGAGATATGCTCCCAGCAAAGTGACGGTCTGCATGTAGAACAGAAACGGGTTTCTGAGCGACGAATGCATTGTCGCCGCTATCCAGTGCCCACTGAAGGCCGAAGTCGGATCCGCCGCCCTTTTGTACTCTTCTGATGAGACTGTCGGTGACGATGCCGCTGGCCAGCCGCTGCCTGAAGGGACGCCGTAATCCAAGTAAGGAAGATAGCATGCTCCATCGTGGTCGAAAGTTGGCGCCGATGGCGGCGTTATCGGTGAAACTGCTGATGCTTCGGACGAGAGATATGCTCCCAGCAAAGTGACGATCTGCATGTAGAACAGAAACGGGTTTCTGAGCGACGAATGCATTGTCGCCGCTATCCAGTGCCCACTGAAGGCCGAAGTCGGATCCGCCGCCCTTTTGTACTCTTCTGATGAGACTGTCGGTGACGATGCCGCTGGCCAGCCGCTGCCTGAAGGGACGCCGTAATCCAAGTAAGGAAGATAGCATGCTCCATCGTGGTCGAAAGTTGGCGCCGATGGCAGCGTTATCGGTGAAACTGCTGATGCTTCGAACGAAAGATATTCTCCCAGCAAAGTGACGATCTGCATCTAGAACAGAAACGGGTTTCTGAGCGACGAATGCATTGATAGTGTGAATATGGTCTATTGTTGAGTAGCCTTTACAGAATCCTGCCTGGTCGTCACGTCGCATTCAATGAGGGTTGAATGTGACGTCGGTGCTGTGTATAGTATTCCCCTCGCCTGTGGGAAATGCTATATTCGCAAAACCGGGCGCTGTCTGAATGAACGCTTGTTAGAGCATCGCAGGAATGCTACTTCACTAAATGGTGCTGGTCATTTGCCCGCCCACATTCGCCGTTGCTCGCACAAGCCAGCATGCAAGGCGTTTTTCGAACGAACTCGTGTGTTGCGCAAATATAGCAATCAGAAAAACCGGGAAATTTTTGAAGCATTTTGTATTTCCAATGAAAACGATTACTGTATCAGTGCTCCTTCTGTTGTGCTCGGAAAAAAAAGAACTTGATTATCTCAGGCCAAACGGGTGTGTCGAATCAGCTAGGTAGGGTGGGAGATGACCGAGATTGTACGAGCGATGTAAAAAAGAGGGAAAGGTTTTTTTTTTCACCTTTTTTGTGCCTTTTGCTTTTATTCCTTTCTTATTTTGGTTTGATACCTCTGATCACTGTTGCCTAGACCAAGGAAATATTTTTGAGTGGTCCTGCGCACTAGCAGCCCCCCACTCCCTCCCCCTGTGTACAGAAAGCCCTGTTTTCCGTTAATAAAATTCTGTTGAAGCCCGGCGTTCGTGTTGTCTTTCTCTTCTCGTCCGTGTTGAATTGTGCGCTGGAACAATGTTTCATAATTCCAAGATATCGTTTTCAGGCGCCTTCATAGTGTTCAGGGAATGAGTTAGCGACGACTGCTGACCATTGTCTTTTTTGGCATTAGCTGTTCTCTATGGATTCCTGTTCTCGCTGTCCACAACCTCTTGTCAATGTCACTGGGTATGAAAGCGTTATTAGTAGTTCTAGAAACATTTTCTTGGCGAATTTCAGCGACTGTTGTCCGTGCATTATGGTGGCCTGCCTCGTGTTTGCATTGGTGTAAAAGTTTCAGTAACGTCTCCTTATATTGTAAAATGTAGGCCTCCGGAGTGTATTCGAAGTCAATATGAAATATCAAGCAATTATTCCCACTTTGCCAGAATTTGAAAGCGACAGGCAATCTGGTTGTCCAAGGTGCTGCTATTCACGATAATCATAGACATACCGTTATATTAGTTCGCAGCGCGTACTTGCATTTTGCGCGAATTAAGACTGGCTTCCATCTGATCATATGTTTGGCCTAATAGACATGCTAATTCGTGAATACAACACAAAAAAGGCCAAGAATCTTAGTTATACACAATTGCCTTGTAATGCGACCAGAATACATTTTCTCGGAAAAGGGACACGACAATTGAAATATTTCGTTATTGGTCGAAGAGACATATATGAAGTTCGTTAGCTGTTCCATTTGTGCTTACTTCGTAATAAATCGAGCAAGCCAGCTGCGAACCTTGAACAAAGGTTCGTACTGTGAACACCAAAAGTAGCATAAGGTGGCAAGATCTTGCTACAAGAGGGAAAATTGAGCACCGCCAATGATAGAAAACACCACGATAAAAAATGGTAGAAGACTCAACGAATTCATCTACAGAGCAAATATGTCAGTGCATAGATAGTGAACACGAGTAGACGCATGCACGTACGCGAACGCGCACACACACCAACCCACACACACACACGCGCACACACACACACACACACACGCACACACACACACACACACACACACACGCGAGTGCTTGCACAGAGAAATTATACTGAGACTTTTGTTAAGCGGAGTTGCTAACCACTAGCGAGTAAGACGGACGCCTTGTACCGATGTGGTTTCAGAGGCACCATTTACATAAGTACTGAGCGATATTCGAATTCCTTCTATCCGCAAGAGGCATTTATTTCATTGCCATGCAGCCGTTGATGCGAGAAGGCGAGCTTTCTGGTTCATTATTTTCTTTCCTCCACACGGCCAACGCCGCCACTGCCGCGGATAGATGAGGCATGCTGTTCGGCGCCCCCTTTGAAACAGGGTGTTGGGTTGCACCAAGAGGCTCTTGTTATTATTATGCCCTGCAAATATTTATAAAGAAATACAAAAGAAAACAAGAAATACAAAAAAATGCTGGCTCTCCCGTAATCGAGCGTATAGGTAAGCTTGAAATGGCAAAGGGCAAACCACACTGGTTGGAGATGATACGAGCCACATTTTAAAAATGGGTGTAGTGCATGCTCGCCGCGGCGCACCCCGCCACATCACATCGCACCACACCATATTGCGCACTAGTCCATATGGACGCTGCCCAACTAGAAGAAGAATACCGGCTGAAGGCGGCAAGTGCGCCTTCTGTAAATACAGGTGTAAATCTTGTAATTTGTAGGCAACTGACAGTAAGCTGATCTGTCTATAATTTTTCAAGTCTTTGGCATCCCCTTTTTTATAATCCTAATCTATAAGAAAGCGGACGCCAAAGACTTGAAAAATAATAGACCGATCAGCTTACTGTCATTTGCCTACAAACAATTTGCTAAGGTAATCGCAAATAGAATCAGGAATACCTTAGACTTCTGTCAAGCAAAGGACCAGGCAGGATTTCGTAAACGCTACTCAACAATAGACCATATTCACACTATCAATCAGGTGACAGAGAAATGTGCGGAATATAACCAACCCTTACATAGCTTTCAATGATTACGAGAAAGCATTTGATTCTGTCGAAACCTCAGCAGTCATGTAGGCATTACGCAATCAGGGTGCAGACCAGCCGTATGTAAAAACACTGAAAGATATCTATAGCGCCTCCACAGCCACCATAGTCCTCCATAAAGAAAGCAACAAAATCCCAATATAGAAAGGCGTCAGGCAGGGAGATACGATCTCTCCAATGCTATTCACGGCGTGTGTACAGGAGGTATTCAGAGACCTGGATTGGGAAGAATTGAGGATAAAAGTTAATGGAGAAAACAATAGTAACTTGCGATTCGCTGATGATATTGCCTTGCTTAGTAACTCAGGGAACCAATTGCAATGCATGCTCACTGACCTGGAGAGGCAAAGCAGAAGAGTGGGTATAAAAATTAATCTGCAGAAAACCAAAGTAATGTTTAACAGTCTTGGGAGAGAACAGCAGTGTACAATAGGTAGCGAGGCACTGGAAGTGGTAAGGGAATACATCTACTTAGGGAAGCTAGTGACGGCGGATCCGGATCATAACACGTAAATAATCACAAGAATGAGAATGAGCTGGGGTGCGTTTGGCAGGCATTCTCCGATCTTGAACAGCAGGTTGCCATTATCTCTCAAGAGAAAATAGTATAGTAGGTGTGTTTTACCATTACTCACCAATGGGCCTGAAACCTGGAGGCTTACGAAAATGGTTCTACTTAAATTGAGGACGACGCAACGAGCTATGGAAAGAAGAATGATGGGTGTACTGTTAAGGGATAAGAAAAGAGCAGATTGGGTGAGGGAAGAAATGCGAGGTAATGACATCGTTGTTGAAATCAAGAAAAAGAAATGGGCATGGGCAGGACATGTAATGAGGAGGAAAAATAACCGATGGTCATTAAGAGGAAGCTTTAGCTCGGGCCCAACTCCGACGCGGCCTACTCAAATACATGCAAAAACGCAAAAACGTTTTTCTGAGATTACCCCTGGACCTATTTTAATGAAATTTGTTGCATTTGAGAGATAAAGCTAAATTCTAGTGACTGTTGGAAGCGGAATTTTGATTTAGGGCTTGAATTCTGTAAAAAAAAATTCAAAAATTCAGAAGTTTGAAAGAAATGGAAGCACGAAGTTTACAAACTAATAGCTCAGCATCAAGAACAGATATCACGGTTCTGTGAACGGCATCCATAAGGGCATTCAAAGTGGACAAATTTTATATGTCATTTTACATCTTACGTGAATTTGTTACGTTGTTTACAAGGGTTCTGCAAAAGGTGTAATTACTTATTAATAAAAATTTTTTAGATTCATGTGTAAGATGTCAAATTTGTCCGCTTTAGATGTGCTATAAGGCACAATTCACAGAATTGGGATATCATTTTTCCTTGCTGAGGTACGGAGTTGTAAACTTGATAGTTTTGTTTTCTGAAAATTTGCGATTTTTGCCAATCTTTCATTAAACATTGAAGCCTTAAATCGAAAATTCGAAACCAACAGTGACTAGATTTTAAGTTTTTCTTTTAATAGCAACAAACCTCGTCAAATTTGGTGCAATAGTTGCCGAGAAAAACGAATTCTCCTTTTACATGTATTTAGATAGGAGCACCGGAGCTAAAGCTTCCTCTTAAGGGTTACGGACTGGATTCCAAGGGAAGGGAAGCGTAGCAGGGGGCGGCAGAAAGTTAGGTGGGCGGATGAGATTAAGAAGTTTGCAGGGATGACATGGGCACAATTAGTACATGACCGGGGTTATTGGAGAAGTATGGGAGAGGCCTTTGCCCTGCATTGGGCATAACCAGGCTGATGATGATGATGATGACAATGATGATGATTATGATGATGATGATGATTTTGTTGGTGTAGGAGTTAGGCAAAGATCGGTACGCCAGCTGAGTTTGGGTGCCTATAATAAAACTAACAATGAAGCAATGCTGGGTGACGGGGGTTGGCCCTCTCTTGAAGTCAGAGAAGCGCAAAGCAACATTAGTTTTGATGATCAGGAACATGCATGAAACCAAATGGGTGTATAGATTGCAAAAATATCTGTACTTGAATAGCGTGAGCACGGGATGGAAGAAGTCAAGAAAGTACAGGGCAACTGAAAGTGCTCATAGATCACCAGGACTCATCAAGAAGAAAGTGAGAGAATCCTAGACTGGGCATTGTATAGCAAGAATGGGAACAAGAACGACCGTAGAATATAACGAGAATGGCAGGAAATTAACAAGCAGACCAATTTATACAGTAACACAAAGTGCAGTTACTTGCTTTTCGAGCCTCGATCTGGTTGCCTAATGGCCACAACACACGCTAGTAAAAATTCACAACAGTTTGATGCATGTGTCGGCTGCAGCAAAAATCAGGAGACAGATCCCCACATCGTAATGGAACTGAAGTGAGACCTGTTACCTCTGCTGTTCAACTAGTGAGAAGGTATTCATCCAGTAAGATAACCATAATAAATTATGCATTGTGGAATACTATGAAAGCGAATGTCCTTATAACTCATTATAACTGAATTAGGCTCTCCAGCGACCGTTCAGAGCTCAAAAGTGTGGTAATAAGCGCCTGTCGTGACGTTCGCCGAGTATCAATGTTCAATCGCTTAGCTCTGCAATTTCTGGTATTATCGTTGGTGCTTGCGTGTGTGCGAGAATGTACGCTACTAATGCTGTCGTGCGAGTAATCTGATTGAATAGGAGTCTTTAGTTATTGAATTGGCTACAACATATTTGGTATTTCAGGTACACATCAGCTCGCCTGGAGCTAAGCGATAATTGCGTACCATCGATTAGATCTTGCAAAGGAGCATAGGAAAACATAATACATGCAAGTCAATGTGTTACCCACACTATGACAAAACAACTTTAAACTAATATTTCTCACCACGGGCAATAGTTATATCAATTTAGGGAAAGAACATGTTGAAGTGCAGCTAGGAGGAGTTATGCGTAGGACAATGTGCGCTGTTTTGACCTCACGGAACAAATGCCGACAGTGAATGATGTCATTCCAAATTTAGTGTGGCGCTAACGTTCGCAATGAAAAAGTTAAGGAAATGCAAATAGTAAATAAATTCAACCTACGAACTTTCAACAGTCAAGTGTCCCACCTTTACGAAATACCGTAGTGCTTAAAAACTTTAAAAGTTTATTCCGTATTTTTTCTAAACCTGGAGTTCCATAAATTTTCTACACAGATGTTTTTTATGGAACAAAGTAACAGTCCCATTTTCGCGTAGTTGTAGAAAGAAAGTTTCAAAAACGTGTCTATTTCTAAATCTCGCGTAAAAGTTTTTTTTCGTGAAACATATTTATTACTTTCATTGTGTAAGGACACCATACATTGTCACTAACACTAAAGATTTATAGTGAACCTTTGCTAGCACACCATATTGTCACGTGGTAGTGAGGTGAAGAAAGAAGCAGTACGGTGGAATACAAAACTAGCTTTTATTGGGCGAACCTGTGCCCACAAAACAGGCTACACTTATAGCACAACGAAAGCGGCGAACACGCTCGGCGATCGTCGAAAATCTGATCAGCGGGTCAAGCGCGTCGGCTTTTATAGAGCAGTCGTCGAATGTTCCAGATTAATCGTTCCGACCCGTGTGCCTTCCACAAAGTTCTACACCATTCGCGTTACGCGATGAAATCAGATAACACAAGGTTCGGCGACAACAGACAGCCGGGCAGAAGCATCGGTAACTTTCCAGAAACATCGGATACATTCGGGCGCGTCCCTCGCTGTGCGATTACAGTTGTCAAGCGGCGAAACGCGGTCGCCCGATAAAGATAAGTACACGTGTCAATACCCCCCTCTTAAAAAGCATCGACCCGATGCTACATACAAGCGAAATAAAAACACCCGTAGCAAAGAAAACAACAACAAAAAATAAAGAATTTCGTCAACGTCCGTAAAAGGGTTTAAGGCGCACCACGTGGACCACTTCAGATCGTGCGCGGCGCCGCTGTGAATGCGAAATGCCGTCTGGCACGACCTCATAGTCCAGAGCGCCAATACGTCGGATGACCTTGTAGGGTCCGAAATAGCGTCGGAGTAGTTTCTCACTGAGTCCTCGTCGGCGTATCGGTGTCCAAACCCAAACACGGTCGCCGGGCTGGTACTCAACAAAGCGTCGTCGGAGGTTGTAGTGTCGGCTGTCGGTCCTCTGTTGGTTCTTGATCCGTAGGCGGGCGAGCTGTCGGGCTTCTTCGGCGCGCTGGAGGTAGCTAGCGATGTCAACATTCTCTTCGTCAGTGACGTGGGGCAGCATGGCGTCGAGCGTCGTCGTCGGGTTCCTGCCGTAAACCAGCTTAAACGGCGTGATCTGTGTTGTTTCTTGCACCGCCGTGTTGTAAGCAAATGTCACGTACGGCAGGACGGCATCCCAGGTCTTGTGTTCGACGTCGACGTACATCGCTAGCATGTCGGCGAGGGTCTTATTCAGCCGCTCCGTAAGACCATTCGTCTGCGGGTGGTAGGCCGTGGTCCTCCTGTGCCTTGTCTGACTGTATTTCAGAATGGCTTGGGTGAGCTCCGCTGTAAAGGCCGTTCCTCTGTCGGTGATGAGGACTTCTGGGGCGCCATGTCGAAGCAGGATGTTTTCGACAAAAAATTTCGCCACTTCGGCTGCGCTACCTTTCTGCAGTGCTTTAGTTTCAGCGAAGCGGGTGAGGTAGTCTGTCGCCACGACGATCCACTTATTTCCGGTTGTTGACGTCGGAAAGGGTCCCAGTAGGTCCATCCCGATCTGCTGGAATGGTCGGCAAGGAGGCTCGATTGGCTGTAGTAATCCGGCTGGCCTTGTCGGCGGTGTCTTACGTCGCTGACAGTCTCGGCATGTTCTGACATAATGGGCGACGTCGGCGGTCAGGCGCGGCCAATAATACTTTTGTTGTATCCTCGAGAGTGTCCGGGAAAAACCGAGGTGTCCAGCGGTCGGATCGTCATGTAGGGCGTGCAATACTTCTGGACGAAGTTCTGACGGGACAACAAGAAGGTAGTTGGCGCGGACTGGTGAAAAGTTCTTCTTCACGAGGAGACTGTTTTGAAGCGTGAAGGAAGATAGTCCGCGCTTAAATATCCTGGGGACAACGTCGGTGTGCCCTTCCAAATATTCCACCAGGCCTTTTAGCTCCGGGTCTGCCCGTTGCTGTTCAGCGAAGTCTTCCGCGCTTATCATGCCAAGGAAGGCATCGTCATCTTCGTCATCTTGCGGCGGCGGGTCAATGGGGGCGCGCGATAGGCAATCGGCATCGGAGTGTTTTCGTCCGGACTTGTAGGTTACAGTGATGTCGTATTCTTGTAGCCTGAGGCTCCACCGTGCCAGCCGTCCTGAAGGATCCTTTAAATTCGCTAGCCAACACAAAGCGTGATGGTCACTGACGACTTTGAATGGCCTGCCATAAAGATAAGGGCGAAATTTAGCTGTAGCCCAAACGATGGCGAGGCATTCCTTTTCGGTCGTAGAATAGTTGCCTTCCGCTTTTGACAGCGACCGGCTAGCGTAAGATATCACCTGTTCGACTCCGTTTTTCCTCTGGACTAGAACGGCACCGAGGCCTAGGCTACTGGCGTCAGTATGGATTTCTGTATCGGCGTACTCGTCGAAGTGCGCAAGTACCGGCGGCGACTGCATGCGTCGTTTGAGTTCTTCAAATGCGTCGGCCTGCGGCGTTTCCCACTTGAACTCAACATCACATTTAGTTAGACGTGTCAACGGCTCGGCGATGCGTGAAAAGTCCTTGACAAAGCGCCTGTAGTAGGCACACATGCCAAGGAATCTACGCACTGCCTTCTTGTCGGTGGGCTGCGGGAACTTTGCGATGGCAGCTGTTTTCTGCGGGTCGGGGCGTACTCCGGATTTACTGATGACGTGGCCTAGGAACAGAAGCTCGTCGTAAGCGAAGCGGCATTTTTCTGGCTTCAGAGTGAGCCCTGATGACTTGATGGCCTCTAGTACTGTGGCAAGCCGCCTAAGGTGAACGTCGAAATTCCCGGCGAAGACGACGACGTCATCCAAGTAAACGAGACAGGTCTGCCACTTCAGTCCTGCTAATACTGTGTCCATGACGCGCTGGAACGTTGCAGGCGCCGAACACAGTCCGAATGGCATAACCTTGAACTCGTAGAGGCCGTCTGGCGTGATGAAGGCGGTCTTTTCGCGATCCCTTTCGTCGACTTCTATTTGCCAGTAGCCAGACTTGAGGTCCATCGATGAGAAGTATTTAGCATTGCAGAGCCGATCCAATGCGTCGTCTATCCGTGGGAGGGGGTATACGTCTTTCTTCGTGATTTTGTTCAATCGACGATAATCGACGCAGAAACGTAGGGTTCCGTCCTTTTTCTTCACTAACACAACTGGAGACGCCCACGGGCTTTTCGACGGCTGGATGATGTCGTCGCGAAGCATTTCGTCGATTTGGTGTCTTATAGCTTCGCGTTCTCGCGTCGAAACTCGGTAAGGGCTCTGGCGGAGTGGTCGAGCGCACTCTTCGGTTATTATGCGATGCTTTGCGACTGGGGTTTGTCGAATCCTCGATGACGTCGAAAAGCAGTCTTTGTATCGTCGAAGCAGACTTCTGAGCTGCTGTTGCTTAATCACTGGGAGACTTGGATTAATGTCGTAGTCTGGTTCGGGAACCATGGTCGTCGGGGTAGATGCGGCGGAATCCGAGAGGACAAACGCATTACCGGTTTCCAGAATTTCCTCGATGTACGCGATCGTCGTGCCCTTGTTGATGTGCTTGAACTCCGGGCTGAAGTTTGTCAGCAACACTTCAGTTTTCCCTCCATGCAGTCGAGCAATCCCTCTTGCGATGCAAATTTCACGGTCTAGCAGGAGACGTTGGTCGCCTTCGATGACACCTTCTACGTCAGCGGGTATTTCGGTGCCGACCGAAATAACAATGCTGGAGCGGGGCGGGATGCTCACTTGGTCTTCGAGCACACTCAAGGCGTGGTGACTACGAGGACTCTCTGGCGGTATCGCTTTATCTTCCGACAGCGTTATTGACTTCGACTTCAGGTCGATGACTGCGCCGTGTTGGTTCAGGAAGTCCATACCGAGAATGACGTCTCGAGAACACTGTTGGAGGATAACGAAGGTGGCAGGGTAAGTCCGGTCATGAATGGTAATTCTTGCCGTGCAGACTCCAGACGGCGTGATGAGGTGTCCTCCAGCGGTTCGAATTTGAGGGCCTTCCCACGTAGTCTTAACTTTCTTCAACTGGGCGGCGATGTGTCCACTCATGACGGAGTAATCAGCCCCTGTGTCGACTAAGGCAGTGACTGCGTGGCCGTCGAGAAGCACGTCGAGGTCGGTTGTTCTTTGTCTGGCATTGCAGTTAGGTCTTGGCGTTGGATCACGGCTGCGTCGTGTTGAAATGAAGTTGGAACGTCGCGTCGTCAAGTCGTCTTTCGTCGGTGTACTTTTGGCTTCCAGACTTCGTCGCGACGGCGGCGTGTCGTCATTAGGTCGTCTAGATGGTTTCTTCGTCGTCTTCGTCGGCGGCGGAGGATCTTCGTCAGTTCGACGAACAGCAACCGCACCTCCATCGGTTGCTGCTTTTAGTTTTCCGGGTATGGGCTCGCTGACCGGCCCCGGGCTGGGCCAGTGTATGGTCGGCGCTGTGGCGACAGGTAGCGGCCTGGTGATGGCGAACGGGACGGCCGTCGAGGGCTCCACTGAGTAGCGGCGAGGTAATCGGCGATGTCACGTGGGCGCTCGCCAAGCTGTGGACGCGGCGCGTTGACGGCGAAACCTCGCAGTCCCATCTCCCGGTACGGACATCGTCGGTAGACGTGACCCGCTTCTCCGCAGTGGTAGCAGAGCGGGCGGTGGTCAGGAGCACGCCAGATGTCCGTCTTCCTCGCGTAGGTGCGCTGGGCGACGGGTGGTCGTGCTGGCGGCGGCGGCGGCGGACGACGAAACTGTGGCGTGACAGGGCCCTGGCGCGGTCGCGGAGGGGGTCCTTGACGGCGTGCGACGGCGGCGTAGGTCATCGCTTGCGGCTCACGCTGCGGCGATTCAGGGGCTACACCAAGTTGTTGTTGGAGCTCCTCGCGCACGGCGTCGGCAATCGAAGCCACTTGAGGCTGTGATGATGGGAACAGCTTTTGTAGCTCCTCCCGCACGACAGCTCGGATAGTCTCGCGTAGGTCGTCGGAGGCGAGTGACTGAACTCCGGCGTAGTGGGTAGAGCTTGTACGGCGGTTGAATTGCCGGTTCCGCATTTCGAGTGTCTTCTCGATGCTGGTGGCCTCGCGAAGGAACTCTTCTACGGTCTTCGGTGGGCTTCGTATCATTGCGCCGAAAAGTTCTTCCTTCACACCACGCATGAGAAGGCGGACTTTCTTCTCCTCAGGCATATCCGGGTCGGCATGGCGGAACAGACGTTTCATTTCTTCCGTGAAGATGGCGACGTTCTCGTTAGGTAGCTGCACTCGGGCGTCCAGCATGGCTTCGGCCCTTTCCTTGCGCACGATGCTCGTAAAGGTGCGCAGGAAGCCGGTACGGAAGAGGTCCCATGTCGTCAAGGTCGACTCCCGGTTCTCAAACCACGTTCTGGCGGCATCTTCTAAGGCAAAGTATACATGCCGCAGCTTGTCGTCGGAGTCCCAGTTGTTAAAAGTCGCGATTCGTTCGTAGGTCTCCAACCAGGATTCTGGGTCTTCAGTCGCTGCTCCATGGAAGGTCGGTGGGTCCCGAGGTTGTTGTAGGATAACGGGGGACGCTGGGGCAGCCATTGGGGTTGTTTTGACCACGATCTTCTTTGTAGACTCAGGTAGAAGTCCGTGCTCTGGGGGCAGTCCTTGCAGTCTGCGGCTAGCACGCTGGTCTTCGGCGATGTTAGTTTTGTCCTCGGGCTTTGGGCTTGGATCGCGGCTTTGCGGGGGCGTTCGGTACATGAACGCACTAGCACCACCACCAGATGTCACGTGGTAGTGACGGTGAAGAAAGAAGCAGTACGGTGGAATACAAAACTAGCTTTTTTTGGGCGAACCTGTGCCCACAAAACAGGCTACACTTATAGCACAACGAAAGCGGCGAACACGCTCGGCGATCGTCGAAAATCTGATCAGCGGGTCAAGCGCGTCGGCTTTTATAGAGCAGTCGTCGAATGTTCCAGATTAATCGTTCCGACCCGTGTGCCTTCCACAAAGTTCTACACCATTCGCGTTACGCGATGAAATCAGATAACACAAGGTTCGGCGACAACAGACAGCCGGGCAGAAGCATCGGTAACTTTCCAGAAACATCGGATACATTCGGGCGCGTCCCTCGCTGTGCGATTACAGTTGTCAAGCGGCGAAACGCGGTCGCCCGATAAAGATAAGTACACGTGTCAATATAAAATTCAGCATATATTTCTTCGCACTGACCAATAAATTATGCGTGGGATTTTTGCTGAAGTCTTCTGTGTGGCTTCGTTTCAAGTTTAGGAGGAATACGTTATATCGCTCCAGCAGATGTCATTAGAAATGCTACATAGTTCCCAGAATGGAAATTATTTTTTCGTGATAAGTGGTACCTTACCAAAAAGAATAATGTGATCGACTTGTTCAGTTAAAGCCGCATGCGGAAAGCAGAGGATGAATTTTTACCGTGAAAAGTGAGCTGTTCGGCTGATTGCATGTGCACATCTTTTAACGCTGACTAACATTATTGTATAACTATATAGGAGCTTTAGGAACCCTCGAAAATATGAACTTCCAACTTATCTCGCCCCTGATCTCCGCTCGTCATCGTGGCCGCTAAGGTAAGTGGAAAAATAGGCCACATCACTACCCATCGGACGCGGAGTATGAAATATTAGAGACATTTTAGCAGTAATAATGAGATCACTTGTTTGTTTTGATGCCTCGAAAGACGGCACCAAGTAAGCTAATGGTTGCACCTAGAATGGCACCACAGCATAGCGTGGGGCAAAGGCGATATCGAACGCTGTAAAGTTCTAATCTTAACGGCATTTGTAACAACTCTACGCTATATAACGGGGCGCGCTTACATCAATCGATAAAAATGGTATCTCGGCACCTATACCACAATACACATAGAGTTGGCAGCCACGTGTATAACGTATATCGTAAAGCTAAAATCGTACGAACGGCACAAAACATCATGCAATATTAAAATTGATGCTTACGGGCTGGTGGCGTTTAATAGCTTACTGATCTCGTTGAGGTAAAGATAAGCTACATTGAACTCATCTGTATCATTCAATGTGATGTTAACCTTGTTGAATTCCTTCTTCAGCAAGTCAGATATAGGAAGCTGGAAAGAGAAAACAAATGATTTGTTATTTCCCAAGCGAACACGGCGTTCCCTAGACCACGCAACAAAGTCATATTTATCTACGTCACTTTAGTGAGCCAAGATAGAAGGTTATTACATGTTAGAATATGTAGGCATATATTAGTAAATAAATAAATACGTGAATACAGACTGCTGCAGCTTTATATCTAGAGCCGTGTGAAGTAATAAAAAATTTCCTCAAACATTGTCATTTGATTGTACACTTCAGATAGACCTATGAAAGTTTCTTATTGAGACAAAATGTGCCCTAAAACTAAATCATAAAAGTAGTGCAGGATGAAACAAAGCTGTTTTTTGCGCTTAGCTTGCTAATCTGACGTCATTTCTTCCCAAAATATTGCTTCACGAATTGGCTACATGTTTCATTTATTAGTTAAATAATTTATTTATTTATTTAGATACCGTCAAGGCCCGAAGGCATTACAGAGAGGAATGGCGAGTACGTATGTATTCGTTGGGAATCTTGAAATTAGTCCTGTCATAGACGGCAGTGATGGAGGCAGAAAGGTGGTTCTAGTCACCGGCAGTGCGTGGTATAAATGATTGAAAGTAAGAGTGTGAGTTGCATGGTGGTACCCCCACCTTCATTTGGTGATCAATGCGAGGTGAAAGATGGAATGGGTGAAGGAACAACTCATCTTTAAGAACAGAATTAGTGTAGTAAATATTATGGAAGAGGCATATCCGCATAATCTTACGAATCACTCCAAGGTGTAGCGGAACGAGCTTCAGTTTCATTGATGATACACTTGCGTAAAATGCATAATATAACAAATTATACCGGCTGCCCTGTTCTGAGGTGATTCAAGAAGGACTCTTAGGTTAGCTTGACCAGGGGCCCAACTGAAGCAGGCATATTCGAGCTTCGGAAGTACCAATGTTTAATAAAGTTGTGACTTAACGTGACCAGTCACAATGGGAAAATTGCGACATATGAAACGGAGCATGCGGTTAGCGTTATTAAATATCAATTGAAGATAAATGCTCCACGAGATATTACTAGCGATATATATACCAAGATATTTCTAATGTGCTACAGAGACTAATGGTGTGGAAGTGAGGGCATAGTTGAGAGAAATAGGGCAAGGGCAAGTCCTTAAGACACGCATGCTTCTACATATATTCGTATTAGGAGGAAGCTTTAGCTTGGGTACTCCTATCTAAATACCTGATAAAGGAGAATTCGTTTTTCTCGGCGACCACTGCACCAAATTTGACGAGGTTTGCTGCATTTAGAAGAAAAAGGTAAATTCTAGTGACCGTTGTTCCGAGTTTTTCATTTGGGTCGTCAATTTTTATTAAATATGCGGAAAATTTTCAAATTTTTATTAAAACGTAGCTATCAAGTTTACAACTCCGTAACTGAGCAATGAAAAATTATATCACCCTTTTGTGAATTGCATCTAATAGCGCATCTAAAGCGGACAAAATTGGTTATTAGACATGAATGTCAAAAATTTTAGTAATATAGAAATACACCTTTTGGAGAAGCCTTGTACACAACATAATGAATTCACTCAACATATAAATTGACATATAGAATTTATCCGCTTAATAAATGCCAGTTACAGAACTGTGACATCTCTTTTCGATACAGAGCTGTTAATTTGTGAGCTTCGTGCTTCTATTTTCTGCCAGCTTTCACATTTTTAGCATAGTGTTAAGAAAATTAAGGCCCTAAATGGAAATTCCATTTCTAACAGTCACTAGAAAATTTATCTTTCTCTCTCAAATGCAACAGGTTTCATTAAAATCTGTCCAAGGGGCTATCTCAGAAAATAGTTTCTCTGTTTTACATGTATTTGAAAAGGACACGTGAGATTTGGGTCCGACCTGAAGCTTCCTTTTTAGGGTCATTAAAGAATCGGAGTCCCAAGAAGGTATGGCGGTAAGGTCGGATTGCAGGGCCGCATAATTAGAGGCATTAGTGATCACACAGTAAACTACGCACTCAACGGCGAAAAGTTTTATAGAAGAAGTAGTCAACTTGGGGAGATCTATATTGAGTAGTAGAAAGGGTAGTGGACCCAGAACAGACCCCTGAGGTACACCAGACTGCACAAAGAGCGATAGAAGAGTCATGTCCGTTAGCAGATACATTTTGAAAGCGGTTAGAAAAAAGCGTTAATTGCAGCGCAAGATGTTAGCATTGATATTAAGCCTGCGCAACTTAAGGAAGATCAATTCGTGAGACACAGATTCCAAAGATTTCGCGAAATCATAGAATACACAATACATTGTCAGTCCTTCGTCTGCAGCACTAAACAAATCATTAGTCAAAATAAAGAACGCTGTGTTAAATGAAATCAAAGATTCTAAAACCATACTGACAGTTAGTGTAAAATGGGTTTCGTTCCAGAAAAATAATAAGAACCGAGTAAATCACATGTTCCATGAGCTTACAGGGTACGCTGGGTAATGGTATGGGTCTATGGTAAATGGAGAGTCAGTGGGATGTGATTTATGCAGTGGAACCGATTTCCTTCCCTTCGAATCGTTAGCCAAGGTGGATTGCTCTAGTAATTGAGCAAAAATGTGCAACAATATTGAAAAATAGGACGTCGCCGTGTTTCTAAGAAACCTGGAATTGATACGATCAATTCCTGCACAAGAAATTATATTATGTTTTGTAATCAAACTAGCACTTCCTTGCGGCATCGGAACCGGATGACAAGAAGCGATCAGTGTCGTCAAAGACAGAAATCCTTCTCAGTGCCGCAGGTGAGGACGCCATCGAGGTATTTAATACGCTGAGCTTCAGAGAAGGAGAAGACAAGGCCGACTTTGTGACGGTCAACAAGAAATTTGAAGATTACTTCAAGCTGCACACCAAGGAAGCACATGAATGCTACATCGTAGATATGGCTCGTGAAAATGACCTTGGTCGAACGTGCAGAGCCATTTCAATACCAATAGAACACTGACGTAAAATTTTTCTAAAGGTATGTGTCACTGCCGACTTTGATGATTTCGATGTCAAGTTCTTTCTAAATACGAGCTACACTACTTGTTTCCCGGTAGGACAAAAAACAAAAGACATTTCGTATTTAGAAAAAAATGTGGGCGACTGTTTGGTTACGGGTACCGAGATTTCAACAATCAAACCTCGGCCCTCAGCTCCCAGCAGCTGCGAAGGAACTGACCACGGCGTCGGTCAGACCTGTGAAGCAGCAGAGGGTACTAAGAATCCCTGTGCCGGGACAGGCCGCCATTGTAATTTGAAACTGGCAACGTTTAACGCTAGAACTTTATCTAGTGAGGTGACTCTAGAAATGCTATTGGAGGAATTATCGGCCACTAAATGAGATATAAAGAGCTCAGTGAGGTTAGGAGGACAAAAGAAGCATATACAGTGCTAACAAGCGGGCACGTCATGTGCAACTAGTGCTTAGCGGAGAGACGAGGACTAGGAGTCGAATTCCTGATTAATAGGGATATAGCTGGTAACATACAAGGATTCTATAGCATTAACGAGAGGGTGGGAGGTCTTGTTGGGAAAATTAATAAGACGTACGTACGTAATAAGACGTAATCGGAGGTCGTACAGGTCTATGCCCTTACATCCAGTCATGATGACCAGGAAGTAGAATGCTTCTATGAAGACGTGCAATCCACGATGGGTATAGTCAAACACTATACTGATGAGCGACTTCAAAGTCAGGGTAATCAAGGAGCAGGCTGAAGACAAGTCAGTGGAGGAATGTGGCATAGGGTCTAGGAATAGCAGGGGAGATTTATTAGTAGAGTTTGCAGAACAGAATAATATGCGGATAATGAATACTTTTTTCCGCAAGTGGGATAGCCGAAAGTGGACGTGCAGGAGCCCGAATGGCGAGACTAAAAATGAAATAGACTTCATACTCTGCGCTAACCCTGGCATCATACAACATGCGGATGTGCTCGGCACGGTGCGCTGCAGTGAACATACGATGGTAAGAACTCGAATTAGCCTAGACGTGAGGAGGGAACGGAAGAAACTGGTACACAAGAAGCCAATCAATGAGTTAGCGGTAAGAGGGAAACTAGAGGAATTCCGGATCAAACTACAGAACAGGTATTCGGCTTTAACGCAGGAAAAGGACCTTAGTGTTGAAGCAATGAACGACAATCTTATGGGCATCATTAAGGAGTGTGCAATAGAAGTCGGTGGTAATTCTGTTAGACAGGATGACAGTAAGCTAACGCAAGAGACGAAAGATCTGATCAAGATACACCAATGTATGAAAGCCCCTAACCATACAGCATGAATAGAACTGGCAGAACTATCGAAGTTAATCAGCTAGCGTAAGACAGCTGACATAAGGAAGTATAATATGGATAGAATAGAACATGCTCTCAGGAACGGAGGAAGCATAAAAACAGTGAAGAAGAAGCTAGGAATAGGCAAGAACCAGATGTATACGTTAAGAGACAAAGCCGGCAATATCATTACTAATATGGATGAGATAGTTCAAGTGGCTGAGGATTTCTACATAGATTTATACAGTACCAGTAGCACCCACGACTATAATGCGAGAGAGAATACTCTAGAGGAGTTTCAAATTCCAGAAGTAATGCCGGAAGAAGTAAAGAACGCCTTGGGAGCTATGCAAAGGGGGAAGGAAGCTGGGAAGGATCAGGTAACAGCAGATTTGTTTAAGGATGGTGGGCACATTGTTGTGGAAAAATTGGGCACCCTATATACACAATGTCTCATGACCTCGAGCATACCGGAATCTTGGAAGAACACTAACATAATAATCATCCATAAGAAAGGGGATGCCAAAGACTTGAAAAAACGGTTAATTGTCGCTGTCTCCTAATTTTGATGCCTCATTCACGGCATTTAGTTTTTTTCCCTGTATTGTAGGGAAGATATGTGGGGTAGGGTATTTATATTTATTCGAAGTACAAACAATGTTCTGATTGACGGGCGATATGTAGTTATTATGTGTAGGTTCATTACAGCCTTTGTAGATAGTCTCATTGAACCATTCCAGGGTGTCATACTGCTGCTAACCAAATGTTTCATAGACTCCTAATTCTGCACCATGAGAGACGGTTGAAATACTGTGAACATAGATTAAATTTTAACCACAATGCGTAGCGAATGTTGCACTCTCCGACTTTAAATTCAAGTGTTGCAGGTAATTACTCAACTCCCGTTTTTTTCACGTGTTATCGTGCATATTACGAGATTCGCAGTTTGCTTCTCCGGTGTCATCGGTGAGATAAACAAGGCGCCTTGTTTATATCTAGAAAAAATTATGGGAATCTTATGGCCAATGTGTAGGCAATGTTCCAAACGTGTGGAATAAATGCGCATTTTCCAGTAGAATACGCATGCAAGTGGTCCCGAGCATTATTAGCTTGTTTTACGAGCGGTGTAAAACTTAGACGGCTGCAGTGGCATAATTACAACTGAGATCGAATTTATTATATCGGTAAACGCGCGCTCATTAAGTGCAGCATTAAATATTGTAAGCAAGTATTTGCAAGTATCACCCTGCTGCTATTCACTAGGTTTCCTGATGGCCCAAGAGAACTAATGTCGGCGTTCCAGATATTTTATACTTTGAAGGAACAGGGAGCCTTTTAAGTTTAATGTGTCGCGTTGGTACACATTTCTGGCTTATTTAGAATCATTACAATAATATTGAATCCTCATCTTTCCATTTTTTTTCTTTTTATGCGTGATATATTAGTTTTTCTTGGTGTCCTTACTAAAATAAATGACGCGACATTATGTCCGCTGTATTTCGTGATGTAAGGACAAGTTAATAGGTGATGTGTAGGTAAGTAGAAAATAGATTAGTATTGTGGCTTTCGCAATAAATTGCGTATGCAAACTGTAGAGTCCTATGAGCGTATCGAACAAGCGGAGAATTGGACCCTCTGCCTTGGCACAGCTATGAAAGCCACCAACACCAAAATTAGCGAAAATTTGTGGTATGCTATGAAACTTCTCTCGGCGAATTTAAATGCGGTTGCATAAAGCACAGCCTTTCTAATTGAATTCTTAAATGTTAGAGCATGTGATACAGCCGCTATCAGCTATCCTTCCCACTGTCCATAAGTAGTTGTCGGTTAAAACAAGTTCATGTTTTGTAGAAATGGAAGGAGGACATGGGAACTTCAATGTGCGGCAAATTTTTACGTACTTCGTGTGGTTAAAAGCGTTGTCAATAATTATTGAGCCATCGTTTTTCTTTACCTGTTTTGAGGAGTCATAAGACATTCCGACTTGGTTTCACAGTTGCGCTCGGTGAACTAAACAAGACATTTGGCTTATATTTGGCGATATAAGGGGCGCGTTATAGGCAATACGTAGGGAAACTTTAAATACAGGGGACTAATCATCACGTTTGCAGTAAATTACGCATGCTAGCGATCCGTAGTTTATGAATGTGTTTTGCGAACAAGGAATTTATCACGTTGCCATGGGAGAACAACGAACACTATCGACATCAAATCTAGCGAAAATTGATAGGGGGAGGGTCTGAAAGCAGGGAGGATACCATGGCAAATATTAAAAGTTAAATTATGGGGTTTTACGTGCCAAAACCACTTTCTGATTATGAGGCACTACGCAGTGGAGGACTCCGGAAATTTCGACCACCTGGGGTTCTTCAACGTGCACCTAAATCTAAGTAAACGGGTGTTTTCGCATTTCGCCCCCATCGAAATGCGGCCGCCGTGGTCGGGATTCGATCCCGCGACCTTGTGCTCAGCAGCCTAACACCGTAGCCATTGAGCAAACACGGCGGGTCATGGTAAATATTACAGCGAATTAACGTGTGTATTGAAGAGCTACTGTCTTTCTAAAAATTCAAGAGATGTGCTCCAATGAAATACATGCAGGCAATTTTTCGAGCGGAAAAGTCATATATGTACGTGCAGCTTTTTAAAGTACACGATATAATTACAAAAAAGTTAAACTTTTATAGCAACTGTTCGAGAGAAATGGCTTCTGTGCCATTAGGTTGTAATATTCCAAGGTCACTCGCATCTTCTCTCTTTCTTTCTTCTGAATATTACGAGCCACTTGTATTGATTGCACTTTGTTATGGATAACCTCGATTACATTACCGGGACTAAAGACACATTTATGCTGTAGACTTAAACACCAAGTATAATTGTTTAATTACTAAAATTGTTTGCAGTAAATGTGCTCCTTTTCATGCGCGCTGTATTGCTGCTACTGCTGTACTGCTGCTACTGCGCTGTACTGCTTTCGGGAGCCCACGGTTCACTATGTGTGAGTGACAAATAGGTATTTGTCAGTTAAATAAAATACAATTAACAGATGCATTTTCAGGCTCTTTCACTTATTCTAATAGTAATTCGCAACACACGCACACACACACAGACACACACACACACACACACACACACACACACACACACACATATATATATATATATATATATATATATATATATATATATATATATATATATATATATATATATATATATATATATATGGAGCGAGAGAGAGATGTCGCATTGTTTGGCATTTGCTCGCCTTTCCCGCCCCTAGAGAAATAGTCGGTACGCCACTGTTTAGCATTCCGATTTGTCATCCATGACAGTACTTTGGATTAAACAGCCTCAAAAGATCATTAAGCAAGGATGGGAATAATATATCAAAAGATGTTCCTAACTTGTTCATAGTGTTGTATAACGTCCAAAGGTTTGCTCATGCGCATACGCGCTACGCTTTACTAAGCGTGCGAAGTCAGCATTAATCACGGAACCTGTAAATTCACAATGTGTTGTTTTGATGCATTCACGGTTTCAGGGTAAAAAAATATAAAAAAAACATAAGACATTTGCAGCATTTGTGCAATTGCTCATCAATATTAAAAAATATGTTCATGTACTTCATCAGCGAAAATCGATTAAGAAAGAAACACATATAACTACATAAACACAACAATAGAGCAGCGTGTGCTGTGATATGGTAGCCTCGTTGCTTATTTGTCTAGTTAAACCAACTCTTCGTGATAAAGCGTGACTCACATTGGGATACTTTGCTTTCAGTAAACTTATATTGTAGTCACCAGTCAGACGCCATTCTTTCGTTATCTCCGACAGCTGAAAAATATTACAAGGATAAAACATGGTATAATAAAGATGAGTTCAATCAAATGAAATCATAAACAGCAATTATGTTACTTTGTAAAATATATTCGTTATATTATTGCAATCTTCAACTCCTTAAACTGAAGCAATGGTTACTGAGGAAGTGACCAATGAACTTCATTTAGCGCATCTGCAACCGATTGTTCTTGTATTAGATCTGAGGTCATCTTTATTGTTCAGAACATCGCTGCCACTGTCCCCACTGTCCCCAAGTTACAACATTACACCTTCGCGCCAACGCAGAAGCAAATACTCATCATGTCTACAATTTGCATGAATACCTCAGTACATATGCTTCATTTTCCGTTTGAGTATTGTTAAACTACACAAATGCAATGAATTTGTTTTTGGGAGGAATGATAAGGAGCGGAAACCATCGCCGATAATTGTCAACGTGATAAAATAGCTAAACGCTCCTGGAGAGGCATTCTCTCCTTATTTAATGATGAGCTTGGGCTCCTATCTTTGTTTCAGTGACAAAATTTAAGTATGTCGTGTTGTTTCATAGCCTAATTCGACAAAGAAAAGTGAAGTTAAACAGCACATGTGTAATGGAAGTACGGGGTGCCTATACATATAAAGCAATTCATCTACGTGGGTTGTATTCCACTGCTCGAGTACTGAAGTGGAAGGTAACCGTGATCCACCTCTCTCACAGCCACCACAGGCAGAGGGGATGAGCGGGTGGCGAGAAAACCAAAGAGCTGTCTTTCTGTGTCTCTCAGCACAAACAGAAAGTATGTTCTAAAAGCCGCTCATACGTATTTAAAGCTAAAGCAAGAAAATTCCTAAAGGGACACTAAAGTGAAAATTGATTTCTTCTGCATCAGTAAATTACCGTTCTACAACGCCAAAAACACCACTCTTACAACGATAAGACGTTTGGTAAGCCAGAAAAAGCGCAAGAACGAAATACGGGTGGCGACGCCTACTTAAGTTCCCGCACCTGGGGGCTGTGACGTCTTGGATTTTGATGGCATCTTCTAGGGCCTACTAATTACATATAGGGGTACAGATTGACTACATTGTGTTCTAAAGGAACCAAATATTACGCATGGCAAGTTTCGGGAACCTTTATACAGCCAGCATAACCCAAATGCGAAAACATACTTTGGAATCCCTGACGTCACGCTGACGTACAGGCGCCGGGGTTTACGCGCGAAATTTAAATACTGATACTTGGACCTTCATTTTCTCATCTAATAATCAAACTACTTTTTTTCAAATGACTACCTGCACGGTTCTCAAACAATGATTCATTAGTCTAAACTAATTAATTGTTTCGCTTTAGTTTCCCTTTAAGTTTCTTTTGGATAGCACTTGCCCAATAAGGTATACTGGTTCCAAACACACAGGAAAGAAAGAAATTGGCACGCATACGTAGCTGAAATAAAATGACCACACCTTTTCGTGGGCTTTACCACATTATTTTAATTTTTACGCTGATAATTGATGTTTTTTGAGGTTTTCCTAGCAGTATGCAAATGTGTTTAGCAGAAACTACCTCATGGTAGCCTATACAAGCAGAAAAGTTCGCATTCGAAAGTAGCAATAAGATTTACTCAAAGAGTATAGTCAAAAACAAGCTTGGCGATTGCAAGCATTGATAGAGCGTGGTACAGCTAATGACGGACACAAACCGCTATAGAGAAATAACGAAATTTGTCTTCTGAGAAAAAGTTATGTACATGCTACATCAAGTGATCAGGACTATGAGCGCAATTTAAAATTATTATACAACTACAATGCCACTTATCCCACTTGAAAGTTTGCAAATGAGCCACGCGAACGGACTTCATTTTTAAAGCTGCGTAGACAAATTTACGCTCTCGGCGCCATGTTGCATGACAGACACGAGACGATGCCCTTGCGCGTGAGGGCTGTGCTTGTATAAAAAAAAATGAAATCATTTTGAATAAAAAAAAGCGTTTCAGGATTTTACATGCCAGAACCACCTTGCGATTAATAGGCACTCAATACTGGAGGACTCCGCATTAATTGTTACTGCCTTGTATTCACTAACGCGCACGTAGATCTAAGTACATGCGAACGTTCACTCCCATTGAATGCCGGCAGACGCGACGCTCTGTCGAGTCAGGGAAATCGAGTTTTCGAGCGCAACGCCATAACCACTGGTATACCACGTCGGTTGATTATATGGAAAATGCGTCATGTGCAGAACGTTTATTGTCCTCTCAAAAGTGGTATTTGGAAAAGTACCGCTAAAAATACACAGAGCAATTGCATAGCGCTGTGCTATGCCTGCTCGCTGTCGGAATGCAAACAAGCGCATGAAAACGAAGCTATACTAGGCGGAGCGTTGGACACGTCAAATGCGAGTCATCAGTGCCATTCGCAGCACCCGCGTCAGGTGCGCACGACGGTAATAGAGCAATTAGGCTTCCAGGTGGCCTATGCTTGTCAGAGGTTGGCTCTTGCATGCAAAACGGGACTAGTTGTTCTATCTTTCTTTTCATAGTCCGAGGTGACGTCTTCGTTCATGCTGGAGGAAGTTCAAACTGGAGGAAATTCATACTGGAGACCAAGTAGCAAGTAGTTGGGTGATTGTGATGTCGGTGCCTGGGGATCCAAGATCCAGTGCTACAGGAGCATTCAAATCTGACGGGAGCTGGGGCAGACGCACGGCAGCAGCGGTGTGGTAGCTTAATGGCCCGGAAATCATTCCGTGCTCGTATTGCTTTGCTTCGGCTTATCGTGGCGTTTGCTCCGCGTTGAAGTTTCCAAGGCCCGTTGAATGCAAACAATACTAGTGGCCAACAGGTATCGACCCAAATATGTGACTCCGTTACACGAGACGATCGATTATACTTATGAAGTTGAAAATTGCGAAAAGAACATCCAGGTGCAGGTGTAACGTTGAATCCACGACGGGGTTCATTCTGCTACTCTGACAGGCAGTGTCCTGCCAGGTCGAGCAAGCGCTCAGCAGTAAAAGGCAACGGTAACTCCACTTTTTCGTCAGAGCTATTCGCTTCATCAAAATAAATATTCACTTGAACGCGTGCATTTGCTCCAGTATAGATATTTGCTAAGGATGATATTTGTTATGAGGATATTTGCCGTGAGGATATTCAACTAGCAGATTTGAAGCAGTAGCATAAGGCACCCCGCACTAGTACCGGGTCCTAGTAGTCTAGGTGAATCGTCATGCATGCATTCACTCCAGCGGCGTCAGTGCCTGATCGGAAGGCGACTGCAATATCCCTCTCCCACAGCCGCACTAGGAAAGAGGATGGGAGAGGGCTGGCAGCAGTGGCGGTTCACCCTCCTCGAGTGCTACGCCAAAACATTTACACCTTCATAAAGCGCAAAGTTATGGCGAGCAGTACCAGGTTCGAATCCTCATGGCACAAACTGCCAGGTCTACCACAAATTGGCACTCGGTTGTATATGCGGCTGCTAATCTCGAAAAAGGATCCTACAGAGATTTTCAAAAGTTTCTTTATGAGGCTTTTCATACCACAGCTTCCGTGAAATAGTCGAGCATCCACCGTTAATTTTGGAAGCGCCGGGCAGTGCAGACGTCGAAGCATCAGCTCTGTTTGTTTTTTTTCATACTCCGCTCGCCAATTTTGAGAGTACAACGATCAGAAGCATACCACTGGATTCGCGAAACGACGGCGAATCGTATGACACCAAGATTCGAGGTGGGGCGTGCATTTTCAAAATTATAACGCACTTCTTCTCCTACAAACTGAGTTGAGCTTAGCGGAGCTAAGCTTAGTGAGGAACAGGACCTTTGTTGGCGCTAGTAAGCCCACCTGCCCGCAGGCGTGGCGGATACAAACATGGAAGATGAAGATTTTGCTAGAAATGACGGAAACGATTCTCAGGACGACTTCAGCTGGCAAGTAGACGGTGGCGGCCGAAGATGACCAGCTAACACAAAAGCTGTGGATGAAGAGAGCGCATTGCAATGTAATCAGCGCGTGCATGGCGTCAAGGGAACTGACGTCGTTGGAATGGTTAAGAATCGGATTATCAAATCTTCGAGGATGCCTCAACTGCCTGAGGAGCAATCAAAGATCATTACACGACCTTGAGGAGCACTCAATTTGAACAAGGTGAGCACCACCACAATTGGTACCGTACTCATCGAGGCGTCAGGCCTAACGGAAGAGGAGGCCTGTGAAGAGGTTGCCTGCCCAAACTTCACTCAAAATATCGTGGTAGACAGCACACCTAAGCCAGAACATGCGGCGAAGTACGTTAGAATCAAATCCTTCAAGAGTATGGAAGCGGCATACGAGGTAAGTGCATACGAAGCGGCACCACAAGCCACATGCAAAGGGGTCATCCGAAGAATGCACATTAGAGAGGTGCCAGCTAAGATAGCAAAAATTATCGTGCATGACTTGAACCCGCTTGCGCTGGCTGCCAGGCGCATCAAGACGTCCGAAACGCTCATTGTACTTTTCGATGGAATCAAAGGGCCCAATTTTGTCAGATATGGATCCACACGAGTGGGACGCTACCTTTACAGCAAGCAATTCGACGTCTGCTTCACCTGCGGATGGGTCGGGCACCGCTCTGATGTGTGTCCAACACCTGACTTTTTTCAATGCAGGGGATGTAGAACTCGCAATCCAGGAGATGAACATGTGCGTGTACGTAAGCGTAAATTATGTAAGGCAGTCTCCCTACCATTGACAAGTTTTGCAAGCAGCGATTTCAACTCCCTTACGTCGTACGACTCCATCGAAGAGAGCGCAGCAGGACTCGGACATTAAGAAGAGCGCAGTCGGCGGCGCAACAGCTGGCGCCCAACCATCGCCCCGAGGACAAGAAGCAGTTACGCTCCCCAAATCGCACCAGATCCAGGGATCGTTCACAATGCAGGGAGATGTGCCGTCCCAAGTCAAGGGAAGCTAAGGTGCACGTCGTGGTACGGGGCTCAATACCTGGCGAGAAGAAGAGGTCGGGAACCACCTGGGCTGAAAAAATGAAAGATATGGCGAGGGTTCCTGGGGACGTCTGGGCGGCTGTGGGTGGTAATAATGGGGGCAGATTAGAGCAATTAGTTAAGGAAGTAACTTCTTTCAGAAAAGCTAATGAAGAATTGACCAGCCAGGTCGTAGATCTTCGTAAAAAAGAGCAGTTGATCCCTGCTAGAGTAGAGATAGGTAAACCTGTAAGCAAAAGCAACGATCCAAGGGAATCCTGCGGCCCTGCCCCAAAAAGGAGGGTTGTCAGTTCCGAGGATTATTCAGTCTACTCAGCCTTCAGTGAAATAAAAGAGGCAATTAAAGCGACCAAAGAGACAATGGAAACGACTAACTTTAAAGTGGACAAATTGTAGAAATGGAGGCTAACGGCGGAGAAAAGACTTAAAAAGATTGAGGCGCGAGAGGATGACGACGATGAGTATCTGCCATCGGAGGCGGATAATATAAAGCCCATTCCTGGATTCTCGGAGGCCATCACAAAGAGGAAAATAGCGGGTAATAGAAAGGCAGCCTCACGTAATAACAAAGGACAGTAAACATGGAATTAACATGTGGCAATGGAATGGTCGCGGGTTCCAACCCAAAAAAGAAGCAGTGCGACAGGTGATCCGGTCATCTGAGCCCCGGCCAAAGGTAGTTATGCCGCAGGAAACCTTAGCGGATGAAATTGTGCTTACTGGGTACAAAGCGATATGTAGGGACAAAAAATGGGGAGGGGGTTCGCGATTCTCATTTACAAAAGGGTGCCATACATGGAGCATGATATTCATCTTAGACACTCGATGATTGAATGTATTCTAGTTGAGATAATACTTAAAAAGTAAAGAGGTAAGACGCAAAGCATTTTCTGCTTGAATATATACAGCAGTCCTAAAGACACGAGACAGAGGTTTAGAGCACTTTTGAACAAGGTGCTTTCGGTTGCCGAAAACTCCCCGGTGTATCACAAATGCGGATACACTTCGAACACAAAGAAGGGGGAGGAGCGATGGAGTCTCGCCATGGATCTGGGGTTATGCTTGATTACTGGTCTGGCCTACCCGACCCGTTGTGGTACGTCCACGAACTGGGACCCAACACTAGATTGTACTTTTGTAAACAATTAAAGAGTAGCCAATTGGGAAAATTCAAACATGGATCTCGGCTGCGATCATTACATCATACACATAACCATACGCATACCGAGACAGGACACTAGAATCTTCAAATTCTCTGATTGGGATCAGTTAAGGAAAATCACGGCGAACAGAAGGAAAGTGTAGCCTTTAGATGCCCAGCCGGAACCTCTTCAAACATGAATCATCCAGCTCAGAGAAGACGCCAAGGAGGCCACTAAAGAGATCAGGGCAAAAGAAAATAGTGAGGGTACGGACAGCCGGCTGGCGCATCTGATTGAGGCCAAACAAGCTATATTACAGAGATGGAAAACGCAATTACTTAACAGAAGGCTAAGAAAAAAAATAGCGTAAATAAACAGAGAAATTCATGATCACTCGAAGACCATCATGAAGCAACAGTGAGATGAGATTTGTAATTCGGCGTATGGTAAACACAAACAGGGAGGTAGCTGGAACCTCCTCAAGCACTTGCTCAACGAGAATGAAACAAGTACAAGCAAGAGAACAGCTACAGCTAAGTTGGTTCACCAGGAAAGCCAGATTAAAACATAGAGAGATATCATGGGTAGTCTCGCAGCCAAATATCTCCCATATAAACAACCAAACGAAGGAGAAGAGAGCCCCGAATATACAGGAGAAATATGTGAAGAACTTGACCGGGACTTCACTCAGAGTGAAGTGAGCACGGCTCTTCATGGTCCTAATGGTAGATCGGTCGCTGGACCTGACAGAATAACTAACAAGACATTAACAAATCTAGATGATGAATCAATGTCTTACCTAACCAAACATTTCAATGAATGCTGGAGAAAAGAGGTGTACTCAGAGGAATGGAGGGTGGCCAATACTATCTTCATACCAAAGCCACGGAAACAACACACTTTGGACGACCTCCATCCTGTTTCCTTAACGTCATGCCTAGACAAAGCTATGGAACATGCCATCCTAAATCGGCTCACGAAATACGTTGAGCAGAACAGCATCCTCTCATACAACTTGATGGGCTTTCGTCCCGGGCTGTCTACTCAGGATGCTATGCTGCTGATCAAGCACCAACTCCTACATGCCGGCCCAGCGCGTACGAAAACTATTTTGGGATTGGATGTTGAAAATCGTTTGATCATATAAAGCATAAGGCAATACTGGACCTTCTCTAGGAGATGACGTTAGGTAAGAGACTTTTTAACATGATTAAGGACTTTCTAAGAAACAGAACTGCGCAACTCATGCTGGGAGAGCTCAAATCAGATGCTAAGAATTCGGGAAAATGGGGCACTCCACAAGGGGCTGTGCTCTCACCCATGACATTCAATTTAGCAATGTCCAAGGTTGCAAGAAATTTGGAGAAAAATGAGGGCATACATTATGTGGTATATGCCGACGACATAACCACATGGAGTGCCAAGGATAATGTAGGACAGACAGAGACCAAATTACAGGAAAGTGTATATGTTGTAAAGAACACACTGAAAGACTTAGAGTTGAAATGCTCGGCAACTAAATCAGAACTCTTGGTCATTAAGGAGGTATGGTAGGGTAGTTATAAGGTAATATTTTAGAAACGGCTGCAGATATTTGCGTCTAATTTCACGTGCTTACAAAAGATGCTCTTGTATACAACACAAAACACTTTGTTTGTGTCTAGAGGGTTTGCCTTTCCTGTGGCCCACTCCCAAAATTGCTGGTGTATTTAATTACTTGATGTACCTTTTCTCTGCAACCACGCAGAGGAATGTGATGATATTACACGGAGTTATTCTAAATATCCATAGGTTATATCGGAATTTAAAAAACGTATATTATGCACTTTGGGGTTCCCAACAAAAAAATATAACATCTGCCTGCACAAAGCCACAAGGGGGATTCCTTGCAGTGTAAATTTTTCCACTGTATCATTCATGTCATCAGAGATGTATCTTTAGTTCAGAATACTTATGACTGGTTGTAGGACATGTGTGGAAAGTTTCACTTGAATGTCATGAATGCTTTCTGAACAAAGGTACATTGAATTTGAAAAATTAATAAATATGCAATTTGAGAAAAATGAATGTTTGAATACTGCGTGTGGATGCTCAAAGTGCCCCAGGAGAATACGTCTCACTGCTGATTCTCTTGCTGGTGTCTCGAAAACCCTTGTTAGTGCTCCTTTTTATCCGTCGTCCTTTCAGCAGAGTCATTGAATTCTGCCCTGTCAACAGGCTCTTTGTCCATCTTGTCGAGGGTAAATATTAACAGACCTGGAACAGCTTCTCGTGCAGATTTACCGTCATTGTAGTAGGCTACAGCATTGTTAGTTGCTCTCTTCAATGTGTAAGCACTGACAAAGTTTTCTTAGGGTAGCCGCACCAGATGAATTGGTTGAGCGAGTCACTGGTTTTCTGTGTTCTTCCATGAATGCATTTGCTCAGAAGACCAACTACCTTTAAAGTTCTCTTTCTGCTCTATTTGCTGGGCGATCGCGCCATCGTCCGGGTAAGTAATACATGTAAAACTCGAAACAGAGGCGACCACGACCACGCAAGCAAAAAGAAGAGTTTTACGTAATAGTTCTTTTCTACAAAGGCCTATTACGTCAAACTCTTGCTACGAGTTAACAAATTCGACTCCACCCTGACATCTGCTAGCCACCTGGTTAGGTCAGATGGTAGAGTGGCTGCCCCAGAAAGACGGTGGTTCGTGTTCGAGCACCGAACTAGGACTGGGCTCCAACTAAGATGCTTTTCTTATGAGGAACCCGTATGGGATTCTTTTGTGGTAATTGCTATGATTGCGTGAATGCCTTATTTTCTTTTTACGAATAAATTATTTTTACTACAGATCATTTACTTTCCACACACACGCACAAGCAAAATAAAAATAAAAACTACGCCATAACCAAGAAAACCTCGCACAATAACGATAAAAACTGGCCTCCTCCCGTCATTTTTAAACGCCGGGGCGCGCGGCACACTTCGGTAGGACATTGGAACCGCTTTGAGCGGACGCACGAAATCGCGCTTCCGCAGGTTTGTTCCTCATAGTGCAGTCGATTTTTCTGTGCCAAAATTTCAAATTCGATATTTTGGGTGTTTACCCTACTATACGCCCTTAAACATCGCAGAAAAGGTAGTAAAACAACAAGTTAAATTCCGGAAGATGAGCCAAGGGTGTTCTGATACACTCATGAGGGAACCGCAATCAAGCTAGTTGAAAAAAATTAAGGTTCATCGGTATCACATTGAACGAAACAATGCTGACTATAGAAAAATACAACATATCTCGAATAAAATAGATGAAGTCCTTAGGTTACTAAGAAGAATTACCAATAGACACAAAGGCTTAGAAGAAGACAGCGCTTTGAGGCTAATACAGGCCTTTGCTCTCTGTCACTTCACTTATGTGGCTGGATTCTTCAAATGGAAGCAGGCAGAATTTAACAAACGTAATGTGATGCTTATGAAGCTTGTTAAAGTGGCCTTATAGGGCCATTGTATCAAATTATCAAGAGAAGGTGCAAGACGCTACCCCTAATTTTACCAAGGACCCCATGGTGGCGGAACAAGTGGCGACTGCTCGAGCCACCAGGAGTAATAAGTGGGCCTGCATTTACAGTGATTCGAAATCCGCTATTAAGCGTTTTAATAAAGGCTACGTAGCTGGAATTTTGGGATTATCAGAACTGAAATCCGATGGTTTCCTGCACATAGGGGGAAAGTGGACGATACTAGGGTCAACCTCAATGAGGTTGCACATGACTTGGCACGAAGACTCGCTAACCGTGGCAGTCACAACGGAGCCGTTCACCATCAAGCAAGAGATCATTTAATAACTTACAATGACATTACCAAACATTACTATTTAGGATGCAGGCAATGCCCATTGCCACATTCAAAAATGAACAGGGCTCAGGCTGTCTCACTACGCTTATTGCAAATATGTACATATGACACGTCGTACCACATTATTAAAATATATCTAGGGAAGGAGATTAAGATGGATTGCAACAATTCTAATGCCATCAATGGAATCCGACATATGCGGACGGGGTCTCCCACAACTCTCCCCTATATTGTTGAAGAATGGACACAGTGGGAAAACAAGAATTCAAGGCTTGTTCTTTCAAGATCAACTACGGGTCGTCCAGAGGGCCGATGATGTCGCTTAAGTGCTTGGCATGACAGTGCCAACGTGGGAGCGGCCCGCCTAGGCTTAAGAAGTCGAGACTCCGGACCTAATAACAACAAAGGTTTTCACACACACATACCATTGGTTTTGGTGGAAAATGTATGAGTGCTGCCACCGGTAATTTACCAGTAAATTGTGTCTAAGTTTGATACTGGCCTGATACTCGATAACTAACTCGATAACTAAGGGAGTTCCAGACGCTTGCAAGGACACCCACTCATAAGAATCTTGGCGGCACGGGACCGCCTTACTCCCTTGTTCACATGACGAAAAGTGTGACACATTTCCAAGCTTTCAGCCACTAAGGTCATACAAGCACAAGATGAGCCCTTTTCACAGGTATGTCCGTTTGTGAAAAGCGCACAGTACAAATACTGTCATTGCCCAGAACTTCCTTTCTCGTAGGCGGACGGTGCAGTGTAGGCCCTGATCCAGCTACGTGTGCGCCCTGGTTCAGCGGTTCAATATGATCTGACAGCACGTACAGTACATGTGATGGTAGCAGCCACACAATCCAGGGCTATCGCGGTGAGGTGTTTCTTCCGAATGGCCATGTAGAAGCCGAGCCGAGGCTATTAGCATTTCAAAGCGCTGTTATTCGGTAAAGATGAGTTTCACAGTGGAAGAATGTTTAAAAACGGTGAAAGTCATCATCTGCGATGTAATAATGGCGTGCATAATCTCATCAGTTTTGGACATCCTCGGATCCACCTTACGGTACAGTGTGAGCACGCCCCTGGATTTATGTAATGTGGGACTCGGTGCGTGTGTGAACAGGTAAAGCGATGTGCTTTGGGGGATGCGCTGATGTCCAACAGGCATGCCAAGCAAATACTTCAGCTTTTCTTGACCTTCCAGCTGGTGAATTCCTCCTCGTGAGACTCATGCCAGACGGGCAAAATAACACGTTACCTAGCACGATAGCCCGGTCACAGTAATTGCTTATGGTAGCCCGGTCGTACATTTGAAGCTAATCTTCAACATCGGTGTTGTCGGTGCCAGAGAATACTTTTGAGTCGCGCGGTTGTGCCAGAATCATGGTGAGGGAGGGCGGCGACGTGCCCGAAGGATTCTCACCTTCATCTCGCATTGAAGATGCAGTCAAGGAGCAGCCACTGGATAAATTCTTCTTGCTCTTAAGCCACCTTTACTAAATTTCGTGTGTAAAACTGAAGCACAAAATGCATTTACAAAATATTTATAGTAACTGTAGCGACTGACGTGATAGTACTTAGCTGGCGAGCTCCATGAGCGTCGATAATGATAATGATGCGGCCTCAATTATTGGCACAAACACACTGTGGGGTATTGGTAGCGAGTCGGGTGGTAAAATAATTGAAAAATAAAGTCGACTTCTTCGTACTCATATTCAGTCTTATTTCTTAGCCTCCCGTATTTATCTATCTTTATCAGGTTGGGTGCCACCTTATATTACTAGAGCATAGATGTCGAGGGACGTGATTTCGTAATCGTAGTTTCTATCATCACAAGGGGATAAATCTCGAATAACTGCGTGATGCTGTCTGCCTTGGCGTCCCGAGGTCCGGGACACGTTTTTCTGGCCCTCTCTCTGGCGCACTGAACCGCGTTAGTTGCTGCCTTGCAGTTTTTTCTACGCCGGAAAAAGCCACCTGTTTATCATACGGAGCGCTTCCCGCGTATTGCTACACCAAGCAAGTAAACTTTCCGTATTGGCCTCCAGCTTCTAGGCGCTATACATCTTTCCACCGCTGTAAATGAACTGACATACTAATTATCGAACCCGTGATGCCATAACATGGTCATCATCCTTCTAGTTATATTTCGAACTTTACCCAATTATTGATGCAAGACGTCTTTCACATCACTGTGATGCTCGACAAATTCTTAACGATCTGTGCAGAGATATTTTGTCTATGGTAATGTAAGACTTACCTTGCTGTTTTGCCTGCACACAGAAGCTTACCGCTGCGTACCCCACTACAATGATCGCTCTCACTAAACGCCTGAATCACACAGGTATTGATACCACCTTTAGATATGTTTCTGCTGATCATCGCGACTTGGAGGCTGTGCTACCTTTCGTCCCATTTGCCCATACCTCGTGCCATGACAAGGCTGACTACTCTGTTTTCTGTATTCTGAATGGACAAGAACAAACCTTGCCTTTGGGCACGTTTCTTCTCACCACTGCTCAGCTACCCAATAAGCACGCACGCGACTGCGCTACACCAACAGAAAAAGCATGCGATATTGTTCGTTATGGCCTGTCTATTTCGCCGCACTTCAGAAGCGCTTACACCGTGTTCTGACTGCAATAGGCAACATGCTGCAATAGGTCACGCGGAAGAGTGGTATGTGAGAGCCACGCTTTGAAGATAGTCAGAGGACAGATCCCATGCTATGCTGGGCGCTACTAATTTTCCCGCAACGAGCTCTCCTCATCAAAGAAGAAGCGCGACGAAGGGAAGATAGAGGTGCCACTCCAATGGAGGCCTACATGACGCGAAGGGCTCATGGATGTTTCGCCGAACAAAGCCTCCCCGAACTGGTACCTGCCCTATCCTGAGAAGCAGCGGATTATACCAGCTGGGAGTAACAGATCTGCTCTCGCATTCTCACAGCCAGACCCTCCCTCCGTCTTTGCGCCCGCTGGAACTTGCTGGGGCCGCCGTTCCAATATTCCGTCTGCAACAGTGTTATCTGTGCTTCTTGACTGACTGTCGTCCTGGGCTCCTGGTGGCTTGTGACCTGTGTGTGATTGGTCACCACAAGGACGGAGGCTTGAAACAGAGGCGTTATAATGACGGTGCGGAGAGAAAACAAGCTGTTCTGGCCATGAAAGCGCGGCTCATCCAAACGCTCGTTGATAAATATTTGATCGTTTTCCGTTTTTCCTATTCAATGATGTATATAGGTTTTGTTCAAGTTAGAATAAAGCTTTTGGCTATCGTTTTCCTAACTTCCGAGCTTTTGAATTCACCAACCCGAAGCATCCACAACGCTACCATATGGAGCCGGCTTCGATATAAAACAGCGCTGCCGCCACCATCGCAGGGACACGCTCTTCCAGCTTGTCTTTCTCATCCTTCCGTAGAGATGACCTTATTTTCATAAGCGATGGCATGATCATTGTTGAATCATTTTAACATGAAATATCACATTATACCACACATTTCAAACACTATGCGCAAAATGTGTTTATAGCATGTAGGCTATTCATAACCTAAAATATACATGGCTTGTAATTTTGCATGATAGTGCACATTGGTCTAGCAGGTTTATAAGAAATGAAGGATGCCCACAAAATAACCAGTAGGAATATTGATTGTTTGGTTACCAACCACAGCCATCTAATGGTTATAGGAATGCGATGTTTAACTGGAGGTTGCGGGTTCTCTCCTGACCATGGTGGCCACATTTTAATCGGGGTGAAATGCCAAACTCTCATATACTTTGATTTAGGTGCAGGCTCAAAAATCGTACGTAGTCAAAATTATTCCGGTGTCTCCTACTGCGACGTGTGTCGTAGTCACATCGTGGTTCTGGTACCTAAAACCTAAAATTTATTTGACTGATTGAGTGATTGTATCTGCATGTGACGTCCTAAAGGTACTCGCAGCTCATCAGAGAAGATGGAATAGAGACCCCGGATGGGTTACACAGACAGCAGTTTTTCAAGATGGACACCAGCCGCTAGGCGCGACCGTCGTTGCGTTTCGCCGCATAAGAATACAACCGTCGCAGCCTCATGCTCATCAGTACCCACTAAGCGACCATAGTTGTAGCATGGCTATAAAATTAGAAAAAAATGTGCATACTCACATTCTTCGCGAATTGCACCAATTTGTTAACTAGATCTTGAAGTTCTGAACTATTAATTGAAGGTCTTAAGAATTTTATGGTGTTGTTTATTACGGCTTTGAGATTATCAACTTTCATTATTTCTTCGTGAATGGGCATCCCCTGAAGCTGAAAAATATAATAGTAAGAAAGACATACATAAAATGTTGTGTACTTTAGAAACTTATTAAAACTAGTTTGTAAACATATGTTTAAAGCAACTGATACTTTTTCTTATAATACAATGTTGCTGATGTATCCTTATTAACTTCCGTCATTTCTTCAATGTCGACTTCATACAATAGAATGCAGATTTTTTTACCAGTTTGTCGAAGGCAACAGAAATACAGAAATTAATAATCAGCAAGAGATCATGACAGAATAATTGCCGAAATCAATAGATTGCTACAGATTAAATTAGTTGAAATACGACGCTAGAATATTGATTGGTTAGGCATATTTTCTATTCATATGAGGTGGTAGCTACTGTGGCATATGAACATGTTGGAGTGTGCTAGGCATGCTGTCTGCAGTCTGAACTTACGACGAAGCGACATTACACACTAAAGGACTCATTGTCCTGCAACAATGTTTATAGCAACGAATATGCGGTGTCCATAGTGTTGCGAATATTTGCCCTGTGGTGCAAAGTGTTCGGTTAAAGTAACAGGGTTTCTTAACTACTTCATCAAATATCACTGGTTGTGACGCGTTCGCATTCTTTCGCTGATTCGGGTACAGTGCATCATTATAAGCAACCCAAGCCGTCTACTATCTTGGGCCATTAGGTAGGAGCTGGCTGCTTTGTTTCCCCAGCCGACAACATCTGCCGTTGGATATCTGCCACCAGGTATGCGCCCGAACAAACTCGGGACGTGTTCGACAGAATAATGCTGCACCCGTAGAGCGCTTATTTATGTGGTGGGTCTGCAGTATTTCTCCGCCGAATGTTCTTGCGAAACCAGCAAAGTGTTGAAAGGCGATTCAACCTCCAGCTGAAATCGATAAAAGACTCAGTTTTCTTGAGCGAGCTGAAAGTACGATAGGAGCGCAGTCATTGCACACCACACTTTTTCGCGCCATTCCTTGTGCGAGGGCAGGAGGCGGTGCGTGAGACTCAATTTTGTTTAGTGCACTAACTTTGCGATTGGCCCATGCTTAGACTATGATCCCCTGTTAACTAATTTTAAATATTTCGAGAATATAACAGGCCATAGCTACTGTTCAATTATGAGGCACGCCATTATGGTGGAAAGGCATCAGTGGTGTAATTGTTACAGTTTCAGACTACTGTGCTAGATGCCAGCTGTTCGAATATGGCCGCTGGATAGTTTTATTGATTTAGTTACTTAAGAAAAAACATTCTCGCCAAAGGGCAAATCAATGAAGAAACCAGCATGTCAATATATTACATGGAATAAGGCTCGTAGCTTTAGTGGCAATACGAATTGCAGTAAACATTAGGTGGCTTATGTTTAACTAACACACATGGGTAGAAATAATTTGCTGACCGCGAGCAGCATCGTCTAGAGCTAGAATGTCTGCTCAGCGTCATAGTCTTGCGTCGCCCTCGCTTTTCTGTACTGCGGCATGCTCACGACAGGCATGATGAGCGTCCAATTCGCAATTTTTTACTGCAAGGTTTTGTCAGCGTTTTCGCTCCTGTTTTCCGCGGCGATGCCTCTGGCAGCCCCAGGCGTTAAGCTGCAGCGTGCGCCGCACACGCGGGAGCACGTTGTTCCAGCGCTTGGATCGTGGAGTAGTCTCGACGCGTATTAGGGCCCTGCTCGCTTCACTGCAATAAGCGTTTCAGAGGAAATTCTCGACTGAAGTACTGACATCTAACTCGCGGAAGCGGCTTCGGGCGATGCAAAGCATGCAGTGCGACGCTTCAGAAACCCACACCGACAGGTACTTCCATAGCTACAATACGTGCAAAAACGATCACACAAGCTGGCAGGTCTGCACTGGTGTGTTACAGTTCGTTCCAGCAAACAAAGGTTTCTCAGCCGAGGCGTTAGAATGGACCTGCTTCTGTGAAGCAGTCTGTGCGATGGCACTGTGAACACGCCGAGCCAACTTCGCCACCTGGCGTTTTAATTCTGACTCATATGTAAAGCGCATAGCTAATGCGAGTAATGCAATTCAGAAGACGTAATAAACCGATAGAAATCAACATTTCCATGTATAATTATCGACGACTGCAAAGTAGCGGAACGGCTATTCATATAATTGATAATGCAATAGAACGCACCAGGCGCCTCCACGCGATGGGTTGCACGCGGGAAATGCGTAAGAATGTTCGATTCCGCCTGCTGTGGCCTGCCCCCATGGTGTATTGATTGCAGCAGGCGGAATTAGTTCTTTGTATCCGGTGTCCATTAACTTAAAAGAATTGTAGGCACAAGAAGAAAAGCAAAAAAAAAGCTTTTTTTTCGATGTGTGTGTCGCGGTCCGGCTTTAGTATGACTCTTGATGAATGCCGGACTCAGGCCCAGAAGCCGAAATGTTGCTTTTATAAGTTCGCATGCACTTTCTGATAACACACACACACACACACAAACACGCACATGCACGCGCGCACGCACGCACGCACGCACGCACGAACACACTCGCATGTATTTGGATTATCACAGGCAAGAAGTGGTTGCAAAGGCGCATGGCTAGTAGTACATCTCCGCCCACATTGTTCGCTCGCACAATCTGTGGGATCGGCCCATGATAAGAGGCTAGAGATGTGCCCGATACAGAACAGTGGTGGTAACTCGGTAAGAAATACTCCTCTTTAAAAGAACTCAGTGCCCTTCCACTCCGTGAAAAAGGATGACCAGCCAAGCTGTGTATGTGGGCCGCTTAATAGCGAACTGTACGTCCGCCGTGAGTCGGCCCGGCATCGCACTATCTTTGGGATCGGCCTACGTATGGGGAGTGCTTAACCTTAGACCACATCTCATGGGCATGCACGTCATATGCACACAAGACAAACTGAAATTTCGGAGCATGCACCATGGGAGGCGGCGCTGTCCAGTTCACAGGAAAAGGTACAAAGGGCCATCATCCAACAAGCAAGACGGTGCGTGGAAGCCAGTGAGGCCCTTGTCTAGGGGATCTTCTCCCTATCCATCTTCCATCTTCTCTATCTACCCATGGAGTGTTTTATTCTTCAATAATGTTGTTTTTCTTCTTCTTCTAAACGCCCGATTCACCTCCGCCACCGGTCGGCCCGGCATTGCACCATCTACGGGATTAGCCGAGGTGTGGAGAGTTTTGCTTACCACGCCAACAACGACACGAAAATTTCCTTGGACGGTAGAGGTACACAGCTTCACTGTAAAATGGCAGGAGGCCATTGGCATCGCTTCGAAAGCAATAACCTTGCCGAGTATTCAATTATCCTCTCTACAACCAAACCCCCTTATTAAACATCTAACTTTCGTCCCACCATCTAGAAGAATTAGTGATAATTAACTACTTCAGTATTCACACAATTTTTCAAGAACTTACGCCAGATAGCATACTTATATGATGACGCATCTCTAGAGAACCGTCTGCTACCTGGACTGTCCCATAAATCACAGAAACCTGTCGAACAACGTGCTAAATTTGCGTGGTAAACAAAGCCTCATAAAAGAGTACAAGAGGCACGGTTTTAATCACACTAACCTCTCAAAGAAAAAAAAAGAATTGTTCCGAACTAGGTGAGTGAATAAAAAATGTTGCTAATAAGCCATTGTCGTTAACGTCAAGTTATCCAGTTTACGTTAACGTATACGTGTCTCGTACCTGCAGTAGATGACTTGTCATGAATTTGGCTGGTTTCCAAGGATCAGCCTGTATAGCGTGTAAAAGTATGAAAATGAAAAGAAACATTACTTGCTTCCTGCCAAGAAAGAGAGTGGCTCTATATATGGTATTCTTCATTTAGACTTCAACGCCCTAGGCAGTAGCATATTTGCCTCCATTTCCATTCAGCGGCATGATGTGTTGCTAGTAAGGATGACATCAGGAACCAAGAGACTGCGTACCCAGGTGGAGCTTCGAGAAATGGCGTCACCAGCGGAGAATTGTCCTACCTGCCGCTAACGCATATATTTTTTTTTTCTGCGACAGTTCCCAAATGAACCTCTTACTGGGAGTCCTTGTTTCTGAAATCGGTGCCTGGAATATAGTCACCTCGTCTCTTATTTGGATTCGTATTCTTAGGACGTTTCAAGAAATTTCTGGCATTTGTGTGCGTGCTTGCCTCAAGGCCGTTTCCCACAAAGTGACTCAAGTTGTCACTAATTGGGGCCATTGGAGATGTGCTCCAGCTCGTGGCGCCGTTGTTATTAGTTCATTATCGTCAATCCGGCGTCATTCTCCGGCTCTCGTCATACCATTGTCGTCACTCCATCGACCGAATAAAATCGTCATACCATTATCCTTGTGTCGCCTTCGTCAAAGCACCTTCATCGCTCTATGATCGAAGTAAGTTCTTTGTCATTCCGTCGCAATTAGGCTGTCCACATTAAGTAGTGATTTTTCCGCCATTGTCATGCCATCTTCTCTATCGCGCAGACGTCATGTAATAGTCGTCACGCATTCGTTGTCATATCATCGTCGTTATGCCATCATTACCCTTGCATAGCCGTTATTCTAGGTTCATCCAATTTTCGTCATACCATCCTCATCACGCCTTCCTCGTCATGTCATCGCTGTTGTTCCTTTCTTCTTAAGCCTTAGTGTTCATGCTATGGTTGTTAAACCACCGTCAACTTTACAGAATCCTGATCCCCTTGCCGCCACGCCACTGCGCCCTACAGCCTACATTGTGTCATCGATGCCATTTCATTGTCGTCTTTGCTTCGTCCTCATACAGTGGTCGTCATTGCGTAATACTCATGGCAAAGTATCAAAAGCGATTGTAATAAAAAATTAGGCAATCCCACATATTTGTAGGTCGCCTACAGTTGAAATAAATGAAATCTCAGCATGCTCATTACAGCTTCTTAATATGGCTGTTTTCAGAGATACGTTGTCGCTATCTTGCTTGTATGCCAGTTGAATTAACAGTGACGGTTATTGTGAGATGTTTTTGTCAATTTTTCTGCTGAAGAAAGTGAATTAGCTGAAATTGCAGGAACCTTTCACGTAAGAAACTCTCTCAGCAAGTGATTTATTATTTCTTCAGTGAAGTTGCTGTCAACAAGACGTTTCAGGGACTTCCACAGATGTGGAAGTACCTGAAATTAGCAGTTGTTGTACGTACAAATTAGCACATTAGCAGTTGTACGTACACTAATTCATCAATTTGTTTAGCGTAGTGGGTTTTGAAAAGTAAACGGGGGCCTTGTCCACAATTTCTTGGACGCAACTTTTCTTGTTGAACTGCGAATTTGGCACAAGAGATCAGAAAGGGTCTCACACCTCGCATCACGGCTGTCCAGAGTGTTTTGTTGCTGTACAGCTTAGGCAGAATACTCATGCACGTTCTAAAAAAAATGCAATGTTGTGTCCGCCTTGTTGCATATGGATGAGCTTCTAGTCATTATAAATTTAAAACTTGAAACCCTCCGATGAGACTTATCCCTCACAGAACAAGCTTTTTGGATAGAATTACGCTGCTAGCGGTCACCGTAAGAGCTCGCTGATGGCCGCTTGATAAGATTCACAAAGATCAGAATTCTATTTCTCGTGATTCAGATGTGTGGTAGAATAAACCACGACCAACAAAACACTCTTGAAATTTTCTGTCGCTCACTCAAAGCTATTCAAAACCGCATATCAAAACCTGTCTTTTTATTCACACTCAAGAAATGGTACACCTAGTCATCCCTCGCATCATTGTTACATGGCTTTAGTCGTTCAACAGATGGATAGTTCGGGAGGGTGAGACAACTTTACTCATTATGGTGCAAAGCAAGGGACGAAAAGAAAACCAGCCATAACGAGAAGCTAAAGCGCACACGGAAATCTTTCCTCGTTAGCTTCCTGGTCTAAAGCGTAGCAGTTTGGGCGAGTTGGTATGTCATGACTGTTTTAGGCTTGTAGCGCAGCTCGGAAGAGCAAAAAAGGAATAAGGTGGGGGTAATCAAAGGGGTAATCAAATCAATCATAGGGGTAATCATAGGGGTAATCAAATCATAGGGGTAATCATAGGAGTAATCAAATCATAGAGTAATCATAGGGGTAATTAAATCAATCAAATCAAAATGTTTTTTTTTGTAATGCGCAATTCAGCTACGTGATTATTGGCTCGCCATAGGAGCGCCGCCTTTTAGGGCAGCGTGAGTATGGCCGCATCGAAAGGGGCTATGGGAAAAGATGCAAGTCGAGTTCGGCAAACCCGACAACAGGAAATATGACATTTCTTCTTTTGCCTGTCACACAGACAACAAATTATTGGGAAAAAGGCAAATGTCCGGTTTGGGTTTTTTGCTGCAGCCAAACTGTCACGCTTGTGCAAAGTAGCGTTGGGATACGTGAAGGACAACTCATGCCATGCCAAGCACCGAAACAAGTTTGTTTATTGCATAATAGGTGCGACCTCTGCTGTGTGAGAACCTAGAGACAAATGACAACAATCTATGTAATTGCTCTTCAGGATTTTTAGCCTTTCATTGTACGAACATTGCAGATGTCAACCGTGATTTAAGAACGCGTCATTGGAAGGGGTAGTGTGCAGACCACACGGGAAATTAAACAATCTCAAGAAGTTTCCAAGGTAGGTAAGTTATACGTAATGACCCACTCTTTCTTGCCATTCAAAAAAAAGAACTAGGCTATTTTTTTAAACCTTTGCAATAGGGGGTAATAATAGGACAGGTCATTTCACTCATAGCTTATTTTAGTTATTTAGTTTTTTGGTGTTTTTTATTGTTTTTTTTCCTGGCTAGCTTCTATATGCGTGATGTCAGCTCACGCGGCATGTACGTAAATTTTAGTTTGATTACAAATAGATGTATTTGAAGATTAGCGCCTAAACTCTTATTTTGCTGTATTGCCTCATGTTAGGCGCTGGTCGTAGTATTCCCGAAACAAATCGCACAAATCCACATCTTACTAGCATAACGCCGGTGCTGGCCGGTCAATGCCATACTCAGTCGCACTTTTAACATCATCAAACGGTGTAGTGGACATTCTAATATGTTCCATGGGACATCTCACAAAAAACGAAATTGGAATTGAAGTTTTGGTCACCGTGAGAACACAAAAGTCCAACGTGTCCAAATTACGTAACCTGTGTGCAATACCTGACCGCCAGGTGTGCTGCCCCGTAGCAGAAATTGATAAGACGGAAGCACCACATTAATACTATGTATATAAATGTAATCGAAGTCTTGATTATGATTGTAAAAACGTGATATACAATGTTCGAAACGAGGCCTGCAAATTGGAATATGTTGTATAAACTGCAACGGTTTTTCGCCAGTGGTTTTACGACCACCTAAAATGCTTGAAAAGTATCTGGCATTGATTTTTCTCTTGGCATGTTTCATTTTCTCTTTGTTGATCTTTCTTGTGGCATGACAGTGCTGTCAGCATTAGGTAAATTCCCTAGAATTAGACATCCTAAACTTTGTTGGCGGAAATAGTACAAATATAGAAAACATCTGCGATGGGGCATTCAGGACGTGTAAACTGCTGATCTGACGACTTGTTTTCATTTTAATAGCCCCAAGTCACCTTCGCATGAGCTTGCAAATTATGACTTTTGGCCATACTGAAGTGCAGTGAGCGCATCTAGCTATGCAAAGGACATGGTATAGGTCCCTCAGGCTCCTTAACGAAGGACTGCTACTGCGATCTTGTGGATCATACCTCTAGCCGGGCTGTTGATGTCTGTTCCTGTTTGGGAAAATATTTATCTGTAACCAGCGACACCAACGAGGGCGAATGTGGCCGTAAGCGGACAAATATGCCTAGTTTAGAAAACTACAGAATGGCGCTGGCATTATACGGCCGGTAGGTACATGTGTATTAATGTTTAGTGTGAACCTCCCATAGGCTGGGCAGCAATGGACAGTCCTAGTTGTCATATGTTTGGGCGACATTTGCCTTACAGCAAAGATAAAATTTCGCCACGTATCTTTGTGTCTTTCTGCGAATGACGCGTAAGAGCACAAGTATAATGTAGCTACTTCAGTACACAGCCTGTAAAAAATTATCGATATCTTTTACAGTAGTGCCTGGAAGTGGGACACATTTGTCACGTTTCTCATATTCTGTAAAGGAGGTTGCGCGTCAACCTTTGTCAAATTTCGAATAAGGTTCTGCGTTTTCATGGCTTTTTTCTCTTACGGCTAAGAGAACTTTCAACGACAAAGTATTTTGCACTAATGTCTTTGTGTATTTCAAGCAGGAAGCTGTGTTGTTAACATAACAGTTTGCACTGCGACATCATTTGAGCTTGAGTCCAGTGACATTTTAATACATTTTTTTCAATAAAGGTGCAAACGCAAAAGGAGCAGCGCCGGACAGGGGACCCTGTACCCACAAAATACGCAAGTATTATACATTACTTAGTGGTAGTTCATGGCCAGTGAGCGAACACAGATAAAGTTACATATTTTCATACATTGTACATGAGTTTACACAGAAACCTAGAGCAACAGAAATTGAGAAATTATTGGCTTAGAGTTCGTTTAATAATATAGATCGTGAAGTAATAGAAGTTGCCTTTTTCCCCTTTTCCCGTTTCCTCTCCCGGTCCACAGGCAGAAAATTACAGGTTGTATATGTAAATTACCATAATACACTAAAATGCAGCGTATGACCATGAACATGTATGTATGCACGTAAAAAAGAAAAGAAACGAAAAAAAAGCGATTTCTAATGTATTTATGTTGCAGTAATGACTCTCTGAAACACTGTTTGAGACTTCATCGTTTAGCCTCTTAAAACGAGGTTACAAAAAAATGTTAAGCATTAAGTGCGCTGTCTATTCGCTTACACAAGTAAAAGCGTGATCACTACAAAAATTACATTCACAAATTGTACAACCACATTTTTCAGATATGTGAGAAAATTTAAGAAATTTTTGTCTCCGAGTTTAGGAAAAAAATCCCCACCCACAGATGGTTCAGATGCCTCGCCAGGGAAGCCGAAACGTGCGGTCTCGGTGTTTATCACTGGGTGAATCCCGACGGCTCATTACCCGACTACTTAGTAGAGTGTGGGATCCTCGGTACGCAGTTGCTGCTTGCGCCAGACTGCACGAGCCTGTTCTTGTGCTCGGACTGCTGCATCGGGACGGAATAGACGAGCACGTTCTCGGTTCCGCGTGCGGTGTTGCTGATCGAAAGCTGCCTGATTCTAAGGAATAAAATAGTGTTTTAGTTAAGCGTCTTTAAGGTACGCTCCGATGCGAGTGGCCCCGCTAAGCCAAAGCGGAGCGGCGGGCGATTTTTCACGTTTTAGTTATACGTTTAGTGTAGCGGAGCCGACCTTTCGTAGTTGCAGCGCCGTCTGGCCAAATTCAGGGTAATGAAAGAAAATAAAAACACCTATTGATCAGTTTTATACAGTAAAACGTGTATATGTGTATATATAGCTTATTTCTCCCTGAAGTATCTAGACGTGCGCTTGTAATGCGTTACGGGTCCATTTTACCTAATGGAATATAAAGCGCCGTCTCGGGGAACGCCACGTGATAGTCAGTGCGCTTACTTTCTGCATCCAATCCAATCCTTTGACGCAAACGCTAGCCAAAGCACTGCGCAGCAAGCTGCGCTCAGGCAGCTTGTCAGCGGACCGTGTTCCTCGCTCCGCTATCCCGCTTACGGCTAAGCGGACGGCGCATGCGCATTCGCGCTTCCGCTCCGCTTAGCTGCTTAGCGGAGCGTAAACACGCTCATCTAAAACACTCTACAGTCACGAACAATTAGAAGCTGATCGCGCGAGCATCGCCCAGTGGGACTTCCAAGCAGCATAGCGGCCGATTTTAGAACTGTGAAGACAAAAATCGCGCTTCCTTTTCCCCATTTCATGCTCTATCATGTTGCAACCGTCCCCCCCAAGACTAACTCGCAACGTTTTTGTTGTTTTTTTTTTCCTTTCATTGCAATGATCTGTGTTTGTCGCTGCCTCATTCATATCATCGCTAGGAATGACACCTCTGTGCAAAAGCAGATAAGGCAATCGAAATGAAGCCGCAGATTATTTCATGAAAGGGGACGAACCTTTAGGACATAATCGTTGCCCTGCTCATTTTTACCACATACAGCAGAATTACAATACCTTCACTTACCCTTCGTCTGTTCGATGAAGCACTGCTATTCTATCGCCAATATCTTTGTCTAAACTGAAATTTATCTTTACAGTACATTTTGTTCTGTTTCATATCGTTACTGGTACAGCTAATCCGCGTTTTCCTGCCCTCAAAGCTTTTGATAACACTGTCACTGTCTTCTAAAGCCGGTATGTGACGTACCGGCGATGTTTATAAAAAAAACAGCGTCATTGCACAGCTTCTGGTAGAAATCGAGAAATTACCAACCTGTCTTGTTGGCATATAAATGTCCTTTCTTTTGGTCACGCCTTCAGTCGCGCTTAATGATGTCATGGCGGTTAACGATGGACGAAAGGAGGGAGATAATTCGTCTAGGGAATGCATCAATCTCTCGAAGAAAAATTGCTGCCATAGTAGGCCGTCCACAAAAAACTGTAAATCGCATCTTGAAAACTTATTTCAGAGGGAACCGTGTAGGGCGGCGGTCCCTCACTGTCTCAGGCCTAGGAAAATGACTGATGGCGAAGACCACCTTTTCATAGCAGCAGTCGTCCAAGATCCCTTCATAACAGCAAAAAAAAAAATTAAATTGCCGAGCAGCTCGATCTTTTGTCTTTTGTCTGGCTGTTGTAAGATACCAATCAGTATGCGTATGGTTCTCTCTAAACCATGCGTCTCACATTTTCTTCGATATCTCTTTAGTAACCACATTTGGTGCCCAAAGTAGGCATCCGATTGTGGCCGACATGCTTTCCTTCTCCCTTTTTTATTTCGTTGCCCCTGTCCCAAAAAATAAAAAACGGATATTCTTGTGGCGTCGCATGGGGAAAGTTCTATTTTGTTACTTCTTCGTTTACATTAAGTAATGGGCCACGGTACTCTTGAGTGGCCGGATACACTTATTATTTTATTACGATAGCATTTATATCGGCACTACACGCGCATTCCCGCTGTCACCATCATGTTCCGTATAAAGTCCAAGGGCGCTAAAAGAGTCACCGCGCGCCGCATTATGTATGTGTAAGTAAAGCGTACGGGGAGGGGGCCGGCCTGGATGAGCCGACTATGATGGCTCAGTCTTGTGTGCGCAATGAGAAATGTATGGATGGATGGATATATGGATGGATGGATGGATGCTATGAGCCTCCTGTTTGAAACCGGGTGGTGGGTTGCACCACAAAGCCCTTGTTCGTATATTGCCTAATGTCCTACCTATGTTAAAAAAAGAGAGAAAATGAAAAAAAAACGCTAAATTCTCATAACCAAACTTCCTGAAACTCTATTCTGAATTTTCCTTTCTACGTCTCCGTTGTTTGTTGTTTCCCTACTTCTACAAATCTTTCAATCGCCTCTTTATAATCTCTATTGCAGACATGATCACTTTCCCTTTGCTGTCGCTGAGCCCAAGGGATTGAAGGACGCCAGTGGTGCCTTAAGCGACCGCTGGGCCGACATCTACACATTCTAATAAAAGCGGAGAGGAAGCACGCGGGCTTCCGTCGCGCGCGATACGTCGGAGGGAGTTAAAGAAAGCCGGGGGCGGGGGGGGGGGGGGGGGGGTCGCGAGCCTTGAGATTCTGTGATCTGGGAATCTGTGATTGCGCAACATCTTTAGTTGCCTGGTTTCACGCATTATATACAGTGACTTTTGCTTAGATACGTAGATGTTTTGGAGACTTAAACGTATATTTAAATATCTTGAGATGTTTTGTGCATAGATTCAGTGAACTTTGTTTCTAGTGACACTTCTTGGGCTTTATCAAGCTGTATCTTCGGATTTCTATATTCTACTTTAACATCGCACTTGTAATATATATTCTGCAGAACTCCTGCTTTTTCTATGCCCTTTCTGTTGCGACTATACTTTCAGTGCAAATACTCGCAATATAAGACCGCTACTCCTTCGCGATACATTGGAACAATAGACAGCATCATCGAGATTTTCCCCTGGCCGTGGCATATATACAAAAATGTATACAAGGCTTTTGAATGACAATTTTATTAAAATATTCGTCTTCAACTTGTTCCCTTCATAGCCTTTACGTTTTTCATATCAGCGGCAGGCACTGCTTTGCTAGTTCGGAACTCGTATAGTACTAAATTTCGTGTTATATTTTCTTTACTTAATGAATATAAAAAAAACATGGAAGACACTGGTATTTCTGGCATCAGTTTTGGGACTTAAGAATACATTCTTTTAGGAAAAAATACACATTTTACTTGTCTTGACAGTGCCTAGCATTCGAGAATTCGTTCGCAGCATCTTTGGCAATGACAATACGAATATTATTCATGTATTTGATCCCACGACAAATTCTCTAAAGACGAGGCCGCGGTGCAACGTGAGCACTCCCTCCTCAAGCAAAATTTCTGGGTATGCTAACAACTAACTTATTATTTATTACACAAACCTACACAACAAACACAAAATACTGGAGGGAATAGTGGCATGTCCTAGCTTGGCTGAGTGAAGATTGTCATTTGCCAACCTTGTGTTCTTTATGCTGCACGTAATGAGACGTGTCTTATAAAGGAGCCGTTGTGGATTTGTCGGCAAAGTTGTTGGTCACGCCCGAGGCACAGCGGGAACACTACAAGAACGTTGTGTCGACCAGCCACATTTATTATGCTTCTGAATTTCCTTCCTCCTACATCGAGGTTTTGCACCCTTGAGAACGCATCTTAATTTACATGTATCGTGCTCGGCTAAAGTATCATGACATTTAAAGATTTGATACAAATGCTGAATATCTTACCCACATTGTATAAGAAATCCCAGGACTTCTGCCGTAAAATGCGCTTTTTACAATGTTCACATAGAGAATTGCAGAAATGTCCATATGGCTAAGTAATTCTGCACAATTAGTGGAGTTGAAGATGGTTTCTTCGGTGAGCCTCGGCCAGGCATGAAATCCGGAAATATTCAGCACTTTAGTTAAAGCATCCTCAGAATCTGGAAACAATTAAAAGAAAATTATTCAGTGAATCGTCAGAAGCAGAAGGAAACTTAAATAATTGTAATAGGCCCTACAAATCTATGCTGTCTTCATATATTTGCCTCCAACACAATTACCTAAAAGATGCAGAAATGCAATTTACCCACTCCGAATGTTGGTTCCCATGTTACGCGTAGATGAACTAAGCCCAGTGAAACAGGGGCTGCGATCTAATTGGTACAGCGTATTTTGGCAGTAACAGATACAGATACTTTTGATAACATCCAAAGAAACACTGACTGATTGTGCAAGATGCTACAGAGTGACGCTTTTAACATTTCAAGAATTTCGCCCTTTATTGCGTTCCACTATAGCGAATACGGAACAAAGCAGCTCAACAAATTTTACAACACCAATGCATGATGCCTTTAAGTCAAAACAAATGATAATTTCACGTCATGCGTTTGATGTAAAGTGCCTTTTTGTATGGTCACAACATTTCTAATCATGCCTGGTATGCATGCTTTAAAAAGTAGCAGACAAATACTGCTGACATAAAAAAGAACTAAAATTATGTTTGTGCTTAGTGAATCTACGGCAAATATAAATATTAGACGGATAATATTCGTTCATCAAACTCAGCATCTAAAGCACATGTTACGGTACTTAATGAATGCATTCATTCAAACATCCTTGCTTGCGAAGCCTCAAATATAAAGCATTTTGTGAATACTTTGTCTAGCAACTTATCCGGTGTGGTATCACTGGTCCTGGCGTGCACGTAAGCCGAGCACAGCTCTGGCTTGAGCAACAGTGATGAAAATTTGTAGGAGCTTGGCAAGTAAATTCCAATAATTTAGTCAAAGTTTAACACATCCACCGCTATGTGACGCGCCATGTGAGGCAATGAAAGTGCTAAGCTTATCCTAGGCTACGAACAATGGCGCACCACAATGCCTCAAGGAGACACGTCTCGCTGTGTGTTCTTTGTACTATGTGGACAAGCACAAGTGGTCCACGCAAGGTAACGTCTACCATCCATTTAAAACTCCCTTAGTGCACTAAACGGGGATGAACTTAAATATTTATCGTCAGCATCACCACAAATGATCGTCATTCAACGGAAACACCACGGAAACCTTCGCTTACATAATTTTAACATGACATCGGAGCCGTATAATTTTTTTCAATACATAATTGTCATTGGGAGACAAACATTTACCATGTGTTCCTCCCATTACACTTCAATCTTAGCTCTAGCGCGTGTAGAGACGACATACATATCTTCCGCACGTGCCTCCGTTCACTTGTTTTGTTAGCCTTCCTGCGCTATGCACACCGTTTGTCTCTCCTAAAACTGTCTTCGTTGTGATACGAGCTTTAAAAAGCTGTGAAAGCAGGAGCTGGTGACGACCTGCAACCTTCACGAGACTACAATTTATCCAACGTGATTCTAATGAAATCGTCGAACAATTAGATAATCTGTAACGAACGCCAGCAGAACCTGATGCCACTTTCGATACTTTGGGTGCCGCAAAAGCGCAGTATGCGTTTCGACCTTGCTTAGAACGATCACTTACTTCCCTTGGTGCGGATCAGAAGTGAAGTGAGGATCAGCATAGTGTAGCCAGAGGCTATATGCTAATTTAAAGAAAAAACATGGTGGGGGCCATTGTGCTCGAGCATCCCTTACAGCCTATGTAGGGTTTAGCATAAGACAAGTTGTTTTGGTGCCGTCGCATATCGCTGCCACTGCAATTAGACGAAGCGAAAGCAAAATACCTCTTCTCGAAGTCTTTCACGCTTCTTATCCTTCGACGTTGCGAGATGTACGCTTCGTCAACACCATTGCTGTTCACTTTGAAGCTATCACTCTGTTCTTCCTTGTTTACCCTGCTATTGCATCATAGCTTCCAGCCTGTCTGTTGACAATTTCACAGTGGGTTTATTCATGCAGTTTTCGGCCACCGTCTCACGGTTACGGAAAAACCCCATTTCTGTCTCTGCTACTAATACTATTACCTTTTCCTTCTCTAAATGGGTTTGTATATTTAGCTGAGCGCTCCCATTCCTTACTGATATTTACACTGTTGATGCTTTCAGCAATGAAAGAAATGCATTGCATTGGGTGAACTCTATTGTCATATAACTTTGTTGCTTTAAGATTTAACAAAAGTTAAACGATTTTTAACGATTTCAGCCAAACACAAGTCAGAGAAGTAGGTCAAACGTATAGCGGGATCCCCTTACAATGCATGCCCTCTGCAGCAGATTCAATTTGCTGGGTGCACTACACTTACAGTGTGGGGCCCACAAGAAGCGCTGTGTTTATGTTACCACAGTCCTTAAGTAAAACTCGAACTACAGGTGACAGAGCAACAATTCTTATTTCCCGAAGAGCAATGTTTCTCTACATGTGTAAGTGCTGGTGCACGTCAAATGAGACATATAACTGTTATACCTATTCTAGAGCTTCAAAAAACATGTATGTTTTGCCATGAAATTACCCTCGTACAGTATTTAAACTTGTGAATCATACTGAGGCCATAGAAATTATGGCTGCAAACATTCCTATTTTAATGTTTCAATATGGTGAGACGCAGACACAACAAGCTTCCTTGTGCGCAATAATAGTTAGAGCCATTAGCCTATTTTATGCAACAAAACCCGCGTGTAGGGGAAAGGTTTTTAGCGATGAATTTGTTACATGCGCATTTGTTTTCTCCGGGGGAAAGAGAAGCAACAGATTTATTTATTTGATAGAACGCTATGAGCATAGGCCTTCATTAGGTCCACGCCTTCTACTGCTTGCCAGGGTACATAAAAACTGTGTTTTCGATGGCTTCATAATGGGCAGACTCCTTCAATGAACTTTCCTCAACCTTGACACCAGTGTCATGCCCACTATTATACTTCTCAAATAATACTGACTTGTTGCTGCTTCTTGTTATCTTGATAAATCACTTCCAGCTCACCAATCCAACATGCAAGCCAAACGGTAAAAAAACGCGCTTGTACACGAACCCGCCGTAGCTGCTGGATTGTAAAGAAAAAGAAATTCCTCAATGTCACCCGTGCTACACGCAAGCTGTTACGGTGGCAGCGAATGAATCGAGCTTGATGTATACATTATGCAGTTCGTTATCAGAATTAATTTGCATGCATATCGGTCAGTAAGATTTGCGGTAGGATTAATCAACGCTGGTACCAAGTTGGGAAATTTAGCTAAAATACAGCTGCACAGTTACAAGGCTGTTAATAACGTTATTGCAAACAAACCCCATGGACCTTGGTGTACTGTGATGCGATGCCGCCTGCCTTGTATATGAGGCTTGTGCGCTGCCTTCTATAGACATTTTAATACTTGAATTTGTTGATGAAAAAGAACATATGTATGCATTCATGAGGTCGGCCCTCACGTGATAACCCAACTTACCTAAACACGCCTGATACAACGTTGCCACCTTGTCTACTATGGTTTGGCTGCCCTCAGCCAGAGTTCTGTTTTCAAGAATATCTGTAAGCAAAGGTGTATTGAGGTTTTCAGTATACATCACCTGCTCATCAATGTGGCATCGTCTAAGACTGCTTCTTACAGCTGAAGAAAATACTTCCAAGGATAATTATTGTGGAAGTATTGCAAGCTGAGACATTGATACACTACTAAATAAACATAGGCTCCGAAACCTGTTTGAAACTTCAACGTATATGATATCAATGAAGATTTCCGCACACACCGAAACAAGAGCAGCCTATAAATTTAACTTAAGATGGTATCCTAATGCATGCATTTTTTTAATAAAGCCCGCTCATCTAAATAACGCATACCTGCACCTCAGGAAGAACGCAGAAGGGTAAAACAGGCGAAGAATCACACTAGTGTAAGGTCCAATGTGTTACCAATGACACTGAAAAGCGACAGAAAGCAAAGGAAAGAAGCCACTTCGTGCGGATGAACGTTATCACGTTTACCACAAAGTACTTAATTGTAGTTACGATTGCAAAGTAGCAGTTGTACTATTTATATTTCTAGCTTCTTAATCTCAGTATATCTATTTTTCCAACCATACCTAAACAAAAATGCAGAAGACATATTGCAAGAATTCCATCTATATCTTATGTTTGGAAAGTTAAGAAGCGCTGCCATCTTCGCTGATAACCTTGAGCATTGATTTATTGGTACCCTCGTGTCTCAGTGTTTGACACCAAACTCAAGAAATTATATTGTTTCTAGAACCCATACCAAGTGAATGCGTAAATCGCTCAGTTAATCTATAGCGCGTCTCAAACTGGATTCAAGCATTCAGCGACGATTGGAACGAGTACAAAAAAAGAACGACTTACAGCTTAGATTTTCAAGAATAATTTTCTCACTCTCCTGGTAAACATCATAGCTGTGGCCACAACTTAGACCTTGGTGATTGCTTTCCAACTTGCTGCAAGCGAATGTATAGAAGTCCTCGCAAGGATTAATGGTGGTGTTAACCGTTTCGTTCAGTAGTTTGGCTGTAAGGCAAGAACATTAATTCAGATATTTACTCAAACGCATCCTTCCGAAATTCTTACATAGTATCCTAGACGAAAAGACAAATCTTGGCGATCCACTGAACACAAAGCGTTTTATAGACGCCTGTGAAGAGCTAAAATAAACTGCACCTGCGTCCATTGAAAATACACAAAAAACGCCTTCTTGCCCGCATCGAAAACATTTGTGACCGAAGGGTGAACGATGCGTTTCGGTAGTGTTGTATGTCTACATTGACGTAATCCTACTGGTGTTTTTATTATTACTACTATTATGATTTCTTTTGAACACATATATACAGTTAATAGAAAGGGAAAGCGAGGAGCAGGCTGGCAACTGCCACCGGAAGGGGCACGATGCCTGCCTACCCTTCAGAAGGGACGTGACAGCAACACAGAAATGGAAGATAGGAAGGAGGGGAGGAAAGAGGAAAGGAAGAGCAACAGGACAAATCTAAATAATAAAATAGAACACAAAGTACAGATCCCACACAGTAGAGCCGGTCACTGAAGGTCGCGATACTACAGAATGTTGAATATAATAGTTTCGACGCTACAAATATGAACCTTAGTTAATGCTAGAAAAGTAAGTGAAGCAGGATGAGCCTGATCACGTTTAGACACGCAACCACTGGGGTACAAACATACGTGGAGTGTCGTACATACCAGGCCAAAGAGATGACAGTCTCTCACTAGCAATGTGCGCTCCGCAATGAAAGCGGGACGCTCAAATATAAGGTGCTGATGTGTCTCACAGCACCCTATATTTCTCACAGTCTCACATGTCCTTGTCTGTACAAACGTTCGTGCACCCTCAGCTTGAGTAGTAGCGCTCTAGCGCGACGAGGCAAGCCTCGACCACGAACATCGGGTGGGCTCGTTCCATTGGCGACGCGCTGGTCTGGATGCTGATTGAGTAGGTGGCGACGAATCAGCAGGCGAGAGTCATCAAGCTTGCACATAATTTCTGGGCAGTCCCAGTTGTTATGAACCCACGTTTAAGCGAGTCGATCGGCCTCTTAATTTCTGGCGATACGTACGTGTGAAGGTATACAATGAGCAACGAGAGATACTCCCCCTGATGACATTTTGCTTTCGCAGTCAGTGATGCTGCGCACAACTGGACAATCAATTTTACTGCGTTGTAACCTGCTAAATACAGCGGGGGAATCCGTAAAGATGGCAATTTTCGATGTAGTTAACTCGTCTTGCGCATATTTCAGTGCAGCATTATTCGCAGCTAGCTTCGGCGTTGTTGACGAAGTTGGATGAGGTATTTGTAAGACCCGCCGTACTTGAGTCGAATGGCTTAAAAATGCTGCTGAAGCGCCTTGAGCATCGCTGAGTAAAGATGCATTTGTATATACTTGAAAACAATCTGGAAACCTTTCGAACATATGAGACTGAGCTTATTGGAATACTGCCGAAACAGGCATATCAGACTTTTTGTGTATGTCAGGGCTTCTGAGGTAACGTGTTTCTGATATCTTTTGGAGGCGGAGGCGTAACTGAAGCATCACGTTAAGAAATGTCAGTGATATTCATAAATAATGCCACCATTTTTCCCATGCGACATAACGGGCGGTGAATGAGACGATCAAGGAGGGACTGACCATTCGAGGCCAACTGCAGACGCTCTATATGATATAGAGCTCTGTGGTCTGCTTGCAGACTCAAGGGTAATTGATGCGCTTCAGTGAATAAAGGAACGGATTGTGCCTCACGAAGTAATCCAAGCATTAGTCGAAGGGAAACGCGATAATCTCGTCCCAGTTGCGCCATCCAACTAGGTGCTACGTTCCGGACTGGTAATGCATACATCATGTCGGAGAGTAATGACTGGTACACCTGGAGAGCCGTTGTTTGGTCGCAGCCACCACTTGTAGCAATCCAGGCAATCATATACTTAAGGACGGAGTGCGATCTGCGTCGTACATACTTAACGGCAGGACGCCAAGAGATGCGACTGTCCATAATTAACCCCAAATAACGGTGTTGTCGCACGCAGTTTATAGGCGTTTCGTCGAGGTACAGTCGGCTCATTGTTCTACGAGCACGTCGTTTAGCGTAATATGCTAATGCAGCCGACTTAGCGGGTGTATGAGCAGGCCAACTTCACTGAATTACTACGAACTAGCGTTTAGAACTATTTGCAAGCTTGCACGAAGCCGCGAACCAAGCTGCGATAGGGTCACTTATCCACAGGGCAATGTAATCTACGTAGACTGCTATGCTACAGGGAAGTCACTTTCGCGAGGGAAACCACTTGGAAGCACAGCGAGTTCAGTGTCAAACAAAAGCGGCGATAAAACGCTGCCCTGTCGGACGCCGCACTTCACATTTCGGTATTCGCTAGTTACTCCTCTGACACGAACTTTCATCAGGCGCTCCGACAGAAAATTAAGTACAAAGTGGGGCACACGACCTGAAATTCCCGCGGTTGCAAGAGCGAAAATAATTGCCTTATGTGGAAACGGAATCAAAAGTTGCTGTACATCTAGAAATACAATGTAGGCGGAATTATTGTTTCCTTTAGCAAGCTCGAGTGCTGAGACAAGGTCTGATATGCTGTCCGGAGCTGAACGGTAGCGACGAAAGCCACTCATGACATCACGGAAAAAATTCAGCTTCTCTAGCCTCACATCTAAGCGAAACAAGATCATTGGCTCCATTACCTTGATGACATGTGAATTTAGGGATATTTGCCGGTAAGATTTGAAATGTCTTGCAGGGCGCCCGGGCTTCAAAATTGGTATCAACACGGACGATTTCCATTGAGCGGCGATTACACTGGTTCTCTATACTTCGTTATACTCGTCCAATATACAGTCATGAAAACTCTTATGAGTATTCGCAATGCTTGATGCGTCACACAACCTTCACCTAGTGAAGTGCCGCGTTTGGAGAGGCTGAGTGCGTGCCGCAGCTCCACAAGAGTGAAATCTGTCTTGTCCATCAGGCAGGCTGGACCATAGGAAGTGGTTATAGTACTCTGACTCGTCTAAAGAGGAAGGTCGCCACTGTTGGTGTCACTGGATGCAGGAGAGAAGAAAATCTCAGCAAATGCCTCCGCTTTAACTTTTAGTGACTGGTCAGTCGCTATGCACAAAGTAGCCGTAGGATTCTTGCAGATTTCAAGAGGGCGGATAGCCTTCAATATGCGCCGTACGCTTCCAAAACCACTTCCAGTATGCACGGAACTGCGTACGGCTTCCCAGCTTCTGCGACGAAGCTGTTTTGTATGCTGCCGTATGGCTACATTAATGTGATTATACATAGTCCAGTCGGTGTGTCGATTTGAGCGCTGTGCCCGCCTATACGCGCGCCGTCGACATGCACGGAGCCACAAAAGCTTTATATCGGGGTTTTGCTTGCCGATACTCCGTCGACGTTGTACTGTAGCTTCTCCTAAACGCTCACTCATCCTTTTCAACAGGCTGTCTTGAGATGGTGCCTCTGATATGAGCTGAAGGAACTTGTCCCAGTTTGTCACTGTATACACGACAGCCTGGCGGCCCGCATTATGTGTTGGCGTTAATCAAATGGGTAAGTAATGTGAGCCCCACGGGTCCGGTTCACATGACCAGGCTAAGCACACGTCTCTGATTCATATCGCAAGGCAACACATCTGCGCTGTGTTGCCTTTTCTACGTTCTTGTTCGTCATGAGTGCACTAAACTTTTCCTTAAAGCCAAGCTTTTGCTGAAAACATAATGCAGTATCATCACGAAGTGAACATGTGTCTTGGTGTTTACAACAGCACGCGTTTCAAGTAAGGTTTGTTGTTTCCCTTATAATAATAATAATAATAATAATAATAATAATAATAATAATAATAATAATAATAATAATAATAATAATAATAATCCATTTGATTGCACTTCATTTATTTCCATTTGGAGAAATTAAAATGAAACATGGCATATTTCCAGTAGCACAGGAGGCGACAGGGGGGTCACAGTTGGCGGCGAGGAATTACGGAGTCGCCATCTATCGGGAACGCCTCGCTGGCGTAGTATGAGGGATCACATGGCGCACTCCTCATAGGATTTGCTGTCAGCGCTCACTGAAAACACCACGCGCGAGCTCTCCCGGACACTTCTGTAAGTACTTTCGAAACGAGAGAAGTTTTTTTACTGTCTAAATAATAATCTTGGGCAAACTGAAACCACAGACTCGTTTACAGACGCTATCTCTTTACCCAATACGTACTAGTGAACGCCACTGCGCGCGGTCGCCGCGATGGAGACTTCCGAACCAGCTTTCTTGCGTGAAAGGTGGGTAAACGCTGAAAGCAAACTATGTGAAATATGTTCTTATGTTTGAATAACTAAATGTAGCGTAATAGAATGAAGCCTCAATGCAGCAGTCGCACAGATTCGCAGCGACCGAGTGCGCGTCTGCATGCTTGTCCGCGCACTGTTTCGCTTTCGGCGCGTGCGCGCTTTCGCACCGTGCCATGAGCTTTCGGCCGCAGAATACGAGCATTTGACAGTATACAAGCAACCATTGCTGCGTGGGCGCTATCAGAGCTGCTCAAAAAATATTTCATTGTAGAGACTTCAACGTGATGTGCCGTCATGACGATTCAATCTTTCTTTTTTGATCTAAATTCTTGGACGTTTCAATATTATTTCTCGAGTTGCGTGGCACTGTATGTTTATTGGTGTTTTCAGCGTGCGATTTCCCGCTGCTTCCTTTTTGTAATCCAGTGCACAGAATTCATAACACAAACATGACCATATGCCATGCTTTTTTTAATGTGCTTCTTGCCGCTCCCTTTCCACTCCAGTGAACTTGCCAGTATCTATAGCATCGACAAGTTCATAGATCAAACATCATGACATTAGTCGGGCAGCGGATTCGGGCGAGCGTCTCAGTGCGCCTTTTCTGAACATCGCAGACTCGGCGCCGTAGCAGAGATCTTCCTCGCGTCTGTGCTTGCTGCATACCCGAGTTGTGGCCGATTACTATTTGCCGGTTTTATTTTTCGCGAGCCAAGCTTCACGCAGCTTCTTGTCCTGCGGCTAAGTGTAAATAAGGCTGACACCGGGCTCCGTTGCGTACGTCCGGCACTGCGGCACCGAGCAGTATGCCTACCATGTTGCGCGCCTTCAAAGGCAGCCACTACCTATTGTAGTGCTTTCCAGCGTTGTAAAGGAGACACTCGAAGCGGGAAAATCTCGCCACTAAATGAGGACCGCAGCGTACAAGGGAATTTAAACTCGTTTTCAGCTCGCTTCGGCACTCCCGAAGCAGCCGACGCGTCCGCTATGTCCACGTGATGCCTCCTAGCACGTCACGCCGACGGTGGCGCCAGCTCTTCCAGTGGTGGAGCTCGAGGCCAACAGGGAAAGGGGGCCTGCATGCACATTAGCCCGGGGCCCCCATTTTTCTTAATCCGGCCCTGGCTCCAAGACAGGTCGCGATCTATTATCACTTCCAGAAAGTGGTGGGCCTTCTCATAGCAAATAGCCTGTTCGTTGATTTTAATGATGTATGGGCCCATTGCCTTGCAGGTGAAGGCATCCAGCGAGCCCTTTTCAGACCACAGCTCTAGTCCCCGTCCTTGAAGATAGTTTGATCTCAGCGTAGCCCCTCTGTGATGCCCGGCACGTACGTGTAGACGCGTCACCCTTGATGCTCAGACACAGATCTCATCTGCGTATATGGACAGATGCATGGGCCGCGGAAGTACATCAATAAATTGGATGAGCGTAAGGTTGAAGAGAGTGGGGCTCAACACTCGATCTTGAGGCACACCGCGACAAGTTTAATGGTGTGTTGTTGTACCATCTCGTTTGTCTAAAGAAAGTTCTGCACTTCTAATATCTGTAAATCCTTTAGTAGACACAGCTCCACAATGAAATGTTTCCCGAGGTATCGAGAATAGCTCTATGTGATACATGTTGTGTGCGCCTTTCACGAGCAAGGGCATCACCGCAGATAATCCCTTTAGGCTTTCTTTTGGGTGTATAGACGAGACAAGGCCAATCATTTCATCAATCGAGGACCGTTCATGCCCGAAGCCGGTCTTAGCATCAGAGTATATCTCGTTATGCATCTCGTTATGCTCCAGGTACCACTCTAGGTCAGTCAATACACTCCTGTCCACTACATCTCCAAAACTCGCAAGTGTGGTGGGGCCATAGGAGCCCTGGTCCAGGGCAAAATTACCTGATCTGAGCAGAGGAGCGAGGCGGCTGCACCTTCATGAGGGACAAACCAATCCGTAGCACTACGAGTCGTTGTATACGGTCTGAGGACACGGCGAGCTGTTCGACCGAGTTTACACACAGCAATGTAAGTGACGCCATCAGGTCCAGGTGATTCGGTACGCTTGCACACTCCCAGACCTGCATGAAGCTTATTTGCAGAGAACTGACTGCCATCCGGGAATCCTTCGACATCGGCGTGTTTCCTAGATTACTCGTGGTGGATGCGGACTCCTTACCGCCAACCCTCACACAGAAGTATTTTGCTACTTCAATTGCGCGATGACCTTGGTGGATAGCAAAACACTTGGATGGGCGATGTTGCGGTGGCAATGGTCGTAGTCTGCACACAATTATCGATATTGGACATAGAGGCTTGTGTAGATCAAGCGACTCGCACAAAAATCACCATCTTAGAGACTAGAGTGCTTTGATTCGACACTGAATCTTCTGCAGACGTCTCGCCTCGCTCAAGTCGTAGATGGATTTTGTGCGCCTATACCGTCGTTCCGAACGACGACGGATTGCTCAGAGCCCCTGTAATTCCGCTTCATGTTGACGAAACTTCGATGAAGGTGGAAAATTACAGGCAGCCTTTTGAGTAGCATATTTTATCACGCCTTCTAAGTTTTCAAGAAAACCTTCTTGATTTTCCTGACACCACTTGTCTGTGAGCAACCTTTACATTGACCAGTTGATGCCTGAAGAAACGGTGATGTGCGACTTGCATAAGCGCTTGATTTTTATTAAGGTGGGAATATGGTCACTCCAATTGGTCTCATCGTTCGCGAATAATTGTACCTTCTTAGGCTGCGTGACACAAACATGAGGGTGAGGCAGCTGCTATATGTCAGTCCCATTAATAGCGTAAGACTACTGTCATTTACACGAAACAGTTCATAATCTGACGCAAAGGAGGAAGCTCGCATTTTCCGATGATCCCTTTTCTGGCTTTCCTGTATTGAGTGATGAGCGTTGAAATCGCTGGCAATGATCCACAGCCCAGATGTCGCTGACATTACAGCGCTTAATCTCGCAGTGTCAAAACAGCCTGAAGGTGAAATATACGCACCTACTATAATAAAAATGAGGTTATTTTACGTATTGGTTGTTATTACACGTATTGGTTGTTATCATCAGGTGTTACTTTATGCTCAATATAGGTAAGTTCGCACCTGATATAAAGGATTACATTACTTTAGTCGTTACAGGTAGCAGAAATGAAATATTCGTAGCTAGATAATTACATCGCATTGTGAAGACGTGGTTCGCAAATGACGATAATGGAAAACTCATTCTTAAATACAAGAGGTCGAATATCCAAAATGTAGGATTTAAGGCCTCGTGCATGGCATTGGAAAATCGGATATGTTTGACTTATTTACGGAAGGGCTGTAAACGAGGAGCTATGGTGCTTATCCAGCCTTGATAGCACTGGGTTTAGAGCATTCAGTTTTTGAAGTGCAATATGAGCAGTCACGAGCGCGAGCTCTAGTTCGGACCACTCGAAGGGTATTCATGAGGGTTTTTTATGTCATTCAAAGCTTCACTGATGCACATTAGCTCCTATCCCCAAACCAATAAGAATTTGCCTCGGGGCTTGGCAATAGGTTAGCGTTACAGGAGCTGATTTCCTTAATAATGCATTTCAAAGAGCGAATTTGCTTGCGCTTTATATTTACACGTATCAAATGCACTTCATTCAGTGAACCGTTAAGTTTTGCTTTGTAAACTACGTAGATATGACTTTCGCGTCCCTTTCATATCTTTCCTTGAAAATTAGTTGCATGGTCGTACTCGGAAATGTTAAAACCAGTCCCACACATTTGTCCATGGGAGTTACTCAGGGATCTATTACTACATCTTTTTATTTAACTTATATGTTAACGATGTCCATCAAACAATTCTTCACTTCCGAGTTTTTCAGCACACTTATACACGCTTCTAGTATCCCGTCATTCTAATTATGATCAACCCATGGGTGAAGTACAAACTAATGCATTCCTGAAACACATTCCTGTCATAATTCCTTTGTTTCTTCATTCACTTCGATGTAACAATTATCCCAGCTCTCCTATTCCATGCCTTTCAAGTGTAAAATACCTGCGTGTTCATTACGATTCCACCATGTCTTGGGAAAGTCACTTGACTAACGTTCGTGAACGGCGGCGCAAAATAGCATGTCTGCTATACTCTGTCAATGCGTTATGCACAATTTATATATGAAAAAGGATGGCTCATCCTTTATGATACAGTGTGCTACATTACGGAGTTTGTTTTTCTTACTTTTGCGCAGTGTTTTAGGGCAATAAGGTTGCTTGCTTACTAACAGTTATAATTTATAGTGTGGTGCATAGTGTTCCGATTCCCCACCATTCTAGTCTGTTCTAATGCTGACGTATGCCGTCGTTCAGGTTGATATTTAAAGAAAGCTTTATTGCGTATCTGTGGAATGATGAATTCTCCCTCCCATATGTCCCTGGTATAGCATTGCGTCCACGAGATCATTTCATTTTGCCCATAATGCGGACTAGATATGGTGGCCGTATTCGTGCTTCCTATGTTCCAAGTGTTCTGAATGACCTCCCAATTAGTGTTTTCGTTTTAGGCAGTCGGAATAAAATAAAGTCTGTTATCTTTATTTTCTACATTTGATTGATTTTTTCCTTGCCTGTTCTCTTGCCCAGTTATTATCGTGATGTGAACCGGCAGTGGTGTATGCTCCGACTTGCCCCTTGCAGTGGGGCACTGCCCCACAAGTCATTTTTTGTTCTTGGAGATGCCCATACTTGTACCCTCTAAATCCACAATTAAAGAATTTGTTTAATAAAAATAGCAAAACTCGATACCACACCCCGCAGCAAAACTAGAACACATTATTCGCCGAGCAAAACTCGAAGATCCATTCAGCGGCGTTCAAATGTACCTAGATGTTTTCGCATTCGCAGTTAATACCAGTGCTTATGTGTCGTCGGACTTCTAGTGCGCAGCGCTTTGGTGATTGTTCCTGCGCCAAGCGTCGGCTCTCGCCCTCCCTTGGCGTAACGGAGCGAACGCCGAACGTAGTGGTGAATAAAAGAAAGCGATAGCGACGAGAGCGCGAGGAGAAAAGCTTAGGAGGAGCCCACAGTGAAAGCATGAGTCGGAAACCGGAGGAAGAGAGTATGGCGAAAGGGTGAGGAGAAAAGCAGAAGACTGTGATAGCTAAGAGTGCGCGAGAAAAAAAGGGGAGTAAGCCACCTTGAAGCACCACCCGACGACGATCACGTATGCGCATCCGCGGCGCCAGACGTCCAGGGGAATGGAAAAAAAAGAACGAGAAAGCTCGCCTGCGTGCACAGCGTTCGCCGCAAGTGTTTCCCGGTAAAGATAACGGTTGTATAGGTAATGTTCACGGGAGCGGCGACTGTGTGGCCGGTTTATATATGGAGCCATGCATCGCAGCTCTGCCAGTCGGTGCGGTGATTGGCGCGATACCTCAATACATCGCGAAATGAAAACATCGAGCTGCGCTCAAATTTCGATTAGGAAGCATCGTAATCACCTGTGAATATTTCTTCTTGTTCACCAAACTATTCGCGATTGAGGAACTATTCACGGAACTTTTTTGGTCCACGTACAGCCGCTTTTTTTTATTCCTTGTCGACAGAAAATGTTTTTACCTAACTTGTTCTACTGAACTGAGAAGCAAAACAAGCAAACAAAAATGAGTTCGTTGCTATAGAAAAGGTAAAATATTTACCGCTGTATTTAGCATTAGCGCAGTTCCGGGTGCATGGTGGAAGTAAAGCATGCGAAAAGCTCGTGTACTGTTTTCTGTCGCAGCAAAATTTTGGTGCAAGAGTACATTATTATAACGCAAAACCCAAAACATTGTTCTAGTTTAGTGCAAATAAATTAGAATAATATTGGCATCTGCACTATTCTCAGAAGACAAACGTGAAAGTGCCTGCGAACTCTGAACAGAAGTGTGGCTTTTGTAATGGTTAGATAGTTTCTGCAATTATCCTTTGGATTTGACCAGTCCAATGATATTACATTTGCGTGATTGCTTTAGCGGTCATGAATGCGAAGAGCTGAACGCGTCATAAGAGGATCGCTACTTTCAGGTAAAGAAAGCTTTATTGGTGCATACTTCCACGAGGGAGAAATTAATTCGTGGCCTACTATGAAGGCGCTTCTCCCTGTGTGTTAAGCTGAACCGTAAGACATTTTTCTGCTTTCAAATTTATCGATCAATACAGTAACTGAGAACATAAAAAATGGCTGTGGCTTAGCTAAGGTTAAGCCCAGGATGCGAAGCATACTAGCCTTTATTTTAATTGTTGAACCACTGTTTAGCCTGGTGAACTGCTGTTGCTTGGATATATTTGGTTCGGCTAGACGAAGAAACAACTCATGCGTTACTCTGCTTCGCCTTCAAGAGTGGAACGCGACAGCGTTCCCGTCGACCCGCCAAGGGGTGTAAGACAATGGGCTACGGCGCAGCGACTACGCGCACCGCATTGGACGCGGTGAGCGTCGAGCAACGCAGCGTTCGGCGCGGTAACGAAATGTGCGCCTGAGCAAGCGACGCACGCCTGAGCAAGCGACGCACGCCTGAGCCTTAGAAACAGCTCGTTTCTAAGGCAACACCGCATTCACTAGAGGCGTTTTTGTACCGCTTTGAAGCATCGTACTCGTGGCTCAGTGTTAGCGTCTCCGTCTCACACTCCGGAGACCCTGGTTCGATTCCCACCCAGCCCATCTTGCAAGAGTTGAGCCTTTAAAGGCACCTAGAAAATCAGTCTCTGTAGCACGCCGCAACCTTCGCTTCTCATTCCAACGAGCAGCTCTGTCTCCAGGAGGCATCTCACCTCGTGAGTGTCTAGCAGAAGCAAGCGCAGCTGCATATATACCGCCGCGACGCCGCGAGCGACGGCGCGAGTTGGAGCCCCGTTTCTCCTCTGTCTTGACGTCACGGTGTCACGTGGTATTGAAGGCGACACCGCCGCGCCTGAGGAGCTGGGTTGAGCTCTCGTAATATGCTTAGCATAAAAGGTTGTTACACAAGATGCAATGGTACATTACCTCCTTGAATACCGTCTAACAAGCTGCAGCCATGAAAGGTTTCTGGAAATATGTGAAATATGTGTTGCTGAGAGAAAAATGGCCTCACCGCAGTGCATTTCGCGCACTAAAATCTAATACCGAAAACAACATCGTGGATTTCGTTATCAATCTCAAAGCCACCCGCCGTGGTTGCTCAGTGGCTGTAGTGTTAGGCTGCTGAGCACGAGGTCGTGGGATCGAATCCCGGCCACGGCGGCCGCATTTTGATGGGGGCTAAATGTGAAAACGCCCGTGTACTTAGATCTGGTGCAGGTTAAAGAACCCCAGCTGGTCAAAATTTCCGGAGTCCTCCACTACGGCGTGCCTCCTAATCATAAAGTGGTTTTTGGCACGTAACACCCCAAAATTTAATTTTTTAAATCTCAAAGCCTATATTATTATGTCCTAAATGCAAGAACTGCTGCGAATAAAATTTATCACCTACGCCAACTTTTCTTTTTCTGCGTAAAGATTCATATTGTGCCAAGAGCTTTCTCGATTAATAAACAGTATCCTAGATCAACCGTATGTTATTGTTCTCGCGTGATAGTTGCTCGAAGCGTAGTGAAACAATGTTTGACTCTCATGCTTGCAACGAAATTCAGTAAAAGGCTATTGATCGTATGAAATAGAGAGGCTCCGCAATAAAGGTAAACTTTCTGAATCTCATGCGGAGCTAATTCTTCAATGACACAGTTCAGATTACGAGGTGCACCGGTTTTATGTCCTATCAGGAAATGAAATCAATTATTACCGCACTTCTTTAGCCCATTACCATCATCATCAAAGCGCACGGTATGTTTGGGGTATGGTTTTGTTTAGAACACCACGTGAGCGACGTTGCTTATTTGCTGCTGTAGAACATATACATTTCACTGTTAATTATCTATGCCACTGCAAGTTTTGTCATAAGAATACATAGTCCCTAGTCATGAATAATATTGCGCTAGCGTTCAACATACTGCTTCCATGTCTTGTTTGAAACTAAGCGAATGCTTTCTTCAAAAGAAAGACCAATGCATGACGTCGTAAACTTACCACTGCCTGTATCCTCTGCAGTTACTAAAGCAGGAAACCAAATATACGCAGTTATTAGGATTGCCTTGAAATCCATCGCTTAAATAGTCAAATTGCTCGGTGCTGTGAAGGCTGCAAAAGAGTGAAAATCATGATGTGCTAAATTTTAAAAAAAATGACGCTCCTGTCAAACGCCATGTCAAACCTACAGATATTGAAGGGACTATTATCGCTAACTATAATGTTAAAATATATAACATAATATTACAAGCTATAACAACAATTATTGCTAATGCCCCACAAAATTCTGGCGATTCGACGAGGAGAAAGAAGTTGGATGAAGAGAAAGACGACACTATGAAAAAATCGTTTTTCTATCTAGGGCACAGCAACGTCAGAAAAAGCTCTGAATGATTTTAAGTACAACTATTAGCTATTAACTATTATTATAGTTATTATTAAGTAATATATATTATATTACTTATTATATTATATTATTATTATATTACTTATTATATATACTTATATACTTATTATTATATTACTTATTATATTATTAATATATTATAGTAATTATTATTATTATTATTATTATTATTATTATTATTAGCTATTAACTATTATTACTATTATTATAGAGGAAGAAGAAGAAGAAGCATCGAAGAACATGGAGACAGCTCGGCTCCCGCTTTCAACATTAGTTTTGACCCCTTAATCTGAGTGTATCCTTGGTTCGGTTACATCAATCGACGCTTAGCATCGAGAGGATTACGGCGACACCAGGATTTCCACGGTGGGTCGACTATTCGCATCTTAAGAGACTTTTTCGAGCAGCCACCATTGCCGCCGCGCTAGGCCAGGTGCTGCCTGAGTGTGGCGATTGGAGGCGAGTCAGGCATGCAAGTCATGATGGATGGGGACGAACTACCTCCCGACAAGTGCACCGAAGAGTACGGATGGCAGGCAGCAGTTTCTAGGCGAATTTCGACCAGATCTGCTGTTAGCGGCAATTCAGCCGGAGCTAGGCCTCATATGGCTACGTCGCCTAGAACATTCGAGAACGGCAGTCGAGTCAAGAACAGGGTCGCCAGGGCATCGCGAATGCCATACTTGCCGAAAGATCACTTTAAAATCATACTCCGACCACGCGGTGGACTCAATATTAGCAAGATTGGCTCTACCAAGATAGGCAAAACCGTCGTTGAAGCAGCTGGTCTAAGCTCGGACCACATTGCATCAGACATCATATGCCCGAACGTGAACCAAAACATAATTGTGGCGAGTACGCCGCAACGAGAGAATGCTGAGAAATATGTAAGAATCAGGTCAATTAACCTGAATGGATGCAGCTTCGAGATCAACGCATATGAGGCTGCACCTCACAACACGTGCAAGGGAGTGATAAGGAACGTTGACTTAGCAGATGGCCCGACGGAGCTGGAGAAGAACATAGTCAATTCAAGAAACCCTTTGGCTCTGGCCGTTAAAAGAATCAAGAATACCGGTACGGTAATCATCGCCTTTGATGGACACAAGGTTCCGAATTTCGTCAGATATGGCCCGGTCCTTGTAAGGTGTTCACTATACAAGAAACAAGTCGACGTATGCTACGCTTGCGGTCGGCTCGGTCACAGAGCTGATGTGTGCCCGTCTCCGCAAGAGAGAATATGCCGAGGCTGTGGTGCAGTGAATCCGACTGACAAACATCAGTGCGAACCCAGGTGTGAACTGTGTGGTGGCCCACACCCAACTGCGGACAAAGTGTGTAAGCAGCGCTATACAACTCCATACGTGGTCAGAAAACGGAGAAACGAAAGAGCACTAGCAACCAACGTCAACAAGGACAATAACGACACGCAGCCAAGCTCAAGGTCCCGCGGCAGGTCCAGGTCCCGCAGTCGCTCACGCTCCAGGGGAAGAAGCGTGTCCAGATCCCGACCAAGATCCAGATCCCAATCCAGGGCGCGATCCGGATCAAGAGATCGGAGCCAACAGGCTGCATCGAAACCCGGGGAAGGAATCAACGGATCCACATGGGCCGACAAAGTCAAGGGAACGGCCATAGCGGACAAGACGCCTCCTCACCGGGACAACAATAAAACAAGACTTATCTGGGCCGACGACGCGCGTGCCGATCCGGTAAGTGCCATGCTTTGTGACCCACCCCCAGAGCAAAGTAAGGATCGTGAAATAGAAAGAGCAAAGTAAGGATCGTGAAATAGAAAGACTTAAGAAAGAGAATGCAGAACTAAGGGAAATGAATCAGAACATGATTAGAGAGATGACGGCAATAAGGAAACTCTTAAGCGAGACTAAACAAGCAGAAAACAAAGATAGCACTAATACACGACAAGAAGCCCCAGTCCCGGCGCCTGCTGGGGAAGGACCAATGTCAGCCAAGCGTAGGGCTGTTGAAAGTAAACTCAAGAACACTGAAACACAGATGGAGGAAGTCAAACAAGCGCTGGCGTCTTTTAAAGACAACATGCAAATGCTTATGGACAGCGTCTCACAGTTGACAATGAATGTAGGCCATATACAAAAGGCACTGAATGACCCTAAGGAGGGACTGAAGGCTTTTGGCGAAAGAATTAAAACCCTGGAAATGATGACTATGTCAATGGACGTAAGGGAACAATGCGGGTCGTCATTCCTCAGAGCTACACTAACTCCCCAGGCTGGGGAGATGAATATGCAATATGGCTCACAATAAGAGGGAATTTCGAATATGGCAGTGGAATTGTGGGGGGTACAATAACAAACGTTCCATCATCCAGCAGTACCTTAGGTCACTTCAGTCTAAACCGGATATTATCGCACTTCAAGAGACAGGATATGGATATGTCACACTCACTGGATATAGAGCCATAGAGTGCCAAACGTTCGGTAGGGGCCTGTACGTGCTTGTAAATAAGCAGCTCACACACATCCCACATGAATTAGGCATCATAGACAAAAACCTAGAGTACCTCATGGTTGAGGTTGTAGTACCAACTTCACACAAAAATCAAAGGAACAATAGCTTATTCGTACTCAACATTTACAGCAATCCGAAACACCAGAAACAACACTTCAAGAGATTATTCGAAAAGGCTACTAATTTAGCTGGAAGTAGACCTCTGATTATATTAGGAGACTTCAATGCAGCCCACGAGCTATGGGGCTACGTTACGACGAATGCCAAGGGCAGGAATCTGTGGAATCACGCGGATGAGCTAGACCTGGTCTTAGTCACGGATAAGACACATCCTACAAGGCTTGGCAATTCTGTCTGCAGAGACACCACACCTGACCTTACGTTCATTAAGAACACAGAGCATGTTTCATGGACTAATACAAACATGAATTTTGGCAGCGATCATTACGTAATAGAAGTCACACTGGAAGTTGAGAAAGGCCGAACTCGAGAATTCGAGGTCGTAGATTGGGACCTTTTTCGTAAATTAAGAGCCCAAAGCGGAAAAGAAACCACCAAACTCAATCTCAGAGACTGGTGTGAGGGCATCAGAAGGGATATCAAAACAGCGTCCAAAAGAATTGTTACAGATACTAATGTAGAGGCAATGGACTCGAAACTTGCTCACTTAATAGAAGCCAAGGAAGCCATAACCCGAAGGTGGCGGGCACAGAGGCTAAATCGTAGGCTCAGAAAAAGAATCGCAGACCTTAACAAACAAATCGAACAATACTGTAACACCCTCTGCCAGCAACAGTGGGACGAGTTTTGCGAGTCAATCGATGGGCAAATCAGGAACGGCAAGGCGTGGAAATTGATCAAGCATCTGCTGGATGAAAAAGGCACTAAAGCCAACCAAAGACACAGCCTTGCCCGAGCTATACACGTAGCCCTTAGGGATCAGCCCATCGAAACAGTTACCAAACAACTAATTGACAAATACCTACCAGTTAGAAATGAGCAGGACCAGCCACTTCCATCAGAATACAGGGGAACCGCTCAATCTGAACTCGACCAACCCTTCACCATATCCGAAATCCGGAGGGTGTTAAGTGAACTAAATCGAAATTCAGCCCCCGGTCCTGATGGAGTAACAAACAGATCACTTAGAAATCTCGATGAGCCGTCCATTGAATCGCTGACAGACTTCATTAATGAAGCATGGATCTCAGGCGAAGTCCCAGAAGAATGGAAAACTTCACAGGTTATACTAATACCCAAACCGGGTAAACCTCCAAGCTTGGACAACTTAAGGCCAATATCACTTACATCATGCGTGGGGAAGGTCGCTGAACACGCAATCCTTAACAGGCTAAAAGACCACTTAGAAGACAATAATATATACACTCACAACATGCTGGGTTTTAGGTCTGCACTTTCCACGCAGGATGCCATGAAGCAAATTAAACACCACATACTCGACGGATATTCTAGAAATACTAAGGCCATATTGGGATTAGACTTGGAAAAAGCGTTCGACAGAATCAAGCATGAGTACATCCTCAGAACAATAGAAGACATTGGACTCGGGTTGAGGATGTTTAAATACATCAAATCCTTTCTCAAAACACGCACGGCGAAGATAAAGGTCGGAGACACAAACTCGGAAGTGGTTCAGCTCGGAGATCGAGGAACCCCCCAAGGATCGGTGATCTCTCCCGTCCTTTTCAACCTGTGCATGATTGGTCTGTCCAGAAAGCTGGGCAAGATTAAGGGCATTGACCATACCGTATATGCTGACGATCTCACTGTATGGTGTGCTGGTGGCAGTGAAGGGCAGATACAGGACGCACTGACTGAAGCGATCAAGATGGTGGAAGAATACCTGAGGCCCACTGGACTCAGGTGCTCCCCCCACAAATCGGAGTTACTACTTTATAGACGTGAAAAGGGGGGCAGGCCTAAGGGCTGGAAACCTCTATCGGAAAGCAGTATACACCTACATACAGAAAATGGTGCCAATATACCCAGAGTCAACGTGATCAGGGTACTAGGCTTTTTCATTGATGCAAACGGTGGAAACCATACCGAGGTCAAGAAAATCACCCTTAAAACGGATAACGCGTGCAGGATGATCAGACGCCTGGCAGGAAGACACAAGGGCATGAAAGAAGATAACCTCATCAGGTTAATCAACTCTTTCGTACTCTGTCATATATCATACGCCGCTGCCATGTACAATTGGACGCAGTTTCAACTCAAGAAGCTTGACGCAGTGATCAAGAAGGTTGTTAAAAGCGCATTGGGGCTCCCAATTCGAACCAGCACTGCAAAACTGCTCAAATTAGGAATACACAACACGACCATGGAGATCGCGGAGGCCCAAGAAACATCGCAAATAGCGAGATTATCTACAACCAGCACGGGAAGATCAATCCTGGACAAGATCATGATCAACCCCATTACGGATCCAGCAAATTACACTAAAGTCCATCAAGATTTCGCAGACAACATAATTGTCGCACCGCTACCCAGGAATATGCACCCAAAACATAACATCAACAGGAGAGTTGCACGAGCCAGGGCGTTAATCAAGAAAATGGATAAAGGGGGCAGAGGAGCCTGCTTTGTGGATTCGGCTGCCTACAAGGATCGAACAAAGTTCGCGGCGGCAGTTGTGGATCATCAGGGCAAATGCACCAACTGCGCCACGGTCTACACTAGCAAACCTGAAGTCGCTGAACAAGTTGCCATTGCATTGGCACTAACAGACGATAGATTCACAGAAATATACAGTGACTCGAAAACAGCTATTAGAGCTTTCAATAGGGGAAAGATTGCCCCACAGGCTGCTAGAATAATTAACCAAATGCAAGCAAATGTTACACGTTACATTTATTGGTTCCCGGCACACCTTGGTTCACTTGAGGACATTCCTATCAATCCAAATGAATCGGCCAACAGCGTCGCCCGCGACCTTACAGACCGGGCCGCTTTTACATATGGTTTTGATTCTGCTGGATTGGAGAACTTACATAGAGATACGCTCATTACATACAATGAAATTACAAAACATTACTACATGGGAAGGAGGGAGTTTCCACCCCCTCACTATAGGCTAAACAGAGCACAAGCAGTTACACTTAGGCAATTACAGACAGAGTCTTATTATTCACCTGCACAAATAAAGAAATGGTATGACATTGCAGACATGAATATTATATGCAAAGCATGCAAAAAGGAGATATGCACGCTTGAACATCTGCTCTGGGAGTGTGGGTCGCTCGGTCCTGGCATTTCCCGGAATCGGTTTTTAGGAATGATCAGATCTCCTGATCATATCCCTCAAGTCCTGGCTGTCCAGTACGCCCGTGATAGGGCTAGGAGGCTTGACCTCCCGGTCCCAACATGGAACTAGCCAGGCAGGTGGCAACACCTTGTACAGGACCAGAATAAAGTTTTTCCTCCTCCTCCTCCTCCTCCTTCAACTATTAGCGCCCCTTCTTTGGTCGAACACGATGCGCGCCCATGTAGAATTAACAAACACGTACTATACACCGTAACAGTAGCCCCTTTATAGTTCTAATGCGTTTCAATTGCTGACTGGGATGCAGAGCGCTAAAGGTGACGTAAGAAAATCAGCCATTATGCACCGCATAATATACGTTAAAGGGACACTAAAGGAAAAAGTTAACTCAACCTAATGTGATCGCCTAGTGCTCGATAATGTCTAAGGCGTCAATGTCATCGCAAACAGAGCATTACGAATTGATAAATAGGGGTAACTGCAGCGAACGATTAGACTCCCCCGGGACATTCAAGTACATGGCCGATGATTAAAGCACGCCTGAGTTAAATTCTGTCACTAGCACTCAACCATTTGTTACAAAAAACGTCCTTGTATAGCGTTTCTAACACGAAATAAAATGCTGCTTGTCCACTTCTTCTTCGTTTTGGAAAAAAGAACTCGTTGAAATTACCCGTCACAACGACGTCGATGGCCTAAATGTTTCTTTTCGCTCTACTCCGCGCCACCTACGCTTTCGCATTTCACTAGTTTTGTTATCGCGTAGTGCTGCGCTGGTGTTGCTGGCTCGTTAAACGCGCACAAACTGCAAAAAGCATAGAATTCAAAGCGCATGTGATGTCGCGGAATGCCCGAACGGTCTACGCTGCTTGAACAAAAACCAGCTGCAGCGTCAAATCCACCGCTCGGGACGGACGGACGGACGTACAGACGAATCGATGCATGGATGGATGGATGGATGGATGGATGGATGGATGGATGGATGGATGGATGGATGGATGGATGGATGGATGGATGGATGGATGGATGGATGGATGGATGGATGGATGGATGGATGGATGGATGGATGGATGGATGGATGGATGGATGGATGGATGGATGGATGGATATTACGAGTGTCCCCTTTGGAACGAGGCGGTGGATTGTGCCACCAAGCTCTTGCTATTATAACGAAATTTTCTGACCCCACATTGTGAACTTTGTGTTTGTACATCCCCGTTTTTTGTGGTTTCCCTGCTTTTCTTCCACCCATCTTCTAATCGTCTCTAAGTAATCTCCCCCCCCCCCATTCAGGACATGTTTACTTTGCCCCTGCTCTCACCGAACCCAAGGGCTTGAAGAAGGTCACTGGTGCCTAAATCAACCGCAGGACAGAGCTCTTCACATTCTAATGAAATATACTCCATCGTTTCGCTAGCTTTACCGCAGCAAGCACATACTACTTCTTTCGTCTTATATCTCGCTTTATAAGTGCGTCTTCTCCAGGTAAAGCATCCCGATCTCGTTTCGAAACGTAATGAGCTTCCCTTTGAGTGATCATACGAAGAAAAATACTAAGAACAATTCAAAGATTGAAGTTACCTTTTTTAATGAAAAATAACACTCTCCATGAGTCCTGTTCAATTTATTAGGTACACCACAACACGCCTAACAAGAAACGATCATGCGGAATCCCTAACACCGTACAACGCTAGAGCCAATGTTTTTTAAATACACTTTCTTCCCGCGCACAATACCTCAGTGAAATTTACTCCCGACTGATCTACTAACCAGTATTGATGCCTTTGACAAGATTACTTATCAGCAGTTGCAGAGTTATTGTTTTCTGTTCCTGCTATGTGTCATTGTTTATACGTTCTCTTTACTGCAATGTAATTTGCTGTGCTTTTTGCAGTTGTTATTGTCGTTCTCTTTTTGTTTTCCCCTCCTGCTATGAACCATTGGAGGTGTGCAGTATGCTGCAAACAATAAAAAAATCATAAATTGTTTTTTCTCTGATTTCGCTTTTTCCTCTTAAGTAGTTACTCATAGCAGGTTTCTTTCCCATTGCCGCCCCCCAAGAGATTATTTTAGCCTCTCCGATTTCCGCTTGACGTTCTTTGTTGCTGTGTTGCACACCCTACCGGCCGCATACTTGCTGGTAAGCTTCCTAGTTCTTTTCTTCCACTGTGAATCAATGTTTTTCCTGTACAGATACCTCACAACTCGCCCAGCCCATTTGCTCTCTTCCATATTCTTCAGTGGTTCTTTATAATCAATTTTACTGTGAGCTTCCCTCGCTTCAAAACTAGTGCAGCCCATATCCCCCTGTACATCTTCATTTGTAGCCTTCCCGTGACAGCCCAATGTAAAGCGTCCCACTGACGTTTGGTATGCCACCACGTCCTGATTGTGCCCCTGATTTTACGCAAACAACCACTTTTCTAAATGTAAGTCCTTGAACCATTACACTTTTCCACCTTCCCCACAGCACCTCGTACCTATTGTATCTCCAGAGCACTCTGTGTTTTATTATGGCTGCATTTCTCTTCCCCTTTACTGTTATTCTTTTTCCTGTGCTTCCATATATCCACTGCCTCCATTTATCTATATAGGAAGGTATTTATATTCTTTTACCCGAGATATTTCCTGGCCCTCTCTTGACAGTCTCTTCGCTGTTTTCATCTAATATCCTAATAACAGATTTTTAACGCTAAATTTCAAACCTAAATTCTCGCCTTCCAGTCCACAGATATTAGCCAGACGTTGTAATTACCTTTGCTTGTTAGCTACGAATACAATGTCGTCCGCATCAAATAAATCTGGAAGCTGCGGCTGTACTACTGTACCCGCCTGTTGGCATGAAAAATTAAACCCGATATTACTTCCTTCTAGTGCCCCCTCCATCCTTACCATGTTCATCATAAGCAGCAGTGGGGATAAATCTCACCCCCGCATCAGTCTCTTGTAGATATCAACTTTCTCCTCACTCTATATCCCTCCCCATTCAACGGAAATGGTGTTTTCTAGGTAAATCTATCTGAAAAGCTGTAAACAATCGTTGTCAAGGCCTTTACCTTCCAGAATATCCCACAAAACGTTCCGGTCTACGTTGTCGTACGCTCCTGTAATGTCTAAAGAGGACGCATATAGCAGTCAGCTTTCTGCTCTAGATATTTCCACACACTGAGTAAGAACAAATGAGTTATCATCCAGATGGCTAACTATTCTCAAGCCATTCTTATGTTCGCCCAAAGTGCCATTATTCTCTGCCCATTCTCGCAGATTTAATTTGATTTCCGGCATTGCTAACTTGTACATTATCTATGTAATGGCGAACGGTTTAAATGAGGGAATTCTATCTTTCTCCCCCTTACCTTTATAAATTAAATTAATTCTACTTTGTCGCCAAGTGTCTGGCATGCACATTTTAAATTTTTGTTCGCTACTTATACGAGAACTTCCTTACTTTCTGGTCCTAGTTCAACAATCAATCTAATGGGAGCCTCGTCTAGCCCTGAGGCTGTGCGCTTAGGAATTTTCTATTCAGCTTTCTTTCAGTTGAAATTTCTCAGCAGCAGCTCCTTTTCCATCTGCTTCTTTCTCATGCTCTTTTTTTTTTGTTCACATACAACCTCGTAATTGTCTTGGAAAGATCCAGCTGGCATTTTTCGAATGTAATTTAATGCCGCTTCCCGTTGCAGTTTGTTTCCATCTTCGTCTAGGATAGGTTGTTGTACTGTTGTTTACACCGTGCCTAATAATTTTATCTGCTTCCAAAATATTTTAGGTGCGGCCTTCTTTTTCGCACGTATTTCTGAGAACCAGTGTTCACTTTCTCTTCTTTTGCTTGCACCAATATTTGAACCATAGATATTATCTGTCGGTATATTTCCCATTTACTGGATCCTTCATTCTGCGGCAACAGCGCTTTTTTTTGCCTGCCTGGGCCCTCGGAATGCTTTCTGACGTTCGGTGACCGCTTCTCATATCTCCCTGTTCCACCAGTTTATTTTTTGTTTCTTTTTTCCTTTCCAACAAACATGTTGTTTCTCTTTCCGTATCTCTGTCTTTAGTCTGTGCCGCCATCTGTCGGGCGTCGTTTCGCTACCCGATGGCAGCAAAGGGTGGTGATTGCGTACGCAAGATCACCACTCCCCTGTTTGGGTGGCGGGAGAATTGAATTTCGTAAAAGGCATTCGGACCCTTAAGATGCAGTTTCCTCGTCAACTAACACTTTTCATGGGTCGCAACAAGCGTTGCGAGGTTTCTAGAATGGTATCTAAGAAGTACACGCAGACTTAGCATTTGCCTTTAGAGTCCCTTTAAAAGCGATAAAGGAAACGCAGGAAAACCAGCAGGTTATGCAACGGATATTAAGCGTTTAACTCACGCGCACTCGTCCACGCATCTCTCAATCTAAAGCGAAGTGAAGGTGTCTAAACTTTGCCTTCGGTTTCTTTGGTTGTGCGCGTTGTAGTTTCCTAATCAAAAGTGAAGTGAATCAGGCCTACACTGCAGCCACACTATGACTTCAATTTAATGTGACTTTGGCTATGTACTTATGGTATATTGGCATTACGGTTGCTTTCGCGCATGGGTTGGAGCAATAATTCCGGAAATTTATGGCCATGCCCGTATATTTGGGAAAATTTGCTGGAAGTTGAAAGTCACGTGGACAAATCTGGAGAGTTGACGGGTATGTATGGTGCATTTATCTGTGCTAAATGTAAAGCGCTAAAATGATGCGACGTTGCGCAATTGCATTTGTATTTTTGCGTTGTATGCAATATTTTCTTCGTTCCCGTCTCGGGCATTAAACTTTCCCCGTACCATCTATTTTTTTTTATTTATGTCTACCTTTCTCATTTACATATCTTTTACACGCACGTTCGTCGACGTTGTCATCTTGCGCGTCGAATTTTATTCAGAGGCCTTTTCTTTTCTATGACAGGGAAGCCAGGTGCGCCGATTCCGCAGATGGGGTACACTTTGATGGAACGTAGTTATTTCCCAACTATATTGGCGCAATTAGAAGCGTAGCACATATTTAATGTAATTTGTGACTTATTATAATGTCTTGTTTCGTTTCGTTCACACTCACGTTTTGATAGATTATGACTGGTTACATATACAGATCCGCCGCCACCGATCTGGCTCTCTGATTGCCACCGCACAGGGGTTGCATTGGAGGAGGAGCGAAGAAAGGAATTAAGTTCGAGCCGGCGCTTTGACAACCGGAGACTCGCAGGAAGAGGGGGGAGGGGGGCGGCGTGTACACCCAGCGGCAAACGATGGGGGCAGAAGCGCGCGCAGCAAGCGGACAACACGATAAAGGGAGGAGGGAAGAGATAGCAGCGACTGACTGATGCCGCTGACGCCGATAGTGAGTCAACCCCAGCTGCGGAGTTGGTTTCAGGGACAACGCCGCCGATGCCGACACAAACAATATGATACCCTCGCTTCCGCAGCGCTAAGAACCAGGTCTAGCCGTGGGAAGGTGGTCACGTATTCGTCGACGTGCCGGGGCCTACGTGAAATAACCGGCGCGTCGGCAACTGAAGAGCACCCTATCCGCCACACAAGAACAGTGGGGGGGGGACCCTTTCCTCCTCTTTCTGCATGGCGGCGACGGTGTTCTATGCAGTCACGTTATCTTGACTCTCTAGCGGCGTCAGCGGCATCCAGCGGTATCAGTCGGTCGCTGCTAGCGCTGGGGAGATGAAAGGGGGGCGGAGCTGGTTACGAGGCCGACGACAACGCCGACGACGACGCGAAACCCAGGAACGGACGCCAAAGAGCTGCGCTCTAAAACATACTCGCTAAAGAACATTTCCAACACAAGGAGATACTCACACTTCGCCTTCGTTCGTGTGGAAAGCAGTGCTTTCACCAGCATTTCTCGCTTCTTGGAGAGGCCGGCTCTTCGCAATCGGCTCGTACATGTAGCATGTACAAGTGTGTACGTACATGTAGTATGTACAAGTATAAACCCCTTACAAGGGATCTTGCACGCGACAGCGTCAGCGCTGCAAGCGAGGCGATGTCTTTCGCGTTCACTCGTCGTCTGCAAGCCGAACCATTGCTGACGTCACGAGGCGCCCGACCAATCACAGGCGGAAACGAGGCTCGCGAGCTGGGCGTGTCTGCTGCTGCACTTTTCGTCGAAATAAAATATGTTTGCGCTTTTTTTCACTCAATTTCGATGCTATATTCGAATTCAGAGGGTTGAAAAACACGGCGTACTGCTCTTCACTCATTTTTTCTGGAAAACCTTTCAGCTTCCCTTTAACGTAAAGTAAATGTGGGCACCCACGATCCACACCGGCGTGAATAAAGAAAAAGATACTTACTTACACGAGCAGTGCTTTAATTCCTTAGTTGACTTATTTCTAAAGTGGTCCTTGCATTTTTATACTAAGCACCAGTCGTTTTCACTCTCGCAAAGTGCGCACTTGTCGCTTAGCAACCTCAGGTTCTAAAATTACTCGCTTTGTTCAAACTTGACATTTGAATTGTTTTACGCACGACATAAAAGTGGTTGTGACGTCGTGAGCTTCTCGAAAAAAACTGCAAATTTTCAAGGTGCAAGGTGAACTTTGAAGATGCCGTAAACACCAGAACAAAGAAACGCCGACGAGCGACTTCCGATCCTCCGATTCAGAAGGCGACGTCAATGCCGAAAGAATAAAGACAAAATTTTGTCGAGAACAATAGTTGGAATCTTCACGACGCTGGTGTGCAACGAAAGAACCGAGATGGTTTGAAGATTTCAGTAGCCGCATGACCCGTACTTTATGCGTGAAAATATATTACTTACTGCGACATACCAATCCATGTTCGACATTACCTGACAATTTGCAATCCTCAACATATCATTTTATCGTGACGTATAAAAATAGAGATGGGAGAGACGGTGTAGGACAAGAATAAAAACGCTTTTTTTGTAACAGCACCCGCCACGTAGTCGACGCCTGGTCGTCGATCTACTTCCTCCCGGTTTCATTCTTGTTTTCATTCATTGGCACAAACATGGGGCAATATCGATACTGCTTTAGCTTAACCGTTTCAATGTGAAGGTGTGACCCAGATGATCAGTGGTTGTCTCATTGTGACAGAGTTGTAGGAGGTCTGCTGATAAGTTTTAGGCTGTACCCAGATAAGACTCACCTAGGAAGCTGCAACGCCCGTGCTATTCTGCCTATTGCCCCAGGAAGTAATTGCACTCGCAGCATCTGTCCTGCATCTTCTTAACTCTCTGCAAATAAATGTTTTCCGTATGCTGTATTACCCTCTCATTTCAAGCAGGTGTAGTTTTCAGAACACTCTCAAATTGTGGTCCCTTCAGGTGTCTTCCTTTTCATATTGTAGAAAATTATAGTAAGACAGAGCCATTATGTGCGAAGAGGCTCGATGCCGCATCACTTCAAAAGTTCCCGAGAGGATTTTTGTCATTGTTTCAACCAACTGCAGTGAGGCATAATACATTCTCATGCAACGCGGTGACAGCTTTAGAAAGCACCATTCCAAATTTTTCTGTGGTGTTTTGCCTCAACGTCGGCACCAAACGACAGCAATATATTAAAATACGTAATCAATCCTGTTGGAGATGTGCTATGGCGAATTTTCTCGTGAGCGGCATTGTTCGGACTTTTTCGCATATGGGACAACCGGAAAGGATGCCAATTTATTTGTAATAAAGGAGAAGATGTGACAGTATCTGCATTCTCATACCGGTATTGTGAGATGGCCTGGTAACTTTCGCTGGCACTTTCAGTAAAGGCGCCTAAATTTGTGGATCTACAGCAGCTTGTCGTTTATATTGTCTTGGTACAAACCCTTTCACGACGTTGTTTGCGCAGAGGCCGTTCAATCAAAACCACCATGATTGACGCTTTCTCAGAATACATGACTGTGTAAGCAAATATTTGCGCCTACTAAAAAGTGAGGCTAATGTATGGAACAAATATTTTAACCAAGGGCTACTAGCGAAGCATGTCGTCAATTAAATTGCCTGCGCTACGCCAATGACGTGAACTGTACCTTGGCAAGTTGGCAAATATATTCGCTTGCTGCGTTGTTTTGGTATTCGTTTCCAAAAACATTTGACATGCTTCTTGTTACTTCCTGGAAAGTAAAGGTATACGAAAAAATCGCAAAATAGATACCATGATATAACTGATATCTTGTATTTTTCTACTGTAAGATTACAAGTTATCAAACATATTTTTCTTTTATCCAATAGATGCAGAATGGGACATATCCGTCACAAATTTAGCAGAGCTTCATTAAGATGTAGCGATCAAACGTAAAAACTTTACCATTTCACCTTTCTTTATGGCTTCATTTCCCCCTCTTTGTTAATATATTATTTCTCGAAAAGGCGGAACAGTAGCAGTGATTGCTTGCCTGCTCCTTTTTTTAATGTCTTATGTGTTTCGAGTTTTGTCATGTCACTAGAATAATTTGTGGGTATACATGTTGTATTCCTGATTTGCAAATACTTTACCTTTTGTTTTCTTTAGAACTGTGGGCGTTTCAAACTTTGCTGGGGATACAGATGTCAGTTTACTATATCAGACCCCATGGATATTAGCTTATCTATTTATAAGCCTCACGTCAATATCACAATACTCTATATGAGAATTTTTATGTTTCGAAAATGTTCAAGAAGTCCACAATTTTTTGATAACTTCTTTTGACAGTGGGTAGGAATCAAAGACGATGCTGAGCAAGTGCTGGTAATTACATACATAGAAAACATACCAAACAACCACAGGGTGTTTGAAAGCTTTAAAGGTTGAGGAGATAGGATGTGGGGACTCAGGATACGTAATGCCCTCCTTGACTAAACAAACTTATATGAGCATTGCCGGACATAAAAGTCATACGCTTGCCTTCGAAACAAAATTGTTCTAGGTTTTTGAATTTAGGTTTTCGTTAATTCTATAAGATGAAGACTTTCCCAAACTCCAAAGATAACGCGATCCGTCGTTTTGTTGTGCCTATCAAAGTGTTGGGACAGGGTATTGGAGGCAACGTTTTAGTGCATTTTAGGGACTCGGTATTGTCTGAGCCGGCACAACACATGATAGGTCTACATACAAAACCAGTTCTTTGCCTAAGGCTACGCGTATCGCGACTGCTATCTTCATTCCAATGTTAGAATGGTGTCGCTCTCACAAAGTGCATGCGTTAAGTACGCAATTTTCCCCATTATGGTGATTGCACAAATGAGATAGGTCCCGCCTACTGAGATTTGACTAATACCGCGAACATAGCGTTTTTAAATATATCATAGTGACAAGGAGTAAGCACAGCATCATTTTGAATACCGCTTACGGGATGACGAAACTTATAGATGTGAACTCTACTTACCGCGAATTTGTGTGAGCTGACTTTGTTCCGTGCCTCCATATCTTTATTTGGCGTGCATACACAGCCTAATTGCCTAATCAAACACCTTATTTTCAGCCGCGTTGGACTACATTAGTTTTTTCTTGGTATCCATTTTGCAACTCTAATGCCGTATAGACTTATGTGGGGGCGGCGCCCCAAATTTGGGCTCCTTGACTTGTGAAAAAAAAGTGCAGCCCTTACTCGAGCCTGTAGGGTAAACCACAGGTTATCAGTTCTCCGCCTTTATTTGTTATTTTTATTATCGAAAACACCACTCAAAGATACACTCATTCCTAAGCACCGCTAATTTTTTGGTTCTTAACGTTATGCCAATCATTTCTTTTTCAGTTATTGCGTAGTCTTTATATTCTAATAATGCTTATTTGTTATCATCCAATTTTCTTCCCAGTGGTCTGCATTTTCATTATTACTCAGGTCCACCTAAGGGTTATTACTTGGAAGTGCCTGTTATAAGCAATCTGAGAGTAAGTTTTCCTACGTTAGGCATACCAGCTTTACTGTGCGGGAAAATTAGAATGAATGAGAGTAACAGTTATGATAATTGCTCCTTGGAGTTCTGTAGGATAATGAGCACAGTGTAGCTTCACAATGAAAAGTTATTTGCAAATTAATCTGCAAGGTTTAAAAATAAAGTATCCCAAAGAAACATGCCATTGAAACTTCGCAATTATATACATTGCCGGTAGTGTTTGAAATGGCCATTCTTTAGTAATTCGAGGTTGTGATCAACTCCTAATGCGGTGTTAAAAGATACTCCTTTGTGAACTGTCTCGCATATAAAATTGAACTCTCGAGGAACTCAAGCACACGTGAACGTGAACAAGTTTGCAAAATTTGACATATGCTATATAACAGGGTTACAAAGAACGCTCTAGAATACGCCCACGATGCTATTAAGGTTGTCTTTCGAGAAATAATTTAAATATAATGTTTTTATAAGCAACCGGATCACCATTTTTCTTTTAAACTCAATACACTTGTACGTACGCCCCATTACGTGGGCGAGTGCTTGCATTTGGTTCAGATGAAACATAACTGCTGACGAGGGAAAATAAATGTTGTATGAAAATAAAGCAATCAAGGAGGCCTTTACGCCAATAACAACTGCTGCATAGTGATATGCATTCGTTATGCTAGTCTTGGTTAGGAAAACGGTTACCTCATTTCCTTTATTGTGCCAAAATTTTCAACTCCTTTCCTCATCTATAAGAGGCCATAATTATGTCTACAAATGACTGCATCTCGGACAAGAGATAGAGAGAGAATCAGTGAAACAATAATACATACAGTACTAGGGCACTATGCCGTAAAACTATTCCAAACTTTTCTATTCCAATTCTGTAGTCAGTCCTCCGCAATTGGTTAAAAACTTTTTTAAACCACCCCCACATCACTTGTCTATCACGCGACGTCACGAAAACCGCGATAGCTTCCCATCTGATATGACGTGTACACACTGATTATGCGTGATTTGACCGAAAAAAAGAAAAATGGTTATTTCTGATTCGACGTCTTTCCGACATTAGCCCCCGGCTATTGGTCAAACGTTTTCGGGTTGCACCCACTTCACCTGCCTGTCACTCGACGCCACAAAAGCGCAAAAAGCCACCGCGTCAAAGTGATGTGTACGTATAAAAGATGCATTATATGCCGAAAAACACAGGATTTTCTTCAGAATAGCCGCAGGCTGCCCCATTCCGAAAGGAGTAAAATATAGCTGCCGCCGATCGCTCAGGCGCTCGGTACTCGCAGCTGCCGGATAGCATGGGTTTATTTGCGTATAATAAGTTTTTGCGTCGCTCTGTAACGTTTTTGGAACGTTTACGACCTCATTCTGCCAACTCTTCCTTGCTGAGGATCCGTTTTAGCGTCAGTCTTAAGCTTCTGTTGCATGCCGCTGCGATTTTCGATAAGCCACCGCAAGCTAAGTAAGAGAAAGCGGACCAAACGGAGAAGCCGGCACCACAACCTTCACCCGGTTATCAACAATCAGTGCAGTAACTCGTCCCTATCGAATCCCTTTCCACTTGAGCGTGTTCCTCGTCTCTCTTCAGCCAATTTCAGCCAAGGAGAGCCAAGGAGAGCGTTTGATTGGTCTGTTCAGACAACTCTGTGGGTCACCGCCCGATGCTTGCATCGGCAGTTACGCAAATTTGACGTCACCAGATCGGAATAAAAACATATTGGAATAGTTTTACGTTATACGGCCCTTGGCTGAAAACGAGTGCGCTTGCCTGCGATGGCAGTGGTGCTAAACGCAAACCTTCTCATCAAATATAACATGCACCTTGACGAGATTTCAAGACAAAATATAACTTTTCATAACGACACCACGCGTGCCAAAGACTGCTGACGTGTCGAGAGGCTGCACGATCACTCGTTCCCAGTGTGAGAAGCTACACCCGTATTTCGCAAGGTTTACTTTTGATATCGCTGTAATCCAAGAAGAGTTACCGCGTTTTTAATTTGATATGTGAAGGATACATATTGTTTCTTTATTTTGTACGAAAACGAAATCCCTTGGTTCCAGCGAGGGCTGTTATTGGTCTATGCATGAAAACCTCCACCACATCATTATTCGCCCCTTATATAAAATCTAGGGGGAATAAATATTACCCCAATAAATTTACTCAACCAAATAATTTTGCAATATCGATCAAATGCCCAATAAAACGCCCATCGTGTAGAGCATTTGCAGTTCGCGCAAAAACAAACTACTCCTTTTTCATTTATTGCAGACATTTATTTGTGGACACCGATATACTTCCGCAAGTTTTGGACAAGTTGGCACTTAAAGTAAAAAAATGCGCAGTAGATGCACGAAAAAAGTCTTCGTTCTAGTCTGAGTTTGTTCACAGCTAAGGCAACGCAGCCATGAATTACTGACGTTCGGAGACGAAATCCATTATGGAATTTGTTAGCGTCATTTGTGACCTATGACAATAGCATTCCGCACTATTCTGCGTTGTCTGAATATATTTTCTTTTCGTTTTCCTTTCCTTTCTTTTAAATGTTGTCCTCCACAAAGTCTTTACATCCTTAAAAAGGTATTCTGCTTACCCTTTAGGAACGGCTTGCTCGATGGTCAACAACCGTTTGAACTCATGCACTGGAGAAAGAGAGGATGCGAAATAGACGTAGTCAGTCCGCAGTCTTCCAACATGTGCTGAATTCGCTCGATAATCTTTTTTTCAGATTAGACAGCTCCAAAATCATTGGGAGGTGGTTGCTTCCCTTACCAGCATCTAATTAATAAACGGTATATAGAGTTATCACTCAAATATTTTCAACCGTACTACCCTCGCGCCTTGTTTTGACATCGTTGTTTAGTGTACAGGAACGATTGCTCGAGTATGCGTGAGTTGCGTGCCGAGATGGCGCCGTTTTCGCTCAACGAATGACGTAGTAGCAGCTAAATTGAGCGCCTCACTCAGCGTTCAGATAGGTATAGCTTGGCAGTACATTTGCCAATCCAAGTGGGAGTGGCCGCTTTTGAGAGCGCTGACTCAGCCAAAGCAGATCTAGAATATTAAACGGGAAGCGGTTGTTATCAGGTCTTATGAAGTTACAAGTTTGCATTTTTTGGAGAAATTCCACTGTTGCTCGGCTATGGAGACAAGCGTTCGACATGCAGAACCCAGAACTGATGCGAAGAGACTCGTCCAAGACGGAGGGAGGCCAATTGTCTCCGAAAAGTATTGACTATAGCTGGTGGATTTCGAATATGAGAGCAAGCACGATTCAAAAGTACACCATAGGTTATTCCCTAGATTTTTAGTGCGCTTTCTAATGCGTGAATTGATGCCATACTCTTTACGCTGGTATTGTTGCACGGATAAGAGAAACAAATTATCGATCATACCTGTGGGGCGTGTGCAGGTCACAGGCACACACATGACGCAATTGGAGCTTTGCGCCTAGCCTTCGCAGAGACGTAGCTCGGCAGTGCTTTTTGTCTATCTGCGGAGGAATGGTATCGTTTGAGACAGCTTACTATGCCACGATAAGTATAATTTTTTCGAACACATATAGGTGCTCATCAGACGTTATATGGAGCAGAACCGTGCACATTTTTGCAGAAATTTCAATGTTGAGAGACTATGACCGCTCTGTGCTCGGCACTGCCACGCGTATGAGTTTGCCTGGCACGTTGCATGCACAGACAGAATGAAAGCACCAACTTAACTTGCGGCACATAAAGAAGAGTCAAAAGAACAAAATTAAAATGTCTAAAGTAAAGGAATTCATTTGCAACGTAAGCAGTCTGAGCTGTTAAAGTTCTGTATGCTCTTATCCACTGCTACAATGTAACGTAACGTATTTAAGGTTAGACCTGTGGATATCACTACATGACAGCTGCGGTGTCGATGTAGCTGACATGCATTTCGTCACCAGTATGGTCTGAAGTCCTCCGTCATCAATTTACAGCGTGTCACTTGCTGACGAGTAGAAGACGACGTCGCTCGGTGCTCGATCCACTCTGGAAGATCGGCAATCATGCCGGCCGCTGCCCCTGCCACGCAACCGAAACGCTATGGCCTCCCGGATAGGAGTGGGACTGGCTGGGGCCAGCATGAGCATGTCCACACTCATAGTCGCAAATGCAGATGGGGTGGGGACCAGCAACATCTCTGAAAAAGAAGACCAGCACCTCGCCAAGCCTAGTTTTTGGACGCGGCGTACCTCGTTTACTATGGAACTACAGCCGAATTCAGCCTCGATGCTCGGCTTCGTCTTTGCCAGAAACATTATATCGCGGACAACTCGTTCCTCGATGCACGCGCCTTTCTGCCAAGATGAATTTTCCTTCGCGCTCCCTCTTCTGTGCTATACATGGTGGTCATCCTACTCTTGTCTTCCCTGTATTTTCTCCGTTTCTCGCCATCGGCTCTTGCTTTTATTAAGGCGAAATCCTTAGAAGGCTAAATGAACGTCAATTTGATCGTCCAGCGTTATGGCCCCAAAATTCAATGGCAGCAACATTTGGATCGAATCCTTGACCTTTGGTGGGAATCGAACCCATGGCCTTCCGTGTTAATGACGTCAAAGTGTATGAAGGAAGAATTCATTAAGATTGAGGTAAATAAGGCACTCGAACCAACGACTTTTCGTTAGAGTGGAACGCATGACCTGTGGTTTTAACTAAGGCACAGTTAATTGAGATAGAGTTACTTAAGAACTCATACACACCACCTTTGGTGGAAGACGAACAAACGTTGAGATATAGGCGAAGTAACCATATCTACAAGTTGTATTCCACCTGACCACGTGAAAAATGACAGTCGTACCAACTACCTATCTGGAAATTAAGGCCAAGGTAATTAAGATAAGTTAATTAGGGCACCCATACCCACGACCTTTCGTCCGAGCTCAACCCACGACAATTGGTTTTAATTAGGGCCAAGGTAATAAATGTGCAGTTTTTTAAGGTGGGGTCTATTAAGGGGCACGAACACGACCATGGCGGGAGCAAACAAGTAAGAGGAAGTAATAACGCATCAAAATCAAAATATGATGTAATGAATGTCTCGTGAGCACGCAGGCTTTAGCCTTCATCGTATTTTGAGCGTGCTAAAGTGACTGTCAACTTTTTCTGAAACTTTTCTTCAAATAAGGCTACTAACTCATAACAGACACGTACGGTCCGCAAGTAGTGTGAAGAGGGTATTCCACTCCTTTGACCAAGGTGGAACTTATCCGTCTCTATGGGCGCCCAAGCGCTTGAGAATGGGCCAAGCGCAGGAGCCTCAACCGCAGACGAAAGCGATGGGCTCAAGTGACGTATGGCAGACACGTGAGCCACTAGCCTGGGCTCATTTCTACAACGTAGTGCTAAAGAACCCGCAGTAAAACAAACAGGAGCACCAGAATTAAGCAGCAAGCACGACGGTAAAGTTATAACATATGACACCGACTTGCGCTAACATAGCTTAGGCATCATTGTAAGTTTTCTAGAGCGTGAATAAATACAATTCCTACATATTTTAGGTCATTTCTGTAACATATCATCCATACAGCGGCCGCAGCACGCCCAAGACGTTTCACGCACTCTAGCAAGGCTCTTCTTTGAAACAGCCCACCCAATCTTTATTGCGATTCACCTTCTGAGGGTACTGCACGCACTTTTCAGAAGCAGACTATCTGTCTGTGTCTCTAAATTTAATCCCGCCATCTTCTGGCACAGGCAGTGAGTGGTCGGATGTGCAGCGCATCGGGCTGCGATGCTGAGGAAATAGGGTTCGAAAGGAACCCCCAAAACGGACCCGCGCAGCGCGCAGGCGACACGCTGGCGTCGATTAATGACGTAGCGTAGGCGGGAAGAAGCGCGAGACAGGAGCCGGCTGCATACATGTTTCCGCATAGGCAATACGCCGTGTACTCAATGCGAATCAGAGTAACGTCAACATTATTGGTGAAATCGGTTCTGTAAACGTTTTACCGTATTCGAAGCCCGCGAGGCTCCCAGTGAAGTTTACAGACCTCGTCTTTTTTGTCTTTCTTTTTATTGAGCACCCCTTGCTTCGCAGATTCCGAGCATGACGTCAGCACGACCTTACCTTCGCCCTTTCTGCTTGTAAGCTCTCTTTAGAATGTTCATATAAGAATAAGCTCGTGGGCTACGTGGTGTTTAGGATAACTTCAGATTTTTTGTTATGTTCTAATGTGGCTTCGCCGAACTACAGGTGTTGAATGTCACGCATATTTGGATGTCATACGTAAAGCTATGAATCCTGCGACCGCTATGACGCACACAGCTCTCAAAGTTCTGTAAACAACTATGTCGTATAATTTCCTTCTGTGAAATGTATATTCGTTTCTATAATCAGCACTCTCGGCAAGCGAAAGGCTAGCAAAGCTTGCAAGCTAAATTGAGCTAAGCTAAATTGAGTGCCTCACTCAGCGTTCAGATAGGTATAGTTTGGCAGTACATTTGCCAATCCAAGGGGGAGTGGCCGCTTTTGCGAGCGCTGACTCAGCCAAAGCAAATCTAGAATATTAAACGGGAAGCGGTTGTTATCAGGACTTATGAAGTCACAAATTTGCAATTTTTTGGAGATATTCCACTGTTGCTCGGCTATGGAGACAAGCGTTCGACATGCAGAACCCTGAACTGATGCGAAGAAACTCGTCCAAGACGGAGGGATGTCAATTCGAGCCGAATGTTTTTTACTATAGCTGGCCCACTACGAATATGATAGCGAGCACGATTGAAAATTCCACCACAGGTCATTCCCTGCCTTTCTAGTGTGCTTTCTAATGCGTGAATTGATGTCATGCTCATTACGCTGCCATTGTTGCATGGGCAAGAGAAACAAATTATCGATCATGTCTGTGGGACGTGTGCAGGAGGTACTGTTATCACATGACGCAATTGGAGCTTTGCGCCGAGCCTTCGCAGAGACGTAGCTCGGCAGTGCGTTTGTCTATCTGAGGAGGAATGGTATCGTTTGAGACAGCTTACTATGCCACAATAAGTATAATTTTTTCGAACACATATAGGTGCTCATCAAGAGTTAAATGGTACAGAACCGTGCACATTTTTGCAGAAATTTCAATGTTGAGAGGCTATGACCGCTCTGTGCTCGGCACTGCCACGCGTATGAGTTTGCCTGGCACGTTGCATGCACAGACAGAATGAAAGCACCAACTCAACTTGCGGCACATAAAGAAGAGTCAAAAGAACAAAATTAAAATGTCTAAAGAAAAGGAATTCATTTGCAACGTAAGCAGTCTGAGCTGTTAAAGTTCTGTATGCTCTTATCCACTGCTACAATGTAACGTAACGTCTTTAAGGTTAGACCTGTGAATATCACTACATGACAGTGGCGGTGTCGATGTAGCTGACATGTATTTCGTCACCAGTACGGTCTGAAGTCCTGCGTCATCGATTTACAGCGTGTCACTTGCTGACGAGTAGAAGACGACGTCGCTCGGTGCTCGATCCACTCTGGAAGATCGGCAATCATGCCGGCCGCTGCCCCTGCCACGCAACCGAAACGCTATGGCCTCCCGGATAGGAGTGGGACTGGCTGGGGCCAGCATGAGCATGTCCACACTCATAGTCGCAAATGCAGATGGGGTGGGGACCAGCAACATCTCTGAAAAAGAAGACCAGCACCTCGCCAAGCCTAGTTTTTGGACGCGGCGTACCTCGTTTACTATGGAACTACAGCCGAATTCAGCCTCGATGCTCGGCTTCGTCTTTGCCAGAAACATTATATCGCGGACAACTCGTTCCTCGATGCACGCGCCTTTCTGCCAAGATGAATTTTCCTTCGCGCTCCCTCTTCTGTGCTATACATGGTGGTCATCCTACTCTTGTCTTCCCTGTATTTTCTCCGTTTCTCGCCATCGGCTCTTGCTTTTATTAAGGCGAAATCCTTAGAAGGCTAAATGAACGTCAATTTGATCGTCCGGCGTTATGGCCCCAACATTCAATGGCAGCAACATTTGGATCGAATCCTTGACCTTTGGTGGGAATCGAACCCATGGCCTTCCGTGTTAATGACGTCAAAGTGTATGAAGGAAGAATTCATTAAGATTGAGGTAAATAAGGCACTCGAACCAACGACTTTTCGTTAGAGTGGAACGCATGACCTGTGGTTTTAACTAAGGCACAGTTAATTGAGATAGAGTTACTTAAGGGACTCATACCCACCACCTTTGGTGGAAGACGAACAAACGTTGAGATATAGGCGAAGTAACCATATCTACAAGTTGTATTCCACCTGACCACGTGAAAATTGACAGTCGTACCAACTACCTATCTGGAAATTAAGGCCAAGGTAATTAAGATAAGTTAATTAGGGCACCCATACCCACGACCTTTCGTCCGAGCTCAACCCACGACAATTGGTTTTAATTAGGGCCAAGGTAATAAATGTGCAGTTTTTTAAGGTGGGGTCCATTAAGGGGCACGAACACGACCATGGCGGGAGCAAACAAGTAACGGGGAAGTATTACGCATCAAAATGAAAATATCATGTAATGAATGTCTCGTGAGCACGCAGGCTTTAGCCTTCATCGTCTTTTGAGCGTGCTAAAGTGACTGTCAACTTTTTCTGACACTTTTCTTCAAATAAGGCTACTAACTCATAACAGACACGTACGGTCCACAAGTAGTGTGAAGAGGGTATTCCACTCCTTTGACCAAGGTGGAACTTATCCATCTCTATGGGCGCACAAGCGCAGGAGAATGAGCCAAGCGCAGGAGCCTCAACCACAAACGAAATCGATGGGCTCAAGTGACGTATGGCAGACACGTGAACCACTAGCCAGGGGTCATTTCTACAACGTAGTGCTCAAGAAACCCCAGTAAAACAAATGGGAGCAGGTAGCGGAAGAGGTGGCGATAGCCCTAGCCATCGTTAACCTCAGTTGTAGATACGTACTCAGTGACTCGCAGACGGTGGTCAGAAACTATGCACAAGGCAGAATTTCGCCGAAGGCTGAGGCTATACTCAAAGCCAACGCGAACTATATCACCTCCGAGGAGACGGAGGAACGACACATTATATGGTTCCCGGCTCACACGTCCCCCGACACCCCCGTACCCAACCTCAACGAGGGGGGTCCACCGCATAGCTCGATGTCTCACGTTCCGCGCCCGCGAAAAAGGATCCTCTCTTGGAGTTGGAAATCCAACGGAAGCATGGACAGAGAGGGACAGAATGACCAGATACTGTGATATTACAAAATTTTATCAAAACTCAAGGCGGGTTTATCCGCCCCCTAACCCCAAACTCGACAGGGCCCCAGCGGTAGACTGGAGGCAGCTACAAACAAAGACCTTCCCCAACCCCGTCCATCTCAGGAGGATATATCCGGAGATCTACTCAGATGATAACTGCAAGCTATGCAGCAGGGCTCACGCAACTCTTAGACACATTCTCTGGGAATGTGACGTTATATGCGAAGAAACTGCAGTTTCCCCAGATGAAACTGCGGCGCGATGGACAGCCGCGTTGCACAGCTCAAACCTCGAAAATCAACTATGGGCCATCCAGCAAGCCCGTGAGGCGGCGAGGAGGCAGGATCTCCGGACCTCCTCAGGGGCGGCCTAGGCCCAGGCCACAAATTTGCCGGATTGTTAACAAAGTTGTTACCACCACAACCACCACTACAATTAAGCAGCAAGCAGCAAGCAGCAAGCAACAATCAAGCAGCAAGCACGACGGTAAAGTTATAACATATGACACGCACTAGGGCTAACATAGCTTAGGCATCATTGTAAGTTTTCTAAAGCGTGAATAAATACAATTCCTACATATTTTAGGTCATTTCTGTAACATATCATCCATACAGCGGCCGCAGCACGCCCAAGACGTTTCACGCACTCTAGCAAGGCTCTTCTTTGAAACAGCCTACCCAATCTTTATTGCGATTCACCTTCTGAGGGTACTGCACGCACTTTTCAGAAGCAGACTATCTGTCTGTGTCTCTAAATTTACTCCCGCCAACTTCTGGCGCAGGCAGTGAGTGGTCGAATGTGCAGCGCATCGGGCTGCGATGCTGAGGAAATAGGGTTCGAAAGGAACCCACAGAACGGACCCGCGCAGCGCGCAGGCGACACGCTGGTGTCCATTAATGACGTAGCGTGGGCGGGAAGAAGCGCGAGACAGGAGCCCGGCTGCATACATGTTTTCGCATTGGCAATACGCCGTGTACTCAATGCAAATCAGAGTAACGTCAACATTAATGGTCAAATCGGTTCTGTAAAAGTTTTACCGTATTCAAAGCCCGCGAGGCTCCCAGTGAAGTTTACGGACCTCGTCTTTTTTTCTTTCTTTTTATTAAGCAACCCTTGCTTCGCAGATTCTGAGCATGACGTCAACGAGACCTTACCTTCGCTCTTTCTGCTTGTAAGCTCTCTTTAGAATGTTCATATCAGAATCAGCTTGTGGGGTACGTGGTGTTTAGGATAACTTCAGATTTTTTGTTATGTTTTGATGTGGCTTCGCCGAACTACAGATGTTGAATGTCACGCATATTTGTATGTCATACGTAAAGCTATGAATTCTGCGACCCTTTTGACGCACACAGCTCTCAAAGTTCAGTAAACAACTATGTCGTATAATTTCCTTCCGTGAAAAGTATATTCGTTTCTGTAATCAGCACTCCCGGCAAGCGAAAGGCTAGCAAAGCTTAAGTGTAATGTCGCGCTGAAAAGTTAAACGAAGAACGTTCGCAGGTATTTGCATGTATTCACAAGCGCTTAGATGAAAGCATTTTTTCCTAGCAATTTTGCACGTTTGCATTATAAATTTACATTATTTTCGATATCTTCGTCGTTTCATCATATGACATTATATTTTGCCGGCATCCTTCATTCGTTTTATTTATGTCAAGCTTTTTCATTAGCACTTTTTTTACGCGAACTTTCCTGGATGTTGCCTTCAGGCGAGTCGACTTTGACTGACACGCTTCTTTTGTTTTGGTTTTTATTTGTTATTAGGAAACCAGGTGGGCCGATGCTGGAGAAAGCTCAGAGTTTGATGCAGTGTGTTTAAAGTACGAATGTATTGGAGGAATTATGCCTGTACTTTATATTTAACCTATTATGGCACTTATTCCCGACTCATATTTCGATCACATTTACATTTTGATACTTTTTTAGTTGTTGCGATTTCCCAAGGTAACAAAAAACCTCTTTTATTAAAAACTTGCTCACATGCATATGAAGTCCCCAGATTCGCCAAGCCCGCATAAGGCTGGCAAAGAAAAGCTCTACAGAATGTATGCAACAATTGCTAGACGCATTTGTGAATGGGATACATGCTACCCGGGTGTGTTAAGAGCCGCTGTTAAAAATATCAGTTAAGGACAGCTACATTACGGACCGGTGCGGACCGACGCAACCGACCTATTTTCCCAAATGCCGTGTTTCTCTATATACCGAAAGAAACACCGCCATATGCGTCGACAAAGTGACGTTCGGCCTAAAAACACGCCTCGTTTTCATATCGTTTGCGGATTGCCATGCTGGCAGTGCATTTTTAGTAGCGGGGCTTTCCATAATAACAGCACTGCCTTCGGTGGGTTTGAAGACATCTTTTTTTCTCACCCAGCCGTATCCGCTCCTTCTGTATTTTAGGTGGGCTCGTCTTCTGTTTTTCCTTGTTATAAGGCAATTTCCGAACGTATTTACCCACCCGTCCATTGCCTTGATTGTGCCAGCGCTAACTTCCATGCATTCATGCGCGGCAATGGCCAACGCGCAAGCATCACAATTCATGACTAGCGCTTTTCGATAAACTGTCAGTGACGTCTGACGCCATCTTTCATTAAAGTTTGGTTTTTCTCACAGAGAGTAAGACTTAAGCTGATGTTATAGGAGACCTTGTATAATATAAAAAAGCGGGATTGTGCACATTCTCGTGGACGGGAGCCGTGTATCAATATAAATCTGTCTCATTTTTTTTTTCTTCTGGCACGTTAATTGTGGGAATCGAGCCGTCGTCTTTTAGTTCTTTATTTTTCCTTGTTTCAAAGATTTATCTTTCTCGCGCCGCTACGAAATAGAGTAGGAGAAACGGCAACTATTTCAATCCACGTTACGCTGTCATCTTACTGCCCTGTCCCACATGCCACTGTTGTTTATTTGCGTAGATCAGTTTCGTATTCTCGGCTATTGGATTTCATACGAGCTTTATAGGTGGACTGTAAGAACAGGTGCTGCAAAACACAAAACAATGTGTTTTTAAATAGAAAAAACGAACTATTTGATTTGCAGTTGTACCATATTCCGTGAACTCAGATTGAAATGCGACCACGTGCTGGGTAGGAAGGGGCTCACATCCAGTGCAAGTGCAATATTTTTTTATTACTGATGTAACGTTATCCAAACGGACATTTCTTTTATATACTACTATAATATGCACGAAATCTGTTTAATATTCTAGAAACCGAACCTCTTATAAGGTTCTGTCGTGGGCAGTAACGTGAGCAACAGCAACCAGGGTATGACTACTTCCCGTATGAGCGATTGGTGTCATATTATTGGTAAAAAGAGTACATGGCAAGTAGGTGTTCGACGGAGCTCAAAGAACTGCAATTCAACAAGAACCGACTGAACCGGGAGGCCTGAGCCTACCAGGACTCCCGGATTGAGGCCTTAGTTCCTTTGAAAATAATAAATGTTACTTCTCCCTCTCCAAAGTATGTGAAGTCACGGAATTCTTTATTCTAGGACGTTACTTTAGGATAAAGTAAACGTGGGCATCCACGATTCACACCGGCATGAATAAAGAAAAAGATATCTGCACGAGCAGTACTTCAATTCCTTAGTTTACTTATTTCGAAAGTCGTCCTTGCATTTTTATATTAAGCATCATTCCCTCCCTTTCACCCTGGCACAGTGCGTACTTGTCGCTAGGCAACCGCCGGTTCTAGAATTACTGTCTTTCTTAAAGCTCGACATTTCAATTGTTTTACGCACGACAGAAAAATGGTTGTGACGTCGTGAGCTTCTCGGAAAAAAACAGCAAATTCTCAAGGTAGAAGGTGAACTTCGAAGATGCCGCAAACACAAGAACGAAAGAACGCCGACGAGCAGCTTCTAATCTTCCAATTCCGAAGGCGGCCTCAATGCCGAAAGAATAAAGACAAAACTTTGTGTAAAACAAAAGTTCGAATCTTCACGACAGTGGTGTGCAGCACAAGAATAGCGATGGTTTGAAGATTTCAGGAGCCGCATGACCCGTACTTTATGCGTGAAAATATAATACTTCTTGCGACATGCCAATCCATGTTTGACATTAACTGACAATTTGCAATCCTCCGCATATAATTTTATCATGACGTATTGAAACAGAGACGGGAGAGACGGTGTAGGACAGGAATAAAAACGTTTTTTTTTTTTTTGTAACAGCACCCGCCACGTAGTCGACGCCTGCTCGTCGATCTGCTTCCTTACGCTTTCAATCTTGTTTTCATTGCTTGGCACAAAAATGGGGCAATTCTCCACTCCCCCCTCCCGCCACTCTAATAATCATCAGAAGCACTAAACTCTCGTAGCGGGGCAGTGAAGGTCAAGTCATTCGGCAGTGTACACTTTCTTACGAAGCAGGTTCACAACGTTGGCAGACACCGCTGGCATTTGCAGCAGGAAAATCAGGATGTAACACCGTCGTAATTCATATCACTGATGAATTACGCAGAATTTGTCGCCAAGTTTGTACGTGATTGGGCTGTCTCGAAAGTTCTAGTTTCTGGAATTGGAGACCTGCCGGGCATTCCCAAGCTTGCAAGACGTCTTGGCTTGCTGTGCGCATAGCATAAGCACCTCATAATCCGTCTGGTCATCATGACATTCGTGTGGCAGCATTGATTCCTAAATTGATCTAACGTCGTGGCCATAAACGAGAATAAAAGGGGCAGCGCGTTGTCTCTTGGCGACTCATGTGGTACGGAAATTTATCATAGGGCAATATCTCATCGCTTTTTCTTTTTTTTTTTGAGGGGCCGACATCTTCGTACACATACTCGCCATGTGCGCCAGAGCCTTAATCACACTTTCGGTCAGCGAACTTGTTTGTGGGTGTGCACTGTTGTCTTCCAGTGAGCGGTTCCACTCATTTGCAAGACGGTGTCCAGAAGCGTGACCATAAGCACAGTGCGCCTGTTCTTTCTCAATATTATGGACGCACCATGCCCTAATGATATGGCTACGGTGAACCTTGGTGCTGTTCAGTCACTGTTGCGCATTGGAGCGTACCTGCTTTGGCTCATCAATAACGACAATCCGAGGGAAGACTACATCACCTATATCTGCGAGTACGCATTACAAATGGCATAAATATCCATGAATTTTTGTTCGAATGGAGTTTACGGCTCCTGAACAAGATGCAGTATGTCAGCTGGTTTGGGAGGGGATGCAACTGCGGCGCGGTTATCCAGGCGTGTCTAAACGCTGCGTTTCGTGACCACGGCTCGTTACGGTCAGTACTGCCTTAGCTTAATTCTTTCGATGTGAGGGTGTAGCGCAAGTCATCAGTGGTTGCCTCATTGTGACAGAGTTGTAGGAGGTATTCTGATAAGTATTAGGCTTTACCGAGATAAGACTGACCTAGGAAGCTGTAACGGCCATAATATTCTGCGCATTGCCCGAGGAATTAAGTGCACTCGCGGCATCTGTCCTGAATCTCCTTAACTCTATGCAAATTAATATTTTCCTTGCATTGGTGTGGAAAAAAGACCGCCAGGGGGCCGAGGAGCACAGTCGTACCTCACATGGGCTCCTGCGTTTCTCGCTATTTTAGAACTTGAGACTGACTCCAACCAAATAACTGAATTTTATTAGCCCGACGTTTCGGAGCCCATTCGGCTCCTTCTTCAGGGGGTTGTTCTTCGGGGGGTGGCGGTGTGCCACTTTTAAAGCGTCTTTTTTGAAGAAAGTAGGGGGGGGGGGAACACGGGAGGTGGGGAGACACTCCACAGACCGAAAGGTGGGGGGGAACAAAAGGAAAGGGGGGGTTGTGTTGTTGACCGCTTCCAAGGTGCTGCGATGACCGGTGCTGGCTGGAGTGCTCACGAGGGTGCCCTTGATGGGCCGCGGCGGGGGGAGGTTACAGGGTCGCGCCGACGTTCTGTGTTGGTCAAACGAGCGGGAGTCTATCTGGCTGTGCTTCCTTTTCTTCTTTTCGTCATGTCGCCAAGGCCATGGACATAGACCGAGGGTAGGTTGCCCTTCACACGGTTTATGTTATTCTCCGTATTCTGAATGTGCCATGACTCCAGTAGTAGTCTCTTTCGCCAGTTCGTTTCTGTTTGAAGGATTTCAGTTTCCTTGAAAGCAATTTTGTGGTCGGCGACTTCAGAGTGTTCAGCGACGGCGCTGCGAATACGGTTGAATGTCCTGACGTCGTTCTCGTGTTGTCTGATCCTTTCTTTTAGATTTTTGGTTTCCCCGATGTACGACGCCGGACAGTCAGCACAACTGATTTTGTAGACGACGCCTTGAGCTTTTTCTTTTGGTGGACGATCTTTTGGTTTAGGGAGGAGGATATTGAAAGTGTTTATTGGTTTGTGCGCCACTTTGAGGCCTTCTTTTTTTAATATTCGGCTGAGCGCTTCGCTGGTACCTCTGATGTACGGGATGGACACTCGCTTCTGGGGTTGGGGAGAAGTAAACGGCTGAAGGTCCCGCATTTTGCTTCTTCTTTTTTGTTGTCTGGTCGTCTTTCGAATGAAGTCATCTGTGTAGCCATTCCTCTTAAGTTCGTTGAGAACCGTTCTCTTTTCTTTCTTTAGATCCGATTCCGATGAGGAATGAGTTTCGGCTCGTTTGAATAAAGAATTTACAACAGACAGACTCCCGCTCGTTTCACCAACACAGAACGTCGGCGCGACCCTGTAACCTCCCCCCCCCGCGGCCCATCAAGGGCACCCTCGTGAGCACTCCACCCAGCACCGGTCATCGCAGCACCTTGGAAGCGGTCAACAACACAACCCCCCCTTTCCTTTTGTTCCCCCCCACCTTTCGGTCTGTGGAGTGTCTCCCCACCTCCCGTGTTCCCCCCCCCCCTACTTTCTTCAAAAAAGACGCTTTAAAAGTGGCACACCGCCACCCCCCGAAGAACAACCCCCTGAAGAAGGAGCCGAATGGGCTCCGAAACGTCGGGCTAATAAAATTCAGTTATTTGGTTGGAGTCAGTCTCAAGTTCTAATCAATTTCCCAACCAGACAGGCAATTCTGTCGAAATGTTTAGCTTCTCGCTATTTTGTGCGGAACATTGCTTGGAAACTCAGCGAATTTGGTAACCTCGGATTCCTGAAGTTGCAAGGCATTGTTTGACACCAGCCACGACGCAGTGAGTGGACCTTTACTCGAAATATCGAACCCTGAACATTGTGTGACCGTGCGCTCCAGTATAACCCTAACGCCGGGGCACCCGTGGCACGAGCGGGAGAGCAGCGGCTCGCGCCTGCATGCCCGCGGTGCACGCGCACGGCGCTCTCGCAGTACGAGTGAATCGCGCAGAACCAGCATCTGGGGCGAAGCGCGCCCGCTTTTCTGGAAACAGAGATGGCGAACGCTTCACAAGAAGAGCCGACAACGGCGCGAATGGAGGTGAGCGGGGCTAACACCGATACCATACCACAGTGGACATACGACGCGAATAGCGGCAAAACGACGGGTAAAGCCCACATCGAGTGGCTACAAGTTGGTCGTAAAGGCAGATCAGCAAAAGAAGACAATAAATCCACCGAGGAAAGAGCCATGGAAATCCTGAAACCAGACCCCAAACCTCAAGCACAACCACTGCCGCAACGTCAACGCATTCCGAAGATGCGCCCCTTCCCTACTGACGACTTTAAGATCGTCTTCCGCCCTCAAGCAGGCCTTGACCTCTCGAAACACACACTCATCGCAGTGACACATGCCATCGGAAGATCCAGTGGTTTGGTCCAGCAAGAATTTCACGATAATGTCCGAGTACAAGTGCAGAAACTAGAGAATGTGATCATCGCGAGCACGGCAAGTACGGAACGAGCTTCCAAACTGCAGCATATAAACACCATACAACTCGGCGGAACCGTCTATCAAGTAAATCCCCACATCCGGCACCCAGACGATGTGTGCCGCGGAGTGATATACGGCCTCGAACCGGGTACAAGTCCCGCGGCATTGTTGCCGGCCTCCGAGTGGACTGAAGATACACGGTTCTCGGCGCGCGCATGCAAGGATCTTCAACAGCCGCGGTTATCACCTTCGACGGACAGCACGTCCCTTATTACGTAACGTACCAGAGCGGCGACTACAGATGCAAGCCCTACCGAAAATCCGTCCAATACTGCAGAACCTGCGGCGCCATCGGACACAGACAGGATATATGTCCTCAGCCGAGAGCCAACTTCTGCTACACATGCGGGCGCGATGGGGTCACGGAAGAACACGATTGTCACCCGAAGTGCAAAATTTGCGGCGGAGACCACGAAACGGCAGGCAAGGAATGTAAGAAGAAACTCCGTAACAACCCGCCTCCCTACCAAGTAAGAAGACAGCAACTTGACAACGCTCGCGCCCGAGAGAATCACTGGAGCTCGAGCACCGAAGACTTCCCCGCGCTGGCTACCACATCAGATAGCTCACGGGGGCCCTCACCTCGACAAAGACCTGGCCGGAGTCGCTCTCGCTCTATCCTAAGATCGCGCTCTACATCCCGCTCTCGGTCACGGTCTCATCCCGTTAGGCTAATCACTTACGTCGCCGCGGCGAACGGAACAGCGCCTCGAATTCCTCACGCAACCCGAGCAGTTCGGGTAAGACAGCGACGATACGGACTCTCGAACATAAAGTACAGGATCTAGAGAGGACGATACAACAACAACCAGTAGCCGAGTGCAACATGTCAGAACTCGAGCAAAGAGTAGTGAAGAGAGTAGAAGAAAGTATACTAAAACATGTAGAAACCAGAATAATGAAGCGGGTAGACGAACGGCTGCAAGCACATGAAGCGAAGATTCTTGACCTTGTGGAACGACGCCTTCAAGTCTTCGAGGAAACCCTCACTACAAAACTTCTCGCATCAGTAGACAGGACCATACAGACAGTGATAACTAAAATCATGGAAAAGGTAGAGCCACTAACCCGTACGGTCACCACACTCGACGCCAAACTGGATGGCTTCATGGCACAACAACACAACTTCATGACCTATGCTTACAAGAATTTCGTTACTCATGAACATCTGGCGGAGCAGTTAGAAACCAAACGAAAAGGACGAAGTACGAGGGGAATCTGCGGATGATTCTAGCTAGACAACGCCAAACCACCTACTCCAGGTGGAGGATAACCGCCAACATGGCGGCTCCCAAACGTAGACATACCGAGACGCTTCCCACCCTCCGCATTTGGCACTGGAATTGCAGATCCTATAGACCCCGCTCGGCCAACCTGCAAGAATATCTCAAAGCAAACAATCCTGACATAATCGCGCTACAGGAAACCAACACCATGAAAGTAAAGCTCCCCGGCTACAACACTATGGCACAGACTGCCCGCACCGCAATTCTTGTCAAGAAGACACTAACCGCACAGCCTTGAAGACACTGAAATCGAACACACCATAGTGGAGGTGTTGCCGACTCGCAAGAATCAACAGAGCCTATACCTGGCCAATCTCTACAGCCCGCCGCGGGAGCAGCTACTCCACTACGACCACTTCGTCCGGGACCTTCGCAAGAACGTAAACGGCAACCGGCTTGTTGTAGTAGGGGACATTAACGCCCCCCACGCGGCCTGGGGCTACCCCAATACCACCAAGAAAGGGACATGGGTTCACGATGCCGCACAGCAGCACGGTCTTACGTTATGGAATGACCTGTTCCAACCCACCCGAGTGGGTAACAGCGTGTCCCGGGACACCAATCCTGATCTCACGTTCACTCGAGACGTGCGAAAGGCCACATGGACCCGACTCCTGGACACGCTAGGGAGCGATCACCACATAATTCAAATCAAGGTTGAACAATCTCACCGCGCGCACAAGACAGGAAAGGCGCAACTCACTGACTGGAATGCGTATAGGACTGAGCTTGATAACGATTCGGACATCGAAGACGTTGAATCTTGGCTAAACGGTATCGTAGGTGCGGCTGACGGACACACCAGGACGATTCAACTAGACGAGGACAACCCGGCGGTCAATAACCACCTACTGCACTTATGGGAGGCTCGGCGATGGCTCCTCAAACGATGGCGACGCCAAAAGCTCAACCGCAAGCTCCAGCGCCGAATTGCACTATTAAGCATGCAGGCACAGGAGTACGCTGAACAGCTAGCGAGTCAGAACTGGCGATCCTTCTGCGTCCAACTTCAAGGAACCCTCAGCACAAAGAAGACTTGGCAAATACTTCGATCCCTGGTCGACGACACCCACACCAAAACCCAACAAAGACATACAATTCACCGACTAATCCACAACTATGGCGGCACAGAGGATCAGCTACTCCAAGAACTTCAGGGGAAGCTACACGGCTCAGCTAACCCGCAAACCACTGCCACCAACCTTTCCACCCCCAGGGAGTACCAAGGAGCGCCGAACGAAGAGCTAGATCGGCCTTTCACACAGGCAGAGTTGCAGGCGGCCCTCTCTAAGATAACACGCAATACGAGCCCGGGCAAAGACAGAGTAACCAACAAGCACCTTCGACAGCTACCCCCTCGGGCGTTGACGGTTCTCCTTCGGTATTATAACGACTGCTGGATTAAGGGCGAGCAACCAACAGCCTGGAAACACTCGGAGGTAACCATGGTACCCAAGCCAAACAAACCCATCTCCATCGCAAACCTCCGCCCCATCTCCCTTACGTCCTGCGCCGGGAAACTGTTTGAACACATGGTCAACGAGCGGCTCACCACACATCTCGAGGGAAGCGATCGCTATCCGCACACCATGTTCGGCTTCCGCCAGATGCTCTCCACGCAGGGCGTCCTCTTCCAGCTAAAAGAAGATATTCTTGACCATTTGAGCAAACGCAGCAAGTCTTCCATTCTAGCGCTAGACGTAAAGGGCGCCTTTGATAACGTGAGCCATGAAGCCATTCTCCGTAATCTAGAAGATATCGGCTGCGGTGCCAAAACATACGCCTACATGCGCGCTTTCCTCACCAACCGTACGGCCACGGTGGGGATTGCCAACCTCCGAAGCAAGTCATTTCACCTACCTAACAGGGGTACGCCACAAGGTTCGGTAATCTCGCCACTCCTCTTCAACGTGGCCCTCCTCAACCTCCCCCGCCTCCTAGACACCGTCCCAGGGATATCCCATGCTCTATATGCAGATGATATCACACTGTGGACGAGAGGCGCGAGCACGGGCGAACAGGAGACCCGTCTTCAGGAGGCGGTCAACATCATCGAACGGTACCTCAACACCTGCGGCCTCCACTGTGCCCCATATAAATCCGAGCTGTTAGTACTCGGGGCACGCACCCGGGGCCGGCCCCCAAGCCACGACGCTCCGGACCCGCAAGTCCTTCTTCAGGGAATCCCGATACCGAAGGTCGACTCACTTCGAGTCCTCGGAGTCCATATACACAAGGACGGGTCCGGCTCCGCCACACTTCCCAGGCTACACAACACCGTGGCACAGCTTACTCATCTGATACGACGGGTGGCCAATTGCCGCAATGGACTCAAAGAGCACGAAACTTTGCAAATGGTACAAGCCCTTCTTTACAGCCGCATTACATACGGAACTCCTTACCTCAACCTGAAGACAGCCGAGAAACAAAAGCTAAACCTTCCAATACGAAAGGCCACGAAGCTCGCCCTAGGATTACCGACAACCGCCTCCACTGACCGATTGCTTGGCATGGGAGTTCACAACTCCTGGGAAGAACTCGCGGAAGCGCACCTCATCAACCAGATCGAGAGACTCAAGCTCACAACCAGAGGCCGAGCAGTCCTCCGACGCACAGGATACGTAACCAACATAGAACACGATGGCGAACGTAAGGAAAAGATCATATCGAAGCTGCGAGAATGTTTACAAGTTCTTCAGATCCCTCGGAACATGCATCCAGAACACCATCGAGGCAGACGGCTCGCCAGGGTAAACGCCATCAGACACAAGCACCGTAACGATCCGCAGGCTCGCTACGTGGACGCAGCCAAGTATCCGGGCCGAAACGCCCTCGCCATCAGTGTCACAGACTACAGGGGGACGACACTGGTGTTGGCGACAATTCTCGCCAAACGCGCGGACACAGCTGAGAAGGCCGCTATAGCACTCGCCACCCATACAAGCGAGGATACCATAGTAGTCTTCACCGACTCTCAAAGAGCGGCACGCAACTACATGAAAGGCAGTCTCCACCAAAGCGATCAACTTACTGAAACGTGGTGATACTCCTCCCCCCTACACCCGCATCATGTGGGTTCCGGGACACGAGGGACTCGAGGGGAATGAAGCGGAACACACAGCGGCCCGCGCAAGCGTCAACCGGGCTTCCCCGCACGGTATTCTAGAAAGGTCCCACCCACACAAATCAGCGGAGGAAACGGAAACAATACCGTTAACTTACCAAGCACTACTACAACACTATCGGCTTGGACGCAGGGTGTACCCTCCACCACATCCCAAACTAACAAGAAACGAAGGCACCGACTACAGGCGACTCCAGAGCAATACCTTTACCAACGGAGCCTTACTGCATCATTTTCACCCGACGCTATACAGCTACACCTGTCCACACTGCAACCTGCCTGACACCCTGGCGCACCTCCTCCTGCAATGCAAGAACACCCGAGCAAGTATCACAGCGACACAACTAATAGCAGCAGACGCAGATCCAAACCTCCTCGCTGAAACTTGGGAGGCTGCGATCTCCAAGTCGGACCTGGTCGACCAGCGCGAACTAGTCGCCCGGGCCCGGAGGGCGATCCAAGCCATAGGGTTCCTGGAATAAGGGACCCTCCCACGTACCTCGACTGACAAGTCACGACTTCAAATAAAAGTTTCATTCTCTCTTTCTTGCATTGATGTAACCTCTGATTTGAAGTATTTGCTGTTTTCAGAACACTTTCAAATTGTGGTCCCTTCAGGTGTTTTCCTTTTCAGGCTGGGGAAACTTACAGTAAGGCAGAGCCATGCTAGGTGAAGAGGCTGGATGCCGCATCACTTGAAAGGCTCCACAGAGGATCTTTGTCATTTTTTCACCTGCAATGTGGAATAAGACATTCTCATGCTACAGGGTGACAGCTTTAGAAGGCACTATTTCACGTTTTTACATCGTATTTTGCCTCACCGTCACCACTAAACCACAGCAATATCTTAAACTACGTGTTGAATCCTGTTGAAGATGGGTTTTATGGAATTTCTTCGTGAGGAGCATTGTGCGGAATTTTTCGTATATGGCACAACCAGGAACGATGCCGATTTATTCGTAATAAATGAGATGAAGTGACCGTATCTGCATTCTGATACCGGTATTGTGAGATGGTCTCGTCACTTTATTGGCACTTTCAGAAGAGGCTCCTTAATTTTTGGATCTGAAGCAACTTGTCGTTTGCACTGTCTCGGTACAAGCCTTCGAACGACATTGCTTGCGCAAAGGTTGTTCAATCAAATTAACCATGATTGACTCTTTCTCAGAGTGCACGATTGTGTAAGCAAATATTTGCGTCTACTAAAAGTAAGGGCAATGCATCAAACAAATATTCGAATCAAGGACTACTAGCGAAGCACGCGGTCAATTAAATTGCGGGCGCTGGCCACTGGCGTGACCTGAACTTTGGCAAGTTGGCAAATATATTCGCTTGCTGTGTTGTTCTCATGTACATTTCCAAAACATTTCGCATGCTTCTTGTCACTTCGTGTCAAGTAAAGGTACACGGAAGAATCGCCAAACAGATGCCATGATATAAATTATATATTGCATTTTTCTACGGTAAGATTACTAGTTATCAAACATACTTTTCTTTTATCCAATACATGCAGAATGAGACACATCGGTCACAAATTTAGCAGAACTTCAATAGGATGCAGTGTTCAAATATGAAAACTATACCAAGAACGTTTATTTTTGGCTTCGTTTCTCTTTTTATTATATATATATATATATAATTTATCCACAAGGCGAAACGGTTGCAGTGATTACTTACCCTTTCCTTATGTATTTCGCGTTTTGTCATGTCACAAGAATAATTTCTGGGCATTCATGTCGTATTCCTCACTTGCAAATACTTGAAATCTTGTTTTCTTTAGAACTGTGAGCGTTTCAATCTTTGCTGAGGATACACGCGTCTATTTTCTATACCAGACCCCAAGAACATTAGCTTATCTATTTATACGCCTTACCCCTCTATCACGCTACTGTATATGGGAATTTTGTATGCATGGAAACTTGTCTAAAAGCCCACCATTTTTATAACTTCTTTTGACAGTGGCTAGCACTGAAAGACGATGCTGAGAGAGTGCTGGTAATGAAGTACGCAGAAAACATACAAAACAACCACATGCTGCTTTAAAGTTTTCTGTAGTGTGTATGGGCCTCCGCTCATTACTTTACAAGCCAGGTTGTGGAGATAGGACGTGGGCACTTAGGACACCTAATGCCCTCCTTGAATAAACAAACTTATATGAGAATAGCGGGACATAAAAGTCCCACTTTTTCCTTCGACACAAAATTGTTCTAGGTTTCTAAATTTTACTTTTCGTTAACTCTGCCTGATGAAGACGTTCCTAAACTTTAAACATAACACGATCTGTCGTTTTGTTGTGTTTATCAAACTGCTGGGACAGGGAATTAGAGGGCAGGGTTTAGTGCATTTTACGCATTCGGTATTCTCTGAGGCCGCACAACGCACTACAGGTCTACATACATAACCCGTTCTTCGCCTAAGATTACGCGTATCGCGACTGCTACCTTCATTCCAATGTCCAATGGTGTCGCTCTCATAATGTACACGCGTGCAGTGCCTAATTTTCCACAATATGGTGATTGCAAAAATTAGATGGGTCCCGCCTACTGAGATTTTACAAATGCTGCGAATATAGTGTTTTTTATTATATCATAGTGACAAGAAGTAAGCACAGCATCGTTTTAATTATTCTTACGGGAAGACGAAACTTATATATGTCAATTCTACTTACAGCGAATCTGTGTGAACTGACTTTATTTTGTGCCTTCGTATTTTTAATTTGCATGCATACACAGCCTAATCGCCTAATCAAACACCTCGTTTTCAGCCGCGTTGGACTACACTAGTTTTTTCTTTGTATCCATTCTGTAACTCTAATACCGTACAGACTTAAGTGGGGGCGGCACCCTCGAATTTGGGCACCCCGACTTGTGAAAAAAGAAGTGCCGCCCTTACACGAATCTGTACGGTAGACCACAGCTTATCGGTCCTCTGCCCACATTTGTTATTCTTATTATCGAATAGAGTCGCAGGTACACGCATTCCTAAGTACCGCTAATGTTTTGGTTGTTAACGTTATGCCGATCAATTTTTTTATCAGTCATTGCGTGGTCTTTAAATTCTACTAACGTTTCTTTGTTACCATCCAATTTTGTTCCGAGTCGTCTGGATTTTCATTTTTACTGAGGTCCACCTAAACGTTATTACTTGTAAGTGCCTGTTATAAACAATCTGAGAGTAAGTCTTTTCTATGTTCAGTTCATTATCAGTTCATGGGAAATTGATCTGCAAGGTTTAAAAAAATATCCCAAAGAAAGATGCCAGTGAAACTTCGAAATTATGTACTTTGCCGACACTGTTGGAAACTGCCATTCTTTAGTAATTGTAAGTAGTCGTGGATGCCGAATGCGGTGTTAAAACTTACTCGTTTGTCAAGTATCTGGTATGTAAAATTGGCCCTCGAGGAACTCAAACATGCATGAACGTGAATAAGTCTTAAAATTTTGAAAAATGCCAATGTAACAGGCTGCAAAGGAGCACTCTATTATAGGCCCCGACGCCATTTAGGTCATCTTTCGAGAAATAAATTAAATAATTTTTTTTTCTATAAGCAAACCTATCACCATTTCTCATTTAAACTCAATACACTTGTACGTTCGGCCCATTACGTGTGCGAGTGCTTGCGTTTGGTTCGAATAAAACGTATCTACTGGCAGGGGAAAATAAATGTATCAAAATAAAGCATTCAAGGAGGCCTTTACGCGAATAACACCTGCCGCATACGTTACCATGCTAGTCTTGTTTATAAAAATTGTTACCTCACTTCCTTTATTGTGCAAAAATTTTCAACTCATTTCATCATCAATAAGAGGCCCAATAACGCTTTCTAAATCATGTCTACAAATGACCGCAGTTCTTTTCTTCAGACAAGAAAGAGAGAGAGCCAGTGAAATAATAATCAAGAATGTACTGGGTGAAAACGAGTGCGCTGCCTGCAATCGCAGTGGTGTTCAAGGCGAACCTCCTTATCAAATACACCATGCACCTCGACGAGGTTTCAAGACAAAACATAACGTTTGATAACGACCACAGATACGTGTCAAAGGCTGCTGACGTGCCGAGAGGGAGCACTATAACTCGTTCCCAGTGCGAGAAGCTTCACCCTTATTTCGCGAGCTTCACTTTTGAGATCGCTGTAATCCAATAATTCCCGCATATTTAATTTGGTATTTAAAAGATATATGTTACTTTTTTTATTTTGTACGAAAAACAAAACCCCTTCGTTCCAGCGAGCGCTGTTATGGGTCTGTACATGGCAGTCTCGACAATGTTTTTATTTGATTCTCATCGAAAACGTACTGTGATTAAATGTTAGCCTAATAAATTTAATCAGATACCTACTTCTAGAATATCAATGAAATGCATATTTAAACGCCCATCGTGTAGACTATTTGCAGTTAGCGCAAAACAAACTCCTCCTTTTTATTTGTTGCAGGCATTTATTTGTGACCACCGTCACAGGTCCTCAAACTTTTCACAAGTTGGCAGTTATAGACAAAAATCCGCAGTAGATTCGAGACGAAAGTCTTCGCTGTAGTGTTTGAGATCATTTACCTCTAAGGCTACGAACCCATAAGTCCTGACCTTCGGAGACGAAATCGGTTAAGGAGTTTGCAAACGTCACTTGTGACCTATCACAACTGCATTCCATACTATTTGGCGTTGTCTAAACATTATTTTCGTTCGTTTACCTTTCCTTTATTTTAAATGTTATCCTCCCCAAAGCTCTACGTCTTTGCAAAGATATTCTTTTTACCCTTTGCGAGCGGCAGGCTCGATGGTCAACACGCTGTCTGAACTCATGCACGGGAGAAAGAGAGGATGCGAAATAGACGTAGTGAGTTCGCAGTCTTCAAACATGTGGGGAATGAATTCGCTCCATCATTTTTTTTCAGATTAAACACCTCGAAAATCATTGGGAGGTGGTTGCTCCGTTTAACCGAATCCAATAAATAAATGGTATGGGATTGTCAGTTGACTATTTCCAACCGTACTACCCACGCGCCTTGTTTTCACGTCGTTGTTTAGAGTCCAGGAACAATTGCTCGAATAAGCGTCAGTTGCGCGCACAGATGGCACCATTGTCGCTCAACGAATGACGTAGTATGAGCTAAATTTAGCCCCTTACTCAGCGTTCAGATACTTATAGCTTGCCACTACCTTTGCGAATCTAAGCTGGAGTGAACACTTTTGCGAGCACTCATTCAGCCACAGCAGATATAGAATATTAAATCCGAAGCAGTTGTTATCGGCAGTTATGAAGCCCCAACTTTGCAATTTTTGTTTTAGTAATTCCGCTCTTGCTCGGCTATGGAGAAAAGCGATCGACATGCATAATGCAGAAATGTGGCAAAGAGACTCGTCCAAAAAGGAGGGAGGCCAATTCGCACCGAAAGTTGTTGACTATAATGGCCCACTACGAATATGAAAGCGAGCACGATTGAAAATTACACTGTAGGTCATTCCCTATCTTTCTACTAAGCTTTCCAAAGCTTGATGGCATCCTTTTTTCGCTGGCACTGTTGCTTGGAGACGAGAAACAAATACTCGTTCATGTCTGTGTCACGTGCGCAGGTGGCACTGTTGTCATATAACGCGATTGGAGCTAAATTTAGCCTCGCGCTCTGCCTTCAGAGAGGCGTAACTCGGCAGTTCTTTGGTTTATCTCAGGAGGAATATTAGTGTTTGAGACAGCTTCCTACGTCACGATACGTATATTTGTTTCCAACACATATAGGTGCTCATCAGGAGTTGTATGGCGCTGAAGCGTGCACTTTGTCACAGTAATTTCAATGTTGCGGGACCATGACCGTTCGGTGCTCGGCACTGCCACTCGTATGGCCGATACAATGTTTGCATAGGCAGAATGAAAGCACAAACTGAACTTGCGGTACATACAAAAGGCTCAAAAACAACAAAATAAAAATGTCTAAAAAAGAATTCTTTGGCAACGTAACCAGTTTGAGCTGGTCTGTATGCTATTATCCACTACTACAATGTAAAGTACCGTCTTTCAAGTTAGACCTGCGGATATCACTACATCGCACTTGCGGTATCGATGTAGCTGACGTATAGGATGACTTCAGATTTCTTCGTTATGTTTTAAGTTGGCTTCGCCTAGCTACAGATGTCGAACGTCACGCATATTTGCATGTCATGCGTAAATCAATCAATTCTGTAACCCCACTGACTCACACATCTCTGAAAGTTCAGCAAACAACTATGTGACATAATTTCCTCCCGCGATATGTATGTTCTTTTTTATAGTCAGCACTCCGGGCAAGCGCAAGGTTAGCAAAGCTTAAGTTTAATGTCGCGTTGAAAAGATATACAAAGAACGTTCGCGCGACATATGACTATAAACTAACGTCAATTCAATTAAATATGCACAGCACAGTTCAGACCTAAAGCAGACAATTTTTCAAGATTCGCGTTCGCTTAGAGACAGATACTTGCTGCTCCCAGATGTAAGAGGCTCATGCTTGAAACAAAAATGCGCAGAGCACTTGGGAAAACAATAATTGAAAAACTGCGTGTGTAATTACATTCTTCCCAGTTGAAAAAGACAACAGAAATTGCCGTCGCATCTACAGAAATTTCTGTCACAACTACAGAAATTCCTGTTGTACGACAGAAGTTCCTGACGTCTCTGTAGTTGCAACATATATTTCTTACATTACGACAAAAATTATGACGTCGCAACAGAACCATTCTGTTGCGACGACCAAGAGTGCGAAAGTCGCAACAGAAACGTTCTGTCCCGAAGAGAGACACTTTCTCTCGAGGCGTTAGAAATGTCGCCACAGAAGCGTTTTCCGTTGCGATGCTTTAATATTGTATGTCAGCCCCACATCGGGGCTGTACACTGCACTTCTCTCTTAAGCTGCATTCCACGGTCTGTCCTTTCTATCTGGAAATGCTGATAGCACCGACACCAGCATGAAAAGTCGATAAGGCTAATTGTCATAATTTTGTTGTGACGACGAGGCATCCGCCAACCCCCAACTGGCTTCCTCAATATCGGCCGCCGATCGACATCATCGCATCTGCGGCAACGGCTGCTTATCCATATTGTTTAATTTTGTAAGATGGGATACAAAGGCTTGTCGACTTGCACGTACTGTTACACTGACCCATTAGTTAAATTCTCAGAAATATTATGTAAGCTTTTGCCAAGAGGAAAAAAGTTTTGGGTTCTTCCAAAAGCCTACGCGAAAATATGTCTCGCTTGCGCACAGGGAAGGCAAACTCGTAGCACCTGTGTCTATTCTGGCAGAAGCGCTACCGTGAGAAACCGGTGCGCTGTCTAAATGAGCACTTATCCATTAATGATTCTGAAACTATTTTGCACTGAACACAAAAATATATGTGCGCGCTCAAAATTGTAAAGACCGAAAGGTAGCTGTTGGAATTGGCTGCAAGAACCATTAGAACCTCCGAGGACTGTCCTGCATTCCCATCCCAGTTTCTGCCTCTGATCATTGTATGGTTATTGCGAAATTCGCGAGAAATCTGTAACTTACTTTCGACCACAGTGGGCACACTGGAAGATTAACTCTGAGCTTCTAAACGACCAGGAATTTATTAATCGCGTGCGCATGGCCCTAACAACTTCTCTTTCTACTGAGTTGCCGTTATTTGCTGGTTGGGAACTGTTTAAGCAAGACGTTCGAGCAAGAAGATGACATGACAACGTCAGCCGGTGATGTGGCTATAAAAGAAAAGCATACCGTAGAAGAAAATTTCATTGTGTATGTTTGAGGTGTATTTCTTCAACACAGTACCTTGGGACTAAATTTGCGAAGGAGCTCTTTAACGTCATCCACAGTGCGAAAGAGGCCTCTAACGTTCTAATGTACTTATTGAGTGGCCGTGTTAAAGAACATATTGTTGTGCCGTGTGCAATTAAAGGAAACTTGTGTAGCTTACACAGTCTTTTGCGGGCCTTGTATTGCAGGGTTTATCTTTCTTAGAGCGGCCGAGAGATTCTCGCTGCTCCTTAGGCGCTGGTGACGCCGTCTGGTTGGTTGTTGTGTCCATCGCCTCTTGTGAAGCGCTGTGTTTGACTTTAAGGCCTCAACGCGTCGGATGTGACCTTTTAGGCCACGAGCTCATAAGTCAATAGCCTTTTTTTTCGGGCAGCGGAACAGCGCTAGCGGCAACCGTAAAGGAGGCGGATAGCTTCGTTGGCAAATCGCTGCGTCTGAGCCGTACAGGCGCCGGAAGCCGCTGAGTATCTGCCTCTTGGCACGTCATATCGGCAAAGCACATCTTTGCCAGTTAAAATAGCCGCCTTCGTGCTTCCCTGTATGAAATGTTTTCATTTACTTTGAGTGTCATAATTTCTTTTTCTTTTTTTTTCGTGGCAGGTATGACTGCGAGCTTGCGGCATGCTCTCCATCCAAGATAGCACAGCCGAGAGAGTTTTCAAAGTTTTCAGATGAGGGTTCGTGAGCACTGCATTTTGCACAACTTTGGCGGCCTCGGCAGTTCTGTGAACTATGGCCTAATCGCTTGCATATAGAGCATCGCAGAGGGCTTGGGACCTACGAACTCAACCGGATCCTTACATAGGCTGTCTAGATTGTCTCGGGCAGCACACTTGAACCGATGGTGATACTAGGGTGGTTTGTCTGCATCCCCTTCCCGTCATGCCTCCTTTTAATTTGTTTGTAATGATCTTTATTTAAAGGAGTGATGCAGCAGATAAACAGCAGCTTAGCAGCAGCGAAAAGCGAGAGCTCTCTTTCAAGTCACAGCACGGGTCGTCGTCGTCGTCCCCGAGCTGCTATCGGAAACACGAGATCCATCTGCTTTATTACAGCTTGAGATTTTTCCCACCTTGCTCTTCCTCGCGTTCCAGCCTCGCTCCGCCACTGCCTTCGCAGTGCAAGTAATTGAAAAAGGAACGGAAGCACAGCGGATGACGTGCTTGAGTGTCAATACCCCCGCTTCTGCTGAACGCATTTAAAAACGTTTTGCGCCAATGTATCCTTGAAATAGCCCATTTTCTCTTCAAATGTATTTCTACACTTCTATTAAACGTGGCTGGGGGCCCCTTTAAACAAACAATGTTTGACGTTCTTATAGCCTCCGTGATTTGGCATTGTCATGGCGGCTTGACGCTGGTTTCGCTTTCCGGCTCGTCTCACAAGTACGGATCATTCGCTTGGTCTCGTTTTTTCCCACAAGCTCGCAGTGGAGCGTCATAACGTTTGAATGGTTGGGATGATATCGTGCACTCATGCAGTTAACGACCTAATGCAGTTAACGACCTAGAAGTTTTAGTGGACATCAACCTGTTGTTCTTTATCTTTTGTAAACAGAAGTTCCCCAGGAGGTGGTGCCATCTGACGGAAGTTCCAAAAAGCTTTCGCACGCTGGCTTCCCTTGTCCGAACACGCCGGATCTAAATTTTCACTTCTATTTCTCGGTTGGAGGACTGCACCGCACACCTACTGCAGCATCGAAGCAGCAGTCCTCAGGAGCTCCTCGCGCCGAATTGTGCTTGTCGGACTCACAGTAGGCATAAGGCAGCCGGCGTGCATAAACTATCAGCTGCAGTGCATTCATGACAAGAGCGCTCCTTGACGTCTTCGTGGTTGTCCCATGCTACGGCGGGAAAGCAAAGTTGTTTTCCTGTAACCAGTCATATTTTGTAGTATCGCCAAGGATGACGACCACCGAAGCATCCATGAGTGATGTGGATGGACAATGCAGTCATTATGGTAGCAACGGCAGCCGGTTCTACCGCGAAGGCAGCATCGATGGCATCCTTTGGTGCGCTGGACGTCAAGTAGCGCCTGGAAGGATATTCTCGCCAAGGAAAGCGAAGATTGCGTTCCTAGGCAGGACGGGCACATGACAGAGGGGCCAAGGCTGCGCCTCCGTGTGCTGTCGAAGTACCGCGCAACCATTGACGCATGCGAACACACTAGTCATAACCTGAAGCTGTTGTGTCAGCTAAGCGATGGCTTGAAAGGGACCACCGGTACATCCTGTCCTAGAGCCGCCAAGAACGCTTTGACGTCGTCTGGGGATGGTGTGTAGGCTGTAGGCAGTCAGGACAGTGGTAGGGTAGAGGACTGTATAACCAATCAAGGGTGTAATGCGTTCAAAGTGCGGTTTACTGTTTCATGTCGAAAAAAACATCTCCGATTGTGTATTCAAAAAGGTCAAAGAGGTTGCAGGGAGATGAACATTTCAATGAGTAACATAGCTGACCAAGGGAATGCTCAACCTGGAGCTAACGTTTCGACAAGGAAACATATTTGTGAGGGCTGGGACGAAGACAAGTTCCCACGCTTTCTGGTCTCTTGCTCGTCAACTGTTGACTGGCTGAACGTTAAGCCGAACTTATTACGCGAGTATATAAAAAAAGCTTTTGCGAATACACTGCTCAGGTTTGTCATCTGCTGTTTTTGGGAGAATGAAAAAGTTGTTTTCCGTGGTTTGTCATGCTTGAGAAGTATGTAGTACGCCGGCTGTATGCATTTGCCTTTTCTAGCTATCTCTTACGGAGCAGGACTAGGCTAGTTATTCTTTCATGCAAACTGTGCATGAGGCTTATGTAGTTAGCGAATGTAAAATTATGCACGTACCCAGATCGAATTCTAATCCTAGCACTTACCATCTTAACAACGTTCTCTTAGATTTCACCATGTCGTGTACGCATTACACCTAACCTAAATTGTACAATTAATATGAAGTACGTCATTAACAATGTTAATCACATGTTCGGGTACTTATGGCGCAACGTTCGCGCAAAACACCGTCTACTTCAAAACAGCAGCTTTACAAGGCTTTTATATGTCTGAATCATGAATATCCTTCTGCAATATGGGATCCCATCAGCGTTAATCTTATTACTTCACTTGAACTAGTACAAAAGAACTCCACTCGCTTACCGCCGGAAAGCCGCCCCCCCCCCTTCCCCCTTTCGCTATTTCAAAAAAGTTTCCATCAAGCCACACTTCACTATGACTATACTGCGGCCTTAGTACATTTTAAACCACGTCGATCATCGCAGTAAGGTTCGAATTCATTCATGCTACACGAAGACCCCGTGAGTGGGTCTTTGCCAAAGACTAAGATTATTATCATCGGCAGCAGCAGCGTCGGTTCATTGCCTGCTTCTCTCCGTTAAAATGGTCGGCGAGAAAGTCGGCGAGAAATTTCGTCGCCCTAGTGCTTGACTTTATTGACCCCTAAGGCAACGGAACCAGCAATCCGTCAAAATAATTTAACCAATTTGCTAGTTATATGTGACCTATACCACGAGAATTCCGTATTGTTCTGTGTTACCTGAGTATATTTTTTTTTTCTTCTACCTATTACTTATTTCAAATCTTGTCCTCCACACAGCTCTACGTCTTTCCAAACGTGTTAGACTTTGCGCACAGCAGGCCCAAAGGCCAACACGCCGGTTGAACTCATGCACGGGTGAAAGACAAGATGTGAAATATACGTAGGCAGTTCGCAGTCTTAAAACATGTGGTGAGTTCATTCGCTCGATGATTTTTCTTTAGACTAAACATCTTCAAAATAATTGGGAGGGGGGTTGCTTGGCTTAAGCGCATCTAATAAACAAATACTATAGGATTATCGCTTAAATATTTTAAACCATACTACCCACGTGCCTTGTTTTGATATCGTTGTTTAAAGTCCAGGAGCAATTGCTCGAATATGCGTGAGTTGCGCGCACACATGGCTTCGTTGTCGTTCTACGAATGATGCAATAGGAGCTGAATTACTAACCGTTCAGACAGGTGTAGGTTGGCAATACATTTCTAAGTCCAAGCTGGAGTGGCCGCTTTTGCGAGCGCCTGCGTAGCCACAGTCGATCTAGAATATTAAATCTAAAGCTGTTCTTATCAGGCGTTATGAAGCCTACAAATTTGTAAATTTGCAAAGCGTTCCCCATGCGCAATCGTGAAATATCGCGAAAAGGCTCGTCCGACCCGGAGGGAGACCAATTCGAGTAGAAACATAGCTGGTCAACTACAACTATAGAAGCGAGCACCATTCAAAATTTCACCGCAAGTGCTTCTCCAGCTTTATAGTGCGCTTCCTAATGCGTGAATTGATGTAATGCTCTATACGCCGGTGCTGTTGCATGGAGAAGAGAAACAAATAATCGATCATGCAAGTGTCACATCCGCAGCTGGCACTGTTGTCATATGACTCAATTGTAGCTAGATTTAGCCTTACATGCAGCCTTCAGAAAGGCGTAGTTCAGCAGTTTTTTCTCCAGCTGAACAGGAATGTTTGCGTTTGAGACAAAATATACCACGATAGGTATATTTTTCCGCACATATAGGTGCCCACCAGGAGTTATAGGTGGTCGAAGCGTGCACCTTTTGTAGAAATTTCAATGCTGCTGGCCAATGACCGCTCCACGGCCGACGTGTTCGCCAGAAACACTGTATCGTGGCCACCTCGTTCCCTTCTGCCCGTCTGCCAAATTGGGCGTTCATCCACGCTCCCTCCTTCGTGCTCTACCTGACGGCCATCGCCATCTTTTCTTCCCTGTCTTCTTTTATCCGTTTCCTGCCATGGGCTCTAGCTCTTAATAAGGCGAAAACCTTAGAGGGCTATTGTGATAACTTTATTTGTAATCCGGCGATTCGGAGGCCCGGGCCTCGGGCCGCCTAGACGGCCACTGGGAGCTGCTGCTCCCTTGCGGCCTACATGGCTCGCTGGACGGCCCAAAGTTGATGTTGGAGTTCTGAGCTGAGGAGCGCGGCCGACCACCACGCCCGCAAATTTGCCGAGGAGACTGCCATTTTATCTCGATATATTTCATATCCCAACAACATGTGTTGAAGGGCGGCTCTAACAGACTTGCATAGCTTGCACATATCGCTCTCGTATGTATCGGGGTAAAAAGTTTTAGTCACAGAGCATGTGAGGCTTGTTCCTATGAGGTGTTCTTCTACTGTGTTAATTGGAGTCTGGAGTCATCGTTCTATTGATCCGTCGTTGCCACCACAGGTCCAGATAGTAATATCGTCCGCGTAGACTGTTTGACTCAGGGACTCTACTTGATTTAATTTTTCGGGAAGTCCCATCAAGACGAGATTAAACAGCATCGGGGAGGTGACAGCATCTTGCCGCGTGTAGCACCCCCCCTCCCCTCTCTGTCAATCTCTAGCGACGTGATCCATCCAATGGAGATGACTGCTTTCCTATCTGATAGGAAGCTCTTGGTGTAGTTACACATCCGTTGCCCTAGTCCTATTCGTACGATCTTTTCTAATATGATTGCGTGGTTGGCCTTACCAAAAGCCTTTTTAAGATCAAGGCCCAAGATGGCGCTTGTACTTTAGAAAAGGGTATTTTAGATTTTTATTTGTTTTTAAGGAATTACCTGATGACCATGTCATAAGTCATGACAGCACGCGGTTTGCGGAATCTGCTAAGCGTTGTGTATCATTGGAAGAGAAGAATAGGCTGCTGTCGTCTGTATATATAACGTATTTTGCACGGGTATTGATGTATGGGATATCATTTATATATAGATTGAAATGGAGTGGCCCCAAAATGCCAGCCTGGGGAACCCTTTTCGAATTTCTCAGAATCTGTGAAGACTAATTATTTATGACCACATATTGAGAGCGCGAACCTAGATATGATTTAATTAGATTGATGGCGTCCCCATGTATACCACAGTGCTCTAATTTTGCAAAACGAATATTGTGATTTAAGCGGTCGAAGCCGTTGCTGAAGTTAGCAAAAATACGAAGACTTAGAAGCTGTGTCTCGAAATTCTTTAATATGTCTTCTTTTTGAGCAAGTTCTGCACAAGTAGTGTACCTCCTTCAAAAATAGCTGCTTTATTACTTTGACCACTTTTCAAAGACTCACTAAGCAAACTCAAATGCGGATGAGCACGTTAAACATATTCAATTTGCGCAAATGCTTTTATCCAAAATATTATTTCGTATTCCAAATGACAAAGCTTTACAGGAGACTGAAAATTCCAGGAAGTTGATGGGGCCGTGGCCGATCACCAACTGTTCAAAAAATGTTCTTTTCTATCTCCTAAAATGAATACAATTTCGAGACCAGACGTAACATTTCATCTAAGGTGTTGTCCGTTGTAATTATACGGTATGTACACAAAGTACGTGTATATAAGACATATATGCATTTTAGTGCAGAGGCAAATAGGGGTCAATTTCCCGCTTGAACGATATATTGTTTCAAAACTGTCTGTGACGTTTGCAGTATTCAGCTCTGTGTTTTTTTTTACAATTTGTGTAATAAATATTTGGTTTTTCTTGTCACGTTTGGTACTTCCTGTACATTTTGTGGCTGTGGCTTTGTTTTAATTAAAGTGTACCAATAATAACATAAAGGAAACGAAAGTTCGCGAAAGAAGAACTTGCCGCTATGGGAGCCGATGGAGGACCCTCCATATTAGGCGTGCGTTATCACCTCATTTGACCGCGTGCAATATCCTCATGTTCTCCTCCTTGGTACTTATGTACATATGATGGTCGTTTTGTGCTGCTTATCATATATCTGATGCTTCCCGCCTAGTAATCAGTAGTTAGTAACACTTTGAGGAGGATAGTCTTATTTACTTACGTCCATATTACAGTACATAACCTTTGTCAAGAATCGCAGCGATTGTAGAGTTGCTTCGCCAACCGCTTCTTTACCTTTGGTGATACAGCGAACCTGAGCTCAAAAGATGTGAAAACTCTGCAGCTGTACTCTAGATCCGTGTTTAAAACAAAGCACCAGTGAACAAGAGACGTAAGAACGAAAAACTGGCACTGGGGATTGCTTATCTACGTCCCCTCTTTGTTAGCGCTTCCTTCTGAACAAGAATCTTACTTTCCTACTCGGACTCTCAAATATTCTTGCGCTTTTGTGACGTGATCATCGAAACGTTTTGTTGACTGGATCAGCACTGCATTTCGTGCAATTTAATTTGCTGTGGATTAGCAGTTAGTGACGTCATAGGGACTGGTAAATGAAATGTTAAATGTCTGTGCGTATGCTAGCGATCATTACACATTTTTACCGAGTATTTAGCAAAATAGAAACTGTAAGTATCTTGGCGAATAGTTTGTCCAACGAATAAATTCCAACGAATAGTTTGTCCTGCAAAGCTAACGTTGATACACGGCAGCAAGGGCAAGCAGAATACTGAACCTTCATTGGCGTAACTTCAGATGAGCACCTTTAAAATTACATTAAAATCTGCATACGAGAAATGTGCGCCCAATCTTGTAGTTCAGCTGCCACCAATGCGACCCTTCTGCGATCAAGAATTTGGATATCTTGTTGCCGGTTCAGAAGCGCGTAGCTCGGTTTGTGACATGCGTCTATGATTTCCGAAGTTAATCAGATGTAGTCAAATCGCTCGGCTGGCCCTTGTTTTCTGGAAGAGGTCAATTCCTAAAGCTGCCATAGTTTTACTATATCCTAAACAACAAAACTGGTGTTGATAAGCACAAATTTTTCAAGCAGGTCACCCACTCGTCCTCACGCGTATTCCATTCTCTAAAGATGCGCGAGCGTAACTACCGCATTAATCTATTCAAGTATGCATTTTTCCACGTACCGCCCACGACTAGAATTCTATCAAATTGGTGCCAGGGTGCCAAGGCGTAGCCAGAAATTTCGTTCGGGGGGATGGAGGAGGTGCTTACGTTGCTGCTCGGCATCCTCCTTAAGAGGAAGCTTTAGCTCGGGTGCTCCTATCTAAATACATGTAAAAGGGAAATTCGTGTTTCACAGCAACCACTGCACCAAATTTGACGATCTTTGTAGCATTTCAAAGAAAAAAGGGGGGGGGGGAGTTCTAGTGAGTGCTGGTTTCGACGTTTTCATTTAGGTCGTCGATTTTTTATTACAATTTGGCCAAAATCACAAATTTTCACAATACGACAGTATCAACTTTAAAACTCTGTAACTCAAGAATGAAAAATGATATCACAATTCTGTGAATTTCACCTAATGGCACATCTACAGCGGACAAAATTGATATGTTAACATGAATCTAAAAAAAATTTGAATTATGGAAACACGGCTTTCGCAGAACCCTTCTACACAACAAAACCAATTCACGTAAGATACAAATTGACATACCAAATTTGTCTGCTTTGACTGTTATAATACACGCCGTTGACAGAACCGCGCTACTTGTTCTTGATGCAGAGCTGTTAGTTTGTAAACGTCGTGCTAATATTTTTTTTCGAAATTTCAAATTTATCGAAATATTTTAAACAAAATTCAGGCCCTAAGTCGAAATTCCGCTTCCAACAGATACGATAATTTAACTTTCGCTATGAAATGCAACAAATTTCATTAAAAGCGAACCAGATGTTATCTCAGAAAACCGTTTCTGCGTTTTACACGTATTTGAATATTTATTATTCATGTATTTGACCCCTCGACAAATTGTTTAAGAGGAATCTTTCGCTCGGGCCCCACTCCGCGTCGGAGTGGGGCCCGAGCGAAAGATTCCTCTTAAACAATTTGTCGAGGGGTCAAATACATGAATAATAATTGCGTTGCCATTGCCAAAGATGCTGCAAAAGAATTCTTGCACGCTACGCACCGTCAAAACAAGTAAAATGTATCATTCTTCATAAAGGATATACTCGTATGTGCCAAATATTGTGACCAAAATAACTGATATCAATGCTTCCATGTTTTTGTCTATTTAATAAGTAACGAAAATATCACACGAACTTTAGAACTATATCAGCTCGAAAGCAGCAAAGCAGTGCATGCCGCTGATATGAAAAATGTAAAGGCATGAAATGAACAAGTTGAGGACAAATACGTTAATGAAACTTTGTAATTCAAGAACCGTGTTTACATTCATGTACGTATGCAACGGCCAGTGCAAAATATCAATGACGGTACCATTTGTTACAATCCATTACGCAGGAGCAGCTGTCACCGATCGTGTATCATGAGTAATTGCGCCGAAATTATAGTCGCATTAGAAAGCAGGAGTTCTGCAAAATATAGGAGGGCCAGTCAAATGAAAGCTAGCCAATGCGAATATGTGGCAAACGGGGTAGTCTCCAAAAAAAAGTAGTCTCCGTGAGCATTTAGACATTTGTCCCATTGACTAAGGAGTCGCGTGATTCCGGTCTCATAAAATTCCTTGGGTTGCTGCTTCAAAAAGTCTGCAACTGACTCTTTTACGTCATCGTCTCACACGAATGTGGTTCCCTTGAGCTGCTTTTCTTTTTTTTTGGTTGCCTCAAAATGTGGATGTCGCAAGGCGACAGATCTGGGCTGTGTGGCGGATGTTGCGGCGTTTCCCACTTGAACGTTGCCAGTTTTGTATTAAATACATCAGCGATGTGGAGACGGGCATTCCCGTGGAACAAGATTACCACATTCGTCAATTTTCCACATCGTTTCTTCTTGATTGCAACACGCAGCCGTTCCGGCGCTTCACAGTATCGGAAACAATTGATAGTCTCTCAAGACTAAGCAAATTCTATCCGTAATGGTCCCTGACGATCGAAAAAAAAAGTCAACACCTCTCCGGCGGAAATGGCCTTTGCTTTCTTTGGGCCTGGCGAATTCGAATGTTTCCACTGTAAGTTTTGCCGTCGTGTTTCAGGCTCGTAGTAGTGGCACCATGGTACATCCCCGATCGCAATTGCAGACAAGAAGTCGTCACCCTCATTGTGATACCCGATCAGATCAGTCAAGGCAGCGCCGAAGTTCTCCGTCTTCTGGCGGTGGTTCAATATCTTCGGCATCCATTGCGCACCCAAAAGCCGATGACAGAGATGTTCGTGAATTATGGCGTGAATGTAATCGTGACTGACGTTCAGACGCTCTGCCAGTTCATCGATGCTCATCCTCCGTTCTTGTCTCATCACCTCATCAACTTTTTTCAATTTTCTTAAGGGTGATTTCACAATGGCTTTAGTCCCATCTTGGGTCGTCTTTGCAACTTTCACGTCCTCCTTTGAACCGTTTGCTCCAACGCTTCACCGTGGCCAATGAAATGCGATGTTAAACGTACACGGCAGCCATACGGCGACTAATTTCTTTTTATGAAATACCTTCAGCAGTCAATAACATCACGGCGCCACGCTGTTCCAAACTTCCAACAGTTTCCAATATGTCACGCAACCATGTTCAACCGAACGTATGAGAGCATTACAGAACCTTTATCCTCATACCTGCGCATCACTTTTGTAAATAAGACATCCCTCTCTTCTACGCACATGCTTGCAGATAATGAACCGAACCATTATTGCGCGAGGTGGCTAGGCTCACTTTCATTTGACTCACCCTCGTACATTAGAAATGCGAAGATACAATGGTATATACAAATGCGAAGATAGAGCTTGATAAAGGGCAAAAACGTGTCACTGTAAACAAAGTTCACTGTACGTATACACGAAATCTCCGAACAAGATATTTAGATAAACATATAACTCTCCAATAAATCTACGAATCTAAGAAAAAGTCACGGTGTACAATGCGTCAAACTTGCAAATAAACATGTTGAGCAATCACAGATTTACAGAATCCTAGATACTGCCCCCATTCCATCCACTCCCCCCGATGTGTTGCGCGCGACGGAAGATGACAAGCTTGCTCTCCGCTTTTCACCTTTGCGCGCGCAAGACTGAGTCACCATCGTCGTCTCACCAATTCCAGCCCTCCCCCCCCCCCCCTTCCCGTACGCTTTCACTCGCACATACAGCATGCGGCGCTCGGTAACGATGTTATCGCCCTTGGACTTTATACGAAATATGAGGGCGACGGTGACGGCCGGAATGCGCTTGGAGTGTCTATATAATTGCTATCGCAATAATGTAATAAGAGTATCCGGCTACTGAAGCGCCCCGTGGCCCATTACTTTCCGCAAAGGAAGAAGTAACAAAACCAAACCTTCACGATGCAACAATTCGCTGCGCCGCAACAATGTATCTTTTTCCTTTTGTGGGACGGGGGCACCGAAATTAAAGAAACACAAGGAAAATATGTTGGCCACAATTGAATGCCTACTTTGCGCACCTAATGCAGCTACCGAAGGAATATAAAAAAAAACGTGAGACGCTTGGTCCACAGAGAAACATTCGCATACTGCTCAGTATCCTATACCGGCGAGCCAAGACTTTCCGGAGAGGTTGCCCTCAAGCGAACGCGGTGCACTCCGTTGAGTCCCCACAGTGGTGGGGGCTAGCGACCATTCTTTCTTTTTTCTCGTCTGCTAGCCAGAAAGCGTCTAAAACTCTGCCAGGCGAAAATCCACTCGGCCAGAGCAAACCGAACACGCACCGATGTGCGCCGCGCAGTGGTCAGGGCAACACGAGAAAAACGTATGCGCTCTGGCTGGCTCTGCCATCCTGCTGGTAGGGTAGCAAGACCAAAAAAACTGAAGACGCTCAATGTCTCCTTGCGAATAAAAGTCGTAGTAGGAAAAATAAATAAGACCGTAGTTACCTTGGCTGGCTTCAGTGTCCTAACACGGATGCTTTGGCGTAGGTGAAAAAAAAAATATTTTTTTTATCTGACCTGACGGCAGAAATGAATCATCACAACGCTTCGTCTGGTCGGACATCGCTGCGTGCTTTGTCAACTTGTCTAATAGTGTGTTGATTTGACTTGTCCCGTTGTATGTTCCAATGCAAGGCTTTAGAAAAGTGAATGCACCTTTGGCGTCAAATCTTTATAACAGCATTAGGCCCACAAAGTTCCGCAATTGAAAATCTAAAGCACTACTTTTGGAAATGTCAATGCACATTTCACATCAAAAGTTTATGAGATTTATACTCATAAAGTTTCGGAATTGATATCCATGTGCTCCGTGGATTCCGCGGCCTCCGCGAGATCCCGCGGTGAGCCCGTTTGTCATCAAAACGCCATTGAAACTTTGTCTGCTTGCGTTATGTGACTCCCGGTGCATGGGCGTTGCCACGAAATCCAGCACGAGTTTGCAATTTTCGCGGTGAAAGGTCTCTTCGAGCATGAAAAAGACATTATAGACAAAATCCAGAATGATTGTCGGCGCCGGGGGTCGCTTTGGTGGGCGGTGCATTGACAGCACAAAAAAATTTCGGGGGGGGGGGGGAGTTGAACCCCCTTAAGCCCTCCCCCCCCTTGGCTACGCCCCTGCCTGAGACGTAGAAAGGGACGTTGCGTAGTTTATGACGTTGCGTTGCGTATTACTGCTGAACAAATTGAAAAAGACATGGCAGAACAAAAATAACATTGCACTAAAAACTGAAATACACGTTATCATTCTTTTGCACTTAGCCACAACTTGAGTAACGGTGGCAAGGGAAACAGAAGGTAGTCGGCTTTTGCAGCAGCGCACAGAAGACATTCACAGAAAGGCTTATTCCTCAATCAAAGACCAGGTACAATAAGCCAACACGACTTTTCTTTCGACCCGAATGCAATGCTTAGCAATAAAATTACGTCACTTAAGGCACCAAGTCGCACCTACTGGGCACTCCTTTGTATAATAAACACGAACTGCAAAAATCAGCATGTAGGACACTTGCAATGCTCATGCTTCTAGAAGAAAAAAAAAGCGTATCATGCCTACACGCCAGGCACGTACCCAGGGGGGGGCCCGGGGGGGCCCGGGCCCCCCCCGAAATCAAGTGGCATACCCCCCCCCCCCCCCCCCCTCTCCCCACCCACGCCACCACTCCTCACACATTGGCACCTGTTCCTCGGTCAGCCTTATGCTGCCTTTTTCACTCCTTTTAGATGGCGGTAGTTATCGGCATTTCTTGTAATGTGAAGTACAGTTTTCTCTTAGCTTCCGCACCCACGCGATTAACTCGAGATGCGCTCAGTTGTCACCATCTATTCAACCGTCACGCGCATAGCTGTTGCTTTTGTTAGTTCAACCTTTTTGTTTAGGCTGATCCTGGGACCAGGAGAGGGATGCGGCTGTTACTCAGCTGGTCTGTACTCTCATGGAACGAGTTGCGGCCGGAGAAAACACCAATTGCGTTTAAAGTTTCCCTTTGCTTCATTATTTCCTTGAGTTACGGCTCGCCGCGACGCTGGCAGATGCCCGGAACCATATACACGTGATACGGGTTAGATAAGGTGGGAAATAAAATGATGTGAAAGAGCGTCCATCATGAAACCCTGCAATAACCCAATAACCCTTAAACCCGTAAGGAAGATGACTGTCGCCAGTTACCTCGTCTGTTTTTTCTTAATTGTATAGTAGTTTTCGTGCGAAATTGGAAACCGGAAATAAAAATCGCAAGGAATTGAGAAATTAAGCGATATACTAAGGGAGAGAGCCAACGCAACAACCAAACTGCAAGCAAAAGCGAATAATAAAATTGTTAACCGTTGTTTATGAGAATATTTATGGATCAACATCGTTTTATTTAAAAAGGAAGTAGAGAAAACGCCGCTGGAAGTGGAGAATAATTACTTGCTTTGAATGACGCTTCTATAGTTATCGGTCGAACCGCCACACGTAGCCACATCTCTGCTGTGCTTATGTGGGTGTTTTTCTAACCTTTCTCGGTGAGCGCAGTACGTCTAGAATCGGAGTCCTGCGCTCTACGCGGTTGTATGGGACTGGCGGCCGCACAGCGTTACGCAATTCGCGGAACTGCCAAAACTGATCCACATGGCGAAAATAACTGATATTCCAAACTATAACATGTGAAAGACTGAAGAAGCCGTAAAAAAAATGAACGCAGCCTGAAATCAGTAAAAAAGAAACCCGGCATAGGACAAACCATGATGTATGCACTAAAAGATAAGAGGGATAATACCATAAGAAATCTCGAAGATACAGTAAAAGCAGCGGAAAAATTCTAAGCTGACCTGTATACAGTACCCAGAGGAGTCACGATACCTCACTTAGAAACAGTAATGAACAGGTTACAGAAACTCTCCTATAACGAGCTATGAGGTCAGAAGGGTGCTGCAAGACATGAAACGATGAAGAGCGGGAGGAAGAACAACAGTCCATTTAATCAAAGATGGAGGAGACATAATGCTTAGAAAACTGGCGGCTCTTTATACGAAGTGTATATCGACTGCAAGGGTCCCAGAAAACTGGAAGAATGCAGACATTTTACTAATCCACAAAAAAGGAGACGGTAAAGAATAGAAAAATTATAGGACCATTAGCTTGCTCCCAGTATTATATAAGATATTTACCAAAATAATCTCCAATATAATAAGGTCAACACTGGATTTTGTCAACCAAGGGAACAGGCTGGCTTCAGGAAGAGATACCTTACAATGGATCACATCCATGTCATCAATCAGGTTATCGCGAAATCTGCAGAGTACAATAAGCCTCTCTATGTGGCTTATATAGATTAGGAAAATGCATTTCATTCAGTAGAGATACCAGCAGTCTAGAGGCACTACGTAATCAAGGACTACAGAACGCTTACGTAAAAAGCTTGAAAAATATTGCTACATGCGTGTGGTATTTGTTTGTTTGAACGAGGTGCGTGGGCGCCATCACTCCAGAAAAGAGGAGGAAGAACCAACTGGGCTCGCGCTGTGAATCCAACCGGTCAGCGCTGCAACCGTTGTTGTAAATATAATCTGTAAATAGTTTCTCGTCTTACTAGCTCGTCCTTCGCGTAAGAATATATACAGAGGTTATACAGCTACCTTAATTCTGCACAAGAAAAGCAGGGAGAGACCTATAGGGAAATGGGTCAGACAGGGAGACACAATTTCTCCAAGGCTATTCACGGCGTGCTTAGAAGAAGTCAAGCTATTAAACTGGGAAGGCTTAGTAGTAAAGATCAACGGCAAATATCTCAGGAACCTTCGGTTTGCCGATGACATTGTTCTATTCAACAACAATGCAGACGAGTTACAACAAATGATTGGAGACCTTAACAGAGAGAGTGTAAGAGTGGGGTTGAATATTATTATGCAGAAGATGACGATAATGATAAATAGCCGGGCAAAGGAACAAGAAATCAGGATCGCCAGTCGGCCACTAGACTGTGAAGGAGTACGTTTACCTAGGTCAATTATTCACAGGTAACCATGATCATGAGAAGGAAATTCACAGAAGAATAAAAATAGTTTGGATCGCATACGGCAGACATTGCCAGCTCCTGACTGGAAGCTTACCATTATTATTGAAAAGTAAGGTGTGCAATCAGTGCATTTTGCCAGTGCTGACATATGGGGCAGATACTTGAGAATGAGTAAAGGACCGTGCAAAGAGCGATCAAACAAAGATTGCTAGGCATAACGTTAAGAGAGAGAAAGAGAGCGGTTTGGATCAGAGAGCGAACGGGTATAGACGATATCCTAATTGACATCAAGAGGACAAAATGTAGCTGGGCAGGTCATGTAACGCGCCGGCTAGATAACCGTTGGACCATTAGGGTTACAGAATGGGTACCAAGAGAAGGAAAACGCAATCGAGGACGACAAAACACTAAGTGGAGCGATGAAATTAGGAAATTCGCGGGCGCAAGTTGGAATCGGTTTGCGCAGGACAGGGATAAATGGAGATCGCAGGGAGAGGCCTTCGTCCTGCAGTGGACATAAAACATGATGATGATGATGATGATGATGATGGAGGTGGTGGGCCCCCCCCGAAAAAAAATCCTGGGTACGTGCCTGCTACACGCGAAGGTTGTTCGCGCGGTTTTCCCATTGGCGGTTACTGAGATAGTACACAAACACGAACAGTAATTTTTCAGCTGTTAGTACGTTTGTAGAACGTGACAGAGAAAAAGCACTGAGGGCGCTATGGAAAGCTGGGCAAGTTACTGAAGTTCCAAAATGAGACTTGGCACAGAAAAAGAGAAGTCATAAACAAGGTGACAATGAGGAGGAACATCTACTAGTCAGCTTTCTCTACCGGGAAGAGGCAAGTGTAGCACAATCAAGGCGCAACAACGTCCGCAGCCTCATGGAGCACACACATGGACAGGGCTGTGTTCGTATACATGCACCTTCTGATGTCTTTGGGTCTGAACGCTCACCTGTTGTCTTTAGGCAGCCGGAACAACCTTGCAGGGCTTGTTTTTGAGGTATTTGTGCACCACTGCACGATGCACGAGCGCTACGAGTCGTGAAACGGGTGAAACATCGCGGAGCACAAGCACACAGCTACCGAGGACCACGAAACTGACGAAACTACCCACGCCGGTCAACGCACAGTAGCGCACGCTTCGCGATAAGAGCAGATAACGTAAGATGAAACGTCATGGAGCGGGCTAAGTTGGCGCCGGGCCGGCAGGGCCGCACGGCGTGCGCGCGGAGACAGTCGAAGGTGAGGGAGTTGCGAGGGGGTAACGAGGGAGGGTGATTGGAGAGGACTTGGTGGGGAAGGGCTCGGCCACCTGGATCGGCGCGCGTGCGCGCGACGATCTACGAGGCCATGCAAGCGAAACGGATTTTCGTTGGCCCAGTTCTTCCATGGGTTCGCCCAATACAGAGATGGCTCTAGTTACCTCTGCCACCGAAACCGGGGGGTTTCCCCACACTGCTGCAGGCCTTAAACTACAGTACAAGTGAAAATTCGTATCCGCCGCAAGGCAGAAGGCGATACGCGCGTCCGAACGCTATGTGCAAATTGCGTCAGATGGCACTACCTACTGAAAAACTTCTGTTTGCAAAAAAACAATAATAAGGCGGGGTGACGCGAGTTAAAGCTGCTAAAATGGCTCATGCAGGAGCCAGGTCTTAAACGGCACAGTTGCATACAAATTACACAACGGAGCTTGCCAGCATTGCAATCATTTAAACATAATGACGTTCTACTGGAAGCTTTTGGGAGAAACGGCAAATTGACCGATCAGTACTTGTAAGAATAGCCCAAAAGCGAAAGCAACTTAATGATTACCAAGCAATGCTAAATCGCGGAGGCTATACTAACGCCAAAAGATGTTTTCTATGACCTACATCAGGTGGCAGCACGTCCTTGACTGCTTTTGTCGACAAGAAGCGCGTTAACTCAGATTACAGCTGGTTCAGCAAATTCTCCTAGTTTCTCAATATTATGCCGGCTATTCTCGCTTATTTCGCACAATATATTTGCTTTACATTTACTAAAACATAAAGATAACTAGCGGCAACATCCAGAGTCGAGGAGCGCTTGCTGGTTAAAAGCATAATTCAAACCCTGTGAGGAAACGAGGCCTTCGAAACCACCAAACGCTACATCTTTAGGAATTCGAAACCAGACAGCACTTCCATTCTCCGAGTTAAAACAGCCGAGTCATGAACGAATGTTGTAATTCATGCCATTAACACAAAATAGCGCACCTGGGCACTCGCGCTCGTAATTTGGGCGCGTGAACAGAACTAAAAAACGCGTTCGGAGGGTCAAATGTTTTAATTTTCTCGCTTACCACAGTCACATGGTCACGGCTCTGGTTGCCGTGATGCACATACACACCCACACTAAAACACATCACATGGGAGTGCCCCAGGAAGCCTCCGCACGTAGACAGCCCGATATTACACCAGCATCCAATAATGAGGAATACGCAGTGGGAGGCATGGCTTGCGGACGAGGGTCAGGAGAGCCGGTTGGCTCTTCTGGGCCAAGCCAAGCGAGCCGCTCGTGCCAGTGGGGCACTGGAATAGGGGTTCCAACCATCGTGCCTTATTTCATTTCTAATGAATAAAGTTTCTCTCTCTCTCTCTCTCTCTCTCTCTCTCTCTCGCTTACCACACATGTAAAATTTGCGCGACTCTTTGCTAATCCCCACGAGTGGGTCTAAACACTGAGCTTTTCATCATCGGCTGCAGCAGCGTGGGTGTATTTTCTGCTTCTCTCTGTTACAATGGTGCAATATAGAATGAATTAACATACCTTAATGCATTCCAGCTTTCAGTGCGTCCTCGTGGTTCTTCGGAATGATGGGTCCCGCACCACGTCGTCCCGAGACGACGTTCAAGCCTCATCAGCGCCTCTAGGGAGATTCGCACCGGAGATCCATTTTTTTGCCATCGCTAAGCTGGCACAACAGTTCTAGGTGATAACTAGCGCCCTGACATGCATCAGCGGTTGCGACGTACGTCGACAACACACAGATGCAGAGCTTCTGCCCCTCGGTCTGGGATCCGTCCTGCCTAGGAACGCCATCTCCGCTTTCCTTGGAGAGGATATCCTCCCGGTGCTACTTCGACGTCCAGGGCACCAAAAGATACCATCCATGCTTCCTACGCGGTTGAAATAGTTCCCTAGAGTGCCATAAAGAACGCGCTCTTTATGCACACCATTCCTTGTCCCTCGGGCAGCAGGATCGACAGCCTGGCAGTGACCAGGCGCTGCGAATTACAGCAGCCGGCTTTCGTGAAAATACAGGCGTTTCGCGGCTTTCAAGACAACGCTATGCTTTGGTTTCGCGAAATGAAGGCCTTAGGTTATCTTCATCCTTAGCGACACCGCATAGGTTGGCTGGTTACAACAAAAGGACCTTGTTGTGCCGCTGAGGCATGCCACAACTACAAACACGTCAAGCAGCGCTCCTGTCATTAATGGATTGCAGCTGATAGCTTCTGCAAGCCGGCTGCCTTATGCCTTCACTGAGTCCTAACAGCGCAATTCGACGCACGGAGGTTCTGAGGGCCACTGCTTCGACGCTGCGGCAGGAAGCAGGTGCGCTGCAGGCCTCCAGACGAGAACAAGTGAAGATTCAAATCTGGCGCGTGTGAAAAGCGAAACCCACGTCCGAACAGTACTTATAACTTCCGTCAGATGGCACCACCTCCTGAAAACTTCTGCTTTCAAAATATAAAAACAAAGGCAGGAAAATGCGAACTAAGGCTCCTAAAGTGGTTGATGCGGGAGCCAAGTCGTAAACTGCTTAGTCGCATATCATTTATACAACGAAGCTTGCCAGCATTGCAATCATTTCAACGTAATGACGTTCTACTGGAAGCTTTTCAGAGAAAAGGCAAATTGAATTATCGGTACTTCGGATGCGAGCTCGAAAGCGAAGCGAAGTTCATGCCAACCTAGCAATGCTAAATCACGGAGGCTAGACAACGTCAAATAAAAGTTCTTTTTACATGCGTCAGGTAGCTGCACGTCCTTTACCGCTTCTTTTTACGAAAGGCGCGTAAACTCAAACGTGCAGCTGATCCGGCAAATTATTTAATCCATTATTAAATTACGGGGTTTTACGTGCCAAACCACTTTCTTATTATGAGGCACGCCGTAGTGGAGGACTCCAGAAATTTCGACCACCTGGGGTTCTTTAACGTGCACCTAAATCTAAGCACACGGATATTTTCACATTTCGCCCCCATCGAAAATGAGGCCGCCGCGGCCGGGATTCCATCCCGCGACCTCGTGCTCAGCGGCAAATTATCCTACTTTCTCAATATTTAAGTGGGGGGGAGAAGAGGCCGAGGGGTGCGGACGTGTTCATGTCGGCTCCGGCTTTCTCAAATGTTTTCGCAGGTTTTTTCTGTGATTATCTACCTATAGTTTTCACCAAACGATTCGTGAAGTCATCCGGACTGTGTGGGGTCGTCAGGTGAGAGTTTTTATTTCCTGGGAACCGCAACTTTTGTCCTCCTGCCACGTCGCCGCCGCGCTCAGCCTATCGCCGGTTGTAAGGCTTCCGAGTGCGCCTAGGCGCGCGTCGTTTACATCTTCTACCAGTGTGTGCCGGCACCTCCGTCTTCACTATGAATATGCAGGTCGCCAGCTAGGATATTTCGCCGGAAGTAGTGACCGCCCAGTCTGGCTGGCTCACTGCTCGATCCCGCGGCGTCAAAACGCGGAACGTACAATTCGACCCCAACCGATGAATCATCTCAAGCCCCAAGTAACCGGCCCTGCTCTTGGGCGAGGCAGCCTGTTAAACCAAGTTTCGAAGGCGGGTCACATGCCTACGCTTCCGACGGAGGATATCAAGATTGTCATCCATCCCAAGGGCGCCCTTCAAATAGCGGAGGTCGGCAGTTCCGTGTTGGCCGCAGCCATTCTAGAAGCAGCCAAACTCACAGACAAAGAATGCTTAGAAGACATTGTCTGCCCGAATACGCAACAAAACATCGCTGTCGTCAGCACACCTCACCCGGACCGTGCAGACCGGTACGCTCGCATCCTCTCTATCCAAGTGAACGGCGTCACCCACGAGGTGAATGCCTACGAAACCACAGCTGAGCACACGACGAAGGGGGTCATCCGTGGGATCCCATTCTAGGAGACCCCCCAGCCGATCCACAACAAAATTGTCACTGCCCAAAACGTGACAGCCTTGGCCGCCAAGCGCATCGCCTTTAGTAAAACAGTGATCATCGCTTTTAACAGACTGGATGTGCCTTAACAGACTATCAGACTATCAGACTATCATTATCAGACTATCTAACGGACTGGATGTGCGCTACGGCTCCACGTTACTCCCATGTTCGCTATAGCGGAAGCAAATTGAGATTTGGATCTCAATTTGCCACCTCGGACACCTCGGACACCTCGGCCACCTCGGACACCCTATGGACGTTTGTCCCTACCCAAATAACAAGATATGCCGGGGCTGCGGTGCTTCCACTACCACGGATTCTACCCGCGACCTCATTTTCAGCAAACATATTAAATATGCACACTGGAGTAATATCCAGCAAGACCTGGGGAGCGACCATTATATCCTATCTCTTTACCGCAACTCGCTGCCGCCCCTGCCCTCACTAAAGAATTCACCATTACCAACTGCGATGCCTATCGTAAGATACACATTAGTGCTATCTCAGCAGAAGGCATTGCAGACATTAACACCTGGATGCAAGTGCTACGCGCTGACCTTCAAACGGTCACTCGGGTGGTAAGTACAGATGCCCCGGTTGAACGCATGGACAGCCGCCTCGCCCACCTCCTCCTGGCGGCTAGGGCTTCCATCCTAGCTCGATGGAAGGAGCAGCGCCTACACCATCACCTCAGAAGCAAGATCTCTAAACTCAATGTAGCCATCAAGGAGCATTGTCAAACTCCCAGCCGGCAACAATGGACTGAGCTGTGTAATACGGTGGATGGACAACTTCATCGTCCATCCTCGTGGAAACTTCTCAAACATCTGCTCGACGATACCACAACCCGCACCGCCCAACAGGATCGGCTGCAGAAACTCCTTTATACGGAGACCCTAAGCAAAGTCCACAATAGGTGCTTGACTACATTTGCACCAGATATATCTCCAGGGGACAAGTCAGTCCACACAGCAATTACATCGGTAATCCCAACCCTACACTAGACGCCTATTTGAGCGTATCTGAAATACATGCTGCTCTTCACAAGCTTAACGGTCGTTCTGCTCCAGGTCCATACGGTGTCACTAACAAAACCCTTCGCAATCTCGATGGCTGACAAGTTCGTATCCCATCTGACTTACTACATCAACGATTGCTGACGCAATGGCACTCTCCCAGTTGCCTGGAAGACTGCCAACGTTATCCTTATCCCAAAGCCTGGCAAACCATCTAGCCTCAACCAACATAAGGCCCATCTCCCTCACTTGAGGTGTATGCAAGATGATGGAACATGCCTTCTTAGCATGCATCAATACTCAACTCGAAGTCAACTCTACCTATCCCCACACCATCATTGGATTTCGCCCTCACCTTTCTACTCAAGGCGCTATGTTGTAGCTCCAACATCAATTACTAAACTACCGTTCCCGTAACACGAAAACAATTCTCGGACTCGACCTCACTCAAGAATTTGACAGCATTTCCCATGCAGCTGTCCTTGACCAGGTCTCCCACCTCCACCTGGGAGAGCGAGCCTACAATTACATCCGTGACTGCCTCTGCAATCGCACAGCCACCCATTCGGCCGGGGATTTACGATCAGACCAGCTTCCCCTTGGCAGAAAAGACACCCCGCAAGGTTCAGCTATCTCTCCCATGCTCTTTAACTTAGTAATGATTGGTCTTGCCCAGCAACTACAATGAGTCGACAATATCAATCATACCATCTACGCCGACGACACCACCATCTGGGCGTACCGAGGCAGGGATGGACAAGTGGAGTCAGCCCTCCAAACGGCAATTGACACGGTTGAAGCACATCTCCAATGAACCGGACTGTGCTGTTCGCCGGCTACATCGAAGCTTCTTCTCTACAAGCCCTTTCAGCGCGGACGCCCTCCCAGATACCAATCTGATCACCTACCCTGTGACGCCATAACCCTACGCCTTCACGATGACAGTCCCATCCCACACTTCCCTAGTATCCGGGTCCTCGGTCTCACCATTTCTACCGACGGCTCCAACGCCTTGGCTCTCAACAAGATCTCTGCCCAATCTTCTTAAACGCATATCCAACCGACAAGGGGGACTCAAAGATGACAGCTTTCTACGCCTCATGCAGTCCTTTGTCATATGTCACATTACTCTCGTTGGTGCGCACCTCAACTTGAAGTACCTCAATTTCAGCCGGGCGCAGCCTACCACCCTGCGCTTGCTACAAACAAACACGTACGCTTCACCCGCCCGCCTCCCCCTTATATTCCCAGACGATTACACTTACCCCCACTGCCGGTGCTGTGGCACTCACCCGGCTACGCTTCTGCGTATGCTGTGGGAGTGCCCAGCACAGTGCACACACACTGCCACCACGACCCGCTCGTCGGGGTTGCGTGAGGCTCTGCGGAGCTCCGCCCTCGACAACCAAACCTGGCCGACCCAGCACGCCCGTGAGGAGGCGGCCAGGCAAGCCCTCGACGTACCCCCATTTCTTTTGAGGGATGTGTCCCGCACCACACCGTCTCGAGATGACGTCCAAGCCTGCTCAGCAGCTCTAGGGCAGGTCTGCACCGGTTATCCCTTCTATGCCATCGCTAAGCTGACACAATTCCAGCTTATGACTATAGGGCATTGACATGCATCAGTGGTTGCGACGTACTTCGACAACACACACAGGCCGAGTTTCGGCCCCTCTTTCTTGGACTCTTCCTGCCTAGGAACATCATCTCCGCTTTTCTTGAAAATGATATTCTCCCGGGCGCTACTTCGACGTCCAGCGCACCAAAAGATAACATGCATGCTTCCTTCTCGGTAGAACCGACTGCCGTAACTGCCATAATGAACGCACTGTCCATGCCCACGATTCCTTGTTCCTCGGGCAGCTGGATCGACAGCCTGGCAGTGACGAGACGCCGCGAATTGCTGCAGCCGGCTTTCGTGAAAATACAGAAGTTTCACGGCTTTCAAGACGACACCATACTTCGGTTTCACAATATGAAGGCCTTAGGTTATCGCCATCCTTTGCCATACTGCATAGGTTGGCTGGTTGCAGCAAAAGGACCTTGCTTTGCCGCCGAGGCATGCGACAACTGTACGAACACGTCAAGCAGCACTCCTGTCACAAATGGATTGCAGCTGATAGCTTCTGCAAGCCGGCTGCCTTATGCCTGCACTGAGTCCGCCCAGCACTATTCGATGCACGGAGGTTGTGAGGGCCACTGCTTCGATGCTGCGGCACGAAGCAGGTGCGCTGCAGGCCTCCAACCGGGTACAAGTAAAGAATTCAAATCTGACGACCGTCTAAAAACGAAACCCGGGTCTGAACACTATTTCTAGCTTCCGTCAGATGGCACCACGTCCTGGGAAGCTTCTGCTTCCACAAAATAAAAACAAAGACTTGAAGACGCGAATTAAAGCTCCTATAATGGCTGATGCAGGAGCCAGGTCGAAAACTGCGTAGTCGCATACCATTTACGCAACGAAGCTTGCCGGCGCTGCAATAATTTCAACCTAATGACGTTCTACTGACGGCTTTGGGGAGCAAAGGCAAATCGTACGATCACTATCCGTGAGACCAGCTCGAAAGCGAAACCAACTTCATGCCAACCTAGCAATGAAAATTACGGAGGCTATAATAAGGTGAAAACAATGTTGTTGTTTTTTAAGCTACGGCAGGTGGCAGCATGTCCTTAATGGCTTGTTTTTACAATAAGCGCGCAGAACGATCACTATTCGTGAGACGAGCTCGAAAGCGAAACCTACTTCATGCCAGCCTAGTAATGCCAATCACGGAGGCTACAATAACGTTAGAACAATGTTTTTCTTAAACTACGTCAGGCGGCAGCACTGCCTTGACGACTTCTTTTTACAAAAGGCGCGAAAACTTAAACATGCAGTTGTTTCAGCAAATTGTTTTTGTTTCTCAATATTGTGACGACTATTCTCGCTTATTTTGCGCGATATATTGGGCTTTACATTTACTAACACATAAAAAGAACTAGCGGCAACATCCAGACTCGAGGAGCGCTGCCTAGTTAACAGCATAATTTAAACCCGGTGAGGAAACGAGACCTTCCAAACCACCAAGCGCAACATATCTTTAGGAATTAGAAAAAGTCAGGAATCTTATTCTCTGAATCAGAAGAGCCAAGTGATAAAATAATGCTGTGATTCAGACCATGAACACAAATGAGCGCACTTGGGCACTAGCGCTCTGAATTTGGGCGCGTGAACAGAAGCACTAAATAACGCGTTTCGCGTTATTTAGTGCTTATGTAAAATGTATGTATGTAAAATGTGCCCGACTCTTGGCTGATTCCCGACTGTATGTAAATGTGCCCGAATATGCAAAATGTGCCCGACTCTTGGCTAATCCCCGTAAGTGGGTCTTTGCCAAAGAATAAGATTATCATCATCGATAGCAGCAGCGTGGGTGTATTGTTTGCTTTTCTCTGTTACAATGGCGCCATCTAGAATGAATTAGGCTGCCTTGATGCATGCCAGCATTCAGTGCGTCCTCGTTCTTCTTTGGCGTGGTGAGTCCCTCACGCCAAGCAACGGATTATCCACTCCATCGCTTGTGCAGTCCGCTACCGATTTACTACCGTCGCACCACACCGTGCCGAAAGGACATCCAAGCCTTATCGGCGGCTTTAGGGAAGGGCTGTACCGGTGATCCCTTCCAACCCACCACCAAGCTGATACGACAGTTCTAAGTTATGACTAGCGCCTTCACGTGCATCATCGGTGTCACCGTACTTCGATCTCACCCAGAGGTTGAGCTTAGGCCCTCCTGCCTTGGACCCGTGCTGCGTAGGAAACCTTCATATCAGGATGCCTTAATATCCAGGAATTACGGAAATTTCGTTCAGTTTCCTTTTTTTCGCCCCCCGTGGCGTATCGACCCTAATGATTGCGAAAATCGAGCCATGACGTATGCCATGACGCACAACTAAAGAAAACGCAATACGAAAGGAATAGGATTCCTGTCTTGTTTCTAATTCTTAAAGATGTTGCGCTTGGTGGTTTCGAAGGCCTCGTTTCCTCGCAGCCATCTCCGCTTTCCTTGGCGAGAATATCCTCGCCGGCGCTACTTCGACCTCCAGCCCACCAAAGGATACCGTTCATGCTTCCTTCGCGGTAGAACCGGCTGCCGTGACTACCCTAATGAACCCAGTATCAGTGCACACGCTGGATCGACAGCCTGGCATGCAGTGATGAGGCACTGCGAACTACAGCAGGCGGCTTTGCTGAATATACAGGCGTTTCGCGGCTTTAAAGATGACGTTATGCTTTGGTTGGCGATACCAAGGACTCATGTTATCGCCATACCGCGAAGGGTGGCTGGTTAGAGCAAAAAGACTTTCTTTTCCGCCAGAGGCATGCGACAGCTACGAAGACGTGAAGCAGCGCTGTTGTCATGAATGGATTGCAGCTGATAGCTTCTGCGTGCCGGATGCCTTCATACCCAGGAATTAGGCAAATTTCGTTAAGTCCCCTTTTTTCGCCCCCCGTGCCACCTTAAGAATTTCGGAAATCGCGCCATGAAGTATGTCATGATGCACAACTAAAGAAAACACAATACGAATGGAGCACACCCTTAGACTGCGCTTTCCGTCTGCATATGGAAACGAGTGCGCTTATATATCAGCATTATCTCGAAGATCGCCGAGTATTGGCTCCACTAGCAATGAATCACGGATTTTTCTAGGCGTCTGCCAGACAGCTGGTCGTCATTCCGGAAAGATGTCTGGCCGAGATAACGGTTGCCGCTAAGCGTCCGTTGAACGTTTCTTTTTATTTCTTGAACCGTATTCTTTCCGTATCTGCACCGCGCCGCCCACGGGCTTGCGGATACATCAAGCTTCCGTTTCAAGGCCTTCCTACAGAACTGGCGAGACCTGTTGTTTAAGAAGCAGCTTTTTTTTGGGCCTATCCCCGATGCAGCCTACTCATATGCTTATAAACGGAGGAACGCTCTGATGAGAAAATCGCCCAACCGACTTGTATGAAGTTAGTTGCATTTAGGAGGAAGCTTTAGCTCGAGTGCTCCTATCTAAATACATGTAAAAGGAGATTTCGTTTTTCTCGGCAACCACTGCACCAAATTTGACGAGGTTTGTTGAATTTAAAAGACAAACTTGACATCTAGTGACTGTCGGTTTAGAATTTTTGAGTTAGGTCGTAAATTTTTTATTAAAAATTGGCGAAAATCAAAAATTTTCAGAAAACGAAACTATCAAGTTTACAGCTTTGTAACTCAGCCACTAAAAATGACAATACAATTCTGTGAATGGCATTTAATAGTACATCTAAAGCGGACAAAATTGATATGTTACACATGAATATAAAAAAAATTTAATCATAGGGAAATACAACTTTTGCAAAACCGTTGTAACCAACGTAACAAATTCACGTAAGACGTAAAATGACATATTGAATTTGTCCGTTTTGAATCCGCTTTGAACCGCGATATCTGTTCTTCATGCAGAACGATGAATTTGTAAACTTCGTGCTTCTATTTTTTTCAAACGGTCAAATATTTGAAAATTGTTTTAAGAAAATTCAAGCCCTAAATCGAAATTCCGCTTCCAACAGTCACTAGAATTTAAGTTGCTCTTTCAAATGCATCAAATTTCATCAAAATCGGTCCAGGGGTTATGTCATAAAAACGTTTTTGCGTTTTACATGTATTTGAATAGGCCGCGTCGGAGTTGGGCCCGAGCTAGAGCTTCCTCTTAAGAGAGAAAGGTAAATATCAGTGACTGCAATAAAGAGAATTCTTATTCCGAAAATAAATTATTTCATAAGATTTGCAGGAAATTGGCATAGTTGAAGAAGAAACAATAGAAAGATGAAATTTACAAATCCGCAGCTCAGCCACGTAAAACGAATACGCATTTCTATCAATGGCGTCCGTTGGAGAATGAGAAGCGAAGAAATTTGACGCATGAATTTATAAGTTATATGAATTTATTGCAGTGTTTGGAAGGGTTTTGCAAATGCAACATTAAAAAATTAGTGTCGCATATCAGGGCGGCGTATGATATGTCATTGCTCTCTACTTTAGATGTATAATTAGGTGCTATTTACCGAATGGGGATATCGCTTTTGTTTGCTGAGGTAGAGCTCTGCACGTCAAGTTCTTTTTAATTTCGAGATTCTTAAGAAATTTACATAAAAAAATAAGACAGTATAAATAAGGTACCGCTATGGGAAATCACTATATTGTTCGAATCATGCCTTCGAACAGTTTAATGATGTTGATGTAGTTATTTATTACTCAGTACATTGTTAGGAATGAGGAGTTTGTATAAAGCCGTTTGTAGCCACAAGGACGAAGTTTGGGCAAATCCATATACTTCCCATAATTGCCCATGCCGGTACAAGCGCTCCCATTGCAGCTCCTGTAGACACTTGCGCCAGAGCTACCTCTAGTATTTATTGTATGAAACTCTATGCTACGGATCTCGTATTACGCTTGAAGAAATAAATAAACAGCATTCACTAGTGTTTGTCCTGCCGAGAAGCAACTGCTAATTTCTTTCGCTATGCTGGTGTCATCAGCATCCAGCAATTGTATGGCTATTTATTCAGCGGCTAACATAAACATAAAACTACACATTATTTGAAGTATCTGTCGACAATTTCTTGGTATAAGAACAATCGAACATGGCTAAAAGACGAGGAAAGCTGAAACAAGGTAAGTGCTAGCCGCAAGTTTAAAATCTGAAGTCTTATAATTTTTACGAATCCGTCTAGTTTGATTCGTTTACCCGCGACTCAAGGAATTTAGACTTGAATTTTGTTAGCACGACACCATAGTGCGCTAAGGTAATAGACTTCAGCGTTCGTCTGTTCACTGATCATTGAGTTATCTTTAGAGAAATAAAAGAATGGGTAAGTTATCAAAAGAGGCTTCTCTGGATTTGACGTCGTAACTAAGTGGTGGACACAATGGCTCATTAAAAAAATTCGCAGTTCCGCCGGAAAGGCGATGCATTGATTGCGATAGCAAATTAGTAGATAGCTTTACGAAGTAAGGATAGTAGTTTTATCGGCCGTATAAACTTGTAAACATTCGCTTACTTACTAAATTAACAATGATAGAATGCGTAGGCGTGACTCAACGAGGACGTAGAAAGGAACAGACACACGGAGATAGCGCTACTATCTTTGTGTGTGTGCTTCTTTCTACGTCCTTGTTCAGTCACGCTTACACATTCTATCGTGGATTCAAACCAACGACCAACGCGTCAACGCGTTTTAACTAAACTAACCAGCACGGTTTCACGTGCACGCACTGGTAAACATGAACACGCATAGCTCGGTGACAGTGGAAACTGTCTGCAAAAAAGCTGGAATGGGGAATCGTGGCAGCATCCGCCAGTCAATTGACCTCCATGCACATGTCGCTTCAACGTGTAAGCAGCGATTGTCCGTGTGTGTCAGTGTTCCTTTCTTTCGTGTGTGTTTTATGGCGCTGCTGGTATGCCTGCAAAAAGAAACGACGAAAGCACAGAGCATAAGAAGCTACCAGCACTACGCGCTCTCTGCAAACATCGCAGATTGCTTTGATGATTAGGCCCGCGCGGGCGCGCGCTTTGGCGACGTCGCATACCGTTTCAACACACAAGCGCCGGCAACAACGCGTCCCTACGGCGTCCGCCAAACCCGTCTACTGCGACGTTCGCGATTCGCGACCACTCTGCCTAGTGGTCTGCAAAGCTTTATCGTTAAAAAAAGAAAATTATAATAAAATCGGTAGCTTGTTACACTTCTGTAACATGTGAAGGCGAAAGCCTGCTGCACACTTGATTAAGCGCCGTCTCGCATCGTCGAATTGCTGCTTTCGCAGTTCGGCTTCTTCAGCTCCTTTATGACGCTTAGCTGCGGCTTCGCGCGATTGTATAGAGGAGTCAGACTCGCGCTAACGACGTTTCTTTCCGACCTTTCGTTGTATCCTCTCAGCGGGGGATGGAAAACTATGCTGTTCTGTGTTTTGTATGGGTGATGTCAATTAATGTATGCGTTGTTCGCTTCACTTTGCTGACCGCTTGTAGCCTCAGCCTCAGAGGGGTATCATCCGTTGAGAAGGTCACGTGAATTTTTGTACCATTTGAGCAGCGCAGCATTTCTCTACGTTGTATGCGTGATTCCAATGAATGTATGCACTGTGCACTTCACTTCGATGACTGCTTGTAGCCCGTGCATTACGAGAGAAATGAGCCATTGAATGTTTTGCATGCTTGGAGGAGTGTCAGCCATTGCTGATGATTATTGTACCATTGGAGTGGTCGAAGCGCCTTTCTTTTTCAAGGCTATCGGAAGTATGAGACACTTTTGGCTTTCGCCTTAATATGTAGATTTTCGAAATCAATCACTGATGTGCCGCTATGCGCTGCCTGTGCGTCATCATTTTAACGGATAAACAATTATTAAGGAAGGCCTTTCAACAAGTTTTTAGGGTACCGAAATAAAGTGGTAACAGATATATTCTGGAAAGGTTATCAACAATTTTTTTTGTGTCTTAGCCAAAGAGCAACCCACTACTGGTTTTCAAGCGAGTTGAATCATCTACCGTAGTGTATCGCACAATTAGTCCAAATATTTAAATATGCACTTTATAGTACCCGTTGTTCATAGATAAATACTTTAAGCCTACGCGGATGGATGGATGAAAAAACTTTATTGATGTCCGTCGGAACGAGCACTAGCACGTAAGGGGCCGCCTCCACGTTGGGAGAGAAAGAACTCGCCTCTCCGAAAAATTTCTGAACCTTGGTGAGGTGATGTGAAAAAGAAAACACAACTCAAAAAATTTTATTGTCTCAGTGAATTTTATTTTTATTGCTATTTGCACGCGTTATGGGCCTCAACTTTCGTTTTCACAGCCTTTATATGTTTTTCTAGCACTGGGTCGCTCCCCTGCGATTTTACAAGAACAAATGAGCCGATCATATCATGCCTGTGAAGGCGCTAGTCACAACCTCCTGGAATCGGAATTGCTGTGTCAGCTTAGCGATGGCATAGAAGGGATCACCGGTGCAGCCCTGCCCTAGAGCCGCTGAGGAGGCTTGGACGTCGTCTCGGGACGGTGTGGTGAGGGACCCATCACGCCAGAGAACCACGAGGCCGCACTGAAGGCTGGAATGCATTAAGGCAAGTTAATTCATTCTAGATTGCGCCATTGTAACAGAGAGAAGCAGAAAATACACCAACGCTGCTGCTGCCGGTGATGAAAACCTTAGTCTTTAGACCCACTCGTGGGGATTAGCCAAGATTCGGGAACATTTTACATATGTGCTAAGCGAGAAAATATAAAAATACGGCCCTCCGAACGCGTTTTTAGTTTTCTGTTCACGCGGCCAAATTCCGAGCGCCAGGACCCAAGTGCGCTTCTTGGTGTTTATGGTATGAATTATAGCGTTATTTTATGACTTGGCTCTTTTGAATCAATGAATGGGATTATTGTCTTGTTTAGAATTCCTAAAGATGTTGCGCTCTGTGGTTTCGAACGCCTCGTTTCCTCACCGGGTTTAAATTATGCTCTTAACGAGCAAGCACTCTCCAACTCTGGATGTTGCCGCCAGTTCTTTTTATCTTTTAGTAAATTAAATCCCAATATAACGTGCAAAACAAGCGTGAATAGCCGGCACAATATTAACAAACTAGGAGAATTTGCCGAACCAACTGCGGGTTTGAGCTTACGCGCCCTTTGTAAAAAGAAGTGGTCAAGGACGTGCTGCCACCTGACGAAGCTCAAAAAAAAACTTTAGTTTGACGTTGTTATAGCCTCCGTGATTGGCGTTACTAGTTGGCAAGAAGAAGGTTTCGCTTTCGGGCTCGATGCACAAGTACTGATCGTTCAATTTGCCTTTTCTCCCAAAAGCTTCCGGCAGAACGTCATTACGTTGAGATGATTGATATGCTGGCAAGCTTCGTGGTGCAAATGGTAAGTGGCTTTGCAGTTTACGACTGGGCTCCTGCATCAGCGACTTTAGTAGCTTTAGTTCGCGTCTTCCTGTCTCTGTTTTATTTTTTGTAAGCACAAGTTTCTCAGGAGGTGCTGCCATCTGACGGAAGTTACAAATAGTGTACGGACGCGTGTTTCGCTTTTAGGCATGGGCCAGATTTGAATTTTCAGTGGTACTCGGTTGGAGGCCTGCAGCGCACTTGCTTCCTGCAGCAGTATCGAAGCAGTGGACCTCACAAGCCCCGTGCGTCGAATTGCACAGGCGCATAGAGTTTCTAAATAAATACATTAGAGGGAAATGTGGCGCTTGTCTCTACGAAGGCTGTCCTTGGCTGTCCTCAACCTACATGGGAATTACAGTGTGCTAGAATATGGTTGAGTTGGGCGAGCGGCCGTGGTGGCGCATGCTTTGCGGTGAGGCGCGCGACCAGGAAAAATACAATGGCGGGGCTGCAATCGAACTGGATAGGGCCGCATCCAGTTCGCGCCGTTGTAAACTGCTGGCGATTCTGCTCGGTGGGGTCGTTCATACTGCTTCGCGCGCTGCTGTTTGCAATCAGACTGCCCAAATAGTGTTTATAAGTGGATATGAGATGTGTTTATGCCTTAGTAATACATGCCTTCCTTTTTCTTCTTTATTTCATTTTACTGACCTTTAACGCTTCTCTGTGACTGCGTGTGCATTGCGGCCGCAATGTCGGCTTTCATTCTGATATGTTATTGTACGGTTCCCTTTGCAGAACAAATATTTTTCTTGTTCTTCAAGCAGTATGTATCCCTCGTGTGTATTTTTGCGCATATGGTTGTTTCGTCAGTAGGTCTTGCGAAGCGCAGCCCGAAAAAATACATCTAAACGTTCTGCTTGCCGCTTCAAACAAATATAACATATCGGCCGCTTCGGGCGCACTGTACTCAGATTTACGGGAAGTACTCTCATGGAAGAAAAAAAAAACCATTGCAACATACCATTCACGCTTCCTTCTTCCTCGCGTAAGAGAACTAGGAGTAATTGGCACGGATTTTTCTTATTGCAGACGGGACGCGGGAGCCGAAAACAGTTTTAGGTAGCGATTATATATGCTAATGTTTGGCCCGTAAGCCTTATGAAATTTTATCTCCAGTTTCTGCTTAACAACAACAACAACAAAACTCAGTGCTCTTTACACAGTGTGAAGGATAAGGCGAACTGCACCACCGCCGCGGGTCGTCCCGGTATTGTCCTATCTTCGGGATCTTTCCAGGTATGGGAAGTGAGTAACGCCTGCGTCACCTCCGCCGCGGGTTGGCCTGGCATTGTACTATCTTCGGGATTATTTCTACACGCGGACGCAATAGTGGGGAAAGTAGCCCTTAACATCTTCGCTGTTAAGTGGGTATGGCATTGCGCTGCTAAACTCAAGCTCAGAGGTCATAACCAGGTCGCAGATTCCGATTCGTAATACGTAATTCGGCTGCGATGGATGTTAAAGGACCACAGGTGGCGAGAACTGAACTGAGTGCTTCATAAAAAACTGGGTGCTTCACGTAAAACGCTTCACGTAAAAAGCTAAGAGTAGGCATTCTTCTGCAATTCTGTTCCCGATTTAGCATCAGGGAATAATTATTTATATATTTTTACAACAGCTATAAGAACCGTGCATGTACTTATATCAAACTACTCATCAAGTATTTATGGAAATAAAAATTGTGTAGTAGCAGAAAGTTTTGCGCCTTTGAGAGGAACGCTACAACTGTCGTCTGCTACGACTCCTGCTCACTGTGAACGCGAGACTTTTCTCGCAGACGACAGGCACTGGCTAACTCTCTCCCTCTTTCGAAAGGCTGCGTCGGCTGTCATGATTGCTGAACGTTTTCACATGCTTATAAGCACATCCGCTGCAGTGTAAGCTAGGACGCCTTTGGCCTCCTACGAGTAGACTTCATTACATATTATATTGACGTACCGCATCCGAAGCGTGCCCAAGCAGCTGTTATGGCGTGGTTTTGCACTTACCCATTTTGCGACAGCAGACGGCAACCAGGAAGCAGCAACCTTTCCTACCACAAGTAAGTTTGTCTTCTCAAATGTCCTGAAAACACATTTCAATGTGCTCATAAATGAGTAATGCGTAATGAAGCCCTCTATCAAATTTGATTATCAAACCACCAGAAATACAACTGTCCGTCTTGTATCAGGAGAGCCTTTATTTTACTCTTCTGAAGTTTCATAAAGCACGTAACGCTAGCGCGCCAACCTAAGACACTTAACAGACGACCAAGGTCCAAGCGGCTAAAACACGTTCTTTCAATGTTTGCGATGCCGTCGGTTTCTCTTCAGGGCTTCGACACCACTCCGCGACACAGTAGCCCAGCCATTGGCCCAGCGCGCTATCGCCTCTTCGAGCAACATAACGCTGACCCTCTGTAGGTTGTAGCATTTGCGCTTGGAGCGAAACCAAAAACTGCCAAAGAATACCTGTAGACTAGTTCGCCAGTCAACAAATTACCAATCCGTAGCCTGTACTTCCCTTTATTTCCATGATACTTGAACAATTGCAGTGCCAGATTCTTCTGTTCTTCTTAACAGTTCAGTTCAGAAGAGTTCTGTTCACTCGCCCAAATTATGAGCTCCAGTGATCAAGTGCACGTCTTTGTGTTAATTGTATTATTTAAAGCATTATTTTATGACTTGACTCTTTTGACTCAGAGAATGGGATTCTTGCTTTGTTCTAATACCTAAAGATGTTGCGCTTGGTGGTGTCGACGGCCTCGTTTCCTCACCGGGTTCTAATTATGCTGCTAACGATTAAGCGCTCTCCACCTCTGGATGTTGCCGCTAGTTCTTTTTATGTTTTAGTAAATGTAACACCATTATATCGCGCAAAATAAGCGAAAATAGCGGGCACAATATTGAGAAACTAGGAGAATTTGCCGCAAGAGCTGTTCGTATCAGTTTACGCGCCTTTTAGTAGAAAGAAGCGGTCAAGGACGTGCTGCCACCTGACGTAGCTTTAGAAAAACACTCTTTCGTCGTTGTTATAGCCTCCGGGATCGGCATTGCTAGATTGGCACGAACTTTGTTTTGCTTGTGGGTTCGTCTCACAACTACTGATCGTTCCATTTGCCCTTTCTCCCAAAAGCTTCCGGTAGAACGTCATTACGTTAACATGATTGCAATGCATCCAAGTTTCGTTGTATAAATGCTTACCAATTTACGACCTGGCTCCTGCATTAGTCCTCCACTGTAGGAGCGTTAGTTCTCCGTGTCTCTGTGACATTTTTTGTAAGGAGAAGTGTACCAGGAAGTGGTACCATCTGATGGAAGTTACAAATAGTGTTCGGATGTGGGTATCGCTTTTGGGCACGCGCTAGATTTGAATTTTCCCTTGTACTCGGTTGGACGGGTGGACGGAAAAAACTTTATTGGGGAAAGGTTGCTATCCCGGGCTCAGGCAACCCGGTCATTGTGTGCGGTGAGGCATAGCCTTTCCACAGCTGGCCGGGCCCGCTGGATAGGCCATAATTGATCGTGTAGTTCGGAACTAGTCTGAGCGCTTAGCCATCGCTCCTCGAGAAGGTCCGTTTCTATCTTGTCGGCCTGCAACGCAACTCCTTCTTGCCGAAGCATCTTGCAGGAGCTATCAGCTGCCATCCATTCATGACAGAAGCGCTGCTTGACGCACGTGATCGTAGTTGTCGCATGCCTCGGCAGCAAAGCAAGGTGCTTTTGCTGTAACCAGCCAACCTATGCGGTATCCCGAAGGATGACGATAACCTGTGGCCTTCATATCGCGAAACCAAACCAAGGCATCGTCTTCAAAGCTGCGAAACGGCTGTATTTTTGCGAATGCCGGCTGATGTAATTCGCAGCGCCTCGTCACTGCCAGTCTATCGATCCAGCTGCCCAAGGAACAAGGGATGGTGTGCATGGACAGTGCGTTCATTAAGGGGATATCACGACAGCCGGTTCTACCGCGAAGGAAGCATGGACGGTATCATTTGGTGCGCGGGACGTCGAAGTAGCGCCCAGGAGGATATCCTCGCCCAGGAAAGGGGAGATGGCGTTTCTAGGCAGGACGGGTCCAAGATAGAGGGCCGAAAGCTCCGCCACTCTATGTTGTCGAAATACGGCGGACCCGCTGACGCATGCGTAGACCCTAGTCATAACCTGGAATTGTTGCGTCAGCTTAGCCATGGCATAAAAGGGATCACCGGTGCACCCTGCCCTAGAGGCGCTGAGCAGGCTTGCACTTCGTCTAGAGAAGGTGTGGTGAGGGACCCATCACGCGAGAGAACCACGAGGGCGCACTGAAGGCTGGAATGCATTAAGACAGGTTAATTCATTCTAGATTGCTCCGTTGTAACAGAGAAAAGCAGACATTACACCAACACTGCTGCTGCTGATGATGAAAACCTTAGTCTGTAGACCTACTCGTGGGGATAAGCGAAGAGTCGGGCACATTTTACATATGTGCTAAGCGAGAAAATAATAAGATATGTGGCCCTCCGAACGCGTTTTTATGCGAAGCATATTACGAGGGCTCAACCCAGCTCCTCAGGCGCGGCGGTGACCATGAAATCACGTGACACCGTGACGTCACGACAGAGGAGAAGTGGCTTTGGCTCAACTCTTGCAAGACGGGCTGGGTGGGAATCGAACCAGGGTCTCCGGAGTGTGGGACGGAGACGCTACCACTGAGCCACGAGTACAACGCTTCAAAGCGGTACAAAAGCGCCTCTAGTGAATGCGGTGTTGCCTTAGAAACGCGCTGTTTCTAAGGCGTGCGTCTCTTGCTCAGGCGCACATTTCGTTGCCGCGCCGAACGCTGCTTTGCTCGACGCTCACCGCGTCCAATGCGGGACGCGTAGTCGCTGCCCTGTAGCCCATTGTCTTACACCCCTTGGCGGGTCGACGGGAACGCTGTCGCGTTCCACTCTTGAAGGCGAAGAAGTAATGCATGAGTTGTTTCTTCGTCTAGCCGAACCAAATATAGCCAAGCAACAGCAGTTCACCAGGCTAAACAGTGGTTTAACAACTAAAATAAAGGCTAGTATGCTTCGCATCCTGGGCTTAACCTTACCTAAGCCACAGCCATTTTTTTAGTTCTTCTGTTCACGCGCCCAAATTCCGAGCTACTGTGCTTAAGTGCACGTCTTAGCGTCGTCTTAGTGTTCATGGTATTATTTAAAGCATTATTTTATGACTTGGCCCTTTTGACTCAGACAATGGGATTCCTCTTTTGTTCTACTTCCAACAGATGTATCGCTTGATGATGTCGAAGGCCTCGTTTACTCAACGGGTTCAAATTGTACTACTAACGAGTAAGCGCTCTCCACTTCCAGATGCTGCCGCCAGTTCTTTTTATGTTTCAGTAAATGCAATCCTAACATATCGCGCACTATAAGCGAGAATAGCGGGCACAGTATTCAGAAGGTAGGAGTATTTGCCGAACCAGCTGCACGTTAGAGTTTACGCGCCTCTTGTGGAAAGAAACGGTCAAGGACGTGCTGCCGCCTGACGTAGCTTAAGAAAAACATTGTTTCGTTGTTGTAATAGCCTCCGTGATTAGCATTGCTAGGTTGGCATGAACTTGGTTTTGCTTTTGCGTTCGTCTCCCAAATACTGATAGTTCCATTTGCCTTTTCTCCCAAAAGCTTCCAGTAGAACCTAATTACGTTAAAATATTTGCAACGCAGGCAAGCTTCGTTGTGTAAATGTATGCTACGATGCAAATACGACCTGTCAACTGTGTCAGTCACTTTAGGAGCGTTCGTTCTCGTCTTCGTGTCTTTGTTCCATTTTTTTGTAAGAAGTTTTCCAGGAAGTGGTGCCATCTGACGGAAGCTACAAATAGTGTTCAAATGTGGGTATCGCTTTTAGGCACGCGCTAGATTTGAATTTTCCCTTGTACTCGGTTGGACGGACGGACGGAAAAAACTTTATTGGGGAAAGGACCTGCGAGGTTGCCAGCCCGGGCTCAGGCCACCCGGACATTATGTGCGGTGAGGCACAGCCTTTCCACAGCCGCCCGGGCCCGCTGGATAGCCCATAACTGGTCGTGTAGTTCGGCGCTAGTCAGAGCATTTAGCCATGACTCCTCGAGAAGGTCCGGTTCTATCTTGTCGGCCTGCAACGGAACTCCTTCTTGCCGAAGCATCGAAGCAGTGGCCCTCAGAAGCTCCGTGCGACGAATTGCGCTGGTCGCACTCAGAGCAAGTATAAGGAAGCCTGCTTGCAGAAGCTATCAGCTGCAATCCATTCATGACAGGAGCGCTGCTTGACGCACGTGATCGTAGTTGTCGCATGCCTCGGTGGCAAAAAAAGGTCCTTTTACTATAACCAGCCAACTTATGCGGTATCGCCAAGGATGACGATAACATGAGGCCTTCATATCGCGAAACCAAATCAAGCGTCGTCTTCAAAGCCGCGAAACGCCTGTTTTTTCACGAATGCCGGCTGATGTAATTCGCAGCTCGTCACTGCCAAGCTATCGATCCAGCTGCCTAAGGAACAAGGGATGGTGTGCATGGACAGTGCGTTCATTATGGTAGTCACGACAGCCGATTCTACCGCGAATGAATCATGGGCGGTATCATTTGGTGCGCTGGACGTCGATCAAGCGCCTGGGAGGATATCCTCGCCAGGGAAAGCGGAGATGGCGTTCCAACGCAGGACGGTTCCAAGACCGAGGGCCACTGTGCATTGTGGAAGTACGGCGGAACCGCTGGTGCATATGCGAATGCCCTAGTCATGACCTGGAATTTTTTGCGTAAGCTTAGCGATGGCGTAAAATGGATCACTGGTGCAGCCCTGCCCTAGAGGCGCTGAGCAGGCTTGGACGTCGTCTCGGGAAGGTGTGGTGGATGACCCATCACGCGAGAGAACCACGACGGCGCACACAAGGCTGGAATGCATTAAGGAGGGTAATTCTTTCTAGGTTGCTCCATTGTAACTGAGAGAAGCCGACATTACACCAACTTTGTTGCTGCCGATGACGAAAACCTTCGTCGTTAGACCCACTCGTGGGGATTAGCCAAGAGTCGGGCACATTTTACATGAGTGCTAAGCGAGAAAACAGAAAAATCCATCCACCGAAGGCGTTTCTTATTTCTTCTGTTCACGCGCCTAAGTTCCGAGCCCCAATGCCCAAGTGCGCATCTTTGTGTTCATAATATGAATTAAAGAATTATTTTATGACTTGGTACTTTTGACGCGGAAAATGGGATTCCTGTCTTGTTTCTAATTCCTAAAGATGTAGCGCTCGCCGGTTTCGAAGGCCTCGTTTCCTCACCGGGTTTAAATTTTGCTGTTAACGAGCAAGCGCTCTCCAACTCTGAATGTTGCCACAAGTTCTCCTTATGTTTTTGTAAATGTAAAGCCTAATATATCGCGCAAAATAAGTGAGAATAGCCGGCACAATATTGAAAAACTATGAGAATTTGGCGACCCAGCTGCACGTCTGAGTTTACTCGCCTTTTATAAAAAGAAGTGGTCAAGGACGTGCTGCCTCCTGATGTAGCTTAAAAAAAAACATTGCATTGAAGTTCTGACGGCCTCCGTGATTGGTATTGCTTAGCTGTCATAAAGTTGGTTTCGCTTTTGAGCTCGTCTCACAAGTACCGATGGTTCAATTGGCCTCTTCTACCATAATCTTCCAGTAGAACGTCATTACATTGTACTTTTTGCCATGCTGGCAAGCTGCGTTTTGTTAAGGGTACGCGACATTGCTCGTTACTGTTTCTGTTCCTGTCTGTTTCGTTCCGGTCTTTGTTTTTATTTTTGTAAGCAGGAGTTCCCCAGGAGGTGGTGCAATTTGACGGAAGTTACAGATGTTGTTGAGACGTGGGTTTCGCGTTTAGCGCGCGCCAGATTTGAATTTTCACTTGTACTCGGTCGGAGGTCTGCAGCGCACCTGCTTCCTACCGCAACATCGAAGCAGTGGCCCTTAGAAGCTCCTTGCGTCGAATTGTGCAGGTCCGTAGAGTTTCTAAATAAATACGCTAGAGGGTCGCATGTGTCTACGGTTGCTCTCCTGAGCGTTACCTCAACCTACATAGGAATTAGAGTATACTAGAATACGTTTGAGTTGAGCGTGCTGTTGGGGCGGCGCATGATTTGCGGTGAGGAGCGCAACGGCGAAAAATACTATGGCAGCGCTGCGATCGAAGTGAAAGGGCCTCATCACGGTCGCGCCGTTCGAAACTGCTGGCGTTTCAGCTCGGCGGGGTCGTTCCTACTGCTTCGCGCGCTCCTGTTTGCGATCAGACCGCCCAAAGAGTGTTTATAAGTGGATATGAGATGTGAGACGGCTTTCGTGATTGGTGGACGTCTTCACATGCTTATAAGCACATCTGCTGCAGTGCAAGGTCGGACGCTGGTAGCCTCCTACGAGTGTGCTTCGTTATATATTATATTGACGTACCGCTACTGAAGCGTGCGCCAGCAGCTGTTATGGCATGACTTTGCACTTACCCATTTTGCGACAGTAGACTACAGTCAGGAAGCGGCAACCTTTCATACCACAAGCAAGTTCGTGTTCTGAAATGTCCTGAAACACACATTTCAATCACCACATAAAAGAGGAATGCGTAATGAAGCCCTCAATCAAATTTGATATTCAAGCCACTAGAAATACAACTGTCTGTCGTGTATCAGGAGGGCCTTATTTTTACTCTTCTGGGCTTCAAAAAGCACGTAACGCTACAGCGCCAACTTATCTCACATAACAGACCAACGCCAAAGCGGCTAAAATGCGTTCTTTCAACGTTTAGGATACCGTCGCTTTCTCATCAGGGCTTCGACACCAAACTGCGACACAAACAGCGGCCCAGCCGCTGGCCCAGCGCTCAATAGCCACTTCGAGCGACAGAAAAAAGGCAGAGAGCTTTGCGTCGCACTGTACCAATGTAGGTTATAGGATCTGCGCTTTGAGCGAACCCCAAAACAGCCAAAAAATACCTGTAAATTGTTCGCAAGTCAACAGAATACCAATCCGTAGCCCGTACTTCCCTTCATTCCCATGATAGTTGAATTATCGCAGCGCCAGATTTCTCTCAAGTTATAGTAATATGAAACTCTAAGCGCTGGTCGGCCTCAGAGCAGGCATATAAGGCAGCCGGCTTGCAGTAGCTATCAGGTGCAATCCATTCCTTACAGGAGCGCAAACACGGCCTGACGGCACGATGGGTCCAAGACAGAGGTGCCGAAGCTCTGCCTCTGTGTGTTCTCGAAGTACGGCGGAAGCGCTGATGCATCGGGAGGCCCTAGTCATTACCTGGAATTGTTGTGTCAGCTTAGCGATGGCGTAAATGGGATCACCGGTGCAGCCCTGCCCTAGAGGCGCTGAGCAGGCTTGGACGCCGTCTCGGGATGGTGTGGTGAGGGACCATTCGAGCGAAAAAATCACGAGGATGCACTGAAGGCAGGAATGCATTAAGGCAGCTTAAGTGATTCTAGATTGCGCCCTGACAACAGAGAGAAGCAGACAATACACCCATGCTATTGCGGCCGATGATGAAAACGTTAGTCTTTAGTTGGGCCTATTTTACATACGCTAAACGACAAAATATAAAAATCCACCCTCCAAACGCCTTCCTAATTTCTTCACGTGCCCAAATTTCGAGCGCCAGTGCCCAAGTCCCCCTTTTGTGTTCATGGTTGGAATTACAGCATTATTTCATGACTCGGCTCTTTTAACTCAGAGAATGGGATTCCTGTCTTGCATCTAATTCCTAAACATGTGTTTGGTGGATTCGAAGCCATAGTTTCCTCAACAGGTTTAAATTATGCTGCTAAAGAGTAAGTGCTCTCCAACTTCGGATGCTGCCGCTACTTCTTCTTATGTTTCAGTAAATGAAAATCCCAATATATCGTGCAAAATAAGCGAGAAGAGTCGGCACAATATTGAGAAACTAGGAGAATTTCCCGAACAGGCTGCACGTTTGAATTTACGCGTCTTGTGTAAAAAAACAAAAAAAATGGTCAAGGACGTGCTGTCACCTAACGCAGATTAGGAAAAACGTTATTTCGACGTTGGTATAGCCTCCGTGATTGGCATTGCTAAGTTAGCATCAAGGCTTCGCTTTTGGGTTCGTCTCACAAGTACTTATTGTACAATTTGCCTTTTCTCCCAGAAGCTTCCAGTAGAACGTAATTACGTCGAAATGGTTCAAATACAGGCAAGCTTCGCTGTGTAAATGGTATGCGACTATGCACTTTACGACCTGGCTCCTGCATCAGCCACTTCAGGAGCTTTACTTCGCGTCTTCCTTTCTTTATTTTTAGTTTTTGTATGGCGAAGTTTCCCAGGAGGCTGTGCCATCTGACGGCAGCTACAAATAGTGTTCAAAACTGGCTTTCGGTTTTATGCAGGCGCCAGATTTGAATTTCCACTTGTACTCAGATGCCTGATGCGTACCTGCTTCCTGCCGGAGCATCAAAGCAGTGGCCCTCAGTAGCTACGTGCATCGACTCACGCTGGTCGGACTCAGAGCAGGCATAAGGCAGCCGGCTTGTAGAAGCTGTCAGTTGCATCCATTCATGACAGGAGCACTGCTTGTCGTGTTCGTAGTTGTGGCATGCCTCGGTGGCAGAGCAAGGTCCTTTTGCTGTAACCAGCCAAGCTACGCGGTATCGCCAAGGGTAACGATAATCTAAGGCATTCATATCACGAAACCAAAGTAAGGCGTCGTCTTGAAAGCCGCGAAGCTTCTGCATCTTCGGGAAAGCCGGCTGATGTAATTCGCAGCGCATCGTCACTGCCAGGTTGTCGATCCAGCTGCCCGAGGAACAAGGAATGGTGTGCATGGACAGCGCGTTCATTATGGTAGTCACGGCAGCCGGTTGTACACGAAGGAAGTATGGACGATATGTTTTGGCGCTTTGGACGTCGAAGAAGTGCCCAGCAGGATATCCTCGCCAAAGAAAGCGGAGATGGCGTTCATAGGCAGGACGGGCCCAAGACAGAGGGGCCGAAGCTCTGCCTCTGTGTGTTGTCGAAGTACGGGGTAACCGCTGATGCATGCGAAGGCCCAGTCATAACCTGGAATTGTTATGTCAGCTTAGCGATGGCATAGAACCGACGCAGCCCTGCCTTAAAGCCATTGAGGAGGCTTGGAAGTCGCCTCGGGACGGTGTGGTGAGGGACCCATCACGCGAAAACACTACTAGGGCGCACTGAAGGCTGCAATGCATTAAGGCAGGTTAATTTATTCTAGATTGCACCATTGTAACGCAGAGAAGGAGACAATAATACACCCACGCTGCTGCTGCCGATGATGACAAGCTTACTCTTTAGACTCACTCGTGGGGATTAGACAAGAGTTGGGTACACTTTACATACGTCCTAAGCGAGAAAATATAAAAATCTGGCCCTCCGAACGCGTTCTTTAGTTATTCTGGTCACGCCACGAAATTTCAAGCGCCCGAGCTCAAGTCCTCTTCTTTGTGTTCCTGGCATGAATTACAGCATTATTTTATGACTCGACTCTTTTGACTGAGAGAATGGGATTCCTGTCTTGTTTCTATTTCCTAAAGGTGTAGCGCTTGGCGACCTCGAAGGCCTCCTTTCCTCACCAGGTTTAAATTCTGCTGTTAACGAGTAAGCGTTCTCAAATTCTGAATGTTGCCACTAGCTATCCTCGCCATGGAAAGCGGACATAGGGTTCCTAGGCAGGACGGGTCCCATAACATAAGCTCTGCCTCTGTGTGTTGTCGAAGTACGGCGGAACCGCAGATGCATGCGAAGGCCCTATAGTCATAAGCAGGAATTGTTGTGTGAGCTTCGCGATTGCATAGAAGGGGTTAGCTGCGGAGCACCATCCTAAAGCCGCCGAGGAGGCTTGCACATCGTCTCGGGGGGCTGTGGTGAGGGGCCCATCACGAGAAATAACCACGAGGAGGCACTGAAGGCTGGAATGCATTAAGGCAGGTTTATTCATTCTAGATTGCGCCATTGTGACGGAGAGAAGCAGACAATACTACACCCACGCTGCTGCTGCCGATTATAAAAACCTTAGTCTTCTCATTCGTGGGGATTAGCCAAGAGCGGGACACATTTTTCATATGTGCTAAGCGAGAACATAAAAAATCTGGCCCTTCGGACGCGTTCTTTAGTTCTTCTGTTCACACGCCCAAATTCCGAGCGCTAGTGCCGAAGTCCTCTTCTTTGTGGTGATGGTATCAATTAAAGCACTATTTTATGACTCGGCTCTTTTGACTCAGAGAATGAGATTCCTGTCTTGCTTCTAATTCCTAAATATGTAGCGCTTGGCGGTTTAATAGGCCTCGTTTCTTCACCAGGTTTAAATTATGCCGTTAACGAGTAAGCGCTTTCTAACTCTGGATGTTGCGGATAGCTCTTCTTATGTTTTGGTAAATGTAAAGCCCAATATATCGAGCAAAATAAGCGAGAATAAGCGGCCCAATATTCAGAAAGTAGAAGAATTTGCCGAACCAGTTGCACGTTTGAGTTGACGCGCCTTTTGTAAAAAAAAGCGATCAAGGGCGTGCTGCCACCTGGCGTAAATTAAGGAAAACATTGTTTTTGCGTTGGTATAGCCTCCCTGATTGGCACTGAGATGTTAGTATGAAGTTGGTTCCGCTTTTGGGTTTGTCTCAGAAATACCGATCATTCAATTTGCCTTTTCTCTTAAAAGCTTCCAGTAGAACGTCATTACGTTGAAATGATAGCAATGCCGGCAAGCTTCGTTGCGTAAATGGTATGCGACTATGAAGTTTACTACCTGGCTTGTACTCCACTCGTACTCAGGTTCCCCTCGTACTCGGTTTCCACTTGTACTCGGCTGGAGGCCTGCAGCGCACCTGCTTCCTGTCGCAGCATCGAAGGAGCTCCATGCGTCGAATTGCGCTGGTCGGACTCAGAGAGGGCACGAGGCAGCCGGCTTGCACAAGCTATCAGCTGCAATCCATTCATGACAGTAGCGCTGCTTGACGTGTTTCAAGTTTGTCGCATACCTCGGCGGCAAAGCAAGGTCCTTTCGATGTAACCAGCCAACCTATGCGGTATCGCCAAGGATGACGATAACCTAAGGCCTTCATATCGCGAATCCAATACAAGACGTCGTATTGAAAGCCGGAAAACGCCTGTATTTTCACGAATGCCGGTTCATGTGATTCGCAGCGCCTCGTCACTGTCACGCTGTCGATCCAGCTGGCCGAGAATAAGGAATGGTTTGCATGGACAGCGCGTTCAGCAAGTTCCAGCAACTTCCATGGTGCTGGTTAGCTCCAAAGGTGGGAGAGGCTTACACCACAAGCAGCTGTATTTTTCACGTCATACATTGTTTACTTCTAGTCACAAGCAGTGCATTTACTTGCTCTAGTCATTTGTTCCTCTCCCTTGTGGTGAAGGCTGGTTAATTTTATTTCATTTGTGTATTCATAGACCTCAGAATTTCTTATAAACATAGCTTAAGCATTTAATTCACCCACGTAGATGGTTGTTTTGCAAAATGTAATGCACTCTATTTGCCCTTTGCTCAGTGAGCAGATCGGTATATATCTCTGTGCCTATGCAGAAATCTAGTATTGCAGTTATTAAATAGCATCAATTCTGATCTTTGTCATTTCACACAGTTGTGCTTCGATGACTGTATATGGGAGGTCTCATGGATGGTATTTTTGTATCAGACCTTGTTGAACAAAAACCTTGTAATAAAGAATTTTGTACCTGAGAGTACTCCAACTTATGTTTCGAGAAAATTCACAGAATATTAAACGGAACAGCTTATTACAAAGGCTAGGTGCATAGTTAGGAAGTGAAATAATGACATTGCGTTCAACTTCATTAAAACAACTCATTGTCACAATATTATTGCCAGCAGCGCTTCGCAGTATGCTTTTGCTCACCTGAACTAAATTATTATGGCTAATCTACAATACTCATGCATATGTTGTTTCCCCAAGTGTTTTTCTTCATTGAGTGTACTTCAAGTAATTTTTTGCCTTTGGAAGATGGATTTTTAATAAATAGTGGCTTTTCTGCACAAGTATGTAATACTCTAGGAACTGAAGGTATTTTTGGCTTCCACATATTTTAGAGGGACATTAACTCAGAGGCAGTATATGTTAGAAACTTACAGCTGAGTTATACTGGCTCTCAAGCAGGAACTGTCCCCCAAAGGCTATGTTAAATTTAGGGATTACTTCGGCTATTTATTCAGATGTCTTTATTGTGATTGCGCTGTATTGTTATAGCTAACCTATAAAATCTATTATGGCGTCATGATTCAAAATGTTCTGCATCTCGAATGGGGCCAACATTGCGATTGATGCCTATCACTTGCCTCTGATTTCTTCTCGCCACAGATTGTCATGTAGAAGTTTGAATTATGGGACTGAAAGAAAAATGTTTGGGTCGATACCAGTCCGAGCAAATTACATGCTCTCATTAAAGCTTTATTGAAATGCATTGACAGTGAAAGTCTCTTATTTTATAGTCCCACAATTTAAACACCAGCATAACTATAATCTGAGGTGAGAACATAGCCAGCTGGAGGCATGACAATATCGCCCCAATTTGAGATGGCAATATCTTGTAGTGGAACAGTGCAAATTTTCTAGTTTGGCTATAAAAATAGAATGCAATCAAGAAGAAAATATCCGTATAAGTTACTGAAGTAACCCCAAAATTTAACATATTCTTTAGAGGTTACATTTGCTTTTAGAAAGTAAAGGACTACAGCGTAACCTCTAAAGCTGCACATTTTTCAAGGGTAACAATGTACCTTTTATTTTATATTGGTAACAATGTACCTTGTAATATAATGGTTACAACGTACCTTATATTTTGTATTACTTACAATGTAACTTATAATATATTAGTTACAATGTACCTTATAAATGCGAATTTGTGCACCTATACAAAGGGTTACCCAGCTAAGGGTGGAGGGCCATCCCCTGTCCAGCACCTACAAGCTCACTCGTTTAAGAAATACACCTTTGTTTGCAAGCGTGTGTTTTCGATCGCAGTGCTGACGCCGACAAACGAGATCACTCTCTGTATAGTCAAATAAAGTTTTATTTATTCATTCATTCTTTCTAGGCACGCGCCGGATTTGAAGTTTCACTTGTAGTTTTCCGTTGGAGGGCTGCAGCTCATACTTACCGCAGCATCGAAGCAGTAGCTCTTAGGAACTCCAAGACAGAGCGGCCGAAACTCAGCCTGAGTGTCAGGTCGAAGTACGGAACAACCGGTGACGCTTGTCAAGGTGCTAGTCTCATTCTGGAGCTGTCGTGTCAGCTTGGCGATGGCTTGGAAGAGATCACGAGTACAGCCCTGCCATAGAGCCACAGTGAGGATGCTTGAACGTCGTCACGGGACGGTGTCACGGGCAGTCGCGACTCTGGTAGGCTCGTGGTCTCCATTAACGATGAAGTGTGTAATGCGTTCCTTGGAATGAGGGACCCAGCACGCCAAAGAACCGCGAAGACACACTGAAGGCTTGAACGCCTTAAGGTAGGGTTAATTAATTGTAGATTGCGGCATTGTAACGAGGAGAAGCAAACAATAGACCGACGCTGCTGCCGCCGAATATGATGGCTTTACTCTTTGGCACATACCCACTCACGTGGATAAGCCAGCAGCCTGGCGCATTTTACATACCATGAACAGGAACTAGGTACTTCGCGGAACAGCGCCTCCAGCAGCTACCCCTGCGAACACGCGCGTTTTCTATGGGAGAGCTTCCACTTTCGCGAATAAGTAATAATAGAAGCCATCTTCAATAATAATAATAATAATAATAATAATAATAATAATAATAATAATAATAATAATAATAATAATAATAATAATAATAATAATAATCCTGGTTACGCCCACTGCAGGGCAAAGGCCTCTCCCATATTTCTCCAACTACCCCGGTCATGTGCTAATTGTGGCCATGTCCCTGCAAACTACTTAATCTCATCCGCACACCTAACTTTCTGCCACCCCCTGCTACAGTTCCCTTCGCTTGGAATCCCGTCGGTAACCCTTAATGACATCGATTATCTTCCCTCCTCATTACGTTACCTGCCCATGCCCATTTCTTTGTCTAAATTTCAACTAAGATGCCATTAACTCGTGTTTGTTCCCTCACCCAATCTTCTCTTTCCTTATTCCTTAACGTTACGCCCATCATTCTTCTTTCCATAGCTCGTTGCGTCGTCCTCAATTGCCCTTTGCGTAAGCCTCCAGGTTTCTGCCCCGTTCGTTAGTACTGATAAGACACAGTTGTTGCACACTTTTCTCTTGAGGGATAATGGTAACCGGCTGTTCATGATCTCAGAATGCCTGCCAAACGCACCCCAGCCCACTATTGTTCTTCTGATTAGGCTACTCTCTTCTCATCCCCTTAACGTTACACCCATCATTAATCTTTCCATAGCTCATTGTGCCGTCCTTAATTTAAATAGAACCCTTTTCGTAAGCCTCCAGGTTTGTGCCCCGTAGTTAAGTGGTGGTAAGACACAGGTGTTATACACTTTTCTTTTGAGGGATAATGGCAACCTGCTGTTCATGATCTGAGAATGCCTGCCAAACGCACCCCAGCCCATTCTTATTCTTCTGATTAATTCATTCTCATGATCAGGGTCCGCTGTCACTATCTGCCCTAAATAGATTTATTCCCTTACCACGTCCAGTGCCTCGCTACCTATTGTAAACTGCTGTTCTCTTCCGAGACTGTTAAAAATTACTATAGTTTTCGGCAGGTTAATTTTTAGATCCACCCTTCTGCTTTGCCTCTCCAGGTCAGTGAGCATGCATTGGAATTGTTCCCCTGCGTTACTAAGCAAGGCAATATCATCAGTGAATCGCAAGTTACTAAGGTACTCTCCATTAACGTTTAATCCCAATGCTCCCCAATCCAGGTTTCTGAATACCTCCTGTAAACACGCTGTGAATAGCATTGGATTGATCGTATCTCCCTGCCTGACGCCTTTCTTTATTGGGATTTTGTTTCTTTCTTTATGTAGAAGTACTGTGGCTGTGGAGACGCCATAAATATACTTCAGTATTTTTACATATGGCTCGTCTACACCATGACTCCGTAATGCCTCCATGACTGTTGAGGTTTCGACTGAATCAAACGTTTTCTAGCAATCGGTGAAAGCTATACATATAAGAGTTGCTTATATTCCGCGCATTTCTCTGTCACCTGATTGATAGTGCGAATATGGTTGATTGTTCAGTAGCCTTTACGGAATCTTGGATGGTCCTTTGGTTGACAGAAGTCTAAGGTGTTCCTGATTCTATTTGCGATTACCTTGGTACCTACTTTGTAGGGTATTGACAGTAAGCTGATCGGACTAGAATTTTTCAAGTCTTTGGCGTCCCCTTTCTTATGGATTATGATTATGTTAGCGTTCTTCTAAGATTCCGGTACGCTCGAGGTCATGAGGCATTGCGTATACAGATTAGCCAGTTTTTCTAGAAGAACCTGCCCACCCTCCTTCAACAAATCCGCTGTTACCTGATCCTCCCCGGCTGCCTTCCCCCTTTGCATAGCTTCCACTTCTTTGGGCGTTACTTGTGGAATGTCAAATTCCTCTAGACTATTTATTCTCTCTTCCAGTATCGTCATGGATGCCACTGGTACTGTATAAATCTCTATAGAACTCCTCAGCCACTTGAACTATCTCATCCATATTAGTAATGATATTGCCGGATTTGTCTCTTAACGCATACATCTGATTCTTGCCAATTCCTAGTTTCTTCATCACGGCTTTTAGGCTTCCTCCATTTTTAAGAGCATGTTCAATTCTACCCATATTGTTAAGTAGGAAGACGCAGACGAAAAGCTATATACAAGTATATTTACAAGAAAATACGCCGCACTTGGCCAAGAGGCAACAGCCCTCGCTAGCCTCTAATCGTCGTCTCGTCTTCACACTGCTCGCCTCTTCGTGATCGCAAATACTGTTTCGCAATATTATACTTCCTTATGTCAGCTGTCTGACGCGTGTTGATTAGCTTGGAAAGTTCCACCAGTTCTACTCTAGCTGTAGGGTTACAGGCTTTCATGCATTGGCATTTCTTATTCAGATATTTCGTCTCCTGCGATAGCTTACTAAAATCCTATCTAACTACCACCGACTTCTATTGCATACTCCTTAGTGATGCCCATAAGATTGTCGTTCATTGCTTCGACACTAAGGTCCTCTTCCTGAGTTAAAGCCGAATATCTGTTCTGTAGCTTGATCTGGAATTCCTCTAGTTTCCCTCTTACGGCTAACTGATTGATTGGCTTCTTATGTACCAGTTTCTTCCGTTCCCTCCTCAAGTCTAGGCTTATTCGACATGTTGCCATTCTATGGTCACTGCAGCGCACCTTGCTGAGCGCGTCCCCACCTTGTATGATGCCAGGGTTAGCGCAGAGTATGAAGTCTATTGCATTTCTAGTCTCGCCATTTGGGCTCCTCTACGTTCACTTTCGGCTATCCCGCTGGCGGAAGAAGGTATTCATTATTCACATACTATTCTGTTCTGCAAACTCTACTAATAACCCTACCCTGCTATTCCTAGAGCCAATGCCATATTTCCCCACTGACTTGTCCACAGCTTGCTCCTTGCCTACCTTGGCATTGAAGTCGCCCATCAGTATAGTGTCTTTTGTTTTTACTTTACCCATCGCTGATTCCATGTCTTCATAGAAGCTTTCAACTTCCTGGTCATCATGAGTGGGTGTCGGGGCGTAGGGCTGTACGACCTTCAATTTGTACCTCTTATTAAGTTTCACAGCAAGACATGCACGCTCTCGTTAATGCTATAGAATTCCTGTATGTTACCAGCTATATCCTTATTAACCAGGAATCCGACTCCTAGCTCTCGCCTCTCCGCTAAGCCCCGGTAGCACAGGATGTGCCCGCTTTTTAGCACTGTATATGCTTCTTTTTTCTTCCTAAACTCGATGAGCCCTATTATATCCCATTTACGGCCCGCTAATTCGCCCAATAGCACTTCTAGACTAGCCTCGCTAGATAACGTTCTAGCGTTAAACGTAACCAAGTTCAGATTGTAATGGCGGCCTGTCCGGACCCAGGTATTCTTAGCACCCTCTGATGCGTCACAGGTCTGTCTGCGGCCGTGATCAGACTTGTTTCAGAATATTGTCCTGTAAATGGGCTCTACGCGCCTTGCCCTACATGTCATGCAAGCACTACCGTTACTTAGGCCGAAAACCTGTTTCGAATTGCCGCTGAAGTTTGAAGTAGGGAGTCTATTGAGACGTTCAAATTTTGGAGGCCTTTTTTTTGCTAGTAGAAAGCAATTTGCGATGAAACTATCGCATGGATTGGTATATTCCCAGGGATTTATCAATTTCAATGACTCAGCTTTCAGCTGCTTGCAGCAGCAGCTCTTCAAATGGCAAGAAAGTCGTTCGAAAATCGCAATTTTCATAAGAAGGTCGCGAAATCTATTGTGGTAGACAGATTTTTGAAAACAGCAGCCGGTCGAAGAGGCAGCCGAGCGCTCTGAACAGCGGCAGGTCAAAATCACGAATAGCGAAAGCGTGCGTTAGAAGGTTTAAAGCCACCTGCCCCTTCATTTTTTCATCGCTTTGTCGCCGCTTAGTCAGGCAGTTTCCGTCAGGTGGCGTTTTACAAAACGCAGGTCAAAGTTCGCAAAAGCAAAGTTCGTAATAGGGTGTCACAAAATTTGGTTGTTGGAGTTCATAATGTTTTTTTTTCGTTTTTAACCTAGGTAGGGCATTAGGCTGTATAATAGCAAGAGCTTGGTGGCGCAAGCCCCGCTCCGTTTCAGAGGGGATGCTCATAACATCCATCCATTATTCCTACCATCCATCCATCCATCCATCCATCCATCCATCCATCCATCCATCCATCCATCCATCCATCCATCCATCCATCCATCCATCCATCCATCCATCCATCCATCCATCCATCCATCCATCCATCCATCCATCCATCCATCCATCCATCCATCCATCCATCCATCCATCCATCCATCCATCCATCCATACATCCATCCATCCATACATCCATCCATCATTTAGTAAGGGTTCTTGTTTTATTTCTTTCTATCTGCACCAACCTTTCCGTACAAGAAAACCTGGGTGCTTTCGTGAACATGCGAACGTGCTTCCAAGCTTTCTTTGCACTTTAGATATAACGTACCTTTGATAACAAATCCCTATAACGTGTTTTGAAAACGGGTTTCTTTGTTAAGACGAAACTTTTTGAAGACTTTACGAAGCAATATTTTTGCCTCTGCACCTGTGTTATAGGAAATGCGTGTTTATGCGACACTTGTGCCGAGTCTTGTGTATGAGTCTGTCGACCTCATACAGTTGTCGTCAAGCCACCCTCTTCAAGCCTTACTATGGCAAGTGAATGCTATACGAACATGATAGGATACTGGATTAGGCCAAACATTACCAAACCAACGCAAGTCTCAGAATGAACTTAGAGATGTTAAACAAACGTGACTTCAGAAACATAGTTCGTTGCTGCACTCTCGAATGGTAAGCATTACTATCGACAGTCATGGTGAGATGAGTTCTGCAGTAACAATTTTAATTCTTTCCTTTTTTTAATAACAATCGTCCTTTGGAGTCCATTACCTGCGGATGTGGTGTACCGCAGTATAATCTTGATTTCTTTTACTGTTTAGCTCGGGGGCTCCTGTGCATATACAGGCGGAACTGGCAATCGCTTTTCAGAGCAACCACTGCACAAAAACTTATGAATTATTTTGAATTTCAAAGAAAAGGTTAAAATGTAGTGATTTTCGAAACCGATATTATATTTACATTGTCTACTTTCTGTACGCAAACTTGAAAAAATTGACAAAATTCCAAGAAACAAAACTGGCGTGTAGAAATCTACTTCAGCAACTAAAAACGATATTGCGATTCTGCTAACTGCAATTAATAATACATCTAAAGCGGACAGCAATGATACATCATAGGCCACCCTGGTATATACCACTAATTAATTTGTCAATGTTGCATTAGCAACACCGTTGCAAATATTGCAAGAAATACACATAAGTTGAAAATTTGCGCATAAAGGTTGTTCGTTTTTCATGCTCCAAAGCATGCAGTTTAGAGAAGTGCGCATTTGTTTTGCATGGCTGAGTTGATGATTTGTGAACTTCATGTTTCTATTATTTTATTCAAGTTTACTGACTTCCTGCAATACTTGTGAAAAATTGCATTGTATAAATCAAAATTCTATTTCGTGCAGTCACTGCAATTTAACTTTCTCTCTTAAAGGCCACAAATTTGATTCAAATCGGTTTAGCGGTTTTCTCATAAAAGCATTCCTGCCTTTTACATGCATTTGAGTAGACGGTATTGGAGAAAGGCTCGAGTTAAAGCTTCCTAAACAATGGGTCACGCCGGTTCTGTAGGAAACCCACGAAACAGAAGCCTGACTTATCCGCAAGACCATGGTCACGGTGTTGCAGAAAAAAAAAGAAAACACGGCCATGAAAAACATATTCGACGGAAGCTTCGCGGGAGCCATTATCTCCGCCAGACATCTCTCCGGAATGCCGACGCGCTGTCCGACGAAGTGTCTAGCGAAATCGTCGATTCATTGCTAGTGCAGAGAGTAGTTGGCCATCTCCGAGATCACGCTGATACATAAGCGTACTCGTTTCCATGTACCGAAGGTAGGCGTCGGCCTCTGGGTGTGCTTCTTTTCCTTCAGTTGTGCGTCATTCTTAGTTGTTTTCTTTAGTCGTGCTTCATGGCATACGTAATGACGCGACTTTCGAAATCTTTGAGGTTGATACGCCATGTGATGGCAAAAAAAAAAAGGAAATTGAGCGAAATGTCCCTTATTTCTGGGTATGGTGCTAAGCGAGTAAATATAAAAATCCGACGCTGCGAACGCGTGTTTTGGTTCTTCTCTTCAGGCACCCAAATTCCGTGCGCGCGTGCCCAAGTGCGCTCCTTTGTCTTCGTGGTATGAATCACAGCATTGTTTTATGACTTTGCTTTGTTGACCCACAGTAAGTGATTCCTGTCTTGTTTTTAATTCCTGAAGATGTTGCACTTGGTGGTTTCTAAAGCCTCGCTTTCTCACAGGTTTTAATTAATTAATTTATTTATCCTAAATACCCTAAAATGCAGATAGATGGATTGTAGAGGGGAGTGCTTACAAAGGAACGGTAAGTTATACAAAGTTATACAAAAGAAGCGGTAATACAAAAAACCATTAAGGCAGAATAGAAGAAATATCAACAAAGCAAAAAACAAAAACAAAAAAACAAAAAATGAACAGCGTGATACAAGCAAAACGACTGGCAAAAATGCACAGTTAGTTACAATGAAAAAATGCAAATAAGGATTGTCTGAACAAAGCATGATCTGTGATGGACACGAGATTGGCAGGAAGGTGGTTCCAGTCCCAGGAGGTGCTTGGTATGAAAGGGTGTAGGAATGTGTTTGTGCGAGAGGATGCATACCCCACTTTAATAATGTGATCGACCCGCGATGAAAAGCACGTAGGTGGAGTTATGAGCTCAGTGTCTAGATGATGATGATGGTAGACTTCTTGAAATAGACGTAAGCGGAAAACTTTTCTGCATATAGATAACTGAGACAACGCTAAATTGGCTATCATTGCTGTTATGGTGGATGTACGAAAATATTCGGCTAGTATGAAACGTGTTGTGTTATACTGAATCAGTTGCAGTGCATTAATAAGGTTATCACGGTAAGGATTCCAAACACCAGCGGCATGTTCTAATTTGTAGCGCACAAGCGTTTTATAAAGACGCAATCATGGTTCTGTTTGGGACTTACTGAAATTTCGACGTAAGTATCCTAGAATTCGATTTACGTTAATAATTATTACGGTGACACGTGAGTTTTCTATGTTAGACCAGACATTATATTGATTCCGAGATAACGATAGCATGAAACTTGTTCGAGTGTACTACATTAACGTTTATAAGTTGGGTGGCCTTTGTTGGTGCGAGAAACAGGCTTTAATTTGCATTTATTAACGTTTAATTCCATAAGCCACTTATCGCACCAGTCCATTATGGAACATAAGTCAGATTGCAATATGATTTCATCGTGCTCACTACATATTTCGCGATATTTAACACAATCATCGGTGCAAAGGTGAATATAAGAAGAAACACAACTTGGTAGATCATCAATGTATATTAAGAAAAGCAATGGACCTAAAACTGAGCCCTGAGGCACGCCAGATGAAAGATACCATGGTGAAGAATCGTGATTGTCAACCGTGACATAGTGAAGTCGATTGTTAAGAAAGCATTCTTTACATGTTAGTAATTTAATGTCTAAGTTCAGTGCTAAAAGTTTGGCCATAAGTAGTGTGTGGCATACTTTATCGAACGCTTTCGCGAAAGCGTTTGATAAGGTATGCCACACACTACTCATGCTGTTAACGACCAAGCGCTCTCAAGCTCTCGATGTTGCCATTAGTTCTTTTCATGTTTCAGTTAATGTGAAGTCCAATAGAACGCGCAAAATAAGCAAAAATAGCAGCCATAAGATTAAGAAACTACGAGAACTTGCCGAACCAGCTGCATGTATGAGTTTACGCGCCTTTTATATACATAGAAACCGTCAAGGAGGTGCTGCCGCCTAACTAAAATTCAGGGAAACAACGTTTTGACGTTGTTATTGCCTCCGTGATTGGGCATTGTGATAACGGCGTGACATTCGTTTCACTTTCCGCCTTGTTTATTAAGTACTGATCGTTCGACTGGCCTAGTTTTCTCCTAAAAGCTTCCAGTAGAACGTCGTTACGTTGACGTGGTTACAATGCTGGTAAGCTTCGTTGTGTAAATAGTATGCAATTTGGTGCAAGAAAAGTAGGGAAACGACAAAAAACGTAGACGTACAAAAACAATGTTCACAGGTCAGAAAATTTCGTTACGGGAATTCATCGTTAGTTTTTTTTGTTTCTTATTATTTTTTCTTCTTCTTTAACTTAGGTAGGACGTTAGGCAGTATAATAGCTAGAGCTTGGCGGCACAAACCGCCAAGACAATGTAAATATAATATCGGTTTCGGGAATCACTTTCTTTTCTTTGAAGTTTTCTTTGAAAGTTTTCTTTGAAATTCAAAATAATTCAAATGTTTTTGTGCAGTGGTTGCTCTGAAATGCGATTGCCAGTTTCGCCTGTATATACACAGGAGCCCCCGAGCTAAACGGTAAAAGAAATTAAGATTGCAGTGGTACACCACATCCGCGGGTAATGAACTCCAAGGGACGATTGTTATTAAAAAAAGAATAATTACAAATGTTACTGCAGAACTCATCTCATCATGACTGTCGATAGTAACGCTCAGCATTCGAGCATGCACCAACGCACCATGTTTCTGAAGTCGCGTTTCTTTAACATCTGTAGTTGTCATTCTGAGACTTCCGTTGGTGTGGTAATGTTTGGCCTAATCCAGTGTCCTATCATGTTCGTATAGCATTCACTTGCCATAGTAAGGCTTGAACAGGGTGGCTTGACGACAACTGTATGAGGTCGACTGACTCATACACAAGACTCAGCACAAGTGTCGCATAAACACGCATTTCCTATAACACAGGTGCAGAGGCAAAAATATTGCTTCGCAAAGTCTTCAAAAAGTTTCGTCCTAACAAAGAAATCCGTTTTCAAAACACGTTATAGGGATTTATAATCGAAAATACGTTATATCTAAAGTGCAAAGAAAGCTTGGAAGCACGTTCGCATGTTCACGAAAGCACCCAGGTTTTCTTGTACGAAAAGGTTGGTCAGATAGAAATAAATAAAACAAGAACCCTTACTAAATGAAGGATGGATGGATGGATGAATGGATGGATGGATGGACGGATGGACGGATGGACGGATGGCTGGATGGATGTTATGAGCAGCCCCTCTGGAACGGAGCGGGGCTTACGCCCCCAAGCTCTTGCTATTATACAGCCTAATGCCCTACCTAGGTTAAAAAAGAAAAAAAAAACATCATGAATTCCAACAACCAAATTTTGTTACACCCTATTGCGAACTATGCTTTTGCGAACTTTCACCTGCGTTTTGTAAAACGCCACCTGACGGAAACTGCCTGACTAAGCAGCGACAAAGCGATGAAAAAATGAAGGGGCAGGTGGCTTTGAACCTTCTAACGCACGCTTTCGCTATTCGTGGTTTTGACCTGCCGCTGTTCAGAGCGCTCGGCTGCCACTTCGACCGGCTGCTGTTTTCAAAAATCAGGTTTATATGTCTACCACAATAGATTTCGCGACCTCCTTCTTACGACTTTCTTGCCATTTCAAGAGATGCTGCTGCAACCAGCTGAAAGCTGAGTCCTTGAAATTGATAAATCCCTGGGAATATACCAATCTATGCGATAGTTTCATCGCAAATTGCTTTATACTAGCCAAAAAAGCCTCCAAAATTTGAACGTTTCCATAGACTCCCTACTTCAAACTTCAGCGGCAATTCGAAACAGGTTTTCGGCCTAGGTAACGGTAGTGCTTGCATGACATGTAAGGCAAGGCGCGTAGAGCCCATTTACAGGACAATATTCTGAAACAAGTCTGATCACGGCCGCAGGCAGACCTGTGACGCATCAGAGGGTGCTAAGTATACCTGGGTCCGGACAGGCCGCCATTACAATCTGGACTTGGCAAGGTTTAACGCTAGAACGTCATCTAGCGAGGCGAGTCTAGAAGTGCTATTGGGTGAATTATGGGTGAATTAGCGAGCAGTAAATGGGATATAATAGGGCTCAGTGAGTTTAGGAAGAAAAAAGAAGCATATACAGTGCTAAAAAGCGGGCACATCCTGTGCTACCGGGGCTTAGCGGAGAGGCGAGAGCTAGGAGTCGGATTCCTGGTTGATAAGGATATAGCTGGTAACATACAGCAATTCTATAGCATTAACGAGAGCGTACATGTCTTGCTGTGAAACTTAATAAGAGGTACAAATTGAAGGTCGTACAGGGCTACGCCCCGACACCCGGTCATGGAAGTTGAAAGATTCTATGAAGACATGGAATCAGTGATGGGTAAAGTAAAAACAAAAGACACTATACTGATGGGTGACTTCAATGCCAAGGTAGGCAAGAAGCAAGCTGGAGACAAGTCAGTGGGGAAATATGGCATAGGCTCTAGGAATAGCAGCGTAGGGTTATTTGTAGAGTTTGCAGAACAGAATAGTATGTGAATAATGAATACTTTCTTCCGCAAGCGGGATAGCCGAATTCGAACATGGAGGAGCCCAAATGGCGAGACTAGAAATGCAATAGACTTCGTACTCTGCGCTAACCCTGGCATCATACACGATGGGGACGCGCTCAGCAAGGTGCGCTGCAGTGACCATAGGATGGCAAGATGTCGAATAAGCCTAGGCTTGAGGAGGGAACGGAAGAAACTGGTACATAAGAAGCGAATCAATCAGTTAGTGGTAAGAGGGAAACTACAGGAATTCCAGATCAAGCTACAGAACAGATATTCGGCTTTAACTCAGGAAGAGGACCTTAGTGTCCAAGCAATGAACGACAATCTTATGGGCATCACTAAGCAGTATGCAATAGAAGTCGGTTGTAACTTCGTTAGATAGGATTCCAGTAAGCTATCGCAGGAGACGAAATATCTGATTAAGAAATGGCAGTGCATGAAAGCCTGTAACCCTACAGCTAGAATAGAACTGGCAGAACTTTCCAAGCTAATCAACACGCGTAAGACAGCTCACATAAGGAAGTATAATATTGCTGCGGAACAGTATTTGCGATCCCGAAGAGGCGAGCAGTGTGAAGACGAGACGACGATTAGAGGCTAGCGCGGGCTATTGCCTCTTGGCCAAGTGCGGCGTATATTATTGTAAATATACTTGTATATAGCTTTTCGTCTGTGTCTTCCTACTTAACAATATGGATAGAATTGAACGTGCTCTTAGGAATGGAGGAAGCCTAAAAGCCGTGAAGAAGAAACTAGGAATTGGCAAGAATCTGATGTATGCGTTAAGAGCTAAATCTGGCAATATCGTTACTAATATGGATGAGATAGTTCAAGTGGCTGAGGAGTTCTATAGAGATTTATACAGTACCAGTGGCACCCACGACGATAATGAAATAGAGAATAAATAATCTAGAGGAATTTGGCATTCCACAAGTAACGCCCAAAGAAGTGGAAGCTATGCAAAGGGGGAAGGCAGCCGGGAAGGATCAGGTAACAGCAGATTTGTTGAAGGAGGGTGGGCAGATTCTTCTAGAAAAACTGGCTAATCTGTATACGCAATGCCTCATGACCTCGAGCCTACCGGAATCTTGGAAGAACGCTAACATAATCCTAATCCATAAGAAAGGGAACGCCAAGGACTTGAAAAATTATAGTCCGATCAGCTTACTGTCCATTCCCTACAAAGTATGTACCAAGGTAATCGCAAATAGAAACAGGAACACCTTAGACTTCTGTCAACCAAATGACCATCCAGGATTCCGTAAAGGCCAATGAACAATCAACCATATTCACACTATCAATCAGGTGCCAGAGAAATGTGCGGAATATAAGCAACCCCTTTATGTATAGCTTTCATTGATTACTAGAAAATGTTTGATTCAGTCGAAACCTCAGCAGTCATGGAGGCATTACGGAGTCAGGATGTAGACGAGCCATATGTAAAAATACTGAAATATATTTATGGCGTCTCCACAGCCACAGTAGTCCTACATAAAGAAAGAAACAAAATCCCAATAAAGACTGTTCTTTTCAAGTTTTGTTAAATGTGAAGCCCAATATATTGCGCTAAATAAGGGAGAATAGCCACCATAAGATTGAGAAATTCCGAGAACGCGCGTTTTCTAAATAAAAGCGGTCAAGGAGGTGCTGCCACATGACCTAAGTTTAAGAAAACAATGTTTTGACATTGTTATAGAATGCGTGATTTAGCATTGCCTTGGCGTCGTGATGCTGGTTTCGCTTTCCGGCTCGTCTCACGAGTACTGAGCGTTCGATTGACCTTGCTTTTTGTGAAAAGCTTCCGGAATGTCATTACGTTGAAATGATCGCAGTGCTGGGAAGCTTCGCTGTGTAAATCGTATGCAATTAAGTAGTTTATGGCCTGACGCCTGATACCGCCGCCACTTTAGGAGTTCTAGTTCGCGTCAACCTTTTTTTCATTGTTTGTAAACGGAAGTTACCCAGGTGGTGGTGCCATCTGACGGAAGTTTTAAAAAGTGTTCGGACGCTATCTTGTCTGATCCGCACGCGCCAGACTTGAATTTGCACTTGTACTTCTCGGTTGGAGGCCCGCAGGGCACAGGTGCCTCAGCATCGAAGCAATAGCTCTCAGGAGCTCCGTGCGCCGAATTGTGCTGGTTGGACCCAGAGCAGGCATAAGGTAGCCCGCTTGCAGAAGCCATCAGCTGCAATTCGTTCACGACAGGAGCGCTGCTTGACGTCTTCGTCGTTGTCGCATGCCTCGGCGGCAATGCAAAGTCATTTTGCTGTAATCAGCCATCGTTTGTGGTATCGCGAAGGATAACGATCACTTGAGGCCTTGCTATCGCGAACGAAAGCGTGGAGTAGTGATGAAAGCAAGGACAAGCGTCTATTTTCACGAAAACCGGGTGCTGTAATTCGCAACGCCTCGCCACTGCTAAGTTGTCGATCCAGCTGCCCGAGGAACCAGGGGTGGTGTGCACCAGTACCGTACCCGGGATTTATTTTTCGGGGTGGGGGGGCAACCCAAGGTATTTTTCTATACAAGTACTTTACAAGTACTTTACAAGTACAAACGTGAATAATGCCTAGCCTGTGCCATAAGGAACCGTATACCCAGAAAAAAGAAATGAAATAAGGTGTATGTCACAGGTAGGCCTATCAGATGCACCTCTACGTTGCTTGACAAAGATGGAACCACATCAAATGAACTTGCGCAGGAAAGAAGCGTACGAAGTACGCTGTCAAGAACAAGTAAACAAGCGAGTCTAAAATAAACATTTCTAGTAGCGCTTCTTGAATTAGGTCTGGAAGCGTTATAGAGAAATATATATTTCCGGTACAATCACACATCTTTTGAATCCCTCGTTTACTGCTCCACCAAGGGCCAAAATCGACTTGTATTGCTATTTGGGAAGGTGCCTAACGATGCCTGGCCGCTGGTCCCGTAAAACCCCGTAGAGGGCCGGACGCTATGGTTCTAGATGCACTGCGCCCACTGCAGGAGGCTAGAAAAAAACCCCACATAAACACATCGGTGAAGTGGCTACGTCAGGAGGCTTGACTGATAACTGTAGAAGCGTCATTCAAAACTCACGGAATCATTCTCCACTTCCGACGGCGTTTTCTCTACTTCTTTTTGAATAAAAAGATCTCGATGCATAAATATTCTCACAAACATGGCTAACTTGTTAATTTTTGCTTTTCTTGCCTCTTTGGCTGTTGCCTCGGCTCTCTCCATTATTAGATCGCGTAATTTCTGAACTCCTTGAATGCGACTATTGTTTCCAGTTGTCAATTTGTGCTACAAGTGCTGTAGAATTAGGGGAAAACCAGGTGAGGTAACGTATGACATTCATATCGCTTATGGGTTTAATGGTTATTGCAAAGTTTGATGACGGACGCTGCTTGGCATCATCTTATTTTCCACCTTTCTAAGCCATGTCATGGGTATACGGTTCCCAGAATCTGCCAGCGTCACTGCGAGCCATCACTCGAAGAAGTAATGAGGCAAAAGAAAAAGTTTAAACTCAGCTGGCTTTTTTTTCCGCCAGAGCTCGTTCCAGGGGCATACAGCGCGCTTACTAGGAACTGAATCCCTTTCCTGGTGCCTGGATGAGTCTAAACAAAGAACGTTGAACTAAGGAAGTAACAGCGAGGCCCGTGACCGTTGCAATAGATGGTGAAAGCTAAATGCATCTCGAGTTAATCGCGCGGGCACCGATCGATGAGAAAACTGTCCTTCACACCCCAGGAGATGCCGATAACTACCGCCATGCAAAAGGCGTAAAAGAGGCAGGAAAATGTTCATCCCCGAATAGCTGGGAAGTACCAAGCTTGAGTTGGCGGCGCTTCAGGAATGTGTATGAGGAGTGGTGGCGTGGACCGGGGGTGGGGCGGAGGTATGCCATTTCATTTCGAAAGGGGGGGAATATTAAAGAAACATTACCACCAGGAAATTGCCCAAAGCCTTTTATGCGTCAGTGTATATTGTGAACATTCGCGTTGCGGGTGTATGAAGTCTTGCGATAAAAGTTGGCACAGCGCTAAGAATGAAGTCAGTGGCGCAGCTGTCACGGGAGACGATTGATGATGTAGATAAGAATAAGGGAGCAGCGTAGCGGATGATGTCATTGACACAGGTGGCGCAGTACCAACTCACACAGATAGCGCAGTGCGGAGTGGATGGCTTCAGCCACCGACGTAACTCGGTGCTCGGAGAAGCACGTAATTAGTTCTGTATATGCGCTTGGAAACAGCAGTCGGTGCTTCTTCGCTCTGAATTAGTATGGACAGAGCGGCTTCTTCTCGTGATCCTGCAACTGAACGGATAGTACGGTGATGCAATGGAAGCGCCGTCTAGAACAACGCGAGTTTACCGACCCCCAAATCGACGCCGAACGCTAAACCAGGGCCACACGTTCTGGGCAACAGATTCGAGGTATATGTGCGCAGGTGACCGCGAAGAGCATGTAACTGGACTAGCGACAAGACGAGCTGCGATACCTACGTTTCAAGGCGGCCTGGAATTCGAACCGTGAAAATTTTAAGCGTCCACTTCTACAAAGCGCCCAGCAGCACAAATCTGCGACCGATATCTTCAGACTTTGTGGTACAGCGCGAAGCAGGGAGAAGGTACGCAAGAAAAACGAGGACAAGCGGTTAACAAACGATGGAAAGGGTGCCCCAGAATTATAAATGTAACATAGAAGGGTGATGGTTTGGGCAGGTGGGTTTCCCATTTTACACTGTGCGGCACAGCGCGAAGCATGGACAACAGACTCAAGAAAGGACTTAAGCGCTTGTCCTCATTTTTCTTGCGTCCCTTGTCCCTGCTTCGCGCTGTACCACACAGCATAATATGGGAAACCAACTAGCCCAAACCATCACCCTTCTAAGTTACGATATCTTCAATCGGGAATTTACTGACAGCCCCTTCGCCTACGATTTCTCCTTGTGTGCCCCCGTGGGACCTTAGCGGGACATGCAGTTAATTTCCTAGCATTGGGATCAAGTGCTGGAACTGGAATTTCCAGCCTCCGACGAGACTACCTGCGGGGTTTGCAATTCGTGCAAGGGCCCTATGGTAAAGGACAGGGTTCCTCACTACAGAAGAATAATTAGATAAAGAATGATGGCAGAAATAGGCAAAAGCACGCTCATCCGAAGTACGGGTTCACATCGTGGTACGAGGGTCGTTTTCTTTTTTTTTTTGGTGACACGCAAGCGAGACGACGGATAACTGAACTACGAAAAGTATAATAATGTCGAAATGGTAAATATGAGAACTCAAGACCAATACAATAACAAAACGATGGTGATATATGCCTCTAAATACGGTATTGTTCAGTGGTGCTGCTAACACACTGTTTTACGTTCTTTGTTAGGGTGGTGCATGGAGCGCTGACACAATTTTTAACTGTTTTAGTTTTGGTTGGGGTCTTCCGATATCTCTCGTGCCACTTTGTTACGGTTATTATATATGGGACGTGTAGCAGACATTCTGTTTGTAATTCGACATTGTGTCATCTCCCTTTCATGTTGTAGAAATTAGTGTCTGCTAATATACCAGAAATTCATATATTACAATAAATTCAACCAGAGACGCATCTAAAACGATCAAAGAGCATTCTTACAATTCTACGGTCACTTCCACGTATTAATTGCCATAAGTGGGCGTCTTAAAAACAGAAATAACTATACAACGTACTTATAAGCAACCCATAGATGAGACTTTAAATATAACTTCCTTGCGTATTCGAGCGAAAGACGCTGCTATTTCTTATCTGCGAGTATTTCTATTTACTGCGTCTTTCTTAGAACTTCAACCAGACAGTTCTATTCTCATTTTCTGCTTCCAGAAATTATCTACCCCCTCTCCGCGTCTCCATTTCTTGAGCATAGACTTTGACGGTAAGTATTGCAAGGTGCCTGCAATCTCTCAGTCCTGTTTTGCTGTTTGCGTGGTTGTCCATTTTGCACACAATATATTGCAAGATGCTGTGCTTTTGAGCAAATCCAATGGAGGTTTACTGGTACACGATGGCTGTCGTACTTTCTTTGGTGAAGCTGTCTTGGTTAATAAGAATTGCGTGAGTAACTCGGCTTTTAGCAAAGGTGAATGTCCTGTATTTCGTAACAAACAAGGTAATTTTTATGCAGTCTCTACGCCTTACAAGACGTCACTGTGGATTTTCATTGAGGCAGGGGACGTTATGGAATCTCCGTCAGGACGCTAGTGCACGCTACAGCAGGAAAATGCGTGGGAATATGGAAGAAATGCATAAAAGTGAAAACAATTTCTTTAGAATCTTGTGCAACCCTGAAAGTTGTTATACAAGTTTATCACAGCGAAATACCGCCCGCATAAAAATAGACTTTATACAAGATGTTTTTACTGGCTGTGAAAGGCCCGTTGTTATTTTGGAGCACCTATTATTGTGCGATGAATTATTTGGGTGCTCGAGACGTGTCGCCTCCGCTGGTGCCGCCGTGCTGTCAATTGCGCGCGTGGCTATTGAAGTATGTCTCCAGAAACGCAGGATATAAGCAGTGCATTTGGCTACAAAAATTTGGCTGCGCACCCCTGAGCTTCGCACAGTCGGCTCCATCGACCGAGCAGGTTTTCGCCGAACTCTCTAAAATTGTACACAAAATTAGACACGAAAGTGTTCCCAGGAAAGTGAACCTGCGCCTTCATACGTGCGCGACAAGCTTTCGTAGTGCAACTACATTGCACTAAATGAGCTGATAATTCAACGATGTATACTGTGCGGATATATTATAAGTCATGTAAATGTTTGCATGATATTAAGGCATATTTTAGAATTTTCGTTTGGAATGATGTGCTCAAGAGTGCAAATGCAAGATGTAATTAGTTTTAGGAGCTGTATCCAAGCTACCATGATTGCGAGGGCTTAGGTAGGCGTAACTCTATCATTTTTTATTTTAAATTTATTAAGCGCACTCATATATGCTGTATTGTAGAATGACTCGGCTACAAGCCTAAAATAGGTGTGGTATGTATTTCCTAATTAGAGTGGCTTTGACCCGCCGCGGTTGATCAGTGGCTATAATGTTGGGCTGCTGAGCCCGAGGTCGCGGGATCGAATCCCGGCGACGGCGGCCGCATTTCGATGGGGGCGAAATGCGAAAACACCCGTGTGCTTACATTTAGGTGGAGATCCCCAGGTGGTCGAAATTTCCGGAGTCCTTCACTATGGCGTGTCTCATAATAAGAAGGTGGTTTTGGCACGTAAAAGCCCTTAATTTAATCTAGAGTGTCTTTGCCTAACCCAGGCAGTTTTCACTGTGCATGTGTAGCTTAAATAAATCTTGAAATATTAGCCCGAAATAAATCTATATGGAGGTAGTGAACAAATGAAGTTATGGTTGTTAAATGGCAGCAACTCGTTGGCTATGTCAGGTGCCTTATTAGGGGCATCAGGATGAACTGGAATGCAAGTGATTGTTCCTCATGACCCATATTCATGGTGCACACATACCCAGGAAATGGGACATTTGATGTTTGCTTCTTTCACTACCACGTGGCGTATCGAGCTCAAAGATTTTAAGAATCGCGACATGTCATATGCCATGGCTCCCAAATAAAGAGAACAGAACAAAAAGAATCACACCCTAAGACTGCCGCTTCCCTCGGTACATGAAAACGAGCGCGCTAATGTATCAGCGTTATCTCGAAGACAGCCAACTACTTGCTCTTCTAGCAATGAATCGACGATTCTGCCAGACACATGGCCTGACAGCTGGTCGTCAATCCGTAGAGATGTCTGGCCGAGATAACGGCTCCCGCGAAGCTTTCGCGGTATTTTTTCTCGAGTGTGTTTTTTTTTTTTTTTTAGTCTTGCACGGCGGTGGCCAGGCGCTTGCGGATACGTCGGGCTTCTGTTTCGTGGCTTTCCTATAGGACCGGCCTGACCCATTGATTAAGAATCTCTCGGGCCTGTCTCCGATGCCGGCTACTGAAATACATGTAAAACACAGGAATAAGAAAACCGCCGCACTGATTTCAATGAAATTTGTTGCATTTAGCAAAGAAACCTAAATTGCAGTCACTGAGCCAATATAATTTTGATTTAGATCACGAAATTTTTTACAAGATTTGCAGGAAATCGGTAAACTTGAAAAAAAAAGAATAGAAGCACGAAGTTTGCAAATCCGCAACTCAGCCATGCAATACAAATACGCATTTCTATAAACTGCGTCTTTTGCAGCATCAAAATTGAACAAATTTATGCGCGAATGTATAACTTATGTGTATCTGTTACAATGCTTTGAAGGGTTTTGAATATGCAATATTCACAAATTAATGTTAAATTTCAGGGCGACCTAGGATATAGCATTGTTGTCCGCTTTAGATGTAGTATTAAGGGCAGTTTACAGAATTGCGATACCGTGTTTAGTTACTGAGATGGAGTTGTAAACGTAAAGATTGTTTCTTTAAATGTTGCGATTTTTTAAATCTACGTAAATAAAGCAGGCAGCTTAAATAAAGTATCGCTTTCTGAAATCACTGCAATTTGATGTTTTCTTTATATTTCAACATAAATCATAAGATTCGGCGCAGTGGCTGCTCTGAAAAACGATTGCCTATTTCGCATGTATCTAAATAGGAGCCCCTGAGCTCTGAAACATTAGCTCGCGCCTAACTCTAATGCAGCTTAATCGAATACATGTAAAACGCGGAAAGGCATTTCCGAGATAACGACTGCGCCGGCTTTAATTAAGTTTGCTGCATTTAAAAGAGAAAGTTAAATTCCAGAGACACTTAAAATCGGTATTTTGATTTAGGGCCCGAATACTTTAAAAGGGACATTAAAAAGTTGGTAAAATTTAAAGAAAATGGAAGCCCGAAGTTCACAAACTCGTACCTCTGTGCTAAGAACAGATATCGCAGTACTGTGAACTGAATCCGTTAGAGCATCCAAAGCGGACATATCTTGAGTTTATATCTTACGTGAATCTGTTACATCGTTTGCAGGGGTTTTGCAAAAGGCCAACTGACATACTAGCGGTGAATTTGACAGCCATGTATAATGCATGAATTTTGTCCGCTTTATATGCACTATTTGATGCAATTTACAGAATTGTGATATCGGTTTTCGTTGCTGGGTTACAGAGTTGTAAACTTGATAGTTTCATTGTCTCTAGATTAGCGATCTTCAACTAGCTTTATTAAAAAATTGGTGGCCTAAATAAAAAATTGCCGCCAACACTGACTACTGTTTATTTCGAAAGCAACAAACCTCTTAAAATTTGGTGAAGTGGTTGCCGAGAAGAACGATTACTCATTTCGCATGTATTTATAGGAGGCTCCGAGCTAAAGGTTCTCTTATGTTCGAGTGAGAACGGTATATTTGTTCGTAGGATACTTTTTTCAAGCTCCTTAGGACGGAAGGGAAGAAGAGAAAGGGAGAAGCTAGGAATGTTATTCAGAAGAGCGTTTGGTTCGCTAAAAAATTATGAAAGCCTACTTGTTGAATTATATAACTTCCACATAAAATAATTTAGAAGATGGTACTTTAGTGTGTACCGGAAAATTGCAAAATGGTACGCTGCAAGTCGCGTTACAGTCGTTCTGTTCTTCTGTAATTATTCTTCATATAATGCTGAAGTATCATCAAGATAATCCCTGACAATCTAAGAAATTTACAGCCTGTGTACTACCTTACAAAATCCAGCAGTATCTCCAGCAAAACTGTTTCTGTCGAGCTGTTGCAGTAGGAATTTGGATTCCTAGTAATATTAACGCAAAGCTTAAACCTTTCCTGCTTATGATTTTGCAAAGTATGCATGCTTGAACCCCATTTCCTCTCCATTGAAAGCCAGTGACACGTCTCGCTCTTACAAGACACCAAACAGCTTTAGTATAATCAATCAATCAATCAATCAATCAATCAATCAATCAATCAATCAATCAATCAATCAATCAATCAATCAATCAATCAATCAATCAATCAATCAATCAATCAATCAATCAATCAATAGAATCGTTATTTCCAACGACAGCTAGGAGTCCCTCTGGCGAAAAGCGGTAATAACACCACTTGAAGATGCCTAAATGCTGGCACACATGACGGCGGTAATAAAATTTATACTTTCAAAAACAAATTTTTAATATTAGAATAAAAAATGCAGTGAAAAATAAATTAAAGAGAGGTGCAAATACAACAATGGAACAATAGAACAATGAGGTAAACATATAAGCACGCTCCAGGACGGTTGTACATTGTCGCTGAAATATTCAATCTTCACATGAACACATATCATGAAATGACGAAAAGGCGATACAAAGAATAATGAAACATCCTTGATCATGTTCGGACAGTATATTAAAATTAGATTACACAAGAGTTAGAAAAAATTCACGACTTCGTTATTTTTTTTAAACGTAGAAAAGTTGGCGTCTTTCTCTTCATATTTATTAAGTAGGAACGGCAGTGTGAATCTAAGAGACAGCAAAAAAATAGGTCGTGTGGGAACGTGGAACAAGATGCTTGTCGGCGCTGCGGGTACGTGAATCAGTGTAATGCATCCATAACGCTCGCATAACGCTGTAAATGAAACTGCGCACAAGCCTCACGTAACGTGCGCCATTTATAAAACAAATATGAAGTCGTTGCCTAGTTCAGTTGGCCGATAATGGGGATACCTACTACATGCCTTGTATTACGTCTGAACATATGTGAAAAGGCAGTATTGACTAATTTCTACAAGCTCCATTATTACGCCGGAGAATGCTGATTTGCTGCTGCGGGGAAGCAATTAATGTTTCTTTCGTTATGCTGATGTCATGAGCATTCACCATTTCAACGGCGGTCCATTCAGTTGATAATATACACCGAAAATTATCCAGTATATAAAGTGCCTCTCAACAATTTCTTGTTTGAAAAACAAAGGAACACAAGTATAATACGAGAAAAGGTAAAACGTGGCAAGTATGAGCGCAAATCTCAGTTTCGAATTCTTTTGAATTAATACGAATCCGTCTTCTATGTTGATTTGTTTACTCGTGATTCAAGCAAGCTAGACATGAATTTTGTTAACACGATGCCATAGTGTGATTAAGTAAAATTCTTCATGGTTCTTGTATTCACTGATTATTGAGTTATCTACAGATAAATGAAAATTAGCGAATATATCAATAGAGTCCTCTCTGACCTTGTTAAGCAAAGGACAAATGTCCTATCTAGCCTAATGCGATGCACTTACTTCGATCTAGTTCTATTTAGATATCTGCATTGATTAGTAAAATAGTTGCTGCATATGACGTGACCCCCTCTGAGAATGTAATCAACTGTATAACCACAAGTGTGCCTGTGCACAGACATCCCTGTATAACATACAAGTATAACAAGTTGTGTTTTTTTTATTATGTGCTACAGAAGGCAGCTTTCGTTCTGTTTCCTACAACTGTCTAAAATTGTGTTTTAGGTGCTCGAGTATTCTAGTATTCTGAGTACAGTGATGAATACGTAAGTGTTTAGTATTTTGTTTGAATTTTAACTTTCTTAGAAGCAATAAAGACTGCCGACAAGATAAGAAATATATACTCGGAATTTTCAAATATAAAGAACATTCACTATTCGGCAGCCGGCTTTCGATGTGGCGAAATGCAAAAACGCCCACGTCCTGAGCACTGAGGGCCCGTTAAAAATTCCCTGTTTCTCAAAATTAATCCTGAGTCCCCCACTACGGCGTGCGCCATAATGAAATCATGGGTTTGAGTCGTAAAACCCAAGAATTCAATTCAACATAACGGATTATAAAACTTTTAAGATGTTGTGTTGACATCCCGTTATGAGGTCTTTTATTTTTCCGTAACTCATGCTGCAAATCTAAAGTTTATCTTGCAAATTTTACCTTCCTTCTTTAACCATAGTAAATATGCTGCACTCATAGTCTGGGCGCAGTAAACTCTACGAATTCTCGCGTATTGAATATTCCATGGTTTACAACATCCTGAAACTCTATAAATAAAGAAACTCAGCATTTCTCTTCTGCAACTGAAATCAATAAGCTATGTATCATAACAATAAAATAAGACTTATCTAATCAGAGGCAAATTCCAATAATTGCTCATGCAGGTTAATAAACTTTGTGGATGACATTTGTTATCCTTGAATCATTCATTCGCTCATTCACGCGGGCAATTATTTGTTTCCGGTAATACAGCCTTTGCACTTATCATGCAATTTTGTATGATGCTTGATATTCCGTATTGTGTTTTTTTTTCTTTCTCGATAACGGTATATTTTACATGAAAGTCTTGAAAGAGCTACGTGAACTGAGTAGACTACTTGTTTTTCGTACGGGTATAAACAGAGACTTCTTTTTAGGCTGACGATTAGCGGTGTATAGCGTTCCATTTAAAATGGTTCACAGTATCTGTCCGGAGCACATTTCTAGCCGCTTTTATAGCACAGGCATGATTGTGCTTCCTGTGCCAGCACTTCTTGCGCGGGCATTTACAACCGCGCGTTCCTACAGCCTGGAAGGGCAGCGTTGCGGAATGTTCATAATTGATAGCTGACGTCGCCATTCTGCTATGCGTTCTCACCAATGCCATATTGATAAGGGTAATTCCATAAGTTTCCGGCTTGACTAATGTCTAATGGCAATTGAACTTAAAGAAATCCGTCACTGTTAATATAATCTTCACTCTCTTCAACACATTTTTCACACCTCTGAACAAACATTTATATGCCCTTCAAAACATGATCTGGATTTTGTCCCTAAAAATATCCGCGGACTCCTTCAGGAATGTTTTTTTTTTTGCCACGAAGATCTTTATTCAGGCTTAAGAAGAGGTAGGCGTTATTGGGTGCACGGACTGGGCGCCAGTCCTTCACTGAAGCCTTTGCAACGCTCGCCCTTTTAACCGTATATCGTTGTTGAGCAGCAGGCCATTGGCAGAATGAAAAATCCTTCGTCTCTTCGAAGAAGACGAAGTGTTTCTCTTGCGGAACACATCTCGCCCGTCTCTGTGTTTTTCTGGACTTCTTACTGCACCTGTGGGGTCTACCGACCCCTCCATCGTGGTGATGGATGTACAACACCCCGAGGATCCTCCCGGTTCCCGTTCACCCGCGGACATCAGTTCAAGGAAGCGAGGAAATACGTCGAGTGGTAGCGAGGACACAGAGCTGTACTGCGCATCAGGTGACGAGTCCTCGGAAGACAGCTTTCGACTTGTCCAGTACCGCAAGGCCAAACGAAGAATTATCAACTCATCTTTGGCGTCCAGCTCGAACACTGTGAAAACAGCTCCTCAGCGATGGCCTCACTCCATCCTGTTTGTGCCACAGAACGCTACCGACAACCTGCGCGTCCTCAACAGGCAAGCACTCTCCGTGTATCTAGAAAACACCGTGCCAAATGAGATCAGGGATGTTAGGATAAATACTAGACGAAACATCCTGGCAATCGATGTGATGAACCCGAGTGCACTGACCATACTACAACATGTAACGCAGCTGGGAAACATCAAGGTCCGATCCATCGTGCCAACGAATGGTGCCACAATAACTGGAGTCATCTATGACATTGACAATGAAATATCTAATCCAGACCTCCCAATTCTCATAAAACCAGCAAGCGAACACAACGTGATTGTGCATGTTGGTCGCCTCGGCAACACGCGTTGTGTGAAGATAACCTTCAAAGGCGACTGCCTTCCACCCTACGTGAAGGTCGGCCACTTTGGCCACCAGGTTCGACCATTTATTCCAAGACCAATGCAATGCTTCAATTGTCAGAAGATTGGACATGTGAAGGGTGTTTGCAGAAATTCGGCCGTGTGCCCTCGATGTGCCGAACCACACTCAGAAGACAACTGCAGCGGAACCACGTTCAAGTGTCCTAACTGTCAAGGTGATCACTGCGCCTCTTCCAAAGACTGTCCCCAGATCAAGAAAGAGTTCACCATTCTTAAGCAAATGGTGAGAGACAACTCTACCCACAAAGAGGCCGCTGTGAAAGTACGGCGAAGACGACGTCACCGACGAAGGTCTTCATGGCGGAAAACATCAAGCTTTCAGGAAAAGTCCCCTCGTCAAGCATCATCATCAGCGGACGTTTCCAGCACTCCGAACACCAATGTTGCAAGGGAGCAAACTTCCAGATCTCTCTCCACAAAGGAATGGCCGCCACTTCCGCGTACACGACCGCCAGAGGAGCCGCAGAAGAAGCCACCCCCAGTACAGCAAAGTGCTGTATCCGTGGATTCGCGGAACACAGATGAGCAAGTGATAGCACTTATTAGGCCTTTAATGAATGCCATTCGCGTGCTGCTAAGCAACATGCACACACCGTCTGCCAGAAGTGCTCTTCAAGTACTGGATGCTCTGAGTCTGGTGCTTGCAACCCTTGAGTAGATCATGGCTCCACAGCCACGGCCTTTTAGGGAAGAGGTCCGACAAGCAGCTATTTTTCACTGGAATGCCCGCGGACTCAGAGCGCGCCTTTCGGATTTCCGTCGCTTCGTGTTCGCCAATATGTTTCCCATTATCGTCATTTGCGAGCCGAACTTATCGAACAAAATCAGGCTTTCTGGATATGAATCATTTATGTCGTCAGCTGTTTATGAAAACAGTAAGGTTTTGGTGTTCATTCGCCGTGACCTCACCTACACCCATCAGCCTGTACCACCTAATGACAGTAATCAATATATATGCCTAAACGTAAGGAAAAAGAATCTGGCCTTCACTTTTGTAGGCGCCTACCTATCTCCGTCAAGTCGATTTGATTACAAAAGACTACGAGACATCCTTTCCTCAACTTCCAATCCGTAGGTCATCACTGGAGATCTCAACGCCCATCATACACTCTGGGGAAGTCCGATCATCAACGCAAGAGGCAGAGCTCTGGTATGTTTCGCCTCCAGTAATGAACTTTGGCTGCTGAATGATGGAAGTCCTACGTTCTTACGTGGCTCCACGTACAGCAGCTGTCTGGACTTGGCTTTCGTCTCACGAAGCCTAGTCAGACGTGCAGGATGGTTTGCGGGCATAGAGACGCACGGAAGCGACCATATCCCCACGTACATCAAGATTAGAGGATTGACCGCTTCCAAAATACGGGATACGATCCAAAGAGTGGACTGGCCTAAATTTCAGTCTATTATGGAAGAACACTGCGACGCCAATCCATCTTTCGACTTGGAAGAGGCAATCAAGAGCGTGGTGCAAGACACTATGCGTACTCTAACATGCTCCTCGAAACTTAATGATTATGATGTGGAACTAGAACGACTTCGAGCAATCCGACGACGTGCTGAACGAAGATACCGACGTACGAAAACGATGGACGATCTACGGACCGCCAGGCGCACGCAAAAGAAGATACAGCGCCGGTTAGACAAGCTCGAATCGCAACGTTGGGCTGCCTTGTGTGAGTCGGTAGATCCACGCAAGCCTTTATCGCAACTATGGAGATCGGTGCGCGGACTGCGGACACTTCCCGTACAGCGATTCCCATTCAAGGCACTTGCACTCTCTCAAAAGAGATCGGAGATTGACGTGGCAGAGGATTTCTGCGCCAGATTATCCGGCCAACTCACAGCTACCAACATTCCATCGCCTTCGAGCAGCTGTCCGCCACCACGTGATCACCGGTTGGATCTACCATTCTCGATCCACGAACTTAAGGCAGCATTAGCTTTGTGTAGCCGCACATCAGCGCCAGGACCTGACGGAATTTCCTACCGAGCTTTGTGTCACCTGGGGGAGCGAGCGAGAGGGGTTCTTCTTGAAGTGTACAATGAATCTTGGAGAAATGGCACGCTACCAACAACCTGGAAGACAAGTCGCCTTGTTCCATTGCTGAAGCCTGGCAAGTCGCCGTTGGAGCTCTCCTCATATCGCCCGATCGCTTTGGCGAGCTGTGTGGGCAAAGTAATGGAGAGGATGATCCTAGGACGCCTGGAGTGGTACTTGGAGTACCACAACACCTACCCAGATGCCATGGCGGGCTTCCGACGCGGTCGATCATCGATCGATAACGTCGTCGACCTGGTGACCTACATTCAACATGAGAAACGCCGTAAGCGTCTCTGCGCATCCTTATTCCTCGACGTTAAAGGGGCGTATGACAACGTTACGCATGAAGCCATCCTCTCTGCTCTCGCAGAGGTAGGAGTGGGTGGTCGGATGTTTCAATGGATACGGAGCTATCTATCCATGCGATCCTTCTTTGTAAGCACCGAGGAAGGCCATACTTCTCTACATTGTAGCTACCGCGGCGTCCCCCAGGGCGGTGTACTTAGCCCCGTGTTATTCAATCTAACACTAATTGCTCTCCTTGAGGACGTGCCAACCACAGTCAGGTTATCAATGTACGCAGATGACATCTGCATATGGACATCTGCAGTAACACGCCTACAGCTGCGAGCGAGAATTCAGAAAGCCGCGACACAAACTGCTATCTACCTCCGTAATCGAGGCCTAGAAATTTCCTCCTAGAAATGCGCACTAGTGCCATTTACTCGCAAACCCATGGCAAACTACAGTGTAACGATAAATGGCCAAATAATACGACGGGTCCGATCGTACAAGTTTCTAGGTGTCATAATCGACAGGGACTTGTCATGGAGCCCACACATATCTTACGTGAAAAAACGTTTGACAGGCATCTGCCACCTGTTCAAGTTTTTCGCTGGCAAGACGTGGGGAATGTGGCCTAGTGCCATGTTACAACTGTACAGGGTGCTTTTTCTGGAATTTCTGCGATACAGCTTACCAGCAATAAACAACACAGGCAAAACGAATCTACGCACAATACAAAGTCTTCAGGGTCAAGTGCTCCGGATCTATCTAGGCCTGCCTCAGAGTGCTTCAACAGTGGCTACGATAGCAATTGCTAGAGACCACCTTGTCAAGACTCAGATTGAAATTGAAGTACTCAGGACCCATATAAGGCATCTAGCCAGGACTCCTCGTCACCATTTAGCCTCTCTACCAGCGGACAGGCCACACACATCTTTCAGCCAAACGATAACTGCGTATGATGAATTATTGCCAGCTTGTTTCACTCCGGCTGCAAGACCTTCGATCCCTCCATGGTGCCTCGCTCAGCCAAAAATCAACCTCGCAATACCTGGTATCTCGAAAAAAGCTGATCTGTCATCACCAGCCCTTAGACAGCTCACGCTACTATATTTGCACGAGAACTACCTTGACTCTACGCAGATTTACACTGATGGATCTGTCCTTCCAAGCAGCTCCACGGCGGCAATCGTCATACCAGCGAAAGCTACAACAATCAAATTTAAGACGACCCACGCGACAACATCGACGGCAGCAGAGCTCGCAGCGCTCTTTACTGCTCTTCATCACATTGGTGATGAACCGCCACACAAATGGACAATATTCTGCGATTCGAAGGCGGCACTGCAGTCTCTACTGTCACCTTTACGACGCGGACCGCACGAACAACTAATATTCCATATTATAGAGACATTACACCATATAAGTGATGCAGGCCACGAAATAACCTTTCAGTGGCTTCCAAGTCACTGCGGGATTGTCGGCAATGAACGGGCGGATCACGCTGCCCGCTCAGCCCATACTGAGGAGCGCCACGTCCCAATTCCTTTTTCCAGAACTGACGCGGCACGGAAGCTCCGCCTACTTGCTCGGCAGTGCACCGTGTCGCAATGGAATGAGCCACATCTAAGAAATCCGCGACTGTACTCACTTGATCCAACATTAAGTCTTCGAGCGCCATCACAGCTTCGCCGTAGAGACGCCACGCTTTTATATCGACTTTGGTTGGGCGTTGCCTTTACTAAAGCCTATGCCTTCCGAATAGGGATGACCGACACCCCAACCTGTGACCACTGCGGCCATGAAGAATCAATTGGCCATATTTTGTGCACCTGCCCGCAGTACAGTCCTCAGAGGGCATGCCTCAGCCAGGAACTTGACCAACTGGACGACCAACCGCTATCCGAAAAAAGAATTCTGCAACATCGAAAGGACCTACCGTCACAGAAGAAGGCCGTGCAAGCGCTTTTGCGCTTCTTGCGATCCACCGGCCTGTGTGAACGACTTTAACTGGAACGCCTTTTGTGTGTGTGTCTCCATGTGTGCGCGTTCGTTTTTTTTCGTTTTTTTGCGTTTTCCTCTCTGTCATCTTTCTAACCCCTATCCCCCATCCCCAGTGTAGGGTAGCAAACCGGAGACTCTGGTTAACCTCCCTGCCTTTCCTCTTCATTCTCTCTCTCTCTCCTTCGTCTCTTCTCGTTTATTGCTTGACGCAATCCGTGTAGAAGTAAGGCGTAAGATGTGGGTTCATGGTGGCATTCCATTCCTCGAAGTCGATTAAGCGAATCCCACGGTAATCCCGCAATTACGTTCTCACGATCTTCTTTGTCGACTCGATCACATTGGCACATCTCGGGAGCGCTTCGCCTACTTTTCACCATGTCACGTGTTTTCTGTTACAAAGAAATTCGTAGTAAAGAACCATGGTTTCTTCCTCGGTGAAAATCGACTCTTGCACTTGTCTGTCATTCTCAACGCAAAGCTCTAAAAACTTGAAAGAACTGCTCAGACGATGGTCCTTCTGCACAGAAGAAATAATTACGGGGGCCCATCTTTCTCAGACCTTTATAATATGAAGCTTCTCGTGAATTATTCGGAACACGGCCGTTACAGAGAGTCCCAGCTATGCTTTATTTCAACATCACTCTCCGGTTGTTGAGCACTTCCTCCTCAACGACAGAGACAATTCCTTCGGTCAGTACTGCCGCGGGCCGACCCCCGTGGGGATCATCTGCAATAACATTTCTTGCTGGTCGAAACTGCTTTGCCAACTCTTTCACGGTAGAAAACGAAGCGGAAGCTTGCACGTAGGCACCCTCTCAGCGTTTAATAATATTTGAGATACCCCTTTTTTGGTGACAAACCTAAGCACGCTTCGGTAGTCGACCCTCACCATTATCGTCACTTCAGCGCGCCTCGTGTTTGCCAAGCGAGCGCCGGCTTCCGAGAAACGGGCGCGTCGAGTTGAATCGCGTACAATGCCTCCTAATAGATGACGCTGCGTGTCTGAGGCAGCCGTTTTGAAATACCTGCGAGAGGCCAGGCAGGCAACTTATGGAATTCGCTATACATAAGCGGCCGCTTCGGTGCTCCGCAGGCTTCCTTGCCAGTTGTTGTTTGTTTGCGTTGAGCTAACGACAACGCTACAGCGCGGTGCCTTCGGTTTTTGCCCTCGACGCACGAAAACTGTTGACCAAACTTTCCTAAGGACAATTAGTTTACAGCAGAACGTTTGACGAAACTTTTCTAAGTACAACGGGCTTCCAGCAGAACGTTCTGCTTTAAACCAATTGTGCCATGTTTATTTCACCTACGAGCTCAGGCAAACACTATTATGAATTGGCTAAGTAGCTCAGTTGTAACGTACATTGTACAGGGAATGAGGCTGCAGAGTTTTTTCCACAGTAGCAACAGTATAGGGTTCAGAATAAAGCAAAAAATTTGGGTTTAAAATTTACCGCTTGTGATTTTTAGTTTTTGAGAAGAATCAGTTGTTTGTTTAAGATAATGTGCGGATTTTTCGACAGCAGGTATCCAAGTACATACAATAGATTGTTATAAATGTTTTGCCTTGTAGAATATTGGACAATGCTTTGCGCACAAATAATTGCAAGCGTTTTTAAAACAAGGAATGCCTTGGCGAAATGTCCCATTGAACCGACGCACATTGGAGCACTGTACGAACAGCAATATATTACACAGGGTGTCTTGTGTAACATGTGACAAAATTTAACAAATGCAATTGCTACGTAGCTGGACTAAACCGAGGTAATGCTGTTTGCCGTCGCTTGGAGCGAATTCGACTATTTTTAGTATATCGCCTAATATTTTATTGAATCAAATGCTCAAATATTCGTAGCAGAATGGGTCAGTGTGAAAATTGGAAACATCCTGAAAAATTCCAGCATGTGTTGGTCAATGCTGGCTACACAAACGCTTTTTCAAAGCCTGAAAGAAAGCCCGCGAAATACGAGAAAGTGCCGACAGGCCGTCCAGAGGGCCCGCGACGTCGCGGAGAGTCACCACCTCCCTGTCCCGTCGTGGGCGGAGCCATCAACTTGATCGGGGAGCCTTCGGTCCCCCCAATCGAGTTCCTCAGGACACTCTTAATAAAGTTCTTGTCACTGCCGCGCAGCCAATTGAGTGGAACTTTTGACATGGCAGTGCAGTCTCCTTATTGCTACTTACGAACCACCGTGAAGGAAGCACATCACTGGCATAAATATTGCGGGTAACACCTGTGTTGCTGCCCTGTCACTTGCTACGTAGCGGTACACCAGGCTTAATGCGCTGTTTTCGTTCATACGTGGCACTGCAATTTCGGCACGCAAGCGGCAATGTCACATGTCGTCCTTCTATATGTCGCGTGCTTACTTTAGGATGCAAAAAAAAAATGATTATGGCGTAGATAGGAAGTTAGCAGCAGCGCAACAAATTGTTTCTTTAATGTTTTATGGCTTTCTGAAATGAAGTCTTGCCCATATCTAACATTCGTGAATTCGGTAAACAATATGTTTACTAGTTTAAAGCGGACAGCTGCGTTAGTTGGAAATTCGACATTTCATGAATTTCCAGCACTTAAAAGAAATAAGAAAAAATAAGGGAAGTGTAAAGACGCAAGGATAGGTAGGGTAGGACGCGGCGTCCAACCTGTCGAGCGTTCTGTCTGTCCTTGCCTCTGTACTCTTATTTTTCCCTATGCCATTTAAGCGCTGGAAATGCATGAGATGTCGATATTTACTATGTATGCTATTAGGCAGAATGCAAAAATAGTGTCATTTGGTAGATACAGATATTCTTGTCCCCCGAAAGTTCCTTGGCACTTTTTTAAACTTCGGCAAAATTTAGTTGGGACATCCTGCCTAATACATGAATACACTAGCTTACAATGGAGTACAACTTAGGATATATATATATATATATCTTTATTTCATAAGAAGCGAAGAAACAAAGATGCTAAGGACAACACAGGAAATTACTTGTACTCTACACTATAACCACCATCGCGGTGCAAGTGTTGTCGTCGCTAGCCAAATCGGCGTCTATAAATTCCTTCACTTTACACTGTAGTGAAACCGCAGCTGTGATTTTTCTCGCAGAAGAAAAATGCGAGAAAAGTCCACGACAATGAACTTGTATTTCAATATCATTGAGCATGGATGTCGAGATAAACTGAAATTCATCGGGCTAACTTCAACCCCGCACTTACTTGGTATGCCCATGTCATAAGTGTGTGTCATGCACTTTTTGCTATTGGAAATATCGTCTTTCCCAATAGACATCTTTTCATTTTAAAAACGAGATGAAATTAGTACTATAGTTCCTTTTATTAGCCTTTGTGGCATGGTTTTCTTGTCTGCGGCAACACATCTGCGTCAAATAATTTAGAAAATTTACTAAAAGAAATTTAGAGGTGCAGTCACAGCGGGGTACTTGAACATTTCTGTGCTTGCGGCAGAGAGTGTATGAACAATAGGTCGCAGAAAGATGACGTAGCGAAATACACAAGTCATATTTATCCACGCATTAGAAAACTTGCATGCACAACTTATATTAGAGGTCGTGGGGGTTTCACGGTACGGTTTTGCAATTGTGCTCACTCCCTATTTGTAGTTGGTACGCCGCGGTCAATAGGGGTATGCTTGAATTGGCCTCCCGCTATCTTGCTGTCCCAGTCACTTCACACCATTTCTAGACCCTGCGAATCGAAGAGGGAGGCGCCTTAACCGAGCAAGCGTGAACTTCTTGCGGAACGTTGCACACTTGTATGCCTTGTAACTCGTGATGAACCCAGTTTTGTGGTTGATGGGTTACAACTACTATGACTGAGTCATCTCTCTGAAACGGACCACTACCGCTTAGATCTACAGATGTACTATAGATGCGCATTGTAGTAGTGGCTTTGTTCCTGTACACACCGATACCATGAACTAAGGCGTGTGGGGGGTATGGTCCCAACAATGCAAGCAATAATACTATAAGTGTGTCCAAAACATGCGGTTTGAACAAATGTCTGCCCCTGATCGTACTGAAAGGCGTTTCAGTGCTAGCTGTTTGTTTTCTAAATAAAAATTTGCGTCCAATATCCAATGTAAGCTATGATACTTCACAACGTGCGTTATTGAACTGATCCGGGTTATACCTGTCAGTAATGCTCGCCAATTCGCACGTTTTTACAAAATCTCGTTCCCAGAAAAGCATCGTTCTCTCCCAAATTGTAACGCTTGTACCTCGAGAAACCATGCGTATAGCTAGACACTATGCAAGGCTGATTTAGCCTCATGTCAATATATATATATATATATATATATATATATATATATATATATATATATATATATATATATATATATATATATATATATATACAATTAATAGTAATGTAGTAATTAATGAACTTAATCATTTAAACCAGTAAAGAACAATGGTCAATCTTGAAATTCATTAAATATAACGGAAAGCACGGGAAAACCTGCGTGGTGTTCTTATTCATAGGTACATAGGTACTGGCCTAAAAAATTCGACACATATATCATCACAGCCATTACAAAGGACACAACATAATCTTTCAATGGCTTTCAGGACATTGCAGCATCAGCGGGAATGACCACGCTGACGAAGTCGCCCGATCTGCATACGAAAGCGCTCAATGTGTCTTGATTCCGCTTTCGCGAACAGACGCTGCTGGCAATCCTGTGCCCACCTAAGCAAATGGTTCCATATTTCCTTCGTATTGTTAGCAATGATTCACATGTGTATGGATGTGTGAAACATCACATTATATGCGTTATGTTGTGATGAAATCCTTATTGTTAACTTTCTCTCGCTTGACAAAATCAAGAGCTTTGCAAAGTGCAAGGAACTTTCTGAGAAATTGTCAGTTGTTAGCAAACTCTTACCTAGTGTTTTCTTTTGAAAGAGAGAACATGGTATTGCCAATTCTAGCGTGTTGATGACTGTGCATGAAAAATTTAATTTTTAAGTTTGGAATGATGAGAATGGTTGAATTTATTCCGTTATGACTTATGATATTTGACTTACATTTGTTCTTCCTAAGACTAAGCTGATTCAACATTATGTGAAGTTCAATTCAGAGCTCTTTATTTACCCTAAATCAACACTCCTCAGGAGCGGAAGTAGTAGTCTTGTTTTGCATCAAAGCCTGAACTGGTATTTCACGCAAACTTTGACACTCTGGATTGTACACTGTGAAGTTCGATGGTCCAGGACAGTTAGCTCTGTAGACTTGAGCGCAATCCGCAGGAATGGTATCGTTGGCGAATTCTGCCGGCTGAAATAGCTGACATTCTGAAAACGAAAATACGATAACATTGAAAATGCTACGAACTTGTAATATGAAAAGAAAGTAGAAATGTTTCTGAACTTTGTCAGCATTTTTACGGAGCTCGAACATGGTGCTAAGCCATAATTTCAATTCTTTGTTTTATTTAAACTCGTGAATGAACTGCTACTTTGGTAAAAATTATTCTTTTTTCTTTCTTCGTTTTACCTATTTGTTCAATAGTGCTCGGTGCACACATATCCTAACATAGGACCTAGAAACGATAGCAAGGAGCTTTAGCATGGGAGAGCTTGTGCATACATGTGAGAGCTTGTGCATACTGACATGGATCACTCGGTTTGTGGCTCATACATCACAGTGAACTTGTGATATTGGCGAAGAAACCAATACTCTCATGATTATTCACAGGCGTCAACTAGGTAACCCAGTTCTCAATGGTTAGCTTGCGCTTGCTTACTGCTTGTCGTCTCACTGTTTTCTCTTGAAAAACAATCAGTGCTACAGGAACCTAAAAGTAACAGAACCTGGATGGCTTTGCCTTCCTGGCATGACCTTTGCAATAATTTGTAAAAGCTGCATTTGCTGAGTACAGAGTAGTTGTCTCACTCAAATAGTACAAAGGGTTAGATATGAAAGTTCCATAAAAGGCGTAGTTGCTTGAATATTCATGTAGGAATTTCACGTTTGTCAGCGCTGAGCCGAAGTCGGCATCTCAATTACGTTGTGGCTCCCACTTTGGACCTATGGCATAATGTCAACAACAATGTGCACGCACAATGCAACATTGCCTTCTCGCCTCCATCGTCCCAGAGAAACGTGCGTGTAAGACCGAGTTTGAGAGAGGCGCGAGGGCTACGTTGTTGCTGTGTTCTGACGTACCCCAGGCTTGCAAACGCCGACTTTGTTCCCATCAACGGGACGAGAGGAAGATCCTTGCATGTTTGCGCATTTGCAACACGAATGCGTCGTCGAGTGCCAAAGAATCAGAAAGCGAATACGGGGACTTGCGCCGACAGGAACTTCTTTGTGGAATTTTACGTAGATTCGGCCTAAATAAAAGCGTAATAATCGGAAAACCAGTCCGCAAACCAAGAAATTGTAAATAATGTGATATATCTCATTTATGCAGTGGCGCAGTGATGCCGTATCGTCATTTAGCGAGGCTGAAGTCCTGCCTCGCAAGCACTTGATAATTCGGCAATATGATCCTTGTGCGACGATCGCGATTGAGAACCTCAATCGCCACGCATAGATCGTGACTGACTGTACCTAGATTGAGCAAAATCATAATTAAAAGGTCTTGTGTTGCCACTGAATTCGAATAGAGATGAATTGGGCTTGGTGAAGAGTGAAAGTGTCGTTGCGACGCTTGTAATAAATACAGCAGGCATGGTCACGCAGCCGATGTCGTTGCAAAGTTTATATTGACGCACTGAACTTCATATTGAATCTTGTGTACATGCCTTGTCCACTGTTCACGCGGCCACACTGCTTGCATGACGGCGTATATGAACAGAGTCCGCATGCAGATATTTACTGCGTGGACGCTTAATAAACAGTGCAAAACAGCAAAAAAAAAAGAAAGTAGTGTGGCAGAGAATGCGCCCGCCTTTAGGGCCTAGCCAAGCCTAATCCTTCACAGTGGCATCCGATAATCAGAGTTCCTTGACTGTAGCGAACGGTTTTCCGCACTTCGGAAGTATCATACAAGATACTCTTTTTTGTAACTTCTTTATATGCTTTTGTAGATAAGGCTGAAATACGTTCTTTTCCTCGCCGGAAACGAAACCCGCAATATTATACGAAAATACTTAAACAATTCATGAAGAAGTTACTATTCGCCACAGCCTTAGCGCTGGTGTTGCGTTGATGATGTGGTACGTACTCATTTACCGCTTGATTGTTAACTGCATCATTCCTTTCCTACTGTGTTCTTAATTGTACAGCACGCTATGATGATGACGAGCAAACGCCAAGCAGATGACGCGGCATGGGTGAGCATATTAAGAGGGACAGTTGCCCCCGTTGTCGACGTAGCAAACCAGAAGTAACGGTTGATTCCCAGCATTAGACTAAACGCGGCGTATTGTTACAGCGCCAAAACATTTGTTGCTGTGATGTATCACCGATGCGGACGGCCTCGTCATAAGCATTTGCAGGGCTCCGACGCAGGCTGAATCTTGCTCTAAAAAAAGTTGCCTTGAGTGAAATATACTCTTTCTCATTCAGAACGTTTAGCAGAGCCAAGGCTGTGAGGCATGGTAAGGCAGATGCTTGTGCAAGGTGAATATAAATGACATGTCCGCTCGTACACCACATTTGCAATAGTGTTGCGCAACAACGGATGATGCTGACCCTTCAGATGCTACAGGCGTCGGTAGCAGGCGATAGAACGTGGGCGGAAATATTTTGATGTGTTCCCTTTTCTCATTAGCCGAGGTGCCAGTAACTTCCACCGACCTTCATGGAGTTTCGGATACAGACTAGTAAAGCGCCGTGTGCCTTTTTATGCGGCTGTCGTGGTACACTCTAAACATCGTCCTAGTTCGTGGCCACGTCATTCCTTTTCTTCATGAAAAAATCCGACCGGAATATTGGCGCATGCGCACTACTTTTGTGCCTCCTACAAATTATTTAGAACATTTGGAACTTCACGTGCAAGCAATGCACCAGTCACAGACGTCAATTAAGGAGAATATAGAGTGTACGGTGAGAGGGAGGAGGAAGGTGTTACGAAAAATGAATGTCGCTACCTCAGAAACATTTTAGAGCGAAGCTGTTAGCCTCTTGTTGGACCAGCTTTTTCATGTCCGCGTGCGCGATGTGGGCCGATCCCAGAGACATTGAAAAGGAGCGGGAAGCGCGCATTGTGCTGCTTCAACAGGAGGCATCACTTGACGAAAGCGTCATCACGTGACGTCACGCTTAACGTGATTACGTCGTGAGATTACGTCATCAAACGATATCGTCCCGTGACATTGCCGTTATTCTATTCTATTTGAATTAAAATCCGAAGCTATCATGTAGGTAGCTTGAGTGTAATTCTTACTTTATGAATTATCTGGCGCAATTTACCTTAAAAAAATGAATGAATTAGTTCAGTGAGCTTGGCGGAGGGCATATATAGAGGAAGGAGCATGTATGCTTAACTTCCGCACATGTGCTTGCGTGCGTGACGTACGACGCTTGGGGTGGTGGTGCTTTTATAACGTCGTCTAACATCGGTGGTGCTTGTCTAATGTCGGCAACAGTTTCACTGTACACCCACTTTCACAGGGTGGAATGTAGGCGGATTTTTTAAGCGAAGTTTTCTTTGTCTCTTCCTTCGACTTTTCCACTGATGCTGCGGCTCTTGCTGCTGTCGTGGCTCTCTTGCACGCCGCGTCGGCGTTGGTTGAGAACGTGTATACACATAGCATGAGCATGGTAGGGCCCCAAGACAACGTGAGAAAATAGTTTGGATCTTTACGCCCCGTCAAATGTGCACAATGCTCTCTGGAGATCCCTGGGCGTCGCCGCAATAGCGTCTTGACGAATGTAATTACCCGAGACTCCCCGGAAAGGATCGCAGAAACTGCAGCGCTTACCTTTCTACTAACGTGGAACCGTCCAGATGGGAAGTATATAGAATAGCAAGGAGAAGGGGGGAGAGGAGGGAGACAATAGGAAGAACCAACGCAGCCACAAAATGAGTGAAAATCAGCCTTGGCACACTTCTCTCGCAACTCGCATACAAGGGGGGGGGGGGGTGCGTCAAAAGGCGTCGTGAGAAGGCGAGGAAACGCTACTACTAAGGTGCCTCGATGCGTGCGCCCCCGAGGCAAGTTAGCTACTATTATAGCACGACAACGGGTAATTCAGGTACGGTACGTTCCTGCTATTTCTGAAAAATAAACACTATGCAAATTTATCAAACGGACAACTGACACACGGCGTGTAGACTCAAAGCCGCATTAAAGCGCCCCAGCGCCTGGCGACGTCGTAGCGCCGTAAAGTCCGGGCTTCGCACGTCAATTCAACAGTTCTGTGCACACTGTGGTACCATTGTGGCTATGCCATTACTCGGTGCCATGGGTTAGATCTTGACCACGGCCTCTACATTTTGACGGTGGCGGAATGCAAAAACGCTCGTGTACATAAGTTTAGGTGCTTGTTAAAGAACCCCAATGGTCCAAATTTATTCGCATTATGTCACTGCGACGTGCCTCATAACCCTTTTGTGGTTTTGGTACTTCGCGTCCCATAATTCAAGTAAAGTCTAACGCTTCTGCCACGATGCGATGTGCCGTATGAGGCAACGGCAATACTTACCGCCTCGGAGATTACGAACAATGGCGCACAAGAACGCTACAGCCTAACACGTGCCGCTATGTGTTCTGCGTACTACGCAGACAAACAGCAATGGCGCAAGCTCGGTAATACATACCATCAACTCACCACTCCCGTATTGCACTAAACACGAAATTAAACATTCGCCGTCGACATCGCCACTGAGTATCGTCAATGAAAGCAAACAGCACACAAAGCTTCGCTTACGTCGATTCCCACAGTGTGTGGGATCCGCATGTTCTTTATCTAGGGACTTTACGTGACACTATACTCTAAAATTTCCACTTAGCGCTTGCGTATTGTGCAGCGCCACGCGTGATCTGCGCCCGCGTTACGCTGGACTACATCTGCGCTTTAAGAGCAGCACTGTTCTGGTGCACAAGCGGAGGCGACAAGGAAGTTTAAAGGGAAGCTTTCTTTCCCTTTCCCTTCCACTTTTCCTCTGGTGCTGCTGCTGTCGCTGTATTGCAGGACCCGTCGAGAGGGGGTATATGCGAGGCAGCGTGGCAGAAAGAAAAGGTGCAATGAGAAACTCGTTTGAAACTTTTCATCGAGTCGCCACAATGCCCCATGGAGCTCGTTGGGCGTCGTCACAATATCTCTAGGCTGTTGTAGTTATCCTTGACATCCCGCAAAAGCATTGCAGAACTAGCCGCGCTTACCCTTGTACTGATGCGCAACAGTCCAGAGGGGACGTAGATAGAATTGTAGAGAGGGCGTAGGGAGAGGAGGCAGAGAATGGTTAGCACCGACGCGGCATGCAACGAGTGAATAAGAGCCTTGCAACTCTTCGCTCGCAGCTCGCACATATCGTGGTAGGGCGAGAGAGGGAGAAGGTGACGTAAGGAGTCAAGGAAACGCTACTACTAGACACGGCAGCAGTTGCGGACGAACTGGATAAATTTAAATTCAAGGTACGCTAAGGTACGTTCCTGTTACTTTTGTAAAAAAAAGAAACATCCTGCAAGTTTGTCAAACGGACAACTTACGTGGCGCGTGCACACAAACCCACAATAAAGCACCGTAGCCTCTCGAGACAGTATACGGACGCATCCGGCCATCAAATCAACACGCCTGTACCCGCTCCGGTAGCTTTGTGGCTATGACGTTGCTCGACGTCACGAATTTGGTCCCGACAGCGGCAGCCATATTTAGACGAGGGTTTGTGTACGCAGATTTGAGTGCAACTTAAAGAATCTAAGGTCATCAAAATTAAAACGGAGTCCCCAGTGACCGCGTGCTTTATAATCCGATTGTGGGCATTACGCGTAGGACCCCATAGTTTAAGTAAATTTTATATCTTCTATCGCGATGCGTTGCGCCGTGTGAGGCAATGGCAGTTCTTCCTCTTTGTAGGCTATGAGCGATGGCGCTCAACGACGCCTTAAGCAAACACGTCGTGCTGCGTGTTCCATGTGTTACATAGACAAAAACAAGTGGTGCACGCAAGGAACGTGTAACAACAACTTATCACTTCAGTATTGCATCAAATTGTGATTAATGTACCCAATCATCACAAACAACACGGACAATTACTGTCAATCAACGCAAACTACGCAGAAAGCTTCGATTTCCACAGAGCGTGGGATCGACATAGTTACCTTATTTTTATTTGGCTGACTTTCAGCTGATGTTCTTGCTTGTGTACAAGAGAATGTAAAATCTACGCGTAAATGCGGGCGTTTTACTTAATGTCATAAAGAGTAGGTAGTCCTTAAAGATCTGATTAGGGGGCAAACATACATAATAAAAGTCTTTAAAGATGACAATGACGACAAAGATGGTTCTTACTCGTTTAGTAAGCACAGGTAAAAAGAAACATTTACCACAGCCGTGTCACTTTTAATGTTTTTCTTTACCTAATTTATTACTGATAAGCTGCAACAACATAAGGGAAGGTTATTTCCTCAACTCAAGCTCTCATAACCTATATAAGAATGTAGCTGAGTTACTGGAGACGCGACCTTCCATCAAATCTTATTGAGGGTGCCACATTACTTCAGTTCGTGACTGAAAGCTTCGTCCTGGCCTCCGCTAATTTATAATAACGTGTGCAGGCTCCATTGTTACTTTTATTTTTGAAGCCGCATTATCTTGGCTCTTTACGATAATGCTGTGGTTCACGATCTTTTTTTACATCGCCTTCTTCTTCCCATTGAAGTCTATCTGTGTAAAAAATATCTCCGTTGGATCTAGCATTGCAGAAACACTCATCTGGTTGCAAGGAATTCAATGTAAAAAATTGTGATTTTGCATAACGATTCGCTACAGGTATGTACTGTTGCACAGCAGCACAAAATTATTTTGCTAATGCTAGACATCACGTTGGTGGTCGTAATAAAACCACTAGTACATTTTTATTATTATCAGCAACATTAATAAACCATCTCTCATGGGCGCATATTTACTCTGAATACATCTCTGTGCTGAGTAAAATTTTCATAAACGGAAAAAAATATCGTAGAAAGGAAAACAAATGCGCAGAAGAACAAGTAAGATGATGAGAGGTACGGAATATATATAAAGTGCTCCCTTTTATTTGTACTAGGAGTGTGTTAAGGGGCAACGGAGAGTTGAGTTTTCTTTTGAATGTATACACAGTGACACGAGTCTTGAAACATGAACATTACATATTTAAAATTTTAGCCCCATATAGAAATTGTGGGTGAACGAATTATCTATTTTACCCTTATTTCTTGCTGCCGCTGATGAGATTGATGCGTTCTCGTTCTAACTATTTAGAAGATTATAGTATCAAGCACATTATGTCTCCAGCAAGTGTGGCTTTTATAACAGGTGGCTACTCACGTGCATTTTCACTCGAATTTCGGTTTTCCGCAAATATCATACACGTTTTGTTTGGAGATAAGTACATCAGCTTCCTGAGCATTGGTGGCTCCACTGAAATAATTTCAAGAGGATAATTAGCCTGTCTGTGTGGCCACAAAATAATACTGCAAAACCATTAACCATTCATCGACGAGGGGTGCTTACAGGGAATATATCAGACGTTTTATTTTCTTGCCGAGTTTCGGTATTAATTACGAACTTTTCCATAAAATACAACAATGAATGACAGACAGCATGCGTCACTTGCAGGTTAAGGGCAGGTACACAGGAGGGCAAAGAATAAGTCTGGCGCGCGAATAACTGTCATCGAAAAGAACGTGCTGGAGACAGACCAACACAAGGTCTTCGGCTGCAGTGGTGACAGACTCATAATTTAACGAATGGAATGTGCACCTCTGGTTCACATATGACGGAAGATGTACAAATTCCAAACGAAGCCATAAGTGGCTTTAGGTGAAGCCCACTTCCAGTTTCCTGCTTGTTGATTTTCTCCTATAGCTGGAAAAGTCTGTGCTTTACACATTAAGATCGAGAAGAAGCATTGTTTTTATTATTTATATTTGCCATCAACACAGAATTAAGAAGATTTACTGAATATATCAACTTAGCAGTATGGGAACTGTCCGCATGGGGGTAGCATATAAAATTACGCCACCTCAAATGAGAATAAAATCTTCATGTCGTTGTAATGGGAATACCACAAACTTTATCATACTTTATCAAACTTTCAAACTTAATCATAGTTTATGCACGAATGAATAGGACATCACTTCGTTTGTCTATCACGGTAGACAACCACAAGCACATGGTAATACTTTTATATTTTCATCATTATCGTCGCCATCAGCATCAGCCTACATGTATGTTCAATGCAGAAAGAAGGCCTCTCCCAGCGACCTCCATTTACTCATATCTTCCACTAGCTGATTCCAAGTTATGATAGAAATTATTCTAATTTCATTGCACTACTCAAATATATGCCAGTTATCGGCTCAAGTGTTGTAAGGTGTGGTCAGCTCTACGCTTTTCTCCTAATGTGAACTACAATATCCACTACATCCACCTGCTCTCTAATTAATGTTCCATTGCTGTATTCCTGTCTGATAATGCTACCCCTAACAATTTTGCTCTCCACTCTCATTGCGTGGTCCTTAACCTCTTCTAAAACTACTTTTCTGAACTCCAACTGTATGCCCGGTATGTCAGTAGCGGTTGAATTTTAAAGACTGTGGACCTTTCTTTTCCTGCACAGCAGTAAGCTGCTCATGATTTGTTATTACCTGCCGCATAGGTTCCAAACCGTTTCTATTCTATTGTAAATTTCCATCTCTCGGCCAGCTTCCCCTAGGAGTAATTGACATTGATATAGGCAAGCTCGTACTGATTGTAGAGACTGACTGCTAACCACAAATTGTTGTTCTCTTGTTAGTCTATTGAACATTACCTTTGTGTTTTACCTAATAATTTTGAACTCTACGCTTACACTTTCTCGGCTAAGATCCTCAGTCATCTTGTTATTCATCTCCAGAGTTGCTGAGCAGCACAGTGTTATCTGCAAACCAAGGGTTGCTGAGATATTCCCCGATGATTCTCAGTCATTGTGCTTCTCAGTCTAATGGCTTCGACCCTTCTTCGAAGCATGCTGTGAAGCGCCTTAGTGAAATTGTTTTTTTTGCCTGGCCGGTTTTCTTGATTACTATCGTTCCATTTCTCTTGTGGAAAATTACGGCAGCTGTGGAGTCTTCATAATTATAAGCTAGGAAAGAACATATGCTTCCAATACGTTTCGATTACGCAATGACTTAATGACTGCTTGTGTCTCTATGATTCAAATGACTTTTTTGTGTTATTTATGAAATGTGCAGAGAATTCGCTTGTACTCCGCAGGTTTCGCAATTATCTGATTGAGGAAATGGAAGTGTTTCAATGTAGAATATTCGCCCTAAAAGCCTCTTGGCTAATTGAAGTCACGTGTTGCTCCGAGTTTATTGAAAATTAGCTTGGTAAGTATTTTACACAATATTATAAGCAAGCTAATGGTCCTCTCATTGCTCAATTCTTTTACATCTCTTTTCTTATAGATTAGCATGATGTTGACATTCTTCCAACGTTCTCATACAGTTGAAGTCGCGACTCAATTGCGTATGAGGGGTCACAAGCTTTTCAAGTAAAGCAGTGTCATCCGCAATCTTTGCATTCGTCTATTGTAATTCTACTTTCTCCTAGACATGTCTGTGAGGTCCGTCTAACTTCATCACTATATACGCATGGAACTTCTGTATCCTGTTCCTCTCTAGTCGAGGTTATGTAGCTGCTCTCTGTGCTGCACATGCCTGCATAAAAATAATTAGCTGCCTGTACTATATAGCCCAAATTGTTCATGACGTTACCCTGTTGATCTTTCTCTGCTTACATGTTTTTTTCTATGTGAGGCTTCCTTTTCAGAGATTTCATACTGCTCTCATTTCTACTGACTCCTTCATCTTTCCGTTTTTATATGTCCGAGTGTGATTTGCTTTATTTTTGTTTATCAGTTTCGTTACTTCAGCGAGCTGAATTTGCGCTCCTGACTTCGACACTTACATGCTTTCGCGTTTCTTTGTGAGGTAGTTTGTTACATTGGAGAGCTTACCAATTAGCTGCGTGGTTGCCCTACCTCACACTTCAGGTGTCGTTTATGAGATCACTCTAGTTACTACATCATTCATCACCTCTACGTTATCTTCATATTCCTGTTTTAAAGCTGCAGGTTTTTTGTGAGCATCAGTCTGAACTTAACCGCTTTTACTCTGACAGCGTCTAGGATGGTCTGTTTCTTCTTTAATATCGTGACAAAAATATGTACTGCTCCTCTTTTGCAATTGAATACAACCATAGACATCATGAACATATCACTGCATTTTACCTACCTAATGCTTTTGAACTATGGTGTGGGCGGCGCCGATAAGGGAACAATTTCACTTCCTGTTTACACGCAAGAGCTTTTCCAGGTTCACTTCTTGTTATTGCGCTTGCAAGAGAAGGTAACCTTCATTCAAAGTCGATTAGTTTTCTGGAGTTCTACCATAGCCTCTGTGCTACTGTACCTAATGTTGATGACGTACTTGCCTATAGCCAGTTCCCCAGCTTGACCTTTCCCGGCATTTGCATTGAACGTGCCCGTGTCTACCGTATACCCTGTTTGCACCTTTCTGCTGCTAATGCAACGTACTCAAAGAAGTCTTCCCTTTATTCATCATCATGACTGGGCGTTGGAGTGTAGGCTTGTACTACCTTTAATCTATAACTCTCATTTAGACTTCTTAGGACGACAGCTATATCTTTCATAATGCTGTAGAATTCATTGATATGGTGGTCTATGCCCTTATGAATGAGAAATCTGACTGCAATACAAATAACGCAGAGGTAGTGGCCTTTAGCCAGCGCTGTATAAACTTCACCAATGCTCCTTACCTCAAAAAGGTCAATCATATCCTAAGAAATCCTTGGTAATTCTTCAAAATGTCATGCAAAGATAGCAACGCTCGAGAGTTCCCGCGTGTTAAACGTTTCCAGGTTAACTTTTCAATAGCCACCTGTCAGGATCCATGAATTATACGTGCATATGATACTGCAAAATGCATGCTAGCACTACGTCTAAAACAGTGAAATAATCTTGACTCGGTGTTCTACTTCTGATTATGGTTCTTGGTTGAATTGTAAGCCATGGTACCCGCGTTCTGTTAGCCTTAGAAGAAAAGAACGTTGGAGAGTGCGTACTTGCGGGCAACAGAAGTGAAGAAGTGAATGAAGAATGAAGTGATGATAGTGATCTAAAGAAAGGAAAGACGCTTCATTCTGCAGGCAATGAAGGGAAAGCTATGGGAACATGGCTGCTGCACATGTGTTATCGCGCCAAGTAGTCCTCTAGCGTTTGACAGTGCTTTTGGGTGCTCGTGACAGACGTGGAATCGACTCAGCTTCACGTGCGACGGTTTCGCGTTTGCCCAGACACGGAATGGAAAAGCCGCAAAATAAGTAACCTTTTACATTCAGTGGTGTGTTTTACATTAATGAACTGGTGCTAATAATGTGTTCAAGGCTTTCTTTCTGTGTTTTTTCTTCCCCAGCTTAAACTAACGAGGATGAAAGCAGTCGACCCTTTTGAGAAGCGCTCTCACTTGTGCTCGCTTTGCTTCCGTAGCTTTCTCTTCATTGCGACAGAAACTTGTCCGCGAGTATAGATTTAAGGGAACGTTAAGTAATATCGTCTGCTGCCGCCTTTGTCAACTGATGTCGTACAATAAACATCTTTACCTGAATTTCAGTTATGTGGGCTCCTACGGCGTGATGCGAGAGGACAGATACAAAGATGTTGCTGGAGTGGAAGCAGCCTGTACGCTGTACGCACCTATGGGAGAGGGTGAGCCTCTATGAGCTGTTGGCGGCCAGCTTGCCAGTTGCGAAAAGCAGCAAGCAGAGCCGCGCTGCCGATGAAGTTGCTCTCGTTTACAAAGCGGCGAAAAATGTGGTTCTGGCTGTCACCATTTATTCAGCGTCTTAACATCAATCAAATAACTTCCGCAGAAGGCAGTTCAAAGGCAATTGTATTAAGGAGGGAGTGAAAAGTTAAACATGGACACACAATCAGGAACCTCGTGACGGAACCATGCTGAAAACGCCTACACAGGCGCGAGCACACGCACGAATGCACACATAAACGTGCACAGGCGCATGCACTCAAGCACAGTGCAATAGTAGCCCCAGCTCAAGACGGCGTCGAAGGCTCAATTTCCACTGGTAAGATGGCGACAGCTGGCTTCACTTAAACTGCCTCCACTTCAGCAAATTCTATATATACTGTTTGGGTGTGAATAACTATGGCATATTAACAATATTTTGACGATTGATGCGTCGTCGTGGTCTTATGGTCCCAGCAACATCGATGTATTCGTATCGACCACAATTTCAAGTATGACTCCAACGTTACTTTCTAGAAAAAGTGGTGAACGTTTCTTGCCTTTTAAGGAGGGCTTTAGGTACATTTCCGAAATTTGTGTACCATCAAGCTCTTTAGATGTTGCACGATCGTCTTTTCAAAGTGCAGCGGGACAAGTTTGGGTTATTCTTCTGAAGGCGCAACCGTTACGACAATAGAGAAGATATGTTGAGGTGAAAGACGCTGGAGTCAGAGCAAAGTCGACTCAATCAAAAAACTAGCCGTGCTTAGTGCATAATCGCCGGTAGTCTGCCCTCACTATTGAATTATAAATTTTAAGATTGACGTTTACATATATCCGGAGTGCTTAGGGAAATGGTAAAGAATAGCTTTTACAAAAACACGTAAAAGCAACTGCCTTGAAAGGCAGTTAAAATTAATCTAACTTTTATGGCAGGCACATGCTGCCTTCATAATTTAGTTGGTGAGCTGAAAAACATTCCCTAGATGTTTGACTAAACTGCGAAAGCACGCCATAGTACTTGCCAAGCGGAAGCGCACTTTGGTGTCCAATGTGCAGTTCGACAGGCGGAAGGAAATAGACGTCATGGCAGCATGAGCGCCCTCTTTAATTGTATGAGAACTTATGTGACGTAGGACGTAGGCACTGGGTACGTGCCACTTTTGAATTAATGCTTTTCACCCAATGCTTTGGTCTGGTCGTCAAGGATGTCGCTTCGTTTATTTACTAAATCTAGAGGATGAGTTACCTGGCCTTTCCATTCTTTCACCTTGTTCCGGGATTTTAGTTCCTCAATGTAAGAATTAATGCCAGATATGTATACTTACCAGCTTTCCCTTTTGGCCCGGCGGCATGTTGTTGTATTCCGAGACTTTATTTTCTTAAAGCTGATTCGGTTCTCTACATCGGAGAGCCGCGCATGTGATTCCGAGCCTTATTTTGTTTCTTTCGCGCTTGTATACACTCATCGTTCCACTAGAGAACAAGTCGTTTATAAGGCAGTCCATTTGTTTGAGGAATACATATCGTCCCACTCAGACCATAAATTCTGCTAAATAGGCAACTAAATTGTCAAGACTAAGCGTACGAATTTCATCCCATGTCAAATAGGTTAGCTCACTGTATCGCCGCCAGTTCGCTGAATCTGACTTGTAAACACTAAGCGTATGAATGACATAGCACGTCAAATAGGTTAGCTCACTGTATCGCCACCAGTTCACTGAGTCTGACTTGTCAGCAGTAAGCGTACGAATGCCATACCACATCAAATGTGCCAGCTCTCCGTATCTCCGCCAGTTCGCTGGGTCTGATTTCTCAACAGTAAGCGTACGAATGTCATAACACATCAAATATGCTAGCTCTCCGTATCTCCGCCAGTTCGCTGAGTCCGACTTCTCAACACTAAGCGTACGGATGTCATACCATGTCAAATATGTTAGCTCATTGTATTGCCGCGAGTTCGCAGAGTCTGAATTGTAAACACTAAGCGTACGGATGTCATACCATGTCAAATATGTTAGTTCGCTGTATCGCTGCCAGTTTGCTGAGTCCGACTTCTCAACACTAAGCGTACGAATGTCATACCACGTCAAATATGTTAGCTCATTGTACCTCTGCCAGTTCGCTGAGTCTGACTTGTATACACTAAGCGTATGAATGTCATACCACGCCAAATATGTTAGCTCGCTGTATCGCCGCCAGTTCGCTAAGTCTGACTTGTCAACAGTAAGCATACGAATTTCATACCATGTCAAATATGTTAGCTCGCTGTATCACTGACAGTCCGCTGAGTCTGACTTTCCACTGGAGCACATGTGGAGAGCACTCATCACTTTTTGTTCGTTTTATGACAATGGGGAACTGGTCACTCCCGCATGTATTCTTAGTCGCATTTATTTTCAGGTATGGCACGAGTGTACTCGATATGATGCTTAAAGCAATAGAAGGGAATGTTTTGTTTACCACGCTTAAGAATTTAGGCTCTTTCCTGTTTAGTAAGCGAGCATGTGTAAAGGAAACGAAGTACTCTACTAAGCACCCTATGGAATGATATCAAGACTCCCCCCACAGGGTATTATGTGCATTTAGGACTCCAGCGGAAATATAAGGCTCCGGAAATTGTGCAATTTTGCTTTCAAATTCTGTTCTGGAGAGTTGGTAGCTGGGCGGGATGTCATGACTGCAACTGACGTGAAGGGGCGTTTTGCAGCTCTAAATTCTGGTAGGTGAAACCCTTATTACCTATTATGGCCACATCACCCGAGGAGGTGAGAGCGTCGTTATACAGCGTGTGCGGTGAACTGTATATTACTAAAAACGCTTATGTCTGTACAATTGAGGTGCGTCTATTGCGTGTCCCACAGGAGTGTCCCCAACCGCCAGGAAATTTGACAGCTTGCTGTATTGGAGCTTGTCGCGGACTTCCAGAAGTTCACCACTTCCCATCTTATTTAGCGTAGTCTGTTGGGCCAGTTGGTGCATCATTTAGTGTCGTTGAGCGGAAATATGGGCCGAAAGAAACCGAGTGGACAGGACTGCGCGTCTTCTGTCCCCTCCGTTTATTCCCGCCCGTATTGCCATCTTATTCCAATGCATTATGTAACCGCGCAAACGACATATTGCGGTTACATAATGCGCGTTTACATAATGCATTCAAATATCGACCACCACCTAGCCCGCCTCTCCCTGTTAAATAAATCACCATCATAGTTACTTTGTAACCTGAACCGATGACTAGTGAGACACTTCGCGACAGCGAGTTGGGATGCCGTATGGACAGTTTTGGTTCCATGTTGGCCTTGTATTACATGGTACTTGGAATATGTATCTGTTGGTTTCATAAGAAGTTGAACGTTTCATCAGTGCACCGCCTCTTCAGGGAGCCATCGGGTAGTGGGGGAACGGACTAGCCATAAGTGAGTGTGCATCTTTCAGCAGTAATGCCAGCGCCCACGGTGGAGCCCTATAAGAGAACGCTGCAGGTTCTGTAAAACAGGTCCTGCAAACTCCAGCTGTATGTTACCAATGTAACCGAATATGACATAACCTTGATTGGCTACTCACACAGCGTTAGATCTCGCCGCCTAGAAAGCCGGAAGCAATACAGAAAAGAGGAGAGAACAGGAGGAAACATTGAAAGTGAGAGAGAAAGGCATAGATTGCAGAGGAAGAATAGGAAAAGGCAACTACCAGTTCCTAGCGTACGGGTCAGGTCAGTCAAGGAGTACCGTCTGGGCGGTCATGTTAACGGTACAAACACTCAGCATCGGCTTAACCACCACGATCCTTTTTTTCTCGCACACCGCTAAGCTACGCAAATTATGCGAGAGAGGGTGCAACCCCCGTGTTCTTGGGTACGTGGTGTCGCAAAGCTCCGAACTCCCGCTGACGCAGATGCCCCTGTAGGGGCCCATATTAATGAGACATCACCGTATAGTCCGACTGAAATGAAAAGCTATTCATTTCTTAGTGACCGCTTGTTCTGTATTCAGCACTGATCCTTGTCCGTTAGCGCATTTTGCAATAACGAACCCTCACCACCTCGCCCAGTGTGCCAATTTATTGGTTGTCCAATGACGAAAACGCCGGGGTACATACTGGGTTCAGGTTGAGGCACGAATATGCTTTACTCAACATTTGGAGACAGCTTGTGCATTTTTATGCTTGCCGAAAGTAATCCCACAGCCTGACCTTTAGGTAACGTATACCTACCAGAAGCGCTGGGACTCAAAGCGGATGGAAGCATTGACTGCTCTGCGGTCGAGCTAAGCAAGCGACGTTTAGAATATTGGTGGAAAAAAAAGAATGGAAGAAATTAAAAGAATTAAATTATGCAGTTTTATGCGCCAAAACCATTTTCTGATTATGAAGCCCGCCGTAGTGGGGGGCTCCGGAAATTTGGACCACCAGGAGTTCTTTAACGTGCACGGAAAGCTAAGTGTACGGGTGTGTTTGCACTTCGCCCCCATCGAAATGCAGATGCAGCAAATTGGGAAGACCCGATATGCTACAGGCATAGGTAACTGCGCAAACGAGAGTCAGATGTTTGAAGTAACAGAGACGAAATTAAAGAGATATAGTCTTATTATTGTATAAACTCTCTTTTTTTCCAATTTCGGTCAGTAATATGCCCCTCCCCTCTGCAATGTTCAAATTTTGAGGCTAAAATAAATAAATAAATAAATAAATAAATAAATAAATAAGTAGTAAATAAATTATTAGTAAATAAATAAATAAAAAGGCTAAACCAATAGCCATGTACAGATTGTTTAATTAGTTCAAGTAGCCGAGGAGAGTATTTGTCACCGCCTCTCTCAAAGGCGTGCCAATAAATTATCATCATCATCAAGTGTGAGAGTGGAGCCCGGCTCCCTACAAACCTAATAAATTATGCTTTCCAGTTTCGTACAATGTTTCATACATTGTTTGAATGCTGATCGCATTTACGTTAACATTTGCCTTGAGATGGATCCTCCCGGTAGATTATGTGAACTTTGCTTTGCGTAGACCTCGGGAGCTTGTCGCAAGCAGAGCAATACTTTATTACTCCTTCTCTGCAAGTTTCTCGTTGCTCTTATCGGCTCTCGGGACATGGCTAGTTCGACACTTTTGCTAGCATAAAAACTCCAGCATGTTTCATTTCTAGAACATTCATCAACGTAATGGTGCTTGCTAACCAACAACATAAACTGTTAGAACGTGATAACTTGCCAGTAAATGTAATTTGTGGATACGAAAGCAAACAAAGAACTTCTACACACTTTGGCAAAATGACCCTTAACTTCAGGTGTTAATTTATGATAGACGAAATGATGGTAGCCTCACAGAACCAAAGGAACGTCTTTCATGTTAAAAGCTTGAGTTGCCTGCTAAGGGGAAACCAGACATACCTATTTTAAAAACAAGTTATTTCGAGCTAATTTCGAAAAGCGTTAGCGCATGTAGGATCTGTCAATCTTGCAACCATTTCCAGAAAAAATACCGGTTGTTTAGCTGGCTTCTGGATGTTGCATTACCATGAAATTTTTGTTCTCTCTATGCCTTGAACATATTGCAATAATCAGGAGCCTGGGATATAATAAAAATATATTCAGTCAGCACGTTACACGTGGCGTCGAATGTTAGTGTGTGTGGTGTTTTCGTCCTGTGCCATACCACCGCTAAATGCTTTGGAACTTTACTGTCGCGCCATTTACCAGATGGCGCGAAGTGCCCGAGCTCGGGACCAGAGCTGGGTCGGTAAAGCAGGGAGAGTGGCGAGTGCCAGGCCGTGCGTGTCCGTCGCCCGGACCATGGGCGTAGATTTTCAGAAGTGGTAAACATTCGGAGCCAATAGGCCCCACCCTTCGCGGTAGCGTGAAAGAGCAGGAAGAAAGCAGAGGTGAAGAGCCATATTTTACACTATCCAACGCTCAAAAAAAGAAGAGGTGAACGAAGCATCGAGGCTACACAAGACGAAGTGGACGTAATTGTTCCTGAAATATTAAACGAATGAGATAAGAAATGAGTCAGTATGAACATAAAAAAGACAAGGCAGATGTATTATGAACAATTATGCAACGAATCAGTTGAACCAGTACCTACGTAGTAACTGTCTTCTTGAGAGTCGATGCTAGTTTGATTCTTTGATTTTGCTTTTTTTCTTCGTGGTTAATGAAGGGAAATTGAGGCATCCACCCAATCGTATCAATTGCTGCAAAGGAAACCCACATGGCTTCTACGAAAGAAAAGCCTCATAGTTGAAAAACAAATTTGTATTGGTCTTGGAATGGAACCCGAGACCACCGCCTTTCCGGGGCAGCCGCTCTACCATCTCACCTAACCAGGCGGCTAGCAGACGGAAGGAAAGAGCAGAGTTGTACTGAGGTTTCATCATATGATAATAACCAGTTTAAGGACTTCTAACTCTTCATGTGATAATCGTCGGCATACATAATTCAAAGAAAAAAAAAGAAGCGCAAGAAGTGTCTTTGCAGTTAGAGCCACTGCAAATTTCATTGCTAGACATGAAACGGATTCCTGGTAAATAGGAGTTCATTCATTTTGTGTTGATTCCAACAATTAGAAGGCATTCTACCAGTATCATATCTGAATGAATAGAATTTATTGATAGGAAGACAGAGAGGTCGACCTGAGCTAGTGCGCTCTAGTCTGCTACTCTGCACTGGGGAAGACGGAAGGGGAGTGAAAGTATTGGGATGGATGATGATGATAAGAGAAGTGGTGAGTGCTTATGTACATGAGACAGTTGCCTCGCTAGAGCCGCTCGTCGAGCTTGGTGTCCTGCAGGAACTTCAACAATACTTTTGTTGCACGCACTGAAATTGCCGTGTCAGGCCATGGGCCGAGGATAGCTTCCTCCGACAGTAGTTGTCTGCCAACGCTGGCTAGGAAAATGTCTAACGTCCTTCGCTCCAGCATATATGCTGGGCAGTCGCACAGTACGTATCATATCTAACGCACGATGCGCTAGGGGCTATACAGAAAGGCAAAGGGACGCAGCACTATGCTCGCGATTACGTGCCTGGATTGTTGGAAACAATAAGAAGGGCGGTGATGTGTTTCCGAATAGCTGACGCTCTTATTGATATACTAGGTTACATAAATATGATCTCTTTCGCGGTTTAAAGCGTTCTTTTTTGCCTTTCTGCATTGAAACATTACAGCAGATCTTGCCACCTGGAATGTATTATGTACAGAAGCCGCAATCGAGAGTGCTCATGTGTGACTACTATCCCTAAAGAGAATGCATTTTCGGGCTGTTGAATGCCAAGAGCACTTGATTTCTTATCACGGGGACAAATTACAAGAAATATGCGCATAGCAGAGAGCTTCAAGTATACTTACGCGTTGTATATCTATAGGTCATAGCATTGTAGTCCGTGTGGTTTCCAGTCTTTGAAAGAACCACCGATGTGTTGAACTTCACTCTGCGTAAATGAAAATATTTAGGGGATGTACTGGATGTACGGGACATTTGAGGACACAGGCATGGATTGTTGTCAACATTATTGATTCCCTATTGTCACTAGAGTGTTACAGTTTATAGCTGAGCTCTTTTTATACTAGCAAGACACAAAAGAACTATTTCTTGCCTTTTTGATTGTCAGTATTCAGTACATAGCATTGTGACTAATTGTATTAGGCCAACACTGAATAAGACCCAGCAAGCGTCATTTCTTGGATCTGAGCAGAAACAGAGGGAGAAATTTCGCTCGTGAAATGCTTTCTCTAGAAAGCAGGTCAGACGGAAAAGATCGACGCAAAAATATTTAGCTGCAGTGGTGTCGCAAAGGTATGACAGATGGAATAAAAGATGCACCTTTGTTTCCCATAGGAAGAAAAAGTATGAGCAAGTTCTACTCGAAGGTATAGGTGCCTTGTGCGAAGCTTGAGTCCAGTGTGGGGCGTAGTGTTATTCACAAGCAGATCATTTATACTTGAAAAAATTTCCGCAAAATGTTAACGTGTACCTACTGCACTCCTTGCCGTTGCATTGTGCGTACTATGGCAGGCGTTGTTGTTCAGTCGAACTTCTTGCATCCCGTGAGTGCTTTATAGAAAGGTTGCATATTCTCTGAATGTTTCTCAAATGTATGATTACTCACACGCACGTGATTAGTTGTGCTCCTTCCACATAAGGAATTGATTACATCATAAGTACATGTCCTACCACGGCTCATATTCATCACAGTTATGTGAAGCCACATATGGCTGTGACAAATAAAAGTGATGCTCCCCGGTTCCATTTAACTCGTTAATGAGTTATACTAAATCCTAAGTGTAATGCTCCACTTGTCATATACTACATCAGAACAAGAAAAGTATGTTTCGAAAATGCAGCAGCACATGCGTATACATGACGCCCAGTAGCCAGATTTAATTTTCTCCCCAGAGACAGCATACATGTACATTTGTTGTGGGCTATGGCGCCACAATGGGCACAAGGAAGCTTGTGTAAGATTCTTCAGGTACAAGCTTTGCAAACTTTAATAGCAGTATTCTAGATGAGTGAAAGTAGCCACCGTTGTGTCAGAGATTGCCGGTGCATGGTATTGTGAAAAGTTGAATTCTTGATTTTACAGCGTAAGCTGTTATTAGCTCTTTCCAATAGCTGTTTCAGTTGGCGATGGTGTCCGTCACCTCCGGTGTTCCCTGGGACAGCTGATGTCCCGGTGCACGGGCGTGTAATATAACTTAATATAATATAATAACTAAATTATAATAACGTACGTAATTTCATAATTATATTAATATTTTGCGCGCGTTCTCTAAAACGTGTGAAAAATAATTACGCGAGACATCGCCCACTCAAAACTGATTGGGATGTTTTAAAACGCAATTATTTCCCTTCAATGAGAATTCGCGGCCTTAATTCGTTAATTAATCTAATCTAGTTATCGGTAGTGCAGTTATGAAAGAGATTCTCAAGGAGCAGCAGGGCACTTCTGACAGAATAGCATTGATTGCGTCCTCGTATATACTATAAATTCTTTTTAGAAGCTTGGCTATAACCTTAGCCGAGACACCCTGTATACACGAAAATTAAAAGCCTCTGCTCCGATATGGCGGCATACTCCTTCCCTATCGTCCCCATTAGAAATAGATATCAATGATTGGGAAATTGCGAACAGTATCTACACTTCATTTACAGCTCATGCATAAAAGTGTCTATAGTACCTAACTCAGAAATGTTTTCAGAAACAAACGAATATGTGGAGCGTTGTTATTGCTGCCTACCTCCTACAAGAAAAACGAACTTCAGTGTACCGACCGATAACTGGACCAGTGGTATGTTTAAAATAACCAGCACTGACATTGCCTTCATAAGCGACAAGGCCGGCTCTGTAGAAACTGCTGATTACCAGATGGCGCGAATAAAGAAAAGTGATTGTAGCTATGTGTTTGTAATTAACAAATTAATACCCAGTAATTGTTAGCGTGCTCCGACTTTGTCACACTGTCAGCGTGCGCGGTTTGTCCACGTAGTTGATAGATTTTCTTTATGATCAATTTGAAGTTACAAACGTCCTCGACGTTTCGCTACTGACTCAGCTCAGCGGTCAGTCTCTGCTTCACTTGTCAGAAACGTCAATTGCTAAAATTGTTTCATTATCGTATTTCCGACCAACATTACGTGACGGAATCCCGCTGGTATCCTGCCTGCGCTGATTCGCACACAGCAGACAGAGGAGAGTTAAACTAATTGCTCCTTTTTTTTCATTGTCTTTGAAAATGACTGTCAACCAAGAGTACATATCTTTCACGCTCTGCGAAAAACGCAAGCGTATAGTGAGCAGGTAGCTTATCTCTTTTTTTATTCGCTGAAAGAGAAGGAAATTCAAGTGCATCTTGAAAGGCAACAATGAAATTCGTTTGTCGAGCACGCGATAGTGCAGACAATACAGTACTCTGGTTCGTTACCACATGAGTTCGATCCAAATCGCGACAAAATGACCAAATAAACTTACAGCACTTTGGGTACTTTGGGGATTTCCGCCGCCAAAGTGAAAATGTAATGCGTGTCGTCTATTTTCTGCACACGCTCGGCGCTATCACACTTGGGTGGAAATATGCCTTGGAAGTTCTGTATCTTGACGTAGATTTTCCCGTTAATATTCGCAGCCTGTAAGAATATACCATAAATGGAAAAAAGTCCCGTCATATAACGCTACGAGAAATAAAGCTAAAGAAAACCTCTTTGCTGTATTCAACTTAAGCTCACGGTTTAAAAATCAAACACGGAATCGGTCAAAACAGACTACGGTCTCAATGCTGTAGGCACTACTGAATATGCAAGACTTATCTGTTCTGTCATAGTTGATGTACCTGTAACGCATATTACAGGCACTAAATCGAAAAAAAAAAGATCCATTCTCTTACATCAGTTACATTCTGATAGCAAAAATACTGTTCGTCCTCTTCGAAAGGCACGCTTGCACTGCCTTCTTCCTCGATGTCCCCAGAATGTGAGAGACACACAAACAGAAGTACGAATGGCAAGCAATGCGTTATCCGAGTCATCATAATCTTTGACTTCTGAAAGCACATCGAGGGATGCAGTGAGCTTAAGTACAACATTTTGACGAGGGGTGTTTAATGGCAGTACAATACTTTTTTGCTTTGATAAGAGCATTCAAGTGCATGACGCTGTCTTTTGCCTCAGCATACTCGCGAAGAAGAAGTAAACAAATCTAAAAAACTGATATGAAGGATTGTTAAAGAGAAATTGTCTTTTCCAGCCCGCACGTATATTCTTTTGGCAGTGCGATTATGGTTCTGCGACAAACTTTGCTTACGTACGGCGTAAGCAATTCAACATTTGCCAACTTTACTACGTCTTTCAGTGCTTGGTGCAAAACGTGGCTAAGGAACATCAACTGCAGTAAAACAGTCATGATGTCATTTGCCAATAGACAGAGCCCCCTATCGTTCGATTGTTCTCTGGACGGCATCTAACTTACAAGAGTGTCTCAATATAAAAGCTTAAGTGTCATTCTAACAGAACATTTTTCTTGGTCTAAACACATTGAATATATAAACGGAAAGCCCCAATCAGTTTAGGTTATTTACACCGCACTTTAGCTAGGACCCCTCGCGATATTAACTGCTATTGTATAAAACATTATTTCGCCCTGTTATAAAGTATGCACCTGTCGTTTGGTTTCCCTACAAACAATGTGAAATAACCTCGCTCAAGAACGTTCAAGGAAAATCTATCCGTTTCATTTGCCAAAATTACAGCCGCAGTTTCTCACCAATGCAGGCTCAACAATCTTTGAACATTGAGCCATTACTTTCACGTTACCGTGTTGATGCCTTAAAACTTTAATATGCAATTAACAACTCCACCTGTGGTCTTCCTGATTATAACTACAACACATTTACTGACGGAAGTTGTATACGTAGCTCCCACGCCTTGAACTTAGCACCTATTTTTGCCCCTAATAACACATTCAACTACAGTTCTTTTTCCTTTACAATAGAGCTGCAGAATTCTCTACCCGGTAACATTAGTTCACTATGACTAGAAGATATTATAGTTACCATTCGTAAGCACTTCACTAGCATGTAAAGCGGTTTTTCTTGGTCATTCATCTATTTGTATATGTGTATGTTTTTAATGGGTAATGTATAGCAGTGTATATTTTTCCCACTTCTGCTATGGCCGTAAATTGCGCTGCAGTATATGTAAATAAATAAATAAAATATAGTTTCCTATGTTATTGCTTAATCCCTCGTTCCTGTAACATTATCAACTTTTACAGTGGTGATTTGCCATCGTGAAAAAAACACAGTTTAAATTTTGGGGCACCAGTGCTCAGACGAAGTAAATACCATTTTAAAGCCCACCTGGTCAGGCTAAGGCGAGCCAGTCACCCGGAATGCGCTGGAGAGCGCCTAAAGGAAATTCAGCAAATCAGAAGCATCTTAAAGGGACCATGAAACGCTTTTGACGATTTTCTACAAACGTACTGAGTCGTTAGAGTAGGTCCTTCTGATCATTAATTGACACATCTAAGTGCTCTGCGTAAAGCGTGTAATTTATTATAAGGTTTTAAAAATGCACATCGCTGCCGATCGCAGCGCACTGCTCGGCGGAATTTTAAGCCGCCCCTACCCATATGACCGAAATCACCCATATGACGTCAGGGGGGCGGGCTATGCGATTGGGTGACCAGGGCACGTGATCGATAATTTTTCCAACTTTATGGTAAACAAATGATCTTCGTAATAGTTGGAATGTTAGTTAATTTGTTTTTATAAAAAGAATGTAGCATAAAGAGAATGCGCAAGAACAATTTTTCAGTACACTTAAGCACTTCCGGCACACAGCAAGCGTCGTCTGCTTGTGTTACAACGTACTCCATTTTGACGAGAGCTCCGCGGTCAGAGTTGGTCTCAGTCTTTTCGCGAGCACTATCATTCGACTTTGTTGCCTTGTGGACTGCAAACGTAGCGACTGGCAATATGTCAAGCTGCGACATCGTGTCCCTCTGCAAGGCAGCGTACGAGCGAACTAGCTGCTGCGCATCGGACTGCCGCTATCCGATCGGCGCCAGGATTCGCGTGTTTGTGGCCGTCAATTTGCACCGGAAGATTACTAACGCAATAGCGTTTCGTGAGTCCAGTATTAGGGCAAACGTAAGTGCAAGCGGACAGGGTCTGGCCGCTTGACTGTGCCGTAACGGCACGAGCCGAGATGAGCAGAAAGGCAAATGTGAATGGTCTGCATGGTGCAGCCACCTGGTGGCATAGAGCTCAACCATACACAGTAGCAGCAACGAAGCGTATTCTTCTTGGCTGCTGGTGCGTATTTTTCGCAGGAGTGTAATCAACACATTGTTTTTATAAATGTTTAAAATGTTTTACACTTGGTTAGAGCAATATTAGCGCTTTGTTTGGCTGGTTAAGCGCTGCGGCAACAAGTGTCTGGACCGTGCAGACCGATCAGGCCGCTCACGTACGTCTACGCCAAAGTTCCTTCATCAGCTTGAGTTTATGCCTCCAGTCATTTGCCGAAATGACCAGCTTGCCTGGGGTTAACGGAATACCAGACACGTTCGGCGCTACGACAGAATGCTCGCAACGCACGCTGCTTCGATAGCTCTCGCTTGGGGTCGACAGCCAAGCGGCTAGCGGAGAGGGTTCGCGCGAGCGGGGGCGGGCTCCAAAACCACCGGAAGTGGACGATGTGACGTCGCATCGTGACGCAGGAACAGCGAAGGCGGAGCTTAGCCCCGCTCGCTCGGCGAACGAGTTGAGGAGGAAAAGCATGGCTGGGGAGGAGGGTAACTTCTAATCGCTTGTAGCTCCATTAATACGTAACGCTTCACTTAAATTATGGTGCGAATGTTCTACTTAAGCTGTACCCTACGCGTCTACAAAACTTGTCCGAACCGTTTCAGGGGCCCTTTAACAATTTCTATAAGATAATATCTATTTACGTACATAAGGTGTGACGTAATCTAGAAAAGAGAGTTGCGACTATAGGAGTCGCACTTTTATTTAGTGCTCCTAACAATGTACTGTAGCCATGTTGAATGCTTCTTATAGGAAAAAGAGCAAACGAAGCGTGCGAAAGAACCTAAGCATAAGATTTTACGTGTGCCACAGCCAAGTTGTCTACATGATCCCGCTGTCCTGTGACCGGTGTTATACGCGCCAAACGCATGGATGTATAGCTAATTTTTATGTTTGCAAACAATGCTCCGAAAAGAATTCCGGTTGAGCCATACGGATAAATAAAAGTAGCAGGACCCTCCAAATAAATAGAACTCTGCAGATGGCTCCAGTATTGCTGGAAGTTAGAATGTTTGACGAATGAATTGTACTGCTAAGTACAATAAGGAAGTGGCATACATGCAGCTTTCGTGCAGTGCATGGGGGGGTGGGGCATGCCACTCATAGGGCATGTTCCTTATAACTGAACACATAAAAAATATCTGCCTATATAATACTATGGAACAAAATACTTGTTTCGTTCCTGACTTGTAAAAAATGTATGGCTGCAGCGTTTTTTGTGGTCTGATAAAACGCGTTGATAAAATGATTTTAAGCCCGTATCAGGCACCACGCGAATTCTTTGAAGGTTTCTATAAGCAGCAATTTCGCCGTGTATTGCAGCAATAGACAGAGAAGAGAGAGAGAGAGAGACAGGCAAAGGAAAGACAGGAAGGTCAACCAGAGGTTATTTCCGGTTGACTACCCTGTACTGGGGGAGGGGCAAATGGATGTGATAGGTTGAAGAGAGAGAAAAAAAGAATAAGTCCCAACACACACACACACACAGGCGCGCGCGCGCGCACACACGCACGCACACACACACACACACGCACGCACGCACACACACACACACACACACACACACACAAACACACACACACCACACGCACACACGCGCATGCACACACGCACGCACACGCACACTATACACATGAACCGTTTCTGCATGTGGGCACTGTCACGCAGTCTGTGCAGATTCTGGAAAAATACCGTGAGCAGAGTTCCCGGAAATATATTAGAAGACCTTTTGACGCGCACAAATAACGGTCTGTCCGTCAGCACGCCGTCACGTCTTCTGCACAAAAAGACGACGTCATAAATATCGTGATTCGTGATCTATGCCCGCCCCTTTTATATGTTCTTTCCTGCCTGTGTTGTTTGCCCTATAAGTAAGTTTTGAAGCAAGAAGCAATAAACCAATGCGGTTGCTAGTTAGCGCTATGTGTGCGTATCGCTATTTTCTGTGTGCTTCGCCTGAGCGCTCATCTTTAGGTTTTGAACTATGGCGCGCCGACCCGCCCAAATTTCTACTCTACTGAAAAAAAAGTGGTTTAGCAAGCTGGCATCTATTAAGAAAAAAAAAAAAACATTATGATGTTTTACATGCCAAAACCACGACATGCTTATGAGGCGCACCGTTGTGGGCTACTCTAGAATAATTGTGACCAAATGAGGTTCTTTACCGTGATCCCAATGCACGAAACGCGGCCATTTTTTAACTTCGCCCCCGTCTAAATGTGGCCGCCCTACCGCCATTAGATCCCGCGCCTTTGGGCTTAGCAGCGCAACAGCAAAGCCACTACGCCACGACGGCGTTTGTCTTTTGAAGTAATGAAACCTGTGTAAACAGGTGGCTTACAGTCGGAAAATATCGGACGCAAAACGCATGCGAACATGCACAAAGTAGGAGATAGGGAGAAATTAATTAATTAATTAATTTATTTATTCATTATCACTTTCGGGACAGATACATTAAAGAGAGGTGTGCTTCAATCGGTTTCATCACGAAAAAGAAAGACCACCGGAGTAATAAAGCATCGTATAGTAAAAGCATTTCAGTGTACCATGTTAACTAAAAAAATGCAGAAGCAGGTAATTCGCAAAAGAACCAATCAAAACAAAAGGCTAAAGTAATATACAGTACACTGCGTTACGTAGTAATATACGTACACTGCGTAAAGTATACAGCCACTGCGTTATACAATATAAGCAAAGCGATTATTTAAATAATCCTGGCTTACTATGGCAACACTCTGCATGGGGAGACGCTTGGTATGGTTGGTTGCGCATGGTAGAAATAACCGAAGAAAAAAATTCGGCATGCATTCCACTCTGTGAAGGTGAATGACCAGCGAAGCTGTATAGATGGTATAATATACAAAACAGAGATACATAAATATTTTGTTGTTGTTTATTATGTCACGCAAGTTACTACAGCTTTGTGGTTGCTATGGTATAGGCGGCTAAGGGTTCGGTGACGACGAGGAATAGGTCTGGGCGAAGGTTAAGTCCAAGCACCAGAGGCTCGCTGTCGTTGGCACCTTAGGATCGGTGAAGCACTGTAACCCGAACCGTCGGAACATGAACGAGGGCAGCCAATTTCCATCTGTCGTCGACACGTCCACGTTGAAGTCGCTAACGACGAGGTCTGGAGTTTGATTGTCATGAACGAGCCAGTTCAAGGGTTGTTCCCGGATGACGGATTTGCCCTAGCCATATACAGCTTCGCTGTAAGTATTCATGACGTTTTGGGAGCAATGAACATCGCCTCTATGTATGACGACATTAACGCAGATATAACGTATTTTAGGGCGTGAAGTCCAGATGAACTAAATGTCAGTGTTCGTACGCATTCGCTCAACAGAAAACAATACCGAGAATTGCAGCACGTTGACTGACAAGTATTGTCAGCTTTCTCTTTCTTGTCCTTGTGGCGTATGAGTGGCTGTACGTGCAGTGCGGCCCCTTAATGATAAGTCACCTGCTAGAAATTAATTTACTCTAGCAGTAAAGGACGGTATGAGATCTAGCTTGAGTTTGTTCATTTTGTATTAAGAGTAATAGAATATTATATAGAGCAGGTATAGCCAGGTTAAACACACATTCACATGACGTAGTTTGGTTGTTAAAACACTAATGAGCAATATTTTTGCGACAACGTACAAGTCTCAAACTCGAGCGAACATTTTACCAAGCCTATAGTTACTTCAAGAAATATTGTCATAATACTCTTCTCGACATTTATTGTCGCGTTTGGTGCCTTCGCTGTAGGTCGATAGTATAGACCATCGCCCGTAATGCTGAAGTTGTGGGTTCAGCTCGCACATATGAGGAGTTGTCTATTAGTTCACTTTCGGTTTCCTTTTTCTTATTACGTATTAATAAAATGAAGAGTTACGTTCCTCAATTCTGCCTTGGCTCACGCGGGGTCACCGCTAGAGAATGAAGCAAGTTATGCTGTTCTAAAACGTTCCCCCAAAACGTCATTCATAAATGCATGTTCTACAGGGCAATAGAACCATGGAAGGCGGTATACACCAACATTCGCAATAGAGGTACTTGTGTCAAGGTACACAAAGTGCAACATTCTGCTCAGAGAGCTAGTTTTATTGCTACCTTATTGATGAGCAGATCAAAACAGCTGCTGCAGAACACTTTTAGGATTCACCCATCCGACAGACCTTACAGAACATTTATTTGTTTGTGTGCCTTGTCACATCATCGCGAACGTCAAGCCTTATCGCAATTCTGCGCCGCGATAAAAAATACCGATATCCGACGCGTTGTCAGACTCAGTCATGTGAAACATTCGTTGATTGCCTCCTTATCTAAAGTGTTTCGGGTAACGCACTCTGTTACAAGATGGTGGAACACATCCATGTAAAGCCAACAACTGTGCTTGGGACGATGACGACAAGCCGATGTGTCGAAAGCGATACTACACGAAATCAATAGTATGTAAAACATTTTGTCGGCAGCTAGCTAAACAGTACCTATGGGCATTCTGCGCAGCGTTACCAGATGAACTTCGGCATATTATAAAATCTTGTTTCTCTATATCTAACCTTTTCGCGTACGTCAAGCAAATGTGTATGAGCGACGCAAGCATGTGCCTCACCACAGCAGCAAGATGACCGCGGCTACCTTAGCATGATGGTAATGTCATGGCGACAGATTTTTCATTACTCTGGTGAGAAACATTACGACCTGCTTCGTAACTGCATGGGAAGATCGTCAAAGCAGTGTAGTCTGACATAGTTCTCAATGGTTTAGATGAGACGAGAAAAATGCATGGAAAAAATTCCCGACCCTTCACCCTACCAGAAGTTGGGAGTAAGTGAAGCTTGGTCCTGCGTGCACCTGACCTTCGTCGCGCTTAAGCAACCCACACGTAACGGTGTTGGGTTGCTTCGGCCTCCTGTTCCCTCAGCTTGGGATCTTCTCGTTGCTGTGGGATTGCCTGGGCTCGGGCAGTTCCAAAGGCGCCTTTACAGTCCGACGTTATGGGCGCGCGGGCGAGCTTTGCTAGACATCGGGCCCGTTGGAGCACGTTGGCCGCGTCCGGTTACGTTGGCTGTGCAAGAGCGTCAAAGCATTGGTTGAACTATAGACGCTGTTGTTCTCGCTAACGTGATGTAACGTGTGTGCACGCTTACGCTACGTCGGACTATATTTAGCGCTTAACATCTGGATCGGCGTGCCGACGGCAAGTCCTTTCACGGGCGAGTTCTCGCCGCGGCTCGTCGAACGCTGCCCGTTCCTCGGGGGCGCGTTGCCTTCCAATCCGTTTGCTGAGACTGAACTCAACGGAAAAGAAGCCGGCGGCAGCACGCGCGAGACCGTTTCCTGCCCTTTCCCTTCACGGCGGAAGCGAAACGACTCTGATTGGTTGTGCGCGTAGGGCAAGCGCGCAGCCAATCAAACCACCCTATTCTAATCCACCTAAACCACCCCAATCAATCAACCGGGCTACAGCTGCTCTGCTCTGGGAGCAACTGGGTTTTTTTTTGCTTGACGACATCGCCACCGAAACTTGTGAGCCAGTACAAGCTTTGTTTCAAAACTGGTACGCTCTAACTTTTATGAGTAACTTGTCCATATCCGACGTTACAAACGCGAAAGACATGGTAACATTGAAAACCTTTCGCACATATTATTCTTCGCATGTGCGTGAATAGAAAATGGCACGTGCGCATGGGCTCTCGCTTAGATTAATTATCCAACTGCTGAAGCAACGAAGCTAGGAAAAATATTCCATTTAGAATGTTGCAAAGCGGTTTGCAAAACGACAGAATAAACAGTTTTCGTTTCTCTATCTCTTAAGTATTAGTGTTCTTCCACTCACTGCAGATGCCCACGAAAAAAAAAATAATACCACGTGACATGCCCGCTTGCGGGTCGTCATAGCAGCGTTCCCAAACATTTCTCGCGCAAACGAACATAGCATCTAGCAGAGTGAAATCAGTCAAAATAACATGACCTACTGATAAGGGAGAACCAACAATTGGCAAATTCACCAGTAAACAAACAAATAAAATAGGACACTCGGAGCGCCAACGATGTCTTTTTTCATGGGGGTGGACATTTTTCATGGGTGGCGCGCTCGTCCCGTGTTTCTGCTCGTCCCTGTGTCTTTCTTGCGCTATGTATCCCAGTTTGTACGTATCCCACCAACACGTCCAAAATTCTTGCCTGCTAAATATTTGGAGTTTTACGTACTAATCGATTACTAATACCACATTCTAACCATTCGTATCCGAAAAAAAGCTATTCGATATTTTCGAATATTTGGAAGTAACCACATATTTCGCAGCAACTGAATGTTCTTCATCTGTTAAAGTCTCGCAAATCATCACAAGTGCGACATGGAGAAAAGTTTTCGAACTAGTGCAGAAAGAAAAATGGCTAATGCAAGTTTTGTTTTCGGTTTCACAGTGAAAGCCTGCATGACAAACTGTCATATTTGCTTGAACTGTCTTATCTGAAGTTTTTGGCACTCTGGTGATGTAGCAGTTCTGTCTTTTATGTTGCAATGTTTTTTTTTCTTGTATACGCCCTTTTCATGTGTCTGTGAGAGACAGGTCTTTCAGCCCCTTTTTCACCTCAACTTCTGACCTTTCTTCAGCAATTATTTATTTAGCAATTTCGTAAAATAGCCATACAACAAGTACTCTTTCTTTAAATTATGGGGTTTTACGTGTCAAAACCACTTTCTGATTATGAAGGACTCCGTAGTGGAGCACTCCGGAAATTTCAACCACCTGGGGTTCTTTAACATGCACCTAAATCTAAGAACACGGGTGTTTTCGCATTTCGCCCCCATAGAAATGAGGCCGCCGCGGCCGGGATTCGATCACGTGACCTCGTTCTCAGCAGCCCAACACCATAGCCACTGAGCAACCACGGCGGGTGTCGCGTCTATGTTGAACAGTTATTAAGCGTGCTGAAGCGGTTATGTTTCTCTATGCAGCCGTGTCAAACTCTGTAGTAACTCAACCACAAGTAGTGAGACGGCTTCTGAATGTAGCTTAATGAGTTGTATGCCCCAAGATCGGAAGAAGTGGCGTAGCATGCAAAGGGCGGAGCGCCACAGTCAGTGCCCTTCGCTACCATAGTCTCCTCAGTACAAGCAATTATTCTAGCGGAGGACTGGACGACGACGAAGTGTTCACTGTGTGGAACGCTGCTTTTTTGTCTCTGCGAATTTGAAGCTACCTTGTGGGAGACGCCGCTCCCTTAACTACGGCGATGGACGTGGAGTCACCTGGAGGGGCCCCTGGTCCTTCTACGTCAACAGCGGCCGCTCCGAGAAAGCGGTCTAGTCACCCGAGTGACACCGACAGCGAGGACACTGTGATCTACTCAGCAACCAGTGATGAAACCTCGGATGATAGTGACTTCGTGCCCGTAGTGAAGAACAAAGCAAAGAGACGGCTCGTCAGGACATCTCCGTCCACAAGTAAGGCAACTGTGATCCCTACGCGAAAGCCATCAGACCTCACAATTTTATTTGTGCCTGTGGCTGCTAGCGACAATCTAAACCGGATCAACCGCCAGGCCACATCTGTGTCGCTCGAGGCACTTGTTCCGGGTCAGATCAAAGATGTAAGGATCAACGCCCGAAAGAACATCCTTGCTATAGATGTCGCAAACCGCAGCGCGCTAGACATTCTGAGCAATGTTAAGGTCCTGGATAGCATCAACGTACGCTGCTATAAACAAGACGATCACGACTCTACGGCCGGCGTTGTATATGACGTAGATAATTCGATAAGCGATGCTGACCTGCACATACTCATCAAGCCGGCGACAGAGGGAATTGCCATATTGCATGCCCGTCGCCTGGGGAACTCGCAGTGTGTGAAGTTAACCTTTAAAGGTGACAGCCTACCGTCACACGTCAAGGTCGGTCACTTCAGACACATAGTACGACCTTTTGTGCCAAAGCCGCTTCAGTGTAGGAAGTGTCAAAGGATAGGGCACGTTAGTGCGGTTTGCACAAATGCTGCCGTGTGCTCACGTTGCTCTGGGTCGCACAGCTCCGACGCCTGTCGTACAGAACACCAAAAGTGCGCCAATTGTCAGGGCTCTCACGATGCAACTTCAAAGAATTGCCCACACGTGAAAAATGAAGCGAAAGTCTTGAGGCAAATGGTCAGGGATGGTTCCTCGCACAGGGAGGCTGCCGCTAAGGTGCGACGTCGACGTTCACGTCGCCGGAGATCTAGGAAACCCACTGCTATTGCTAAGGATGCACCGCGTCCACTGACAGTCCAGAAACTTCCGCATACAACTAGCAATAGCAGCAATGAGGTTTCTCAGCAGAAAGGCTCCAATATCATTGCCTCAAGCGAGGAGTGGCCGCCATTGCCACGGCTAGATCCACCAGCGGAGCGACAGGATGTAGCACGCTCACCGAATCATGCTTCACCTTCAGGTAGCACCCTAGACGACGACAAACAAGTTGTCACCATGATAAGGGCCCTTATGAACACGCTACGAGTACTACTGACCGCCATACACACTCCGGCGGCTCGAGGCGCACTTCAAATACTGGACGCCCTGAATCCAGTACTGTCCGGTCTTGAGAAGCACCATGGCTGCTCCTCTACACTCGTTCATTAAGGAGGTCAAGGAAGCGTCTCTCTTCCAATGGAATGTCAGAGGCATTAAATCCCGCATCTCGGACTTTCGTCCGTTTGTCTTTAAGTACAAATTTCCAATAATCGTCATTTGTGAACCAAACATTGACAACGCCATCCGCCTATCAGGATATGAAGCTTTCATGTCTGCTACCTGTAGCGAACGCAGCAAAGTCATCGTTTATATCAGATGCGATTTGACGTATGTTTCACACCCAGTCGCACCTGATGACGACAATCAGTACGTATGTTTGACGATAAAATGCAAGAACGTCGCACTCACGCTCGTAGGTGCCTACATTTCACCTTCGAGTCGATTTGACAACGCGAGACTAAGTGCAATTTTAACAGCGACAGCTGGACCATGGATTATTACCGGCGACTTCAATGCGCATCATCCGCTATGGGGAAGTTTAAAGATGGATTGCCGAGGAAGACGCCTACTATCCTTCGCGTCGGACCATGAGCTCTGCTGCCTAAATGATGGCAGTCCTACTTTTCTGCGGGGATTGACATACAGCAGCTGCCTGGACTTGACTTTTGTTTCAAGATGCCTCAGCGCCAGTGTGAAATGGTTCACGGACAACGAAACGCATGGTAGTGACCACGTCCCAACATATGTTAAAATTGACGGCATACGCAAGACACAGTCGACCACAGTTCTTCGTCACATTGACTGGCCTCAATACACGCTGCTCATGGAGAAGAATTGCCAAGAGATTCAGGACTGTCTACCTGGCAACATCGAAAAGCTAATTAACGCCGCTGCTCAAGAAGCCACCAGAGCTTCTAGGCCTATTCCCATGTTTTCTCATTTCGAAGCAGAATTGGAGCGGCTTCGAGCAATCCGCCGTCGCGCGGAACGAAGGTACAGGCGCACCAAGTCCATCTACGACCTAAGGGAGGCGAGACGAATACAGAAGAAGATCCAGCGTCGGATCAACTCCCTGCAGTCTCTCAGATGGAAAACCTTCTGCGATTCCCTTGATCCGCATAAACCCCTGTCACATATCTGGAGAACGGTGCGTGGTCTTCGAACGTCACCGCAACAACGCCACCCCTTCAAATGTCTGGCTCTCTACCAAGGTCGCCGAGAGATCGACGTAGCGGAGGACTTCTGTGTCAAGGTTGCTGGTCTGCCGCCATCGTTCGTTACACGTGATCCCGGTGATGTTCCAATCTCGCGGGATTCACGTATGGACAATCCGTTTACCATCGAGGAATTGCAGGCGGCGTTGGCAGCGTGCAGACGTTCCTCATCGCCTGGGCCTGACGGGGTGACATACGCAGCTCTCGGACACCTCGGTCAAACAGCCCGGCATGCTCTTCTAGGCGTGTACAATAATTCATGGCGTGAAGGACTGGTTCCTGCTGCATGGAAGTCCAGCCGCCTTGTGCCTCTGCTCAAACCAGGTAAATCACCCCTAGACGTGGCGTCTTATCGTCCCATTGCTCTGGCCAGTTGTCTCGGAAAGGTGATGGAGAGGATGGTGCTGACGCGGCTAGAGTGGTATCTAGAACACTACCGGTTATACCCTGACGCTATGGCAGGCTTTCGACGCGGACGCTCTTCTATAGACAACGTCATCGACCTTGTCACGTCTGTTCAGCACGAAAAAAGCCTAAGGAGGCTGTCAGCGGCAATGTTCCTGGATGTTAAAGGCGCTTATGATAACGTAACCCATCGAGCCATCCTAGACGCTCTGGGCAATGTCGGCCTAGGCGGCCTTGTTTTTCGGTGGATACTCAGCTTCTTGAAGGACAGGTCTTTCTTTGTGCAAACAGAGGATGGTGCGTCATCACAACACAACACCTGCCGTGGCGTACCACAAGGTGGAGTCTTGAGCCCCACTCTATTTAACCTCGTGCTCATCGACCTGGTTCACATCCTTCCGCAGTCCGTCCATGTGTCGATCTATGCAGACGATATATGCATTTGGTCATCAGGAGCGACGCGTCCCCAGGTGCGCGCCAGACTTCAAAAAGCGGCCACACTAACATCAGGCTATCTTCGAGCGCGAGGCCTGGAGGTGTGCTCCGAGAAGTGCTCTATGGTCGCTTTCACGCGCAAAGCAATGAAACCGTACGTTGTCAAAATTAATGGACATCCGATTGCCTACGAGAAGACGCACCGCTTTCTAGGGGTGATAATAGATCGAGACCTCTCCTGGAGTCCTCATGTCTCGTACCTAAAAAGGAAATTACTCATGATGACTCACGTGCTCAGATTTCTTGCAGGAAAGTCGTGGGGTGCGTCTGTGAGTGCGATGCTCCAACTCTATAATGCACTGTTCCTCGGTTTCCTGCGCTATAGCTTACCTGTACTGGGTGGGACCAGTAAGACCAACCTCCGTGCCCTCCAGTCTGTACAAGCTCAAGCTCTGCGAATTTGCCTTGGACTTCCCAGATGTGCATCCACGGCAGCAACAATAGCCATCGCGCACGACCACCCCATCGATACGTATCTTCAAGTCGACGCTTTAAGGATGCATATCAGACACTTCGCGCGACTTCCATCGCATCATCTCGCCTCCCTTCCTGCCACTCGACCTCGTTCAGCGTTTAGCAGGATTGCCGCCAACCACGGAACTTTACCATCAAGCTTCACGCCTGCAGCACGACCATCTCTACCGCTGTGGTGCCTTCATCCACTCCAGGCTCTTCTTCATATTCCCGGTATCAAAAAGAAAACGGAGATGTCATCTTTTGCCCTCAAACAAACCGTGCTTTCATTCCTTCATGACAAACACAAAGAACGCATCCACGTTTACACGGATGGTTCTGTCTGCTCTAATAGCTCAGCTGGAGCAGTGGTTATTCCCGCAGAGTCTGTCACCCTCAAGTTCAAGACGTCTCACGTAACATCATCGACGGCTGCAGAACTCGCAGCTATCCGTGCTGCTTTAGAGTTTATTAGTCACAAATCGTCACAGTCATGGTCCCTCTTATGTGACTCGAAGGCAGCTCTCCAGTGTCTGATGTCCCCTTTCAACCACGGACCAAATATGCAACTAGTGGCAGACATCCGACTACTCCACCATCAAGCAATCAACAAAGGGCACAACGTCATCTACCAGTGGATACCGGGTCATTGCGGAATTGCGGGCAATCATCATGCGGATGACGCCGCCCGATCGGCCCACGACGGTGCCCGCGTTGTACCACTACCACTGTCACGAACAGACGCAGCCACAAGTCTTCGCTCTCTCGCCCGCGAGCTTACGCAGAATCTGTGGAACACCAGTGAGTTCACGAACGAACGTCTCCACAGACTGGATCCATGTCTGCAACTCCGGCTACCACCAGGGTTACCACGAGCGGAAGCAACACTTCTGTGCCGCCTGTGGCTCGGCGTCGCTTTCACGAACTCCTATTCATTCCGTATTGGAATGGCCGACAGCCCTACTTGCGGAACCTGCGACTGCGAGGAGACGATTCAGCACTTCCTTTGTGACTGTCCCAGCTACAAAGTGCCAAGAACAGTGCTCGTAACCGCGCTCAAAAAACTGGACAATCGCCCCTTTACAGAGGAGAAGGCTCTAGGACACTGGTCCAGACGGGCTTCGGCACTCAAGGCCTTAAAGGCTTTGCTGAAGTATCTAAGGACTTGCGAATTGTGCGATCGCCTTTGAGTGTTGTATCGTGTAGTATCGCGGTACTGCGTGAATTTCCTTATTTTTTTTCTCCTCTTGTTCTTCTTTCTCCTTTTACTCCCTTTACCCCTTTCCCCAGCACAGGGTAGCCAGCCAGTACTTACACTGGCTAACCTCCCTGTCTTTCCTCCTCTTTGTCTCTCTCTCTCTCTAGCGGAGGGTTGAAACGGCGATTTTGATTGCCACTAACACCTTTTCCACTGGATGCATTCATGCACTTTGGCTGCAGAGTATCACAAATACAAATTTGGTAGAATTTGGTAAGATTTAAAACAAATTTAACCGGCAATTGGCTGTTTTATGTACAAATTTTACTACGTTGGAATCCAACCTTTTAGCAAATAATTACCGTTCCCGATGAATGTTTCTGACGTGGAAGGCGCCATTCCCCGAATTATCAGGCAATCAGAAAAACTATTTTGAATGAGCACAAATTTCATTTTGCTGAATTTAGGTCGGCTACGATGGTATATGGTGTCCTGCTGTATCGACGAAATCTTCACATCGGCAGTACGAAGCGAAGCCAGCCACACTTCCGCGTCCGCTCCAAGGTCGATTGAAATGGGTCGCGCAGCTTCAGGTTAAACGCGGTTCAGAACTAATTGTTGCCGGCACGAGCAAGAGTGGCTATGGGACCAGTGGGGATCTAAGAATGATCGTATAGATGAAGTGAGAAGAAACAGTGCAAAAAATATTTTAATTATATGACAAGACAGAACTTCATATTTTTCAACCGAAAACAATTTCCTGACCAACTTTATATACATGTTGAGAGCAAAAGGATACTACTCTGTTTCAGTTAATCGAACCAATAATACCACTTTTCGAGCATTCGCTAACAAAGCATTCGCTACCACTATCAACTGAAACGCCATGCAGCTCTTGCAGTCTGCAGTAGTGCACATAAAGGCATGCTCGCACGTTACACAGTTACTATACGTCGCTTTCGCATTTAGCGTTGTTTGCTTGCTCATGTATGTAGTAATTGTGGAACCGGTGTGTTTGCAACGTGTATTCTATCATAGGCCAAGGCGCTCTGCCTAAAGTTCTGAATTGCGAGTCTAAAGGCAGGCCATCGCGTCTAACTGCGGAGAATTTCAAAACACTGCTCTAAGGGCAAGCCAAGAAAAGTACATTTGGCCCCACTGACAACAAAATTATGACACTCATTATTTATCCAATATGACGTCACGTTATCTTTCGTTTCGCCAGAAGCGTTCTGTTGTCAGGGAGGTACCGCTAAGGCCCAGAAACCTGCGAAAAAATGCCCCGATTCCAACTTATGGCCTTCCATGGCAGCCTCGCTTTCAGATAATTTTGACTTGTGCGGGTCCGTAGTACTGACATCTCCGTAGTTGAAAGTGGCAGGAAATTATTTAGGCCGAGTGGCGAGTGCTATTGGTGGGCTTTGTGACTTCGAATGTCTCTTCCCGCGTTTTCTAGTGATGAAAGCCACCAAAATTTGACACTATAAATTTGGTGCTCCAAAATCCTTATGGGCGCTCACAGAAAAGTGTTGAATTTTTCATGAGTCGGACCTTGGAAGCTTCAAGCTAGCATTCCTGAACAGCGACATGTTGAAGAAACCGAACATGTTTTTATTCATGTAAAAGCAAAGCATGACCGGCTTATCATAGAGTTACAGACGCCAGATGTTTGTAATAATTACGTGCCTGCCTTCAATTGTGCCCGTTACCATGGTCGTTCGACATGGCTTTTTCTTTCTTTTTGCCGCTTTGCCACCTACTCACAAAAATTTCGCACAGCACGAACGTGAATTGGTACGCTGATATTACAGGCGGCGTCGCCTGCGATGTGGCCGCAAATGGCCTAGCCGGTTCCCCGTCAGCGGTTGTGTACTGCAGCTGAACTTGTATCGCACCTTTGGTTCGCGGTAAACGTTTAGCAATGGGCATCGGTGTTCACGAATGTATAATTGACGCACCGCTTTACTCTAGCGAATGTGACCTTTTTCTAGCACAGACGCTGTAGCTGTTATTTGTATTTCGGTAGCGGAGACGTGCTGGAGCTGACTACCACTGCGAAAAGTTCGCGCTGATGGCTTGCAGCTTTGCACCTGTCAATTCACACGTCAGTCGTGTGGCGTGCCGCCAGAACTGCTGTTTACTTCAGCGTCTATCCTATCAATCTGGACACCCCTCGCAGAGCCGACATGACTCATGTATAAAAGCCGATGCGCTTGACCCGCAAATCATATTTCGACGATCGCCGACTTTCTAATTAATTAATTATGGGGTTTTACGTGCCAAAACCACCTTCTGATTATGAGGCACGCCGTAGTGGAGGACTCCGGAAATTTCGACAACCTGGGGTTCTTTAACGTGCACCTAAAGCTAAGTACACGGGTGTTTTCGCATTTCGCCCGCCGACTTTCTTCACCTCTATGGTTGTGCTTTGAGTGTAGCTTGTTTTTGGGAGCACATATTAACCGAATAAAACTTAGTTTCGTCATTTCACACTTTTTCTACCGCGTCCTTTACCATCACGACTGCGTGATAATGTCAAAACTGGAGCCTATACACTTGACAGAAGACAACGCGAAGAACATTGAAGAGAAAAGCAAGAGTATTGCAAGTACGCTTGCTCGCAAAGAGGGGGGGGGGGGTTGTAAGCAGGTGTTGGGGAGCCATTCTGACAGCTCACTAGAGGAGTAGGAGCGAGTAAGGGCATCGGGTGTGATTAGGAGAAGTGCAAAGGTGAGCGCCGCTTAAGATTTTACTCACTCAGTAGTACAAAATGAAGGAATTGAGTGCATTGAGTCTACTTTGCGAAAGGATCCTTCCAGACGAGAAGCTAAGTCGTAGCCAGAGGGCAACTTTCCTGCGGCAGATCTCGAGGCTAGCATGCTTAAACGTATATTCTATATATTTCCGCAGGCAATAAATTATATTCGAATGGCCGAAGTTGATTATTCGATTTCTTGCAACAATTAAATGATTTTCCTCTAGTAGTAGGACATGAGCAGGATTTAGCGACCACTTTATCAACCATTACAAGTTCAAACAATCTCGAATAATTCTAACTGTAACTAATAAACAGAAGCATTAAGCATCAAATTCTAGTCCATGATCGAGAAAGCAGCTGTACGCCCATCGTGTGAATGGCGTGTAAATATTTGCGATAAGGGGAACAAAAGAGTCTAATTCTAAAGGTTACATTAAAGATAACATGTGAAAAACACGATCTCAAAAGGTAAATGGCAGGTTTCACATTATTTTGCTTCACGCAGCTTCACGGTCGTCATAAACGGACGTTTGACGCAGAGACAGATGACCTCTGGAAAAGTTCCAAGTGCTGAATTCTAGAATACTTCAAACGTGATAGTGGTAGCAGCATATGTCGCTGATGCGAACATGTGGTTTTATTGAAAGCATAATAAAATGTTGAAGTATGCCCGCTAACCTTTTTTGTTTTAGTTCACCTTGCTCATGTAAATATTTTGGGCAATTTAATTTTGTTGTGAAATTCGAACCGGGATTCCACAGCCACATTACATTCACGAGGGTGAAAGTTGCTCTGGCCTCACTTTACATCACATGCGTTTCAAGTCAAAAGGACATGAAGAGGTTTCTCTCCCATTTCCTTAGTTTCCTACACTCCTATACATTAATGCGTAAGCATTCTTGGCGAGTACACCTGCAAAACCAGCCGGTCCCGGGACGCCCTATACCTGTAAACTAAATGCATAATTCGTCAACTTAACACGTGCAATCATTATAATAGTGTAATAGTAAATTATTCGTAGCATTAGAAAAAAAACACATATGACGTCGCCTTCGCCGGTTTAAGCCTGTTTCACATGATGCGACATCGCACCTCGAGTGCGGTTTCCATGACATTCCAACTTCCGCCGCATGCGTCGAAAATCGCAATCGCAGTGCCGCCCCCCTACACCCCCTTTTCGACTGTGACCAACAAGTTGGTCGCAGCGTCGCTCTTTCGCAGCGAGCACTTAGATTTTCTGCCGAAATTGCACCGAGAGCTATTTCCCGATTTGTTTTCGGAAATTGCGTCTCCCTCAACAAGTGCGATGCGCGGAGACGTGTATTGGCGTAAGCGGTTCGCACGCGAAGGGAGAATAAGTAAAACTTGCACCACATATTCCATTGCCTCAGTAAGGTGCTTTCCTTGACAAGCTACGTAGCAAATGAAGTGCATTGTCACGTTTGTTTCGTATGCTACAGACACACACTTTTGGGAGTTGCCAAGGCTACGAGCATGGGCTACGAAGTGTTCGATCTCCACGAGACGAAATGGCCTTTGGAGTCGTCACAATTTACTGAATCGTTGTGCAGCATACAAAAGTCACGCGTGCGGAGAATTTTGATTATTTGCCACCTAGGCTAAGACAAAGAGGGAGACAGCAAAGTACCCGAAGTTTCAACGTTGAGCTGAGCGCGCGACAGCTTAGTTGTATTAATTTCCTGTCAGTTTTCCACACACGCGAATTGCCAGATGCATCTTGACAAGTCATCTTATCTCACTTGCTTATTAAATTTCACATCGCAGAGACCGTGTGCAATGTTTTCGGAAGTTAAAATCACCCATACAGATTGTCTTCCAGTGGGATACATACCAACAGCAAGGCCTTCATTATCTTTGTGGTGTCTCCAACAGCCTCAGGTGCGCCCACGTATTCCGGGTGCAAAGAAGAATGCAAATCACCCAACAATAGCTCTGAAATAGATGACGCTGCTATTAATCAATTAGACATACGTGGGACGAATACACATCTATTATACTGATGGTTGGCTCTCACCTACCAGCTCTTCAGGGACCGTTGTCATTCCGGCCATGAAAACCATAATCAAATTCAAAGAGTTCCACATGGCAACATCAACAGCGCAGAGCTTGCTGCCCTGCATGCTGCTGTCAAATACCTCCTGCAAGGGTCACCTCAGAAATGTGTCAATTTTTGCGACTCACTTCAAGACAGCACTTCAAACTCTGCATTTTGGCGGATAACATAGGACTCATGAGCAGCTGTCATTTGAAATAAGAGAGGATCATCATCAAGCTATCGCTAAAGGGCATGAAATTATATTGCAGTGGCTAACTGGACATACCAGCATTGCTAGTAATGACTTCGCCGACGAAGCCGCACGGTCAACGCATCTGGATGCCGGACCAGTTCCAAGCCCCTTATCAAGTAAAACTCGTGCTTGCGCTAGTTGGTTCATGCTTGAATGTGTAAATAGCAGGCCGCAGAATCAGGACAGAAGAACACAAACGAAAGGACCGGCGCCGATCCTGTTCTTCTTCTGTCCTGATCATTGTGCCTTGCTCTTTACACATTCCCTTATCAAGAACCGACGCTGCAAGAAAGCTTCATATTGTGACTGAAGCTATGGCACACAAATATTGGTCTTCTCCCAATCTCCCGAAGTCTCATCTTCATAGGCTAGAGCCATCCTTAACGCTACAAGTGCCATCAAAAATTTCCCGTTCTGAGGCGACAGTATTGTGCTGCCTCTGGCTCGGGGTGGCATTTACGAAGGCCTACTCGTTCCGCATTGGAGTGGGGGATACGCCGATGTGCGACTCTTGCGGAACCACAGAAACGATTGAACACATCCTATGTATCTGTCCCCAGTACGACGTCGAGCGCGAAGTTCTCAGGACAGCACTGAACCAGCTGGACTCTAGACCATGTTCTGTAATGCAGATCCTTAGAGCCTGGCCGTGCGCTTCAATGGTACAGAAAGTCATAGAAAGCGCTCTTAAAATGCTTCAAGTCGACAGGTTTTGGGAACTGTGTGTAGACTCGGTGCGAACCTTCAACTGTGCGCGAAACTTTGCTCTCTCTCTCTCTCTCTCGGTCTCCTATCTCTCTCTTCATCGCCATACTCCATTCCCTCAATGCAGGGTAGCAAACTGGACGTGCGTCTGGTTAACCTCCCAGCCTCTCCTGTCTTCTATTTCTCTCTCTCTCTCTGTCAAGTGGCAAACGTGCAGGCTATCCTAATGAATATTCTACGATAACATATTTAACTCCGCGGCTTGAATAAACAGCGTCGTCAGTTTCTTTCGGATATTTCATGCACGTTGTGCCTCTTCTCTGATGGAGAATGCTTTTTTTACACGTAGAAATCAATTAACCTGGAATATTTTGCGGGCTTTGTGTTCTTACTGCACCTCTTTTGAACCTTGCTTTGAACGGTAATTAACTTTACAGTAACAAAACAGTATTGGCTTGCTATAGTGGTACAGTGACAACGCACCCTCCTGCACCATCGTGTAGAACTCTTGCAACAATGGGAAAAGCAGGCAAGCAGCCCTTTTTCGTGTAGATGAAACAGTAGAAGGTGATACAGTAAAGGAAAGTAAATGAAAACTGTGCAGCGAAGTCAGCCAGTTGCATCCCTTCCTGTGAATGATTTCATCTTCTAAGTATAAACGGCTCTTGCACGTCCACAGCTAATCAATTGTGCAGAAACATACATGCCTAACATGTTTCTAATAACAGTTTCTAATAACGTTGTGATCACATTTATTGGTGCGTAAACTGTCATAACGATATCCTTTGTCATTACTACCTTTATAAGTAATTAAATACCATGCTACTTGCAATAGCATTTCACCCTGGCATGTTAAAAGAAAATTCTACACTGCAGCTTTACACAATATGTAGTTTATTCAATAAAGGGCCACAAACAACTTTCTTGCAATGACAGACTCATTTATTGCATGCCAGAAGCATGGCAAGCTGCTGCTATTACAAGGGGGGGGGGGTTTAAAGTGCCAGCCTTCGCATTCGCACTTAAATGGAAGTCACAGGTAAAAAAAGCTCTTGCACTTATGTTTAGTTCATCATTATTTATTGAACTCGTAAACTACGAAAGGCTAAGGTAGCAATGCGTATCTAACATCTAACACGCATTATACTAACACCAACCGACAGCGAAGGTCACACTTATGAAACAAGAATCTTTCGGATACTTCGAATGTAGGAAACATTCATTGAGTCAATATTTTTACACGCGTATATTGTTTAACAAGACTGCACAATTAGGCATGATCAGGTATTGTAAGTATTCTATCAGGTAGCTATTATGCTCATACTACATCATGCACATATGGACCATTTACTAAGGTAATCGCAAATAGAATCAGACTTCATCTGTCAACCAAAGGACCAGGCAGGATTCCGTAAAGGTTACTCAACAATAGACCATATTCATACTATCAATCAGATGACAGAGAAATGTGCGGAATATAACTAACCCTTATATATAGCTTTCATTGATTACGAAAAAGCGTTTGATTCAGTGGAAACGTCAGCAGTCATGGCGGCATTACGGAATCAGGGTGTAGATGAGCGATATGTAAAAATACTGGAAGATATCTATAGCGGCTCCACAGCCACAGTAGTCCTCCACAAAGAAAGCAATAAAATCCCAATATAGAAAGGCGTCAGAAAGGGAGATACGATCTCTCCAATGCTATTCAAAGCATGTTTACAGGAGGTATTCAGAGACCTGGAGTGGGAAGAATTCGGGATAAAAGTTGATGGAGAATACCTTAGCAACTTGCGATTCGCTGATGATATTGCCTTGCTTAGTAACTCAGGAGACCAATTGCAATGCATGCTCACTGACCTGGAGAGGCAAAGCAGAAGGGTGGGTGTGGAAATTAATCTGCATAAAACGAAAGTAATGTTGAACAGTCTCGGAAGAGAACAGCAGTTTACGATAGATACCGAGGCATTGGAAGTGGTAAGGGAGTACATCTACTTAGGGCAGGTAGTGACCACGGATCCGGATCATGAGACTGAAATAACCAGAAGAATAAGAATGGGCTGGGGTGCGCTTGGCAGGCATTCTCAAATCATGAACAGCAGGTTGCCACTATTCCTCAAGAGAAAAGTGTATAACAGCTGTGTCTTACCAGTACTCACGTATGGGGCAGAAACCTGGAGGCTTACGAAAAGGATTCTGCTGAAATTGAGGACGACGCAACGAGCTATGGAAAGAAGAATGATAGGTGTAACGTTAAGGGATAAGAAAACGCCGCCACTGCCGCCACTGCCGCCGTCACGACAGTGGCGGCGGCAATGATGACAGCCGCGTATTTGCAGCTCGAGTGTCTGTATAATTGCTTTCGAAATAAAAATTATGCAGATGCCTCATACTGTGGGGACCGAAAAGACAACATTTCGTGAACCAGCAAGGCAAAATACGTATTATTCAGTGGTAACCGTATCTCTAATCCACCAGGGGGAAGAGGAGGCATTGCACACGAAGTAAAGATTTGACTCAGCATCAAAATGTTTTGAACTACAAGACGCGACACAGCAACATGACCCAGGTAACTGAAGGGGTATCAAACCATAAATACATCAATATTTATTGCAATATAAGTGTAGACTTTCACACAACGGCGGCAGCAATTCGATGGTGGTGAAAATTTCCGGAGTCCCCCACTACGGCGTGCCTAATAATCAGATCGTGGTATTAGCGCGTAAAGCCCCATGATTTGAGAAAAAAAAAATCTTTCGCACCTGAAATCTAAATAAAAGACAATGAGCGTGATTGAGCAGTCAGGTGGGATGGGTTAATCTTCTGAAGCTGAATTGGCATCGGGTTTCATCGGGCGAGCCCTAAAACACATCCACATAATTATTGCAGCAATGCGGTGATTGCTTAACATTGCAGACACTCTCCAATAATCAATTTCCTTTCATGGTTAAAATGTAAGGTTACAAAAAATATCAGTGTTATGTCAAACTCGAATGGTGGCCGCAAGTCAGTAGCGGAGGAAGATGAAGGCGTACTAGTTGATTGGCTCGGGACGTACTTAACGGCGTCGAAATTTCTCCGACTGCTTGAAGTTATTTCACCTTAACGGTGAAAATGTTCGTCGCACAAGAAGCTTCTCCGGCTGCACCCGGTAAAGCTGGGCAAGGCATCAAGTCTGCAGCCGCCGGCCCATTCAAGCGAGACGACGCGCCTTCGTTCCTGACAAGGGTTAAGAACGACATCGCGGACATCTTCGCCGACCCAGCTCCGGGAATATTCATCGAGCCGGATGAGAACGACGTAAGCAGAATCCACGCCCTCGTGGTTGGTCCATCCGGAACGCCGTACGAGGGGGGCTTTTTCGAGTTCTTGATAAAGTGCCCACCAGAGTATCCTTATCAGCCACCAACGGTCAAATTCCTTACCACAGGCTGTGGAAAGGTGCGGTTTAACCCAAACCTTAATAAGAGCGGCTCTATTTGTCTCAACATCCTTGGCACAGGATGGAGCCCTGCGCAGTGCCTAGCAAGCGTGCTCATTTCCATCCAGTCGCTCTTGAACGAAGACCCCATCTATAACGAGCCCGGAATCAGGAAAGGACAAATGGTAGACCTCGCCAGCAGCTACAATGCCGTTGTGGAGTACCAGACGATCAGAGTAGCCGTGTGCGACAACGTTGAGGCATGCCTCGAGGGTACTTCTTCTTTACCGTCGACCTTGAGGGACGTCGCAGTGAAAAAATTTAGCGAGTTCTACGAGCATTACGAGGCAGTATTGAAACCGAAACTCCACCTGTCGGGTAACAAAATGGACGAATGGTACTACAATCACACTGGCACTTTCGAATACGCCGAACTGCTTACGCGACTGAAGAATCTGAAGCAGAAAGTGGAGAATCTGCAGGATTAGCGATGGACATGTGCGAATGTTACCCTGACGTGCGAAACCCAACTGGCCAAGCAGAACGTTTCTTAAATTCCGAGCTGTCACAACTACAAGGCACCTTCACAGTGAGTTAAGGGCAGATGTTTCCTGGTTTAATTAAACATGGAGCAAATTGAAGCACAGCATAAACATTTACTAATTAACCACTCAAATGTATTTTCGCATGACGTTTGATAACTTTGTTGCTTTATCGTCTCTAAAACTGCATCCTTCTCCTTAATGCTTCAGTGTTATTTTAACACGTATAATGTGTTCACAGATATTCACTCCATACTTCACGCAGTAGCACTACATCTATTTCCTATATGCTAATGTGTACGGTCGATTCGACTAAGAGCGTGTTAGCCTATTTCATCACTTTTCAAATTACAGTAAAGAATAAAATTCATGTGCTGTGCGCACTTTATTCAGTGACAGACATTGTTCGACAAACCTACTCTCAGACAACACTTCAACGCAAACAGAAATAAAAGAAAATACCTGTTGGTAAAGTGGGCACCATGCTTTTAGTTATTCTTCGGAAACTTCTCAATCGGGTCGCTTACGTGCATAGAGATACCAAGCACTACCCAGTGTTTATGATGTGAGGGCAACAACACGCCAAGCAGCTGCCACTGGAATATTTTGCAATTGTAATGAAACATACGCGACACCAGTCGACGCATCTATAATAGTTTTCTTCACATGTGGCAGAAGTCTCCCGTGTGGTAATAAGTAAGGCCAGATCACTTTTAAAGTTTGTTCTTAAAAAGCATGTTTTCGGGCAGTTGCCTTGCAAGATGAGTTCTGTAAAACTTTGCTTTGTTTTTCATTCTGTTAGGCGTACTTTCCTTGCATCCGTTTCAAGGGAGAAAACTGTTGTGGAAATCAAACTTGCTGCAGCCAAACTATTCACCGAACTACCAGAGGGAACGTAGCGTTGTAAAGTAGAAGTGCACCATTCATAGGCAGCAGCACCATAAGCGAAAACATCGACCACGAACAATAACGACAAAAAATAATATATTTACACATTATACGCGATAGCACGATAGACAGCAGTGCGCTGTGACGGGGCACTTAAAATGCAGCTCAATAAAACGAAGAACTTCGTTGATCGCGTAATCATCGTCTACTCAAGGGTGATGTTGAGCAATATATCTTCTAAGCGTTCTGTTTGATCGACCATGCTGGGCGCTTTCACTTTGTGCTCTATGGAGTGGTTATGCGAGCGCCCATGCAACACAGTTCACGACAACACGTCTTTCACAGACAGCCAAACAGTTACTTCTACAGATTTGCGTGAGCGCTAAAGGGACCTTTCACTGGAAGATAGCTAAGCGCAGTAATTACGCATGGGTTCACCGTGACAATTCGAAACACGAGAGCACCGCGTCTGTATGCAGCTACTTCACAACGAATATCCTTCCGACCATGGAATGGATGCGCCGATGCAACCCGGTCACCACGTCCTAGATTATTGTGCTAATATTTTACGTAATTTTTCCAATGATATAGCTATAGTATAATGAGCGAATATTGTATTTTTCTTGTACGTTTTGCTTGTATATTAACACCACTCCCCTGTATAATGCCTTTGGCCCTGAGGGTATCATAAATAAATAAATAAATAAGTAAATAAATAAATAAATAAATAAAATAACTGAAAACCTGCTTGCTTTCGGTGTGACGTCACGCGTGCCAGTTTACATCACATGTCATGCATCCTCGGCTTTGGGAAACGTGGCAGAGGGTCGCGTCATTCAACTGTTGTGTGCAAGGGTTGCACGGAAACTACCCCGTGTCCCGAAGGAAGGAAGCCAGCGTCAAAAGTTGTTACCCACAATACCGTGCAAACAATACAATGTTATGAGCTCTACAGTGGTAGGTGAATCTATTTCTAATAAATTTCCGATGGGTAACGCTTCAAATACAAAACAAATAAATAAATAAATAAATAAAAAATGGCTGTGGCTTAGGTAAGGTTAAGCCCAGGATGCGAAGCATACTAGCCTTTATTTTAGTTGTTGAACCACTGTTTAGCCAGGTGAACTGCTGTTGCTTGGCTATATTTGGTTTGGCTAGATGAAGAAACAACTCATGCGTTACTGCTTCGCCTTCAAGAGTGGAACGCGACAGCGTTCCCGTCGACCCGCCAAGGGGTGTAAGACAATGGGCTACAGGGCAGCGACTACGCGCCCCGCATTGGACGCGGTGAGCGTCGAGCAAAGCAGCGTTCGGCGCGGCAACGAAATGTGCGCCTGAGCAAGAGACGCACGCCTTAGAAACAGCTCGTTTCTAAGGCAACACCGCATTCACTAGAGGCGCTTTTGTACCGCTTTGAAGCATCGTACTCGTGGCTCAGTGGTAGCGTCTCCGTCCCACACTCCGGAGACCCTGGTTCGATTCCCACCCAGCCCGTCTTGCAAGAGTTGAGCCAAAGCCACTTCTCCTCTGTCGTGACGTCACGGTGTCACTTGGTTTCATGGCGACACCGCCGCGCCTGAGGAGCTGGGTTGAGCTCTCGTAATATGCTTCGCATCATAGAGTTTCTCACTATAACACCTAGAGGGTAATCTGGCGCCACCGTCTATGGGAGTTTCTTAAGGGGGCACCGTGCCGTCATGGGAATGACGGTATATCTGTCTGCGAGGCTCGTGTTGGCTGGTGTTGTAAGAGGCTTCGTCTAAAACGTGGATATGGCTCCGCAAATAACGCGTTCTCAAAATAAAATCTTCATAAAATGTTTCCATTCACGCATATTACATCTTTACTCACCCACGATGCATGACCAAGCGAAGAAAAGCAAGAACAGACGACCAACTGTTTCAAAGCGAGCGCGAACCTTGTCGTCTGTCCTCCAATTTTAGCGGCCAGCTGATACTTTTTACGTAACATGTAGTCGTACACACAATAACAAGTTCTCATAGTTAAACAAAACATGTTTTCGCGTAATAATAAAGCTAAAACAGCTCTTCACGTGCTGTTCTAGTAGAAAATGAATCATTGTGACAGACGGAACGGTACTTGCCAAGCGCGTCTTCAAGGTGTCCTGTCTCTACGAGAACGATGCCAATCCGAAGTCACAATATACCGGCATTCCCATGCATACCACAGCGCAGCAGCGCCAGATTTCCCTCTAGGTAATGTAGTGAGAAACTCTATGCTTCGCATAATAAATAAATAAATAAATAAATAAATAAATAAATAAATAAATAAATAAATAAATAAATAAATAAATAAAATAACCACCCAAGCACCCCGTACAGATGGTTAACCACCGAAGCTGAAAGGTGCGGTCCGGTTGTTTACCACTAGGGTAACCCCGACGGTTCATTAAACGATGTCTTGGTAGGTTGTCGGATCCTCGGTACGCAGTTGGTACTTGCGCTAGGCTCCATGAACCTGTTCTTGTGCCCGGGCTGCAGCATCGGCACGGCGTAGACGAGCTCGCTCCCGCTTCTGCTCGCGGCTTTGCTGATCGAAAGCTACCTGCTCCTCAGGAGCACGCACATCACTACTGGCGCAGTCGTTCGCGCGCCTTTCTTTCACTTTTGTTTTCCGTGCATCCGCATGGGGTTGCGCCGGAGGAGTTTTCGGCGTACAGGCGACGGACGGACGGATGAATCGGCTAGCCATCACAGCTTCGCTGTAAAAAGAAAAGGTGCGTGTGCACCAGGAACGCAACTTTAAAGTTTTGTATCATTACTTGATATCGTAAAGAAATAATAACGAGGGTAGTCAGTAAATAGTACATTCAGGTTTCACAACGTGCCCTAGTTAACGTTGCATGAAACTTGCGAATATTGGTATTATTGGAAATTTCTGTGCGAAGGTGATTGTATCCGAGGGATGCGCGTGGCAAAAAAAAAAGCAGTGCAAGAAAGTTTGGGCACCCGCCGTGGTTGCTCAGTGGCTATGATGTTAGGCTGCTGAGCACAAGGTCGCGGGATCGAATCCCGGCCACGGCGGCCGCATTTAGATGGGGGCGAAATGCGAAAACACCCGTGTACATAGATTTAGGTGCACATTAAAGAACCCTAGGAGGTCGAAATTTCCGGAGTCCTCCACTACGGCGTGCCTCATAATCAGAAACTGGTTTTATCATAATCAGAAACCCCATAATTTCATTAAAGTTGGTGTGACTAGATTTGATGCGTACACCGCGAAGGTGATCAATACGATGTGATATATCTTGTGATCGAGATATCAGTTAAGAGGTGGAACTTCAAGCATTTTTTTGCGGTTAGAGTAACGATTTGATCATAAGCCGAACTTGTAAAACGAGTGGAGTAATTTGGAGAAGCTCTAATGACGTAATAATGTTAACGCTTTCAAGGGTCGATGACGTAAATATACGGCGCCACGAACAAGTCCAAAATGGTCGAAGCCGTATTTTTACGGCGCCATGCATGTGTACGTTTAAAAAGCGCGCCAATTAACTTTTTCTTTCCTGGTATGTGCTACCACTATGCGGGAATACAAGGAACTTTTTTCTCGCGGCTCCATCTCTCGGTTTTCGTCGCATGGTTCGATTGCTCCGGCGCGCGCATTGGCGCCCGCGGGAGGGCGGCAATTTGGGTTTTGTTCCGCGGGCGGTTTCGGCTTCTGCACTCGCAAAACCGATGGCTATCTCGTTACTAATCGCTCAAAGCGAGACTATCTGTTATTCGCTCGTTTGTTGCTCACAGGGGTGCCCGTACACGAAGGATGCCGCCGTGCAGGCGTCTCCTTTTTTGGAGACTCGCTAAAACTAATCGCATCTGGTTGGCGCTAAGATCAAGATTAGCGGAAGTTTGCCACACGTTTTTCTTTTTTGAATGGCACAAAACCACACAGTTTTCTTGAGTGCACTCACCTACGCAGTTCAATTAGGCAATGGACGTATATATTAGTGTTAGAGCAGGCTCGTTTGAGACTTGCGAAGTATTCTCGTGTGCGCATATTGTCACGTGGTGGTGACGTTAAGAACACAGCAGCAATACTGTGAAAGACAAAACTAACCTTTATTGGGCGAACCTGTGCCCACAAAACAGGCTACACTTATAGCACAACGATAGCGCCGAACACGGTCGGCGATCGTCGAAAATCTGATCAGCGGGTCAAGCGCGTCGGCTTTTATAGATCAGTTGTCGAATGTTCCAGATTAGCCCATAGGACCCGCGTGCCTTCCACAAAGTTCTGCACTATTCGCGTCGCGCATACATGCAATCAGATTACACAAGTTGCGGTGAAAGACAGTGGAGGGAACCATCGATAACATTCCAGAAACTTCTTCTACATGCAGGCGCGTCCTGCGCTGCACGATAACATTTGTTAGGCGGCCAAACGTGGTCGCCCGATAAAGATAAGTACACGTGTCAATATTCTAAGCTTTGAACTGTGTATAAGAATGCATCAAATTCTTATAAGTATATTTCCTTGCTAATGCAAAATATTTTTATCTCACTTTAAGTTACCCTAGAAAAGTTATGTTAATTTATTTCGAAATAGGTCCCTTTGAAGAATTTAAATCTGCGGTAAAAAAAAAACCGACCCTAAGAAAACGAGCAAGAAAAAGAAAGGTTTGCTTGCTGTACCATCGCCTTTCAGTTAATTATTCCCCTATGAACGCATGGATACCTCCTGACTGTAAACTCGCAAAAATAATCCCACTGCTTAAAAGGAATGAGCGGGAATGAATATTGACCAATAACTCGATCAATAGCATTTTATTTTTCAAGACCAACAAAAATGTATGAACAAAGATTATTTGGACCGATAGCCTAAAGTGACTAATGGCCGGTCCAATGCAGCTAAGAGGAGAAACACACGCACACACACACACGCAACCCTCGAGGTTCTGCTGAAGTTAATTCTCGCGCTTAACAACTTCGAATTCAATTATTCTCACTATGTACAAATTAGTGGAACATCGATGCGAACGAAAATAGTCCCTAACTATGCAAACGTCTTCATGGGAGTGCTCGAAGACGCGTTCCTTAAGAGTGTACGACTAAAACCTATCTACTTTAAACGCTATATCGATCATATATTTTGTATTTGGACACATAGCGATACTAAACTCTTAAACTTTATCGTGGCATTCAATAAGGCACACCCCGCTATAATATGCACACATCATTACTCACCATCGTCTATAGACTTCCTTGACGTCACTATTACAATTTCCGACGGACGCCTAATCAGAAAACTCTACAAAAAGCCAACTGATAATCATCAATTTCTTCATTTTGAAAGCAGCTACGTGCGTCATTGCAAGACAGCGATTCCATATAGCCAGGCACGGCGCTTTAAGCGCGTATGTTCCGAAGAAGACGGTTTTAATTATTGTTGCCAGAAACTCAAAAAAGAAACTTCTCAACCGTAAATATCCAGAAAAGGTGACCGCTGAAGCGATACACCGAGCAGCAGGACACGACCGGATAGACTTTCTAAAGAGCAGAAACAAGCCCAGTGGCTCGCAGTCGGCTTATTTGATACACATTCCGCCCCTCAACCCTAAGGTCTCAGGCATACTCCGCAAACACTACAATATTTGAATAAAAAGCGAAAGGCTAAAGGCCGTTTTTCCTTAGCCACCTCGTGTCGTGTATAGGCGTTCGAAAACCTAGGTGACGTGTTAACATCTTCAAAAATTGCCACTTCGAACCCGACCGGTTGCAGCCGCTGCAATAAACCACGTTGCAAAGTCTGCCCGCATATAACACCTACATTGACTGCCACCAGCGCAGCCGGCCAGTTCATGCTCACAGTTAAAGGCAGTTTCAACTGTGATTCATGTAACGCAGTGTACTTGCTCGAGTGCGGTACTTGCCACAATACATAGGCCAGACTGAAACACCTTTCAGGATCAGTTTTAACAATCAGAGATCGCATGCGAAATCCCCATCATACTTTCAACTGTCAAAACATGTTAACATGCCGGGCCACTTATTTAACAATCTCAAAGTAACCATACTCGAATCTGGATTCCGCACCAGCCATAACCGTAAGCTTCGCGAATCTTACCCTATTCATAAATTTAACACTGTCTCGTCCGGAATAAATGAAAGCAAAGGAAAACCAACCTGTCTAACTTTAGATTGAGCACAAATATACGCTGCCCACACAGTGTACATCTATGATTTGAAAGCTTTTTTTCTTCTTACATGTGGCTTTTTGGCGTACGTGGCTAGAAGTTGTACGCTTAACACCTCACTTTTTAGATAATTGGAGGTTGCACTTAGAGATGCCATGTGCTAAATATCACGCCTTTGTATCTGCATATGTACATCATTTTGTTTTCACTACGGATAATCAAGGTAACCGCTGGCATTTACCTGAGAGTCGTGTTTCTATATGTGATATCCTGAACACATCTGCATTTAATTTTTGTATTCCAAAACGCGTGTCACATTGATAGCGATTTATGATGCGCAGCGCAAGTTCTAGTCAGCGCAGTTAGTGCACCCTCTGCTTTTGATACGGTGCTTCTAAAGCTGTGTATGAGTTGTTTATGTGTTACTGTACTCTGACGAAGGCGGGTATCGTATCGTATCGTATCGTTCCTGCTTACATTACGTCTGGTCCGGCGTACTGAATTTAGACGAAAGCCCAGCTATATATATATATATATATATATATATATATATATATATATATATATATATATATATATATATATATATATATATATATATGTGTGTGTGTGTGTGTGTGTGTTTGTGTGTGTGTGTATGCTGATAATCCGTGGATACACCTTTTGAAGGTATAATTAACACAATCTCAAACCACGTCTTTCAACATACACTTCCATTTGGCAGGTCTTGGAGAGAGAAATAAATTGACTTACATGCTTGGTTGAAATTACGAGGAGTTGTTATCTCAAGAGGGTTCATGTTTGTAGAGCTAAGACCACTCGATCGCTGCATAAGCGGGAACGGCAGTGGTATATCTTTCTGCTTCCATAATGCGACATACCATAGTTTTGTCGCGACAGCAAGAAGTGCGCTGTGAACGCTGGTTGGCGAAACATGTCCCTCCGCTCATTTGGCGGTAACTAAGTTAAGACCTGCGGGATCTTTCAGTGCATAGTTACGTCATATTTTGTGTCATAAAGATATGAGAGTTAATGCATAAAATTACATGCACATGCCTACATATTCTTATCATGTGTGACGAGTGACTTTTTATGTTTGTGAATACCGATAGCGAGAGAAATCTTTCTAGCCTTTGTGTCATTGCCAGCTATGCATGAAACGCTCTTTTGTTTAAAGCAATGATAACTGTCCAGTTTAGTTTTGTATAAGTGACTTCACAGCTTAAGCAAATGTGCGCATCCTAAAAATCAACAATAACCGTAGACATTGGATCCCTTATTGCATGCATGACGTTATGACTTTGAAGGTGCATGAAATTCTTTCAAAAAGCACGTTGCTGGCTGCCTGCGCAGTGCCTGCGCAGGCTGCCTGCCCACCTGGCAAAACCGTCTACCAACCTTCGGTCGAACACGGCGATACTCCTGAACGTTGACGTTGGCGACTACTCCAAGAATGAATGACGCAATGAGACGCTGAGGGATCACCCGTTTTGGCCTATGGGCGTGGTCAAGATGACGTTGAATATCTCGTGAATATTTCGTTGAATATCTCTGGGAAGTGAAAACATGTAGCACTTTCGAGCTGCAGCAACACGCGAGGAATGTAGAGAATGTGTATATCTATATACCAACCAACTTTGACAAGAGATTGAACCTCCTTTGAACTTTTTCTCCCAATCGAACCCTCACGCTTTGGGCTTAGTCACGTGCCTTTTCATCTTGCGACAACGTGACGCAGTACAAGAAGCCACGCGTTGTGACTGCGGCGCACACTACTTTTTCATCGCGGTGGTGTCATAGCGCCTGCGATTACCATGAACGTAGGAATCTGCAACGTGTAAATGAAACTTAGAGGGCAAGAAAAGGGGTGTCAAGAGGCAAACTTTTGCGAACCGAGTCTGCCGGATTGAAGCGGACACTAATCAGCTAAGTGAGTCCCGATTCTGTTTACGATGTAGTCGCTGGCCGTTGCTACGCAAAGCGGCCACTAATGTCTGTTGGTGGTGCGCACGCAGATTTATTGAACATTCGAGCCACTCAAGTGGCCGGCTAATGTGCCTGAACGAGCAGCGACGCAACTCAAGTACCGGTACAGCTCGACCGTGGCTGCAGCCCTGAACTACACTGCTAGGGCTGTTGGTGTCATCGCAGCCCAACACTGACAAAAAAGGGCCCCTGCGTAAGAAATAACACGGCCGTCCTATGAGCAAGTAAGTCTTCTCGCAAAGAAATGGGCGGGACGTTCAGGGGTTGTTAACGTTGTGTCCTGTAAGGGGGTCGTAACACGGACCGTTAATTTGTGTTTTAACCAGCTCCGTTTGGTATTACTGCGTGGTGCACGTTCTGCAGAAACCCTACGATGCTTGACGTGCGCAGCAGCTTGCTTCATGCTACCTAAGCTCATTAGAATGCACTAGGAAAAATTTATTTTGCGTAAGCCTAGTCTAATATTACAGCTGTGTGGCGCGCCTCGCCAGCAGTGTTCAAACAAAGTTTGTGTGGTGCATACAGGCTGGGGAAACTGTATTTGTGATATGCGGTGTTCATTTGAGAAGCGGAAATAATTGCATTTGGTTGATGCCTTTTAAGGTTTTTTTCGTAACACTTACACTTTAACACTTGTAACACTAAGGTTTCTTTCATAGCGCATATCGCAGGAGTGCTACCGCGCGTCTACATTCGAATATTGCCGACGCGCAAAGAGGAAGCGCGGAAACGTGCACGCTTGCCGTCTCGGAGGGACGCGCATGCGTGCAGGCGTCGGTCTCGACATTAAGGGTTCACAGCTTGAAGGTGAGGAGGGTCGCTTTGCCACGCGCTCGCGCATCCCACAATCTTTTCCTGTTGACTGTACATGTCGGCAAACAAGCCAACTTGAAGTTAAACGCCCGTATTAACATAGCACGCTTATAGGATTTTTTAAAACAAAGGCAGCAGATTCCATACCTCGTACAACTCGATGTTATACGAAGCACTTTACTGGTAGCTACTAACCCTGCATTGTTTAGCATTACGCACAGTGTTATCAAAGGTGGATCAACGGGTTTGCGTTAGATGAAGCCCTATGTATCTGTAACGAACGTGTGTGTGAGGACAGCCGCGAGTCGATGGTGACGACGATCCCGTGGCGCCGCCGGTATGATTTCTGTTCCGGCCTTTCTGCACAAGCTTACGACATGCTGATTGTTCGACGCGTCCTACATATATGTGTACTAGGGGAGCGTAAGTGAATGAAATTGGGACGTCATCAGTGACTAAGTGTTATACAGCGATACTATTTCCGGCGGCGTATATTAAAACGACAATCGCATTCACATTTCGGCGATGAAACGTTGTAAGCTGTCCGACTTGGGGCGACCATAAAAGCTATACGACGACACAGTTTCTGCCTAGCGTTAGTTGCTGCGAGGAAGTACCACGCAATGTGGGCCGATCGACTAGACGGGGGTGCGATCTAACACCATTTCTGAAAGCGGGAGCTGTGGTGTCGAGAGAACATGATAAACTGTCACATGGTGCCCTCGCCAAAACATCTCGGAGAGCCAGTCGACTTTTGCACGAGAGTAGTGTGTATGAGATCATGGCCTATAGTGGTTTGACAATTGTGCTACTGTGTCTCTAAAGCCGAGCCTCCACTCCACGGGCAGTCATGCAATTGTTTCCTTTACAGAGGTCCGAGCTGTGGCGAGATAGGAAGCACCTTACGACCTCACGCAAAGTACCTGGAATGAGACCAAATAGTGATTCGCATTTAAAATACTGCGGCCCCTACGGCTGGGACAGAAGGCCCAGCCTTCAGCTCTGAAGCCCAACACCATAACCGTTAAGCTAGAGCATTGGTGGCCTTATTGAAACCGCACCTTCAATAAAGCATGCTAGGTGGTGGGACTTGTTTTTCAAATAATATCTTCTTCTCGCTGTCTCATCTCCGCTTTCCTACGGCTCAGCCGGCATCAGGAAGCAAGTTCGAGGCAACAGTCTGAAAAAATACGGCCCTCTTCACTTCCTTTCGCTTAGCAACATTACATGAAACGTGTTCGTTTTTACAAGAAAGTTTGGCGTGCCCGGTACTCAGATTAAAGTTTGAGCACGTAAACCCGTAGAATTCAATTTTTTTATTGGCACGATTCCATTAAACACTTGACCCTTGCAGCGTCATGTGCAGATACAGGATGTATTGACGTCGTTCTTAGACGCAGGCTGTCCGGCTCGCAAGGCGGCATTGAAGAGAATCCATCCCCGCCGGGCAAGCAACCGTCAACTAGGCCAGCCGAGTCACCGCTGGTCTCGAAGCGGAGCCGCTACGTGGCCGGCTGTTCCTCACCCACAACGCTCAGTGAGAGCTCCGCCAAAAGGTTAGTTTCCGATTACAGAAAAAAAGAAAAAAACTGCCTTCGTTACTTATTTTGCGTCCGTTTAGCGCTGTACTCATGCCGTGACACAACCGGAAGCGGTGTGCCGCTTTAAGCAAGCGTATCACTCTGGTAATTTGAAGCTTTAGCGGCTTGAATGGACCCACTACCTAATCGCGTTGGCGCGTCGTGGATTATGGTCAATACGCGGGGTGTTAGGAAATAACGAAATTGGCACGCGCTTTCATAATCATGCGCGTTAACTTTCGATCTGGCAGCAGCATGTACTAGAAGATGGGTGAGCGGGAACAGGCAGCGCATTGGCGCCTCCTCGAAGGCTGAAGACTACGAGCGTCAACCAGCCGCTCACCAGAACGTTGTGGCTGCATATCGAGTGGCGGGTGTTCCGGTGTTCCCGGTCAAAGAGATAGCTGTTTACGTTTATACATTTCGTTGTAGAAGTAAGAGCGTCATTACGCGTGCGGCTTTCACTGGGTCATGAAAAAAATATATGTTGCTTGCATTTCGCCACAGGCTGTGCTCCGAGCAGGGAGCTGGCAGCGGCAAACCCAAGCCGCCGCGGACGCGGCTGTCATCCAAGGCTGCTGAGTCCCGGCTGCCCGGCTGGATATCCGAGCGCGATTGGAGGGAGGCCGGCTCGTCTTCGGGCTCCAGTCAAAACTCCTCCGAGAGGCTAGATCAGGGTAACAAGCCCTCCGACACGAAGCGAACTCAACGAGGGACGGACACAGTGCCAACCGCCGCTTCAGGGATTCATCGCCGGCGCCGCTCGCAGGAGAACGACGCGTCCCGGCCAAGTCTAGCGCTAGCTAACCGGAGCCTGAGGAATGTAGAACCTCCGACGGAAGAGGACCAGGTAGTGCCGAACGTCGTGTTTTACGAAGACGAGGACGACCAGCTAGTTGTGGATGAGCAGCCGGTGCCGACAGCGACCCGCGATGTGGCTGCCGCTTGACGCTCCTATGGCGGTTGACGCTGCGTAGTTCGGTGAAATGGCGAGCTCCGCTTCCATGCCAGAACAAAATGACCAGGATTGGCCTTGCATAGAGCTGAGCAACACGGCTACACTGTAAAATAATTGATACGCTTAAAAGTGAAAAAGGGTGTAAATGTGTGTATAACTCACCCTTAGGGTGCCAGGTATATAAATCACACCCTAAGGGTGTGAGTTATAGACGCATTTACACCCTTTTTCACTTTTAAATTTGTTAATTATTTTACTACAGTGTAATCGTGTGTGTTTTACATGATTACTGACGCCTCGATTGGCAGCCTGTGCGCGCCCGACCCACTGACACGCCATTAGTGGAAGAGAAACAAATTTTTAGCCCTCTAAATATGTCAATGATATCCAGGCGGCAGTTTTCAATTCAGCGCTTTTTTTTATCTTCTTGCAGCAATGGGTTACTTATGACTTATTTTGTTGTAGCGCAAGCTGAACAAGGACCACAGAAAGGCACATCTGACACACACAGCGCTAACTTTCAACAACAGATTTATTTCCCGTTCTCGTCGCTATCCTGTTCTCGTCGTTCTCAAAGCGTCATACAGCACGTGTAAACTTTCGGTAAATATTCACAAAAAAGTAAACTGGGAACCTGGGAATTTTTTTTGCTAATATTTACCGAAATTTTACACGTGCTGTAGATGTTTCGAGACTTTATATATAGCGACGAGAACGGGTAATAAATCTGTTGTTGAAAGTTAGCGCTATGTGTGTCACATGTGCCTTTGTGTCGTCCTTGTTCAGCTTGCGCTACAACAAAATAAGATACGCCGTACCAACAAGCCCCTATAGCTATCCTCATCGGCTCACTAATGGCCACGGTGTTACCAAGGTGCCTTATCTTTGTATATCAGCATTCTGTGTATGTTAAATTTTTACCCTGTTTTTACCCTGTACCCTGTTGTAAGCACAGGAAAGAGCCAAGTATGGCAATTTAGGGACTATGCTTGTAAGCCAGCATAATTTTTTATGATTCCGTGTACTCTACTCCCCTCTGCTGTGACAGATTTTCCAACCAATACTTTCCTGTTTCTCTTCGGCAATGCATCGCGGAAAAGGTACGGCGACATATGGTAATCTACAAGCAATGTGTAAAGAAAAAAGTGGACAACAGAAAAGCAATGTACAGGGTCCTGAATATTTCGCTGCGCGTGTTCGAAAAAAGATTTTGCATTCACCGCTGCACTGTTCTTGCTCAAATTTTGCAGAACGATTGCATTTTGGCTTCGACTTGCTTAGTATAGCATTTGGCACAGTTAATTGCCTGGTCTTCAAGAAAAAAAAGGGCATGTTTGCCTGCTCTTACGGGAATGCGAGCTCCTGCCTGGACGACGCAAGCATAAATTTGTTTCGCCGCTTGCCGTCAGCTGCAGAAAGCAGAAAACTGCTGCAATGATATTTGAAATATGTTTATTCCGCCTAAAGTCACAGGTTAATGTAATATACGCCTAGGTATTTGTTCAACTTTCGATAGCGTTATACCATTTATCTCATATGTAATGCTAGATGGACTTGTTTTGTTGGTTATGGCCATGGTGACAAATTTTCATATCATGAATTGACTATACCAGTTAGAGTGCCAGACAGCTGAAGTGTTGAGGGATTTTTTTGGGCGCATTGTGGCCCCTGTAAATAGTGATTTTTCTGTATAGTCGCTCGCGAAGAGCTTTATATTGGAATCGTGCTAGCTGTGATGTCATCAATGCAGACTAAGAAGAGCAACTGCACAAGAACAGAGCTTAGAAGAGCTCCAGAGGTAACTTCGACCGTGTTAGCTGGCATGTTTTGGTAGACTACATATTGTGAGCGATTCGCGAGAAAATGTTTTACCCAGGCTGAAAGTGGCCCTTTTATAACAACACTTTAAACATGAACATGAAAATAAAATGCAAGTTGCACGACAATGAGTTTGTCAAAAAAAAGTCACAAACACACACAAGCGGCACTTTCATGCGTACTTCCGGAGGAAACGTTGCGGGGACAAATACAGTTAAAATTGTTTTCAATGAGTATTTACTTGACGGGATATTATTTTCTGCTAATCTGCCTAGACAGGCATAATACATTGAGCACGCTGTTATATTTAGTCTTTAGCTTAATTTTTAAGCTAAAATAGGCAGCCGCCCCGAAAACATACCTAGGTAGTTGGGTATGTTTCCGGGGCGGCTACATATCCTAGCTTCAAAATTAAGGTAGAGATTAAATATACCGGCGCGTGCAATGTATTATGCCTGTCTAACTTTTCTTTCGTTGATAATTTATTTCGTTTATACACCTAGAAAAAAGACGAACGACGTAGCTACCGCTTTTTTTTTAAATTCAACCAATTCCGGCGTTTCACGTCTGGCGATATTATTAGAGGCACCCTGTTCAGTTCTCACCACCTGGGGTTCTTTATAGGGCAGCTAAACAGAAACAACGAATGTATTTATTTCCATTTCATCCGCATCGAATTCAGTAACCTGGTTTGAACACGTGAACTCGAGTTTGGCAGCGCAACGCTACATCCACTATGTGGCCACTGATTAAGCTTCTGCGCCAGATAAAAAAAAAAAAACGCACTGAGTCGAAAAAAAAAGTTTCACACGGCTTAGGGGCCCAAGGCTACCTGTATAATGGCTACCAAAAACTATTTTCGGCACCCGAGGTCCGACCGCAATAAAGGAACTCGCACCAATTACTCCGCATTCTGTCACGCGAGGAAGACGGAAACATGAACGGAATGTTGCATTGCAGTTTTTTTTCTATAACCGTATACTTCCCGTAAATCTGACTACAGGGCGCCGGATGGGGCAGATATGTTTTATTTGTTTGAAGAGGTAAGCAGGATGTTTAGATATGTTCTTCCGTCTGCGTTTCGCAAGACATACTGATGGAAAACTATATACGCAAATATACACACGAAATATACGCACATAAAAAATATATTTGTTCTCCAAAGCGAACCGCACAATAAATAACATGGTAGAATGAAAGCCGACACTGCGGCCGAAATGCACGCGCAATCAACGAGCAGCAGTACAAAAAAAATGAAATAAAGAAGAGAAAGAACGGCGTCTATTCCTGAGGTACAAATACATGTCATATGCAATTATAAATACCGTTTGAGCAGCCTGAACCCATATACCAGCGCGCTAAGTAGTACGAATGACGTTTCCGAGAAGTATCGCCAGCAGTACCCAACGGGGCGACCTGGATGCGGCCCTGACCACTTGGATCGCAGCGCCACCACAGTAGTTTTCGTCGTCGCGCGCCTCACTGCAAGGCATGCGCCGCCCTGGCCACTCGTCCCGCTCTAAAACCCCTTAAACTTCGTAAAGTAGTGACACTCTCCTCCTCCGTCTTCACTTCTCCTCGTTTCTCCTCTCTTTCACGCTCCCTCTTCGACCGTGCCGCCGCCTACATTGCCCGAGGGTAGCAACGGCGCCAACATGCGCTCCTCGCCGTTCCGTAGACGCTTCTCGAGCAAAAATGGCGCTGATGCACGGCGCGAGGGCCCACGTGATGCTATTAGGCCAATAGCGACGCGGCGTCTGCCTCGGCCAGAGCGCGCGAGGAGGAGACGGCATTCTTCAAAGCGTGGCAGTACTTTACGAAGTTTAAGGGGTTTTATCCCGCTCAACATTATAGCGCCTTCTAGGCATGGCGTTTGCAAGTTAACCGGCCGCTGCCTGGCACGCTGGAAGCATCCGACTCGGCGAGTGATCAGACAACTACCGCCATCTGTAGTAAAGGACGAGAAGCTGAAGCTCAGCACGGCCGGGCTAGTGGGGCTCGATCGCTCGGTGTTTCGGTGCGCAGGTAAACACAAGGCTCGGCCTGACGGGCTGGACTGCGCCCATTTCGCTCTGGCGGCATTACATTCTTGCATGGATTGCCGCCGCATCTACACCATTGCCGCCGCGTGGCGTTCTCTTTCGCGACAAATGCAGCATGCGGCTCGTGCTCGTTTCTGGCGCTGTGTGAGAAAGGATTTCGTTGGTCTACTTCGACACCTCCGATCTAGAGACACCCGAAATCTCTTGAAGACGATGCACTACTGGAAATGATCGCTCGAGAATATCGCCTCTACTGCTTTGCCGTCAGATGCACGCGTCGGCGGCATAGGCGCTATTTAACATCTTTTATTACCAAAATTAGGCAATTACCAGCCTTGTGGCTTTGCCAAGGTTACTCTGAGATTATACGCTAGATCTTTAGAGTCAATTTTTATTATGTTTATTAAACATGGAATATCGCCCATTCATCATCTGGTGCCATTTACCATTCTTCGCGCCTTGAATAACTTCAGCTTGCCTCGGACTAAGTTCATAATCCAACTCTCATCGGTGACACAAACGCACACTAATACAAGCACCAGATGCAAAGAGAAATGGCATCTACCCCGACTTCGCACGACGTATGGCTCCCAAATGTTGCATTTCCTGGTTCCGAACACCCTAAACACACACAAATGGTACACAGAAAATATGAATCTAAACAGAAAAACAATTGTTCAGCAATTTTTTGAGCATGTGGTGGGTTCAAACCCAAATTAGGCTAATAGTGTTTTTTTTCCATTGTATAAAAAGAAATGCTGCTATGTATTGTTTGAACTTGATATATTATATCGTAATGTTGAAATGCAATTACGTTTTACTCTTTGTTTCTGCTATAACGCTGTATTATGCTTTTTGTTACTTCTCAGTGCATTGTATACTTGAATTTTTATTTTGTATTGCATTAAGCTTAATTGAAATTCTGCATTGTGTTCCTTGATTCATGATGTATGTCAAATTGTACTTTTTTTTTCTCTTCACTGCTGCCATTTTGTAAATGGGCCCCGGACCCCGTCAAGCTGCTTCAAGGCAGCTTTTTGTCCCCGGCCTTTTTCTCTTGGAGAAATAAATGAATCTTGAATCTTGAATCTTGAATTTAGCCGAAGTGAAATTTTGTTGCAGTTAGCCTTTGATCTCTTTGATATCGGCGGCTCTTAACTCTATTTCTTGTCGGATCGCAGAAAACGGTCGGTCATCAAGGCGTGCCAACGCCCTCACGACCGACTGTCTCTGGGAGCTGTAGCGAGGAGAATGACAGGGGACATGTTCGATTATTTCCTCGCTGCCGCAGCTATCACAGGTAGCACGGTCAGTCGTTTCGACGGAGCAAGCAAATGCATTCGTGAAAGACACACCTAGCCATAGTTGGCAGAGAACAATTGTCTCGATTCGGGATAGTCCAGATAGAATGCGTAGTCGGGGGATGGGTCCAGGCTGTGCAGTCCAGTATGTGGGAAAGCCGGCGCGTTCCACATGAATCGTGTGACATCACGCGCTCGTATGTGAAGCTTTGCTGCTGCGTCAGTTCTTGATAGGGGGATGGGATCCTTCACAGCAGCTTCGTGAGCCCTCCTAGAAGCTTCATCGGCGTTTTAGTTGCCCTTGATGGCGCAGTGGCCTGGGAGTCGTTGAAAAGTGATTTAATGTCCTTTCTCTGCTAGTTGGTGATATAACTGTCTTATTTCTAGCGCCAGTTGGTCTTGTGGTCCACGACGTAGAGCGGATAGCAAACAATGCACGGCTGCCTTCGAGTCGGTGAATATGCTCCATCTTTGAGGTAGCTCTTCATGTATCATACGAAGGGCGTATGTTTCCCTTTCAGACGAAAAAGGGACATTTTTATTCGCAGTTAGACTAAACTTGCGCTCCGTGACAAGCAGTCTCTACTAAAACCTCACGGCAAATGCACCTGTAGCCCGCGTAGACGCATCTGTTCTTTGTGATCACCTGACGTTTTAGACAAGGAAACGATGATGAACGCGGAATCCAGGGAAACAGGCAAGAAAAATGCTTCCTTCTAATGCGTTTGACCCCAAACCCGCAATGTAACAGCGGTATATCCAACCTGAGCGATTGGCGAGAATGGGCGCACACCCAGTGGCTTATATCTGGTCGCTAAATATATATATATATATATATATATATATATATATATATATATATATATATATATATATATATATATATATTAGTCATATAATGAGAAGCCAACAAACACTGACACCAAGTACAACACAGGGGACATTGCATGTGCTTAATAAATGAAATAAAGTAATGATAAATTAATGGAAATTAAAGTGGATGAAAAAACAACTTGCCGCAGGTGGGAACCGAACCCACAACCTTCGCATGTCGCGTGCGATGCTCTACCAATTGAGCTACCGCGGCGGCGTTTCCCCATCCACTTTCTTGGGTATTTATGTGTACTAGTAGAACCCTGGGAGTGTTAGCCAGCGCCCCCACTCACAGACCTTGGCGGCGGACGTGGAACGTCTTTTTGCCGCAGGCGTCACGAGAACGTGATCTTTTCGGGTGAAGGCAACTGGTCAATAAACCCACATATGCTACCTGAAGGCATCAATGTTGCCGGATTCGAGACCCTCGTTATGTAATAAACGAGAAGAAAGGGGGTTAACCGAGGGACCCGATATTTATTAGTCATATAATGAGAAGCCAACAAACACTGACACCAAGTACAACAGTGTTGTACTTGGTGTCAGTGTTTGGTGGCTTCTCATTATATGACTAATAAATATCGGGTCCCTCGGTTAACCCCCTTTCTTCTCGTTTATTACATATATATATACATATATATATATATATATATATATATATATATATATATATATATATATATATATATATATATATATATATATATATATATACAGCGATGAAACGATGACGATTGCCATACCACTGGAAAAAGCTAACTCACGCTTCGCCTTGATATGTTGTTAGCACACTTGTAAAAAGAAAGGAGTGAATTCGGTACCTAAAAAGAAAACATAAAATTCTGACGAAATCAGCCGGGGCCTAAATGATATCAGCTGGCGAAACAGGGCAACAACCTTCTCAGAATTGCACTTCCATGAAAGCGCGAACTTCTCTACAGGGCGCATCCTGCTATCAAAATTTTAATATCATATCAGAGCCATTCCGCTCTGTTAAGGTGAATGACCAGCGGAGCTGTAATGTATGTATGGCGATAAACTATATTGATTTAAATAAAGATACATACCACGTGCATGTATTTCATTTTCTGCCGTCTTTATTATTTTCACTAAGGCGACTGTAGATTTATGGTCGTTATGGTATAGACTCGGCGCTAGCAGCCTACCGCCGCCTTCGCGCCCATTCCCGCTTCTACTCACGCTGTCGTGCTTCGTAGGCACGCTGTTGTTCCTCTGTTCAAACAATACGTGACCTACCCATTACACGGCCGGAACGCAACTGACTTAACGTGCCTATGCAGTGCGTGACATCACCAGCCAAATAGACACACCCATTGGCTGTTTTCAGTTTGCCGTTGTAGTTTTATTTTATTTGTTAGCATTTATCGTAGGTAGTCTTCATTACAGCGCCATCTACGGACGACGTACAGGTTGAGAGTGAAGAGTACAACCGCGATACGCTTTTGCTTGATATCGAGGCTACGACATCTCGGTTTACGAGCTCGGTCTACGCACGCAGCGATTCGCCGGAGACTATAGTGTGAAACAGCTCCGCTGTTATAATCATTTTTCCCTCTTACGTGCAATAACCACGATATGATTATGGGGCACGCTGTAGTGAGGGACTGCTGAATAGCTTGACCACCCGGGATTCTTTACCGCGCCCGCGTAACTAAATTGCCCTTGAGCGTTTTTGCTTTTCACCTCCATAAAGCTTAGCTGTCAACGCCATAGCCGCTGGGTTACTGTGGCGCGTGATCGGACTCAGGGTCGCAACCGAACGCGTCTGCAAGTCCTTGAACATTGCGGAACGGCTCGTAGCACTCGTCACAGATGAAATTGAGAATGCTCTCACTGCTCCAACTGAGTGTATCAGGTTGTTGTTGTTGATGATGGTGATGACAGTGCTTTATTGGCACCTTTTAAACAAGGCGGTCACGAATACTCGCATAGCCTGCTTGATTTATTGAGGTATGCAATATGTGCTTTTAATTCTAGCATTATTTATGTGCATCTGTAATTTTTTTCTCTTCGAAACTTCTCCGTCTGCCTTGTACCGCTACCTATGCCAGCAACGAATGCGGTCGTATCAATCTCTTCCGTGATTTTTTTCACCCGTATTCTAAACGATTCTTGTTTATCTCGACTGCTGACAAGTTGATGCTTCCGTCCACATTAAATCCAAGCGCTTCTGCAAGGTGTGTGTTACCTACAGGTCTCACTGGGTGGATCCCTTCGCATTCCACTAGGATGTTCTTAGTGTCTCTGGATTTTTTCTCACGCAAAATCGCTGCCCCGACTGAGCATATAGCAGGAGGCGATAGATACCTGCGCCATGCTCTCACAATTCTCGATAACTTCGATATGCGTGTCGCCGTCCATCGAACCACCAAAGTGGCATCTTTCGAGTTCCAATTCTATGGCGAAATAGCGAGGAATATACATGGTCTAGTAGGTCCAGTGTCCGTTACGGGGACGCCTGGAATTCCTGGTGCACTCAGACAGCATAACGGAAAGAGCATTTGTAGCATGATAGTCGCGAACGAAACATTTTGATTACAAAGACTTTGTAAGGTTTAACTTGCCCAACTCCACAGAGGACAGGTTATGAGGTATGACGGAGTGAATGGCTGTTGTTTAATTTTGACCGGCTAGCTTTCTCTATTGTGCACCGAAAACGCGGTATGCTAGCGCTTTTGCATTTTGCCCTCTTTGAAAGGCACCGCCATGATGAGGAATTCAAACCGCAATCTCGTGTTCAGCAGCACCCGGAGCCAGCGTATCGGCTTTCAACAAACGAGTAGGACGACTTGCGCAAATAAAAACATCAGCAGGGAGTGTAACATTCGACACTGAAACCATCGCTAAGAAAGCCCACCAATCAGCTGATGAATAAACTGGCTTATGCGTTTGCGACAAGACGTGAACAGCATGCAGGTGCACAGTGCGTTCCATATAACTTGTTTTGTGAGGGTAATTAGCACTGCGTCGCAATGGTAACAAAAAGTTGGACTAAAATGCAGAACTGATGGGCTGAGTCCTACCTTCCGGAATATAGGCTGGTACGGCGAAAGGCAATAAATGGCGAGTGATATTAAGCAGTGTGCGGGTTTATTGTAGGCAGTAGTGTAGTCAGATTTGCCTAACCAGACATGGACGACGCATGCCCTTTGCTCCAAAGCGCTTCCAACCTGCAACGCGAAAAGCCATTTCTGCGGAGATATGTAGTAATCGTTTCTTTTTTTCTCGGCACAACACTCAGAACTAAGTATTCTCGAAATGTGACACCGGAAAGTCATTAAGGCCTGAGAAATCGGGTCTGTCGGAGCTGTGCATGTAATTAGCGAAGAGGATGTGCGGATACCTAGTAATCCGCTATTCTCGTTTGTGCCAGGAGAAAAATGACTAGGAGGTGCTGCGAAAGTGAAGAGCTTGCGCTGCGTTGAGTTACCTTAAGTGAAAGGAGCTCTTGCAAGAGACTGGTATCCCTGTGCTACGCGTGGAGTTCGAGCTGGCAGTGGTGATACAATCTGCACTCTCCAAATTACCGTTGTCGGTACGAGAGTGCCGGCTTTGGTGCACGCTATTGGAAGAATTAATGACACTGCAAACGAGATGTTAGCAACGCGTTCGCTTTCGCAGAAGGACAGCATGTGCTGCTTTCGTTTACATTTCTTGTCGCACAAGCGAAACTTCTCAGCCGGTATCCGAGTAACGCCTAGCTTAAGTTCGCCCAATACATTTATCCTCATTTGGGACTTGATCATAGTTGGATTCATAGACGGCAACTGATTACATATAATATTATTCTGCTGCTTCAAATGTCTCATTGGTAATGATGATGTAGTGGCGAGAATATCTCTCGACTCGCATTGCTGGAGCGTAAACGAGGACGCATTTTGTTCGAACCAGGTCGGTGTCGTATGTCAAGAGCATGAACGAGGCTGCGTCGTAGCAGCGCCGCGAGCTCAGTCACTTCTTTTGGGGAGCATATAATTACCGCAAACCGATACTCCTTGTACTCGCAAAATACAATAGAGGAGAAAGCACAGCGTCAGGACCATCAGCGATAGCATTTCAGCCCGCGATACCATAGTGTTTGGGACCCCAGTCAGTGGGATCCCTAGCCATTTATATGATGTTAATGATCACGCATATTACTCGCAAAAAAGCTCGCGCACGAATGCGCACTGTTTGGTTTGTTCTAGCAAATGGAGAAGGGCGGCGGTTTCTAACCTGTCCTATCCGTTCTGCCACTAGTCCTTTGTTGCTCTCAAGCAACTCCTTCAGACGCCAACCTCGAAGAGGTATCTTGAGAGGAAAAGAAAAAAAAAGCACATTAGTGGCAGAAAAAGTGGGTATGGTGTCGCCGACCTCAGCCCTGGACCTCGCTTATTGTGTTTCTCAGCGTGTCGCGAGTAAATACAATGAGGTACGTTTTGTTGACCGCGAGTTACCATGGTTAAGATCTGGTGGTCACCAGTCGATTCACAGGAGACTCACTGCGGGGAGAAAACAGAAAACATAAACAGAGGAAAACAGAAACAAAACAAAGGAGCGATAGGCAAGCCATCGCACTGCCATTTCCCAGCTTTTACAAATGAGATTTTAGATATCACCTTTTACCATTCGAACTATACCTGGACTTTTATGCAAGCTTCTAATCTATATATGCCAATCATTTCACCAAATTTAGTTTCGCTCTTTGATTATTTATTTTGATTGCGTCCTTCATTTTCATTACATATTTATCACCATTTCTAGTTCTTTTACACGTCAAATTCAATTGTCCAACCCGGCTATTCTCAACTGGTGAAAAATTCCTCTTGCATTTTATATAGTGGATTCCATTATTCGGCTTCCCAATATTGGGCCGATTCCCAGAGTGGCTATGTGCCATTGAGAAGATTTTACATGTGCCTATCGGTGCTGTCCTACTTGAGATAAATCGCCAGTTCACGAGCAATTAAAAAAGTAACGGCAATGCTCAGTATATAGCAGTTTATATAATATATTTCTCATTTTCTGAAATATATTCAATGAAACATATCACGCTCGTTTCTGCATGTTTGTCAGGTTTCAAGAAAATTGTTTCAGTGCCCCTTCCGGTACTGTCCGGCCACATTTTGATCTGCACTCTTTATTTTCTCGCAAGTTGCTAGTCGCATGCACATGCACACACAAAGAGACAGAGAAATATTTTGAGATGGCAGGAGCCCTCTTCGGTGGAATGCGTATGTTTTGCCCCAGTATCAGCATGGTATGAAAAGATTGCACTACCTCTCCCACACATTTTTATACGATCTCTACCGGGTGAGGTGGGTCTTCCCAGCAAGTATCAGGAAACGACGACGAAGGCGGGCATCATGATGTTGAAAAAAAAAGTAGAAGAGAATGTATTCACTTCATTGGTGCATGGTTGAAACTCTGTCCGAGTCTCGAGCTATCCTCCTTAACACGGGGTCCAGGACGGCCTTAAACAACCACTCGCGGTCTTGTGGTCGTCGATGTCTTTTTGGAAAACTTGGGAAACTTGTGGAAATGTCAGTGCCTTTGTCAGGTTGGGAAATCGGCGAGCTCTTCCCCTTCGTGTCTCCTCCTTTGGGTTCTCCCCTTTGTGTCTGCTCAGGGCGTAGACGGGTGACGACTTTTCGGAGAAGAGGGCATTTATGTTGACATGGGAACACCCGCTTGAATCTTTCCCACACTGATGAGGTCGAAGTCCAGGCTGATCCTAACAGCCTCTTCTGGGACGAAGGAAATCAACAAAGGAAATCATACCGTCGGGGGAAAGCAGGCCTGAATGTTTCTCACACATGTGGGGTCGATCATACCAATGATAAAGTGGTTGTGCAGCGATCTGCTGAGATTCAGGCTTCCCAAATGTGTGCCTCTTCACACACCACATTCGCATTGCTTACCTAGTAAGAGTTTATTCTCAAGCTCCTACCTTGCTGCTCTCTGCAACTTTTGCGTGTTGTAAATATTGTCACGTGGTCGTGACGTCAAAGACCACAGTAGCAATACTGTGAAAGGCAAAAACTAGCTTTTATTGGGCGAACCTGTGCCCACAAAACAGGCTACACTTAAAGCACGAGAGCGGCGAACACAGTCGGCGATCGTCGTAAATCTGATCAGCGGGTCAAGCGCGTCGGCTTTTATACAGCAGTCATCGAATGTTCCAGACTAAACGTTGGGACCCGCATGCCTTCTACAAAGTTCTACACCATTCGTGTCAAGCGATGAAATCAGATAATACAAGGTTCGGAGACAACAGACAGCGGATAGAAGCATCGATAACTTTCCAGAGACTTCGGATACATGCAGGCGCGTCCCGCGCTGTGCGATAACATTTGTTAGGTGGCGAAACCTGGTCGCCCGATGAAGATAAGTACACGTGTCAATATAGAGTACATACTCTAACTGGATACGTATCACCCGAGGCAGTTGTGGTCGCTGTGGAACGCACATTAAACGGCATGCGTTACTCACAGTACGTCTTCACAGGAGCATAAAACAGGCCATTAACGCCTCGTGTTAGCGAATTGAATAAGCGGTACAAAGAAGCTTGATGTTTGCTACCAACTTCGATAAACAAAGGTTCAATAAAGCCTAGCAGAAATGATTGCTTTCCTTAAACTAAATTACTGATTAAAGATGAAGGGAAGTTTGTAGATAACTTCATATTTTAAAAATGAAAAATAAATAGAAATGAGGCTCTGTTTCTTCTGTCACCGGCAAAAAGAAAGAAGAAAAAGAAAACGAAAAACAGACCCAGGCTTTCGTTCATTCTTCCCGCTCAATCTTTCGGGGGCGTAGAACGCGAGGAAGCCTACAGGTGGCATGACATGTTCAGGCCTGCATTCTAAGAATGCTTTTCCTACTAGTAAAGAATAACGAATCGGCTAAGATGCTGCCAGTAACCCAAGCTAAAGTGCTACATGAAGGCTATCTACCGTAATATCGCTTAGATGGTTTATAAGCGACTACAGAACTTAGCGCACAGATTCCAGTGTTTGGAGAACTAAAAAGGAAATTCACAATAGTGCTTGCCTGAGCTCATTGGTTCCACATAGCACAATTGCTTTCCAGTAGAACTTTCTGACGCGGACAGGAAGAGATGACGATACATGCACGTCTATCAACTCAATGTTTAATATTTATTTCCTACACTTTTTATAGCGCAAGACTGCAATGCCACTTTTTCTTGTGTGTGTGTGTGTGTGTGTGTGTGTGTGAGACGCGGATTATCCCAATCCTTAGGCTGAAATAGCGTCTTTAATTTGTGCAAGTGGCCCTTTTCTTTTTGTGTTAGTAGTATTGTTGGTGTACTGATGCAAGGTTTGCCGCTTCTTCAATTGTCATGACTTCTAAAATCTCACGCTTCAACTTGTCTTTACTTATTCCTCAACATTTGATGTCCTGACACTGAGTGCATGCAACATCTTTGGCAGGAATCTCCGCTTTGCATCTCGCTTTTCATTATCGCCAGCACCATTGCTCCGTTAAATTTCAAAACTAGACGAAGGGGGAAGGACATGTTTTCTACGCCTCAAATTTAGCTGCCAAGCATTGTGTACAGATTTCGCCCGAAATCGTGCAGAGCCGTATTGGCAAGCAGTAGTGCGAGTGCATTTATTTTCGCGAAAGGTTGCCTATGTGACAGCACATTGTTTTTTTTGTTGTTGTGCTACAAAACGACAGGCATCGGTCTACTCCCGGGTGGCTCACATACCGGGTGTTCGTGTGAAGACATTAAGTAATACTTGAAGATCACGTGCGCCAGATAGCAGAATTTTAATCCTTGATCTTTATCGCTCAAACAAGTGGACACTATTTGTACGAGAAACACAAATTCATAACCGGCTACATTAGAAAATAATACTAATTCAATATTTCACTAATTACCTTATGACACATATTGCAATTTTAAAAATTGTAGCCATGGAAATTGCAGGATTCCACTGGAACCACTTCTCAGCATGTAACTAGCCTCGAGTTATTAAGTCCTGAACTTTACAAGGAAATACAATGGTGGTCCCGTTACTTTAGTACTTTAATGCATAAAGCGGTGTTTTGTTGCAAAAGTAAGTGCAAGGACAGTGTCTTTTTAGTGTGCATTTGATGACGCACATCTGGAAGATGATCTCGTTCACAGAACTCTTTTCAAGTGCATATTTCGAGAAAGTGCGATTTGCGAATTGCAATATGTGCCATAAGGTAATTAGCTAAAACACCTAATTAGTAGCGTTTTGTATATTCGTCAATTATGTATTTCAATTTCTCGTGCAAATAATGCCCATCGGTTTGAGTACTAGAACTGTGCTATCTGCCATAGGTGGTGTTTAGAAATTACTTTAAAGCTTCTCAGAAACACCAAGTATATACGTGCGCTTTGGTTTGTACGATAGCTTGCAGGAGACGCGGAAAGTTCTCGCCAGATACAGGTGCACATGCTTCTTCCCAACAACACGTGACTGCCCTCCGCCGCCTTCTCTTGCAACATGGCACCCAAGACGCTGCAATTTTCAGCTGCACGGAATCTAATTTTCTCCCGCGCCAGGCGTGCCCGCGCATGCTGAAGCAGGGTTACGTGTCTGTTTGCGTCCGGCCGCTGCCAGCTCGCGGTATAGTTTGCCGAGTCAGACTGGTTGCGCAGTCGCCCCCTGCATTGGTGACCCCAGTAATCAATCCCTCGAGTGAAGGTCACGAACGCTTAACACTTGAGTGCGCTGCTATGCATCCACATCGACCGGAGTGCTCTGCTTGTTCATCTTCGGTTCGCCGCTGTCAGCTGTCTGGGGGGGGGGGGGGAGAAGTGTACTTATCTCCTAAGCGTGCGTGGAAAAAAAATCCTACTCTGCTGAAGACACTCTATACATCTCGGATAGACACAGGCCGTTAAGCAGGGACTTCACAAGCTGTATAAGTGAGCCAGCGTCCTCGAATTTGTCCCCCTCTGGTGGGTGACTGAATAACACAACTCAACAAATAATTTCCCATTTTCTGGCCATCACCGCTTCCTTTTTCGCGGGGTGTAGACGTGCCGTTAGTGCAAATGTGTTTTGCCGCATGTTCCTACTACTTATTGCTCGAAACCGGTGCTAAACATGCAGTACGCAGATAATTATGTTTCGTGAATACCGGCTAGTTTAAGTTGTACAGTAAATACATGCAAGCCTATGTGTATATTTACTGAACTTGTAGTTCTGTTATTTAATAAATGAAATATTACTTTTTAATTTTTTCGTATGTCACAGAAGATTATATGTACGCCGCTCCTGTGAATTTTTGTCAGCAAAACGATAATTTGTCGGTAATGTCCTATCGTTAGCTCATACGTTCAAACGAACTGAAGATCGCTTGCCCTCAAAACACAAAGACGCGTGGAGTGGCACAAGTTGCTAAATATTTAAAAGACGACGCCTAAGCTACAACAGCTCAGTGCTTCGACAGTGCGACTTCAAGAACAGTATCAGCAACGAACCTCAACACATATGACTGGATGTATGCATTACATTAGCCCTATAGCCCTAAAAAATTACCACATGAATAAGACATATCTGACCATTTGACGGTTCATACGTGGCAATGTGCAAGCAAACCTTTCATGACTACGCCGAACCATAGAATGATGTAAACCATTTGTTGAGTCTGCATGTTACTTTCTTAATAAACATGATTAAATTCACGAAAACCGGACCATCATAGAGCAACGCAAATTCGATTACGCTATAGACTGCAATAAAAAGCCTCCAGTCCAGTAGCCGTGAACCTTGCATTAGAAATCGGAATCACTATCAACTAAATCTTTGTAAAAATTGACCATCAATGTTAATGCCATTAGCACCGAAGCAATCCACTGACACAACGTATATCCCTCGCCGAAATCTGTATGCAGCGGGCTTCTCTATAGCGTTTCCCGCTGCACACCTGGGCCATCTAGCGGTGTCACAGCGAAGTCGGCGCGTGGGACGTGTATAAGTGTACCGAACACCATAAAGCTTTAAAGTATATTTATCTGTCACTGTAGGGCGGCGCAAGCGCAGGGGCACATTCCCAGTTGCCCAAGTTGGCGTCAAAGTAGTTCAACGAAAGGTAGCACTGGTCAAGTGGCACATTCACAGTGTTCCAAGATGACATGGAAAAGTTTAATTGAACAGCGGTACATAATCCGGGCTACCTATTCGGTAACGCAAGTGCCGTGAAAATGGAGACGTGACGGACAGACGGACGGACAGGCGGACAGGTCCCGGGAAGCGCGTGGAGAAACCTAAGAATGTTAATCGCATTAAAACTTTTCCTGGTAGTATCGAGATCACCAACGCTTGATAATCATATATCTCTGTTGACATCATGCTTTTAATGCGGTTAGTATACTATGGGTACTTCATCCACTTTTCGTGGGCGGACCCACGAGAAGTATCTATGCTTGTAACCCATTTTCCGCCATAGAGATAGTCCATGGTCGAATGAGTAGTTAACTGGGCTGCTGTGCTGATAGAGCACTGTTCGAAACCAACCCAGTCCCCGGAAGGCGAATGATTGTTTCGTTTTCAAGGAGCATGCGCGCCCCAAGCGGTCTCCGGATATTGTAACTTACGTTCTCATTTTTCTTCATGCGAATTTTAAATCGGGCGAAGCGCGGGAAGTGGTTCTCCTCGTACGTCCGTCGAGCTTACCTCCGCTTCACCCTTGCCACTCGCTCAGCGATATCAAAAGTCGGACAGCGCTTGGTCATCTGCTTCGGTTGTAGTCCCAAGTATGAAGATGGGAAAGATAAGACAGAGGAACTTGATCAGGCGTGCAATGAACGGAAGACGCAGGAAAGTAGGTCAACCATGCATTAGACGAAGATGGCTAAAACGGGGCATCGCATGCGTTGCGCGACTCTATGGGCTCTGGGCTGTTCTAGCACCGGGAATTACACTTCTGCGATGTTTTTCACGTTTCCTAATGACAGCTGGTAAGCACAAGTATTTCACTTTATTTTCTGAGCAGGTATTCATAGTGCATGAGTAAACCAGTTCAGTGCAAGCCTCAGTGAACTGGCTTAGTAGCGTTGTTAGATGACGGCAACCCATCTGCGTGCTGTTTTTGAAATTCTTGTACTGAAGGGATTGAGTCATGATTGAGTGCGTGTTTCTTGGGCTATACATTTTGTGCCCTCTTTACTTCGTCGACACAAACGGCCAGTGCTAAAGTAATGAAAAAAGAAAGCCGTGATGTGTTACCGAATTTCAAGATCAATGACGGCAAAAGGATGCACGCACGTAATTACTTATTGCGTTTTGATGCACCATTGCTAAAATATCATGCTGAAGAAGGTTGAAGCTCTCTATTTTATCTGAATTTTGGAGGGTAGACCGTACCATACACTCCATTACCTTGCTTCAGGCAGAGCTTTGGTGTGTGCAAGGTTTTGAGCAACTGTACTATAGATGAGGTGCAATGTTACTTGTATTTAATAATACCAGTAATACAAGTATAGAGCATTTCACACTAATTAAGTGCGAACTGGTAATCCTCCTTGCGATGAAAAGTGCTATTAAGTGTTTTTTTTTGTGTGAATTGTCGGTTCCTTGCGTTGCTGCTGTGTCAAAACAGCGCTAATACTCGCCGTGCTTTTCGGTATATATGAATATGACACAAAGTATAATGACAGGCAGATTATATGCCCTTGTAAGCGCTATAAAAATATGCCCCATCATTCGACATGTAGTTCAAATAATGAGAGCAATTATAGGCTTCATGAAGATGCTAGTAGCCAGTATAAAATTATGTGGGTCCTTACTTCTCATAGCGTCAATGAAATACATGTATTGTACTCTACCTTCTTTCTGGGAGCCACGATATGTGTCACCGTCATAACATACGTGATAGTCATGTTCCGCGTGAACAGCCCGTCATGGTTAATTTTCGCATTGGTTTGAATCTTCTGGAATCTGTGTTCGCTCATTATGTACATACTTCAGGTGTGAATGAAAATTGTTTCTGCAGATTGACACTTTCGCACTGCGTGGAGGTCAGTCTCTTTCCAGCACGGAATGTGTGAATAAAAACAAAAACGTTCAACTTCTGTTGAGTTTTGGCTGATTGGGAAGTCGGCCAACATTAGCTGATCCACTTCACAACAGGCGAACAAATTTAACGATTGATGGTGCCAGGAAGTTATTTTCATTATACTGCCCCCCAACTATATCAGTGGACTGGTTCAACTACAGATGTAAACTTACCAAAAGTTAGAAATCTCAAAGCGACTACTTTCACAAAATGACGAACTGTAATACCTGCGAATATCGGTAGTTAACGACGGTTTGCTACGCCAATATTTTTCATTTTAATTGCGTGGTACTGGTGTCTACGAGCGCTGTCCCAGTGCTTTAAGAAATGAACAGAAGCTTCTAATGGTAAATGCGGCAGAAACAAAGCGCCTCGTAAACGCGGCACACTACAGCGGGTTGTGCTTCGTGATTTGGTCAATGTCGCCGCGCGGCCAGCGAACCTGCAAGAGAGCACGAACACATCCCGCTCGCATGCGAAGTCGGAGGTAGGGCTTCGCGGCAAGCCTCCTCTTCCCGGTGGCGGGCCCTCTCCCTCTGATCTCTTCAGTGACGTCACGGAGGCACTGTTTTGTTTGTGATTTATTTCCACTTGGATATCTGCCACCCGCCAGTGGCTGGAGCGGCGCTGCCGCAATGTTTCCGCCTGACCAACCGTCCGACGAACTTGGGTCACTGGTATGTAGTACTTTGTTCCTCTGTGGTGCGCTTCGACGAATTTCTTTCATGCCGATATGTTTCTGTGGGGTGTAACACTGGGTAGGGTACCGCTGTTCTGTGAGCCCCTTTGACGCCGACTAGGAGCACTGGGCATGTACCACTCGGCCTGTGTTGCTCTTCAATGAATTTTTGACTGCGACAGTTTAGCCACTATGTACATGCCTGTAGGTTCGTGTCGCTCTTCAATGAACCTCTTTGACAGCAGCTTCAATTACTACGTATGCGGCGCTGTACGATATCCGAAATGATTCTTAAGACTTTTCTAATGCTCGGTAGAATTAAATACGCGCCACGAGTAGTCCTTACGGTGACAGTACGTATCGCAGTACGATAACGACAGAAAACGTACTGCGAGAAAGTGCGACATTGAGTTAGTTGCTATTGCATCTTGTAGTGGAAAACAGTGCGAGAAACATAGACTGAGAGACACGGCAATGTGCGAGCTTTTACCAGGGTATGTATTGACGTATGAAAATATACTCACAACAAAGATGGGAAGGAATGAAGACAGGGAACGACAGAAGAACAACTAAGTCTATTAATTTGTAACTTATCGTACTAAAATGAAAAAAAAAACGCTACACGTTAGGTCACACTTCGTACGCGCCGTGCAATGTTCGCCCGTTGAACGCGCTACGTGTAAAAATTCTTGGTACATTGGGACACACCTTATCATTCTAAGTATCGCAAGTGCCTGTACAGCTGTCTTACAAAGCGGTAATAGATGGCTACCATGTCTCCCATAGCCGGACAGCACCCATCCGATTTATTTGACAGTATACACTGCCAGCTATTCAGCACAGAAAGTTTCACTTTTACTTTCGAGTTACTTCTATTGTAAAGTATTAAACTAGCCCATTCGAAAAACAACTGGTTTTGTAACCTGGTATGAAATTTCCCAACAGAGAAAACAGTGGACACACGATGTTGCAATAATAATAGTGGGCAACTCGATGGACTTTAGTGAGTCCTGTGGCAGTTTCAGTCTACAACTTCAGCTGCCAGCATGCATCGCTGCAACAGAAAGTCGCGAAAAAAAAAACGCATAACCAGAAGCAAATCTAAGAATCAAACATCACAGCAGTGCTTACCACTAAAGCGTCTTTCTTTTGCCAGGCGACATCTGGCTGAAACACAATACTACCTTTCGAAACCGCTAGATCCTGAGGCTCGTACAGTGACCCAGCTGTTGCCTGCAAGTTTCCCTGCTTTCATCTTTTGCTTTTCGTACACCATATGAATTGGAGCCTGTATCCTTGTTACGGCTGTGCGTTGCCGTCGTTATCTCGGTGCCGTACCATTAACGTTCCATTTGGTCGCACCTTGGCGTCGTGCCGCACTTAACGAGTGCCGGGCGACGACCCGGTTTATACGTGAGCAATGCTTTTCCCGCCAGTCTGTTTGTTATCTGTCAGCGACAGCGTCCTAAGGCGTCCCAGTGACTTACGCCGATTCCTTTAGCAACACTTCGAAGGATTACCTGGAGGCAGCAATGTCTTAGTGCTGCAAATTTTGCTACAGGGAACTAGTGCTTCTGTTGTTTGAAGAATAATTTATACGTTATCTTAAGCTGGCTAAATAGATTCATCCTAAAAAGAGATTTCCTTTGTGCGGCGCCAGAAGTGCTAGAATTCATCTATTACGAAACCTTGCAATAGAAAGTAGTTTTGATGTTGCTACGGTACAGGGGTCCTTATTTGAGAAGCGATGCCTTGAAGTCATATAAGCCGAGAGTTCTAAATCGATTGATACTTGAACATTGCGGCTAGACCAACCTTTTTTATTCCTGCATGATTTCTCGAGCAATTGTTAGATACATTACCATTCCCGAATGCTGGTCTTCTCAATTTCCATTCAATATTATATGCCGTGTGCTGAAGGTAAGAACGCCTAAGAGATAGCTACTTGAGTATTACGACTGACTGGGTGTTATTGAGTTGTTAGGATAATAAAACTGAATTGTGTGACACCATCTCAAAATAAATTAGTTTTACGCGTTGTCTCTTTTCGTCTTGTGAGTGTCTCTGTCGGCTCCGCGGACATACTAGTGCAAAGACGCAATTTCGCTACTATTCAAAGCAATCAGTTATTAAAGCATGCATATTACGGAATATGTTCTTTGCTTCACAGGAGCGATGAAGAAGTAACAAAGACGCTTCATAGCGTCGAAGCGTCAGCTATTATAGGAACATGTTGTGAGGTCCACAAGAGTTCTCTGAAATGCTCCAGAACTCGGAAGCATTAGTGGTAAGACTCTCATGTGAGGAACATAATTTTCAGACTCCTTTGGAAAATAGAGCGGAAAGAATAGCGAAGAAACAACGCAAAGTTACGATGTTCTCTTTTCTTGGAAGGTTGCGGCCTACATACGTCACATATATAGAAGTGACCCCTCATTCACATGAATCTGCGACACTATTTAATCAATAAGCAGCTATGAAACGTCGAAATCTTCAAAAGGATGATACTTGGGCTGGTTGGTGAAACATTCTTTATGCAAGAAAAAATCCATTTCAGTGCACTCATCATGGAAGCAAGGAAGGAGGCGACAACACACGACACACGAGCGACACACGAGCGCACACACGACAGGAGATGCGCTCTGTCTTGTCTACATATTTCTTCCTCCCATGTTTTGCGTACTGAATAGGATTTTTTTTCTCTAAAGCAAATATATAGTCGAATGTTTGATACATTCAGCGACTCGCACGGGACCTTGCATAGAACACTGCTGCACTCTTGGAAGCTTTTCAGATAATTTTAGGGCTAATGTGCGGAGCCCTCAGTGCTCTTGCATACGGAATAAAGTAGCAATTCTATTTCAAGATTCCCTTTCTTTTCATTTCGCGCTCTGTCGGTTCAGCAAGATGCGCTGCGCATACGCTATCATTACCATTCGCCGTGCTTGAAGGTTTGATGATATGGATTGGAATAAAATAAACCGAAAGGAATCCTTGTATAATCACCTACGGCAGTTTCAGAGTATATATTTCCACGTTACACGTCTTTTCCTTTTTGGCTCATTTGTCGAGCTGTCTTTCAAATCTACATTATATCCGATGTATTTCTCCTGTATTCAGTAATAACTTCGGTGGCATGCCATACACCATTTTCGCTAAACCCCAGTATTGCACATTTAAGCTGGCGCAATAGCAGGAATTGAGACTAGTGTACACGAGTGCGGTGGTTAGAACGATCAGCTCAAAACGCAAATTGTTCAAGGCATATGTCAACAGGACATACGTGCTCACAGGCCTATAACGTAGCTTTTTTCGCGTTAGGTGCCGGTATGAAAGCGTCAGAAAATACTTGATGGTTAAGTGCCGTTCTCACTTCTTTAGTTGACAAACGCTGTTCGCAGTAAAGCCATGGAATGCTTGTGCGTCTTGTCTGCTCCCTTGGCCATACATAAGGCAGTAATCCTGTCATTTAACTGCACAAAAGCAGCGGGGATGCAAGACGAACGCACACTTGTGCGAGCGCTCTGCGTTTGCGATTAAGGCAGCGAGAAGGCTGGCCCCAATGGCGTCCCGCTTTAGGAGTTATCAAATTGTTCTGCGAATCAAAAACATGTAATTTTGGCGTAGTAATAATGATGTTACTCAATAGATTTCATTCCACGTCGTTGCCTTCGTTATGGTAGTGGTGCCTTTCATTGTGAAAACTAATAAGGCTTGGATCGTTACGGGAAGTGCCGCTTCGACGGTCACTTTCATCTCAACTTATCCAAGGTGTCTGCTTCTGTATCCCCGTAATGTTGTTTGGTCGCTGGAAGAGAAAGACCTTTGTTTGCACTCGTTAAAATAAGAGGATGAGAAGGGTAAAAGTAAAAGCTGTGGAAAGATGCAATGACCGCTCCATGGAGAACAAAAGGAATACGGGAGATGGAAATTGAAGACGATGAGCAAAATGAGTAAAAGGCGAGAGCCGGAGCCTATGAACTCTCCAGTACTTCAGACCAATGTTGGCTCGCATTCATTGTACATCTGCCTGATTGTAAACGAATAAGCAAGGAGTGACTTCCCTTTTTTCCGCGTCTAAGAGCCAATATTATTGTAAGAGCTACGCGCAAGGCTACTTCCTTGTTTCCACAGCAACGAGTCCTCATAAGTTGCCCATGGCAGTGGAGCCGCTACGTTAAGAAAAAGTCACCTAAGCTTTGGAATTCGTAAGCAGTCGTAAGCTATTTGGAGTGCCGCGACATGTATTCGTGCAGTTTAACATGTATCTTGTCCTGGGATTGTAGGGAGCACTCCGATATTTTTTGTCATGTCTACACTACTTCGACTACGCTCAACATTGCCTTTCAGCTTGCACTATGTGCTTTGCGCTGTGCTGTGCACTATGGCAGTGTCTGTTATCGCTGCGCATCACTGTAACAGTTATATTTCCACAGAGCTCAGTAAGGCTTTGGCTTACAATACGAATCTGAATCTGAATACGAAGCTGAATATGATTCGAATGCGAATATTAGTGATCGCACCTTAACGACAACACAGAACTAAGGCGTAAGTCCTGTATGGCGTGATCACTGAACATTATCACTCGAGTTCTATAGTATTGCACGTGGAAGCTTTTCGGAACTCCATGGAAAGGTAACATTGCCGGCGGTGATCAGCTTCCCATGCCTGCCAGTAATGCAATCTTCTTTTTTATAGGTTAGGACATCATAGATGCGTAGCTAGCTCGTGCCAAGAAATTATGATGGCTCCATTTGCCTCTACGGCAATTAGCAGGAGTCGCCTATTCGAGACATGCACTCGAGACATGGCACACTATTCGAGACTTGGCATGGTAGACCTTCAAAAGGAATGCAAAAAAGGCAAGAAGTTTTGTTCACATTCCATCAGACTGTCGGTCTGTAAGAAGAAAGCTGGGATGGTTCTAAGTGCGGCTTTCTAATCTATACGCAAGCTGACTACAGTATCGCTAGGTGTGCATTATGATAAAAACTAAGAAAATTATCGAGCATTGCAGCGTTGAATATTTCCGGCCTTTGCAGCGCCTGATTTTGGCCCAAGAAGGGTTGCTTTCCGTGAGAATATGACGCATAACGTATTTACTAAGCCTAAATTTCTACAGTGTCTCTAAACGTCAGCAGGGTATAAAACATTCTTCTTGGTGGCGTACGTGAGCTCAATGGCAATGCTGGAAATAAGAAGCCAGCACTCCAGGCTGAGATTTGCCGTACTGAAATGCATTTTTGTCGATCTTACTACTTAAATATGAATATTTCATATTTTACGGTGATGAAATATTGCGCTGCTTTCGCACCTTTGAAGTCATGCAACGCAACATTCACGATGCCTTTGGTTTAGCACATTGTGGATACATATTTAACTGTGTGTGCCACATAAAATGAAAGACGGCTGTGAGAACCTATAGCACAGCTTATTCGTTATACCTTTGACTAATCAGCTTTGATCAAATCTATGATGCTATTGTAGAAGAGATGCAGTTATATACAGCTTGTACTCTTAGACTGGCCGCTGTTGAACTAGTCACATGAACAACATTTAATAGCTTCGTTCTACAAAAAAAGCCCCTGCATTCCACTGAAAAAGAAAATCAAAATGAGCCAACTGCAATTCATGATGAAGTGATGTTTAGCTGAGAATTTTTCCGATACTGTCATCTGCCTTCATTACTAAGAGCTCAAGTTTAACTAAAGATAAGCAAGGCCAACCAAAGAATTTGCCATAAATGTGAGCACCTTCGTGACATTTCGGCATTCATTTGGGTTCGGAGTTTTGATGGATACCAAAAATGCTCAGTTTAAGTTTCACTGGAATGTTCCATTGAGAAAACACTTCACTGCTTGAAAATGAACTTTTTTTTGGTAATCTAGCACGTGGTTGAAACAGAATTGAGCATATTACATCATAATACGCATTGAAATTCAGTGAAAGCAGTTTCTTGAGAAGGGTTGCAGCAATAGCAAAATTATAATTTCTTTCGTAAAAGCGAGAAACCGCACTGATTTATTGAGGAATCTGGCCGCCATACCTATCTGACGTGTCTTATTACCGAAAACGTACCCTAAAGCAGTGTCTGATGACGTCTCAGGAGTGATGTGCATCCCAACTTGTGCGCGCCCAAACAAACACTCACATCGCAAATGTCACTCGAATATATTTGACTGCAACAAAGGATGCCGCCGGAGGCAATGTGATGACCTTTTCCATGGTCCACATAAAAGATATTCCAAGAACGCAACAGTACTTCCCCTCCAAGTTGTTCGTTGAACGTCGGCGGCGTGGACGTCGGCTGTCACTGGCACAAAGTCCCGAACAATGAGTTCGCCTGTTTTCTTCGTTGTCTGTTAGGCTCGGCAATTTTTCTCCCCTGCTTTCTGTGCCTCATCGGGCCTTCGTAAGGGATGTTTACGAGATTATCATCGGTAAGAACGAAGGCATAGGGAGAGCCTACTTCAAGTCTTTTGAACGTAAACCGCGCTCCTTTGCTGCGCTGAGGTTCCTGGCACGTCATGTCGGTGACTTATCGTCAACATTCTAAAACCCCTTTATGTAGCATAGCAGAGCGCGTTCTCTTTGAAGAGAACTAGGTAGGTTCGCACAAAGGACAAGTATTAATATCAAAATTTTATGGCAAAATCATATTTTTTTTTTATCGTAGACTTCGTGGCTCACATGTAGCTGAACTTTCTTGCGCAAAAGGATGGGAATGAAGGAAAATAAACACGCGCCATACAGGTTGAAGCACAGCGCGCGCAACATTTCCAATGCTTATAGGGGCTGACAATAACGAAGAAGTGGATATCACCATGCTGCAGTCGCCTGACAGAATACAATCCAGTCGGCATCAAATATTTCCGTAATGGGTATCTACCTAGGATTCGGAACGTTTGAGCGGCCGGTCAGAATAGTTTTGGCATTATCTGTTTAGTGTGAGACCAGCAAGCTGGCTTGGTCTTGCGGTGTACGTTCTTTCTTTATTACATATTCATGCGTGTCGACACATACGTTCGTAGCCTCGTGACGTGCAGATGGTAAAATAGACAGCTTTAGTTACATGTGCGTAGAGGCTTCCCGTACGCAAACGTGAAAAGCCTACGTACCTTACGTGCACGCCATCTGAAACGCTTTTAGCTACACGTACGCGACGCACACCAAAAGGGACCCCGTAGCTCCATCTATCGGGAAATGTGAACACGGCGGTAGCCAATTCAATCCTGCCGCCGTGTTTCGATGCGAGCCGTCTGCGCACGCGCGGCCCGCTATCGCTTGTTCGTGATCTTGCGGAACTCCCGCACGAAGCTGTCTACGTGCGCAAGAAACGCACGCAAAGAAATGAATCTCACGTACGTCCGTGATACCAGCGCGCGGCCGCTGCGTTTTACGCATGCGCACTGCTGACCGTAGAAGCTCTACGTACGCAAAGCCTCTACGTACGTGCAACTAAAACTGTAATATCGCAGCAAAGTAAAGCCAAGTACGTATTTTATGGCAACGTCAACCTTGGCGTGTATCGATATCGACGGTTCTGTGGTCTTTTGTGTTTCCTACATTTTCCTTTGTACAACTCACATCAATGTTGTATTGTTGCACTGATTTTCATTATTGTTGTCACTTCAACAAATTCTCAAATAAATATCGCTATATGTTGCATCTTTTTTAGATAAATGAGAAAATGATCCTTCGCTGCCAGATTTCGTACACTTGGCGGTTCTGTTTATGCTTACAACACTTCATTCACATGGTTGTGATGTTAATGGCTGGAAAAGACACGTCTGTTGGCGTCCATTAGGAAAGTGAAGAATGCTCCGTGGCTTGTTAGTGTATTTACAAGCAAGTTGTAGCACTCGCCACTGAAGCTATCGTTTTTATTGATTTTTCTATTTTTTTCCCAATTCTACTGGTGTAACAATAAGCCTGGATAAAACAATGTTCAATAACTCAGGCAGGCCAGCCTTGATTTATGTTTTTAAATGTTTTCAATTGATAAGGTTAATCGGATAATGTAGCTGATGTCAAGCCTATTACTCTGACAAGATTGTGGGGAAATAAAAATTGCTGAAATGCGAACAATGCCATAAGACAAAATGCGCACATTGAATAATCTCACACCGCAGACTGCTTATTAGGATCACTGATCATCATTTATGAAGTACGGCATGACGTTTTAGTCAAAGTGCCATATTAGCACAATTAAAATCTTCATGCTCGAATCATCGCATAAGGTTTGGACGTGTGAGTCGATGTATCGCCACTGCTCAAGGTTTCTAGTCGTTGAGGTAGGAGCGTAGCCATCCCACCCTTTAGGAAATACGTATCGCACGTAACCAGATGAAAGGTAACGAATGTTCACTGGATTAACATGGCAAGCTGGGCTAGTTGGTGTTTGAACAGGTTCCTAGGGGTGGGCTGCGCAACCCGGACAAAAGACAAAAGGAAGTACACGATCCATGTACTTTCCTTTGTCTTTCGTGCGGGTTGCGCTGCCCACCGTGAGGAAACTGAATATTTAGAACCTACAATCAAGCTCAAAGTGCCCTGTCAACATTAAGCGGTTGTCACAGCATTAACGGCATGAATCAGCCATGTTAGAAACTGCAGAGAGCAATGACGACCATGAAGCTTGCCAAGCCTACAGCCAAAATATGGCGGGCACACGTTGTGCGATGCTAGCGGCCGCCACAAGAATCACTGGCTAGACAAAACTGGCCGGAAAAATGTGATCGCTACATCGTTTTTTGTAAAGCCATTATTCAACTTGACTTCACTAAATTGTCTTAGATGACGGATTAGAAGCAATGAACGAGAACAGAGAAAACAGAGGAGCCCACAATTTTTGTTTTTATAAAACCGTTCCTTTCGTTGGCTTCCTTGTCTGTTTGGCTTCTAATGATATTAGAAGCGTGCTGGGTATTTTTTTTTGCGTTGTCTGGAAAATTAATTTACCCGACATTAAATAAGCCATAGAGCCATCCTGTCATTTTTATGTGTATTTCTTTTTTCGCCCCAGTTTACAATCATGGTCAAAACGCATGCTCGCTCGCCAGCCACTCTATATATTCACTTTTCAATTTCTGCTGAGCGTAATAGCTGGAGGCGTTTTGTATGGAAACGGGGTTTGAGGAGTTCGAAGTTTTCTGCCCAATCGAGTAGTTTTGCGAAGTTTAATAAAAAAAAAGAGTCACGGCTTGAACAGAACGAATTCGCTTAGAGGGTTCTCCACCGAATAAGAAGGCAGTCTCGCCAACCGTGCGAATTTCGGGCTTCTCGTTCATCTTACCGGAATTACCAGGGCCTCCGGCAATCTCACTTCTGATCCACTCGTTCCACAGTCAATTAGGAGATGTCGTTCTGCACCCGTCTCAGGACAGGGAGAATGCAAAAACGTGCATACGTGTTCAACCCGACAACAAAGAGAATGTGGTCCGGATACCCTGCGAGCGATGTGCAGAACATAATAAAACCGGCGAAAGCCTCTCGGAAAAGAAATTAAGGAAAATGTAAAGGGAAATTTCCTCGTTGTTGGGCATCATTAATTGTGCGGTGAATTTTCGATTCACCAAGGCATTGTCACCGGCGCAGCTAGCGCAGATAATATCGTCATTCTTGATAAGTCCCCTTGCCAAGGAATGTTAAAAGTGTTTTTTGTACCATAACATAATCACCCGCCGCCTACCTTTCGCTGTATTTCCCACTTACCCTTTCCCCAGTGAAGAGTAGCAGGCTAAAGACACGCTCTCCAGGCCGAACTCTCCTCCTTCCTCTTCATTAAAATACCCTCCTCCTCCTCCTCCTCCTCCTTCTCATTTGGCAGTTTCACTGTAGCTGGCGGGAACATATTGCAAAGCCCATATCATTTGTAGAGAATGGTGGTATTAGTAATGCAACCTCTGTGTAGCGAATTGTATTGTAGAGCTCATAAGCTATAGTGTGTACATCATAAAGGAGTAAAATAAATTGCTTGTCATGGTAAAACACAAGAAGGAATGAAAACGTACACCCGGTGACACATACCAAGTGGCCTCAGAGGCAGATACCACTGGCATATTACTAAGAGGCTTTGAAAACACACATGTTGTAGTCGGCATAGTTTGTACCCGGTTCACATGCCCACTCCCACCAGTTTCACATACCCATGCAGTCCCGAGCCCCGCGGCACGCAATTCGACTAGGCTAAAACCGGGATGAGCCCACGTAAACGGCAGTATACCTCGCTCGCCCGTTCACTCATTCGCAGAAAAACGTCTACACTCAGAGAAGAATGCTTCGCAAGAAAAATATTCAGTTTCGTCATAGCATGCAAGTGTAGTTAGCCGTAACAGTTCCCTACAATCTCCTCAAATTCATTTAATTATTCTGATTTATCCTACAGTGTGTTGTTGCGTGTACTCTGTATAGTTGTTTTGGCTGCTTAATCCTTGGTTGCTTATTGTTGATCCTTTTTTTTATGATTGTTGACCAGGAGGTCCCCTGGACAGTCTGCCCATCTACCCTCATTGTTTATTTAAAAGTTCTGTGCACATATTAACTGTATGCCAATATGCTTTAACAAACCAATCCATATCAAAGGTCGATATCATTCCTAATTCTGTAAGATGTGTTGCAACAGCACTGAAACTGCCACTGCAGAGCTATCCAAACAGCTGTCCAGACAAGCCAAGCTATTAATTTGGCATAGTCTTTGGCATTAGTCATTAGAAGTTGCTTGAAGGTGCATAAGTGAGATGGCGTGCGTAGAGAAACATCTTTGTTCAGTGCGCGGATCCTGTGGTCAGCGTATCCCTCCCTGTAGCGTGACATTCGCTTAACCCTGATTCCCTTACGTCAATCAACCAGTACGTCCGCCATTTCGTTCGCACCATAAGGCTACGTAGAAGACGCAGAAGCAAAGCACTAATGATGCAGTTGTCTGGTCTATGTGCCTGCGATTACGTTGCCACAACATCGCGAATGTGGAAACATTAGCGTTGCTGAGTTCTTATGCATGATCGCCAGTAATTATTGGTAAAGCTGTCCTGTACGGCCAGAACGGCCAGGAGATATGAGTTGCTACACGGGACGAGCCGGTGCAGCAGCTGGTAATCCCAACTAAGACTTATGGCGGAAGTATAAATGTGGAAAAGGGAGTACTGTAATATATTTGGAAGCTTTACCTAGGTAGCAACTTGTGATCATCCACCCGTCTGTTTCTCTATGCTCTCTCTCTGTTTTTCTTGCTGTGCGGTGGGTGATGGCAAGCGCGTTTGCCAAAGAATAAATAGGGAGCCGCTCTAAACGTGCCTTTAATTTGCTTTTCTTCTTTGTCAGGATGCGCTTGTCGGAGCCTCCAATGACTTTTTGGCCATTGTGAATATTACGCAACTTCTAATTTAATCGTAAATAATTGTGTTGCATTAAAAACATGAATAACAAATGTTCTGCCGTTATTTCAGAGAGGTTCGCGAAAACGTATCCCCCGCTCCATGCGGGGGCTCGCATTAACCGGACTTGAAGCGGTCGATCGCGCGCGGGAACAGCGGTGTGTCGATAAACGGCTCGGAGCATGCGCAGTCGCGGCACCCCGTGGGATTCGGTGTGCTTGAACGAGCCGCGCTGGTCCTTCAGCGAGCTGCGCCTTATTTCTACTTTGTTACCACTTTACCCCCCCCCCCCCCCCTCCCCTCTCTCCCCAGCGTAGGGTAGCCAACTGGATCTTTTTCTCTGGTTGACCTCCCTGCCTTTCCCATTCCCCCCTCTCTCTCTCTCTCTCTCTGCCAGAGTGCGCGTGCCGTATAGAGACCTGAAAAGAAGCAATCTCTATGTGTGAATGAAACGAATGACGCTTGTGACCAAGAAGCCGTGACAGTTTTCAGATGTTAGACATTGCCGAGCACCAGGAAGCGTGTGACGAAGTACTCACGACAGCTGTCATTGAAAACTGAGGCCGGAGTATGTGAGCTGTACATAAACGTGGACCCAATAAGTGATAATTTGTGTTGTCTTCTTTAGAGAGAACTAAAATTTACCGTTTTGCCACCAGTAATGAGATAAAGAGGAGGTTCATCATGTAGGAACATAGGGACGTTTATATATGTATAATTATCTATTTAACGTAGTGAACGTGAAACATCCTCGACATTATTTTCATTTTTTTCCTTTCCCGTGTTACTCAACCCCGCGCGACTGCTTTTAGTCGCTGCCTACATGTAAAAATTCCACTCGATCTGAAAACTACATGCTCAAACCAATATTCATGTGACGTGATTGGTTTTGTCTAGAAGGGCAATATATCTGACGCATAAACATTCCACTATCATCGTGAAGGGAAAACACTGTTCTATTTCAAATAGCGCAGTTTTTCCGACAAGATAACAATAGCCATAAAACTTTCAAAACGTGCACTTGACAATATCCCGGGTTGCTGCCCCGGCTAGTTCCTGTGCGCAAAGTAGCACGTTATAGGTTGCATGAAATATAGCAAGCAATATTATATATTACCTCATAGAAATTTTGGCCTCCTTCTACATTATTCAACTTTCCGTTGAAGTCTTTGACGAAAGCTGCGCATACATCACGGTCGCTTCAAATTATTATTGCAGACGGGCAGGCTATAGCTCGTCGGGAAATTGAGACGCCAAATGGCGCAGACATGTTGTTTACATTATTATTTTCCTCAAAACCTACCGGGAAACAACGCTACCCATATATTGTACCAATGGCGAACCGTCGCATTTTTTTTTCTCGAGGACGTCAGCTGAACAAACTCATGAGTCGACCCTTTAAAAAAAAGGAGTCTAATAATAAAAGCTTCGCATTTATGTTAGTTGTGTAACAAAAGTGCATGTTTATAGCTTTGCCGTAGTTTTCACGCTGAACTTGAACAATTTATAAGCGTCACTTATTGTGTTCAGTAGCTCAGTAGCTCAGTAGTTCCGTGCAGCCCTGTGAAAACTGCGGGAGCCGCGACCACTCAGTAGGGAAAACACCTCGAAACTTATGCGTTCGCCCTTTGTCATCTCGCACTTTGTTCTCGCCCATCTGCGTCCCCAGGCACTGCCGCCTTAGCCCAGCTGCTTGGATCTACTGAGACAGACTACATATAATTTGAGCTAGGGAAATATACGCTATCAATTTCTGCCTCAAGGTAGTGTGGTCCTGCAACCACGCGCTCAATTTAAGTGTTCGTTCCACTCGCCCGTAGTAAGAAGCAAATTGATGTGAATTAGGACCCATATTAACAAAACTATGTTAAGGAAAAAGTGTTCTTAAGAGTTAATTCCTCGAAGTCCTCTTGCTCTACATATTATTGATAAAGGCTGCCATTCAGTAGCAAGGAGCTTATACGAACAAAAAGCTTGGTTAATTCTACCACAGTGCATTAGGTGGCAATCTTACAATAAGCGTATCATGAAACCAGGACGATTGTTTCTATGAAAGAATCCGCTGGCTCAAGTCCGAATCCATTTCTCGTGCCAAAATGCTCACGATACACTGGAGTGCCACAATTAACAACAGCTGTGCAGATTTTAATGATGTTAGTAGCATCCATGAGCGAATGCTGAAGTCGACAGACGGCCCAAGTTTACCTTTAATTCAGGACCTAAATTTTTTAAAGGCCAATAACTGTCAAGTTAGCAAAAAAAAAACAAGCACGATGTCTTCAATTCATTAATTCTGCACCAAGAACATATTTTGCAGTTCTGTAGACTACATCTTTTAAAGCATCTCAAGTGGACAAACGTGGTGTATCATTTTGTAGTTACCGATGAAGATATAATGTTTACGGTGGTTTCCGTAAATACGTTGACAAACCGGCAGTATACGTCTCAGCGTTTCATACTAGATACATTTTGTTCGCTTTGATATCTCAGCATATGCAATATACAAAATTGTTATGTCCTTTCTTTTACTCAGTTACGTACTCGTATATTTGGTGCTCAACTATATCCTAATTGTGAATATTAAGCGATTTTTTATATTGCTATTCTTAATCCGAAATATGTGCCAAGGAGTCATTAGATGCCACTTTTTACTTTAAATACCACAAACTATGTAATTAACTGCAGCTCATGATGAGCGAAACCATTTCTCTTTTCCCTTGTATTTACTCGTAGATATGAACTGCTGAGGTAAATTTCCCTGTTAATAACAGAACCTAACCCAATGCTCCATGACGCTGCAGTTGTGAATGTAACACCCCTGGCCCCGAACGGCACTGCCGCTCTGCCAAACAAATAACATGTTTGCTTTTTTCTGCTCTTTACAAAAGGTAGTGGATGAGAATGTGCCATCTGGAATTATTCAGAACGCGCTCTAGCGTACAAGAACGCTCACTGTCGCTCCATTAGGCCAGATGCTGCTGCGTGCAAGCGTATGCAAATAAGCGATCGTTAAATTGTTCGTACAACTCGGTGCACGGCATTAGCATGCAGGGCGAGCTTTTTGTTTTCAAAGGATTTCAAAGGCGGTCTTTTATACAGCGAGTGTGCACGCGATTGCGGGTGCATTCTTTAAATGGTCAATTTCTTCTAGATAGAGCTATGCTGTGTTGACGAATTCTTTCTTGTCTAATTTTCCCACAGTTCATTTTCCCACAGCAATGTGAAAGCACATTACAGACGCGTGTGAAGGTCCAAATTTGTGTGATACTCTCGTGACACTGTATTGTGTATACATATCGTCACGAAAGAGTAGTTCTCATCATTGCATCATTGTTTGAGTGTATTTTGTCTAGAAACGGGGAACTACGTCCTTCTGAAGTGAGCCTTTGAGGACAATATATTAGGTTAAAGTACCATTGTTCGTATTCACATATTTTATTTTCTTTCCTGCTAGGCTCATTTGCGCCAGAATCGATATGTGATTTAAGAGACATTGAACAGAATCGCTAAATCAACTTAGATTAATAAAGTGTGCGTTCAAAAAACTATTTTTTTTCTCGCCAGGAAGCCGACTATTAAAAGAAGTTAGCCCTCAAAATCAGTATTTTCGATGTTATGCCCAAACGTCAGCGTTGAGTACGTCATTGTGAAGTCACAAATTTCAAAGTGTTTTCCCGTATTTACGCCGTCATGGTGCAATCAAAATGTTCGAAACTTGCTAAGTCCAGTCTGCGACTTTTTTAGCATATAATCTTCTTGTGCTCAAGAAAATTAACTGTGCCGAAACAGACGCCATCAAAATTCGTAACTTTATGGCGGGCTGGTCCATGAAGTCAGTTGCCCAGCTTCGGGATAGGGGTGCTCTTTCTTTTATTGCTGCCAGGTAATTTACTAGAAATGCGTGACTTAATTTTCTGTTTAGCCTTGCATTAAGCATGAGTTCTCGGAACGATGCATTAGAACAGACGTAAATCTTTTACTACCCGGTTTAGTGACATAGGGGCCTTGGCGTTACCCTGCCCGAGGTTGCGGAATCAAATCCCTGCCACGGCGGCCGCCTTTGAATAAGGAAGAAGTAAAAAAGAAACTACAATTTACTGTGCATATGCTGCACGCGAAAGAACAGAGGTTGTCAAAATTAAGCCCGAGTCTCCCACTGCGGAGTGCTTCCTAATCATGTGCCGTGTTTTTCGTATGTAAAACACCACAAATGTTTTCGTTATGAATCTGCTATTGCCAGAAATACATAAAACCATGCTGAAGGTTGTGGTACCATATAAAATGCTGCTCCAGATATGTACTCCTTAGTTCTATGCACAAAATAGCTATAATAACTAAAAGAACGAAATGAACTACCCTTAAGGAACTGTTCGCGTCTGTAGATTTCTGCAAAATAGGGCAAAGAATCAAAACAATGTCGCATGCATTGACAAAAGGCACCCCACTATGCCTATTAGATATAAAACGATGAGATTCTTTTGCAGAAGGAGGATCTCAAAGAGCGGCGCGTTTACGGTGTCACGAACACGTACTACATATCGTTCTCCAGAAGCTTGAGCGACAGATAGCACATCTTTGAAGACGCGCGAAGGAACGTCATTCAGCAATTTATTTCGCGCAGTGCATGTTAACAGGGAAAAGCGGCAAGTCACTCTACATATGCGCGTAATTTCAAAGGGCAAACCGATAATTCAAACGTCGTCGCCGGAGTCTGCGCACACAACATGCCGTATTTCAAATAAACAAATCGGCACCCGCACCGGTATCGCACTCCACGATTGTGATTTTTTTCTCAAGGAATGCCTTAATCGTATGTTTCAGCCATTATGTAAACTGCTTTTGAATAGCTTCAGAAGTACTATATTGGACGTTAGAACCCGCACAATTTCGAATTTCCTTCGTCACTTCAGCTGGAACATCTATATATCGCCATGTCTGCGGCAAGTAGTTACGTGGAAACGTTACGCCGATGAGAAAATATGGTGTGTTCTCTCTCTTTTCAATGGTTTTCTGTGTTCGCAATCCTTCCCGTATTTTATCTTGCCAGGACTTCGACTTGTGCTAATGGGGTCACTCGTTAGCGACCAATTCAGTAGGACCTGTCAGCCGAAGTTCACGAACTAGAAAATCTACTTAATATTAACACCAGGCATGAAATTCCTGCCCATCAGGCCTACCACGACCATTCTTTATATATAGGGTTAGATGTGTTGAAGTATCCCGTCACTTTGAGACAACTCTTTGTACCAAGTGTTTTAAGCGCAGTTGAAATACGCAGAATGTTTTCCAGACGCTGTCCTAGGTACTAGAAGAAAAAAAAGTCAGTCGGTCTTCACTTCTAAATTCTTTTTAAAACTGTCCGGCGCTGCCAGACTAAGTAGAAAATGGAGGGAGACTCGGGAACGGTAAGCCTGCGAGGACTTTCCAACACTCATCGGCACTAGCTTTCAAATTAACGCTTTCCTCGCGCTCACCTCCGTCCCAGGGAACTCGTTCAACAAGTCTAATTGTCTGAGTCACATAGAAGCACCCCCCCCCCCCTTGCATGCATAACATGTTACTTGGAAGCCAGTTATGAGATTACCGCCGTAGTGTCTGAAGCAATAGGGAAAGTTTTACGCAGCTGATCTTGAAGAGTTCGGGAGAGACGCGAAATACTTCGAACATGCCGTCGAATCATTTTAACAAAATCGAATAAATAAAAATGTCAAAAGACGTAAAAGAAACCTAAATCCTTGCTCTCTGCAGTTCTCATCAGAAGTTGCTTGTAAAATCCCTTTACCAGTTAATCTACCCTGCTCTGCGAAGTCGCACGAGCGTGGGCGAGATAGGAAAGGTGGGAGGTCAAACAGACATGTTTCAGGTTCGCTACCTTATGCAAGCGGAAGGGCGTTCAAGGTTGAAGGGAAAGTTCCACTGCGGAGTTAGCATGTCACTTGGGATGATCTATAAAACATTCCTAAAAACTAGAAAAGAAATGGTGTCACAACTCGTAAACTGACTTCTAGCGATTGTACCACGCTTTATTTATTTTTAGCGATTACGTTATTTACTTTCTCTCTATAGGTAAAATATAAGGAATAGTGTAGGCCGCTAGACAACAGGTCCTTCCATCAGGAATCATTTGATATTGTAGTGATTTGTGAAAAAGAAAAATAAGGCTATTGTTCTTTTTTTGCATCAGAAAAGGCATGATTCGGTAGACAAAATTTTAAAAATTAAAGAATACCGTAATCAATTTCCGTTACAAAGCATTATCTCTATAATCCGAGTGGCAGAAACGTTCTTGGGAAATAACTGTGTCGTAGTAGGCGTTACAGATTTCAAATGGGGGCCTTTAGTTCGTGCAGATCATCGCACATTTTTGAGAAATTGGCTGTGGAGAACCCAGGAATCGTTTTCTGTACTCCAGGCCACCATAATGTGCTTTACGGGTCGTTTGGTGGAGGTAGTCAAGGCTTTTGCAGCGTCCCCTAATTAGGGGACGCTGCTAACAGCGGTCCCTAACGCGTTGCCTAAGCTAACATCGTCCCCTAAGCAGCGTGCCCTAACAGCGTTCCCTTACGTTAAATTGTACTCAACAGCACCTTTAAGGGAATGCCTAATTACGTTTTAGAGCAATTTTATTCATTACCATATCATATTTCATGCCATTTTATCAAAGCGAACTTCGCTGCTATATTGCAGGTGTCGCCATACGCGTCAGATACCGGAGGGCAGTTAGACCACGCTTATACGATCCTCCTTTGGCCCAACTCTTGCTCAAGCTAGCTGTTCGCGTTCTACGCGCTTTCTTGATTGATGACACTTTAACTACACTCCCATCGCTTTCCAGCGAGAAGTCTGTGAGCCACTTTCCTTAAAGAAAAAAAGAAATGTACGTAAAACGTAGGTTTACATTTGGCAGCCTCAGGAGTGACAAATGACTCTTTAACGGCCTTGGTGGAGATCGCGTCGACAAGCTGTAAAGATCGGTTCAACGTACCTGGGATGCAGCGTGATTTCTTTCTTCAGATTTCTTGAACGCAGCCGCAGAGGTGCGGCGTTGTGACGTTTCTTGTCTTTGTGATAAATATAACTACGTTATTTTACAAAACAACCATTTTTCTTTTCAGACACGCCCTTAGGATGTGTGTCATTTATCGCAGCGTTATGTGCAACTTTAAACGCGTGGGAAGCGCTCGTGGTTGTTTGATTTAGTTTTTGTCCGCGTGTCAAGAAATTGCGCCGTCTTCTTGTTCGTTTACAAGTTTATTTAGGTGTTTACTACTAAGTGAACCTACCGCGTTAGCCCTGTAGCTCTGGCGTCACGCTGCTGAGATCGATGTCGCGGGTTCGTACCCTGACACGGCAGTCATATTCCGATGCGGGCGGAATGCAATGACGATCGTGTACTGTGCATTGGGCGCTCAGGAAACGATCCCACGTGGTGAAATTTAATGCCGAGTCTCCCGCTGCGGTGTATACTCGTAGCGAGATTCTTGTTTTGGCAATTAAGACCCCTCGAAATTAATACATGTAAGCAACACGCAAGAACGCAAAATCGTCTTCAACGAAAGTTTCATCAGTACTGGACTGTTAATTTGGCCAACAAGATTGAGTCCGCCATGGCTGCTTGCCCTAATGGTGACGAAGACCAAACAATCAGGTTCGAAAGTTTGCGCGCAGCTCCCAAATTCAACAAAGCGCGTTTGAACTTAATTTGAAATCCATTTTTTTTTCTCCGCTTATGGTGGTACCAATAATCATCCAAGCTCATGTTGCAGCGTCGCTGAAAGAAAACTCCTGCCTGGTGAAGGTCTGCTGCAATATGAACAAATGATGATGCTCAGCACTAGAAATTTGGAAAAGACGGCCGGTGTGTTTTTGTTCTCTCAGGAGCGCAAGAGCGTTGTCTCGCAGATAAAGAAAGGAGTGCCGCCTAAAGAGAATGTCGTTGTTTGCAACAACATTTTGTTATTGAATAATGTCTGCGGACTATCACAATGAAAACAAGAGAAAAAATTTCAACAGTGGTGTGCCAAAACTAGGAAACTTGCTTGTTATTATCAAAGAACACATCTGCGTAATGCGGCAGCTGGAGCGTAAGAAAACGACCTCGGCTGTGTGCCAGGAAACGAGGTATATTTTTGTTGAGGGGCGGGGCAGGGGAGGGGTCCCTGGGCTTGGCTACGTGAATTGGACACAAGGGTTGATGGGAAAGAGAGCGAACGCAGCGAATGCGGAAATAACGGTCCCAATAAACTTTCTTCTTGAGCGAGTAGGTTGGCAATATTGAAGCCATTGTAGCTGAAAGGAGCACGAAAAAAAAAGAGGACAGGACACCGTGGTCTTGGCAGGATGTGAACGGTGTAGTGCGTGCAGGCAGCTATGCGGGAGCGCGATGGTGGAAGGGCGGAACTACGATGACTGGACCTGGTGACTGATATTTGTCACCGAGTTCGAGGCAAGGAAATCATACAAATTATGACGATGTGCCAAAATTACGAATAATGGTAAAAATTAAACATGGCGTTTCATGTACCAAACCAGGATTTGATTATTAGGTACACCGTTGTGGGAGACTCCGGAATAATTTGGACACCCAGGTGTTCTTTAACGTGTACCTAAATCTAAGTGCACGGGTGCTTTTGCATTTCGCCCCCATCGAAATGTGGCCGTCGTGGCCGCGATTTGAACCCGGGGCCTTGTGCTTAATTACCAGCCCAACGATATAGGCTCTAAGCACCCACGACGGGTTGGTCTAATGTCGACACGTTTGAGAGTATTAAAATGTAGTTTAATCAGCAATATTTAAATACGTGATAGGTTTATTCGTTATTTCTTTTTCTTGAAGGAACAACGTGCGAAATTATTCAAGGCAAGTGAGCACCAGGGAGCGCCGGCAACGCATGAAACGATATGCTCACGTGCGAAGGGCAGCAATTAAAAAATATGATTCTGCGTTGGACCATCTGCGTATGACATATATACTTTACTAAAACCTAAAAGGACGCAAGCTCAGACCAGGCGTTACCGGGTGGAACGAAGGCGCTCCATTTTATAATTAAATGAAGTTGCGGTAGCCGGTTTTCTTTTTTACTACCGGTCGGTCAGGGTACCTGCAATGTCCTAAGAGCCCTGAATTTTTACGTGGGCGCCATAGTCCACTTACGTTGCTTTTAGAAATGATTTTGCATCGTCTGTAGTGCTTGCTGGTTTATGGTATCGCGAAAAATGCGTTACATTATCCTCGCGCATCTAGCTACACGGCTGCATGCTCTGTTTTAGAAAATAAAAAAGCAAAGTGCGATATATTTGCCCTTATGTAATTGTAATATATGTGTAATAATAATATAAGTGTATGTAATAATGTATGTGTGTACACATGTGCAGGACTGACGGTGATTCGAATGGATGTATTTACTACAGCGAACAACGAAACTTTTTTTTTTAAATATAGAGGTAGCCTGCAGAACCACAATAAAGTTATCCAGTCCAGTGTCGAGATGGTTTTAACTCGGGCCAAACTCCGATGCCGCCTACTCAAATACATGTAAAGCGCCGGAACCTTTTTCTAAGATAACGCCTGGACCAATATTAATGATGTTGAATTTGAGAGAGAAAGTTGAATTCTAGTGACTATTGGAAGCGGAATCTTGATTTGGGGCCTGAGTTCCTTTAATATAATTCTCGAAAATGCGAAAGGGCGAGAAAATGTAGAAGCACGAAGTTTACAAATTAATAGCTCTATATCAAGAACAGATATCTCGGTTCAGTAGATGGCATCTAATAGATCATTCAAAGCGGACAAATTCGATGTGTCAGTTAATATTTAGCGTGAATTCATTACGTTGTGCATAAGGCTGCTGCGACACTGTATATCAATATTTATCATTTTCTTAGATTCATCTGTAACATATCAACTTTCTTTAGATATACTATTAGTTTCAATTGACAGCATTGTGCTATCATGTTTAATAGCGAAGTTACAGGGTTGTAAACGTGATAGTTTCGTTTTCTGATAATTTGAAAATTTTGCCAGTTATTAATAAAAAGTTGACGGCCTTAAACGCAAATTCAAAGCTCGCAGTCACTAGATGTTAGGCTTTTCTTTTCAATGCAACAAACCGCGTCAAATGTGGTGCAGTAGTTGCCGGGAAAAACGAATTCTCCTTTTACATGTATTTAGATAGGAGCGCCCGAACTGATGCTTCTTTTTGAGACGGCGCTAAATTTTCTCGTTACGTCGCAGTGTGCATGGCATGGTGAGAAATGGGTTCTCCGCGCGGGCAAGTATTCAGTGCGCCGTTCCACACAGGGAGTAACGAAGTGGATTTATTGAAAACATTTTTTTCTCGTATTCCATGCTCCGAAAACTTGTGTGTGTGTGTGGGGGGGGGGATACCAATGACGACGCAAATTCGCCGTCAACCACATCGTTTCCATCAAATTGCATTGCTGCTGCGCCCTACAAAACCTGGTCTCCGATTCCGCGACAGACGGCATTTGGCGCGTCCATTTTGCGTTCGGAGGGGTGGCCGCCATGAAGTAGCAGTAGACGCGGTGCGCTAGTTTTCAATTGTCATTATGCAGCCCTGGCATTGTTTCTGCACGTATACAACGCCAGCCCGTCTTCTGATAAGGCTGTAAGGTTGTTGTTGCGCTCTCGCAAAGCTGTAGAAAGAAACTTTTTCGCTGTTTCTGAAGGCCACGCTGGAGCTAAGCCGTTTGAGTGGACGCCCGGAGGATCACCCCTTCGAGCGGAAAGTGAGCACGTCGAGTACGGTCCCGAACTAAATGAGTGTTCCTGTGAGCCATGTATGGGTTACCGTGCCGTCTGGTCGACGCTAGTCGGGTCTGTAAATTTATTCGCGTCCTCGAATGTGCGACTTCGTTTCGATTGTCTGTCCAGCTTTCTCACGGCACAGTTAATTAATTGTACGCTTGTTCCCACACGTGCGTTTAAGACGACTGTTCATGTGAGTATATTACGTAATGCAGCAGTCGAGCAATGTATTTTGTCGTTCGTACTGCTGTTTCACGGTTTGTCTGCCCGCAGGTCAGGGACTGTGACTTTGCGTCTTTAATACCGACTTCCCGCTGGTAGCGCCATGTAAAGATTTCACCGAAGACAGCACCACGTTGGGTGAGTACAACTGCAGTGTAACCAACCGTGTGAACGTAATGTACATTCAACCACGAAATCTTACGGAACACGAGGTCGGAGAACAAGCTGAATATCTACGCAGCCTCCCGACGCCGCCTAGTATTCGCATTTACAGCCTTTATATATACCAGTGTATGCGAACAACATTGGGATGTTCGCTTTTACTGACTACAGTAACAGACTGTTCGAAAAGTGAACGTTTTCTGAGATACCGTTGGCCGTAAACTTTTGCGGTTGACTGCACGCACGTAGTATAGATAGCCGACGTCCTTACTAAACAACAAAAAACAAAAAAGGACCCTCGTTCCACGAAGTGAAGTCGTATTGGCGTCAGCGTTCTTTCTCTAATTTCTGCTGTAATTGGTTATCGAATTATTCTCGCATTGTATATCTAATCGTTCTTTCCGAGCGCCGATACAGAAATGATAGCGCGCCTCTTGAAACACCTAGTTACCTGTGCAAGATGGCACCGCGACAGCCTTGCCGATGACGTCAGCCGCAGCGCCGTTGTTCCATTAGTTCGACAACATTATATGTCCCATGAGGCAGAAAAGCCGGCGTTTTCAGCAACGAGTGGCAACAAATGTCATCCCCATCAGTGACGTCGTCAGCGTCTTGTATGGCGTCAGTATTAACACGGAATTAAGGTTAGGATCAACAAGCTAGCGTAAGGTGACTTCAGGTGGAGTGCAGTGAATGAAGGTGAAGTTAATGAGGATTAATAAAGTGAATTATGGACAGTAAACAGGGTCACTGTGGATTAAAATGTATGAAGGTTGTTACAGAATAGAGCAAGGTACGTTAAGGTATATTAAATGGTTATAAGGTGCATTAAGGTTGGTAGATATTAGAAAGAGGTGGATTGAGGAGGATTAGAGGGATTATGAACTAAGATTGTTGCAAGTTAGAGCAAGATGCATTAAAGTGGATTACGTTTGGTAAAAGTTGTTACAAATCGGAGCAAAGTGTATTAAGATGTATTATGCTATAGTTGCAAAAGACACGTGAGAATGTATGACGGGACGTATCGTGGACGTAACCACTTAAATTCTTTTGCATTCAAAGCACACAATGATACTTAGGTTGCTGCCAATGTTCTATTAGGTCATTCATCATCCGCCGTAACAGCTGCGCCACTGACCTCATTCTTGGCACTGTGCCAACCATTACCCATAGAGACAAAAACAAGAGCGGGCACTCCCATAGAGCCCACCGGCTGAACCGACAAAAGCTTACCAAGCCGCCGGCATTGATACCTGAACCACACGTTCGGTTTCGTTTTTGGCCGCGCGCGTCTTGAACGCTAGTTCGAACGCGTAACTCCAGCTGCACATATCAACGTGACATTTATTTATTTATTTATTTATTTATTTATTTGTTTATTTTTGCTTATACTGCTCAAGCGCGTGCCGTCTTGGTACGGAATCGTTTTATTAGGTAAAAATGATTGCAAACGATGTTTAGAAGCCTTCACCGAACCTGTGCCACGTGCAACATCATAAAGCGGACGCAAGACGCCTTGTGAAATGAGGGAATATTATGTTTATTTTGCTCTTATGTAAATGCTCGTTCCGGGCTCTTTGTGCATTCATCCAACGTTATGGCACCAGGTATGCAGCAGGCGTTCCCGCACGAAGCACCACCGGACAGCGTCAGCTGAAAAAAAGTAAATTACTAGCATGTGTCATTTTGGTATCAATGCCTCATAGGAATATACTGCGTGTAGAGGCGAAACGTGCGAAAGTGGTGAATGGGCGGCATTGCACACAAAAGCAATTCGCTTTCACGTACCTGGCGTAGACAATACCCTACTCATTGCAGACAATACCATGCCTAAGATATGACGAAAACATCTGATTTGCAACCATTCCCCCATTACCGGGCTTATTTCTTGCACTTTAAGGGCACAAATACACGGGCCACTGCGCGTTTCCAAAACAACTTGGGCTACATTCGTTGCCGAGCGACTGGCCGCTCGAGGCACTTTGCGAGTATTCGCGGGCTTCTTTCGATCTCGGAAAAACGCTTTTACGTAGCACGTATCGAGCTGCAGAAAGCTGTATCGGGAATTCTTCATGTTGCTCTAATATTTTCTCATTGATACTTTTCGGGTACTTATAATATTTGAGAAGCTGATTCATTAATTCAGACTAATTATAAAATTAGGCGGAATGAAAAATAATCGAAGTATCTGCAAGCGACGGCAAACAACACTACCTTGGTTCTGTCCAGCTAAGCCGCACTTACATATTTCAATGTTTGGCTTCAGTTACGAGAGGCATCCTATATATAGGCTTGTTGGTAGAATCTTGTAAACGCGTCCAATAATGAAAAAAAAGCATTAAACATGCGGTGAGGAGTCTGTTTCGTCTGTCACTTTGCATCCATATCTGTGCGAGATATATATTCGTTTAGCTTATTTGTATTCTTGTAACTTCAATGCCAAAGGCACTACAGGGGGGCGTAAGTAAAGAACACAAAACACAAACAACAAAATGAGCCAGCAAGCCCTAATCATTAAAGTTATGTAATGCCTGGAGCGATTATGTCGTTGTGGCCACGAGAAATTAGGCGTCGTCTCCAATCGCTGGGTAGGTGGTTTCATTCTTGAGAAATCTGGAGAATGAAACACTCACGACAGGCTCTAGTTCGTCACTGCAGAATTGCAACCTTAAGGTGAAGATGAATGCGAGATGAAACGCATGTTGGATGTAAAATAAGGTTTACGCGCAGGTAGGAATTCTGAAAGTGCAATTTCTGAAACAGTGCAAGGCGAAAGCACTTACTTTTCATACAAGTTACGATTGCTGCGCGGCTATATTTCCCAAAAATCAAACTCGCGGCATTATTTTGCCCTTGTTCAAGTGATTGCATCAAGATTTCAGAACATGGTTCGCAGCTGGATGAAGCGTATTCCATTCTATCCTCTAATTAACATTTTATAAAAATTGAGATTTGATGATGAAGGAGCAGAAAAGGAGTTTCGCCGAATATAACCCTTGTAATCGGTTGCTATTTTTGGTTACGTTATATATGTTTAGATAATTGGCAAGTGGCGAAGTTGGAATTAAAAAGTTGATAATACAGAAGTTGCGTGCGTTGCGTGGCTGTAGGGTCACCGGTGAGTTCTGTACTTCTACACACGAATATATAGAATTTATTCACAGAAAAGAGAGAGAGGTCGACCTGAGCTAGTGCACTCTAGTCTGCTACTCTGCACGGGTGCTGAGATGGGTTATGATGATAAGAGAAGTGATGAGTGCTTATGTATATGAGACAGTTGCCTTGCTAGAATCGCTCGTCGAGCTTGGTGTCCTACAGAATCTTCAGTAACACTTTAGTTGCACGCATTGAAGTTGCAGTGTCAGGCCATGGGCCGAAGATAGCTTCCTCCGACAGTGGTTGCCTGCCAACGCTGGCTAGGAAACTTTCCAATGTCGTTCGCTCCAGCATATATGCTGGGCAATCGCGCAATATGTGTTCCAGCGTTTCAGGCGTCTGGCAGTGTTCACAATTGGGGCTGTTCGATTGGCCGATGAGGTGCGCGTAGCGACGGGTGAGAGCAACGCCCAGCCGAAACCTGTGTAGAAATGACGTTTTGCTCGGCGTAAACTTCGGGTCAAACAGAATTAACCGTCTGCGTCGATCATATGTAGGCGTCTGTGGATGTTGTCGTCGTGGTCTTTGTATGCCTTTGTAAGGTCCTGCATGAGTGCCTTGATCATAGAGTTGGTGTCAGGTCGCGAGTAGGCAATCCGTACTTCTTCAGAGGAAGAGAAGGCCGATGTTGCCTCATTGTCAGCGAGTTCATTGCCAATCACGCCACAATGGCTAGGCGCCGATTGAAATGTGATCACGAGGCCACTTAACGCGGTACTGTGATGAAGTTCGGCGATTTACAGCACGAGCAGGTAATGTGGTCCTTTCTTTAAAAAGCATTTTAGCGCCTGTGGCGCTGATTTGGCATCGCAGAATACCGTCCATTTATGAGGTGTCTGCCTTCTCATAAAACGGACAGCATCCCGTATTCCCGCAAGTTCCGCAGCCGCAGATGTCGATTTGTGGTCTATTTCAAGTTGCCGAGTAATTCCAAGTTGTGGTATGTCAAATGCGGCTGTTGTGGCAGATGGTGTGACCGAACTATCAGTATATACTTGTACCGTCCCACTATATAATGTACATGGGGCAGGGTGAGCTGTTTCAAGTTAATGGAGGAAACGTGGGATTTCTTCACAATTTCGGGTATCTGAAGCTTCACTAGTGGTCTTGTCAATTTTGGCAATTCTTTACACATGCGTTACTGTGTACATGTTGAGGTAATGGCTTCATCAGCTACCCGCATCTCTCTGTTATACAGCAAAAAAATTAATAATAATAAAATAAAAGAACACCGCCCCAGCACTCTGTACAGATGGTTAACCAGCGAAGCTGAAGATCAACAACGTCACTACTGGCGCAGCCAATAACGTGCCTCTCTCTCTTTCTCTCTCTCTTTTTTCGCGCTTACGCATAGGGCTGCGCCGGATGACTTTTCGGCGTACAGGCGACAGACAAACGGATGGATGAACCGTCTAGTCATATACAGCTTCGCTGTAAAATTGGCAACGAAGTAAAGCTAACGCCTCAATGAGGAATGCACTGGCGCTAGCCGAATGGCATATGCACTTCGCGATGCTCAACCATCCTCTTCACCCGATATGTGCTATAAGGTGGACAGCCACTCCACACATGCCGACGCGGTATGATACAAAGACACGCCATAAATCGATTTCTCTTCTTAGAAGGATTAAAGTGGCGGCTCAGTTTTTTCGGGCACCGTGATCATTGGGGCGAATCGTATCTAGAAACACAGCTGGTTGCCACCGCCTAACAAGCGGCAGCACGAGAAATGCCCCACTATCGTCAGTTATCTCATAGGAAGCGAGCTCCAGTTGCTTACTGCGCCGGCACTGGCTATCACGCAGGGGTTGGGAAAAGTTGCCAGATGGCATTGAGTAGGCTGTATTCGGATGTTTCTTTATACTCGGGTTGTTCTTTCCTGTACTGAGGCTACATTTATGGGACCAAATGTGTGGCATCAGAGCATCGAAGTCTTTTATTCCTCTATCTTTGAAGCGAATCCGGCTCTGTCGTACGTAAGTTCACAGTTGTCTCATTGCACGCGTCCAGCTGCTGAATTATCCTATAATTGCAGAGACTCGTTCCTGGCATCCATGATACTTCAAGCAAGTACAACCATAGTGATGTTTTTGTGTGCAAGTACGAAGGAAGGTAATGGGGTGCGAAGAAACTACGAAAAACGATTGTAACAGCTGCGAAATCTGATCGTTGGTTGTGTCTTGTGTCCTGGAGAAATGAGAACCCCGAATGGAGTTTTATGATTATCTAAAAGATCACAATAACTTAAAGGCAGTTGATATTCTACAGCTGTTTTGTAAAACTATGCTGTCGGGTATTGTTAGGATTATAATTTCCTGAGGAGGCTCCTAACCAGCATTACGGTGAGCGCCAGTGTGCGTTTTCTCCGTGATTATTGGGTGCACCTTAAGACACTAATGTTTATTCGCAATTAAAGAATACAACATCGTAACTAGCAATACTATATCTGTGCTACTTTAATTCCAATGACTGATATCTGCGTCGCTTGCTGCTGATGCTTGGAGCAAAGGTAGCATGGTGTCGGAAAGCCGAGAAAAAATGTTTCCAGCAAGGGATACCACGTGCGCTAGTCCGGAGACGTACATTCTCGCATGGAATAGTTTGCGCGGCATTTAGATGGTTCCATCATATTTTGACGCATGGTAGTTGTCCTAGCTGTGAGTTTCAATTAATTATCAGTTTCAATTAACTATAAATTTATTTCAGTTCGGTCCACGCTTAAGGCCTCATTGAGAATAAAAGTATCCCTCTGTTGTGTCATCCAACGCCATCATAGCTTGCTAATTTTCCAAGCTCCTTCCTGCGCTTAAACAGCGGACTGCTTTGACGGCGATCGTTTTCTGTTTGCACACTTTTTCTTACTTTATGGACTAGGAGTTGCATGTTCTTCCGTATACGTTGCCTGTGCAATTCATCATTGCAGTATCAATCAAAATATCATCCCGAGTCTGCGGTCTAATCTGTACTTCCATCAACGTGTGGGCAGGCATGAAGCGGTCTTATAAAATACGCTGTCACGTCTTTCCCCTCATCTGCGCGCGCGTCGCATGTACGGTGAAAGAACCAGGCTTTGTTTTCGTTGTCACTGCATTAGAAATTTGTTTCAGTGGAGCCTAAGTCCGCGACTGCGTGGAATAGGGTTGACTAGTCGTCAGCCAGGCCTGGATGCTTAGGTCGGTTCCACCCGCATGTGATCCTGACTCATACAAGTTCAAGCTATAGTCCCGTCAAGCAACCACGCACGCATCTTTGAAGTTATTGCGAATGCCTGTATAGCACTCGCCAGAGATGTTTAATATCAACGCGCGACGCATGAGCAGGCATGAGTGGTGTAGTGGCGAATGACGAAATGTCCAGTCGTCATGGGCAATTGTCAAATGTCCATTCGTTAGTGCGACCTGCGGAGTCGCATTGCTGCTGTGTTACCACACAATTCTTTTTTTTTTTCGAACGAATGCCGCAACGCCTGATGCTTGCATGGCGCTGTGTCCTCAGCGATCTTGAACGATGGTTTGGCGGCAGGTTCTTCAAAACATGGAATGATAAAGAGGGTCTTCCTCAAACCTCAAAAGAAAGACTATATGCACGCAAGTTAGGTATTGAAGTGATCAGCGGATGCGTACCTTTCTGCAGATGGCAAACCCATTTGAGCTGATTGGCTTGTGGCTTTGGCAGGAACACCGCAAAGGAGCAGTATGTAAGAAACGGGCAGATAACAACTGCGTTGTCTCTTCCTGTCTTGCGTCCTCTTCCTTTGGGTACTTCTGCTCTAGTCATGTAGTTTTTTTTTGCCATAGCTATAGAACACCTAATTCATAGTGCATGTCCACGTGAAAAAAAAATAAAAAAATTGGAGCTTCGTGTACACAATTCAAGCAGCAACGTTCCACTATACCTTTTTTCATATACATGGAACTCTTCGACACCTATTCAAACAAAATCTGTATGTTGGACTACATGGACACAAATTGGGATTTCTTTTTGTGACACGAAAGTTGCAGCCTTGTTTGCTAATAGTTGTTAATAAGACACGAACCGAAATTCATATGCTATGTGTTTTGTCGTCTAAGAGGGGGAAGGGAAGGGCATATTTGTGGGTGTGTCTGAATACACTAGCAACAACACACACGGGAACGACAACCTAATGAAGAAACAGAACAGTATAGAAATACACCACATGAAGCGTTGTCGTAAAATCCCCGTATTGGCACGAAAATAACGCGAAGGAGAACATTTGGTCTCTCAGAAAAATATTTTTTTGTTTTATTTACCATTAAGTGACGCCACCAACAAAGATGAAACGGCGCTTGAATGCGAAGGCCCGCAGAGCCTTTTTTTGCTGTTAGTGAGAGCTGCCATGACAAAATCAATTGAAATAGCGCATACTGACGTCTTTTTTGCAGTCGGCGAGGACGAAGCCGTCCTTGTTGACACTCGCCAATGTTATTGGACGAACAGCGCTCCAGTAAAACCCTCGACACAATCGAACAGGGCAAATACTTTCGCGGATTTCGCGGTGTTGCACCGCGCGGTCTGGAAGACCGTTTGCATGGCGTGCTCGCATAACAGCACCGATCATCGGGCACGACGTTGCGATTAATACGCTGTAACCACAATAATGTGGCACTAACAGCCTTCTAAATCAGCAGAAAGTTGGCGCGTAATGCGCGGTTCAACTCCCAGCTCATTGCTCTTGAGCGAAGACAAGTGGTAGCGGGCATGGCCAGCACGAAGGGCAATGAAAAATATAAATAAAAGATAAGCATTCTATTCCTGTAAGGAAGCGGTATTGAACACTAGGGCAGAAATTCATGAAAACAATTCTCGCCATATATTCGTCCAAACACGGTATGCTCCTTCGGATGAAATTTTCTTAGGAGTCATTTTTCCAGTGCCATTGACCGAAATAAGGCTATATGGCAGACGTTTAAGTAAGTTTGAAAACTTGTGCCATTCTTCTGAGAACGTTTGCTGTCCACCTGCGATCGACTGCTTGACGACTACTCGCAAGGTATCGTTTTCATTCCCATAACATCCGGTTTATTTTTTCTTTATCAAGTACCGCAAGAAAGTGAATTAGTAGGATAAGAATTTCAACTTCGTTCTACACTACACACGATGGAAGCGGAAGGAGCGCAAGTTCTAAACTTCTGTATCCTTGTTTAGTCGCGCTTACACATTCTATCAATTCAAACCAACTAGCCCGTCAACGTGTATTAACTAAATTAAACAGCACGGTGTCACACGCACACAGGTAAACATGAACACACATCGCTCGATGACAGCGGCAACTGACTGTGAACTCACTGGATTTAGGAATCGTGGTAGCAGCCGCGAGCCAATTGACCTTCCGTCGATCTGTCGCTTCAACAGGAACGAAATGCCGAAAGCACAGCGCATACGAAGCTATTAGCACTACGCACACTCTGCAAACATCGCAGATCGCTTTGAAGATGAAGCCCTCGCGGGTGTGCACTTTGACAACGTCGCAGATTGCTTTTCAAGACACACGAGTGCCGGCAACGCGCCCCTATTGCGTCCGCCAAACGCGTCTACTACGGCGTCCGCGATTCGCGTGGCCAACGTCGTAGGAGACGCCGCGGTTGTCTCCACTCTGTACGTAGCAGCAGTCGAGGAGGACATCGAGTCAACCTGGCAGCCGCTCGAGAAGAACTCCCTTCGTCCCTCGCCTGACCCCTCTTGCCTGGCGCGCCATAGGAGAGGTCACCCATCCGGGCGGCATTCCTCGCTCGAGCGCGCTTCTACTCATACGGAAGCTCACGGCAACGCCTACGCCTACGGTGACGGCAGAAATGCGCCTGGAGTGTCCATATAATTGCTATCGCAATAATTATCTTAATCAAGGCTGAAGATTTAGTGTTGAGTACTTCTTAGGTGGCACCACATATTTTGCAAGGCGGCTTTATAGAATGCGTGCGTGGTTATTGGGGAATTCTTGCAATTCATCCTTGTGTTCACAGAATAGGCACAGTCATTTGTTATTTTTTACATCGTGTTTTGGTCCGAATTTCATGTTACATATTGTGTTCACTCGGGTGGTGTTGAGTAGAACATCAAATGAGGATCTCGTCTCGGTGATAACAGCTATATTAGGGTAAAAGCAATAAGCTTGCAAGAGAATGCTTGCGCTCGTTTTTGTTCGTTTTAATATTTACATGCCTAGGAGAAAAATTTAAAGAACTTTCCCACTGGCATCTTGGGAAATAGCTGAGGTTTTGTACAGTAGTTTCCTTCCACCAACTCGGAAGGCAATGTGGGGTATTTTACAAATGCTCATCTCAAATCTTGAAGCTGTTTACTTAATTTAGGCCAAACTTTAAAAACATGCCAATGCTAGGTAGGTGGACAGAACCAAGATATTATTTGCCGTCGCTTTGAGATGCGTAGATTAAATTTTGCATTCCGCCTAATTAGATAATTAGCGTTTATAATTATTTAACTTATCAAATATTATAATTAGATGAAAATTGTCAATAAGAAAATATTTGCTGTGATCGACGCCGTAATGTTACCTATAATGTCCACGGGCGACAACACCCTCGCCGCGCATCGAATTCTGTATGTGCGAACGAAATCACGTGAGGGGTGCCGACGATCGCGGCTCAATCTGCAGCGTGCGAGGCAGGAAAGTAGGGAGGAAACGCGCCGTCTTCAGTCGCGCGAAAGGCCCTGAGGGATGAGGGAGAGAGAGTGAAGAAGGGGTAGAGGAGGGCATCGGCTTTGTGCTGTGGCAGCAACTGCGTAATTCGAGACCGGGCGCACGGGGAACTGACGATCGCAGCTCAATCGCAGCTCGCAGCTCGCACCAGCAACTGCCTACATTGTGTGGCAACGCGCAGTGATAGCTCTGCGCGCGCTGTGTTCTCGGTACCTAATTTACGATGAAGCGATGCATACCACGACGGTCACTTCGCTCGCTGCTACGGCCACGCTTGCTCACGATAGCGTTTCGACCGCGAGTGTCCGAGGTCATCGAGTGGGATGTGTCCATGTCTGCTTATGCACGCTGACACCATGCTTCACCCAGTCAGTGTTTATTGGGTTCTTATGATATGACTAATAATAATTGGGCCCCTCGGTTAACCCCCTTTTTTCTCATTTCTGACACCATGGTTGTTATTTCAGCTAGTAAGCGAATGTTTCCAAATTTATACGGCTGATGAAAGTACTGTCCTTAGTGCGTATAGCTGTCTACTAATTTGCTATCACAATCGATGCTTCACCTTTCGAGCGAAACTGCGTATTGTTTTATAAGAATTAGACAGGATCAACCAATGTCCTTTTCGGCTATTGGGAGCGAGCTCCCCCTCTGGAAAAGCTGGCGAAACCACCGGCGTGACGTGTCATGAGGGATCACGTGGACACAGCGGGCGCGTCGGCTGCTTCGGGTGTGTCGAAGCGAGCTGAAAACGAAAGTTTCAACCTGCGCTGCGGTTCTGATTAAGTGTTGAGGCATTCTCGCCTTGAGTTTCTGCTTGACAACAATTGAAAGCACCACAATAGGTAGTGGCTGCCTTTGGAGGCGTGCAGCATGGCAGGCTACTGTTTGGTGCTGCGGTGCCGGACGTACGCGATGGAGCCCGGTGACACGTGGTCGTAGGAGAAGAAGCTGCGTGAAACTTGGCTCTTGAAACTTAGAACTGGTAAATAGCTATCGACTACCACTCGGGTATACATCAAGCACAGTCGCGAGGAGGATTTATGCTACGGCGCCGGGTCTGCGATGTTCGGTGAGTAGCAGAAAATGCGCACTGAGACGCTCGCCCGCGCCAGCTGTCCGGCTAATGTCATGACGCTTTGGTCAATGAACTTGTTGATGCTAGATACTGGCAAGTTCACTGGAACGGAAAGAGAGCGGTAAGAAGCACATTTAAAAAAGACATGACATTTGGCCATGTTGGTGTTATGAATTAATCTACAGGATTACGAAAAAGAAGCAACGGGAAATCGGACGCTGAGAAGACCGATAAACACACTGTGATGCAACTTGAGAAATAATATTGAAACGTCCAAAAATTTAGAAGAAAAAAAAAAGATTGAATCGTCGCGACGGCACATTACATTCGCTATAGTGGTCGAAGTCTCTATAACAAAATTATTTTTGCAAGGCTCTGATAGCGTCTGCGCAACAGTGGCTGGTTATGTACCGTCAAATGCTCATATTATGCGGCCTAAAGCTCACGGCAGCGAGAGTGAAACCTTGTGCGCAGACATGGCACGCAGACGCGCAGTCGGTTGCTGCGAACACGCGCGATCACTGCATTGAGGCTTCATTCTGTTATACAGACAGTCCACTATAAGAACATGTTTCACATAGTTTGCTCTTAATGTTTGCCTACCTTTCACGCAAGAAGGCCGTTCGAAGGACTACATCGTGGCAACCGCACGCAGTGGCGTTCACTGTAGCTATTTGATAAAGTCATTGTGTCTGTGAATGATTTTGTGCTTCTAGTTTAGCCAATATTATTATTTTGACAGTAAAAAACTTCCCTCGTTTTGAGAGTTCTTGCACAAATGTCCAGGTGGGCTACCGCATGGTGTTTTTATTGAGCACTGTAAGCCAAACCTATGAGGAGCGCACCGCGTTATCCCTCATACTATACGCAAGGGATGAGCAAAACATGAAGAAGATGAATGCAGTAGCCAACGTTTCGACAAGTGGACTTGTCTTCTTCAACGCGACATATTCAAGGCGACATGCGCAAGGGAGGCTTTTTCGACAAATGGTGACTCCGTAAGTCCTCACCCCCAATATTCTCCGTTGTGTTGTGCTTTGCTTATTTCCCAAACAGAGCGTGGCTTCTTTCTTTGTTTTCAGAGTCTGGCTTACGTCCGTCTTAGGCAAACAAATTCGCGTTTCCGTGGCCCCATTTGTTGTTATGTTCTCGATTCACCAGCGTGCGCGTTCGAGTGTGTTGTGTTTGGATCGTGGCGCCAACGGTACGTATATGAACAGTCACAAGAGCATTTGCATATTAGGACCTGCTCAGGAACACTAGTATTTGCTCATTTATATGTTCTTCGGATGTCAACTTTGGAACTCTTTTTAATATACAGTTTTTCTACTCTTTATCTAAGACATTTTTCATACTTCAGGTGCTATCTGTGAATTGAGAGAAGAATTTCCGGTGTTGTCTTGACCGTAGACAATCAAAATGAAATTTGAAAAAAAATTACGGAAAGTTCTTTCCTGAAAATTGTTATTCTTTTTGTGAATGTTTTCACTGCTCACCATTATGGTTATTTGAAGTAGACAATAGGTAAAAATATTTTGGAAGCCTATTTAAATTTCGCCTTGCGTTACTTTTTGTGACTGCTCAGTCTGCATCTCGGTCCCTTCAGAGAAGTCAGCTTAATTGCAGGCTCGCAAGCATTTATGCAAGCTCTACACTTAAGCGATCGAACTTATTTTTATTTTCACTTCATGACTTTTATTCCAAATGTGAAATAGATATTCTACAAATTTTATTCATTGACTGTAGTTGTTCTAATGCTAGTTTTATTTTCCCTTTACTGTATTTTTTCTGCCACTGCGCGATTCCTTCCTAGAAGGAAAACCTTCATCCAACGCGAAAGCATTTTCACTACTCGCGAGAAAAGCGATACAGCGAGCGAGAGGAAAAACCGGTCGTGGAAAGGCATATACAGAGACACAAGGGGCCAACCCGTGTGAAGGGGATTATGCAGAAGCCGAAGGCTCGGGGTGTCCAGTTATGTCCTTGAATCTGATCCGTGGACAAAGGGGTCCTTCGGGCGAAATATCAATTGAACTTGTTCTTTGCTTCTCGGTTTCCGCCTGCATTTTTCTTCTTTTTGGCTCTTTCTTTTCGTCTTGTCTGGGTGGGGCCGCCTGGCCACAAAGTTCGGGCACTGAGCCTTAAGCGGGATCTGCTTCGTGTATTCTTGAGACGCGGAGGGAATTCCGTGGGGTGTGATGAAAACACAGGGCAGAGCATTAGGGGCGAAAGGAAATGAGGGATCAGGCCCCTTCCCAACAACGAGAACTATCCCCAAATCTCGTGTTTGTGGCCAGAGGCTCCCATGCTTGTGTTTAGCCTTATCGATTGGTGATAATTTCGACCATCATGACGGCAATGACTGTGTTGATGATAATAATATTAGCGATTATGTGAGCAATCGTCGTGAAATGGGACGGTCGCACTTGTAGCTGGTCTCGTCTTTAAAAAATGTTTTGCTCTGTTTTATTCCTCAAATATATTTACAAACTAAAGTCTTTGTAGAAATTTGCTTTGTGCTGCTATCTTCCAGCCATTTTTTTACTAACTTTCACAGCATCCCAGTTTGATTCACTTACGGCATTTGAACATTACACCTTGGACGGTCAAGCCTACAGCTTCCCCATCTGTCGCCGAACGAATACTTTGTCATTCTAGGAGAATAGGCTCCATAATCTTTGCAGCATTATAACACGATACGCACGAGTCTGCGTCTGAAAATTTGCTCCTCTAGATAAGCGCTCTCAGACGGATTGATCCGGATTTGAATAGTTAGGCACCGCGCTTGGCTGATAATAAAACCTATCCCGCCCTGCTTTCTTTGTCTCTTTCTTTATCTCGCACTTTGCTCTCGATTTCTTCTATCCAGTACGCTATTCAGGCGACAAGTTCAGCTTGATTGGATGATGCTGTAGTAGCACCCCTTTTTGAAACGGGGCAACCACAAATAGGCATCTAGCCTGCTTGAGCTAAGGAAGTTCTACTACATGAATTGAGACACAGAATTTCGCCTACCTGTGCTTTATATTCTTTCTTTCCTTTAAAACCACTGTAACTAAGTTGGAACGTTACCTATTAATGTAACAATCACGGTCACATTTTTTCACGATTATTTCCTGCCAATACTCTTATCTATAGCCCAGACCAGTTAACATTGTCAATTTTGATCCTCCACGCTTCTGGAAAATCGACATTGGCTAGGGTGCTGGTTGATTGAGTATCACGGCATTCCATTGATTGCTGAGTCGTCTCCGGACTTTTGTATTAGCAGACAAATGATGCAATCTGTTGCTGCGGTGTTTCCTCAGGCAGACAGGTCGGGCTTCCGCAAGCAAGGCACTATTCCTTGCATTATTGCGGAACATATCTGCACTAATTTCCTGCTTGCCATCTTTGTAGCTATCCATGGACTTTTTCGGTTCCATCCCTTGTATCCAATATGCCATCTACGTTCCTTTCACATTCTGTTGGTGGTAAACTCTGTGTCGCCTGTTTACACTTTCACTCAGTGTAATTACACTTTGAGTTCCAGCTGTACTTGGGTGCCAACTTTTCTAATCTCTTCTTTTATTCTGTGTGCATGCCCTTAAATTTTCTGAAATATTTGGGCAAGAAGAGTTAAAATGGCTCTGCGAGCATTTTGTCGGCTTATTAGCCCCAGTTTCTGACATAGAAACAAAGTGCCTGCACCTCACTTGTGCGTTTTGTTAAATATTTTATTGCCAATTGGAGCTACAGGTGTGGTCGATGTGTGTTCACTGGGATGTACGCCATTACTATTTTACTACGTGGAGTCGTGGCAATCGCGCCGTTTTTACTGTCAGCATGTATTCTTCATCTCCATCTAGTGTTGGGCTAGTGGACATATCAGACATCTACTTTAATTTGGCATTCACTGCATTTTATTCTTGTTTTTTCCTGTTTCATGTTTATTTTCTTCCGGTGAGCGCAACGTTTTAGGCTATCAACCGTCCAAAGACATATTGTCAGCAAACTATCAAAAACCAAGAACATCTCGCCGCTCACATCTTCGTAAACCCTTCCTCGCATGTTATCGATATTACTCCAACTGCTTTATAATATATATAGATTAAGCATCGATGGTTATAAAACACAGAGTGGTACATATAGATATATCTCCATAAAGATAACTGCAGAAGCCTCCGTAATAGTTCCTGCTGTTGATGGAAGAGTTTGGAAATGTGGCTTCAGCCGCACTTCTATTCCGTTTGCGCGCAGTACATGCTACGGCACTCCTCTTGGCATCCCTGCATTTCCTGACGTGTGGCCGACCCGACGCCAATATGCTCCAGCGCCCAGCGCGTGCATCATCGGAGGAAGCCCGACGCTGTGCCGACTTACCGCGCTGAGATCCACTGAATTATGCAGGGAACGGCTTCTTTCCCTTCCTTCGCCGCATTCCGCCTGAGCGGGAGCTTCTGCGCGTTTTCTTTCACAGCTCAGTTTGCTTATGGTGCCGCCCACTTCCGCGACTTCATTATGCCCCCCAAGACTCACTGTTGCGTCCAACGAAAACTCCTTCCAAACTCGAGTGCCCGCGTAAGACGGCCGGCCATCCTGTGCACGTTCGTTTCGTGCGCAGCTCGATGGAAAGCGGGAGCCCGTAGTCGTCCCCTGTGACCACTATGCGGAGCAGCAACGGAATCGTCGTGCTTGCCTTTAAAGGCCATTGTCTGAAAAAGTCGTGCATCGTAAATTCATGGCTAAACGTTAGATTTCCAGGCTTCAAGTGGCACTATATATAGGGAATGAAACTGGAAATTTACTTTGCTCGCAAAGGAAGAATAACTCTAATTATAACAGGTTAATAATGAACAATGACTGTTTAGATAGTTAGACAGAAGAAAGCGTAAAGGCAGGGAGGTTAACTAGATGGGTAGATCAGGTTTGCTGCGCTACGCTGGGGAGAGAGGGGAGGGGAAGTTAAAGTGATAGCAATGTAGATATAAAGAAAGGAGCATAGATATACTATCACAGTCAATTTAATAATGTCGCCGCATACCGTCACCACACAGTGACTGCTTAGTTTAGTAATGCAATGTACCAATGAATACTGTATGAAAGCTCTCTTTCAGCAAGTAGAGTTTGACCACGTGATCGTCCTTGGAAATCATTCGATTCAATTAACAGCATGGAGGTGGAATTTGGACAACAAAAATAAACAAGCGAATAGAGCGCTTCCGTGAATTACGCCTGGCTACAGCTGCGCCGAAGTACGAGCATTCAGTGTTAGCATGTTCGTTGCTTTTTCTTTTATTTCCCCACAGAACCAGAAACTAGGCTGCTATAAACTCATTTGTATAACCATCAGCCTAGAGATGAAAGGCTTCCGATCATATTGCCTCTAATTTTTCCTTGATGCTACTAATATCGACGTGTTTCAGTTACAGAACGTAACATATTTGGTAACTTGTGTGATTACACCGCAAATAGAACTGTTGGCAACTAAAGTGAATTTTTAATTTCTGTTGATGTGAAAAAAAAAAGATGTTGCAAATGATAATTGAATGCAGAAGAAGGTCTCGTATTCACGACTACGAGCTGGACGTTTCCTGTTGGTATGTTCATCTGAAAAAAAAATACCACATAACAAACAAAGTAAAATATTTTCAAAATTCCTTAAACCATACGAAGCGTAACTACTATAAATAGCACCAGCACGACACTGACGGTGTATTTGGCGGAGACAACCTTGAATGCGTGCCATAGGCTGTTCCTGCCACATCACTGGCTTTAGCAGTGGAATTTAATAAAATATTTTAGGGCCGCTGGAAATGTTATTATAATTTAAACAATGCAATTTTTGTTCATGAATTAGAGGAGCTTGTCATCTAATCTGCCAGGATACGATAATAGGGCCTATGAAACAGAAACTGGAAGCCAGAGAACAGTTATTCGGTACAGTGTCTGTCGAACCCTTGTCTCGTAACGTAAAGGAACAGCTATAACGGCAGTGAAACGTGGAGCACCAGCAGTGCGTGTGTGCCAGGCGGACTAACGGAATACTTTTGACTGAGCTTTAAGAACAACACAACCGAAAAGACCTTCGCGAAACGCTTTAGCCTTAGTGGGCGTTCATTATGCTGCAAGCGATATTGTGTTCGGATAGTGTGTGACGATCGTCACTGGCTGCGACTGTGTATCTGCCCTCTGTCTCGCCATTTCCTCGAGCCCATTACACAGCTAGTTTAGGCTAGCAAACTGGAATTTCAATTCTGAGATCTGTCTGACGCTTGACATGGACGACGAAGAAAGAACGTTTATTGAACAGTGCACAGGAATATATATATAGGCCCGAGAGGCGTGATAACGCAGCACGCAATCATGGTTCTTTCAAGATCGCCATGACGTCAGAACACAGCGTCGTGCTATCACATTCTGGTTTATCTTCAGCACCTTTCTTTGTCACTTCAGTCTACTCTCTATCTTGTTTACTACAGATAATCGCAAGAGTGGGATATAAACGGGTCGTAAATCTCTGCGCATTTAGGTAGATGGACAGAACTAGCGCTCATCGAAGGATAATCAAGCGGGACCTGCCATGAACGGTTTCCCAACTCTTCTTCAAAAAGAACCTTCAAGCTCACCATAGCTACGTGTTACCGATTCTAGGAAAAGAAACTAAGTCTTCCTATCTCTTATACCCCGCCTTTTCTCTGTATCTCACACATAGACGTTCTAATCAATGCAGGATAACAAAGAATAAAACAAGCAAACTGAATCAAATGCAGAGCAGGCAAATGGTTTGGCAACGAATTCATCTCGATTTTCTCCACAGGGTTGCCTGGACGGCCACGGTAATCTGTTCTTGCACTCCTCTCATCCATTCATCCAATACCCGGCGGGTGCTCAATTACCCTTTTCGTCTTCGTTTTTCATTCGCTATACATTGCCACTGACATTGAACTTTGTGCTTTTGTTTTTCTCGTGTTGTTTTCTCTTCCCTGGAGTGGATTCTCTCTACTCATTGCCGTGGCGATGATGAAAAATGCACCAAAAGGAAACTAGCTGCGTACCTCTTCGACGTTATATAACTCTCATTATCTGAGCCAACCGTTTGCCGGTGGTAGTCAATCACCAACAGGCGCAACCACACGAAACTCATCAGGTCAGCCGAATACATCTTGGTCTTTCTCTAGCGCTTGAGGGCGTCTTGACTGACTGATTTCGTGCAGCTCCACTTGGCTCCCTTCTGCGTAATCGACTATTCTTCAAGTGCGACTTTCCCTACATTTATATATTAGTGGCGCCCAGTTAAACATGTTCTATCTGTAGTAGTGCTCATTTTGCTTAATACGAAAGCACGCAGGCTAAGGAGATAGCTGGCAACATTTTATACCTCTTGCGCATTACTGTCGCGTAATTGAATTCTGGGGTTTTCCTCCCCAATAATCTATCGTGGGTTATGAAAGACAACTTTCCTGCCGCGTATTGGCAACGTATTAAAACGAAATGGACGGCCAAAAGCCTTCTGCAGAACTCTTGGTGCTCACTTCTATGTTTTTTGCTCATTTGTGCTCACAACCCCGTCAGTGATTACAGGGGCACTGCCGTTTTCTGTTTTCTTACTTGAGCATATGGTATTGCAAACATTCAATGGTGGAATTATGTAAAAAAAAACATAGAAATGCTTGTTCGCGAAGCGTAAAGAATGGCAAATATATTGTAAAGATTGGATATCTGGGTAAAATTATGGGGTTTACGTGCCAAAACTACTTTGTGATTATGAGGCACGCCGTAGTGGGGGACTCCGGAAATTTTGACCACGATGTATGGGTAAGCCGTGACTGTTGAGTAGGTTTTTTGAACGGATGCACCTCGACAGGTATGATGACTTATGCTTGCCTTCTATTTTGCTCAAAATCGCGATAGCGGCGCGATTTCGAGGATCTACAGCCTGTGTCGAAAGTATATGGGCTGGTTCGTGCCATCGTACCGCACAATTTGATTGGTACGAGCGAGACCTAGATCATGTATTCCTTCCATTAGCTATCTTTTCAACTTCGTGCGTGAAGCAGAATCCGCACTCTCGGAGGCATGTCATGCGCACACAGACTGCGCATGTGCGTTCTTCACCTGAAGAATAAGCGCTTGTGGTGTCTGTTCTTCTTCGCTCTTTTCTGTGCCACTACCCTAATTTCACAACATGCATATAAATAGCTATTCGAAAGAAACTGGAAGAAAATTTTGTGACTGTTCTGCGCTTCTACGGTATTTAATAAGTTAAAGTTTCTTGACAGTCCTTGTATGAGGCACTGGGTAAGGGGGGTGACAAAGTAAGGCCGAAATGGGTGCATGGCAAGGCATATTATACATACATGATAAATAAACAGTATAACAATGGATTCAGAATATTTTATACAAACACTAGAAAATTGCATAAAACCAAATGGCAAACGGTACTGTATATATTATACAAAAAGGCATAAGATAGTTCATTCAACAAACAAAATAACAACGTACAAAGTTTGCCACTTCAGTGTTATATGGTAAAAAAGTACAAGACTAATAAGCAAGAGAATGAACTCATGAATGAAAGTAGAGAACATACATCAACGCACAAAGCTAAAAAAAGAAAAAAACAACAAAAGAATGTCTTGTCTTTTGTCCAAGTTGTGTAGTGGAATACGATCTGATGAGCTAGTGAAATTTATTCGGTTTTCTTTCAGAGGCGATAAAATTTGGAACAGCGTTCCATATCGGCATGGCGTGAGGAATTGCCGATTAATATAATGCGAAATGTTTCCTTGGACGCGTGTGAAGATCAGGTGATTATGGTATCTGCGTGATGCGCTAGGCGCGACTTCAAGAGGTAAAGAAGATTGTCTAGCTGCATGTACATATTTGTGAAGCAATGATAAGAGTGGAAAATCACGACGAGTGCTTAAGGGCGGAAGTGAAATGTAGCGTTTTTTTGGTGAGAGGTGACGCAATGCTTATTGCCACCCTAACTTGTGGTTATGGTCCCAGACGAGCTATTGTCTCGAAAACAGACTGACGATATTTAAACATAAATGGATAACTAATAAATAAATAAGAAATAAGAAAGGTTGTACGAGATGTGGTGGTTGTTTATATTACCTTTCTTCCTGAACCGAGGGCGCTAACGTAGAATGATACTTGATAAGCTAGATGACGTCAAAAAGCGCAATACAAATGTTACCGATCTTCTATTTTCTCTTGCTCTCCCAGGCAGGATATATCCTGCCTGGGAGAGCTCCCTGAATAGCTCCCTGAATTTTTTTAATATGATACAGTTTGTGCTAGTGCTGCGTGAATGTATAAACGCATTTTGAGAGAGAGCGAAAGAAGGATATGAATTACATCTGGGGCGCTAAAAAGTAAAACTATTCCGAACTTTTCTATTACAATTCTGCATTCAGCTCTCTGCGATTGGTCAGAAACTTAATTGGACCACCCCTACTTCACCTGTCTGTCACGCGACGTCATGTATACTGCGATAGTTCCCCATCTGATATTACATATACACACTGATCATGCATGATTTGCCCGAACAAAAGAAAAATAGTCATTTCTGATTCGACCCCTTCTCGCCATTATCCCTCGCTTATTGGCCAAAAGTTTTCGTGCTGCACCCGCTTCACCTGCCTGTCACGCGATGTCACAAAACCGCAAAGACTCACCGCGTCAAAGTGACGTGTACGCATTAAAGATGCGTTAATATGCCGAACAAAACTTAATTTTCTTCTGAATAGCCGTAGGCTGCCCCGTTCCGAAAGGAACAAAACATGGCGGCCGCCGATCGCTCATGCACTGGCTACTCGCTCCTGCCGGAAAGCATGGGTTTATTGGCGTATAATAAAACTTCTTGCGTGGCCGTACAAAGTTTTCAAGCACATTGGGCATGTTTACGACCTCGTTCGGCCGACTCCTCTTTGCTGAGGATCCGTTCTAGCGTCATTCTTAAGCTGCCGTTCCATGCCGCCGCGATTTTCGACCAGCTACCGCAAGCTAAGTAAGGCAAAGCGGACCAATCGTAGACGCCGGCACCACCCTCTCGATCCGGTTATCGATTTTCAGTGCAGTGGCTCGGCCCCATCGAATTTCTCTCGACTTGAGCATGCTCTTCGCCTGTTTGCAGCCAATTAGGTAAGACAAGGCGCTCAGCGTAGACAGCGTTATTAGATTCGCAAGCAAACAAAAGTTACCTCCTATGAACGAGGAGAGTGCTTCTTTGATTGGTCTGTTCAGACAACCTTGCAGGTGACCGCCCGATGCTTACGCAAATTTTACGATGCTTACGCGATTTACGCAAATGGCGGTTACGCAAATTTGACGTCAGGAGATTGGAATAAAAACGTATTGGAATAGTTTTACGTTACAAGGCCCCTGAATTCGAAGAATGAGCTACAGCTGCGACACGTGCCGAAAGGTTCTCCCCCTATGTGCGTCGCAACAGAGTTAAATCAGACATTCTCCTTTTCTGCTGGCTTAAATCTTCTGCTGCTGGCTGGCTTAAATCTTCTGCTGGCTTTCATTTTTTGGAAGCGACAGCTTACTGATTTGGTTGTATGTTAGTATCCCTTGTCTTTCTCTAACGTTTTTCTAGTTCATTTCTCGTTTTCTTGTTTTTTCTGCGCCTGATTCTATTGCCTGCTGGCACGTTCGTTCATCGATGCGCAATGTCATTTTCCCCGATTGTATCATTTCCTTCCCCCTTCACTTCTGTCTTTCCCCTTATATAAGGTATCCGTGTTCAGTCAATAAAATTTAGTTGGCAGTCAGCGCTTGTGTCCCGTCCTTGTTACTGTGTGGTTGCATGTGTTTGCGCTGTAATAATTTTTATGTCAAGTATGCACCAACTCGCCCAGAAAGAAGGTTTAATTAAATCTGTTACTCGAGGCTACAGCAACCGCACCTTACGCAACTCGCCTGAGATATTCCTGGAGGACGGGATAATCCTAACTCAATCTCAAGTATTCAGAAACGCAGCAGGGTACAACTGATGGAACTATTGCACTGGATTATAGACATACTCTGACCACGCTGTTCCTTCCGTAATCTCCCCTTTAATGTCGTACTATTGCCATACTTTTAACAAAGAACGTTTAGCACCTGGGCTCATGCTCGCGCTCTTATATTATTTGACAAATTTCTAACTTAATGTATGCAACAGATAGGACGCGTTTGAACCAAAAGCCCGCGAACTAAAGCGATGCCTGTCACTCTGGACTGCAGCAGAAACCATTTTGTGCAGCGCCATTTTTTCAATAACAATTTTTCGATGCGCAAAGGGTCGGTTTCATCAACTACAAAATTTCCTGTTTCGATTTCCGAGATACGTGAAGCCATGCCATCGCTCTCAAATTATTCGTGACGTACAAAACAACCCAGGAATTCCCGGGCATGTATTTCGCGCGATCGCTCAGTTTTTAGCGTGTCTGGCACCCAACTGCACATTGCCAAAGGGGACGAACTTTGATCCACGGCGGCAAGGAGGGGAAATACATTGTTTTTGTTACCAGTAGCTATGTTCAGCGAGCAACCAAGGAAGCGGTATGGCAACATCAGGCGCAACAGAGAGTATAGATGGATACATCCACCCCAGTTTCTAACTACTAGCTATGGCAACGATCTATTTTTGCTATATGGTAACTAAATCTCTTTCAGAGCCGCTTTCCAGATTGGTACATTGTAGCTGCAATAAAATTCCTGAACATGACAGGCAGGTACAAACGTGCGGTAACTTTGTCAGTTGGTTTTAGAGTAAGAGTAAAGGAGTTCTAAAGAAGTTGCAATGCATCTCTCCTACGCGAGACAAATAGTATAGGGATTAGTTGTGTCTTATATGTCCAGGTGTCTACGAAATAAACTAAGAACGTGAACTGGGAGGCTTATACTCCACAATATCTATTGTGAGAGCTTTATGGAAAGGTGCACAACAAAGCCTTCACTGTACTGTGCACCTCGCAATCTTATGCAACCCTGTGTCTCTTACTTAAACACTACTTAACCAGTGACACAGATTGCCTATAATCCTTGAGGTGCACATTGTTTTAGCAGCCTTTCTGAGATCGCGTAAGAATCAAAACGATGGAGTTTAGTGAATAAAAGTGTGACTTGCGACAGGGAATAACGCCTCACTTCGGATATGAAACAGCACATACACAAACAAGGACAGTGTGTCGTTTTTTTTTTATTGAAGTGAAAGTTAGGAGAGGTTGGCGCCTTTATGTGGTGGCACCGGCTACTCCTTGTCACTTGGCAGACGAAACAAATTTGCGCAATAAGGGAGAAAAGCGGCACTAAATATAGCACTCATTAGAACACCGGATCAATAAAAGATATACAGTCCAACAGTACATGAGTCGCAAAGTTCCGTGCATTAGTTCAGTCCACGAGCGCATGTATAAACTCCGATGTTTTGAACAGCCAAAACACACAACACTTGTAATACACTCCAAGTACAGGACAGAATTATACATATTGCGTAGAAGTTGCGATCACCACATAAACCAACTATGAACCACGAACAACGTTTATGTAACTCATTTAGCGTATTCGGATCATCCAATACTTAATATTTTCCCAAAATGTTGGTGTTTTCTAAAAACTTTTTCAGAATAAGAAGCGCTCTTTTTTGAAGGCCCGCAGTTGGCCATGGGCCAAGTATCTTTTTTAGAGTGAATGGTCTTCTGTCTAATATAAACAAACTAGCTTGCAGTACCGTTCTTTGTGTATCGCATTTCGAGCACTCGAGAAGAACATGATGCACATCTTCGTCTGGGTGGCCACAAGAACACTGCGGACTAGAGACACGTTTTATTCTGTACAAGAAGTGTTTCGTAAATGGAGTACCAAGACGCAGCCGGTGTACCAAAGTTTCAAATTTTTTGTTGCCTTTTTGAGTTTCCGGCATTGATAAGTTTATACATGGGTCTATAGAGTATAACTGCGAGTTTTTAGTTTGCTGGTCAAACCAGGTAATTTTGCTGAGACGACAAGAAATCTGTCTCAGGATCAGACGGACTTCACTACGCAATAGAGGAATATTGGTTGTCTCTGCGTTACTGTGCGCTCGATTCGCAGCTGCGTCCGCTGCAGTATTACCAGTAATATTGCAGTGTCCAGGAATCCACTGAAATGCAATCACGTGGTTCATTGCACTTGCTTTTGTAAGTTCTTTGAGCGTCTAATACAATATCGAAGTGTTCAAAGAATTTTTCCTATTGCGCTGTAGTAATGTAAGAGCGGCTTGCGAATCGCTAAAGATAACCCATTTTTGCGAATGTTTTTCTAATGTGTATCGTTATATCTGTCCAACCTGTCTTTATTTTAATGAGGATTGTGTTTAAACCTAAATAAAGATGAGGCACCCCGCTACTGTTCTAAAGCTGGCACTAAATGAAATCCTTTGATAAGCGTGTTTACAAAACACCTTTTCAAAACGCGCTGCAGCCATTTACATTGCGTTTACTACACATTACGACGTACGTAGATGGCTGGTACACTGACACTCCATTAGACAAGTATGAGCTTCACCCTTGCAATAAATCTGCCTTTTGCCTGCCGCTCATGGAATCACCGTGCCTACAATGCCAGGCTGCACTAGTGCGCAAAGCACAAGCAAAATGGCGCTTCTAAGAGGTCACAACTGTTTATTATCTGTAGCTTCTAATTGCCTCGTCACACGTGTGTGGAGCTCTATAAGAAAATATATTGGTCCTCCATTTCATAGGAACCGACGTAATGTACACTTAAAATGCGCGAAAATACCGCACCGTATGTCTACATTGCTCGTATCGCTTCTTCTTTATCTGAATTTTATGCGCGGTGATCGTGAATTCCTTGTTCTTTGTGCTTAGCCCATGAACGTGAGGCGTGAACTTTCGTGGCTTCCATTTCTGGGAAGAATCTAGCCAAGTTCCAGGAAGGAAATCCTCCATGTGATGCGGACGGCTGTCCACAGATTTTCTCCGGTTTCACTGCTATTCGTGTGCATCGTCTCCACGGATGTTATTGTCGACTTGTCGAATTTTGCATGGACAGCCGGTTTAGCGTTCCGTGAGTCGTCCCATTCGATTGCTTCTATGCAATCTGGGTTATCAATAGACCCTGCACACAATCATGGTAAAAAGAGCAGCACCTAGCACGCTCATATTGCCTTCATTTTTCGTTTTCCTTCGGTATACGCCAGCGTGCACAAGAGCTCCGGTGTGGGCGGTATTATGCTTTCTCCCAGCAATACCTTTTATTGAATGTGTTTCTTTTCCGCTTCGCTAATGCCTTATATATTGCAACCACAGGATGTAATCAACCGCTGCTTTTATTTAGCACGCATAATGCCTCAGAACAGGCCTGGCGGATGAGAAACTTGACCGCTTCTGTGCAGTGATTCAGTTCTCGGTGACTTGCGAGAAGGGAAGCACTGAAGCCGCAACGGAATACACTTAGTACGCGAGCGCAAGCGTTACGTTATTCTTCTCTTAATTTACTTCGACAAAACGCACGTGCCAAAATAGGGACCGCACACAGTCATTCAACAGATACCATTGTTCAGTTCCGACCCATGCAAGGCTGCTTCACAATCCTTGCAAAAGCACTTGTATGTAGAGTGACGTGCATACAGGTCACGCTCAAAGGGCTATATTGTGCAAATTGGCTCACAGTGAAGTGTTCTCCATTAGAAGGAATATAAGACGCCCGTATGTCATAGTTAATAAAACTTTGCCTAGTGTCTCGCTTAAACCACCTACTTATGTTGTGATATCATAAGAAGCCAACAAACACTGACACCAAGGACAACATAGGGGAATTTACTTGTGCCTAATAAATGAAATAAAGAAACGATAAAGTAATGGAAATTAAAGTGGATGAAAAAACAACTTGCCGCAGGTGGGAACCGAACCCACAACCTTCGCATTGTGGGTTCGGTTGCCACCTGCGGCAAGTTGTTTTTTCATCCACTTTAATTTCCATTACTTTATCGTTTCTTTATTTCATTTATTAGGCACAAGTAAATTCCCCTATGTTGTCCTTGGTGTCAGTGTTTGTTGGCTTCTTATGATATGACTAATGAAAATCCGGCCCCCCGGTTAACCCCCTTTCTTCTCGTTCACTACTTATGTTGTGGCAACGCATCCTTTTTTTCTTAGGAATCACAAAGCCAAAGGGGGCTCAGGCCGAACGTTGTCGTTGGTCAGCAATGTGTAAGGGTAATCATGATTGCTCAAGTCTTTTCTTATACTTTGAGCTCGCAGAGTCGTCTCTTGGGACTAGAACCTGAGGCTGCTCAGCGGAGTGCTGACGGTACAAAGCACTTCTGCTTGTTGAAATGCGTCAAATGGAACTCAAGAGTATGTAATTTGAAAAGTAACGGTTTTCTATCTGCTCTCCATTAGGGCTTCGCATGCAGTCGTCTCATGTAAATTAATACATACCTATTGTCCACAAAAGACATGTGAAAACTTCCCCCTTCATTGTAATATTGATAGATACAATAAACGTGTCTTATACTTCTTCGAATGAAAGAGTACAATTATCGACAAAAACGTAAATACAACGGGGTCTTTTCTACATGTGTTTCTGTTGCACAGCGAATAGGAAATACTGCACGCAGTCATTGAGGCCTCATCTCTTATGGACATCTAAAATGAGTGACTCCAAATTCAGCGCCAGTGACTGAATCGCAAAGGAGTAGAAGCAATAAAGAAATGTGCAAAGCTCCAAAGTAAGACGCGAGGAGAAACTCCAGAAGAGTAGTTTTCAAGAAAGTCTCATGGCAGGACGGGATATGCATGAAGCGTCCTTTTCCCCTTGACTATAAGGGGTTTTAAGATTGTGAGATTATTGCATCAGAGGATCAGAGGAAATTTGGCGTTCTTCGAAGGGCGTTGCTTTGAAGGTTTTTGAACGTTGCGGTTTCGGTTTCTTGCGATCTGCTCTTGATCTTCATTTGCCTTTGTGCGTATGCGCATAAGGCTCATCTATATTTGAAAGGCTCCCATAAATCTAAGAAAGCATAGAGGGCCGAATAACGTCTTTACTGATCAAAAGTATGCCGCGCGTATTTTGTGCTTGCTTTATATCAGTGCGGATCAGCGGATACCTTTCACTGCATGTGTAGTCGGCAATGTAGTGTGCTGTGAGCATACCCCACTTCGCACAAAGTTAATCTGAACCCATAGAAAGTATCCTGCTTCCAATATATATCTCGTAAATTCATTAGGACTAAACGAATATTTTGTGACATTACAAAAGCACGTGAAAGACTTCTTTCGCTCAGTAACACCAAGAAATTGCAAAGAAGTCACTCAGAGCAGGTCGTTCATATGCTAACACCGTCGTTTAACGCCACTGGTTTCAGAAGTTGTGGGGACATCAAGATTCCTGATGCTAAGGTGCACACTTCCATCATCCGCACTCAAGAACGTGGTGCACGACAATATTTCTTGCTGATTGTTCTTAAGCAAATAGCACTATCTTGCAAAAGCGGCCACTAGAGGGAGAGCGCAGGAACAAGTGGCGAATCAAAGGTCTTTGCGAAACACCAATATTGCTTACTGTCAACGACCTTTACCGTTTCTTTTCACGGTGCTTTTGTTCGTCTCGAACTCATAAGATAGTATATTTCTGGTGGCCTCATAAAAAAGGACCCTTGATTTATTCTCGCTGCATCCTCAATTTCAAGCACAAAGACACTCTTTGTCCAACACATTGAAGAAGTTAGATGAACGTGTTCTGGGTAGTGAACAGACATTACTAGAGCAGCGTCCCCACCGTTCATTGGCTCAGAAGGCAGTGAAGGTACTTTTGTGTTTTCTGTGAACGTCTGGTTTGTACCAGCGGCTTTGACTCAACGAATGTGTGTGCACGTCTCTGTACCTCCTCTCTCTCTTCCATCTCTCTCTTTCCCTTCTCTCTCTTTCCCTTCTCCGTTCCCCCAGCGTAAGTTGGCCAACTAAACTCTGGACTGGTTAACATCCCTGCCTTACTTATCTATCTCTCTCTCCTCCCTCTCTCTGTCATATCTGGTCTTTCGCACCGTTTCTTCTCTTTATCAAAAAGTGAGCATCCAACTTTTTCTAGGCGCGAACTGTTGGCTTTGCAAGGGAATCATAGCCACGATTTCATTATCGCAAAGGAAAAAAAAGGAAGCTGTCTCGCTCGTAATTCGAAGCAGAAGTTAGACATGAAAGAAGGTATTGAGGGATCCATCGTGTATTCTTAACACCGTCGTGGACTGGGCCTTGGTCCATACTGGCACCTAATTCTCTTCCTTACCTTACAGTACCTAACTCATCAGAAAAGGTCGCCGACATATAGAGTACGTATAGAGGAATTACAAACGACACATTTCTCGTCTCGGTGCGAACTATGCAGAATATCGATCACCGAGCAATCAAAGCTACGCTCCACACAATAATCTCCTTTCCACGTTCTCGTCGCGTTATTCCCTGCACACTGTGTTCCCGTGCTCATACCACACATTCTCAACGTTACAACCTCTATGCCTGTGCATTGCTCGACGCGACGACAGCGTGATCGAATTCAATTCCCCGTTTTGTTATGCCAGTTGGTACTATCAGTCTGTCTTTCAGTTCAAATGTCGTGTTTGGGGAATCCGTGGATGTTAGACCTCACTGTTGCATGAGGTAGTATCTCTTTTTTATATGTATGAATACGCTGAGTGGAACTCAAATATATTCCGAAAACTTCGCGATTGCCAGGCGGTATCTGTCCGTCTTTATCAGCTAAAGAATGCTCGCCTAACACTGTCGTCACAGTTTATGAGCACAGGCAAAAGCTATTTGCTAGCATGGAATGTTCAGGCTCACAACTGACGCCGGAGTACATGGTGCACTTTTACTTTGGCAAAACAAAAATAGATGTAAACTCGCACATCAACAAAGGCGCCGCGTCTCATTTGTTTGTGCGTTTGAAACTCTACAGCATATAAGCCACGTCAGTAATGACGATTTACTGCGTGAATGACCTGGTGAATACTCAGTGAACGCAACTGAATGCGCTTGTGGGAGCTCAATATATTATAAGAAGAAACATTTTGAAAGCTGGCATATGTTAGAGATATAAGCGTGATTACTCACGTATGAAATATTTTATATAGAGGCCCGGATTTTGTTTTAAATTAGCATTCGCCGCATGCTCCAATAGAGCACGCTCGTGCAACGTGAGTTATCAAATGTGCTGCTTCCCGCATAGCGAAGTTTACGTTCTGTTTTTCGCGTTGTTTCGATCCTTCCTAGTTGGACGGGAGTGGTGGTGGCGGCAGTGGGCATAGTAGTGATGTACCAACTAGCTGGATTAGCTTACCACGCTGAGCCGGCAATTGTTCCGCTTGTCTTCGTAGTTAGATTGGAAGTGGAATGTTAGTTTATATTTTTCTGCCTATTTAGAAACAATGCCGGTAAATAGAAAATGGGTGTTCGCACCCGTTCTGCGGGGAACTATGCGAATTATAAAATGTCGTCGTAAAAGGCCGGCCGTCAATGTTATATGCTATATTATTATAAAATATTAACATCGGAGATTCTGTCTAAGGTAGCATAGTTTCGGGCACATATTCGTCACCTAAGTGGGAAGCGTCAAAGTAACAAACGATGCTGATTACATTTTCATCCCGTAATGAGTGCAGCTTGATGGGTGTATTGCATAGCATAACATTTACTGAGGTAACGCCCCGTCCACAAAAAAACAGCAAAAAAAACAACAAAGCAACAGACACAGAATAATACAAAATTTCCAATGACCTACCGACTTTGCAGCGGATGTCATTTCCAGATTCCACCGCCACCTGTTTCACCGATTGGCGATATCCCACTGTGCACACAAACTTAGCAAGCGAATGTACGCACGGCTGCATTTGTGCGCAGATCGGCCCTGCTATGAGAAAGTTTTTCAGTCTGTGCAATGAACCCTGTATAATTTACAGGTTTGTTGAAATGGTGTCGTCACCAGGTGGCCTCTGTGTATTCACTTGTTCAGATTATATACTTTTAATTCGCCTTTCTTCGTATCATATCACGGGACGGCAACGGGCTTGATGGAGGAAACGCAGTACTGAAGCGGCTGAACAGAGTTGACAGCTGCTTTCGTCATCTCGTCATGTGCACAATCACTACGACTTCCATCACAGCAGGGAATATTCCGAATTACTGCCAGCGCCATGCGACATCTACTTGTGTAACGAACTTTTCAATTCTCAGCCACACAAGTTCGAATAGTTGGGCTCTGATTAGCATTTCATCCTATCGACACATTAGTTGCATAGGTGGTGCCAACTGAAAAAATTCCTTCGTTATAGAGGCACGCGTGGTTGGTCGCTGACAGAGTCAAATATTTTTCTTAAAGACCACGTTGCTTCATTCATGCAGCATGCGCAATTAACCTCGCGCGTGGCTTACGCAGAGAGCTAAGGCGGCACGTATTTCTTAATGCAGCGACAAAAACAAGGAAACCGAGGGGACGCACTCTTCTAAGCGCCGTTGAATTACTTGACACACAACCTCTCCCCCCCCCCCTCCACCCCAGAATGTGATATTTTGTCACTCTCACTGAATGAATGACGTCGACGCGCACCCTGGACTCTCTGTTGTATAGGCCCCACAGTAGGACAGTGAAATGGTCTATCTCTTTGTATAAAAAGTAGAGTATTCGATTATTATGGCTTAGAGGAAGCTTTAGCTCGGGTGCTCCTATCTAAATACATGCAAAAGGAAAATTGGTTTTTCTCGGCAACCACTGCACGAAATTTCGGGAAGTGTGTGCCATTTAAAAGAAAAACTTTAGGGACTGTTGGTTTCAAAGTTTCGATTTTGGTCATAAATGTTTCATTAAAAATTGCCAAATATAAAAAATTTTCAGAAGATAAAACTATCAAGTTTAGAATTCTGTAACTCAGCAATAAAAATGATGCCAGAATTCTGTGAATTGCATCTAATATTACAACCAAAGCTAACAAAACGATATGGTATGTATCAATCTCAAAAAAATTTAGTACAGCCTTTGCAGAAGCCTTGTACAGATAGTAAATCCACATGACATTTAAAATGACATATCGAATTTGTTCACTTTCAATGATCTAATCTATGTCGTTTACATAGCCGTGATATCTGTTCTTGATGCAGTGCTATTAATTTGTAAACTTCGCGCTTTTATATTTTTTCAAACCTTCGCATTTTGGAACATTTGTGGAACACAATTCATGACATAAATCGAAATTGCGCTCCTAGCAGTCTCTAGAATGTATCTTTCTCTCTCAAATGCGACGAATTTCATCAAAATCGGTCCAAGGGTTATCTCAGAAAGGCGTTTTTGCGTTCTAAATGTATTTGAATAGGCCGCGTCAGAGTTGGGCCCCGAGCTAAAGCGACGCGGCCTATTCATATACATGTAAAACGCTGAAACGCTTCTCTGAGATAACCTCCGGACGGATTTTAATGAAATTCGTTGTATTTGCGCGATAAATTTAAATTCTAGGGACTGTTGTAATGGGAACTTCGCTTTAGGGTCCGAATTTGGTTGCAAGAATTTTCAAAAATTGGATAGTTTGAAAAAAAATAGACGGATCAAGTTTACGAATCACTAGCTCCGCATCAAGTATAGATATCGAGGGTTTCTTTATCGCATCCATTAGGTCATTAAAAGTGGACAAACTCAACATGTCAATTTATGCATCACGTGAATTCGTTGCGTTGTGTACAAATGTTCTGCAAAAGCTGTATTTCCATATTACTAAATTTTTTAAGAATCTGGAGTAACATAAATTTTGTCTGCTTTAGATGTATTATCAGATGCAACTCACATAATTGCAACTCACACAACTGTGCTGAGTTTGACAACTTGATAGTTTCGTTTTCTGAAAAATTAAAGATTTTTTGCCAATTTTTAAATAAAAATTGACGGCCTAAATAAAAAACTCGAAGCAAACAGTAAATCGATTGCACGTTTTTCTTTTAAATGCAACACACCTCGTCAAATTTGGAACAGTAGTTGCCGAGAAAAAGAAATTGTCCTTTGACATGTGTTTAGATAGGCGCACCCGAGCTAAGGCTTCCTCTCAAGGTAAAGCGCCAGCTGAATTTGTCGGAACGGCATTTCGAGAAAAGGTAGTGCCCAGCTGGCCAGTCGCGGTGCACTTGAAAAGACGGTGCTCCAATTAAAATGCGTCGACGAGTTTTGGTCATCGCTTGGAATGGAGTCCCGCTGAAGTAAGCAGTGACGTGTTCAGTGATAAACGTAGATAAAAGAATCGGTGAGCGTCCGATGTAATGTACGACTACGAAGATTGTCGGCAACGTTATTAAATAGATATCGAGGCCCATAATCTTTTCAGCAATAACTGATGAAGAGAGGTTATGAAGAAGTGTATCTGTTCGGTCGCTGTTTTTATGTGGTGCTCTGAGTTTTCTAGTTTTTTGGATAGTTACGGTTACCTTTGACGACGATTGATTAACAAGACATCGGGTGAAGATTCGACGACCCAGGCGCCTTTCAGGTACGACATTTCTTTTTTGAAGACCTGTCTATTACCCCGCCGCTTCGGTGGTCGGAAGCCGAGAACATCGTCACGAGCCTTATGCTCGTCCAAACGTAACAAGCCATATGAATGACGCTACGGGCCGTAATGAAAAGCCTGGAGCCTTGCAAGCGTCACAAAACTTCATAAAGCCGGCCCGTTTGGTTCTCCCCAACTCAGTATCAACTTCAGCGAATTCAGGAATGATGGCTGATGGTGAAGCCGAGACCAAGAAACCTCGCCTAGAAGACGGCAAGTACGATGATAGAACATCGACTTATGAGCTAAGTGATGAAGAAGAGATGGGTGAAGATGCACCATTTACTGTGGTCACGTATAAGAAAAAGCGAGCCGAAGGCATTCCGGTTGTCTTTCGCCCAACAAATGAAGGTACTACTTTTTGGCAAGTAAATCCACACCGAGTGTCTGCCGAAATAGTTTCTGCTGCCAAAGAGAAAGTACAGTCTTTCAGGACGACCAGAGGTGGAAGTTTCAGTGTTAGCGTTGCTTCCTTAGCATCGGCGAAACGCCTTTTGATGCTCTCAAGTGTAGGTGGCCTGGAAGTCAAGCCATTCATCCCAGAGTCGTACACGCGAAACGTTGGGAAAATAAAACATGTGCCTCTGCAGTACACAGGCGATCAACTCCTAGACTTCTTGAAAGACGCAGGAGTTATATCGGCACGCAGACAGATAAGGTATTCCCGCCAAGAAGATGGAGCAGTGAAGTCATATCCACTTCACACGGTAATCCTGACTTTCAGAGACGACCGCCCTATTCCTGGAAGAATTCATTTGGGTTTCACCAGTCACCCTGTCGAGGAATACCTAGGACCCGCACTTCGCTGCTATAATTGCCAGAGATTCGGGCACATGGCGAAAACCTGCCGTAGCACACGTAGATGCAAAATCTGCTCAGAAGACCATGACCACAAGCAGTGCAAGTCACTTCTTCAACCTAAATGTGCGAACTGTGCGGGGAACCATGCCGCCTCCTTCTCAGGCTGCCCACAGAAAAAAGCAGCGGCGCAAATGCGTTGACATGAACTAATTCATGGAAGACAACCGCGAGGCAATGAACCCGCACCAAACCTCGAGATTGTTCATCCAGTGCCAGATCACCCACCTCAGCGGGCACCGGAACCACCACAGCCAAGAGCACCAACAAGATATCCCTCCTCTAGAGAACAACCAACAGTGCAATCAAGAGACCAATCAAGAGGATCACAGTCAAGCGCCCAGTCTTATGCATCAGTACTACAGAAACCCAGAGGACAACAGGCAGAAAGCAATACACAAGAAAGCTCCTGTACTCCCACACATTTCTCTCAGCGACCTTACGCATCTACTGCAGAAGTAACACCAGCTAATAGCGAACATACTACAGCATCGGTGACACAACTGATTTTGCCAATGCTTTTCGCAGCTCTTAAGGCAATCCTATCTGCTTTGCCGGAAGCAAACAACCTACCAGAAGTAAAGGCCTTGTTGCCTCTAGAAGCACTGTTGTGTCAACAATCCGGGCCGAAACTGCGGCAGGCACTACATGACTAACCGCTACAAAAATGTCTCCATATTTCAGTGGAATGCCAACAGTCTTCGAAGAAAGTGCGCTGACTTTCGTAAACTGCTTGTGCAATACAACTTCCCAATACTACCTAATAATACCAGAGGCGGGAATCACTGACGACTTTCGCCTCTCGAATTATGTGATATATAAGACTTCTCGTCAAGGTGCTGTTAGCAGAGTGCTCCTGTGCGTCAGAAAGGACCTACCATCTTATCAAATTCAGTCCAGTGATTCAGACTTCCCGGAATTCATCGCATGTAAAGTATCCTTTGGCAAGCTCTGTATAACAGTGATTAATCTATATCTACAACCTTCAAACCGGATTTCAGTAGAAGCGCTAGTGGATATATTCAAAATAGCTCATTCTAATGTATTTATATGTGGCGACTTCAACGCACACAACGTCATCTGGGGCAGTGATCACTGTGATGCACGGGGTAATGTTATTGAATGCGCCATAGATAAATGCAACTTGACTGTTTTAAACGATGGGTCGCCAACATTCCTTCGTGGATATAATTACTCAAGCTACATAGATGTTACCCTGTGTTCACATGATCTAGTGAATGGTGTGGGATGGACAACAGATATGGAAACGCGCGGAAGTGATCATTTTCCCATTCTTGTTAACCACCCTAGCATGCACTATGATATCAGGCGTTACAGCAGACTAACCAACTGACAAGCTTTTCGGTACCGCCTAACGGATCAAATTAACCAACATGCAACAGTGGAAAAATTTACAGAATTTTTGCAGGATAATATGAACATATGCACAAAGAAGGTCCCAATACCAAAAGACTATGATGCAGTTGACGGAGAATAAGTACACCTAAGAGCCATCCGACGCCGATTCGAAAGAGCTTACCGACGGAGCGGAAGTTTAGAAACATACAGAAACGCTCAGAAAATACACAATGTAATGCGCAGACGAATGGAAAGCTTAGGCAAATGGCGCTGGCGCGATTTCTGCGGCACGCTGTCTCCTCACACGGCTGTCCCACGAATTTTTCTAGTAATTCGTTTTTTAAGCGGACCTGTAACACAAAGCTTCCCATTTCGTGCACTCGCTGTAGCCCGGGACACGTGTGAAATAATAGTTGCAGATGAATTTTGTGAGCTAATTTCCAGATCTGCCTTTTCATCACAATGTGCAGAATTTGATATTTCAGTAGAGTTGGCTAAGCGAAAAATTACTGCTTGCTACTGGGCCCAACATGCTCAATTAGATCACACTTTCACATTAAACGAGCTCCAATGTGCAATTGCATCATGTCGCCAAAAGTCCGCTGCTGGGCCGGACGGCATTACGTACAATATGCTAAGAAACCTCGGACTGACAGGTACAAATGCGCTCTTAGACATCTATAATAACTTATGGATAGAGGAAACTGTACCTGACTCTTGGAAAGTCGCTCGAATCATACCAATTTTAAAACCTGGTAAGACGCCCTTGTGCCTTGAATCCTTCCGCGCCGTTAGTTTGACAAGTTGTTTGTGCAAAGTAATGGAGAAAATGATTGACGCGCGACTTCAATGGTGGTGTAATGAAACGAAGCTGTTGTCCAACTACTTAGTAGGGTTTAGAAAACATAGATGCACAATGGATGCAATATTAGATATAGTAACCTGTGTGGAGCACGAGCGTGCACGTGGAAACATGACGATAGCAGTATTCCTAGGCATCAAGAGGGCATTTGACACCGTTAGTCACGTTCATGTTCTGCTAAGCATGTTGGAACTTGGTCTGTCTGGCAGGTCCTTGCGATGGATTTCTGAATTTTTATCAGGTCGCAAAATATTTATTCAGACGGGTGAAGGAAAGAGTGCTGAACATATTGTCAAGCACGGAGTACCACAGGGAAGCGTACTCAGCCCCTTCCTTTTAACTGCGTCATGGCTGATTTAACGCGAAGACTGCCATCACAGTTAAAGTTTTCACTGTATGCAGATGATGTGTGTATTTGGACATCTCGGTCTAAAGCTCAACTACTCCAGATGGCATTGCAAGACGGCATAAATATCATCAAACAATTTTTGAGAGAAACAGGAATGGTACTATCACATGCAAAGACTGCTGTATTGCCCTTCACTCGGAGGGTGTTAAAAAATTTCACTCTTAATCTGGAAGGACACCCTGTAATGATTGTCACACAGCATCGATTTCTTGGCATAATACTTGATAGGCAGCTATCCTGGGCACCCCACTTAAAAAAACTCGAAAACGAGGTCAATGCCGTAGTGACTGTACTTCGCAGACTTGCAGGCACATCATGGGGCGGATCAGTATCGTCCATGCTGACTGTTTACAATGCATTAATACGACAAAAAATTGCATATTCCGCGCCCATCTTACACGGACTTTCCCACACGTCAGAAGAGAGACTTCAAAGACTTTTAGCTAGAGGACTATGCCTATGTCTAGGAGTTCCACAAGCGACTTCGAGTTCTCTTGTAATAGCTGAGGCTCGCCAATCACCATTTCCAGTTATGCGAACTACAGAAACATGCCGGCATTATTTCCGCCTTCAAACCCAGCATAAAAACCACCCATTGGCTCTAGACATAATGAAACGAGATAGAAGTTATGTTCATATAGAAATTAAAAAAAATCTTCACATATTGCCAGAAAATGAATTTTGGAACTCAGACATCGAATATCCTCCATGGCTGCTTACAGTTCCAAAAATTGAATTGTCAGTAGAAGGGATATTCAGCAAAAGAGACATGTTCATTCAAGCTGCTCAACAACTAGCACTATACCAGATATATATGCGGTATTCAGGATACACACACGTCTATACAGACGGCTCCAGTACAGCAACCTCTTCAACTTCATCATTCATTATACCGCACCTCAACAAACAAGAATCATTTAGGTTATCTCGTGCGACTTCGTCCACAAAGGCTGAACTGTTCGCAATCCTATGTGCGGCGAAATTTATATTGTCAGTAACAGAAGCGCAAAAATGGGTAATTTTCAGCGATTCACAGGCGGCCCTAACATCACTCTGCATCACAAAGGGGAAAACATTCAGCGACAGTATAATATATGAAACACTTAAATACCTCACAAAGGCAAGCGAAGCAAAACATGCAATAGCATTCCAGTGGATACCAGGGCATTGCAACATTCCTGGCAACACAACAGCCGATGAAGCAGCACGACAAGCGCACCTGAAAGATGATACGGCTCCGCTCCCAATATCAAAGAATGAATTACGCTGCATTATAAGGACAACGTCTTTCAACATGTCTAGAAACACTTGGTTTGACCAGAATTCTAAGAGCTCTGACTTATATCATATTGATCCATTTATTGAATTCAAATTTTCATTGTCATTACATAGAACTATAGAAACGCTTATTCGTCGATTAAGGCTAGGCACTGCCTACACAAAGTATTTCTTACACAGAATTGGCCGAGCGGAAACCCCCGAATGTGACTGTGGATTTGTAGATGAAGATATATATCACCTCCTTCTAGATTGCCCACATCACGACACACCAAGATGCCGACTTAAATCAGCGCTAAGTAAATTAGACCGCAGACCTTTCAGTTTAAGGAAACTTTTGGGCCCTTGGCCAACAACGGCCTTGCAGAAGAGCGCTTTAAAAGCACTAAAGACTTTCTTTGAAGACAGCGGCATCGCTGGACGTTATTAGTGCTTTCATTGTTCTGTTCATTTCAATGTGATTCTATATATCCATCTGTTTGGGAATTATGTTATGTTGACTGCTTTGTTGTGACTGTATGTGCTAATATATTTACACGATGTATATACCACCCGCTGACTAGACAATGTGTTATTAGGCAACAGTATCGTTTGTACTTTTGAGACTTTCGACTACATAAGTGTGGAGACATTTGCCATGTATATTGTATGTACCCGCTGACCCGCTGACTAGAAAATGTGTTATTAGGCGACAGTATCGTTGCTACTTTTGAGACTTTCGACTACATAGGTGTGGAGACATTTGCCATAGTCTTCCTGTGGAAACGTTGCTTTATAAGTCCTGGTGCTTGTGTGAAATGATTGTTTGATATGTAACCGTGAACCCTGAACGATGTATGACGGAACCACCCAAGAGATAAGGAGTAGCCGGTGCCTTAAATTGCGCGCCAACATCTCCTTATATTATAACAAAAAAAAAGAGAGGTTATGATATGGTTAGCAGGATAAGGAATGCCCGAAAGCACCAACGCAGTGAGCGCCGCGGTGTAAGAAAGAAAAGGTCAACTATTTGTTGCGTCTTGTGTCTTTACACCATCGTAGTTGGTCAGAAGTGGCTGCGATGGCTTTTTTTTCTCTCTTTTTCTTTTTTTTTCGGAATGCTTGGAGCATGATTAAAGGCCTTTGATGTTGTTACTGACAAGAGGTAGGCCACTGCTATTATTAATACGTTGGTGGTCATCACGTTCCAAACGCTGTCGCCACACATTCCTGACAGCGTCCAAATGCGAGGGCTACGCTTAATGATACTAAATGGGTTCTTCAGAAAGGCGACAACATTTGTTACCTCTTTCGCGAATGTCGGCCCCTTCGTACGACGCTGCGATTGGTGCATTTTTGTACTTTCGGTGGTTTTGGAAAAGCAGAATATTGTGAGGCTCACTCACAGCGACAGTTGTTATTCTTGTATACTGTTAATGCCCAATCTTGAAATAGATTTCTACCAGGAGGAGATACTTTGCCATTGCATAATTACTTCATATGCTGAAGCGTGTAAGGTCGCACCTCTGGGAAGCTCCAGTGGTAATCACTTTCCGGAAAAAGAGTCATAGAAGCGGAAATATTACTGAATGCAATTAATAAGAGACGCAATGCATCGCTCACATGAGAAGCAACACGGTACTGTCAATTCTTTTTTTCGATCGTTTGTTTTTTTGTTTGTGTGTGTCCTGTGACACACACAAACAAAACAGTGTGTCACAGTACGCTCTTCAAAGCAACCGCTGACGCATGAACGTGTCTGCACTATTGCTTCAGAAACATTTGCAACTGCGCATTTCAATTATTGGTATGAATAGTGTGGTGGCAGAGACAGCGTATGCTACCAGCTATACATTTAGTTTTGTTGAATCCTAGAGCTTTTACTTTGGCTGAATGAGCTAAAATGAATGCTTTCTGAAAGCGGCTGACAAAGCGTTCTATTTATGATGCTGTAGTCTCCAGCCTCACTGTATTCATTTGTTACGTTCAAAAAGTGCAAAGAACTGTATACATATAGTTACATATAGTATACATATAGACTGTATAGAGTTCGGTCCATACAGCAAGAATATATATACGACTTGTGGTCCGTTTGCATAATTACAAACAGTAAATCGTTCTCAGTCTAGTAAATATTGTTTTGATAGGCGTAATTGAAAAAAAACTTCTGCAGCAAGCACATTTGTTTTCTATAGTGTAATCTTAAAGCACGATTCATCCATAGTTTTAGATTTCGAGTAACTGTTCAGCTGTACTAGGCGAAGTCAATAAAGCGCCTTAATTGATGGCCGAGAACGACATCGGCCATTTTGCTTGTAAAGCTTTGCTGAAGACTGTAAGGACAGTTAAAGCAGAGAGCCTAATCTAATGTCGACGCCTGATGTCATATATATGGTGGCACATATCTATTATTTTACGAGCGACGTTACACGGAAGTGGTTTCTATCATCAGTGCCAGCATGCGTGGAATGTGAATAAACTCAGAAGCCCACCAAGCTGAAACGTTTCTGAAGCGATAGAGTAGTGTAGCGAGGTCACCGCCGTCGACGCAGAAGCGTAGGGTAATAGAAGCAGTATGCACAAGCAGTCACGTCAATGACAGCACAGCAACACCTGCCTCTTCTCCAGCGCCTTCACATCACCTCCCGGTAAACCTGAGTGACGTCAGCGTAACATTGATTTATTGAACTTAACGGTGGCGACGTCTCAGAAAGAAGCTGCACTAACGCTACCCATTGAAGCTTCATTACCCGATTCTGGTGTCTAATGAGATGTGTCTGTGTTGCTCAGCTTTGACTTTATTCTCTGCAGCCATTATGGGAGCACGGCTCAAATGAGTGAGCAGCTGAATAAGGTACGATGGAAGCAGTTTGCATGGGTGCTCGCTTCAGCAAAAGCGGATGACCCTCTCATGTAAATACCGCTTAACAACGGCTGCTGGTGAATCGTGAATAATGAGGAGCTCATAATGCCTGCTTACTGGCAATTTGTATTTTTTTTCAAGCACGCGGGTACTACCCATTCTTGCAGGAAAGTTCTCTGTAAATATGCCTGCTATATGTACATAAGCGTCTCACTTATTTTTCCCTTAGAAAAAACTGGTGAACTGTCGAACCACAGCCGCTTTGCCGCTGCTGTTCTTTTTGTTGACTTTTCTTCTTTTTCGTTACCGTAAAATTCGACATGTGCTTATAGTTTACTGAAAAATGGTCCGAAGCGCTAATGATCGAAATGATCCGAAGCAGACTACCGCATTCTGTAACTTTGGAGTAAGCAACCGTGCGCGAAGTCGCGTGCTTTGTTCCATAGTTATCTTTGTAACCATACAAGCACAGAATCCTTAAGCAAACAACCGTTAGGTATACACACCACACGCAGTCCCCCAAGTGCCTTTTTTCTTTCGCTCAACTACAAAGCCCACATATCGTACTGTGAATTTACGTAACCTCGCCGTTATCTCCATTTCTCGCGTTCGCCGTCTTTGCCGTTGTGAGAAAGCCTTTGACTAGCTTTGCATTTAATTTGCTATGCTAAGCTAGAGGGTAAACATTTAGTTGATATGCTATGTCCTTTGTCTTACTCGCGAAGATGGTGCGGAAGTATTTTATCACAGTAATACTTGTTGCACGGCTAGTTCATTTATTATGCTTAAAAATAAAGAAATGATGCAAGAACACGCAAGCGCTAGTGCGAAGAGACAAGAAACATTAAAAATTGCGCTTTTGCGTGCCGCTATTCTCTCGAGCTCCTCAGTTTTTGCGCAGTATCATTATCCCAAACATTCCGCCTCAATAGGAGGACCCTACTTCCGTCGAAAGGCGAAAATTGATCGGACTAAATGCATGGCCTCAATAGCGACGGCCGTGGATTCCTTAAGAGAAAGACGCCGCGTAAGAAATAGGCCTAAAGTTTGTGCTGCTCACGACAGGTGACTAAGTATTCAGCTACTAACAGACATTTTAACCTAACAGCTACTTATACTATTTACACTAACGCTCATATAAAATAATGCGCTCGTGTGTGATTTCATCGAGCTCATAGCTGGCGCGCACGTGACTTCTCATCTATGGGTGTCCCAGCTAAAGTTAGCCAAGCTGTTCTACGTCAAAAAAAAAAATAATTTATAATACACTGTGCCAGATACGATTTTAGGATTAACTGTTTTCGGTTGTCAGAACGCTGATGACCGAACACCATAGCTCTTATAATTGTATATTGAACCACGTCTTTCTAAAAAGTTTTGTTAAAAGGCTTGGCTAACGTTGGCTAGGACACGCGTTATAGGCACCTACAGCAGTACCCTACTTTCTTTGAAACGGCGGCGCTTTCAAGAAAGGACGCCAGGACGTGTTTCCACGATACCAACGTCCCTCTGGTATTATGAACGGATGATCTATACGGCAATATACATGCAGTAAACGACCCCGGGTCTGACTGGATAGAAAAGAAAGATTGCTAAGATTTCGATCAATTCAAGGTCTCAGGAGGCGCATTTGAATCTTTTGCGAATTCCAGGCACGTACAATGGGGTCGGCTGTTGAGTAGAACATATTAAAGAACGGCTCTTAGTTTGCTGGTACTCTGGAGGCAAATGCCAGCTGAAGCTGTACCAGCACGCTTCACTGTAGTCTAGGAAGGTTGTAGAAATTGTGACGGTAAAAGCAGACAGGCTGCTGTGAGCGGAGCTCCACTTTCCATTCCTTTCTTCATCGACTTGGTCTCTTTCTTCGTTCCTATACGCTACCTTTGCCTTTATAGTATATTTGTTTGATTTCCACAAAGAATTATGGCGGGTCTTGTGGTCCTTTCTTGCGGCAGGCAAACACGGGAGTGCGAGGAGTACCAGCACAAGGCTTGCTGCGAAATAACCAAGGCAAATGCGTCGCGAACTGCACAGAACTAAGAAGGCGCGGAAAATAAGCACGCCCTCATGTTCAACATGTGCAACGAAGCAGATATGTTGTATTTGCAGTGATCGAGTGCTTGTCCCAGAATCGCTTGACCGATCTGCCGCTGCCTGTCGGCTTCAGGAGGATCCTCAGCCTTGTTATGCATCTATTTTTGGCGCTTCTTTCTCGCTGTAACGTGACTATGAGCAAGTATATCGTGTAGATGGTTGATCTTGTGTGCAGGGCATGACTGCCACTAGGGGTAGCTTTCCTTATATGTTAGAACGTTCACGAATTACGAGGCTATCGGATACGTGGATGGCAAAACGAATGCTGGTATAGAGGCATGTTATGGCACTTTGTCTGACAGCAACGCATTATATACGATATCGCGTAGAATTGATGTTCTTGTTTGCCTTAGAATAAATATGCAAGATGGTTGCATATTGAGGATTACGTGACTGCCGGCACTTTACACCAGCAGCCAAGTTGAACGTTACTGCAGCAGTAGCTCTGAGTCATTTCTAGATAAACTCTGCACTGCCATGGAAAGCCACCATCCCAGACACTGATTATTACGTACATCTCAAGTGAACTGGTTTTCCGTGCAAGACAATGCGTTTGCGGACAAGCGAAAACTCACTAACATGTGAACCAGAGAAAGTGGACGGGCACAGTGCCCAATACGACGAAAAGTGTCTGACAACTTGAGAATTCGGAAGAATTAACTCGGACGATGTGAGAGGCGCGTTGGACTGCAGAGTGACACGTTATGCAATTGGTGTCCGTGTGTTTACGTCGCACGAGGCAGGATCTCTGTAATAATGTTGACAGTGTAAGACGGATTTACCTTGCTTCAGGCTAGTAAAAAAAGAAAGGCACTCGTTTTCTTAGCACGATAGCATCATTTGCGGTGAAAGCAACATCGAAGTCCCTTTGCGACAGCCCACATATATTGTGATAAGTTGCTCGCGGATGGCTAAGCTCTTTGTTGACACTGTTGATGTTACATTACAATATATTGAGACAGTTTCTTGTTCCCATGCAGCATTAACGGCAACTTCCCCTCTAAGTTGAAAGGAAAGTGAGATGAAGACTGGCGCTGAAACGAAATTTGTCGTAAATAGTAACTCTCTAAGCTCTGTCTGCGGGCATCCTTTTCTTCCAATCTGTGGTATTTCCCTCAAAGCATAACGAATGGTTTAATAAAATTTATGCGAACTGAACGTTTCAGTACAAATTTCGCAACAAGAGAGAGAGAGAGAGAGAGAGAAAACAAGGGTAGGAAAGGCAGGGAGGTCAACCAGAACAGCATCCGGTTTGCTACCCTACACAGAGGGAGGGGGGGAAATGGAATAGAAAGTCGCAACAAAGTTTGTAAAGAAACTGTAAGGCGATATACAAATAGGAGCACAGCATCTGTTCGATAGTCCATTTCCTGTTGCCTCTCTTCTGTGTAATGCCGAAGATCTCCACCGGGAATCGTACATCGGTTTTCCTTGTTTGCGTGAGTTTGGATACGTATTCAAGACATAGGACTGCTAGATTTCCGCTTACTTTTCCTAGCTTACTTTTCTTAATCACTCCATCATGCAAAGAAAACAGAGCGTCTTTTTTAGAGCGCAGCTCTTTGGCGTCCGTTCCTGGGTTTCGCGTCGTCGTCGGCGTTGTCGTCGGCCTCGTAACCAGCTCCGCCCCCCTTTCATCCCCCCAGCGCTAGCAGCGACCGACTGATACCGCTGGATGCCGCTGACGCCGCTAGGGAGTCAAGATAACGTGACTGCATAGAACACCGTCGCCGCCATGCAGAAAGAGGAGGAAGGGTCCCCCCCCCCCCTGTTCTTGTGTGGCGGATAGGGTGCTCTTCAGTTGCCGACGCGCCGGTTATTTCACGTAGGCCCCGGCACGTCGACGAATACGTGACCACCTTCCCACGGCTAGACCTGGTTCTTAGCGCTGCGGAAGCGAGGGTATCATATTGTTTGTGTCGGCATCGGCGGCGTTGTCCCTGAAACCAACTCCGCAGCTGGGGTTGACTCACTATCGGCGTCAGCGGCATCAGTCAGTCGCTGCTATCTCTTCCCTCCTCCCTTTATCGTGTTGTCCGCTTGCTGCGCGCGCTTCTGCCCCCATCGTTTGCCGCTGGGTGTACACGCCGCCCCCCTCCCCCCTCTTCCTGCGAGTCTCCGGTTGTCAAAGCGCCGGCTCGAACTTAATTCCTTTCTTCGCTCCTCCTCCGATGCAACCCCTGTGCGGTGGCAATCAGAGAGCCAGATCGGTGGCGGCGGATCTGTATATGTGCACCGCCCGAGCCGAAATTGCCGCTGCCGTTCGCCACTGCGAAATTATCTAGCGCATACATGTATTGCTCGATTTCTTTGCCTCAATCTATCGAAAAGGTGAAACAGCTTATTTGCTGCGCTCAAATTTCGCATTAGGAAGTAACGTAATCGTCGGTATTTTTTTCTTACACCAGCAATTAGCCAGCTGCTCCGAACAAGCATAATTGATTGCTACCTCAAGGTATAGCTGCTGCTAACGGGCACTTTGCGTTCATCGTAACTTTTTTCTGAACTTCCCACGCGTATGTTCTCATGCAAAAGACAACGGTTCTACAATCGCTCGTATAGATGTGGGGCTCTGAAGTACAACATAACGCCTGAAATATACGTCCTACAGCCAGGCACGTACTCAGGATTTTTTTATTCGGAGGGAGGGGGGCTACCCAAGGTAACTTTTGTATGCAAATGAGGGGGCGGGGGTACCTTTACTAGTACAAATGTGAATAACGCCCACCATTCGCCACAAAGACACGTAAACCCGCAAAAAAGAAATGAAATAAGGCGTATTTACGGGCATGCCCCGTGCCAAACCCTACCCTGCACTAGGAGAAAGGGTATAGGCACGAAAAGAGAGAGGTAGTAGAAGAGATAGAGGGGGGAGGGGGAAGAGATATAGCACAGAGTTTGTGAGGCTCATTGTGCCGAGACCGCTCACTTGTCCAAAATGTCTTGAATGCATTGCGCACGCACTGCCGCTCGAAATTTTAAAGACTGGCAATTTCGAACACATCAATTCGACGACTGTTCGTGAAGGTTGGGACCGTTTGTTCTAAATAACACAAAGCAGTGAATTGTCTTACCTTTGGGTGGTCCTGAACATTGTACTTGCAAACTGGTTCATGGAACGATTTGCTGTAGCATGCGAAGTATCTTCCCTACCCCACAGATTCACCGTTCCACTTCAATTTTCATTGGCGGAGGATCCTCAAGTGCACAAAACATTTGTCACTCTCGAGTGCAGAGTGCAGATCGTGGAAAGAACCACGTTTAAACATCTCATGCGCTATAATGGCGAAACAGGTATTCATGATATTAGAACCATGTTTGTCTGGCTGGTTAAGTTTACCAATGAGAAAAAATGTCAGATTCGTGCTTTTATGGAGTTCACAGAATTGCTTAGCTCTTGGACACATCTGCAATGTAATGCTTAGACAAGCCGTGCATTCAAACTTGCAAATCAATATTTTATTGCCTACGCACACACTGTTTACACAGGAAATGCTAGTAAAATTATACTATAGGAATGATTAACAACAAATTAGACCAGGCTTCTTAATACCTTTTCAAAACAGGGAAAACATATGTCTGTGCCGAAAAGTGCGAAACTACCGTTAAGTTACGTTCTGGAGCACTCAATATGGCGAGTGTCCGTTTTTGGCACAGCTTATCCAACTAGTGGCCCAGCGTCTTTCATGGATACCTTGTCGTTGTTACAGCGATTGAGTTGAACTTTGCACTTGCTCTTGATCCAAAGTGGAAGTAAACACATCACGTCGGCTCCATGATGTATACGGCGCTGAGTTAACCACTATCAGGACGTTTAGTAAAAGGAGTGGTTACCTGAATGATCACTGTTCCAGAAAGCCATTGGATTGTAACGTTATTAAAAAAAACACTAGAAGTGCAGGTGTCTCTTCTACTCGAAATTTCTTGCCTAATTTTTGTACTGATTTTCAAAAATCTCATGAAGGTACTTCATCATGAAAACAACATAATTCATGGTAGTTGGCGCGAACTGTCTAGGCAACTTGAGGCGTCACTTCGCTGAGGAACATGAAACGTAAAGGAAGGCGTAAAATGGAAAGAAATGTTCAAGTTCACCCACGTCTCCCTTCCATCCCTTCCTAAATATATTAGTGACGCAGCATCAGAGTTTCACGTCGAATATGCTGTTCCAATGTTCAAGTACAGAAAGTAGTCAACGGGAAAGGATACGTTGAACAGCAGCACCACGAACTTCTCGCATTATGTAAATATTTTTTTTTCTCGCTTTATAACATTCATCACCTTTACAACGCTCTTCCGATGTAATTACGACCCGTAACATTAGCTAGCTGGGTATGACAATCAAGCACTGCAATCTCGTTTTTATTTTCTGGCACGTGAACAAGATGGCGTCGAACTTTTTTTATGGGCCGTATACCTCTATATAATAGTCAAAGCAATCGGGGGAAGTGCATGTAAAAGGGCTACCGAGCACTTTCAGCTAGTAGGTGCTTTGGGGATTTGTTTTTTTTTATTTTTGTGTGGTTACTTCCAATAGTTACAGCTGCCTGGCTTCATCAGCGAGTTAATCTAGCCAAAGTTGCTCATCCTCAAATTGAGCTCTTCGTACTGATGCAGCTCGCGCTAAAGCGAGCTGCCGGAAGTGTTGGATAATGTAACCACTCTACTAATGTAGGTCTGAGAGTTCAGCGCTGACTGCCATCCCTGTTTGGCGGCGTACTTTTTGGTCGTAAATATAAAGCGACACATCCAGTGTAAAAAAAATAAATGAAGGTAAGCAATACTGCGAGATTGCTTCCGGCTCCTAAACGCCCGAAGTTAGCAAGGATTCCTAAATACACCATAACATTCCTTTTGCAGTGACGGCGGGTATACATAGGTAATGCTCCTTCGTCAGATTGGATTCTTTGGAACTCTTCACAGTTGGGCTATTTCTGTAACAAAAATATTTTCGACCTTACACGGAGCATAAGTACAGTTCATTGAGATCAACGATCTGTAATTTGGAAGACAGGATGTTGTAAATTTGTCATTGATGTTAAATTACAATAAACGGCACTAACGTAGCTTGATTTCCTGCGTAAGAAAAGTGCCGATTGCGTCATACTGTCAATGAGAACAATATATGACACCATAGGCGTGGAACCATTTCTTCTTAAGTCAGAGATTAACAAAGGTGCTGTGGATACTTCTGGAACTCAAATGTAACACAGCATACAAAACGGCACTACGCAGTTCATATTTCTGTGCGTATGGTACAGAGGTGTTCACTGTTGAAGAGACTACTTAAATTCATATCCGAATTCTAATCTGTCGCAGGAGTACAATCAAACTGATTTGCAAGGGAAGTTGTGGTCGCTATTTGTGATTCCTTTTGACACTTGTATAGTTCATTGATGTTGTTTCCGCGGTCCACTTGCCGCTGGAGTGGCAGCAAAGCGTGAGGCGCACATTTGTGTGTTCCCTTTAAAAGTGGACCACACTGTGCGAGTATCTCAGAATACATCGTTTCCAACATGCGATGCCAGAAGAATTGTGAATAAAAATGACCGGTGTTTATTTGTTATTGCACTTGCTGCACATTTCATTTGCATGATGCGCCCAATTAGGAAAACTAAGGAAAATAGTCGCAACAATTTGACTCTGTCGTTAGAAAGCATCAACAAGTGCGAAAAAATCTCATCAAGGCTTTGTAACCTTGATATAAGGCACGTATTTATTAATGTTTCTTGATTTCACGGTTACGGTTAGTTGCTCTATTGCAAATGGCGCAATAGGCAGGCTCACTTTACAAATTAAGCTTCCACTTCTACAGCTGGCAAAAACACCGTGTATAATTTTACAGTACTCTCCTACGGTTAGAACTGCGGAAAATGATGAAAGGTTTGTATACGAAGGAGAGCGGGCTAGAGAGGATGGAGCAGTGGGTGTTGAAATACATAAGGTTGCCTTGTGTGTTCCTTGATTCAATATTTTCAACCTTCTAATTAAGGTGCCACATGCGTGCCGGCGCTAATGAACAGATAATTACAGAACGCCTGCAGAACCGCTTCGCTAAGACAACTTTTACGCGATTCGTTATCCACAATAATTTAGCAATTAGTGATCGGCTCGACTGTTTCTTTTTTTACTTCATTCGCTGCGAAAGTGGGTGTCGGAGGAAACGGTTCCTTTTTGTTGCCTCAAAATATTGGTAATAAAAATGACGTAAGAATGTTCTTAAATATAATGAAGCATAAAGAGAAGTGCTTCACATAGCGGAATTCAGCTATCTCTCGTGGTTATTACGGGCTGACTTCTCATGGAAGGGCCATAAATAAAGAAGTTTAAGAGTACTGCGCTTGGGTGTTCTGTAAAATTCTGTGACATAGTTTATTGCTATCTCTGTAACCTTTATGAACTTATTACATACCCCTTGCTGCTTTCTGAACTCCCAAAAATTGAAAAAACATGGCATTAAAAAGGCGGCATTAGAACATTGCATAAAGGGGAAGTTGCACTTTATCTATAACGAACTTGCGTAGTTTTGCTGAAAGAGAACATAATTTATTGCTCTCTCGCATGCAGTGTCCGATATTTGCCAGCAATAATCCCGCTTCACTGGAGAAAAAGTTTCTCTGTATGTTTTTTTTTCTTCTCAGAACTGTCGAATGCGTGCATTGGCATTTCTGGCATTTCACTTTATAATGTGGTAGTGGTTTTGGGAGTGGGTATGGGGACGTTGATTGTTGCTACCGGTCCGCTTAGCTTTCTATACTTGGCTGGCAATTGTTCCACCTGAGAGTCTTTTTCTGTCATAACTGTCTCTAAGCCGATCAGTTCAATCTCTGACCGAAATGTTAGTGGTATGCGGGACACTTCCTCGCTCATTATGCGTTGTCCTTCCGGAAAACCTACCTGTTTTTCACCGTCGGGACGAAAACAGCTTCTTTTCGCGCTGTCGGGAAGCCTCTTCCACTTAAAAAAGAAGTGTTTGAAAGAGCAAAGCAACTGCACTATATTACCGGACTAATTTAGGTTCGGCAGCAAGGTCAACCGTGAACTCCTATGCATGAATGAATGCGAATCCTATTCTCACATTGCATAGAAGGGTTACTTCCATGCAGCTAATACCCTTTTCGGCGCAGCTGATGCGGTGTTTCTCAGCGTCAATGAAATGCCGAGGTACCTCTGGATTAATTTGGAGATTCACTTGAGCTCTGACCATTGGCTGCCTCGAAAGAGCTTCATTTTCAGGAGCACCTGCTCTTTCGCTGCCAGTGACACTAACTAGCTGTGGAATTCACTGAAACGTTATTTAAATCCCCTCTTTTTGGTGGTTTGTTTTACGTGAAGCCAGCGACTGATGGCAAAACTTGTTTGGAGGTACGGCACGTAATGTTTGCTCAGTTGATGACTGAGGAAGAGGAGGAGGGAACAAAAGATGACGGTGATAATAGGTGACTCTGATACCAAGGTACTGAACCAGAAAACAACAGCCCATTCGATCACCCAATTAGCACAACTATGTGTATACAAACAGCCTCTTCTTTCCTTCAAAACTTCAAACTGCAGCAAAGCATCCGCTACTTGTTTTTACTTTGGAAAGCAGTAGGAACGTAGAAAATTTGCAAATGTTTACATCACAAAATAATTAAATTCGGGTTTAAAAACTAGATTTCAACAGAAGAATATTGTGACGGCACAAAAGGCCAATCCTTTCTTCAGCTCCCTGTTGGTTACGAAAGTAATGCTACTGCTTGACTGAAGTACAATTATTCAGAACTTGTGAGCTGCGGGTGAATCCGAAGAAAGCATGGAGCGTTTAACCTCCGCAGACGAATTGTGAAAATGCGTCGGCATTCTTGAAGGCAGTCTTACTAAAACTTACCATGAGCGAGATTGCTCGTATATATAGCGTTTATTGTTGTCTCGTGCTTCCGCTTCAGTTTTCAAGTGGTTAATGGTTCTGATCTGTGACTGGTAACATTTGTCAGAACAAATGTCTCAGCGAAATTGCGCATCGCACACTGAAAGCGCCCCAGGCACCTACTGTTGCGGACAGGTTATAGAAGGGGAACTAATTTAAAGCGCATTGAGCCTGAATCGCCCTTTTGTTCAGGGAAGCCTATATATATATATATATATATATATATATATATATATATCAAAACGTTTATTTAAAAGAAAAAAAATGCAGAAAGCGAGTGGGTGGAGCCCCTAGTCCAGGGCCCCACTGGCTTGAGCGGTCCGCCGTGCTTGGTCGAGGAGCGCTAGTTGCATCTCCCGATCCTCGCTGGCGAGCCAAGTCTCCCACTGCTCCCTTCCGGAAAGTTTGCCTACCGTACCTACAACAAAGTTTGTATTTAAACGTTCTTAACTACATACACGAGTCTCTATAGTTAGTAAGAGCTATAAGTTTCGTGCTCACGAATTAGAGATATGTTCATTCGTAATGGCACGTATTGAAACGCCAGCTTCATTGCGAGGCAAACAACAGTCGGGTTTTCTATAGAAGGCCGTGCAAATGGCTTGGCAACTATCGAGACGAGATGCACTCGTGCGCATTAAGCTCGTCCTGCAAATTGCTGGAAGTCTGCTCCTCGCCATGGGAATAAAATTAGAACTGAAGAAAAAACAACTGTTCTTGTAAGTATCAGCTGATACTTCAACTGTCTCTTTGTATTTTTTGTGCACATCAGCAGCTCCCCCTGTATTCCGAAGACGGTTTTCTTGAAGTGCAGCAGCGTCTGTCAGTATACGTTTCGTAATGCTTTTCCAAAAGTTTACCATAGAAGAACGAACTGTGTGAGCGAATTTGATTTTTTGGAAAACAAATGCTGGTACTTGTAAACCATAAATGAAAATCCTTACACCACCATTTGTTGTCAAAGGGACCTTTCGGTACTATAAGTAAACCACTGAAGCGGTGTAACAGTGCATGTAACAAATACGAAACGCACGAGATAGATTGGAGATAGCTGGCAGAAGGCTTCCTCCTGCAGTGCACATAAAGATAGGCTGCTGCTGCTGCTGCTGCTGCTCTTGCTGCTGCTGATGATGAGACGTAAAGTATAGAGGGATGCCTTAGTTTGGCCGGCTCTTTGTGTATACTTTATGCATGTGTCTGTCGGGAAAGTGGGTGTAGGAGAAAAACACAAATTTTAGCACTTCTAGCAATGTAGGATAAAAGAGATCCAAAACTGGCAGAGACGCTATTTTCTCTTGCCCCACTTCCCCCCTTCCCCCCTGCGTTCTCTTTATGGAGCATGTCTCAGCGCCCTGGGGAGGGGACGGGAACATAAGAAGTAAAGATAAAATATAAGGTCATCTTGGTCAGAGCACACGTACCTGACAGCTGCTGGCAGGCAGTGCAATTGCAGCTTAGGCAACAGTACCGTGTCCGCCAGGCTCCTAAGCAGGTGCTTGAAGGCGGAGCTTTGGTGTTGGACGATGTCAGCATCGGAGGCGTTTCTTTTAACAGTCTCGTGATTTCCCAACAGTAGAGCTTTGTATTACATGCTATTTGGCAACAAAAAAAAGCGGGAAAGAGAAAGGCATTCTCTTTTTCGTGTTGTGTGTCCTTGCATCTCTAATTTCTCTCTAAGGTCTGAATCTGAGAGAGCTGGCGAGGCAATCGCATCGTGAAGGAATCAATGCAAGAGACTCATCAAGTCACCGGCAAGCACACAAGCAACGGACTAACTCAAATGCAATATCTTTTTTATAGAGAGTTACTGCTTTCCTCGTTAAACCATTGCAGAAACTCATTTGAGCTCGTTAGTTCGCATCTCACTCCAACGGGTTGTCAAGTATTCGCAATCGTTGGCTTTGTTCGAGTTTCTACTCATATCGTTGTTAGCTTGAAAATTAACTTTAATGGCGAAATTTCCTACGAGTAGAAAATGGAGAGTACCATTCTTTGCTTCAAATGCCAAATGTCCCTCTGTAGTCATTCCCGGGAAGACACGGTGAACTACGTTATTTGTCCATCGATTGATCTTTACGGCGAACGAGATTTCATGACAAAAACAATTTTTCTTATGTATTTTTATATTTCACGGATAAAAGGCATTCACCGTCGCTTTTGTCATTTGTTCCTACAGGATCTGATTTATTTCTGCGTGAAACAGCATTTAACGCTGGCCGCTGTAGCTCACGCGATCTGCGAGATTCGGTAAATTTTATTGCACACTTTCACAATCTACTAGGGAGGTTCCGTATAATTATTGTGTAGTTGAAAAAGAAGGACCTCTCGTTTTACATTACTAAGTTATTTGTGCACCTACGTTACAATAGGCACACAGCACCTACAGTAAAGTTAGTCCCGTGTAGATGAAGATGCATGCAGGGAAGAAGTCAAAGGAACATGCCGTAGTCCTTCCGAGGTTCCCATCCTATTTCATTCGTATGCCTTGGGACACTGACATCCTGCAATGACCACGTTGTTACAAAATGTAACAAAGTAACGTGTTTCTCTGCAGGCCCTTGTAAACAAACTTGCATGTCGGAAGGAAAAGAGCTTCTTCTCGGAGTCCTGAAGTGAGACAATTACATGTTGGCCAGGTGATGGACCCGAGGCCTATTTCCATGTCCCCATTTTTAATGATCACGGAGTGAGTGGATGTATAATCTCCCCTCTGTTATTCGGACAGCTTTAGCATCTGAAAGGGCTCAAGTTTAAAATTGCGTAAGCTCGAATAATCGTGCCTCAAATTACAGTTTCTTCAGAAATATACTGGTGCAATTCAGTTGCTAATCAATGCAGAATGTCACTAACTACACAAGTGGGGATAGTGAAAAAAAAAGACAGTGCTTCATGATTATTTCTCTAACTATCTACTTGTCTCATCAGATGCGTCCATTATATCAGTTATTTCAATGACATATGATTTGCCGTCATGAGGCGCTACTTAAAGCAATTTTTTTATATCACGCTTAATTAGTTAATTGAGATCAATTATGCAAAAATAATAATATTCGCTTTATAGGGCCAAGTGCGTTTGTTTACCTTCTAGAAAATATTCAGAAGCGACCGATTCATTTTTTTTGTGGCAACTTGCAGTCAGCCGCAAAGGTTTGCGGTATCTGCAAGGCGTGGCGGAGCAACGCAAAACTGCGATGCTGCGCCGTCTGCCGTCAAAGAGCGTGACGTCAGCGCTCCCAGGACTTGCGCGCCAGGCGCGCTTTGCGCAACCCCGACACCGCGCTGTGTGACGGTAGATGGCGCGGCAACGCAGTTTTGCGTCTCTCCAGCACGCCTTGCAGATACCGCAAACTTGTGCGGCTGACTACACGTGCTGTGCGGCGATTTTTGTGGGCGACTGAAAACATACCGCGAAATGTGAAATAAAACCACGTGACTGCGCTCAAGCGCTATCGTATTTCAGCGCTTTCAACCGTGTGCTTCTATAACCGCGCTTTCAGCCGCGGTTCTAGACGACGGCTTCATGGTGCGTCAGCATCTTTGACGGTGGCGCACGGAAACGAAGCGCCGTTGTCCGTAATAAATGTTAGGCTCGCAGCATGGTTCTGCTTCGAGTCTGTATTAACGTGTTGGCCAAATCTCGCTCGAGAAAATGACAAATATGCTTGAAGTCCGGTCGAGCTTTCTTTGACAACGCTGACATTAGTTCAGATACAGTGTCGTCAAGTGAGAAACAACGATAGAAAACGCGGCTTAGTTCGAAGAACAATCTTCTTTTGCGCCGTGATGTGAGAAAAAAAAGACGTTTAATGATTTCACTATTCAGGAGCAAGGGTGGGATGCATTCATATGTTGTAACTAAAGATTGCTTTCTAGCGAACGAAAGGAACCGGGACATGTGCTAAGTTTCCAGACATATTGATCCATATCCTTTGTTTTTCTTCATTGTAGTCGTTAATCGATAACTCAAAGAAACCGCTGAATCGCTTCTTGCGCAGAAGGTTAAAAATAAGTTGGAAGGAGCAACGGGCGCTCAAGCTAGGAGGATGCGTTAAGAAAACCGGTCATTTGTTAGGAAACGTAAAACAATGGAAAATATTACCGAGTAGGGTACAACGGCGAGAAAGAAGGAGCGTGAAGAAAGTTGACGAACTCATAAATTGTAAGACATGAGCTGAACTGTAGAAGCCGCATATCTTTTTTTTTATTCGCTCCTTTCAGAGGGAATGAGATCGAACTAGATCGCTCCTTTCAGAACGATGGAAAGCGATTCTCTGAATCGCCCTTGCTGTCTGCATGACTAGGGCTAAGTTATGCCTTGATAGATGAAAGAGCGCCTATGCGTACTTGTGCAAACTTATGTGAATATTCACTCTTTCTCTGTTTGAACACTCTACGTTTCCGCATAACTCTACGGCATGTTTTCTCATACATTCATATGAAATTCAGTGTCGTCGGAGGTGGGGCCCTGGTTCAAGAATGTTGACTGGTCGCCCATGTGAGAATATGCTTTCAATGGTGCATGAATTTGCGAACTCAAAGAGAACAAATTACAGCGCGGCTGTTTATTGAGGCTGGTCAGACAAAACTATCGCTTGAGAGTACAACATGGTTGGCTGGGGTATATATATATATATATATATATATATATATATATATATATATATATATATATATATGTGTATATATATATATATATTGCCGCGACGCCATCTTTGCCCAACCACGCTGACGACGAGGACGACGACCTCGTGTGTGCAAGCGAGCGTGCTAGAGAAGAAGAAGCGAACACTGCACGCTTGTCCTAATTGTCAAGGTTAAAATAACGCTCTCCGCTCTTGTCTCAAGTGAGCCGTGACACTGGTGGACGTGCTGGGTATCGCATCATCGCCTCATGATAGGGACGACTCCTGCGAGTAGCCCTGCGTCCAGCCCTTCAAGACATCATCCCCGCGTCGAGACACCTGTGCACCGTGCAAGCCGCCGCCTGCAAGGTCTGTGCCCGGAATTCGGTCTCTTGCAACGAACTTCGTCAGCGACCTCAATGACTCAGGAAATGGCGATTCCAAGTCCAACACAGGTGACTATCCAAAACAATCTAGTCCCCTCAAGCTTCCACGGTGACACGTACGAAGACGCCGAAGACTGGCTGGACCAGTACGAACGCGTAGCTAAGGTCAATCAGTGGCGTCCGGACCAGCAGCTTTCTAATGTGTACTTCGCTCTTGAAGGTAGCGCGAGGACGTAGTTCCAAAACCGCGAGGCACATTTGGCAACGTGGGACGAATTTTGCCGTCGGCTACTTGACACCTTCGGAAGCACTGATCGCCGAGATAATGCACAACGACTTCTCGAGTTGCGCATTCAGAAGCCCAATGAAAGTGTCTCCATGTTTGCCGAGGACATGTCTCGTTTGTTTCGTCGCGCGGATCCCAACATGCCGGATTCGAAGAAGCTGAGCCATCTCATGCGCGGCGTCAAAGAACAGCTATTCGCTGGTCTCGTGCGTAACCCGCCTACAACGGTGGAAGAATTCATTAAGGAAGCCACAGCAATCGAGCGGGCGCTCCAGCAGCGTTGTCGGCAATACGAACGCCTGACTAACGATGCGCCTGCAGGAGCCGCAGTACTCACAGTGACAGACGAGACCTCGCTGCGTCAACTGATAAGAGACATTGTGCGCGAGGAGATTGCGAAGCAGACTGTGACACCGAAGGAGTTTACTGTTGCTTCGGTCGCTGAAGTTGTTCGCCAAGAAATTCGGCAAGCATTAGCACCTCCTGAGCCGCTCCCTGAACTGAGTCCCGAGCCGCGCTTCGAGCCACGCGCATATAGCTACGCAGACGCTGTCCGTCGCCCGCTTTCTACCATGCCGGTACAGCAGTACCACCAGCGGCCACCTATTGCTGCCTGGACACAGAGGGAGCATTTCAGGCGACCCCAGCCTCGCAGGACCGACGTATGGCGCACTGCTGACCGCCGACCATTGTGTTTTCACTGTGGCGAACCAGGGCACATTTATCGTTTTTGCCCTCATCGCCAGCGTGGCATCCAGGAAATGTCACCTGCCACTCCGCGCCAGTTTCCAGAGAGACATCCACGCTTCGACGACAGTGTCAGTCAGGAACAAGGCAGCTCAGCTAATCTGCGGTCGCGCTCGCCGTCTCCATTACGTTATTCTTCGCCGAACCGTCGCAGCTTCGCCGACGTGGTACGAGGCCGCTCTCCAAGCCCACGGCGGGGAAACTGAAATCAGCGACCTCCGGGGGGAAGGTTGCAAGTCGTCGAACCGCCGAAAATCCCCCATTATTACTGAGAAACGAGCACAGCAACCCGGAGAAAAGGGCCGCCGACGAATTTGTAAGTGCCGACCTACTCTTAACAATTGATGGGCACGACGTCACAGCTTTAGTTGATACTGGTGCAGACTTTTCGATTATGAGTGAGCAGTTGGCAGACCGGCTTAAGAAAGTCAGAATGCAATGGACGGGCCCTTATATTCGAAATGCCGGGGGCCAGGTAATGGTACCTACAGGAAAATGTACTGCACGGCTCCAGATAGGAAATACAGCTTTTGTCGCCACTTTTATGATTTTAAAAGAGTGCTGCAGATCACTCATCCTTGGAATGGACTTCTTGCGGGAGTACGGCGCCGTGGTTAACATACGGGACGGCGAGATAACCTTGTCAACTAGTACAGACACGAGCCAAGACGAAGAGCGCCGACGTACATCGTTACGTGTCGCCGACGACGACGTCTGCATACCACCTCTATCATGCAGTCTTGTCTCCGTAAGTTGCGGAGAACAGTTTGACAAGGACGGTGTAGCCGAACAACTAACTGCACTTCTGTTCCATCAAGGTATTGCCATCGCTCGGGGTATCGTCAGCCTAATCGGCGGTCGCACAGAGCTACTACTGACAAATTTTACCAATGAACGCCGGCACATCAGTAAAGGCACCGCTGTGGCGTACTTTGACGAAATGGACCACGTCCAACACTGCTTTGCTGCACAGCAGGAATCAACCACCGATACGATGCCATCTATGCCCGTCGTCGACGTTGACCCAGGTTTAGCGCCGCAACAGAAACAAGGGCTCAGAGAACTGATTGACCATTTTAAAGACTGCTTCTCTACAACGTCCCGAGTGCGTCAAACACCACTGACGAAACACCGCATCATTACGGAGGAAACAGCAATACCCATCCGACAGCATCCGTATCGCGTGGCTGAGAAAGAGCGTGAAGCAATACAGCAGCAAGTCAAGCAAATGCTGGCCGATGATGTTATCCAGCCGTCGAAAAGCCCTTGGGCATCGCCCGTGGTACTCGTTAAGAAGAAGGATGGCAGCCTGCGGTTTTGTATCGACTATCGCAAGCTCAATCGGGTCACGAAAAAAGATGTGTATCCCTTACCACGCATCGACGATTCCCTCGACAGGCTACGGCATGCACGTTACTTCTCATCGATGGACTTAAAAAGTGGATACTGGCAAATAGAGGTCGATGAGCGGGATCGCGAAAAGACTGCGTTTGTGACGCCTGATGGGCTCTATGAATTCAAAGTTCTTCCTTTTGGTTTGTGCTCCGCCCCAGCCACGTTCCAAAGACTAATGGATACTGTTCTCTCAGACCTTAAGTGGAAGACTTGCTTAGTGTACCTAGACGATGTGATTGTTTATTCTGCCACATTTGATGAACATCTCAGTCGGCTACGGTCAGTTCTTCAAGCCATACGGTCCGCTGGGCTTACCTTAAAACCTGAAAAGTGCCACTTTGGCTATCAAGAACTACAGTTCTTGGGCCACATTGTAAGTCACACAGGCGTGAGACCTGATCCTGAGAAAATCGCAGCCGTCGCAAAGTTTTCAAGGCCTACGGACAAGAAGGCAGTCAGACGCTTCCTGGGCCTATGCTCATATTACCGGCGATTTATTGCGGGTTTTGCACGCATCGCCTCACCGCTCACCTGCCTAACCAGAGAAGATGTCACGTTTATGTGGGGCGAGGAACAGGAGGCGGCATTTAACGAGTTGCGGCACCGTCTACAAACTCCGCCTGTTCTTGCCCACTTTGACGTGGATGCGCCGACAATGATCCACACCGACGCCAGCAATGTGGGTCTAGGTGCCGTCCTTGTTCAGCGGCAAGACGGCGCTGAGCGTGTCATCGCTTACGCGAGTAGAACACTGTCACGTGCCGAGTCGAACTACTCCACCACAGAGAAGGAATGCTTGGCTGTCGTATGGGCCATTACCAAGTTCCGCCCGTACATATATGGCCGCCCATTTCAAGTCATAAGTGACCACCATTCTCTCTGTTGGTTGACCAACATGAAAGATCCATCTGCACGTTTGGCACGCTGTAGCCTACGGCTTCAAGAGTACGACATGACAGTGGTCTTTAAATCGGGAAGACAGCACTTAGACGCTGACTGCCTGTCCAGATCACCGATCGAGTCGTCAGGCCGAGATGATGACGAATCCGCAGGCTTTTTAGGAGTTGTTGGTGCAGCTACCATCTCTCAAAAACAGCAAGATGACCACGACCTCGCTTCACTAATTGATTTCTTAGAAGGCCGCACCACAAACAAGCCCAGATTGTTCTCAAGGAACTTGTCATCATTCTGCATGCGAAACAGTGTTCTTTTTAAGAGGAACTTCTCTTCAACAGGGAAGAGATATCTACTGGTCATCCCTAAAACTCTCCGCAGTGAAATCTTGCAGGCCTGTCACGATGAAGCTACGTCGGGTCACCTAGGCTACACCAGAACCTTAGCACGGATCAAAGAGAAATACTACTGGCCACGGCTCGCAACACACGTGAAGCACTACGTTCGAACGTGCCTTGACTGTCAGCGACGAAAAGTGCCACCTACGAAACCTGCCGGACTATTACATCCCGTTCAAGTGCCGGAAACACCGTTTGCACAAATTGGGATGGACCTTTTGGGCCCATTCCCAATATCCACTGCAGGAAATAAGTGGATCATAGTTGCGACAGATTACCTTACGCGTTATGCAGAAACCAAAGCACTTCCGAGCAGTACAGCAGCCGAAGCCGCGCAGTTCTTCATCGAAAACGTCGTTCTTAGGCACGGTGCTCCAGCGGCCATCGTAACCGACAGGGGAACCACATTCACGGCTGAACTTTTGCGAACTGTACTCACGCTCAGTGGCACAGCACACAGAAGGACGACAGCTTATCACCCGCTAAGCAATGGACTTACGGAGCGCCTCAACAAGACTCTTGCAGAGATGTTGTGCATGTATGTCGATGTGGAACACAAGAACTGGGACCAAATATTACCCTACGTAACGTTTGCTTATAATACGGCTCGACAAGAAACAACAAGAATGACGCCATTCAGTCTCCTCCACGGTCGAGAAGTGACTACAATGCTGGATGCTATGCTTCCTCATGATTCGAGCGATTCCGAGAATGACGCCGCAGATTTTACAGAGCGCGCCGAAGAAGCAAGACAGCTCGCACGCGTTCGCATAACTAGCCAGCAAGACCGTGATGCGCGACGTTACAATCAACGCCATCGATGCGTCGTCTACCAGCCCGGCCAAAGAGTCTGGGTTTGGGCTCCAGTGCGCCGCCGAGGCCTCGCGGAGAAACTTCTGCGCCGATACTTCGGACCGTACAAGGTTCTACGACGCCTTAGCGACGTCAACTATGAAGTCATTCCTGCCGGCCAATCCTGCTCGAGGCGCCGTCAGGACCTGCCTGAGACTGTGCACGTGGTGCGCATGAAACCTTATTTGACTGAATGACATGAACACTTGCTGGTGGGCTGGACACCGGGTGCTACTCGCCAAGCATCGGGACGATGCTCCTTCTGAAGGGGGGCAAATGCCGCGACGCCATCTTTGCCCAACCACGCTGACGACGAGGACGACGACCTCGTGTGTGCAAGCGAGCGTGCTAGAGAAGAAGAAGCGAACACTGAACGCTTGTCCTAATTGTCAAGGTTAAAATAACGCTCTCCGCTCTTGTCTCAAGTGAGCCGTGACAATATATATATATATATATATATATATATATATATATATATATATATATATATATATATATATATATATATATATATATATATAAGTGCGCGTCACAGCTAACACGATCAACCATAACGTGTCCCGAAAAGGTTGTGTGCTTTGAAGCCAAATGAATCTCTAAGTTATGTGTGTGTATCAAAGGTAGTGCAAAGGCAACAGGCGAAATAGTTCTTTGGTGATTACGTTGAACTGCCGTCCGTTAGGCATTCTACGGGATTGAAGACACCTACGGGACCACGCGTACACCTCCTCTTTCTAACCCCTATCTCCCATCCCGAGTGCAGGGTAGCAAACCAGAGACAGATATCTGGTTAACCTTTCTGCCTTTCCTCTTCATCTTTCTCTATCTCTCTAGGAAACACAGTGCGGAACACTGTGAGAAGGCTTCGTCAGACGGACCTCTGGAGTTTATGGACGTGTAGCAGACACTGCGCATGCGCATAAATCGCGGAGGTACTTATGTAGTACTCTGGAGATAATGAATTTCAGCGAAACGTCTGGTGTACAGTGCCAAGCGATTCAAACGCGATAGGCGGAGTGCATGGCTACCACCGCTTGTTGTAACACCGATGAGCGTTGGGGGAAACAGAGTTGATGCATTGTGCTGTATGATGGGAGAGAGGGCGTTTGTGTTGCATGCTGGCTGCGTTTGTAAAACAAGTTTCTAACATTGTCAGATAATTTTCATATTGTAACTATTTGATTTCGTGCCATATGCATTAGAAATCCTACTCAGATCAAGGTTAGGCGAGCCGTAAAAATCATTTCCTGCCTTTTATTTTCCATGTACCGGGTGACATGTGGTGCTTCGCCTCTTCAACCAGACAGTTTCTTTTTCTTAAGAACTACTGATAGTTCACTGGTAACGTTAAAATTGAAATCAAATTCGGGAAGAAGTCAGTGAAAGAAACCGAGTGCCGTCACATTATCATATGCTGTGAACAAATAAAAAAAATACGAAGAATATAACTTTGCTGCGTGCGTGTGAACGTCCTCAAAAAAAAAAGAAGAAAATTGACCACATCAGAGCAAAAGTGTTGCCTTCTATTTGCACACATATATCTTGAACGATATAACTGGTACACACGAGTATGTGATGCTTCAATCGGGGTAATTGGGGGCACTGACACGCGCTGTTATTTACCAGTGTCCTTTTCTAAGCATCTACTTCATCGTGGGAACAGATATCGACATTGTTGCCTATTTTGAGAGGAGCACTTTTCGATACAACCGGATAACGCCCCTTTTTTATTCTGTCTCTTTACCCTCAAATGATCCGCTTTTTTTCTTCTTTTCTGCAGGGTAAAGCTATGCCTGCAGGCATTAAAGGCTGACGTTCGTCAAGCAGCTTAGACTCTGCATGCCACAAAATATTCTAATGTACTCCCAAACATAAACAACATCATAAGAAAATACCACCCAATATTATCAAGTAACGAGCGTCTGCGAAAAGCGTTCCCGGATGTACCTAGGGTTAACTATCGCCAAAACACGAACTTTAAAGACATGTTAGTGCACGCAAAAGTCAGCCAACAGCATTCCCCCGTAATAAAAGCATTTTGTCGCCCCAGGTGCAAAACCTGCAGGCACCTTCAACGTGACATTAAAATTAAAAGCACTGCAAATAGTTATACACATGAAGTCAAATCTAGCTTTACTTGTACAAGTTCGGATGTCATTTATATGCTTGAATGTTCCTTCTGTAAGAAAAAGTATATCGGTGAAACGGGACAACCAATGAACGTGAGATTAAACGGACACCGTGTGGACACAGCTAAAAAGCTTCCCAAAGCCGTCGCCGAACATTTCAACCAACCAGGTCATAACTTTGATGAACTTAAACTCTACATCTTACAGTCAAATTTCCGTTCTGAACGAGAAAGAAAATACAGAGAACCATACCTTATCCATAAGTTCAAGAAATTGCAACGAATAGGCATAAACGTTTCAAAAGGAGCTTTAGAATCTATTCGCTATGCTCAACTTCAAGGTATAGGCAACAACACTTAGTCGGAATTTTTGACGCATCCCCCTCCCCTCTTTTTTCTTTTCTATTCCTCTCTATTTTTTTTTCAGCTGGCGTGTCAGACGCCCTTGACACGCCGGCTAACACGCATTGGTTGAAAGACCGGGGGGGGGGAGGGGGGGGAGGGGTGGCCCTGGCTTTGACCTTGTGCACAGCGTTCCTTTACTTTCAATTCGACACGCTAACACACCTTCCCTCGTTTCCGCACCCTTATGCCTCACACCCTCTCCCCTTTAGGAGAACCCCACCTATATATTGTTAGATATGGAGCTGGTTCCTGAGGCTACTTCGAGTTCCCCAAACCGCTTCGAGTGGCAGCACAGCTAATTGAGGAATGCGGAAGCAGGAAAGCGCATTCCAGAGAAGCGGCCGAGCAAACAAGTTTAAGGCAACAAGTTCGTGCGTCGCCGGGATTAAAAGGGGGCCTGGGACAATGGAGCGCAATCGACCCCCTTCGTCTTTGAAGAAGGCATTTGCCACCACTGCGGAGCCGAGTCACCGGGAGCAGGTGGGCATCCGACAATGAAGCAGGTGCACGGGCGCCCCCCCGCTCCTTCTCCAGCCTACAAGTGGATTGCCAGTCTGCGAGGCAAGACAGCAGAGAGCCCCGCCAGGTGTGACCCCACTCCTTCTCCAGCCTACAAGTGGATTGCCAGTCTGCGAGGCAAGACAGCAGAGAGCCCCGCCAGGTGTGACACCACGACACGGGCGCCTACCATTGGCTGCAAGTGGCGTCATCGGAGTGGACTCTCCCATTGGTCAAACATGACGTGACTTGCAGTGCTCGAAGGGCTTATAAGAAGCCTTCCAGAGAGACCTGAGATTCTGGGACATGCCCTGATTCCCGGATTCACCTCTCTCGAACTTCTTGCCGCGGGCCGCAGCGTCCGAGTTGCTGCCGGCCCGTAATGTCAGTACGCCTGTTACTTGACGCTCACGTCCCCTGTATAAATGTAGAATAAATCCCTCCCAAGTTTGTGGTTTTCATCCGCGAAGTCCCGTCCTACAACCCCTACATCTGGTTGGCAGCGGTAGGATCGCCTCCGAATGCATCAGCTGGTGGCAGCGCTACGAATCAACCTTCGTCGAGAGAGATCGTAAAGAACCGGGAAGAGCGAAGAAGAGAGAGCCTTCGTCGAAAGAGGTCCGAAGAGACTGGGAGTATCGAAGAAGGAGCGAGCCTTCGACCCAGGGAGTCCGGAAGGAACCGGCAACAGCGGACGAACGAACCGGATGGCAGGGTGCTGCAACCGTAAGTGAGCGCGTGGTTTTTTTCCTTATGATTCGCCAGACTCAAAGGTTGTGTGTTCAATTTTGATAGTTCTGGGAATCGGGAATTTGTTGCATTGTGTGTTTGCACAAATTAATTAAGGAAAACAGTTTTAACCACCTGTCGGGGCAGCTGCCATGGATCTTAGAAGGTTGACGAGGTTAGATTTGTTGTTGGTGTGCGACGATTTGGGTGTTGAGGCGGACGAACGGATGGAAACGCCAGCTATCATAAAGGCGATTAATGATAGTGGCAATGATGAGAAAAGCATTGAGCTTGCTTGGGAGATGATACAGGAGCCACGGGAGCGTGCGCGTCGTGTACGTTTGCGAGCGCGTCGTGAACTTAGGAGTGAGCTTCAGCGTGAAGAGCGCGAGAATGAACGGAAGCAGGAGCTTCAAGAACTTACTCTTAGGTGTCAGCGTCACGAACGTGAGAAGGCACGCGAACGTGAGCGAGAGGAAAAGTATGAGAGAGAGAAGGCAGCACTGATCAAAGAGCTACAGTATTGTGATCAGTTATTGGCACAGAGACAACGGCTGTCTGAGAATTCTGTAGGTAGTACAGAGCGAAAGAATGAGGCAGCATCGAGCAGATTTTCGCCAGAAGCCGACGAAAAGAGTAGTGCCTGTGAGATTGGCTGCCGATTCATAAGTGAAGGGAAAACGCTAGCTGCTAACGATGCCTTAGTGGCAACAGAGGCCGTTAAAGGCCGTAGTGAGAGCGACGAGGTGCTGTGCCAACAGATGACTGTGGAGACAGCTAGGCCAGCTGCGAACAAATTGGCACAGTTACCGAGCGTGTGCGTCGCTGGTAATGTTAGCGAGGTTGCTAGCGAAGAGAAGGGCACTTCTGACCCGACAGAAGCGAGCACCCATGTAGAGCCAGATGTGCGTGCAGAAGTGAAGTGCGAGCTGGACGATGCAGTTGAGAATAGTTCTCGGGGTGGCGAGCTCCGTAGCTCACGAGAGAACAACTGCATTGTTCAGGGATCGGTGCGGCTCTCCGCCAGTCTAGATGGCCTAGATAGGGATGATTCAGTTAATCATTCGGACTGTGCGCGTGAGACAGCGATCGATACCGACGGGCTGTGTGCCGATTCACAGCGTGCGCTGGGCAATGTAGTAGAGGGCAGTTCGCAAGAGTGCGAGTTGTCTTACTCGAGTAAAGCCTGCTGCATTGTGCCAGAGTCGGTTGAGCTGTCCGCCAGTCGAGGCAGAGAGAGAGTAGATTTAAATGTAAATCACTCAGACAATGCGGGTAAGAGGCCGATCCGGGCCGACGAAATGTGTACCGGCCAGCACGAGGCACGAGAAGGCGACATGAAGGCTAGTGCAAAGAGAAAGCGCCTTAAAAAGAAGCGCGGTAAAAACCGAAAGACGGTAATTAATGTAGCGCCGCCAAAGATGGCAAGAACCCCAAATGGGCAGGGCGCGAGGAAGAAGGTGCGGTCGTCTAGGACGATGTTGACGCATCGAAAATGGTCGAGCCACCGGTCAAAGGGGGACCGCGAAGAATGTTCTGCACGGACGCGGACAAAGAGCGCGAGGCAGTTAAGCTCCTCGTCGTTCCGTAGTTCTTCTCATAGCTCAGCGTGCAGTTCGAAGAAACGCAAGGTGGCAGGACGAGACCAGGTGGGGAGTAGCGACGCGGTCAATCGAGCTTGTGTTGAAAGCGGGGCGCGGGGACGCAAATTGGCAGGAGACCGTAACGTCTTGGGGGAGCTGATAGTGAATCAGCCCTTTTGTTGTTCCTCCGTAGCCAGAGTAGCTTTGAAACTGCGGCCTCCCCGGGTACGACTCAAAGTATGAGTCAGACGTAAGCGTTTGGAATGAGAGGCCAAGAGAGCTTCCGTAGTAGGAAAACGTGTTGTTTTGTATTTTATTTTGAGCATCGGAAAGTTTTCGCGATTTGAGACTAGGCTTTCTTTCAAGGTGTAAGGTATGAGCTCTGCTTATGATTTGTTTGAGAAGCTCCGAGATTTGAAAGATGCGTTTTAAGTAAACATGTAGTCTCGCGAGATGCTCATTAATAAGTAGATAGGTTTTTTTGTGTGTTTGGGTAACCAAGGGTCAAGGTTATTGTTAAGAGGCCTATCGTAACGCGCGTGTGTGTTATTTAACCTTCTTTCTTTTTAAGTGTTTTTGAATTTTGCAAGGTTAAGCGCGTAGATTTTCAGTGAGTGCATGATTTGCACGGCGAAGCGTTCTTAGTTCCATTTGCGCGTGTCCTGTGTGGACGGAAGGAAGCAGACTTTATGACTGGGTTGCTAGTGTGTGTGTGAGGGCAGCCGTATTCTGACTTCTCTGATAAGTATGCGTGGAAAGAGTTAGTAGAAGACGCATCATTTTAAGAGTTCTGCGGAGTGTGTAAGTCCCGCGAGTTTAATTGTTCGTTTATGTCACGTGTCCTGTAGGACTTTCAGGGAAGAAACGTGAGTAAGCGTAAGTGAAAAGTTTGCCTACAACGCAAGTACGCGTTTTGTTTAGTGACCACAAGGCTAGTGCGCTTGTGATTACGTACTTGTGAGGTTGACCAGATTGTTCAGTGGCACCATTACGTGCGATAAGTACGCCACTGCGATAGATTGGAAACATGCTGTTCGTGTAGTTAGGCCACTTAAGTTATGTTCGGCTGTTTTCATTTGTTGTTTGCATCGTCAACGACCCTTTTGTTTTGCAACAACAATAGTACTCTGGTCTTGTCGGCAATCGAGGAGAAATGGATAGCTGTTTGGAAGGGTGGTTGGAACTGTTGTCGAAATTGGGGAAATAAAAGATCAGGGTTGATTTTGACTCAGTAATAGTCTGGCGAGTCAGGGGTGAAGAGCCTGCGCTTACGCGTGGTGCAGCGCTGTGCTGTTTTGTTTGTTAGACGTCTGTTCTCCAGGGCCAAGGATCCCGAAGTTCGTAAAACGAGGCTCGACCCCAGTACCCTGCAGCTTCTTTCAGCGTTCCTCCTGGCCAGCGAATTGAGTTCACCGGCCATTCAGAACAACCGGGGCGAGGACGAGCTGTTAGATATGGAGCTGGTTCCTGAGGCTACTTCGAGTTCCCCAAACCGCTTCGAGTGGCAGCACAGCTAATTGAGGAATGCGGAAGCAGGAAAGCGCATTCCAGAGAAGCGGCCGAGCAAACAAGTTTAAGGCAACAAGTTCGTGCGTCGCCGGGATTAGAAGGGGGCCTGGGACAATGGAGCGCAATCGACCCCCTTCGTCTTTGAAGAAGGCATTTGCCACCACTGCGGAGCCGAGTCACCGGGAGCAGGTGGGCATCCGACAATGAAGCAGGTGCACGGGCGCCCCCCCGCTCCTTCTCCAGCCTACAAGTGGATTGCCAGTCTGCGAGGCAAGACAGCAGAGAGCCCCGCCAGGTGTGACCCCACTCCTTCTCCAGCCTACAAGTGGATTGCCAGTCTGCGAGGCAAGACAGCAGAGAGCCCCGCCAGGTGTGACACCACGACACGGGCGCCTACCATTGGCTGCAAGTGGCGTCATCGGAGTGGACTCTCCCATTGGTCAAACATGACGTGACTTGCAGTGCTCGAAGGGCTTATAAGAAGCCTTCCAGAGAGACCTGAGATTCTGGGACATGCCCTGATTCCCGGATTCACCTCTCTCGAACTTCTTGCCGCGGGCCGCAGCGTCCGAGTTGCTGCCGGCCCGTAATGTCAGTACGCCTGTTACTTGACGCTCACGTCCCCTGTATAAATGTAGAATAAATCCCTCCCAAGTTTGTTTTCCATCCCGACGTCCCGTCCCCCAACCCCTACAATATACTGTGGCGAGGAAAGCGTGCGTTGCTTTGAAGAAGACAAGTCCACTTGTCGAAACGTTGGCTCCTGCATTCACCTTGTTCACGTTTTGCTCATCGTCTTGAATTTCCATCTCCCGCATTCCCCGTCTTTTCCCTGGAGTGCCACGTGTAGTGGTTTCGCCAGTGAAACATTACTGCATTTCTCGTTCCCTGCGGGTAACCACAACTGCTTCGAAGGTCTCCTTTGCCGTAGTAGCAGAGCACTTCGCCACAGTATACGGAGAGTAAAAGGTTAGCTGTGCGCACTTCACGACTGCCCGCCACTCGAGACGCTATCGTTTCTATTTTGCCGCCGGAATCAGGTGCAGTCAAAGAAATTGTATTTTTATTAGTGTATTTTTTAGCTGCACGCCACGTGTCTTTCTACACTTGGAAACACAGAGAGAAACGAGATGTCAAAGACAGGCAGGTTAAGCAAAATGTAAGTGTCCAGTGTGCTACGTTGCACCATGGAAGACAGAAAAATAAATAAAGGAAGCAAGCATGTATGCATGATCTTATGCTGCCGAAGGGAAAATCCAAAGGCCAGTCTACACGTAAACGTCTACACGTAAACGTCGCGGACCTACGCATGCGCAGACGATGCGGGACAAATCGTACGCGTCGAAGCTCGGTGCGAACGAAGAGGTCTTCTCCAGACAAATATCGGTGCTCTAGCGGACTCGTAAAAATGCTAAACGATGTTTACCTAGGCGAAAATAGTGAGCAAAGTAGGCCCGCGCTGGCGCGCATCTTCGGATTTAAACCGCCATTCCTCGGGAGACCCGGCAAACGTAAGGCACGCGGGTGGGAGCTTTCGCGTGCCGGCAAGCGTACATGCAGTTAGGTAGTTTGGCCCTGAGGCCGACGCTTCTCTTTATGATCGGCTGACGTCCTTGGCTTGGTCGTCTAGGTCCGCGTGGTCGTGTATTTGTATGCATTTCTTTTTCTGGAATTTAGGTAGCTAAGAGAAAATAGTGAGTCAAGTGGACCTTTACACCTTTCGATGCAAGCGTTTGATGTAGATGAAACTTTAGAGAAAGAAAAAGACCGCATACGCCTATATTTCAACAGAAAAAATTCAGGTACGTTATAGATACATAGATTCGTATCACTTCTTTAACAACTGATATATCTCTTTGTGCAAACTGTGCCTCGGGAACTATGTAATGGGCACAAGGCTAACATAATCTCCTGGACTGTCTGCCGTGTTCTTTCAAAGCTGCGGCATACACAACGTAGTTGAATATTTTCAGAGGTATGCTTAATATATAATATTGCAATGTTCGATATATATATATTTATATATATAGCTAACGCAGGAGTTAAAATCACATGCGAGGGCATCCCTTTGCCCCACAGTCATGAATGATCACGGCATGAATGGCTATGTTCGCAATATAAAGTAAATATGGGTACTTTACTTACTTACCGATTCATTTATACGAGCATACGATATCGACCGCGGCAAAGAAATGCTTCCAGACGAAGCACCCAGTATATTCTGTCCCTCGCATGAGCATTACGGTGACAGTATCTGTCATCCTTTATTTTGGCTGGCTAGATCCCGGAAAAAAATTGTGTCCATCACTCATTCTTATAACGCCCGTCGACGCAGACTACGTGCCCGGCGCTGTTAGCAGGCGGCAGTATATATCGTTGCATTATGAGAAAAATGGGGCTTCTCCCACGAATGTTGCTGAGTGATGTGATCAAAGTCTTCATTATGTTATTTTTTCCCTTACATTCTGTTAATTTCGTATGGCCTGTCACACTGACTGATGGTTACTGGCAGTAGTGAAGGCTTAGCTTCTGGCCAAGTAAAGAAAGGAAAATGACACTGAAAAAATATTAAATAAAGACGAAACGGAACAGTGTGATGTTATACAGGCCAAGAGCTACGTGGGAGACGAAACTGTCCACATCGTTGAAGCACCAAATTGCCATCGTGAGAGTTTCCACCGCATTTGTTGGCTTTGTAATATATTAAATGTATACACGCTTCAGACTAAAAAATGGCTGTGGCTTAGGTAAGGTTAAGCCCAGGATGCGAAGCATACTAGCCTTTATTTTAGTTGTTGAACCACTGTTTAGCTTGGTGAACTGCTGTTGCTTGGCTATATTTGGTTCGGCTAGACGAAGAAAGAACTCATGCGTTACTCTGCTTCGCCTTGGACGCGGTGAGCGTCGAGCAACGCAACGTTCGGCGCGGCAACGAAATGTGCGCCTGAGCAAGCGACGCACGCCTGAGCCTTAGAAACAGCTCGTTTCTAAGGCAACACCGCATTCACTAGAGGCGCTTTTGTACCGCTTTGAAGCATCGTACTCGTGACTCAGTGGTAGCGTCTCCGTCTCACACTCCGGAGACCCTGGTTCGGTTCCCACCCAGCCCATCTTCCAAGAGTTGGGCCAAAGCCACTTCTCCTCTGTCGTGACGTCACGGTGTCACGTGGTTTCAAGGCGACACCGCCGCGCCTGAGGAGCTGGATTGGGCTCTCGTAATATGCTTCGCATAAAAGAAAGCAAGAAGAAAAAGAGTAACGCTTAGCGACATTGTCGTAGTGTAACGTTTTCGTACTTCGCGGCAAAATGTTTAGGCATGCCGGGAAATTTCAGATTCCGAGCGCCAGGTTTTCTGCATCACGCTCGCATGTCCTGCAAACTTAGTTTCCTACGTCTTTCGCTTATCTTAAAAATCTTAGCATTTTGTAAATAAGTACTTTGACAGCAATCAACACAGTATCTTAATTTAGCTTGTTTCCCCGTTGCTTACTCCCGGGAAGTGGCATTGCCCTTTCTACGAAATATCCTTGACGTAGAAAGACGTAGGAAAGTCGTTAGCCTCTTTCACTTTTTTTAAACAAGGCGCACAGTGCAAGCGACCATCGTCAGTATTCTTGATTTCGCATCCCTTATCTGCTTACCCAAGCACCATATATAGTCGCTGGAATGATTCAATTAGAAACGAGGCCTACAGGTCGCTACTTTGCAGCCCGGGAAACGTTCCAGACATTAGTCTAATTAGAACCGCAGCCACTGAGAGGAAGCATTTCAGAAGGAAGGCTACACTAAGCTGCAGGCAACTCGGGTTTCTAATTAGCCGGTTAACTTAGCCCAAGCAACACATGGCACGCAGTAGCTGGTAGTTAGGGAAGTTGTTTTCGTGTTGGGGACACTGTGCTGAAGAAGGCTGTGACTGCGAGACTCGGCGTTTACTAAGACTTCACCACTTGGATAGGGTGAAATTATATGGCTAAAAAATATCCCCGTTTTGCCATAAGGGCGAGACGGTGAATGCGATAGCAACATGTTAGGATATCGACGCAATAGTTCGGCGGAAACCCGCAAGGTGGAGAGAAGTCATTAATAAAGGGAAAATCAGACATCCACCGGTTCGCAATTGCCTCAAAGGAAACCCATACGAATGGTGATGTTCCGTATAAATTTCAAGAGTAATAACATTGTCACCGTATGTGTATGTGCCAGTGAAAGCGCGCGGGGTAGCCGACGACCGCTGCCCAATATGGCACCGGTTCTGTTTGTCTAATCAACCGTGGAATGAGGTGCTTCACGCAATACATTACGGTACGTTACTCACGTCACTATTTTTCACATTGTCATACGCTCTTTCATTCTCACTGCAATCATATTTCTGAATATACAATGTTACGCCTACTATTTGTCTCCTGTCGTATATTGCGCGATGCTTCCAAAAGCTTTTTTTTATTTGTGCCGCAAACGTTGGTATTGGAGGACTTATGTGATTCTGGAATTTGACTGTTGTAGCTATTCGCAAAGATTAATTACTTCGCTTACTTTTCTGTATGAGTTTTATTTTTGCTCTTCGAGCATGCGCACGGCTGCGCCATCTACAGCATTAATATTATTCCCCACTGTTAGCTTTAGGAACTATTCGATTACACTTTCCAATCCAGTGGCAGTGCTTTCATGCCAGAATGAATCTCCACCGGCTATACACGCTGTGCTCAGTTCATTACAATATGCTAAAACGTAATCCGGCTGAAGTGTTTGTAAATATATTGAGGCATCAACAAATGTTTTCTGCAGAATCGATTGAAAGTAATTTAGCACGTGCAATACTAAGGTGCGCAGAAGCGCAGGAATTTGGAAGCGTCTGCAAGCAGCTCCACTGGAGCTCGCGAGCTGAGGACAAGCGTGGTTTTAATTGACCGTGTGTCATTTCCCGTTGGTAAATAGGCACGCCGACCCCGATTGCAAAGCGAGTAGAGTCTACGTACCTAACTACACATCACGCATGAGTGGTACCCTTTGTTATGGCTGTAAGCAGGTTTAAACGGGCACCTGAAATTTGAGGTATGCAAGTTTATTTTTTTTTATAAACCAAATACTTTGCAACGACTCTGCTTCCGACTTGTTGCAGCAGACGGTGCCGGAAAGGCTGTAAAGTAGCCGTAAAATTGCCGTTTCCACGCGGTGGTCGCAACATCAAAGGCATCACAACAGTCATGAATATGATTGTAACGATGAGCAGCCTGGTAGTGCAATTTGTGCATCTGAGCGTTTTTAAAAGCTGGAGCCTAAAGTGCATCTAGGATTTACTAGGGGTTCACTGGTTCGATTGTTTTGCATGAATAATGTCTTTTCTCGCCATTCCACTGCTCGGATTAGTCACTCGCGATAACCTACGTTACTGCTTGAGTCACCGAGCTTATTCGAATAGTAAAGCTGCCAAATCGTCACTGGTGACGGAGAGCTATAATTAAAACTTCGTATCAGTATTTTTTTATGGCGCATGCAAATACTCTGCCAGAAGAAAGAGAGCTAAATGTAACCCTGAAACTAACCCCACCATAATGTTTCCTCTCTGTTCAGGCAGCTGACCTTCCCCGGCCATGGCAACTAACATATTGAATCCGCTTACTGTAGGAAAAAGTGCCACAAACGTGCGACTGTCAGTGCCAAGGTGATTGGAATGAACCATGTCACTTACGTTTCCGCCCACCAAGCTTTGCAGCCCTGAAATGTACCCAATGTTCCCGGAAACGAAATGGGTTTGCGGAAGCACTTCCCGAACCGCTTCTGCTTCACTGTTGCCCGAGCTCCAGTCAGGCACATGAAAAACCTCCGCGAAAACCGATGGCTCAGCGGCTATTCTAGGAAGGCACCACAGTCGGGACCCGATTCAGAGAAAAGAAGAGTTATATAGAAATGTGACTCCGCTACAGTGCTGGAAGTGCCTTCACCGCGTTGTATGGTCTTTTATTGCCCGAGTTTCCTTTCTACAGGTGTGATGTTCATCGTGTTAATGTGATGCCTGTTATCCGATCGATTTTTCATCGCCAAGACATTTACCACACCAATCGTATAGGGTACTATAGGGCACCAAGCGTATAGGGTATAGGTTCACGTGTGATGGCGGCAATGACATGACGAATAATGAATAGGCACTGGTGCGTTGTAACAATTGCTGCCTCTGGCAGTGTAGCCATTGCATCATACAGTAACAGCCTTCGAATACGGCGAACAATATAAAAGTGCTATGCTCAGGTGCAGCAACTCTTTTGATAGTCCAACGATCAAATGTACAGCGTTAAATATAGGGAAACTGTTGCCCTGTATGGGTCGATTTCGAAGTTCTTTATTGTGTTTAATAAAGGGAAAATGAGACATCCACCCGTTCGTAGCAATTGCTACAAAAGATGTGTTCACACAAGGTCCCGAGTACAAGGAAGGAGCACAGGTAGAAAAATACAAAGAAGACGAACATGTGCATCATCTTCTCCTCCATTGCACGAAATACGATACACAAGGAAGGGTACTGTAAGCAAATTTGTTGATATTAGACAGAAGACCATTCATTCTAAAAAAAGATAATTGGCCCGTAGCCAACTGCGGGCCTTCAAGAAACAGCGCTTCTTGCTCTGAAAAAGTTTTTAGAGGACAGAAATATTTTGGGAAAATATTAAGTATCAGATCATCCGAATACGCTAAATGAGTTACATAAACGTTGTTCCTGGTTCACAATTGGCTTATGTGGTGATCGCAACCTTTACGCAATATGTGCAATTCTGTTCTGTACTTGCAATGCATTACATGTGTTGTGTGTCTTGGTTGTTGAAGATATCTGACTTTATATATGCGTACGTGGACTGAACTAATGCACAGAACTTTGCGACTTATGTATTGTTGGACTGTATATTTTTTATTCATCCACTGTTCTACTGAGAGCCATATTTTGCGTCGCTATTCTCCCCTTTTACGCAAATTTGTTTCCCTTGCCTAGTGACAAGGAGTAGCCGGGGCCACCATAACGGCCCCAACCTCTCCTAATATTCATTTCAATAGAAAAAGGCAACGATATTTACTGCACACAATGAAACCTTTCAGTACACCTAGGATATCATGAATTAGTTGCACCACCTTAGGTGGAGCAGTACACAGTGTAGCGATATCATCCCATACATGACCATGCATTGAATATAGCCGAGAGAGTATATAAGTATAAAGCTTCGCTATATAGTAAAGTTCACGAAAATACATTGACAATAACCAAGTACTTGCATGAAATATGGTGAGGCATTTGCAAAGACTCAAGTAGATTTTGACTAGTTGCCTCAAGTTGGCGCAGAAGCTCCAATGTTGCCCTATATCTTGTCCAATGTTTAATTAATGCTGACTGCTGTGACCAAGGAATGCTCTGGATAAAGTCAAACGTTCCAAATGACCTCCTCTTACACTCATCGAACAATATTCGAAAATCTTGATCCAAGAAAATAACTACGTTGTTGCGCGTGCTGTGTCGGTTGCTCCCTAAATAAGTTCGAGCAGAGAGAGCCAGATGTGCGGTGTGTTAGCAATAGAAAGTTTATCGTTTGTCGACATTTACCCTTGGCAGTAGATGCGAACTGCTTGTCAGCGTGGCTGCCTCGAGCTTGCTTCCTTGAACTATGTAAATTTTTGGCTGAATTGATTTATAGATTGTCAGCCGCTGTTTTTGCTTGTGCACTTAAAAACGATTGAAAAACTTTTCCGCCAATCTCAATGGTTGCCTTGCTTAAAAGGCTCTATAAAATCCTGCATGCTTCCGAATTTCATCACCGCAGCCGATCAGAGGGATCTGCCCTCCTTGCCTTGGTATCCCATCCTTTGCACCCATTATGCTCCACATGCACTCTTTGGGGATTGTTCCAAGTTTGTGACTTGTGTAACCCAAATATTTAAGTTGCTCCCGCTTGCCCATCTGTACTTTGGCAGCGACAGCTAGTATGAACTGTGCGTGATGATGGCGTGTTACTTGATGGATTAGGTTCACAGCGCACATGCCTCTTGTAATGCTGAAGATCGCGCAAGTTACCCTGATTGCTTGACAACTTCGCGCTGCTCTGACCAACCCCGACCTGCTGCTTCTCTGCGATAGCGAACTTGCTAGTTGAGCTCCATCTTGACAGTGGCAAATAAATGGTAACATCAGTCATGGATCAGTTGCACCTTGCACTGAGAGTTCCATCTCAACGCGCTATCGTTATTACTGAGACTAACCCCCGTATGCAGAGATGCAATTTAAGTCGAAGCACATGCTTGACTTGATTTAGATGACGCCTGGCGTTAACGTGCCCAAAGACGCTCACTGCGTTTCCTTCGGCGTGTTCCCGATAGGCGTCACTCGGATCAAGTCAAGCATGGGCTTTAGCTTAAGTTGCATTTCTGAATACGGGGGTAAGTACTTTTTCCCGAGCGTTGCAATATGTGCTTGTTGGTAACGCATCTTGAATAGGTTTTGCGGTAGCGCGATTGAAAGACAGGACAAAAGAAGACACACAGGGTGTCCCCAGTGTGTCTTATTTTGTCCTGTATTACGATCGCGCTACATTAAACCTGTTCAATATGTGTACCGATGCTGTTAGGCTATATATAAAGAAGATGACACCAAGCCGAGAAAGTGTTTTTTTTTTACCCAAGTGATGGACGCCATAGAATTAGGGTTCATGGCGCACTGGGTATACGCAATGCTCTAGAAGCCTAATCCTTCACTAGATAAATGTATTTCATTCTGCTCTATAGCACAGTGCTCGATGGCGGTAGGTGAGAGCGCTGATATCTTGGCATGTGTACCGCTTTTCTGCAAAGAGAAGCCGCATGCACTGAAGGCCTAGTGTATCACGTCTCGTAGTGACCTCTCACGCATAACCTAATGCTAAAACGGTGGTGGGCTGGTAAGTACGAGGTCGCAGGATCGAATCCCGGCCCCGGCGGCCGCATTTCGATGGGGGCGAAATGCGCAAACACCACGTACTTAGATTTAGGTGAACGTTAAGGTACTCCAGGTGGTCAAAATTTCCGGAGTTACCCACTACGGCATGCTTCATAATGAGAGAGTGGTTTTGGCGCGTAAAGCCCCATATTTTTTTTTCTAATGCTGAAACAATGCGTAATAGCATGCAACAGGGCCATGTAGTCTTGATCAAAGCTTGTAAAATCTATTTTCTGGTGTCGACCACAGCAGCCGTTTCCAACGCGGTTGTAGCTCATCAGCTTCTCGGTTTTCTTTTTAATAAAATGTCCACGTGTCACTAAGTGAAGCGCAGTCGTGATCGGGTCGTATTTTTGTGGCTGCAAAAAAGTGTGGAGTGGGAGTCGTGGTTACTCAATCTTTCCCGCAATGTTGCGGGTGTTTGAGCGAGTACCAGCGGTCACCGGAAATCGATATGTATACCCAAGAGGAATGACTGATGTATCCTTTTCTAATCCGACGCCGTTGTGACCCGTCCGCCGCTTCTCGAAATTGGATGGTGACGACGTGCACTTCAATTGAACACCGTATGTAGGCGCTCAGCAGCTGTAGGTAGTGACCATGTTTTCACTCAAAGTGGAACCATTTAGGCCCTGAGAGCGATCGTTTACACGCCGCACACGAATTCGCCTGCCGACAGTAAAAGCTATTATTACTCGCTTGAAGGGAGTAACACATGAAGAGGCTAACACATGAAGGGGGCGTCACTGTCTTGTCTTGGTAATGCTTGCCATTAGAAAGTCATTGCAGGTTCGTAACGCATTTTCAGTGTGCATTTCAATTTCAGAATACCAATAGGGCCTACTCAAAAGGAGCGTTTGAAGGCGCCGAAAAACTTCATTCGTTTAATTCTTCAACGTATTACCAAACCGGACAGAGTCCTCAGTTACGCAACAGGGCAACCCCCTATTGACGAAAAGGTCTAAGTTGACTTTACGCGATATTGGAATTGCTGACCTGAACTAGCCGAGGTCAGCCACGTGCCGAGTTGTCCGATCTCACTTCCCGATCCTTCTTATGCAATATAGGCTTTCTTTACCGCGAGCAGGCTCGAGGACCTCACTCCCGGGAATACATCGGCCATACTTGCGCATCGGTTCATTAGGACTCAGTGCAAGTGCAGCGACCTCTTGGTTGAGCTTTCGTACAAGCATTATTGATCAGGCTTTCGGACTTACAACGTGAGATAATTACAAAGGTTTGTAATTATCTGATTGCCTGATAGCCTGATTCAAATTTTTCAATTGTAAATTGTAGGAAAGACGCAAAAAATAAATCATGAGCCATGACACTCTGTGAAGGTGGTTGACTAGCGAAGCGGTTTTGAAGCTGATTTGTCTTGATGGGTGGTCATCGTGACGAAAGGTCCACACACTCATTGATTGTCTTCACATGCGAATCCCACATATCGCAAGGGATATGTCTGCGACAGGCAACAAGAACACCGCTCTCTTTACGGTGCTGACACATCCACATTGAAATCACCGACAATAGGGGTAGTGCCATCGCAGCTAATTAACGTAAAGTCAGTAGCCACCTTACGGCACTATGAGTCATTACATTTTCGCTTGCTTACGAGGGCGTGACCCGTTGCTCACGCGGGTATGAACCGTTGATGATGACAGTTTTCGACAAGCTTTTCGGTATGTTGTGTGAGTGATTAGAATTTAAGCACTGTTCGATTCACTTTGCTGAGTGCTTGTAGCCTCTGCCGTGCGGGCACGGTGAGAGAGAGATAAAACTTGATTATGTCCTTGATGAGGTTCAGAAGTTGCGGGGGTCGGGAGACTAACCCCACAATCCCCCTTCCTCAGACGGCGGCCAGTCCTTGCTTTCTGGCGGCGTCTTCGGCCATCCGGACGGCTCAGAGCTGCTCCTCTGCGTCCCGGCTGAGCAGCAATGTCTCCCACTGCTCGGCCGTAGTTATGATGCTTGTGTAATTGTGGGACGGTGTTGATGGGTGAGGCGGTGAAATGCACTGCATTAACGCGAGTACGATTGCTTACAGGGGTATGAGCCATTGATGATGATGGTTTTTGTTTATGGCGAACAAAAATGCATGGGACCCTAGCCATATACAACTTCGTCGTAAAATCCACCTCCATTCCACCCTGTGAAAGGGGACGTGCAGCGGAGCCGGTGCGGACGTTAGACAGGTACCACCAGCACAACTCACGTTAGAGGCCGTTCCACAAGCACCACCACCACGAGCGACGTACGTCAAGCGCACAAGCACGTGTGTGGAAGTGCAGCATACATCCTAATTATTCTAGGCCGTCTGCCAAGCGCAAGTGCTTTATTGAACTAAAGTTATGTACACAAGTTAATTCCGTGAGAAAAAGAAGTCGCAGTTTTACCCGAGAGGAGAAGCGTCGATTATTATAACAAATTAGTAGACAACTACACGAGTAAGGATATTTGCTTTATCACCCTGCTTGCCCCCTTGGAGTCATCTCTCCGTACTGTTTTGACGGGAATGACTAGACGGGTGAGTTATTTCGACGAAGGTGTACTGTGGAGGTCACGTCGGCGCGAGCTCCGAGGCAACACAACAAATTAAACTGCCGAAATGCGGTCTTCGTGCCCACTCCATTTAAAGCTTTTTTTAAAGTTTTATGCGAAAGTCGGGGCTACACATAACGTGTAGCAAATTTTGTTTGCAGAAGGCCAAACTGACAATTGACTATAATGTAGGCGTTCAACGCCACTAAACGAAAGGAACGCCGAAGCAGAGAAGTTTGGATTATTTTTCGTCGCCTGGAAAATTTTTACCGTGTGCATGGCGCACGGTAGACAAGTGTTCTGTATTTTCCTTATTTTTACTGTCAGAATTAAGTCACTGCAGTGAAGCAATAAATCTGCAGCCTTGTACTAAGAACTACAACACGGTAGCCTTACTCCTCTACGGATTGCCTGGATATAAAGCTTACGGGAAACAGGGTGGCTGTACGCAAATGAATGCTATCACAATAATTATTTTTTTTAAAAGTGAAGCCTTTATTTGTGAACCTCCCCGGGATTGTTGACAGGGAGAGTTGCGGCCCGGATGTTCCCTTGCCGAAGAGGCCAACCAATCACAGCGGCGCAGGTGCTCCGCAGTCGCCGCTGGATTTATTATAGCGCCAGAAGATGGTGCTACCCTCCGTGTATCAGTAGCAAAGTTCGCAATAGGATGTCAGGAAATTAGGTTGTGGGAGTTAATCGCGGTTTTCTTTTTCTTTTTCTTTAACCTAAGGTGGGACATTAGGCAGTATAATAGCAAGAGCTTGGTGGCGCAACCCACCGCCCCGATCCAAAGGGGACGCTCATAACATCCATCCATCCATCCTTCCAACCAGTACGCTAGGTGACTATTGGTTGGCTTTCCCTTTGAAACGGGAAGCCAATAAATTGACAGTATTATCTGCGGCCGTGGCGGCGCCCGCCGGGAGGGGAGAGAAAGAAGAGAACGAGAAAGCTCACTTTCTCGCCTAAATTCATTTACCAAAATTTTAGATTTTTACCCCCATTTTCTGAACACTTAAGCAAAGTCTGCCCAACTCTTGGCCAATCCCCGCGAGTGGGTAAGCGCCAAACTCATCAAGCACATCATCATCATCATCATCACTTTCGCGCATCCGCGGTTGCACGGCAATGAGGATGTAAACGTTCCTTGCGGATACAATGGATTCAAATTTTGCTATTTATGCATGCGCATGCTGCGCCTGAAAGAATGATGCGTTCAAGGCATCCGCCGTACCCGTTGTACTGGTCTTCAGCTCTGCTTAACGAAACGCCCGCTATAGTTCGTGTGCCACCGCGCTTGTGTGCGTGTGTTGGATGTTTCACTCGTTATGAACTCACACAAAGCTTCGCTCTATATAGACTCTAATTCGTTTGGATATGTTGCATTTCTTTTAATAGCTATGCTTATGTTCACGCAGGATTCAATATCTGCAGCTAAATAATAACGCCTGATTCTCTCTCTTTCAATGCAACATTTCACTTTATGTGGGAGCACTGTTTATCTATATCTAACTTAATTTCTTAGCGTCACGCCTCGCTCTAAAAGAATTCCAGTCGGTTCAATCAGCGTAGTGGATAGGCAGCTGCGAAGGAACAATTCTGTCGTACTTGCTGTGTCGCTGCAGCCTTCCTCTCCAACGATATACACTTGAGGCAATAGTTAAGTACAAGACTGCTAGTCTGGAGACGACAGCCTGGAAGCCACCGATTCGTTTTGTCAGTGTGTCGGAACGAAACAAAAACAAAAACAAAAAACTCTGACCGGAACGAAATCGTAACCAAAACCTTATTTATTATCTTCTTTCGAAGTGACAGCGAAATAGTTCCTGTCGTTGGTGGTGTGTTGAAAGGGGTTGGTTGGTTCATCTTTGGAATAAAAAAATTACCGACGATTACGTTACCTCCTAATGCGAAATTTGAGCGCAGCAAATAAGCTGTTTCACCTTTTCGATAGATTGAGGCAAAGAAATCGAGCAACACATGTATGCGCTATCACAGAATTTTTTTTTATTTTTTCACACGTATTCCTTTAACAAAGACTCCACTAACAGTTCTTGACAGTCATGAAGGAAGCTTTGTGGTCGGAGAAATAGGCTGATATATGTTCGACTTGGTACACCAATGCTTGATTCTCAAAGACGAGATCTATACAAGTGCCTCGCGAGGTTGTCACAGCCGTGGGACGCGTTACGAGTGAGAGGAACGGGATGTTCTCCCGCATTCTCCCACAACCCGAGACTCGCAGGAAGAGGGGGGAGGGTGGCGGCGTGTACACCCAGCGGCAAACGATGGGGGCAGAAGCGCGCGCAGCAAGCGGACAACACGGTAAAGGGAGGAGGGAAGAGCACGGCCGGTCTCTGGGGAGCGCGCGCGCGCACCCCTCGAGACCGGCCGTGGGAAGAGATAGCAGCGACTGACTGATGCCGCTGACGCCGATAGTGAGTCAACCCCTATCCGCCGCACAAGAACAGGGGGGGCACCCTTTCCTCCTATTTCTGCATGGCGGCGACGGTGTTCTATGCAGTCACGTTATCTTGAATCTCTAGCGGCGTCAGCGGCATCCAGCGGTATCAGTCGGTCGCTGCTAGCGCTGGGGGGATGAAAGGGGGGCGGAGCTGGTTACGAGGCCGACGACGACGACGACGACGACGACGCGAAACCCAGGAACGGACGCCAAAGAGCTGCGCTCTAAAACAGGAACAGCGTAACACAGGATGAGCGAGTAAAGAGCACAGGACAGAGCGCTGACGGCTAGAATAAAAACAGGAACAGCGCAACGGAGGGCAGGCTAGTAAAGAGCACAGGACAGATTCCTGACTGTTAGTCAGTGCTCTGTCGTGTGCACTTTACTCGCTCGTCCTGTGTTCCGCTGTTCCTGTTTTTATTCTGAAGTTTTTGTTTGTTTTCGGTTCAAGGGGAAGGTCGGCAATACGAAACACAACCCATGTCAGGCAACGTCAGCATTATCGCGCATCTGGGGAGTCTGCTTAAGCACCTATCTCAGGTTTAGCATCTTGAAGGGGCAGCGCAATAGACGAATGCAGAAGGCAGGAACACACAGGACAGCGCTGAACTGACAACTAACTTTATTCGAAGGCATACACACACTTATATACACAACCCATAGCCACATGCTCTCCCATCCATGGCGTCATTATCAGTGCGTAGGCAAAAGAGAAAACGAAAAAAAAAACCGCTAAACCATTTAATCTAATGCTACGCTATGAGGCGGCTTAAAAATTCAAATTCACCGTCATGCAAATTTAATGTTGGCATGCTTACATAACGCGACCTTTTTTTCCTGATATAGTAGGCCTCAATAATCTCCCTCGTGGTCTGATTTTTATGCGCGGAAAGTATTGTGGTGTTTTTATATATTGGAGTGCACCCATGTTCAGAGCAATGCCGCGCGACATGCGAGAAGGCATTACCCGTTATTGAGCGCGTGCGCTCAGACAATCTAATATTACGGCAACGACCTGTTTGACCGATGTATACGTGACAGCAGGAAAATGAAAGCTTGTAAAAAACTCCCATTCTACGATGCACAAACGGGAAAGTATCCTTAACAGTAGAGCCTTTCCCAGCATGAGTGGAGGCAGCCTGAGCCAATTTCCTATCAATCTTGCAGCATATTTTGATCAACTTGTTAGGGGCAGAAAAAACAACCTTTATGGTTGTAATTCCATATGTGCATAAACTATCACACAGCCTCAGGAATCTAGCAGGCAGATTTGATATAAAGGTTAGTTTTACAACCTTTATACACGGCATATTCAAATACATGTAAAACGCAGAAACGCTTTTCTGAGATAACCCTTGGACCGATATTAATGAAATGTGTTACATTTGAGAGAGAAAGGTAAATTCTGGTCACTGTTGGAAGCGGAATTTCGATTTAGGGCCGGAATTTTTTTAAAACGATTTTCAAAACTCGAATGTTCGAAAGAAATAGAAGCACGAAGTTTACAAATTAATAGCTCTGCATGAAGAAGAGGTACCGCGGTTCTGTAAACGGCATTCATTAGATCATTCAAAGCGGACAAATTCTGCATGCCAATATATATGTTGCGGGAAATTGATACGTTTAAGAGGAAGCTTTAGCTCGGGTGCTGGTATCTAAATGCATGCAAAAGGAGAATTCGTTTTTCTCGGCAACCACTGCACCAAATATGACGAAGTTTGTTGCATTTGAAAGAAAAACGTAAAATATAGTGACTGCTGGTTTCGAATTTTCGAGTTGGGTCGTAAATTTTTTATTAAAGATTGGCAACTATCGAAATGTTCAAAAAACAAAACTATCAGGTTTAGAACTCTGTAACTCAAGAACGAAAAAACGATAATAAATTTCTGTGAATTGAATCTAATAGTACATCTAAGCGGACAGAATTTATATGTTACACATGAACATAAAGAAAATTACTGATCGGGAAATAAAACTTTTGCAGAACCTTTGTAACCAGCATAACAAATTCACGTAATATGTAAAATGACATATCGAATTTGCCCGCTTTGAATGATCTAATGGATGCCGTTCACAGAACCGCGATATCAGTTCTTGATGCAGAGATATGAATTTGTAAACTTCGCGCTTCTATATTTTCAAACGGTCAAATATTCGAAAATCCTTTTAACAAAATTAAGGACCTAAATCGAAAGCACGCTTCCAGCAGTCGCTAGAATTTAAATTTCTATCTCAAATGCAACAAATTTTATTAAAGTCGGTCCAGGGGTTATGTCAGCAAAACGTTTTTGCGTTTTACATGTATTTGAATAGGCCGCGTCGAAGTTGGGCCTGAGCTAAAGCTTCCTCTTAAATTTTTCGTCAATCGTGGAGGCTTTAGTGCAGAATCAAAATAAAAAGTTTGGAATGGCGTGACGTTATAGCGCTCCTAATCCCGCTGAGCACCAGGCGAGATCCCCCGAGCTAGATCGCGACTTGTCATCTCCGCATATCGTTAAAACACCGTCCTAGGAGCTCTAGCTCAAACCAAAACCTTGCTGTTGCTTTCAGCACTTCGCCTGCCGGGTGAAACTGATAATTCCTTCTTCTGTGGATAATGGTTGCAGATTCTCGTTACTCGCCCATCTTGCCTTTATGATAAGTACCGTGTGCTTTCCCTTTCTTGTATGTTTCATCATACATACGACAGTAAAAATGACATCCCCGAGTACAGCTCAAAGTGTTTGGCATTGCGAGTAGTACTTATTGCTATTTGTTGGCGTTATCTTGGACACGTCATCATGTTTCCACATTCAGCGACAACTTCTCTGTCGAGTGCGCTAATGCTTGGAGTAGTGCAGTCAGCGGCGAGCTGAGTACAATTTTGTTTTATTAAGGCAGCTGTCGACAAGTATCATTCGATAAAATAGATTACCCCCGTTCCGACTCTTCTTTTCATTCCACAGTTGTGAAGTCGAGTGTACACTCACCTGAACTCGCTTCTAAGCAAGGCGTCGTACGTGTGTTCGGGATTTTCTCCGAGCATTCGTGTCAAAAGAGCGTTTTCGGCGTTCTACCTCTTTCAGCTGCCGACGTTCGTCCTTTAAGACGGACGATCAATAGCAAAGAAGAACGAGAAACTTTTCTCGAACTGCCAGGCTTGCAGGCTTCAACTAGCTCGTGTAGCCGACATTCAAAAGCGGCACAAAAGTGCTGTAGCAGCCACGCATAGGCGGGCTAACATAACAGAACTTTTTTTTTCTGTTTGCTCGTGTATCGCATTGACGGCACTACTGATGAAGAGCGTGCATAGTTGTTGAGGGAGAACACAGCAGTCAGTCAAGAACTTTATTGAAGTCCTGAGGAGTTTCAATCCGTTGGAGATCCCATGCGGGGAACTCCTCCGGCAGAAACCGTAGGCGACACCCAAGTCGGGACGGGAACGTGGTGACGCTCCGCCAGTTCTTGGGCCCTCTGGACGGCCTTGAGTTGTAGTTTGAGGTCCGGGCTTTTGAGGGCTTCTTCCCATTCGGGCTCACTGGAGAGAGGGCCCTTTGGTAACGCGGTACATTGCCATAGCATGTGCGAGAGTGAGCAATAAAGTTCTGGGCAGTCTGGGCAATTTGCCGGGATTTCTGAGTTATAGTGACTTAGAAGGCCTCGGGACGGATACGAGTCCGTTTGTAGCATTCGAAACGCAGCCGCCTGCGCGCGTTCGAGTTTGGCGTGTGGGAGCGGGAATTTGGTTCTGCCTTTCCGATAGTGGGAGGTGATCTCTTGGTATGTGAGCAGCGGGTCATTAAACTGAATGTCCAGCCCCTCGTAGGCCGTGGGACCGTCGCGGCGGGCAAGTTCTCGCGCACGGTCGTGGGCCGTTTCATTGAGGTTAGCTTTTTGCGGGTGAATGTCTTTCCCCATGTGAGCGGGGAACCAGGAGAGGCACCGTTTGCTCTCCTTTGAGCTCGCTAGTAGTATACGCGCTGCTTCTTTAGATACGTTGCCGCATTCGTAGGCCCGAATTGCGGCACGCGAGTCCGTGAAGACATAAGTAAATGTGGGGTCTGCCATGGCAATGGCTACGGCTATTTGTTCCGCTTTAGCGCTGGTGCTCGTTTTAACCGATGCGGATGATCGTAGCGTTCCGTTGCCGTCCACGACCGCTATTGCGAAAGTGGATGTGCTGCCGTACTGGGCTGCGTCCACAAATGCGGTGGCTTCACGATCCGCGTCGATGCGGTCGAGAATTGCGCGGGCGCGGGCCCGGCGCCTACCCACGTTGTGTTGTGGGTGGACGTTTCTGGGAAACGGTGAGACTTTGTATTTGTCTCTAATTTCGCTCGGTAGGGTAACCGCGTGCTCGAGATAGGGAGACGGGGAGACATTGGCGTCATTTAGGATTAGCCTACCGGCTTTGGACGAGGATAGGCGGAGTATTTGCGCCATAGTCTGAGCCTCGATCACTTCGTCGATTTTGTTGTGCATACCTAGCTGGTCAACCTTTGCTGTACTTGCTCTTTGTGGAATTCCCAAGACCTGTTTGATGCTTTTGCGCATGAGTGTGTTTAGCTTCGTCTTTTCTAGTTTCGTCCAGTTGTGGGCAGAGGCGACGTAATTAATGTGACTCATAAGGAACGCGTGGTATACGCGCAGAAGGTTATCTTCGCGGAGACCCTTCCTGCGCCCCGAGACTCTGTGGATGAGTCTGATCATGTTTTCGGTTTTGGCGGTCAAGTGTTTGATCGTGAGTCCGTGGCATCCGGTGGATTCGATTAGGAGCCCAAGAATGCGTATGTGGTTGACTCGCGGAATCTGTTGTCCGTCTCTTGTGTCTAGTGCGAGCGGAAGTTCGTCTAGAGGTGTTAGGTGGCGGACTCCTTGGCAAGACTTGCGAAATAGTAATAGTTCCGATTTCTTTGAAGATAGTTTCATTCCTGTGTTTAGAAGGTACTCTTCCGTGGCATCAAGGGCAGACTGTAATGCCTGCTCCATGTCTCCCAGGGAGCCTCCCGGGCTCCAGATGGTAATGTCATCAGCGTATAGTGCGCAGTTTACGTTTGGGATGTGTCGTAGTTTGTCTGCAAGTCCCTTCATCACTATGTTAAATAGTAATGGAGAGATGACTGAGCCTTGTGGTGTTCCGACGGAGCCCAGCGCGTAGGGGTCCGACTTAAGGTGCGAGACTCGCAGTCGGGCTTCTCTGTCTTTTAGGAAGGAGCGTACGTACTCCTGAAATCTCTGGCCGAGGCCGAGGCCTGCCACAGACTCCAGTACGAAGCGGTGCGAGACGGTATCGAATGCTTTCGTGAGATCGAGGGCGAGGATGCCTCGAACGTCTCTTGTTTTAACGTCGAAGATCTGTCTCTTTAGGAGTAACATCACGTCTTGGGTGGATAGGTGGGGTCGAAACCCTACCATGTTGTGTGGTAGGAGTTCGTGTTCTTCAATGTAGCGTGACACTCGGTTTTGAATTACGTGCTCGGCTACTTTACCCACGCATGACGTAAGAGAGATGGGTCGTAAGTTGTCGAGGCTAAGTGGTTTGCCGGGTTTTGGTATGAGGACCACCGTGGCAGTGCGCCATTGCGTTGGTACCTCTCCTGTTTCCCACACGTGGTTGATGTCTTTCGTCAGTAATGTAACGGCTTGGTCGTCTAGGTTACGCAACAGTCGGTTGGTTACACCGTCGGGTCCTGAAGCAGACCTGCTGTTTAGATTGTGTAGCGCCTCTCGGACTTCTGCGTCCGTGAAGGCAGCGTCTAGTTCGGGAGTGGTTTCGCACTTTATGATCGGGTAATCATTGGGGTGAGCGACGCCTAGCGGAAGATACCGTTTGGCAATTTCTTCCAAGAAGGACTCTTCCGTTCCCCCTTTCCCTTTATGTGAGTGTAGAAGTCGGTCTAGCGCGTGACTTTGATTATCCTTCGTTTGGCTGTCGTCTAACATGCGTTTCAGGAGGTTCCACTTACCTCCTGTCCGCATGCGGCCGTCTACTGCCGAACAGAGTTCGTGCCATTGGAGTCTTGTGAGCTCCGTACAGTATTCGTCTATGTCTCGGTTGAGGATCGCGATGCGTTTGCGCAGGCGTCTGTTGAGACGCTGCTTTCTCCATCGCGCAAGTATCGAAGCCTTGGCCTCGAGTAAGTGTGCGAGGTGAGGGTCAACCCTTGGGACTTCCAGTTCCGTCTCTATGGTTTTCGTGGCTCTGGTAACGTCGCCCTTTATCGCAGAGAGGAGTTCCGCGAAGGAGTCATACGTATTCGTATCTTCCTTCCGTAACTTACGGAAGGTATCCCAGTCTGTGAGGGTGAAAGATCGGGGTGGGGCCGTCGTGTTCGGTATTTGTGTGCGTATGACGAAGTGATCGCTGCCCAGGTTCTCTTGCGTGTTCGTCCATATGTAGTTTGCAACATTTCGGAGTAACGTGAGGTCTGGCGTAGTATCGCGCTGCGTCGACGTACCCAATCTGGTGGGGAACCTGTGGTCCGTCACCAGGGTGAGGGACAGGTCGTCTATTGCGCGCGAGAGGTTGTTGCCGCTAGGCCTGTTTATGGGGTAACCCCACGACGTGTGGGGGGCGTTGAAATCACCTGCTATAATGAGCGGTGAGTTTCGTGCCAATGACGTGGCTTTAGTGAGAACACAGCATAATTTAATTTTTATCCTGCTAATGCGCCAGCACTGCGGGTTTCTTTTTTTGTACCAGTGAAACAAGAAATCTGAGTGCACTGCTTCTGCTGCGGTGCAGTTAAGTTTCAAAGGGTTTTGTTGCTTTCTTGAAGACTCTCAGGCGGCTACGCTGTGCTGCAGAAAGAGCGAACCAGAACAATGCGAGTGCTGACGCCTGAGTCGCAAAGTTGCTCTAAGGAAACCAATATTCTCTCTTTTTTCGTTATTTTTTGTGTTTAGCGTGTCAGCTCGGTGCTCAGAAGTCAAGAAGAGTAGCAGATCAGCAGGAAATGCGACGCTTCTTTGTCGTTTCTGAGTTGTAGGATGGCAACAGCGTGGAAAACGGCAAAACCGCTCGTAACAGCGTCAGCGTAAAGGCATCTTCGCTAGCACCACTTCTTTTTTCTGACGAAACAGGCTTGAATTTTTGTTCAATCCCGACACGCCACTTTGTTCCTTAATCAATATGTCGGTGCGCCTGCAAAAACATTTCATCAAATACTCCTGTCGCAAGGTTTGTTTGTGTTGTTCCTTTCGTTTCGACTTCCCAAAGCACAGCACTCAGAAACTGCATCCTTTGCCTTGTTCTAAAGAGAAGGGAAACGTCAGCTGAACTCTTGCAGCTGTAGGTTCACCTCTGACGCTCCGCTTTTTACAGGTGCAGCGCAGTCGCCCTTTAGGTTTCAATACACCTGAGACTTGGGACAGAGCATCACCTCAGTACACGATATACAAAATGTAACTTCATAAGCTCAACGTATTAACTGAACCTTATTATTTGGAGCATTGAAATATTGTCCTTTGCAATCCATCTACTACAGACTCCTAGCGTATTCGTTCGTGGCATACCTTGAATGAACGCATATTGTAGTTGCTACCTGTTTTCATTCATTTATTTTCCTGCCTTCTATCGGACCCCAAATATCGAAACACCCGTGCAGCGTAGCAAACCATGACCGACGTTTGGGTAATCTCCCTTACTTTCCTCTTTCTCTTTCTCTCGCAGTATACCGATACGTAAAGCATAAACTTGACTGCTATGCTGCTAACGTTACCGTTACTAAGTGCCGCCGACAACTGCAGCACATGCGCAGTTGAGGATAACGGGTAACCGTTGGCTAAAAATTTAATTCTGGGGCTTTACCTGCCACAAGAACGATCTGATTACGTGGAAAGCCTGGACTCCTGAGTTACTTTGAGCGCCTTGGGTTTTTTGTGCCCAATACACGGTACACGTTCCTTTTTGCATTTCTACTTGTGCTCCTACTTGTGTGCACGCTGTGTTCTCGCCACGGTTGCGCTGAAGTGATAGGCTGCACGAAGGTCAGTTACTTCGCTCGCTGCTGCTGCCGCACTTGCTTAAAGCAGCGTTTCGACAGCAAATGTCCGCGCTCAACAAGTGTGGTCTGTTCACGTTTGCTTGTGTGCGCTGACACCATACTTGTTAATTGAGTTAGTATGCCAACGCTTCCAAGTTTATACGGCTGATAAAACTACGGTCCTTAATTCTTGCCGTTGTATAAGAATTTGCTATCGCAATCAACGCTTCGCCTTTCGGACGAAACTGCAATTGTTTTTTTTTAATAACAAGCATCAAGAGGTGGTTATATTGTCAGCCCCGATGAAGACGTTGCTTTCAACACCTAGCCGTGGTACAGAAGCAATATTTTTCGCGTTCGTTACATACCGGACCCCAATAGATATACTGACTTTAAAAGTGAATATGCCCAAGGATTTCAGGAATGGGCTTTGTGTCGGCTCTGTCTCTTTCTAGTGGGCGGTGCATGTGCTAATAAGCTATTTCCTATTCGTATGTTTGCGCCTGCAACAACGTGCGGAATGATTTATCGTATTGGAGGTATTTTAAAATTCTGTCACGATTGCCTCTGGGGCACGTTGGTAGAATGGTCAGAGTGTCAATGTACATATATTGTAGAGAGTTACGTGGAAGTACCTGCCACTATTCTCCCTAGCCAAGATTTGCGGATATATTAGTGTCACTAAGGGCTCTCACAAGATATGACGGAGGCAAGTGTGACCATTCGAGTGGAAACCAAGAGGTGCAAACAACGCATAGAAAAAAGAACTTATTCCTATATGAACATCGCATGCGCTATGTGTTTGTTTAAGGGCATAGATTATAACGAATTCATTACGCAAATTCATTAGCCTGTCTGCGCCCTTCTGCAACAAGAGAGAGAGAAAGAGAAAATGATGCATAGAAAGGCAGGGAGGTTAACCAGAGATAGTTCCGGCTGACTACCCTGCGCGGGGGGAAGTGTGAAGGGGGATAAAAAGAGAAAGACAGCGCAAGGGGGAGGTAGAGAGAAATAGAGACGAGCATGAACAAACCGCGTACACTACAGAGCGGTAGGGGGCGGTGTTCTTACGGTCTATCGTGAAGCCCCGCAGACCGCAGGAACATTAATAACGCGAATAAGGCCTTTAGCGTGGATGTTCTGTGGGAGTACTGACCCAAAGCTTTGAGTTCTGATAGTGGACGATTGCCCAACTGGTCCAGTACTCTGCACAGCACTTGTCTCGGGGCACTACATCGCGGGCAAACATAGATAATATGTGCGAGCGTCTCATCTATGTTGCATGTGGTGCACCTGGGGCTGTTGGCGATTACAATAAAGAAAGCCTACGAGTTCGTAAATGCAACGCCTAACCAAAAACCGCTTGAACTCTTGAACGCGAGTCCTTCGGGAACATTAGGCTGCTAGATTGAAGAATATGTCTAATCTATACCGTTCACTCCAGAATTTCGCTTGACGCAAAAGCAGATGCCTCAGCACTAGTTAGCTAAACTGGGTGCTTCCCTGACACTTCAATAAAGCGTGATGCTCAGAGCAAATCAAAGCCCGTTTTTATATCTACGTCCTGTGTTTGACGACTTCGAATGTGAACATTCATTTGTTGTAATAGATAAGCTAAGCTCTAGTGACGCGTTCTGCAGTACTTTTGCAATTCTAGCTTAGTAAGGTGTTTGAGAAAACATATTATATTTTCTTACCCGGAAGATAGGTTTTACTTTTCTCAACCACAGTTTACTTTTCGCTAATAGTTTTACGACACTGGTGGGCTTAAGTCATGCGCTTGGCATCCAAAAGTAGGATGGGGTAGGTCACCGAAGAAGACTGGCAGTGGCCGCTGGGGGACCAGGGGCCAGAACGTTACAAAACGCAGCTTTGTAAGAACTCAGAAATGTAAATTATTTGTATCATGAAAGTACGAATCAGCGCGCAGAAAACAGTGGTACTGCTTATTAAGCGCCTTTTGCGGCTCCCGAAATGTCTTTAGTTACGTATGGACTGGGAACTCGCGTTGTTCTTTGCGGTTTTATGATCTTGTGTTGGTTGTACAATGCGGAGCGCCTGCGGAGCCGCATTCGAGAAAAAGTGATAATGCCCCATGTGTCGTCCAAGGTCGAGTGCCAGGTCAGTTGGTGGCTCATCATCGATTTCTTTTTTTTTAAACACAAGTGTGTCCGTCGAGTGGTACGTACGCTTCTGATACCTTGGGCAAATATCGATTACTCGAATGTTTTCATGATGCTGTGCGGCGCAAAAAATACCACCGTGGTATGTAGAACCCATCAACTCTCAGGTGAGTATGTACACTTCTTTCGGTGGACCGGAAGCATAAATGTGCATGAATTACTGCAAGCATCCATCACGCCCCACCAACGTGCACAAACCTGTACCATGCACCACAGCGATCGTCGTGCTTGGGTCGAGTCGTAACACTATATAGAGTAAAACATTGTTCTTGTCTTTATGTTTATGGCGCTTTGAAACAGCTTCTTGAGCTGAGCCTTTCTAACGGTGCTGGCCGCGTTGTAGGTAAGGTGAAGATTTAGGCTAGATTGTTCTGCTTCGTTACGTACACCGGAGTACGACTTCCACGTAATGGAAGACAAAAACGAACCACGATGCGGGGTTGGCCACTGACCTCAAACTATAGTTTTGGATAATCAAACCCACATTTACATACCCGGCTGGTATGCTGACACCGCGCATAAAGGAAGGAGCTAGCAAGATCGCAATCAACAAAAAGAGATAAAAAAACAAAAAAAACAAGCAAAAGGCTGCCCACGGAAATGATGAATTATTTTAGAGCACATCAACAACGGATAGTTCCTTACACATTCATCGTCGGCCGCATGTATGTAAGGGTGGATTCGGTTATCAACAATTGGAATTGGTAATTGGAAGTCGGCTCTCATCATTGTCTTCTTGAGTCTTTTCCGGAGCCGTTACGCGCTGGTTGCGATATTGCCCGGTATAAGATGCGTACCCGTCTCATGCTAACAAGGCAAACGTGGGCGCGTTGCCTGCTATCGTAGGTGTTTACCCGTTAAAAATTATAGGCACGGCATAACAGAGAATAAGGTAACATGTGAGGGCACGCCAACTTGTTTACTCCGACGTACCCGTGGACAATGCCTTGCCGTCTATAGCAAATCCTATAATGCGACTGCAGACACCACTTTCCGTCGGGCATGTCACCTGCACGCAGCTCCTTCGGCACTGGTGCGCGCTTTTCCCTAGGGAACTTGCGAAAGAGCACTTCCGGCTTTTTCGTCCTCTCCAAGCTAGCGTCCCATTTCAAGCGAGGATGCAGTTTAAACGAGGAGGCTGACAAAAGAACTTTGGTATACTGTATACGACGTCCAGACATTGAAGTCTGCTGTCCAACATTAGAGCGGGCATCGCAGGAATCGAAGCTGGTTTGCGTTACGTTCTTCTTTGAAAGTCGTTATCCGCCTGGACGTGCACCGAGTTAAGTTAGGGAAACTCGGGAAAGTGCTCGCTTAACTCGTCGCTTCTTTGCTTCGGTGTTTGGTGGGCGTCAGTCGGGCCTCCCTTTCTAGGCTCAAGGGAGACCCTCTGTGATTATTTGGCTGTGCGAAATTCATACAAGTGTTTGGATTCGTCTCGCACGAACCTGAAGCCGGCCACCAAGATGAGAGTTCAATTAGATGAAAGTTACAAGTTGAGTTATATACGCCACTTTAAAGCTAGGTGATTAGAATTGTAAATGTAGTTGAGTAGTAGCGCGAGCGGATTCATAAGTTAAACAATGTGCGTGCGCATCCCCAAACTTTCATTTCAATATTTCGGCAAAACGCATTATATGCTCAAGTAAAACATCAACAGCAAAAGCATTATATGCTGTTGCCTTACCTTTTCAGCCACTCGTGTTAAAAACAGCATGTTGAGAAAGAGCTTGAGCTATCGATGCGGGTGATAAAGCTTTGGAAAAAGTGTACACCCCGTTCAAAGGGAAATTCAGTTTCTTTTGCCTTGCACTTACCTTGATATCGAGTCGTGTGATTGGTGTATCGAAGGCTTGGTATATTGCGATAACCAGGGGACGTGCCTAACGCATTTCCGTCCTTTATTTTTTGTTAGATGCGTGGCGGCGTAGTAGTGCGCACATACGTTATTAGCGTGTGTGATGCACTTTTATAACAGAAAACTCAAATTAAAGGCAAATATGACAAAGTGTTGAATGAACTGTGTCGCCTGCCCCCCCTCTTCAGTGACGGATAAAAGGAGCGTAAGATCAAATCCGAAGTGGAAGATTAAAGGTACGGAAGCATAAGAAGTTCCATTGCGTCTCTTGCGCACAAGTTTTCTTTTAGATGCATTTTTAACACAGAGCCCTTCGCGCTACGAGCCTTCGATTTACCGGCCTGAACTCTCCAGGGCCACCCGTGATGCAGCATACGCAACGCTCATTTACTGAAAGCGCCTCCGTGTTCAGTCCAGCACAATGAGGGACGGACAATCCAAGCGGTCCACTGACAGCGTGTCTAAATTTCAATAAAATTTAGGTTTTATTGTTTCTTCCAGATTCGTCAAGGTCAAAAACATTCACGTGTATCTAATTAAGCACATGCTTGCAGTTGAGGGCAGGTTATCATGTAAAACAAATGTGTAGGTATTATTCAACGTCAAGGTGGAGGCGTCATATTGCGGTTATCGAATAACCTATGGCGGTCTTCTTGAGCCCCTGACGATGTACGTAAACTTGTCGGCAAGTCTGTACACGGTGCACTAATAAAGTAGTTCGCAACTAGTTTTTTTTTCGAAGGAGAACCCATTGACGAAGAATACATAGGGCTCAGGCTTTAGTGCTGTAATGCTGAAGGCTCGCCTAAGTGAACAGCTGATAGCTTTGAAGAATACGAGCGTGAAGCTTCAATTGTGAATAACGGCTTCCCATTGTTGATTTTAATATGAGACGTGGAAATGGGATGGTGGTGGAAAGCATTTATTTAGAAAGAGAGTGCTTTTGAGATGTCTTCCTTTTTGTTCAGTATGAAACATGGTAAGTCTGGCCTTATAAAAAGTGAGAGGATCCCGAAATGTTAGCTAGGAAAAACAGCAAAAAAGTAATAAAGTTATAAAACGCTGTGAAATGACTACAAGAAACTAATATACATTAACTAAACATGTCAATGGATCACGGAGAAAGTAGGGAGAAAAATAGAGGCTATACCAGCTGAAGAGCAACCTAGACACAACTAGGTCTTGGCAACAAAGGTCAGAGTCTCTGAACAATGAGACGGAAACTGTAAGTGTTAAACAGACTGGCAGCTTATTACTATGGAATGAGTATAAACTTTTTTAAAACAGGGTTGAAGTACCTCAGACAGGCTGGCCAACGTTTCGATAGGTGGACCTATCTTCGTCAAAGGCTTTTAAACTTTTAAAAAAGTTTATACCACAGTGTGCCATTCCATCTGCCAGCCCCTTTCTTGTTTTTGGACTTCCATGACAGCTGACGATGACGGAACAGGGTAAGTGCCCCTTGTTATCCTTTGCCCATGTAGCAATCCTTGGAGATAGCCAGTACAGATACCTGAAGGAACATTTTCCACCAGGCCCACACGCGCCATACATAAAACACCTTAGTGGGGCACAAACATCAGATATTCTACCGCTAGTATGTGATGCGCCAATTGACACCACACACTTTATTATCAATGTAGGCACAAACAACCTGAGAACACAAAGCGCCGCGGACACGATAGAGTCCATGAGCGACGTAATAAGAACCATTCAAGCCGCTCGCCCGAACACACACATAACCATAACGACTGTCGCTCCCCGCCTACAAAACAAACACCGCCCACTATTCTACCAAACTAATGCACTCATGAAACACAATGAGGAGATTAACAAGCTAAACTCACTAATTTTCAACTTAGAAAACGTCCATAACAATGTTGACACCATGCACCACGCGGAAATACACGAAGCACCACACGAACACCTAGCTTGGGATGGCTTCCACTTGAACCGCAGTGGAATAGAGCTAGTTTCCCAATACATCAAGTCCTTTATTAAGGACAAGTACAGAAAAACTCTTTTAAATTCAACCTCAAATACCACCTCCACCAACTCTGCGGAACGTGCAACCGCGAACAACACGACTGTGACAGTCACTTCGAGGACACAGGGAATACAGACAGTGGAATGTGAAGCAAGCCACTGCACAAGTGAAACAGTCAACACAAGAACAGTTGGAACACAGACAGTGGAATGTGAAAAGAACCAGAAGGCACACACACCACCAAAAATGACATCAACCACCATGCAAACAGACACAATGGCAACAGACAACAGAAAACCCACCACCGAAGTCTACACACAGACCCCCACACGCCTGCCTGCACACACACAAACTCAAACAGAGACCGAGATCGAATTAAGCCAGGCATACGATAATAAACCGGCCGAATGGAAAAACACCCCACGCAAATCTGCCCGCAAGAAGACAAGTAAATGACAGACATCGCAAATCAATAATTCCTCAATGCCACGAAGCACCGAATTCCTACAGGCTAGAAAACTTACCAAAAAAGCATGTGAGCTACACCTCCCATCTGAAAACCTACACAAGCTGCACCGAGAAAAATATAATTCCTAAAGGCCTAACACTCAAGGCTGCACCAGCTCTAGGAACACTCCCACCACACCATCGCGCAAACTGGCAAACAACATTACATAATGCCTCACTTTCACTTTTGAATATCCTCAAAGAACACTGCGAAGAGCAAATCGAAACTTTTAACCACAGACTTAGGAACATAACCCTGACACCAGATGAGAAGAGAGATTTAGAACATTACGGCGAAAAGCAATCTAGAAAATTGGTTCAAAAACAAAGGAAAAAAGCAAATTTTAATCAAAAAACAACCTTCCAGCCAAACAGCCACCACACCCAGACAAGAGGGACCTCGAGCTTAGAAGGACCAGACAGAAAGGAAATTTCCACAGAACTAAACCGCTCCAATGTTATAGACATTTCTAAAACATTAAGTCAAAAAGAAATAGCCGTACTCAGCAAGGGCTTAAACTTTTGCCCCACGAACAACACAATAAATGAATTCGAGCTTCACAAGGACCTCTCAGAATTCTCCCGACGAATGCGTATCCGACACTTTTTTGCAGACACACCAGACACCGGGACGACACCACTTAGAGCCCAATCCACTTGGACTCCCGAACCAGAACAAGCCATAGAACTTGACATATACCTTAAAACTATCACTAAAGAAATCATAAGCCAATCCAAGACATCTAAGCGACCTAAAAACATAACTGCGTCGGAGAGTCATATCATTTCAAATCTGAGCTGCCGGAATGACATTGTTATTAAGGAAGCAGATAAGGGTGGAAGTATAGTTATTTGGCCAATAGAAAAATACAAGCACGAGGCTTACAGACAACTAAACAACCCAGAACATTACCGCAAACTAGATAACGATCCGACATTGTCCTATACAGTGACAATTACCAACAGGCTGAAATCACTTTTGGCTGATGAATTGATAACACCATCAGAATACAAATTTCTTAAACCAAGCAACAAAACTGCCGGACGTTTTTACCTCCTTCCGAAAATTCATAAAATTCCATCCGCTGAACTATACACTGCTATTATCCCAGGCCGTCCGATAGTATCAAACAACAACACCCCGACAGAGAACATCTCCACATTCCTTAACCACTACCTTGGTAACTTGCCGAAAACACTTCCGTCATTTGTACAAGATACGCCCCACCTGCTGAGAATTATAGAAGACATTAATACTAAAGGCACACTACCCCACAACACAATTCTCGCAACACTAGACGTCACGGCGCTGTACACCAACATTCCAATCCCTGATGGTTTATCTTCGATAAAACAAACGCTGTCTAAACACAGTGCACAACACTCTACTGAAGTTTACCTGTCTCTCCTTGCATTAGTTCTCACACATAACTACTTCGAATTTGAAGAGAGTTACTACCTACAGATACATGGTACAAGCATGGGTACGCCTTTTGCACCAACCTACGCGAACATATTTATGGGGATTCTAGAAACAGATTTCCTATCGCGCTGCACTACCAAGCCTCACACATACCTACGATACATAGACGACATACTCATAATCTGGGAACAGGGCCAAGACAGTCTAGATAAATATGTATCCTTTCTAAATTCTGTTCACCCAACAATAAAATTCACATCAGAATCCTCAACTGAGCGCATAAACTTTCTGGACACAACAATATACATTGACAATGGTGAACTAAAGACAACGCTGTATAGGAAACCTTTCGACAAACAACAGTACCTAGAATATACCAGCCACCATCCCAGACATTGCAAACAAGGCATCTTTAAAGGCCAAGCCACACGACTACGTCGCATTTGCGTTGAAAACCAAGACTACATAGATAGACTCGATCACCTTAAAGAAACGCTATCAAACAGGAACCACCCAAACAGTGACCTTCAAACAGCTTACATCGCTGCAACCAAACTTGATCGAGCCGAGGTCCTCAAGCCCCGCCCGAAGATCACAAGAACAACAACGCCTCTTCTTACTACTAAATTCTCAAACGCACTCCCAAACGTGAATAACATCCTAAGTAAATACTACCCGATTCTCACCAGCAACCAGAAACTTAAGAAGATTTTTCCCGACCCTCCCAGAGTAGCCTACAGACGCAACACTAATTTTAAAGATGTTCTTGTGCACGCCAAACTACAGAAAAAGAAGTTGGGAACCAATCCCTGTGGTCGCCCCAGGTGCTCTACATGCAAACACATTCAATCCACTACTACAGTAAAAAGTACAGCGTCGAATTACACACACAAAGTAACTTCAGCTTTCACCTGCACATCAAGCAATGTAGTCTACTGTCTAGAATGCGCCGCTTGTAGCAAACAATACATAGGTGAGACCGGACAACAAATCAATACAAGACTCAATGGTCACCGCGCGGACACAAAACACAATTTACCCAAAGCAGTAGCCAGCCACTTTAATGAACATGGACATATGTTTGACAAAGCAAGGCTCTATATACTACAAACAAATTTCCGTTCCCCTCGCGAAAGGAAGTACACGGAATCATACCTCATACACAAGTTTAATTGCCTACACCCGACAGGAATTAATTTGGCACGCGGCAACTTAGAATCTTTAAAAGCTGTAACTTAAATCTGAAACTCTCATATCATCAACCAATACACAAAACACATTAGGCCACCAGCCAACTTTAATTCTTAACCTCACCTACTCTTTCATTTCGGAGGAAAAAGGGGGAGAGGGGGAGAGAGGAGGAAGGGAAAAAAAATTTCCTGCCTACTACTCAATTTAATGTACTCTTTCAGGATTTTACGTCTATACCAAGTGTACTACGATCCCCTTCTTCCATGTACACTTGCCCGCGCCCGCTTCTGCACGCGTCGCCCTCCTGTTTGCTATACCGATTTCGCCCCCCCCCTTCCCCCTTACCCCTTTTTTAGTCTTTTTTTTTTTGAAACCCCCTCGACAACACATTCCGAAGTCAATATGCCTTTTTCGGCGCCTCAACCATCGCCTTCTGGATGCCGCCGTAACGACACCTACGTTAAGCGCGTGGGGCAGTGCCCCTTGAAAGACCATGCCGCTGCCTTTCAGTCACCCCACCATTGCACCGCAGACTCCCCGTCGCCACCTTAACTATTTCAAAATTACTCGACCTATTGCTTGACCGGCCGTTCTAATGCCTCAAAAACATGCCGCCAACGACTCCCCCGGATTACCTCCTAACCCTTCGCATCCCCAACACGCTCCCAAGCCCCCGTATTTCTTAAAGATTTCATTTTTCTCTTTCTTTTTCTTTCACCCCCCCCCCCTTTGTTGTGTCTTGGTACGGCCCTGGCACCCCCCTGCTTTTTTTTTTCCTTCTTTTCCCCTTTTTTCTGCTTCTATTTCTTTTCTTTCCTCCCCGCGTGCCCACTCTCACGCTCTTGTCCCTTCGTCTTGAGAATGAGGCTCACAGACGTCGGACGGCAGCGCCTGTTCCCTCTTGTAATCTTTCTCTTTAAAACCAGCCGCCAGCGACAACACCCGCACGTGACGTCACTGCACTAACCCTTTAAAACTAACACGCCGAGGATGACGAGGCCGCCTTTGACGAAGATAGGTCCACCTATCGAAACGTTGGCCAGCCTGTCTGAGGTACTTCAACCCTGTTTTAAAAAAGTTTATACCACAGTGTGCCATTCCATCTGCCAGCCCCTTTCTTGTTTTTGGACTTCCATGGAATGAGTAGTACTAACAATAACGAGAAAAAACATCTGCCACGCCATCACTTAAGCAATATGGCAGGCCTACTTCGTTTTGTTAATAACTCGTAAGCTCCCATGGGACCGCGACACACAGACGATGCAATTTTAAAAGCTTTTAAGCGCCCCTTGTACATAAGATGTGTTTAACGTCTTGAGTCTCTCGAAACTAAGTTACTAGCATATAACGCGTACGTAAAATCTGTATTAAAGTCGGTTAACGTTCAATCGTAGTTCTTTGTTAAACAGGATAATGACAAGCTATGGGGTACACAGACAGAGGTGGCTAGGGTCATCTACAATAAATATACATTCAGCGACTCACGAACCAAACACCTCACTATTGCGGGAGCTCATTCACTACAGCATCGATCTCTACTGGCGGGAATAAAACTCGTGTATTAACTAACTTGCAGCAAGGTTACTACAGACGCAATTCAATCCGTCTGAATTTACGACAAAAAACTCAAAACAAGCTAATACTGACCAACACTTAAAGAATATTCGCTCCACATTGACTGTTTTAAGCATTAATCTTTGCCGAAAACTACAACAGAACGGAATATATTGTGTCCATCTTACACCAGCTGGGCATCGCTACATGAATTCCCCTCGGCAATCCAGGATAATGTCCGTAACTTGTGAATTTCCTGTACCGCGTGGTTCAGCTAATGCTAGCCAAGCTGTTCAACTAAAAAAAATAACACAAGTGCACAGTGCAAGATACAATCAGAAAACTTATGGTACTCGTTTGCCAGGGGTCTGACAACCGAACACGATAGGTTTTAAAATCGCGTCTTGAACCGTGTGCCTTTTTAAAAATCTTTTTCTTGAAACGCATTGGCTAAAGTCAGCTGTAACACCCTTTATAACGGCACGCCCTGTGTAGTTGTTCGTTGCAATAGGAGCGCTTGTTAGCCGCCGTGGTTGCTCAATGGCTATGGTGTTGGGCTGCTGAGCACGAGGTCGCGGGATCGAATCCCGGCCACGTCGGCCGCATCTCGATGGGGGTGAAATGCGAAAACACCCGTGTGCTTAGATTTAAGTGCACGTTAAAGAACCCCAGGTGGTCAAAATTTCCGGAGTCCTCCACTACGGCGTGCCTCATAATCAGAAAGTGGTTTTGGCACGTAAAACCCCAAATATTATTATTATAGGAGCGCTTGTTCTACGAAGCGTGTTTTTCGATTGTTCAATCGTATTTTAAGGATAAAAAATATTCTATAGTTTTCGTTATTTCCGTTTCCACAGGTGTTTCACGTTTATTATGGCAATAAATTTTTGTTCACGTTTTGTGAATGTTGCAGTGTTTATAGTGAGTGCGCATTCGAAATTTATTTCCCGCTTTGTGAGTCCTTGTTTTGTAGCATTTGTATTGTTAAACTGCGCTACAACCAGTACTTATATTATTCTAACTAAATTATTAGTGTATGCCCTCTTGCTAAAACTCTGCAATTTATTGGCAGTACGCATAAACAAATAATTGTAAAATAACAAGTAAAGCCAAAGGCTGGCCATTATAGAGTAAAAAAAAATGTATCACAGGCACTATGATGTGTTGTAGTTATTCTGGGTGTTATGCCGAGTGTTTTCGCAAGCAGAAAATAATGTTCTGGATTCATCATAGAAGGTTTGATGAGCGGTACATTTACTAGCAGCGGCATAATGTCATACCGGGTATTGCGTCACCAAGCACATGGCTAATTACGCCAGTCAAGATGATATTGGCAATAGTATGTAGAGCATGCGCAGGAAAGGTTACTTCAGTGTGGAGTAATTGACAACTACGGGAAATTTGTCCATTCACATTAGGCTTGGCAATGTTAATTGCTCTTGTAACAGCAATAAAGTTACTCATAAGCTTTCGGAGAAGCTTTCAAGCTAGTACCCAGTGTGTAAGGCGAAGAAAAATTTGTCACATGTGGATAGAATAATGCAACGACTTAAATTTAAAGGTCTCAGTTAGTGGGCGGCGTAGACAATCAATATTACTTCTAAATGCGAGCAAAGGCAATGGCCAGAATTACGATAACTTTTTCAAGAAAACTATAAGCGAGAAGGTGCAAATCCTTCAAGGGACATTTACCGTAGTTTGTAGACCGTGCAGGCTAGCTTACACCTGGAAGGGACAGCTGGGGACGGTACAAGAAACTATCTCATTCGCTTTATTGCAGTGCTCCGCAAGATCGTGTTGAAATAATAAAATTATTTATACCTAAAGCACTCTCTTTTCATCTGGAATATACTGATTTGTTTGAATTCAGGAAACGATTAAAATTTTACGTTAGAGAAGCAATCAGGAAAGGCAAGAAAATTAAGACTTCTATCGCATCTCTACATCACCACGCAAAGGAGAAAAAGAAGTCTGCAATTAATTGTTTAAGCAGCACAACTTGAAGAGCGTACAGTTGGAGCTCTTAGAAGCATTGTATTTTCCTGTTCAAAATAAAGTGTGATTATTTAAATGCCTTACTCACATCTGGCTGTACTCGGCTGCCGTGAGTGCGAACCAGGAAAGACGTGTGGTGGGAATGGTATCGGGGGCAAAAAACTGCGGGTTGTCACGGGAACGTGGTCCACCTTTGGTGGGAAAGTGTGACTGCCTCATAAGTCTTTCGTCATTGAATATACGAAATCAGGCAAGTCTGCTTGTTCAGTTCGTGAGCCCTATGTAGTCTTAAAAAAAAGAAGGCAAGCGAAAAACGCGGTCCGTGCATACACGAAGCAGTGTAAACCACTGCTCTTCGAATTCCTTAGGGGAAAGAGATGCACGATGTAGATGCGCCACCTTATCGAGGCACACAGAGAGTGTGAAAGTTAACCAAGGTAAAATATAGCTGAAGTAGTTTCTTCTTGCGGAAATTTAGCGTAGTTTTGCTGCGTCTTGTTGAAGGCCTAGCCTAGTTAATAGTTTCGCCTCATCAAACCTACGTTATCCACAAAAAGAGGTTTAAACAACCACTTACACACATATTTCGACTGGTAGTTCATGAGAGTGCCTGCGTGACTTACCGGATTGGCCAGCAGTAAATTTTCTGGCTGTTTGCAAAAGGAGTCAGGACTTGGAACATGGTGTATCCTGGGCACCGATGCTGTTTTTAGTGGTGGTGATAAACTTTATTGAAAGGGGGGAGGGGGAAGGGGCAGATGGCTTAGCTATTGTGCTCAAGTAAGTCCCTGGGCCTGCTTGGCCTTCTCCGCCCAGTCCACCAGTACAAGCTGTCGGTCGACGTCCCAGGACCGTAGCCAGGTGGTCCAGTCAGTCTCGCTGCTGACAGGGGGATGAGAAAGTGGGAGTGAGGTGCATTCCCACATTATGTATGTGAGTGTCCCTGTTTGTGGACAGAGCGTACATAGGTCGCTTTCCTTGCCCCGTGTGATTTTGTTAATGCACTTTGGGTGTGGGTATGTGTTTGTTTGAGTTCTGCGAAGCGTAAAGCGGCTCTCGCTTCTTGCATGACTTCCCTAGAGAGACATACCTAAGTAGCAGTGGTGGCCCGCCTACAGAGCTCTCATGCCGTTTCGAAACAACAACAAAACTGCCAAAAATGTCTCCGCGATAAGCTAGGACGTGCGGAAGTAGATTTTCTACTTATTAACATATAAATGGCATCGTTTTCTTTAAATCTCGGGCTGCGTGGTCGACAAGGCAGATCTTTCGATCTAGTGAAGAGTTATGAATTCTGCTAAATGAAGAAACTAATGAAATGATTTGGGTGTTATTTTTATGAAAAGAAAAGTTCGAAAAAAAATGGCAGTGACACCTTATAAAACGGGCTGAACGTGTCTTTTCGAAGAGTTATATCCAAGAGTGCAGAAGTTTATGAAAAAACAATTGCAGATGGCTTGGAAGTTCACCGATTTTGTAGCTAGGCAAGTGCATGGAGATTAACTTACTCGGGAGACCTCTTCAGAACCTAATAAAGCTAGTCACCGCCCTTCGTTAACAGAATAAAATTGCACTCATTGTTCGATTATCTTTTTTGTCTTTTTTTCGTTTTGGGGTATGCTGTATATACAGAACAGCGTGATTTATGAATGCTTAGTAGCTGATAATTCGAATGATTCCTTATTACTATATATACAACAGAAAGTGACGTTTAAATAACTAGTTGCACAAATTTTGAAGTCATTATGGTAGCTTGCTCTTAATTATCAATAAGACAAATACAATCACAGCGTTCTGTCAATGCTTATCTGCAGCACCGAAACAAAGAGCATAAAATGAAACAGAAGAATGCGCTCAATATGGCGAAATGATAGCTAGAGTTTGAATTGACGAGCGAAGTTTCGTTAAGAGGCAATTACGCAGTAGGATTATGTTTTGTGATTGGGTCGACAACGCCAAGGGTCACCTTTGTTATGAGAGAATTTTTTCCGCTCTCAGCCAAACAAATGAACGATGAAAGTGACTTAGGTTACCAAGAAAAGCTGGGTTTGAGACTGGGCTAGTTGGTATTCCATGATGAAGGGACTAGCGCAAGGGTGGACACGGGGCACAAAAGGGCTACAAGGACAAGCGCAACTTCCAACTTGTGTTTATTACAGAATGGTTATGAATAGATAGTCTCGCGCACTTATCGCAATCAGTTGCACACGTGCAAGACAACATGGTTATCACAAGCATACAAGAGCGCACCATGGTGGGGGCAGGGCTTAAGATGGTCTTCTACAAACAGTCCCCAGACACACAGTCCCACTTGTCCTTGTCGCGCTCTTGTGCCCCGTGTCCACTCTTGCGCTAGTCACTTCAGCTTGCCAAGAAAAACCAGCTTTTGTGGTGTATGCTCCCAATTCAAATAACTCAGTTATTAATATAGCACATAATCTGCTAGCGCAACACATGCGTGTTATCGAATCGGTCACAGATGCACTTACTTCTCGGTTATTCTTAATTCCACATCCGTGCTTCAAGACAAGCTGTACGAATAAATGTGCTTTATTATGAAGATTCTTTAAACAGATAACCGGGTGCCTTGAATCAAGGTAAATGTACGTCTGCCAAGTGTCAGAGCTCTTAATAAGACGTTTGATTATCCCAGTATATCGTTGGCTGTCTCTTCAAGAAAGACTTCAGAAATGTCTTGGTTAGGCGAAGATAGTGTCAGACTGGTTCTCTTGTCGATAAGAAAAGTATAAGCTCCTTCTATGAAGTCAGCGCGTACTTGATCAACAGATTAAAATCCGACTGCTAACAGGGAATGGCGTTCCGAAGTTATATCTTAATGCTGTTTCCCCGATAACTCAAATTAATTGGGTGACAGTTTGACACGCTGTCCGAAGAGCACGTAAGAAGCCCCGCAGCCGCACTAAAGAATGATATAACAACACTGGTTACGGCTGGCCTTTGTTAAGATAATCCTGCTGCCGCTCTCTGGGGTCTCGCACGAGCTCCTTGCATCGTTCTTGCTCGATTTGTTTCGTTTATATTTTTTTACAATTAATTTGACCCGCAGTGCTGTCTCACTGCTTGTACTGTGCTCATTATCTGAGGAGCTTGAAACACTTGTTCAGTGACAGAAACCTTTAGTGAAGTGGGCTGTCAAGCACACTAATATGGCAAAAAAGGATCACAAGAAAGTGCGTTTTGAAAACTCTTTTCATGGACTTATATATATCCACACTTTTATATACGCGCAGCTTTAAACTTTCAAAATGCAAGCAAGGTTTCTTAGTTCAAGTGGTAATAATGGAAGACTGTTGAGGATAGTAATTTGTAGGTTTACGTGGTCATTCCGGCTAGTAGACGTAAAACAAACTTCTACCAACGTGTACCGTTCAATTTCATTGAACGAAAAAAACGCACTCTATGTGAGACGAAAGCCAATAAGAAGCGCAGGATTCGTTCACTGGATACCTACGTTGCTGGCTCACTTTCATTGTGTTCTTTACATCATGATAAAGCAGGCCCTCACACCTACCTTTCAGTCAGTCACGGTTTACGCATCTGCGTACGCAAGACCTTTAGCAGTTCCTTCCTGTAGTTGCTATGCATTAAACGGGAAACATTGCACCGAGGGCACAGTGATCGCCCTGCGCACACAAAGTGGCTACAGTTCGCTTCATTGTGAAAAGTATTGCTATAACAAACCGCTTTACCGAAAACCCCACCAGCTGTGAAAGGATGCTAAAGGTGCCATGTTCTGTCAGCTGTGAATAATTTATGTTCTCTGAGCTGTGATTATTGAATAGGCTTTTCTCGTATTGGCATACAGTGAATTGTCAACTTGGGGAAAAAACGACGACGAAGTGCCTTCTTTTTAGAACGCTTCTATCTGTGTTCTCTGGTTTCCGACGAATTCTTCGGAATTTCCTGGTGCCTCGGCTCCCGGTTTTGTGGCCATGGACGCGGAGCCTTCCAGAGGCCCTCCTGGCCAGAGGTCATCGAGGCCGTCCCTCACGAGGAAGAGAGGAAGCGTGCTCAGTGACACCGAGGACACTGAGTTATACTCGATGTCGGATGAAGACTCATCGGATGATAGCTTCATTACTGTCCGCAGAAAGAGGGCCAAAAGGAGGACTGTCAACGCGAACCCATCAACGCAAGCGAGCATGGCGACTCTGAAGTCAAGGCCTGAACGCTGGCCTCACGCCATCGCGTTCGTACCCGAAGAGCCCTCAAACAACCTCCGACTGCTAAACAGGCAAGAACTATCTGTTTTCTTGGAAGGGGTCGTGCCGAATGAAATTAAGGACATTCGGATAAATACACGCAAAAATGTCCTCGCAATCGATGTTACCAACGGGAGTGCGCTCGAAAAACTGAAGTAAATCTCGGTGCTAGGGCGCATCAAAGTGCGTTCATATATCCCGATGGATGACGCATCCACAACAGGTGTCATTTATGACATCGATGTCGCCATTCCCAACGCGGACTAGCCTATCCTCGTCAAACCAGCCAGTGAGGGTGTTGTCATCACGCGTGTGAGCCGCCTTGGAACATCGCGCTGCGTCAAACTGATCTTCAAAGGAGATTGCTTACCAACACACGTCAAAGTCGGTCACTTCCGACACCCTGTTCGGCCCTTCGTACAAAGGCCTCTTCAATGCCATCAGTGCTTTAGGCTAGGACATGTCAAGGGTGTCTGCCCAAACTCCATACTGTGTCCCCGTTGTGCTGAACCTCACGCGGAGGAGACGTGCCGGGCTACTGTCCTAAAGTGCGGCAACTGTAATGGTTCCCATGCTGCCTCGTCTAGGGACTGCCCTCGCATCAAGACAGAGGTCGCTGTTCTCAAGCAAATGGTTCCGGACAATTCGACACACAGGGAGGCTGCTGCAACGATCCGGCGTCGGCGTCGGCGTCACCGAACCTCCTCAAAAAAGGCAGAGCCGCGAAAGGAGAGGGCCGCTTCCATTGTAGCACCCACATTCTCCAATCAGGCCAAAAAGGGGCTGAACAGCACAAGGAAGTCACCTGAAAGGAATTTGTCTCAAGAAGAATGGCCTGCGCTTCCGAGCCAGCAATCTCCCACAGAGCTACAGATTGTCAAGCCCGCTCGGGAGCCTACTCCTGCCGCTGATGCCACGCCCAAAGCAGATCAAGTCCTTTCAATGCTGCGTCCCCTCATAGATGCCATTCGAGTGATTCTGTCGAACCTTGGAACTACGTCTGCTCAAAATGCACTGAAAGTACTGGACGCCTTAAGCCCAGTGCTTGAGTCCCTCGAATAGAGACATGGCCAGCCACCGCCCATCGTTTCGAGAGGAAGTCAAGGCAGCGTCAATCATACAGTGGAACGCAAGAGGACTAAAATCACGCCTTTCGGACTTTCGTCAGTATATATATACTAATTTGTTCCCAATCATTTTCATATGTGAGCCAAATGTGTCAAAACCAGTCAGATTATCGGGATACGAAGCTGTTATGTCCGCAACAACTAATGCATGCAGCAAAGTCATCGTTTTTATTCGTCGAGAACTGACCTATGTTCGCCAGCCGATTGCGCCTCATGATAAAAATCAATACGTTTGCCTCACGATTAAAAAGGGCAAACTCACGTTTACACTTGTAGGCGTTTATATATCGCCTTCAAGTATCTTTGATCCCAAACGATTAACGAACATCTTGTCTGTGTGCCCTGCCCCATATATCATCATAGGAGATTTTAATGCGCACCATATAGCATGGGGAAGCGCAAAAACAAATGCAAGAGGGCAAAGACTTGCAAACTTCGCCTGTAACCACGGCCTTTCACTTCTGAATGACGGCAGCCCAACGTTTATACGAGGCGTGAATTATAGCAGCTGTCTTGACCTAGCTTTCGTCTCCAGCACTTTTACAAGATATGTTAAATGGTTTTCGGATATCGAGACACACGGGAGTGATCATATTCCCACATACCTTGTCATCAAAGGAATGTCCAGTCCCACCCCACGGAACACCATTCGATTAATTGATTGGACCACTTTTACTTCCACCGTGGAGGATGCTTGTCGAGAGGGCTTGTCCTCTGGATTAGAGGAAGCAATCAAGTCTGCAATGCTACACGCCACGCGCACGGTCATGGTTTCGTCGAAGCACACGGAATTGGATATAGAGTTGGAGCGACTTCGTGCGCTCCGTCGTCGTGCGGAGCGGCGTTACCGGCGTACAAAGTCCATCGAAGACCTTAGGACAGCCAGACGACTACAAAAGAAACTTCAACGTCGCATGGATAGATTGGCATCTCGACGTTGGGCAAGATTTTGCCAGTCACTAGACCCCCGAAAGCCACTTTCCCACATCTGGAGAACCATACGTGGTCTACGTTCCTTCCCTGAACAACGCTTCCCATTCAAGGCGCTGGCGCTCTTCCAGGGGCTGCTAGAGGCCGATGTTGCAGAAAACTTTTGTGCAAGGATCGCTGGCCAAGCAACCGGTCCAGGCTTTCCAGCCCCCAGTCGCATCCCTGCTTCACGTGACGGCCGCATGGATCTTCCATTCATAATGGAGGAACTAGAAGCGGCTCTTGCTCTATGCAGGCGTTCTTCATCCGCGGGACCAGATGGAATATCCTACCGCCCCTTGAACAACCTGAGTGATGGCGCACGGAGAGAACTGTTACATCTCTACAACTTATCTTGGCAGGATGGCATGGTTCCCGAAGAATGGAAGATAAGCCGCTTGGTCCTTCTCCTGAAGCAAGGCAAGTCCCCACTTGAAACCACCTCATACCGCCCAATAGCGCTGGCCAGCTGTGTGGGAAAGATAATGGAAAAGATGATCCTTGCCCGCTTGGAGTGGTACCTGGAGCACTACAACATGTTACCGAATTGCATGGCTGGTTATCGTCGAGATCGCTCTTCCAGAGACAGTGTTGTTGATCTCGCTACGTACGTCCAGCTTCAAAAGTCACGCAAAAGATTATCTGCAGCTCTGTTCTTGGATGTCAAGGGGGCATACGATAACGTATCTCACGAGGCTATCCTCGATGCTCTGGAGATGGTTGGCCTAGGTGGTCGAGTTTTCAAATGGATCTCTCATTACCTTTTTATGAGATCGTTCTTTGTCTGTACCGGTGATGGTAAAACCGCACTACACTACACGTACCGAGGTGTACCTCAAGGCGGTGTACTAAGCCTTACCCTATTCAACCTCACACTCATTGGTCTCGTTGATCATCTACCAGCAGCGATCAAGATATCAATGTACGCCGACGACATATGTATATGGACCTCAGGTGTGACACGTCCTCAGATACGTGCAAGACTTCAAAAAGCTGCTACTCTAACAGCTCTATACCTCCGCGACCAAGGTCTTGAAATCTCGTCAGACAAATGTGCACTGATGGCGTTCACTCGCAAACCAATGACACCCTACGCCATATCAATAAATGGCCAGATAATGTCTTATGAGAAGACTCACAAATTTCTTGGCATAATCATTGATAGAGATCTCTCATGGAGCCCACACGTTACCTACTTGAAAAAGCGTCTTACAGCAATCTCCCAACTTTTCAAGTTTCTGGGAGGAACGACTTGGGGAATGTCAGTGCATGCAATGTTGGAATTGTACAGGGCTCTTTTTCTGTGTTTCTTGAGATACAGTTTGCCCGTACTGACCAACACCTGCCAGACAAATCTTCGTGCTCTACAGGCCATTCAAGCTCGGGCTCTCAGGGTTTGTCTTGGTTTGCCAAAATGCACATCGACGGCAGCGACTATTGCGATTGCTCAGGACCAACCTATACAAACACACATTGCGGTAGAAGTGTTGAGAGTGCACATTAGGCACGTTGCCCGTGCCTGTTCCCACCATCTGGCAACACTACCAACAGAAAGGCCGCAGGCAGCTTCTTGCACTACGATTTCGGAGTATTACACCTGCCTCCCATCAGGCTACACCCCCGCAACTAAGCCATCGATTCCTCCATGGTGTTTGGCTCAACCCGCAGTGCACCTCACCGTACCAGGAATCAGGAAAAAATCTGAGCTGTCATCACCAGCTCTTAAACAACTAACTCTGCTTCTTTTGCATGAGAGGTACGCCGAACACGTACATATTTATACTGATGGATCGGCAACTCTCCAGTGTTCCTCAGGAGCCGTGGTCTTCCCAGCGAAAGCCACCACCATCAGTTTCAAGACATGTCACCCAACGACACCGATGGCCGCGGAACTTGAAGCCCTTCGCGCTGCACTTCGTCTCGTCAACCAAGAACAACCTCGAAGGTTGTCAATATTCAGTGACTCCAAGGCTGCACTGCAATCTTTGCTTTCAACTCTGCGGCGTGGACCACACGAACAGCTGGTATTTGAGATTAGAGAACTCATACATACCTTAACTGAGAAAGGACACCACGTGACATTTCAGTGGCTCCCAAGTCACTGCGGAGTCATAGGGAACGAACACGCTGATAGCGCTGCTCGGTCGGCTCTTCAAGGCGACGAAGAGGAGCCGATACCGTTATCAAGGACAGATGCCACTCGAAAACTTCGAATGATCAGCCGTCACATCACGTTATCCTTGTGGAACGCTGGAAGTTTTCACAACTACCGACTCCACCATCTTGACTCCTCCCTACGCCTTTGTATTCCAGCTGGGCTCTGTCGTCGCGAAGCTACCCTGCTTTGTCGACTATGGCTAGGGGTGGCTTTCACCAAGTCTTTCGCTTACCGAATTGGATGGGCCGACGACGCCTCGTGTGAGGACTGTGGTAACGAGGAGACTTTTAAACAGCTTCTTTGTGACTGTCCTCGATATACTTTACAGAGACAATCACTTGCAACCGCGATAGCGCGCTTTGACCAAAGTCCTCTCACAGAGAAACTCATTTTAAGATACCGCCATCATAAGCCATCGCAGCAGAGGGCGACGAGGGCACTGTTGCGGTTCTTGAGGGCGACAGAACTGGACAGGCGACTGTAGCCTGAACAGATGTTGATAGTGCTACAGGTGTCAGTGTGCTGTGCGATGACAGTGTTCGGTGACAGTGACCGATTGTGATTGTGTGTCTATGCTCCTTCCTTTCCTTATCTCTACTTTGTTTCCACTTTACCTCCCCTCCCCTCTCTCCCCAGCGTAGGGTAGCCAACCGGATTTTTTTTCTCTGGTTAACCTCCCTGCCTTTCCCCTTTCCCCCCTCTCTCTCTCTCTCTCTCTCTCTCTCTCTCAACTTGGGCATGTTCGCTTCGTTGTGAAAAGTATTGCTACAACAAACCACTTTACTGAAAACCCTACCAGCTGTGAAAGGATGCTAAAGGTGCCATGTTCTGTCAGCTGTGAATAATTTATGTTCTCTGAGCTGTGATTATTGAATAGGCTTTTCTCGTATTGGTATACAGTGAATTGTCAACTTGGGCATGTGTGTCGAGTGTTGCTTCTATTTGCTTATTAAGAAAGAAACGGGACTTGGGTGACCACACTCAAAATAATATATTAATTTCTAGCTACAAGTGTTCACTAAAGAACTTAAAAATGAGAAATTAAGCCTCGTAAGTCACTTGATTTTACTGCGGATGGCAGCAGTGCAAGCTCAGCCCTCGAACTGCAAATGTCACGGGAAGATGTTGCACTTTATAATTTGCGTAACAATATTGCGCACTAGGTCAGTTATGCGTACTTTTCTTGACGAACTAAACTTCGCAAACTAGGTGAATGAAGCGAAATTTTTACTGTATAATAGGAGTCTGATATTGGTGAGTTTATTTAGCATGGACACTCCGAAAAGCAGGGCTAACTACAATTCTAAAGGAGCACCAACAACACAGGTGTTGTGCTGAAACAGCTCACCGTGTGTGATGGCAGCCTCCTTTAGGTTCGTTTAGAACGACAGAAAGCTGATCTAGTTGGTAAGGACTCATAATGCAAAGAAGGCGTAAGGCGTGCAGACGCGGTCACAAGAGAAGTGTTGTTCTCTTCTCTTGTGTACGTGTATGTACGCCTTACCCCTTCTTTGCAGTATGAATCCTTTTGGTTGTTGTAGCCTGTGCTTCATCAAATTACCCAGTGAGCGAAAAAGCCTGCGTTTGCAGTAGCGATATGACACCTAAATTCCTATTGGTTACGACGCCAGGTGACGAGAGCACCTTGACGTTGCAGAGCGCGCCAAAAGGTGTTGCGTGAGGGGAGAAGGTATCGCCGCAACGCCACGTCACCAGTGCACCTTGACAGAACAGATACAGTAACGTGACGCTGCGGGGCGACATGGTTTGCCATCGGCGAGGCACTGGTGCGAAGCGCGTGCGGCCGCCGCCCTCTCTCTCTCGGAAGTAGGCGCGGTGCGTATTTCTTTCTCCCCTCCACTGTATGGATGAATGGATGGATGGATGGATGCTATGAGCGTCCCCTTTGAAGCGGGGTGGTGAGTTGCGCCACCAGAGTCTTGGTAATATTTTGAGTAATTTCCTACCTATCTTTAAACACACAAAAGCGCGCGCAAGGAATTTCCAACATACAGATTTTTGAACCACAATCGGGAAATTTTTCGTGTACGTCTCCGTTGTTTGTGGCATTTCAAATTTTCTGTCAGAAAACTTCCACTAGCCTCTTACTAATCTGTGTTGGAGACATGTTTGCTTTCCCCCTGTTATTGCTGAACCCAAGGACTTCGAGGAAGCCAGAAGAGCCTAAACCGGGCACACGTCAGCTGGGCACACATCTTCACATTTGAATAGAACATGTTCCATCGTTTCCCAACCTTTACCGCAGCAAGCACATACTGCTTCGTCTTTGGTATACCTCGATTTATAAGTACGCGCTCTAAGGCATCCTGATCTCGCTTCTAAAAGAAAAGAGCTTCCCTGTGAGTAATCATAAATTGTTTCTTTCCTGATTTCGCTTTTCCTCTTAGGTAGTTTCTCATAGCATGTTTCTTTTCCGTTGCCACCACCGATGATATTTTCGAAGCCTTTCTGACTTTGCGTTTGACGTTCTTTGTTGCATTTTTACTCTCTATACCGGTCGCATAATTGTTGGTAAGCTTCCGAGCTCTTTTCCTCCACTGTGAGCCAATTTCGTCTCTTTACAAGTATCTGAACACTCTGGAAACCCATGTGCTTTCTTCCATATTACTCAGTCATGCTTTAAAATCAATTTTACTCTGAGCTTCCGTTCATTCAAAACTTGTCCAGCCCATATTATCCTGCGCGGCTTCATTAGTTGCACTCCCGCGAGTGCCCTATGCGAGGCGTCCCGCTTAGCTTTGGTTGTCATCGAGTCCTCCTTGTACCCCTGACTTCAACAAAACAACTGCATTCCCAAAAGTACATCCTGGAGTCATTACGCGTTTCCACATATCCACTAAGCTTAGCTGCTGCGCGCACCAGCTGGCATTGGTGCCCGCTGCTGATTCCTCGGTCTCTCGTCGAGCAGAAGGTCGCTGGCAATGCGGCATTAGCACCGCAGGCTGCTGCCGCTTGCGAGCTCGGGCATCACGTACGGCTATCGTACATTGCTCGCAGCGTAAAACTCGAAGGACCGCTCAGTGGCGTTCAATTGCACATTAATGCATTCGCATTCGCAACTCATAAGAAGTGCTAAGAAGAACCAAGTATAATAAGCTTTCGCTTGCATAACCGGGCCTAGCCGAGCTAGGCCGCAGCCATTTTTTTACCATGTTTGTGTCTAACAGGCAGCTTCCTTCGTTATAAATGGTACACTGACGTGTATCGTTTGAACTAATCTTCTGCGATAACTTTAGCATGTGTACAGAACCGCATATATCATGCAGTGTACTATGCTTTTAACCAAGTGTAATAAAATATATGCTGCTTTTTTGCCTCCACCCCCACTGGATGATATATTCTTATTACACACTAAGCAAACAGTGCCTAATTACTTTAATATTCGCGATCGAGCTCCGGCTAAGATAGTGAGAATCCTTAAATCATTTATCACATCTCATTCCCTGTGAGACTATATAAAAGACCTTTGACTGTTAAAAATATTCGGTTTTTTTCGCTCTCCACAAGCGTACTGGTCGTAGGCAGAGTAAGTAATCACGATGAGAAATCGTTACTCTCCCCTTGCAAGAGAAGTAGGGAAGTGTTTGTTGGATGGGGGCAGGGCAGGGTTCAGTTTTGCGCACGCAGTAGAAACAGTCTAGGCTTCGACGATCCGTTGGGAAGTTTCATGCCCCGTTAATCAAAAGGTCACGGTGCAGATCGTGCTTTATTCCTTTCTTATTTTGTTGTTTTGTGTCAATATTGGCAATAGTTTTCCTGCCGACATTCCGTTTGCGAAAGATGTGTGATCAAAAAGCAAAAGCGTGGTGGCCTTTGCCCTTAGTTTAGGAAGAGATGATTTCTCTTGGGGTTCCCAGCTGCCACTCTGAGTCAAATTGATAGCACGTATGCCGAATAAGCCGCTATGAGAAGAGGCTGACCTCTTTAGCGCAGCAAGAGTGCGGACGGGGGCCGTTTCTTGATGAATTCAAGAAGCCTTACTATCGTGGAGACGCGCATGCACTGTCACGAAAGATACGCAGTTGCTTCAACAGTCTTTCAAACGGTTTCGTAAATATTTGGGATTTTAGTTTTAGCAGGCACGAAACACTGCTATGTTTTAAGCTCCTCAGCGATTCCAATACTCCCTAATGCGAAGTTTGAGCGCAGCTCTATACGTGTTTTCGTTCCGTGATATATTGGCTGGCGCTGACAACCCTTTGCGTGTGCCATGTTGCAGTCGCAGCGAAGTGTAGCTTAGCGACTGCCTCGCTAAGCTGGAGATGGCGAGAAGCAGCGTGCGGGTGACGCGGGGGCGCTATCGCGCGCGAATCGCTGCAGCCGCCGCAGACAGAAGACAGACGACAGACAGACAGACGACGAGCGCGACTCTGGCGCCATCTCTTAGCCGTCGTCGCCGCACGTCGCGTCTTGCGCGGCACTATACGCTTTCCTTCTCTAGCTTTCGCCAAACCCTCCTCCTCCACTTTCCTCCTCGCGCTCTTTTAGCCGTCGCCGCTTTTCTCATCCGCTGCGCTTGTTCACTGGGTTACGCCGGGAACGCCAACGCTCGGAGCAGAAACGGGCGCCTACGAGCTGCGCCATGAAATGCACTGTTATTTCACTTACTTTTCTTTTATCACAACGCACTTTTATGCAGTTAAGCACAAAAGCAACTGGAACACCCATGTCTTGCGTTCCATACTCTGGGAAATAATGTCACGAAACTGAAGTCATCCTGAAGATTTATATCAAGTGTTATGTCATGCAAACTGACCGCCTACAATTTGTAAGTTACAGTATGTACCGTACACATAAGCAAGAAAACAATTTGCGAATGTTTATTATTTAATGGAACATTCTTTTCAATTCATTGGGCTAGTGATGTCCGCCTCTTCCAGTTATCCACCTGAAGACGAAGAATTATGCTATCTGCTGGAGTCGATTTTTAAAAATTCAAGGAAAACATAAAAATTATCCCCCGCTATATCTTTTACGAAGAGGGAAAATTTACAACCACCACTCTGCAGCAGTGAGCTACAAAGTAAACCTGTATAAATTTCTGAAACCAGAAACTATTTTTCTCCTGAGAAACGCGTGCAGGTTTTCTTTGTAGCTCTGTCCTAGAATACGGTTGAATGTCAATTTTGCCTATAAAAACCTTTCGTCCACTTTGCGTCCTTCCGGTGAACTGATTCGCAATATATATCTTTCGTGCACTTCATATAAGGAGCATAATCATTTATCTTTTTGTGTTTGTGATAGAAATAATGCTCAATAAAGATTGTGTACGTGAACTGAACTAATGCACATAACTTTGCAACTCATGTACTGTTGAACTGTATATTTTTTATTCATCCAGTATTGTACTGAGTGCCATATTTCGTGTCGCCATTCTCCCCTTTTACGCAAACTTGTTTCCGTTTCCAAGTGACAAGGAGTAGCCGGTGCCACCATAAATGCGCCAACCTCTCCTAACATGCACTTCAAAAAAAAAAAAAAAGACGCTGGAGAGTCGTTCAGAGTGTTCCAAGTGAATGGGTGTGGTTATGAGCAAATGAAAGTCTAGGCAGAAATAATGATGGAGAAAATTTCTACTGCAATTCATCTAGTGACGCTTGTTAATTCGAGCATTTTTCTGTTCTCTTGCAGGGGGTATGCAGAATGCAGACGTTGAACTTTCAATTTGACGCGAATCATCTGTGTAAACGTGAATGTAAGGATTGCGCCAGAATACAGTAGTGTTGTTTTCACTGGGAGCAGAAGCCGGTATAGTCAACCATTTCTCGCCTCTGATGATATAAGCTAGGGAATGACGTGCTGTGAGATGGCTATACGGCATCACTTATTTGGTAACGTAGCTTTCTCTGCAGCACGCTTAGAGAGCGAATTGGTGGAGTGTTGAGGATTATTGTCAAGCTTAAATGTTGTAATATGTCTAAGCAACACTTGAACTAAGCGACCATGTGTATTTAAGATTTGGAGGAAAAGTAAATCATTCAAGTTTGTTGTAGTTATTTTTTTACATTGCGGAATGTAGCGACAAAGATCGCTCCTTGTCCGTATCGTTTACGCTTTATAAATAATGAGCCATGATACGCTATCCGAAAATACGAAGAATGAGTACGGAAGTTATTTAAAGGTTTAGGAAATCTGCCTTTTAAAGGTAGACTTCTCTTAAAATAGTTCACGCTATACAACCTCAGCGTCTCCGACATACTGTGAAAGCTGTTGGAATCTTTAAGAACTCACATCATCTGCCCGTACTCCAGGCGTCTACATGTCATTAAGTGCATTTCACGGAGAATAACCACATGGTTCCCAGAGATAGCATGATAAGTATGGGTAGTGCATGCATTTGTATAATCTTCTTTCTTGTGACTACAGATCGTATCGTAGCGTTACTTATTGTTCTATGTATTTCAATATTTTCAAGCAATCTTATTTTTTCCCAGTACATAAAAGCAGCAAGCTTCTCTACTGATGGCCATTAATTACGAATGGCTGCATGAACAACGCATAATACAATATTTAGCTAAAAATGAATTTTGCAATATCACAAAAGAGCTTCAAGCCAGAAGGACGAACTTTATGCACGTCTGTGTACTGGCCATCATTCGCATGTTGGGAGAGCCGTTGTAATAGCAGCTCCCGTAGCCATTCGAGCCAAAACTCCCTCTAGTAATCTTTCTACGGAACTCCATAGGGATTGGCAATTGGTTAGGCCCTCGGGGGTTGGAAATTGCCAGTTATGCACCATTACCACGTTGTTACTTAAACGAAGGAGCACTGCAATTTAACAAGCGCGAAAATCCCCGCTCCTATCAACTAACAAATCCGAGAAGATAGCCTAGCATAGTAAACTTGCTCTACCTATCAAGTATAAATATTGAAGGTGAAATAATAAAAAAAAGAAGGAATGAGAAATGTCGTGGAATAATTTACCGTAGTAACAAAAAGTTGTCACTTCAGTAGGTCGGTAAAGACATCATCGACTACGTCAAGACAAGCATCCAGAACGGCCAGTGGTGAATGCATCGATACAGAGGATACTCTCTGTTGACTTCCTCGCCGATTTCTAGGAAAATATCTGCGCTGATATATTGATATATTGCCTCGCGTGAAGCAAAATTAAGTGCCGCCAACTTTCTTTTCTTCATGTTCTGCGTGAGCGCCCGCTTCTCTCACGTGTAGCTCAATTATTGAAACCTCAAGTATTTCCGTCATGAAGGCGTGCACTACCGCGCTGACTCTGACAAATGAATTATATATCGAGTTTTAAACGTTACAGATGCGACATCGTTATGAGGCGCGCCGCAGTGGGCTCCGGAATGTTTTGATTACCTGGTAGTCTTTAACGTGCAACTAATGCACGATACGAGACAATTATTTTGCAAACCGTTCGCTTGAGATTGCGGCTCCCGCGGACAGGTATCGCCCCGCGTTCCTGACCTCAGCAACGCTTCGCCACAGTCACTGGGATGCCACGGTGGGTCTCGTGCTCAAGGACGTCAGGAGCGTACGGGAACTTTCCTAAAGAAGGCGAGAGAAAGAGGCAAGAGAAAGAGTCTCCTCAAAAAAAAAAAAAAAGAAGGAGAAATAATCCAACGAACTCTTCTCATGAAATAGTGTTATTATGCGATGCCTATTCTCCTTAGAGTGACTCCTCCGCATCCCCACGTCATTTCTAACTTTCTGTTTTTTGCTCAACTCCCGCTGATCCGGGCATTGAACTTGGTAACGATAATGCAATTAGCCTGTCCGCAGGTTGCGCTTTGTGTCAAGGGTAGGTGGACGTAAAATAGATCTGAGAGGCTTAGGGACAGTACGCCCCTGACCGCATAAAAGTGAATGCGCTACGGTTCGTTTTAATCCAAGCGTCTTCAACATTTCCATGTTGCAGTGCTTGTGTGGCGAAAACGCAATCGCAATGAATTGATCTGCAAGGCAATGTTAGAAAAAAAAAACGAAGAGACGAGGTAGCCTTTCGCAAATGTCTTTTATTATTGATGGGAAACAGAGTCCTTCGTGAAGACGTAAATTGCACGCTTTAAATTTGGGGAATAGTGATATAATCTACAAATAAACTGGGGTAGCATATGAGAACGACAAACTTTCATTATTTGATTTTAGCTAACCAACAAACTGACAAACCAAGCAGTACTTGTATATGTAAGCCTCATACGGATGCTGCATAAGAGATGAGGACCTTTCGGAGCAAAAAGCAAAGGTTTATTTTTGTTGGCAGACTTCATGAGCAGGTTTAAAGTAACAAGCATGCAAACTTACTGCAGTGTGAAAAAGATGCCCAATACAATGAGTTCAATTCAAATTTGTTTTCGTTTCCGAATCTTTTTCTTGGACAAGTGCTGCTTTCTTGTGCAACGATAGAGCAACCACCCTGAAGTGGTCTATGTTGAAGGAGCTTTGCTTTTTCACGCTTTTATGTCTAATCAGTAAACATATAAGGTTTGTATAGGTCTTGCAGGTAGCGTCACCTACCCCTCTGCGATAATACTTCTATGCACTACACCATCCGTGAAATTTTTTGCGGGAATGAATCTCGTCCGCGGCAGCCGCATTCTGATGGGAACAAAATGCAAAAACACCCGTATCCCCTGCATAAGGGGCATGCTAAGGATCCCCAGGTGGTGAAAATTATTTCGGAGTGCCCCACTACGCTGTGGCTCATAATCAAATCGTGGTTTAACACGTAAAACCCAAAAATCAAGTCAGTTCTATTTCCGTCACACAGTCTGTTTTGTGGAAAGTGTCGCTTTAATGTCATGTCATCTAGGAAAAGTTAACCAACAGCCCCCAACTACGTTTCTGATATCCCACTTTGCAGTTTGTGTGCGTTTAACCTGTTCAATTTAGTTTCCTTTAGAGCTACACCTTCAACAGCTGAACTTCTAACGCTATGATGAGTGTATGTCATTACTAGCGTTTAGAATCTGGTGGTTCCTTTTAGGAGCATGATGCTAAGAAATGAAGAAAAGTGTTTTGCAAGCATTGGCCGGATAGCGTACTTTAAAAGAATTTTCCTCTAGTGCAGACATTCTACAGGCGGCATCAGAAATTATATCAGCCTGCACAATTACCACATACAACCTTATATTATAGGCTAATTCATTCTAAAATAAATCTAATGCAGTTTTTTGTTGCTTGAGCATCACCTCAGTCTTCTTTATCCGCCAACTTTTCGAGCCAGCGCCTAGCAAGATTTCTTCAGAGGTAGAGATAAAAGAGGGGCTCGGCCATATTAAGAGGTTTCTTGAGATTTAAGAATGGACTGGCTATTTTTCGTCATCCTACGCTCAGGGCATCAAAAAGTTTTCGCTCGCCTACCCTGCGCTCACAGTGGACAGCAACATTCTTCAAGAGCTTGAAGGGGACCACACTTATTTTCGTCGTAGGCACAAAACGCACAACGTCTTTGTTCATCGTCCTTTGACCAAGGGTCACTGCCTGGAAACGTCCACGCTTTGCGACACTCTATTAATTACAGTTAGACGCCTGCACTGGAAAGCCAGCTATTCTTCACGGCCCGGAGAAGTTCTTGGAAATCTCCGGTCCGCTCCTGCATCCCTACCAGCAGCAGTACACTGTCATGGACACGCATTCTCTTGGCCGTCCCCAAAAGCTGTTGTGCGATCCATCTTTCTGTTTTGAGGAGTATATCCGAGAGATTGTGCTGCAAGAACAGTACTATCTCAGCAATGCATTACTACAAAGATAATTGTCATAGCGAAAGGGTACCATGAGGGGTAAAATATCAGTATAAGATTATTAGAACCGGCCTAGCTAGAGCTGCGCTAGTGCCGCTTCCGATGTTCCGGTACCTAAAGTACTGACCGTAAGTGTGTTTAACCGCAGCTGTGACCTAGTGGGCAGGACGCCTGGCTTGGCTGCTGGAGATGCGTGGATCGATCACCGCTACCAGACTCCCTTACGTCAACACGACGCGCAGAAGCAACCCTCAGCCAAGCGTCCCGCTTTCCAGGGTTGCGTTGGTTGGAGTTAGAGAGAGAGAGACAGAAAGTCAAAGGTAAGACAGGGAGGTTAACAAGATTATCTCCGGTTGGATACCCTACTGAGAAAGAGAAAATGAAATAAGAAAGGAGAAAACACACACAAATACACACACACAAGCACACACAGGCACACACACAAATACACACACACATACACACACACACACATACACACACACACAAACACACGCGCGCGCTCGCACACACACACACACGCACGCAAGTACGCGCACACACACACACACACACACACACACACACACACACACACACACACACGCGCGCGCGCGCAAACTGTTTCTGTGGGCCAGTGTCATTGTACAATCTTACGTCACACAATGTGAAGTCGGTTGAGACTTCCCAAGCAAGCATATTTAACAATAACCCTTGCAAGCAGCAGAGCAGAGATATCAAGCGAAATCTACGCAAATATGGATAAAACCAGTATAGGTCATAGTGAGACCATAAAAATGTTTCAGTAATATTCAAACGATAGTTATTGTTCGAAAGCGTTGCAAGAAAACGTTAATTTGTCGTCACAAGCCACTGTTTGTGATATATCCCCAATACAAGTTGCGAATCAACTCCTACATTGCCTTTTTTTGCGACGTTACATGCTTGGTGATCGATATATAATTGAAACGGTGAAAGCTTATATTCTGAGGGCGGTAAACCTTGTGGTCATGCTTGCGGACAAGCACAGGCTCAGCATGCCAATCAATAACTTTGTATTTGGTTAATTATTAACTGACTTCAGGCCGCAACTTGTAACGTTCTACTTGCGTGAGCGCTCTAGAAGTCCTGACTTCAGCTTTCTTTGTTTCGGCAAAGAACAAGTCGCAGTGCGAAACGGTGATAAAAGCCATAAAATCAAGGGCGGCAAATATTATTTATAATTCATACGTGTGCTCTTGTGGTTGACGTCCTTGCAGTCATCGTGTTTTATCGTTAAGGAACCAGTCAGTGCGACAACATGAATGGGAGGTAGGTCGCGAGCTGGCGACCTGTGAGCCTGTCGGGAAAGAAATTATTTCTTGCCGTATGAAACTCTTCCCTGCCGGCAACCTGCCGAAAAATAAGCTAGGTTGTGTTCTCGTGGGCATCGCAAACGCATCCTGTGTTTCACTGTTCATGGCAAAAGTCGTTAGGAGCCCATTTACGCAGGATACAGTGCGTCATAAAGCGAGATAAACCCTATATTATGGAGTAGGTTCCGGGTTCATAAATCACCAAGCCAATTGATTTGTGGAATGCGTGGCCAAATCATGCGATCAACTAATCAAACCTAGCATAATGCATGTCACTGCCGTGCACAAATTTCGTCTGCAAAAGATGAAATCTCTAATATAACTCGAAGCTAATGAGTCACACTTTCCACACGTTTAGTACTGCGATAATCGTACTTTGCTTTGACGTGTGTGCACTGTCGAACACTTGGCTACATTGATCATTACTTGTAGTAGTGTCCAGATTTCGATACATAAGGTAACGTTTTCCGAAATGGGCTCTAGCTTACATAGAATGGTTGTGCACACAAGCGCAAGTGATACCTTTTCCCCCTAGGTGGCACTGGATATTTATGCGAAGCAAGTTTTTTGGTTCTTCCCGAATTCCGCCTCAATACATAAGTAATGTGTGAATAATGAGCCGTGTAGGTGGGTTAGTTAGGTGGATGGCGAGGAACATGTTGCGCACTGGATGAACACCGTTGTCGTCGTCGTCGTTATTATTCCGCGTGTGTGTCTTGATGCAATTCTGGCTGTACCTCGATGATAAGTAGTGCTCAGGCGCAGCAATCATCTAGAGTGCTAGCAAGACTAGATATGCTGCTGCCTCAATACGCGGCTTGGAGATGCGCCTGCAGCTAGCAAGGCTCCTACGCCTTTTTCTCCAACAATACCGTATTCTCGTCATTCTGCACATATATAGCAACACGCTGGACTTGCGCGTTGTTAGTGTCACAATGCAAAACAGCCCACTTCTCAGCGTATCAGGAGCAAGTTCTCAGTATAGGTATCCGCATGGGAGAACTACTTCTCTTCGCTCGCACGGGCTTCCGGGTTCTGCAAGTCCCGCCCAACACTTGTATTCGTTTCCGAGAGCGAAAACCTGATATGCCAGAATCACGCGAAGGTGGGCGATAAAGGGAACCTCCGTGTCGCGGTCAATCACTAGCTTTCTCTTCTTCCGACCTCTTCGCTGCTTCCTTAGCTATCAGATTCCCTACACTGGAGGCGTCCGCACAAACAATCTTGGCTCGTCGGCGTAGTGTTTACCGATCGTATGGTCATCGGGTACTGGTAGGACTTCTAGGCTCTTGATCTTTGTCGTGTATGTTTGTCTCAAGGTACCTTAACCTAATACACACTTTTTCTCTCGTTCATCTCAGCAAAAAGGAATCGATTTACTCCATCAAAGTGATAGCTGCGATGGCGGCACTCAGCGCGGAAATGCCGCATTCATAGAATCGCTGGTGCTGTGACAGCTGGCGAACCAGCTGAGGTTTTGTTGCATTTCCCTAACGAGGACAAGAATGCATAACTTAGATATAATAAACGCTGAACTACAACTATTTGAAATTCGCCGCTCTTGACAACGCAGCGCCGGTACCTTGGAGCGAGATCATGGATCTCAGACTATCTTATATTGTTACGGTCGTTTTGGCGCTGAGGATTTGCTAGTATCTCGCTGGTTTTAGTCGTTGGTTTTCATTTTTGCTTCTAACCAATAAACACTCACCTAGACCTATGAAGGGGCTGGTGATATTCTATATGTCATGGCAAGCTAGTGTGCGAGGACTTAAGCAACAATTTCCCGCCCGCCATTCGTTCTTGCCCATTTTATGACTTGCCGTAACTCCCATCACGGTAAGAGTTGCCACTCTAGTATCGTGGTAGCGTAATTCGCCTGGTACAGCTCAACTATATATTCCGCTTTAGCGTTCGAATGAGTGAATCTGATTGTCTGTGCTAGAATATTTGAGTGAATTTTCACGGAATACGACAATACGCGGCACAATACGGCAGTGCGAATTTTCTCTCATGTCTGAGAAAATTCGTAATAATGTATAGTGCGATTAAAACTGTGCTATGAACTATGAACGCCCACGCCGGATTCGCTGTGAAGCGCAGCCTCGCTGAAGCTATAAATGCCTAAATGCTGTAAGTTTGCTCGTCTTCCGCACTGCGGTTTGCAGCATTTCCATTGCGGGCTTGCCCGGCAAAACGGCAGCACGCGGAGTGCCCATCCAGCAGACCTACATTTAACACGCTTCGCCGTATTACAGTACTTGCAGGATTGGCCCAGTTTTCCTTACATCGTGTCCATGATCGGCTCACTTTACTATGCCAGCGTCTGCAGGATCGGCCCACCTTGGTGAAAAACCGATCGAGAAGACACCCCAAATCCTCGAGGAGAAGACATAGAAAGCCTCGATTTATTAAAGGAATTATGCGCTTCAGGGCGTATATTTCCTGAGTGAGTGTATTTACATCAGCGGATAACTTTCTGTGGCCCTGACGGTTAAAGCTACGTAGGCAATACACATAAAGCAAGAAAGTTCTTGAATATAGTCTCACATTCTCAAACGCGTTAGCGTAATCAAGGAAGAGAAAACATATCAAGGCTAAATAGAACGCTGAGTGGTAAGTTCGACCTATTTACGTTATATTCTCTTTCGCTTCGGGCAAACCGACGCACGTTAAAGCCACGCTGATTGCCCGCGCCCCCTCCATGCCCCGTATCTGCTGCAAAAACCGAAAGCGCTGTCAGACGCTGCCAGAATGCATGGCGCGGTAGCACATGGGCAAAAGCTGCACTCACTAGCTTTGCCCTCGTTGCCAGAGAAAGTTCTCCGCAAGTATGCGTAGTTTTTTTTTATGGTAGTGATGTTGCAGCCGGCGTGCCTGACCGGATTCTTATCCGGCCTAGCATCTCTTTTGTGCAATATGAATCCGAGTGTTTCACCAAGCATCGATCAATATGGTGTCCCTGCCTATATATGAGAAATCTCTGGGACAGCATATATTGCCTTCCTTGCAATGTCTGTAATATGCCAAGGTTTCAAGAATACTACCTAAAGAAAGGCAAGGATTCGGAAACTTGTCGCAGTCGGACAGTTCCTGCTTATGCTGAACATAAAGCGCACAAGGCTATTGTGCACGTGAGATGTCCGCATCTGGAACGCTATTGACAAAAACGTACTTATGCTATAACTGGTTGTAAGCGAACAGTTAGGAACACTTGCGTACAAAAAAAAAGAAACGTCACTTACGAAAGAACAACTTTATTATTTCAGCCTTAAGTTCTTGCAAAGAAGCCTCAAGGCATCGTGACAAGTGTTCTGCCGCGCATTTTACCTTCATATGCATGTATATTTTTAATCATCGCGCTTATTATATTAATTCATCCAGCGTCCTTTTTAAAATTTTTACACGTTCGTAACGTTCCGCTAGTCCGCATAGAAGTCCATAGAGATTGTTCGAACATCTTCACCTTATCCACTATAGCTAAGTCAGTATATCCAAGCCTAAAGAGAAGGCAGTACAGAAGCGCAGAACCATTTTGTTGATAGAATACTACTAGGCGATTTACACACACTGAACACATTTCCATGAACGGTTTAACATTGATCCATAAGAGTTTACGTAAAGCACTCACGTGACATCTGCATAGCAACAAAATTTTCAGCATCCGAGGATCTTCGTTATATGTGTTGGAGATAGTTTTCATGTTGCGGCCCACTTTCAAGTATTTTTTCTATTAAGAGCGTGTTTAAGAGAGTTCGACATTGTTGCAGGTGTCGGTGATAGTTTCACGCTTAACAGAGCGGTAGCTGACAGTCATAAGCTGGCCTAAACTGACTCCATTTTTTAAATCCAATGTCGATCTTCGTCAGAGGTTGTGGTAAACCCAACATCTCCAACGCACCGTAATGGCGGAACTGCTTAAGTGTGGGTGTTATATTGTGTATCTTTGCTTTGACTATTGCTCACATGTGGAACGCGAACTGCTAGGGAAACTGCATTATTCTTCATAGCATTCTATATTGAGGTTAAATAGCAGTTCACATGTTGTCAGTTGATGTACTGAAGCGTCAGGAGGAGTTGGTAAAAAAGTTTATAAGGCAGGGTTTCTAACCAGGGTAAATACGACTGGGTACGATGTACTAGGCTGAGAGGTTGACAGAAATGAATATGATAGAACGAGATACGACATAATACGTAGCGATAGGCAATATGAAATTGGGCACATAATGCGACGCAGTGGTTTACGCTGCACTCGACGCTTCTCTTCAAAGTCCGTACGACCTGAACTACTTGTACGTCATATACGTGCCTCCAGAAGCAGCTTCGCACGTGTGTTATTCGCTTGTTTTCACAACTTCCGGCGAAAAATGACACGTGCGTTTTCTACGTATAATGTGTGGGGGTTTCGGAACACAGCTTTGGTGATTTCGTCGACGCGTTCCCAGCGTGGCGTGCTACAGACGTGCGCAGTGTTGCTAAACAGTCCCTCCCATGTCACTTATGTTGGGATCGTGCCGTCGAGAATCAGGCGTCCTTGCACGGGACGTGATGGCACTGCGCAACAGCAATCCTTGTTTACGCACTGGTGTCCACGTGTGCAATATAGCTCGGCAGGGGGCGGAAGAAATGTAGATCATTCGCGGCAAGGCCAAGATATAGCACACGTATGTACGCCTTTCTTTCAAACAATGTATTGGAGCTAGACGAGCGGTAATAATGGAGTGGGCCACCGGATCGTGTATTACTTGTCCAGAAAGGAGATCATCTTGATTCTTTGTTATAACTTGGTGGGTACTTCGGGACCGGAGATTGTATACGTAAGGGGAATAACCCAACGGCTTGCAAATTACATGGATAGAGTCAGAGATACAGAGTGGACAACGGCCACATCCTGGGAATTTTGTTCAGCGCTCCTCCGCGCTCCTTATATTTTGTCGTGATTACAGCTTAGGGCACGGTATTCTAGGTTCTTTCCTCTACCAGCATGTCTTTGCACGGAATGAGCCGTAGAAATACAATATCAGGGTTTCCTACATCTAAGCCATTTCTTGATTTCGTGGCATCACGCGCCAACACATACATACGTATAAAAACATTCTCTAAAATACGTGAGTCAAACTAGATGACAAGTTGCTCCGGCGCAACTCCCGAACGGCAGCTTTCAGCTATAGCTAGAAAAAACAATATATATACACTGATTATATTTTACTCCTACTATTCTAGAGACTTCCAACATAGAAAATAACGAAACAGCTTGAAAATAAACCTATGACCAACCGATCGAAATACTGCGTATATGCAAAGCTAAGAGCAGGATGAAGTCTGTGGTTTAGATCACAGATGGTTACATGCAGTTAATATTCAATATGAAATTCGGAAGGGGGTGGTAAAGTGAGCTTTGCATGTCGTGTACTGCATGGAGCAGATAGGCGGTGCTGTGTTGTCCCCTTCAGTTAGAACGTACACACTTGTGTTCGATACTTAATTTTGCCATCCCTGTGCAGTTATACCAAAACATACACCACGAACATTAAGCTTAGAGTAAATTGAACATTCTACTTGGCTAAAGTACCTTCATTTTACATACGAGTGAAATGTATAGCTACGGACCACAACTTTGGTGAAGACACTACTGTGGTGGTACGTTAGACATGTATGGGAATTGCATGGAAAAGCCGAAAACTGTTTGGGAAGACCGACATTCACCAGGAACTGAAGCAAGGATGACCCCTTTTTTAATCGTTGTTACCACTTTATTCTGTGGGCGCAGAAACAAGGCGAGAAAACAGTCAATTATGGTTTGATTTTTCCAACATGCGTAATGGGCAAATGGTGCAACCAAAGTTCCCAGGACTGGATGTACGCGGCCACCATAATGCTGCCAGCGGCCAATGCAGGAGATAAACAGACGCTTGAGAATATATGTGGCAAGCAGCGACATACCTAGACATTCATTTTTTCATAGAGAAATCGGCAATTACGATCTTTAATCAAGGTACGATGAGTTACGGGGTGCCAATTCAACAGCAACTCATGCCCATGGTCAAGCAATATAAATACCTCAGCGTAAACATAAACAAATCAAAGACTTAATTACGCAGCCACCAAGGTAATCTGAAGACACCGGCGAAGCGGAAAGCCGCAATAATGAATTGTGGAGTACTTTTGGCCCACAATAAATTAAGTTGGTGCGTGAAATTTGGAAAGGAGTAATGGTGCCAGCGCCAACGTTAGCAAATGCCAGTCTGTGCTTAAAATTTGATTACGTATCGTGGCTTGAAGTTAACCAAAGATCAGTAGGCTGGTTGGCTTTGGGAGCCCACGGAACCACAAATGAGGCAGTGCCGGGTGACATGGGTACAGCCTCTTCTGATGTCCGAGAACCACAGAGCAAATTTAGTTCTGAGGAAAGCCTTATAGGAACGTGGATCAAAATAAACGGGTGGCTATGGTGCACAAGTGTCTCTACCCGATAAATGTGCACACGGAAATAATGAAGAGGTACAGAAAGTTGAAAGCCAAGTACAGGGTAATTGAAAGTGTAGATGGGCAAAGACGAGTAATCAAAAAGAAAGTGAGAGAAACAGATACAGTGAATTCGATGCAAAGAATACAAATAAAAATACCATGGAGAATCACAAGAATAGGAAGCAAGAGATCCGAAGGGAAACGCAAAGGGCAGTGCTTTGCTATTTGAGGTTCGATCTGGTTGCCTAAGGGCACAATTATAATGGAGAAAATATTCGCAACAATATCAGGCATCGGTATGAAGCAGGAAAAATTCGGGGACCACTCAGGAGATCCTGTTGGATAGCGAAGAAATTCACCCAGTGAGATCCGTAGGTGACGTAGACCTTCCCGAATCGTGTGAATTTAAAGTGGTCGGAAGCATGAACCGGTCAGCAGTCGAGGTTAGCAAGAGACGTTTAGGATATTGGCGGAAAAATATCTGGGAAGTCACTGATACAACCGGGGATTCGTTACAGGCATAGGTAGCGATAAAAGGTATATTATAAGTTGCTTTGAGCAAGGGAAAAACATATTTACAAATGCATGCAAGAGTGCTAGAATGAAAAGCGTATACAGCATACCTGATTAACCCTAGCACAGGCTAGGTGACTGTTTGTCACCACGCCTTTTCAAAGGGATACCAATAAATCATCATCATCACGTGGAGTGTTTCGGCAGCAATCCAGAGATGTAATTCAAGAGGTTGATTCCATTTGTTTTGTAGAAACGTAGCACGACTAAGTGTAGAATGAACAGACATTTATTTACTCTGCAATTGGCGATGACCCGCTATATTATACACGATTAGTAAATCTACCATCTTGCTTTCTATGGAGTCTCCAGAAGCTTGACATGATATTGTAAAACTTTCGAACGTTTTCTGACAGTAAGTCATGATTCGCGCGCCTACAGTAACCGCATTGTGTGTCAAGAAAAAGAAACCCAATCGGCGATGACACAGAATAAGATGGTATGACGAGATCAGGCAATTTGTATGTATAGTGAATGGAATCGGCTAACGCAAGGCAGGGGTAAATAGAGACCACTGGAAGAGAGGCCTTCATTCTACAATGTACATAGTAATGATGATGTTCTTTTTGATAATGATGATAATTTAAGGCGGCTGCAGTTATTAAAAAAAGGATTGTGATATTGCGCACTCTTTTTGTATAAAGATTTCTTTCGTAGAACTTGCCTTTGCAAGTGGCATGGTTGCTTATATAGAAAAACACAGCAATCAGAGACATTATTTAACCCAATGTTCTTGCGATAGAGGACAAAGTTTAAAAACGGGTAACCAACACGTTGTGATGACAGAGGCGCTGCAGAAATCTTATTTCTCACGCACGCTTCGCGATGCCAAAGTACGTACAACGGAAACACATTTTTATCTCAAGCCATAAATAGGTCTTAAATATGAAGATTAGATCTCGCCAAGCATTCACTGTGATCAGCTCCACCTACAGAAGAGAAAGCATCCCAAAGCCAACAAGACACCTCCACCGCATGACGGCAGCAAAGCTGACCCCGGGGAAGGCACCAGCGTGTGCCTCTGCATCATCAGCTGTTCGCGGTCCCAATTGAATGCAGGAGGATTCTGGTACACTGACGAGGGCCGATAGCCGGGTTGGTTGTAAACACCGGAGGGCGAGTTGACGCCGAATGGACTTTGACAGCCGCGGATTCGCGGACACTGGCGGCTGCTGCTTCGGGTGCAGCATGAAGTTGTCGGGTGGACGCTGGTGGGTAGGTGGGCCCCCGATTGGGATATGTGACAGCAGCGCTCGTGGTCCCAGCAGTAGTGGCCACCGCCTCCACCACAGCCTCCAGTTGTTCCGCCTGTGTCGTCGAAGGTGAATGTCGAATTTTAGTTATAATAATTTCTGCTCGTCACACTTGAGCGGATGGAGCAGTATACATTAGTGTGGAAGCTTGGGCTTGTTGGTGATTCATTGGAAAAAAAGGACACAGCGTAAAAAAAGACAAGGATACGAAAGTGTGACACGCACACAGAGCTGTTGTAAGCAAGCGCTGTGTGCATGTCGCTCTCTCGTGTGCTTGTTTTTTTTTGCGCTGTGTCCGTTTTCCCAGTGTGCAATCAGCGACAAGATGACGAGCTCACGGATGAGCCGCTCACGAACGGCCGTCTTCGGGGTGGTGGTCCCATTATCACTCTTATGACTAAAGTGGGCGAGCACCTGATCTGCTGTAAAGGAGAACAGCTGGGAATGGAAGGAAATGCTTGGTGGTTAACTGTGCTGTTTGCTATCATGGACGTGGGTAAGCGGAATGAAACAAAGGGAAACACAACAGTTAGCTGTTATCGAAGATACGTTTTCTAAATAAGGGCTGAGAACATTGATAAACATTCTTCTTGAATTTGCTCGGTATATATAGAACTGGTCCCTGAGTAAACAAATGCATTTACTGTACTTTTGTGTCGCTGTGCAAGCGCAAATAAGTGAAGACGTGTGTCCTGTATGACTAACTTGGGCTTTTGTAATCAGGAGTCACTACAGAAGCCGTTGGTGAGCGCTTGCTGCATTAAAATGCTAAGCTTTATTTCGAGGGATTACTTTTTTTCACTCAAAGTGAGACATGGTAATCCGTTTAATCCGTTCATACCGGTGTATGTCCCACCTAAGACGGATTTGAGATAGGGTTCCATGAACCGCCGAAACCTATCCCACTGTTTCTTCTGATGAACTTGATTATGGGTACAAATGCGATAATAAATTGGAGGCTGATCTCTACATACAAAACAAAGCCTACATTTCAATATAACTTTTGCTTCCGGCGCCGTCTAGAATAAGCGACATAGCTTCCTTTCTGCATCCACTTCACATGCTTGTTTACTTCGGGGTTCCTTATATACCTCTTCTTGCCTCGCAAATATTCTTCTGCGCTGTACGTTACCTGCTTCCATTCTTTTCCTTGCTTGACTCATTCGCTTTTATTACAGCGCAAGTTATTATAGGTGGGTAATGTTCCACGCAGTTCGCAAATTAATGGGGAAGTCAATGCGTCATGATCCGCACGTGCATCTTGCCTCCATTGACACCCGTAACCTGTTCGCTTGTGAGTGCGGAACCATATTCCAGCCTTAGTGCCCACTGCTTCCTGGTGTAACAATGGGCAGCCCTTAGCCGTTTTTAAGTACCGATTACTTCCCTCACCACTGCAATGAACAATCGTGCGGTTTGCCAGGTTGACCTCCATCCAATGAAAACTCCACCCAGTAACGCATCTGATCTACCGGCGGGCAGTTAGCCATCGTGGACACCTGCTGACTTGTCCGTGATGCACTAAGCGACATTCCTTCACACCAGGGCGAACGCTGAAGCTGTTGCAATAAATTAAATTGTGAGGTTTTACTTGCTAAAAACCACGATCTCATTATCAGGCATGGCGTAACGGCGGAGTGCGGATTAATTACGACCACCTGGGTGTTTCTTTAACGTGCACCCACTTCACGGTCCACGGGCGTTTTTTTGCATTTTGCCTCCATTGAAATGCAGCCGACGCGGCCGCGATTTGTTCCCACCACCTGATGCCGTAGCCCCTAATGCCGCGGCCTAATGCCGTAGCCCCTAAGCAACTATGGCGGGTACTGCAGCTGTGTCTGGTGTGGTTGGGTAATTCTTTAGAACAGCAAGTGCTTGCAACTGTGCGACTTCTCAGCAGCGGGAGGTTTTAAACTTGACTAACTACAGCACCTATTGACCAAGCCTAACCTTTCAGAATAGAACGAATAATAAGCTTCGGGCACTGTCGCGCTTGCCATAGCAAAAAAAAAAGATTACTTGTGTTCCACCCGACAGACTATGCGAAATTCGCAGTACAGCAGTAACACATTGAGCAAGCACTCCGGACACAAACGTTCACAGAGCACATGAACCATTATAACTTAGTGGCTTATTCCTTATTCTTAAGACTGAAGTTTCTGTGTAGTACGTTCCTCTGGCAATTATCTCTTGATCTAGGGCATACTTCAGATTTTTTAGAGCCCTACGTGGCAAACATGTCCGGAAGTGTTGTCGAACCTCAGATTGGGACCTCACAGAAATGTTTGTTCCTCGAGAGGCCGACAGATTGTGTGTAAACATTTTACGTAAATTCTACTTGAATCACCAGGAAGCTTGGATATTTGACCTTGCTTCCACGCTGCTGAAGGCGCCCGCTAAGAGTACGCACCGGAGACCGCAGTTCCTTGGTGACGCCTCGTTCCGACGGGCACTATCAGCACCTTAGAAGTCCCGCCCGGTCTTGGTTCTACACCCACACGCACGCACGTCCGGTAATTGGGCTCGCAGCGGTAACCTTCGCGGCAGCAGCCGGTGGGACCGCGGCAGCAGTCGTCCATGTCTGACGCGGACGGTACGGGCCGTGAACGGTCGGGGTTCCATCCGTATCCTGCAGTGCGAAAATGGTGAACAGTCCGCAAGTTGTGGTTGTCATAAGCGCATTCGCACCTCATTTACGCTTTACGGAACTTGAAAACTGAAAAAGAAGGAAAAGGTACAGTGAGAACCACGAAAGTGCCCGCCTCGATTCTGGGTGAGGGGAAACGTGGACTATAGTAGTAGGGATGCAGTTTAAATACACGCGAGCCCAGGAACATTTATGTTGCTTTTTAGCGTTTTCAGTGCGCTGAGACGACCACCTTCAGTTATACTGTGAGGCTGTTTATGACTAGTCTGCCGTGAAATTTTCATGTGTGCGAGCAAAAACTCGGTGACGTCCGTTTGTTGTCGTTCCAAGCCCGTGCGTGCCTAGATTCCTTCCGCTCTCCTATAGGGTGGCGGGTACGTCGCCCCTGTCTACTTGCACCGGTGGGCGGTCCCGTCGAAATGTCACGCGTGCCTCCTTTCTGCCGGCTTCTCGGAGCAGCAGTAATCCATTCACGTGCTTCGCTAGTTTCCTCCGGGTTCCCGAGTTGACGGTAGTCGTCCACGCTAGAGCACAATAATAAAACCAGTAGTTGCCGAGCAGCGCGTTTCATTGAGCGTGAGCCATTGGTCGCTCATAGATATGATTGTGCTTAAGAACGTGTCGAACATTGTACCCGAGCCGATCAGTGTGTACCAAGGCCATCGTCACGACCATTATGACTAGAAAATAATGACCCACCAATCAAGACAAATAACCTCCGATCAAGACAACAAATGTGTGTGCTTATATTTCGTCACAGTGACCATTTATTAAGACAATAAATGAGACAACAGCAATAATTATCAATCATTTTGTGTCCTGCTGGCCACATAACTTATTTGCACAGGTGGTCTTCGTGTGCCTTCCGTTGTCTAATTTTAAGAAAACCATAAAGCTTAATCTTGAACAGAAGGTATATGGCCGTGTTGCCATAAAGATGACGTTGTTTGTCGGGCGCTTGTGTTGTCAGCTTTCTCTCAGCCCTTGTCTTGCCGCGCTGTTTCAATTTTCAAGAACATAAAGACGAACTGCACTAAACGAAGCGTTTACACTTTGAACATTGCATTTGCGGGCTTTTTCGCACATCGTGCGTGCTTGGGCACAGTGCGCAGAGCTGCATCGAATTAAAAACCTCTCGGTAGCGCGACAGAGCTGCTTTCAAGAGACAGATTTGAAATTTGAAGAAAAAGAAAATTATTTAGTACGGCAGAGCTCAGTGTGAGGATCTGCTGCCGTTGCATTGACTCAGTTCAGAGTCGCAGGAAGTGCGTGTAGTAATAAAAGTCAACGATTGCGACAGCTTCGTGTAGTAAAGTGAACAATTGATATATCCAATGTTAAAAGCACTCAAAATAACATATCGCTTATATTTCCTATAAGTACAAAAAGGTCGTACGCCACTCGTAATATATATATATTATAACAAACTTTCTCCTGTAATGGTGAGACATGTCGAACCGGTACTGACCTTGTGCTGCTGCAACGAGGGCAAGGAAGACGGACGCTGTGGATACTTCTCTCATACTTATGGTTTGTGGAGGGCCTAAAGAAGAAAAAAAAGAACATCCGAGTGAGCAACCAGTTCTGAACGAGCCTTTGCTGTATTAGTAAACTGGAGTTGAAAAAGCACATCTCTCACGCAGGTTTAGCGACAGTGAGAAATATGTCATCGTGAATGTCACCCCGTGTAGATTACTTCTCCCACGTAATGGGGCGACAACGGACCGCTAGACATGCACGGCATCCATCTCTGAGCGGTGAGGGACAGTCGCTGACTCGCCACCGCTAAAATGAAGTTTGCTTTTAAACTCAGTCGCCAAGGAGTGCAGTAAATAGTTTTACACTAAGTTTACACATACATGTAAAATGGATATGAAACCCGAGTGCAACGTGGCCGCTTAAAGGCAACATATTCAGTGATTTTCACCGTCTCTCGCATTCAGTTAGGGTTACAGTAGCTATAATTAGAGCACGCCAACCAACTAGCAAGCCTGCATAAACGTGGTGAATTCCTCTTCTTAAAGCGCTCTAGAAACCGCAGTACTTGCGCGACCACTTCTCTCCCATTCTGACTTCATTTCTGCGGCAGACAAAGTTGCTGAACTCAGCGACGAACACAAAGAGCCAAGTGTTCGTGGAATGAAAAGGTATGAGCCTGCGAAAGCAAATCGCACCGCTGACCGCCACACTAACATGGCCTGTAGAAAGGAAGCGATCTCTGCTATCATGACGCTGCAGTAACATACAATGTATACAGTGCAGCCCACTCTTATAGAAAGCACTTCAATGCGCGGCTTTCATTTTGCTAGCCCTCTAGCTGCAAATGCCGGCTGAATCATTGTCAATCAACTGCACTGGTTCGCAGGAAGCTGCCCGCGCTATCAAACACTCGTAATCTTTTTATGCCTTACTATATTAAACTTGCCAGGGAGATAAATTACCCGTTAGCCATGATGTGTTCCCTTTTAAGAGTCTAGCACAGTGTACGTTGTGAATTTTTAGTGCAGTGTTTACATTCTTTGGGAATTTCCTCAAAGCGTGCAAATACTATCTAAACTTTCACAGACCACTTGACCTTTCGCCCGATTTCTACATACTTTGCGCCATTTCTGCGCTGTGTAGTAAATCATGTTCGATTCGCATATTCTTTAGGCCGCAAGCCCCCCAACCAAGCGCAGTGGTGAGGTTCATCACATAAACTCTGCACTTTCATGATATGTACTAAAAGGTGGACGTTAGAGTTCTACAAAGTTACCAAGAATAAGTTTCCAAGAGTACCTTTCAATGGATAGTTTCTATTTATTACCCTGTGATCCAATTTCATGACTTAGGCCTCGAAATAGCAGCACTGGTTCTGATGTCTTGCTGTCCTTGAGGCCCAAAACTGTTATTGCCGTGAGGAACTGTGTTCAACCGCATCTGATACTTCCGTAATGGTTGTGGTAGCAGTGTATAGCCTTTCATAAGGCAAAATTTGGCATTTGTTGTTTCTGCTAACCTCGGAGCTTAAAATTTTTCCTGGCCCAAAAACATTTTTCATAAGATATTGCCACTACGGCTACTATTCTTAGGATGTACGTAATCCAACTTAATCATTAACGCCAGGAGAAGCAGCTTTCTGACCTACGTTGGCCTATAGCTTGTAACCTAGTGATATTGTTTCTGCTTATTTAGGTAATCATAGCGCTTTTATGCAAATTGAACTGTTCCCCAATAATACTAGGTGCGCAGAAAACTAACATAATGATATCACTTAAAAAAAAGCATCACCGGAGTTAAAATATACCTCGTCATCCTTTCCCCGCGCAGCGTAGCTAACCGAATATCTGTGTGCTTCACCTCTCTACCTTTGCTCGTTTTCATCTCTCTCTCTCTCTCTCTCTAGCTCTCGCAAGTTCTTTTTTTTCTATTAAGTGGGCGTTAATATCTAGGTCATTTATTAGAATGCGCGTTATAATTAGGTAGTACTTTTTCCCTTCCATCAATCTCGAATGACCTAAAAAATCCTTAGAGTTCGCCCTTGTAAACTTTACCTTCCTTGGTGTTTCTGATGTGCCCTAGTCTATTTCTCTATCAAAGCGTCTGATACAATTCAGTTGTGCAACGATCGGCCTCCACGACAATGACGTGTTATGGCCACAATGGGTGCTGGCATCGATCTGTCATCAAAGGGGGACAAGGCCCGTTCCTACCAAAGAATACGCGTACCGTTCGAAGCGTACGTGCCATTGACGCGTTACGATGATATTACGCATATAGATATGACTCTGTTGGTCCAACTTTCAGTGTTTGATGCAGGAGCAGTTGCGTTGGTTTAGGTAGGTGAGTCGGATGGTTTGTCGGACGTTGGGGTGGTCATATGCAGAAGCTAGCGAAGGTCGCTAATATGAAGGTATAGGGAGCACTGGCATTATTGCTATTCAAATAACATATCCAGGCTTTTACCTTGCGCACATACAGAGCATATCACAGCACCTGCTATGGGATTTGTGGCTAGAAGCCATGCTTCCTTGTGCTCTTGATTAGTGCATTCTGATATAGGTGCTGGGTTGAAACATTGTAGATGAGTAAGTGGTGAGTCTTTTAAGTAGCACCAGTGTCTGCCTCGCCCTGTGTTACTGCGTCTAGTTTTTGCGCACCTCGGCGGAACCAATAAAGTTCCGTAATGTGCCTTAAAGTTTCCGTAACGGCTATTGCGTGTCTCTTGTTCGTTTCACAACACATGCCGCGACGTGATATGCGTAACGATTGATGTAAAAAACAGTGCATTTTTACCAGACAAAATGAGTAACAGCCCCAATGATTATGGAAGATAGAGGCTTGTGAAGGTTACAGTTTGGCAATTGTAATCACCCTGAAACAAGGTGCAGTAGAGTGGACGTTTCTGCAGCTTCGCCTACCGACAAAACAAGGAATTTCGCCATAGCTTTCTCGTGCAACTTACAACTGAGACGAGCCAATTTGCTCGCTCGAAATCCGCTCACCGTGTTAGAGCCCACACGACATAGTGAAAGTTGACAAGGCAAAACGTAAGTCGAGCTTACTCCGCTACTGTAAACTTACGGACTAATCGCCGCGGTAGCGTAGGGCTTATGGCGTTCTGCGGCTGAGCACAAGGTCGTGGATTCGATTCCCGTCACTTCGGTTACATTTACGACGGATGGGAAATGCAAAGAAACGCTAGCCAGCTTAACGTGCACTGGGTGCCTAGTGAAGTATCACATGTGCTCAAACTTAATCCCAAGTCTTATACCCACGGCGTCCTTGATAGCCCAAGTTAGGGCGCCACGCCTCATGATCGAATCAATCAAGCTTACCCACTGTTGGACACATGTAGCTTCGTCCACGCCGTCCCCAATGCGACTCTGGCTCGAGCTCCAAAGCGCCCCGCGACAGCGATTCTTACAGCCGACTGGCACTGAAAGGCTGGGCAGAAGCAAATATCCGCAACGCTTGAACTTCCGCCGCATCCGTTTCTGATGAAGGGCGGCGCACAGATGTTGCGGCTGTTATGGTCGCGCACAGCGGCGGAGAAGGTGGGCCATGGCAAGCCGACACAAGCGGAGCATCAAACGCGAAACAACGCACGCAGGGCCCGCCGTTGACGCGTGTCACGCAGTCGTTGACACGTGCCAAGTGGCCGAGCTCTCCGCCTGCACGCGTGCGCGTATACACTAACGCTGGCAAGGCGAACAATGGCCGAACAAGTATGGGCCAATAGACGCCGCTGTTTTAATTCAGCAGGTGTTGCGGATATGCGTAACACGTAAGACAGGCAGTCTGTGAATCGTTCGATGAACAAGAGATTCTTCTATACCCCCCTTTTTTTTTAAGGAGACAACTGGAGTTCATGAAAGCAAACTTTTCGAACTCTCCCGGACTTTCCCGAGTGTAGCTAGGTGCTACTGCCTTGCTGTATGTGTCAACACCGAACAGCGCTATGCCACTTTTACTACCCTCACTAGTGCCCTTGCTGCGTGCCTTGTTTTCTATGGAATTACTGGGTAATGAAACAAATGCTATCCTAATATTCTCATGCAACAAATATACGTCATGAACACGTTTCTTTTAATAAAGCACACCTTTCTATGCCTAGTTTCTTAAGGTTGGTTGTTTGGCACATCTGCGTCGTCAGTCTTTAGCCGAGTAAAGTCCAGTTTATTATTGCACTATCTCGAGAACGAACTCGGACTAGCATGTGCGCCAGCCGTGCACACAGCGTCATAGCAAAAAGAGGACTATTGCTGTAGGCTGTATACAACCTGCTCACGTGGGCCACATTGTGGGGATTTCCGCGTCTTGGCCGTCTTCACAGGCGAGCATTTAGGTAAACGACATGGTGCAAAACGTTATGTAGAACATGAAGCTTCTCTTCTCGGTGAGAGTGAGATAGAGAGAGAGAGAGGGGGGAAGAAAAGGCAGGGAGGCTAACCGGACTGAGTCCAGTTCGCTTTTCACATTCTAAGATATGGTTCTAGGTTGGATATGCATAATTTTGTAATGTATTAACATCAGGAGCTCACGTTGGAGCGCAGATTCGGGCTGCAGCGCATCTATCATGGGAGACGCCACTAAGAACAGCAAGCCATGCTCCCTGCTTGAATGCAGCAGCTGCTTTCGAGTGCGGCTTTTGCCGGCTGTTCTTAGCAACTGCGTTCAACCGTGGTCATGGTTGGTTGTTTTTAGTGACGGCTCCCATGCACAAACCGCCCTGGCTGTTGCGCTTAGGCCACCATACTTAAATCTTGGTTTTTTTAGGCGTCCTTATATATTGGAGGCTTTCATCGAGCTCCCTTACCGTAAGGCAGTGCCGCAGCTACCTTCATGTCCCCCCTTTTCCCTTACTTTTTTTTCATTAACTTGTGTTGCTTGGTAATGCTTGCCCACGTGATGCTTGTCTGTGTGAGCGTAATTACTTTCCGGTGGCCGGTCGACAAGTGAGGAGAAAACGGCGGTGGCGAGTTTCACCGGACGGTAGTGCGCTCCATGCAATGCACATTTAAACTGCTACGTCTGGGGCCTCCAACATTGCTCAGTGCTTGCGCTGCTTGCCGCGCACACCGCCACGTCTCGAGACAACGTTTAGTTATTATAGCCTCTTTAGTTAAGCCTACAGCCGATTTGGAGAACCGACAGGACTGATTTGGAATACCGCGCCCAACTGTCACCAATAGCTTAGCATCCTGATGGAAATCGAAAGATAATGCAACCATTATATGAGAACGAAAAGGCGGAACAGCACAGGACGACAAATTAGTATTTCCGAAGCGGCCGGCATGCACCGCCAGGTCTCCCCGTTGTCCTCCGCATGGTGTCCTTGTGTGCATTAGCGTGAAACCTTAATCAGGAAGAACCGCATGCCTTTATATATTAGGGACGTTTAAAACAGGGATCTGGAACTTAGGGCACTCCAACAAATGACCGCTCGCCGCTCGAGGTCCCTCCCACCGGAAACACGCTTTAGAGTATACGGTTCCCGGCTTGCGTTAGCGTCATGCGATTAAGGCAAAAATTAACGTTCCTGCACGCGGACGGAAAATGAAAACATGTAGCTAGAGAAAAAAAAAGTGCAATTCCTAATACTTTACAAGATCTAAAGTCTACCTGATTATTATTTTCAATGAAGAGATGTTGACCCGTTCTTGAGGTGCCTGCGGCGACGTTGAGACGATGCAAAACCGGTTTGGGGCGTGCGAAAACTCAAACCCAAGAATACTGTTAGCGCGAGACGCTAATCATGCTTACAATTTTGCTACTAGATGGCTTGGTATATATCCCTACTAGCATTTACGATGAAACATGTACATCATGCCACCAAACACTAGCTTTAGTATTACATCTCAAGTAATGCTGCACAATGTCGTCGTCACGGCTACGTTCTACGCTGAATGCTTGGCCCACAAGAATTAAACTCTCATGAAGTCTTTTATACTTATGAATGTCCACGCAGAAAAAGAAAGAAAGAAAGAAAGAGAGAAAGAAAGAAAGACAGAGAGAAAGAAAGAACGCTATCGCTGTGACACCTTGAGGCACACTGGCCTGTAGGAGATAATGAACTTGCGCCTGTACCTGTCATATTTGTAAGCAACGAATTACATGTAGTTGAATGCTTGTAATCAATTACGTTTTTTCTTGTAATTTTGAGACCTAAAGATTGCTTTGTTCACACAGTAGCGCTCACTTAACTTATGCAGTAACCAGTTTCATGTAACCCGTTACATATTTGACTAAAGAAGGTATAACAGGCGACGCTGCTTTGAGATCATGAACTTAGCGGGAAAAAGTGTCCAAAAGGATGAAAACATGTACATTGGGCGACCTTCTTCACACAGTTAGCGTACTTCAGCTACACGCCGATCACCTGAGCATGGCAGACTAGCAGATTTGCAATCCTCTCTTGAAAGACCAACCTGTGAGCTTTTTATCTTAAAATAAATTTCTATTTCGCTATCTCTCCTGGAAGCGCCTTAAAGCAGCTTTCTTATAGGCACTAAGAGCTGCTGCTTAATTCTTCTTGGCATAGCGTAGTGCATGACTTCTCTCACACAGAAATAAAATTTTCACCGTTAAAAGCACGTGTTTCTACCTGTGACATGTACCATGCGCCACAGCTACCGTAGGCCAAGATGTTCTTTTAAAAAAAGCTACAAGTTGCGATGATGGTACAAACGGTGTTTTACTAGCAGTCATCTTGCGTACGCTGGTGGATTTTTTACTAACATTGATTTGCTAATTATGAAATAATTCTCTGAATTTCTAAATACCCGCGTAACTTCGACAGCTCGAATGTCAAATCGTGCAAAGCACTCGAAAATGTCATATTCAACAGTTTCCAGCTCGCTACATTTGCTGCAGTCATCTTTCTTGCGCATTTCAAAATATTGTGGAAAGTCTGAAAACGAGTGCAAATCGAAAGCGATCCCGCGCCTTTCGTGCGTGCCACAGCAATCTCAGCAGGGTTTTTAAAAAAATCAACGCTATTCGATGGCCGACTTGGTTACCGCGAGAAAGTGAGAATGCGACGGCGTAGCTGCTACCTATGGGCGATTTTTCAGTTCTGCACTGGCCTCATTGGGAACATCTTCCCACAAACCCAGCCACAATCAGTCACTGTGCTTTATGCCTTATACAAAACCCAGACCCGAGCACCGTAACATTGAGCAGCCATTCACAATCTTTTTAGCAAGGTGTTCGTACGTTGCACCACTGCCCTTCTCTCTAGCGCACACATCGAGCCAGTTTACAGTGTCGCTGTCAGATGTCTTCGCAACAAGACGAGGGAACGTTCTGTAAGCAAAATTTCAAAAGCATTTCTTAGTGCCGATAAACAACGTGTGACGGGCTGGAGAGGGCATTGTGCTTAGTGTATTTGTACAAGATTAATAAACGTACAGAGGAAAGCAACTTTAGAAGAATGGATGATTTCTTAGTAATCGCTCAGTGACATTGGTGGATTCGTAATTGATAACTGCAATAAATCACATCTGTCAAGAAGTTATTGTGGTCATTATCGGTGACATTTCTTTTCTGTAACGTGTACAAGTCTGGTAGAAGTACACCGTGCTTCTCGCCACACCACTCCTGCATGCATGTCACAAGTGTTGGATGGCGCTTTAAACTGTGTATCGCATTGTTATTGATAACGCTGGTTCTGAGTTCTACCGGATAGGTCAAAGTCAGTAAGTTGGGTAAAGCCGAACACTCGCACACAGCGGTTGAAATTGAGGAAGCAAAGAAAGCCTCTCGATTGAAGAACATTGAACAGTTTAGGGAAGCGATTTGTGGATGGCGCATTGTTGATTCAGTAGCGCGTGTCCTTGAAAAGGCGTCTTAATCCTAAGCGCCGTTCTCCGTCGTTTCGAAAAGCACCACTAGTTCCACAATATCGTGACCAGCAGTAAGCTAAGGGTTGAGAGGCCGCAACAGGAGAGACAAACAACGTAAGCCTTCGCGGTGTCTTCGTGGATGCTGATTTTCTAAACACCATGGCACAACGGGGACGCTTCATTCCAACCCGCTAAGCTTTTCTCATTCTCCTCAAGCCCAACATTTCAGCCGACTTTCGTTATTAAAAGCGGCTTACAATCCTCTCACTTTTTGTTTACAAAAAGATTGTCCTTTAGCAGCCCGATAAACAAAACTTCTGGGACAGCTCAATGGCTGCGCTACTTGGTACTTTCACAACTTTGTTCTGTGTAAACAAGAACTTCTGCAGAAACAATAAATTACCAATGGCTTCCCAAATACGTTGGCGTTGTATCCGTACGTATAGTTGCAAGTAGCCGGAGCATATGAGTCGTCTATTGCTTTGCCCCGTGTGTCCTAATGTCGATCTGCAGCAAAACCTCTTGCCGAAATACTTTGAGGTGATAGCCACTTTTTTCGGGAGTTTGGTTTTTCTTGCTACGAGTTCGGTGCTTCAATGCTTCCCGTACTTCACTCGCACATTTGGACTGGATATTACGGCGCTACACCCCTACTGAGATCAATGTTTACGTTTGTATTCTTTTTACGTGCGCGGCGGATGGTCGACATCGTTAATATCTGTGTCTCAAGAGGACTACGTAGCTAAGCCTCTTGGATCTGTTCGAGATCATCTCTGCTGCTTCTCTGACTAGTCGCGAGACGCATCTCGTAATGTATTCCGCGAAATACGTTACCAAACTTGGTGCTATAGAGCTGGCTGTCAGTCTGGTACGTGCCTTGCAACACGTTTCTCTGGCCGACCCTGCAGCCAACTTGAGCAGCGTATTTTACTGTTGACCCGCCGTGGTTGCTCAGTGGCTATGATGTTGGGCTGCTGAGCACGAGGTCGCGGGATCGAATCCCGGCCACGGCGGCCGCATTTCGATGGGGGCGAAATACGAAAACACCCGTGTACTTAGATTTAGGTGCACGTTAAAGAACCCCAGGTGGTCAAAATTTCCGGAGTCCTCCACTACGGCGTGCCTCATAATCAGAAAGTGGTTTTGGCACGTAAAACCCTAAATATTATTATTATTTTACTGTTGACGCAAGGATCAGACGCTCGTCAAGTGTGCCTTCACGGCTCACAGACTTCTACTCCTTGGAGGCCATTGGTTCTCCTTTTATGTGGATGAGCAGGTAGGGCCGAGCCTACGGCGTCTGAAGTCCGTCAGAAACTAATGAATCTAATGAAATAAACCTTGGGAAATGACTGTGCTCTAACGCTAACGCTTACTAAAAGTCGCCTTCGGATGGGAGAAACCTATTACTTGTTTTGAGCCTATAATTCGCCATCTCTTCTACCCATCCATGTAAAGCTCGCTACTTAAAAGAAGCCAGAGTTGATGAAATAGTCGGGATAGTTTTGCAGAGAAGTGCTTGCGTTCCAGAATGCTTGGAAACACAAGAATTGACCTTATAGAGGACAATAGGACAATTAGACAATGCATTAAAGCTAATCAAAGACAGTGCAATATCGCCAGTAATTGAACGATATTGTTGCAAAATCTACAGCAGCTGTCAACCTTGTCATTTAAAATTAATGTCATTGATATTTATATATAGACGGACGTTCTTGTAAACTTTCTATCAGTAGGGAACTGTAGTGCTAAAGTTAGTTCTTTTGGTCTTTGCGAATGTAACTGAGAAAAATGCATTCGTTACAACCAACTCATTTTCTCAGTAGTCTTTCTGTCCCGTCTTTTTTCTTGATTTCAACTGGTTAACAAGAAATAGACAAGACTTCTTTTCTAAAATGCCTGACAGCTCATTGGCGCATTCATATTTTTGCATTCTACTGCATTGTCTTAAGCGCGAAATCACAGTCGGTGTCGTTGTGGTTATAGTTCTGGTGTAGGCCGTAACCTTTCAGAGTACCTCTCTCCGCACTGGCAGCCGTGTTTGTCAGGCAACTATAGTGCAACATGTAACTGTTGACATGATATGACTAAAACAATTTGTTAAACTTTGTTGCCTGTATTGACTGGTGGCTGCTGGCACTTACACGGCAAGTCACCGTCAGACGGCCCCTTCTTCAACCCCTCCCTCCGGCCCGGCGTCGTCCACTTGGGAGTTAGCGTGTTGGCATAGCATCCATTGATCTAATATGCAGAATACAGTCCAAAACATCTATAACGAACCCTTTCACAGCGAAGTGACATGTATAACTAAGGAATAATGACGTCCCTGTTCTACTGTTAGTGGTTCGATATGCGACCTTTACAAGGCAGTGATCTGTGTAGCGAAGAATTTCAGAGGTCCCACGCACTTCGTTATACTGGCATTCGACTGTATTGAGATCGGGATGCCAGGGTACGACAGGCAGCAATCTGTAGACTTAAAAAGTTATGGATAGGAATGAGTAATGGCCCAACCTGTGAGAAAACCTGCCATGATGGCAACACATTCGGTGACTACGAGCAACATTGTGCTTTACTATCAGATGCGTCGTTCAAAGCGTATATTCAAACACACTGTGCTTCCTTCATTGGATATTATTTATTTACTTATATATACAACCCAGACTCCATTTGGGGTATTGAGTGATTGGGAAGGAAACAGAACAAAATTACATAGAGCATGAACAGGAACCAATGAATGTTAATAATGAGTACGTAGCTTAAGACGCGATTAGCTTTTCTTCGATGTTTATTTATTCCGTTTATTCTGTTTTCTACTGGCGGAGATGTATTTGACGTTCTTGACTGGTGAACCGGTGCAGGTATAGAAGAGTGGTCGCATAAGATGACCACCACATAGCCACATAAGATTTATTCATAATGGTAGGGCCATCATATTCACCTTCCTATGCCTATTTATGTACAGCGCTCAACGTAGACCTCATCGAACGATCCCCAGTGACCCCTGTATTGTACCAGCTGACTCCACGTTTTTTCTGCAAAGTTTCTATTTATGCGATGTCACCTAATTCTTTGCCATTGCAGACTACGCTTCCCTCATTTTGGCACGCATTCTGGAAAGCGAATGAGCCACCGGTGGTCTGCAATGTGCATTACATCTACGGCCCAACTCGATTTCTTATTCTTCATGTCAACTAGAATATCACCTACCCACACTTGCCCTCTAATTCACAGGATTACCTTGCTGCCTTACGTTACGCCTATCGTATTTCGCTACGTCGCTCTGTGTACGGTCCTCATTTTCTTAAGTTCCTTAGACCTTCACGTTTCAGCCACTAATGCTTGTTTGAGTAAAAAAAAATCGATTGTGCAATTTTCCCTCTCAAGGATAACGGTAAAGTGCTGGCCATGAGAATTTAATGCCCACCGCATGTGTTCAATCCCATTTTAAATGCGAAGCATTTCTTGGAGAACATTTGACGCTTTGATAGTATCCATGGAACCGCCAACGTCTTGATGCCCTCGTGGTCGTTGCGTTAACTTGGTATCTACCGAAATTGTCATAGTGTGACAAGAGTCCACGAGGAACATAAATGATCGCTCATGACATGAATATCATGACACGTCTGCCATGTAGGTCATGAAACTGCCACCTACGTCTTGGTGCTCTCATAGTCGTTTTATTAACTTGGTAGGTACAAACATTGTCATGGCATGAAAGTAGTGTATGGCGAACATAAATGATAGGTCGTGACTTGGATATTATTACAAGTGTATTATGTAGGTCATGAAACGGCCGCCCACGTCTTGGTGCCCTCATGGTCGTTTCATTAACTTGGTATGTACCACAATCGGTATAGTATGACAAGGGTGTATCAAGAAAATAAATGATATATCATGACACGAATGTCATGAGATGCGTGTCATGAAACAGCCGTCTATTTTATTAGTGTGTAAATTTCCTCCCAATAATCCCGTCCACAGCGACTAATTGACCTAGATAAACGTAGCCTTGGACCGATTCTGCAAGAGCCCATCGCCAGTCACCACATTCTCTTGTCAAGCTAGAGAATTATCTCAATCATATGCATGGGTAGTTCAGCTCTATAGAACAGAGGCTGTGACACAGCTTCGCCTTCAGGCGCGCACAATCACGTGAGCTAATTGAAATAACGCACATATAAGGCGCACCAAACTGCACCAAACAAACCCTTCGCTGCATCTCCGACCTCTGCTCAAACTACACCGACACGAAGCGTCTCTTCCGGGTCGGTTGTGGTTAGGCCATCAGTGTAGATATTTGGGCTTGTTGGTGTAACATTTTTTCAGTTCTTTCCTGTAGCGCAAATAGCACAAGGACGTAGAAGAGAAAACAGACACACCCAGGTGCTGCCTGTGAGCATTACTTTCACGCGAACTTGTACAACAATAATCCCAATGCGTGAGTCCTGCATGTGATATGAGCGGAAACGAGAACATTTACCAGCTATTGTGCCACTAGACTCAGTTTAAACCACAAAGGCAATCTATGTGCAGTGCTTTGCAGTGGATAGATGGTCGTCCACTGGGACATGCAGATGATACTGGAACTATGTCGCCACTGATAATCGGCCTGGAATTCCGGCAGCGAAAGCACTTTTGTTCCTTCTGAGAACAGCGGGCTTGCGCAAGGGCCTTTGATTTCGTGGTGCTGTCCACGCACGCGTGCACATTCAGTGCATCTCGCGCTCTTTCCCATCTTTATATTTCCTTTTTCTTTTCTCTTCCCTTAGTGTAGGGAAGCCAACCAGATAATTTTATCGTTCAAAACCCTGCTTCATCTCAGTTTTCTCCCTTTCTGCATAGATATTCAGTGTCAACACAATGAACGGTGGCAAAACCTCTGAGAAATGATTCCAGGCCATACCCAGGCTGTGAGGAGAACTTCAACTACGTGCAAAATGTGTCCAGAGTTTGTCTTCGTGATTTTTCACTGTCGCAAACGCATGCGTGTAATAAATAACGAAACGCAAGCCAAATTGAACGCATGCCAAACTGAAGTGCAGTCACGTTCTTTTATTACATCCTTGGCGCGTAGCAGTCGCTGCAGCGGTAATTGGTTATGCCTCGCACTGAGCCGTAGAAGGTCTTCGGTAAAGAGAAAATTATAGTTATAAAAAACGCGCACAAAAGTATCTCGTAATATAATATCGATGCACACGTTACCCTCTACATCGTCGGCAGTTCATAGCTCTTCATTATTTCTTGAACCTGGGCCACAATTAGCATTTGAAAAATAAATCAAGCGATAATAAAGCCATTTGGGAGCGTTGATTCGGTTACATGTATCGGGACACAGCTACATTGATCACTGCTCAATAGGATTGTGCGATGCACGTTCTTTCTTCCTTCCTGAGCTTCACGGGAGTGCGCAGCTAATTAGTTGTACTGAATGAAAGCTTCGAGTGTTCGGAGAGAAGAGCCTCCACAGGGCAGGGTTACTTGGCGCGATCTTTTCAGAAAAGCACAGCACTCCTTCAACAGCAGCGCTTCCCGTGTTAAAGGACCGGCACAAAGTGAAGAAAAAAAAATCCGACTACATCAGTCTAAGTGCTTGGCTCGTGAGTAAGAAAAAAAAGGAATAAAGCTCCACCGTCATGAGAACTCCTGTGGCAGTATCATTCAGTAACATGGCGTAACTGGCACTTGTAGAGCTGCCTAAGTTCGGTATTAATATTTAGTGCTGCACGTTTCTGTTGGCCATATCTTATAAGATACGGTATATAACTTATCGGAGAGCTGTTCGGAAAAAAATTTATTTCTTGGACTTAATAATGGTCACAAGCCAATTCATGTAAAAAAACTTAAAGAAGACATGATATTTAGGTTCCAAAAGGACTTCTTCTTGGGCAACTTGGTGCTTAGATTTCCTAGGTATACGCTGTGGAGCAAGATACATTTCTTGAAAAGGCACTGTCTCCCTTTCTTCCGTCCCTTTTCAAGAAATGTATTTTGCGCCACTAAGAATACCCAGGAGATCTTTAGGTCTTATGACACAATACCGCAACGTGAATATAAGGAACACCTTAAAGTGGTCTCCTGAACAAGTTTGACTACCTGAGGTTCTTTTAACGTCCACATAAACGCAAGTTAACGAGCGCATTTCCATTTCGCCCGCTTCGAATTGTGGCCGCCGCTGCAAGGGTTGAAGCCGTGACCTCGAGCTCAGCGCAATGCCATAGTGAATGAACGACCGCCGGGGGTACAAGCTGCTTAACAAGTTTTACATAAAACATTCTTTAGAGTCGTTATTGGTCCAATAAAAAATATATTGAGTATGCTGTTTTTGCTGTTCCACAGTCTTAAACCCAAGTTTCCCTGAAACATAAAAATTGGGGCAGGTTGTTTAACGCTTATCCGGGTAAATTTATGTCACCAATTCTGTAGCCAAGAATAAGCTTTGCGTGTAAACTTGTGAGCGTTTAGAAATTTAACGGGACGAACAGAACTGAGATTTACTAGAACGTGTACGAAAACGTCAGTATGTCATACGTAGTGTCAATAAGTTAGCTTTATGTGTTCTGGATGTTCCTAAGAAAACATAAGGGCATTTCAACTGTAGCGACCCTCCGTCAGTTCGTTGTCCCCGCTTCACGGAAATCCAGTTTGCCTCGTCGAGGGGTCATTGCCCCTGCTCAGTCTTGGAACCGAGGCGGCTGCCCGACTGGGGCGCCACCACAGCCAATCGGTGAACCCGCTTTGACTTTTCAATAAAGCTCATCGACTCTCCTTTCTCAAGCAGCCGAAACATGTATTCTATGCATGTTCTAAACCGAGCTCACAACAAAACCGCAAAAGTAAAAGATATATTGCATACATAAAATCAGTCAAGGAGCTTACTGAATATTTTAAATGCTCTGTTTTATTTGCGCCTGTAAGGCGCATGCTGAGCTCTGTAAATTAAGAGGCATGTACATCGGGAACCGCAATGTTTGAAGACACTTTTCTTCTGAGTCTAGTCATTTCCTCAGAACCGATACGCTGGGATCGAAACGCCGGCAACAGCAGGGGCGCAGTCTCACAGAATCAGTGGCCAAGTGCATAAGGAATTGAAAATGAAAACATTCGCTACAAAGCATTAACTCAGCTCACTACGTTTACACGAGGAATCTCAATCGGATTCTGACGTATATTCAGACGTGACCCAGTAAACTGCAGATGAACTGCTAAACAGAAACAGTACTGTTAAATAGTCGTGTTGAACCTCGTCATGATGTTGGTGACATTCTGAGGTCTCGTTTATTTTATACAGAATAAAATACAACAACCCTGAATTGAGGCAAATACAAGCTTTCTGCGTAATTAATAAGCTAAAGAGGTCCTATGCGTTTACAACGGTTAAGCTTTGTAGCAGAAAATGAATCCCTGTGTTAGCCTGTACTGCTACATATGCAGATGTTTCAGCATGACTTCTGCAATTCCTTGAGAAAAATTCCTTGCTCGCCTTGAGCGAGCATGCAACAGAGTCTGCGTTGTTTACTATCCTCTTAAGTAACTCAAAAGTATGCTTTACTATAAGCTGAAAGTATAATTACCAACAAATTATGCAGCAATCGCTAAAGTAATGATGTAAACAAAAAGATATACCGCGAAAACCTCGCAGGTACTATTGAGGAATATCCAAATTCTCCCATATTACAGCAAACTGGTGCCACGCTCCCACACCGAATAAAAAAAAAAATTGCTGCTCCGTAGTGCGGATACTTATTTTCATCTGAGGCTATACCTTGTCTAACGAGTATAGAAGGCACGCCTACGCTATAAATGTTTGTGGGGCCACAATATTTACATGGAAACGAATTACCAGTGAAGCTGTTTAGGCTGCAAACGTGGCCTGCAGGCATTATGAAATTATACATTTGTTTTTAATACGCCACAACATTACGCCGACACAAGTGCCACGGCGGTCCCCGCAGTTCCCAAGGATCTGCCGCAACCGCTGCGGCAGCCGTGCCGGTCCTCCCACAGGCGTGCCGTCACAACCACAGGAGAGCAGGCCACGTGCACAGGTGGCTTCGCCACATTCTCCTTCTGTCAGTATTCATCAAACAGCATTTAAAATAAATAGGCCGCAGGAAAGTCAACTTGCTACGCCAAGCGCAATTTATGATATATATATATATATATATATATATATATATATATATATATATATATATATATATATATATATATATATATATATATATATATATATATATATATATATATATATATTTCTTACAACGCCGAGTTTCTGTAGTTCTATTAGGACTGAAGATATTAAAGTTACTTTTGAACTTGGTGGTGCGCGCGAATCCTGCCTCACTTCCACCGCGGGTCGTACCGGTATTGCACTATCTCTGGGATCGACCGACGCATTCCTAACTCCGCGCCATGATACGCCTCTAAGGAGGCCAGGGTAACCCTCTTGGGAACGCATGCGGGGGATGCATACGGGGGCTAGGGGTAAATAGCTTCGCTTTAAAAACTGTTCTTGTACCATGAAGACATAACATGACAGCGATGACAAGATAAAGGAGGTGGCCCGACTGTGATACCTAAAAACTGCGTTTATTTTTTGTATTTTTTTGTGCACGCTTGATTTGTAAGTAATGACAGCGAAGACAAGATAAAGGAAGTGGCCGGACTGTGATACCTAAAAACTGCGTTTATTTTTTGTATTTTTGTGTGCACGCTTGATTTGTAAGAAATCTCACTGCCAGCGCTTACTATAGCATTTCGCATCTCAAAACTGAGAGCTCGGCCAGCATTCGCTTAGCCGGCTGTGCGAACGTGCATGGAATGTGTGCCGGGCCGAAACATCACACTAATCCTTTTTTTCCTAACTATACCCCCGCTTGTATCGGCATTCTCGACGTTAGTTACGCATGGCGTTAACCGCCTATACGCCTAAAGGCAACTTTTTTTTGTTCAAAGGCTTCTCGACGTAAGACGGCAATTGCCCCAGACGTCTGCGGGTGCTGAAGATAAGGGCTTTTAATGCTAGCCCGTGCAGCAGGGCTGATCCGATGAAATGGAAATGCGAGGACAGTCGATGGCATGGCTTACAGCCTCGTCTCGTCAAACACTTTCCCCCGGTGCGTTGAAACGTCTTCGCATTAACGGCTTGCGTTGGCATGCATCCTAAGGGCACGAAAAGCCCAAATTATGCGCCGAAAGGGAGGTGGGAAATAAAAAATTTGGCTGCTGACGCTACTGCACATTAATTGAACTGACGCACTGCAAGCTTAGTCAGCGTGTCAAAATTCAACGCTTGTATGGATATAAGCAATAAAACGTTGAGTAAATTTATCAACACTATTGGAATTAGGAGTCAAACAAGAAATATAGTAGTTTGATTATAGAAAGAAACCATAGCGACGCTGGTATGCTTTGGAGAGCGCGTTACGAATAAATTAAACGTCTAAGCCGTACATGTGAAGGCCTGCATAAACAGATATTCCCACGATATATAACATCACAAATACGCTGGTTATCTTCACAGAGGTATGGAATGATTCCTTCCATTTTATTGAAGGAGGTTGCCGCAGTGAAAAGAGAGAGAGATGAAGAGGAAACAACAACAGTGACAGTAATTTTATTCAAATAATCAAAATTGGTATGCGACGTTGTCGCATACAAGTTTTGATCATTTGTACTCTAAGTACTCTAAAAGGCAGGAAGGTTAACCAGATATCAGTCTCCGCTTTGCTACCCTACACTGGGGATGGGAGATAGGGGTTAGAAAGATGACAGAGAGGAAAACGCTAAAAAACAAAAAAAAAAACACGCAAGCGTGGAGACACACACGCACAAAAGGCGTCCCAGTTAAAGACGTTCACAAGGGCCGGTGAATCGCAAAAGGCGCAATAGCGCTTGCACGGCCTTCTTCTGTGACGTTAGGTCCATTCTGAACGAGCATCCTCATAAATGCAGGGTACCACAAAATATACTGTGCATTATCGGATTACTCTAAATTCCTAGCAATAAACAAAACTTTTTTTGCGTACTTTGTACAATATCTGAGGGACATCGATGCTCATGTCTGAAGAACTGCTACTGCCGCGTTGTAAAAAAGAAAAAGAAAACAAAAACAAATGGAACCACACAACACTGGCGACGGCGATCGACGGCGACGTGACAAAGTCACAATACGTATGAAACATGGGGCCCTATAACGTAAAACTATTCCAATATGTTTTTATTCCAATCTTCTGACGTCAAATTTGCGTAACCACCGACGCAAGCATCGGGTGGTGACCCACAGGGTTGTCTGAACACACCAATCAAACGCTCTCCTAGATCATAGGAGGTCACTTTTGTTTGCTTGAAAAACGAATAACATTGCCTACATTGAGCGGCTTGTCGTATCTTATTGGCTGACAAGAGGCGAGCAGCACACTCAAGTGGAGAGGGATTCGATGGGGCCGAGCCACTGCACTGAAAATCGATAAGCGGATGAAGAGGGTGGTGCTAGCGTCTGCGATTGGTCCGCTTTCCCTCACTTAGCTTGCGGTGGCCAGTCGAAAATCGCGGCGGCATGCAACGGAAGTTTAAGAATGACACTACAACGGATCCTCAACAAAGAAGCGTTGGTAGAACGAGGTCGTAAACATGCCGAAAGTGCGCGAAAACAATACACGACCACGCAGAAAGCTTTATTACACGCAAATAAACCCATGCTCTCCGGCAGGTGCGAGTAGCCAGTGCCTGAGTGATCGGCGGCAGCCATCTTTTATTCCTTTCAGAACGGGACAGCCTGCGGTTATTCAGAAGAATATTCAGTTTTGTTCGGCATTTTAATGCATCTTTAATGCGTACACGTCACTTTGACGCGGCGAGTTTCCGCGGTTTTGTGACGTCGCGTGGCAGGCAGATGAAGTGGGTGCAGCCCGAAAACTCTTGACCAATAGCCGAGGTCTAATGTTGAAAAGGCATCGAATCAGAAATAACAATTTTTCGTTTGTTCGGTCAAATCAGGCATAATCAGTGTGTACACGCCATATCAAATGGGGAACTATCGCGGTTTTCGTGACGTCGCCTGACAGACAGGCGAAGTGGGGGTGGTCCAAAAAGTTTTCGACCAATCACGTAGGGCTGGTTGCAGAATTGGAATAGAAAAGTTTGGAATAGCTTTACGTTATAGCGCCCATGGCTACTTCACGATTACTTCGTAGTTCAGGAAAAAATGGGCTGGTGGTCGCGTCTTCTCTTTAGGGAACCTGAGGACATTTAAAGGATTGAGGCTGACTATCTGGGTCTCACATTAAGAGAAAAAAAAAATGAAGCTGGGAAGGCCATGTAATGCATAGGTTAGCTAACCGGTGGACCATTAGGGTTACAGAATGGGTGCCAACAGAAGGGAAGCGCAGTCGATGACGGCAGAAGACTAGGTGGGGCGATGAAACTAATGCCATCTTCGACTGGTCGTTTCTGAGCGCTCTGGAGCGCTCTCGCGAGCGGCGTTGTCTTCGGCTGGTTGAAAGAGGGTGCCCGCCCAGCGTTCGGCTGGTTCTTCTCGATTGCTCTCCTCCACCTTCGAGCGCTCTGAGGCGCTCCGAGCCCTGTCGTCGGAGCAGTCGTCGAAATTGAAACGTCATCGCAGAGCCGCGTCGCTGCTGCTGGCGACGGCCTACCGTAACCTAGGCAACCTAGGCCACTGCGACGAACGCTCGTCCCGCCGGCGCGTCCGCCGGTTTTCCCGGCAGCGCCGGGAGCTTTCGATAAGCGAAACATCGGACGTTGGTAGTAGTCACGTGGTTTAGCATCTGCCATTGCCTCCTCCGAGAGCGACTCGCACGTTTGGCTTGCGCGCTCGTCCTCTACCTCTGAGCTCGGGGAACGCCGGATCTGCCCGACTCTGCTTCGGGGGATGGAAGCGACCAGCCGAAGATAGCATAAGAAATTCGCGGGAGCTAGTTGGAAACGGCTCGCGCAGGACAGAGGTAATTGGAGATCGTCTTCGTCCTGCGGTAGACCTAACATAGGATGATGATGATGATGATGATGATGATGATGACGACGACGACGACGGCGACGACGACGATGATGATGATGATGATGATGATGATGATGATGATGTGGTGGTGGTGGTGGGTCTTAGGGCTATAGTTTATTTGAGAAAGTAATCAGAGACTCTTGCAAGAGTAAAAATCAATTTCAGATATCGCTTTTGTGGTGACTGCTTTCTGATCACATGCTGACTCCGAAGCCATTACATTTATCTGTCTACAATATTTTTACCACCTTATCTTTCTTCAACTTTTGCGATCGCTTGGCGATTCCGGCGTCCGTATGCGTAAACGACGCACGCCCGCGTAGTAACGACAAGCTGGTTGCTAATGGATTACTTTGGCTTGCATACGTTTGGCCAGAGGACCAGACGGCGCTCTGTCATCAAACGCGCTTCTTACGTTTGCGTTCTCGCACATTAAACTAAAGGTCCTAAAGGGCTGCACACCGTAATGTTCCGCAAAGGTGCCAGGGTTTAACGCACATAGGTGACAAATGCTTTTCTAAAGCTGCCTATTGTGATGTCACGCATGTATTCCAACAGGGTTGTGTACATGACGTCATAAAACTTATTGTGCGTTTGTGTCACAACAGTGCTGTCCATCTGCTATCCAGCCTGCAACGAAGATCGATGTGCTGCGCATATGAAACATACAGTAATATCTAGAGGCGGTCTCAGATCTTAACTTTTTCGTGGAAAACAAAACTAGAGGCATTACGCAGCCTGCATTTTCATTTAGAGAAACGCGAGCTCCATTGCCTTGCTGTCTGTGAGGACAAAAAAATTATTGCGAAAATATTTTAGAATTGCATTTGATAGTTGTTTCTTTAAGTTCTGACGCTTATTCGCAGTTTGCTTTGTTTTATGAGCAGTGCTCGCGTTTTAAATTAGCATGACGTTTGCTCACTTAATAAAAGTCTATGCTTATTGTAAATTGCTTCTTTTATAAACGATGTTTTGTCACTCGGCACGCTATATGTAGAAAAGCCCGAGCAGATTTATCAAAGCCTTTAGAGGGGTAACTTTTGCATCTAATTTCTATAAGGGGCTCCGATGCTTGGTCGAATAAATTGTATATCATCTCGTAAAGGTTATAACGCACATAAATAAGAAGTAACCTAGGTGACTCAAGCATCAAGTGGTAGTGAAAATAGAATTTACCCAACAGGAAAACAAGATCTGTAGAAAACTGCAAATAAGGAAAGGATTCATGGAACTCAATAACCCATTGCTATCTTCACGCAGCTCTACGGTGAATGGGTTTCTTTTTTTTTTGTTGTTATCGTGAAATCTACCAAACTGTCCCTGCGTCGCCTTCAACTTCGCTTATAGTGCACGGAGGCAACAATTTTATGCACGACCGCTCTTTCAGACCAACGGGTCCAAGTGTCACAAAGAATCCCATTTCACTCGCCCAACTTTCAACGGCACCCGCGAGCTGCAAGTTGTCGAGTGTTATCACCGAAAGCTCGACTGAGCGTCAGCACGTATTTTGCAGTGAGCGCGTCCTTGCGTTTATGCATGAGTGGGCTGCGTAATAGAAAGAAAGAAACAATGTCACGCGAAAAGAAACATGCTCCTTTTTGTAGTTGCGCTGAGCTTGCAGAGCAATAGACTCAGTTTTTGGACCTTCCGGAAACATCGGCGCGCCCGTTGCTTGAAATGATTACCGCTCTATTCGGAGCCACTGCACAAGGACGCACGCTAGCACATTGCTCCGGGATATTTTGAGCTCGCGTACTTTATGGCTCTGTTTTATTGTGGCTTGCGCGAATGTCAGCAGAATGTCTGTGGTTGCAATGTAGGATTAGAGCTTGGTCAGTTTTACCTTGGTGGGCAGTTATTTCCTCTGTAGGAAAAGTGCAACGCCGTTCGAGAAGTCAGATCGTGTGGGAAGAAGAGACTATATTTGCAACGTGCAGTGTTGCGCACCAAAAGAATGTCGCTTTGTGTGAGAATACTTGCTCATAATCTGCTGGAGAGAACTGGAGCTTGTGCCACGATAAATGTGTCGATAAATTTACAGCGGCTCTTCACGTTAGAGGCAATGAGTCAGCGTCCCTTTTCGTAACTCTCTCACTCCTAGTTTCTGAGAAACTTGCATCATACTAAACACGGAGACCTTTATTTTTCGATGACGTTGTCCGTATCACTGCTTCTGTGTTTTAATACAAAAGTAGCAGGTGCGCTTTTTGGCCTCCTGCTAATTTTCGCAATATCTTCTTGTAGCTAAGCGTGCAAAAATGTTCCTTTAGTTTGCTTGCGTATTCGAGTATTCGTGCTAAGTACAAGTTTCACTGCGTAGTGGGAAATGTTTAGATATACAAGAATAACAAAAATAAAAGAAGAAGTGAAAGGGAACAAAATGCGCTGGCTCGCTCTGTCTGGTCACTATATTTCAATCCGCATGTGATTTATTTTGGACGCTCTGTTCATTTTGTGAGAATTTGTCTAGCATTTCAATATGACGCATGCACTTTCACTGATACGTACCATGTTTGTCTGATTCACTTTGCGATAATATATGTTGCTTTTGCGTTGATGTTAGAGCTAATTGATTCTGCGTTGGCGGGCTGCAGCAATGCTGGAATTTTTTATGTAGAATCATGCATGTCGCTGGCACTTCCAGAAGCACGGGCACGTATATTGCCACCCAACGTGATGCAATTTACGAGCCCTCGTACTTTCCCGAATACCGCTGGTTGAAGCGGAATGCTACAGTAATTATCCAGATGTTACAGCGCCAAATGTACAGGGGAATACAAAAGTACGGGACGGCCGCTGGCCCCACTTGTCACTGTAGGCTTTTGATTATCGCGAGAGGGCACCTTCTCTCTCGACTGTCGCGTATAAGTAACCGTCGCACTGCTGCCGCTTCTGCAGTACTTTCTTGCGGGAACCACGCGATTTGACAACGGCATTATGGGGATGCCTAAGGGACGATTCGTAGTTTTGTAAAAGGCCGTCTAATTTTATGATGGCTAAATGGACATAGGTAAAAGGGACACTGAAGGAAGACAATGACAAGAACTCTCTTTTGATACGCAAAGCGCTCATTCACTACTCTGTTTTGCATATTTTGCGACATGATGCCGATTATTTGATGAGAAAACAAGCGGCAAACTTCATTTCATAGGGCACCGAAACCCAAATGTCAGAGCGTGAGTGTGACGTCGTGGATTTCAACGTACTTTGTCGTGTTTGGGCCTCGTTGGCTCAGTAAAAGCTCGCAAAACTTGCCGAATTGAATCATTACCTCTTTTGGAGGTAATGTTGTCCATGTTTCATGACAGTGTTGTACATGTTTGCTCATAAACTATTAACTAGGCTTTAGCAGATGCCGTCTAAATTTACGACGCCTATGAGTGCCGATGCGGGAATATCAAAGTGGCGTCACAATCCATCTTCCGTTCTTGGGTCTTAAAAGTTTCCCAAGCATCTTCTAGCTGTAAGAGAGGCTTTTAGGTATTGTAAAAGGTCCGGTTTCTACTACAAGGGAAATTTTGTTTCTCTTTTCTATTCCCTGAACGAAATGGGTGGTTCGATCAAGCTTGTTGACCATTTTGCTTGGTGGTTTTGCTTTTGCTGGTTCCCTTCCTCCTCACAGACCCAGAAGAATACTTCCGCAATCGTAGCATACACCTGGTTTACTTTAGTACGAGAGCTCGTTACGACAAGGAAGCTTGACTGATATGCTGAGGAATTATGCGTCGCAACTGAGCCTTCTTTCATTTCATTATGCTCTCGGAAACTTATTGCGCACTACGCTGTGCCATTCTAGAGTATTATCACAATTATAGGAGCCCTGGGCGTGAGAAAGGTGAATCGCTCTATATGTTGCGAGCCACAGATGATCAAGTACCTCATTAAAAACTTAAATGGGCATCGATATGCGTATTCGGTATAGTACATTACACGTAAGAAAGCGACAATATATGTGCCTCTTGGTACAGATTGTTTAGCTTTGAAATGCGCATCGCTTACACCGAAAAATACAGAAAAAGCATGAAGGCTTATAATGGCAGAGCTGGTTAGAAGCAGTAGAATACACATTTCAGCAGTCTATCGTCGTCACCCTAATTACCATTTTTCGCACTCCAAATGCTAATTTATTTGTTTTAAAAACGAAACGCGATTGTCGCGTCGCGTGCTCCTAACATTCTATGCACGTCGAGCCGAAGCTTTACTTTGTAAACTGGCTGATGAACATATTATGGCACAATGACTGCAATTCTCGGAGTCCTAGATAAGTATGAGTCTTGTTGGAGAGCTTCGGCGGAAACATTTCTTTAAAAGTCAAATTGTAAAGCCCGTACACTACTGAAAAAAAAAAGCACAAAGACATGCTACGTTATATTGCACGAGTCAGAAAATTATTGGATACGCTTCGACTTCAGCCGATTATTATGTGCGACCTTAGTTTATTTTTACTATACTAACCCCAAGGCCACTGACCCTAAAATTATTTGACTTTGTCGTTTGCATTTTCCTATAGTCTTGTCGTATTCTACTTTAGGGATAACTTATTGATTCATTCTGAGCTCAAGGATGATGACCCCAGTAAGCGTACTTCACGATTTATGTTACGAGCAAGAAGTTTCGGCAATAAGGTATCTAAAGAAAGTAATCGGACAGTGACTGAGCGAGCACTGTCGCTGATCTTCCTGCATTAGGGAAAGCTCTTCTAATGGGGCAGATTCTTAGGTTCATTGACACGGAGTGCGAGAATTTGGACACTAAGCTAATTGTGTGACGTAGACTGCCAGTGAGATCCTCTCGGCAGTTCTAAGGGTCAGCACCGACCCAAGCCAATGCTAAACACGTTGCCCGTCTTAGGTATACGTAATTTACTGGCGAAATCGGATGAGCCGTTCTCACCGAACACTCAACAGGTGCTTTTTTCTTCTTCTTCTTTATCTGAAGCAGTTATGTAAGCGAAGTTACTACATTGTATGTGTAAACTTTATATTCTGATATTGTTTATTTTTCGAGGAATTTAAACAGAACATGGGGGCTTGCACAAAAACGTTGCCGGGGTAACCTCAATGATGAATGAGCGAATACAGTATAGCAAAAGTTAACTTTTATGGAATAATTCGTAATGCTTATTGGTGAACTGATTTTCCACATTTATAGGATTAACCCTCAAAATTGATCTGGTCCAAATGCCCTGATTTGCACATTATTATCCAGGCTATATTCATGTTCTCAGACTGATGTAGTGCAAACTTTCGTATTTTTCATTGATTTCTTCATTCTCTTGCCCCTTTATATAGACCATGACGCTACATTTGACTAAGGCAGGTAGCATCCAAAATTTCGAAATCTGATGAAATCGCATGCTGCGTGCAGTTACCCTGCAGGCGCATGTCACGGGCTGCAGTATGGTATGAATAACATTATTTAAGTACTGAGGGATCAGTCTGGGACTGATGCGGGCCGCTCCCACGTCGGGACAGAGAGGCCGGGCCCCTTTGCCGTGAGACGGGCCCACTGGACAGCCCTGGGTTGGTCTGCCAGCACCTCCCTTTGCAGCATCCGCTGCCGCAACTGTTCACCTCGAGAACCATCACCGGCCAACGCCAATCAGCGCCAAAGCATGTATTCTAAATCTAGGAAACCCCCACACTTACTACAACAGATAGAAACCCCGCAGTCCAGATTGATTTTATTCGTGATGACCGGGTTAAGGTACATTCGTGTCTGCAGAAGCCTTAATGTAACCGCCTGTGGCCCATTTAATTTAGAATGTGGCAGGGGGAATGCCCTGCGCCCTAAGTAATATTGCTTGGGGATCTCGTTGTAGATTAACAGTTGCTCCCTGAACTCAGGAGCGGGATATCCAGCCCCTTCGGGGAGTACACGGCTTACTAATCCTCGTGCCTAGGTTACACGGGGCTCCCTCCACTGTCTGCAGTGTCAATAAAAACATTCTAGATTACACGACACAACATATGCAGTGGTCCAGCACCGCGTTAGTCTGAACGCCTTTTAGATGCTACCTTTCCCTCTCACGGTGAGCAAAACGCGAACAAGGTGAATGCAGGAGCCAATGTTTCGACAAGTCCACTTGTCGAAACGTCTGCTCCTGCATTCACCTTCACGTTTTCCTCATCGTCTTGAACTTCCATCTCCCGCATTCCCGGTCTTTTCTCTGGTTTTCCCTCTCACGCCATTTGTGCAGTGAGTGCTTGTGTATTACCCGCGAATTCTTATCTTCGCAGAATAAGAATACTTGTTAATGCTATCTAAAGTAGTGTAAAGCTAGCCAGGAATTCAGCATACAGCGACTCGCGGTATTTGTAAAAGTAGAAAACACTTTATTTTTCATGCCTCTTTGATTGCGTAGGCAACGTAAGCAAGCAAATTAATGTAACGAGCAGAGAGGAGGTAACGTTCTTTGCCAGGAGATTTGTAATATTTTTAAACGCAGTGGGACATACATTCTTTATTGACTTAAAAAGCCATCACCACGTTCGGTGAGAAAGGCGGCTCACGTCGAGTTCAACAGCCTCTGTATACTTAACCTATGCAACATGCAGAGAGTACACAGATAATCTTTAAATCCTCTGCACTGTTTCGTTAATGAACGTCAAGCAAAAATCCAGCTGGCTGATTTGGTGCATGAAAGTATTATCACAATTATAGGAGCACTGGCCGTGAGAAGGGTGAATCGCTTTATATGTTGCGAGCCACAGACGATGAAGATGGAAGAAGAAGAAGCGCCGAGCAGTGCAGACGTGGAAGCATCGGCTCCGTCTCTTTTTCCATGCTCCGCTCGCCAATTTTGAGAGTACAACGAAAAGAAGCATACCACTGGATCCACGAAGCGACGGCGAATCGACTGACACCAAGATTCGAGGTGGGGCTCCTATTTTCACAATTTTACAGAACCTTTTCTGCTCCTAGACGCCGACTTGAGCTTAGCGGAGCTAAGCTTAGTGAGGAGTAGGGCCCTTGTTGGGCCTAGTAAGCCCACCTGCCCGCAGGCATGGCGGATACAAGCATGGGAGATGAAGATTTTTCTGGAAATGAAAGAAACAATGGTCAGGAAGACTTCGGCTGGCAAGTCGTGGCTGGCCGAAGATCACGAGCTAGCGCAAAGGCTGTGGATGAGGAGAGCACATTGCCACGCAGTCAGCGAGATCATGGCGCCAAGAAAACCGCCGTCGGTGGAATGATTAAGAATCGGGTTATCAGAGCTTCGAGAATGCCTCAACTGCCTGAGGAGCACAGCAAGATCATTATACGGCCTCGAGGAGGGCTCAATTTGAACAAGGTGAGCACCACCACGATTGGTTCTGCAGTCATTGAGGCGTCCGGCCTAACGGAAGACGAGGCCCGTGAAGATGTTGTCTGCCCAAACTTCACTCAAAATATCATCGTAGTCAGCACACCTAAGGCCGAACATGCTGCGAAGTACGTCAGAATCAAGTCTTTCAAGATCATGGCAGCGGAATACGAGGTAAATGCATACGAAGCGGCACCACATGCCACATGCAAAGGCGTCATCCGAAGAGTGGACACCAGAGACTCCCAAGCTATGATAACAAGAAACATCGTGCATGACTTGAACCCGCTTGCGCTGGCTGCTAAGCGCATCAAGACGTCGGAATCGGTCATAGTACTTTTCGATGGACTCAAAGTGCCCAATTTTGTCAGGTATGGATCCACACTAGTGAGATGCTACCTTTACAGGAAGCAATTCGACCTCTGCTTCACCTGCGGAAGGGTCGGGCACCGCTCTGATGTGTGTCCAACACCTGACTTTGTTCAGTGCAGAGGTTGTGGAACTCGCAACCCAGGAGATGAACATGTGTGTGTACCTAGGTGTAAATTTTGTGACGGCGATCACCCTACCGGCGACAAATTTTGTAAGAAAAGATTTCAAGTCCCTTACGTCGTACGACTCCGTCGAAGAGAGCGCAACAGGACTCGGTCGTCAACAAGAGCGCAGTCGGAGGCGCATCAGCTGGCGCCCAACCATCGCCCCGAGGACAGGGAGCACTCACGCTCCAGGAGTCGCACCAGATCCAGGCATCGTTCGCTATCCAGGGAGAGAAGGCGCTCCAAGTCAAGGGACGCGCAGGTGCACTTCGTGCAAAGAGACTCAATCCCTGGCGAGAAGACGACGCCAGGAACCACCTGGGCTGACAAAGTCAAAGGTATGGCGAGGGTTGCTGGGGGCGCCTCGGCGGCTGTGGGTGATGACAATGATGCCAGAATAGAGCAATTAATTAAAGAAGTAGCCTCTTTAAGAAAAGCTAATGAAGAATTGACCAGGCAGGTAGTAGAGCTTCGTAAAAAAGAGCAGTCAAGCCCTGCTAGTGTAGAGATAGATAGACCTGTGAGCAAAAGCAACGATCCAGGGGAATCCAGCTCCCCTGCCCCTAAAAAGAGAGCGGTGAGTTCCGAGGGTGATTCAGTCTTCTCAGCCCTCAGTGAAATAAAAGAGGCAATTAAAGCGTTAAGAGAGACAGTTGAAACGACCAACTTTAAAGTGGACAAATTGTGGAAATGGAGGCTAACGGCAGAGAAAAGACTTAGGAAAATGGAGGCACGAGGGGATGACGACGATGAGTATCTGCCATCGGAGGCGGATAGTATAAAGTCCATTCCTGGATTGTCGGGGGCCATCACAAAGAGGAAAATAGCAGGTAATAGAAAGGCATCCTCACCTAATAACAATGGACAGTAATCATGGATTTAACGTGTGGCAATGGAATTGTCGTGGGTTCCAACACAGAAAAGCAGCACTGCAACAGGTGATCAGGTCATCTGAGGCCAGGCCAAAGGTAATTATGCTGCAGGAAACCTTAGCGGACGAAATTATGCTCACTGGGTACAAAGTTATATGTAGAGACAAAAGAATGGGGAGGGGGTTGGCGACTCTCATTGACAAAAAGTTGCCGTACATTGAGCATGAGATTCACCTTAGAAATTCCAGGTTTGAATTTATTCTAGTTGAGATTATACTTAAAAAAAACAGAGGTAAGACGCAAAGCATTTTCTGCTTGAATATTTACAGCAGTCCTAACGACATGAGACAAAGGTTTAGAGCACTCTTCAACAAGGTGCTTTCGGTTGCCAAAAACTCCCCTCTCATTATTGGAGGGGACTTTAATGCTCCCTATCATACATGGGGATACGCTTGGAACACAAAGAAGGGAGAGGAGCTATGGAGTCTTGCCATGGATCTAGGATTATGCTTGATTACTGATCCTGCGTATCCCACCCGTTGTGGCACTTCCACAAGCAGGGACTCCACGCCAGATCTTACTTTTGTGAACAATTCAAGAGGAGCCAATTGGGAAAATTCAAACTTGGATCTCGGAAGCGATCATTACATCATACACATAACCATACGCATACCGAGACAGGAAACAAGAGTCTTCAAATTCACTGATTGGGATCACTTCAGAAAAATTAGGGCGAACAGAGGGACAGTGGGGCCTCCACATGCCGAGCAGGAGCCCCTTCAGACATGGGTCATCCAGCTCAGAGAGGACGTCAAGGAGGCCACTAAAGAAATCAGGACAGAGGAAAATATTGAAGCTATGGACAGCAGGCTGGCGCATCTGATTGAGGCCAAACAGGCTATATTACAGAGATGGAAAACGCAGAGACTTAACAGAAGGCTAAGAAAAAAAATAGCGCAATTAAACAGAGAAATTGATGATCATTCGAAGACCCTCGTGAAGCAACAGTGGGATGAGATCTGTAATTCGGCTGATGGTAGACTCAAACATGGAGGTAGCTGGAACCTCCTCAAGCACTTGCTCAACGAGAATGAAACAAGGACAAGCAAGAGAACAGCTATAGCTAAGTTGGTTCATCAGGAAAGCCAAGATAAAACAGAGAGGGATATCATGGATAGTCTCGCAGCCAAATATCTCCCACTTAAACAACCAAACGAAGGAGAGGAGAGCCCCGAGTATACGGGAGGCATATGTGAAGAACTTGACCGGGACTTCACTGAGAGTGAAGTGAGGGCCGCTCTTCATAGTCTTAATGGTAGATCGGCGGCTGGACCTGACGGAATAACTAACAAGATGTTAAGAAATCTAGATGATGCATCAATCTATTATCTAACTGAACACTTCAATGAATGTTGGAGAAAAGGGGTATACTCAGAGGAATGGAGGGTGGCCAATACTATCCTCATACCAAAGCCAGGCAAAAAACTCACTCTAGACAACCTCCGTCCTATTTCCTTAACGTCATGTCTAGGCAAAGCTATGGAACATGTCATCCTAAATCGACTCACGAAATACGTTGAGCAGAACGAGATCCTCCCATACAACTTGATCGGCTTTCGTCCAGGGCTGTCAACTCAGGATGCTATGCTGCTGATCAAACATCAACTTATACAGGCTAGCCCAGCGCATACGAAAGCTCTTTTGGGATTGGATGTGGAAAAAGCTTTTGATCGTATAAAGCATAAGGCAATACTTGACGTTCTCTCGGAGATGGGTTTGGGTAAGAGACTTTTTAACATGATTAAGGACTTTCTTAGAAATAGAACTGCACAACTCATGCTGGGTGAGCTTAAATCAGAAGCTAAGAATTTGGGAAATAGGGGCACTCCACAAGGGGCTGTACTCTCACCCATGCTATTCAATTTAGCAATGTCCAAGGTTGCAAGAAATCTGGAGAAAATTGAGGGTATACGTTATGTGATATATGCCGACGACATAACCATATGGAGTGCCAAGGGCAATATAGGACAGACAGAGAACAGATTACAGGAAAGTTTATACGTTGTAGAGAACACACTGAAAGCCATGGGGTTGAAATGCTCGGCAGCCAAATCAGAACTCTTAGTCATTAAACATTGCAGAAAAGGTCGTAAACCAAGAGGTTACATTCCGGAAGATGAGCCAAGAGTGTGCTTATATACTCATGAAGGATCCGCAATCAGGCTAGTTGAAAAAATCAAGGTTCTTGGGTATCACATAGACGGAAACAATACTAACTACAGAACAATACAACATATCTCGAATAAAACAGATGAGGTCATTAGGTTACTAAGGAGAATTACCAATAGACACAGAGGCCTGGGAGAAGACAGCGCTTTAAGGATAATACATGCCTTTGCTCTCTGTCACTTCACTTATGTAGCTGGATTATTCAAATGGAAGCAGGCAGAACTTAACAAACTTAATGTGATGCTCAGGAAGCTCGTTAAAGTAGCCCTAGGTATACCCAGTAACGCTGCAACCGACAAACTCATGAGTCTAGGGGTGCACAATACAATGCAAGAAATTGCGGAGGCCCAACAGCTAGCGCAACACGAAAGATTGACAAAGTCACGAGCTGGCAGGAACATATTACAGGCAATAGGTGCAGAACTGAATACATCGAGGAGTCCAATAGAGGCTGAAGTAGAATTAATGACTGAAGTTAGGAGCAAGATCAGAACCAACCCTCTCCCCAGAAACATGCATCCAGAATATAATGTCGAAAGGAGAAAGGCAAGAGCTAAAGCACTCTTGAAGGAAATAGAGCAGCAGAACCAACTGGCAGCTATAGTTGATGCCGCCTGGGTGAACGGTAAAGAAGCCTATACGGCCATTGTCTCAAATTATCAAGGGAAGGTGCAAGACGCTCTCACAATTTTTACCAAGGACCCCACGGTGGCGGAACAAGCGGCAATTGCTCTAGCCATTAGGAGTAATAAGTGGGCCTTCATTTACAGTGATTCGAAAACCGCTGTAAAGTGTTTTGATAAAGGCTACGTAGCTGGAGTTGCAGCTAAACTTTTTGAAAACATTGTGATTATGACAACTGAAATCCGATGGTTTCCTGCGCATATGGGGAAAGTGGACGAGACTCGGGTAAACCTCAATGAGGTTGCTCATGACTTGGCACGAGGACTTGCTAACCGTGACAGTCACAACCGAGCCGTTCACCATCAAGCGAAGGAATCCAGAGATCATTTATTAACATACAATGATGTTACCAAACATTACTATTTAGGACGCAGACAATTCCCATTGCCACATTCAAAACTGAACAGGGCTCAGGCAGTCTCACTGCGCTTATTGCAAACGGGTACATATCCCACGCCGTACACCATTAATAAAATATATCCAGAGAGGGAGATTAAGATGGAATGCAATGATTGTAATGGCATCATTGGAATCAGACATATGCTGGCGGGGTGTCCCGCGACTCTCCCCAACCTCGTGGAAGAATGGACACAGTGGGAGAAAAGGATTCAAAGCCCATTGTTTCAGGACCAACTAAGGGCAGTCCAGAGGGCCCATGATGTCGCTGAAAGGCTTGGCCTGACAGTGCCAACGTGGGAGCGGCCCGCCTTGGCTTGAGAAGTCGAGCCTCCGGACCTCAGTACAATAAAAGTTTTCACACACACACACACAGACGATGAAGTTACTGCTGCAAAACTTAAATGGGCACCGATGTGCGTATTCAGTATAGTATATTATACGGAAGAAGGCGACAATATATGGGCCTCTTGGTAGAGATTGTTTAGCTTTGAAGTGCGCATCGCTTGACACCGAAAAATACAGAAAATGCATGAAGGCTTATAATGGCAAAGCTGGTTAGAAATACTAGGATACACATTTCGGCAGTCTATCGTCGCCACCCTAATTACCATTTCTTGCACCCGAGATGCCAATTCATTCTTTAAGAAAAGAAACGCGATTGTCGCGTCGCGTGCTCCTAACATTCTATGCACGTCGAGCCGAAGCTTTGTTTTGTAGACTGGCTGATGGACATATTATGGCACAATGACTTCAATTCTCGGAGTCCTACATAAATATGAGTTTTGTTGGAGAGCTTCGGCGGCAACTTTTCTTTAAAAGTCAAATTGTAAAGCCCGGACTACTGAAAACAAACGCACACAAACACGCTACTTTGTATTGCAGGAATCGCAAAATTATTGGATACGGTACGAGTTTAGCCGATTATGATGTGTGACCTTATTTTATTTTTGGTCTGCTTACCACAGGGCTACTGAACCTAAATTTGACTTTGCCCTTTGTATTTCACTATAGTCTTGTCGTATGCTAATTTAGGGACTGCTTATTGATTCATGTTGAGCTCAAGGATGACAACCCCGGCGAGCGTACCTCACGATTTGTGTTACGAGCGAGAAGTTTCGGCAATAAGGTATCTAAAGAAAGTGATCGGACAGTGACTGAGCGAGCACTGTCGCTGACCTTCCTGCATTAGGGAAAGCTCTTTTGACGCGACACATTCTTGGGTTCATTGACACAGACTACGAGAATTTCAACACAAAGCTGATTGTGTGACGTGGATTGCCAATGAGATCCTCCCGGCTGTTCTAAGCTTCAGAATCGACACAAGGCAATGCTAAACACGTTGCACCTCTTAGATATTCGTAATTTACTGGCGAAATCGGATGAACCGTCCTCATTGAACACTGAAAGCGGCGCTTTTTTTCTACTTCTTCTTCATCATCTTCTTCTTCTTTAACTGCAGCAGTTTATGTAAACGATTTTGCTACATTGTATGCGTAAATTGTATATTGTGATATCCTTCATTTTTTGAATAATATAAACGGAACACGGGGGCTCGCACAAGAACGTTTCGGGGGTAGTCTCAATGATGACTGAGCGAATACAGTCAGCAAAGGATTTGTTTTATGGAATAATTTGTAATGTTTATTGGTGAACTGATTTTCCACATTTAGAGGAATGACCCTCAAAAATTATGTGGCTGCAATGCCCTGATTTGCACATTATTATCCACAGACTATGGTCGTGTTCTGAGAATGCCGCGTAGCGCGAGCTTTCGGATTTCTCATTGGTTTCGACATTCTCTTGCGCCTTTATATAGACCATGAAGGTGCATTTGACTAAGGCAGATAGCATCAAAAATTTCGATATCTGGTAAAATGGCATGCTACGTCCACTTGCCCTGCTGCCGCATGTTCATGCTGCAATGTGAATAAGAACACTCTAGATTACATTACGCGACGTATGCAGTACTCCAGTGCCGCGTTAGTCTGAACGCCTTTTAGATGCTACCTTTCCCTCTCACGGCATTTGCGCAGTGAGTGCTGGTGTATTACCCGACAATTTTTAAGTTCGCAGAATAACAATACTTATTGCTGCTATCTAAAGTAGTGTAAAGCTAGCCAGGAATTAAGCATACAGCGACTCGCGGTATTTTTCAAAGAATAAAACACTTTATTTTTCATGCCTCTTTGATTGCGTAGGAAGCGTAAGGAAGCAAATTAATGTAACGAGCAGAGATGGGGTAACGTTCTTTCCCGGGGGCTCAATAGGGCTTTTTTATATGCAGTGGGTTTTTTATATGCAGCATTTTTTTACTGACTTGAAAAGCCATCACCACGTTCGGTGAGAAAAGCGGTTCACGCCGAGTTTGACAGCCTCTCTATACTTAACCTATGCAACATGCAGAGAGTACACAGATAGGCTTTAAATCCTCTGCGCTGTTTCGTTAATGAACGTCAAGCGAAAATCCAGCCAGCTAATTCGGTGCGTGAAAGGACTTACGCTGCTCGGCTTCACGCTGATGTGTAAGTCACAGGCGGACAGATTAGCCAAATCACTTATTGTTAAGTCTTTTTCGAGGGCGCTTCGTTATAGTAGACTGCATACGGCAGTTTTATTACTAGAAACGCCGCGCTTATTAGGCAACATTGCCAGAAACCATTCGTGAGGGTAATTTAAGTCATTCGAAGGTTTTATGAAAGGTATAGACAACGCATACGTGTGCAAAGAGCGAGGACGATGGCATGGCGACAATGGTGACGAGTACTACGCATAACGACCATACAACGATGACGTGGGAATGACGATGATGATATGATGACGATGGCGTGACGATGGCTACACGATGACCACATGATGACTACCGCGTGACGACCTTGGCATGACGAAGTCTGAGTGACGAGGATGGCGTAGCACCATAGGGCGGGTGCTGCGATGAGGCCTATAGGATGACCGTGCTAAAATTAACGCAATGGTATGAAAACGACTCCGTGCCGAGAATGGTGTGACGGTTACTATATGAGGACTAAGGCCTGTCGACAAGCGGAGGACGAAGAACAAAGATGTAAAGAGGATCGGTCGCCGACAGTGCAATCGGTATACCACAATATGACGATGATGGAACGATTCCGACCGTGGGAGAGCGCATTTTGGATCACGACGCAATGTCGACATTGGCGTGACGACCCTGCGATGACGATGGCTCATTGACGACGCGATGACGACGATATGAGAACGCGTTCGCAGCAACACAGCAAAAACGGCGCAAAGATGACTCTGCCATGACAACGAAAGAATGAACACATTATCATGAAGCAAAGAAATGATGACGATAGAATTACAATGACAGCATGCCGAAGATGGCGTGTTGTTTTTGCATTTGAATGCTGCGCTCACGTGCATCACTTGCGGCCGCGGTCCACCTTCTTAATTGGCACTATATTCGGTGCTTATGTGCACTTATCCGGTACGGATTATTCGGGAAGCCCTAATACGCGCGATATCGAGTATTTGTTTGCGATATTTCCAATCCTGGCCAGTCGGGCCGCCTCAATTCGCAATATATTTGGAGTTTATTTGCGTTACGTGCGCTGGCTATTTGGGCGGCACAGCCTCAGGGATGGGCCCACATTCCTCGATGCCAAATTTGGCACATTTTTACTTGTGACCTTGCTCTCGACGTGGCTTCGGCTAGATAATGAAATGTGCTGTGTTTAAAGAAGATACGCGATGATTTTATAATGCCACCCGCTGTCTTGCATAGGGCGGGCTGCTTGACTTTGTAATATTATTAACTGTGAAAGGCTTCTGGGTCGGTAATAGCGTGGTTTTGGAGAAAGTGTCGTGAACTCTCTACGAGCATCGCCGATCACGCGAACTGTCTAGACATCTCGTTCTTCTATAATGGACTCGGAATCCTTGCAAAGTCTGGCCGGCTGCTTTTTGTCATAGCTCCTTAAGCCATAGAGTTTCCTAGAAAAAGTAGTAGAGAGAACTACTGGATACGATCATTCAGGTGCCTTCGAACTAAGGATTAGTACATAGATCTGTTAAATTTTTAATGAGTTAGCATTCTTAGGGCACTTCAGGAACTTTCTGGGAGCAATCTATTTTATTATCTAGGTATCATTTATGTTTGTATGTAACCGTGGTTCTCGCCAACCTTGATAAACTGTGTAATTTAGGGTCCAGCGGTTGGAGCGTCAGACTGCTGTCAGGGGTTCGACAACCTGCTGACAGGGTTCGAAACCAACCATGGACCCAAGTTGAGTTACTCGCTATATGAAAATATGTCAAGAGCTCAGTGCGCCAAGAATTCACTGGGTATGTGTCGATTTCGAGTAAACCCCCGCCAACTTGGGTACATTGAGCACGTGCCACTAAGTGTGCGGCAAGCGAGAGAACAATTCTCAGCGTTCGAAAAGGTGCTGTCGAAATCAACGCCTTAACCTAAACTAGAAACTGAGAAAGACCACGCAACTGTACCATTTTCTTAGCAAATCAATGGTACGATCGCTGCTGCAAGGCATGCACCGAGGAACATGGCAGTAGCATTACACGCTACCTGCGTGGTAGTACACTAATAAAAAAGGAAGAAAAACCTCTTGAAAACTTTGAAAACCGCCTAAGAAATAAACAAAAATCGCTTCTGCCTCAAGAGCAGAATAGCTCTAGTGGAGGGAACGATAAACACACATTCAATTAGGCTAGTTCCGTTGATTGCAAGTTGGTCAGCCTTACTCCTGGCGCGGTCAGTGTAGCTGTGAGACAGAGTTCTGACACTCGTACGGAAACCTAGAAGGTAAATTCTTAGATATTACGTGAAAAAACGATGGTTTGTTTATGAGGCATGCCAAAGTGGGGAGCAGCGGATTACTTTTTTCCACCTGGGGTTCTTTGAACTACGACGGATACGTGATACACGAGTGCTTTTTTGCATTCCGCCTCCACTCTAATGCAGTCGCCAAGGTTAGAATAGAAGCCGCGGCCTAGGCTTCATGAGCAGTACGCCATAACCACATCGCTGCCAAGGCTAATACATAAATCTGTGCTTAAGTACATAAGCTGCCAAGGGAGTACATAAATCCTAGGAAATTTCGCGATTGTATCTGATATAGCAAAATGTCTCTATATCAGTTTCAGGCTGCGACCTGTTCATGTTTTTACTTAAGGACCAGCCATGCATAGCGCTAAAGCAAACCTTTTACCAAAATATTTTGCTTAGGTTTGATGTCCTTCCTATTTTAATGTGTGAATAAAAGCAATATATGAGATAAAAAGTATTACAGAACGTTGTTTTTGTTTGGCTCTTTAGAGGCGAAAAAAAAAAACTTATATGCTTCAATCAACCTTCGGCTTCTACTGACGTCTTGGCGCATGGCAAAGTGGTCGCTCCTAATAAGCCTTCTGCTGGTTAAAATAAAAAAAAAAACTTTATTGTCAACTTGAATTAATATTCAAAGCTGATGCGAACGGCAGCCCGCGAATGCCTTCAGTTGCTTGATTAAGCGGTGAAGCATTAGGAATGACTATACCGCCATTTTCCGTACGCGCAGCCACTTTTACGTGCACACATTATAACCAGAATTTTTGACTTGGCTCATGCAGAGTTATGCACGAACAGGAATGCGAATACGTAGATGTCACGGAAGCGCCGTAAGTACGAAGTGTACGTCAAGTTCTTGTTTAGGAGAAGAAAACGACAATTACTGCTCAAGTGGCTCATGTCCGTATCCGCCTGGACTTCGGCTAATGTCTTAGCTAGCAGTGTCAAAGAAAGTTCCCGACTGGTACCGCCAGTTACCGGATTATATTTTTTTTCCTACAATGCACGGCTGCTCTCCGCAGTCTTCTCTGCCAATATGGAACTGGAAGTTACACTTTCAGCGGCTCGAAAACTAATTTTCCTGCCACCGAAGTCGTGCTCATGCATACTGCAGTGGGTTCGACCTTTTGTTTGCACCCAGCCGGAGGCGGCTCACAGCAGTTTTCCAAAACAAACTGATTACCCGGGCGCAGGGAGCATCCGTGACCCCAGCAGACACTCGAAGGTCACGAACGCTTGACGCTCGAGCGCCTCGCTATGCATCTGCATCGACCCGAGTGCTCTGCGCGTTCATCTTGGCTTTCCGTGCTGTCAGCTCCTATACGGAGTGAAGCAAGCGTATTTGTTTTCTTCTAAGCGCATGCGGTCAGAAAACGTACTCCGCATTAGACACCCTATCCATCTCGGGCAAAGCCCAGACCATTAACTGTGGATTTCACAAGTTGTGAAGGACAGCCTACGTCCTTGAACGGGGGCGCCACTCATATGTGACTAAATGAGACTCAAGAAAAAAAAAACTTTGCTACTTCATTTTGTGTGAGTGCCTATTTCGTTTTGCAAGTCTGCAGAGCAGGCTTACTGTAATACCAGCCTTTCGCTACGCGTATGTAGTATCTTTCTATAGAATCGTGCGCGAGGGGGGGGGGGGGGGGAATAGGCAAGGAGATTTTCTCAAATACGCTTTGGGTGTGCAGGGAGACTTCAGTTGTTCAAAATACACATGAACCTAAATGTAAAAAATTAGATGTCTAATTACTTCTATTATTTATTCTATCGTTTATTTGATACTACGTTTTTTATGCCCATTTCACTCAAAATCTGTGTCGGCCACTGTTGGTACTCTGTCCACACAAATGTCTGTTTTCTCTCGAACTAGCTACTATTAGCTTATAAGTTAAAAAAAAGCGATAACAAGGAGGCACATAAATAAAACGCCGGCGCTGCCGCAGTACTATTTTTTACTGTTTGCCTTTCATTTAGAAGTTTTCGCAATTTTTTAGAAACCAGCATTCGCCGATGCTCCCTCCCAGCCCCGGGCGCACTGTATTGGCCCAATATATGCCGCAACGTACTTGGTAGTATATATGATTTCATGAAAAATAATGTTTAAAGAAAAGTGAAATACGTGTCTGCAATTGAACATCAGATTAACAGAATCGTGTATGACAGATATCTGGCCTTTCGAGCTTTTATAGGTTGCACCATTTTTTCGGAACTCTTTACTTCTACGCCGAATCACAGAAAGAATGCAAAACATTTGCTTCCTCTTTATAACGCTTCCGTATAAAAACTAATAAGAGAGAGATAAGTCATAAGGGAAAGGTAGGGAGGTTAACCAGACTGAGTCCAGTATAGGCTACCCGGCATTTCGGAACCGAGAAAGGGGATTGAGAGAGGAAAAAGAAGAAAGAAGGTCATGGTCTCCACTAAAGATTGGAAAAGAGATGGTGTCTCCTGTAATCAAAGTGTCCCGTCGCATAGCCCTGAACCTTGGAACAGAAAGAAATCGCCGGCAGCGGTCCCGCAAGTGCAAACCTATTTGACATTTTTCTTTGCAGTACCGGTATAAACAGCACCACGAATTCAAATTTATTTGTTGACGACATGCTTCCTCCTACCAAATCATAAGTGTGTATGGGTTGATAATGTTGAAGTTACTGGACTGACAAAAAAATTCACTGTACAATAGGCCCCCTACTGTAGCCACCGTTCTAGACGAGTACTCCATTTTAAATGCTGTGTGAGGAGAACCTTAGTTCTTTTTTCACGCGTCTTCACACTGGAAGCGCCGCAATTATCTGAACGGTGTTAAGAATGGTGAGCCGCTAAGCAAGATTGCCACCTTGCCACCCGATTACGACAAGGGGTGCAAGACGCGCACCTCTCCCTCTCCGTCGCTGCAGCTGGGAGGCGTTCAAAGAAGCGGCCTTTGCGTTGGAATCCGCCGCCTTCCTCCAGCCCCTTCGACATTGTGACGGAACTAGTTCGGTGCGTGAACAATGATTCCGGAGTTCCCCAACGCGAAGCTGATTTGACACGCATGGACAAGCTGCCGCGGGAACGACGTATTTTTGTGCTTCTCACGGTTCGGAGTGGCACGGATCAACGAGCGACCCTCGAGCGGCAACGATAGTTCCCGGAACGGCACCCGCCAACGCCGTCGTCGGGCATCAGAGCGCGGTTGCCTTTGTGTACGTAAACTGTTCTGCAGAGCAGCGGCGCGTTGGTGATGAGTAAACGAACAGTCGCCGCGTCGTAGGACCGGCGGATCGAGTGTATAAAAACTGTGGTTGTGCGAATGCTGAGGACACTTCTCTTGAGCAGTCATGTTAGACTAAGTCACTTCTCTCATGCAGTCCTGTTGGACTAATACTCTTTTTCTCAAGCAGTCATGTTAGACTGATTTAATTTCTGTAAATAAACCCTTTTCCTCGTTCTCGATGAGAAACAGTTCTTCACTTCATCAACGATCTCAGCGTAAATAAGTTGGACGACGGCATGGGCCAGCTACCTTCGAATTCATGCCATACTCCAATCTTGGCAAAGGACCACGGACGATGGGATTGAGCCCCCAATCCTGACAACTGGCTGACAGCGGTGAGATGGACTTTGCGACATGGTGCTGTATCTGCGGTGAGTGCTTGGTTTTTGCTTTGACTCTCTAGGCTTCATTTTGTGGTTGTTCTGTTTAGAACAGTAGGGAAGCTAGATTGTTGTGTGTTAGCTAGGTTGTGTTTTCCTAGCTAGATTTAGAGAGCAGAATCAAGGCAGTAAAGCAGCAGTCATGGAGTTAAGGACGCTGCTGAGAGACGAGTTGTTGATTGTTGGTGAGGAACTGGGCCTAGATGTACGCAAGGAAATGCTCAAATCGGAATTATTGGAGCTAATTTCCAATCAGGCCAGTGAGCAAGATATTGAAATGGGATTGGAACTTCTCAAAAAGAGAGAGAAACGGGAAAAAGAAAGAGAGGAACGAGACAGAGAAAAACGAGAGAGAGAGGAACGGGATAGAGAGAGAGAGGAACGCGATAAAGATCGCGAGTTAAGAAAAATGCAACTTGAACTTGAAAACAGACGTTTGGAGTTGTCTCAAGGAAGTGAAGGCGCTCTGGGTCGATCAAGTGAGGCAGAATCGTACCGCATGGACAGGCTATTAAAGCCATTTGAGGTCGGGACCGACATAGGCTTGTTCCTAAGCAATTTTGAAAGGACTTGCGAAAAGATGAACTTCGGTCCGAGTACATGGCCACAGCGGTTGCTGTCTATGTTGCCGTGTGAGGCGGCGGAAGTAATCGCCAGATTGAGTGTGCAGGATGCATATGATTATGCGAAAGTTAAGGCTAGTCTCCTGAAGAAATACCGCCTTTCAGCCGAAGCTTTTCGGCAAAGGTTTAGGAGCACAGGCAAGAAAGATAGCGAGGGCTATCCGGAGTTTGCATATAGCTTAAAGGCCAACCTAGTCGAGTGGCTTAAAAGCGCGGAAGCGTACGACAGCAGAGACATGATCATTGAATGCATGTGTCTAGAGCAGTTTTACAAAACCATCCCCCAAGCTGTGAAACTGTGGGTGCAAGACAGAGGTAATGTAAACACTGTGGAAAGGGCGGCTGAATTAGCCGAAGAGTACGCAACCCGTAGAAAATTGAACGCCGAGGAGGGAAACTGGGACGGTCGAAATGGACCGCGGAAACCATTTCCGTTCAAAAAGGGTGCGCAAACTAGACGATCCGAGCCTGTAGACATGGCGGAAAAGCCCGCAGAAAAGAGCGAGGAGAAACTTAACGGAGAAACCGCACAAAAAGAACAGAAAAGAAAATTCGAATCTGTTAGAACAATTCGCTGTTACAAATGCCACAAACTGGGACATATAGCTGTAAACTGCGAGAAGTCTAGCGTAGTTTTTTCCTACGTGGAGGAAAAGGATGAGAATATGGAACTTTTAAGTCCATATCTCCACGACCTGCAAGTTAATGGAAAACCATGCCGAGTGCTAAGAGACAGTGCCGCCACGCTGGACATTGTCCATCCGTCTTACGTGATGGTAGATGACTTCACCGGAGAAGTAGCGTGGATAAAACAGGTTGTAGAAGAACACAGCGTGTGTCTGCCCATGGCCAAAGTCAAAATCAGTGGACCATTCGGGGAGCTAGAGACTGAGGCTGCAGTTTCCAAATTTTTGTCACTGCAGTATCCCTACATCTTTTCGAATCGTTCGAATCAGTTACTGCGTGACAGAGGGCTCAAACTGGGAGAGGGCATAGTACAGGCATTGACCCGAGGCCAAGCTCGTAAGATCGCGGCGCTTTCGGCTGAAAATGCTCAAGCTCCTCCAGCGGAAGCAGAAAAGGGAATAACTTCAATACCCGAATCCGAGCTAGGCCCGAGGGACAAAAGAACAGTTGAGGAGAGCCTGCCAGCTGACCAGCTCAATGAGAGCGTAGCACTAGAGTGTAAGAGTTCTAGCCTGCAGGAAGAGAAAGCAGACGCGCTCACAAGCAAGACAGGGTCGTTATTATCACCGGCCTCAAAGAACTTTGATCAACTCTTACGCGTGGATAGAGAGTCACTGGCAGCTGAGCAAAAGAATGATGAGAGCTTAGCAAAATTACATGACACAGCTAAAGAAGGCATTGCTAGGCGCAACGTAACGATACATGAAAGAGGATTGTTGTATCGGCATTACAGAGATCGAAAGGGTAGGATTTTAGATCAGTTAGTCATACCTACTAAGTATAGGAAGGACCTTTTGAGTCTTTGTCATGGAAATGGGTGGTCCGGCCACCTAGGCATAAACAAATCAAAGGAAAGATTGCTTATGGAATACTACTGGCCTGGCTGTTTCAAAGATGTAGAAAACTTTGTAAGATCATGCGACGCCTGCCAGCGTTCTGGTAAACCAGGAGAGACTTGGAAAGCTCCACTGAAGGTAGTGCCCTTAATAACAGAGCCTTTCAGACGGCTTGTAATAGACACGGTAGGGCCTCTTCCAAAAACAAAATCAGGCTACAGGTACTTGTTTACCATGCTGTGTCCGGCTACCAAGTTTCCAGAAGCAATCCCTTTGAAAGAGCTCAGCTCCACCGAAGTAGTAGACGCGCTTTTGACAGTGTTTGCACGAGTTGGGTTTCCAGCCGAAATTCAGGCAGATCAAGGGTCAGTATTCACGAGCGCACTGACTTCCACATTCTTGCAAAAGTGCGGGGTAGAGTTAATACACAGTTCTGTCTATCACCCTCAGTCAAACAGTGTAGAGAGGTGGCATTCGGTGCTTAAGCGAGTTTTGCGTGCGCTCTGTTACGAGCACAAGGAGGACTGGGAGAACTGTCTGCCGGCAACTTTGTTTGCTTTGCGAATGGTTCCACATGAGGCGACAGGGTTCTCACCAGCAGAACTAGTGTATGGGAGGACACTCCGGTCTCCACTGAGAATGTTAAGAGAGATGTGGGAGGAAAGAGGGGAGAGTCCAACCGTGGTTGAATACGTGCTAAATTTACTGGAACGGCTTAGCGCAACCCGAGAACTAGTCGGAAAGAACATGGCAATAGCTCAAAAGAACGCCAAAGTCTATTACGACAAGGATGCTAGGCTTCGTACGTTTAAAGTCGACTTAACGATGAAAGCGGAAAAGTGTAGGTTTGGTTGTTCACAGGTTACTTATCTGGGCCATGTTGTCGGTCAGGGCATGAGACGGCCGGCTGAGCTGAAAATAGCGACGATTGGAGATTTTTCTCAGCCGCGCACGAAAACGGACCTTCGTTCATTTTTGGGACTTGTGGGGTACTATCAACGGTACATTCCGAATTACTCGCAATTGGCAAGTCCATTAACAGACGCCCTCCGAAAGGGAGCACCGAGTAACGTACACTGGGATAAGGACAAAGAGAACGCTTTCCAAAGTTTGAAAACGCTATTGGTTTCTCGCCCTGTGCTTCGCGCGCCAGACTACACAAAGGAATTCATAGTTCAATACGACGCAAGCGACAGAGGTATGGGCGTGGTACTTAGTCAGGTCGGCGACGATAACGAGGAGCATCCTATCCTCTACGCCAGCCGTAAACTAAATGTAAGAGAGGAAGCCTACAGCGCTTCAGAGAAGGAATGCGCTTGTTTGGTTTGGGCCGCCCAGAAGTTGTCGTGTTACTTGTACGGAGCGAAGTTCATCTTCGAGACCGACCACTGTCCTCTGACGTGGCTCAATCAAATGTCACACAAAAACGGCCGCTTGCTCCGATGGAGCCTCACTCTCCAAGAGTACAACTTCTCCGTTAGATATAAGAAGGGAAAGTTGCATAGCAATGCGGATGGTTTGAGCAGGCTAATTTGAATTCTGCGTTTGGGGGTCCCGCCTAAATTTTAGGGTTACTAGTGTTAATTTTATTAAGCGAAGAAGATCCCCTCTCATTTGGCAGGATTCCCTCTCTGATTGCTGAATGTGTCAGCAGGAATTTGCTTCAGAAATTGGCATAGCGAAATGCAGCATTTTTTGTTTGCTTCTGCACTTATGTTGTTGTTGTTTTTTTTTTGAAGCCTAGCGAGTCTAAAGTGATAGCCAATGCACGCCATCTCGGCGCAGAGCCGTGTTGTGGGGTTCATTTTGCAGTTGCCTGTCCTTGTTGGATGTTTTGGGGCGGTGACATCAATGCACAAGTGGTCGCTGCGAGCCAAGACATCAATCCCCCCCTGAGCAGCAGCCGTTCTCTTCCTGCCTAGCGGTTGTCAGCGCTAGAAAGTCGAGATTTTTCGGGCCATGGAGGCGCTGTTAAGAATGGCGAGCCGCTAAGCAAGATTGCCACCTTGCCACCCGATTACGACAAGGGGTGCAAGACGCGCACCTCTCCCTCTCCGTCGCTGCAGCTGGGAGGCGTTCAAAGAAGCGGCCTTTGCGTTGGAATCCGCCGCCTTCCTCCAGCCCCTTCGACATTGTGACGGAACTAGTTCGGTGCGTGAACAATGATTCCGGAGTTCCCCAACGCGAAGCTGATTTGACACGCATGGACAAGCTGCCGCGGGAACGACGTATTTTTGTGCTTCTCACGGTTCGGAGTGGCACGGATCAACGAGCGACCCTCGAGCGGCAACGATAGTTCCCGGAACGGCACCCGCCAACGCCGTCGTCGGGCATCAGAGCGCGGTTGCCTTTGTGTACGTAAACTGTTCTGCAGAGCAGCGGCGCGTTGGTCATGAGTAAACGAACAGTCGCCGCGTCGTAGGACCGGCGGATCGAGTGTATAAAAACTGTGGTTGTGCGAATGCTGAGGACACTTCTCTTGAGCAGTCATGTTAGACTGAGTCACTTCTCTCATGCAGTCCTGTTGGACTAATACTCTTTTTCTCAAGCAGTCATGTTAGACTGATTTAATTTCTGTAAATAAACCCTTTTCCTCGTTCTCGATGAGAAACAGTTCTTCACTTCATCAACGATCTCAGCGTAAATATGTTGGACGACGGCATGGGCCAGCTACCTTCGAATTCATGCCGTACTCCAATCTTGGCAAAGGACCACGGACGATGGGATTGAGCCCCCAATCCTGACAACGGCTGTTGGTGAAAACGGCAACATATGGTTACCACACCTCCCATATAGTCTGTTAGCGGCCGCTCATGAGTGCCAAGGCCCACGATATTGACAGTGGACATAATCAATAATGAGAGCACGAACAAAAATTAACCTTCTTTATCTAAATTCTTTTGAAAAGCATGACAGCAACAAGTCAAAGGAAGTTAACTGCTTCAGCGGCATTGAGCTGAAAATTGGAGTTTACAAACAATGGCATGCGATGTACATAGCAACAGGTACTAGCGGCCGCTCGATAGCCTTCATTGAGCCTTAGGGTAGCTTCTATCCATCTCTTTAGTGGCGATACAACGCCGCTAAAATGACAAACTAACAAATCATCAAAGCTAAAATAAAACCCCAGAACAGTCAGTGACCACTGTGTGCGTGCGTGTGTGTTCTTTTTTTCATTTTCGAAGGAGCCACCCGGCTGAAACACGATGAGCGCTTTCGAAACAACTCGATCCTGAAGCTCTTATGGTGAAGCAGCTGTCGTCTGTAACACTTCGTATTTTTGTTTCTTGCTTTCCAGGCCATACTTGGATCGCCCCCAGTATTTCGCTCCAGTCGCCTGTCGCCGTCTCCTCGGCGCTGTGTCATTAACGTTCCATTTGGCCACACCTTGGTGTCGTGCCTCCCTTAACGAGGGCCGAACGGTGGCCGAAGTAACGTGAAAGATCCTTCTCTCGTCGTGCTATTCGTTATCTGTCAACTAGAGCGTCTGAAGCGCCTATACCGGTTACTCCAAGAACATTTGGAAAGACTACGCGTATGAACCAATGCCTTAGTGCTAGAGATTTCGCTGCAGCTCACTATTTTTTGTGTCCTTCGCCCAAACCAGCACACAATAGCATAAGCTTGCTAAGAGAGGCATCCTATAAGTAATTTAGTTTGCGTGGTGCAAGGCACGCTGCTTTTCTCGTGTTACTAAACAATGCAATGAAATGTCTTTGTGTTATTACGGCTCAGGAGTCTTATTATTTTTCAAATGTTATTTCTAAGTGTGAGGAAAAAGTGGTTTTTCAGCAGGTGTAGCTTTCACATTGTGGCTACGCTCAACTCATTGTTTGAGTCCTCCATGGCGTACCATGCAACTTTTAGAGAGAGCGCTGTTTCCTGATGCTGATGTTTGCGACTTCTGTTTTATCATGCGCGTTATGGTTCAAGTCCAGAATGGTTAAGAGATAGCTACCTATGAATTGTGACTGGCGTGATGCATTGACCAGTTAGCATAGGAGAACCTGATTACCACTTTCTGATGCGACCTCGTCTAGTAAAGTGAAGAATGGGGCTAGTTGGTGGACGTTCGTGATTGCATTGCGCTTAGTGCTCCTTCGGGTTCGTCCATTAGTTCTTCCGTCAGCGCAAGGACTAAGCGCAATACAATCATGAAAGACGTTGTCTGTCCTCTCTGTCGTTCCATGTGTTTTGGACCAGGACATCCTATAGTACAGTGGCACAGTTCAAAGCATTCATTAAGATGCTCAGTTAAAGAACATGCAAATCGCTAAGTACATTCTTCACCTTGCAATGGACGAAGGCTGCGCTGAGGACGTTACAAAAATGCTTCACGGCTCTCTAGCATCACTCAAACGTAAGAACAGGCTGCGAAGGCCGCCAGAATACTCCACATTGCTCAGTGACTCGCAAAATGTAGTGGTAGGAAATAGATTGAGGAATAAAACCTTCGTGGGCAGTGACAAAATAAAAGAAAAAGAACAGAGAAAAAAGAATTAAATGGCATTGCTTGTTCTCTTTTTCGTAGAAGATTGAGGCGTGCAAATATCGCATACAATAAAGGCCCGACACTGAAATGACTCTTCGACTACGTTAAATAAATTACCGAAAATATGAAAGATCGAATCATTGGCACCGCAAGCGACTAGCACGTGACCTTTAAAGAAACGTTGCCGTGTTCCTACCAAATTTTGATAGAATTCCAGGGCTTATATGAGGAATAGTTGAATACTTTTGGCTGCGAATCGAGATAGTGAGGCCATTCAAATCTCTTCTTGGCATTTCATCCACGGATAAATCCATATTTTGCCTGCATAATTGTTACGCTGTCTCGGCACTGACTGGTAGATGATGAGAAGTGAATGAATATGGTGAGACGGATTGCTGCGTTATACTAAACGCGGACTCTATGAAACGCCACATAACTCTACCCAAGGCTGTTTCAAACAATATTTCCATGTGTATTAATTTTTTTGTTTGTGCATCTAGTTATCTTTTATACGTGAATAGTAGACATGTAGTTTTAGAATAGCGTTTGTCGCCTTAGGTACGTTAAAAGCAAGCACCTTTGCAGGACCTTATGATACGCGTGCCTACAAGACATTTAGTTTACCGTCCGGGAAAGCATACGTAAGTAAGGCATCAAAAACCGAGTGGTGTCTGGTGCCTCGTGCCAAACGTATCCAAGCTGAGACAACGGATTACCAACCATCCTGCACTTGATATGCGCACGCGTATGGAGGAAGGAACAACATAGGGCAGAGCATTATGTCACGCAGCCAACCTTTGCAAGCGAACGCTCCGTGAAGCCACAGTGTTGGCCCAACATGTGACCTCTTGCGTCGAGATGACGGAGCAAGAATCGAGATTTGCTGAGTGGTTTGGTTCCCAGTAGTTATGTCAGTAGTTTTTATTCAGTGCGTGTTTGTTCGGCTGCCCTGCCATGGTACTGCAGTAAAACACGTTGTGGGGCTAGTTGCTGCATAGCTTTCAATAGAATAAGCGCCAAAAAGTGACAGCACACAAGAAGATAAACAGACAGGACAAGGCGCTTGTCCTTGTCGGACAAGCGCCTTGTCCTGTCTGTTTATCTTCTTGTGGGCTGTTACTTTTTGGCGCTTATTCTATTGAAAACCCTGCCATGGCTCTGCTTGAAGAGCGCGAACACTAAAACCGACCTTGCACCTTCGTGTGCGATCACGAGTTGGGCTAACCAGGTTTGGCTTCAACTGTGTTGCCAGTGCACTCCCTCCTATTTTGTTTCCTTCCTGCACGCGGACGCATCTCACTAGCTCACGGACGCCGGAGTCGCCGAACGTTCTCAAATATCGAACGCGCAATGAGCTCATAACTAACGTTTCAGGTGAGTTTAGAAGAAGCGAAAGTTTATTTCGATAGTTCTTAGCGCTCAGACACCGGTTACTTGAACCTGTGCCGGCGTTACCGCTGGGTAGCGTGGCGGGAGACCATCGCGGCCAAGCAGGGGTGAGACGATTTCTAGTGCGAAACTTGCACTGTTTATTTCATGACAGCGAAGTAGGAAAGAAAGAACAGAATAGAAAAAGATACATTGCGGGACCGCTTAAATACGCCTGCTAAAATTGAAGGCGGGATATTTCTCACGCCAACATTACATGGTATCTACTGAGTCCGGTCGCTGATTGGTGGCTGGTCCCTCTCTCCTAGGCGATGTTGCACGTGCTTGCCTCCGCTTGGGGTAACCCGTGAGTCCCGTTTGGTTCGAGGAAGGAGGGCCTTCCCTTGACTGGCACAGTTATCGGAAGGCGTCGCCCCCCCCTTCCCCCCCGTCTCACACACACACATAGAGGGGCCCGCAATCACTACGGGGCGCCAGCCAGACTGGGAACCAACTGAGACATAAGAATTTGGGACCTACCTTTCACTTTCCGATTGGGCATGGTTTTTCGATAATACATCTGCACTAGACGCTTCAAACCAATTGTAACACCATCAATAATCCTTTTTGGGTGATTCACGCGCATCTTAACATTGGCCATCAACGAGACTGAAAGAGTAGGCAGCAAGAGAAATCACGCTGAAGCGGGAGCCGTGGATGTCGCCATGTTGGGCAAGGTTATTGCTTAGCGTGCCCCAACATTGCGAACTCTAAACTCGTCAACTAGCGTACGCTATCATAGCGCACGTAAACCACCGAAACCAAATAACGGGCTGAGTATGCACAGTGAGGAAAACGCTATTTCATTGCGTGCGTAATGCATTTACGTTTGGTCACAAACGCTATTCTAAAGCTCTCTAGTATACGTAGTTAGGACGTAACGTCACTTTTGTCATCTGTCGTGACCGTCAGCCATTGCTGGGTACCTACATCGCGTGTATTGCTCATAGTTCACTTCGACGTACTGTAGTCGCATGGTTATGCTCATATGATATGTGTGATGGAAAAAATTCAAAGCCTCAAGTTATGGCTTTGTTAGACGGGCGGGCTTGTGCGGCCAACAGGAGCTTGCTGTATAAAAAGAAAAGTTGAAATGTGCGATGGCATGGAGCCGTACAGACTGCACGGTGGTTTGGATCCAAGTTCATATCCCGAGACGTTGCTACCTACAACGCTCGTGGATATTATTATAATTACCTGGTGCTGTCTGCGAACCCCGTCACTCTGCAAGGAATGAAGGACTGCTAATCACTGTAGGCTCAGAATTATTTTGGATGAGAACCATTACAGCGAAGTGCTTGCCGTCAGCTCTTACTGCAGCCCGATGTGAAATCGATCAGAGCAGGTTCTTTCACGTGCGGCAGTGAAAACGTTATTGCCTCGTTATTCTTTGAATTGCACCATTTATGGACGGCCGCGCGTTCAGCCATGCGTACCCAAACTTTTTCTTTGGTGCGTGTGAGACAGGAGCTGGTAAATATCGCGTTAGCTACTTTCCGCGAGGTCTTGTTTTCTAGTTGGCAGGTGATGCCAATCCGTAAAGTGAATAGTTCGTTTCGTAAAGCACAAGCGGCTTTAAAGGCTTGCGCAGGGCGATTTTCCCTACTTACCGTGAGTTCGGGCATAACTTGAGCGGCTGGAGATGAGCCATTTGATCCAAATGAGGTTTCGTTTAACACCGTACTGTGTTTAGACGAGCGGAAAATTAGCGCGTAGATATTTTTTGAGGACCAGAGACAGCGCAAAACGACGAAGAAAACGAGACATATCAGACAAGGCACTTCAACCGCTCTCGCGCCTTATGTGTTTCTTCATTTTCTTTCTTCTATTTTCTTTCATCCGTTGCACTGCCGCCCACCGTGAAAGCATTGCTTCAATCTGGAAAATAGTTCCTTGTGCGCTGGAAATGATCGCGATTATTCCGGGTTTCCGTGACAGCCCCAGCCATCTTTATTTCGACAGTACTGCATGTTTCCGCTGCACTGTTATCACTTTCGATATAATGTGCAGTCGTATACACGCCTGTGGAAACAGGCGTGTATATATAGCCGACAGCGTTAACCAAAAATGACACATGTCGGTGTGATTGCGACGCGAGGGGAAGCGTTCGGATAACAACAACACAGCAGCGTGAGCTGCCGGATGCGCCGCACATGAAGCTTCCTGCAGTAATTACTACAGGGAATTCTGGCGTTGCAATTGCCCAGCCACTGCCGTGAGAATGATGGTTAATAAAAGAGTTATCTGATCTTCGGGCTTGCGGCGTCAGGTGTCCATGCGGTGTCCACTGAAACTATCTTTGTCGTCTTTGTTTTAATAAATTTTTTTATCTGTCAGAAAGGATTTACATAGGGCGTCATTATCCATAGCAAGATACTACACGCATTTTTTTTATTGCAATAGCATTATATGCATCATGAGACGGATGAATACGGCGTCCGGCGTCCGCGTTATCTTCCGATGGTACCGAAACCCACGTGACCGAGTGACGACACCGCGTCTCCGGCACTGGACTTGCTGCAGTTCGCACTGCAAAATGCCATGGTGAACAGCCCCGGCTTCGGACAGATGCCGTCACCAAAACCCGAAAAAAATGACCTGGCGCGCCCCCAAAATTGGATTAAGGTGCATTAGGGTGGAGTATTATTATAAGGCATTACATAGGCAAGTACTCACGCTTTCGCATTCAAATCACGTAAAGATACTTAAGTGACTGTCAATGTTTAAGGTTACAAATCTTTACCCTTTTGAAACGTGATTAAGGAAATGTAGCTGATGTCAAATATAACATCCCCTCCACGGCGGCCCCATTTCATTGGGACCGAAATGCAAACCCACCCTTGTACTTGAATATAGGTGCACGTTAAATAAGCCCAGGTGGTCAAAATTAATCCGGAGTCCCCCACTGCGGGGTGCCTCATAATCAAATTATGGTTTTGGCACGTAAAATACCATAATGTTGTGCCAAGTATGTTACTAAAAACATCTTTAAAAAAAGAAAGATATAAACCTGCAGGTGTACATGATCAACGCTACTAAATACGATGCGTACGCTGATAAAGGCACACTGTTGACTGTATTAATGTGCACAATTATTGAAATGTTGCGCCATGTTTTAGCGATATGTGTAATACAAGCACTACTAAAATGTTTACAAACTAATCCTCGCATAACATTTCCCCATGTGCGTCAATGCAGAAAGGCTGCGCTATGTTCGTATCGTTGTGTAGACCAGCACGTCAACAGCACTTCCTCTAGGAATTACGGAACAATATCTACAGACCGCACTGTATGCGAATGATTATAACTTAAAAAATCGAGCTCGAATGACTCTGGCACGGCGGAACTGTTCCGTCAGCTTTGCGGATGAAAATCAAAGGGTTTGTAATCTGCTAGAGTCATAGCGCGTTGTAACTATGCGGTCAAGAGAGCGCGCGTGTCACCTAATTGGAGCGGCAGCCACGAGAAGTACTGGCGAGACCGAAATGGGCGAAACATTTGGTCGCTTCTTGGTTTCTTCCAATAGAGTTCTTCCAATCTACGTCACTCAACTGACCTACGTTGACATATTAGAAGCGAGAGAGCTGTAGCTGGGTAAGGTTTTGAGTTCTGTAAAAAAAAAATAAATCTGACGGTGTTTAGATAAGTCGAACATCCGCGGTTATCTTTCTTTGTTCAAATCGCTCTAATCTACACGTGCCCCTGCAAACGCACGCTCGCTTGAGAACTCATTTGCCCCTTCCAATTTCTGGTGAACGTGACCGCTAGAAGATTTTAACACGCTGAAAAGGAGTTTGAAGAGGTCGTAATTTTCTCTCCCGTGGAACAGTTTTGTGAAGTTAAGGAAGAAAACAAGAAAGAAAGACTTTATTTATATGGAATGACTTCAGCTCGACGGTTCTCTGCCGAATAAGAACGTCGTCTCACGAACCGTGCCAATTTCCGGTTTCTCGTTCGTCTTCTCGGCCTAAGGGGGCCTGCGCCAATTTCAATTCTAATCCACTCGTTCCGCACTCAATTAGGAGATGTCATTCTGCGCGCTTCTCACGACAGAGGGACCGGCAAAGCGTGCGAACGTGTTGAACCCGATAACAAAGAGAATATGGTTCGGACTTCCTGTAAGCGATGTAGGTGCACACCAGAAAAGAATCAGAGCTGGTATCTAGAAAGCAAAGTAAAAAAAAAGAAAAGATGTCAAGGAGAATTCCTTCAGGCTCTGGCCTTAGCGTGATATCAAATAGTCGATTTCACGAATATTTCTTGCAGTCTTGGTTAAGCAAGCGAGAGAGAGAGAGAGATAAAAGAGATGAGAAAGGCAGGAAGGCTGACCGGAAGACAGCTATCCAGTTTCCTACCCTGCATTGGAGAAGGGGTAAGGGGAGACAGAAAGATCTTTAAAAAAGTGCACACACATGAAAAGAGTGGGAGGTGAAAGAAAAAAAGTAGAAACACGCAGACACACACCCGCACACACACACACGCGCAAACGCACACACACACACACACACACACACACACACACACACACACACACACACACACACACACACACACACACACACACACACACACACACACACACACACACACACACACACACACACACGCGCGCGCGCACACACACACACACATACACACACTGGTTAAGCAAGAAATTTCATTATTTTTATGGTGTTCCTCCTTGTCGATGAATAGCAGAGAATACTTGATTTTCTCCAAGCAGTAACCTGAACTCGCCGTGAATGTTGTAATCCCATTTCCGAAAATCAACCAACAAAGCACTGAAACTGCCAGCGCAGAGCTAGGTAGACGACTCTCCGAAAAAGCCTTGCCAATAGCTGGACACACTCTGTTACTTTACCTGAAGGTGCGCTACTGAGAGGTGTCACGAAGAAAAATAGCTGTGGTCGATGCGTGATAAGATGAACCAGAGTTTAAATCAGTGCATCGCTCCCTACCAGTTGTGACATTTGCTACAACCTAAAGCCATTCCGTTAATGGACTCTTCAGTACGACATTTTGGTCGCACCATGCGGTCACATGGAAAATGCGAGAGCAATGCCCACTTATAGCAGTTGCACGGTCCATGACCGCGGAAATGTGTAAGCAGAGCATTGCATATAGAAATATTTTTGCATTGCTGCGTCCTCTTGCTTCGCTGCCATAGATAATGAACGGAGTTGCCTTACTGCGAGAACACCCAAGAGCAGTAAATGGCGTTTGTAAAGCCCGATTATTGTAGATATAGCAACGCCCCCTCCCCCCCCCAACCCCCTCCAACCCCCCCCCAACCCCCCCCCCCCAAAAAAAATGAAAACAAATGTGCGAGCTGTAGCACCGTAGAGTATTTTGAAGCAACACCTCTATTGAATTTGGTGTTATATGTAGCATATGGTCGCTGTTTGGTATAATAGCAAGGCGACGACATATTTTTTTGCAGAACTGGTTGCTACATTTATTGCGAAGTTAGAATATAGCTAATGACAAAGAAGCCATGACAGTGTTGTTTCATGCAGTGGAGCGCTAGTAAGAGTGCCAGGAAGTTCATAGACAGTTTTCATTCTAAACTCGCACGGCAGCTTGTGAATGAGGTGGGCCAAGTTGGAATTTGGGGTTGGTCAACAGGGAAAGCCAAGCACTAACAAGGCTAAACATAGGGAACGAAAAGTAGGAGCCATGCCAAACAATGCTACCCATGAGGAGACAATTCTCTGAATTTCTGTAGCTCTTCCTTATTATTTATTGCATGGAAATATTAGTTGTTTCTAGTGCACATTGGCATCATTGATTGTTTCACGATACTCCTTGTCTGTACTCGTCCGAAATATTACGCAACAAATTATTGTAGAGTCGCGGACAGAATAAAATGGACCACTGGATCTCCGAAGACGTTAAATTCCCGAGCAGCCTGTAGCAGTAACCAGTAAAACTGCCCACGACAACGTTGTTAGCATATTCTAGTCGAGGTCCAAACTGCAAATACCAGATTGCGTTATGAGGTTGCGGAGATATTCAGCTTTTTCTTAGATTTCATGGTCCGTAATATTCTGTCCGCGACTGTACGTATAATAAAAACTATGGAAGCCTTACTCAACATCTCTTCCCTTTCTGTAGTGGGTGCATTGCATTTCAACAATTCATTGACCATTCAGGGGGATATCAAAGCTATTCCCTTACTGAAATACTCAGTTTCGATCATTTCTGCGTCTATTTATCATTTGGAAGGGCGTATAGCAACTTTATAAAAACGGAAACGTGTATAAATGAACAATTGCGTACAATTGAAAGCAACGCGCTTTTATAACCTTTGAATTGAAAAGCGGGTAAAATATGTTTCGAAATAAACACATGCACTCTGATTTTTAAATCCGTATTGATATAGGCCTCAATTTCTCCGTAATAAATAGATGTCATTCGGCACCAGCAAGATGGCAATCACTGTTGAAGGAGCCGACGGATCTCTCTGAACCGCGTGTCCTTCATTTGCGCCTACAGTGCTGGGAGAAGAACTGAAGTCTCGGCTACATAGGCGTACTTTCAGTCAAGGAGTATTTGCTGCAATCCAGCCGAACACCATGCAAGATTAAAGCGAGGTGGGCAAACGCCATTTTATGTAGCTTTGTTGCGCATGAGCATAGGCTTTTTATGCATGGTGTTTCACACAGAATATACTCTAATTGTCGCTTGATGTTCCGTTTCGAACTTCATTTTTATTATATGCTAAAAGATCGATTCGCACCGATAGCTTTGAGCCGCCAGCTTCGCAGCAACCTTCGGGCAGCTATCTTCTATTCCTTTTTGCGCGGTCCAGTCTCCGGCTATCCCAAGAAAAATTCACTTTTGTTCGCCATAATGATACATGTTTAATGCGCGCCCATCACTTTTGCGCAGTAGGTTCTTGAGGTTTTGGGACGTCACGTGACAGACTAGCGTAATGGGCGTGGGCCTAAAATTTGTGACCTATGCCGAGGGGATAAGGGCGACAGAGGCATAGAATCGGAAACATATTTTTTCTATTGCTTGACCTAACCATGCATAATTCGTGTGTTCGCTTCTTTTCAAGAGAGTGAGTTTTCACAGTTTTCGTGAAGTTGTGTGGCAGATCAAAATGGGCGTGGTCCAAGAACGTTCTGACCAACCACGGAGGCGTGCTGGCACAGAACGAAAGAAATCATATTGAAATAGCTTCATCTTGAAGCGTCCTAAAATTTAGCATGTACTCTTGTGAGATTCGCATGCGCCAGTACAATTTTCACGCGTGCTTTCCCAAAGATCAAGTCGGGTGCAGTGTCCATGCATTGTTAAAACAGAAATATTTTGCATCTCTTTAGCGGGTTCATCTAGGCAACGGATGCACCGGTTCACAGTGCTTTTATTGTTTTGCTTCCTTCGGTGACATCTTATATATGAATCAATACTTGTGGAGCGAAATTTGCGTCTGTATAGCGCAGCCGTCGCAATGTATCTGAGATGCCGAGGCTAAAGTTCGACCACGCCGACGTGATTCTCCTCCGGCCCAGCTATTACTCAAGCTTTTCGCGTTCTACTCATTTGCGTGATTGATGATACTTTGATTGCACCTCCATCACTCTCCCGTGAGGATCTGGCGGGTAGCATTACCAAACAAGTGCACATAAAATATACGGCTACATTTGGCTAGGTCAACAGTGACAAATGACCCTTTAGCGTCTTTGGCGGGGGTCGCGACGACAGGTCTCGAAGATTGGTTCAACGTACCGGCGTTGCGACATGGTTCGTGTTTTCGTTTTTGTATCTCGAGGGTGGGGCAGTGTAGGTGTTGTGACATTGTGAAATTTCTTATCTTCGTCATAAAAAAAAAACAGGCATTTCCTCTTATCAAAATAATTTTTGATAACTATATTACCTCTGGCCTTTATCATAGCATAGCGCGCAACTTCAATTCCACATTGTCATAATCAACTTTTCTTTTAGTTACACAGAACAAATTAACACATTAAAACACTTGCATGGATATCAGTTTCCAGCAGTCAGCTCGCATAAAGGTCTATTCCTGAACGGTTGTGAAGTTATCGATATGTATTAGCACGAGAGAAAAATTAAAGCGACCCGACAGAGCACTGGATCAGTTGCAAGAGCTAGGTATATTTTTACCGTCCTATTCCCAGAATACTTAAAAATGCTTTAATATTGCAGCAGAAAGGCTAGGCCAACGTTTTCAATTTTCATAATTTCTGCCCAACACCCAACGCAAGTACGTCAGTCTGCCCACGTTTCTGGCCATGTTCGCACAAGAAGAGCTTTGAAACCTGCTCAACTGAGTATTTCGTTCCTTTAAAAATCAATGCAGTTATTGCATTACCGATAGACCATTAACTAGATGAGAGCAGACATTGCTAAAGCTATGACATTGGGATGAGCTGATTGGAGAATTTCAACTTGGCATCGCCATCCTTCTCTAAGTCTTTTTTCTTCTCTGGATTACCGCGCCTACTTTCACGATGGCAAAAATGGTCGTTTTGCCAATCAAGAAGCGTATTTTCGTTGCCAATGTATTCCTATAATGTCACTATTTTTGGAGACTGATCTTATAATTATCCCAATAACACAACACAACATTTATCTTTAGAGTCCCTTTGATGGGAACAAGCAGGAAATATTCATTGTCGCCCACATGTTCATCTCTAAAAACAAATCCTTGCTCACCATGGCCCCTGCTCACGTTGAAGAGCTTGCAAAGTAAACGCTTAAGTTCGAAAGTTTGGGCAAATCTTGAGCAAGACAGCTTCGAATTTATTCTGAAATCCTTTGTCCCGCAATGCGGGTATCGACAAACATTGATACTCGTGCGGAATAATTGGAAAGACGAAGGTGTTGCTTGAACAAGGTCCGTTGTAATAGGAAAGCACGGTGGCACTCAGAAAACTGCATTTGGAAAATACAGGTGCCGTGCATTGATTTTAAGAGGAGAGCATGACGTTCCTCAGATAGATAAAAAAGTGGTGGTGCAAAAAGTTCGTCCCATAGCTTGCGACATTGTTTCATTATTTACTATTTCCTTTCTGTGTATGCTCAAAATAAGAACCGCAAGGAGTACTTTCCTTGATTGAGATGTAAAAGTGTAAAGTCATTATAATTTCTTTGAAAGTAGTATTTAGTTAAGCGTGACAGTTGGAACATAAAGACACCACCACCGCAAAAGTGTCTCAGAGAAGTAGCTGATTATGTGAACAGCGCGCTAAAAAGTACGAGTAGTATTTGTTATACGTCAGTTTATAAGAACCTACTTTCGTTTGCAAAGCCCGTGGAGCGGGTTTTTCACCAAGGCCCCCAGCATCTCGAATGATGGAATAAAGTTTGATTTCATATTATTTGAATTTTTTGCGGGGTCGATACGTTTCAAAAGTGCGACACGCTGTGCGAAATAAAGGGCGATTTATTTCAAAAGTCATTTGCCTAAATTGTGAAGCTCCTCACAGCCCTCGGGCACACTATAAAAATGATTTTTTTTTGTTTAAAGCTTTATTTGAAAGTACTCCCAGCACTTTGGATCATCCATATACAAACGTGTTAAGTGTTCTTATTTGCTTTGGAACTGCATCAGCTTCTCTGTCGCCGTTAACACAATTATGCTACGCTGGACCGATAAGGAGGATATTACTTCAAGTACAAATAGCTGTTACAAATTTGATAACTGGCACTGGTAAAATAATGCACTTGTCGACCATTTAAAAAGGGCACACGTTGCAGTTCCGCAATGAAAGATAAATGCGCTCAAAGCAGATCCATCTAGCATGAATCAAGAAACCACATCATTACATTCGTAATATTATCCGCGTATAGAATTGCAGTGACATGCATTAACCCTACCTCTGCCACTCACAAGTTACTCACTCATGCAGCCTCCTGTGCCACCGCGGAAATTAAAAAGACGATGGGCAAAACGAGAACAAGGTAAAAGCAAGAGTCAGTGCTTCGACAAGTGGACTTGTACACATGTCGACTCGTCGAAACGTCTACTTGTCGAAACGTTGGCTTCTGCTTTTACCTTGTTCTCGTTTTGCCCATCGTCTTGAATTTCCACCTCGCGCCTTCCCCGTGTTTTCCACGGAACTAAAAGAGAGATAGAGTCCCTCGCAAATCATATGCTGCGTGCGCATGTGCATGTCGTCGCTATTTTCATAGACGCACATCTCGCCACGTCTCTGACCGTAGTGTGGGTCGACACTTCCATGAGACTATATTAAGCCCCTCATTAAGCCCCTGGGGTGTTTTACTTTACTGTTACAATATGGAAGACGCAGTAAATTTTATTCGTGCAACGCTCTAATATCGTAAGTAGTTACACGGCTGTGTGCGTCCTTCTAGAACAAACGGGCGCTTTAATTTCCGTGGGGCATATCTCCCAGTACCAAGAATTTGGCAAAGCCCTCTAATACGTGCATGCAACATGCACGTATGCAGACATTGCAGCAATGAATTGGGGAACCCTTCACGAGTAATGCGTCACTGAGAAGTTTGAATGAAATGACCAAATGGAGGCATGCACGACAGCTGGCTGCAAAATATTTTCGGCGCATCGAAGTGAAAAAAACTGGCTAATTTCCACGTTGCTTCCCAGAGTGCAAGGAATTTTGTTGAGATGTGGATTCGTCTTGTGGGTGAGCAGCCACCTCACCTTTTCGCACAAAGCATAATGCAGTATATTGGAACATAACATGAAAAGACAAGAGCTTTATTTGAGTCCTGAGGGACTGAGATATTGGGGAGTCAAAACCGAAGGCTGCCTAAGATCAAGTCGTTGGCTCCGCCCACGATGGGACCGGGAGATGAAGCCCCGCCGCAATGCCGTGGACCCTCTGGGCAGCCTGGAGTTGAATGTGAAGATTGCTGCTTTTGAGAGGTTCCTGGGATTGTTCTTTCGTGATGGGTAGAGAGGCCTTAAGGGCTGGGCACAGCCAGAACATGTGTTCTACAGAGCATGAGTCATGATCACATTTGAGGCACGACTGTGAGGGTTCAGGATCTATCTTGTTAAGGGACCGAGGAGTGGGATACGAACGAATTTACAGAAGTCTGAGTGTGCTAGCCAGAGGTTTGTTCAATTTGGGGTGAGAGGGTGGAAATGTCCTCCAGCCCAGTCGATAATGGGAAACAGTTTCGTGGAAAGTACATAATGAATCTTTGTGGATGTTGACCTCGTTCCAAGCCTGGCTACTCGCGACAGCGCGGTACGTGAAATCGCGCGCTCTCCGGTGGGCAGGCTCGTTAGGATTACATCCAAGCGAGTTAATTGAGCTATCTAGATGGGCTGGGAACCACCAGATGCGGTATCCTCCTTTGCTGCTCTCCCTAGTCCTTTGCAGTATTTAATTAAAATACTGCTCGCCTGTTAAGATATGAGAGTCGACGAGAAGGTTTTTACCACCGTGCGCGAGTCCGAGAAGATGATGACGGGAACTATTGAGGTGTGAAAAGCAAGAGCTATCGACGCTTCCCCCGCAACATGTGCAAACTTCGTATAAACAGAGGATGCATCATCATCATCATCATCATCATCATCATCATCATTTATTGACCCTTAAAGGCCCCTGTCGGGGTATTACACAAGGGGGGAGCGTATATAAGGTAGATATAAAAACAAAGGTAATAAAAATATAACAATGCAACACAGGGACATGCGACAAGACAGGACACAGGACAGGACATGCTACAAGCGGCACACACGTCGGCGAATGGTTAGGGCAGCAGGGCGAGTACACAATGGTTACAGGGGAAGAAAACCTTGTCGCGTCGTGCTCATTAGTTGGTGAATCTGGTAGCAGGTTGCATTCTTCAATTGCGGTCGGGAAGAAGGAGTTGGTAAAAGCATTAGTGGAGGCATGAAGTCGTTGGACGCTATTTGAATTGAATAGGCGGCGCGATGTACGAATGGGAGGAGACACAAGGGAACCACGCAGATAGGGGAAATTGAAATATAACTTATGGAATAAACACAGGCGCGCAACTTTTCATCTGAGAGCTAAGGAAGTGAGGCCAAGTGATGATTTAATGGAGCTTACGTTGGAATGATAGTCGCATGTCGACGATGTGAAGCATGCTGTACGGTTCTGGACGGATTCAAGCATGTTAATATGGTAGGCCTGATGAAGACTTCAGATCGCGGATGCATATTCACGCCTACTGCGGACAAAGTTTAATATCCCAGTTTTTGTATGTTAGCGGTTCCCTCCGACCAGGTTCCCTCCCGCGTCTACTACCAAGACAACGAACTTATCCCCACTGTCATATCTGGAAGCATCGCCAAAAGGGCATCTAGTCTGTGGTGATTGATCTTTTTAAGGACGAACTTAGCTCTCGCGAATCTTCTACCCTCGTTATGCACTGGATGGATGTTTCGCGGGACGGGGTCAACCTTGATGCGAGTTCTGGTTTCCCGGGTAAAGCTAAGTTTGGTCACCAGTTCATGCTTGGGTTGAATTGAATCTTGATCCCTGGCTTAGTGAATGAAAGTCGCATTATTTGAGGCACTGTGTGAGCTTCTATTAGCTCATCGATGATGTTATGGAGTCCTAGCTCCCGCAGCTTCTCAGTGCTTGTCAACTGCGGAAGGCCGAGCACGCGCTTGAGGTTGGTTCTGATTAGGGAGTCGAGTTTGGCGTCCTCTGCTTTACCCCAATTAAGGTACGACGCGATGTAGTTCATAAGCTCTGAGAAACTTGACCTCTTTGAGACCGCCTCTTCGATTTGAGCTGCGGGTTACAAGTCTTAGGACATTACTAGCCTGTCCAGTGAGCCTGTTGAGAGCCGTGGAGTTACAGCCCTTGGCATGAATGATTGGAACGATTTTTCTCGTATTTCGGGCTCCAAAAATATTTACAGTACGGATTACAATAGCAACGAAGCGTTGAGGACAACGCTGTTGCTTCCCTCAAAGTTCATTGCTGCTGCATCCGACCACCCGAGAATCCGGTTCGTAAACAGCGTTTGGCACGTTCATTTTGTTCGTCAAGGGGGGGGGGGGGGGTGGGGGCCGCCGCGAAATAGCAGCGCACTCGGCGCGCTGCTGGTTTGACTAGTCACTGCAAGCCGATAAACACCAATATTGTGATAACGCTCCTTTCGAGTGCTCGCACAGCTATCGAAATAACATTTTTGCCTGTATGTAAAGGCCGCGTTGAAGCCGGGCCTATTGGGCGAACAATCGGACAACCCAATGACCCCTTCCAACGGAAAATGAACGTGTCTGTCTGGTACTGTCCCTAACGAAATAAACGTTCGTGGGCACCATTTTGCTCAGCTTTGCCGTTTGGTGGACGCTGACGTGGATTGCGAGTTTCATTTCTCTCCACGACTCTAGGCAATATTGTGTCCAGCGTCTCCGCGCCTCTGCTCTTTGTCACACGTCGCGACGGTGTAGAAAATTACTTGGTACGCCTGTTTCTTCGCGAGCGCTTGTGACAGTAGTTCATCTTTAAATTTTGCGTTATGCGTAATTGGAGCAGTACATGTTCCTATTCGTACTCTTGGTACGAGCGGTGCGGCTGTCTGCAGCTCCACATGGTGCCCTTCCATCTTCTACCACGACCTTCTGGCTGGTAGTACCATAGTTTCGACTGAAGTACAGCAAGCTGGGTGAGTAGAGCGGCACACTGACCTGCGGCGCGAATGTAATGGACGGAGTATCAAATGTGCAAATCTCATGGAAAACTTAAAAAGATGTTCTTACCCAACGAGGGTGGTGACTGGCTATGCCTTTGTGCTGCTGCGCAAGAGGGTTCGATTATGAGCAAAAGCGGCCGCATTCGTTTAGACATGAAGTGCAAAAAGACCCATGTACTTAGACTTCTTGCATGCTGAAGAAACTAGCTGGTCAACTTTAATCCCGAGCCATACACTCTTGCGCCTGTCTCGCCGCAGCGTGATTTTCGAACGTTCTTTTCACATTACGATTTTCTCGCTACATTTAGCTATTTGCTCGTGTGTATCCAAACATTCTCATTTACCGACAGGCGGACGCGGCAGGTTTTAATGATAACGCAATCTGTGGCATCTCAGCGACTTCAAGATTATAAGTTTGCTGCAAAACTGACCTAAAACGATTTTATTATTCAAACGCCACCGAAATTGCTTGTGCAGTGCATAGGCTCTGTGACCGTGATGAAAGAAAGCTTGTCTACACTCACAGAGGCCTTACACTGCGGCTATTGTCGCCGCAACCATGGTCTAATATTTATGCCCTTTAGACGGAACACCAATCGACAAGGTAATCATGACTAGGTAAACATGAGTGTTTTGTAATGCCCGCCTGCTATGCTCTCAATTGAGTGTGGCAATATTGAAAATAAATAAATAATTAAATGAATAAAATAAAAACGTCAAGCACCTGCCGTTCCACTGACCGCAGCGGCTACCTGTCGGCGGTGCAACGCAACTTCGAGACAGAAAAGCTTTATCTCCCGTTGGTATAGCAAGCTGCGCATCGCATGAAATCCGAAACGATTGAGTGACGCAGCGAAAATAGGTCACTCGCGGATAAAGGAAGGTGCCTGTATGACGCGCTCTCGACAACAACGGCTATACATCTGGGGGGTGACGCAGCGGAAAGAGCGGTCGCCTAGCATTGAATTTGGATATGCAGCGAAGCGCCGGTAGCTATAGTAACGGTATAGTTAAAATATTTTCTTTCCTGAAGCTGCGTCGTCCCGTCGATAGACATCCGCTGCCGTCAACGAACCGACGGGGGTGCGCCGTTGCTGCTTCATCAGGTCGGTTGGGTTTCTCGAGTGTACTCACCTAAAGAGTGTATGTCTGACACGGAGGCCGCGACCATCAAAATGTATACACCCGTGGGCTAAAGTATACGGACCACGGGAACGCGTGCCAGACTGCATCGACGAGCCATCATCTCGCACTGCACCTGCCGTCCATGCCTGCCCCATCATTGGGCAAGTCATGTTGTTTTTTTTAAATGAGGTTCACTGCTCGTCGAATAAAACTTCGCCGCGCTGCCACCTTTGCCACTTACTCTGCTCCACCGCATTTATTTATTTATCTATTTACAGTACCCTCACACTAAGTATACATTATAGAGGGGAGAGGCAACATAAAGGAGGTAAAAATGATGTACAGAAAAGGCACAGTATAAGTAACAATGATAAATTATGCTCACTCACTGATTTACACATCATAGAGAAAAAAATAATAGTGGTAGTTCACCATAGAAATCTCTTGATACACTTTTAAATAAAACAAATGGGGAATGATAGGTCAATAGATACATAGTTAAGTAGCACATATAGTATTTATACAATGAAAAGACACATGATATACTGAACGCAAGTTTCATGATTTGAATGTAGTTAACTAAAACGTTTCTAAATTGAACAAATTGAATTTGTGCCACTGTCTCACTATAACGTAAATGCGGCAGCGCTGGATCGAGCGTCCGTCAGGCATCGCATTTGTCCTCTTGTCGCTTGACCTGCTGCATTCTCTCGCATTTTTGTTATTACTCGGCCAGGGTGCCTTGCTTCTTAATGCGGCATCATCTTATTGGAAGCGATTCCGATATTTGCTGGATCCATCTGGAACTAGTGTTGCAACTAGCCGCAGTTTTCAGATTAGCGCAGTGAAGTGCGCCATAAAAATGCGCTGTTGTTTTACTTACTTTTTTTATAAGAAAGCGTCATTTTACGCATTGGAGCTCGAAAGTTAGTAAAACGCCATTGAGTTTCGTTACGAATCTCAGGGATGCACACGTTTCGGAACTGGCGTCATCTTCAGAAGTGGTTCTAAGATGATATTGCTTCGCCACTGGCAACAATTCATAAATCTCGATATGTGCGTGTATTAATAATAAAAAATTTACTAAAGAATGAGATAGTCGCCTTCATTTCTCGCACAAATAATCCATGCCTCTAAAAGCAACCTAGCTTAAGGACACTTTTGCTGCATGTTACGAGTGATGTTCGAGTATTCTGTTAACGTTAAAAAACCCAGCACATAGCGTCGGTCCATACGTATAGCCTGCCCCGGCTCTTCTCTACAAACTAATCGCTGCTGAAATATTGTGACTCTAAGCAATGAGCGCCTTTAAGAGCGTCATTTTATTTATCAAGCCACAATTATTCCGCTCGCGTTCTTTTTTTGTTTTATAGAAAGTCAATTTGTTTTTTCTTACACCCGTTTAATTACTCGAACAGACACTTTCGTCGCTAAAGACGGACGTCCTGTCGCGGAAGAGCTTTGTTGTTTCTCAAGGCTTAGAAGCCTGTTGTCGGTGGTGGTGCCTTGTGAAATTTCGGCGCCGATATTTTCATGCCACTGATTAATGCACACAGAATGGGCTCGGCTTCCATGGGTAATACACACTTCAGTCCCGTATACTAGCAATGGTGTTAGTGACTCCGATCGCTGTTCCTATAGTCACTCTACGGTCGAAGCTTTTGCGATTACCTGAATTAGTTCAGAAATTAAACAGTCCCACTCGTATTTTATTTTTTTACAAAATCCAATAAAACTGCTCGGACTTCTGCGGGTGATACGGCTTAACTATGATGGATTGGTTTGCCTTCGGAAACGCAGTACAGCAAATTAACAAAATTTCCTGCAGTAAATTTTCTGCAACGCCTTAGAAAGAAACCTGTAAATCTTCCAAACTATAAACACGCACATATCTGAGCAGCTGGGCTCGTTCAATATCAACGCACCTTATCGTTTCTCATGGATTTCGGACAAAACAGCATTCACGATTACTCGAGGTGGCTATGTGTTGTTTGACCACCTGCATAAAAATTACGCAATCGTAATTGCCGTAGTGTAAACATGACCTAGAGTCTGTCGCATGATTGAGTTTTGCTTTCATGAGTATTCTATAAAGTTTGCGTGAACAAAGTCTGTGTGTGTATTGGAAAACTCAGGGTGACCTGTTTTCTTGTGAACCGTGCTGCATTTGGTATGCTAAATATCTCTAGCTTAATGTGCGATTTCAACCGTCGTCAACCATTGCGGCTTAAGTACGATTTGACAGTAAATGTGATCTGCACTTTGCCGTCCAGTTATCTGTTTGTTTTTCACCTTAATGGTTTGCCCCACCTTCACGAAAATATTTCGGCAGGAGCGTTACGCCATCACAGTTTATATTTGCGTTCCCCAAGTACGCGATCATAATAAAATATTCACTCCAAAGCTTCAGTAGCATTTGTGGCTACTTTAGAGTAATACTCGGTGCAAATTCAGCAAACTTTTTATCTTAGTTTACCGAGATGCTCAAAAAAAAAAAGTTCAACAGCCCTTCCACTCTGTGAAGAAGGACGAGTAGTGAAGCTATAGCTGCAAACTCAACGCCTGGAATTTGTTAACTACAATATGTGTCGTAATACCATCACTAAAAAATTAATTACGAAAGTTTTAGAGTCAGCCAATTATGAAAATTTATTTCTGTTGCAAGTAACTTTTCCGTTGCCCAGTTGAAGGATTAGGATGGTTCTATTTTCAAAAGCGTTTTTTAGAAATTTGTGTGGTGAAGAAATAAACAACTCATATGTTAGCGTATGGTATACCTGAAGCAACGCCTATCTAAACAAATAGCTTGTGACAAGTTATTTTACAGGGAGCTTGAGCTCGGGCCCAACTCCGATGCCGCCTATTCACATACAGGTATTAAAATGCATGTAAAACACAGCAACCTTTTTCTGGTATAACCACTGGGCCAATTTTAACGAAATTTGTTGCATTCGAGATCGAATGTCAATCTCTAGTGGCTGTTGGAAGCGGAATTGTCAATTAAGCCACTAAGTTTTTTAAAGGAGCTTTCAAACATTGATAACGTTGAAAAAAGTGGAAGCGTGAAGCTTAGGGGCCGGATTCTGAAATGCTGCTAACCTTAGACCATTTCCCTACTTTCCGCAAGGAGTCCTCCATTCTACCTAAACGTTAGGATCCCTCGGAAGGCCACCGGGTATTCTAAAAGCTTCATTTCGCCTTCTCTGCGGAAGGAGCGCCTCTCCAGAGGAAGTGTAACGTTAGAGATTACTATAAAACATACAATATATTTGTAATGAATCGCCACGATAAAGTGCCGGGACAGTTAAAATTGCATTTATACTTCAATACGGGGTGATAAATTCTATTTCTTTGGTTAATAACGTGAAAGTAGTTCAAAAATGATGCAAATGGCAGGAAAGAAAACTCAGTCTAGCAACTATGGCGGCATCTGAGTTCGATTGGTCAGGCGACGCTTTTTTTTTGCGTGCATTCTCTTTCGTGTGTGTATTTGCCGAGAATACCCAATTCCTGCTTCGGAAGGCGTCCACGTCGTCTCCACCGGGACTTTTCATGGGTATATGAGTATATAGAACCTGGTCAGTGTATCGTGTTTGAAGTAACGGACCGAGGCGACTTGTTGCTGAGCAAAGAATGACCAACTGGTCGTTTATTCATATGCTTATGTAGGCAGCGAGGGAGAGGAGAACCAGGAAAAGTAGTGGCAAACGATATCGGCGCACATGCGCGATAGCCCATTCTGATACATCATGACTACCCTCGCTTCACTGGCGTTTGGCAGCCGAATGTACTTGGGAGACAGACGTAGGCATATCAGCTGTGTCACCTCCCAAATACATCGGCACACAGAGGGTAGGGATACACACACAAGGTCGCCTACAACAGTTTGCATGGCACCCGTTCCGTAAAAACGCAGTGAGATGAGGACCTCCAAGAGAGCAGGCAGCGGCTCTCCTCTGTTGTCAGTGCTACAACATAGTTGCAGGTCTGCCAGTATGGCTGTAACAGCTCGCTTGGAAAAACGTTACCGGGCTAGAAAGTCCACGAGACAGGAAACATTGAGCACTTTTTGTGGTCCTGCCAGCAATTCCAAGATGAAAGAGACACTCTGCTGAAAAATATGCAAAACAAGAACCTTCCGCATGCGCGCCTGCAAGACCTTATATTTCCCGAGGGATCAGTTATAGCCCGCAAAGAAACTTCACTTCTCCTCATCGATTTCTTAAGAGAGAGCGGCTTGATGGACATATGGTGAAACCCTTCAGCGGTATTGTGCGAGACGCTCGGGCGGAGCGATTGCCGGCCTTGTTCGCCAGGCTAAACCCGCCTGTTGCTACAATTCACCACCACCACCACCACCACTTCGTCGTAGTAATCCAGTGAATTCTTCCTGTCAATCAGACGCCGGGCTGGAGTCAAAGGTGGAGGCTTGTACACAGTCCGGTAAAGAAGTTCATTTGCTCGTGGAAGAAACCGCGCATAGCTTTCGAAGCTATCGTCTTCGGATAAATATCGCAAGGCCGTCATTCTCGCCGCTCGCTTTTCACAAAATCAAAGTAAAAAGATGTGGCACAAAACGTGGTCCGCGGAACTAAATTGGACGTCAATACACCGCGGCTGGCTACCATGGCCTTGGCTGCGCACGGCACCAATTCTAGCCGAGTGTGCCGCGTACAAAGTCGTGCGGAAAAGCATGTGTTCAGTTAGAGGAGCGCGGTTAGGAAGCATGAAGGTAGCATTCCGGCTCCCTAAGCGTGGGGAAGCACCAAGGAGGCCCTAACTTAGTGCCCCTTAGTAAGGTACGTTCCAGAATTGACGGCAGGTCGCCTTAAAGCGTGTGAGACATCTTTAGTAAGGAAAGGAGTGTTTCAGAATCCGGGCTTAGAACTTCGTAGCTCTGCGCTAATAACAAATATTGCAGTTCTATAAACGGCAACCATTAGAGTATTCAAAAGAAACAAATTTTATTTATCAACTCACATTCTACGTCAATAGCTTACATTGTTTGAAAACGTTTTGCAATAGTCATACTCGTACTCACATAATAGGAGTTTATTTAAGAGCCACATATTATGCATTAATTTTGCCTCCCTTAGACGTACTATTCAATACGATTTACAGAATTGTGGTATCGTTTTGGATTGCTGAGTTAGACTTGTAAACCTCACAGTTTCTTTTTCAAGATTTGCGTTTTTCAACAATTTTTATACAAATATTGACAGCCTCAGTCGAATATTTGCTGGCAACATTCACTAGATAATCTTTCTTTTAAATGCAACGTACATTATCAAACTTGGTGCAGGGTTTGCCGAGAAAATTGATTCTCATTTCCCATGTATTTAGATGGGAGACCCCGAGCCGAAGCTTTTTCTGAAAAGGAATCTTTAGCTCGGGCCCAACGACAACGTGGGGTAATCAAATTCGTCCAAAACGCAGAAACGCTTCTCTGAGATAATCCCTTGACCTATTTTAATGAAATTTGTTACATTTGAGAAAGAAGCTTAAATTCTAGTAACTGTTAGAAGCAGACTTTCGTTTTAGGGCATGAATATCGCTTAGAATTTCCAAGAATTTGAAAGTTCAGAAAAAAAATACTAGCACGAAGTTTACAAATTATTAGCTATGCATCAAGAACAGATATTGCAGTTCTGTAAACGGAATGCATTGGATCATTCAAATTGGACAAATTCGATATGTCAATTTATATCTTACGTGAATTCGTTACGTTGGATACCAGGGTTCTGCAAACGCTCTATTTTCATATCAGTAAATTTTTGATAGTCATATGTAACATACTAATTTTTTCCGATTTAGATGTACTATTATACGGGATATCATACGGCACCATTTTGATCGCACTCAAGGCCGATCCGGATCGCATTTCACAGTTGTGATTGGCTCCTTTGCGCAAGTTGCGCGAGGGAGCCACTTGCATTCGTGAATTCCGATCTAGATCGGGCTTGATCACGATCAAAAGTGGTCGTGTGACACCGGTATTAGATGGGATTCACAGAATTGGGATATAATTTTTCATTGCTGAGTTACGTAAAAGACCGCGCGTCAACGTAGCCACCGTTGCGGCTACTTGCGCGATGTTGCCTAAAATCGAGCAGCGGTGGACGCCGTCGACGTGCACTAATGCGAAAGAAAAGGTGAATGTAAGCAAAACAACAATCAGAACGGGTCTTCGTTCCTCCTCAGTGCTGCGGTTTGATGCCCCGCTGCCATCGACTACTGTGCCACAGCGCCATGTGCTAGACGGCCGGCGATGCACGGTCCCCTTCGTCACGACCGTCAGGAGCAGAGCAACGGAACGTTGCACTAGAAATTTATCAAGTGTGACGAGGCCCCACGTGAGAGTGAGGGCGAAGTCTGGCGTCACTCGGGGCATCCTCGCCGTCGGCGCGCGGAGTGAGATGGCAGCGCTCCGGTGAGACCCCGCAGCTGCGCCGGCCACTTACGCAGTGGTCCGTTTACTTTCTTGGCCCATAGTAGACTGATGCTTTTGAAGCGTTGCGTGTATGCGCCGCGTCCACACACTCGAAAGAGTCACAAGTCGTTTCCGCGCATCGAGAGTTACTGTGGACAGCCACGAAGCCTGGCAGTCGATGTTCGCTTTCCTTACGTTAGTTTCCTGAAGCACTACAACATCTAGTGGAGTCTTCACAGCGATGGATTGAAGAACTAGGTCAGCGTGCCGCGGTTGAATCGACCTGGCATTCCATTGCAGCACAAAGGGGCGAGGCTGCTGACAAGTGTTAAAATTGTTTACGGTAAAATGTCTAGTGAATGCCGTCGAAGACTGGGACGAGCGCCTCCAAAAGTTGCTCTGTTGCTGGCGCTGCTGGTATATGATGACCAACGATTAGAGATTCGATGATGTTGACTAGCATCTTCTGAAGCCTGACAAGTTGTACATCGTCGTTGGCTGAGACCTGTTGAGGTACTGTGTTTGCAGTGTTTTCCACTGTGCTCGCAGTATTTGTAGAGACTTAGTCCAACGATTTCGATGGCAGCGCTGGCCACTCTGACTCTGAGAGGAGTCAGAGTGGGCAGCCCCCCCCCCCCCCTCCCCCTTTTCAACGCGTTTTGTTTTTATCATTATTTGAACGCGCTGCGCCAGCGCCGTAGTCGCTGAGGCAGCACTACGGCCACGGAAGTTTTCAACTCCTGCTGCTTTTTTTTTCGCTTCCTATTTTAGTGCCTTTAGCTCATCCATTAATGAGGCACATCTTTTATCCGTTGCCAAATGTTCACCATAACGCTTAGGGAAGCGATATGTGTGACTGTCGCAGGAATCTGCATGGTGATTCCAAACGCCTTTGGCACAGACCGGATCTCTGGCGCAAAAGCCCTGAACATGACCAACCTTAAAACACTTATGACATTGTAAGGGCCGTCATACGAAAGGCCGAACAAGATAGCGAACGAATCCAGCTTTTATATGAGTAGGCAGCTTTCCACAGGCAAACTGTATCTTCATACACTTTCACGAGTGCATCCTTCGAATATTAATTGTTTTGCATGGTGGCGTCCAAACAATCATGTTCTTAAATACGTCATCTTTCAGATCCAAGTCGATATTAATACGACACCAGCTGCTAAGTGGGCACCCTGTGGGGTGTTAGGGCCGCGTGTGGACGCTATAGATTTCTGACGAAACAAACAAAGTTTGTACCATCTTATCTGTTGTCAGAGGCGATGACATCTTTCCAGGGGTTGGATTTGTCCCGACGCAAGTTTCAAGAACAAATCATCAAGTTTCTGTCGGGAGATAGCACTCAAGCTTACCACCGCGTCGACGGGTATGTAAGGTACTGTCGTAGTCTTGATGCTGCTATATATTATAGTCGGTTCGCTTAAGGACGACGCCGGAGATGTCAGTCTTGGACGTGGGTGCTTGGCAGCAATGAAAGCATCTACACCTTCTGATCTTTAGTGAGAAAGCTCAGAGTCAGCAGCATGTAATCCTACTGGTGAACTGAGCCGCTGCCGAGTCTCGGGCGCTGTGGGTTGGCCGCCAGACGAGTCCTAGACCATCTCTTCCATGGCAAACTCCGTGGGAAGGATCTCCGAGCAGATTAGGAGTCTTCGGGGCTCAGTACAACCGTCGTTGCCTGTCACTGATGCATGAAAAGTACATAAATAGATAAAAACGTCAGCACCAGAAGAAAACACCAACGAAGCAGGAAAAACATCGCAACCTTCACGATTGGATTCGTCAGCCATACATATAAAAAAATGAAGTGGAGACTAACTTATTTTTTGTTATAAATATCCAATCCGAGGAGACAGTAAAAATAAGCTGCTTATTACTGGCAGTGTTTTATTTGGCTTGATAGTTTGTCAGCCTCCTATGCTATAATAAACTCATCAAGCTTCAACAAATAAGCATGAATGAACGTGCCTATATGCACATAGCAATAAAACAATACAAGCCGCTTTGCATCGCATGCGTAGAAAACACTTTAGTCAATCCCCAATTGAAATCAAGCTGCAACAGGCGGTGCGGGCGCGATCAAACCGCACATCTGAACCTGAATGTCAATTTGCGCGGGTAGGGGTCCCACAAGAACAACAAAGTGGCGCCAACTGGGGACACCGACGCACTAACATAAATATGGACACTCAGGCGCTATAGTTCCAACAGCTTATTCTTGCGACCCTATTGCTGCTTTGTAAACAACTAACACCAACGTATTCTAAGCAAATCAGTGCGCAGAACATCAAAAAGAAAAGCATATGTCTTGCCAGCCTATTGATTAGAGGTATTCCTTGCAGGCACACCCAGAAAACCAAATTCTTTTGCTGTTAGCGCAATAGATGGCCTGCTTACACAAACTTCACCCATGCTTCTTGCACGAAAATGAAATCGAGGTAGCTGTTTCTAACCGCCACTGACTGGGCAACGTTTGCCCCATGTTCCTTAGAGCCCTAAGCTTTGCTATTGGCGGTGTAATGTTTTCACGTTGCTTTTAGAAAACATTGAATAGTTATCGAATATTTTACCCACGTCATGGGAGCATCGACCAACACGTTGGTCCGTGCCTTGTAGTGGCGTGCAGCAGCGAAAAAATTGAGGGTAGGGGAATGAGCCTGCAGCGTCCTGGTGTCAGAATATCATCCTCAAGGTCATTCCAATTAATAGAGTATGCTGCGTGCGCATGCCCATATCGTCGCTATTGTCGTAGCCACGGCTCTCGCCACGTCTCTCATCGTCGCTTTTGTCGACACTTCCATGAGGGTATATTAAGCCCCATATTAAGCCCCTCGGGACTTGTACATGACTGTTACAATATGGAAGACGCAGTAATTTTTGTTCGTGCAGTTGCTCTAACATCTTAAGTAGCTACTCTGCTGTGTGCGTCTTCCTAGTACAAACTGTTCTTTATTTACTGGCCGGGAGGCATACGTCTTAAAAAATTTGACAAAGCCGTCAAATGCATGCATGCAACCCTGTTTCATGCAGACATTGCAGCAATAAATTGGGGAAGGCTTTTTGTGTGTAATACGTCCCTTACATGTTTGACTGAAATGTGTTAATAGAGGCATGCCTGACAGCCGGCTGTGAAATTTTTTCGCATCACCAAAGTGAAGAATGTGGCTGATTTCCAAGCTAATTCGCAGAGTGAAAGGAATTTTGTTGAGATGTGGATTCATCTTATGGGTCAGTAGCCACAGCACCTTTCTATGCAAGGGGAATGCAGTAGATTGAAACTATATTTCTTGCATTTCGTGCTCCAAAAATATCTGCAGTACGGATTACAATCCAACGAAAGCTCGAGAACAACACTATCGCTTCGATCAATGTGCACTGCTGCTCCATCCGACCACCCGGGAATCTGGCTCGTAAACGGCATTTGGCACGTTCATTTCGTGCTCTGAGGGGTGCCCGCCATGAAGAAGCCCGACACGTGGCGCACCGCTGATATTGCTAGTCACTGCGAGCCAAAGTACCCCGATCCTGTGATAAGGCCGCTTTGGAGCTGTCGCAGAGCCATAGAAGTAACTCTTTGTGCTCTCTGTGAAGACCGCGATGATGCCAAGCCTATTGGGTGAACAATCGGACAACCCAATCACCCCTTCCAAGGAAAAATGAACGTGTCTGTCTGGCACGGTCGCTAAGGAAACAAACATTCCTGGGCGTCATTTTGCTCAGCTTTGCCGTTTGGTGAACGCTGACGTGGTGTGCGAGTTTCATTTCTTTCCTCCACTCTATAGTGTGTGCAGCGTCGCCGCCCCTCTGTTCTTTGTGGCGCGTCGCCACGGCATCGAAAATTAATTGGTACGCTCGTTCCTCCGCGCGCGCTTCCAACGACTCGTTTGTAAATCTTGCGTAATGCATAATTGCAGCGGTATATGCTCCCATTCGTGCTCTTGGTTCACGTCGTCTGTGTACGGTGCGGCTGTCTGCAGCTACAAACGGCGCCCTTGCATCCTCTACCACCACCTTCTCGCTGGTAGTGCCATGAAGAGTTTTGACTGAAGAAGTGCAGCATGCTGGGTGAGTATAACGGCACCCTAACCTGCGGCGTGAATGTAATTAACGGAGTATGAAATGGGCAAATCTTCGTGAAAATCGAAAAAGATGTTCTTCATACCCAACGAAGAGGCTCATTGGATATGCATTTGTGCTGCTGCGCACGGAGTCATGGGTTTGATTAAGAGTAAGAGCGGCCGGATTTGTGTAGACGTGAAATGCAAAAGCGCCAATGTATACTTCGATTTTAGTGCGTGCTAAAGAAAGCAAGTTGGCCAAGTTCAGAGCCATGCACCCTCTCGCCTGCCGCGTCGCATGTGTTGCTCCGGATGTAGCTTTTGCAGCGTTACCGATTCTGTCGCTTATTCAGCTATTTATTGGTTTGTTTAGCGGAAAAAGAGAGAGAGAGGGATGAAATACGAAAGTCAGCGAGGTTAACCGGAAGGAAGATATACAGTTCCCTATACAGTATTTATATTTAGCGACCAGCGGCATGCTTTAGTCATACTACAGTCGGCGACATTTCAGCGACGTGAAAGTTAAGTTTGCTGTGAAACTGACCTTCTAAATGGTTTTATTATTCGAAAGCTACGCAAAAGCTACTGAAATTGCTTGTACAGTGCATAGGCTCTTGTGACCGTGATGAAGGAACGCCTGTCTACACTCACAGAGGCCTTACGCTGCGAGTATTTGCCTAGTGACCTCTCTATGAGATATAAACCATAGAGAAATTTCTTTCTCTATGTAAATACTCTCTAGAAGGGGCACTTCTCGGCTTGCTTGCGAGGCGCGATCCACCAGGTAAAGTAACAACGTTGCTCCCTCGTCGACCTACTAATGGCAGAGGGTATACCTGAGGGTGGTACGACGCAAGTTCGAGGCAGAAAAGCTTTATCTTCCGTTGGTATAGCAAACGGCGCTTCGCTGGAAATCCGAAACGATTGAGTGACGCAGCGAAAGTAGGTCACTGGTGGATGAAGAAAGGCGCCTATATGACACGCTCCCGACAACAGCGGCTATACATTTGAGAGGTGACGCAGTGGAAAGAGCGCCCGCCTGTCAATGAATTAGGATATGCAGCGAAGCGCCGGTTGCTATAGCAACAGTAGATCATATATTTTCCGCCTTGAAGTTACGTCGGCCCGTCGATAGATATCTGCCGACAACGAACCGACGGGGCCGAACCGTGTCTGCTTTACCTGGTCGATCGGGTCTCGCGAGTGTCCTCACCTGAAGAGTATGTCTCTTACACCGGGGCCGCGACAAACGGGCTTCACATGGTGCTCACAAAATTTATACACCCGTGAGCAAAAGTATAAGGACCACGGGAGCGCGTGCCAAACTGCATTGACGCACCGTATTCTCGCACTACACCTGCTGTCGAGACTATATATAGCGCACGAGCGCTGGTGCCCATGCCTGTCCCATAATCGGGCAAGTCATGTCCTTTTTCTAAACGAGGCACACTGCTCGTCGAATCAACGTTCGACGGGCCGCCGACTTTTCCTTTTACTCTGCCCCGCCACATTTGCTCGACTCTTTCGCAGTAACGTAAACGCACTTGTGCTGGCTTGTGCGCCCGTTGCGCATTCCACTTCTTCGGCTGTCGCTTGACCTGCTGCATTCTCTGGCGTCTTTTGATGACTCGAGCAGAATGCCTTGCTCCTTACTGCGGCGTTATGTTAGCGGTAGCGCTGCCAATATTTGCTGGATGCAGTAATGAAACTACCCGCAGTTTTTCAATAAGCGTAAGTGTGCCACAATACTGTTGGCTTACTTCCTTTCTTTTTTTAACAAAACTACATTTTAAGCAGTGAAGCTCAGAAGTTTCTGGAACGCGAATGATTTCGTCGCAAATCTCAGAGTCGTAGGCATTTCGAAACTGGTGTCGTCCTCAGAATTTATTCAATAAAATTTTACTTTAGGCCACCGTCTACCACTCATAAATTTCAATATGTGCAAATAATAATAATAAAAAAATTATTAAATATTCAGCTAGTCGCTTCCATTTCTTGTACAAATTATTCGTGCCTCTAAAAGCAACCTAGCTGAAGAACAATTGTACTGCATGCCACGGGTGATGATTAAAAATTCTGTTAACGTTGAAATACCCAGCACAAACCGTCTGCCCCTACGTGTAACCTGTACTGGTTCTTCTCTACAGAATGATGCGACAAAACCAACGCTGCTGGCATATTGTGACTCTAAGCAATGAGCACCTTCGAGCGCATCATTTCATTTATGAAGCGACAATTATTTTGTTTGTGTTTGGTTTTATTTTAAAGCAAATAGCTTCGTTGTTTCTTCCAGCCGTTTAATTACTCGAGGAGACGCATTCGTCGCTAAAAAACGAACGTCCTGTCGCGCAATGGCTTTGAGATTTCTCAAGGTTGAGAAAGCGGCCACAGGTTTCCCAAGGCTGAGAAACGTGTGGTCGGTGGTGGCACCTTGTTAAGTTTCTGCTCTAATTGGTGTTTTCATGTCACCTGGTAATGGTCACGAAATGTACTCTGCTTCCTTGGGTAGAGCGCATTTTGGTCCCCTCTACTAGCAATGCTGTTAGTGACTGTGATCGCTGTTCCTATCGTGACATGGTGGTCGGAGGTTTTTCGATTACTTGAATTTGCTAAGGAACGGAACATTCCTATTCATTTATTTTTATTTTTTACGAAATCCAATAAAACGGGTCGGATTGCTGAGGGGGCTGCGATTTAAAGAAAAATGTTGGATTCGTTTGCTTTCGGAAACGCCCCCCCTCCCCCCCCCACCCCAAGTACAGCAAATCACCAAAATTCTCCGCAATAAATTTTCTGCCACGCTTTAGAACGGGGCCTGTAAATCGTCAAAACTATGAAGATCCACATATCTACGCAGCTGGGCTTGTTCACACGATTAGCAACTCGCATCATCGTTTCTCATGGATTTGGGCAACTTTGCTGAGTCGCTTGAGGCCGGGAGTGGCGTTAACGAACGCCTACTCTTATCGTTTGGGAATGGCTGAGGGACCGATGTCCAAATCTTGTGGGTGCGAGTAAAGCATCGAGCACCTATTGTGTACCTGCCCTCGCTACGATGTCCAATGCGTCTCTCTGCGGGCAACTTTACACCGACTTGACTCGAGACCCTTCACTGAGTCAAAGATACTCGGACCGAAAAAAAACAGTAGCTATGACTGTGACACGTAAAGTTAATCCTTTGAAGTTCCGCTACACCATCGATAACAACGCCTTGTCTCAGGTTACAAAATACAAATACTTAGAAGTAATAATTACATCAGATTTGAAATGGAATGACCACATAACGTACACCGTAAACAAGGCAATGAAACAACTTGGATATTTAAGAAGAACCCTTAGTAAATCCTCCACAGCAATTAGACTACTCGCGTACAAAACTTTCATTAGATCAATTCTAGAATATGCAGCAATCGTTTGGGATCCACACACAAAGTGCAATATTACCAAACTTGAAAATGTCCAACGCAAATGCGTCAGGTTCATATATAATTGTTATAGTTGGAAAAAATCCCCATCAGCCCTTTTGCAAACAGCCAATTTAGAGACCCTACAGGTAAGACGACACCAGGACAAACTAAAAATGTTCTACTTAATTTACCATAACCAACTTGGAATAAATAAAAATGCCTATTTTCATTCAATTACCCAGCGACAAACCCGTTCCTTCCATTCAAAGAAGGTGAGCGAGTTCTTGTGCAGAACAAATACATTCAAAGCCTCATTTCTCCCGAGCACAATTCGTACATGGAATAACCTACCTGCCAATGTGGTTGAGTGTTCGACGGTGTCTTCTTTCTTGAGCGCATTCCGCAATAGCTAACGTTACTTCACATTGTCGTGGCATAGTGTTTGTACTCCGCTTTGTATGGCTTATGTGGGTTCTTCTCATGCCGTACTTGCTCGACCAAATGTACATTGTATTCCTACATGCTGTATTGTTATGTACCCCACTCCTGCCTAAAGCCTGACATCCAGGCTGGCAGTATGTAATAAATAAATAAAATACCCGTCACTGACACGAAAAGCGATTCGTGCACAAGTACAGTACTTGAAGTGAACCGGCTTAAGAAACCGCTTATAGTGTCCCTGTGCATCCTCTCACACGCACTCAGTGCTTACTCTCTCCTTTTTTCATCTTTCTATTCCCCTTCCCCCACACCCTGTGTAGGGGAGCTAACCGGGTGCTCTTCTGGTTGACCTGCCTGCAGTTCCTGTCCTTACTTTCTCACTCTTGGACAAATTAACAGCATTCAGAATTACTCGAGGTGACAATGTGTTATTTGACCTGCATAAAGATTACGCAATTATTATTGCCGTAATGGAAACATGGCCTAGAGTCTGTTTCATGATTGAATTCTCATTTCACGAGAACTAGAAAGTTTGCGTGAACAAAGCATGTGTGTGTTGCAAAATTCCGGTGACCTGTGTTCTTATGAACCGTGCTGCGGTTGTGATCTTAAAATCTGTAGGTTTAGGTATGATTTCTGCCGTCATCAAGAATTATGTCTTAAGTGCGATTGTAAAGACAGCGTGATCTGGCCTTGCCGGTTACTTCACTGTTTATTATTCCTCACCTTCACGGTTTGCGCCACCTGCGGCAAAATATTTCGGCTGAAGCGTTACGCCATTATAGCTTACGTTTACGTTCCCCAAGTACACCATCATATTAAACAATTCACTCCACAGATTGAGCAACATTTGTGGTGACTTTTGTTTATCAACATGCGAAAAAACAGTTGTCAACACGCTTTGGGGCGTTAAACAACACAAACGCTTCACTCATTCGTAATTGAAGCAATACAGGAAAAGTTGCATATTTATGTTGAATTAACGCAGCAGGAGGTCAAAATAAATTATTGTCCCCCTAGTTCTTTGTATAATATTTACTCTGCCAAATGTATACTAGATACACACTGAAGCGTCTTTCGTTCCGTTGAATGATATATTTACCAACAGAGCGTTTCTTCTGGATGGACTGCGGAACATGGTTAGGAAAGTTGTGCAATTTTCATATCGTGCACGATTCGTGCAACCTGAGGCTTTTTCGCCAGAACGGTGGGGTTCTCCTACAGATGGTAAAACTACATAGGATTCGTGAGATTGGATATGCTTTCCCGTGGTACGCTACGTAAGCTGCAGTACCTGGCTTGATACTGGTAGTATGTCTTAGCTGTTAGGAGTCGGCCTGCAGCTAGCCAGGAACCTATATGCCGAACGCTTGTGCACGGACGCGCTCTTTCATATCAGAGCGGTAGATCATATCAGGACATTATCAGTTGTCCGGTTCTTTTCCATTTGTTCACGTGAAGTAAAAGGCAAAAGAGGGGACGACGTTACAAGAGACGCCGAACTCCAGGAATGGCCGCCTAATGTCACACTCACTTAGTGTAATCCGGTTGGTAGCATTCGCGCTGCCGCGTCGAAGGCGGTGTTTAGCGTCCATGATAGCCGAAATCATCGCCGACATGTCTTGGTCAGCGCTGCGATAGCGTCACGACGGCAGCCTGACAAAGCCGGTACGACGACAACGTAATCCCGTGAGCGTGACGATGATGACATGCAACGGCTATACGTAATAGTTTCCATTTCTACTCGCATACTCCACGGATGCCCGAGATTTTCTGCAAAAGTTGGCATTAAAATTACGCAGCTCACACAAAGTTAGTCAGTAGGTCTAAGCAAAAGTACGGTGAACCTCGAGAAGCGGTAAAATGCTTTCTGTGCAACAGACGCGTAGTGGATTTCGGCGACGAACACAGTCCGCAAGCATTAGCCGAGGCGGCGCAGAAATGCGACGCAGCGCCACCACTGAACACAGCATCCATAGCGGGAGCAGCCTAAGGAGAAGGAGGATGAAAGAGAGAAGGCAGGTGTGTTAACGAGAAATGCGTCTGGTTGACTACCCTACATTAGGGAGATGGGAAAGGGGGAATAGAAAGAATAGATAGAGGAGTGGAGCTGGGGAAGGAAACGCGGTGAGTTCGCGCATGCGCGAGGGAGGCCTCACCAAGTCAAATGCGTTCACAGGTCAGTCGACCTCGAGACCAATTAAAATTCCTTCACAGCTTTGTGGGCGGACGTGTGATGGGAAAGGTCTTCTAATAGCGCCTGCACAGACAACAGCCGATCGTACAATCGTCGCAACGCGATAGATCATGTTTGCCTTTCCTACTGAAATCGATGACAGTTGCGCGAGAAATGTTTGGTGTTCGCTGCTGGATACGTCGCATGCTGCACTATCGGTCATTCCAATCAAAGTAGTGCATGCCTTCGTGAAAGGCACTTCCAACGACAGCCTGTATAGAAGCGATGCCTCGCATCGGTGAAGCCCGGATGGAGGCCGGAGTTGGAGCGGAGGGTTCAGCTCGTCTAACCTGGTGCGCCCTACATTTGTTGTTTTACACTCCGTTAAAAAGCCTGCTTGCCAGGTAGCAAAGGATGACTTTCAGCGCCTGACCTCGGAGGAGGAATGCGAGCGCTTTGTTCTTGATGGAACTCTTGGAGCGGCTATGTCTGAGTGACCATTTCCACTGATCGTGCAATGGCCTGATAGCCATTGTAAAATAATTTCGTGGCCGTCTTATTCGACGTGATGGTGAATTTTGAGAATTTCGTACGTTAGCGTTTCGTGAGTTACACTTAGGAGAACTGATTGTACAGAGAGTAAAGCCGGTCTGAAGTAGGAAAACATGGCCCATGTACCAGGACTCTGTGCGAATAAATTGAGGTGCACTGGGAAGAGCCATGAGTTGTGCAGCAGTAGACGTCGTGACATGCGACGTCTTGAATCTTAGTGTTACACCTCTTGTAGGTGTAGGCACAACACCACTGGAACTGGTAGATGCGTTCGATCCGTTAGTATAGATGTGGAAATGGCTACTGTATTTCTCTCACAAAAGAAGTAAGCTCAGTTGTTTTAGTGTAGACGGTGGTAGAACAAAGTCGGGGAAATGAATATAGCAAAGAGACTGAGAACCGACCAAACAAGACTAAAATCAAAAGGTATAACAGGACCATGTCCCCAGCTTTATTGTGAACATTGGGGCCTTTAACGAATGCATAATTCACCAAAGAACCGGCAGCACTTCTGTTAAGTGATTGGCTATTCGACATACTCAATATAAGCAACCAAAGAAGACCTTATAGTTAGGTTCTTTTATTGCTTAGGGCGGCTAGACAGTGTGTCCGAGCCGACATTAGCTACTCTGTTCGAAGAAAAATATTTAAAAATCATGGTGAAAGATACGATCAGGTGACATATAGAGTATACGGTCGTTGGAAGTCTGACTACCGAAGAGCGCAGTTTTAAATGTGTAACTTGGACCACGTCTATAATTATTATTTTTGGAACGCTTTGGCTAGCGTAAGCTGGAACACCATATATCGCGGTGATTTTACCATGCATTGGTGGGGCAGCACTTCCTGCCATTTTGTGTGTGTTTTGCGTGCCATCTCTGACAGAACGGGTTATTTTAGGCAGTAACTTAAGCTAGTAACTTAAGCTAGGTAGTAACTGCAACTAAATTCACCGAACTCTCGCTCAATAGCCGTTTGCACATGAGTACGGGGAGACGACGGTGTAGAACAGCGCCTCCTTCGTAGTGCCAAACAAACTTCTTTGCAGATCCCCGAATGATGCAGGTGATTGAGATAACGCACCCCGCCTTTGCTTCGCGAGACTCCTTTGTACCCTGCGGTGCCTCATCGTAGGAGCTGCACGGAGACTCTACCGTACGGTGAGTCATAGCACAGCTCCTTTACTTTAATTATTTTACAGCCGACTTCGCATTAGTACCAGGTAAAGCAATTCGCATCACAGGATTTGAATCGTGCCTCCTTCGAGGAATTGTCGCACTGGTGCGTCCGGTGATTCGGTCTCGCGAATTGGCCAAATCACTCATTCCGAATTCCAACCACCTCTGGAAAAAAGGCAAATAATAACGTGAATGCCTTGTGCCGTTAACCTTATTAAAGAAAAAAGAAAGGGCGCAGTTGTCCAGAGCGGCAAAATCATAAGTAAAGTAAGTGCATAGTTTGTAAAAATTATCAATGATGCTATCAAAGTATTTGAGAGTATTGCAAGCACATAGGTTAAGCAATTTTTAGGCACATCGTGCATTTTGAAACTAGAAAACAGCGTGCCAAACCTTCCTCGGGACTTTTCAGTCAATTAGGCCTCAATAATGAGAAAAAGACACAGTTGCACGATAACAATGAACTATAAAGCCGGCAGTGTTTCTGTTCAATACGATACCATGCTGTCCCGTTACTGCAAATGAAACTTCTTGTGGGAGATTATGGTTGAGATGGTATGTTTACGACTCCTTTCTCCCATTGCCACAGGTTTGGACAGCCTCGTATGTCCGCTTTTGCAGTAGTTCGCACTTCACAGTAAAGCAGTGACCAGATAAAAGAAAAATTTCGTGATGTGGGATGGCTTATGTAAAGAAATTCAAGAAAGCAACATTCGTAGACACTTAAAGCACGTTTGGTTACAACAGGCGCGAAGTAAACCCTGTTGAATGAGCTATTGACTTTCCTGGGTTTGTAACTCGAAAACAGGCTTGTTCAAAAAAACCTAGTGCAAAAGTTTTTATTTATGCGAGAAAATAAAGCAATTGTCAATATTGCAATCCTCCCAAAGTTTCCTTTCACCCTTCGTAATTATTCACTTTCAACCGAAGACATCAATAGTTCTAAAAAAAATGTTTAGTTGCACTCGAAATGAGCATTAGATATTTCAATTCGGTGAAGCTATCTGTGAAGTTAGGTCTGTTGAGGCAAGCTACTTTCCTCAACGGTTGGATTACTCTAGTAAGAGCTTGTGGCGGGCCAGATTTGTATTGCACATCATTTATTTATTCTTAAGGGCCCCTAGTAGGGCATTACATAAGGAGGCCAGGGGGGGGGGGGCAATTGTCAGTAATAAAGAAAGCCATGTATACAATAAAAACATCGTTAGAACAAAAATAACGTGTTAGCGATGTTGCCTCCCTGTGGTGGAGCAAGCGGCATCTTCCCTACGAGAAAGTAAACGCGCCCATGTAATGCGACGATGGAGTATAAATGGTCCAAAGCTTCATTTATTACACGTAAAGCAGTTGCTGCCATAACCATGACATGTCCTCTTGCCCAAATGGTTGGCTCCGCGACGTTCCCTGTTCGACCAAATTGATCATTGATCATCGAACTCTCAAGTATGTTGAGCCATATGTCGGATACGGCGCCTGCTACGTGGTTTCGTTGCGGTTGCGTACCGCACTTCGTTAGGTTGATGGAGTAGCTTGTTCATTGTATATGCCGAAATGCGGGCTCAAATTAAAGCAGATGCTTTCTGAGTTGTCGTCTGAGCGATGTCACGGGGACAAAGGTGATGTCTGATGCGTGTCCAGGGAAGAATGGTCCTGACAGCTGTACGGCCCAATAAAGTACATATGTTAAGGTTCCCATATGCCTCCGTCATAATAATACATACCTATTTGGCGGAATAGTTAAAAAATGGGCGGCTTACCGAGAGGTGCAAGAATAGGGCAACTCAAACGTTATATACATCAGAACATCAAATAAATGATTTCAATTCGTTGAAAAGTTACATAGTAAATGTATTGCAATTAGTCAATTATTTGTATTTATTTGCAGTATAATTATACATCTTTGAGTATTCCAGCTCAATAAGTAATTTGCTTCAGTAAGTAAAACTTCTGGTAATGTTAAAATGTAGCACCCGATATGTATTGGTTTTATATAACGATGTATAATTTGATTATTCAGAAACGAGAAGCGTCCAATGGCAATGATTTTCCTGTCAGTGGTCAGTGCTACGTAAGTCGTTCATTCGCCAATGAACTACACACTTACACAAACACTCAGACGGGATGGGGAGAAAGGTACATAAAGAATGGCTTGCTTTAATGCGTCAGCAGCCACTATCGCAGAATAAAGAAGGGCTTAGACTACGAATGCTTTACGTGACCTGTTAAAAAGTCTCTAGACAGCTAACCGTGAGTGTTCTCTCTCGGTGGAAAATTTGATTGCTTCAGAATCGGAGTAGTAAAGACAAACAGAAAAAAAAACGTAAAGTACAATACATGACAAACTTCTTCAGTATAATTCACATGACTAATCGAACACCAGCCAGACGGTGCTCTCTAGTATTCGTTCCCACTAAATATGCTACCTTGAATAAACAGTACGGGCAACGTAAAAATCTGGCAGCAGTCCTAGATTCTCTCTCGTGCTAATCCACTTAGGTCAAACTGCTCCAGTGAAGCTACGTGGGTTTCCAGGTTCAGAAGAACAAAAGGAGAAATCTGCTATACTCAATGCGTCTTTAGCACATCTTGGCACTGAATATGCTCGGTTCAATACGTACAGTCAACGCTATCGAGGCTAGATTTCTTGCGGTGGCTTCGTTCGCACTTGGATATAGTTCGACGTTTTTTGACCGCAGTTGTGCACAAGTGTCTTTGTATATAGGCGCAGTATTGAATGAAACAATTTTTGATTCTTAGAAACGCACACACTGTGGTATACAGCTGATCATGCGTTGTTTTAGATCATTCTTATTTTCATTGTTCTTTTCGGGTTTTCGCAACCCGTCGCGAGGAGCTTCACGTGCATGCTCGCTCGAGCCAACGCTGTGGTCCCGCGTGAAGCATGCATGGAACGCGCAGCGAAGCATAGACGGAACGCGCTATGTGATAACTTTTCTTGCCCGAACATCTTGCGCAGCTTCCACATCGTTGGCTGCTATGTATGGAACGGAGTTCATGCACCGTTAAGCCCCTTTCCCGTGACGCATCGGTGCTCAAACGTTTTGAACCCGCACCGGATTTCGTCGCTCTGACGAGAGCGGAACAATGAACCATCAAACTAGTTGCAACAGATTCGGGGCATCCCAATTTCGCAAAGGGTATATCGCAGCAGCCAGGTATCCGCCAGGATCGGCGTTCGTGCGCATTCGTGCACTGCCGTGTTCGGGCTCGTACTCTTCGCTCGAGATGCCGACGGTGCACTTGGAGTTTATGAACGAGTGGCGCGCTGCTCTGCCGTGTGCGCATGCGTGTTCGCATCCAAGCCTGCATGAGTCAAGAACAGGAGAACATGGCATGCTATAGTGGCACGATGTTTGCGACAGCTTCAGCGAGGAACAAGATGAGATAAACCTAGAAGCACGCGCAGTTTCAGACCTGCTGTATCAGGCAGTGCTCGGGCAAATAAGAAGTCGGGTGAAGCTGACGCCGAGAATTATATGCTTACGCGTAAACGTAGCAGGGCCGGCGGTCTGTGCTCGCAGCTCCAGCGGTCTTCCAAGGGTTGTGAGCCCGTAATGAACCGCAAGATTGATGGAGACTACTGAGTTTTCTGTCTGGTCTAGGTAACGCCTAAAGGGGGAATATCTTTTTTATATTCACCCTTTTCCAAACTACCAAAATATCAAACGCATATATCAGGATAATCAATGGATGTTTACGGTCCTTGTAATTATAAGTGCAAGTAGAAGTCAGCGCATGTTCCTTATTGGCTAGCCGTTTCTTTGTCCTAGTTTAGTTCCACTCCTTTGGCATAAATTAAAAATTCAACATGCCGGAATATATTCTCACTCCTTTGCGTAATAAAGCCAGAAACGACGCGTTCTTTTTCGGCAAGCACTTGTACTTCATTACAAGCCGAAACATTTTTGCGAAGCTGGTTGTAACTTCGCCGAGCAATCATTTCACAATCTTTCCCGACCCCATTATTGTGACTGTGCTGAGAACCCGGCGCTGAATTACGTTATGAGAAAGCAACCTGTCATTCGAAGGCAGCGGCCACCGGAACAGAACATTCGAGCAAATAAAGCCGCTACGGATTCTTATATTGTTAACTTCATCGGCACTGACTGCTCTGATTAGATTAATCAGAGCAGTCAGTGCCGATGCGAATCCTAAGCTAATCCGTTACTTTGATGTCAATACCAGTTGCACTGGAAGCCTTGGCAAACTTGAGGATCTGTGTGGCGGGTCGCATGATCATTGGCGCGAATTGTAACTCGAGCACAGCTGACTGATATCGCTCGACGCGTAGCGGGACGAGCTATGCTCCAGCAACGTCAGTTATCATCGAAAGCAAGGCCCGTTGGCGTACTACACCAACACTGCCTTTCACGCAGTGGTTAGCGAAAGTTGCCAAGTGCCATTCAGTCGGTTGTTTTCGGAGGTTTCTTTCCAGTAGTCTTTATTTTTGGCTGGAGGCTAAATACAAGGCACACAATGCGAGGCGTCCGCAGAGAAAGTCTTCTGAATACCCTGACTTTGATGCGACTCCGATCCAAGCGCGCAGCTGTGTTGTTGCAGCCGCCGGGCTGCTGGATTATCCAATTATGGCGTAGTTGGGTTGCAAACGCAGCTTCAACGGCGTAAAGAATTGCGTGATGTCAAAAGCAAGTACAGCCCTTGGTAACGACCTTTTTGTGCATGTGCAACAGAACAGGAGCATTGGGTATTCCAAAAACAGCTAGAAGCGGACGTAACTGCTGAGCAGTCTGACCAGTGATTCTGTGTTGTGCCCTGGCGAGAGAGAACGATACATATGAGAAAGTAATGCTAAGCAGATAACCAGAATATTCTCTTTATTTGCGAAATACGCTCGTTCGGAATGTGTGCTAGGCGTTATATTTTTACACTCTCATTTTGGCGTCAATATGTGCAGAGGTTCACGTCGTAATTTCATGACAACTTACACTCTTGAAATTTGTTCGATACTAACGGGGAATGTACGGCGATTTCGCAACATTCTTTTTTCTTCTCTTGTGCGTTCTGTTAGCCTGCTTTTCTGTGATATAATCAATACTACCGATTTATTGTTTTTCCGTAATATGGCATGAAAAATGTTGTCACGTAGTTTATTCCATTAGAACAGCAATAATTCCTGCATGACCACAGCTTTCTAATAGTAAGAAAGATTCCGATGCTGCAATTAGGTTGTAACAGACCCTAGTGCATACAGAGATGAGCATGCTACGTAAAACATATGAGATGTGACCACTGAAAGGACAACTCGCTCAAAGTGAGCCAGCACTACGGGAAGCACATCCAGGTATCCAATCTACGAGTTTATGTAGCTGTGCTCCAAGTGGCATGACTTGGAGCACATCAATATAAGCAGATAGAGATACAGCTGACTGCATCTGTATCTTGCTTCATCTTGTTAAGAAAACAGCTCCACTTGGTCGCGCATGCGATATCTAGCTACCTATACCTGAGTGACTGGTGAAGCTACACACAAATGTCAATTGGGGTTGGCAAAGAGACGAACAAATCTGATTTCACTCACAGCCTTCGTGACGAGTTTTCCACTTTACTGTCAGGGAAGCAATTCTGTAAAAATCTAGAAAAACTTTCCCTTTGACAATATGCAGAAAAATGACATTCTTTAAAATAAAATAATCTGTGACATCCATTAAATGATGTTCTGTGTCGTAAATACAGCCATTTTCCGTGTTTTCTTTGTTTCCGCACGTTTATTTTTTTGTAGTTGAGTAATACATCAAAAGTTACAAAATAATGCATGCTAAGCTGCTACAATTGTACTGCGACATATACGCATGGTTGTATGAAATTAGATAACTACAGGATAGTTAATCAGAACGCAGATATGTATGATATCGGTGCCTTATATAAGGAAGCACACAGAAATCTTATCTGTAGAATTGCTAGTTTTGATCATAAATAGTGTCAAATTGGGCATCACAGAGCACGTAGCGGCCACGTATATCTGCGGAACGATTGCTGAGTTGATAAGCAAACAAATAAAGAAAACATAATGGATAGAAGCAAATATGCGAAACAACAAAATCAGAAAAGCCTTTTTTTAAGTTGCACAATTACGCCGCTATCGAGTGCAACGTTTATTAAAATGGGTAAGAGATTACTGAGAGAGGGAGAGAGAGAGAAGGAAGGTGGGGGTGTTAACCAGTCAAGGGTCTGGTTGCTTACCCTACCATGGGGGAAGGGGGAAGGGGAAGAGGGAGGGAGAGGGGGTATAGAGACGTGTAGGGAGAGTACTTGAGTCAAAGCCGCTTGTGCGAGCAGGCACTTAAGCTTTCACTGCCTTCTGAGCCGATGATCGGTGGGGACGGTGCTCTAGTATACTGTCTGTTCAATCAGAGCACGATCACCTAATTTCTTCAATGTGTTGGACAAAGATAGTCTTTGTGCTTGAAATTGAGGACAGTCGCACAATAAGTGGTCAATTTTCTCCTCGCATCCGCAAACATCACATCCAGGACTATCAGCCATTCCAATTAGTGCTGAGCAAGATTTCGGGAATGCAACTCAAGCCACAACCAACACTCAAGAGACGTTTTGCATCGGTTCGTTCCGGCCAGAGGTCCAAGTTTCAGTGAAGGGTTTAGTCTGTGGAGTCGGGTGTGCCTCGTATGTGCGGTATTCCACTCTGCTAAGGAGAGCGTGCGTGCTAGAGTGCGAAGTTGTCTCGGAGCGTCGGTCATTAAGAAAGGAATGGGGACGCAGTGGTCTTCCTTGTTTGATGTCCGAGCTGCCTTATCTGCGTCATCTTTTCCAATGATACCACAATGACCTGGCATCCATTGAAATTAGATATGACATTTTTCCCTCAAGTGAAGATTACTGTGAAAAATTAAAATCAATAATAAGGCTGCCTTTTGTTTGCGTGACAGAGAAGAATAGCAAAATAAGCTATAGTTTCATAGTATGTCTATAAGCCTCAGCCAGTGGCCGGAAAAGTTGCTGGTATGATGTGCATTTTGCGCCAATATAATATGGAAAAACGAGGTTAGGTTCAGCGCCGGTGATTTTTGTTGTGACTACTTTATAAGGATGCAAAGTTCCATGACTAGGATTCTTCGACAGAACAATATAACAAATGAGTGAGGTTATAACAGGCTCGCAAAAATCGTTCTTTGAATACGCATGAAGCATTGAACCGTGGAGAACGCGCTCGCAAATCCCGTAGTTGCTACCCGGCATCGTCGTATACAAGAATTGGCGGTACTCTGCTGTGAACCAATTTTTAGCCTCTATTCCTCTTTGTCCTGACCTGAGGCTCACAAGGTGAATCATTGTTTTCCTCACTGTAGTATTCGTTGTCTCATTCATTGCTTAACCTTAAAATGATTACCCCCTACTGCTTTCAATTTACCGTGCATCCGTTCTAATCAAACAATTTGTGAGCATTTTGTTATCCTCTTTCCGTGGCTTTCGAGCGTACGTTCGCGAGTGTTGTGCCACCGACGAGGGATGTTTTGACTTCCACACCAACTTTTGCATTTTATGAACTATTCAGAATGACTAATTCTTGCGCAGTTATAGCGTATGCTTATGCATGCGTGTTTGTGTGTGTTGGGGGGGGGGGTTCTATGTATTTATGTATGCGTGTGTGTGTGTGTAGCGAGAGAGAGAGAGCTAGACTCTTAATGAATCATGAACAGCATTCCCTGTCGGCACTCTAGTAAGGTATGATGACAAATAAAATATGAAAAGTACGCGACAGAGATGCGCAATTTAAGAAAAAAATTAGCACAGCACGCAACAAACTAAAGTATCTTAGTCAAACCAGTTTGTCTCAGGAAGATTAATAGTGCTATAGTTGCGCAGAGATAAAGGTGTACTAGTTATAGCGGTGACAGTCTTTTATAAATAAATATTCAGTGCGGACATTGAGGCTGTTCATTATAAAGTAAATTGCCTGAAAGCACAGAATAAGTGGGCTATGTCTTTCCGTATGGGGTTGCGCGCAAGGTATCTTGGTGACACCCTATCCATTTCATCTTAAATGGGAAATGTGTAGTATTGAGACATTTACCCGCATGGTGGTATAGGCATGCACGATTAAGCATGTTTTGCGACTTGGTCCACAGAGCTGTCACATGGGACAGAAAGTGCAACTAGGTCTGCATTGTTGTGCGTGTGTGTGTGTGTGACAGATATATTTGTTGTTACTGTATTTTTTCGTTCATAATTTTGTGCAACTTCTTCATATGAACATCTGGAAACTGAGATGAGTTGCTAAAGTCGTTTACAACCACCAACATCTCCTTGAACAAAGATAAGAAAACTAGCAATTGAATCAATTAGAAAATGTTTTTCCCTACTTCTTCCGCTTTATTTCTTGTTATTAATTTTAGGATCTGCCCCTGTGTCACTTGAAGTGAACACATGGTAAGAAGGCTTTGAAAGCCTTTAATAAATTCTGCTTAGCAATGATGTTCCTGATTTCTTCATTTTCTTTACTCCTCGTTCGGCCAAAGAAGGTTTAATGCATGTTCGCAAGTTTTGACATAAATTTAGCACTTTGTTACCAAATTGCAGTTGGTCATTTCCTCTGCTTCATTTCTTTGCAAATGTGGTGATGTAGGCTTTTCTTTCTTTTTCCTTTACTCATTCTTGCTCCCCTACGCGACTGCTTCTTCAAAGGAAGCGCTCATCCAACATGAAAACCGGTTCCTTCGTCTCGAAAAAGACGACACAGCGAGCAATAGTGCAATTAGGCCATGGCAGCAGACCTTACTGCGGGGGGGTCAACTCTAGTCAAGTGGATTATACAGAAGCCGGAGGCGGTTGGGATCGAGTGTCGTCCTTGAATCTGACCCGGCCTTTTGGACAAAAAGGGCCCCTGGCGAGGCGTCAGCGGCTGGTTTTTTTTCCTTGTCCATTGCAGACTAATCTATTTCTCCCTGTCTCCTTGCTCTTCATTTTGTCTGGGTGAGGCCGCGTTTCCACAAGCTTAGAAGATCCAGCCTTCACCAGGGCCTCTCTAGTCAACTCTCTTCAGCCGTGGATAGAATTTTCTTCATGCGACGTGTTTTTGCACGTAATGTACATAACAAGCAGGACGCTTCATCGGGGCTCACAGAAAACAAGGATTGGACCGCTTCACAAACGCTAAAACTATAGCAATATCACGCTTGGTATATTTGAGATGCTCAAATTTGCAAAGCTTAATTTCAGAGCTGTAGGACGATAATAAAGATTACGAAGACAATGATGCTTTCTGACGGCGTCGCAATCGAAGCGGTTGTGGCTACTATTACTCACCTAGCCTGCGTAAGTCATTTAGGTTTTTGTGGTTATATACTGCATTTCGGCATTTTGCGTATTCGTGTCTTGTATAGTTACATATGCGTGTAACTATCCCAGCTGTAGCTCCTTCTTGCTGTTTTCAAACAATACCCTAAACCTTTTTTGCCTATCTCGACATGCGACCAGTGACAGCTCCCGTAAGCGTTAGCCCCGGCATTCTTTCAAAGAGCTTTGAAACTCAGAATGCGGACATTCTTTATGGTTTGGAGTGTGTCATTATCTTAGCATTGAGATTGAATGTGGTTGAGTCGTTCCCGGAGTTTTCAGCAGCAGACGCATGTAATCCTGCGCCACCAGGTCTATTCTGTATTTTCTATTCCATAACATTAGCAATCGCCCCAGTACTTGATATCGAATGCACAAATTTATCGTCTGCATATCGATTGTGTATCGATTGTGTATCGATTGTGCATCGATTGTGTATCGATTGTGCATCGATTGTGCATCGATTGTGCATCGATTGTACATCGATTGTACATCGCTTGTACATTGTTTGTGCATTTGATGTTTTATTTTAAAGAAAGCTGTGTGTCTAGTTCATGACTCTTTGATGGGATGTATGGTAAAGCTTGAGGCAAAGCGCAAAAAAAGCACGACAATAATAGAAAGGAATGAAGACACAGAGATAATGGTACAACCTGTTTTTTTCTACACGAATGCCTCGAAATCACGTGACATTTACAGTGTTTTCTGTTTACTTTCCAGTACGTTTTATTATTCGAACGAAGGTTGCACTCCTTTAGGCCATGTATTCGTTTGCAAGATAACGTGTACATACTGTTTGCAACCAAGAAACCAAGCTCTTCCAATTTCTTTATTCTTCGGGTTTCTTGCATAGTATATTCACATGAATTTATCTCTAAATTATATAGAAGAAACAGGGATGAATGTCAAAATACAGAGTCTCATATCCCACTCGAAAATAATTCAACTGCGGAAATCTTCCTTACAGTTCATGTTGTTCATGGAGGAGTGACATTATGCGTCAGGTCTTGATGTCTGGAATGTGGCCTTAGCCGCACTTCTATTCCATTTGTGTGCAGTACATGCCGCGGCGTTTCACTACACATCGCTGCCTTTTTTGACTCGTGGCCGACCCGACGCCAATATGGTCCGGTGCACAGTGCATGCACCAATCGAGGCAGCCAGACGCTGTGCCGACTTTCAACGCCGAAATCCACTGAATTATGCAGCAACGTCTTCTTTCCTTCGCTACTTTTCGCCAGACTTGAAAAGCTGCTGCTCCTTGTTTTTGTTTCTGGCATTTGCTTCGAGTTAGGCGTGGTTCCTCGATTCCATTTTACCGCGATGGCGTTGAGGAGATTGTGTCACAGAAAATCTTGTCTCGGCGTTGGACGTCGTTTCGGCAAAAATATTTCTCAACCACCCATACCCAGGCGCTCCATTTCGCAAAATCAACTTACCGAACTAATTGCATTTCTCAAGGTAAAATATGTAGGAAAATTGTAAAGTAAGACTTGCGCAAACTACAGAAATGATAGCTCTCGGATTGTAATTCGAATATAAGAAAAAACATAATTTTGTTACGTGGGAACTCGAACGAACCCCTTTTCCAGCGTTTAGCTCTCGGATTGTAATTTGAATATACGAGAAAACACAATTCTGTTACACGGAAATTCAAACAAACCGCTTTTCCAGCGTTTCTACAATTTTATGGACCGCCGATGGCGTCCTCCATTTGCGCGAGCCGGCGCGTGAATGTATCGGGAGTCCACGTAGCAACGCACCCGCTTCCTTGGAACACTTCCAGATGGCGCTCCCACCCACTGCATCGCGGTCCACACAAGAGGCCGCGTTTCTACCAGAAAGCCCGCGTTCGTGCGTAGCGTTCGTAGCGAGCGTTTCCCGGTAACCATTACGGTTACATACGCTCCAGTTGCCTGGAAGCGTGAGAAGCTGTTGGGGATATTTTGCTCAAAACCCCACTGTTCTCTCTGACGAAAATCCCGTTCTAAACTCCGGTGCCCGCGTTTGATGGCAGGTGTCCTCCGCAAGTTCGGTCCACGAGCAGCTGGTTTCATTGAAACCGAAAGCTTGTAGCCATCTTTGCTGGCCGCTATACGAAATAGGAGCCGGAGCAAAAAACGTGGCTGTGGCTTAGCTAAGGTTAAGCCCAGGATGCGAAGCATACTAGCCTTTATTTTAACGCGACAGCGTTAAGGAGCTCGTGTCGCAGAAAAGCTGGTGTCGTCGGCGTCGGCTCAGGCGTGCGGCGCTTGCTCAGGCGCACATTTCGTTGTCGCGCCGAACGCTGCGTTGCTCGACGCTCACCGCGTCCGATGCGGGGCGCGTTGTCGCTGCGCCGTAGCAAAGGCACCTAGAAACAGTCTCTGTAGCACGCCGCAACCTTCGCTTCTCATTCGAACGATCAGCTCTGTCTCCAGGAGCATCTCACCTCATGAGTGTCTAGCAGAGGCAAGCGCAGCTGCTTATATACCGCCGCGACGCCGCGAGTGACGGCGCGAGTTGGAGCCCCGTTTCTCTTCTGTCGTGACGTCACGGTGTCACGTGGTATTGAAGGCGACACCGCCACGCCTGAGGAGCTGGGTTGAGCTCTCGTAATATGCTTCGCATAAAACTGGCTGTGGCTTAGCTAAGGTTAAGCCCAGGATGCGAAGCATACTAGCGTTTATTTTAACGCGACAGCGTTAAGGAGCTCGTGTCGCAGAAAAGCCGGTGTCGTCGGCGTCGGCTCAGGCGTGCGGCGCTTGCTCAGGCGCACATTTCGTTGTCGCGCCGAACGCTGCGTTGCTCGACGCTGACCGCGTCCGATGCGGGGCGCGTAGTCGCTGCGCCGTAGCAAAGCCATCTAGAAACAGTCTCTGTAGCACGCCGCAACCTTCGCTTCTCCTCCCATCGAGCAGCTCTGTCTCCAGGAGGCATCTCACCTCGTGAGTGTCTAGCAGAGGCAAGCGCAGCTGCTTATATACCGCCACGACGCCGGGAGCGACGCCGCGAGTTGGAGCCCCATTTCTCCTCTGTCATGACGTCATGGTGTCACGTGGTATTGAAGGCGACACCGCCGCGCCTGAGGAGCTGGGTTGAGCTCTAGTAATATGCTTCGCATAATAGACTCACTTTTAAATACAATTGCCTCGAAGGGTCGCGCTGCGAAGTTCGTACCTGAACACTGAATTTTCTAACGTCAAACTGCAGTATAAATAAGGGATGAGGCAGGAGGCAATCTTTGCTCCCAAAGCGCAACGCACTGGAGGTACCGAGCTCTGAGTGCTCGCGCATGAATGGGCAATAAATTGTATTAATAGTGCTGTATTCCAGTGAATGCTGCAGGGAATCTCAGCATTGGCTTATTATTTATGCATGGGCGCTGTCTGCAAGGGTGTAACATTGGCGTATACGCAAAGAATTTAATTAAACCAGCGGTTGGATGATTGAGCTCGAAGAAAAACAAAGACCGAAACGAACGACGCGTTTAGTTGCATTGGTAATAGTCGCTAGGGTTACACCTACATTGTAGAATCCGTAGCCCCTCACCTGCTCTACGGTTCCGTATTCGAGTAGACATTTCGTCGCTTTTTGTTATTATTACGGTATAAAATGTACGGTCGTTCGAGGCGGATTCACGCTGTCGGTGCCATCTGTTTCGCCGGCACAGCCGCAGTTGTGATGTTGCTCCGCTCTCAAAGGTGCATGCCTGGCTTATCAGAGGGTTTTTTAAAGGAGAGGGCCCTTGGCCCTTTCAGCGTCAGATTTTTTGTAACCGAAGCACCTCCAACGTCGAGTTATTTTCTCTTTTCTCTCAGCTATTAAGAATGGACAGAACGGTTTAGTTTTGGTTATATAAAAAGGCGAGAGAGAGAGAGCTAACTTTTATTGATGCCAGCAATAACGGGAGCGGGCGCAGCCTCTCTCCGCCTAGCGGACGGCCGAGATCCACTGGGTCTCAGCGGCGGCCTCGGCTAGCTGAACGGCCCAGACCTGGTCTCGCTGGTCTGAGCTGAGCAGCATGGTCTCCTACTGCTGCTGGTTTTGAATTTTGCGGCACTCGAGAGGAGCCGCCTTTGAGCATGCCCATGAAATATGTTGCATATTCGCCCTACCCTTACATAATTTACATTGACCATTGTTTTGCCCTGGATAGAATTATCTGCGCGTCACCGGATTAGGACAGATATTTGTTTGCACGAGGCGCCAGGCTACCGTCTGTTCCTTGGTTCGCTCGGGATGAGCTTGTGGGTACCGGGTCCTTCCCTGTAGATGGTAATCGGTGATTTCTTTGTAGGTGACCATGCGGTTTCCGCTCGTTCGCGGCTGGACTGGCTCACTTGCGAGTAAGTCCTCGAGCTACATTGTGAGCCGTCTCATTGCTGAAAAGAGAGGCGTGCGTGGGCGTCCAAGTAATTTCTATCGTCCTATGATGATGATCGCTGTTTTCACTTAGAATTTTGAATGCCTCTGGCGAGGTGCGCCATTTCGCGAAATTATAAACAGCGATCTTTGAGTCGCGAAAGAGAGAAAATGACACGGACACTGGGAAATTCTCTTTTGGTATGCTCCTCACAATAATACCTGACGCCAGCCATATGGCTGTACAGAAAGGTGAAACAATCCTTACCGGTAAGTCAGTGAGATGGAAAAGGTTAACGACGCGCAATGTGTTTAGCTGAAAATTATTGCGAATCATAGAGGACTTATCGCCAGCGCTATGGTCAAACGCCTCCGTACCGGAGCCAGGACTATGCCCTGCCTTATGCGGCTGGCATTAGCGTTGGGAGCGCGCATTTTATATGCACCCTAGCGTGCGTGCTGCGCTGCTTAGTTTACGCACCGTTTTCAGCGGATAGGAGAATAAACCTCAATCATATCGGATATTTCACAGTACGCTTACATCGAAGGTCTTCCTGTTTGTTCAAGCGCACGTTTCTAGTTCGCTAACGCAACAGGATCAGCTGAATTAAGAACAATCCTGGCATATTACGCGGCGGTGGACGAACTTTCGAAATTCTAGGTCAACTCTAAAAAGAGCCGGACATCCATTGAACTGAGGAACAGAGGGTAGCTGTCATACGCATAGCTCTGCTGTACATGAAAACACATTAGAAGAGCCACCTCCTACTGCTTCAGCACATGTCCTGCTATATTGGAATCCTAGGCAATGGGTCAGTACATAAGAATCCAAGCTTGATCCTGCTTACGCCTACTCAGTTGTGTCAATATGTAGAAGTATAGCTGTGTGGTAAACTGGATCAAGCAGTTCACAGAAAAAGCGTAAATCGCACGAAGTACAACTAGTCCAAAAAAATAGGTCAACATTGATGGAGTATTTGGGAGAGGCATTCTTTGACGCATGCCGCTGATTGTTACAGCCTCATTGGCGACTATAGCAGCTGAATCACATTAAGCCTTTTAGGGGAGCCGAAAGAGCAATTGTAAGTTACGCAGCGCTTTTTCCGCTTACGAACTTGACTAAGTTGTCAGCTAGTCTGCCATGGTATGATATCAGCAACAGTGTGGCAGAAACAGTATCCCTAACAAGAATCTATCAGTATACAGTGTCTTTTGAACGTATACGCAATAACTCCATTCAAATGTGACCACAGCAATTATTATTCGTGAAGTTTTTGTTCGTTTTAAACGAACAGCTGCAGTGGAAGTGTGAAGATAAACATTACATGTGCGCAGTCTCTTCGTCTCCGCGCCATCTTTGCCAAGCGCACCATCATTATTGTCTTGTATGTACACAGCAGAAGACATGCACGAAAATATTTAGCACTAAATGGGTTTCACTTGCGATGAACGTGATAGTGCGCTTTGAATGCGCACGATGACCGTGCTCGGTGGTGACTACGTGCTTGTGTTCGGTCTCTGTTTATTTTCTTCATGTGTTTCTACCTCCTCTATTCTCCAGTGCAGGACAGAAATTCGGAATGTCGATTCTGGTTTACTTTCCGCCTTACTTCTTTGTGTCGTCTGTCCGTCTTGTCTAGCGAACATTATCACAGGAGTGGTGTATGAGCCTGTGCTAAATCGCTCCACGTGTCAAAAGATAATAAAAATAGAGCTGTCATGAACTATGCAGCAGTCCGGCTGCTTTCTTTTAAATCTCCATGTGAAAAGGAGTAGTCAACGCCAAATAAAGGCGACATCATCTCCTCAGTACCATAAAAAAAAACTTCAATTTCACCCTTGCTACGCGCTGTAAATCCTGGGTAAAAACATTATTTGTTCTTCACGTGAGCATACCAATCAGTTCAGCATAAAAGAGAACAATAAAAAGTCCCCAGAATCAAACGCACAGGAGGCAGACGGGTCGGGTACGAATCGATCTCGTTTTGCTCCGCTAGCTTGTCAGGACAGCTGGGGCAATCAGTTGTCGCACTCAGCTCTTCCATTGACGCAATACGCTGTGGTTTGATCTGTATTTCGTCTTATATTGCATTCGTTGTGAACGCTGATAGGCTTGCACCGATTTCTTTTTTTTTTCATTGTCTTCGCGACGTTTCCCTGGAGAGGTGATTTTCCGGTCGCATTGTCCAGGTGCTAACAAAATAGCGTTACCCAGTTAACTAGCTTGGTAGCGCGTGAATGTTATGTAAGTGTTCTCATTACTACAGTCAACGACTTGCCGAAGTTAGTTAGTCACGTGCAGGCGCAGCGACACGAAGATCGTGAGATCAGCCGAATGCATCTACGTGCTTCTGTAGCTCCAAAGGGTGCTTCGATTTTCTGATGTATTGATGTAGCTTCACATGGTCGTGTTCTATGTAGTAAAATCTTTGTAGAGTGTTGTTTTTCGTTTGTATATCTCTAAAAAAAATGACAGACGCTTTACTTATTAGTGCTCATTTTGTTCAACATGACAGCATTCAAGCCGAAAAGACAACTTGTACCATTTTCTAGTTTGTAGGTATTCTCTCATCTAGCAGAACAATTTTCAAAACATATAAATCAGAATAAATTAAGCTATTGGTGTGATCCGACATCCCGACACTGCACTCTGATTTGCGTTCGCCCTCTGTTCGCCCTCTGTGTAGTCCAGCTAACGGAGTGGTCGTCTGATAGGCCTACCTTTTTCTCTTTATGCCACTCTCTCTCTCTCTCTTTCTCAGCCACACGCTAGACAAGAATGTCGGCTCTACCATGATAGTTCATAACATTGCGAATACTCGAGGTGTTACCACTTAGTCTATTCCCTTTTGCAGCTGTGAGTAGCGACCGTGCAAAAGTACTACAGCAGCAAGTAATCCACATTACAGTTATCTTTATTTTGGCTTCATACTGGTTTAGGCTGTCGCTGCCAACAGAGCTAGATAATTGTCAACAAGCACGGACTGGCCTACCACGAGTCATTCTGCGTTCCCTATAGCCTCGTACGTGACGTCACCGTAGGGCATATTTTTGGCAGTCAATTCAGCTGCGCATGAGGGTAAAAACGTTAATGTTGGCGCATCACACAAATATGCCAAAGTGGGCAGCATGTGAAATACAAGCTACTTCTGACAAGTGTCTACACACAGGCCACGTTTATGACATTTACATCGCGTTTAAATCATACTGTAACGTCAAGAGACGGTTGATATGACTCTCCCTCTGACAGCGGTGTGCCTCAGAGTTGCTAAAAGTATGCCTTTTGACTGTTGTGCATAGAATTGAAATCTCCCAACACCTGGCTCCAGTTCTCCTTAAAGTATGCGCAAAATGACGCTACGAATAGGTGGTTATTGTTTGTCACTTATAACTGCCTCGCCTCACCTGCGTCTAGCTGTGCAGCCCGCCCTCATTACTCCTCCACTTCAGCATAATCGACGTGATGTACGCATTGGCGTATGAAAATATTACGAGAGATGACGACATTGTTCCCGCTATGTTGTCTCGTCCTTGGAACTTATCGTTATGACGTGAATAGTGAATTAGTTGCTCTTTCAGCTTAAGGCATTTACATAAAGAGCTTCCATGGCATCTATTGGCTCGAATATCGCGTTTACGGCCATTGTTCCATTCTAAATTCCAGGAAGGAAATCCTCCTAGGGATGCGGATGGGTGGGGCTGTATTCTATGAGCTTTCGCTACAATGTCTATGCATGTCGGCACGTGTGTGACTGTCGGATTCCCGGTAGAGGCAACTTCATCGCTTTGGCCTGATTTGAGTGTAGCATCGATTTGTTTCTTCAGATGTACATGTCTGCAAATGCTTGTCCCTATCAAAACAGCGGCGCAATTTCTCGCTTGTGCGTTCTGCATGGGCTTGCACAGTAAATTGAGTGATCCGCACATCGTACCGATCAATCTGCTCTTGTACAATCACACCTGCCAATACCGCAGCAGACAAGCAGGGAAGCGAGAACAGTTTCTCTTGTCCCTATATTGTATTACCTGCCGTTATTTCTTTTACGTCGTGTAGATCCCAATGTGGACTGTGTCGTTGGCGTTCATGTAGTTCCTCGCAATAGTGGCTTTTGTTGCACGTGTTTATTTTGCGCTTCCCTAACACGTGTATATTGCATCTCTGGTGGTCTCTGTTGTTTTCGAATGCAAGGTAACCCTGTCGCAATCGTGAACATGGCATGCTTCAGTACTGGCTTTGTGTATACGAAAGTTGAAGGCTTCTGCGAAAAGGTTTGGTCGTGTACGATTTCTGGGAAGATAAGGTCAAACTGAACGCGCAGTTTACACCTTTGCGTGCGTTACGTGATTACTATGGAAGCATAATTTGTTACATATGCGCTACAGGAGAAGGACCTTAGTCATTTTTTTCACCACATACCGTCAATTACATCCAGATGTGTCTTTATTTGCTCGTTGGGCCTAATTTGTTGGTTCATGTGCGAGTGCACTAAAGGAAAAAAATTCGACAGCTCGTTACACTCCTGTAACACGTCAAGGTGAAAGCCTGCTGCAAAAATGGTAATGCGTCGTCTGGAATCGCCGCGTTGCTGCTTTCGCAATTCGGCTTTTTCGGTTCGTTTTCTAGGCTTAGCTGCGGGTTCGCCCATTCGTATAGCGTTGTCAGATTCGCGCCAACGACGTTTCCCTTAGACTTCACGTTACATACTCTCAACAAGGGACTGAAGCGCATGCTGTTCTGTATGTTGTATGGGTGATTTCAAGGAATGTATGCACTGTTTGCTTCACTTTGCTTGGCGCTTGTAGCCTCAGCTTTAGGGGGGAATGAACTACTGCATTTTGTGCTTGCTGAGGGGGGTATGACCCATAGATCATGGTGATAATTTTGTACCATTGGACCAGACAATGTGCTTTCTCTTCAAGGCTATCGGGGGCATGAGCCACCTAAAGCTTTAGCCTTAAAAATGGTTGAAGATAAAAGACAAATCAGGCAAGAGCCGTTCAACAGATTGCACTCTGGCCAGGCGTGCTTTAAACGGTCTGCTTGCCGAGAAATAGCGTTGCGGACAGTGTGCCTCTGCTTCAACAAGTAATCTGCATGCCTCTTATAGCTGTGCGTCCACAAAAGACGTCAAAAAATGTTTCAAGAGTTGATATGGCGCTAAAGTTCGTTTCATGCTTTTGACTAGCAATGGCAAGCTTTTTTTTTTCAAACATAACGTGGGATTCCTTAAGATGTCAAAAAGTTGGGGAGGAATAGGTCTTGTTCGAAGTAATTAGTGTATTTTACTGCATGGTACGCCATACGGATTGTTATTTTAAATAGCATTGTGAAACATAGTTCCAGCGCACAATTGAACAAGGACGAGGAGAGAAAGACAGGCGTTCGTGTTGTCTTTCTCTCCTCGTCCTTGTTCAATTGTGCGCTGGAACTATGTTTCACAATGCTAATCATAACCAACTAGCCAAGCTGTCCATACTTAGCGATATTTGAAATAAGTGGTCGCAATCTTTCCTTGGGGAAGTAGTTGTATGAGTGACCTACGAGAATTGCCTTCCTTAACTGTTTGCAGTCAGCGGCCTGTTCTGAGCATATCGCGGCATCTCTAGACACGTTCGCTCCTGTAGTCTTTGTCCCTAAACAGAGCCGCATCAGAGGGAAGTATCTCCTGCAGATGCGAGGGTAGAACGCATCGAGTACTTCACAGGGTGTTCAGGTGTCGGGCCCAAGGCCCAAATTCTCCGAAGATAGACTTTCTTTACCCGAATTAGATTCAGTGGACGGGGGCATAGACGTGTCCCTCGTTGGAGGTGAGACTCTTGGGCTACAAACATAGAGCAGGAGGTCGTGGGGAACGGAAGCTGTAAGGTGAAGGATAGTGCTTCATTTTGTCAGGACTTGAGAGAATCAGAGCCAGTAAAGTCTGCGGATTTCTACACCTGCATCCGTTTTTCTGTCTCCTGCCATCACCCCGTCTGTCTAGTGCGGAACATTTAGTGAACGCGTGTATTTACGAATGCGCACGTGTACAGGTGCTCGGCGTCATCTCCTACGCCACCTGTTGGTGAACCATACAACGGGCAGTTTCAGCACTGGACTTAGTTGTGTAGGACAACTCAGCTTCGCGGTTTGTTTCTCAAGTTGCACTTTCTACAGTCTACCTAACCGGGTCAACTTGGTTATTTTCCTCGAACGTAATTCCTTGTGATTGTTGGCTAGTTTATTATTTCTTTTTGGAATTTGTTTAAGTGTCTCTTACGCAGCACAATAATGAAACATTATTTGGAACTTATAATTTCAACCGATGATAATTAATATTGATCTTATCACACTTCATTTAACTCTTCAAGCTCGCTGATTTCCTCTCAGCAAAGATATCGCTAGATGAGACACGCATTGCGCTCCAGGTAGGAAAGTATCAGACGCGCATCATTAAAGAAGGAAAAAGAACATGCCCTAGATTGATGACAGTTATTGTTGGAAGCCAAAATGAAGGCTGATACTGATTTCTCAAATTACTCTCTTTTTACAGACAGAAGTATGTAGAAAGCAGTTACATTAGTCTAGAGAAAATATGAAGTCGAGGTGGGCCTGACAGATGAAAACGCACTGTTTCATAAAAACTCTCTAAACAGGGCGAAAGTATCACAGCCAAGCTCGCCGATGTTTCGATAGGTCCACGTGTGGAAGCGTCGGCCAGCCTGTCTGAGGCTCTTTACCCCAGTTTACGCAACAATTATCCTTCAACCTAAGCAGTTCGGAAGAATCATTTGTTCCGAACAATATGGCTGCGAAGAAACTTGAAAGCGTTAGCGTAAACACGTGTTGTTCAGCGCCATACCAGTGTTCGATGCTTATAACTTGCTTGACAAATGGCACCCGCGAAACCAATGTGTTCTCAGGTTTTTTTTTTGCTTTTGCACTCACTCGGCGCCAATGTTCCCCACGCTTTTTCGTTATTACGATTCTGGGAGTCGCAGTACATGAAGAATAATGGCAGGTCCCTTCGGGCGCCCGCATTTCCCTGCCGTGTATCGTCGGTGCAACCACTGCGCAGGGACGAAAACTTACGCACGTGGTTGGAAGTGCACCGTTTCTCATCTGTCTGGAAAGTTTCGCGCCCCCACTGGAAGGCGTCGAAAGGCCTCGTACTGTTCCGAATGAGAACTTCGGTGCGGGTTGCAAGTTTGCTCAGCGTATTATTTATCCGCGTAACATCTCGCGAATACACCTGCCGTTTTCAGAGCGCTGTCGCAAGTTTCTTCAGTGCTACAACATTCTCGCAGTGCTGAGCACTGCGTTCCAGAAAACTGTCGATTTCCCTGCCGACGGTGCGTAGCCTTGCGGATAGCGCACGTGGGTTTAGCGATACCAGCGCATTAATCGCGCGGCTGGTTTCGGGAAATTTCCATCATCCTTACTGCGGGTGAACGTGTGCATTTGTTGCGGCAAGATACACCAGTCTTTCGTCATCTGCGAGAATGTGTGCAGTGTTTGTTACAACTGCTTTGGAAATCAGGGATGCACAATAAGGCGCGGCGCTGCGTCCGAATCTCTCATCTGTAATTTTTATAACGACAATAGCTGTACAAGTGTACGATAGAATAGAAGGAAGAAGTAACACATGCGATCACGTGTAATCGCGGTGGTGACATGCGTTTTTGGAACGCTGCGTACACTACGGCGTTTCGAAACAACAGTTTTTGATTAACTGTGACAGGGGAATATACCATTAGATCATGCAGTCCACTAATGACGAACAGTGATTGTGAACATAACCCTCTGTGAATGATGAGCCTTTAATCAAAACAACGTAACTTCACAACGCACCGGAACATGCCAGGAGCCACGGCCATGGATAGTCCATGGCGTAACGGGTCCAGCAAGAGGCTGTGAGCCGACGGAGTAGGGTTCAAAAAGAACCGTTGGGCAAATGTGGATCATAAGGTATTTGTAGCTGGGTATATACCAGTTTTAATTTTATCATAGTTACGTATACGTGCATTATCGGGCATGTGCCATTGCCTACCAACTCTCAGCGGCAGCAATACGGCGCGTCGTTGCATTGCTCAACGCTAATTGCCTTAACGTCCGCACTCACTGTGAGTTGAGTTCCAGTGGAATTTCGGAAGAGCTTTATCTTGAGGATCGCCCTCGGAAACGATAAAACAGGCGCTAGATCTTGGCCAGATAGTCGTTGCGGTAAACTGAGCTCAACTCGGACAATGTTCCGCAGTAAAAGCTCATAAACGATAAGTTTATCTCAGCTTGACCGGATGAACTCGACTGTTCTTGTGTTTCTTACAATGTTAATCATCTTGAATAGCAACATAGGCACCATGTATTCCAGATTTTTTTATCTTATCATTATCTCATGGTTACAAACATACCCATGCTGAGTTCCTCTGTGGATATGCGGCTGCAGGGTTCCCAAACTCTCGCATTGCTAGTACACTGGTCGAAAGTCACGAGTGGGCATGGAAAAAGACCGCGCACTGTCGCCGTAAGGAAGTGCCATTTTCTTAATATATAATATCCTTTCGGTAAGTCTATTTCTCCTTTTGCTGCCTAGACTAAGTAAAACAACAGTAGTGCACAAAGGGTCATTCTCAATATTCATTGAAAAGCTTGGGACATATCCTCAGGCGCAAAGTATGGTGCTTCCATGACAGCATATTACGATTATTATTTTGCGGATTTATTCGCTCCCTAATTGCATTATCAGTTTATTTAGAGGCTAGTGTTTATCCACGGATGCCAGAGATCGCCAAATCACATTAGAGGCATAGGGATGATGTCCAATAACTGCGGAAAGACCGCTTGAGGTCGTTAAAGCATTTGCAATAAAAAAAAACACTGTCAACAAAAAATAGCGTAGCAATCGACACAGAGAGGTGATTGAAAATAAACGCTAGCCAAATTAAGGTAAAAAATATATAAGTGGCCTCAACTACAGTCGTGAGGCACTGCGTACCAAGGGCCGCGACCTTTTCAGGCACATGACCTCCTGCAAAGAATGCTTCTCGTTAATTCCGACAAACACCCGCCACGGTGGCTTCGTGGCTGTGAGGTTGCGCTCCTATGCACGAAGTCGCGGGATCAAATCCTGGCCGTGGTGGCCCGTATTTCGGTGGGGGCGAAGTGCAAAAGCGTCCGTGGTCCCGTGCATTCGGGGCGCGTCAAAGACTGGTGGTCCTGGTGGTCAAAGTTATACAGGAGTCCCCCTCTACCGCGTGCCTCGTAATCAAATCGTGGTTCAGGCACGTAAAACCCCAGAATTCAAGTAATTCGGACAAAGATTGAAGTTTTGCGGATCCTATGGGCCGCTTGTTTACAGGAATAGCAAATGTGCACAGTTGTTGCTTACATACTAGAGGTGGGCGACAACTTGAAATTCCGAATATGAGTCGAATAGAAAGAAAGAAAGAAGAAAGATTTATTTTCTGTATTGTTACAGAAACGGTGACAAGAGCAAAAGGCACCGAGGCCTGGCAGAGGTTCCTGCTCCGTTCATTTCTTTTTGGGAACAGAGATGAGCTTATATGTATCACAAGATAAATACAACATTGTCGTTTTAAGATATAACAGAAACAAAACAATTTTTTCAACTAACATGCTACAGTGATAAATAGTATAGTTCAAATTTATTGTTTTGTGATAACTGGGTTAGAGTTACTATGTTACATACACTCAATATAAACATAAGGAAATAAATTAGAAATCGTCCATCTAATATCAAGGACGAAATCACTACTAACATTCTACAGATTTGAGGTCCTTAAACAGAGTGAAGAATATTAAGAAAACGTCTTAAGTATCAAGCAACAGAAATTAACAATCTACCGATTGCAGTTGCACCCAAACAGTTGTACAAATGGTACAACTGTTTTTAGAGTGTAATCAGAAGCGAGACGATGACTAGAATTTTCCAAGCAATGTACAAACGAAATATGTAATAAACTCTTCGTTTACGATTTCACTGCCAAAGCCGACGTGACAACTGTTGATTTTTGCTTGACGTCCATACTGTAGTGTTTTCGGCAGTACGATTCATGCAGCCGTTATATCTTTTACGCTACAACCAGTGATGTTTCCCTGACAACAGTTGATTTCCAGAGTTTATACTCCACAGAGGACCTTAACAGCGTTTTTTGCACCGATTTTTATTTATGTTCTTAAACCATTTTTTAACATTTTTAAACACCTTTTCATAAGTAGGCAATGAATTTGGCAAAGTGCGCTTGCAACCATGCTGTGCAAATTTGAGAGGATATTCCAACCGCTGCATTTCAATAACAATTACCGAACTTATGCTTAAAACTGATGATTTCTCCCTGGCAGCTGTTTCTATTTGCACTATAGTCAGTACTAGCGTGGTACCAAATTATAGCGAAAACAACATCCATTGTTTTCGTCAGTGGTATATATGCTGTCGTATATATGGATTACATATATGCGCTTTAATTTTATGCTTCTGCGTTTGACTGTTCGATATGTGATTAAATATTCGAAACTTATTATTCGGATTCGATTCAGATTATAAGATGCTGATACTGACCTACCTCTCTTATAAACCAGAAAGATAGCGCATTGATTGTTGGAGGCTTGGCGGTGGATACCGGTAGATTGCCCCACGCCATCTTAATCACGTCTGGAATTCGCTTAACGTACTCAAGTAACTCAAGTAGTAAGCGCCTGGACTGCAAATTTTCTCTGTCAATACTAACTGCTGTGTCCCTGAATGGCCTGCCTTCTCATGATGTTCGGACAGCGCACTCGATGCATTTTTTATGTCGTACTGCTGCCGTTCCTTTTGTTTCTAGAGTTGCGGGATCCGCCGATGTAGGCTGTGCCACAACATCTCCGATGAACCTTTTATATAACGTCACCTTGATAAAAGTCATGGTCGGTGGGGACCTTTCCGCACAATGTCTGGCCGCGAAGCTTCATCGTTGGAAACATGAGCCATACATACGTTATAGCTATTAAAATTAGGGCTAGCGTCTTCTTACGTGCATGCATATTGCATAGCAAAGCGTTTTCTTAGGAAGTTGGCCATTAGGAATGCAACTTTACTGCCGTTAAGAGGTGTCACTAGGTTAGGATGTCCCCTGGGCAGGGCTCCACTGGTGACCTTTTCTAGCTAGGCGATTGTGAACGTAGTCCACCAGGTAGCGTTCGCCGTGCTGTGTCAAGGAGGGAATGAGCCAGTCCCATGTAGGATGAAGCAAATAGAAGTTGATTCACAACGCGACTGCTGAGGAAGCAGTGTGCGACGGTGATCAATAATGCTCAATCGCTTGCTTATGTTCAGCTGCCGGCATCGTTTCTTGGCCCTTAAACAGATTCAAAAGGCCCGTTGGAAAAGAGCTGAGGCTATCGAGCGCTTCTGCCCGATAAGGTGCGTTGACTGCGAGTTAGGAGTCTCAATTTCACCTAGTCATGGGCATAACACAAGCTTTCTATTACTGTTTCGCATGCCGTCATCTACTGCCACTCGCTGCATACCTTTTCAGCACATTGGAAAATTTTGAATACTCTATTTTCATTTCTCTGTCGGAAGACATTGTCACTGTACGTCAGGAATGCAGGACACAGCAACTCGGGCTGTGTAACTTATGACCATCAAAATTAGCCATGCGAAACTCACTGCAAGTGAGAGCACTTCAAAGAAATATAAAAATGTAGAGATGACTAACTCTCCTCATATACACAAGAATAGGAACGTAAAATATAAGGAGAAACTCCAGATAAAGGGTGTTGAATGAAGCCTAGTGGCGGGATGGATTATGTATGCTTCGCCTTGACTAAACGGGCTCAGCCTTTGAAGGTTGCCAGATTTGAGCATATGTTAAAATTGCGCGTGCTGTTGTCGTATTTCGCTACGTATTTTATCTTATTCGAAGACACGATTCTGGTTCACTCTAAGCTCAATTTACTTGTTTCTCTATGCACATATGCATAATTTGTATTCAATTGGCTTCCCTAAAAATAAAGGTGCATACAGAGAAGCATACGGTGCGTACAGCATTAGGAAAGTTGGCTGGTGTGTGAGAGGTGGGGGAGGAGTGTTGGAGGGGTCGAAGTAGCCTGGCGCTTGCTTTTTCAACACTTTGGTGCCAGTGCAGCACTTTCAAGGTACGTATGGTGCGTGTATGGTGCATGTTTGGCGTGTATGCACGTAATATATGTACGGTGTGACAAGCGTGCCCTAATTTACACACAGTGAATGTTAAAAAAAAGATAATGGGCTTTTACCTGCCAAGACCACGATGTGATTAGGAGGCAAGCCATAATGGAGAGCTCGGGATTGATTTTGTCCACCTCGGCTTCTTTTAACGTTCATCCAATGCGCGGTAAATGCGCGTTTTTGAATTTTGCCTACATTGCAATGCGGCTGCCGTTGCTGGACATTGAACCAGCGAGCTCGTGCTTAACAGCGCAACGCAATATCCGCCAAGCCACCAAGACGGGTAAAAGGTTAATGAGCCCCGCCAGAAAGCATGCTGTTGCTAACCTATACTTCGGGAGCATAATCAGAATAAATGAACATTTTTTCTGGCATTACTCAACGAGACCAAATACTCATGTGCAGGGACATGTAGACATTTCAAGTAGTCTATATTCTGTCAGCATCGTAGAACTCCTCTGGTTGCCGAATTTGCGAGGGCCTCAAAGGCGGCTCTGCTTAGATGTATACCGTCCCCATGAGATGAGCTTGGCACAAGGCAGCACTTTCTTCTTCCTGTGCATCATGAAAATGCATCAAGCCTGCACGAAGAAGGCGAAAAAAAAAAGGAAATGGCGTGTCAATTTTCTCTTGCGAAACACTGTGATCGCTTCCTGTCACAGCTTGGGTCCGCTTCCGCGGTATCCCTGCTTGTCTTCAACGACGGTGCTCGCGAGACGAGAGATCACGCCAGGAACCTTGACTTATACTTGTTTCTCCACGTGTCTCGCCTTTTGCGCCGTCTCTTCTGGTTCTGGCACCACTTTTTCTTCGTGCAAGAAGTGTTGCGTTTAAGGCACATCGTCGTTCCAGTTATCGCGAATGCGAAAGCAGGAGACTCTCTTATTTAGAATTTAGGGCAGGTGTTCGATATTAAAAATGAACCTGTTGAGTCCCTTCTCCTGTATATCGAATTCTGTCTTATGTTCTGGTTTTGCCCTATAATTCTATTCCTTGCTCTGTCACAACCAACTCTTCAGGAAAGTTTCCCAACATACGAACTTATAACATGTGCTCATCACAAGGTACGCCTTGGTCAACGCGGTATAGTCTAAGCAGACTCGAGACCAGCCAGAAGTGCAGGGCATAGAGCATACGTTATAGTTTTCTGGTGATGTTCCCTCAGTTTCGTTCGTAGTCTCGTTTTTGTAGTTGCATTTTGGCTCTGGTAACGTGCCGACATCTTAAATTCTCAATGTTTCAACATGCATGCACGTGAGTTGCTCAACGCGCCGACAGCCTGATTGAACACGATTTGTCATTTTACTATCTCCGTTCGTTCTGTCAGTCTATTCTCGGGGTCTCTGAAATGGTTCCGTTGCGAAAACCATGGAAGGTGGGCGGGTGTGATTGCTAGACGTGCTAGCAGGCCTTCTTTTTATTTATTTACACAGGCAGGCTGAGTGGTAGTGAAATCTAGTTCGGCATCTATTTCGTACTCTAACGACTGCACGCTTACGAGGCAGCAGGCGGCGCAACCTTCATCTGTAGAAAGCTTGCCAGGTGCTATCGTTTCAATGAACTGCGCCAGTTTGTTGCAATAATAGGATGTTAAGGCAGCAAAATGGCGCTGGTGTGCAAGTTGAATTTCGACGGCAGTAAAGAACGCAAACAAAACCCGACGTAAACAAAGATGCATTGTCTCAATAGCACGAGAGGTACATTGTGAATCAAGCGCGTGGGTTGATGCGCACCAGTAGTATCGACATGCTATACGTGAACGGCCGGGGGGGGGGGGGGGGGTACGCAGTATATCTTGACCTAAGGGAACTGAATTCGTTGTAAGGGGCTCAAAAATAGTTCAACATGGGACAGTTTCAGGGACACCCTCTAATCAGGAAGGAAGTGCGATTACTGGCATGTAAAATGATTCATGACCATGCCCCCGTAATCATGTATCCGTCGCACCATCCGAAAGGCCACATGCGCACCATGTCAGCTAAATTTGTCAGCACGTGCCCGAGCAAGCTTGGGATATGTTTTCAAGTTTTTTTATCCTTCCTATTTGGAATAAAAACGACATGGTCATACACATTTATCTGGCTATTTGGAAAGATGAACACCGGTGCATGAAAAAGTCGTAGTTTCGCCCGAAAGGTGAAGCATGGATTGTGGTAAATTAGACGGCTATAGGAAGTAAGGATAGTAGTTGTATCAGTCATGTGAATATGTAAACATTATCTGAGTAACTAAATTAACAAGTATTGCTTCACGCACGCACAAGCAAACATGAGCAAATATCACTCAATGACCGCGGAAACTCGCTGTCAGACTGCCGGAACGAGAAAGCTGGCAACGCTGGCATTGTGAAAAATGGCAGCAGTGGGGGTGAACGGGTCTGAAATGAGATTTAACGGGTCTGAAATGAGGTCTGAGATGAGAACTCTGATATGAGATTCATCATCACCATCTGCCCAATTTTATGTCCACTACAGTACGGCCTCTGTAAGCGATCTCCAATTACCCCTCTCTGTTAACGTTGACTACGTGATCTGCAACACTAGGGACGTGGAAAGACAGCGAGGAAAAGAAGACAACGCGCATGAAGTTAGCAGCCATCCCTTCTCGGCTTTTATAATTTCACCCACCAATGATTACCAACAATTAGATACGGCACGCGGGCTGCGTAAGCATCAGTCACTCAGTCATTCGCGGCTACGGCAGGGCTCGTAGCTTCAGCAAGGCGACCTAATACGCACAAAACACACAGCATGCCAAGAAATAGCACGCCAAAAGAAATAGCACGCCAAAGAATATAAGGCCACATATAGGTCATGATCGGCCCTTCTATGGAACCGTATGCCACCTGTGTGTGTTACCTTGTATAGTTAACAGTTCAGATAGTGTCTACAACCGCATGACTCCAAATATTGACTCTCAAGTTTAGGATGGAAACCTTTAGCAAGCCTTCATTCTTTCATTCTTCATTCAGCCCACTTTGCGAGACGGGAATGTTTTTGATTAATGAAACGCAGTGTCGAAGTGGTCGAGCACCAGGCACAGCGTTCTAATGGTGACAGCCCAATAATGGTTGAATGCTCTCAATACCACAAGTAGAATGTAAAAACTACGTGAATAGTGAGCTGCCAACTTCTCCATTTCGAATGACTGGGCTTTTCAGTGTGATCGCTTCCCCACGACGCAATATTTTTGTTGGGCGTGTTATTTCCGAAAGCATTCATTGTAATTACACGTCTGCTTCATAAATTACAGCGCTAATAAAATTTATAAGTGACTGAAATCGTTGATTTAGTGCACCATACGTTCGGTTCTACCTTTAACAATAGGATAAGGTAGTCCATATTTCATACTGCTGCTGCATAAATTAGGGAAGGACGTGGGACGCTTACGTAAGTGTCTTTGAACTATCTAGCCCGCACAAAACTAACTCCGTCGGAAGTGAGATTTTCCGACACTCACCCACAATGAGGTCTATACGGGTCGTAAACTCCGACACTAGATACAGGCTCTGCAGTAAGGGCAGCCAAAGGGTCCACTTCTTTATGTAAATAATGGATACCTTCACAATCACGCCCATAGGTTAGAACTCACTTCGTCACGGAAGGTATTTCGTAATCGACAGTGCCTAGTCGGCTACCGCTATAAACTGGACGAGGGGGTGCCTTAATTAGAATGTATCCACGAGTCTCTGCGGATTACGGTGGTTTCAACTGCGATCTACAGCGGTTACAATGTTTGCATGCCGTTTTAGAGCAAGCTGCAACTGGCGGGTAAGCAGTCTGAAACAGCTGGATACCCTCATAAATCATGTACGGAAAACACGCTGGGTACGAGTCTATTTTCTCCTTATCAGTATAGGCCTTCTACAGCGTACAGTCTGCGCACCGCGCACCAGGGGCCGCCACCTGCCCGCCGCCACTGATAGCCTTCCCCCCAAACAAACAAACAAACAAAAAAACGAGCAGACATCAGCCGCCATCCTAGCCACTTGCTACTCCGGTAACCTTCCACCGAAAGGCCGGTAATAATATTAGAGAGGCCGGCGGCTTAATATTATTTATACACACTGTCAATGAGCAGAAGGAAAATGTGTTCTAGTGAACTGCAAGAATTGTGACAGAGGCTCCAGTATGTGGGATGAGACTTTGGGCGAGCTTCATCCGGCTCCGCTCTGTACAAGGTGTGCCCGTCTCTACGACCATTTTTTCCAGCACACATTTCGTTAATGCGAACACAAGCCGTACAATCGGTGCATGATAGCCGATTGCCGGCAGTGCCTGCTAGGCTAACTCCACCTACAGCAACAACGCAGCGTTACCGCCTCCGCAGGCACAAAATATCACCGAATGTTGAATTTCGATAAGCATGCAAATCAGCTTTACATCCTCCTATACCAAAGCGTGTCTGACACACGAGTAGCTTCATCTTTAAGAACAGCGAAGTAAGACTTGGAATAATAGTCGTCTACCGCGAGTTTTCTTTTTGCACCGAATCAAACAGCAGGCAAACGATCCTTCGGCCACTCGGAATACTTTTATTTTTTGATGAGTTTTATTTTTTCCAGGTTATTATACACAAGTAACAATCACTTGTCGGACCTGTAGCCGAAGGCTAGTTAAAGGTCCGATACAAAAAAATGTAAAGGAACTCCTAGCATAGCAGGAATAAAAAAAAGAGCAACAGTAATTATATACAAATGGGTTGGTTGTTGATTGACAAGTCAACTAAAAGGAAGTGAATACAGCAGAGTACCAAATAACAGTGAAAGGGGCACAGTTCAAATACAAGAGAATACATATCGCAATGTAAAGATGTGTACTATGATGCTAATTTCTTTTACGTATCCCATAAAAACTTGCAGATAATATCGATTAGTACTGAACTGGTTGATAAGGCATACAATTGATGAAATTCAATACGTACATGAGAAAACGAGAGCATTGAGATATTTCAATGCATAACAAAACAACACAATCGCGTCATACTAATTACATGGAATAATCAGAAAATAATCTAAAAAATGTAATTCTTCTTGCTTTATACAGATCTATGAAGAAATAGACTATCTACTACAATAAATAGAAACAATATTTACAACAATATAACAGTATAATATAACAACAAACAATACAACAATATTTACTATAAATAGAAAATATTGTTTCAGGGCACTATGGAAGTTCGAGGAATTAATGACTACTGCTGGGAGTCCGTTCCAGGTTTTAATGCCTGTGAACTGTAGCATACGCTCTCCCTATATATTGCTACACGGTGCGAGATTAAAATTACCTGCAGTTACATTTCTTGTACATCGCGAAGACGAGTAAAATATGGATGAGCTGAATGGGTGGTTGAATCTAACAACCCTATAGACACACAATGAAATGCTCTGCTGACGTAAATAGTCAAATGGTAATATGCAATATTCGTGGAATAATGGAGCCGTGTGATCGTAATTCTTAGAATGAGACATAATTCGAATTGCACGTTTTTGGAGCCTAATAATCGGATTTAATATGGTTTTATAGCCCCATCCCCACGAGTCAATGGAATACCTTAAGTGACTTTCCATAAAAGCAAAATACATAAGTCGTAAAACTAAGTTGTCAAAGTACTCGCGGGCTAGAATTAAGCCGTAGCAACCAGATGACAATCTAGAGCAGACACTGTTAATGTGATCTTCCCATTGCAGGTGCTTATAAAAAATTACCCCAAGGTATTTGTAAGAACTTGTCTCATCCAATGGGATCAGACGTACGCGAATACATTTAAATATGGGGTGGAAGTAATCGGAAAAACATTTTTAAGTTTACCGATCCGCCCTGGCGACAGAATTGGCGCCGTCGGAACCAACCGGCGTGATCGAAGCAGTTAGAAAACATGAATTTGGGGGCCGCGCATGGGCGCACGCGCCTATTCTCAAACGAAGTTATATACAGTCAGATGTTTTAAAGACTAGAAAACGAAGTGCAAGAGCAAAACATCAGGGTCCTACATCGTGGCTTCCATCAGCGAGCACCCATACTATTATGATTGCAGCGCAGAGATACTTGATAAATCCAAGGCATACTTACACTGCCTCTGCAGCTTTAGCCCAGTCTTCTGTCGCCTACCCACAAACTGCTCATCGCGGGGCCTGAAGCAGCGGCTGTCTGGGCTGTGTCTTCGCCCACCGTGGCCATTGCAAGTAAGCGAACAAACGCCAATCAGAAGGCACTCAACGGCGGATGCTACCATGACAGCATAGATGGCGGCGCCCACGGGTATGGTGCTGGGAAAGGTCAATAAGTTACCTGCCTCTCTCCTGCCCACTGCGAGGAATCGCTTCGTGTAGCTAACAGTGCGTACCCCCGGACAGACCAGCGGCGACACCAAGGCTGGACACGTTCGGTGAATAGTGTTGATGGATGGTACACTGCCACCGTCCCGATAATGTGAGCAAGAAACTCCTAGAAAAAGTTGTTCTACGCCCATTTCTCATGGCCACTGCTGCCCGCCAAGGTCGTTTGGCAGACGCTCCAACTAATCTCGGGTCATCCTAGGAATCAAGACGCGCACGTTTTAGTCAAGTGTGACAATCCCTGTCTACGAGTCTCCTTTCCTTCCTGTGACTTGAGTAAATGAAGTTGCTGGAGTGATTGTGTGTATATGTGTGTATATATATATATGCGTGTATATATAAGTGTATATATGTTTTTTTTTCTCATCTGTCATATATGTCATCTGTCTCTATCTGTCATCTGATATGTGTCATCTATCTCATCTCTCATCTGTCGTCTCAACATATGTGAAACGTTTTGTGACTTCATTACGCGCAACTACTCACTTTTCACTTAGCGCTTCTCATGCATTCTTGCAAAACTTTATTTTTGTATTGCTAAAAACACGCGGCAGCTCCGCGCTGCCCATGTCTTGTGGTCATAGGGGGCAGGGTGTTTTTTCAAGCTGCACTTGCAGCTTTTCTTCCCTGTCTCCCCCGATCTGTTGGAAATAAAGATATATTCAATTCAATTCAACTCAATTCAATTGTGAACACCCTCGCCCTCAAAGCGGATTCATCGGCGACTTTGGACGCTCCGACTGGACGAAGGTGTGACAGCAGGTTTCCCTTATCTAGGGATCTAGTGACAACAGAAGGGTTTCAAGCGTACTTTTTTGGCTTTGTGCCTCAATTCAAACAAGCGTACTTGTTTGACGTGTGCTTGAAATAGGCCATGCTAGACTGTTCAGACGTAACGTTGTCTACTCCTCATGTAGGTATTGTAAATAAGCCAAGTACTTCCAGTTCTCGATGAGAACATGTTCCTTCCTGAACTTCAACATCGTCCTTAGCGTAGATGAGTCGGAGGATGGCATGGGCCAGCTACCTCTTTTGACACGCCCCACACCAAATCCTACAACGCGTAGATGGTAATAGTATAGCGGTTGGGACAAAGAAGAGAATGATAGCTGCACATTGCTGCTGGGAAGTGGTGTTTGCCGCTGTTTTTGCTGTTGTACTGATACTTGACTCAACAACAGCACAATTGTAAATGTTATTACCGCAGCCTCGAGTCCGAAGTTCACTTTGAAGCTGTTACGAACGTTCGCTTGCTTTAACCTGCCTTCGACCCTTGGACGACTAGCCCCAAGGTAAATGAAGATGAAGAGTTACATGCTGGTATAAAATTGTCGCCATAAACTCTTGGGGCTCTTTATTTCTGGCATCCTTGAAAGGCTCACGCTACACTTCGCGAACACAAGCGTCGAGGGAGGCAGCATGTAAAGAAAGATGAGTTCATATCGAGTGCAAGCAAGGAAATGACAGGTTTGCAGACGCCGGAAAATTCAATCTATAGCAAAGCAGGTTTGCAGCGTGCCACGGGGGGTAGCGAGTTTAACTACAGTAACCCTGTCAGGTCCAGACACGTACGTAATCAACTGTGCCACGTGTAGCCAACTGAAAGCTGACCTGCGCTATGCGTGGGTGTAGTTGGCACCGGCGTCAGACATTGACGCTGAAGGTTTTGGCTGCTGTTGAGAGGGAACGTATTGTCGAAGTATACCGAGTTTGGGGCAGGGTTAACGCTTTGTTAGAGTGACGTAGTTAAAATTTTTCATCTTACTACACCAGTTGGTCCCGCTTCAAGATTGCCATGCTAGAACTTAAGAGCGACGACGTAAAGCATATATATATTAGAAGAAAGGGAAGCGAGGGGGCCCGAATTTCGTTAATCATATCGTAATGGGCCAAGAAATACACCAATTACAACATAGGGGAAATCACTTGTACTTGCTAATTGAATTGAATTGAATCGAATCCACTTTCATTGTGGTTTACTTATCATTTCGTCAGTTACTAAGGGCACGTAATTTCCCCTATGCTGTCCTTATTATCTGTTTGTTGGCATCTTATGATGTTACTGTATATATATATATATATATATATATATATATATATATATATATATATATATATACGCACAAAGGGAGAGTGCCGGGATCCGGTAGTTGAACAGGCACCTCTAGGTTGAGGACGCACGTACGAAAGAATGCGATGATTTATTGCCTACATTTCGGTCGGGGTACGGTCTTCTTCAGGGAATGAATGAAACGCCAAAGCGTTAACTATGTAGGTGACAAAAAAAGAAAAAAGTTGTTGGAACAGGTTTTTAGAGCAACCAATACAGCAAACATAGGGTTTGTAAAAAAAAAGATGACATGTCGCTAAAGAAATAAAAACAAGCAGAAAACAGACTTTTGCTGTAAGGTGCTAGAATCTGTGACAGTTAATCCAGCACAGATGTCAAACGTGGTAAAAATGCACCAGGAGATATTTGTGACAGGTTCATTGAGCAGCAGATGTAACAGAGGCAGAGTTTACAAAAGAGGTGCGCACAGAAGTTTTAACAAAAATGCGATAACCATAATCCGTGAATGTCACTCGTCCTAGGTTATAGAGCAAAATGGATGGCAGTTAGAACAGGTTCATAAAACCACAAGAGAAGGTTTTACAAAGGAGCTGACGCGTGGCTAAAAACATAAAAAAGTCAAGAAAAAGGAAGAAGAAACATCTATGACACATATTTTTGCTTTAAGGTGCCTGGACCCCTTACGAAACAGCGGTACACATGTCCAACTTGGTAAAAAATGCACTACGGAATTGTTGTAACAGGTTCAGAGAGTAGCAGATGTAAGAAAGGCAGGGTTTACTAATGAGGTGTGTACACAAGTTTTAACAAAAATGCGACAACCATAATTTGTCAGCGTCAGCGTTTGTCATAATTTGTCAGCGTTTGTCAGACACACACACACACACACATACACACACACGCACGCACACACACACATACACACATACACATACATACACATACATACACATACACACATACACATACACATAAACACACACACACACACAGAGAGAGAGAGAAAGAGGGATCAGCGAATAGATGCAGCAAAGGTGGAGAATATTCTTGTTTTAATTCTGAAAACTGCCTTCGGGGCATATAGTTACATCTTTCACTCACGAACAGGCTCGACTCATGAATATAGAGCGATAGAGAAGGATAAGTGAGAGGTAAGGAGCGTAAGGAGGTCTGAAATAGGCTGGCTGCTCTGCACTGGGGAACGGGAAAGAAAGGAATATGAGGAGATAAAGTCGAGTGTTCGTTTCGCCGGCATTGTGAAAATTCTCAGCGCAGTATCCCATAATCGCAGGCGCTAGCCTGTTTCAAATCATTGCACGCCGTTCCGAATACTAGTATACCTGTTTAATAAGCAAAGCTGCTGATTGGGTTGCGAGGGCCATTGTAGCGAAGTGTATGAGACAACATTTAGGGAGCCACTGAAAAAAATTAAAGAATTCAGCAGTCATGCGCTTACGTGCTACCAGTGTGGCAGACAGGGCAGAAGAGAATTCAGCTCTCACAGAAAATATACTTATGCCATTTGTGAGCGGTCTTCATAATTGCAATGATGAGCCTAGTTATTTCTCTCTGCGCTTAGTGCTGTGATGAGGACAGAACTTTACATATATTTTGATGAAAACTTGATTGTGTTTCAATCATGATTTCCGCTTAAAAATGAAAAAGGAAGCAATTGGGCTTTGAAAAATCATTTCCGCTCAGCTATCAGTATTGAAGAATGAGACACCTCTATACAGGGAAAATTTGATCGCCAACAGCTGATCCGTAATCTTGCTTGTGGGAACCTGAGGTACTTAGTGAAAGCAGTAAGGTCTGCTAAATCCACGAGCTTATAGTAATGCCAGCTACGGCACACAAGCATATCCATGTTTGAACGTTTATGTAACATAAGTTATACAATTAGGAAGCAAGCAATTTCGGGACTCCAGAAATTCGTTAAATACTCCCTGCCAATTGTTATTAAGGAAAAACAATTCTATGGCAGCTCATATTCTATACCGCGTCATCACCTAAATGCAGCTGAAATAAAAAAAACAAAAGAATTCACTAATAAAGAAATTTTGTTCACATGTTATGAATGTTCTAACAATTTTGTTTTTACACCATAAAATATATCTGCTAAGAAATAGGATGTGTGCATGCATGCGCAGCGCTACGCATTGTCAATAATTGATTTCCTTAATTTTTAAAGAAACAAGCCGAATGTTCTTAGATTGCTTAGGTTACTATCAAGCTTATTCTAAACTGGGGTGCCTGTAAACTGTAGTGTATAGCGGCTATAATTGGTATTTACCCAAGGCAATGAAAAAAAAATGTTAATACCACTCTCTTTTACTTCAAGGATGCGGAAACTAAATGACCAAATTTGTAGCGTTTCATTATCCGCCTCACGAAAGCTCGCTTAGCGTGAACTCCAACATGTCCGTTGGTCCCACATAATTTTCATGTATTTGTTGTTTGTATATCCCTCGCGTATCAACCAATGCTACACATTTTCCATGGAGGTGACAGGGGAAAGTTGTACTCGCACTTTCGCTACACGACATCAAATGATCCAAGTGACGAACTACTGGTAGGAGCGGAGAATCTGTTCTATATCATGTCTTTGTTTCCTCTCTTCTAAGCAGTATCTTATCTCCACCACGAATGCTATGGGAATTTCCCTCATTTCCAGGCAGTTGGAAGCGTTTCGCAACATAGTAGCGCTACATTTTCGCTTTCGTTTGCTAATGTCTGCTCATTCACTACAGTAAATAGAGGAAACAAAGCGTTCTTGGCTGTCACCAGCCATTAACCGGCTTCTCCAAAGAAGCATAATCAGCCGCTACATTAGAGCACACCTGCTGCTAACGGCCACTTGGCGATCATTAACGCTCTCTTCCAAAGTGCCGCGCGTTGGTTCTACCCCAAAAGACAACAGTTCCACACTGTCTAGTGTATATCGGGCTCTGGACTACGAGTTAACACCAGAACTCCACGTGCAAACCCCGTAGGTTTCCACCGGCTCCTTTGTATTTCTCAGTCTGTTCTCATGAAAGGCCTAATTACTTTTGCTCTCGGGTGGTACAAAAGTTCTGAACCTTTGCGCGTTCAGAACTTTTGTTGCAAGTGCGCGTTAAAAGCTTGAGAATTTATCCTACGTGGTTTCTGATCATCTATTCTGGCGCTAGTGGTCCCATGGTTGCACTAAATTTATCCGGCTTCTACAGCAGTGTTACCGCAAGTTATCCACTGATTTGTTTTCGAAACGAAAAACGAAAATGTTAAAAGTCTCAGCACCTGGTTCAGGCTTTTGACTAGCAACAGGGAGGAATTCGAGAAAAGCCTAGAATTTTTCACATTTAGGAGAGAAGATTTGGAAAAGAGCCAATCAGCTCACTAATCAGGATGTTGGTTTTAGAAGGTCCTGGAAACTGTGCTTAGGTGTCTAAAGTGGAGAATTCCCAAGCTAAAAGTATATGCAAATAGTCGCATAGGCAATACATTTCGTAACGGCAAGTTTTCACGCCTACCGGCATGGCACAGACACATAACATGAGAACTCCTTTGCTCGTTATGCTTCATTTGTGTTTTATGCGAAGCATATTACGAGGGCTCAACCCAGCTCCTCAGGCGCGGCGGTGACCATGAAATCACGTGACACCGTGACGTCACGACAGAGGAGAAGTGGCTTTGGCTCAACTCTTGCAAGACGGGCTGGGTGGGAATCGAACCAGGGTCTCCGGAGTGTGGGACGGAGACGCTACCACTGAGCCACGAGTACAACGCTTCAAAGCGGTACAAAAGCGCCTCTAGTGAATGCGGTGTTGCCTTAGAAACGCGCTGTTTCTAAGGCGTGCGTCTCTTGCTCAGGCGCACATTTCGTTGCCGCGCCGAACGCTGCTTTGCTCGACGCTCACCGCGTCCAATGCGGGGCGCGTAGTCGCTGCCCTGTAGCCCATTGTCTTACACTCCTTGGCGGGTCGACGGGAACGCTGTCGCGTTCCACTCTTGAAGGCGAAGAAGTAATGCATGAGTTGTTTCTTCGTCTAGCCGAACCAAATATAGCCAAGCAACAGCAGTTCACCAGGCTAAACAGTGGTTCAACAACTAAAATAAAGGCTAGTATGCTTCGCATCCTGGGCTTAACCTTACCTAAGCCACAGCCATTTTTTTAATATGCATTGTGCTTTAGTATGGGAATAGCGCCAAGTTGAACATTGAGTCAAATGGTCCTTTTCGAACGTCGCCTTTCGCCTCGTTTTTGTGGCTCTGGAACGTTCCCTCCTGACCTTTCGGCTAACACATTATTTCGCCGTCGTTTCGTAGTTCTACTCGGTACTATATTTATCTTCCATTCTGTTTCTGAGCTTTACAAGGGTACGATTTCGCCCAAGCTACGGGGCAACGTCAATGTATCTGGCGCACCCCAATTTCATGCGAAACTTACGCTTCCGCAGTGACGGAATGAAACCGGGCTTTGAAACCGCTGTCAGCTCACGCGTCTCCGTAGTTTTTTCTAGCCTTGCTGTATAGGTCCCTCGCTATGCATCGGCATTTGCTGAAGCAGCGTGAGACAGAAGCTGTGGGTGTTGCCCTTTTACTTTGTGGTCCCTGGGTATCACGCTCTGCTGGCTTTCCGGTCAAAGACTAAGCCCACATGGGACGATGTCTGCTATGTGTGCATGTTCCAGGCAATATTGTGTTTTTGGTTTGTTTCTCTTTCCGGGTTAGTCTGTATAAGCGCGCGGAACAAAATGGAAAGAATCAACAGGGAGAGTAGATAAGCGTATACTTGCGAGAAATTCAGCAGGAATACGTGTGCAAATAAAATTGAACGTGGTCTGTAATTCTTGAAGTGGAAAACATGTGCGAAATCAGTATGTGTGAAAATTAAGAAAAAAAAGAAAAACTTGTGTCTGAAGCACGTTTCGAAAATGTCTCTAGACTACGCGCTGTTGTACTAGAAAGAAAGAAAAATACAGTGAAGAAAAAAAAGTTTTGGTAAATTGTAATAATTTCTGACAGTCTGCAAAATATCTTTTTCTTTCTATTACTTCCACCAATTTCGCATGAAGCAAAACTCGTCTTGTGCAAAAAATAACGGTGGAAATATGTCTAGTCTTTGAGCATTGCACGTGCCTGAGCAATGAATTCATTACTTGAACATTATTACAGTCTGGTCATAATGAATGTAAGAAATTAAATTTGTCACGTAATTCCGCATTTCGCTATTGAAAAGCATTTCCGCGATATTGCAACAAAATGAAAATTACTACTAAGAACAGCCACTAGTAGTCCTTTTTTTAACTCCTGTGGGGTATTTCTGCGTGAATGGGGCAGCGGTTGAAAGCAAATAGCAAGGCAAGAAAAAGAGTTCATGGTCATGAGTTCCGCTATAAATGGAACGGCCCGTATGATGAAAATCCGATTAGGAAACGAGAGGTGCAAGTAGTATTCTAGGCTGACAAACTCGTCATCAGTAAAATGTACATTACCAAAGCACAAAGATCGAACACGCCTTGCGGCACTGATGCTGTCCGCAAGTTTCTTGTCTGTATAGTGAGGAAGATTGTTTGCTCTACTCGTTGCGATGTGGGAGATGCTATGGCGGATAGGCTGTAAGACGCATTCATATATACTGCAGCGGGGAAAGAATCCTACAATTGTCAAAAGTTGAAGAATCCACGAAATATAGCGCCGTAAAGTAAAACTGACGCGGACAGCAACTTTCGGGGCTTCGAAGGCGTTTGAACATGCACATTGGTTCGTTTTGTCACTTCTCTAACCCATATTGCCGCTTCTACATTCAGCATAGTACGCGATGAATCAATCCGTTTCTAGTTCGTGTTTCGTGTGTAGCCTGCTACAGGTTTATTCACGTTATTTGCTTGAGAAAAACGTGCCATAATTCTAAAACAGTTTGTAATGATCGCACCGAAATATTCGTCTATAAGCTGCGAATGGTCTGCCGGAAGCCAATGTTCTTCGAGAAAGGATAGCACAGATTCCAAGAATTACGTCCGAGAGTATGCTGACGGTTCAATCTCTGTGCATACACGACTCGGGGTTTCCCGGTAGCGCTGAACCGTTTTTGCGCACATGTTTTAAGTGCAGTTCAAATTCGCCGAAAATATATCGGGTACTTAGCCGCATACATGGCCGCATGCGTACGTGAGATTTCGGGAAACACGATATCAGAACCATTGAGATAATTCCATATTGATCTGCCTATCGCTATCAGAAAAACCCGTCTATCGCGGATAAATCAAGGAAGATTTTAGGCACGTAAGATTTACGAAAAGGGCTTAGACTTACATACTGACGTATATTGCGCTGACTTTCTAGTGAAAACCCTACAAATAGTATAAACTTAACAAACTATTAACATCTGTCTTAGTATTCAGCCACCGGCTGTACAGACTGAGGAGGCGTTGTTCTTAAAAATGTACGAAAGTTCACCTTCGTAAGTCTACATACACACGAGTTTGCTTATACGAGTACATATCTCGCAAACGTATGCGGGGAACTTAATGCGTGATAGGGAGTTAACGCTGTACACTTCAATAACGTGATAAAAGTACAAGAAGTTATCAGCATCAACTTTTGAAGCACGCTACCGAAACATCCTTGCATAGGTGATGCACAATTTTCGCACAAAGGAAGAGAGGAGAGTGATCAGAAGGCTGTACAGAATTCACGCAAAGACTAAGGAAAAATACGATAGTGACAGCGATTGTAAAGTTCACATGCAGGTTTACATCACGTTAAAACGGTTGTCCTTTGCGTTTGTTCTTTCTTCTACAACCACACTTATATTCATTTTCGTGCGTTTTTCTGCGTGTTTTCCCGTGGATCACGAGCATGTATTCACAGCTGTTGCATTAGGAATGCGGCTGTAACAGGCGCGTCAATTCTTCCCCCGAAGTGTACAAACCATGTCTCACTAATCGCAGACCCGTTTGCTGAAACTTAAAGGAGGCATAGTATACACCCTATACGAAAAAAAAAAACACTCCCAAGGTCACCTGTATTACGCGCGTCTCAGAACCACGGTGTTCTGGGCTGCGCCAATCTTGGGATTTGCCCGTCACACCCGATGGCTCGACCTTCAGCGGCACACAAGACGGGGAGTAGCATTTAGCGCACAATAGAAGGAAAAAAGAAGAAAGAAAAACCTTCTCGATACCTGCAGCAACAGGCGACGCTAGGCCGACAGCGGTTAGCCCTTAGCATCCGTGGCCAGTGGCTCCAGCGTAAGCTCGGAAATCCATTCTTCTTTTTGCCTTTTGCTGTTTCTTTTGTTTTCCTTGATTTACCCGTCTATCGCGTATCAATAAAGGGAAATATTAGACGTAAGATCCTCTGAGCTGGCCTTCTCTGCGATAAGATGACCTCGCCGCCTACAGGGTTATCTGACTGAGCTATCTCAGTTGCCATAGAAGTTCGAATCCTCGTAGGAAAACAGTTCTTCTTTTAAACTGAGGTTGGTAATCTTGAATTCACCTCCAGTGCACTACATCGCCTGGCATAGTGGCGCTTGACACCAGCAAAACACGCCGAGAGCCAGCGGGGCTATACTGAATCAGGTAGAACCAAATTAGGAAGACCCACTAAGCTTCAACAAAAGACATCCCCTCCCCATAACAGGAACTGGCCTCCTTGGTGCAGTATTCGGCCACTCCACCCCAGATGTCTCATTCGATCAACCCATGGCCGTCAGTCCCCAGCAGCTGCGGAGCACCTGACCAAGGCGGTGGTCAGACCACCTTGGCCTGTAACGCAGAAGAGGGTGCTAAGGATATCCGGACCCGGACAGGAGGCTAATCGAAACTGACCCTGGTAACGTTTTACACCCGAACTCTGTAGAGTGAAGCTTGCTTAGCAGTACTCTTTGAGGGACTATCAGACATTGTTTGGGATATCATTGGCCTTAGTGAGGTTAGAACTGGTGACGCTCGTACAGTGCTAACAGCCATGTCATCCGCTATAGAGGACTCCCAGATAAGAAGCAATGCGGGGTAGGATTCCTAATCCATAAGGGCATAGCGAGCAATATTGACCGATTCTAGAGCATTAATGAGAGCGTAGCAGTAGTCGTAATAAAGATGAATAACAGGTATAGAATAAAGGTAGTGCAAGCCTATGCTCTAACCTCCTGTCATGATGATGATGATGTAGATCCGTTTGATGAAGATGTTGAATTAGCGATGCGAAACGTGAAAACTCAGTATACTGTAATAATGGGTGACTTAATGCAAAAGCGCAGATAAGCAGGCTGATGAACAACCTATTGGCAACTATGGCGTCGATTCTAGGAACGCTAGAGGAGAGATGCTGGTAGAATTCCCGGAAAGAAATAAGCACCGAATAATAAATACCCTCTTCTGGAAGTGTAGCAACAGGACGTGGATTTGGAAAAGCCCTAATTGCAAACAAGAAGTGGGATGGATTTCATACTTTCTGCCAATCGCAGTAGAGTGCAGGATGTAGAAGTGTTAAATAAGGGAAAGTCCAGTGATCACAGGTTAGTGAGGTCTGGTACTCACCTCAATTTGAAGAGAGAAAAGTAAAATTGACCAGGAAGAACAGGCTAAGGTAGACGCAGTAAGGATAATTTAGGATGCTGCTTACAAACAAATATGCTACCTTAGAGCAGAGAGATGAAGATAACGTAGAGGTAATGAATAAAACCTTAACTAGGCTAGCTTCAGAAGCAGCAATTGAAGTGGGAAGTAAGGTGCGAAAGCAACCAGTAGGTTATCTCTACCAAGTAAAGAAGGACCTAATAAGCGACAAAAATGAAAGTGTCCGACCCAATAGGTCAGATAGAATTCCCAGAACTGTCAAAACTGATCAACAAAAAGAAAATAAGGGATATTCGAAATTATAATGTAAGAAACCCTGAGGAAGCACTAAAAATGGGCGCATCCTGAAATAAGTTAGAAGAAAACTTCGCATAGAAGAGACCAACATGTATGCAGTGAAAGACATGCAGGATAATATCAGCAATCTGTTAGGTATTGTAAAAGCAGCGGACGAATTTTATACTGACCCGTACATAAGCCAGAGGAGCTACGACGCCTCCATCATCTGGGCGCCAGCTCATCAAAGCATTACTGGCAACGAGGTCACGAAACACGTGGCTCGACATTTGACCCACCGAGCCGACGCCGAGGAATATGAGTCCGAGCGCATGCACCCTCTAGTCTCGTACCAAGACATCACACAACACTACAAGCTAACCCGCAGAAGATATGCACCTCCACACGTCACTACCTAGAGACCAGGAGCAATTCCTCGGATCTATACAGGTTAATGCATTCACCCACCAAACCAGAAATTACCTCATAGCCCCTACACAATTCTCTCTGCAATGCCGCTTCTGCACAGAGCCTGGGTCCCTTAGGCACATAGTAGGGGGTTACATAGAGGCACCATTAAATCCTCCGAACCTTTACCACACCAACGAGCTTTGGGAGAGAGCTTTGGCCAGCTCCGACCTCGAGGATTAGCAACGGCTGATTGCGAAGGTCCAGGACGCGGCCCGAGCTCAAGGCATTCTGTAATGAGGACGCCTCTCCAAAGCTGCATTTAACTAATAAAAATGTTTATTCTCTCTCCCTCTCTCTTTCCTTTCGAAGCAGCAATGAACATGTTGCAGAGACTCCTCCTATAACTAGCGATTAGGTCAGAAGTGCCTTGCAAGACATGAAAGGGGGAAAAGCGGCAGGAGAAGATTGACTACCAGTCAATTTATTCAAGAATGGAGGGGACATAATGCTTGCAAAACTGGCGGCCCTTTATACGAACTGTCTATCGATTTCAAGGGTCCCAGAGAGCTGGAACAATGTAAACATTACCGTAACCCACAAAAATTGATACGTCAAAGAACTGACAAATTACAGGCCCATGAGCTTACTTCGGTAATTATATTTTATTTATTTATTTTATTGTACCCTCAAGACCGAAGTATTACAGAGGGGAGTGGGTAAAAAAAAACATATACAAGTAAATAAACAAAGCAGCAATAAACAACAAATGTGATTAGTTAATTGCATCCGGGAGTAATGCTGTCTGATAAGACCGAACGAAACTTTGAGTTGTCCTTGATTGCGACAACTGCACCGGGAAGGTGGTTCCATTCCTGAGAGGTCCTAGGAATGAATGATTCGTTACAGGTTCTGGTGCGGCACTGAATGATTCCAACCTTGTGGCTGTGGTCGATGCGAGAGGAAATGTAGGTAGGAGGTGATATTAGATTATCGCGTAGGTACGAATTGTGGAAATATAGTTTACGAAATAAAGCAAGGCGAAAGCGCTTACGCCGGGCTGAGAGAGGAGCAAGCAGCAAAGAGTTTTTCATGGCAGTTACGTTTGATGTACGGCTGTAGTTGCAATTAATGAAACGTACGGCATTGTTTTGGATTAGTTCGAGTGATTGAGTAAGGGTTTCGAGGTGCGGGTCCCAGATGGATGAAGCGTACTCCATTTTACTCCTAATAAGCGTTTTGTATAGAATTAATTTTAATCATGTAGGAGCAGAAGAAAAGTTTCGGCGTAGATAACCTAGCATGCGATTAGTATTGTTAATTACGTTGTCGATGTGCAACGACCAGGAAAGTGATGAGGTTATGTGGACGCCTAGGTATTTATACGAGGTTACGACCTCCAGGGGAGTATCATTAAGGTAATAGTTCGGTGGAGGAATATGGCTGCGAGTTACACGCATACATTTACATTTACTTACGTTAAGTTGCATTAACCATACGTCACACCAGTTAGAGATAGCGTTTATATCGTCTTGGAAGAATTTGTTATCAGATTTGTCCGAGATTTCACGGAGGATAACACAGTCATCTGCGAAAAGGTAAATGTTAGAACAAACGTCATTGGGTAAGTCGTTAATGTAAATTAAAAAAAGAAGAGGGCCTAAAACAGATCCTTGGGGCACACCAGAGTCTACAGGATTAGATGAGGACATATGATTTTCAACCACAACATACTGTGACCGATTAAAGAGAAAATGTTCAAGCCATGCAAACAGGTGATGATCAAGATTAAGTTTAAGTTTAAATAGAAGTAATTTATGCCGCACTTTGTCGAAGGCCTTGGCGATATCAAAGAAAACACATTCTGCGAAAGAACTTTTGTCGAGAATAAGATGAAGGCTGTGAGTAAAAGAAAGAAGTTGGGTTTCACATGACAAGTTTTTTCGGAAACCATGTTGTGCTTTTGTAAAAAATGAATTATTGTGTAAGTGCTTAGCTAAATGTGAGTACAGAATATGTTCAAGAACCTTGCAAGGAATGCTTGTGAGGGAAATGGGGCGGTAGTTGAGTGGCGAATGTTTGCTACCGGACTTATTAAGTGGGACCACCTTCCCGACCTTCCAATCTGTAGGTAGCCGATGGGTATCTAAGGATTGCTGAAAAAGTTTCGATAGCAGAACAGATGAATAAACAAGAGTATTTTTCAGGAATTTCGCGTTAAACAAATCAGCACCAGGACTTGATGACAACTTAAGACCTTTAATTACATTTTCGACCCCAAGAGCTTCAATGATAATAAAGTCCATAGGTGGGTAATTGCAAGACTCGAGCGTTGGAAGCACAGGGTTACTACATACGATAAAGTTGTTACAGAACACAGAGTTAAGGATATGGGGACATACATCTTCGGGTACCGGTGAACCGTTGGAATCAATCAACGTGATTGAATTATCTTTGGAAGGGTTAATAACACGCCAAAACCTTTTAGGGTCAATCGCAAGCATTGTGGGCAAAGTGCGTACTTGGAATGTCTTTTTGGAAAGTTTAATAGCTTCTGCGTAAGTACTGTTTGCCTCCTTATAAGCGTCCTATTTCGATGCCAGTGAGCTTTTATTGGCTATTCGATACAGTCGTTTTTTTCGGTTTGAAAGCCTTTTTAACTTGGAATTGAAGCAGGGTTTCTTAACATTGCAGGATATTACGCTTGATGGATTAAACTTGTCCTTGAGCTCATGTATCTTATTTTTAAAAACGGTCCAGTTCTCATCAACCGTGCGATCATCGAATTGGCTTAGGAAAGGATCAAGAAAATTAGCTAGATGAATATTAATATCGTCAAAGTTTGCCCTATCGTAGTGGTAAATTATTTTTTTTCAACAATTGGTTTTATCACAGGAGATAATTTGTTGAAAGAAAGACCCAGGTGATCGCTTAAGCCCGGTAAGCATGAAACATTGGTAACTATGTAAGGATGAATGCATAATATTAAGTCAAGGAGGTTAGCGACGCTTTCCGAGATTTTCGTCGGTTCTAATACTAATTGTGTTAGGGAAAACAAAGAGCAGAGATCAAGAAAGTCGTTACTTTGCGAAGAAAATGGATAACAGTGCGGAGGTTCAGTAGTCCAGCATATGTTGGGGAAATTGAAATCCCCCAATAATATGATGGGGTTCGAAGGATGCCGCAAAGTGAGGGTGTTAAGCACATCGTGAAGCTCAGTGGTGAAAGTGGATGGGTAGGATGGAGCGCGGTAGCAGACAACAATCGTAATTTTACGGTAACCGATATCGACGCACGCGCACACAACTTCCAGCTTACAGTATAAGTGGACTTGATGACCTTGCAGGGATTTTGAAATAGCGAGTAGTACGCCTCCGCCTTTGCGGTTAGTGCGATCGCAACGGAAGGTGTGAAATCGAGACAAGTCAAAGATTTCACAATCTTGCACATGGGGTCGTAGCCACGTTTCTGTTATTGCAATGATACCAGCATTAGTTTATAAATAAACTAATGCTAAAACTAATATAAAATATTCACCGAGATAATTTCCAATCGGATAAAGTCAACACTGGACTTCAGTCAACCAAGTGAACAGACTGGCTTCAGGAAGGGATACTGTACAATAGATCACATACCTGCCATGAATAAGGTAATTGAGAAATCCGCAGAATACAATCGGCCTTTCTATATGGCTTTCATAGATTACGAAAATCCATTTGATTCAGTAGACATACCAGCACTCATGGAGGCATTACGTCATCTGGAAGAAAAAACACGCTTACTTAAATATCTTGGAAAAATATTTACATATATACCACAGCTGCCCTAATTCTCCGCGAGAAAAGTGCGATGCTACCTATACAGAAAGGGGTCTGACAAGGAGACACAATATCACCAATGCTATTCACTGCGTGCTTAGTATTCAAGCTATTAAACTGGGAAGGCTTAGGAGTAAGGATCGATGGCGAATATCTCGGCAACTGTGGATATGAAGATGATATTGTCCTGTTCAGCAACACTGGGGACGAGTTAAAACAAATGATTGGGGACCTTAACAAAAAGAGTGTAAGAGTGGGATTGAAGATTAATATGCAGAAGACGAAGATAATTGTCAACAGCCGGGTAAGTGAACAAGATTTCAAGATCATCAGTCAGCCTCTAGAGCTTGTGAAGGAGTGCGTTTACCTTGGTAATAAGAAGGAAATTCATAGAAAAATAAAAATGGGTTGGAACGCATATGGAAGACATTTTGGGATCCTAACTGGGAGCTTACCATTATAGTTGAAAACAAGGGTGTACAATCAGCTATTTTACTAGTGCTAACATATGGATCAGAGACTTGGAGACTGACAAAAAGCTGAAGATCAAGTCAAGGACCGCACGAAGCGATGGAACGAAGAATGTTAGGCGTAAATATAAGTAGGCCGAGAGAAAGCGGTGTGTATTAGAAAGCGAAGGTAGATAGCCGATATTCTAATCGACAATAAGAGAAAGAAAATGAAACTGGGCAGGTCATATAATGTGTTTGTTAGATAACCGGTGGACCATTATGGTTTCAGAATGGGTGCCAAGAGAAGGGAAGCGCTGTCGAGGACGGCAGAAGACTAGGTGGCAGAAGACTAGGTGAATTTCCTAATTTCCTAAGAAATTAGGAAATTCGCCGCAGGCGCTAGTTGGAATCGGTTGGTGCAGGACAGGGGTAATTGGAGATCTCACGGTGAGGCCTCCGCCTTGCAGCGGACATACAATAGGCTGCTGCTGCTGCTGCCGGTGATGATGATGATGATGATGATGATGATGAATAATCTACGCTGAAAAACTGCTGATCCCGATGGACGGGCAGTTATGCCACACGAAAATATTGCGGGAGTCAATGTTTCCACTAGTGAACTTGTCTTTTTGAAGGTGGCCTTGAAAAACACAAGCCCACTTGTCGAAACATTGGCTCCCGCTTTTCACCTTGTTCCCGTTTTGTTCATCGTCTTGAATTTCCATCTGTCGCCTTCACCGTCTTTTCCACGAAAACATTGAATATCTTGACGCTGCTTTAGTACAGCTCAATATTTACTTGCGTACTCGAAGTTGCTGGGTGTACTTCTGACTTACAAAAGCGCAGTGGCGAATTTACCTCCAGCATCTAAGGCATCGATTCACCCGAATTTTTTTTTCATTTGTACTTAGGAATTGGCTTTGGCTCATGCTTATCGGTTTCAGATACTTAGACACCTCAAAATGCCATAATGCTATGCTTAAGTATACGTAGAAGTGAAAATGATTCATTTTTGTTGCAGCCACTTGGCTTTGTTTACATATACTGTGAAATAATTCCAGGCAGCGTCTGTTGCAGAGCATCTCCAGTGCGTAATATTCGTATATTGCACTCAGCTCTAAACATAGCTCCTGCAGAAATGACAACTTGAGTAGCGCGAGTTGGCTCGTCTTGAAGGTCAATTGAATCAGCGCGATTGGACAAGAAAACAGCATTAGTCATGTCGTGGTTGTTTTCTCATCTTCGTCCCGTGGGGCTGCCTCAACTTTTGATTTTGTCACTACGGCACAGTACACAGTTTTTGTTGTCGAGAGGATGTAGCAACGGCAGTTTAAGCAGTTCAACTAGCCCCAACTCCCTGATCACTTCACAAAAACCAACAAAACAGTTTAATCGAAGACATATAATGAAACATGAATAATAAAACAAACGCATAAGAAAAAAATTATAGGGAAACCTAAATACTTTGGTAGCTACTGCATTACACATAATAAATAAGCCATCTTTGTTGTAACATGTAGTTCTCTTCAGGGAAATCGTCTGTACCAAATGTGCCGAGGGCAAGAAATATTTTGTATGCTGGTAATGGTTGTTACTGGACGTGCGTGGATATGATGTGTGCTGATTGAAACAACGCTTATGTAATTCTGCCTTAAAAGTTGAAAAGAGTTGATGAATTGTTGAGTTGTTGACGTCATTGATGAGGAATGAACTGGCAATGTGATCAGTGCAATTCAAACGAGCAACCACCTGCATTGCGTTCTGCTTCAATCAAATGAATTGATTGGTTGCTTGTGCGCACTATTACCTGACATTATGTGCTGCTCACGTAGTTGAGACTCTAAGTGATTGTTAGATATGGGTTATTGTCTGATTAAAGCATATTCGTTAAATTTTTTTTGAGCATTTCAAACGTAAGACCTCTTTTCATAACTGTTCAGTTTTATTATGTAAGTGCGAAAACGTTTCCAAAACGAACGAGGCTATTTAAACTGTTTTGTCGAGAGAAGTGTGTATAACCGTGTTCTATAGCTTCAAGTATTTATAATGATGACGTGAAGTGGATTTTGATTAAATTATGTCACCCCTTAGTTTTGAGGCCCCAAATAGTTGCCTCATTCACTAGCGACAACGTAACATTTTTTTTGCCTGAGTCAAGTTTCCTGCATTTAAAAAGTCATCAAGGTCATTACCAGAGAAAAACAAAGTGGTGTCAGCTGAATTAACAGGCTAAAACTTTAAAGCAAGGTGCAGGCGCAAGATGATCATCATTTGTTGAACAACAAACGTCGTTGCAGCAATCGCTTAAAAAAGAAAGCTACTAGCCATTTAAACAGTGAGGAGCTGTGGGTGTCCTAAAACGATGAGGAGCTGTGGGTCGAAAGCAAACCAAATATCATTTTACGAATGGAAAGTCTGCTGTCTATATAAACATTTCGGTAGCATTTCCTTAACTAACTTCTAAATCAATTTGTTTCACTGTTACGTATGATGTAACAACTGCATTAATTATATCAAATGCATTCGAATACTCAATAAAGGAATCTTTTTTGCGCTCATCTCAGTGAACCTATTTTTTTCGATCTGAGAAGTATCAGCAAACTTCCTCGAGACAAACGGCATACAAAAATATGTGTAATGTGCGGACATCAGCTATTTTTACAACGAGATAGTTAAAAACGCGACGCTTATCGACTACGGAAAATAAGAAGAAATGTCTGCACTTGTTATCGAAGCACAAACTCTGAATATTAATAAAGCAGTTGTTATCGGCAACTGCAAGATTTTGACTACAATTTCATGCTTCTAAAAGCAAAAATAATATCCCCGATTATTTTTTATTCATTTATTGTATTCGGTTTACGCTGCTATGGTTTCCCCCGTCACACCGAGCATGCTTGTGCGAATCGTGTAGTGCTCGAGTGACCGGTAAGTCTTGAAGTGCACGATTATATTCGGCAATAATGAGGGCACGTGATTCTCGCGCAAGAACGTCCGGGCCTCATTTACGAGTTTCGAAAACAGTATCCGCACTGTTTGAAGTATAACGCGTTCTCGCGATATGCGTCATTAGTGGATGCCGAAAATACCGACGTATTTGGGACACATGTCCCACGTGTAGTTAAGTGTAGCAAAGGAAAGCGCTCACGCGTAAAAGATGGAGAGCGCGGCCGTCAAATACGGCGCACTTGCGAAAAGGGAACTGAAGTACGTTCTTGGTAACAGCCGGAGTGGGTCTTGTTTAATTTATGGGCAACACCTTTGCCACGTGGCCACCTTCATTGAATCTCTGGCATAGTCTAAACTCCGAAAATTTGTTCAAGGCATTATAATTTAAGAGCACAGGCGGACATGATGTACAGTCAAGGGTAACGTATACAATAATAACATATATAATCGGTTTTAATACGTGTGCTGCAATCATAAAGTGCAGCAATATCATAAAATAGAATATTCAAACATGAGCTAAGAAGGTTCTGCAACAGGAGAGAGAAAGCCGCTTTTGGGATGGCGAAAAAAAAAACTTTAATAAACTAGTTTTTAGTTCTCGCAGTAAAGCACTCTATCGAGACTTAATTTTAGGAACTAGAAGCCTGATAAATTGAAACTCGTTTCTCACACAAGCAATGTTGCGTAAAACAGGAAGCAGCTCGTCTGACGGCACGTGGAGAGAAAAAGGCATTAGTGGATCTAATGGATTGTACTCAAAAAAGAAGCAGTGAGAGGTGCTTCATAGAAAGAGGTACTCATCGCACCAGAGCCCCAACATAGGGCGAGTGACATTTATATAAATAAAGGCAGCGACGGACTATGCGGGATATTACTACCAAATCCATAAAGTAGCGAGTGTGTGCAGGCCGTGCAGATTACGCGTTAACTTCAGTGAAGTTTCAAACAAGCGAAATGACTCAGTCCATACCCGGAAGCGAAAACTCCGATGAATGACTGGTTAAAAAGGCAGAGAAATAAATGACATTCGAAGTTAATGGCTCAAGCAAATAAGCGCCGATCCTCACATCTTTATTACTCATTGAGATTGCAGGCAGAGCGATACGTTAAGAAATGAAAAATGTTTCGTTGCCATAACTGCGTACAATAAATTACAGAAAAAATATTACTACGAATAAATGACATTATTGGCGCACTTTAAAATCGTTTACCTACATGCGGTTGAAAAAAAAACGGGCAAAGGGTTGCCGCGGTGAACGCTGTCAGATTCAAATTTTGCAAAGCTGCTTTTCTTGCTTAGTGTCCCGAAAAAACTTCTGTTACATATATTTCTCCCGCTCCTTTTCCTTGACAGTGTGGCACGAACTCTATTTGCAAGCTTGTAATGGGCGTTGCGTCAGCACTGGCGAAGAGTTTTATTCTAACAGAATGAGAAAAAACGTGCTCTTTCCAGTGCTGCTTCTTATTAGTGTTCACTTTCTCAAACTTTGCTGCTGTGCAATTAAACGTAAAACGGCGCATACCTTTTGCAGTTTGCACTTCATCGCACTTATTCCAGGTTCTGGTCATATCGTTGCGTTGCTGTCTGGCCACCACTGTTCATTGAAGGAGCCCTGAAATATTTGTTAAGAAAACGTTGCCAATATGTTGCAGAGGCTGCTGTTAACAGGTGAGCCAAATATCACTGCACTGCATAGCGCAGGGAATTTACAAACATCTGCCAAACAGCAAAAAAAAAGAAAAATCGCTTGCTCTTGCTTCCGCAATGTCGTCATGCAGCGTCATCGAAGGCAGCCGGCTCAGCAATGCTAGTGGCTGACTTCGTGATCATGGGAGAATTTTCAGTGGTACACGACAGGTAATTTTAAGCAAAACGAATGAAACACGCATGTCTGCGATCTCAGAAATACAGGAAAATGTCTACATCTTTGCATAGTGTGTGACCTCCGAGATCGGTGTGCTACGTGGTATAGTCTACCGCGGTCACCATGGGGTGCCGAGCCGAGCCCTGTCGTCACCGCTACGCTCAACTTAAGGCCGCGGCTTCGGCTTTTTGTCTCCTCCGCTGTGCAGTTTTACGCATGCAAGCGGAAACGAAAAGAGAGAGAAAGCCGGGTATCGGTGCGATAACTCTACAAATATTTGAAGAATTTGAAAAATTGTTGCGGCATGCGATTTGTGAGACGATGGCCCTTGACAGTGAGGCCATTGTGTGATTTCACTTCGTTTCATTTCAATGCCTTAAGGACCCCTCTTGGGTCTATTACATGAGACTTTGATATGCAGAAAAGCGTTTAGCAAAGGTATCCACATGTTATTTCTGCGAGAGGTAGTTTGCTACATTTTTAAGAAATATTCTCGGGCTAGTGATAGCGGCAATGCTGTGGGAAAGGTCATTCCAATCGGATGCTGCGCGTGGAAGGCAGAGAATGTAGTAGGGCGGCTGCATGACCGGGCGACTTGAAGGGCATGGCGGGTACGATGTGATATGTGGGCTGGTGTGATGATAAAGCTTGGACGGTCACGGGTGCTGTAATAAAAGTTATGGAACAGAGCTAGAGATGCTATGCGACGGTGAAGTGCGACAGACAATAGACATGATTTTAAGGATGATACACTGGTATGATACGAATAGGATGAATGAATAAATAGGGCTGCTGGATGTGCCGCTGTCCCAAATGTATTTGTAAGGTACGCCCGATGCGGGCTCCAGATGGCAGCGGCGTACTCAAGTTTTGGTGTTATAATGGATTCGTGAGTCAGAAACCTTAAGTGTTTAGGCAAGTGACGTAAATGACGTTTTGGAAAGCCCAGTGTTTTACTAGGAGGCACTATTGTGTTAGTGTTATATGCGCAGCATGTTAGATCATATGACAGTCATTCCTAAGTATATGTTTTGACACTCAACATTGCCGTTACCGACAGCATACGTAAAATAAGGAGTTACGATGACGCGAAACAGATACTGATTTACATTTATTGGGGCTAAGCGTCATGAGCAACTAGTCACCCATACTTAAGTATGCTGAAGATAATTTTGAATACTTTGCTGCTCATAATGGTTAGCGATAGTACGGTAAATGAAGCAGTCATCCGCAAACATACGGATTTGACATGTTACACTTAAAAGCAAGGCATTTACGCACATAAGGAACAGCAAGGGCCCCAGTACCAACCCTTGAGGGATACCGTACGTTACCGGGAGAAGGTTAGAAATGTGCAAATTAACGGAGACAGATTCTGAATGATTGCTCAGGATAGCTTCAATCCAGTTAAGAACAAGGTGGTGAATGCTTAGGCCAGAAAGTTTAATTAGAAGAAGCTGATGCGACACTTTCTTAAAAGCCTTCGCGAAATCTAACAAGAAGGCATCAGTTTGTTGATTATGGTCCAAATTTAGATGTAAATCATGGAGAAAGTTAACTAGCTGAGTTTCACAGGATAAAGCTTTGCGAACACCGTGCTGTGAAGAATTAAGGTAATTGTTCGAGTCTAGGCAGTTCATGATTTGTGAATAAATGTCATGTTTCATGATTTTGCAGGGTATACTTTTTAAACATATTGGACGATAATTCAACGGTGACTGTCTGTTGCCTGATTTGTTGTTGGAAATGACCTTTCCCACTTTCCACTCATCGGTATGTTCCAGTCATCGGGAATCTGACCTGCCGAAAGGGATTGAGAATACAACACACAATTGGTCTGCTGAGATGTTCTTAGTATTTAGTAAAAACTTCGAATTTATTTTAACGAAGCCATCTGACGATGTGGTCTTGAGATGTGCAGTCTGAGACAGTAGGCTATTTGTGGAAAATACAATCTCGGGCACAGTTGACTTTGGGCACAGTTGGCTCACTAGCGGTAATTCTTTGTAAGGAAGAAAGCATGTCAAACTCATGAGTGAACACACTAGTGAAAGTGATGTTAAATGAGTTTGCGTTTTCTGCATCACTTACAACCTCGTTCTGTTCGTCAGAAGGTGTAATTGTACGTTTGTATTCCGGGTTCAATCACGCACCAAAACTGTTGCCGATTACGTCTTGGCATGTTAGGAAGGTCACTGAGAAAAAAAGTTATACTTAGCTTTGCGTATTGCTGTGAGTTGTGCGGTTTCCGCTGAATAGTATTTGTCCCACGTACTTGGGCTCTGTCGCAGTTTTACCGCTCGGAAATAACGTTTCCTCTGCTTCTCTAATCGCTTCAGTGATTGATTTAAGTATGGCTTGTCTTTATTAGCGCGCAAGCTATCATACTGGTATATATTTCTCAATTAGTTCGTGTATTTTGTTCTCGAGAAAGCAACTAGTTTTCTTGTATTCAATGCTTAGGAAAATATGTTTTGAATATAGGGGTGAAACTGTTTAGCTCTTTATTAGTGGCTTCATTATTAGCCTTGCCTTAAAGATGAACCGTTTTATTCGAGATTTCATGTGTTAGCGGAACGGACTTAAAGGTTGCATGAACAACCCTGTGGTCGCTTATTTCCGTGAGATACGTTATACATGACAGGCTGTCGGGATTGTTGGTTAGTATCAAATCTAAAATGTTTTGCCGAGTTCTGTGTAGTGTACGCTTTGGTTGAGATATTAGCCGCGGGAGCCCAAAATTGACACGGCCATGAAGAAATGTGGTTCTTTCTGGGCGGCTTGTTAAAGTAGTTACCTCGATCTGTACTAGGGTAATTGAAATCGCCAAGCAGAACAATGTATGCGTTTTGAAGTGCTTCCACAAGTATGCTTAGACTTTTATAAAATTTGTGAGAAAAGTTGTGGTCATATTGAGGCGTGATATAACAGACGCCTTGAAGTATGGTTCTCGGTGCAGTGTTGCAGACTGCCCAGATAAGTTAGAGAAATGTTATAGGGGCCTTTAAGGGGCCAGGCAAGGTCCTATTCTAGCCATGCATTTTAGGCTACGTTCGTGACCCTTTTTCTCGTGATCTGCTGGGGTTAGAACATTATTCTTGGTGGCATTGTAATCAGCAATGTTAGGTAGTGTTACTGAACCAGGATTATTTCTTTTTAGAGGTTAGATTTTTTGTTTTCATTCTTTTACTGGACCCACCAAATTTTAGAGCCAGAATCTGCAGTAAATAGCCTGTAAACAAAAATCCCCTACAAGAATATTTAAAATCCTGGTTCAGTAGACTTTCCGTAGCGTTTCCTCAATATCTGGAAAATGTTATCGCCCTAGCGCTTGTAGTTTCTGAAAAAAAGGGTCAAATGCAGCAAAATTTGGTGTTTTGAGATAATTGGCTTTGAAGTGGAAGAAAGAGCTTTATTGCAATATAGGACGATAGAAACAAATTCTGGCGCATTTTTTCAATAGCCACCAGCCTGTAAGTCCCCTCCATCGTCAACACTTCTTTTCTGTGCTAGCTGCCTTGTTTTCCGGGCCTCCTTAGTTACCAGTCGTGTAGCCCTATCTGCAAAGTACAGTCGCCGCCGGTCAACTTCGCGCAACCACTGGACTGTGAACCGTCCTGGAGAAACTCCGAATGACCTCAACATGTCGGCTCGAGCAATGCTGCGGTCATTAAAAGTTAGCACAGCATCCATTTTCGCTATTTTCAGCGTCTTGAGGCCAAGAAAGACATTCTTCGGAGCGCGCTCCCATACAACCTTGTTGAACGCCTCATTCGCGTTCTGAGTTTTTCCATGGAGACATTTCTGGAGAAGCTCAGGCTTTGAGAGCTGCTGAAACACCGACGTTCTGCTTCGAGCATTCCGCCGAGCGCGAAAGTTTCGATGCAGACGCTCACATGGTGGCCGCGGCGCCCACTCCTGGATTGTGTTGCGGAGAATTGGCGTCATTGGAGGTCGACTTATGCCAGTTTCCGTGGAAGAGATGTTGTTTAAAGTACTTCTTTGGCTTCGTCATTGCGTTACCGCTAAATAACCAGCACCAAAGTATAAATAAATTCGATCGTCCGCGAAAACATGCCAAGGCACGAGCAAAACGCCCCGCGTTGCGAGTAATCCAGCTGCGTCTTAGGATTTGTTTGGCTAAGTGAAATATGCTAGCTAGGTTTTCACTGTTGCCAGATGAGTGACAGCCATTCCGCTAAACGTGACAAAAAATAGGCGGTGAAAAACAATTTTTTTTTTCAGTTTACGAGAGGCAAAGATCCCGAGCATGTGTCAAAGGGGGCGTGGCTGGATGCTGCCTAGGTTTCAAAAATTGTTGATTTTGAGGTAAATATTTCGCGTACGCGCAAATGAAACACTGTGCCATGTTAAGGAAAGAATGGAGATTTTAAATTACACAAAAACAAAAAATCGATTTTTTCGGAAAATTTGCCTACCCTGTTCCCCTAAATGCTGAGATGTGAACCACATTTGCCGACTCCCCCTTTATCTGGAAATTACGGTACAAGCCTGAGCTAAGCATGCGGCGGTACTCCTAACATAATGCAATTTTTTCGATGAAATGATATATTCGAACACTAGGGATCATTTTAATGAACATATTGGATTATAAAATGAAACCTTATTGTATAGATATTTCCAGTAGCTTATTTCTACAATAGCAATACTATAGATAAATGTCTACTATGTTAATTTTTTCTAGTCTAGAAACCTCACCTCGTACGGCCTTTAGATACGACACCTTGCGTTGCTTAATATAAAGGTCAGAAATTTGTAAGCATGATGCCGAAATAAGAATTTTATTAAACATAAGTGTAAAGTGTAAAAGCAATAATAGAAGCTTATAGAAATGTTTATTTACTGCACGTTTAAGAAATACCTTGATTCGCGGCAAGAAAAAGTAATCTTTCTCTTCCTGTCTACCGAGCATTTGATAGAGAATTTGACGACAGTCACAGCTACAAAGGCTAGTCTAGTCTTTTTCGTGGGTTGCCCATTGCTTCAAGTTTCATCGTCAGGGGAGATATACAGCTCTAGCCTTATGTTCAGAGTCATTCTTTTGACAGATTTGTACTTTGCTTTAACCAGCCCTCAGGTATATGATGTCTTCTGCAAGATGTAACGAACATTGCACAGATATGATTGCTGCGTGAGCGTTATTTTTTCGGATTGTTATAAACGAGGCTTTCGGAGATATTTAGGTTTTTCTGAACCACATTAATTAATAATTTTGCAATAACCTGCTTGTGTCCAGTATAATACTGACACTTTATAATATAGCGTTGCACAAAACGCTGCTACGAAGCCTTTCTTGTGTTCATGGCTGTGCATACAGCGAGAGTGCGTTAAAGTGTGCCCTTATAAGTTCTTGCTTAACTTTTGATGCCGCACTAATTGTGTTCACATTCGTAAAAAGCAATTAGTATCTCATTAACGCCTAGGTTTCTTTCTGGAAACTCGGTGGCGCAGCTTGTAATTATTCGCGGGTGTCGCTGCATCGCTATACAACACTTCAAACCTGAGTCTCAAGCCGTAATTACTTACGTTCACTAATTGTATTATGCATATCACTCCTGCACAGCTTACCGAAAGTAAAGTGTATATGCACACATAAAAATGTTTCATCATGTCGCGAATAGAAGCTTGCAACTATCCACCTTTTCAAACACGTACGCATCAACACTATTGTTGTTGCTATAAAAGTTTCGGACCTTTGTTATATTTGCAATATCTTATCAGGCTCAAATTACACCACCCAAATACAAGCATCCGTTAGGACAGCATAACAAAAAAGAAGAGCCGGTGTCAAGTGCAAGCTAGAAAATGACGGGTTTGTAGACGCTGAAGAATTTAATCTAGCCACGCAGGTCCTTCGTGCAAAATAGGGGTTGAGGGCTCGATGATTAATTACAGCCACTCTGCCACGTCTCGAAATCCACGAAATCTACTGTGCAAGACACTGAAAAGCGTGCGTTTCAATAAAAACCACGCTCAAAACAACCATCTGAACCATCATTAAAGCATTGTAAAGCGCTCTAGGCACTCGTAGTGATTGTTTCCGCAACACCATCGCTGAACATCCACTTTCACAGGGCCAGGACGGCGTGTGTGAATTTTTTCTTAAGTCAGCCGTGGCAGGTAGCACAATTAATTTTCCTTCTTAAGCTAGATTACTCTCAAAGGCTATTATTTGCGCGACAAATGAAAATAATGTTTCACTAATAAGAAATGTGTGCTTATTAGATTTTAAAGTGAATAATTTAGGGCACATATTGTAATTTGCAAATTTTAGCTGGTGGCTTCGAAATTCATATCTTCTTGGAACAAACATTGAAAATCATAGCATTTTCGGAATATGTTCTCAATCTATGCGAGAAAATACGTTGATGACATAGTAAAGCTTTAATGCATAAAAAGACAGTTTGTTCAAAAAAGCCAGTAGAACTTTTTTTGTAATGCCCTAAGCCAAGGGCCTTTAAGGGTAAATAAATGATGATGATGATGATCATGATGATTATGATGATGAACTAGTGTATTTTTACCGCAAGTTTCACTGCACGTTTTTTTAAATTCTAGTTTTAACATTCTTTCCAAATATATGTTCCTTGCGAAACTACTCTCTTCATTTCGTGTACTAGAATGCTTTCTCTGATAAATTTGCTAAAAGCTGATTAGAGAAATTTTGTTAATTATTCCATTACGAATTTTGATTTATAGTGTAAGCACTGCCCGCTTTTTCGAGTAATAAAGATCCTTAATTAGCTTGTACTGTAAATGATAGCAATGTTTTTAAAAAGTGTGTTAAGCTTAAAATTTATGACCCGGCATATTAAACTGGTTGAAGATGATTCGCAAGAAAACGCTTATTGTTTTAGGTTTTCACCCGTTCAGGGTTGCGAAAGTGCGTCAGTGATTTCCAAATTCCAGGCTCATACTTGGGTATACTGTTAAAAGATGCACTTCAAAGAACTGCTCTCACTTTTATGCATATCCAGAGGGAAATGACCGCTGAAGTTATTACACTGCTTCGGGGTGTAAAAAGAAAGCACCCTACCTATTGAACAGAAGACTTCCGGAAAATATTGCACTTCCATACTTTCCACTACGAGAATGTTGCAAGTAGCTTGAATTCAAATGTTCTGTTTAACCGTAAAAATCGCATCATTTCACGCTGATATGCCATATATGAAAGTATTAAATCCCATTTCATTGTGCATGAAATAAAGCTGCCTGTTGAAATATGGTATTTTGCATCTTTAGTATCTGTAAGTGCTTTGGGGATGCTACGCTTGCCGCAAGATACACTAACAGCCGTTGTACCAAAATTAGCCCTTAGTGACGCATTTTGTTGACCTTCAAGGTCTCTTGATCCTTCAAGTTCCATCACAGAAAAGAACAATCCGAACACAGTGCATTACTTCCTTGTCCTTTCCTGATGACATCCCCGTCCCACGCCAGTCTATGAAAGGTTGGACCTACGCGGTGCCTTGTTCTCAGTACCTGGCGACGTCACATTGAATGTGTACGTTCAGATAGTTCAGCCAGTCTGGCAGGTTAACGCAAAGAGCATTACGCTGCACTTTTGGGGGAAGCGGCCGTTTAGCGTTGCGCCATCCATTAGCGGGGATATGGGACATGTCTTTGGGAACCATTAGATGGTGCGTTGGTAACATCACCTCTCATTATATCAGCAACATTGCCCTAGTAGATTTGCTTAAGTATTTCATTTATCTCCTATTCGTCATTATACATGAGTATTGTTAGAAGACTAGACGGTATATTTGTTGTATTTACGGGTTTCTTGGTATTGCACACTGAAATGAAAATGTTAGGTGGAAACCAACGAATCCTCAAAATGAATACTAGCGATTTCTTTTTTCTTGCAAAACATTCTGTTCAATAACGTGCGCAGGCATCCACCAATATTTATAGTAGTATTTCTTTTATTCATGATTTATTAAGCGAACTGCACAGGGGAACACTTTTGAGTGCCTAAACGTCACTGCAGGGTCCCTTAATTTATGCTTGAGTGTGAAGCACTTCGTAACAATAGCGTAGGGAAGAGCAGTCTATTTGCAGTGAGCAGTGTTAGTTTTCGGCAGCTGTTCGCTCTTCTACATCAAATATCTCTCCTTGTTTTTTTCTTCTCCCCCATTAGCTTTGCATTTTTCCTTGATCGTCATAAATATCTTCGATGTTTCGGTTCCTTCCTGCGGAAAACAAACGAGGGCGTGCAAGACTCGGGTGCAACATCAAAATGCTTCGTAAATTTAGAGAGAGAGAGAGAGAGAAAGGCAACGGAAAGACAGGGAGGTTACCCAGAGATTATCTCCGGTTGGCTACCCTGTACTGGGGGAGGGGAAAGGGGAAACGATAGGTGAGAGGGAGAAGGATTAAAAAAAAAGAAACTACACACACACGCACGTACACACAAACTGTTTCTGTGGGCACTGTCACGCAGCCCGCAAAGGCGTTCCTACTGTGATGCAGTGCACCGTACAATCCTGAGTCACACAGTGAAGTCACAATCTGTCAGAAAGTCCAGTGTCTTTTAAATACCGCAGCAGCGCCTTCATAGCCGATCGCGCTGATGTTCGCGTAGGCCAGTGTCCAAGGATCTTGTTTTCTGACAGTGGGCGCTTGTCCAGTTTGTCTAGGGTGGCTGAGAGGAGTGCTCTTTGCGGGTTGAAACGAGAGCACTCACAAAGAACGTGCGCGATTGTTTCATTGCACCCGCAGAAGTCACAAAGTGGGTTGTCGGACATTCCGATAAGAAAGGAGTACGCATTTGAAAATGCTACTCCAAGCCATAGACGAACTAGAAGGGTACAGTCGCGTCGTGGAAGCTCGGGCGGAATATGGAGTTGTAAAGTAGGGTCCAGGGTATGAAGTCGTGCACTTGTGAAGTCGGATGAATTCCACTGAGCTAATGTCAGGTCGTTTGCCAGTACGGCAAGTTTTTTCGCTGCGTCGGCTCTCGAAAGAGGAATGGCAACGCACCTGACGCCGTCATGGGCAGATCGGGCAGCTGCGTCTGCTCGATCATTGCCGTGTATGCCACAGTGACTAGGCAACCACTGATATATGATATCGTGTCCTTCGTCAACTATGCGATGGTGTACTTCTCTGATCTCTGCGACGAGCTGTTCATGTGATCCATGGCGCAGTGCTAAGAGTACACTCTGTAGGGCTGCCTTGGAATCACAGAAGACTGACCATGCCTGCGGTGGTTCCTCCTGAATGAAATGGAGAGCTGCGCGCAAGGCTACCAGTTCAGCAGCTGTCGTTGATGATACATGCGACGTTTTTAGCTGTATTTCGATGGATCTTGTTGGTATCACCACAGCAGCAGCTGAACTTGCAGATGTGACTGAGCCATCGATGTAAACGTGTACGCGGCCGCTGTGCACCTCATGTATAAGTTGTAATGTGGCCTGCTTCAGGGCAAACGACGGCATGTTAGCCTTTTTAGTGATTCCTGGGATGGTGAGGCGTACTTCAGGTCTGTGCAGGCACCATAAAGGTGTGGATGGTCTTGCTGCAGGCATGTAGTTCATTGGCTATGAGGTGCGACTGGCAACAATCATACGACTGATAGCTGCGTGTGGCCTTTCTGCGGGTAGAGCGGCAAGTTGGTGAGACGGTAGTCCGGCAACGTGGCGAATATGCGCTCTGAGAGCGTCGGTTACCAAGTACGTTGTTATTGGGTGATCTCGAGCTATGACAATCGTTGCCGCTGTAGACGCACGCCTCGGAAGGCCGAGACACGTCCTTAGGGCTTGAGCTTGTAGTCCCTGGAGTACATGCAGGTTTGTTTTGCAGGTGTTTCCAAGCACAGGGAGGCTGTATCTTGCGAAGCCGAGGAACAAGGCGTTATAAAGCTGCAGCATTGATCGCATCGATGTGCCCCATGACTTTCCGCCGAGAAACTTGAGGAGATGTATTATTGTCAGCAACCTCTTCTTTAGGTACGAAACGTGCGGGCTCCATGATAGGTCGCGGTCGATAATTACCCCTAAAAAACGGTGTTTACGTGCATTTGCAACTGCTTGTCCGTTGACACAGAATAACGCTTCATTGCCTTCCGAGTGAAAGTAACAAGGCAGCATTTCTCTGAAGACAGCTCTAAGTTCTGTTTTCGCAAGTACAGTGATGTTAAGGTAGCTGCCTTTTGTAGCCGTGCTCGTACCTGCAGTCATGTTACAGCAGACGCCCAAATGCAGATGTCACCGGCATAGATTGATACTTGGACTGTGTTGGGTAAGCATCTGACTAGGCCAACGAGCACTAGGTTGAATAGCGTCGGGCTCAACACTCCGCCTTGCGGTACTCCACAGAACGTTTGGTGTTGAGTCGTGGCGCCTTCCTCAGTCATCACGAAGAAATGCCTGTCAGTCAAATAACTGCAGAGCCACTGAAAAGTGCGGCCACCGATTCCTGCTTTAATCAGAGCCTCTATAATGGCATAATGTGCTACATTGTCATGGGCGCCTTTTATGTCAAGGAATAATGCCGCAGTGAGTCGTTTCATCCGCTTTTGATGTTGAACATACGCGACCAAATCGATGACATTATCTATGGATGAGCGCCCACGCCGGAAGCCAGCCATAGCATCTGGGTACACGTTGTAACTCTCCAGGTACCATTCCAGGCGCGTCAAAATCATTCGTTCCATTATTTTCCCTATGCAGCTGGCCAGAGCGATGGGGCGGTACGATGACAAGTTTAACGGTGATTTACCAGGTTTGAGAAGTGGAACCAAGCGGCTGCATTTCCATTCACGTGGAACCAAACCGTTGCGCCAAGACTCGTTGTAAAGGTTTAGCAGCATGAGGCGTGCATTCTGCCCAAGATTGGCGAGCGCCGCATAGGTAACGCCGTCCGGCCCAGGTGACGAAGAGCGCCTGCAAGTCGCTAGTGCCGCTTCAAGCTCCTCCACCGAAAACATTACATCCATGCGGGATTCCCGTGGCACAGGAGTGGCACATGGTGTAAGGGCGCGTTGAGGCTGCGAGCTGGCAAGTCTTGAGCAAAATTCTTCGGCAACGTCTATTTCGCTGCGACCTTGTTGCAAAGCGAGGGACTTAAAAGGAACACGCTGTTGCGGTGATACACGAAGTCCATGCACAGTTCTCCATATCTGAGATAATCGCTGACGTGGATCCAATGACTCGCAGAAACGTTTCCATCTTTGAGATTGAAGTGCATCAATGCAGCGTTGAATCTTCTTTTGCATCCGCCTTGCCTCTCTGAGATCATGGATGGATTTGGTTCTCCTGTATCTTCTTTCAGCCCGCCGGCGAACTGCTCGTTGTCGCTGCAGTTCGGCTTCAAATTCTTCGTATTTCGGGAAAGGCTGAAAAGCACGCGTAGTATCTTGCATGGCTTTTTGAATTTCGTTTTCTAGACTTGAATGGTTCCCTTGCTGACATACGTCCTCCATGTGCAACCGAAACGCCGACCATTCAATTCTCCGGGGTGTCGTGGAGGGGCATTTAAATAGTCCCTTGATCTTCGGGTACGTCGGAATGTGGTCGCCTCCACGGGAATCGATGTCTGGAAACCATTGCACGTTTCTTTCAAGACGCCGAGAAACCAGGGTCAAGTCTAGGCAGCTGCTGTATGTAAGCCCGCGTAAATATGTTGGGCTACCATCATTGAGGCAGTGAAGGTCGTGCTGTGTGGCAAAGGATGGTAGTCTCCTTCCCCTGGAGTCCATCTTCAAGCTCCCCCAAAGCGGATGGTGAGCATTAAAATCTCCGGTGAGAATCGTAGGGTGGTGTGTCGCTGATAGCACGTCGTGCAGTCGTTTAGAGTCGAATCCGCGTGAAGGAGCAAGGTAAACAGCAATGAGTGTGAACGTAAACTTGTTCGTTTTCACAATTAAACAAACGTACTGGTTGTCGTCGTGCGGCGGGACTGGGTGCAACACGTATGTCAGATCACACCTAATATATACAATTACCTTGCTTACATCACCACAGATAGAGGACATGAATGCCTCATAGACAGAAATGCGTATAACATTCTGCACGTTCGGTTCGCAAATCACAAGTATGGGAAATCGGTTTTCGAAAACGTAGTGTCTGAAATCTGAAATTCTCGATTTGAGACCACGGGCATTCCACTGCAGTAAAGATGCTTTCTTGACTTCCTTGTGGAAGGGCAGCGAGGTGCGGGCCATGGTGCTATGCGATGCTTTCAAGTACTGGAGTCAGCGCGTCCAGCACTTGCAATGCGCTACGAGCAGCCGGAGTGTCCATGTTTGTCAGTAGTAGACGCATGACATTCGTGAGGGATTTGAGCATAGCAATCACTTGTGAATCCTTGTCTCGCACTTGGTCAACTGAAGTGACATTTGACGTTAAGTGGCGAGTCATGTGCTGTGGCTCTGGCACGTGGCATGTCTTCGGCAGTGCTGGCCACACCTCACTTGATGAAGCAGGAATAGCAGGGCCGCTTTTATCGTTGACATTCGTGCTGTTACTGGAGACAGATGGAATAGGAGGTGGCGTTGCCGGACGAGACTTTTCCCTTGAACCGAAAGAGGATGTCGTAGACTTTCGTTTCCGAGAGTGGTGTCGCCTTATCGCTGCAGAAGCATCTCTGTGTGATGATCCGTCTCTGGCCATTTTCCGCAAGATTTTCTGCTCTTTCTTTAATTGTGGACAGTCTTTTGAGGATGCGACGTGTGGGCCTTGACAATTAGGGCACTTGAGCTCTGTTGCACGGCAGGTGTCCGTATCGTGTTGTTTGGAACATCGTGGGCATGTCGCTGTATTTCGGCAGACAGCGCTCACATGTCCATTTCTTTGACACCTTCTGCACATAAGTGTTTTGGGTACGAAAGGTCGTACCACATGCCGAAAGTGTCCGACCTTTACATATGACGGTAGACAGTCACCTTTGAACACAAGCCTTACACAGGTCGACTTGCCGAGGCGCCGAGCTTGTAGTAAGGCAACACCATCAGTGGCAGGTTTGATTAAAATTGGCAGGTCGCTGTCGCTAATGGATGTGTCAATATCATAAACGACACCAGCCGTGGTTTCGTTGTCCTGTGGAATGAGGTAGTGGACGTTGATGTTGCCCAGGAGCTTTACTGCCATCAAAGCATTGATTGCGCTTTGGTTATGGACATCAATAGCCAGGACGTTCTTTCGAGTATTAATTCTGATATCCTTGATTTCTCCTGGGACAAGAGCCTCCAGAGAAACGGAAATCGCTTGTCTATTAAGGCGGTTGAGGTTGTCGGCGGGTGTGTCCGGCACAAAAAGAATGGTGTGCGCAGATGGCCTTCGCTGTGGCATGACGGTAGACTTACTTGACGAAGACCGTCCGCTGATGTTTCTTCTCTTGGCCTTGCGATGTACCACTCTTTCGAAGCCTTCGTCATCTGAGGCGTCATCACTTGAGCAGGAGTACAGCACAGTGTCCTCGCTGTCAGCTTGACTCGGTGGGCAATTTCTCTTCCTCGGGCCGGTACCTGCCGAAGCAGTCACGTCGCGGCGGCATTCTGCCGACTCCACTTCCATTTACCTGGCAATGGGAACGGCGTCACCCAGTAAAACACGGGAAAAAGCCGAAAATACTGCAGCGCGAAGGAACAGTGGTCCCTACGAGAATCACTTCGTCTTCCTCCCAATTAATGTCTCGTAAATTTAAGAAACTCATTTTAGGCTATTTGCAGTGATCGATCGCTTGTACTAGTGTTGCTCGACCAGTCTTCCACTACCTCTCGGCTTCAGGAGGAAACCTTGCCCCGTCATGCATATCTTTCAGCTGCGCTCTCTCGTTGTAGCACGCCTGTGAACAACTCTAACATGAAATGTGTTGACCTTGTTGTGCATGAGAAGAGTATCAATGACCGCTGTTTTCCGTAGACGTTATAACCTTCATGGGTTATCTCGTGATTGCAGACTTGCACGGAAGCAAGAAGGCTGGTAGCGACGCGCTGTGGTGCCTTTTGTCCAAACGCAACGAGAAAAGATCGAGTGCATCTGAATGGTTGGACCCTATGCTATTTTTCCGCTGTCACTTCGGCGGCATCATTTCAATCTCCCTTGCATGCGACTTCAAATAAAACTCTCTTTATTTCAAGACAGATCGAGACGAGGACTGTAATGCTTGGACGAAGTTTGTCGCCAATAGGAACTTTCAGTCCCTCTTTGTGGGCATGCAGTTTTTATTATTTCTTTGTTGTGTTTGGCTAAAAGTGTAGCGAATGAATTAAGACATTTTCTGAGAAGAAAACAGTCGGAAGTACAGTGCGACGTTTTGCAACAAGATCGCGAAAGATCCAAGGTGGGGGGATATTGATAGCCGCATAAAATCCCCTTGATATCCCTCCGTGTCCCCTCTTTTGTCTTACATGAGATTGCCATGAGGAACCCTGAAAAATGCTTTTCATATTTACTTCAGCTTTGATGGGTCGGCAAAACATTAAACGACTGCACTTCCTGTTTCCTTTCTTTCTGCCTCCAAATCTATACGTGAAGGAAAAAAAAATACTGAGCCGTAGTCACTAACACCAGCAATTAGCCAGCTGCTCCGCAATGTCCATTCAGTCTCTATATGAGTGGGGCGCTTTCTGACGGGCACTTTGCTATTATTAGCGCCTTCCCTCAACCTCCCGCACATCTGTTTTTTTCGTAAGAGACTAAAGTTGAGCATTTGGAGGTACGACGTGATGTCTTGTCAATATACGTGCACCAGCCATGCATTCGCACTCACCTTTTTCCTCTCCCCTATTCTCATGACAAACGTAGTTATTAATATACGTTTGGGGATAGAAATAAGATATCATTTACAGGTTCAGAACATTTCTTGTTAATGTGCGTAAAAAGGTTGTGATTTTTTTCCTTCACAGGGATAAACTTTGGAGCCACTTAATGATTTTCACATCATAGCAAATCATTCTTTTCCTCGTACGAGAAAATCGGCTTGCCTTATTTAGGGCCTCTACATGTGAAAAAACAACTAGTTTGCTGGGTTTCGAACCAGGGGAATATCCCTATGCTCTTCAGTGTTAAGACGCAAAGTGATCTTTTACGGAACGACTCGAAGAGCATTCGTGCAGCAGCCAATGCAACGCGCGATCTTGTATAAAATAGCGAAGGTGTCAGTTGCCAAGTGAAAAGTAAGCTTCGTAAACAATCAACTGCGTCTGACACTATGAAGCATCTTTAGAAGCGATAAAAGTGTCGGTATTGCAGAACGCATGAGAACGAGATAGACATGGAGGAGAGACCTGAACGCTCGTCATGCGTGTAATCAACATCGAGACTTTTAGTTGTCTGGCTTGGCCCCATCTCCATATCTAATGAACTGAAACATATCTTTCACTTTTTCTTTGTGCCGCCATTGCTTTTCTTTCTTTGTGCCTTGGCACGGATGAACAACATCGGGGAAGAAAAAAAGAATACTTCCTTAGAATTTGTTTTCACGAAAAAGAACTGTTATGAAATAATGCTTGCGGATCGTATCCGAGGCAGTAGCTGGACCACCGGTTTCAAGAATGGTTGCAAATTTTCCGTTTCTTTCTTTGTTTCTTTCTTTCTTTCTTTCTTTCTTTTTTTCTTTCTTTCTTTCTTTCTTTCTTTCTTTCTTTCTTTCTTTCTTTCTTTCTTTCTTTCTTTATTTAAGGCAATACACAGATTGTCTTAGGGGACACGGCTAAAGGCAAACATTTGCCTGACTAGTTGCAGTTGGAGTAGAACTGGAGTTGCGAAAGCTTCTAGCGGCTGTTTCCCGCTTTGCCCTCCCGAAATCAAGTCGCTTTATGACTAGGGCTGTTGGTGCTCTTCTAAAAAATAAAATAAAAAGAAACCACCAGCACGCTATGGCTGCGTACTCCTCACTGTCGCAACGTGCTAGCTGTCCGCTGCTAGGTGACCTAACAGTGTGTGGCGTCAGAGAAGCGCGGCTTTACTCTCGCTGCAGCCTCTCGGTTTCGGTTTCGCGCGTTCTGATAGCCTAAATTCGTCGCGCCACAGTTCCACAGTTTCCTACTTTCCGCATGAAAAACATGATATTGTCTGTACGGAGAACGCGTTTAAATTTCTGAATTACAAGGATCCCGCTACAATTAAAGGTATGAAAGTTATTTACTAAGTTTCTTGTGGATTACTTACCAATTAACACGGATAATTCCTTACGCCGTGGTCGCCACAACTGACATGTCTCCGAAAGAAGCGTCCTGTTGTTTCACAGCGGCTATTTTTAAATATTAGACAGTATTTTAAGAAATATCTGGTATTATCTTGTACTGCATATTCTAAACCCTTTATCATATGCTTATCGTATGAATAGATTTCACATTACCAAATTGCCCAGATTATGGTGTTTTGTAAAACGATAGTGTTTGCAGCTGTTCCCGGGATTAGAGGAAAAGCACGTAATAATAAGGCGAGTAATTCTAGTACCACAAACACGACGCTTGCGTGTTTTCTAGTCTAACTTATTAAGCATGCTGGAGTGAAGAAAGAAGTGGCAAAAAAAAAAGAAGGGATTACCGATTGCTTTCTTTTTGCGTTACGTCTGGTTTACTGTAGATATACTTTGGATCCTACGCTCTTTGGGCAGCTCCACATCAAAAATAAACATGGTCAGTTCTTTTTAAATCTTTTATGACGCATTCATCGATATTTGTTGCGAAAGAAGCCTGAAATATATCTCCTTGTTCTGCGTCATTCCTTCAGCTGATAAGTTTTCTCGCATTGCTATGTTTACCTAAAGTCCCTAGATACACTTAATTTCTTTGTGACGTATCGACATCTTCCCCTCCACCGCACTTCCTCGTCTTCGCGGTTAGTGTCGTCCGCCTTCTTCTTCATAAGCAGCATATGCAGAGTGGTCGAGTACACAGCTTCGGATTACCTACAGCCACTTTTACATTGCAATTGATATTGGAAGGAAAAAATTAAGATAGACCGCACGAATCACCGCAATTTGCTGCTAATACCGAGGAGCGGTTTTTGTGCTAGCGGTAGTCAGCGAAGTGCACGGTTTATGTCCGATCTTGGGGCATCATTATCGACGACATGTGTCTCAAACACATCGTTAGCGTGACAACGAAGTTCGCTGACTGCAGCGTTGGACTATGCCACAGAGAACAAGGCTGACGGAAACAGCTGCCAACCGAAATTTCAGCACCAATGAATAGGATGCGTCAGTGGCACTTCAAAGGTTTTTGATGTGTACCTTTAAAAAAACATCTAACCATGGACCTTACCTAGAATATTTCCACCTATACAATTCGTTCAGTGCGAGTAGCAATTCGTGCACTGTGCGGCGAGCACAGTTCAAGTTCGCCTGAGCTGATCTTCTTGAGAAAGTTTTCATCTTCCCATTTTTGCCTTCACTGCATTGCCGTTGTGGAGAGGCCACTGTCAGAAACAGTGACTGAACTCTAAAATTCGTCGGGAGAGGCTGTGACGCGTTGTGTGTCGCTTCTTCGTAATTGTGTCTTCGCGCTACATTATGTCGGTAAGCATGCACCAACTAGCCCAACAACAAGTCCTTCTACAGAATGGTGAGTAAAAGGCCTTGCTAATGTTGAGTAGTGATGGGCTGTAGTCTAGTCCCAATTTCGACTGTGGAGCAATTTGCAATGCTAAATACAAGAAGCATCTCTCGGTACGGATACCCACAAAGGCACAAAGGAGGCCAGGAAAGGTTTCTTTTGGAAGAGCTTGAATTGCAAAATAAATCGAGAAAATATACTGTTACTCAAGTCGACGACGGCATGTCGGAATTCGGATGAGGTGTCCCAAGTACGCCACTATAGTTTCTCGACTTAAAGCTCATGTAAACTCCGTTTACCCTCTGCGCGAGAAGTCGGCCTAGAAAACCCCAAAGGAAGCGGAGAAAGTTGAATGTTATACGGCAGCCGCTGCTCACTAACAATCTACAAGTCCAGTAAGGAGCGGCGAGCATGAAAGGGCGCTCTGCATGTCAAACTCTGAGAAATGGCTTCGCCGCCAAACTCGCGCCTGGGCGCATCCGCAAGTAGTGCCGTTCTTTAAGCCCGGCGGGTTCGCTAACAAGGAGACGAATTGTGATTTGCTTCTGTTGGTGACACGTGGCCTATACGCTCAAACATATAGAAAAGACTCGACGGTGAAGTGCAATTTCCCAACTGCTCCGCGGAAACTTCGTCCAATTAGGCCGTGCCGAGCTCTGCTTACAACGGCGGCGTATATTCTACATCGCCAGAGGGAACCGCTGTTGCGCTGCCAAGAAAGCGTTGGCAGATGAGAGCAACAACCTTGAGAAGACTTCGCTGGGCGCGGAGTGCCGACAACTCGAAACAGTGTCGCGCCTCACGCTAGCACTAAGTGGATTACCGTGTTGCAGCTCTTTAGTCTATGTCGGTCTTTCGGAGGCGAGGTATTCGAGCTTGTCGGGGATTTCTGTGGCAATGTATACCTGACCTTTCCCGGTTTGGTACGTCATAGGTCCCTTATTTTCTCCAACCACGCAGAAGAAACACTTCTAGAGACGGCCAACTGCTGAACTTCTCCTGCTAATATCCCGAAAAAATGCTAACGCCAGTCCTTTTGTTGTCCTCGCAATAAAAAAAAGGCATTTCGTTAATGAATGGCGTAATGACGTCTTGCGTCTGATGCTGTTATTATTTCCCGAATTCATGATACTGGCGTGTGAATGATGTGGCACTAATGATCTCTCGAAACTGTAGTCATTTCTTTAATGGAGTCCAGGTCTTCGTATTAAACCAGCTAATGTGGAAACTATTTTAGAGCATGCGTGGTAGGGACTCTCCGAAAGTTATTCAATTTGAGCATGAAAAGAAAAGGCAGTTTGGACCGAAGGCCAATAGCAAAGTTTATCTTTGAGCCAAACTCTTTCGATTGGGTATTTTACCTTGCGATTTGGCTACATCAATGTTTACTCCGTTGTACTGAAATTTCTAGTGGATCATGGTCTTGGCGTGTAGCACGAAGTGAACACGGACACACAAAGGAGCAGACAGGATGAGGGCTAACTCTCAACGTATGCCTAACCTATACCTGCAGGCATTAAAGGCCACCGTCCTTAAAGCATCCAGCTGAGGCTTTGTTTGTGTGTGCGTGCTGAAGTGTTACGTGTGCAAATCTCGTCAATGAAACAGCAATGCGTTTATGGTACCCTACGGCTGTCCACGAACACTCCGAAGGTCGCCTATGCCGCAGAGGAACAGCATGCGGCCAGGGCCTACGGAAGCTGAAAGGATCTCAGCGGGCATTTCAGCACTTCCAGCCACTCGGATCCTGCGTGTGTGCTATGACAGCGTCTCTTTTTGGTATAGTCACGTAAAGCGCCCTTCTAGTTAACGCGACCGCGCATAAAACCGGTGAATAAACTGCATGCCACGTGCCTGTCTTACCCATTAGCGGGGATGCAGAATGACGTAGTGCGGCTGGGATAGCGGAAAGCAAAGCCGATGCCGTGTGATTGGCTGCCATTTGGGCCTGCAGTTTCTTCTAGCTGAGGGTAACACCAACGTCGCTGTTTAAGCACGGCTGAAACGGGAAAAAGTTGTTTTGGGAAACCGCCTAATTTATTTGAATGCCCTGACCTTGTGGAGTTTGGATTTAAGGTTTTTGACGTTCGATGCAACTGTTCAATCGAAGCTTTGATGTAGCGTGGAAGCTTTAGCAAATATGGTCCGTATCGCTAAACCTTGAAAGTAAAATTCACGCACAAGTCCTGCCTTCACGACTTAGTTGGATATTTCAAAGCGGTGCGCAGTAATTGCTTTGTCCGCTTCCGAAGTGCTCATTGATGTAGCCATCTTCCTGTAGTCATATAATTATGATGTGCAGCAGAATGTCGTTGCAGAGAGCCTCAAGGGACATGAAAAATACATTCCGAATAACGGGAGTTTCTTTTACTGACAAAATTGTACACAGGTGCAGCACCGTGTGCCATGCTGCCTCTTAACATGGTTAGATGTGTTAACCATAAAGAAATGAAAAGAGCAGCTAGTTTGTCCCGTGGTTTGGGGTTGGTTGATGGCGATTGGATAAGCGAACTAGTGTTCGTTTCAAGGACGCGCCGTCGGCAACTTGAAAAACAAAAATAGTTTTTATGGCACCAGTCGATGAGGCAGAATAACGCGCGGTCGTGCAGGGGGAGTCCACATTATCGAACAGGGGTTCCTCCGGAAATTTGGTTCTTCTTAACTTGACCGTATATGAGGGGAGTGGGGGTGCTACGAAGCTGTGCAGGTCTGAATGAAGGAAATAACTAATGAACTAATTCAAGGGATTTACGTGCCACAACTACGATTTTATTAATTAATTTTAACAACCAGGGAACCGTCACCGTGTATCGAATGCACGGGACAAGAAATGCATTTCGCCTCCATTATGCAACCAAGGTAGAGGGATTTGATCCCGCGACCGCGTGCTTAGAAGCGTGAGGCCTTAGCCGCTAAGCCACCATGGTGGGTTGCTGTGCAGGTCTGTACATGCTATGAATTAAAAATGCATAACATTTTTTTGCTTGCCTGTGCTCTTTGCTACGGAGTTTTAAGGATGGGTGTCTGGGTAGAATGAGAGGTCTGGCAAAGTATGTATTTCGCATCGTACCTCTTTCTGAGGAAAAAGAAATAGATATTTAGTCTAGCTTTCTTCTGAAGGTTCCCGTTTACAGATAGTGGCGAAGATGTTGGTTCGGATTAACCGAAGTTTTTTTGCATTAGCGATATATAAGACCAACAAATATTTCAAGGTTGTTCCGTGTTAATGATTTTCATTTATTCAGATCCTACTGCACCTAATATTTATTTATTTATTTATTTATTTATTGCAATGTTGGAGCTTCAAACATTTTGGATGAGGTAGCTCTCTATCAGTCATAAAACGTCAAGAAATTGGTGACACGGAATACTTCATTTGGCCCTGCCGGTATTTCAGCGTCGAAAGGACGACTCTGCTTGACAACCATCAAAGGAGAGGATTTCCAAATGCCTATGTGCAATAGATAATGTTTTCCAAACGGACGAGGCTAGTTTGTGAGGAGGTCACACGTATTCTACTCGCATATCTAGGCGACACTGAACTCACATTTCTGTGATAGCTGATTTCTTAACAGCGAAAGAGAACAGCTGTAGCAGTTGCTTGTCCGGAGTGTCACAATACCACGGCCTGAAATAAGCGCATTAATGACCAAACCCACGAGCCACCCGGTCACGGTCACCCGGTCAAAACAAGTTTTTTCGTAATCCTGAATGAATTCTGAAGCTTCACGTGGCAAAACCACCAGGGTGTCCTTAAAGTGCCCCCAATGTACTGGACACGGGAGTTCTTGAAGTTTAGCCCCCATCGATTGCAATTAGGTCGAGGCCATGATTTGATCCTGTGACCTCGTCCTTAGTTGCGCAAGACCATAGCCGTTGAGCCACCGCGGAGGTTGTTTTCCCTATCTTTATAGAAGGTGCTGATGAAAACGCATTCAATTGTTTATTTATTCTTATTTGCGCTGGAACAATTATGCTTGTATTTGAAGCTTTATAAAAACCAGATGCATAATGAGGTAAGCGTTTTTTTGTTGACTGTTGCCGCTGTAGCTACAAAATAGAAACTTATTAAAATAATTTGTGATTTATTACAATGCTAGGAGGTATTCAGGAGGTATTCAGGAGGTATTCAGAGACCTGGATTGGGAAGAAATGGGGATAAAAGTTAATGGAGAATACCTTAGTAACCTGCGATTCGCTGATGATATTGCCTTGCTTAGTAACTCAGGTGACCAACTGCAATGCATGCTCACTGACCTCGAGAGGCAAAGCGGAAGAGTGGGTCTAAAAATTAATCTGCAGAAAACTAAAGTAATGTTTAACAGTCTCGGAAGAGAGCAGCAATTTACAATAGGCAGCGAGGCACTGGAAGTCGTAAGGGAATACATCTACTTAGGGCAGGTAGTGACTGCGGATCCGGATCATGAGACGGAAATAATCAGAAGAATAAGAATGGGCTGGGGTGCGTTTGGCAGGCATTCTCAGATCATGAACAGCAGGTTGCCATTATCCCTCAAGAGAAAAGTGTATAATAGCTGTGTCTTACCAGTACTCACCTACGGGGTAGAAACCTGGGGGCTTACGAAAAGGGTTCTACTCAAATTGAGGACGACGCAACGAGCTATGGAAAGAAGAATGATAGGTGTAACGTTAAGGGATAAGAAAAGAGCAGATTGGGTGAGGGAACAAACGCGAGTTAATGACATCTTAGTTGAAATCAAGAAAAAGAAATGAGCATGGGCAGGACATGTAATGAGGAGGGAAGATAACCGATGGTCATTAAGGGTTACGAACTGGATTCCAAGGGAAGGGAAGCGTAGCAGGGGGCGGCAGAAAGTTAGGTGGGCAGATGAGTTTAAGAAGATTGCAGGGACGGCATGGCCACCATTAGTACATGACCGGGGTTGTTGGAGAAATATGGGAGAGGCCTTTGCCCTGCAGTGGGCGTAACCAGGCTGATGATGATGATGATGATGATGACAATGCTAGAAATTTCGAGGGAATATTGCAGAGCTTTCTAAATTTTCGAGTTCATGGCGCAGAACCACTGATGTTGCCTGAAAGCAACGTGGTACCATTAATTTGGTGTCGAGCGAAATTTTGCTAAAATGGCAGGAAAATAAATTTTCGGTAATATTGTAAAGAAAGCGACCACTAACAGAAGGCACATTAAAAACGGCACATTAAAAACGGCAATATATACGCTGAATGAAACTGAATGTTTAACGGATGGTACGGTACAAATATTTTACAAGCTTGTGCTGTATACTAGTGCGCTGCCACATGACACAGTATTTAATCACAAGGACATCCAAAAAGCCATATTCGTCTGTCTGATAGCAAAATGCGGACTTGGATGTTAAACGCGCTTAAACGTATTCTGATTGAAAGGAACCATGAGGATACTCAATACGACATAATGAATCAACATGTGATGCTGAATATTCTCGCTTCACAGGCTTTTACTGTACGCATTCTTGATCTATAGTACTGCGATATGCTTTATGCTTTGCAATATGCTTCATCGTCAGCTGAAACATCTTTCTTATTCTCTTTTTTTTCTTATACTTTTTTTAGAAGCGAACGGGCGCGCTGTCCCGTTCTCTTCTCTTGTGTGTGTCGGTTTATTTGGCGTCTTCATACTTTATATTTTCTTATTCTTTTGTTTGACATCCATATTTTTAAAGAAACCAATTCAACCTTTAGCAGTCATGAAATTTTTACATAGTGTTTGTTTACGGTTCATAAAGAACGATAGTTACTGACATGATAACTGTTATGCACGGTAAACAATAATAGATATTAAGGTCGCTTTTTTTTCGTTCCACGGAGCGCGGCCTTGAACTCTTCCAGTGACTGATAACCGGCACCACGTTTGCATGGAATGAAATTCTTCTGGCACGCTGCGACGCCACGAGCTCCGCGTATTGACGTGAAATAAGGCATAAGCAATGCGTAGCCTTGTACTTGTCTTGTCCGCTAAATCTAAAAAATATATACGCCTTGTTTGAGCAGGAACAAGCAGCGGCAAAACCATGCCGTCATGTCACTCGCATCCTTGCTCTTACAGCATTTGTACTTTTTTTCCCCCCTGGCATATACATTTCAAAAAGCTCCGGCCCTCACGTATTATTGTAAAGAACGCATGACGACCCAGAAGATGTTGTATGCGATTGTTCTAGGCAGTGCGTTTTAAACACAGAGTGTTTCAGCTAACTCATGCCTACACTCTAAAACAAAATTACGCCCTTTGGGCAGTATCTTGCCATACAACAATAAATGTAATCTGTCTTTAACGCTGCGAGCCCGATACCTCCCAGCAACGAACGGCATGCGGGTTATCAGCATGACGTAGCATTCTCGACAGTAAAGCAGCGGGCGCGGCGTTTTCAAAAAAGGGAACGGAAGCAAGGCATATGACCATTATTGGTCTGTGGCAAATATACACCCCTTCGTGGGCTACCTGACAGTGCCCACAGAAATAGTTCGTGTGTACGTGCGTGTGCGTGCTTAGGTTCTTCCTTTCCTTTTTTATCCTTCTTTCTTTCTCACCTATTGCATCCCCTTGCCCCTCCCCCGGTACAGGGTAGCCAACCGGAGATAATCTCGGGTTAACCTCCCTGTCTTTCCTTTGCCTTTCCCTCTTTCTCTCCCTCTATACACCCCAAAGGGTATACCTTTGTCTAAGAGTGTAAAATTTAAAAAAACATTCCCGTGGTTTCACGAAAATGAAACCAACTTATTATTCTTCATTTTCATTTTGAAGAACTCAAAGAATGTTGCCCTATACAGTTAAACATTTAAAAATAAATATTTGGCCACTTTTAAAACATTGAGCTAAACAAAAAAATTTTCTATCGAGAAGTTCTATAGCCACTTGAAAAATATGAAATAATTTATTTCCACGAAGATGGCTCTTGGTTATCATTTTTTGGAGTTTAAAAAAGCAGACGTGAGACTTCGAAGTAGCGTGTCGTCAGACGGTTGCATGCAGTGATACTAGTGGCCTCAAACGTGTTGCAAATGAATTATCGATGCTGAACGCAAACCGAACGCATGAAGCACAAGTGAGAGGCAACGGCCACACCTGTCGTCTTCCATTCGTCGCCACCAGTGGCCGTCCGGTCTTTATCTATAGTAATTAGAGTATTTGGTCGCTATAATTGTTGTCTATTTACCCTATCTTTCGTGGCTATATTTAAGTCATTGCTTCAACCGACAAGATGTCGCAGAAAAAGGAAAGACCAATACCATTGTTTTTTATCTAGCGCCATTGCTTGCTGCTTTTCATGCATTCGGGGTTTTCCTGCCGCACTGATCTTTCAGTGGTGGCATGTTCGAGGACACTACTGTCGCGGTGAAAAATCGCCGGAACACATGGTGCTGTCTCAAATTTCGTGCGTTTTGATTTCAGCGCCCCCCCTCCCCCCCCCCCAAAAAAAAGAATATATAAAAAAGTAAGAACCAGATCCGCTCTCTCCATAGAAAGACATAATCTGGACGTTTCTCAATAGGCTGCTAAAATTCATCATTGAATATTTTCTTTCCATAACACAGTTCTTAAATCGTTTTTACCTATTTTTGTTCTCGATAATAATTGCTGAAAGAACTTCCAGAAAACTTATTTCAGCTGCTCGTGAGGAAAGCGAATAACAATAGGTTGCTTGCATTCTCTTAGTGAACGCGTGCATTTTTGAAGGCTTCGCACGAGTTAGCTGAAACACCGTGTGTATTTGCATTGTACAAAACTGTCGCTACTTCCGCGAGTCCTCGTAAACGTGGTGCCAAGTTGTGTCTTATTGTGTAATAATGATTTTCCTTTTATTTGTTTCTCTCCACCCGTCTCAGCGAGGGACCAATGCTCGCGATAATCAATGCTCGCTGCCGTGCCAGCAAATTACAAAGGTGAAAAGCAATGGAAGATCAAATACAAGAAGTGTCTCATAATGCCGCGCCAGAGCATTATGCGGCAGCGGAATTATTCTTCGTCAGTGAAACACGACATTGTTGTAGTCATGAAAGTTGCTATGACACTTTGGTTCATGTTCTGTTATATGCATGCCTCAGTAAAAAAGAAGGTGAGAAAAAAAGAACTCAAGATGAAATCTTGCGAAACGATGCAATATTGTTGTACTTCACGACCCAACCCTGTCGGCACCCTGTGAGGGTTGTGTCGCAATGCCAAATATTTTTATACGTCTGCCTGACTTCCACTTGCCGCCGGAAAGTCGGATTCCTCCTAGCTCGTTCGCTTACTGCCATACTTACTGTCATAAGCCCAAATACCTTAAAAGAAGTGCCTTGTTACCACACGAGAGACTTCATTTTTTTTTAGTTCGGTACGTCCTTGCCTAGAGTGCCATCAACAAACAATTTTGCCTTCTGTACCAACCCTCGCTACAAATCGAAAGAGAGAAGAAAATGGTTAGGCTATTGGAGATTTTCAAAACAAGACGCATCAAATAAATGACTGTCGTCAGCATTCTTGATTTCAATTTAGCCATCTGTTTACCAAGTGCTAGATGTATAGCGGTTGGAATGATTCAATTAGAAACGACGTCTAGAAGTTTTGCCTCTTTGCCGTCCACGAAAAGTTCCAGATGCTGGGCTAATTACACCCGTAGGCACTCAGAGCACAGGTTTTGGTAGCAAGACTCCACTTAGCTGCAGGCAGCGCAACTCTTGGAAATCAAGTAGGAACGCGGGTTTCCTATTAGCCGAATGAGTTAGCCTACGCAAAACATTGCACGCGATAGTGGGCCCTTCGGGAAGTCGTATTTGCGTTGCAACCCTGTGCCGAAGAAGGCTGTGACTGCGGAGGTTGCTGTTTACTGTGTAAGACTTCGCCATAGGACAAGGATTAATTGAGTAGGCAAAAATAAAGTACTGTATATAGTCGACTAAGAGCCGCGTTCATCTAAGAGCGGCACTCCTAACTTGGCACCCTATAATTCGAGATAAAAGCGAATGTTGAAATAAACAATTTGAAGACAGAAGACGGCGACGAAGCTTCTGTACATGCTCTTAGTTTCAGAACACATGTTCTGCTGAGAATATAAACGTATGTGCACAACCTGATGTCGGGCATTGTTGTAAAAAATATTTGGCGTCGTGATCGTATCTAACGCCATGGAGGGCACAATGGACGACTGTACGCGTGAGGGTGACTGACATCTAACTGAATCTAAGTTGGCGTGACAGCGTCGATAGTGAGGGCTGTAGACGGGTACCATCTGCGTGGCAGGTTAGCGTGAAGAAGTATATGCGTTCTGGAAACAGCGTTCGCTACTTTTGTACTAATAATCAAGGGTCTTATACGCGGCGACAAAATGTGATCCGCAATGGCCCAACCCCGTGTAAGGCGCCGCACTTCGTCAACTTGGCGAAAAAAGTTCGGCTCTCAGACGAGTAGAAACGGTATTCGAAATATTCCTTACGGGTATTTGTATGGAACGTTGTTGGTTCTTGCTGGCCCAACCAATAAAAGCTCGACGTCCGCAAAATAGGCCATCCTAATGAAGAGTGCGCCAGGTTTCCAAATTCTTCCTTTTGTAGAAGACTACTTACAGAAATTTATTTTTTTGTTTCTGTCTCGCCTTTAGTTAGGTCCTCACGAAATCGAGTGAACATGTCAGAAAGTCAACGAAGAATCTTGCTGTTGGCAAGAATAAAGTTGGGAGGCAATTGAATACCCTACCTTGGGCTTGTGGCCGCGGAAAATCACTGCCACTGCGTCATCGGAGCGGGGAACAAACATCTTGCTCTAAAACAACGTAAGTCCAGTCATCGTTATATTTTTGGAGGTAAAAAATGCGTTCCTTATTTGTTTTTGCTTGAGAAATTTTCACTCGCTGAATGATACTAATGCGTAATAAAGGGGCTTCACAGCAAGTATTTTACATGCTTTGCGTTCAAAATGGCACGTCTGCAAAGGCAATAGAATTAGAAGTTAGAGGCACATCCTGCTTATAGTCGAGGTCAAGAGTTGACATAACCTTTTCTGTGCGGCGTACTGCATTCCCAGGCTGCGAAGTAATTTGTTAACCGGTAATTTACTTGAAAGTACGACAAGCAAGAGCAGCACATGGCACTGCTCAGCATGCTTGCTTATTCGCGGAAGAAGATTCTCAATTTAGATAATTGCCGAACGAGCGACTGCTTGCGCAGATTTCATGTTCAGGAAGAAAGAAAACGAAAAGGCATTGCAGCATACGATGAAAAAGGCTTCTTGAATGTCTGCTTTGTAATATCCATCTAAGTTTAAGAGTTTTGCCCTAACTTCCTTAGAGCATTGGCGCGAGATCTCGGCTGCAGCAATTGCTTTGTCATTCCATTTGATTTCATTCAGGCTAAAAATATCTTAACATGCTGAGCCCTGCTTTTCCTTGCTATCCCTTTATAATTATATATTGCTTGCAATTTAAGCCATTTAAAAACAATTATTCTTTCTTTTAAACCCGGTCATTCATACACCTCCCTGTAAATTCTCAAATAAACTAAGCGCTTATTCCCGGTTTCAATTCTTCCGTGTCTTCAATTGTTCCACCATTTGCAATCTGTGCTTTAATACCCGATTCGTGACTGATTCCTCCCACTGAGGACTTCTCATGTTTCAAAAGATCATCATGATCATCATAAATCAAAATTTCTTCAGATGTGGACTGGAATATGACGACACCCAGAAAGTCATTTGTGTTGACAGGATACAAGGAAATCGGGAACCAGAGCATCTCATGGGTAGACGAGCAAGGATTTTAAAGCTTCGTTCCTACTTCCACCTTGTTCACGTCGCTTCCGTGTCCTTAAAGGTTGGGCGCGAAGCGCCAATGAATGTGTGTGTGGCGTCGTCGGTTACGAACTTTCGGGAAGAGACAATGGTTGCTATACAAAATAAAAGCGTTTATATGTAGTATATAAAAAAATGACTCGCCATCCCGACCCTGCGAAAATGAATGACCAGCGAAACTGTTAGAAAACAACTCAAATGCCGTCGATGGGGAAATGAAATGTTTTATTGTTCTGCCTAATCTTAGCACGACACCGTCGTCGAGCATTACAATTTTGCACTCTTCGACGCTCCTCGTATTCATGCTACTCTTCGGAAGTCTTAGCATGGTCTACCCATAATGGTCCTGCAATGAACAAAATGAGTTGCTGGGCAGGTCTCCCTTTTATATATGAAGCATAGTGACCTCATTCATGGATTCGTAAGCAGTTGTTTCCCCTTTCCCAACGAATTAGCTTATGCAGCCGTAATCTTTACCAGGAAACACACGAGAAGGAAAGTGCCTCGCATTGTTTACAGGAGCCTTTTCATCCATCATGGTCTTTGAAGCTTGTTTTCTGCTTTTCTTTATTGAAATGAATACTGAGGGGTGTATTGTATGCCTGATTCCAAATGAGATGTAAATTTTTTTTCGGTTAATTATTATTATTTTCTTTTTGCTGACGGACACTAAAATTCCTGACCAACTAGAGGCTAACAGCTTCGCTGTAAAAACTTCACCGACGATTTCCATATTCCCTTAGGCGAAATTATAGCACAGCTACATACGTGTTTTCATTTCGCGATATGTTGGCTTGCGGTGACAATTTCTCTCGTTCGGTGCGTTACAAACGGAGCGAAGTATGGCGCGATTGCTTCGCTAATCGGCATATCGCGAGAGGCGGTGTGTGGGTGACGCGCCGGCGCGATTCACAGCCGCCGCCGCCAGCAGATCTCCTCTCATGCAACGCTTTGTTTCCATACCGACGACGCGCGCTACTCTGGCGCCATCTCGTAGCCATCGTCGCTGCAAAGCCAATCTTGCGCGGCATTACGCTTGTCTTCTCACGCTTTCACCATATACTCCTCTTCCGCTTTCTGCGTCGTAGTTCCGCTGCGCCCTCCTCCTCCACATTGCTGTTCGCGCTCTCTTCGCTACGGCCATTTTTAATTTTTCGCGGTGCTCCACGTTCGCTTTTATACTTCGCTGTGTTCGTTGGCTCGGTTACGAGGGACAACTCCGACGCTCGCCGCAGGAAGGGGCGCCTAAGAGATGCATTCTAAAATGCTCAATGCTCGCAATTCTCTATTTTTTTAACATAAGTATCCTAACAAGCCCTTCACATAGTAGTGCGACTTGTGGTTTTCGCGTGGAGGACTGAAAAGACAACAGCATCTGTTATCCGCATACCGATCAACAGCTTCGAAACTACAATACGCAAAGTTTATATGAATGCGATGCTCGATTAAGATATACATGGTTCCTCTTTCTTTCTTGTCTTTCTCACGAGGCTTCTCTTTCTCATTAGTGAGACAGGCCATGAAAGTGGTAGACAGCGCTTTGCTGTCACTCCTCCTCGTCCTGTCGTGTTCTGCGCTGTCTCCACTCAGAGAAGGCGACATCGTGTCAAGCAGCACAATGCTCTAGCTACTGAGTTTTCTTCAGGCAGGTGGTCTGTTTCATTTTTGCTCCTGCTTGTCTGCTTCTCATTGTGATGTCATTTTTTTTCCTACATCGGGCCCACCGCTTTCTTGCTTGGTTTAAGACAGAGCTCCAGCGTATGGATGAACGTTTTTATTTTCACCCATAGCATTTCTACACGAGAATCCCTGTGATGGCTGTCCTCCCACTGCTGTCTTGATACGTCTTTCTCAACTACCCGCCTTCTGTGGCTGTTTTTTCTGGGGAAAGGAGCTAGACGGCTCTGTTTGTATTGGGTAAATTGCTTCTGTGACATGAAGTGCTCGATAGCGTGTCGTACTGTGTTGTATTTGTCGATTCGCTGCTCTCCTGTAGTTTACCTCATCACCTGTTGTTTGCATTTGCGAGCCTACTTTGCAACTTCCACATAGTCTATTCGCTCAAATGCCAAGGGACGCAAGTTGCAATACCCTGCAGAAAACGTACGAGCCTCGTAGTCTTTTGCGCTGTCTTGCACGTATTGTAGATATTGAGTTTGAAAAGTTACGTTTACTACGAAAGAGAAAGCGAGGGAAGGACAGAGGAGATTCCTTTTGCAGCATTGACTTATGTATGTGATTTTAGTTTCTTCCTAGTAGACAATTAGACGAAGATACTGTTTCGACACAATGCACATGCCAAAAGCATCGCGCAGTTGGTTCTTCTCCATTTATTCAGAACAACTTTCTCGAGCATTTGTACCAAGTTTCGAGGCCTTCTTCAGTGTCTCTATACCCGGAAAAGTACATGTCAAGCTAAGCACCATGCTGTAGTAACAGTGAAATCTCTTCATCTGAAATACACAAAAGCCTAAAAAATGCAATAATTTCACTCATCGGTATCTCACGGTTCAGTTGAAATCATGTGGCTAATTTTCCTGTGCTTAGAAAATGTGCCACTATATTTTGTTCGTGGGAGTGAAATGTAGCGACCATTCTGTCGTATTTTTTTCAAGCGAAGCTTCTATTTCCTCATGTCAGCTTCGCCATGCGGAAATCTCAAGCTGCGCGAAAATTGCTTGTCGTCTGAGGATTCCAACCACCGACCTCCAGGTTGCGAGTCCACCACGCTAACCGATTCAACCGCTGCTGGGTCGTCATACGGGTCCTTCAAAGCGGACTTTTATATGCATGAAAAAGTCGACGCGGTGCGAGGCGCGTGCCAATCACAAGCGTCCCCTCTCTCCGGAGGAGGGACAGAGTGTGGTCGCGTGTTTGCTCACCTCGGGTGCCCGCCGTTTCTCGCCACTTCAGGCCCGGTATTCAGAGGGGGGAGGGGGGGGGGGGCTCGTTCGTTTCGTTCTGCCGAAGAACAGGTTGCGTTGAAGGAACGGCAGTGGGAGCAGGCCACGCACCGTGCGTTCGTCCGAAGAACAGGTGGCGCTTGATGAACGCTGTCGGGAACTCGCTCCAGAAGGGGCTCATCGTCGACGTGCCGACCTCGCCGTGAGGGAGCGCGAAGCCGAGGTATTACAACGAACAGCCGCGGATCCCGAGCTTCGCTTGCAACCCTCTCCACGGTATTGGAAGGGCGGTCATTTTTTTAGTCATTTCGTAATTTTTCTTCCTTGTGTTCTCACAATTCAAGCGAAATAGATAATTTTTATTGCAAAGCGGGTTTCCTGGCAATAGAAAAAGAAATTGGACTGAAAAATGTGGGGAAAGTTGTCTTTCACGTGTTCGGGTAAAACTATGCTGCTTAAGTTCTTGGGGACTCTTTAGGACTGTCATTGAAGCAGGCGTACTCTAGTTGCAATAACCAGAAGAATGTGGCGATGGTTCTTCGTCTTATTGAAGCAACTGCGCTAGTGCAGTCCACAATATTGTAAAACAGTACTTTGCGTGGAAGTGAAATTTATCTCGATAGCCGGCACAATATTAATATAGGGACAACAATAAAGAAATACTTTAAAGTAATCCGCTCTTTACTTTCTTTCCGTGGTGAAACATGTGCCACCAATTTTACGTTTCTTCTTCGGTAAGGAATGTGCGCATTATATCTTGTATATATCTCAATTGTCTGTCGAAATCAATTGATAAAGCTGGTTGCTTTGTATTTAGCTATCACATGAAAAATATTCGTACCCCTTTTTTGTTTTTTTCCTTAAGGGCAGTAGCACTGCTACGAAGAACGCATCAACTATCCCGCCAAATAGGAATGAGTGAACGCCGTCTTCATTCATGATTTCACGGTGAAATGGTACGGGAACGTGTAAGTGACGTCTCAACTTTTCTTTTTTGTTGTTTTTTGCGTCTCTTTTAGTTTACTAAGCCTGTAATGGTACCAGAGAATTTTTTGGTGTTGTAGAAAGGCAATGCTTTAATGTAACTCAACCTGATTTTCCTCTATGGTGTCAGTTTAAGGACTCCACAGGTACAGAAGCTCATCCGTGCCGACACATTTGACTCAAGCAGATGTGAGAAAAGTGAAAAACGATGTGCCAATAAGCTGCTTCTAATATTCCTTGTGTTCATTTTCCATTTGTGCACAAAACTTCATAGTCGGGCAAAATTTAGCCCAGCACAGCGTGTTACGAATCTGCTATGTTTTATCAAATATGAGTACGACAATTTGTTTTGCAACCTTGTTATACTTGCGTCGTCTGTTCTCCTTGCACTGCTAGAAAGCAGGCCGGAGTCCCGAGCGTCTCCAGCATTCATTGTCGCGATAGAATGCCAAGCGTTGCGAGCATGGCAGCGGCTCTGTGGCGCAGCTAGGCGTGAAAGAAACGTGCCTCACTTGACTATTATTGCGATACCAACAACACTCCGGACGCGTTTATGTCGTCGGCGTCGCCGCCGTCGTGATGTTCCGTATAACGGACAAGGGAGGTATCGTCGCCGTACGCTGTATGTGCGAGTGAAAGCGTGCGCCGCTGAACCACCAATGGCGGCTTAATGTCGCGACCCCAAGCGAGTGGGAAGCGTGCCGCATTCCGTCGCGCGCACCACTTGGGGGGGGGGGGGGGGGGGGGTAGGCTTCTACTCCCGCGGCTGCTGCGTATGGTGCGTTCGTGTGCGGGCCCTATTTTCAATGATATCTGTGATGGGGACAGAGTGGGCCGAATGCTGACAGCTTCGTGTGCGCCGCGTTTTCGCCGCTTAGTTCGGGTTAAAGCGAGAGGCAGCGCGAAAGTCAATTCACTCGCTTCTGCTGCCGCGCTTCCTCACTCCAGCGTTTGGACAGCGAGTTTGTCCGGTCATGGAGTGAGAAGTGTTCATGTTTGGTTGTGCGCGCGTGACACCATGCTTGTTTTAATCAGCGAGTGAACGTTTACAAGTGGATAGGGCCGATAAAAGTACCATCTTATTTCGCATTGCTGTCTGGTAATTTGCTGTCGCAATCGATGCTTCTCCTTTCGAGAGAAGCTGCAACTCTTTGTTTTCAGGGGGAACGCGAGAACAAGAAAAACCAAAAACCGGAGCGTAAAAATAAAATATTAGAAGCGGATTTCCTTCGCGAGCGCGTGCTGTAACCGGTCATGCTGGTGCACACTCAAGAAGAAATTTAATTTTTATTCAAAGGCTGTATTCTCGAGCGATCACTTTCGCTTGGAATGTACCCATCGCGAGATTTCGCTCGAACTTTGAGAGGTCGAAGAAGACAATTAAGTAGGTTTTAGGGTTCCAGTCATGAAACACCCTCAAATATATTAAGTTTTCATGTGGCGTCATCCTGCATGAAATGATCAGCACACCAGTTTCCTTTATGGCCAGGCCGACAAGTCTCATAGGCAAAGCTATTATGCAGGTATTTCTTTGAAGCGGTCGAAATGCATTGGGATTACCCTTTATCGACAGTTTGATGCACACGTACCGTAATTTCACGTATGCTAACTCCTCATGCATTGCGTGAGGTAGGGCAAATTCAATTTAGGTGTAATATGTAGGTATTCAATATCTTTTTGAATTGGGCGCAACACTAATTGTTGACGATCTTATTTGCTGAAGGAACGCAAAGGCGCGGGCTTCATGTACGTACGCATATTATACCGCCCACACTCCTCTTCTCTTGACATGCCCTCACCATTGGCTGGACGGGCCGATGCAGAGACACTTCAGATAAGACCAACCGTATTTGTTCTCGAAGAGGGGGGTTTTACTGGAGACTTGTGTCGCCGGTTTGCGTTTCAGCCTCGGGTTTCTTGCGCAATTCAGTGCGCGCGCGTGCTGACATCGCACTTAAACCATTCGACGAATGTCAGTTGCGTCACCGTCCTCTTCACACGAGTGTACGCTTCGCTGAACCGCTACGCAAGCCAGCCATTTAAGCCGCTGATCTCTCAAACGTGCAGAATAGGCGGCGTGACGCACTAAAGTGTACAAGAAGTTTCTCGCCTCTCTCTATCGGCACGGTAATCCACTGTGCGTGAAGCGCTGGTGTGCAGGGGTAATTACCTATTGATCCCTACCCATGAATTCGGGAGCGATGACACTGCCGCCAAAAGATAAGGGGAGGGGGGGGGGAGAGGGCGATGCTTTGGCACGTCCTTAAATACCTAGTACAAGGGACCCACAGTGGCACGAACTTTGCACACGGTCTATGAACTGAGCGGAGACTGTTCAATGGAGAACTCCCCAAAGGGAGAACAGCCCGGCCGTGGAAAGCTCATAGAGACCATGCCAGTAACAGCGCAGAAGTCGACAAAAAGACTTCTTTGACGGAGCGCTTGTAAACTGCCGGTGCGCGTGCGACTTGTGTTATTCTATAAGAGCGGGCCTGCGAGCTAATTACGCAGAAACGTGACGGCAGAAATTAGAGGTATTGTTGCGCGTTAAAGTACCGAAGGCGGTACGAATTCTTTCGTAATCCCGCACTAAGGCAGGCCTCACAGCGGGATCGCGGCACCACACTGTGTAGGGTACGTGTAGGAGACACGTACGCAACACACATGTACTTGTTAACAGGCGCACAACCAACGATATACGGAAAATGCGGAGAACAGCTTACAGTCCGGCACATCTCAATTGAATGTCCAAGATTTCACCGAGCAATGATACAGAATATTAAAGAACTTTACACGCATTATGTACCACCTCAACTTGCATTATTCTTATCCTGTGACCCTAAATTTAGCGTTTAGAGTTCTTAAATACTTCGCCAATGTCCAGTTTTGAAGCAATGTGCACTGCAATCCAAACCACCATGCTCCATCACAAACGTGAGGAACCTCGGGCATTGAATGCCTAGAGGTCTTACAGCTTTTAGCATGGTAAAAGTGCTTTGCCGATGGCATCGAAGCAAAAATACATGAAAAGTTATTCACTACTGTAAATTGCTGAAGCAAAGACAAGAAGTTACGAAGCCAAGATACTGTTAACGAATGTAAACAAAGGGCAGACCACTCGGATATTGGGTACCGTATCGAACGCTTTAGAGAAATCAAGGAAGAGGCCGTGAGTTTGCTCGCTAGCATTTATGTTGAAGTTTAATCATGAATTCAAGTAACTGCGTGTCACATGAGTAACCTTTCCTGAAACCGTGCTGATTAGAGATGATAAAGTTACTGGATTCAAGGTGACGGTAGATATGAAAAGTTATAACCCGGTCAAGAAATTTGCAGTGTAGGCATGTTAGTAAAATAGGTCGATAATTATCAGTTGACTGTCACCAGATTTGAAAAGAGGGATGATCTTGGCCATCTTCTAGTCCGTAGATAGCGCACTAGATGATAGATCGGTTAAAAAATTAGACACGAAATGCGATTGGAAATATCTGTAGTATTCTTCAGCATTTTTTAATTTTGTTATCAATACCTCATGAAGTAGAAACTTCGAGACTGGTAATCAGGTTAGAGATACCTTCGGCAGTAATGATTATTGAAGATATGAAGGCGAAGTTTTGATCTGGAACGAATGACACTTTGTAACGATCTTCCTGTATAGTAACAGATGAAAAATATTCAAATCAAGTGGACAAATTTCATAAGAAAGCTGTGCTTGCAATGTAATCGTGTAGTGCAATGTGCTTAGTAGCATTATCAGGGCAAATTACTTCCGAGAAGTTTTTACGATTATGGGTAAGTGAGTGGAAGTCCGATAACAAAAAATTTCTTGTTTGGCTGCACAGAACGCTTTACAACAGGCTTGCAGGCATTTCTTGCATTTATTCCAGTCAGAAGCAGTAATTCTAGGTCTCGTGGTGTTGTTCAGTCGTTTCTTTTTATTTCGTAGGGATCAGAGTTTAGTAAACCAAAGGCTAGGTTTTATCTTTCGATATAGAAATCAGTGCCACACACTTGTGAACAAACTCAAATACTTTATGTTTAACGCGTTGCCCGTTCTCATTCACGGACCACGAAGCAAATGACGGCAGAAAAACTTCAGCCAAGAAAGTCCTAATCGGGTGTTAATCCCATCATAATTAATTTGGTTATAATCCCGGATAGTTTGAGTCGTTACACCCGAAAATGCTAATGGGAACATAATTGGGAAGTCCAACCAGCAGTCCAGACCTGATTGAAAGAAAAAAGTAACATTTATGTACAGGAGAACATATGCTCTGCGAAAATTCTAGGAATACCCTCACAGCATTCTGTGGACTTTGTTTTTCACAGCGAAGCTGTATATGACTACTGTCCAAGGATTACATTGTCTACGTCGACAGTCAATCCAACCAATCACAGCGGAAGGGGCATGTGTTGCTGAATTCCTTGCAGCACCCCCAGACCTCCGCGCATCCGTGGCAGTAGCGGCGCAACCCGTGCGAGGGAATTAAAGCAAACGAACCAGAAAGCTCAGCTTCGCACATAGTGTTCACCGCAAGCGTTAGCCTGTAGAGATTGCGGTGCCTTAATTTGATGTTGCCAGGCAGCGGAAATGATAGCATATGAAGCAGGCAGTGATGCCACTACACTTTTATCTGTAAACAAAGAACCCGCCTAAAAACTGATTTCGTTTGTGTTGGGATAACCCTATGGAAAGGTTACGCATAGTTAAGACTTTCGAAGAGCATCGTGAGCATGGTGATTGGCGACGCGATCAGCAGCATCAATATCGCCAATGGCTTTCTGCTCAGGCTAGGCAGGACGCAGCAGTTCCTGCCCAAAGCAAGCCACGCACAGAGTTAGGTTGCTCCAAGAGCAGCGCGAGTACGATGACTGATGAAAGGAACAGCAACTTCAATATGCACATTGGCGTCGTGCTCAGGCTTGGCAGGACCCATTTCAAGGCTACGTCGCATTGGGCTATTGGATCAGGTGATAACATAGCTGTGCTGGCGAACCACCTTCCCAGTGGGGATTGGAAACCAATATTTTGATACCATATGATCTTTATAGATGTGATGTGCACTGTTCATATAAATGCGGTTCGAGCACAAAATTGCTACTTGATCGCTTTTTGATCGCCAAGACATTTACTAACTGATGTGTATGGCGTACGGCAGCGGTAAATCGATTATCCATAAATGCTTTGTCGCATTGCTGCATGTCTTTTATTTCTTTTCAACCAAGCATCAAAAGACAAGCGAGAGAGGGTGGATGCTTTTGATGTAGAGCTTGCCCTGTACAAATTATTTAATGACTTAGAAGAATATTGTACCGCTGTACCGTTTCTGTCTTTAGGTTCGTAAGTGCACAATTATCAGAAGAGTTCAATTTTTGGTCGTAGTGGTGAACTAGAGGATATATTTGTGTTCACGAAATTTACGAAATCACACATCAAAATAAAATAGAATAAAGGCAGTTCTTTACACAAGTGTACTCGCATCTCCTGGCCCCCAAGAAATGCGGCTCAAGTCGCTCAAAGCGACAAAACATGTTACAGAAACCTGAAGAACTTCCCATGAACAGATCAAACTACATGTGCATGTGATCTAGGAAATTTCATAAGAATTATGACGACCTTGTTATACCAGGACTTGACACAAAGTACTTCTTCATCTCAGTTGCAATTTATGCATCAGTGGATTATATTTAGCAGTGCTGAACGCTGAAACACGCCATAACCACAAGATGGGAAGGAGGGCAACAATTTGATTTTGTTATTGCAAGTATTGCGGCTTTCAGGGGAGTAGTAATTTACATATAACTCTACAAATGCGCAGCAAAGGTATCCGCTTTTTGCTAGCTCATTGATCAGAATTCCAAATAGTTAATCTGAGAAAATAACGCCATTGTTACGCAGTTCATGCTGGCTGGATGTTCACAACTTCGAGTATAGTATAGCAAGTACCTGATATGTGTAGTTGGAGTAAAGATAAATTTTTCTTCGCATTTGCTCACATTTGAAGACAGCAACCAGGTTTTTAGCACATGTGGATTAAGCTCCTACTCTTGCTGAGCGTAAAGCTTAGGCATTATCGATTCATTGTCAACCGCATATTTTATGCGAACTGAAAGGGAATTCCTTTCCTATCGATTTCAATTGGTGACCTATTGATCCAACCGACTCCATAAGATGCCTGCTAATTTCCTAATCCAATCACCACAGCTAGGCCTCTGCCGTCTTCGAATGACTGTTGCTTCCCTTGGCAGCCGATATGTACAACTTCCCCACTTGTGAGTCTGCGCCACGTTTGAGATTTGCCTGACCCAGACTCTGAATGTGGTGACAATTTTGCTTCTGTATATTGAAGACCATGTAGAGTTGTAGGTTTGCGTGATATCTTATCTTCATGCGTGAAAGGTTATAGGCCCACTGAACATGAGCATTTGATACCGCTGAATGCTGCGAAATTAGCAGTAATTGGGTAATACAATGGCAGCACCTACACCAACTGTAAAACGTCCCTTTCGACTCGAATTCGTCCCATCTGTTGGCCGTTTGCCATGACACCAAAAACAATTCAATTATCAAATCAGACATCACTTAGTCTCGTCTCAACTCCAGTTTGCACGTTCCATAGTTTTTACTGAGATGAGCCGTTTGTTTTCACGCTGCTAGGACTAAAGAGACAGCATAAAGATGGGAAACTGCTTTGATTCTCTCCTAGCAGATGGCGTTAGCATTCATCACGTGCTGACGATACGCAACACTCCCTAATTATTAATCGAATACTTCAACTCTATACTATAGCACGGTACGTCCTATGACGGTATGCATAACGTTAATATATCGGCATGTATACCGCGGCTCTGCACAGAAGCGGCGCTTCCGCAGTAGGCCTAACGTACTCCGTATGAGAGTAGTGAATCACGGAATAGACTTAAGTACTATAATAGCAGGCAGCACGTTCATGCTGCATAGCGTGCGCTGACTAAAGTTTGGTAAACCTAAGTTGCTTGTGAAGCAATGCATAGGTTGTTTGCAACATGGCCTCAAGTTCAACAGTCATTTCCCCCGCTCTCTTTGTAAGCCAGGTTCTCGGTCTCTTGCATTTCGCTTAACGAAAGGTCGGTGTCACCAGGTAAGTTCTTTTCTCCTTGCATGCAGTTGCCAAGAGGCGGACATAATTTCGCAACTCCTGGCTCAAAATTGATAGTCTCGACGGCAGTCGCTGCGGTCACAGTGAGTGAATTTAAACCTCTAGATTCGTTGATGCATCTTGCACTCTGCCACGATGGCAGGGCGTCCATAGCTTAGCAAAAGTTCACGCGAATTGAGAGTGTATAGGTAGGGAGGGAGGGTATTTGGACGACGAGTACGAACGCACTTAGTGATAAAAACAACCGTATATTACTCGCGAGCACTGTAGTGCTCCCCTGCAGCTCAGAGCGAATGGTTCTATCTTGGCTCGGTCATGTGGCTCATTAGAGAGTCATTAAAGGTTTATGACACGCGGAGTTTCACGACCTGCACTCCACGTGGAAATGAATGCCCAACGCATATAGACATGCTTATTTATACAGACTCCATGTCGTACCATTCATGGTAACAGCCGTGTAGTATTCATTCGTTGCGCTCATTTCCACTTGAGGCGGCGTCCCGGGGTTCGCACAGTGGGCTGGCTAGGCTCGAGTTAGGTTGCGAGATCATTTCTTCATTTAATACTTAGCTTCTGTCTGGTATGCTTGTCGGTTTTATTTTTACTTCTAAAAAAACATGACAAGTGAGGGATCGGAAAATGACCGATTCTGGAATCTTTCGACGCACATTTCCTAGTCCTTCCTTAAGCATGCAGCCGCATCTAAAGCTGTTTCATCTGAATAGCTTTGTTTTACTGTAGCAACTATGCGAAACGAGCCTTTTTTTTCTATGGCTTTTGTATTATAACCAGTGCTATAATATATTCTGGCTCCGTTTTTTTAAAGAAAACATTCCGATTTGAGGAATGCTACCATGCATTCCATCCAAAACTTAGTCGTCAAAAGTAATTGTTTACTACTGATTGATTGATTGATTGATTGATTGATTGATTGATTGATTGATTGATTTTAACGCTTGAATGCTAGGCACGGGTTATCATTGACGCCGTAGTGGAGGACTCCTCTCAATTTTCAGCCACCTGAATTTCGTTAACATTTACAGAAAGCACGGCACATGAGCATGTTCGCGTTGTACGTCAACGGCATGCGGCAGCCGCCAACGGTGATTGAACCAAGTAACTCTAACTTGGTCAGCAGGATGCCTTATAGGCACTGGAACACCGCAAGAAGCTTTTCACTGCAAATGGCGAACACTATATGCTTCTAGAGGTCATGCCCCAAGCCCCGCCATTTTTACATGTGATTGTTTCAAATAGGACGCTTTGCTGCCACGTGTAATTGGGACCACCAGAGGAAGAAATCTCACAAAACCTAACATATTCGTCGCCTGAACTTGCAGGCGTGTTGGACGTCTTCGTGGCGATAAAACGCATTTAATGATTGATCATCGATCACTTTCGCATAATTATTCTCGCTGTCAGTGCAGAATATGTATTTCTCTCTGTCGTCGTTCATCCATCAGACCGTCGTTTTGTTCGCCGCTCGAGGCACGCCAAAATATAGGGCACATATTCTGCTCAACCCAAGGCTTCAAAGCATGTGGAAGGTTATTTTGCAGGTGGCTTCTCGATAACGGCTTTTGTCAAGGATATTGCTCCATTACTTGCCCTATATATTACGGTGGACCTTATCATTATTATTGGCGTCGTTGTCGTTGCTATCGTCATCGTCACCACCATCTCCATCACTACCATCATCACCACATTCATCTGTCTACGTCACATCACATTCATCTGTAGGCCTCGTCTACGGTCTTCCGGTAGTCCGTAACCTGCTATACATATACTGACACGGCAAAACTCTAATTGCTTCCTGTCACAGTGCGCTTACCATTTGGTCAACAAAATCGATGAAGACTGGACTTGTGAATTAAATATTCACGTTTTCGATTAGTACTTCTTATTGTACGGCGTCATTTCCTTCATCGTAGTTCTAGGTAACACGATCCCCAACACTAAATGCACAGTCCGCTTCAATATACAATGCCTTTGTTGGGGAGTTAGGCCCTCTCCAATTTCCGTATCCACTGTGCGTATTTTTAGCCTTTGTCCTGGGCCGACCTCGATAGTATTGCAGTCGCAAATGCGGGCTGTTCGCATGGGCATGTGCAGTATATAATTGTTGGTCGTTTCCGCGTATGTGTTGTCTAAAAATAATATGAGCCTATCCTAAAGGTTGTGCTGTAAAAAAAAAAATTAAGCAGTTCCACGCTCCTCGTACCTCTCTCACGTGAGCGCTAACGAGATAGTGTCATGCTTGGGGACTCCGCCAAGTTCCCACTACCAACTGGCTTGTTCTTTGATTGCCTTCGAAGGTTCTTCCTCCTGTCGAACACTGGAGTACATGCGTTGTTCCTTTATCCTCCTTAGCTGCCGTGAATGTTGCTCTTGATAGCCGAAACAGGTGATCAAAGGAAATATCGAAAGTCGACGCACTCAGTCCTACAGGGACAGAAAGCACTCGGCAACAAGCACATGAGCAACATGTGCACAACATGAGCACTCGGCAACAAGCCGAGTCCCCAATAGATTGCAGAGACTACTAGCTTCGTTAGCCGTGTTATCGTCGGTTGCACCATACTGATTTTTTTTCGCTTTCGTCTAGTTTTGTGTATTTGATCATTTGTCTCCCTCGGGCTATGATTGCGAAGGTAGTGCTCCCTTTCTAACTAACAAGGTGCCTGGAATGATTACGATGCAAATGTATTCCGGTAAGACATTAGATCTCTGTAGCACGGCTCGATGTCGGCTCTTCGTTTGGAATACTGAAACGCATGAATGAACGTCGCTTGCTTGCCAGAGGTGTCTCACAAATCGACAAAAGAACAAAAACTACAACGTTTTATATTAGATTAGGTTAAGAAGATAAGTAGAAGCACACCTTATTCATACATTTTCTATCACGATAAGTATAATTCAAAAACTTGCTTTTTATTGAGTGATAACGTGAGAGCTTCCTAATACTCGGGGAAAAAAAGCTCATCCCTTTCCCGAAAGAACAAACACAAGAAAACAAACTCTTGAATGGACTTCATGACATGGTACCTTTAACGTGATGTTAGTAACATTTTCTCTGTCAAACGCGAGAGCGAGAATGGCTCACCTCACCAGCCTACCTGTTCTCACAGAAGCTCTTATCTTAAAGATGTGAAGAATTGCGCCGCTATAATTACGTTATGGGCGAGCTAGTATTTTCATTTATTTATTTATTTATTTATGCCTGCAGCACATTGCGTCTTCCTCGTTACACTGAGCCTGGGTGAACGTAACGCGGCCACTCAGTCAATCCTTCCACGCATGAGTGCAAGATGAGCAACTGGAAATAATGCTTGTACAGTAAATAATAACGATAGGTAATAATGCCCCCGGACTGACCCACCCGGGGGAAATCGGCAGTCGCCTCTTCCTATCTCTTCCTCTCGAATCTTTGTCTTTATCTCTTACTTTTTTACCTTTCCTGTCTTCTCCTCTCTTCCATTTACTTCATTCTCCTCGGCGGCAAGGGTTAACCCTGTGTGGTTATCCAACCTTGGGTACACCATATTAACGCGATAGCGTTAAGGAGCTCGTGTCGCAGAAAAGCCGGTGTCGTCGGCGTCGGGTGTCGGCGTCGGCGGCGTTGACCGTGAGCGATAAATCACGGCAGGCGCTTCATAAATAAAAAGCAACTTCCAAGATTGGCCCGGTGGGAATCGAACCCGGTTCTCCGGAGTGTGAGACAGAGACGCTACCACTCAGCCACGAGTTCGATGCTTCCAAGCGGTGCAAACGCGCCTCTAGTGAATGCGGTGTTGCCTTCGAAACCAGCCGTGGAAAGTTATACTGCGGTGTATATCGGTAATTATGAACATGTAACGTACAGAAGTCACAATTACACGAGTTGCGAAGTGCGTTTCCGCTGAATTTCTTTTGCGCTTTCCGCACACGCAGAGCCATCTTGCGGCAAACACAGAAGACCCCCTCCTCTCAATGTACGGCGCTGCCCCGACAGGAGGCGCGCCGCGCGCGCATTGGGACCGCTGCCAGGCGCGTCGCGGGACTCCCTCTCCCCTGACGACGCTTCGCCGTGCTTCCGGTTTAGATTACTATCTATCTCTCTGCCCGTGCCGATCACGACGTTTGGCTGGCGTAGATCGTTTCCCCTCCGAGACACCGAGTTCTTTGGTTCGTTTCGTTCGCTCAGGCGCACGTTTCGTTGTCGCGCCGAACGCTGCGTTGCTCGACGTTCACCGCGTGATAGGTGGGCGCTAAGTCCGATGCGGGGCGCATCGTAAGTGATTGCTGTGCCGTAGCGCATTGTCTTATACCCCTTGGCGGGTCGACGGGAACGCTGTCGCGTCCCACTCTTGAAGGCGAAGCTTAAGCGTCCTCCAATTTTTTTGGTTATAGTGGCGGCGTACGGCTGGCGTCGTGCAGACTTGCATGCAAGCTCTGCCGCGTCCCCTCGTTGGGCTCCGTGGTGGGTGGTCGGCGCTGTTGCCGAATTTTTATACATTTTCATGGAAACCTCTTTCCCCAAACTTCCTGATCGCCCTCAGAAACGAGGGCGCACCGAAGAGCTCTTTCAATTTTTCGGACGACAAGTCCACAACTTTCCTCGATTTCACGTCATTCACTCAGAAAAGCCAGAGAAACTAGTGCGATCCATTTCCCCGTTCCTTGTTTCCAAGTCTTTGACCGAAGTTTTCGGTACAGGATATAAGGTGTCGAGAATGTCAAGTGGCGATCTCCTTTTGGAGCTCCAAAACCAGAAGCAGTATGAAAAGCTGCCGAAACTTGTCGCATTTGGCGAGACCCAAATAACAGTAACCCCGCACCGTACCATGAACACAAGCCGCGGTGTTGTCTCGGACGATGACTTGCTGGAGCTCACGGAGGATGAACTCTTGGAGGGCTTCAGTGACCAGAACGTTATCAATGTTAAAAGAATTAAGATCAGGCGTGACAGCAAAGAAATCAAGACCAAACACCTTATATTGACTTTCGGCTCAAGTATTCTGCCCGAGTCTGTAGAGGCCGGGTACATCAAGCTCCGTGTTAGGCCATATGTGCCAAATCCGCTTAGATGTTTCAAATGCCAACGCTTCGGTCACAGTTCGCAGAGCTGCCGAGGCCGTCAAACCTGTGCGAAGTGCAGTGCACACGAACATACTTCTGAAGCTTGCGTGAACACTCTCCATTGTGTAAACTGTGAAGGCGAGCACGCCGCATACTCGCGGTCGTGCCCGTCCTGGAAAAAAGAGAAAGACATCGTCACAATCAAAGTAAAGGAAAACATATCATTCAAAGAGGCACGCAGGCGGGTAGCATACTTGCCAAAGAAAAGCTTTGCCGAAGTGGCGCGTCAGGGGGCAGCGTCACAACGGCCTCCGGCGGCTGTCCGACCCACAGGCAGTGAGTCGGCAGCTACGCCATCTGCCCCCACGGCGGTTGCAGCTAGCGCTGCTCCGTCAACCCTGAATGAGGGATCATCGACCCCGAAGGTTGGCGCAGCCGAGGTTGCCCCGGCCTCCCCGGCCCCTTCCTGCGCTGGCAACAGCCGGCGCAGCCAAATCCCTCAGGGAGCCTCATCGACCTCCGGGCTGGTGGGCGCAGGGGTCTTGCCCTCCAAGGCGGGACCCTCTCTAGTAACTTCTCGCTCGCAAGAGCACGTGTCCGGCGCCTCACACGAGGCAATGGACACTACACCTTTCCTCACGGCGCGCCAAGCGCCTAAGGAGCGGCGAGGCTCCCTCGAACGCTCCAGAAAGGGCAAAACCCCGATTACAGGGCCTCGAAAGAGCTCTGTAATCTAAGACATCTTTCAGTTTCCGTACACACAGCACCAACTTACATTAAATATGGATACACAAATCATACAGTGGAACGTCAGAGGTCTTCTTAGGAACCTTGATGACGTGCAAGAGCTCATTCAAAAACACAATCCAAAAGTGCTGTGTCTACAGGAAACACACTTAAAACCAAAACACACAAATTTTCTTCGACAGCACGTTACTTTCCGCAAAGATCGCGATGATGCTATGGCATCATCTGGCGGTGTTGCCATTGTAATTCAAAAAAGCATAGCATGTCAACATTTACAGCTACGAACGGCCCTCGAAGCAGTGGCGGTTCGAATTGTTTTGCTAAACAAACTCATCACTATTTGCTCGATTTATATACCTCCACACTACAAACTAAGCAAACATGAATTTCAGTCCTTCATAGATGAATTGCCAGAACCGTACGTTGTACTTGGGGATTTCAATGCGCACAACAGCCTGTGGGGCGACTCTCGTATAGATGCGCGAGGTCGTCTCGTTGAACAGTTCCTTTTTTCTTCCGGTGCATGCCTTCTCAATAAGAAAGAACCCACATATTACTCTCTTGCAAACAGAACCTTTTCGTCAATAGATCTTAGTATAGTTTCCGCGTCTATACTGCCCGAACTCGAATGGGAAGTTACGAGCAATCCTTACGGGAGTGATCACTTCCCCGTACTGCTAAGAACATCTAAAGAAAATGAATTTCCTCCACAAGCCCCTAGGTGGAAGATACATACAGCCGACTGGGAGAAATTCCGAACACTTACTAACATCTCGCTGGCTGATATGTCTTCTTTAGAAATCGATGCAGCTGTGGAGTACTTTACAGCCTTCATCATAGATGCCGCAACTAAATGTATATCACAAGTAAATGGATTGGCAGGCAAACGGCGTGTCCCCTGGTGGAACGATGATTGTAGGATCGCTCGTAAGAAACAAAAAAAAGCGTGGGGGTTGCTACGCGCCTCCCCCACTGCGGAGAATCTTATCAATTTTAAAAAAGTAAAATCCCAAGGCAGGCGAACCCGCCGACAGGCCAGAAGAGAGAGCTGGCAGAACTTTTTAACAGGTATCAACTCGTATACAGATGAGGCCAAAGTCTGGAACAGGGTTAGTAGAATGAGAGGGCGACAAACATACTCCCTCCCTTTAGTAAACACACAAGGCGAAACCCTGCAAGACCAGGCAGATTCACTTGGGGAGCACTTTGAGCGTGTGTCAAGCTCAATCAATTATTCCCAGTCCTTTCTTAAACATAAAGAAATAATAGAACGTCAGCCAATCATACGGAAATCCAGGCAGAATGAACAGTATAACCAGCCTTTCGGTATTGCCGAGTTGAGAGCTGTCTTGAACACATGTAAAAGCACTGCACCGGGACCAGACAGAGTCATGTATGACATGATCAGGCACCTACATACTGACGCACAAGTTACACTTCTTACACTATACAATACTATTTGGGCTTCGGGATACCTCCCATCCACATGGAAAGAAGCGATTGTGGTTCCTGTCCTAAAGCAGGGAAAAGACCCTTCCTTGGCGGCTAGTTACCGTCCGATAGCTCTAACTAATTGTCTGTGTAAGCTTTTTGAAAAAATGATAAATCGCAGACTTATACATTTCCTTGAGCTCAAGAATATACTCGATCCTTATCAGTGTGGATTCCGAGAAGGGCGGTCCACAACCGATCATCTTGTGCGCATGGAAGGAAATATCCGCGATGCCTTTATACATAAACAGTTTCTTCTATCGATATTCCTCGATATGGAGAAGGCATATGACACGGCATGGCGTTACGGGATCTTACGAGACCTGTCGGAAATTGGCATCCGTGGAAATATGCTGAACACAATTGAAAGCTATTTGACAAATCGTACCTTCCGAGTAAAAGTCGGCAATGAACTCTCACGTCCCTTTACGCAAGAAACTGGTGTACCCCAAGGAGGCGTGCTCAGCTGCACTCTCTTTATCGTAAAGATGAACACGCTACGTGCTTCACTACCACCTGCCATTTTTTATTCCGTATACGTAGATGATATACAAATAGGCTTCAAATCCTGCAACCTTACAGTATGCGAAAGACAGGTACAGCAGGGCTTGAACAAGGTTTCCAAGTGGGCAGACGAAAACGGATTTAAGGTCAACCCCCACAAAAGTGCTTGTGTTCTCTTCACAAGAAAGAGAGGCCTGGTCCTAGATCCTTGTGTAGAACTGGGCGGACACCAAATTCCTGTCAGCAAAGAACACAAATTCCTTGGTGTTATTCTTGACTCTAGGCTCACTTTCATTCCTCACATAAAACATGTTAAAGAAAAATGTCTAAAAACAATGAACCTACTTAAAATCCTATCATACACAACATGGGGTAGTGACAGGAAGTGCCTGTTGAATCTTTACAGGAGCCTAGTTCGGTCGCGAATAGACTATGGAGCCGCAGTGTATCACTCTGCCGCCCCGAGCGCGCTAAAGATGTTAGACCCCGTACACCATCTGGGAATCCGTCTGGCCACTGGGGCATTTAGAACAAGCCCTGTTGAAAGTTTGTATGTTGAGTCCGATGAGTGGTCACTCCATTTTCGGAGAACTTACATCAGCTTCAACTATTTTCTGAAAGTGCGCTCTAATAAGGAACATCCGTGTTTCACAACCGTTAACGACTTGACATGTGAAACACTTTTTCATAACAGACCCTCTGTGAGACTTCCTTTCTCCCTGCGTGCAAGAGAACTTAGCACGGAAATGGATGTCCCAGTTCTCGACCAACGCCTAATGCCTCCAGCTAAGCTAGTACCACCCTGGGAGTGGCAGCTGATAGAATGTGACACATCCTTTGTACAGGTCACTAAACATGCGTCAGAGACACATATCAAAATGCACTTCTTGGAGCTCCAGTACAAGTACTCGTGCACAGAGTTTTATACAGACGCTTCTAAGTCGCATGCCGGGGTGTCCTACGCAGCCATTGGCCCATCCTTTTCGGAATCCGGTGTACTGCACCCTGAAACAAGCATATTTACGGCTGAGGCCCATGCACTACTGTCGGCTATGAAACATATCAGAAAATCAAATATTCAAAAAACAATTTTATTTACAGACTCCTTAAGCGTGGTAAAAGCCTTGAAGTCACACTGTAAACACAGAAACCCCGTAATTATTGAGCTCTATTCCGTCCTCTGTAGAGCGTATATGTCTAACCAGCATGTCATTATATGCTGGGTGCCTGGACATAGGGGCATCGAGGGTAACGTTCTAGCAGACCAGATGGCCACATCAATTTCATTGCATACAGTCAGTCCTACTGCTTCGGTCCCTGTCACGGACCTGAAGCCTTTCTTAAGAAGGAAACTGCGAAACCACTGGCAACGTAAGTGGGACGCAGAAGTAAATAACAAACTGCATGTGATAAAGCCACAGTTAGGTTCTTGGCCCTCCGTAACAAAATCACGGCGAACAGATGTCCTATTCTGTCGCCTCAGAATAGGACACACATTTGGTACACACAACTTCTTACTCACTGAAAATGATCCTCCAACTTGCGGTAGATGCGGGGAGAGGCTGACCGTCCTCCATGTCCTCCTGGAGTGTCGGAAAGCCGAATCTGACAGAAAGAAACATTTTCCGTTAGCATACCGGCAGCATATTCCCCTTCATCCTGTAATGTTTCTCGGCCCAGAACCGCTCTTCGACACTAACGCAGTCCTAAGTTATCTGAAAGATGTTGTGTTGCATGTTGTTAGCCCAACATGTTCGTAGCGTCTCCTCTCTTCAGAGGATGGTGCTGCGATAGTTCTTTCGTGTAGCACGTGCCTCTAGGCCCTTGTGTTTGAAGGGCTCTGGCGAGGCAACAGTGCTCCAGGCATTTTTACCATCTCATATATTTTCTATTCTGCATCATTCTTTCACGATGGATTTTAGTGTTCATAGTATTCGTCATCTGTCATCGCCATAATTTTATAACAAGTTAATTTTACGCACTTTACAGCGAATATTTTTAGGCCACTTTACAGCCAAGTCACATCTTCCATAATACATCGTCAACATTACAACTTGTCATGGCGCTCTTTGGCCAAACCTGGCCCTTGCGCCACGAAAAACCACACATCATCATCATCATCATCGATAGGTAATAATGGTAGCGCTGTCACACTGGGAAGTGCCTGCATTGCTGTGCAATTAAAGTGTTGCAAGTCTTTTCTAGAAAATGTGTGTCATTACGCTGACACCACTGCAGATAAGAGCAAATTGGAACTCTTTATCGGCGGTCTCTGTTCTTTCAGTGTGTAGCAAATTTCTTAATTTCACCAAACAACATTAGGCGCTGACCGCCACCGTGGTTTGGTCGTTTGGGGTAAATTGGGTTAGCGCATTATCAACGCAATTTTTTTTTTTTCATATAGCGCACTTGAATAAATGTAGAAGGCCTTCGACTCTACGTATACAGTATAGTCAAGAAAATGCTTTGCAATAAATAAGTTCAATATTTTGCATTACGTCGTGATGATGTTTCGTATTTTTGCTCATATATGCTAAACTGCTCAGAAACTTGGCGCTGTGTTATTTCAAACCGCCACCTTTGGGCCATAGTTTCTTGAAAGCTTTGAGAGGAAGACGAAGTGATTCTTGTAGGGACCACTGTTCCTTCGCGCTGCAGTATTTTCGGCTTTTTCCCGTGTTTTACTGGGTGACGCCGTTCCCATTGCCACGGCAATGGAAGTGGAGTCGGCAGAATGCCGCCGCGACGTGACTGCTTCGGCAGGTACCGGCCCGAGGAAGAGAAATTGCCCACCGAGTCAAGCTGACAGTGAGGACACTGCGCTGTACTCCTGCTCAAGTGATGACGCCTCAGATGACGAAGGCTTCGAAAGAGTGGTACATCGCAAGGCCAAGAGAAGAAACATCAGCGGACGGTCTTCGTCAAGTAAGTCTACCGTCATGCCACAGCGAAGGCCGTCTGCGCACACTATTCTTTTTGTGCCGGACACACCCGCCGACAACCTCAACCGCCTTAATAGACAAGCGATTTCCGTTTCTCTGGAGGCTCTTGTCCCAGGAGAAATCAAGGATATCAGAATTAATACTCGAAAGAACGTCCTCGCTATTCATGTCCATAACCAAAGCGCAATCAATGCTTTGATGGCAGTAAAACTCCTGGGCAACATCAACGTCCACTACCTCATTCCACAGGACAACGAAACCACGGCTGGTGTCGTTTATGATATTGACACATCGATTAGCGACAGCGACCTGCCAATTTTAATCAAACCTGCCACTGATGGTGTTGCCTTACTACAAGCTCGGCGCCTCGGCAAGTCGACCTGTGTAAGGCTCGTGTTTAAAGGTGACTGTCTACCGTCACATGTAAAGGTCGGACACTTTCGGCATGTGGTACGACCTTTCGTACCCAAACCACTTATGTGCAGAAGGTGTCAAAGAATTGGACATGTGAGCGCTGTCTGCCGAAATATAGCGACATGCCCACGATGTTCCAAACAACACGACACGGACACCTGCCGTGCAACAGAGCTCAAGTGCCCTAATTGTGAAGGCCCACACGTCGCATCCTCAAAAGACTGTCCACGCCTAAAGAAAGAGCAGAAAATCTTGCGGAAAATGGCCAGAGACGGATCATCACACAGAGATGCTTCTGCAGCGATAAGGCGACACCACTCTCGGAAACGAAAGTCTACGACATCCTCTTTCGGTTCAAGGGAAAAGTCTCGTCCGGCAACGCCACCTCCGGTTCCATCTGTCTCCAGTAACAGCACGAATGTCAACGATAAAAGCGGCCCTGCTATTCCTGCTTCACCAAGTGAGGCGTGGCCAGCACTGCCGAAGACATGCCACGCGCCAGAGCCACAGCACATGACTCGCCACTTCACGTCAAATGTCACTTCAGTTGACCAAGTGCGAGACAAGGATTCACAAGTGATTGCTATGCTCAAATCCCTCACGAATGTCATGCGTCTACTACTGACAAACATGGACACTCCGGCTGCTCGTAGCGCACTGCAAGTGCTGGACGCGCTGACTCCAGTACTTGAAAGCACCGCATAGCACCATGGCCCGCCCCTCGCTGCCCTTCCACAAGGAAGTCAAGAAAGCATCTTTACTGCAGTGGAATGCCCGTGGTCTCATATCGAGAATTTCAGATTTCAGACACTACGTTTTCGAAAACCAATTTCCCATACTTGTGGTTTGCGAACCGAACGTGCAGAATGTTATACGCATTTCTGGCTATGAGGCATTCATGTCCTCTACCTGTGGTGATGTAAGCAAGGTAATTGTATATATTAGATGTGATCTGACATACGTGTTGCACCCAGTCCCGCCGCATGACGACAACCAGTACGTTTGTTTAATTGTGAAAACGAACAAGTTTACGTTCACACTCGTTGCTGTTTACCTTGCTCCTTCACGCGGATTCGACTCTAAACGACTGCACGACGTGCTATCAGCGACACCCCACCCTACGATTCTCACCGGAGATTTTAATGCTCACCATCCGCTTTGGGGGAGCTTGAAAATGGACTCCAGGGGAAGGAGACTAGCATCCTTTGCCACACAGCACGACCTTCACTGCCTCAAGGATGGTAGCCCAGCATATTTACGCGGCCTTAGATACAGCAGCTGCCTAGACTTGACCCTGGTTTCTCGGCGTCTTGAAAGAAACGTGCAATGGTTTCCAGTCGAATCCCGTGGAAGCGACCACATTCCGACGTACCTGAAGATCAAGGGACTATTTAAATGCCCCTCCACGACACTCCGGAGAATTGACTGGTCGGCGTTTCGGTCGCACATGGAGGAAGTATGTCAGCTAGGGAACCATTCAAGTCTGGAAAACGAAATACAAAAAGCCATGCAAGATACTACGCGTGCTTTTCAGCCTTTCCCGAAATACGAAGAATTTGAAGCCGAACTGCAGCGACTACGAGCAGTTCGCCGGCGGGCTGAAAGAAGATACAGGAGAACCAAATCCATCCATGATCTCAGAGAGGCAAGGCGGATGCAAAAGAAGATTCAACGCCACATTGATGCACTTCAATCTCAAAGATGGAAACGTTTCTGCGAGTCGTTGGATCCACGTCAGCGATTATCTCAGATATGGAGAACTGTGCGTGGACTTCGTGTATCACCGCAACAGCGTGTTCCTTTTAAGTGCCTCGCTTTGCAACAAGGTCGCAGCGAAATAGACGTTGCCGAAGAATTTTGCTCAAGACTTGCCAGCTCGCAGCCTCAACGCGCCCTTACACCATGTGCCACTCCTGTGCCACGGGACTCCCGCATGGATGTAATGTTTTCGGTGGAGGAGCTTGAAGCGGCACTAGCGACTTGCAGGCGTTCTTCGTCACCTGGGCCGGACGGCGTTACCTATGCGGCGCTCGCCAATCTTGGGCAGAATGCACGCCTCATGCTGCTAAACCTTTACAACGAGTCTTGGCGCAACGGTTTGGTTCCACGTGACTGGAAATGCAGCCGCTTGGTTCCACTTCTCAAACCTGGTAAATCACCGTTAAACTTGTCATCGTACCGCCCCATCGCTCTGGCCAGCTGCATAGGGAAAATAATGGAACGAATGATTTTGACGCGCCTGGAATGGTACCTGGAAAGTTACAACGTGTACCCAGATGCTATGGCTGGCTTCCGGCGTGGGCGCTCATCCATAGATAATGTCATCGATTTGGTCGCGTATGTTCAACATCAAAAACGGATGAAACGACTCACTGCGGCATTATTCCTTGACATAAAAGGCGCCTATGACAATGTAGCACATTATGCCATTATAGAGGCTCTGATTAAAGCAGGAATCGGTGGCCGCACTTTTCAGTGGCTGTGCAGTTATTTGACCGACAGGCATTTCTTCGTGATGACCGAGGAAGGCGCCACGACTCAACACCAAACGTTCTGTGGAGTACCGCAAGGCGGAATGTTGAGCCCGACGCTATTCAACCTAGTGCTCGTTGGCCTAGTCCAATGCTTGCCCAACACAGTTCAGGTATCAATATATGCCGACGATATCTGCATTTGGGCGTCTGCCGTAACACGACTGCAGGTACGAGCACGGCTACAAAAGGCAGCTACGATAACATCTCTGTACTTGCGAAGACAGAACTTAGAGCTGTCTTCAGAGAAATGCTGCCTTGTTACTTTCACTCGGAAGGAAATGAGGCGTTACAGTGTAAAGGTCAATGGGCAAGCAGTAGCAAATGCACGGAAACACCGCTTTTTAGGGGTAATTATTGACCGAGACCTATCATGGAGCCCGCATGTTTCATACCTGAAGAAGAGATTATTGACAATAATACATCTCCTCAAATTTCTCGGCGGAAAGTCATGGGGCACTTCGGTGCGGTCAATGCTGCAGCTGTATAACGCCTTGTTCCTCGGTTTTGCAGGATACAGCTTCCCTGTGATTGGGAACACCTGCAAAGCAAACCTGCGTGTACTCCAGGGACTACAAGCTCAAGCCCTAAGGACGTGTCTCGGTCTTCCGAGGTGTGCGTCTACAGCGGCAACGATTGTCATAGCTCGAGGTCACCCAATAACAACGTACTTGGTAACCGACGCTCTCAGAGCGCATATTCGCCACGTTGCCCGACTACCTTCTCACCACCTTGCCGCTCTACCCGCAGAAAGGCCACACGCAGCTATCAGTCGTATGATTGTTGCCAATCGCACCTCATTGCCAATGAACTACATGCCTGCAGCAAGACCATCCACACTTTTATGGTGCCTACACAGACCTGAAGTACGCCTCACCATCCCAGGAATCACTAAAAAGGCTAACATGCCGCCGTTTGCCCTGAAGCAGGCCACATTACAACTTATACATGCGGTGCACAGCGGCCGCGTACAGGTTTACATCGATGGCTCAGTCACATCTGCAAGTTCAGCTGCTGCTGTGGTGATACCAACAAGATCCATCGAAATACAGCTAAAAACGTCGCATGCATCATCAACGACAGCTGCTGAACTGGTAGCCTTGCGTGCGGCTCTCCATTTCATTCAGTAGGAACCACCGCATGCATGGTCAGTCTTCTGTGATTCCAAGGCAGCCCTACAGAGTGTACTCTCAGCACTGCGCCATGGATCACATGAACAGCTCGTCGCAGAGATCAGAGAAGTACACCATCGCATAGTTGACGAAGGACACGATATCATATATCAGTGGTTGCCTAGTCACTGTGGCATACACGGCAATGATCGAGCAGACGCAGCTGCCCGATCTGCCCATGCCGGCGTCAGGTGCGTTGCCATTCCTCTTTCGAGAGTCGACGCAGCGAAAAAAACTTGCCGTACTGGCAAACGACCTGACATTAGCTCAGTGGAATTCATCCGATTTCACAAGTGCACGACTTCATACCCTGGACCCTACTTTACAACTCCGTATTCCGCCCGAGCTTCCACGACGCGACTGTACCCTTCTAGTTCGTCTATGGCTTGGAGTAGCATTTTCAAATGCGTACTCCTTTCTTATCGGAATGTCCGACAACCCACTTTGTGACTTCTGCGGGTGCAATGAAACAATCGCGCAACTTCTTTGTGAGTGCTCTCGTTTCAACCCGCAAAGAGCAGTCCTCTCAGCCACCCTAGACAAACTGGACAAGCGCCCACTGTCAGAAAACAAGATCCTTGGACACTGGCCTACGCGAATATCAGCGCGATCGGCTATGAACGCGCTGCTGCGGTATTTAAAAGACACTGGACTTTCTGCCAGATTGTGACTTCACTGTGTGACTCAGGATTGTACGGTGCACTGCATCACAGTAGGAACGCCTTTGCGGGCTGCGTGACAGTGCCCACAGAAACAGTTTGTGTGTGCGTGCGTGTGTGTGTAGTTGTTTTTTTTTAATCCTTCTCCCTCTCACCTATCGCTTCCCCTTTCCCCTCCCCAAGTACAGGGTAGCCAACCGGAGATAATCTCTGGTTAACCTCCCTGTCTTTCCTTTGCCTTTCTCTCTCTCTCTCTTTCTTGAAAGCTCACATCCATGCTATGTTACTCGTGCCCCGTAGCCCAACCGTCGTGCACGCTACTTGCGTATTTCAAGAATGCTTCACAAGTAACCGTATACATAAACTAGTATTTGGAAACAAGTGCGTGCTGGCGAAAGAAATTTTAATATTAACCATAGATTCTAGCCATGCGAGAGACTTGGCATGCTACTGAAGGTATAGTGTATCACAAAAGGTCAAAGGCGGAGAAAAAGCTGACATACACTCGCACGCAAACTAAGAAATGAAGGCAGCATCATTGAGCGCTATGAATTGAACAAATTGGACATTACAGCTCTTTGGAGCCATTAGTAAACAAAATATTTATCGGAATCCCTCTGCCTGCTATAGCGCATATGCTGGCTGATATTATGATGAAAAAACAGTAACTAAAAATCTAAGGCATAACCTTTTCATAGGACACCACAAAATTATGTATGTTTGTTGACAACAGTGTGTTGCACGGCTGACAAGTTACGCTTTACGCGTAGTTCTAGGACCCAATATACAGGACGCAGCAATGTAGTATTTTTTATCACTTTTCACCCGTAGCATTAGATGACAATTACAAACAAAAAAGAGCTAAGGCAGGTGGGCTTTTCTTTATTTTACACTCCATTCTTTCTCCTGGCGTGATTTCTCTTAACTCAAGCGAGTCTCCCTACATACTAAATCAAGGTCTACAAGATGCGCTCAATTGCACCGTTGTAATGGAGTGTAAGCTGATTACCTAGGGCAAAGGGAAGAGGGGGGGGAGGGGCTTACCAAAGAGAAATGCAGGTAACTTTTGAAGAACAGTAGAATTATAGTCCGCAGGAATCGACACTAACGTGTCAGTGCGTCGTGCTCCTTTTTAGAAATGGTTCGAAGAACTATTTCCTGTTCCCTACGTGCATACATAATTTTGCGTTGATATCGAGGGCTGAGGTACCAGATCATTTTTTGTGCTTAGCGATAATCATGCACTCGAACTGAATCTCGTCTTGTCTTGAATGTTTTAAACACCTGTGTGGACCTACAACTTACGTTCATTAAGTATCTTGGTTCTTCGCTACTCCAACTGGTCGCGCAAATCGATTCTATGGGGATGTGGCCAACTTTAGTGCATTGAATAAAGCATATGCAGTGACAGTTCCCGCTTAGTGCACTTCTTAGAAAGTTTAGCTCACAATTTCACGGTTAATCAGTGAACCCAGCATGCCCTTCTTGTTATTTTTCTTTCGAACCTTTCTTTGCAGATTATACACTATTCGATAGTGTTAGACGACTGAGAACATGCGACACGAAATTATTGAAATTTAGACAGACCTGTCAATCTTTAGTCCTTGCTGCACGTATTCCTGTTGCAAATACCCAATAATACTTCCCAGATTGTTGGTTGAGTGCGTAACATTATTTTAATGATCTTATCCACGGTAACGAGGTCATGACTGTCAACTAGATTTCATGACAACTTCATGTATAAGACTAAGCGCAACAAAAGATCATTCCGCTTTTTGTGGAAGGATAACAAGCAGATGCGACATGGTGAGACTACGAGTTGCCCTCCTTAAATGAAGGCTGCATCTCGCAAAGGGGTTCACGTCCTTTCTTGGTGGTACAGTATCAGCTCTGCACCGAGTACCTTTGTATTATAGCTGCACACTTGTGACATGAGGGACTCAGATTCAGCATTATTATATATTTTTCATCGTCAGCATATGTTGCTTAGCACTCAGCAAACCAACTATCATGAAAATTTCAATTAAATTATAAGGAGTATTGCAGCTATAATATCTGCCATAAATGTATACAGTAATTAGAACGAGAGGCCGTGTTTACAATGCGCCTGACCTGCAACACCACGCAGCCCTGCTTCAAACGATGATGTACAGTCGCTAAACCTTAATTATGGCTTTCAGCTCACATGTTGGCACTACCAAGAACGGTTATTTATCCTTCTAAATTTACTTTCTTCTGTGCGGATCTTGCTGTGGATACCATCGTGAGAGCAGGCTGGTCATTATCCTGCTCATGCAGGCATCGCCTGCATGTGAGCTTACTTCGAAGTCGACTTCGGGTCAGAGCTCGAGCTTATTGTACGTGTTATCCTTCTTGCCATATGCCTCTACATCACGCTCTAGTTATTTGGTGCGTCTCAAAAGAAAAAAAGTACATTCAGCGTTTGTCTGACCAGTTTGTACGCTCGGAAGCATTTTCACGTGGTATTTATGCCGTTCTAGGTGCTCAAGCAGTCACCCGAGCGTAGCAACAAAGCACAGATTACCGCCCAGTCAGTATCGCGAAAAGTCTGAGAGGGGCGATGCCGAAGGGACACGACGTTTTTGTTCTTGCCCTCTAGATTGGTTCCCTATTCGGGCGTGTTTTGACGTAATCAATTTGGGCCGTTTCAGCACCACGATATGTATTCAGCCACGAAAGAGAATGGAAGGCTAGCACAGACTGCAATACTGTTTCATTCGAGCTTGAGAAGACTCGCCCAATGGCTGATTTAGTCCATGGACATGTTCGACGTACCTGAGTTACAGCAATGAGCCGTGAGGAGCGCCTGAGGCGTAAGAGTTTCTTTGTTAAACTGATCTGATGTTTTTGTGCGAACAACAGAAGACGGCACGAATAAAGTGTTTCGAACCTTCATGTGGCAAAATTAGACATGAAAAATTCAGTTTGTTGCTGTTCCATACTGTCTTACGACCAAAAGCACGATCACGAGACATTGCCCATTTCTGATGCCGCACTTCTCGATGCTCATACCGTGCACTTCAGTAAGTGGCGGATAGTTGCAACTACGCTTGAAATATATTACGCTTGAAAGGCTTGCGGCCTTTGTACGCAATGCCTCACGACTTCGATTGTATATGTACTAGAAAGCAGGAATGGGAACATTACCGTCTCCATTCTTATAGCTTGGTATAAAAAATTGAAGAATTGTAGGCCCATTATTTTGTTTTCAGCATTGCATAAAATATTCACCAATATTCTAATACAATTAGGGCAACACTTCTATCAACCAAGTGAACAGGCTGGCTTTAAAAATCGATAGTCTACGATGGATCACGTCCAAGTCATCTATCAGTTAAGAAATCTGCGCATTACAATCAACCTCTCTATATGGCTTTCATAAATTATGAAAAGGAATGTCATACTCTAGAGATGCCAGCAGCTATTGAGGCATTGCATAATCAAGGAAAAGAGGAGGAATAACTGACTATGTTGGAGAATATCTTAAAAGCTCCACATCTACCTTGGTTCTCCACATTTGTGAAATAATCTACCAGGAAAGGGTTCAGGTAAGGAGGCACAATCTCTCCTACGCTCTTCACTGCATTCGTATTAGAAGTATTCAAGCGGTTAGACTGGGAAGGTTTAGGAGTGAAGGTCAACAGTGAATATTTCAACAACCTCCGGTTTGCAGATGAATGTGTCTTGTTCAGCATCACTGGTGATGAACTGCATTAAATGATTGAGGATCTTAACCCAGAAGTGTAAAAGTACGGTTGAAAATTAATATACAAAAGACAAAGGTATTGTTCAATAGCCTGGAAAGGAAACAAGAATTCAGCATTGCCAGTCAGCCTCTAGAGTATGTACATGAGTAAGCTTACATACGTCATTTATTCAGAAGGGGCCCTGATCATGGGAAAGAAATTTACAGAAGAATAAAAATGAGTTGTGCATACGGCAGGCGTTACCAAATCCTGAATGAAAGCTTACCATTGTCGCTGATAAGAAAAGTGCTCGATCGTTGCACTCTGCCAGTGCTAACATATGGGGCAGGAACTTGGAGATTAACAAAGTTCGATAACAAGTTAACGAGCACGCAAGAGCGATGGAACGAAAAATGTTAGGCCTAACGTTAAGAAACAGGAAGAGATCGGTGTGGATCAGAGAGCAAACGGTGACAGCTGATATTCTAGTTGATACTGGGAGAACAAATAAAGCTAGTCAGGGCATGTAATGCGCAGGGCAGATAGCCGTTAGACCGTTAGAGTAACAGAATAGGATCCAATAGAAAGACGGCAGAAAAGGGGAACGGCTGAAAAAAAGTTATATTGTGGGGTTTTACGTGCCAAAACCACTTTCCGATTATGAGGCATGCCGTAGTGGAGGACTCAGGAAATTTTGACCACCTGGGGTTCTTTAACGTGCACCTAAATCTAACTACACGGGTGTTTTCGCATTTCGTCCCCATCAAAATGCGGCGGCCGTGGCCGGGAATCGATCCCGTGACCTCGTGCTCCGCAGCCCAACACCATTGCCACTGAGCAACCACTGCGGATCGGGAACGGGTGATGAAAGTAGGAAGTTTACAACGTGTAGTTGAAATCAGCTTGCGCAAGACATAGGTTTTTGGCGAACGCTAGGAGAGGCCTTCATACTGTAGTGAACATAGAACTATGTTGATGATGATTAGTTAACATGTCATCACTAGCTGTGGGAGTTCCTTGTCGAGTATGAAATGGAACAAGCAAGTGTTTGTGGCGTCAGACTCCTAATTGCTTTCTCAGTACAGAACATTTTTACTTGTTACCATATTATCTTTCACATGCATGGTTACGGATCGGTTATTGCGCCAAATAGTTAACGTTCGGACGTAGTGAGTTCGCAAGACGGCAGGTTATATCCGGAACAATGCTCCTAATTACATATAGCCTGTGCAGACTAGTTACCACGCGTTTCCAGGTGAACGATATGCTTTGCACAGCGTCATGTACTCGAAGCAGAATGGAAAAGCAAGGTGGCATTCCCGTGCCTCGCCGCCATCCAGGCTAAATTGTGACCATTTAATATATCCGAACTGAATTCCTGGTATTTCTTCAGCAGTTTGCCATGCTGCCCGTATAATTACCGCGGCTCCAGCCATATATTATTTGCCTAATGTCATAAAAGCGCAAGTAACGTCGGATTGAGATAGTTTCCCCAAACTGCTAAAACAATTAGCAACTTCTGAACTGCTAGCCTGGGGCGATTTAGCATGGGAAGACACAAGTGGATGTAAACAGGCGTACAGATAAGAAGATAAGATAAAACGCACTTGCTGATGCTGTAAGCTAAACAGTGCATGCACAGACCTCCAGTAGGCTCCTCTGCGAGTGAGCAGGGTGGTGATATTGTACACAAAACTTGGTTACGTTATTCTCAATGTTTTCTTCAAGTGAGGTTGCTCTGTGCGTTAGTGAATTGATTGATTGGTTGATATTAATAATTTTCTTGAAAGTTCAGCGGAAAGCGATGAGACGTGCGTGACTGTCAAAGGTCTGGGCTCCCACACGCGGTTGAGACCCCGGTTTTCGGAAATAGTTATTACAATACTGTTTTACTAGGAGATATCGAAAAAGGAAGGAAGAATGCACCACTCTAACTTTTCAATTCTATGGATGCAAAAAAGTTTTAAAAGAATTCATATTACACTGGTAATATAAGACAATACATCCGTATTCATAAATACATGTTTAATACAAAGATACAAAAATTGGCAACGGTTCATACGCTACTAAATACTAATGAAGTGAAAATGAACAGGCCAACGCTAATTACAGAAGGGGACACTTAGCAGTAAAACACAGATTTGTCTTACAACAGCCTTCCAACCTTCTGAAAAGAAAAAAAAATAACAAAACAAAAAGAGTGTGCGTCTTTGCTAAGCTTCTGTTTTAATTTTTTAAATGCACGTGCTGAGCAAGTATAGATAACTATAGTCCTTTCGTTTTGTTTAAAATTCTTCTATGCTTAATTTGTCATTGAATTAGGTGTGTGCAGAAGTGAATGTCGACAAAAATAGTGTGCAGTCGGCGTGTGATAGCTAGAATCATAGAGCTTGTTTCCCTTTTATAAGCGAAAACTATTTGATTACATACATTCTCCGCACGAAACGTGGTAGATGCTGTGAAAAAAGGCACATCTCTTTGTCTATTATGTGATATTGACGGTTCATACATACCGAGATATTTTTCTCTAATGCTACAATTCGTGCATAATTATAGCAGCTGGTTGCTCCCCACATTGTTGCTGCGCAGCGAAGGCTAGAATAAAGAACGTTCGTTGGAAAGCTGTGCTTTTATCGACAAACGTAATAAATGCAGCATCGTGTGTAGCTTTTCTATAGTTTGTGATAATCAATTGCACAGGCGATTACTGTGGCAGTCCCAAGTTATCTGAGTGCTGAACCAAACGCCTAACCTTTGTTGCGTCCCTGGATTCAATATAGCTCCTTCAAATCTGATACCTCACTACGTTCCTATTTTCTTGTTAATAAGCCGAAATATTAGATAAGTGGTCTTTGATACGTTTACATGAAGTTTGTTCGGCTTTAACCATTGTGAAAGAGATAAGAAATAATAGTTATCTCTTTATCCCAGTTTACTGATATTGTTTCATGTAAAAAACGTGTTCATTTCGTCCTCATATATTACTACTTCTGGCGATTGTGTAATATTTACTAGACCACTACATAAGCGAGCGAAAGTAGTGGGCTTAAGTATTTTTACTAAGATACACTCCCTTAAAGTTTAGGGATGGTGAGCATGCTGTTGTGATCTTCGCAGTCTGCTTGCCCTTCCTTAGGTAAGGTTTAATGAAAGCATAAGCTACTACCCTTATGCGATATTTTTTCGACTTATTCATCTAAATGTCACGGGAAATTGATTTGAAAACTTAACATCCAGAAATATACCAATGGTAACGTTTTTTTGTTCTATATATTCCATTATCTTAACTTTATTGTAAAAAAACTGCCTGGTCAACTGACTTTTCTTTCTGGAAGCCATATTGGCTACTTGTACTTTATAGACTTTATACACAGGTGTTATCAGAAGCCATTTAGCCTAATCTGGAATTTCCCAGTGCTCAAGATAAGATTAATCATGTAAGATAAATTGTCACAGATGAGAAAAGCAACATATTGCACGGGATTAGAGCTCATATCGTGCATCCACCCTGTGGCTTGGTTTTTTAATCTTATGATAAACGTCATTGCCTCCTCAGCTTTTGTTGTTCGCAAGGAAAGCAAAGACTTAAAAGATAAGATGGAATATTATACGCATACTCTCCTCAAATCACAAACAGCCATTTTATCATTTTCGCTGCGCCGTGTTTGATGCCTCAAGATTGTTATGTAGGAGTGGGAGACAAAGATTCTAGTACAACTTTTGTATATGCCGCTGCTAGGTTTCAGTTGTGGATCGGTCATCAAACATTTTACTAATAAGTACAGCACAGGTGATCTTTCGCTCAAGTAACATTCGATTGTTTGGTGTAAATGCCACAGAGGGGTATCTAAATGCATCCAATAAATGCATCCATAAAACTAACGGACTGACTAATAGGTGTGGCATCCCGTGGTGGAACAACGTACGTCAAATATCACAGAAAAATCAAAAGAAAGCTTGGGGATGACTTCGTTACCCTCCAACTGCCGCAAACTCAATTAATTTTAAGCAAATGAAGTCACATGGTAGACTAACACTAGGTGAGAGGCTGAAAGATCTGGCAGGTTGTCTGAGATAACACTGAATATATATCCAGTGCATTCCATCACACGCACACATATTCTTCAGCTAATGAATGCGCGGAGCGATGACTCCTTTATTGTAAATGTGCACTAAATGAAATTACAACTGCTCATTTAGTAGCCGGCAAGTGCATGCACGATTACCGTGAGACTGGCAGCTCGAGACACTTGGCGTGTATTCGCGGGCTTGTTTCACGCTCGGAAAAAAACTTATGTAGCACGTATTGAGGAACAGAAAGCTGTTTTGGGAGTTGTTCATGTTACTTTACAATTTTCTCATTGACAGTTGTCACCTAATTTTAATATTTGAGAAGTTGATGAATTAATTAAGACTGTCTAAGTAGGCGGAATGAGAAAAATTGCTTGAGTATGCTGTTTGCCAAGCGACGTCAAACAACATTACCTTTATTCTGTCCAGCTAGATGGCATTTGAATATTTTTAAACTCTGGCTAAAATTACCTGGAACACCCTGTATAAGCATGCAGGCCTGTTTCGTGGAGATGTGGCAACAGTTTAACTTAGCTTAGACTGAATTATTCATAGAATTGTTCAGTCTAATAGAGGGTAATCCTTTGTGGGGGTTTTCTTTCATGACAGTTATCATCAATCTTGTGTGTACTTCTTGAAAACTCTGGGTTCGGTACTTTGGCGTTAGGAACACTGCCGAGCGCTAATTGGAGCATGCCGTTCTTGAAAGAAAAGCACCGGTTGATTAACTAAAAAAAGAATTAACGAAGATTGACGACTTTTATTGTTATGCGACAAAGCGGGCCTCGGAGAGCATAAATTGTCTTGCAGTAAAAAAAAAGTGCATAACAATTTTGAGTTCCCTCCTCTGCTGAAGGGAACGTATGTGTGTTTTCATTAGCCTTTTCTGTTTTAAAGCCAAGTTTTTCACGCCTTTCCTATCGACTTCGTCGCTGCTGTTGCTGTTGCAGCTGTCCCGCCGAATAGCTCTTGCTGAATGCGGGTGTCATACTGAAAGTAATGTCATTATGCTGCCGACGTCGCAGCATTGTCAACTCTGATGGCCCCTGGCTACATACAGTCTTGGTGTATTGGCAGATACCAGACATAGAGCAAAAACGGAACATAGTGCGAATTGACGTGGCTCGCGGTGATAGGTGGAGCACGTACGTAAACGCGGACTTGAGCCTGTACACCAACACGCCGACGTCCTCATGGCCTCGTCGTCATTGTGTCGTAGTCATTTCATCGCCTTTGTGACATTGTCACCATCGCTTCATTGTCGTGTCATCGCCATCCATTGCTTGTCTTCACTCTGTTGCTATCACTGCGTGTCATGTTGTTATCCTCACGCCACCACGACGTGATCGTGACATCGAGCCGTTGCAGTCACATCCTCGTCGTCCTTCCGTCGTCTTCATTTCGCTGTGCTCGTGGCGTGTCAAGAGGGAGTCGCCATCTTGCTGTCGTGGTTGCTTTACTGCCATTTTTTCGTAGCGACACCGCTGTCAGAATTTTATTTTAGTCATGGTATCGCCGTCTCATACCGTCATTGTTACTTCATCATCACCCATTGTCATCATGACATCGACATCATTTCAGCTCCATCTTTGCCTTGGTCACACCGTCGACAGCCACATCTTTGCAGCACCCGCATAACCTGGTCTTCACGCTGTCATCGTCACATCGCCTTTGTCATTGTGCCGTCGTCATGTCATTGCCATCATTGCATCGTCATTATGTAATCAACCTCGCTGATGTTGTGCCGTCGTTATCTTACCTTCATCGTATTTTCCGCGTCCTCAGTCCACGGACGTGACGCCATCTTCCTCAATCTGTCGTCACCATGACATGGTCATCACCGCATTGTCGTCATGCAGTCATCTTTATGCGTTCGGGATTGTTCCACTATCCTCACTTTCTCGTAGCCATTTTAATGTCATGTCACGGTCATGTCACTGTCCTTTATTCTTTGTCATTGTGTCGTCGTTGCCTCAACGCAATCCAGTCATCTGAATGCCATCATGGTATTTCTATCATCGCCATTTCTTCATTGGTATAAGCGCTATGTACAACACCGAGCACAACAACTTTATATTGACCGAAGCGGTTCGCAGTAAAGAAGTATCCAACCGGGTTAGATGGTCCCTGCTTTCAAATGATCGCTGTGTAGGAACAGCGGCCTTCAGAAACATCGAAGAAAACTTTGCCTAAGGCTTCTTTTTTAGGCTTGTAGCACAACTCAGAAAGAGCAAAGAGGAAGGTGAAAGGGGTAATTAAAGGGAACGGAGAACAGAGTGAGCGCTCCTTTTCACTACTCCTTCCACCTTCCTTTTTGCTCTTTCTGCGCTGCGCTAAAAGCCTAAAAAAAGTCACGACATACCAACTCGCGCCAACTGCCACGCTTTTGCTTAAGGCGATTCCCACAGTGGTCGCGTAGTTCTTTTCTTCTTCGTAAGTGTTACTTTCACTGCCATCATATTCTTGTCGATCTACCCTATGTATTGGTGTGCCAAGATGCTCGCGCTATTATAAATTGCTTTTTCACAAATGTTTTAGCGCCTTCTGAAATCGCCTTGTTTTATCAAGTTTTACGTGATGAATTCGGTAGCTGCTTGATTAGTTGCAGTGACTTCATGCTGATCTGAAATGCTCAATAATTACATGTACACAGAGTGGTGTTACATGGAATTTGTGGCATACGTGTGACTATTGCCTCCGCCTCCGCGATGCATTAAACTTACTTCGTAGCGGAACTTTTCAGACTAAATAATTTGTGTATCCAGTATGTCATCACTTACCTGGTCATCTGCATCAGCCATACACGCGCATACTCAGGTATGTGATTTATCTGGTATTTGTTCATACGGTCAAAGCGCAAATCGCAAATAGCCGTCTACAGCTGGAATTAGCGTGTTAGTACCACTTGCTTGCCGAAAACATTCGCATGGCATTGGAGGTAATATTAAGGCAAAGATTGAATCTTGACCGCCAGCTTACGGTCGTCGTGTGAGTAGACTTGGGAGTCACAGTGGGACACTGAGTTCAATGAGACGGTCCATGTGGCTCTCAAGTGGAACGATGAGGTCTTTAAGTTGCACGTCACCTTTATTCTAGAATAATTTTGAAGCAGGTGGTTCGAGAACAACAGAAGGAATGCTCAAGGCTCGACTAGGCATCGTGCTTAAACCAGAGCCCAAATAGCACAGAAAACACGCCTTCTATCACCCAAAGATAGCCTTCATTTAGCATGCAGCAAACGTGCCTTGGCTCGGGCCAGCAGATGTATGCTTTGAATGCGCTATGTAGACCTGCGACATGAAACATGCAGGTGAGTCCACCGCCTGTATGACAAATGAGTGCAGTTCGTTGTGAAGAAAGCTGCCGGGTTGTGATCGTTGATGGTCTTGAAAGGGGAGTAGGCAAGTACAATATCAAATGAGTTAGCTTCGAGATGTGCAGTGCGTTTAAGGTAAAATGTGAATGAGTGCGTAATGAGCAGAACACGAAGTCGTGTTTGAAAGTGCCCCCATGCATTTGTAGTCGTTCTCATTCAGGCTTCGAAATCATAGATTGGAACTCCACAATCAATGTCTACAAGCTGGCTACAGCCCAAATGCACGGCGTCCTCTCACTTGATTGATGTGTAGGAGGCGTTCTGGTGATTTTCTGGTCTCGTTTAAATTTACGCTGATGCTATATTGGACGATTACGACGACAACTACGAGAGTCTTGGCATCAGAACGACACAGCGGCTTCTTAAAAACTTTTGGTTAGTCGCTATTCTCCCCGGCTGCCCTTGGGGCAGTGTGCCAAGAGTCCCATCAGTTTATTCCCCACGACAGCTTACTCTCCTTTCAGCGCTGCACACTTACTACTGTATCGTCTTACACGGACGTCACCTGTCATGTACATGCGATCGCGCACGACATACCTAGGCGGTGGCATTTTCTTTCACTTAAGAGAGTCCGCGGAGGGTTTCGTAACGTAAGTTTCATAAGGCTGCAAAGAACGGACAGGGCAAAATTTTCCTTTATTGGACGCGCGCCGATTGGATCCTTTTACAAGATCATCAGCTGCCTGCCCTTGGTCGATGCACTGATGTGAAAGAAATACGCGCTGGCGATAACGTATCCCTTATACTCTCGCATTAACTCGACCTGGATCTCTTTTCCCTGTAATGTCCGACGTTATTACGTTATTTTTGTTATTACGCTGAGCAGGTTTTCTTAGAGAGGAGCGTATGGGTTTTCTGTAATATGATCTGCATGGAGTAATGGACAGCAAGATAAGAGAAATGAAGGGAATCTGAGCGAAAAAACGGCCCACCGTGGTCCTTGCATGGACAGTGATTATCTTGCTAAAAAAGCTTTGAAGGAAGAAATTGAGTTGTTGCTTCACCTTCGCAGAATTGTGGTGTCGTGTAGAAGCAACCACGTGCGTTCCACGCGCGTGAAGTCATTTGGGAATATCCCAGTGCGACAAGGAAGAGTGGTGGATACGCCGGATATTGTGATGCCCTATACACGCCACGTATTACGTTGTGATTGCGTCGCGGGATGCTTGCTTCATATCGCGTTTTCTTTGACGAGTTTCAAATGGTTGTTTTAAATGGTAAACTTGCCCTTCTCATGATGAAAGTACATGGGTATTGTGTTCATTGGTTCTTAAGTTTGTGTGCGACACGAGGTACGATATTCCGTATTTGTTCCTTCTGATCAGAAATAGTGTCTTCAGATTGTGTAATCTGATTTTGTCTGGGAAATGTAATATTTTTTGCGTCACTGTCAGGTTCTGCGAGCATGTATTTAGAAGCACAAAATCGGCCAGTCTGTGTTGCATCGTATGGCCTTATTTCGAAGAATGAAGTATCAATTGGTTCCATCTGTAAAACTGCAATATTCAGTGCCGTGGAGTGATTCCACACTGCTTTGAGTAGAGGCGAAAGCAGCCTTTGCTTATCCATAGTGGGACTGCGTTCTGCGTGGTTCCCCTGTGACAGTATTAGCACAGAATTAGCGATGCTGGGTACCCAAATGTCGTGGCGTAATCGCACATGACACTTTGCTGAAGTGTATGGCCGTAACGGATGGGACTGAAATACCAGAGGGAGCGTATTCTTTCTTAAAAATTCTGGTAAAGAATATCATAATCAACGGCGTCAGTTATAGTGCTGAGAGCAATTGCTATATTAATCAGAAGCAGCTCGACAAACAGCTCAGTGAAAATATGGTCAATGGAAATCTTTCCGTGGTAATCCGTGCAATAGACGGTGTACTGCTTCTTAGCTAACCATGTATCTGTTATTTTAGTTTCCGCCGCTGGCTCTAACATTATTATTTTTGGTGGATAAAATTTTATATTCTTGCTTTCTACGTTTTGTATCTGAAATCAGTTAGCACATAGGCATGGTGAATATTACAGAAAAGAATGACACGTAGTAGAAAGAATACTTATTGAACCATAAAATATTTATACATTGAATATGCAAATGCCCCTGTCATGTTGGAACAGAAGTGAAGCTGTAATGAAACGGTTATTTAAAAGCTATTCGGCCCCAGTGGTGTATACCGAATGGTGAAATGAAAGAAGTCTCAGTCAGCTACAAGTGTTATAGCACAACGTCACTGGTATTTTCATTCTGAGAATATATATATATATATATATATATATATATATATATATATATATATATATATATATATATATATATATATATTGAACAGAGCTACACAAATATGGCTCCTGATTACTTATGTCACCAATTAGAGTCCCATTTGTTTGTTGGTGTGTGTATTCGTCTCTCGTGTATTTTTTTAAAATTGCGTCTGTCTCGAGATCCACCAAGTTAAAAGGTAGACCAGAGAAGTGACATGGGAATATATGGAGTGGCGTATCGTTATAATCCCATATCGGCACCCTCCGTATTGACATATCGTTACCATCAAACAAATAAGTATAGCTGGTCGAGACATTGTTCTACCATTTCAAGGAAGAAGAAGAAGAAGTGATTCTATTGCTGAGTGCTTGTTCTCCGTCACCAGTAATTTGTGGTAATTCTCGCTTTCTTCCGGGCATCACTGTTCCCTGCCCGACGGGAATGGAAGTGGAGCCACCCGCACTCCCACCTGATGTAGCGGCGCCCGCGTCGGCAGCCTCAAGGAAGCGGAACAGCCTCTCGAGCGACAGCGAGGCTACCCTGATAGACTCGACCGAGAGCGACGACAGCTCCGACGACGACTACGTGACTGTCCTGAGCCAGAAAGCAAAGCGGCGGATGCTTAGGGCCTCTGTGGACACATCTACTATGAGGACTCCGCAGAGTTCGCCGAAGTACACCATCCTTTTCTTACCTGTGCTACCCTCCGACAACATGAGGTTCCTCAACAGGCAAGTTGCATCGGTTGAACTCGAGAGACTGTTGCCGAATAGCATTGAGGACGTACGAGTCAACCCTCGGAAGAATATTGTCGCGGTAGACGTCGCCCAAGCGTCGGCGTTAGATTCTCTGCGAGCCGTCACTGTTCTCGGTGGCATGAACGTCCGTACCATCATCCCGATGGGAAAAGAGACTACTACAGGCGTCATATACGACATTGATGCGGCCATCTCAGGCGGGGATTTACCCCTTTTGATAAAGCCTGCCAGTCATGGGATCCAGATACTACAGGTGGCCCGTCTCGGAACTTCCAGATGCGTGAAAATTGTCTTTAAAGGTGACTGCCTTCCATCGCATGTGAAGGTAGGTCATTTTCGACATGCTGTCCGGCCCTTTGTTCCGAAGCCGCTTCAGTGTAGAAACTGTCAGAAATTCGGTCACGTGAGCGCCGTATGTGGAAAGTCTGCTGTATGTTCCCGCTGTGCAGCGCAACACTCTGCAGGCAACTGCCAGGCAAAAACTTTTAAGTGTTCGAACTGTCAAGGGCCCCACGATGCCTCATCAAAGGAATGTCCTAGAGTTAAGCGAGAACTCTCCATCTTGAAGAAAATGGTGAGGGACCGGTCGACTCATCGTGAAGCAGCTGCTGACGTCAGGCGACGTCGTTCTCGTCGCAGACGCTCATCAAGGAATTCTGCTCTCCGCACAAAGAATACGCGTGCCGCACAGCCTCTTGCTGTTGAATCTGCTCCAACCTCAGTGCAGAATGTTTCCAAACCATGTATAGATAACGGAGCATCTCAAAAGAATGCCGTGGATGAGGAATGGCCACCACTGCCAAGGATAAGCCCTGTGGAAAAAATCCAACAAGGAAAGGCACCACAATGCTCCACCCCTCACCCAGATGAGCTGACAGAGCATGACCGCCGAATTGTTAGAATGCTCAAGTCTTTGATACATGCGATTCGCACGCTTGTGGGCAACTCGAATACGCCAGCAGCTCGAAGCGCAGTGCAAGTGTTGGATGCCCTGAGCCCAGTGCTTGCAAATCTTGCATAAGCACAATGGCTCTTCCACTGCCTTCATTCCGTGATGAAGTGCGTAGCGCGACGATTTTCCAGTGGAATGCCAGAGGACTTAAATCACGGATTTCATGTTTCCGCCAATACGTTTTCACGCACCAATTTCCTGTAGTGGTAATATGTGAACCGAACGTGTCCAAAGCGCTAAGACTCTCTGGATACGAAGCCTTTATGGCGTCGACGTGCGGGCAATCCAGCAAAGTAATTGTTTACATCCGTACAGAACTGACTTACATTCCCCACTCCGTGCAGCCTCATGATAGAAACCAATACGTGTGTCTCTGCATTACAAAGAATAAAGTGGCCTTCACCCTTATCGGCGCCTACATATCCCCATATAGTCGGTTCGACGGCGACCGATTGCGAGACATCGTGACGGCGACTACTGGACCCTGGATTATCACGGGAGACTTTAATGCTCATCACTTGGCTTGGGGAAGCTCCAGAATAGATTCGAGGGGCCGGAAACTTGTGGAATTTGCTTCCGACCATGAACTTAGCATTATGAACGATGGCAGTCCGACGTACTTGCGTGGTTCGAACTACAGCAGTTGCTTAGACTTGACCTTGGTGTCACGGCAACTTGATCAAAATGTTCGATGGTTCTCTGACATCGAGACTCATGGTAGTGACCATATTCCCACCTACTTAAGTATCATTGGATTCGGAAGCTTCTCCTCTTGTACTTCCCGACAAGTATATATAAGGTGGTCAACGTATAAGACAAAGGTGGAAGAGGCATGCAAAGAAGGATTTACCGGCACCATTGAGAATCTTATTACAAGTGTACTGGAATCGTCTAAGTACACATTTACATCCGCTAAAAAACGTACGGATTTTGACATGGAGCTTGAGCGACTTCGAACCATTCGCAGAAGAGCCGAGAGGCGATACAGGCGCACGAAGTCAATTCATGACCTTAGAGTCGCTCGACGTATACAGAAGAAAATCCAACGTCGTATGGACAGGTTGGAGGAACAACGGTGGAAGACGTTCTGCGAATCACTTGACCCCCGCAAGCCACTGTCTATCATATGGAGGACGGTGCGCGGCCTTGGCTCGTCTCCACAGCAACGACACCCATTCTCATCCCTAGCCCTCTATCAAGGCCGCTCACAGGTCGACATAGCCGAAGACTTCTGTGTGAAGACTGCGGGCAGTGTGATCACCATCAGTAGCGAAATTCTGGGTGAGGTTCCTGCGACACGCTTCCCGGAATTGAATGTGTCCTTCTCACTTGAGGAATTGGACGCTGCTCTGGCCTCATGCAGGCGCTCATCGTCGCCAGGACCAGACGGCATCACCTACGCTGCTTTATGCCACCTAGGTGAAGATGGCCGAAGCAGACTTCTGGAATGTTATAACCAGTCATGGACTGATGGCGTCGTTCCTGAGCGGTGGAAGTCCAGCCGCTTGATACCACTCCTGAAGCCTGGAAAGTCGCCACTTGACCTAGCGTCCTCCCGACCCATTGCGCTGTCCAGCTGTGTTGGGAAGGTCATGGAAAGAATGATTCTCACCCGCCTAGAATGGTATCTTGAGCGCCACAACGTATACCCCGATGGCATGGCTGGTTTTAGAAGAGGCCGTTCCTCTATTGACAACGTCATCGATCTAGTCACCTCTGTACAACAAGAAAAACACCACAAGCGTATACCGGTTGCACTATTCCTCGACGTGAAAAGCGCCTACGACAATGTAACGCATGAAGCCATCCTTGATGCCCTGGAAAATAATGGAATTGGTGGACGCATGTTTCGGAGGATTCAAAAGATCCTTCTTTGTGCACTGTGCAGATGGCCGAACTACTGACCATTACACTTATCGTGGCGTCCCTCAGGGTGGGGTTCTTAGCCCCACTTTGTTCAACCTTGCAATCCTTGGCCTTGCCGACGTTCTACCGCATACAGTAAACCTCTCAATATATGCTGACGACGTATGCATATGGGCCTCGGCAGTTACACGTCTCCAGGTGCGTGCACGGCTCCAAAAAGCAGTGACTCTAACATCATCGTACCTGCGTGCGCAAGGCCTAAGCATTTCGACCGAGAAGTGCGCCTTAGTCGCCTTTACCCACAAGCCCATGACCTGGTACCCCATTTCTATTGACCACCAACCAATTTCGTACGCAAAAACTCACCGATTCCTAGGCGTTATTATAGACAGAGACCTTTCATGGAGCCCCCACATCTCATACTTGAAGAAGAGGCTTACTTCTATCTCCCATATACTAAGGTTTCTTGCCGGTAAAACATGGGGCACATCCGTGGCATCTATGCTTCAACTATACAGGACGCTCTTCCTAGGATACTTGCGATACAGCACACCAGTGCTGTCCAATGCTAACAAAACTAGCGTCCATGTCCTACAGAGCATTCAAGGCCAAGCCCTTAGAACATGTCTGGGGCTACCTCGAAATGCTTCAACCGTGGGAACAATTGCTCTCGCGAGAGACAACCTAATAAGGACCTATATAGATATCGACACACTACGGGCGCATGTTCGCCATATATCCAGAGTCCCTGACCACCATCTCGCTCACTTGCCTGAGAAAAGACCCAAGGCAGCGTTCTCCAGATCGATTGCGGCTAACCGGCACTCTTTGTCTTTGAGGCACTCACCCGCAACAAGAACGCCATCCCCTATGTGGTGCTTGAAGAAACCTCCTGTGTACCTTGCTGTTCCAGGAATAGTGAAGAAAGCTAGCCTGACCACCGCGGCTCTCAAGCAGACCACATTGGAACTTCTACATTTTTCATATGCTAACCGAATTCATGTTTACACGGATGGTTCCGTGTCCGAAAATTCTACGGGCGTTTTGCGCCGTTGTTCTACCATCTCAATCGGTCGTCATCAAGTTCAAAACTTCTCACGTAACGACATCTACAGGTTCTGAACTGGCCGCTCTTCGCGCTGCTGTCGAATACATTGAAAAAGAACCGCCCAACAAATGGGCAATATTTTGTGACTCGAAAGCAGCCCTCCAGAGCTCGCGAAGCTTACGACGTGGTAATTATGAACAGCTGGTGTCACAAATCAACGAAACCTGCCATTGCGCATCTGAACGAGGACATGACATCATATTTCAGTGGCTGCCGGGAAACTGTGGCATCGTTGGTAATCACCTCGCCGATGACGCTGCCCGACGTGCCCAGGCTGGCTCACCGACAGTCCTTATTCCTTTATCCAGAGTCGACGCTGCAAGAGAGCTTCGCAGTCTTGCTCGTGCAATCACGTTAGGTTGCTGGCATACACCACAGAACTCTAAGTGTCGTTTACACAGTCTCGACCCATCACTAAAACTTACATTACCAGCGAACCTTCCACGACGTGACGCAACACTGCTGTGTCGGCTGTGGGTAGGAGTAGCTTTCACCAACTCCTACAGCTACCGCATTGGAATGGCGGATTCACCAATGTGCGCTAAGTGCAAGTGTGAAGAGACCATCAGTCACCTTCTGTGCCACTGTTCTCGCTTCGATAATCAACGTGAGACTCTCCAGTGTGCATTAAATAGACTGGATGACAGGCCATTCACGGAAGCGAAGATCTTGGGAGCCTGGCCTCACAGCTCATTGGCCCAAAAAGCAGTTAGAGCGCTTTTTCGCTACCTGAAGGCAACGGACTTCAGTGCCCGACTATAGACAACCTACACTTAAGTTCTCTCTCTTTCTCTTTCACTCCCCATTCCCTTCCCCACGCGTAGGGTAGCAAACTGGACTCAGTCTAGTTAACCTCCCTGCCTTTCCGTCTTCCCTTCTCTCTCTCTCTCTCTCTCCATTTCAAGGAAGGCCAACGGGATAATGCTTTCGAGTTTTTACATCCGTGTCCGCTCAAGAAGAATTAATTCTTTGGGTAGTAAGTTTGGCTAGTAATGCCGTTTCGGATAGTAAGTGCAAGACAATTACAATTCACTCGTGGTCGTCTATGTGGAGAAATCTGTGACGGCAATGTCACCTGATCCGTGACTCTTTCAGAATTCCGGTGCAAGTACTAACCGGGGATGTTTTGCTGTAGGAATCTTATACAGACGTGCTTTGTGTGCCGTAATTCCTTTTGATTCCTCTGGTTTAGGTCAGCTTCTGGGCGGAAAATTAGGAAGGGCGGTGCACTTAGCGCTCCTGTTAATGCTATCAAGCTTCTCTGAATTTAATCGGTTTGCTACGAGTTCCATGCATGCCAACATGCATGTATAAGTAAGAATTTGATAAAAATAGTAATGTACAAAAATATAGGGGACATTAGATTTAAGAAAGAAGGCAAGCTTCCAATCTAACAACTGTTGCCAAGTCGATCGGGGGCCTAGTTTAATAATGTTGCGCTTATTAAAAAATAAATATATGACTCGTATTATCAGCCTATTGCAAAAGCGACCTATAACAAAAGCTCTATAATATGTTTTTTCGTTTCCAAGTTCACCTGCAGTTGTAGCCATGGCTTAATTCAAACTCCGTGACGCATACATTCAACTACTCCGTGTTTACAAACTGGCTAGTAAGGGATCACACATCGTAATTCCAATAAATACGCGTAACAGGCGCTTTCGTAATTTAGTTCCTGTTAACGTTTCAGCTAGTACTATTAGTATGTACACTAGAGAAGCAGTTCACGTCGGCGAGGGTCATTGAGAACAAAAAGCGGAGTCCCTATACATTCTAAGTAATAACTTTAAAGAGGAACTTTCTTTGCGAATACTCGCGGACTTGCGTGACCATGGCTCGGTGCTACCAGAGTCCTTCCATGTTTTTCTGGTCACGAAACTCCGCCGTCACTCTATGGGAGAGGTTCATATACTGCCCAAAGGTGCCGCGACGCGGCGCCACTGTGCCCCAGAGGGCATCGTTCGCGTACCGAAATGCGTGCGCAGTGCGAGGCGAGCTGACTGATCGGGTGCGTTCTGTGCGTGTGCAGTGCTATTTTTCGAGTGTTGGGCTGTTTGGTTGAAGTGGTGGGGTGGGACAACGATGCCGAACACGTGTTGCGTGCCTGGGTGCCGTTCCGGCGACAAGGGCACGACTGAAAACGTGTCGTTGTTCTGTTTACCAAATAACAAGGATCAGCGCGAGAAATTGGAAGCGGGCCATACCGCGGCAGGGAAGTGGCGGTTTTAATTTCGAATCGAAGTATACACGTGTGTGCGCGAAACACTTTGACGCCTCGGACATCGTCACAGCAAAGGGGCGAGCTTCATGTCCAGCAGGGGGTGGTAGGAAACCAACCAGTTGAAGCGGTGCCAGTTAAAGGGACGCAGTAGGTATCACGATTATCGTGTAAAGGTGACCACTTACAAAAAATTGCGATGCTGATGATGAAGGAGAATAAGGGTGTTGTGAGACCTGATCAGGGCATTGATGACAAAACACATTTGCTTTATGCTTTGTTGCAACCTCAATTTGTGTTATACCAGGATAGAGTAGTTCACAGCAATAGCGCCCTTACCCCGACCATCTATGAAAGGTATAGCATTAGAATTACTTTAAATGCAAGTGTTAAAACTGAATGATATGCATTGTTTTATTTTCCATTGTCCGTTAGTCTTGGCTATTGGTGGGCTGCAATTCTTCAATTGCATGTACTTTTAAGTCTATAAGCTGCTATGAGTAAGACGGTTATTAGCACACTGTTAGCTACATTTGTATTGTGATTTGCTGAGCAAGTTTTGTTTGCATGTTTAAGTAACAGCTGAAGAAGTAGAATGGTGGTATCTCTAATAAGCCATTTAAAAAAAAATTGCTGTATTTGTGATGTGGCTACTTGTGTTCGTTGAGCAGCGTGAATAAGTGCTGGGCTTACTGACGCTTCTAAACGACTGCTTGCTAAGGCAATTGCCTAATTACAGCTAGTTTCAACTGTGCAGGTCCTAACACTTCAGGTTCGCCTTAATCCGTTGTTAAAAGCCGCACCGAAGACATTTAGTAGCGAAGTTCGTCTTGGATTAATTCTACCTAAATCTTATTCAGAAATGGCATCGCTTCGCAAGAAATCTTAAGCGCATGGAGCAGCTCAGTTCCCTTTTCTTTGTCATTAAGTATTCTACGGTAGCAGCCCTTTGCAATAGCAATTTCATTCTTTTGATCTCGTTATAAGATTCTGCCCACAGAGTCCTTCTCTGCCACAGTTTAACAGAAACTGAACAGCTGTGCTCGGCGAACAATCTGGCGCTATGCGCAACGGAGAATTGGCGCTTACTCATCTGGTGATAAGTGGGACCACTGACGTTTTGTTGCGAATGCGCGGTGTTTAAGTTAAGGCCAATAATAAAAAGCGGAGCCCACCGAAGCGTTGAGGCGAACGGTGATGACGAAGCCATCCGGACCGAGACCGCCCGGCCGTGTACAGCGGACGCATTTCGACGGGGGCGAAATGCAAAACACCCGTTTATTTAAATTTAGGTGCATTTTAAAGGATCCCAGGTGATCAAAACTAATCCCGAGTCCCCCACTACGGCGTGCCTCATAATCTTATCACGGTTCTGGCTCTTAAAATTTCAGATCTTTATTTTTTTCGGTCTGAGACCGCCGCAAGCTCCATGTTATGAGCGGCTTTTTTTTTTTTCGTCCCGTGCGCTCATATCATCGCAGAAGACACGCTCAGGGAGTAATTTAATTATATTCAATGTTAAAAATAGTTACGTGAGAGTAAAGCGATCGTTGAGGAAGCTAGAATACCGACGCTGCCCCACACACAACCACAGCGGTAGCGGCGTTCGCATGCCCTCTCATGCACGGTTGCGCCTCTAGCGGCGGGCGCTGGCGCTATATGAAACTGAGGCGGCAGTTTCGTGACCAGAAAAAAACATGGAAGGACTCTGGTGCTACTATGTTGCCGAATAAGAAACAGGACAGCGCTACTATTTTCGCTAGCCCCGCCGGTGTTCAGAATTATTCAGCGAAAAACAACTCCATACCTAAATATTCCCATTTCAACAAATATACCTTACCAAGAGCACAATTCACTTACTAAAACAAACCTTTTATGCCTATTTTCTAAGGGCTTCCGGTTTAGCGGATAGTCTTGTTCAGTCTTCCACCAAGTAAAGTGCATATCACTGTTGCATCATCTCCAGAATGGGCCCGCTGTATCTGTGCGTGGATTCCGGATACAATGTCATAGCAAAGGGGGCCGATTCCGAAGACAATATGGCGTGTGGTCACGTGCCGCATAATGGTCATGGAATGGTCACGTGCAGCACAAAATGGGGGTCTCCCAGTCTGGCTGTCTTCATTGTAGGGAGATAATGGCAATAATGCAAAACGCTGTGCAGAATATGTTGCATGGCAGGTATTCAACCGCATCACCAAAGCGTTGCTTCCCGGATTCCAACACGTCTGGATTGTTTCGCTTTAATTCTTGCATTTTTTTCTGGAAGGGGTGGGGTGTTAGTATTTTTTGTCAACTACTCGAGTTACAATTAATATGTTGGAGCTACAATGGTAGCGATAGGTTCTACGCCAGATCCAGGCCAGCCTGTGATACGACCCTATTCTGCCGCATGAAACGCTCTCGCCGCACAAAATTATTTCCCCTTATCCAATAAAAGGAAGATTCTGAAATGCGTACTCGGAATTGAATTCTGGGTTTTTTTACGTACCAAACGCGCGATTAGATTACGAGGCAGGCCGTAGTGGGAGACTCCAGGTTAATTTTGACCACCAGGGGAACACCAAGTGCACACAATGCACAGACTACGGGAGTTTTCACATTTCGCCCCTATCCAATTGCGGCCACCGCGGACGTGATTCGATCCCTTGACCTGGTGCTCAGCAGCGCAATGTAAAGTAATAGCCTGGTGAAGCGCGGCAACAGCCATATCCAGTATGCAGGGATAACGTGTGGCTATGCCGTGGTAGTCGAGCATTAGAGCTACAAGTGCTTAGAAGGCAACAAGCAAAGGCTGATATGTTGCATCCGTATTACCTAGGTGAGGAAGGTAGCGCCCTGATTGAAACACAATACGCTCAGGTTAGTCGAATATGTGCACGAGAAATGGTTTAGTTGAGAAATGAGCAAAGAGGGTGAGTGCATTCGAGAGTGAGAGCAAATCTCACGCTAGCTGCCCTCTGCATTGGTCAACTACTTTCATGCAATGTCGAAGCACGCACCCAGCTGCGTTCCAGCAACCAAAAATCTAAGTTTAGATTTGTGCGTCAGAATTTGATACTTGTGCGCTGTCTGTCGTTCAACGAAATCAAGCGGAGGCAAACATTCAGCATGGACGATCAGATAGTTGTGCAGCTGCTGCTCTTCCTCCTAAACTAAGTACGATGATAATGGAGCACTCTTTACAAACTGAAAATCTGCATTGGAAAAAAAAATTAGAAACTCATGGTATAACATCTAGCAGGCTCCCGCTCAAGTCACTGATATTTCTGAAGAGATGAACAGCAAAGAAATCAGCTCACGTCCCGGTACATCTATCCGACATTATGGTATACATTGCTCGCAATAAAAAAGCATATTCTCGTGCGCACGCACCCCTCTTATATTCCGTAGTCAACACTTCCTGGAATAATCAGCTTCATAAATCAGACATCAGTACAAATTTTCGGTAGCTTTTGCAATGTTCCTCCATATCTGCTCGGCATAAGCGAGCGGGTTCTTCGGGAGGAGGTATTGATGCCGCATCTGGATAAGAAAATCTCCCTCTGAATGCCGGCAACACGGCTATTCAAAGCAGGGCGTACCGATTCTCTGAACAATTCTCCATGTTACAGAACCGGAGGCATTCAACACTTTCTGTAGTCGTGCCCAAACTACTGTGATCAAAGGAACGCTCTTCTTGATGATCTACAGAAGAAAGACGTTCCACATGCCTGGCTGCAAGATCTTGTCTTTCTAGAAAGGTCAGCTATAGACTGCAAAAAAGGTTTCGCCTTTTTGAATTTTTTAAGAGAGTCGATACTAGACATGTGGTAACTGCAGTGATGTGTCGGTGTCAATTATTTGGTGGCAAGAATTTGCCTTGCAGAGTCCTGTAAGATGGCCTTGGCAGAATAGGGTACTTCATTATTTCACTTAGGTGTCGTGGTAGCACAGTGGATATGACATAGCCTTGCTGAGCTTGAGGACGAGCTCAGCAGGGCAGCGGTATAACCGGTCGGGCTCAATAGGTCGAGCCCGAGGGGGGGAAAGGCACAAATGCAGAAATGCTATTATTGTAATTGAATTTAAGGGCTCGTTAAATAATCCCAGGTGGGTAAAAAATTGATGCGAAGTCTCCCACTACAGCGTGTCCTCTACTCATATTGTCCATTCGGCGTGTAAGACCTAGACTCCTTCTATTAGAGCGCTGAAGATGGTTACAACAGAATTTGCTGGGCAGAATATATCAAAAGCAGTAGCTTGAACTGCCAAGGGTGAGCATTTCATGTTGTGTTCATTTCGAAATAGAAACGACAAGGTTCATTACCTGTGGTTGACCTAATACAATTCGGATGGAAAAGTTGTTGCAGTTTTAGAAAATCTCATGTCTATCATAGCTGATATCATATCTGATCCATAGCTCGGCACGTTAGAACTATCGTGAGGTATGCCACGATTTCAAGCACGGCAGGTTTCATCCAGCGTTTCATTGGAAAGGCTGCGCAGTATATTTTTGTGGATCAACTAACTTTCACGTGCACCCGTTGCACTCAAAGTGCAATTTCCCCAAACTAGAAGCGCTTTGTCGCTGCATGCAGGGGGGCTCCTGAATCATTGAACGATCTGCTCTGGTTGCGCGTGCTCGACGAATTCCCAAGTCTTCTTTCCATTTATTCCGGCGCTTTCACATCGATATAAACTGATTTCCCACGCGACACTCCACATGGCGCCTCGGTAAGTATGGGTGCTCAAATATGCATTCCACTTCGTATTCAGAGTCACGTTCTCCCGGCAAAAAAATACTACTGAAGGTTCCAGCATAGTGAAGTCGGCTTCGCGCCGATTCGGAGAATATTGTCGTGTTCTATTTTGATGAAGAGTTGTCAAGGAAACTTCACCAGAGCTGAAGCTGTACTGGTCCTGTTTAGAGGCGCGAATGCACACACTCATGCTACTCGTTCAATGCGACACTCATTCTCTCATGCTTTTCGAATAAATGACATTTCACACTGCAGTATTCGAAATTTTTTCGAGATAGTGATTATATGAACACTATAAGCGCTTTCTGTTGTCGGCGTCGCTGTGAGGTTTCGTAAAAAGTCCAAGGGCGATAACATCGTCGCAGTGCGCCCTACTCTGTATGTGAAATGTGTGTGTGTGTGTGAAAAGTGTGTGTATGTGTATGTGAAAGCGTGCGAGGAGAGCTGGCGATTGCGGCTCAATCACGCAATTGCGAAAGAGACGAATGCGAAGAGTAAGCGCGCCGTATTGTCTCTCGTGCGAGGCACCGAAAGTTGCGAGGCACCGGGGGGGAAAGGGGTGCGGCGTTCTACTACAGCTGCAACTGCGCATGGGGCGACTGTGCGCAGTCGCGTTGCCATGTCTTGAGAGCCATCTGCGCTGGGGGCAGAGTCCAGGTACGTCGGCGGCTCGTAGCTTTGTGCTTGCTTTGTGTCTTCGGTGTTCGCCTCGCGTTGAAGCGAAACAGAGCATGGAAGTCACATCGCTCGCTGCTGCTGCCGTGTTCCCTCACGCCAGCGTTCTGACAGCGAGGGTGCGTGGTCATCGAGTGTTATGAGTTCATGTTTGCTGTGCGTGCTGACACCATGCTTATTAATTAGGTTGGCAAGCCAGTGTTTACAGGTTGATACGGCCGATAAGGTTAATATGCTTACTTCGTATGGCTGTCTGCTAATTTGCTGTAGCAATCGATGCTTCGTCTTTCGGGCTAAACTGCGTCTTTTTTTTTCGATTCATTTCGCTACTTCTTGTCTATGGATGATTTTTCAAATACGTGAGCTTTTAACCCTCTTAATTCATCCACGCACGACTTTCATTGATAATACAGCGTTCGTTGCGTGTAATATACATCATGCGCGTTAGAAGATCTCGGTTCCGCCCCCTGGACCCCACGCCACCCCCGTTTTTTTATTTGTTATTTACCTAACAGGCTATGGTTGCTACAGCCAGTTGTAATATACACGCGTGAAAAACGAATAAGCTATGTTGATGCCCGGGGCGCAACAATTTGCAACAACTATAGCGACTTTGCAGTGGTATATCTTAGTGCATGATTCGAATAGTTTTTACAATTACAGCATAGGGCTTTGCTACGGGATGCAGCAACAATGCTTTTCTGTTGCCGCCTTCAGTTCTCTAGAAATAGGAGATAAAAACTGATTGACTCACATACTGATCGATTTACTGATCAAGTTTTCATTGTGGCACCGCCCTCGGTCAAGATAATTTAGGGTATACAATGCCTTAAGTGACAACGTAGCACGTAGAAGGTTTTGACAAAATGTCTTTTACCATGCAAATTATGTGATTTTTCGAGTGGAAGGGTGTGTTGTGTGTGTTCTTATCTGTATGGAAACTTGCAACTTCAGTGGTTGTTCCTTGATCAGTGAGCTCTAATTGTCGGTTACCTCAAAACCATCGCATGCCTGGAATGAAAGTCTAACTGCAAAGTCACCTTAGATCCCAGCATGTTGCATATTCTTTGTGGGCAGAAGAATGGACTGAAAAAGAAAATGCTCGTTCCTCGGGAGGTTGCTAAGACCTATATAGCCGCCATGTTTCCTTTTTCAAACCATGAACATGTAAGATTCCACAATAAAAAGCTCTCCCGCACATCAGTACACTGGCAAATAATTTATACCCTTTAGAGTGAATAAGGGTGTAAGTTGGGTTATAGCTCACACTCTGATGCCGTATTAGGTGTAAATGGTGTGAGGGAGCGAATTATAACGAGATTCAAACCTTCAGTCAATTTTATATTGCAAATTATTTGACATAAGTAAGCGTTTAAGAAGCACACTTTTAATTTTGAAATTTCACTTTGTTCTCGATTTAATTCGTGCTCCAGCATTGTTCAAGTCATGAGCTAGTATACATATGTATCTCACCATCATTAACCTTACAATCTGATTCTTTTGAAGTGACTGACATCGTGGACTCATGGTTACGCTGGCAAGGCTCTTTGGTTCGGGCGTTTTAGCGGCTTTCCTTGGCTTGCGAAATAAATCACGTGCATCGGTAGAGCTCACGTGCAGTACAAGACAAGATGAACACGTTTAGTTCGCAGAATGTTTGACATTAACGCTGCTATAATAAACAAGCCTAATGCACCGGTAGCTTTTCTGTATCTTGTTTTTCAAGTTTGGGTTGCTAGATGTGAAACGAAAAATTATGAATAAACGCAGTGCACTGAAAAAAATCACTCAACGTCTCGACCCTGCGAAAGCGGATGGCCAATCAAGCTGTTAGAAAACCACTGAAATGTCGTTCATTTGTATATGAAATGTTTTATTTTTCTGCCTAGTCTTAGCACGACACCGTCGTTGAGCATTAACACTTTGCACTCATTGACGTTCACCGTATTCACGCTGCTCTTTGGGAGTCTGAGCTTTGCGTGGTCTACGCATAGCGGTCTTCCAATTAGCTGAACGAGTTGCTAGCAGGTTTACCTTCTATATATGAAGTTTGGTGACGTCGCTCACTGATTCGTATGCTGCTTCATTATTCAAAAGACTAGCGCAAAATAGCAGGGACAAAGACAGAGAAGACGACAGGACGAGCGCTCGTCCTGTCGTCTTCTCTGTCTTTGTCCCTGCTATTTCGCGCTAGTCTTTTGAATAATGATGACACACCAACTAGCCCAGCTTTCTGCCTTGATCGTATGCTGCTGTTGCCCCTTTGCTACCGGAGCAGCTTATCAAACCGTAATGTTTCCCGGGAAACAATACGCAGGGAGAAGCGACGTGCTTCGTATTGTTCACAGGCTCCTTATCATCCATCATGCGGCTTTGACGCTTGTTTTGAGATTTTCTTTATTGAAATAAATATTGAGCTGTGTGTTGTATGCATGATTCCAAAGAAGATATGTGCTTTCTTTCGCAACATTTTTTTCGCTGATGGACATGAAAATTGCCAACCAACTAGAGGCTAACAGCTTCGCTGTGAAAAAATGAACATGATGCATTCTATTGTGTTCCATAAAACTCGTATTTGCACGTTCGCCATAAACTTAATCATTATTATAGGTAGCTCATCCTTATAGACTGCTGAGCACACAATGAACACTAATAACGTGAGCCCGTTCTCCAGCTAGCCTCCAAATATTCTGGCCACCTCCAGGTTAGCTCTGGTATGATGCGGTCGACTAGCAGCTTGACTAACGTTAGCTGGGACAAACGGTACATGTTCACCAATATTTGTTTCCTCCTTCTCAGAAATCGAAAGGTGGTAAGTTGGGACGTATTTTTGCGCTGGCGTGCTAAAGAAAGCCCGATGTGCTATTCCGTTTTTTTTTTTGCATATTTATACCGTGTTGCTTCCATAAACCTCAGTTGTTAGTGCACTTGTCTTGCCCTTCTCTGTGGCTTTTTGTGTGCGTGAGTTTTCACACTGCATTCGCAATTAAAACTTTCATCTCAGAAACAGTGTACAATAACCTCTCTACGTTGACTTAGCAAGAACGTTATTATTATGGCTACATTGATGCTTATCTTTCTGTAATCTTAGGCTCGGCATAAAGCGTGAAACTTCTGTGAATCCTTTTACAGAAATGAATGTTTCTTTTTTTAAGTTGGCACTCATTAGCCTCACTAAACCTGAGTATTCGGAGTGGCTCTTTTCAAAGAGTCAGCACTTTTATTCTGCACTTATCAACAAGTCAAGATATAAGTAATTAAATGCTAGAAAAATATAGAGACAGTAAGACCTATTGAAACAGGAGCCTACACGAAACAAAAGCGATATCTTAGATAAACACAATGCCAGCCAATCGTTAGCAATTGCCTTGACACTGCGAAACAATATTTTCGTGCGCCATAAAGAGAAACCTGACCGGAAGGTGCCATATTTTATCAGATTTACGGAAAATTGCTATTGCAATTGATATTGATATAAGAAGATACATATTGCAGGATATGTGTGAAAAAGGCCAGTGGATTTGAAATTTCTCTGCAATCGAAGCGGATGCTTGATAACATAGGGTAAATTAAAAATTATAACAACTTCTATATATCGACCATAAGCAAGTCTTTCTTGCGCGTGCGCACACGGATACCGCATCAAAATGGAAGCTAAGCAAAATGCAACTGTGCTTCGTAACTACACTACACATGGCGTTGAGTTCGATCAAAATTTAAATATCAACTTTACTATTTGAAGTAAAACAGAAGAAAAAAATCCATGAAAGGAAGGGGAGGACAACCTGTGCAAAACGAAGCACAGGCAGGAAAATTATGAGGTGGACCTCCGAAGAATATGCAGCGAATCGCAGCCCTTCCATACATTCATACAATATCTCCTAATTTGAAAGAAATATAGCGAAGAAAGAAAAAGGCCGTGTGTACTTTTCAGCACCATAAAAGCTATCGAAGTTGTGCAAGCTAAGAATGCAAACTGACGCAAAATCAAGAGTTTGTGCTAAAACACAAAAAATGCAGTTTGTGTCTTCCTCAGTGGCTTTATTTTGTAGCTTACCTTTGTCCTCTGGAAAAGTATATGTGGGCAAGACGGCAAAATGTATCGCCACATGATTAGCTGCACACATGTGCAACGTGATCAGCTTGAGCAAGGAAAATTACCATACCATCGTACACATTGTGGTTGCGTTTGATTGTAGAACAAGTGCAGCGTAAGTACCTATACATTTTTGGGTTCGTCTGTGTTTCGTTATGTGCGCTTCCGTGTAACCAAATATAGAGATATATTTGATGCGTATAGATATACCGAGTACCCGAACTATGTGTATGGCATCCCCTCTATTTCTTTATAAACAAATTGGTTATCTTCGCAAGCGTAAAGGATGTTGTATTGTTTCTCTTTATCATATACGTCAGGGGCCTTAAATATATGTGTGTCTTATTCAAATGAATAAATTGTAAGTGACCGCACTCGGTTGATCGTTTCTGCGGTCACCCCTTGTCTATAATTCGCTGTGATTTACCGAATATCTCAGCACTTTATTGATGTCTGAGCCGTCAAACGCTGTCGTCAACGTTTATTTGGTCAAAATTGCAGCTGACATGAGTACCACGACAGCCATCGCGTTACTCTCCGGTTTTCCACCAGAAAATGTCACTGAGATCGCGTGGGCCGTGTCAACATTGTCACAGCAACTTCAAGACGCCCGAATATTTATACATTTGCTGTCGCTCATGGGCTCCTTCCGTGGCCGTCCAATCTGGGTACTGCCGGTATTCCATGGCTTTACAGACAATATCGGCTGTGCCGTGGCCAGAATTCGCCGACTCATTGAGTTACCTGCATGGTTGGCCCGACAGCGTCAATGGATCGTTTAGAAGGAAAGGTTTCAAAGAGTCGCAGAGCCATGCAACACGCATATCTTCACAAAGCTGGTTGATACTTAAGCGTTAGCAATAGCTTTCGGCAAACTCTCATCCGATCCCGACTAGTCTAACCAGCGCTTCTCCGCGGACGCGGCTTGCGGATAAGTATAATTTGGCTGCTACGATTCGGTCCAAAATAGCCTTGACAAATTATCTCACAGACATACAGGGCTATAGCTCACAATACCCTGCGTCTGTTGCCGCTGCGTCCCCCGGGCTTTACGTCAGTATCCCACACCCCGTTTTCTTCCCTGCAAGAGTTCGGAGCCACTTCTGAGCAGTCGGAAACGTGGTCTCCACGTTCACCACTCCTTCGGAACGTGGGAAGCATGTGGCAGACTGTCAGATTCGCTTTTGCCGTTGTTGGCTGAACTATTTCAGCTTCTGCGGCTGAGCCACAGCGGCTCCTCAGGTTCTCGTTGTGAGAGACCGTCACATCCACCCGACAAACCTTTGATCGCCCTCTGCTTCACCTTCGCTAATGGATGACTCTGCTGCGCACGGCATGCCGTCGAGTTCGCATTATTCGAGCTCATCGGGAAGCCCTGGTTCGTCAGCCGCAACGCTGCAAAAGCGCAAATTACGTAGCGCGTTAACATGGAACCTGGCATCCTTTGTTACCATGGATATCTTGAAGACAACCCCGACGCTGTGCGACCGGGTCCTACTCCCAGTGACAGTTAGTCACTGCGATTGTGTGTTCAAGAGTTCTGGCTAAATACTCCTACCTACAAAAATGTAGTCGCGCGCGACACCAGCGCCTGTCTCGCAATGGCTGGCGGCGCCCGGCAGAGCCGTCTTTGTTGAAACCCGTTGCGAAATGGTTGCGTGTGATGCAGCAAGTTACGCCGGGAATGTGGCCGAATGTAAAGATAAAATTCACTGCGCTGCGCAGTCAGTGGGGAACGAAAAACATCAGGAATAAGTTGCGACTTAGTCAGGTATTCTGAGGGACATTCACTGGTCTTTTTCTGTTACTACAATATCATTATCTTAATAATATAGAGAGGCGTTGGTTATACTCCGCAAATTTCTCAAACATCAACCGATTAGTAACGCGAATGCGTTTCACTGTTGAATACTCCTTCTAAATCCAGCCACTTCTGTGGTTTGATTGAAGTCAACCATTCCTCTGATATTATTGGTAAATATATTTTACAACGCCGAAATTTTTAACGTCACTTTCGTTTAGATATTTAAGATGTTAGCATTCTTCCAAGTCTCTGGCATCCTTGAAATCTTAAGTCAATGTTTATAAAAAGTCTCAAGGTTTTAATGTATAAGTATACGTACCTGCCATATTTTATCAAATTGTCTGTTACTCCATATCCTCGCGCCACTTTCCCGATGAACATAACTTGCGAAGCCCTTCTGCCTCATCGCTAGTTACGCATAAAATATTTGTATCCTGCTTTTCATTGATTGTTATCGGGCATACGAATTTGTTGCGGCTATTTAGAGTTCAGTACAGAATTCATCTGCTGCTTTTGCCATTTCTTACTTCTACTATCCAAACTTACAATGTGCTCAGTTCTCGTCCAAAAGTTATAATTTAAAATTATATTAAACCACCTTGGTGGTGATAGTGCAAACGCTCGTTGAGTATACGAAAATTGATAGCGCGATTAGCTCCTGTGTACAGAAATGCATCCGAACTTGAAGCCCATGCTTGACAATCTCTGAATGACTCTGACGTGAACGTGCCCATGACGCTCACTGCGAAGCCTGGCATAAACTCTATCATGACTCCTGGCCTGTCATGAATGCGCCAAAAGAGACACATTGAGCGTCGCGGGCATGTTCGCGCCAGGAGTCATTTAGATAATGTCGAGCATGGTCTACAACTTGGGAGGTATTATTCGATGCATAAGGGCAATTAGAAAGCGCAGTAAGGGACAACAGCTGATAGGTGCATGCAGTTATTCTCTACCTTATTAAAAAACTCCCCACTAATTCTGCGTGTGAGCGTGATAATTTTAAATGTTAATTGAACCCTCTCCAAAGTATGCTACTAAAAGCTTACGATAGTTGTTGTCTCACTTAATGCTTGTGCCTTTTATGCCAGGAAATGAATCAGTGCATGCGATAAAGAATATTCAATAAAAATACAGCTTGCTTATGCAATCTAGCAGAAATGCTGCCCACTCTCCAGCGAAGCACTTGTTTTTAGACCTTAAATGTAACTAAACTTCTAAATTTGCCTCTAATTAAGCCTCACACGTAAGGACGTTGCTCACACGTATGCGACATTCCCACGCGAGTTCTAGAGTGAAAGCTCTACTGCGCCATGTCTGGCAAAGTCATTCATCGCGTCGCAATGACCTTGAGCCGCCGGAGCGCAAGTGCGGCAGGTGTAACGTCACGCCACGTGATCCCCTGCGGAGAGGCGTCGCAGCTGCGCACGCTCGCAGCCTCGCCGCGGTGCTACCACGTGACTAGGCGAGGGTTAAAGGGCTAAATATAGTCCGACGTAGCGTGAGCGCGCTCGCAAGTTACGTCACGTTGGCGAGAACAACAGCGCCTGTAGCTGACCGACGGTTCGACGCGTTGGCGCAACGCGCTCCGACGCACCCGGCGTTGAGCGACGCTCGCCCGCGCGCCGTTAACGTCGGGCAATAAACACGCGTTGGAGGGCTTCAGCGCCTGTGTTTGGCCGCTCGGTCTCGCCATGGGTGGAGTACCGGCTGGGCCGTCTGTGCGTGCGCTTCAGCGAAAGCGACAGGCTGAACCAAATCATGCAGTAGATACAGCCAGACGGCAGGCTGCGAAATCTCAAGCGAAGCCGAAGTTGCCTGCTGAAGTACCGGAGCAAAGGGAGGCCAGATTAGCACGTTATAGAGAAGCTTACCAAGCGCGGAAGAGTGCCACGATCGAAAGTGCTGCAACCGCCGCCGCCGTCCAGCAACATGAACAATAAGGAGAAGCAGACGAAGCCGAGGGCACAAGCAACGGCACCTACAAAGAACAATTGACGAACGACACCCTTCTGCTGGCGGCAATATCGACTGCGATGGCCAGGTTTCACTGCAACTTCACGGAGAACTTGTTCGGCAGCGCGTGTGAGATGTGTGAAAGGCTGTGGTCAAACATTAATGAAACACTGTGTGCATGGTATTCGCGAATTCAAGCCAAACAGGCATTTCACTTATCGTAACTAGGTTTACAAGCGTTAAACTTAAGCCATTTTTTCCTCATTACACTTGCATTAGGTTATTCAGCTGCTTACATACAGGCATGTAATGAACAAGCACATGGGCCGGAGAGTGAAAATAGTCTAAGAAAGAGAAATTGTAACAAGAGACCTGATAACTTTATTATGTACTCAAAGTTCGCTTATCCTGTTTCTAATCACGTGAACATTGGGTAGTTTGATGACTGCTCGGGCTCGACTGCAAGTAATCAGACACGCTGTGAATATCGCAGGCATAGCTGCGTAAAGAATCGCATATTGGGAAATATAAAGCTGCCACCTTTTCAAGCTTCATATTTGCAGCGCTTCGGTACGGCCTGTTTTCAAGACAACAGTACAGATTCAAAGTCGTGCTGAGCGATTCTCAACAGAACTTATATGAACAAGGGAATTAACATTTTTTACCCCTTGGCTAGATATAACATCAGCCAGCCGTTCTGTCACCCATCGAACTTCTGCGCGAAGAAACTGTTGAAAAGGAGACCCGCTCAGTGTTCTTTGGAAACTTTCTCAGTGTAAGAATGAAGTCTGTATTAGCAACTGGGACCATTAGTATGAAAAAAATACAACTGCTTCGAAATGCCCTAAGAGATAGATCTTTAACGTTCTTCTCAATTACGTACAATGGGAAACGCCGAACTGAAAATAGATATATAAAAGTACCAGCTCCAAATGCCACCGCAGAGCTGTGTTCACGGCGCTACTTGGTTTTTCATTTCTCTTTTTCCTGACGCTGAATGTATCCGTAGCATAAGCAGCTTGTCTTCGGCATTACGAAGAACAACTACAACTGGCGCACATTCAATGTTTACGTGCACACAACACTTCAAAATTAATTACCTATATATCCCATAATCATTAAGCCGCATGTTTCAAAATTGAACGTCGACATAGACTTTTATTAACGACATGCACAAAGTAACTGCTATAGGAGTCGTTAGTGTTCTGAAGTTCCATAGTGTGAATACTTAAGCACCGAGGAGGCACATTTGTAACCTCCATTGTTATGGTCTTCCTAATGGTTGAGCTGGTACAGTTATGGAGCCGGCCTTGCTAAGCGATGTGGAGGCTGCGAAATGAACGTCAATAAAACGAGAATTCACAGGAGAGTATTGCCAGTATCCCCAAATGGCCTATTGGCATTAAGAGCGGCAGTTTTGTGGATTATATTTTGGTTACGATCGTGCCAGATTTTCAGCCAGCTTTATTCGCCCGAGTGCCCTACTTTCAGTAGGGAGTGTTGCGAAGAGGTGTAGCATGAAAAGCGCAGGTCCCTTTGGGCTGTTTCCGGTCATGAAAGAGCTCCTATACAATATAAAATATAGTTTAAACTGACGCACATCCTTACCGCGTTTGCGCCTCCTTCTTAAAAAAGCTAATTTCCATCGTACACCGCATATACCTACCATACTTGCATTGTTTCATTTGCCTTAATTACACCGTCTATAAAGGATCCTTTCGCGTCATTAGTTTTAATAATCTCTGCAGACTCGAGAAACACTCTGAAAAGAGTTGCCATTCGCATTTGATGGCCATGTTGGTTTCTAGAATGTATTAATAAGAGTTCCCGATGCCAGTGCGCATTCTAATCTTGCACCCATTTTTTAGAGCGGTGGAAATTGGAGTACGCCACTAGATGACAAGGTAGTTAAGATTCGTAGGGTACTTACCGTTAGCAGATGAACCTCCTTGATTAATTCAGGCATTCATACTGGTCGTACAACCAACGGTGTAAAGTGAACATTTTCTAAAGTGCTGTACTTCCAGCAAGAATTCACTGTCCTGGAACTGCTGTCGTTTTATTCACTGCATTCATAACCGTCTCACCTTGGGAATGCTCCCTAATGACATTACTTCGCCGACGCCTAAGAGCCCCACAGTACCAACGCTCTTCGGATGCTATTTAATGCACTTTTCTCAATGTAGTCCAATTCAATTTGCTTTTCAGTTTTCATTTGCCTTTCCCTGAAATGGACCTTTGGTCCCTGGCAGACATATCGATTGGAACGCTATGTTTTTTTGGAAGTTTGAAGTTTGAAGTTTATTTCCTTTCTTCATGTTCATGACACCATCCGTTTTATGAGCCTGTAGAATACTTTTCTGACAAAAGAAAGAAGAGCAAATGTATTTTTTAATGTATCACGTATGCGTTGCTATTGAAAGCTGCTGTGAGTCTTAATGCCACTCATAGAACTTCAGATGAATGGTCATTAGGGAGCTAGACAAGCGCGTTAAGCAGGCATAGTAATGAGCGCCGACTGTGTTCACTTGCCTTTAATGACGGGGTATTCTTTCTATGTGCATGGGTATCTCAATTTCATGGTGGGAAAGGAGAACGTGTTAATAAAAGTCCATATCTACATGTAAACTCGGCCATAAAAGTTCACGGATCAGGGGATCTCAGAAAAGGTTCACATCACGAGCAGCTTGAAGCAGTAGCCAGTAAAACTGTATACGACAATGGTAGCATAGTCTAGCCGAGGCGAGAAATACAAATACAAGGTTGTGTTGTGATGCTGGGGAGATGTTAGGCTTTTCTCAGATTTCATGGTCCTTACTAGTTTGTGGCCGGGTGTACGTTCAAAAAGAGCACCCTCCTCCTCCGTCCCCCCTTCCCCCCACCTCCACCTCCCGGTTCATTAACGTTCCGGAGGGCACAGAAAACATGCACACTGGTGTATATTGAGTCGTCAAATAATTTCACGAGAGGTAATGAAATTATCCTGCCCACCATGAATTGACATCATTACCTGTCCGTGGTGAACAGCAAAGGGGCACAATCTTAGCACGTTTAGTAGTATAATTCGTCGTATGAGCTGTTCACGCCTGAGACAGTGACATAGACCACCTATTGTGCCACTGGTATCCATTTGATAAATGAAGGCAATCAGTGCTCACTGCATTTTGGCGACTAGACGATCACCCATTGCCCGTATACGGATGCTAGTGCAACACCGTATTCACTGATCATCGGCCTAGAAGGCAGTTAAATAACTCATGCACTTCGTGAGAACGACTGGCTTCTGTGAGCGCTGGCCTCTGTGTCGAGGAGTGCGCGGCTGCTTGTTTATTCTTTTTATAGCGTGTTCTGCTTTCCCAGCATGAGTTGCCCAACCAGACGCTGTTCTGTGTGTCATCCCTGCCTTTTCTTTTTTCTTTTTTGTTTTTGGTAATGTTCAAGGTTTCGCTTCAAGGGGAAACATTCTGTACCGATTCAATTTATTTACACCGACATGTTTCTCAAATAATTTACTGGCTGGGTGCGACGCACTTTCTCGTAAACATAGTGAGGCTTGCGGGTCTTTAACAAACCCTTTATCTTGCAAGAAAGATATGGATTCGATTTTCTATTGCTTTATTTCTTCTTCATATTGAATAAGCACTTACCAAACGAAACACGAAAACGTTTCTACAAAAAAACATAGCGTGATACAGTGCGTCAAAAATATTGTTGAGTTCCAAGTATAGGGTAAACTTATGGACCAACATTGGTGTTTTGTACATGATTTGACAAAGTCAATTCGTGTTCTCAAGATGTAACACGATGGAGATAAAAAGTCAGCTCTCGCTTAGGCGAAGGAAACAATTTTCGCAATGCTGGGAATATGACCACCACGTGGGCTCAGAGGAGACCGATGAAGCCTGCGGGTTTTTTCACCAAAACATCTGCTGCTGTTCTTTGTGGCCAGTTTCAGTATGACTCGTTTCAGGATAGTTTTGATAAAACAAGAGTTACAGCCATTTTCTGCGACCATACTCCCCCCGTAGACGGCCATGTACTGACAGCATAGGGGAATTCTGTGACGTTTACGACTTAACTGTGAACTAATTATGACAAGTAAATGAAACTCGGCGTAAGGGTAGAGTTGTCTTATCAGCCAATTTCAGTATCATTTTTCCGAGATGCTTGCATAGATTGACAGCTACAGAGCATGTGCGAGAAACTTGTCGAGTCGAAAATTGTTTCGTGTCGATGCGATGCGTAGACGGATGTACACTGTCGTCCTTTATGAAAGGGAACACGCGAGCGCGTGGCCTGCGCTCTGCGGCGGCTGCCCACAGCGCCATCAGCCGACAGCTAAAGAAAGCACGTCCCCTTTTGGCGTCATCTATTGGCAAACAAAATAACGAGTCATGGCCGGTGGGCAAGCGCTGCTAAGATGATGCTCCCTCACCGCTCGCGCAACGGGCGATGCCTGCAGCGCGCCGTCTGCTGGTAACAAATCGAGCGTGGTGCACGAGCACGATCGAAACGTAGAAGCTCTGTCTCTCGCCTTACGCCTGTTGCGCTTCGCCTTAACTAGAGCTATATAGGTGAGGGCGATGCACTCAGCGGAAGGTTTGGTTGTGGTTTGCCTTTTCGAAAGTGTATCACTGAACGTCGCGGAAATTTTCCTTCGAGGCAGATTCTCACTTACCCGGAAAGTACTTGCCTGTCGGCAGAGAAAGTTTTCTGTCGTTTAGTATATCTGCACTTGATGCAATAACGCCATGCACAATCAAAGCACCCTGACCGTGATGATAGCGAAGGTATATTGCTACGTAAGAAACTTGAAGCAAAAAAAAAATTTTAGAAATGTTTGTAAATATCTTCATGAATCTTGTATCTGTAATGTAAAAGACGCGAGCACAAAATGCAAAAACAGATATCAATACATTTATTGACATAAAAGATATACGTATATTTTTCTTTTGTATTGAGCACCAAAACAAAACAAAAGTCTGAAATATGTTGTGTCGACGCACTTCTCCGTACCTCGTGCCGTCCCCATTTGCTGCGACGACAGCTGCCATTCTTCAGGGTAGCGAGTTATACAAGGCGGCCGTTAGTGATCTGTTGCTTCTCAGCCACTTCCACTCCTTTGTGACACCCCAAAGCTCGTTGACCGATAGTCCGTGCAGACCGAGCCGCCAGCGCAGTTTTCAAAAGGCCTTGTTAAGGTCTGGAGACTGGGGCGGCCACCTTAGAGAGCCGATTCCACGATCCTCGAAAAAGCTTGTCACCCTTCCGGATGTGTGGATGGGCGTCTTGTCTTGCTGGAAGATGTAATCACCTTCCGGGAAGGGCCCATTCAGCAAACAGGGCACCATCACGGCCTCCTGGATTGAGCAGTAGGCGGCAAACGTGAATCTGTCCTCTATGCGGACTAGTGGACCAAGCCCTTTTTTGGTCACGAGGCCCCACACGCACACTGCTGAACGCCCACTTGCAGCCACTCGCTGGAGGTATTCTGGTCTGTAACTGCAGAAAGGTATCATTAGATCATGCATTGACACCAAACCAACAGTCACTCAACTTATCTCGAATACCCTTCCTTTACGCCAAACATTCGGTATTCCGCTGTGCTACATGGCGCGCGCATTTATCGCCGGCTGCTCATGTATACCTTTCGTACTATTTTAGGTTTTTATTCACTTTCCTATTTCTTTCAAGTTATTTTGCTATTTTCTATTCTCTCATATCGAAACAGCAATTGGGCTGGTGGTGTGCCTCTGTTTGTGGCAGTTGCCAGCCTACTGCCTCCTCTTCCGTGTCTATATATATATACTTTCAGCATGTGCTAAAGTGTCTTTAAATGCGAACTAATACTGATGAGGGCAATAATATTACTAATATTAGAGAACACAGCTACACTTTAATGCTGGTGAACGTAATCTAACACCGTGCCTTGAATATCAAGTTCTCTCTGACGTCTACGCCAGAGAGAACTTGATAGGCTACAATATCACACAATGCATAAAGAAGGGTAACCGCCCGGTAGAATTTTTTCAGCATTTCTTACAGGGATATAATTACCGTTAAGGATAAAACGTCACCTAGCGGCGGTTTTCTGGGCGCCACACTCCGTCTCTGGTCCCACCGGGTCGTGAATGAACCTTCGTCGGTGAATACAACACTTTCCCAGTCGGAGGTAATCCAATCTGCGTGATTCTTCCCAAACTGCAGGCGTTTGGCTTTGTTGGTGCCTCGAAGTAGTGGATTCCTGCAAGCATCCTCTTTTTGAGACCAGCTTCGTCGAGGCGGCGCGTCGCAGTCGTCTCGCACGCCCTAATGCCAAGTTCCTTCAGTACTTCAGGGACTGTTGTCTGCGGCTTCAGTGCTACTGCAGCCACAATCACACGGTCTTCGCATTCAGTTGTTGCCCGAGGTCAGCGCCTGTACTGAGCGTCCTTCACACGGCGTTCCGTCTCGAAGGCCTCAACGATCCTGTTTGCTGCTTTTAGTGGCCTCCTTGTAGTTGATGCAATGACCTGCCTCGTGGCCCACAAAAATAAGGAATTAAACTACACATGCCCCTATCACTTTTTATCAAGCCAGTACGCAAGGCGTTCAGCATCCTACCTTTACCTCTCGTAGTATTTTGGAGCCCATATTTACACGTATGAACTAGTACATTATCACTATCTTTACCCCGGCATTCCTAAATGGTCATAGACTCGAACTTGGTCCACCGACCGAACTGATCATAGCGCTGCCACTCGGCTGAAAACCATGCAGGGGTTTTGAAGGACTGCTGCCGATTATCGCACACACAGTGACCATTTAGCCGAGGGGAATCGCTACCGTCGTCTTTTTTAACTGCACGCACGGATTCGCGCGCACGGAAACGCTCGAATTCGGGGGTTAGTGCCATGCAAGGTTGGTTTGAAATTTATCCTCGAGCGAGTCTAAACTGGTATTTCTACTTTCATTCCCGACGCAGGGACAATACTGCTGAAGCTAAGCATATTTCCATGAAAATTCACACCTTTATTCGCTGGAGAACTATAATGCTGCATACTGCATTCTTGGAAATGTATTCAGTTGTGGCTTCAGCAAATGCGAGTTCTACGACGAATTCATAGAGCTCGCATGATAGTGTATCACTGAATGATAAGTATCATTCATTTATAGATAAAGAACAACCAAACTTTCCGCTGAGTGCATCGCCCTCACCTATATAGCTCTAGTTTAGGCGAAGCGCAACAGGCGTAAGGCGAGAGACAGAGTTTCTACGTTTCGATCGTGCTCGTGCACCACGCTCGATTTGTTACCAGCAGACGACGCTCTGCAGGCATCGCCCGTTGCGCGAGCGGTGAGGGAGCATCATCTTAGCAGCGCTTGCCCACCGGCCATGACTCGTTATTTTGTTTGCCAATAGATGACGCCAAAAGGGGACGTGCTTTCTTTAGCTGTCGGCTGATGGCGCTGTGGGCAGCCGCCGCAGAGCGCAGGCCACGCGCTCGCGTGTTCCCTTTCATAAAGGACGACAGTGTACATCGACCACGACCAGAGGGTAGCTATATACATCTTCGCTGTAAAAAGTTACCATGATATGACGGAAGAGAAAAAGAAATGAACAACATTGAAATGTTAAAGCGGCACAGACTTCATTTTCATCTGTTTTTTCTTTCTATGCTGTTCATCGTGCCTTATGTACATTCGGGCTACACTACGATGAACCGAATAATTTAGCCTCGCCTAACAAACAAGTCACGCTGGACGTAAGATTTTTGTGTGCAGCCGTAGACTGAGGCCTTTGTTCCCATATTTTTAATTAGAAAAAGCCGGGACGTATTTAATGCGCAAATCAAAAGAAATATGCTATGTTTCACATGTCACGGGCAAGACTGTCCAGGCTAGAGAGGCATTCGCGTTGACTGCATTCGCGATTACAAAGAGGTCGGCACTTTTTGACCGATTTTTCGGTGAAAATGTTTTTATATAGGCTTGGTTCCGAATGAAGAAATGATTTATTCATTAGACAGCGGCAGAAAAGCGGTTTAAAATAAATTTGTTTTTGTCGTTTTTCTTTTCGTGCTCTTTATTTGCACCCTGCGGTGGCAGCCTTCTGTTGATTTCTTTCTTTTCTTTACGTGCTACATTAAAGTGTTTTTCCGAGCATGAGAGTAGCGCGTGAGTACAAAGTGCCTCGAGCGGCCAGTCGCGCTGTAATTTTGTCTGTATGTGCGGTCTTCTTTCTCGCAAAGAAAGCAGCATCAGGAGCTTCTCATGTTGGTCTACAATTTTCTCATTCACACTTTTCATCTAACTATAAGATTTGGGAAATTGAATAATTAAGACCAATTGTCTAACTAGGCGGAATGAAAAAGATCGGAGTATCTGCAAGCGACGGCAAAGAACATTACCTTAGTTCTGTCCAGCTACGTGGCATTTACATATTTTTAATGTTTGGCTCAAGTTACACGGGACGCCCTGTATGTTTGCCACTGCGTGTGTACGACTGGGGCCCTTGAGTATGCGATGATGATGGTGATGACTGACTACACAAAAATCGGAAAGGCGATGTAACCTCTAGTTGACGTCCGTGAAGCGTTGCCGCAGCAGCACGGCTTTCGAAAACAGTATGTGGTCAATACACTGCCTTCTCACCCTCAGTTGGCTGAAGAAGACATTGTCTTTCTTTGACGTCAGCTAGTTCAAGCGCCCTCCAACATTTCTTCATAAGTGAGCTGATTTTGACGCATGATGCTAATGGGCGGCTGTTTACATTTCTGTAAAGGTTCCTCTGGTGTTTGTTTGTATATACTAGCGATATTATCCTTAGATATATGTCCCGCTCTACGAGCATTTGACTAGGGTCCATTTGAGTGCGTAGGCTATGCAATCGGGAAAGAGCAAATGGGTTTTGGTTCTGTGTCCATCCCTCCCTCCTGACCAACTGTATAGAAGAGGGATAAGCTAAAAGTCTAGTCTAACTGTCTAGAAACGATGAGCTGAAAGCCGCCGAGTTGTCTGAGTTCCACTTACTAGGTCCTTTCTCTCCAATGGATTTGGAACTTTCTCTTCTACACCGAAAGTATGCTCAGTGGGCAAGAGTTCCCCGGAAATGTTGTTTCCTGCATAGACAGTGCGATTACCATTGAGAAATGACTCATGCGTAACTATTCACTCCCGCTATGTTCTATTTTTGTTTAGCCAATAAGCAACGCTCGACCTCATTAAGAAACGACTTGATTCAACATATGCGTAATATAAATAAATAAAATCTGAAAACATGGTGAAGGGTGCATATGTCGGAGCGCAAGTGGTGAAGTAGCAAACGAGCTCGCCGTTTCTCGAGACGACGTCCAAGTGGCGTTGCAAGTGGGGATGGCTTCTTGCGGCTGAGTGGGCAGGTAATGAAGCGTCGGAAGCCTTGCCGCGTTCTCGAGACGCATTACTTGAATGAATATTGAAGGAAGTAAAGTTTGCTCCATTCTTAGCAAATGCGACAGCTGAAAGGCTGTGCGAAAAGATAGTAGTCTGGCGGTGGCCTCATACAGAAATCCCACGTATTTGCCCTTGGTTAAGTCCGAGGCTCAGCCATCCCAGACTACGCTACGTTTGAATGGAAAACAAATGACTTGCGCAGAGGGGTTTGCAACGTAATTCTCCGGTGTCTGAAAAGCAGACGTGCTACCCCTTCAGACATTCATTGGGCCAGTGTAACGGTCGTGGTAAGCATGCAGCTGAGCAATATCTACATTCGTTTTGTGGAACACTACTGCGGTCTGATGCACAGACACATAGCTCTTGGCATTGTTCTGGGAGTTCGCTGAACAAACAGTCTTCGCAACCATTTTATGGAAGTGTCGACTTTCTGGGCACTGGGGAACCGCTGAAATGGTTCGGTGGAAGGCAGTCCTCCTATTGCTAGTCCCACGTGAGAAGGAAAGCCGTCAGCGAGATAATCTGGCACTTGCGAACGTCGTCCAAGTCATCGAGTATTTTCTCGTCGAAGTACTCCTTTATGGTCTGTCCTGCTTTCAGCAGGTAGTCAATAAGTAGCCGAAAGGAATCTATCTATTCGCCTCAACGCAGTTATACATTCCCCGCTTGATGTCATTCCAAGATTTGTTGCAGCGGAACAGCTCTTTCAGGCATTCTCAACGCTTACCTTTCGATGTACTCGTTCAAGCGATTCACCTCATCACGCTGCGTCCATAATTCTTCGTCCTTAGAAGACAGCCACTTGTCATCGGGGACGTCTTCCGGCGCTCCCTTGTACTTATGCATGTTGAGCGGAGGTGTTGGCCTAGCCATGACAGATTGATGAACGCTATCCAGATAACATGTGTGATGTACGAAGCAAGAGGCTTCATGTGGCTTAGAATGCTTGCTTCCTTGCTGTCTGTATTCTGTCGCGTTCACACTACATACGTTTGACCAAGAATCCAGTGGCTAAACGGACCGAGGAAGATAAAACTTGAGATGAAAACTATGTGTCAGGTTAATGTTGAAATTCTACGAGGAAATAAAGCAGACAAAGTCATTTATTAGTAAAAGTGAAGGCAACTGGTCAATAAACCCACATATGCTACTTAAAGGCATCAATGTTGCCGGATTCGGGAACCTCGTTATGTAATCAACAAGAAGAAAGGGGGTTAACCGAGGGGCCCGATTTTTATTAGTCATATCATAAGAAGCCAACAAACACTGACACCAAGGACAACATAGGGGAAATTACTTGTGCTTAATAAAAGAAACAAAGAAACGATAAATTAATGGAAATTAAAGTGGATGAAAAAACAACTTGCCGCAGGTGTGAACCGAATCCACAACCTTTGCATTTCGCGTGCGATGCTCTAGCAATTAAGCTACCGCAGCGCCGTTTCCCATCCACTTTCTTGGGTATTTATGTGTCCTAGTAGAACCCTGGGAGTGTTAGCCAGCGCCGCCACTCACAGACCTTTTTGACGTCCTTTTTGCCACAGGCGTCACGAGAACGTGATGTTTTTCGGTGAAGGCAACTGGTCAATAAACCCACACATGCTACCTGAAGGCATCAATGTTGCCGGATTCGAAAGCCTCGTTATGTAATAAACGAGAAGACCCCCTTTCTTCTCGTTTATAGAGAGGGCAGAGTCAGACGAAGTCCGTGCACATTAAATCTAATGTTGGAACCAACCTAATTCTGCCAGGGAAAAGCGAATGGTCAAGGTCCATCATTTGGAATGACTTTCGCAGAGTATAATAAAGGAAAAAATTTTCTAAAGCTAGCCGCGGTCACAGTCGGCACGACAGACATGACTGAAAATTCAATTGACAAGGACTGAGCTGGTACCCACATCAAGCGGACGACACGTAAATTCGAGTGTCATTCTTTTCTTCTAGGTCACACGCGCTTCTTCACAGTCCGCTTGTCCAACTATCTTGTAAACACCCACTTCATGGGGCTCTTAAATTGTCATACATAGATATATTTGTAGTTACATTTCGCGTGCGCGGGAAGCACAGCTGCAAATTTTATCATAGTCAGTGTTGGCTGAAATAATCCATAATTATCGTATATTTCCATGTAAGTATTCTATTTTCATTACGTCCCGCTTTAATGCTAGGATACGATCCTCTCGTGCCACCGACCTACTTGCTGTGCTTTTCACATGGAACCCCGCTTTGACACTTTTACATTCGATATTCTAGCACATTGTGGTTGGCCCAGCAGAGCGTACGACGCTTTTTCGCTAATAAACGCGATCTAGCTAACTAACCAACAAACAAACTGACTGCCTAACAGACTAACTAGCGAGCTATATGCACGGGCGCCTTTATGCAGTCCACGCCACTCCGCGCTAATAACGCTTGAACTGCGTAGAGAGAGAGAGAGAGAGAAAGACAAAGGAAAGACAGGGAGGTTAACCAGAGATTATCTCCGGTTGGCTACCCTGTTCTGGGGGAAGGGAAAGGGGATGCAATAGGTGAGAAAGAAAGAAGGATAAAAAAAGGAAAAAAAAACCTAAGCACACACACGCACGTACACACGAACTATTTCTGTGGAAATAGTTCTGTGAACTGCGTAAACGTGACTGACTTCCTGTGACCTGGCCATGCTTATTGTGAAGGTCGTTTTTAAGCTCACGCACATTGTTCGCTAGGCTGTAGTTGTAAACCACTGGTAAAATAAAACTTCGCTACAAGTTTGGCTTAGTTTGCAAGACGTTTGCATTAACTTCCCTAGTCGAACCGCGGCAACGCCTTTTCCTGCGTGGTTCCAGCTTCTCGCATTTGTATCGCGATACGCGCAAAAGTTAGGAGTTAAAACTTTTGGGAGAGTGGGTTTGGTAAGTCAGTGCTTGTGAAATATAGTTTATTAGTCAGATTCTTTTGGAACTAAGCGCACCATCCGTGCGGTTCTTTCCTGTCCGCATCGCTTGACTGCTGTAGCCTCACTAAAAGAGAAGAGTTAGTTTACACAACCTCACGTTGTAGCCTTCAGCGGTTACTGGTGAAGCCAGTCCTCTCTCTAAGCTATTATTTTGTTAGATTACATACGCTACAGACACCGTGGATGCTGGCTGAGCTTGTTGTTATGCGAATAACGTAGCGCTAATTTTCAGCGCTTCACAGAATATGCTTTCTTAAATACTTGGAATGCACGTCGTCTACGCACCACCTCCTCGGGAAATGTTTGCAGCGCTGCTTCACGTTTTAACAGGCGAGACATATGCGGACGACATCCTGTTCACTACGTAACGATGTCGGACTAATCTCTTTCGCTAGATTAGCATACATAATTTATTGCACGCGTGCAGCTTCTTTAAGCAGGCTAACTGCTCTTTCTGTAAAAAAAGTCTAAGACATGTTGAGGAGAAATGACGCATGGCACCTCTACGAACCACAACATACGCGCGTTCAGAAGTCACGCAGCTTTTTGTTAAGAGCGCACAAACTGCATTGGTCTCAGCTCGCACTTTATAACAGCAGACGCTTTGCTGCGTTCCTGGCTGCTCTGATTTTGTCGCCATTAATCCCTGTTAGGGCAACAAAACTCTTGCCGCCAAGTTCTAGACGCCTTTCAGGTCTGGTACACTTGCTCCCTTCCTTCGCTCTCTACATTAGTTGTCACACGAACGCCACGAATGCTGCCTTCGTGGACTTAATACTAATGCGCTCATCGCACACGAGGCGTGGAAGAACTACAACTTAATGTAACTCCCCAACTCTACCTACGGGAAACGGAGATCTGATTAGAAGCAATGAACGCAGATTCAAGTCAGGTAAGTAATGATGATTATGATGGTTTCTATGATAAATATGCGAATTTTACGAGGTAGGGCAACTAGCGTTATATAAAGCATTTCTCAGTAGATTATTATGCAGCGTCGTTTGCGGTTCTGCACAGTACTAGCTGATGGACAAGCACGTGTATCAAGCACAAGCACTTGTGCAGGTTAATCAGGGCATTACTTAAGTGGAACTGTACAAAAGTGGTTTAATGGTATTCTTTCCATCAGGTCTCTGGAAAACTGACGCTATATAACTAACTTGATGAAGATATGTTGTGACGAGACAGACAACGAGAAGCAACCGTGAAGTGAATTTCCAATACAGCGAGTTGCGTGAAATTTCACGATGAAGCGTCATTATGTATGCGCCAAGCCGCAAACAACATGTCACGCTTTATTCTCAGCATAGAAAAAATTGTTTGAGAATATGAGCAGGCGGTTTCGTTGTGCTTATAAATGAAGGTGTTTTCCGTATTTAATCGAGGTATATGAGTTTCCCACGTTCTTAACATAACCGTCTGTATTAAAAACCGACTTGAAAAGTGTATGTCCCTTATCTGTACTCGTGTCTCAAAGCATGTCTTGGCGTTTATCTTTATTTTTGTCTGTATGCGTTTCGAACGCGCACGCGCAAATGTATCAGTTGGTCTTCACGTGTTCGCATCTACAACAAATCGGTAAATAGAACGACGTATATTAAGCTGCTTTAGAACATTGGCAACTTGTTTTGCTTTGAAAAACGTGATAGACAATGGAGTCCTTACTATCCACTGGAGATTTAAGAAGTCTGCTTTATGATAAAGAAATAAAGTAATGTAGTCTTCACGGATTAGTCCGGAACCATTTTGTTGTATACGTGCATTTCTGTGTTCCGATTAAGTGAAAAAAGTGTATTTAGAACCGCTATTGTTCTCACTTCTGAGCGTTTTGAAATTTGAGAAAAGTTGAACGTGTCTATTCATCTACTTGTGATGCCACGGGCTTGTGACGTAAGAGGGGCGCCACTTGCAGCGCAGGCGTAGTGTGAGCGGTTAGCGAACAGTGTATTTTAGAATGATGCGCTGCAGCGAAATGATGCTAAGAGTTCCGGAACGTTGACTCTGAACAATGAGGAGCATCGAGGGTACGTTCTCTTGAAAAAACAAAGCTAACTAGAGCATGGAACTCTCGCAGAACCTTGAAAATAAAGAGAGTTGCGGGAGCTCTTTCAAAACGGTTCATTAAAGCATAGAAACATTTTCTGCAAGGGTATTACAGAAGCGTTATAATTTGAGATATTTCAGAGGAAGGTCAGGTAAAAATATGTACATTTACTGTGGCAGACCTGTTTGAAACGTGAGAATGTTGTTTGCAGCCACTCAGTTACGAAAAAAAAATATAACACAAGGTTTAGCTGTTTCTTATTTAATACTAAGATTTACTTTTTGCATATTGATACATAAAAAAGAGCGTGATTAATGTGTGCAGCACACACGCATATCGAAATTGCTTAATGGAAGTGCAGTAATGTTTCACAACAGTATACGGCGTTTAAAAGCTGGTTTGATTTCTGCAGTCAGAAATGTCGAAGCAAGGATAATGTCTGAAAAGAACAGTATGTGAATAAGCTTCCCTTCATCAATTAACTGTGGTACTGAAACTGAAATCATAAATAAACGACTACAAATAGATGACAAGGATTTCAGAACAGACGTTGGAACGAGAATTCACAAGGTGAACAGGTAAAATGAAGGTTGACACTACTTCTGCAATATTCTTGCGACTGAGTCAGTAACACTACATGATTACGTCAATAATCAGACAATTTTTTGGGTTTTCTGCAGAAACGAAAGTATAGAAAGCTTGTTTAGTTACAATAAAAACCAGCTTCATAACGTCTGATTTTCAATATCCAAGATAGCTCAATGATAGCTTACTCTTCGTTCACAACGCACAAATATGGCCGACAAGTAAGTGTAGCGCTTCAGCACTTACACCACGATGTTATTTAAGTACATACCAGCACCGCTGTGCAAATTGCTGAAAATGCCTTTTTTATATATATAAAAAGTGTTTACGCAGAAAATTAAATACGCTGCCTCGAGATAAACGGGCGCTTTATCAGGAGTCCGAACTGCCTTTAGCACGCGGTGTTAAGCAGTGTATCCTTGACTGCCTGTTTAAAAGGAACTAAAGAAATGTCCTGCTTGAGCTTCGCTAGTTCGAGATAAACGCTCTTCAGGATGAATAAAGAGCCTCCAACTAAGTTAGGGCGCATTATCTCGTCGCATTGAAAAACTATCTGCTGGCCAGTAATAGAGCCCAGTATTTGTTTTGCTTAAGATCTTTATCCGATAACTGAACTGAACTTGGTTGAAAGTGTGACAACTTGTGACCAAAGACACAAAACAAAGGAGCTCTGTGCAGCCGCATTAAGAAGCAGTCAGACGCGAGCCTAGATTCCTCTTGCTTATTGTATCTTTGACGACGTTTTCTTAATTGAATCTCGCATGTAGTTAAGTTCCTTGCATCGTTTCTTGCTTGTTAATCTTTCAATTCGCGTGCCCTGTTTCTTTAGCGCACATTATGTAAGCAGCTCGAAATCCATTGTTCAGTGACGGCAACCTTTTGCGAAACGCGCTGTGAAGCGCACAAACTTGGCAAAAACAATTCTCAAAGAAGTTCGTTTTTCCAGGTTTTTGCTTGGGCTGATATGCACTATTCAAATACGTTGAAGTTTTGGCTTTCAAACTGCAGGCGAAGGTTTGTTTGTTCCCTGTAATATAAGCACAGAATATTTGAGGATAGTAATTTCTATGTGGGTTACGCAGTGGGTTCGGTTAGTGGACTAAGCATCGAACAGGTGAAGGCATAAATTGAAGCTAGGCTCCAACCAGGGCGTTGCATTTAAATATTTCGTGCCCAAGGAGAGTGCTCCTGCCCCCCCCCCCCTCCACAGGACATGTTTCAAAAAATAATAGTCTTGTTCACTGCATACGTGTATGCTTAAAATTCTTGCTTCTTGTCCTTTGAATTGTTACGAAGCAAACAGCCCATTCAGCCATGGCCTACAAATGCGTGTACACAAACCGTTCTTTCCAGTTCCGTCCAGTATATGCAAGGCGCAAGATTGTGGGCATTCTGGCGAGAATAAAATGAACGCCCTCCATACTCAAAGTGGCAGCATCAGGGTAGCCAGCCGGTCTGAGAACTGGCTAACCTTCCTGTCTTTACATTTGTTCTTACTTCCTTCTCCTCCTGACTAAATTGGGAAAGTATTCTTGTACACGACTACTTTACTGAAGACACAACCATGTTTGACGTGATCTTCAACTTTCAATGTTCCACCAGCAATGGGCAATGGAATAGTTTTTCGTTTGTTGTAGCGGCCTGTATTCAAGTATTAACTTGAGCTTGTGCTGCGTGTTGCCCTCCAGTTTACCTGTGCGACTTTAACCAGTGGTAGGTAAGCCTTTTTCTTTGTGCTGGCACGTCAGCGCTAAGGGGGTTTTGTAGAAACAGTGGTCTACCGCAAACCCTCCAATAGAGCGAGTGGGCTGAGTTATAACTCGCACCACCCTGCCGAGCACAATGACACCCTGGCTGGGGTGAAAGTTTTTCGTCGTTCCTTCGTTGTTAACAAAAAAGTAGTAGCTCTGGATATATACATCTATGACGGCAGTGGTTGACCACTGTGTTCAGAAACAAGAACGATCTGTTCCTACCCAACAGGTTGTGAATGCAAGAAGTAACAAATTGTTGCCGCTGTTTTAAATAAGCGACATTATCCCGAGCGCTTTGTCTGCAATCCCCGATGCCGCATTCAAAGTATTCTTGACAGCACACCGGAAAAGTCAACTTTGTTTGTTGGCGGTTCATTCGAGGTAGTGTGCAGTGCTTGTGTCCGTTGGGCGTTAGAACTTTTTTCAAGCCAATGTGCACACTCGCAATCACGTTTCTGAACCCTAAGGACCCATAGTGCCGAATGAACAAAGCGTTGTTATCTACAGTTTGGACTCACTAGGCTTTGATGCCAGCTGTATTGGCGAGAGTGGGCGGCGTAGGGTGCTCATCTCAACGGAAACACGAAGGATGGCGTGACGGCAATGAATGACGCACGCGCGAAGGCATATCTGGGTGATCACTGCTTCAAATACAAATGTTTCATTTCGTTAACGCTGGCACTGGAGCAGCGTTGATACCCGAGAAAATTTGACGAATCTTGGCCTATCTGTGGCGATTAGTTTGGAGTACGATTCTAACCGTCGTCTCCTGTACGACGCTTATGGCTGCTTTTCAGGTAGTTTTTACGATGTTTTATGCAGTTTTCGTGTACTGACCCTGGACGCTGCATCACCGGCGAAACAACTATCTTATGTTTAATTTTTTTTCTTAAAGCAAGTGCGACGAATTGGAGATGTATTTCTTCATTGTATAACTGCACACTGGCGTGAAGCGTTTCAACTAATTGGCGCCTGAGAGTGCTGGCAGCCCGTGTCTAAAAAGAATAACAGAATGCTGCCGGTAAGTCGTATATTCAGCCACTTTTACCGTAAAAAAAATAGACTCCTGGCTGTTCTGCATCATACAATCTTGTTAGCTTTCAGGCAGACTGAATATCTAGTCATTGCGACATTCATGAATCGGTACTGTCCAGACATCACGTCATTCGGTAATCCGTTTGAGAGAGCTCATCCAGTGCCATTATTTATTTGGTAGGCGACGTCATCACAGCTGACATTTTCTTACTTGCTTTTTTTGCACTATTACAGTGCTTTCTAGTCATAGGTGTGAAAGGGTCGCGAAGACGTCAGGGAGATCTCATAATCTCACACGCTTCGCAGACAATTGATGCTACTAAGCTCCCGTGGAGGCCTCTGTGCCCAGTTAATCAAGAAGTCACGGTACAGCTCGTCCTTTCTCTCTTCGTTTTTTTTTTCGTCTTTTTGCTGGCTTGTGTGTCATCATTGACAATTGCTTTACCGTCGACATTCCCATCTCGAAAGGGTATGATCAAACAGCGAATTCCCTGCGGTATTTACCCTTAAGTAAGGAGGAGATGATTTCTGTTGGGACTTGGAACTATCGCTTCACATCAAATTGATTGCAGTTATGCATAACGGCAAGTATACGAAGGCAGTGTCCTCTTAATTATCGAGATGTGTTGACCGCAAGAATTGATGATGATTGCAAGAAAGCACAAAATTATTCCGATGCATATCCGCAGTCAAGCTACATTCTAGATCAACATACGTAGTTGCTTCAGCACGATACTACAGTGTTGTATCCTTAAATTAAATTTCCCGTTATCAAGGAGTGAACGTGGCTTTTCGAGCAAACGCGTTTGAGAAGAGCATAGCTTCAAAGGACACTTCTTGGTCCGGAAACATTCGGTCTGAGCTCTAACCCTTAAGCACTACCAACGAACCGCAGCTATACTCTTAGACAACATCCCGCAGAGATGAAAGGGTTGTTAAAGGGTTGCAGTCGGCACTTGTTTTACTGCTTCACGTATCCTGGCAGCGTTTCATAACAGTCTCGATTTGTTAGTGCCGATATTCGCGGAATCAGCCTTGCTTCATTCGGGGAATCAGGCTTGCCCGCCTGTTCGAGTAGACCAGCTCACGGATTAGAATTGTGCTACCTGCCACCGGCAACTTTTCGAATTTTTCGAGTGTTCACTGCAACACCCGGTTGCTAAGTAATGACGTGCTGTGAAATTTTACAATGGATTATATTATGTATTTTATAACGCGGCTTCCGCAGCAGCGCTCTTACCGAGCGAATTGTGACAATATTGAGGCCAGTTCTTAGTCCTATGTCCCGCATTATTACCAAGTGCCACTGGAATGAGGTCAGCATATATATTCATAGCCGAACAGTAAATAAAAGTAGTTGTATTTAGTTATTTCTGCAACGCCAACGTAAGGACGAACATAAATGGGACCATAGCGCGTGGTACAGTGGTTTTGAGCTTCTCTATCTTTATCTGATGCGCAGTAGAAATATTTATAACAATGGGCTATAAAGTTCTCATGACAGGTATGTAAATTATCTATTCCCAGTAGGTATATTTAGCGTGTCCAGTGAACTAGCAAGGTTTTACAAACACTAAATGACATGTAACCTGCAGGCATTGTCGATTTTTCTACGTCATTTAGCGAATTTCATGGAGACAATCATTTGGTTTGCTGCCAAAATAAGTAACACGCAACTCTAGGATTGTGGTCCTTCAGTTATCATAACAACAATGTGTTGTGCATGTAATTATCTAATATAATCGTGCTTCGGGCTTGACACACTCGAGTTGCATTGGTTAATAATATTTATCTTTCAATGTGCTTTTCCAAGTGCATTACGGTAGTAGATTATGTGCATATAGACACTCATCGCAAATCCTTGCATGTAGTGCGTATAACGTAACATTCTGTGGAAAATTTTTGATTTGCAAGGTAACAGACTCGATCCAAGCCTTAACACAAAGTTTTAGTATATCGAAGTTCATACCCGCCCTTTCGATGCTAGCTGAGCAAATGTACTTGCAGGACTTGCGAACACTAGTTGCGGAAACTCCCTCTAGTGATTGTTTATGAAGCTCTACAGACGGAGCCAATATTCCCTCTAGTGACGGAGCCATACAGAAAGACGGAGCTGACAGAAGATGTATGGTTAAACCCGCCAAAACTTCACAAGTTACGATAGCCTATAAAGTTACAGTACCCTCCAGCTGGCACCAGTTTTGCCGCAGAGTTGGAATGTTTGACAACTGAATTGTATTGCTTAATGCAACAGAAAAAAAGCCCATGTATGAGCTCAACGCAAGGCGCACATTCTTTATATCTGAAAACATCAAGAATATCGGCCTACTGTATACCATGCGACAAAATACTTCTTTTTTCTTGGCTGACTGTACTGTCGAAAGTGGCTGACCAGAAGTTCTCTGGGGTCATGAATGCACTGCTGCCACATCGCGGATCCAGATGGTCTTGTATAGAGGTAACCGATTGTGTAAGCTCTCGAGAGACTGAAATCGCAAGTTATGTAAGGCTGCCATGCTAACGAGGAGTGCATTTTAACGAGAGCAAGTTTTCTGTGCATATAAAAACAAATGAATTCCATAAAATGGTCTAGTGTAACATGTGTGCGTAGTAAAATAAGGCTTTAAGAGAAGGAACGCGGCGAAATGTTTTAGTGAAAAACTTAAACCCCATTTCAGCAACTCGGCACATATATGATCGATTGCCAGCATCAAGCAATGTCACTGGTGCCCCGCAATATAGCAACGCTGCTCCATTGCTCCGCTCCGAGCAACATGAAGTAGCACGCACTTACTCTTTTCAATTTTTTTTGTGTGTAAGCGCTTGTCTCGTGTCTACCTTAAATTTCAAAAGCGTTGGTATTTCGAGAGAGAATGCTTTTATTCTCGCCCTTAATGATGTAGACCGAACGTTGGAAGACTGTTCTGCTAGCACCTTGTTTCATGACATTTGTTTCGCATGTGTACATGAATATGCAAAACGATATCCCCATAGCACATAGCTGAATTAAAAAAAAACAAAGGAAATAAAAGAGAAAGGAACTTTACGCCAGTGAGAAAACGTGACAGGTAAATTACTTGCAAGGAAAAAAAATACAAACTTCTTCCTGAAGTCATGATATTGTCTGGTGCATATCCTCTCTAGACTATCTCGCCAACATCTCTACGCTCGTTCCAACTTTCAATTTTCAGCTCAGCCGATCGGGAATAATACCACGGTGGACATTTGAGTGCTGACGCGAACACATTGTCTGTCGTTAGTGATCATTTTCCGCCACTAACCACCGTTACAAAGTTCTCGCTCGGTGCAAGACGCGCCTAGGTGTATCGAAACTCTCCTGAATGCTGTCACCATTCCTCCATAAAAAAAACCTTTCCTAGCCAAAGTGCGCGCTTTATTGTCGAGCAAACGTGCGCACCTGTAATTACACATGAGTGCCAGGCAATACGCAGTCACGTATAAATAACCGACACCAGACGCTCTTGTTCGGATAGATTTCGACGATCCACAATTGCTATCGCCGGTGGCGTTGTGCTTTGAGCGTTGTTATACGTGAGTTGGCGATACGCGCTCCGGGACCCGCTTGACGTCTTCGACTATCCCCGATGAAGAACACACATGGTGAACTCAGTACAGGCAGACAAGTATTTGCTCTGTGACGTCCAAAAGGCCCCTTCCCGTTGTAGACAAAGTGGTCACATCGGTAGCTTAACTCCGTTGGTACTTAAGGGCGCTAACTCCTGCTGGTTGTATATAATCTGTATATAACAAGTGTCACTTCATTTTCTGCGCACACATTTGCCAAATAAAAGGTTGACTTTCTACTTGACACCGGTGATAGCGCCTTAGTCTTCGTAGCCCCGATATTGTTACAATGTACAGGCGCCCTATCATGCACCAAGATTTAAAAATATGCAGGTGTCATATAGCTGTGTTATTTTTGCACTCCACCTAATTGCAGAATAAGTCCGAATTATTCAAATTTTCAGGTATTATGGTTAGATGAAAAGTGTCAATGAGAAAATTGTACATCGGCGTGAAAAACTGCCTACACACAGAGAGAGAGAGAGAGAGAGAAAATAATGCAGAGAGAGGCAGGGAGGTTCACCAGAGGTAGTTGCGGTTGGCTATCCTGCGCAGGGGGAAAGGTTAAGGTGGATAAAAAGCTTTCTGCTGGCCAATACGGGCTAGCTAAAAGTGTTTTTCCGAGCCTGAAAAGCGTGCAAATACACGCAAAGTTTCTCGAGCGGCCAGTCGCAGGGCGGTTTTGCGCGTATCCGCGGGCTTGTTTTTCTTGGTGTATGATAGTTGGGACATCCTGCAAACATGCAATCTCATCAACGTATACGCAGGTTTGGCTTAATGTCCTAAGTTTATGACGGGTGGTGAAGGACCCTCACGAAGTACATCTGAGAAGTACGGAGACACACACGCAGCCAACAACAGTAAAAGTGAGCCCATAAAGGTTCTTTTCAGCTATACCTTTTTCACGTTCTCTTCTAGTTAGCTTTCTTGCGAAGCCTCCTGACCTTCCCTGACCATAGCTGCTGGTACGATGCTGCAGCTTACCGAATGACTCGCAGGCAGGCTAGCGCTATCATCTTAACTACCTTATCCAAGTACCCAAGAAGCTAAGAATCAAATAAACCACAAGAAATAAAGGGCGACAAGGTAATCTAAGATTTGCTAAAGTGCGTGGCCCGGGCACGCCACAGCAGATGCGCGCCTCAATTTCCTTTAGGCATAAAACACAGGAGTTAAAGTGGAAAGTTTACAGCATTTCTTTATTTGCGTAACGAAAGCCTTGATTCACATAGAGTACAATTCGTGAGTCCATCTGCATAGGGTTTTGTTTCTTTATGTGTGAGCTAATCGGCAAGACAACAGCAAGCAAGCACGGTCAGGAAATTTGGGTAGGGCCGGCAAAGAAAGCTGCGCTTTAAGATACGCCGCACCACCACCTTACGGCGTCCCTCATTACCCACAGTTGAGTATCGGGAAGGTAACTCCACAATTCGATTTCTAATAATGCGACGACATCAACGCTGAACCAATCACGCTTTTATGAGCGTATAAGATTGATATTTAATATGAGATGGCTCCTTTCGGTAGCAGGTACGTAATAAGGGCCGAAAACATGTATTGCGTGCCCAGGATTGTCAGTGTAATGTTCAAAGAAGTACGTTCTGGTGTAGATTCTGTAAAGGTGACCTGAAACAGAATTAAATTTAGTACACAGAATGAAATCACTCCCATGATATTTTATTCTCGACCAAATAATTTTAAGAACATTTCAGTCTAACTTTCAGTTCTTTGAGCATCGGACAATTATTGGAGCCAATGTGTGGCACGAATTTTTCAGAGGTGTAAATAACAAAGGAGCCAGCCACATTCAGGTGGTCGTAAGCATTTCAGAAAATTATCTTCCTTTGTCTTAAGATAACCAAACTATTTGTCACGTGCGAACAGCGCTCGCGGTGGACAGCTGAATTCAGCCAGAGCCCAATGTTGACCTCACTTTCGTCATATCATTTTTGTCATATGTTCACAACGTCACCCATCTTTGTTCATCTCTTCTTGTTCGTGAATTCCCCGCTTGATATATTCAATGCTTTGTAGCAATACTGATTACGGCTAGACACATGCGCTTCAAGCCACTGAGAGATTCTTGGAAAGCTCACTATGGTCACGCACACATGTCAGCAACATTACGAAGTCGCGTGCACGAATTCATACGGCCGTACCCAAATGCTGAGGTCGTGCGATCGCTCCATTTTCTCACAGTATAATGCATCACAGATGTAGTACTATGAGAACAAGCGTGCATCACTACAGGCATACTTGTCTTAGTTATATAACGATTTTTCATTTAAACTGTCAGTAGGTTTATCAGAAGTAGTCATGGTATAGCTACGTAAGTTTTGCTTGAGCAGGTGGCTTAAGAGGTTTCGCGTGCATAATTTACAGCAATAACGGTACAAATACGTAACTATATAATATTCTGTTATAAATAAATTAATAAATAAATTATGTAATGTACTAAAGGTATATATATATATAATATAGTGTTGATTACATTTAGTTTTGCTGAATAATTATATATGTTATACTGGAAAAAGGAAGGCAAGTACATGGGAAGACAACTGTTTTCTAGGGGTATGCGAATATTTTACACACTCCAGTACCAAATTAAAAATTGCGCAATTTGATTCAGTCGTCACAGCTAATGAAAGTAATCTTATTTATGAAAAGTGGCGGCTTCATTCGTACTTCTAATGGAATAGTCACTATTCACAGTTACAAAGATTGTACTACTAGTTTCCAAATATTTATAGCAGCCAAGTGTGCGCAGTCAAGTGTAGAATTGGAGCAAAAGTGCGATAGATGATATCCCTGCCACCATAGTAAACATATAATATTAGCGACATTGTTGAAAGCACGCTACGACGCTTAGAGAATCGGACTTTTCTGGCTGAAGCATCCTCATTCGCGCTTACCAGAGTTGTAGTAATCTGTTGGTTATTTAAACAGATAGCCATAACGATAGAGAAAATGAAAGCAAAGTAAGTTACTATTGAATTCAGCAACTGGCGTGTTCGTAATTGGTTGATATCGGTGATGCACTGTTTCAATGGCTATGCAACGTAGTACATATTGCACAGCTTAGCTCCCTTGCCTCAATGTGAAGATTGATGTAAATCCAAGTATTCTGATAAAGATCCCTTTGCCAGAGCGAGAGACGATCAAATGGGGACAATTACCGGGCGCCATTGCCAGGATAACGCCACCTGGTTGGTTGGCAACCAACCAACCAGAACGGAAATGTGCGCCTCACTCCTGGCATGTAATCATGTTGTTATACCTAAATGCACATGTTACAGCGTCAAGTGTAAGGAATGTTTCAGCGAAAACCCACTTTCTTGTTCGGTATATATAGGTGACCTTCACACGTTTTCTACTGGCGTGCAATTCTACTTGCCCAAGAGCCACTCCGCGGGAACAAATAGACCTTGATTAACTATTTACTGATCAGCCGTTTAATATGTCTCTAACAAGTGTTAAAGTTCTAAGCAGAAATGTCAGAAACCGACAAAAGCAGGGGAAAAGGCTGGATGCTTAAGCAAGGACGTGCCCATTTGGCTATCCCACACTTGCGCAGAGAAAATAGACTAGATATATAAGAAGAACTAAAGAAAAAAATAATAAATAGGGAGTAGTTTTGAGCACAGTCACAGAGAAATGTTCGCTAACAGTAAAAAGCGTTCGTACTGTCTTCTCACCTTCAAGAACAACAAAGGAAGATTCGTGGCCTTGTGCAAGTAACAGTGCTGAGGCCAATGTCGCAGAATCTTCGCCTCTGGGAGCGATCTGTCATCTCGGTTGCTGAGAACAGCTTGCAAAGCACATCACCGTGGTCACAAGTCGGGCAGTGCCGCACAAAGTGCTCCTTGGTCTCGTCATAACCGCGAAACTTCCACGCTGGAAGGTTGGCTATTCCTATTAGGAATGAACTGGCATTAGTAGTCCGGGAGAGCAGCCACGTGCGACACGATAAAGTCATGAGAAACAGTGAAAGTTCATCAGATACACTAGTGTGCGCAATATTAAAAGTAATGGTTGCATGCATATTTAGTAAAACTCCTCGCCAACAGGAGAGCAGAGCTATCAAGCCAAAACTATGCAAACCTCTGTACAGATACTAATGACCCTCCAAAAGATTATGCACCTTACAGACCGTAACTACGCAAATAGGTTGCAAGAAAATTTGTACAGCATTGAAAGTATTTGTGGGCCATCTTTGATTCGCCGTCAGCAGGCCATGTTGGTAATGTACCCTTTTGCGAGCTTGCAAACATAACCTAATTTTTATTGCTGGATTAAGATGCTTGATTGTCGAGACCTAAATGAAACAGTTTCTGTTCCGATGTTGATGGTTCCAGCGGTCATGTTCACCTGCAAGTACAGCCTCAACGACTGCATGATTAAATTTGCAGTTGGTTTAACTATGACTTCAGGCAACAGCCATTCGCGTTTGGCTAGAATGGGCGAGACAAGACAACTAGACCTAACAACAATGAAACATTTTTCATAACAAGGCTTTATAATTTGAGACAATAACAATACCATTTAATGTTTATGTAGCTGAGATTGCTGACGGTGTCCTTGAAACAATCGCCTGCCGTTGTTATACGAACAGATAGGGCTAGATCGTGGCCGGTACGTTCAGGGCTGCGAAACGTAAAGCTTACGACGGAGGTGAATGCATGGAAATAAAAGGGAGGTTAGGTTCTCGGGGAGGAATGCAAATGTGCCATTCTTCATTACGAAGGTAATTTGTAGCCCACTTGCACTTGATAAATTGGGGAAAATCTTCTAGTATGAAGTAGGCCTCAATTGACAGTCCGTTACTCGCCAAGCGCATCGAATTACACAGCGCGTGGCCAATCGTGCGACGAACCAGTTAATCCTTGCAACGCGCACAGCATACACATTACTTTTCTGCGTAAAGAACGTTCTTATTATAACAGGAAGCTATGGTCTCTCAGTTTCCTCACATCAGATTCAATATAACAGCACTTCGCCCCGTCGTGTGTTGACTCTCAAATTCTAAGTGACATTGGCTGTTACTTGCAAGATTATCTGCAATTTTATACAGAATGTAAAGATTTATGATTTTGACGCAAATACATGCAACTCGTGCTTACTTGCAAGACCCTTCGATGTTTCTTTCGGCTCCCACGAAGATAATGAATATATTTAGGGTAGAGGTGCTTCTAGCTCTACCGCGGCTTTCTCCGCGATAGTGAAATGGAATCTTGCATAGTGGGCCATGTAGGTTAGCACGGCGAATGAGGATGGATTCCACACAGCGTGTTGGCACCTCGACTGAACATTGTCATCGCCGTTATTATTCGCCCCATGTGTTTAGTCGGACTTTTGGCTCTAGCTCATTTGATAACAGGTGTTCTTGTGGAGCAGTTTCCGACAGCGTTCGCAAAGCTATTGGTCACTCGCAGCTATCAGCGGCCTTAGTATACTTGTGCACCTCCTTCTACAATTCAATTCTCGAAACATGTTACAGATATTTAGCAATACGTTCGATTTGTGTGCTGTCACGGTCAAATTACAAAGCAGTATACTTCTTTATGTGACAAGAGCAAACACTCTCTACGTATTTCTCTGGACAAGATGGCTCGTGGCGCTTTCACGGGCTTCCGGGGTTTAGAGATCCCGGCCATAACTCGGATCCAACTCCCGGCCGAAGAAACCTGATATGCCGGTATCGCGCGAAGGTGGACTTTGAAGAGAAGGCCAGTATCGCATGGCTTCGCTAGTTCTCCTCCGCCATCATTTCTCTTGCTTCCTCTGCTATCCGGTTCCCAACGCTTGAGGCGTTCAACGGAACAATCCTCTTGGCATGCATGCGTGCTGTTTACCGTTCGTTTGGCCCTCGGGCACTTCTAGGGTTTCTTAGCGCTGAGGCTTTGGATTTTCGCTTTGTACGTCTGGAGGTGCCCTAATCTGGTAAGCGCTGTTTTCCTCGCTCAGCCCGACAAGAAAAGAATCGACCTATAATAGCAACGAGCGCTGGCATTACACTGAAGGCATTGGGCGAATTCATGGATTACGAACCCAAACGGGGGCGAATCCGCAGAGGTTTTTTGCTACATTCCCATCAAGCACGCAGAGGAATAGGCAATTTGGAGACACAAAGAAGCGCCGCTGGATACGTTTAAACTTGTGCAGGTTTCATTAAAAGCATGCTTACATTCATTTGGACTGAATTAAAGTTGACAATGGGTGAACCTGAATTTACAACTCTTGACACGCAAGCGCTGGTACTCCCTTGCAGTATCACGGATTTTAAAAGTATATCGTGTTTAGTAATCTGGGCTAGCTGTATTGGCCCTCCAGATGAACTGAAAACTTACGACGGGGAGTCCTTTGTCCTTTCTCTATGTTTTCTAACCGATGAACAATTACTAGACCTATACAGGCACTACTAAAATTGACGATGTTGAGGTGAGCTAAGGCAAGAAATTTAGAAAAGCTTTGTCACTTTTTTGGGGTTCTTGCTTATTTTCTATCTTGCAACAACTCCTGCGACGTCTAGTGTTGGGGTGCTTTAGCATTCATTTACATGGCACAGCTAGACATGACATTTGTATTCAGCGTTCAGTTAGGTGAATCTCACTGTGTCGAGAGATATATGCGGTTGCAGTTTCATGAAATATAGCACACACACGGCACCAGCATTGCATCCTGTGTCCACTGTCCAAGAAAATACGTGATAAGCTTGTGCGTCAAAAAATATGCAACCACAACACGCATGGTGGAATCTATGTGAAACGAAGCTTTTCCAAGCAGGGCAATAATGGCTGTGGGACTGCTTATCTATGCGCTAAGTTTTGGAGTATTGCAATTAAGTTCTTGCCGATGAGACGGCTAAACGCGGAAGCCCAAAACAGCACATCCGCATTACCCAATCATGCGCATTTTCCCCTGTTTGCATTGTCAGCCCGATTTTTATTACACGATGTCCGTGATTGGCTCAATTTACCTTTTCACTGCTTAGGATCATACCATTTAACTCCGCCAGAAGCTTACTGGTCAAATGCGCCAAACACCGGGGAAGAAGGCACAGAAAGCCTCCCTTTAATAAAAGATTCCTGTGATTGAAGGCGAATATTTGCTGCACTAACAATATTTAGCTACCCTTTGTTTTACGGTGGTGGGGATGCAGCATGCGGGGTTAGCCTGGCGTGCTTGACCGGCTGCTGTACCACCAGGGCATAGTCAATTGCCCAAACTGTAGCAGTGTTTTACCAAGAGTACATCTGTTCGACATCTCATTACTTGAAGGCTTCATTGTACGAAAAAAAAAACGGAACGTTGGACAGCATATGTCACCATTACAATATGGAAAAGCCCACGGTCCCGGATAATTTCCTAAAGAGTGCATATCCCTTGCACTAATCTTGTTGCACATTTCTTGCCTTTGCTGGACACAAATTGAATAATAGCAAATGTGAGGTGTCCACATCTACATCGGTGCTCGCAAAACCCTAAAACATAATTAAGCTGAAACTATTCGGGATTTCAGATGCCTGTCTGTCATGGTCACGGATTTAATATTTGCGGAGATGGCCCGACATGCGACAGAGCCATCACAAAAAAAGGGTATTTGTGAATTTGGTCTCTTGTTCGTTCAATGAAACCTAAAGGCTTAGTGAAAGTGTGCTTGCGTTCAAACTTTTTTTTCAACATCGAGTGTGATTGCGACATCACATAAACCACACTGAATTTTGTTTTTCTTTTCTTCCATCTTAATCACCAATTTTTCCTGTGATTATGTTCGCACATAGAGTTTCCTTTCATATAGACATGAAATGGACTAACTGGAAACGCATACTTTTAACAGTCCCACCGAATTTTGTAGCTAAATGTTTCTACCTATGTCTGTGAAGAACACCATCAACAAGCCTTGAACTAGCTTAGTGATATACAGTACCTTAGCAATTTCCACGGAACGCAGATTTGTCCACTGACAGTTTAACGTTGATTCGGAACACGTTACATACAACTGTTTTGTGCCATCTGCGCTTGAATAGGTTTCTTGGCATTCAGTGATCTTCACTGCATGCGTTTCTTGTTGCTCTTACATTGCGATTCATTTCTAATTTTTCCTTTTACTCGTGCTTGTAAAAGAGTTCAGCGTCATGGGTGGTGCTGGCTAATTCATGACGCTCAGTGATATAATTGAGCTCAAAGTTTAACTAGCCCAAACAAACAAACAAACAAACAAACCACACTTTATTTCATCCGCTGTCATCTTCGCCGAGGTTTATGGAAAACTCCTCCCTTGCAACCCAAAATAATCCTGTAGCTGCTAAGTGGGTGTCCTGTTTTGTGTATCGATGCTTTCACAATTGCTCTAATGCACAATGAGAATTATAGGTGGTGGTCTGCCACTGTAAAACGTAAATTCGCTCATAACAGTTTTTCTGGATTATATTATTCCTCAACGCATCTAATATTGAGCGAAAAAAAACTATAATTTCACATGTAGTCACCTAATGTGACAAAACTATAAGGAGGGGTTCGAGAAAGAGAGACAAAGCCACGATTTTTAGGCCATATAAAACTGGCTCACTACTGTTTTTTATGGTAAAAACTCTAAAGAAATAAAATAGTAGGCTGCGAACCGAAATAAAACTGAGTGACAGGGAATGAAAAACGGTGCACATAGCGTGACACAGCACACTGCATTGAAAGCCTGTCATCAAAATGGAATTGTCCTCATCTGTTTAGCGTACATTATACTTGAAGAGTCGCCTGTGGAATTGTGCTGTCAGCTAGTTTTCGCGATTACCCGCGCAGAATGGCACGTGCGGCTTCTACTAATAGCGAGTGTGTGTAGTGTGTGTATTGTGTGTATCCCTCGCTGCGCGTCCAGCATGTGGTACGTGCGCAGTGTTGCTAAACAGCCCCACCTTCGTCACTTACACAAGAGCCCAGGCGTCGAGATAGTCGGGCTTTCCCGCACAGGAGGTGCCGGCACTGCGGATATGCAATCCTCGTGTAGCCACTGATGTCTACGTGCGCGATGTAGCTAGGCAGGAGGTGGACTAGATGTATAAACAAGCGCCAAGGTCAGGCGATAGTGCAAGCAGCCGCGTAAGTATGGGTTTCTCCCAAGGCACGTATTCGGGCTGCATGAGCGGTAATTAAGCACTCGGCAAAAAGGATCATATTATAACTGACGGGAAAAAAACGAGCGTATTGGCATAGTGTGCCTCTATGCAACCAGGCTCTCTATACGTAAACTACTGGGCTACCCGTTTTTAATGACACTCGCAAAGTGGAGTAGCGTGCCAGATGAAGGCAGGCTAACTTGTCCAGCATATCATAAAATTTGTATCTCTTTATCTACGTTCGCATTCTCTCTCCATTTCAACATCACCTTGCGATCCCGCACGCCATAGTAAGGAGGAACCCGTTCCTTCAGCGTACAAGAGGCGTTGTTAACGTAAGAGCGCTTTGAAAAAAAAAGATAATTTGCCCAATGATATGAAATCACATTGCTTTTACAAATAGCCTGCCAACTAAATATTCTCTAACACCTGAAAGAAAGTGTAACGGGTTTCTAACATGTTACACTTGCAGCATTGGCTGTATGTAGTGTCAGTGAGGAAAAAATAAATTAGGGTATTTATGAAGTTTTTCTTTCGTTTTGCTCGGAGGACTTCAAGCAGAGTAAGTACGATGAGCTCCAGAAATCACATGAGCTTGCCTACAACTAATGAACAGAACGACACTGATCCTCTGAGGTCCCGATTCCGTCCAGCTCAGCAATTTGGGTAAAAACAGTTAAATGCCCTCGTGTTGGGATGGAGATCGCGAAAGTAAACAAAGCCTTTCTATAGAAGACCTTCGAATTTCTACAGGGAAGTGATGTGTAGTTTGTTCGTTGCAGAATTAGAAGTGAGGGTCTTGAATAAGACGATTTAATCCTAAGGGACGCACTCCAACACTTCCGAGGCCATCATTTATTCACAAAGGCCTTTGCCAGTACAAAGCAAATATGGGTGCCACCATACTTGAGAAAAACAACTTAAGCTTTCGCAGCGCATTCGTGGGTAATGGTGTACGACCGTGCATGGCACAACATGGTTGTTTTCGTCCTAGCTGATAAGCTTTTTTCCGGGAAAGGCAACACTTTAGACGGCTTTAGTTCTTCAAGGTTCTTGGAAGTCCCTGTCCACTTTTTGTTCGAAAGGAAAGAACGAAGAGCGCCCTCCAACAGCTGGAGAACTAAAATATCTGGGTTATAACAATGACGGCACATGACATAATGCTGTCGGTGTTTGTTTAGTTTAGACAAAATTGTCTGTAGGCCACCGTGAACAAGGATGCGTTTACTCGAGGAAAGCGTATAGGGACTGCATTCGAAGCCAAAACGTACGACCTGCCTTCTACTCCGGGTAGTAAAACATCCCCCCCCTTTCCCCCCCCAAAAAAAAAAAGATATGGCTGTGGCTTAGCTAAGGTTGGGCCCAGGATGCGAAGCATACTAGCCTTTATTTTAACGCGACAGCGTTAAGGAGCTCGTGTCGCAGAAAAGCCGTTTTCGTCGGCGTCGGCTCAGGCGTGCGGCGCTTGCTCAGGCGCACATTTCGTTGTCGCGCCGAACGCTGCGTTGCTCGACGCTCACCGCGTCCGATGCGGGGCGCGTAGTCGCTGCGCCGTAGCAAAGCCACCTAGAAACAGTCTCTGTAGCACGCCGCAACCTTCGCTTCTCATTCCAACGAGCAGCTCTGTCTCCAGGAGGCATCTCAGCTCGTGAGTGTCTAGCAGAGGCAAGCGCAGCTGCTTATATACCGCCGCGACGCCGCGAGCGACGGCGCGAGTTGGAGCCCCGTTTCTCCTCTGTCGTGACGTCACGGTGTCACGTGGTCAGCCTTGAAGGCGACGCCGTGAGCGACGGCGCGAGTTGGAGCCCCGTTTCTCCTCTGTCGTGACGTAACGGTGCCACGTGGTATTGAAGGCGACACCGCCGCGCCTGAGGAGCTGGGTTGAGCTCTAGTAATATGCGAAACTTCCACGCGATGGAAGGTGGCACGCCGTGCTTTCCGCCATTGCGTGCCGCGATGGACGGCTCAACGTCGCACTGTTTCACTCGCACACACAGTATACAGCGCGCGGCGAAAATTCTAGCGGCGACAATTCTATCGATCTTGGACTTCACACGGAGTGTCACAACTACGCCAACGGCAGAAGTGCGCCTGAAGTGTCCGTATAATTGCTATCGCAATAAAACATCGAAATCACTCGGCAGTTATATCCTTTCCTCCTCACCTCCGTACGGGTTGCGATACCCTGAGGCTTGTGAGATACCCTGAGATAAATGTACGCATCAGAAAATAACCTTCCCTCGCGATAATGATACCGGCGTTTTCATTTTTAAATTTATTTAAACAGTATGTTTTTCACAGCGAGGGAAGTTTTTCAACTTGTTAAAATTGTGCCTAAAAGCAACGCACATAATTGCTGCTTTGCTGCAGAACGATAACAACGAAATACAGAAAAAAAGGGGACGAAAAGAAAATACATTTAACTCAGGGCAATTAAGGTATCATATAAAACAAATATATTGTAAACCAAATTTTAAGCATTTTCCATAGTACGATTCGCGGTGTTGTAACATCATTGGAATGCAATTTTGGCACTCATATGTGTGTACATTTCTCGTTTATTAAAAACTATGAACACACGATTCCTCCAAAAGCGCCTTTCCGTAAGAGAAATCATAGCAGGTTAAATTAAACTCAGATATTCCAAATACCAAAGAATTCAATTATAAAAGAAATGAGACATTTCGAACACTACGTCGCTGTTTGAGAGCGTTGTTCACATGAACAACATTAAAAACCTAAACAATAAACACCGTCGCCTGTGTAATGAAAAAAATGTAAAACGAAAACGTGGTGTTTTCTATTTTTCGTTCTATGGAAAAAAAGGTTTTCATGTGCTGCATTTGCGCGTGTAACGGATCACAGTGATCGAATTTCTTTTGACTTTTTTCAGGTAAGCCGAGCTCGCATGGCTTATTTTCTTTCTTTTTCTGTTCCTTCTTGTCGACGCCGTTGTGGCGCATGGCGTCATATTGCAAACGATGTCATGTCATGCTGGCCAAAGCTAGTAAAGAGCAAGATAATAATGTTTTTGGAATTTTCGTGTGCACCGGAGACATCACGCGCCGCGTATATTAAATTCGCGAAGCATCGTTCATTCCTCGCAGTTCTTGCATTTCTTTCTTTCTCTCGTGTTGATTACGGCTGGCGACATTACACGGCCTCTTGATGAAATTGATTTCGATTCCATGCGCTGTTATTTAACTCGCGTTTTTTCTAGGGACCAGCTGTCGCCTAAAGCATATGCAGTATTGCTGTTTATCTGAAGACGATTCATCTCGTGGCTGGTGTTGTTTTAGGAAACAATTCTCATGGCCAATAAAATAATTGCCCATGACGGAACTTCGAGACGCTATCCACAGTAAACTATTGTTTGAAACCAGCTGGGAACGCTATGGGCGCGAATAAAAAGACACACACACACACACACACACACACACACACACACACACACACACACACACACATATATATATATATATATATATATATATATATATATATATATATATATACCCATTATTGTAAAGGTATGCAGAGTAGCTGGGCAAACATATCTTGCTGCTGATGTCTCCGTAGCATGACCGTGACTTCACTAAGAAACTTTCCGTGTTGTTTAAAAATACAGCATAATAGAAATGCTTGAATTTTTCTGCACCCTAATAATAAATTCTGCAATAATACCTGTACTAAAGAAAAGCTTAGTGCCATCTTCCTTTTACCGTGAGGCGTCTGGCTGAGCCATCATTCACACGAAATGTATGTAGGCACTTCCATCTTTTTGTTTTTTACTTTTACGAACTTTCTTGCTCTCCTTATGTCGTGAGGCGAAATATTAAGCTTGTGTGATTTCAAATGATGTCGTGAATCTTGCGAAAATTCAGAGCGACAAAAAAAAGTATACCTTAGCATAATTTGCGTTATAAATAATTATCGTGCGCACAGCTTCTTCGAAAGAAAATTCTTTCTAGTATTCTAGCTGACATAATAAAAGTTGCCATGTGGTACACATAATTTATGTAAGCAAAAAGCACTAATAATAACAAATTCCAAACTAAAATATTTTGTCGGCATTAGAAACGTTGTTTCTAAGGTGGCGCAAAGTAAGATTGTTTCACTATAATATTAAGTGTTCGTATCTAGTTTGAGTATAATTGAAATATGGGCAACTCAGAGCTTTTCAAGAATGGGGAATTCGTCACCTATGGGGCACTTCCTGACGGCGACATATTCGGCGTATCAAAGATTAGCGCCATGTAGTACTCCTTAGCGCTGAATTGTGCTTATTAAGCATGAGCTAGGCGATAGTGGGAATACTTTGCCTGAGGCTACTTTTTTACAGCAATGCTGAAGGCAGGTCTAAACTTTAAGAATGTTCTCGGGCCACAAAGTTGCAACTTAACAATGAAGACGAAAATAATGGCCTGCGTGTATTCTTTAACTAATGTCAGTTGCAACGCGCGCAATAATTTCTCATTTCTAACAATTGAGGGCGTAGCCGTGTTTCGGCTGCACAAACGTGAATGAAATCTTTCCACGAGCCAAATACTCACACAATGCGTTTTCATAAATGCCCCCTCCCCCCTCCGCCCGCTTGCGTCAAGATTCTCGAAGTTTCTCGAGGCTTTCCTTACGCTTATGCGCTTGCATGCTTCTTCGCTTGTTTTCCAAAGACATACCACGCACACGCTCGTCTAGACGAAAGGCAATCGCTGCAAACGTCTCCTGCTCTAGCGTATAAGAATATATGGCCCAGTCTCCTCTTCACGGCTCACTAAGATGAAATGGAAATGCGGGAACAATCAACGGCTTGGCTTGCTGCATTGTTTCGTCACGCTTCTTGATCCATTGCGTAGAAACACCTACACATAAGACGGCTGGCATTCCCACGGAGATTGAGGACACTATAAGCCGGAAATTGTGGGCAGAAAGAGGTTGCGGCGAATGAAAGCAGAGGCTGCCAATCTCACTAGGAATTATAGGGGTTGACGGTAGCACTGGCGTGACTCAAGAGGAAGCTTTAGCTCGGATGCTCCTGTCTAAATACGTGTAAAAAATGAATTTGTTTTTCTCGGCAACAGCTGCACCAAATTTGGCAAGGTTTCTTGCGTTTGAAGGAAAAACATAAAATCAAGTGTCTGTTGGTTTCGAATTTTTTATTTAGCTAACCAATTTTTTTTTATAAAGTGGCAAAAATCGAAAATTAAAGCTATCACGTTTACAACTCTGCAACTGAACAACGAAAAAGCATAATACAATTCTATGAATTGCACCTAATGGCTCATCTAAACCGGACAAAATTGATATGTTACACATGAATATAAAAAAATTTAGTAATGTAGAAATACAGCTTTTGCAGCACTCTTGTAATCAACGTAACAAATTAATGTAAATTGCAAAATGACATGCAATTTGTCCGCTTTGAATGGTTCAATGGATGTCGTTTACACAACCGCGATATCTGTTTTTGATGCAGAGCTATGAATTTGTAAACTTCGTGCTTCTGCATTTTTCAAATAGTCGAATATATGACAATAATTGTAACAAAATTCAAGCCCTGAATCGAGATTCCGCTTCTAACAGTCACTAGAATTTACCTTCTCTCTTAGATGCAACAAATTTCATTAAAGTTGGTCCATGGGTTATCTCAGATAAATATTTTTGCGTTTTTTATGTATTTGAATAGGCCGCGTCGGAGTTGGGCCTGAGCTAAAGCTTCCTCGTAAGGAAAAAAAAAAATATGTGAGAAAGATCAGAGACAGAGCCTTTAGAAAATTTATGTATATCACTCGAAATAGGAATGAAACAAAAGCGACACTAACAATGAAACAACATGATCAACGGAAGAAAGTAGTCATGTTAGCAGATTTGTAAAAAAAATGTGTGTTTTGGGGCACTGTTCATAAAAAAAAGCTTCTGAAAAAGCAACATTCTTGACCGCTTAATTCTAAAAAACTGTAAACATGAAGCTAAAAAGAAATTCATTGCGATATATATTTTTTCGTGAAGCTGCGTCTCCAGTCAAATTCTAAAACAGCACACTGATAAATGAAGGACATCGCGATATAATTACTCGAATTGTGGCATTGCCCCTAAAGTATTTCCAAGGAAATAACTCTTTTGCCCATTTTATACAATAATTAATGTAGTTCGCACTCAGATCTGTGTAATCTGTTGCGTTGGAACGTTTCTTTTTTTTAAAAAAATGTGCTGCGAAAATTGGGAGCTGCCTGACAGTGGCAATGACAGTTGACGACAGCAGACTGATAGCGCAAAAGATCACACGGAGCTATATTATATCTCGCGAGTAGCCCGTTGTTTCGGAGAGCTACGTTTCTTCCAGTGACTTCTTCAGAAATAAAATCAAAACGGTAGACTTGCAAGTTGTGACTGGACGCAGGCCTAGTATATTTTGTCTTTTATCCTTGTAAAAAAATATGGCGGCATATACTAAACTAGTGCATTTGAGGGGAGGTAGAATATTTATGAAGCTGTCACAGCCCCCATTACAAGACCGCTGTCGGCGCATATTTATTATATACGAATTGCACGTATATTTTTTGCAGCTTAGACTAGGCTGTGGAAACGACGCTACTATGAATATTTATATAACTTTCCTTTGTAGCAATTGCTACGATTGGGTTGATGTCTCATTTTTCCTTTATTAGGTAGTTCTCTACACCTTGCGGGTTTCCGCTTCAGTATTTCGTCAAATTCTTGCCTTTGCTTTGAGATGATAAGTTCGAATTCGTCCTATCATTTGCTAGCCGCCTGGTTAGCTAAGTCGCAAGAGTTGGTGCCCCGGAAAGGCGCTGGTGTCCCGGGTCCAGAGTCCCGGACAAGGTCGTATTTTTCTACAACTACGAGGATTTTCTATAGAGGAACCCATGTGGGTTTTCTTTGTAGGAATTGCTACAATTGGATGGATGTCCCACTTTCCCTTTATTAACTCACATAATAATTTAAATATTAGATATCTTGATATGAAATCCAATGAAAATACTAAAAATGTTTACTCCATAATTATAAACACATTCAATAAATATTGCTTGCTGTGCATATTCAATCTCTGATCACGCAACAGACATACATGTGGTGCTATAGCCCTAAGTCTAAAATATTAAAGAAAACCTGCTTCATTCATACTGAAGGCGAATCTTACGGTGACGGATAAGGCTGAGAACCCCATATAGCCCATTTCAGCGACTTAGAAGGGCGATAAAACGGCGATATAAGGCTCTGGCGTGCACTATATTTAAAGAAGGAATCACAAACATGTTGGTTCTTAAGCTGAATTGATTTCAGGAGCCTTTCGATTTGGGAGTGACCGCTTTCACGTCACGTCCTAACCGAGAAAGTCATTACTCTCAGCACTTGACAGTATTCTTGCTGCTACGTTTCAGTTGCAGATAAAGAGATGTGAATACCCTTAAGTGAATTGTTATAATGAGGAGCACCTGCAGCTCCAAATTATTTAGTACTCCCAGATCGCTGAAGTTCAGACTTGTGAAGAATGAATTCTATAATTCTGTATGCTATGTGGGCCCATCTTTCCCTGCTCGGAGTAAAGAAAAGAGATTGCCCTCTCTACGGTCTCTTTCGTTATTTCTGCACACGATATTTTTTCGATGAACTGTAAAAGAAAAACGAAAGATGGAGGAAACATCCTGCCTGGAAACATAACCAGACGTTGGCGCAGTAAGATGGCAAAATCACCAGTATTTGATGGACCATAGAATAAAATAAAGGATGGCATCATGGCACCGACGTTGTGTGACCAGGGTGGTGGCACCTCGTTCCGCTGCGCCACCATATTGTGTCGAAATTCGTATAAGGCCAACTGTGTCGCCAGCTTAAACTGTGTCCAAGGCTCACTTGGTGCGCAACAAATAGCCGGTTTTGCCCTTTCAAGGTGCAGATGCATTACAGTGCTCGCATTTAATTCCGCGTCGTGGTAGGCGCATTTCGGGAGCGGATGAATTTAGGAACGCCCACGAACTTTGATTTAGGCGTCACTGTGAGAATACCAGGCAGCCACAATAATCTAGAGCCCTTTTCCATGCCTTCTGGAATATCATATACTGAGTGTATTCTTTTTTTCTTTTGGCTGCACGAATTTTTTAAAAATTGCCTGTGGCAGATCGGACAATTCTAATCCTTGATCTAAGTTACCCCATCTTCTAGGAGAAATCAAAATACGAAATAACATGATTGTGTTAACTGTTTAGTTATTAACAACTACAGCCACCATTTAAATCTGGAACGAATTCTCCGGACTGCAGCAGTTCTGAGATAATTTTCAAAGTGTCCGACGAACTGCATTGGCATTCCAGTTACTTTCTTCAAGAAAGTGCTGTTTTAGTCATTGAAGCACAAAAGTAACTGGAACAACCATGCATTTTGTCAGACACTTTGAAAATTAATATCCGGTAAGTTGTGCAGTATTGAAAATTCGTTCCAAATGAATACGTCTCGGGAACTCACCGGCTACAATTCGCAGATTGAAATCGTGGCCGTAATGTTAATGAGTAAAACGTTAATTAACGTAATTATTGTAATTATAGAACTAGTTTGATTACTTGTAGAAATTGTAGCCGCCTGATCGAGTAATTGAAATCAAGGATTAGAATTGTGCTTTCTGCCCCGGGCAATATCTAAAAATTTGGTGCAGCTAAAAAAAAATCTGTACAGTGTCGCATTACGAAGTTAAACCAGACCAATAATGCAATTAGCTGCTGCTACCACAAACGTCGAACAAAATAGGAACTCTGCACTATTATACATGCACACGCAAGCCCAAATCGACCGCGCCTGCATAAAATGACGGCTATGCGACCCTAATTTGGACTGTTACCACAGGCAGCATATGGAAGGTTGATATTTTGCTGAATGTGCTGGAGCAAGCGATATATTGTCTCACGGAATTTGTTACCTAAAAAACAATATCAAAAGAAAAATAACACACGCACACACACACACACACACACACACACACACACACACACACGCGCGCGCACGCACGCACGCACGCACGCGCACACACACACACACACACACGCACGCACGCACACACGAACGCACACGCACGCGCACACACACACACACACACACACACGCGCACGCACACACACACGCGCACGCACACACACACCAACAAACAAGCAAGGAAAGAAAAAGACAGCTTGTCAGGACTCGTGCATCATGCTGATTTTTCATATTACCTCCTCACGACAAGTTAGCTTTAAAAAACCGCAAACCAAAAAAAAAGAACATGATACGCCAAAAGCTCTGTGTAGCCTCCCTGCTACTTTCGGTTTGACGCTTGGATGACAATTTTTCCCTATCATGAATTCTATCCAATGTTCTGTGAACAGAGTTCAAATTTGCTTACAGCGCACAGAGACTCAATTTCATGCACGACTTCGCTTTCAAACCGGCGTGTGTCATTTAGGCAACTCTAGCATTATTCACATTGTCATCCCAAAGAATGCAATTTTCCTTCTCCTCTGTAGACAGCACCTGGGGGCCACAGGTTGCCGAGTCTTATCACCGAAAGCTCGACTGAACGTCAGCATGCACACTAAACATTTTAACACCCTTAAGGGTGTAAATCAGTTTGTCGCCAGACGAACACCCTAAGGGTGCTGTTGTCTACGCCCTACAGTTGGGGTGCCACTATAGCACCCTAAAGGAAGGGTGTCCAGCAAAATAAATTTAGGGTGTAAGGCTGCTCATCCAAATTAACACCCATCTGTGTGGGTGTTGGAAGGGTGTAGACCCTTTTATTTCTAGCGTGTATGGAAGGCAGATTCGGCAGTACACGCCTTCAATTACTACTATGTACAGCGATCCACGCGCAACTACTGCGTGTGCCAGAAGGTTCAAGTTCGGCTACAAAACGCACTGTCGAACAGCCAGCCTTGAAGCTTCGATGGGCATACACAACACCTATACGTGTGGATCACATTACATATTAGTAATTCATGGTGTATATTGGAAAACCTGTCTTCGCTGCACAAATACAACCTAGCAAACTTGGACACTTTTGAGCATGTATATCAACACCGAGGTTATCACGATTTCCATATCCAAATAACATGCAACACAGACTGGTAAGATATATGCTGCATTTTCAAGAAAACGCAAATATATTTATTGCATGCTGCAATACAGAGTACAACATATACATAAATCACATGAAATATAAACATGCACAATCACCAAACACATCGGTAAGTACAAGAACATGTACATTCCCCACAAAGGTACCTAAAATATATGTATTGATCAAATCTGTTATTAGAGAAGAAACTATGTATAGCGGCACTGAAAGAGCCTGGGTTGATTCGCAGTGTTTTGGGCCACATAAAGGAATAAATTTTTAGTATTAGGCTCCAGTGAACGAAAATTCAAGTTTTGATGCCTTAAAAAAGGCATATGGCAAAGGTGAATTAGGGAAGCAATTGAAATGCAGAGCAAACGCACAAGAAAGACACCTGTTATTTTGTACATTAATGTAATCGCAAAGCATTATGAAAAGTTTGGAAAGTCGATGTAAAGCATAACTGGCCAACATTTTTCAGACTGAAAGAATATTTTCCAAGCATAGACATGCTTTAAGTGAGGTTTATGCCAGGAGCCTTATTGCTAATTTTCTATTTCCAACAAGATTACTTGAGCACAAAAAATACGTAGAATTTTTTAGCGCCTACATAGTTTGTCCTCTTTTGTGAAATGAGAGTTCTCTGGGCTAAAGGTGCTGTGTAGCGGTTTTTCTAACTACAATACCAGTTTCTATAAATTTTTGTTTTGTAACTCTAAGGCACTGGTACATATACAATATGTAGTTTGAAAATAGGTTCTTTGCTTACTATAAATCAAAAGAGTGCATATTCCACATCTACTAGTGCCTGGGTGCAAAGTCCAGCAGGAGGCCTGATAAAGACAAACCACTGTTGATTAAACGATTTTGCTGAGCACAAAATGTGGACAGTGTTTTAAAATACATAGTAAATTTCTAAATTATTTGCACTTAGATGCAGTAATTCAAGATTAAGGCATGCTATAGCATGTGAGCATGCAAATTAGCAAATATGGTTTAATAAATTAGCCATACTCTGGTTACTAAAAGAACACAGGCATAGGCAGTCATGCAAAAGTTCAAGTTAAATATCACACTGTTAATGTTTGCCAGCAAATGGTCATATCAAACATTATAATTATACTGAACAAGGGTAGTTCCTTGGGATAGTTTGCAATTAATGAGATAAAATTACGTACAGCTTGAATGACAAGAACTGCGAGAGATGACAGACTGCACTGACTTCCAACAATATTTAGTTACGTTGCCACATCGAGTATATTTGCACAAAAGCGGGCATGATGCGCAGAATATGAGTCACAAGGGGTGTCTAACAGCAAGTGACTGTACTAAGAACATCGTCCTTTGAAAAAATAAACATTAGAATTTCTACCTGTTGAGATACAAGACTTCACTAGGGGTCAGCACGATAGAGGGGTCACTAACGCACACACTAACCAGTTTTCTAGTGAAATCTGCTTCTATAGTTTCCCGGATGACCGGTCTCACTAAAGCTTCCGTACCTTCAAAGAGGGGCATGCAGCCGCAGTCCCAGCAAAGGATGCCGAAGTGGCCTTGAACGGTGTTATGGACGTTGTTATCGTGCTCTTCTAAATGATTGTTTAGACCCTGCCTGTCTGTCCAACAAAGTCAAATGAGATATTGTGAAGCTTTGCCTCCTTAACAGCCTCAATAAATCTTGCTCACAAGAGATGCAACATAGCGTTGCTGCACAGGCTGATTGCCTTTCTTGGGTTGGCTACCCTTTGGCCTTAATTTCAGCCATAGCGGAACAGCTTCTGAAGTGCACAAAACATGATGAGCACGCTCGGTCAAGGAACCAGCCGGTTGAAAGACACAGGTTTGCAGTGCTACCGTATGTTCATGATGTCTCCCATAGGCTAAAAAAGATTAGGGGACCTGCAGAAATCACAGTCCTTTTCTCAGCCCCGGAAAAGCCGGCAAGGCTCTGTAAGTGTGTAAACGCGCCTAAATCACGTCAGAGTTGTTGCTCTGCCGAGCACAGAAAACGTTTTGCGATGGGTGCAATGAATGTGGTTTCCCAAATTCCAATTTTGCGGCAGTAAATATATTGGACAGATAGGCAGGCGCCTAAATGATCGTTTAAGAGAGCACTATAACAACGTCCATAACACTGTTCAAGGCCACTTGGGCATTCATTGCCGGGACTGCGGCTGCATGCCCCTCTTTAAGATACGGAAGTTTTAGCGAGACACAACTCACCCGGTAAATTATTGAGGCTGATTTCACCAGAAAACTGGGTAGTGTGTGCGATAGTGCCCCCTCTATCACGCTGCCCCCTAGTGAAATTTTGTATCTAAACAGATAGAAATTGTGATGTTTTTTTTTTCAAGTGACCATGTTCTTTTTACAATGACTTGCTGTTAGAACACCCCTTGTGTCTGGCTTTCATTTTCTGCACATGACCCCTCTGTGTATACACACACGATGTGGCAACGCAATAAAATATTGTTGAAAGTCAGTGGAGTGTGTCTCTCGCAGTCCTTGTCGTTCACACTGTACGTCATTTTTATACTGAATAACCAATATTGATTCAAAATTGGAAAAATATAGTACACATCTGAGCTGCAAAAATGCAAGTGATGCAGCAAATGGCCTTTAGTTTTTCAAAAGAAAAAGAAATGGTCACGGTTAACCACGAGGTGCAGGGACTCCATTCTCTGAGCATCTTGACCAATAAATGCAGCGCATGGCATTGCTGGAATCTTGCAGCCTGCATTAGCAAAATAAGAAGAGAATCATGAGAATTCAGTCCGTGCAATTACACATGTACTTTGCGGAAAATTTGATAAAGCAACAAGCTCCTCAAAGTAACAAACTTAATTAATGTGACTGGGCAGAATGCACCGCTCAGGCAACTGGGCAAGACAAGTGAAAGGTAGAAGTTTCTATTTTGCAAATTAAGGAATTGCATGTTACTGTGAATGCTAAACCACTATGTCATTGTGAACACAAGGCACATACAGCAGCAAAAACATAAATTTACAGTAGCCTTTTCACCATAGAAAATAACAGTGAATAAAGTTTAAAGACTACCAATGACATCTCTCAACAACAGACATTTGTCCAAGAGTGTGTATGTTACCTTAATACAAAATTGACATTATGAAATCTGCAATATATCTGCATTACACTTTATAAGTACTGCAGGTGAGAAGCTTACGGGATATTGCACATTAAGAGTGAAATGCACAAGGCATTAAAAAATGACTGTTTTTACACAACATTATTACACTAGGAGACAAAGAGAACTCTCTTACAGAGAGTGCACACAAAATGAAAATGAGGGAATCCCCACTGGCATTCTCATTTGCCCTGCAATACATGCATCCAGCCCAACAATATCCAACTCTCCAATGCGGTTTATTAGACACTTTCTGAATCCTAAAATTTATCGTGTATTTCTTATTTACTAATTTAGTAAGAATGGGCATTTTGGCATACTTTCCTCGAAAATTTAGCATGTGTTGTCAACTATTTTTCTTAGAGCACGCCCCCTTCTTTCAATGGGTTAGCTTGGCAATGCACTGACAAGTAGTATTCCCTTATTTAAGCTTACTATCCTTTCTCATGCTCCCACTTCATGCTCTAAACTGTGATGCCACTCCGATGCAGTGTATGTTAATCTGTGACTATTTACATGGTCCTTCTTTCTGTAGCCTCTCAACTAGAGACTGAAATTTCTTGTCTCCTAGAACAATCGTCTTTCTTGCCCAAAACATATTGCACGGTTACCCCTCATAGGGGGGGGGGGTACTGTATATGAGTTTTCACATATTCAATGAACCTCAGAGACAACCATTTCTCATCCTGTGTTGCTACTATCCGCATGAGTCACAATGGTTGTAAATTGGCTACCTGCCCTCTCTCGCTTAAAAGTACATTTTGCATGTGGAAAATAACCACAAGCATCACATTTCATTGAATGAGTGCTCCTGTGCATGTTTTTTTTTCCGTCCTGTAATGGCTAAGTTCAACATGGTCAAGTTGTTTGAAAACTGTCTAGCCTCAACCAATACTTTGTGTAGTTTCAAAATTATGATACATTCATTTTTCAAAACTTGTCACAAATTAAGCATGAGACATTTTCATGATGCAAATGAGGTAAGGTTGTGCTCAGAGACTACAATAGGCCTGCTATATCCTGCAAAACTATGTGAAATGAAATATGCTTGCAATTTTCGTGAGCAGCTAGCTCAGTATAATTAGGCACATTACCTGCGGAAACGTTTCTTTAACGCTCCCGAGAGGTCCTGGTTTCTTGTAATTTCTTCAAATCCCGTGCAGTCTAGATTGCAATCCGGTGCATTTTGATTTTGATATTGTATTCAAAATAAAAACAGCTGAAATTTTAAGGTTTTGATAATTATATGGGAATAAATTAAAGGTAGAAGAGTGTAATGCAATGAGCAAATAACAAGCTCATTGCAGAGAGTAAACAAATATTCCTTTCCTGCAAATAAATTGGTAGCAGGAAGGTCATACGAAATTAGCAGTTAATGCAAAATAAAGAATATGATGCTACAATGCCCCGGCATTCTGTGAATATTCTTGCACAAAGAAAATCCTCATTATGAACGACCATCAAGAAAATGCAAATGTATACTTTGGATCAGCAGTCATGCCTGCAGTATGCACTGTACCATCGGCAATATTTACAACCACCGACAACTGCACATCATATCAAGCTTAGGCGGCCAAGGAGCCCGAGTTTTAAATTATAACTTGACTTATTATATTACACTACACAACTATATCTACTTACAATGTTGTCTTCTCAACCGCTTTCAAGAAGACGTTAACCATCTGTCTGAAGGCGAACGCAAGTGGCTTGCTCTTGATGGGGGGCGCCAAGGCTGGGCACTGTGAAATCGCTGCTACCATCTGCATGACCTGCGAGAAACAACGCTCTAAGTACAAGATAAACAAATGCTATTAGAGCAAAAGACAAGATCATTGGCAATGAGCCTCGTTTTGGTTTGCACGAGAAAAGCCAAGAATATGGACTTTGTGCTGCTTACTGAAGAAGAAGCAAGCCTCCTTCCAGATGTTGCAGTCATGCATTAAGATTGTCACACAGCTGCATGCTTGTATGCTGCTGTCGCCAGTACGCCAGTATGCTTTGAAGTTTATTATTTCAAGTTAAATTGATTATTGTGTTTTCTTGCCAATTCTTGGCAAACAGACCAGCAATGAAATAGCTCACTTACACACATACTCCCTTTTGAGGAGAGAATTCACACACACGCACGCATGCATGGGCGCGCACACACACACACACACGCACACATGCTTCTACCACATGAGCAGCTTCCTGTGCTTGACACACATACATTTTTTTTATCCTGTGTCACTCCTACTGCTAAGGCATAAAAAATCCTTTGTGTTACCAACCCCAAACTCCTCAACCTACACCTCCAGCTTAAACACTTTCTCGAGAGCCAGGGCAAGCCTTCTAGCTTCCCCAGTGCTCCAAACTGTAGTTACGAATTTCAATAGGGCTATAGGCGACAGCTCTTGAAGGGCATGCAAATTACCCGGAGACCTAAAGCTTATATATGATACCTCTAAAGCACAACACTTCAAATTTTCAATATTCATTAAAGCTCCTGAAGACAATTGCTATATACGTAGAACGTCTCGAATAACCTGCCGCTAACAATTTCAGCGGTTGTCTGCATCAAAAGAAATGTGGGCTAATGGGAAATCCACGTCTTTAAGATCGGAATTATTGTAATGGCGAAACACACTACGAGATTTCTTAATCATTTATTTATGCTCTGGATGTAACGTTCCTTTCACAATAAAAAACAAGGATATCGATTCATCAGGGCATGGGAGGAAAAAGGACGAAGCGTATACTTGGCGCCTTCCCACTGGTCCTCCCGAGAAACGGCGCCTCATACAGCAGTTGTCCAGGGTGGCTTGAAACCAAACTCGGCTTTCAGGCGGGAACACTCGCTGCACCAAATCGGAAGAGTTTTATTGCGAGTAAAACTCTACCGGCCTCATGCAATACATACGCATGCACACAAAACGCATCCACACGCACACACAAGTATACGCACTCTCAAAGCGCAGACACAAAAGCGCGCACGCGCACATTGATGAACACAAACAAGCACACATACATGCATGCAGGCAGACACGCTAACACGTGCACGCACACACATCGACCCACAGACAACACACAAACAAAACACGTACGCACTAGACACGCGCAAACACGCCGGTCCATACAAACCGGCATGTACTGAACGCACGCGCGCGCGCACACGCACGCACACACACACACACACACACACACACACACACACACACACACACACACACACACACACACACACACACACACACACACACACACACACACAAAGCGAGCTGAGCTGAGCGCACACACGCACGCACGCACACACAAATCAAGCCGAGCGCGAGCACGCGCACAGACAAAGCGAGCCGATAAAATGCTGAAGGCGTCCGGCAAGCAGCAACAGCAGCACGCGACCGCATCAGGGAGAACAAATACCGCGCCGGTTCCTTCGAAAGGTGGCTAAGCCAGTCCTTTTCTACGCGACGCAAAAGTGGTCGACCACATTTAACTGAAGTGCGAACGACCGCATTACAAGCAGCCGCGCTGAATGCACAAGAGAATCACATCAATGAACATTCACGCGCTGAGAAACAAAGCGTAACTATACAGGCGCACCACGCCCGATGTAAATTTGACAAACATTAGTCACACGGGACGGGATCGAGGTAGTTAACTTGCCCTAGTAGGAGTGCAGCTGCTCTTGCTCTTACATCAGCGAATTATGAATTATGCTACGAGATCACAGTGAGATAATTCTAAAGCGAACAAAACAAATACCAAATAAACGGGCACTTGCCTGAAAGTTTCCATCATGCCAGTACTGCCGACCGGACACGTTGCAACTTCTCGTTTCAGCCTTCGTGGATCCATCTTCCAGTGCGTACGAACGCTTTGCTTTGAAGTGCGGCACAAGTAATACACAAAGCATGGGCCACATCTTTTTCTACCCCGCGCGCAAAACTAATCACCCGTTTAAAATTATCTCGCACAGCGCGCGACGCGAACGCACGCACAAACGAGCATGATGGCGCAGCTTCCGCCTTCCCGTCCTGCCGGGCGCCGAAGTGATGGTACAGCGTCGGCCGTCACTTCCGGTCGCTTTTCATTGGGCATGGGGCAGCCGCGCAAATTGAACGTTTATTCTGACAGGTTTGCTTGCTCGCATGGCCGCCTGTTTGCTGCTGCTTCGTTGTGGTCTCTAACTAGAGCGGTGAGGCGGGTAGTTGTTACTACGTTTTGTGCCGGGCATTTTATTTTGGGGTGGGGGGCGCAGTCTGTGCTGCATCACTGAGGGTACAGTACACAAATCGGGACCGTGAGCGAGACGATCGGCGCTCTTCTGCTGGTGCAATTAGATTATTCGCTGCGTCCGAACGAAGCAACTTTGCGAGGTCACAGCGTAGTTTCAGCGATATCATGGCTCGATAAAGACGCTCACATCTTGGTCGTGTGACAGCGACGCGTAAACATTCATGAGGAGACGGAAGACTGCGTTTGCAAGTGCGTGTGCTCTGGATAAGAAATTAGAGCGTTGACGACACCAGCCCTTAATATATAGGCTCAGCCTTACAAGCTGTATTTGAGGGTGCACTTAGAAAGCAGATCAGTAGCTTAGTAAACCTCTGAATGAATTAGGCAAGGTACGTGGAAATTCGGGTTTGAGAACTTCCAACGTGATCTCGCCTCTATAAGTCTTCTTTATGGATTCACCATGCAAATTGTACGTTGATGCCATTGTACAGCAGAGGCTCGTCCAACAGCACGTCCCTGTTTGTTCAGCAATGTATCCAAACAGCTTCTTCCATTTCACCACTTTTTGTTGGGCTATTAAGGGCACCGAAATATTAGTGCAGAATTGCGCAAGTTGCTCTCGTGTTTTCGCTCTGCTACTGCAGTTTTTCTAGAAGTGTTTAATTGCATGTTAATATTCCTGTGAGCACGAAAAATAATGATAATGGAATTGTAAGTGAAAGGGCGTTGTTTTTCTGGATGATACATTTTTGGAGTGGCCGTCATGCCAGTAACATCACAATCCTTGAAGAAATATCGACAGTCACTTAGGAATGGGAAAACTTGATCGCTTCACGCATCTACACTTGCAATTGTCACGTGACCATGATACGTTAGTTCATACATTGTCACGTGTTCTTCACAATTCTACCTTAATCTCCCGTAATCCACCGTGCTATAGTTTGCACGAACCTTAATGCAATTTATTCCACCCTTATTCACATTATTTCACATTATTTACCCATAATTGCTCATACTTAAAGTTGTTGTATTTACTACCTTCTGTATCACTACTGACGTCATACAAGACGGTGATGACTTCACATTTTATTTATTTATTATATACATTCAAGGCCTAGTAGGCACAACAGAAAGAAGTGGTGAAAATATGCAATAATTGCAATGCAGCGCAAAAATAGAAAATCAAACCATACGATAATTTCAACGGCAACCTTGAATTAGTGGTGTCACAAATTGAGACTGTGGAGGCGGGAAGGCGGTTGCGTTCAGTGGCTGTTCTTGGCAAAAAGGAAGAATGGCACATCAATTTTGTGTTGATGGTCGATGCGAGACGAGAACTTGGTGTGGTGAAAAGATTTTTTTTACGAGAAGGGTTAAATTAGCATATTCTATGAAAAAGACAGAGACGAAAGTATTTGCGACGTAACCAAAGATCAGGTTCACCTAGTGTTGTTTTCATGGACATGACGCTTAAATGAAGTGAATAATTTGAGAGAAGAAAGCGGGCGGCGCGGTTCTGAATGCTTTCAAGGGAAATGACAAGATAGGCCTGAGCAGGGTCCCGTATGGATTGTTGTTGCGGAGAACGCCACCTTTCCTACCTGAAAGGCCATGAAACGCTTTCGCAATAAAAATGCAATACATACACACATTGCTCAATGCGTGGACGTGTACACGTTACTCAGATTTATGCATCAATACGTTCAACACCCTTCAGGCGTCGATTTAACACCCTTCTTTGAGCAAACTCACACCTTATGTGTGGTATCCACCCTTGTGATAGGGTGCTTTGGCCGAAAAGGGTGCTAGAAGGGTGTGGGCATGGGTGTAAATGCCGAAAGCACCCCTATTTACACCCATAAGGGCGTAAAAATGTTTAGTGTGTGTACTTTGCAGTGAGCGCTTCTCTGGTTTATTGCGATAACCTCGTAACGAAAAAAAAAGAAGTATGAATGCGAACAGCCAAGTTTCTGTGATTGCATGTGACGTGCGGAGCAATATACTCTATATTTCGGACAGTGTGCAAACATCTGCGCCCCATGCTTTGAAAATATCCTCGGTCTATTCGGAGACGCAACGAAGGGTGCATGATTGTGCATTCCTTCGGAATGTTTTGAGTTGGCGCACTTCATTGCCTGCGTTTGCTTGTTCCACAGCTTGCAATTGAAATTGCGCGCCACGCTCTCCTAAACGACAGACACCGGCTGCTTTGCTAAAAATATTTTTGTTATTAAGGGAAAATGGATAGTCCTAGTGACAAAGAAATGACAGTGACACTGCACAGATGGCACTGCCAAGCTTTATAGATAAGAAGACACCAATCATGCTGTAACGCTGGCGCGATAAACCGATCTTCGAGGCATGTCACCGCGACCTGCGCCATGAGCACTAAAGAGTCATTTGTCATTCCTGACGCACAAAACTTAACTCTAAATTTTATGTGTATTTGTCTGGCAAAGCAGGTCGGAAGCTCCTGACGGGCAAGCGATGAAGGTGCAATCAAAATGTCATCAATCAGGTGGATGAGTATAATGCGCCAAACTTTAGTAATAGTCGTGCCAGTGGAGCATCGTGTTGGCTTAGTCAAAGTTGCCCTTGGGTACATTGCCAGAGGTGGTGTTTACAGACGCAGTGTTCATTCCGTGGTGGTTGCCTAAGATATGAGACGTCGCTGATAGAGAGAAGAAGGAGAAAACACTTTGAAATATGTTTCGCATTTGATACACGGGGCAGCCATCCAAGAGAAGTAAACTTTTCTGCTTTAGCGATACGTGAACACTTCGCCAGACTCTTGCGTTTGGAAAAACACCGCGTGAATATCGCAAGGTCGCCTACAAATTATAAAAAAAAGCGCGCATGCAATCTCTTTCACCGCAACCAATTCATCATCGGGTGTGCTTTATGCGGTGAAAGTCGAGGCTTCATTTCCAAACATTCAGTCACTTATACAGTGCTTTTTCGCGGCGGGAGAGAGAGAGAGAAGAATACAGGAAGGCAGGGATGTTAACCAGTCAATAGTCTGGTTGGCTACCCTACACTGGGGGAAGGGAGAAGGGGAAGAGAAAGAAGGGAGAGAGAAGGTGTAGGTACGCGTACGGACAGCACTTCAGTTAAAGTCGCTCGAGCAAACCAGAAGTTCTGAGAAAACACAAAAGTGCCTTCACTGCCTTCTGAGCCGATGATCGGTCGGGACGGTGCTCTAATATTGTCTGTTCACTCAGAGGACGATCGTCTAGTTTCCTCAATGTGTCGGACAAATACTGTCTTTGGGCTTGAAATTGAGGACAATGGCACAATATGTGGTCAATGTTCTCCTCGCATGCGCAAACATCACATGCAGGACTATCAGCCATATATATATATATGTCTCCTATATATATATATATATATATATATATATATATATATATATATATATATATATATATATATGTCTCCTATATATTGTCATTTCGCGGCGGAAATTTCATACTAGTAGGGAGCAGAAAAAATATGAGCAGGCTCTTTTTCTACAATACTCGAGATATAGCCTCAACAGGTCAAAATAACGGATCGTTAGAGATACCATGGAAACATATATTACAACAGAAATGGCAGTGGTGTGTAACAAACTTCGCCTCAAAAAGAAAAGAAAAAAAGGTTGGAGAATATCTTTCACATTAGGTTGTGACAATAAACAGAGGATCGTCTGCTTTCCAAGAACGCGTAACTCATCTTCAACGTTAACTAATCTTCGCTGTTTGTTTTTCTTATTCGAAATATAATCCCACCCCTTATGTAAGGCCCCCTGAAATGGGAGCCTTTAAGGAAATAAGCTGAACTGATACTGAAGAATTCCGGAGAACATTCTCAGTGAGTCTTCACTGTAAAAAAAAGAAAAAGGAAAGGGTTGGTATACTCTGCAGAGATAAAGCAGTAGCATCAGTAAGCGAATGCATAATATTTCCATTATAGTTCCATTATTTCATTTAGAAGCAGTAGAATGGCCTGCCCGCTTCAAACACACGACCCCCCCCCCCCCCCCCGAGCAATGCTCGCGTTTAAATATAAAAAGGTATTGCAATACAAATTTCGTTGACACGATATCGCTAGGAAATGTCGCCTTCCGATTCGATTCATTCGTAAATACCACATCTAGAACTGGACGGAACGAGCGCATGAGTAAATATTGCCGCTTAGACTGCCGACCGAGATGTGGCAGAAAATGTACAGAATGTATACCAGCGCTACGACCTTGGGTTAGGTGCTGCCTCATAAGAAGAGTAAAGCCACAGATTACACCTGTATACGCTTTCACTCATAGATGGTAATAATAATGCGCACGTATTTTAACAGAAGCAGCATTCGCGTATGTCCAGTTCTTGACCCAGACGTTTGGTATAGAGGCAATTTCGGTAATGATAAAATTAATTCGCTCCTATATATTGTCATTTACACCCGTCAGGCTCGATTGACCTACTTACCTTTGTTCAAATACGGGTCATGACGTTAGAATATGGTATGTGGCAGCGTTTCTTGTGCTATTCTAAACAACCATCTACAAGGCCTAGTTTCAAGGCGAGAAGAGATAAATAGAAGCGCAATAACAAAGTTTCTGTGTTGCTGTCGTTTCCCGTGCTGTTTCTAAGAAGGAATGAATGAAGTTCAGATAAAAATTTTGGGCGTCTGAATTTTAGGTGGTGATAGAGATGCTGCTACAGACGGGGTTAGCCTGGGAGCCTTGGCCAGCGATTGCCCATGAGTAGGCTTCATTCAGCCCTGGCTTATGCCGCCCCGCCTTGCATTAAATAAATCTATCTTTCAAATTAGCACCGAGGCCTTGAAGCTATACGAGGTTCACAACGGTATAACATTTGGTCACAAGCCATACTATTAAACACTAACGTGACGGCAGACGCACACAACTTTCAGAAAATAAAAATGCAGCTCTCCGCATTTTTATAATTAATTTACTTACTCCGAAGCGTACCTGATGCTCCCAAGTGAAACAACTTCCATGAGGCATAGGAGCGCGAAGCACGACAGCTTTGCAGCTGAACGAATTGACTGTCAGTTTCGCTAAGTAAATCTTCATATCTCCGGGCAGTAAAGAGGGGGGGGGGAGGGCGGTATACAAGAGTGCAATTAAATTAAGCGTTCTGCAAAGGTCAGCGCTACTAACTGGGATGTGGTATCGTCAGCGAACTGCCTCCGTCATATTTTTTGAGGAAGCCCTTTTTTAAAACTGTCAGCAAATTTTCTCTATTCCGAGAGCTCCGGCAAATTGTGTCTCATTCCTTGGACCACTACAGAAAAAAAAAATTTATGCCACTTCTAAGAAGCTTTTAAAACTACGTTTCATAATCCGCCCCGCGCTTTGTGTGCCAGATGAGGCGGGTCAGATGAGGAACGCTTACTATCGCGGTCAATATGAGCTGCAACATGCGAGCAGGTGCAGCGAGGCTGTAAAGAAAAATGTGTGGAGGGTGTCGCCATTAGAGCAACGCGCATACACCTTACTTTGGATTATCTACATTTTTCGCGGAGCGATAATACACTGGCCCACCGAGCAGCTATCGCTGCATACCGGATTAACAATAAAAAAAGGGACAAGAATTATTAAGTGCCTAAAGCGACACCTTCTTTAAGTTGAGGAAGACGACGACCGAAATTGGGGTGTGGGAACAGAAGTAGTTCATTCATATGGCGTACTAAACAGACCGTCTCATTCTTATTTCCTTACAAGAAACAAATAAGAACAGTTACGATGCTAGGGCACTGTGGTCCACGATGAAGCACGATGCGCTAAGGGCTAAGGATTTATGGGCTACTCAGCGTGCGACTCTATTATCTCTCCACAAAGAAACCAGACAGCGTAAAGCACGGGGGTATGCTCATTCCCGGAATGGCGAAACCCTCTTCACTTCTTTTTTTTTTGTCGAGAGTGTAGCTGCGGCCACAGCTCGCTCATTGCAGCTCTTATTAAACGCGATACTACCTGGTATTTTGCAGTGGGGGTGTGTACAGCACGTACTTCAGTCTGCAGAGCTAGACGGCTCAGTCTATCATGTGCAACGCTGGGCCCTAGCCATTTATTACCAAGGTTTTAGTGATACACCGAAAGAAGCAAGCACCACTGTAGCATTTTTATAGCGCAACGATCAAGAATGTGGGCATTTCTTCACGTTTTCCTGTAAACAGTTATCCCATGATGGGAATTGGGTATGTTTTCTGTGGCATGAATGCATTTATTGTTTCACCGTCGCCACACAGGCGCTCACGACCATCCCGTTTCAGTACAGGTAATCGGTGTGGCCCATTGTGACGACTTGATTGGCTGGATGACTCACTCGCACTCTATTATCTGCAGTTTTTTAAATAGTTTGTCCCCCTTGAACTTGCCCACTCAGGGTTTCGGGAATATCGAAAGGAAAAACGTTTACCGAGTGTTGGAAAGGCTCAGAGATGTAGGGTTGCGACTGATGTTGTCTAGGTGCGAGTTTTTTTTTCTCGAAATGAATTACCTAGGCCACGTTCGCAAGTGCAGCGGGTCTTCGCGCAAACCCGCCAAAGGCAGAACTGTACTCGCAGGCCCAGCTACGCAGAACGTAAAGAAGCTACAGGCCTATCTAGGTTTCATCAATTACTACAAAAGCTTAACCTTTGTGCAGTTATGCATCCTTTAAATGGGTTGCTGTTAGCTTGGTCCCCCTGATACTGAACAGCTGAAAAAACGTTGGCACTTCTAAGAAGCAAGGGGCTGCTAGCGTCTGACATTTCATAACATTTGCGCATTCTGATCTAGCTAAGCCGCAGGTCCGGATTCGTGACACCTCACCACATGCCCTTGGCAGGCTACTTGCCCAGCGGGAAGCCTCTGGAAAAACGTCCCGTTTCCTTCGCATCATGGCGTTTAGTAGCTGCCAAAAATAATTATAGTGATCTAGACAACACGCGCCTTTGGCCTAGTGTTTGGCACCACCAAATCGAGTGAACATTGGTGGGGTCTGCAATTCAAGCAAGTGAGGAAGTACAAATCGTTGTTGAGCTTACTGGGGAGAAAATGCAGCACTGGTCCGTATATTGTGTTATCCTGGCTGGACGAAGTAACAATCTGCACTCGTTCCTTGTACTGACTGGCTTGAGTCATGTGTGCCACTCATGTGTATCACGGAAGCCACAGTTGAGCGCTATCACACATGCTGTGATGTGAATACTTATCACACTAAGATCTTCTCAAATATTGGTGTAATAACCACTGGAAGCCATAGCAGTGCGAGTTGAATTTGCCGCACAAAACAAAATCTACTCCACATAGTGACGACGTGCACGTATCCATAATAAAAGTCACGAAAATACTTTTTTTATTACTTTAGAGCAGTCTTGAGGCCAAATTCGCAAAACTTATCATTTGTAAGAGGCGTTCGGTGTGGGTTAGCTGCCTTCGCTATTAATGCGCGCAACAGCCCCATCAGCAGCTGTTCCTAAATGTGGTTCTGGTTTTGAGAACAGTTTTGTAGATACAAGCATTACATTTCAGCCCCTGATGAATTGTCCGCCCTGCTTTATGTAACTGCATGTTCTAGCAAAGAGAGTAAGAACACCACCGCCATTTGTTTTTATTTCTAATGGCTGCAACTATATAGTGACAGAATTGCAGACAGTAAGCGAGGTGCAGAGAAGTAAGCTATAAATGCTGTGCCACTGCTTTCAATATAACAGGTGTTCTGTTGGGTATTATATAAGGTAATTGTTTTTGAACCCACAAGAGTGTCATTACAAAAGCTTTAAAGAACAGGTACCGAAGCTACAAAGAGCTAGAGAGATTTAAACTGGCCGGGTGATGCACTATTCCTGACTGCAATGTATCTTTCCTCCCGAAAAGAAAGATATGATCAGATGGACTATAAATAAAGTGCATAAAACTGTGAAAGGTCATAGTGATTTTTTCTTTTTCATAACCTTAAGGTTATTCCGGCAGGGACATGCGTATTCCACCGCAAATCATTGACTTAATCATATTGCTCCTTTCAAATGCATCCCTTGGTGATTCGAAAGCGGCAGGAGCGAACCCAGCAATTGAAACAGACAGGATTTTTCCAGGGCCGATGTATCGCAAGATGCTTCTAAATGGGGCATGTCCGCTACGTGAGCTCCAACGTGAAGCCTATTGTGACTATGGTTATATACGGATGCCTAAAATTCCGTCAATACGTCCAATTAGTTAACAATTATGTAAAATAACGGTAATTTTTAGTTTTAACGAGATCATATCAGCAGTCTATGTCGGTAGTTCCCAATGTACTCGATAGTCGTCACTGCGTCCTCAACAAACCTATGCCACAACACCCAATGGCTCACACAGTATTCGAATATATTCAAGTGAATATCTGTTAAAAAGAAAGAAGTTCATAAAATGCGCATTTCGCCAGATTGTTGCATCAGCCAGAATGTTAACATGAGACTATGAATGGTTGTGTTAAGGTCGTGGTTTGAACAACATCAGCCATTTAGAAATGCCCGCAAACGCCGTCTGTATCACACAGGGCGTATTCTGTATATTTGAAGGGCAGCAATAAGCGCGCGGGATAATAATTCACCTGCGCGCCTGTATTGGTGGCGGTAGTAGTATTCCTACCGAAATGCTGTCGCAGCCACAGCCTAAACCCTTCAGGACGACTGTTATAACCTATTCAGTGAGTTTGTGCAAAGATGCGTTCGTGATTTGCTTTTGTCACTCGCTCCAGTGGAGGCAAGGAAAAAAAAGCCCAGATATGTAACATAGAACAAAGTGAATTCCCTGCATAGAGTCTGTTGCTTCATTTCACTTTTATGTATTAAGTATTGCTACACGTAACTACTTTGCTGAAGGCACTACTAAATCTGATTGGATGCTGTCCTTGTCACGTTCTTTAAAAGGATCATATAATTTTATTCGTCGCCGTAACAATTGCAATGAGCAGTATGCTTATGTATATTTCTTGCGGGGTGTAAGAAAATTGTTTTTATTAAGAAACGTGACATCATGAATCAACACAAATTTATACATTTTTTTATTTTTAGTATTTAGGATGGAGTAGCAAATGCGCAGAGTATCAACGTAAATTGACTTTTTTCTACTGCACTCAGCAGCACCTTCCAGCATCATTGTGTAACACTGATATGGTTACCAATTGTGCGTAATAGTTCGCGGTGGAAGGGGCTAATGGTTGGTAGCGCAGGTTCTTCTGGTTTTGTTTTTCTTGGATGAGTAGTGAAAACGGACACTTGTGCCATCGCTATGTGTCGGTTTTACTTGTTGTGACACTTTTTGTTTTCTCATGTTAGCGATGCTAACTGAACAGTGCATCTTTATTTTTGTACCTTAACCCACACCCCCCTGCATTTGGCATTAAACCGGACACGCGCCCCTTTGACCTCCCTATCTTTCCTATCTGCCCTCAAACCTAGCGCATAATGCGCAGAATTATATCAGGGTTTGGCAGTTAACTATTGAAGTGAACTTTTAAAGACCTTTGTTCTTACGTCTTGCGTTTTCAAATTTGGCTTGTCGTCATAATGAGGCGATGGAACGTTTAAAGGGTTTTGCGTTTCTCCACTGTTCATCAAGCTCAACCTGCTGCCCTGATCCTATCATTGGCTCCCACGCTACTCCTTAAGCACGCAGAAAGGAGTAGGGGGGGGGGAGTAAATCTGTAAGTGCTCGCTTGTCAACCAAGACCTGCAGAATGAGTTTTATGGGGTGAAGGCGAGCACGATGCGAGCGCTAACTGGAATAGGGGTGTCAACGAGTTCCGCAGAATTCTCAAGGGCTTACTTGTCCCGCATCGCCTCGGATTACCACTCTCTCGGGCTGCGTCCCGTAATTTTGAGCAGAATCCACGAGGACGTTTGACATTTTCTGCGCTAGTGACTGCGATGGCTTCGAAAGGTCAGCGTATATCACAAGACGAGAACCTGAAACCCAAAACTCATAGAACAGAAAAATGCGCAGGAGAGGGTTATGAGAGGTATAGTTCTCTCATATGCAGAGATCTCGTGGCTTGTATTCTTATGACATTTTTATAGGGGACGAACATCTGCTAGCAGATCCTACGTAATCGCTCGGTTTTCCTTGATCAAATTATAGGCAGGATAAGTCACTGCAAAAAAAGAGGATAAAAAGAAGCGAACAAGCAATGTATTGACAACAGAAATCAAATGAGGCATTTTATCATTGGCTTGATATCTGCTTGTTTGTCACGACTTGACCGAAAACACTAATTTAATGCTGGTAACTGGTATTCATTGTAAGAAACATGATAAGCTTAAATTCTTTTACTGAAGCTAATACAGCCAAGTTCTACACACTAAGCAACAGACTACCTTTTGGGAAAATAATTTTTTATTCAAGTGGGTTGCAAACCACGTGAAGTTTCCAACTGTGTAGCTGAATAACAAAAAATACCGGCATACTGCACACTGCTTCAATTAGAACATCTAAAGTAGGAATATGTGATGTAATATATACGGCTCTTAAGTGGGCCACTAATGTTTAAGTATTACTTTTGAGAAATCCTTGTAAACAGCTGAATAATTTCAGCTAACATGTACACTTGAACATCATATTTATCCGCTTGAGCTTACCGAAAACATGCAATTTACAGAACTGCAAAATCTGTTCTAGATGCACAGTTAACGAAGGATTCGTAAATTTTATGGCATTTTTGGAATGAAGAAACGAATACGGGATGATTTTATCAATATATTCCAAGCCCTATAGCAGAGGTCTGTTTCCTGCAGGCTCTATAATGTAGCTTTATATCTGAAATGCAAATAATTTCATTCAATTGAGTCATATATAAGACCGGTCGCTTATACCGGGTGTCCCAGTTAAGTTGGGCTAAGATATAAAAAAAAAACAAGAGCTCTAGAGAAATCGCACCGACTGCGTGGTAACCGCTGTCGTGTGTACTTACAGCCAGTATTTTTTCATGGCGAAGTGTCTGTAATTGTATTGAATTAGTCAGCTTTTTCATTATTGCTTGAATCACACACGTATAAATTACAAACTTGTAGGACACCTAAATGACCTCCGCATCAAGCATTTGTTCTGTGCTAAGCTTTACCTCGTTGGTCTTTCCGAGAAAAAAAGAAAGCGTGCGAAACATCCAAAATACGAAATAGATACGCGCTCGTGGGCCGCTACTCAAGTTCTTTCAAGCAAATAGCCACGGATACAAGGCTTTCCTTGCAGCACCAGGGCCGCTATCTTGTACACGTTCGAAAAGCCGACGTTCCATTTCGCCTCGCGCGATTGTGCAGGCTGCGCTGATGTCACGGCTTAGGCCTAGCTAGTCCAATCGCGTGAGGTGAAATCGAACGTCGGATTTTCGAACGTGTACAAGATAGCGGCCCTGGCAGCTCGATACAGGGCTTCACGCTATGTGATGGTCGCGGCCTCATGAGAACACGCCACTGACGCATCGACAGTGGAGCGGGGCCGTAAGAGGGGGGAGGGGATTGCGAAGCCGGGCAACCTTGACAGCGCACTTGGGACTAATTTTACACGCTCGTCTTGTTCTCTAGATAGGCGTGCCCGGAACGTACGTTCCTTTTATTCCTTTTAGCAATAGAACCCAACCTTGTGCAGGCAGTGTCCACCTAATGCGTCTTGGCGAATCTGTACGGCCAGCATATGCTTTTGTCGGGTAAGTAAATCATTTAGCTTGACGTGTCAGCGCGTAGGTTATAACGGGAGGTCTCAGCGGTACCACGCCAGTGACCTGTTCTTTAAGAGCAGTCATGCCCTTCACGAATGATCAGAAGGCTAAAAGGATCCTGGCTCGGCAACACTGGAATGACAAGACTAGAAAGGCAGCCAGGCATTTCCGGATGTGGCATTGTGTAGGACGCCCTAGACCGTCAAAAATAGTTAGAACTTACGAAGTCCTTTGCGAGACGGGCCGCTTCACAAGAAAGCGATGCGGGACTGGGAGGGTAGTTCAAGAAGCGGAAACGGATGCTTTGACATTATTTGCTGCTAATTCTCACGGTAGCGTGCGCGGAGTCCGGAAGCTCGAGGTCATCAGTGTAGAGGATTAAAAAAAATCATATGCTCCCGTACCGTGCACACATTTAGCAAAAACTTGAAGGCCGAGATTTTAAAAATAGACTTAACTTTGCCAATTGAATTTTCACGAACTCTGAAGAAGAGCCGGACTTTTTCATTCGCGTGCGTTGGATGGGTGCGGCTAATTTCTCAAGAAACGCACCAGTTAATCTTCACAACGTGCACTACTGAAGTGGTAGGAATCGGCGCTGATTGGCACAAACCCGGTGTTAATACCAGTGGTTGTTTAATGTGTGGTACGGTATTTTTGCTGGCAACGTCATCGCGCCAATGTTTTTTGACAACACGTACTCTTACGACTCAAAGCTACGTCAACGGCATCCTCGAAGGCCCCGCCCCGTCAACGACGACTGTTGCAACGTTCTACTTGCGCACCTTCGGAACATCTGGTTTCAACACGATGGTGCCCCTGCGCATAGTAGCAGTCACTCTCCAGCATGGCTCGACAAGCGTTTTCCTGGACAGTAGACTGGCGAACACGGACCGGTATCCTGGCGAGCAAGGTCGCCGAACATGACACCGCTGGACTTCTTGTGGGGCTACGTAGAAGATCGCGTGTATAGCAGCGAACCTAACACACCGGACACCCCAAAAGCCAAAATAAGCATAGTCTGCTGAGAGATTCCGACTTCGTTGGTCGAAGCTGCAGTAGCACAAGCGTTGGAAAGAAACAAGTACTGTATTGCTTCCGATGGTGACCTGTTTGAGCACGTGCTCTAAGTGGCAGTAGAAAATAACTGCTCAAACCTGGTGAATACGGTGAAACCTCAAAACGTGTGAATATTTAATGCAAACTCATGCTATCACCCTACCCCTACATAGAAATACTTGCGACAAATATAGAAATAGGTAAAAACTGCTTTGTTCTCCGTCTTTCAAGAGACAGAGACAGAAAGAGACAAGAGACAGAGGCAAGTTCAAGAGACAGAAATGATAAGTGGCGAAACCAGTTTCACCTTTGGATGTTTCTTTGTCGGCGAATAGACGCCTTACATGCTGTCGGTTTATTCTTTATTGAAAGTAACTCCTCAGTAGCTCTTTCTTGTTCTTCCGAGAGCTGCCTTTTTTGTTCCGTGCACTTTTGCGGGCGGTTTTTTTTAGCATTGGTTGAATTTCCTTTGTAGCTTTGTTTTATGATGCACGAATGTTAAAGCTATCCCGAGTGCCTCATGATCGAGCACAACATTCTTGCGTCCGCAGATGCTTACGCTTACCGCACCACGCTAGTTAAGTCGCGAAATCTCTCGAGCCATCCTGCATGACGAAGCCTTGTACGATGGGGCAATAAACGAATGCAGCCGTAAATCTTTCAAAGGTTGCTTGGAGATGCTTGAGTAGCGGCGCGCGAGCGCGCATCTATTTCATGTTTCGCGTGTTTTGCGGGCTTTTGTTTTTTCTTGAAGAAAACGACCCGGCACATTTCAGCACAAAATAAATTCTTTATTCGGAAGATATGTAAGGCGCACTTCAACATTGTAATTGGCAGGTTTGCGATTCAAGCAATAATTATAGAGTTCACTAATAAAAAGCCATTCCTTAATATTTCGCGATGAAAAAAAAATACTGGCTGTAAGTACACATGACTGCCGCTACTATGCAATCGGTACAATTTTTCTTTGTTTCTTTTTTTTACTCTTGGTCCAAGTTCACTACATGGGACGCCTGATATATGACCGCAAATAGTCGCTTGGGTCGAAGAGTGTCTGTTTTCAGTCAGCTGCCCGCTGCTCAATCACTGGTGTCAATTGGCCGAAAGCCTCTTTTCTACAGTTGTACATGTTCTGTTCTTTGTCTATTTGTTTTTGTCTATGTCTACAACTAAATGAAAGCAGCCTGTGATACAGCATTTTCATGATTAATAGCATTGAAACAGGATAAACTGTTGCCACAAACATTTGCTGCACTGACTAATGTCGAGAAGTATTGAGAGCCAACGTTGAGTCGCCTAGCTTCGTATTCGGCGAGGCCTCCAATTCATGTGTTCATTAGCTGGCCAAGGCCTGGACTTCGAGAAGAGCATTGATCCGTATGGACACATTTTTTTGGCATTATACTGTGTTAGTAGCATTGCTAACAGACATAATATCGACGACGTAATCGGTAACAACTGCAATGCACACAGCGAAAATGGTACATAAATATTTTTTTATCTGAAAGGCAAATTTAAAGGTGATGCACGTCTGCGCCAATTTTTATATGGGTCCACGTTGCACCTTTTGTGAGTCAATAGAGTGGCGTAGTGGGAAATTTGTTGTTTATCGAAACAAATAAAGAAAGAAATGAAGGGCATGAAATAATTTTATTGCGCTGTGACGTGGCTGTAGCTGTTTAGCGAAGTCAGTGAATCAATAAGCTCAGGAAGACACGAATGCTCCTATATTCTCTGGCCTTAGTGTTCCTCGCAGGTGTACCTCTCTCCTGGAGCAGCGAAATGAACAGCATCCTCTGCCACATGCTCATGGCAGACAAGACGTGCCAGCTGCGAACAACGTAGGCGACACATTGATCCAGCCTTTTCGGTGGAATGAACAGTCCGTTGAACATGACGTCTCTGCGCAACTTACTACTCCACTTGAGATGTCGTTTGAAGAGGATGTCCAGTAAGGTGCAACCTTCTTGTTATGCATGTCAAAGTGCAACTGTATATAACGAATCTCAAGATATAAGAAATTATTGGATATAACCAAGTACCAGAAAATTCTCAAATGTTTTCGCCAATATCAACGTGTACGCACATAAAACATTATGCAGATCTCATGAATCGTTAGAATCGTTGTAAGCAAAGTTTCTGTGCTGTTTGCTTTAATTGACGATAGTTAGCAGTGATGTTCACGGCGAATGTTTAATTTATTCAACGTTTTTTCCAACGCGAGATGGGTGAGTTAATGTTAAATGTTACCTTGCTTGCACCACTGCTGTCTGTATGTCTGCGTAATACACAAAACACAAAGGGAGAGGTGTGTGCTTGAGGCATTGTTGCGTGCCATATTTTATAACCTCTGAGAGGGTTGAGCATTGTCATTGCCTCACATGGCACGTCGCAAAATTACAGAAGCATTAAACTTTGATTGAATTACGGGGCTGTACGTGCCAAAACCACCATAGGATTACGAGGCAGGCCATAGAGGCGCACTCCAGAATAATTTTGGCACCGTGGTGTTCTTTAGCGTGTCCCTAAATCAAAGTGCGCGAGCGTTATCCCGCATTTCTTTGCCTTCTCACGACACCCTCCCCTATCCCTCCCCTCCCCTTCCCTTGAATTTGTATTGGAAGTACAAGCAAAGAGTGGCGAGGCTGTTATTCACTCGTTTCTCGACATTTATTTGCAGCAGTTAGCATTTAGGAAAATCAGTAAAAAATATTCGAATTTAAGATTAGGGCATATTTGAAAAGCATATCGTATAGGACACGATTCGTTTCGTTATTCGAAAGTTTGAAATATTTGCACACACATAGTAATTTGTGAGTACGGCTTATGCAACACCCTTTTAAACATCGTCAACACTTCATTGTAAGCTGTAAAATCGCATATTGAATTGGTCCACTTTGAATGTCCTAGCAGATACCATTTTCAGATCTGCGATATCTGGCCTTAGTGTAGAGTTACGTATTCGTATACTTCACGTTGCTGTTTTTTTTAAGGCTTGGAGCTGTTCGACAATTTTTGTAAAGAAAGCAGTTGAGGTCCCTAATCAAAATTTTGCTGCGCAGACCTGCTAGAATTTAACTCTCTATCTCTGAAACGTAACATACTTCAATCATTCAAGAAGGCCCAGCCGTTGTCTTGCCAAAGCATTTATTCGTTTTACTTACATCCTAGTGGATAAATACTCCTTTTAGGCAAGTGGACGTGGTCAGATTACGCGTACAGCACGAGCACGTAAAACAGTAAAACCGCCCGACACAACATGCGTAAATACCGGTATAGGCTGGATAACGCAACGTTGGGCTGCATGATCGGACCTTGAAAGCTTATTGCTTTCTTTGGCTACCGTTACGGGAGAGTGCTCGCGTATTAGCCCGTGCCGACGTATCCGTCACGACTTACGTCACTTGCAAAAGTATGCACCAGAGCCGGGAGAGGGAAGCGGTGGGAGACGAGCACGTGAGTTTTGTGACCTTCGAAGGTTTTGATAATGTGTCCAGCTGTCTAGTTTGCATGTAGCATACTATAGTTACTTTAGACGCCGTGGTCGACATTCTGTACGCGGCCCTATAGACACCGGGCTCCGTAAATTTCGACTTCCCGTTGTTCATAGCACCAACTATCTATGGAGCAGTATACAAATTCATGATAAATTTCATGATTTTTGCCGCAAGTTAAAACACACAAAAACAGGAAGACACATAAAGACAACGCAGGCGGCACTTCTAACTGATTTAGTTGTAGCTGTCACCCATGAATGTAGTTACATGTGTCTTTATGTGTCTGCCTTTAGTGTGTTTTAACTTGCGGCTCAAAAAATGTCTTTTAGCCAGCATCAACTCGGCCAACAAGCAGTTCTGTTGCAACAGATTCATGATAACTGAGTAAAACATGCGACAACCGTTTATTTCTTCCTGAAGGAGTTGTGAGCCCTCTCAAATGTATTGCGTTTTTACTTTTCTTTGCACAGTTCCAGAGCAGCGCGCTCCGCGAAAGCGGCGATGATGGCAAGGATCTCCCCACCACGGACTTCGTAAACGAGAGTCCCTCGAGGAGGAGCAACTTTGTGCGTGGTCCGTCGCACTGCCGCTGGAGCACTCGGGCTAGAGCGGTCCAACACGAACGTCAGGTGTCGAACCTGCGTTAGACAGGTCACATCTACTGTAACGACGAAGTGGCCACTGACACCATTGCCCACAATTCTGGCATACGCGTAGTTACCCAAATATAAAACGAAAAACACTCCAAGCAGCACTGTCAATAAGGCGTGAATTACGACAGTAATGGTGACGTGTAACGCCGATGATGTGCGCGATAACTCCCAGGTCACGTTCCACGAGTTGAATATAGGCGTTGGCAGGGCCAGCTCCCGTGTAGCTTAAGGACATTAGCGAAGGGGGGTCATCGGAATACAGAACCGATGATACGGGGGCTAACCTCATTAACGAGTTCAGGAAAGTCAGGAAGTCAAATGTTCGTCGAATACTGGGGTTGACATGGATAGCTCACAAAATCAAAAGGTGGGCGAAGTCTGAGGTAAGTGATTCTCCGCGTGTCGCGAATGCGCCGCCATCTTTTGAGCAGGAACGCATCACTGCTGCCGTTGTCGCTCGCTTATACTTTCGTTCTTCACCACCAGCTCATCTAACGTAACGTAGACTAAGGCACGACACTATCTATCACGCAGCCTAACACGCAACACAAGTTCTACTGCTTTCATTAACCACTTGCAAGAGCTCTGTCGTCTCGTGCTGATCTGGTTTCGGTGTGTAAATCTGCTCAAGTAGAAAATATTGGCACATAACGGCAGGCTGGGTGCAACTGGGCACGTTCAAGTGTTCCAAGTTGTCGGTCACGCGTACTAGCAAAATCTGCGCATGACCGTTAGCAAGGCCTCGAGCGTAAAAAGGAAGCTTATAACTTCCTGCGTTTCTGGATGAAAGATGGCGCCCTTGATGAGACTAAGACTGACTCTCGATGAGGCTAAGGTTGTGCAGCGTGTTCCCTGGCGCAGCCTTGGGAGTCGTGCGAAGTCTTGCGAAAGAAATATCACTCCGAAAGCCTTTCCTCTAGAATATTGTCCCCGTAGTTTTGTGAAAATGGCGCTAGGAGCACACTAAAACGGCTTTATTGGTTAGTGAAAACATATTTCGCGAATAGCACATGCTAGTGTGAACATCTCAGCCAAATTTTCTGGTCGTACGCGACCCGTAGGTCACTTTTTCCTCACGTTCTCCGTGTTGAAGCAAGGCCGCCTTCCCATCCGTTTCTAAATTCCTAACGGCTTGCACACATGCTTAGATGTTTCGGCAGGTGCTGAAATTCTCATGTATCATAGAATCCTGCTATTGGCTCATAGCTGGCGATAATAACGCTGTCACGATCATTTCACTTCTTCCCACTGTTACTGTGCAATTTATTGACGCAGTTTAAAAAATTCACTCGCTGTGGCGGCCCTGCGAAAATGGATATCCAACTGCAACTACAGAGGAGGGGTATGCAGTACTTTATTGTTTGGGATTAATAGGAATGATAATGTATAGTAATTTGAATAATGGGAGTAATGGTAATCTTGCTCCTATGCCGACACTGGTCTTACTGCCGTTTCCTTCCCTTTGCCACTCACACCTCGTATTTACGGTCCTGCCGTGAGTCATATGTGTTGACTACCCATAGCAAAATGCTAGTGACACGAATTCCCACGTTGAAAGCTGCCGTCGCCTTAGCAGCCTGTGCAACAGGAATCTTTACAAGGAATCGTATATGGGAAGCGCTACGTGCTTCGCACTGTAATGGGGAGCGCCTTATCATCAAATATGCGGTTCGGATGTTTGTTTTCTGCATGGTCTTTATTGAAACGAATGATTTTCTGCATATTGCATGCGTGATTTCAAGGACTGTACTATTTTCGCTTTACTTTGCTGTGTGCTTGAAGCCTGATTCACCTCCGACGTGATTCGACCGTGTGATGCACTACCTCCAGGATCGGCCCACAGTTTTGCTGCCCGCGGAGATGGACGCGAAAAATGCCGACCAACGAGAGCCAAGCAGCTTCGCCGTAATGAACAGGCTGAAGTAAGCGAAATGCGTTTCAAATTTCGTCAAGAGTTGCACACTTCCCAAAGTACGATTATCGTATACGTACTACCGCAATATATTACCAGCTAACGTTCAACCACGATCACCCGCGTAACACTGAAGCTTTGACCACGCGGCTTAGCGGCTATCGCGTACCTTAGGTCTCGCTAACTTGAATTAGTTTTGAATACGCAACTAGCCTCGACCCACGCACAAATTTAGGATCAGGCCACATGTACGCTTGACAGCACGTGCTCGCACTTGGCTAGAAGTATTGGCAGAGTTTGCTTTGTATTGAGCAATTGCGCAAACCGCAGAATTTCGATGCGGCTACTATTCGTCGGTCAAACTGGCGCAGCTCTAAAAAGCCGTTTCCCAAGGCGTCTAGCCAGGAGCAACCAGGAGCGAGAGGCACTGGGCAGGTGTAGTCTGGCCTGGACTTTGGTGTTGTCACAGGCTAGTTGAGTGCCCAAACTAGCACAATTTCACAAGGCCCGATGGCTAATACATTGACATGCAGTGGGGCCATCGTTTCCTGGCTACTCAAACGTTCTGGTGTAAGTAGACGATCACAATCAATGTATTTTATGTCAAAAACAGGGATAATTAGGTGATATTTATATACAGAAGGATAGTCCCGTAGTTAGAATCTTAAATCAGGCCTCCTGTGCATAACACTTATTCAGACCACCACGGCAACTTGCGAAATCTTCGATAGCAAAATGGTTTATGATGCAGGGCACAAAGGAGCACAAAAACAGCAGTTTAATGCCTTTAACAATAACAAGGCTGTGGATTTGTAAATATTAGAGAAAATACTTAGAACTGTTCTTCAAAATTAGAGCATAACCCCTGATAAAGGAAAGTTGGATGAAGTTGAAAGTGCTGAAGTTCTGTATTAAACTTGTGAGCGTTCAGCAATTTTACAGAAATTGGTAATGCGTACCAGAGAGCAAGCTGAGGAGAGTGATGACTTCTTGCGTAATTTGTGCGAACGCTCGAAAGAATAAAGTTATTTTCTGCAAATCTAGCTTTGTTTGTATTAAGATGAGATTCCCTTGCTATGATGGCTACTGGAATATTGTCTCTCCATGCCCTAAAAATAATAATGGAAAAGTTATATTTAACAGTATCAGTCACGCTCAATATATTACGTGCATGTATTACCTGATGTGCACTCGTGCTACGAGGCGTTAGGTTACTTATTTTTCCCTATGATTCAGTGATAAAGCTAATGTCAAGGTCAACACAAAAGCACAATGAAGTGTCATGAGCATGAAAAATGAGAAATAAGGCCATGCCTTAATTAGAACACGTGCGTACACCATTTTCTCTAGTCCCGTCAGCTATATGAAGGTCCAATTTCAGAAGGCGCTTTTTAAGCTTGTAGCGCAGCTCAGAAAGAGCAAAAAGAAGGTGGTAGGGGTAACGAAATGGAACGGAAAAACAGAGTGAAAACAGAGCGCTCATTCTGTTTTCCGTTCCCTTTCATTACCCCTACACCACCTTCCTTTTTGCTGTTTCTGAGCTGCGCTACAAGCTAAAAAAGTCATGACATACGAACTCGTCCAAACTGCCACGCTTCAGAAGGCGATCAAATTCCACACCTAAACAGGATGATGAACTATTCTGATCAATTGGGTGTTGATGGAAATGGAATGAAGGTGCTCAAGCAATCACTAATGCCAGGTAAAGACGACAAAATTGGTGTTATTATGAGTATTCTTCAGCTTATTACATCCGCACCGCTTCAATATTTCCTCGTGATCTTCATTTAGCGTACTTATTAGCGTTGTTACACAATTGTTAGAACTATAATGGTGTAATCAGCGTAAGAATGCACTTCGATGAGGAGAGGCAACTAGGCAGATCTTTATATTATTTGAGAAAAATAGGGGTTCCTATGTTAGTAGTACCTTCTTTAGAGTAATATCAAGAAATGCTAACGACTAGTTCCGTATCTTACAACTGCCGATTAGAAGTGCAGCTCTATTTCTGCAAAATACGATCAAAGTATCTTTTCGAACTGCGAAAGAAGCTTTGTTACGAATAATTAGATCATACAGCTCCTGACTAGTTAGTATTACTTACGCTACAAATAAAATTTCTTTGTTAAGTACAACTCTCTAGCATGACGTCTTTCTTAAGATTAGGCCATTGTAAACGCGTAGAATGATAGCATTGCAATCGGTAATGTCTGTGTTAGCAATGCCAACGGCCGGTGGGCCGGCTGAGTTCGAAAATGCATGCTCGATAAAGGTGCCATAGGCATTCTCAGCAAAGTGAATAGCGAGAGTACTTAAACATCCATACCCAAAACAGCGAAAAAAGGTGCTCAAATAGAACACTTAGGTGACGTAGTATCCAAAAATGGAATTTTGATATCGTTGAACTCAACATGTGACAAATTTTCCATGGCTTGACGAAAACCGCAACTCGGTAACTTAGCAGGGGCTGAGTCAAAAGTATACATAGCTACACAAACTCGTCTCTTTCTGAAGATACGATAGTCGCGCGTCATGAACTTATTCAGCGCAGATGACTGGTAAGAAGTCATGGTGGATGGTAATTGCAATGAAGGGCCAGAATACAAGCTGTTACATTAACAGAGGAAGGTAAGACACCTTTACTGCGGCAGTATAGCAAGCACTAGTGCCGTTGCTGCGAAGAATGGTCGACGGTAGATGTAGGCGGCCTTTAGTGATGCCGTGACTAGCCAGCACTAACCTGTGGTCCCCTGTGAAGATCCTGCTTCGCAAGTTCACCTGCTTGATGACATAAGGGGTTGATCCAGCAGAAACGCCAAATTCTGTGCTATGCGAGAGGAATACGTGAGCCAGCGCGTGAGCACTACTACCGCTGCTGCCAAGGAAATGATCTATACGGTTAGAAACAGTGCGATACTGGTGGTCATGCTGGTGGAAGTACGTAATTCATACAGAAGTTCCAAATGCAGTTTTCTTGCTTCAGGCTGTTCGTTAAGCTACGACAAAAGTATACACAGTAATGGTAGTGTATGATCAAATATGTCAGCCCAAAAATAGCGAGAATGATGTTGAAAAAAGCATGTGAGAGAAAGGCGACTTCGTGCTCCGCTTGCGAGCTCCTGGCTTCGCACACGACTGAAAATTTGGCGATGTTCACAGCAGCAGCGCATGCTATCCGCGTACTTTTTCTCTGTTTATCAGCACCCTTTTACCCCTACAAATGCCTAACGCACCTTTTGTATGCTGGAACGTTTGAGACCTTGAAAGTCGAATTTGCGCACGCAAAACGTAAGTAGCGATATTAATAGGCTGGAGTCAAATTCCAATAGTGGATAAGCTTATGAGTCGCATCACTAATGAAAACAGTGATTCTTGCGATTCGTATATTGAATTGCTTTAATAAAAACACACTATTCACAGCGAGAAATAAAGGTGTGCGATATCTTTGGATTTACTTTGATGCAAATCCAAAACTGTGTTGTGATTTTTCTTGGATGCCTTCAACAGCGAACTGTGCAATGTAAGTATTAGGAAACTTCAGCAGCAAGCGGCCTCGTAGCGGGGCAACAGCACGTGACTTCTACTGCAATTTGGGCAATGCATGTGTATCACTTACCACAGGTACAATCCATTAAATGTGTCTGAATGACTTATCACGCGCCTCTGAACTGGCGCATACGTATGTATTGTGTAGGCAGAAAAGGCACAGGTAACAGTGGCAATTCGCGTAGGTGAAGCGTGTAGGCAAAAACGTGCGTTTTTTTTATTCTTTTGTGGCTCGGGCACGCACTTTGCTTTTGTGTTCCGACGTGGAATTCTGCACACGGGAGGAACAATCGGGGTAGTTTAGCCAGTGTGAGAATTGCGGGCGTCGCCTTTCCGGCCTTCAGTGGCTTCGTGACCTTGCAGTGTTGTATTTGAGAACGTAAGATTTGAATGCATTACGCTGCTAGAGTTCCCACACCAAATCGTGTCGCGGAACGGTAGGCGATGCAAGCGTATGTAATACTCGGAGGTGGATGCAGTGGAATGTAGCGCCACCGTGCAGCCCGTTGCAACAGGTGGAGCCGCGTGCATGTTGAAACCGACCGCACGACGTCGCTGACGACCCCCCCCCCCGAATGCATGTCAAAACCGACGGTACCCCATCGTTGATGACCCCACCCCCCGAATGCATGTCAAAACGGACGGTACCTCATCGTTGATGACCCCCCCCCCCCCCCGAATGCATGTCAAAACGGACGGTACCTCATCGTTGATGACCCCCCCCCCCCGAATGCATGTCAAAACCGACGGTACCCCATCGTTGATGACCCCCCCCCCGAATGCATGTCAAAACGGACGGTACCTCATCGTTGATGACCCCCCCCCCGAATGCATGTCAAAACCGACGGTACCTCATCGTTGATGACCCCCCCCCCCCCCCTGTGCATGTCAAAACCGACGGTACCTCATCGTTGATGACCCCCCCCCTATGCATGTCAAAACCGACGGTACCTCATCGTTGATGACCCCCCCCCCCCCAATGCGTGTCAAAACCGCCGGGACCTCATCGCTGATGACCCCCCCCTCCCCCAATGCATGTCAAAACCGACGGTACCTCATCGTTGATGACCCCCCTCGAACGCACGTGGAAACAGACCGGACGACGTCACTGATGACCTCTCCCCCTGAACTGCATCAACGGCGACGTACGGGCTGCTACTACATACATATGGGGGGGGGGGGGAGTCATCAGCGATGAGGTTCGGTCGGTTTTTACATGCACACGGGGGGGGGGGGTCGTCAGCGCCGTCGTGTGGTAGGTTTCAACACACACGCGGCTTCCTCTGTTACGAGGATTCTGGCTGCACGGTGGCGCTACGTTTTACAGGATCCACCTCTACGCGTTACATACGCTTCCATCACTTACCATTCCGAGACACCGTTTGGTGCGCAAACCCTGTAGCACGGTAATTCATGCAAATTTTACGTTCTCAAAAATCGCACTGCAAGGTCACGAAGCCATTGAAGGCCGGAAAGGCGATGCCCACAATTCTCACACTGGCTTAAACTACCCTGATTGCTCCTCCCGTGGGCAGAATTTCAAATCCGAATGCAAAAGCGAAGTGCGTGACCATCCTTTAAGGGTAAAAAAACGAAAAAAGCAGCGCTTATACGCATACATATACGTTTTTTTTTTGCCTACACGCTTCGGCTACACGAATTGCCGATGTTACCTGTACCTTTTGCGCCTGCACAATACATCCGTATGCGCCAGTTCAGAGACACGTGATAAGTAATCCAGACATTTATTAGACCGTACCTGTGGTGATACACATGCATTGCCCAAATTGCAGTAGAAGTCACGTGCTGTTGTCCCGCTACGAGGCCGCTTGCTGCTGAAGTTTCCTTGTACTTACATTGCAGAGTTCGCTGTTGGAGGCATCCAAGAAAAATGACAACACAGTTTTGGATTTACATCAAAGTAAATCCAACGAATTTGTACAGCTTTATTTCTCGCCATGAAGCGTGCATTTGTACTAAATGAATAAACGAATCGAAATAATCAGTATTTTCATTAGGGATGGGACTCATAAGCTTATCCACAATTAGCATTTGACTCCAGCCTGATATCGCTACATACGTTTTACATGCGCACATTCGAATTTCAAGGTCGCAAGCGTTCCAGCATACAAAAGGTGCGTTAGACATTGTAGGGGTAAAAGGGTGCTGATAAACAAACAAAAAATACGCGGATAGCATGCACTGCTGCTGTGAACATCGCCAAATTTTCAGTCGTGTGCGAAGCCAGGAACTCGCAAACGGAGCACGAAGTCGCCTTTCTCTCACATGCTTTTTTTCAACATCATTCTCACTCTTTTCAGGCTGACAAATTTCATCATTCACTACCATTACTGTGCACATTTTTGTCGTAGCTTAACGTACAGCCTGAAGCAACGAACTGCGTTTTGAACTTCACTACGAATTACGTACTTCTACCAGTAGGACTATCGCACTGTTGCCAACTGTACAGATCATTTCCTTGGCAGCAGCGGTAGTTGTGCTCACGCACTGGCTCCCGTATTCCTTTCGCGTTGCACAGAATTCGGTGTTTCTGCTGGATCAACCCCTTGGGTCATCAAGCAGGCGATCTTGCGAAGCAGGATCTGCGCACAGGACCACCAGGTAGGGCTGGCTAGTCACAGCATCGCTAGTTAAAGGCCGCCTCCATCTACCGTCGACCATTCTTCGCAGCAGCGGCACTAGTGCTCGCTATACTGCCGCAGTAAAGGAGTCTGACATTCCTCTGGTCATGTAAACAGCCTGTATTCTGGCCCTTTATTGCAGTTACCATCCACCGTGGCTTCTTAGCAGGCATCTGCGCTGAATAAGTTCATGATGCGCGACTATCGTATCCTCAGAGAGAGACGAGTGACTACGGTTGTGCAGCTATGTATACTTTTCACTCACCTTCTGCTTAACTTACTGAGTTCTGTTGTGGCTTTCGTCAAGCGATGGAAAATATATTGGATGTTGAGTGCAACGATATCAAAATTACGTTTTTGTACACCACGTCACCTAACTGTCCTATTTGAGCACCTTTTTTCATAGTTTTGGGTATGAATATTTATGTACTCTCCCTACTCACTTTGCTAAGAACGCCTGTGGCACCTTTATTAATTACACGTTTTTAAACTCCACTGGCCCACCGGACGCTGGTATTGCTAACGCAGACATTACCGATTACAACGATATCGTTCTCTGCTTTCACAATAGCTTTATCTTAAGAAAGACTTCATGCTAGAGACTTACACCTGACAAAGAAATCTTATTTATAGCCTACATAATATTAACTGATGATCTAATTATACTTAAAAAAGCATTTTTCACAGTTCCCATGGACACGTTCATCGTATCTTAACTTCCACTCTAACCGAAAAAATGCAGAAATAGGGTGCACTTCTAATACGGAGTTGCAAGATACGGATCAAGTCGTTTGCATTTCTGGATGCTATTCTAAAGAAGCTACTGTTAACATACGCGGCCCTATTTATCCTAATTTATTTGAAGATCTGCCTAGTTGCCTCTCCTCCAAGTGCATTCTGTATGCTGATAACACCCTTATATTTAATTCTAATAATTGTGTAACAACGCTAATAGGAAAGGTAAACGAAGGTCTTGAGGTATTCACGTGGTTTGAACGTAATAATAAGCTGCAGAATAATCACAATAAGAGGAATTTTGTCGTCTCTATCTGACATTAGCGATTGCCTGAGCACCTTCGTTCCACTTCCTACAACAGCCAATCGATCAAAGCAGTTCATCATTGCTCCTGTTTAGGTGTGGAATTTGATCGCCTTCTGAAATTTAACCTTCACGTAGCCAACGGAAAAAGAGAAAATGGTGTATGCACTACGTGTTACAATTAGGGCACGGCCATATTTCTCATTTTGTATGCTCATTACACTTCATTATGCTTTGCTGGTCACCTGGACATTAGCTATAGCATTGAATAATCGGGAAAGATACATCACCTAACGTCTCGTAGCACAACTTCAAATCAGTTATTACATGTACGTAATATTTTGAGTGTGACTGATACTTCTACATATATATAACCATGTCATTTTAATGTTTAGGGCATTAAGCAATATTATTCCAGTAACCATAACAGCAAGGAAATCGCCTCTGAATACAAACAAAACTAGATTTGCAGAGAATAACTTTAATTTACCAAGCGTTCGCACATATTACGGCAACTATCATTAGCTTTCTTTCTGGAACGCATTACCAATTCCTGTAAAATTGCTGAACGCTCAAAGGTTTCATACAGAACGTCACCACTTTCTTTCAGCTTCATCCTATACTCTCCTTTTTCAGATGTTTTACTTTAACCCTATTATATACAAATCCACATGATTGTTATTGTTCAATGCATTCGACTGCTGTTTGTGCGCTCCTTTGTGTCCCGCCTCCTAAACCCTCTTACTATCGAACATTTTACTAGTTGCCATGGTGGTTTGAATAAGTCTTGCCATCGTGCACAGGGGGCCTCATTTCTGATGCTAACTACAGGACCTACTTCTCTACATAAATATCTAACTATCCCCGTTTTGGCATTAAGTACATTGGTTGTGATCGTCCGCACACACTAAAACGATAGAGTAGCCATGAAACTTTGGCCTCGCTGCTTGCAAATGTAGTAGCCGTTGGGCCTCGAAAATTTGTGTAAGTTTGAGCTCTCAACTAGCTTGTGACGACACCGAATTCATGCCACACGTGCGCAGTGGCGGTCGGTCCGGGCCTCTCCTCGCTAGACGCCTTCGCATACTTCGCTTCGTGCTGAGCAACGCCAGCTTTACCAACAAATAGTAGCCGCATCCAAATTCTACGCTGTGTGCAATAGCTCAATACAAAGCGAAGTCTGCCAATACTTCTAACCAGGAGTGAGCGCGCGCTGTCAAGCATACATGTGGTCTGATCCTAAATTTTGCCTCGGTTGAGGCTGGTTGCATATTCAAAACTAATTCAAATTAGTGAGACTCCACGACTGCGATAGCCGCTAAGCCGCGTAGTCGAAGCTTGCGTGTTGCGTGGGTGGGCGCAGCTGAGCGTCATCAGGCGACAGGTCCCGATATTACGTAAGATAGCCGTGCTTCGGGAAGTACGCAACTCTTAACAAAATTTGAAACGCATTTTCGCTTACTTCAGCCTTTCTATTACGACGAAGCTGCTAGCCTCTCGTTGGTCGGCACTTTTAGCGTAGATGTCCGTGGGCAGCAAAACTGTGGGCCTATCGTGGAGGTAGTGCCTCAGCCGGTCGAACCGCATCGGAGGTGAAGCAGGCTTCAAGCACAGAGCAAAGTGCAGCGAAAATAGCACACTGCTTGAAATCACATATACAACATGCAGAAACACATTCGTTTCAATAAAGAGCAAGCAGAAAACAAGCATCCCAACAACATATCTATTGATAAGGCGCTCCTGATGACAGAGCGAAGCACGTAGCGCTTCCCGTATACGTTCCCCGCTAAAGATCACTGTTGCGCAAGTTGCTAAGGCGATGGCAGCTTGCCACGCGGGAATTGCCGTCACTAGCACTTTCCTATGGGTTGGCAACACATATGACTCAAAGGCAGGAGCGCAAATACGAGACGTGAATGGCAAAGGGAAAAACAAACGGCAGTACGACCAGTGGCGGGATGCAGTGAAGATTACCATTATTCCTATTACTGACATTACTCTAAATTATTGTTCGTATCCATACTCTCAAACACTGAAGCATTGCATAGCCGTCAGCAGTTGCAGTGGCTGCTTCGCCGGACATCCACTTTCGCAGGGCCTCGATGGCGAGGTAATTTTTTTAACTGCGTCCGTAAACAGACAGTAAGAGTGGCAAAAAGAGCAATGATCAAGACAGCGTTATTAAAACCAGCTACGAGCTAATAGCAGAATTCTAGGAAAATGTTTGCACTTGACACATCTAAGCATGTGTGGAAGCCGTTGGGGACTTTCGAAACGTATGAGAAGGCGGTCTTCCTCGAAAACACAGCATTTGAGAAAAAAGAGACGTACGTGTAGCGCACGACCAGAACATTTGGCTGAGATATTCACATCAGCGTGTGCTATTCGCGTTATGTTTCACTAACCAGAGAGGCAGTTTTGGTCCGCTCCTAGCACCATTTTCACAAAAATACAGGGAAAATATTCTAGAGCAAAGGTTTTCAGAGTAATATCGTTTTCGCAATACTGCGCACGACTCGCAAGGCTGCACCAGAACATACGCTGCACAACCTTACCTTCATCGAGGCCCAGTGCAGTGCCCCGCCTGTTCTCGCCCACGAACGGGGCCAGTAATAAGAGTTTGAGAGACTGTCGAACTTTATTAGTTTACACTCTAGCAGCAGGCAAAGGATGCTAATTGGCGATTCGGCTGCGGAAGTTTAGAAACTTGCTATAGACTTTTCTGCTTGCGGCCCTGATAACGATTATGCTTTGGTTATGATAACGGTTAGCACAGGTCACAGACAACTTAGAACACCTAAATGTGCCCAGTTAAATTCAGCCTGCCGTAATGCGGTCGTATATCCTACTTAAGAAAGAGATTTCAAGTGCTGAAACCATCTCGAGAGCACACAAATCTAGCGAGCGGTTGATTAAACTAGTTCAACATCAGGTTAGGCTTCGTCACGTCAGGTGAGCTGGCGGGAGTTAAAGAAGGTACAGCGTGTGACGACAATGGCAGTAATGCGTTCCTATGCAGAAGACGGCGGGGCATTCGCAACACGAGTACAACCACTTACCTGAGACTTCGCCCACCTTTTGATCTTTTGAGCTGCCCATCTCGACCCCGGGGTTCAACCAAGTTTTGACTTGTCTTTGCTTTGTCATTAACAACTAGATAATGACCTGAGCGCCCGTACCTGCGGTGTTATATTCCGATGACCTCCACCACCATCCTATTCTCCTTCAGCTGCCCAGCCGCTTCCCTGCCAACGCATACAATTAGTTCAACTCGTTACACGTGACGTGTGAGTCATCGTGCATATCATCGGCATTACACGTCGTCATTATCGTCGAAATACTGGGCTTATCGCAAGTGCTGCTTCCGGTGTTTGTTTTATATGTGCGTAAGTAGGCGTTTGCCGGAATTGTAGGTAATAGTGTCAATGGTCACGTCGTCGTGACGACAAACGTGACCGCTCGGACGCAGGTTCGACACCCGGCGTTCGAACTTGACCGCTCCAGCATCGGTCAATGGCACTGCGGCGAACCGGGCACCTAGTTGCTCCTCCTCGAGGAACTGTCATTCAAAGTGCATGGTGGGGAGATCCTCGCCATCATCGCCACTTCCGATGTGCACGCTGCTCTGTAACTGCGAGAAAATACAAATATTTGAGAGTGCTGACAACTCATTCAGGAAGAAATAAACGGTTGTCGCATGTTTTGCTGAGTTTTCCGGAATTTGTACAGTGCTCGACAGACAGTCGGTGCTATGAACAACGGGAAGTCGAAATATACGGACCCCGGTGGCTGTAAGCGCCGTACTACAGAACAATTCATATAAACTAAACAACTGGACACGCCATCTAAACCTGCGAATGCAACAATGCTCTCACGCGGGGACACATGCTTCGAGCTGACGTTCAGCAGCAAACGTACCGCGCGACCAATGCGCTCGTCTCCCAGCGCTGCCCTCTCGCGGCTCCGGCGCACACTTTCCCAAGTGACGTCAGTCGTGACGAATACGTTGGCTCGAGCTAATACGCGAACATTCTCCGGTAAAGGTAGCCAAACAAAACTATGCGCTTTCGAGGCCCGAGCATGCGGCCCAGCATTGCGTTATCCAGCCTATACCGGTATACACGCATGTACTGTCCTGCGGTTTTATTTACTGTTTTTGCTAACTGTCATGGGGTTTTACTGTTTTATCTTTAAGCGCTGTAAGCGTAATCAGACGACGTGCATTTGCCTTAAAGGAGTAGTTATCAATGAGGATGCATATAAAACAAATACATGCTTTTGCGAGACAACAGCTGGGCTGTTTTAAAAGAATGAAGTATGCAACGCTTGAGAGATAGGTAAATTCTACAGCAAAAATTTTGATTACGGACCTGAAGTGCTTTTTTCATAAAATATGCCGAACAGCAGCAAGCCTTGAAAAAAAATGCAGCAACGCAAAGTTTACAAATACGTAACTCTGCACCAAGACCAGATACTGCAGACCTGTAAACTTCATCTGTCAGGGCATTTAAAGTGGAGAGCTGTAACTTACGATGTCACCGCTTGCATTAAATTGTTTACGATGTTTGCAAGGGTGCTGCATAAGCCCCACTGACAAATTAATTGGTGTGTGCCAATATTGCATACTTTCGAATAACGAAACGAATAGTGTGCTATACGACTCGGTCTGCGAATATTTGCTAATCGTAAATGCGAATATAATCCGAATTTTCCTAAACGTTACCTAAGTCCGCATAAAAGTAAAATTGCAAAATATATACGGCAAGCTTTCACCAGTGCGAGCATAGTATGTAAACACTACATGGGAAGTTGCGTTGTGAAGCTGGCTACGCAACTTACGTAGTCAGATTAAGCTGGACAGCATTTATTCATGCACTTTGAAGAACCCTGTGCATGCGAATAAACCACTTCTTTGTTCCTAATGCTCCATTAATGATTTTAATAAACAATACTTCATGAGCCACAATATTATAATAGCGGAAACTTGCACACTTGAGTACTGGAATGGGAACATGCTTTTATATTGGTGAAAACGATTAATATGTATTTAAAAAGCTAACCTAAAGGGGTTGAGTATTCGACGCTATTCGATACGCGTCTGGCACTACATGATTTCTATTCGATTCGGTCTCAAATATTACTATTCGCACTCCCTCATAATGTAGTAGCACATTTCAAAGCAGTGCAGCGCACATCCGTTTTGTCCAGTTATCATAAACTATCGTGTGCAGGACTACCGTGTACTGGGGCTTAGGTCGTTCCCACGACATTCGTCATCAATCTTGCACATGAGTGCTTTACTTAACAATCTGAACTCGCTACTTTCCGGTCAGGAGAGCTATGCCTCGTTGACGCATGCATGCTATTCATGACCTGAAAGTACCAGACAGCATTAAAGAAATGAAATGCATTCAGGTTTGGGGAAATATGATAAGCCGCCATGCGTAGAAGTTTTCTGTACAGGGCTGTACTGCACTATACTAAGAAATGAGCTGTGATGCACATCTATTGTTGCTAAGGCAAGCGAGTGTTATCCACAGTTCGTAAATACCTTACACTAATAATTATTGAACTTAAATCTTTCTATAGCTGCATGCAGCTATAGAAAGATTTTTTTAGGCAGGTCCTGCCTAAAAAAATAGGCCATATTATGGCCCGTCTCATGAACAGCAAAGAGCCATGAATACTACAAATATTGAGCTGTCGATCACATAGTGCTGCTTGCCGAAGGCAGCAAAGATCTTGTCAAAAGCGCAAGTTCAAGTAATGAATCGGCACGGTATGTAAATTTTGATACAGAAACTACGCTCTAAAAACAGTTGCACCCTTTGGGGTGTATATTTCCTACACAACAATAATCGCCACCTCTCTTGCCCGCATTTCCCTTCTTTAACGCTGCGAGCCCGGTACTTCAAAGTCACGAACGGCATGCGCGTTATCTGCATGACACAGCATTCTCGACATGAAGGTAACGAGCGCAGCGTTTTCAAAAAAGGAAACGGAAGCAAGACAGAGGGCGATTATTGTTGTGCGGCACACATACACCCCAAAGGGTGCAATTGTTTTATGAGTGTAGTGATCTTCTTGAGCTGCTCCGACTGCGAGGCGCAAATCAAGCTAGTTTAGCGAAACATTTATTATGCGGTTGAGCAATTCTGTACTGTATTGAGCGCCTGTGCCTATGTCTTGCAAGTGAGTTATACCTGTTAACATTTCTATCAGTGAACCATCAGTATAAATAGAAACGTGACGATAAAATAACCTATCCGAATGCCTGTTAGAGCAAATACATGGAATTACTCTGTAGTCGGTTGTTAAGCATGGAGTAGGGGTCCGGAGTTTACATTTTGAAGGCTCAATTGAAGCCGCATTTACAAATGCAGGTGTTCTTGAAAACGGAAGGATATGTCAGAATTTTTTCGGAATTATTCACGTTTAACTTTACGCTGATGCTATCCCAAATTGTGCTTTATAAGGTTCAGTACAAGCAAATTATTCCGGAACTCAGTATTCGGCCTAAAATTTCTAGCTCACAATGTAGCTTACGGTATATTTTCATTAATAATTGCTACATAATTATGCATATCAGACTCAGAATCCTTAAAAAAGCATGTAACAGCGGTTTGTGGAGTATTCTGGAACATTTGAGTGGATACACAAAATCTTCAGCACGGTTCTTGTAGAACTTTCTTATGCTATATTTAAAGCTGGATTGTTTGTTATTCGAATCATTAACGTTTCATGTGAGTGCAGCTATTCAGCACCAATGGACGCTACCTGAATTGCACCTCTTGTATTTTTTCCTGCCGCGGCTAGCTCAATATGAACCGAAGCAAACAGCACTTTCAGGTATAGGCACAATGCGCGAACGTGACATAGTCACATTATACCGTAATGAAAAACTGTGTAGAGATTGAAATAGTTACGGACGTTTTCCACATTGGTTGCATGTTGATGATGAAAGCTAACAAAGCTTTTATCAGTTCGATGGTTGTAGCATGAAAAACAAGTGGAAATGTGCAAGTTTGTAACTGAGCATATACGGTTGGACCTAAATAAAATGATGAGGAATACAAAGAATTAGTTAAATGTTGTTATAACGAAACAGCATATACCGAATGTTAGAAAAAATGAAGTAGCTCAATTTAACGTTCATATTCCCTAGAAATTCATAGTGCAGTATGGGCAGTTTGAATGATGCAGTAAAGGATGTGACAAATCCTGTTTCCCCGTCCAACTTTGCTATGACGAAATTTTATTGTATAGAACATTATGAAGCAAGTCCAAAATTAAGAAAATTTCTTTTAAGTTACCATAAATTAAAAGCCTTGATTTTTATTGTATTCAATAGAACTCTTTATATGTCATAAGAAGTTCTGCATTGTTTCAGTAGAATTCTTGCGTGAAAACAACCGCAAGAATGACGGTTGCAAGAGTTTTGATTGTAGAACATATCTGACGTATAATGTGGCCGCGTAATACAGTCGAAGGTCGTCATAACAAATTGACACGCGATATGACAACACATTTAGTATGTGAAATTTGTTTACATATTTCTATATGCGTACACGTTAATAACAGCGAAAGGATTTGATAATTTTTCCCGTACATGGTTATATCCAATGATTTCTTATATCTCAAAGATGCGTTATATATATGTTTTCACTTCGACATGCAGAATAAGAAAGTTGCGCCCTACTCAACATCCTCTTCAGCAGGCATCCAACCTAGGGTAGCCGGCTGCGTGGAGACTTCTTGTTCAACGGACTGTTAATGCCATCCGCAAGGCTGGATCACGTGTCCCCTACGTTGCTCGCAATTGGCACGCGTGATCTGACATGAGCGTGTGACAGAGCATGCTGTTCACCTCTCTGCTCCAGGAAACAGGTGGACCTGCGAGAGAAACCAAGGCCAGAAAATCGCAGGATTCATGTCTTCATGAGCCTATTGAGTCGTTGATCTGGCTAAACAGTTACAGCGATGTCGCAGCGCGGTCAGCAGTAATATCGTGCTTTTCATTTCTTCATTTGTTGATTTCAATAAACAACGAATTATCCGCTGCCCCGCTCTATAGACTCTCAAACGGTGCAACATGGTCCCATACAAATATTGGTGCAAAAGAGGTTCACCTGTAGGTTTCCTTTTCACATAGAAATAAGATTCAAACTCAGTTTTTTGGATGTGTGAGCAATGTGCATTGCAGTTTTCACCGATGACGTCGTCGGTCTTATGTACTTTAGCAATGCTACTAAGACAGTTGAATGGCAAACTAACTGCTGTTTTTCAAAGAGATCAATGCTCTTTTCGAAGTCCTAGGCCATGGCGAGCTGACGAACACACGAATCCGAGACCTTACCGAATCCGAAGGCAGGCGACTCAACGTTGACTCTGAAATGCTTCTCGATACTGGTCATTGCATCAAATTTTTGAGGTAACAGTAAATAAGTCCTGTTTAAATGCTTTTACTCATGAAAGTGCTGTAATCTGATTTCATTTACTTGTAAACATGGAAGGAAATAGACAAATAATGGAAGGTGTACAACTGTCTAAGCGAGGCTAGGGACTCATTGACACGGACGATCGAGTAGCGGGCTACTGACGCAAAACGAATGCTCTTCGATCCGAGCGACCATTTGCGGTCATACATAAGACCGGTTGCTTGGCAACCAATTTGATTATGCAACCTCTGCAACTCACCAGTGTGAACGGGCCTTTGTTTGCTCTTTTATTCTTACGTAATACTTATATGGAGGTCACTGCCTTTCATGTCATTTGACGAAGTTAATCGTACTTTGTGCATTACCAATCAATTGTTACTCTCATTCTATGGGATGATAAAACCACTGACAGTGATGAAGTAACCCAAACCTTTGCAATCACCACTAGTGTTCTGCCGCACGAACCTGAAACATGCGAGCCCCTTGGCTTCATCGCAAAGAGCAACAATATACATTGTGTTCCAGCTATCATGAATCGAGATTTTAAAATATTCAGATGCCCCGTAGGCGAACGGAACCAAGACAATGTTGTTTGCCGTCGCTTTGAGATACTCATTGTTTTTATGCATTCCGTCAAATTACAAAATAATAAGTAATTTTTCAACTTCTCAACTACTACATTTAGAGGAAAAGTGCCACTGAGAAAATTGTAGAGCGACATTAACTCCCGATACAGCTTTCTGTTGCCCTGCAAATGCTTTGGAAGATACGGCAATGCCTACAATTTTTCTCTTATTCTACAATTTGCCTTTGCGAAGCGTGCGATTTGGCGCTGGTATGTGAAAAGCACGACACTTATCAAGCAACATTTAGGAATTCTGTATCTGTTGTGTTTCAATGTGACATATGCATTCTGGAAGATTGGTCAAAAAACATGAACACCACCCCCACTTTCTCACGGCACATACCCGAAGGCTGAATCAAAATAAGGAAAGTAACTCCAACAATTCGTGCTTTCTAATTTAATCATTCTATTAACAGATTGGTGTGTTTCAGAGACATCTGCGTACCGACATCATACCTTCGTGATTTGTAGGAATCGTACCGTAGTGGGGACACATTACTACTACTTATTTCCAACATGAATATATTTCTGACTTATACACTAGATGAAACATGAAGTTAAATGAAGAGAGAACTGTCTTCACGAAAATATCAAATGAAGTTGACAGCTTATCATACCATGCAGTACAACCTCTCCACTAAAAATCTGAATGACGTAAGAACATATAAGTAGCTTCATGTTGCAACAACCAACAAGTTATGTTGTGCATATATTTTACGTATGCTTATGCATACGTTATGCGTGCGTTTTGGCAATTTTAGGTTTGCCTATGCATACGTAAAATATGTGCATACGTAAACTAGCATGTTACAACCTTACTTAAAAGGCGCTCTTTAGTTATTCTTTTAGCTTAGAGGATTATTATATGACTAAGCCTACAGTATAAATTCCCAGTCTAGGACCCAATCGCTAAAATTAGCAGTGCTTCCGCAGACACGATCGAGCGAAAACCTCTTCAAATCACATTTTCAAAATTCAGCACTAGTGACTCTCTTGTATTAATTTTTTAAAATGCTGATAGCGCCATACCCAGATTTGAAGATAGGCGCAAATCTTTCTGTAGTATCTTGGTGTGCGAGGAGCCTGAGGCCTCTGTATCAAATTCTGGCCGTGGCGGTCGCATTTAAAAGGCGGCGAAATCCAAAAACGCCTCTGTACGGCGCATTGGGTGGATGGTAAAATTAAAAGAAAAAAATACGGGTGGTCAAAATTAGTCCCGACTCCCACACTATGGCGTGCCTCATAAATATGTTGTGATTTAGGAACGTAAAAATCCCTAATTGTTTCTTATATTTTTCATTGTGTATTTCCCCCGTTGCCTGAACCCGACAAAGGATGGCCGCCATAAGCGAAATTGTCACCTAGCTCAGTGAAGTATAGCGTCCGATAAAAATGTGAAATGGTCATGCTCTAAATAGTCAAGGAAACTTAATTTATCGGACTACTGTCGGAAAGTTAATTCACATTAAAGATGTTGTAATTTTAACCGTGTTTCCATCTTCACGACTCCGCTGGGAAAGTAATGATCCATGAGCAGGAAGAAGGCACTACGGAACAAGTGAAATCTTGAAGTCAGGCTAACAATACTGCTTCGTTCGCACCGCCAAGAATAGCAGATCTCAGACGATGTTTTGTGGAGACAGTTGAGAATGTTATGGATCATGTTCGTGGCGATGGCTATGATTCTAACGAATAAGACATAGGTATTACTGTTCCAATTCGCCGTTACTGTTTCAGACCAGACGGCAAGAGATGCTGTCAAAGGAGTGCAGCACTATGTTGAACGCGATTACTGCTTTCTTGCAATAACATGACTTTGCTCAAAAGATGCCACAATATTGGAAGCACACTTCACCAAATTACGCTTCTTTAATAGCGTAATATCAAAACAGTCGGACGCTCTTTGAATAAAATGATTGCCGATGATGCTTGCATCCTTCCCTTAAATTAAATTTCGGATAAACGGCACAAAATTCTCAGTCCCTTCGAGTTCGTTTCAAGCGGAGCGTACTGTAAATATTTAAATAAAAAGATACGTGAACAAATAAACGAATAAATAAATGTACGTACTTGGATATTGGCCAAGAATGCAGTGGCACATATTCTGGGTGTCTAAACAAAAAAAAAATGAAGTATAACAAAGACCCCTCAAATATAATTTGTCACTGCATTAATAGATTGGTGTGCTTTACGGAATATTGAGAGCAGATATATGCTCAGGTTTTATGTAGGAAGTTAGCTTTTACTCAGCAGAATAGAAAGGGGATTAGCCAAGGGGCCCGATTTATATTAATAATACAAGAGGCTAACAAAGACAGCAAGGACAACAAAGGGAAAAACTTGTACTGGCTAACATAAGGAAATGATAAATTGTTGGCAATGAAATTGCCTGTAAAAACAACTTGCCGTAGGTGAGGAATGATCCAACGTCGTCACATTACGCGCATAAGAGACGTGGGATCGTTCCCCACCTGCGGCAAGTTTTTCAGGCAATTTCAATGCCACTAATTTATAACATCTTTAATCATTTTAGCAAGCACAGGTAACTTCCCCTATGTTGTCCTTGGTGTGTTTGCTTGTTGGTACCTCATGCTAATAACACACACACACACAAACACACACACACATATATATATATATATATATATATATATATATATATATATATATATATATATATATATATATATATATGGTAGTCTGGAATTGTTCGCAAAAATAGGCTTGCTTTACCATTTCTACCCTGATGTCCGCAACTACTGCGAATCTTGCTCAGCGTAACTGATTAGTTCCAAGAACGAGCTTTACAAGATTTTGCAGCGATAATGTACTTCACACAGAATCAGCTGGCCCAACTTTCATCTCTGCATGATCAGTTGGTCTTTTAGGTCTTTTATCTTAGGTCTTAGGTATCTTAGGTGTTTTATTTTAGGTCTTTTAGTTTGCAGGGACGAGATGGACAAAATTTGTACATGAACGGGGTAGCTGGAGAAGTATGCGAGAGGCCTTTGCCCTGCAGTGGGCGTAACCAGGTTGATGATGATGATGATGAATTAGAGAAGTAAAATTATATAAAGTTTGGCGGTGTGGACCAACGTACAGTGGCGTTAGGCCAGGTTTCAGCCATTAAGGAGGGTGCTTCGACAGCACGGCATTCAGTAATTATGCAACGTATATCTTCACACTAAACTGCAGAAATATTACGACCTATTATCGAGTTCAGAGTGCCATGGTGTGGTCAAGCATAACCTTCCTGGGCAATGTCGAGCTGTTGTGACAGCTTTTTAAATCAGAATCAATGTGTTCAGATGTTGCTTGAGAGCCATAATACGCTACAAAGCGACATTAGCAAAACATGCCAGACATGCAGCGCCGACGTGACGGGGCACGTGTAAAGATATCTTAGCGGCCACAAGAGTCACTGGCCATACTTCTGTGAAAAACAATTTGGTTCCTCCTTTGATATTGTAATCTATATCTTGTAATCTAGCTCATTCATCAACCTTACGCTTACATATTGGACGGCATAGCTGGGTATTTAGGTAGGTGTGCTTTTGACTTCCTTTCAAAGTCAATTTAACGACGATAACTTATGTCAAACACTTAGTGCTAAATTAAACCTATTCAAACCGTTAGTCTACACCTTACCAATAGTACTGCAAAGATTTGGAAGTCTTTATCATTATTGCACTGATGTTTAAGCTAAAGATTCTCACTTGCTTCACCTTCCTCTCTGCTCTCGTTCCAGAGTAATTGAGCAATCCATGGTATCCAGTGGTGACGTCCGGTTGAAAAAGCTGGCTTTCTGACCTTGTGCGCCCATTAACATTCATCGCCGTCTGACTGAAGTTTACCGGGATGCCTGTGTTGACCTTAGCGCCTTGCGGAGGTGGGCAACGACTGTGCAAGACCAAAATCCAGCTGCATCAAATCTTCAGTATCAGCACCGAAGTGGACTGCCCGCAACGGTCTTTTATGAGAATCACCAACATCAGGTATTCGACTAGATTCGGCTCAATCACAGGATCAATCAACACGAGATCTCAACAATACTCGCCATATCCCTCGGTTCAGTGAATCACATACTCAAGGACCTCCTGCGTTACAAGAAGATTTGAGCTCGTTGGGTACCACGGCAACTGACGACTGACACGAAAGAGTTCAGGAAGAGAATCTGTCAGCAGCTACTCCTGCGATATGAACGGGAAGGTGACGACTTTCTTCGCAGAATTGCAGCGCGAAGTAACACGGACAAGACGCATCGGTATAAATTAGCACCTTGCCCGAATTTCAGCGATTCTGACTAGATGTCAGAAAGTGCATAAATAACACTGAAGTTCGAACGTTTAATGTTGAACTTTATCTGCAAGTAGCACGCCGTGTTCCACAGGCTCCCTATTTCTCTGTTTTATGCAAACGAAATAAGAGGACGGGTTGATAAAATGAGAGAGCTATACAAAAGGACGAATAGGGAGCGAAGGCTTGCTGTCTCAGCCGAGTTGTTTGATGAAAGGATATGACGTGTGACGTTTGTAGGTTCACAATAATTTTTTCAAGTTTCTTTTACAAGCTTTTCTAGCATGTGCGTGCCTCAGGAACAAAATAAATACGAATACAGTATCTCCCCATTCTGCACACCTTAGTCAATTTTAAGAGCATGTATCGCAGTAGTGTATTCTTGAATTCAGTGTGCGATCACATAATATGGCAAGAGAGATCCTAGACATTGACATCAACGAGGTTACTTTTCTAATTTTATTCGTTATCATTCTGCTAAGTATAGAACTCATCGAACGTTTCCGTCTTTACCTAATTCGAAACCACATTAAATTACCTGGAGCAGCTTGTGAGCAACAAATTATATCGAAAGACACCTAACTGGAAGATTGGTCCAGGGAGGAGCACTATGCCTTGGTTCTCTCGGATGTACTACCTCTCTACATAGATCGTCAGGTGCTGTGCTTCAGAAGATTACAGCAGTGATACAAGGCGCGCTGACAAGTTAAAAAGCAAACCGAAGACGAAGTCGAGGCAAGTTGCTGACATTCTTACCACGGCTTTTATGTTTGCTGTGTTTGTATGCTTTAAAACCATAGAATCGAAGCATTTGCAATCAAGAAATTTCTGAGCATTCAACTACTGGGAAATTCAGAAATAGAGTGAATATTTGTGTGCCAGTCATGGCATATCAGGTACCCACTTGAAATAGTATTTTTTTTTTCACTATACACTTCCTCATATGTATCCCTTCGCAACCGGTCAGTAGTCTCATGTCTTTTAAATCCGAAAGGAGCACAGATAATAGTAGCAAAGTTGTAACGTGGCCATCTTGATCGATCAATAGATGAAATATTGAGCCGGTTCTTGCTGAAATGGCGACGGTTAAGAAAATATGAAAAGTTGATTTTTATATGACGCCGCAATCTTCGTATCATTTGAACAGTCTCAATCAAGTATGAAATTTCTATGTTTGCACGGTACACGCCGTGTACCGTGCAAACATGGAAACGTGCAAACAGAGACGCCGTGTACCGTGCAAACGTGCAAACAGAGACGCCTTCATTCTTGCTGACAGAATAGTTGTGAAATCGAGCGTTAACTGTTGCAATGAGTACTTGGTAACATCCATACCTATCCAATCATGGCTTCCACCGATGCAGCCACCACGCAATCCGAATTCCCTGGTACGACCCCACGAACCGCAGTTTCGTTCCCTCGCCAAAGCCATGTATTTCAGTTCGTGCCCAGCCGGATCGCTTGTGGTGGGCCCTCTCTCCTGAGCTAGACTGCAGCCCTATGCCGATGACACCCACACCGCATCAGGAGATAACTGCTTCTCCTAAAATGATATACTTAGAAAAAGCACCATGCTCCTTTCAGCCATGTAGCAGGCACTATTATTCTCAGGGCAGTTTGAATCCTGCAAAAAGGATTTGGTTGCGCTCCATAGGGGAGAATAGCGACAGCATGCGATGCGTACGTTTAACAAACGCCCACTGTAGGCTGCTTATCACGCTTCAGTTGGCATAACTGTTCAAATACTTTGTTCTGGTGCACCTTCGCATAAATACTGCGCATTCTTACAAAGTTCTGCCGGGCCGATCAGTGCAGTGGCACTGCACCACGTTCCCAGTCATTGAGGCTAGTACTTGGACAGCATGGCCTTTAGAAATTAAGTGATCTCCAACTACAATGTAGAAACACTGCAACCCACTATCAAGTTCAAAGTGCCGTAGCACAGTCGGACTGTTGTGGCAGCTTTGGGAATCTGAATGAATGGTTTAAGAAGCTAACGGAGGGCCATAATACGCCATCACAGTGACATGATTAAAACCTACCAGGCTAGTAGCACCAATTCGACGGGCACGTATAATGTATTCATAGTGATAATCACTGGTGAGTTTAAAATCGGCGAAAACGTGTAGTTGCGTGTTTCGTTTCTTGAAAACTCGTTCTTTCAATCTACTTAGTTCACCAACCTTAGGTTTGCACATTGGAACGGAGACCATTTTCGCTGCTTTTGCTTTCGAGTTTCTTTCGAAATTAATTTAATGATCATTACATACGGTCAAATCTTTACTACGCAATTATACATTTTCAAATCGTTACTCTACTACACTCGTGACCGGAACACAGGCTCGTTCGTTAACTCTGTTGTCTCGACAATTTCAGCTGAACGTAATAAAAAGCGCGTTTGTTCATTTCATATATTTTCTCTGGTGAAGGCCGAATTCAAGAATTTATAAAAAAATGAACAGAAAAAGATAAAAGCAGGAACGATATGGTGCGAACACTACGACTTTACCTACACTGCCATCAGCAGAATAAGAATGTCGTCTCGCCAGCGATGCAAATTCCCGGTTTCCCGTTCGTGTTCTCGCACTGACAGGCCTCATGCTTGTTTCCCTTCCTATCCACTCATTCCACAGTCGATTAGATGGTGTCGTTCTCACGGCAGACTCGCCATGCGTGCGCAACATGCTGAACCCTACAACAAAGAGAACCTAATTTAGACGTCATGCCAGACATGTCAATAACTGAGTGACATCGGGGATACCATATGGGAAAGTATGTAATGTAAAACAGAATTTCTTCGTCTATTGGTCTTATATAGCGTGACGGCAAATATTCGTTTCAGTGAACCATCCTCAGAGATCAAGCGAAGCAAGAAGTTTCCTTTCACATAAGTATTGCTGTGTGTTAAAGTAAGATGAACGCTGGCTTGGTATTAAGTTTGGTATTGCTGTCACAATACCAAACTAAAGAGATGCAGAAAGGAGAAAATATGAGTCGCTCTTCTTTATTACAACAAAAATAATGAGTTCAAAATCCAATATGAGTGTGAATATTTTGTTAGAATGAAACACATCGTTGGGATCAGTATACGTGAGTCTTAAAAGAGGCTCAATTTTGTCACTTAATTAATATATTATAACCTATTTTTGCAGTAGTATATTAACATTCCTGGGCAGCTATCTTATAAAATTATCAGAACAAGCGGTGGTGTACTTTTTGAAACCATTTCTAAAATGTTCGAATCCTCGCTATGTTTACAATTTCCGCATTTTTGCGATGCTATGACGAAATAAACACATGATGTAGCTCCGTACCTCTTTCGTTTCGTTTGCGTGAAAGCTATTGAAGATTGTGCCAAATATTGTTCAGCTTCATCGTTTAGGCTAAAATGCCCCAAAAGGTCCTTGACTTCGAGGTCAGTAAGCGGCAGTTGCTCAAAAACCAAAGCTTGGCAATTTCTCAAAAACCTACTTCGGGTGAAATAACCTTTACTTCGGGTGTGCTACGGTACTAACGTCGTTATTTAGCGAAAAAAATTGTTCGGTGCAATGCGTAAATCTTAGAATCGTAGGCCTTATAATTTGTAAAATCTGCAAGTGGCTAAATGCTCATTTCCCCTTTTACTGAAAATAAAAATTTTCTCATGAAGTCCGTGCTAAGTTTCGCAAAACTCACATTGACGGCTTTCTTCAGACATTTTCCGACCTCCTATATTCGCTGAAAATTCAACTCAGTCGTGAAACACCTTATTTTGTCCTTATATGTACACAACAAGAGTGGAGATATGGACTTGTTGGTTGGTCATCACGGAATGGTATCTGGCACAGCGGAGCAAAATGAGGACACAAGAAGAAACGACGCACGGACACAAGCGCTTGTGTCCGCCTTTCGTTTCTTCTTGTGCCCGCGTTTTGCAGCGACATGCCAGTTACCATTATCTGAACACAGCCGACGGCCCCTTTGTTCAAACATTACTGAATAAAACATAAAATATCAAATGTAAATCAATATAAAAACAACACCTAGCCAAATCTGCAAAAATTGAATCAAGGCGCAAGCAAGAATATGGGCAGACAACTTTGCAGAGAATAGTAATAAGCGTCGCGACTAGCGTCGACGCAGTAATGTAACACTCTAATTGAATAACACGCTAATGTGCAGCATGTATACGGAGACCAAGAGACTGCGAACACCAGCGAGAGATAGCGGCATTTTCCTGCACGTTCGCACGCACGGGCAATGTTAAAACAATTAAGACAGTCACTAACATAGAGAGTCGAAATGTTTGATTCGAGACATGAAAGCAGCTACCGCAAAGCCTACAGCAAGTATGACTTCATTTTAACAAGGCGAATATACGCCAAAAACTGGCTCTTAAAATGCATTCGTCGTCCATTCCAGACATCAACTATACGGTCCCTGTCACTGGTATAAAACCAAAGTATAGTAGATAGCGGCAAGTGAGGCTAACCACTCAATATTAAGAACCAGCTTGTAGTTAAAAGGTTAAGGGTTCAGTTCGAAGCTTACTAAGCATTTACATATGAAACACAGAAATGCTCTTATAGAACAGCGACGAGACCTAAAAATATATAAAATTTGTTTATTTACAGAGCGAAAGTTGAATTCGAGCGGTCCTAGAAGCAGTCTTTCTTTTAATTCTAGCCCTAGGAACGTCAGGATAAAATTGAGAAAGTTTTAAGATGAAGCACAATTTTACGAACCCGCAACTTTGCAGCACAAACAGATACGAAAGTTCTGTTAGCTGCATAAGTTAAGGTATCTCAAGTGGACTGCTGAGCACGAGGTCGCGGGATTGAATCCAGGCCACGGCGGCCGCATTTCCATGGGGGCGAAATGCGAAAACACCCGTGTAATTAGATTTAGATGCATGTTATAGAACCCCAGGTTGTCGAAATTTCCGGAGTCCTCCACTACGGCGTGCCTTACAATGAGAAAGTGGTTCTGGCACGTAAAATCCTATACTTTTTTTATCTCAAGCGGACCTCCGTGATGTATAGGTTTACGTTCACGTGAAATTGTGACAATGTTTAAGAGGCTTTCGAAAAGGTCCTACTCATAAATAAAGTGTAATATTCAGAGCGTTGCATATAACACATCAAATTTTCTCGGCTTGAGTTATATATCTTAAGAGATGCAATTCCAACATTTATGATGAAATTTACCTTACCAGCTCACAACGTTGAAACCTGATGCTTGTGCTTTTGTAACTTTGTGATTTGCAACAATTGAAAAATATGATTTTCCGAATAAGAAGTCTGCGCGTTAGAATTTAACTGTTTTTCTGTTACGTGCAAGAATGATTCTTATAGAAAAGGTGTAGTTGATGCCCACCTGGACTATAAATGAAAGTTTCAGACAAGTCCTAAGAAAACAAAGCCGACGACAAAATGCCACGCGTGCATTCTGTTTTGGTTTGTGTTGTTCTCTTACCTCTGCCTATCTTATTTTGCCCATAGATACACTTGCTTTAATGCTATCAAGCTATAACGACTGTTTCTGTAGGAACCTTCTGCTAACGCTTGTCGCCTAGGAAGGCTCATAATTTATACGAGACATATAATCCCTGCACATCCGAGCCGCCCTCCTCTGGTGTCATTTCTTTCTCTCTTTTTTGTATGAGTTTTGGGAAGAATTCACTTTTCTCATCACTTTCCGGTCACTTCTACCCGACAGAAGTTCTCAATTACACTTGAAGTACGCAGAATATTTTTGCAGTCGTCGTAAATGTTCGCGTGAAAATGTGAAATGTCCATTTGTTTTCTTCGGAATGTTAACGGCCGGTGCCAGACCTTTTGGGAAACGGAAGAGTTTCGGCAAAGGTAGGCCCTCGAGCATTCCCGGAACTCATCGGCACCCGTATTCCAATTACCGTTGCCATCGTTCTCACCTTTATTTCACGCGCTTCGTTTCGCAGATCTGCTCTCAAGCACGCAAAAGCAATCACTTCCGCCCCTCCCCCCTTTCCGTACGTAAGAAGCTCAGTATATACCATTTACGAGATTAGAAGCAGACTTGCTTGGAACAACACGAGCAAAAAGTTTACGCAACTGACCTTCAAGCTCTCGGGAGGAACTCAGAACCCTTTGAGCCGGCCATCGCCGGGTTCTGAGAAAAATGAACAACAGAATTTGAAAGTCATGGACGTTATAACGAACAAAGCCTTGCTTTTTTTCCGAAGTAACTTGCAAAATGCTGTTGTAATTTTGTACACCATCTGCTGCAGAGGAGGAGGAGGACAGAGAGAGAAACAGAGAGGCCAATGAGACGCGCGTCCGGTTTGCTTCCCTACGCAGGGAGAAGAAGAAAAGGGATTAAAATGATGATCCTGTCCCTCATGATTTATCATACATTGCTAGCATGAGAAAAGGAAGGCTGTCATAATGCTTGAAACTTATTTAAGGCAATCCCACCACTGTCTCTTGTGAGTGTTGATATTTACTTTTCCAACAGAGAGAAAAAAATCTACGCACATGGCAATGAGCTCCTTCCACCTCGAACGCCTTCAGGCCTTGAGGGTACAATAAGTAAATAAACAGTGTTAAAGTTACATACTGTTATTGAAAGGTGCTGCAGACTCTATTGAAAAAAAAACAGTCGCTAGTAGCTTGATGCTCTGCGCATTTTGTAATCAGTTCTAGGTACTGGACATAAATTTCAATCAAGAGCTGAATGCGCCAAAAGCGTAGCAGTTTGGCCGAGTTGGTATGTCATGAATTTTTAGGCTTTTAGCGCAGCTCAGAAAAATTTTTGTTGCGCAGTAGCATGTGTCTGGTATTTATCAGAGCGTGCCGCTCAACTTACATGGCGCACTTCTCATGAGCGCCATCTCTTATAGTTACGGACAGTAAAGTTACACCTTACACAAACGTTGATATATTTACTCGGCTCGCATAGGACACTTGCTTCCTAAACGCTTTTGCCATTATTTAAGCATGTTAAGCGGGAAGTATAAACAAATGAAAGGCACATTACAGAACAATCCTATATCACTGTACACTATTTAGTTATTTTGCCGCTGTATTATTTGCCAGAGAGGTTTTAAATATTCGAGGCAAAAACTGAAAGGCAATGTTATCCACTGTGTTTTTAATTGCGCCACTGGTACGTCAATGGGACGTCAGAGATGGCAAAGCTAGGAAAGTTATCGCACTTCCTAAGTCTATTGTGTCTTTAAAGAACAATGTAGCCGTTTTTCTTTTACGGTACTGTTAAAGTGATAATGTCATAGTGACATGGTGAGAGAACTTCGGTGTGGCGTTGCCGCCTGTCATTAGATGTCCCATATTTTCTGTGTAAGTAATCCCACTGTGATGATCGCAAGACTGACGCTTCGTCATTGAAGACGTGTACCTTTCTGCTTAAATGAATATTTCTCGGTAACCTAATAATATTATCCTCATATCATAAGCTGATTTGTATTTGCCTTTTGAAACATTGCGTCTGCATGCTGTGCAAAACGTGAGGATTTTAGTGCGTTTCTTGAGTTTACTCGTAGTGTATATGGAAATTATACAGATTCCTCAAGGATGATGTAAAGTTTGCACTTCAAATGGGAGGAATCACTGGAATGGCGCACGACAAGTTTCATGAGAGTTAGTGTCACTTAGGCCGCAACAAACGTGATGTTTTTCAAGTATTGATTTTCCCTTTACGCTCGTCCTTGAAAACGAAGCACAGTTCATGGCGACGTAGCGGAGGACTTCTGTTTCAAGGTTGCTGGTCTACCGCCATCGTTCGCTACACGTGATCCTCGTGATGTTCCAATCTCGCGGGATTCTCGTATGGACAATCTGTTTACCATCGAGGAGTTGCAGGCGGCGTTGGCAGCGTGCAGACGTTCCTCATCGCCTGGGCCTGACGGGGTGACATACGTAGCTCTTGGAAGCCTCGGTCACACAGCACGGCATGCACTTCTAGACGTGTACAATAATTCATGGCGTGAAGGAGAAGTTCCAGCTGCATGGAAGTCCAGCCGCCTTGTGCCTTTGCTCAAGCCAGGTAAATCACCCCTAGACGTGGCGTCTTATCGTCCCATTGCTCTGGCCAGTTGTCTAGGAAAGGTGATGGAGAGGATGGTGCTGACGCGTCTAGAGTGGTATCTAGAACATTACAAGTTATATCCTGACGCTATGGCAGGCTTTCGACGCGGACGCTCTTCTATAGACAACGTCATAGATCTTGTCTCGTCTGTTCAGCACGAAAAAAGCCTCAGGAGACTGTCAGCGGCGATGTTCCTGGATGTTAAAGGCGCATATGACAACGTAACCCATCAAGCCATCCTGGACGCCTTGGGTGATGTTGGCCTAGGCGGCCTTGTTTTTCGGTGCATATCCAGCTTCCTCAAGGACAGGTCATTCTTTGTGCAAACAGAGGATGGTGCGTCATCACAATGCAACACCTACCGAGGCGTACCACAAGGCGGAGTCTTGAGCCCCACTCTGTTTAACCTGGTGCTCATCGACCTGGTTCATACCCTTCCAGAATCCGTCCAAGTGTCGATCTATGCAGAGGATATATGCATTTGGTCATCAGGAGCGACGCGTCCTCAGGTGCGCGCCAGACTTCAAAAAGCGGCCACACTAACATCCGTATATCTTCGAGCACGAGGTCTGGAGCTGTCCTGCGGGAAGTGCTCTATAGTCGCCTTCACGCGTAAGGCAATGACACCATACGTTATCAGAATTAATGGACAGCCAATTGCCTACGAGAAGACGCACCGCTTTCTAGGAGTAATAATAGACCGAGACCTTTCCTGGAGTCCTCATATCTCCTGCCTAAAAAGGAAATTAGTCATGATAACTCACGTGCTCAGATTTCTTGCGGGAAAGTCATGGGGTGCGTCTGTGAGTGCGATGCTCCAACTCTACAACGCACTGTTCCTCGGTCTCCTGCGCTATAGCTTACCTGTACTGGGTGGGACCGGTAAGACCAACCTCCGTGCCCTCCAATCTGTACAAGCTCAAGCTCTGCGAATTTGCCTTGGTATTCCCAGATGTGCGTCCACGGCAGCAACAATAGCCATCGCGCATGACCACCCCATCAACACGTATCTTCAAGTCGACACTTTAAGGACGCATATCAGGCACTTCGCCCGACTTCCATCGCATCATCTCGCCTCCCTTCCTGCCGCTCGACCTCGTTCAGCGTTTGGCAAGATTATTGCCGCCAACCATGGAACGTTACCGTCAAACTTCACGCCTGCAGCACGACCATCTCAACCGCTGTGGTGCCTCCATCCACTCCAGGCTCTTCTTGTTATTCCCGGTATCAAAAGGAAAACAGAGATGTCAACTTTCGCCCTCAAACAAACCGTGCTTTCAGTGCTACATGAACAGCACAGAGGACGCATCCACGTTTAAACAGACGGTTCTGTATCCTATAATAGTTCAGCTGGAGCAGTGGTGATTCCCACAGAGTGCGTCACCCTCAAGTTCAAGACATCTCACATTACATTATCGACAGCTGCAGAACTCGCAGCTATCCGTGCTGCTCTGGAGTTTATTGTTCAGAAATCATCACATTCATGGTCCATCTTATGTGACTCAAAGGCAGCTCTTCAGTGTCTGATGTCCCCTTTCAACCATGGACCAAATGAGCAACTAGTAGCAGACATCCGACTACTCCACCATCACGCAATCAACAAGGGACACAACATCATGTACCAGTGGATACCGGGTCACTGTGGAATTTCAGGAAATGACAGTGCGGATGACGCTGCCCGGTCGGCTCATGATGGCGCCCAGATTATACCCATACCGCTGTCAATGACAGATGCAGCCACAAGTCTTCGCTCCCTCGCCCGCGAGCTTACACAGAATCTGTGGAACACCAGTGAATTCACGAACGCACGTCTCCACAAATTGGATCCACGTCTGCAACTCCGCCTACCACCAGGGTTGCCACGAGCGGAAGCAACACTTCTGTGCCGCCTGTGGCTCGGCGTGGCATTCACGCACTCATATTCATTCCGCATTGGAATGGCCGACAGCCCTACTTGTGACACCTGCGGCTGCGAGGAGACGATTGAACACCTCCTTTGTGACTGTCCCCGTTACGCAGTGCGAAGAACAGTGCTCGTGACCACCCTCGCAAAACTGGACAATCGCCCCTTTACAGAGGAAAAAGCTCTAGGACATTGGTCCAGACGGGCTTCGGCACTCAAGGCCTTAAGGGCTTTGTTGAAGTTTTTAAGGACGTGCGAATTGTGCGACCGCCTTTGAACGTTGTAGAGCGTAGTTTCGCGTTACTGTGCAAATTTTCTTTTTTTTCCCTCTTCTTCTTCTTTCTCCTTTCATTCCCTTTACCCCTTTCCCCAGCACAGGGTAGCCAGCCGGTACTTACACTGGCTAACCTCCCTGTCTTTCCTCTCCTTTGTCTCCTCCTCCTCATGGTGGCCCGTGGCCCGCTTCTTATGCTAAAAGACATGTAAGCCACACGCTAAAGTTGGAATGTTTGCCCAACTCCCAACTTAAACAAAACACCTTCGAACTCTTTTCGAAGCTCTTGGTCCGGTTATGCGGGCTTCCTCAAACATTGGAACTCACGTGAGAGCATATGATAAACAAGTTAGTTGCCTCACAAAGGCCAGCTGCCTTGTGAACGCGTGATGGCGCCAGCGAGTAGTAATACAGAAAACGCCGGCGTTGTGCTTCGATTCGAAAAGCAGCGTATAAACTTTGTCCGGTGAATAAAGAAAGTGGAGGCGTGAAAGAGCATCGCATTGTTTGTGGCGCCACTTCGTTACTGACTGTTTATTTTCACCGGACGGTCAAAATATGAACGGCAAAGAAAGCGTTTCCTAGCAGAACGCAAGAACAAGGAGTTTTAATTTGTTTAAAGCTACTCTGTGCGGTGAGCCAGGAGGAGCGTAAGAAAATGACTCTGACAGCGGGCCAGGGAGCGAGCTAGAATTATGAGGACGATACGCCAAAGTTTGTCAGTATTATCCACATATTTCATGGTATCTGAAATGGAGTTGATGCAGCAATACAGTTGGAGACACCTTATGTTGAAGAAGATTGCGTGCTAAATAATCCTAATTTAATCTTGAACGTGATTTCTTTAATGAGATAACTCGCCTGTAGTTATCCATCTAAATATCTTGAAAACTATAACGTGTTCTTGTAGCAATACTGAAGGCTCTCCACAGCACTACTGAGCAGCACCGGAAAAATGTTCTAGAGGTGTTCTTTTATAGTTTACAGGTATTTCACCTTGCCTTTGGTGGCTAGCGCAGCTCGGGTTGCTTTGAATCGGTTAGTTAAACAAGGCGGTGTTACTTCAAATAGAAATCATATTTAGCAATTTGGCGATAGTTAACCCTCTAAGAGCTGCATTTTTGATTATATTCAAAAGGGAATACGTTGCACTTTCAGAGCGCAAGCCCACAAGTGCTCGAGCCAGTTCCATTTATGTACAAATTAGGAACCCGTATTTTACATAATAAATATGTGCTTTTAAAATTGTTGCCAAATTAATTAGCCCTATTATTTTGCATCAACCGGATATGGGTGTGCATATGGATATGGGATATGGATATTCGAGAGAGAGAGAGAGCAATACTCGTCGCATGTGCAGTGTCGATTGTCGCACTGATCTCTCACAAAAGCATCAATAATATCGCTGCATTATTTACTATTTTACTTTCAGGAAACACCTCTTGCTCACTTCTATGCTTTGAAGTAGGGCTTCTATTTTCTGATCCCCATGTGGGTCACAACATCGCTGGTAGCTTCGAGTATTATGTGTGCTGTTCGTGCGATTGCTGTTGTGCTACACCCAACGTGTGAGAAAATGTTAGGTCATCTAAAACTTACTGAAAGCAACATGGTGCTCAGTTGCCAAACATCAACCCGCCGGGGTTGCTCAGTGGCTATGGTCTTAGACTGCTGAGCACGAGGTCACGGGATCGAATCCCGGCCACGGCGGCCGCATTTCGATGGGGGCGAAATGCGAAAACACCCGTGTACTCAGATTTAGGTGCACGTTAAAGAACCCCAGGTGGTCGAAATTTCCGGAGTCCTCCACTACGGCGTGCCTCATAATCAGAAAGTGGTTTTGGCACGTAAAACCGGATAATTAAAAAAAAAGTTGCCAAACATCATTGATGAGCATATCATTCAGTAATTACCTTTCGAACGAACTGGAAGTAAACGAAGAAAGGGCCAGAGTTACCGTGCATCGACTATAGAGTGTCAATGACTGCGGATACAACAATCCAGATTTCATAAAAAGTCTACAATACTACAGCAGGTTGCTTTTGAGAAGGTAGCATAGCAGGAGCCACACATCCAATTGGAAAGCAAACTAGACTAACATAGTATACACTGTATCAGTAAAAAATGCGTTATGCGTAAATGCTAGCTAAACTGTTTCAAAGTGAACAGACAGATAAAAAACAAAACACGTAAGAATTATGTTGTCACAAGCAGTCAAAGTGTGCGAATGCAGATTTTTTTATTTATCTTCTTTTAATAATTTACCGCTGACATCTGCACATTTTAACTTTGCAATGAAGTTCGTACTCACGAATAATACGGGACTGCACTACTGGAATGTTTTCCAAGCTAACGTACAACAAAGGCAGCGCAATGGTGACCAGCAGATCAGAAAGCGGCGCCGGCTGCTTTATTATTGCGATATATGGACAATCCCAGCACATTTATGCCATCGCCATGATGTTTTGTATGAAGTGCAAGGGAGAGAACACCGTGACCGAGCATCGTATGCTGTATGTGCCAGTGAAAGCACGAGCGGGAAGCCGACGATCTCGCCTCACCCTGGCGAGCACGAAGGTGGAAAGCAAAGGGCAAAGCGCTTTGCACCTTCTATTTGTATTAATTATCTACCAGATGGCACCAAATCCTGTACTAGACTATTTGCCGATGACTGCGTCATATATCGTGATATTCACTCTAACTGTGATCATGGAATTCTTCAGTCTGACCTAAACGCAATAACCGTATTGTGTTCAACCTGGTGATTGCCTCTGAATCTTGCTAAAACTAAATTTCTGTCTTTTACTAATAAGGCCCCCTGAACGTCAACATCTTACATCTTAAACGGCAACCTTGTTGAACAAGTTTCCAGCTACAGATATTATGGCTTACACCTAAGCCCTAACTTGACGTGGAATAATCACATTAACCATACCCTCGCATCTGAAAACCGTTCGCTTGGTTTCCTCAAACATTACCTCAAACATGGTCCCGTACACTTACGCAAATTCGCATACACAACACTAATACGCCCTAAAATAGAGCACGCGTCAGCCATATGGTATCCCCATCCTGCAGACATACCTAAAAACTGCCTTAGAAGCCCTGCAGAACCGTGCTGTACGCTTGAACTTTTCAGATTATTCACGAGAAACCAGTGGAACAGCATTAAAAAATCGCGCCGTGCTTCAAGTAATATATCTCGCATCATCGTAATATATCTCGTTTAACACTATTTCATGAGCTTCACTATCACGTATCTATTCATAACGAGTTCATGCGTGAACCCTCAGCCATTTTTCCGCGTCGGGATCATTCTCGCTAAGTCAAATGCATCATGTGTCATTCCCTTGCATTTGGTCAGTCATTTATACCTCGCACCGCGATAGAGTGGAATAATCTGCCATCGCACACTGTCACGGAAACAAATTCCTCGAAATTTACAGACGCTCTACGCAGTACCATGCATACCTAATATAAACCCCCCATGGTTGCTCAGTGGCTATAGTGTTGGGCTGCTGAGCGCGAGGTCACGGGATTGAATCCCGGCCACGGCGGCCGCATTTCGATGGGGGCGAAATGCGAAAACGCCCGTGTACTTAGATTTAGGTGCACGTTAAAGAGCCCCAGGTGGTCGAAATTTCCGGAATCCTCCACTACGGCGTGCCTCATAATCAGAAAGTGGTTTTGGCGCGTAAAACCCCATATTCGATTTTAATACCTAATGTACACCGTTTCACTTTCCGATTTGTAAACAGATTTTTTTTTCATGCACCGATAACCAAAGCCTCAGTGACGTTGTCATAGTTTGTGCAAATCCTATAAAGTTCCTGTACTGATAACTATTTTTATTGTTTGGTTTCTTTTGTGTTTTTAGGTTGGCGCACTGTAATTAATTTGTCCGAGTTTTGTATTTGTATTGTATTTATATTTACGCACTGTTCTTTGCCTCACCGATGTAACCTTTATCCTATGTATTACCCTCCCTAGAGGGCCTTTAGCATTATTGTGAAATAAATAAATAAATAAATAATACAAGGGCCATCTTCCCTCGCGCGAAAGGCAGGAGGGTGGATGGGGTGAGGAAGGGAGGGAGGGGGGGGGCGTTCAAAGGGAAGGTGCTTAGTTTTCAAAGCGGGATCAGGATGCGGTACGCATTTATTAAGCGAGGTGTGACCTGCGGTAAAGGTAAGGAAACGATGGAACATGTTTTATTAGAATATAAAGATATCTAGCCAGCTGTCGGTTTAGGCTTCTCTGGAGACGTTGCAGCCCTTGGGTTTAGGGATACGATGCGGGAGGAAGTAAACATGGGCGAAACAGATATTAGTACGAGGCCAATAGAAGTTTGAGGGAAGAAACGTAGGGAGGCTACAAACAACGGGAGGCAAACAAAAAACAAAGTTCCGAGTAGTAGTTCACAAAGTTTGATGCTGCGAATTCCTTTTTTTTTTCTTCTGTGTCTGCGCATGTGTGTGTGTGCGCGCATGCGTGTGTGCGTGTGTGTTTTCGAAACGATAGCTAGGACATTAGGCAAAATAAGAACAAGAGCTTTGTGGCCCAAACTACCACGCCGTTTCAAAGGGAGCGCTCATACCATCCATCCATTCATGCCGAGTCATTGCGGTGCCTACTAAGCAAAGGGTTGGTTCAAATTCATGTGCCCCTTTATTTCGACATCGGCTTCAGTTTGCTCGGAACTACCGTGAACGAGCATGCTCATGTGAAAACAAAATGTCCTCAGCATACAGCGCAGTAGTTTGCAGGTTGGCGTATTGTCTCTTCACCCCAAACATTCTGGCTTTGCGCTCTCGTGCTGAGCATGCAACGGACCGCGAAGCCAACCTTCAGTAAGCTCAAAGCGTATTTGGCAACCACATACATCCTGCTTACGTTTGCGCAGGGAGAGGCAAGCGGAAGCAATAAAGTATGCCTTGTATGTAAGTATGTATAAAGCTCAAAACACCCCGGAGCAACGCACAATCATACACCTTTTTTTTTATACGTATATCCGAATAGAGCGTGGATCTTTTCAGACCATAGGGCGCTGATGCTTGCACAATGTCCGTATAACGAAGTCGATTACTCTGCACGTCGCATACAGGCATAGTGTGTTTCTTTCTGTGCTTTCTTTCTTTTTTTATATTGAGGCAGTTCTCACAAAGAGAATAAAGAATAAGAAGCAAATGAGCACTCACTGCGAAGTGCGTGCTGAAGCTCAGTCGAGCTTTCAGTGGTAACACTCGGCAACTTGTGGAATCCGAGGCACTGTTGACAAAGAGAGGAGTGAAATGGGATTCTGTGGGACGACAATGTGAATAAAGCTAAAATGCAACAAATGACACATAGGCTGGTTTAGAAGTGCGCTCTTGCATAAAATTGGTGTCTCCGTGCACAGTAAGCAAATCTGAACGCCCTGCATGGAACGTTCACTAGAATGCATGATAGGGAAGAATTGTCATCCCGCCGAGGGTAGCTCGGAGGTTACTAAGAGTTCTTGGCGCTTCACGAAAACCTTTCGCATTTGCGGTTTTCCGCAAAACCTAGTATTTGCTTATTGGGTATATTCCGTTCTCACAACCACTGGGTAACGTTTCTTTTCCCTTACATTTCCTTACATATGTTTTACTGGAGTAGTTTGAGTAAATATATTAACCTCACGTATGTGGCCTCGGTGGCAACGTGCACTCCACCCTACCCCCCCCCCCCCGCTTCCGCGGTTGAAAGTGGTGGCATCCTGAACTTAGTGCCGCGTTGCCTTGTATTGTGTAGTAGTTCTCAACCAGCCTTTACGTATGTACCTACTACTAAGTGCAGTGGTCTCTTTTTTGTACGGCCTTTGTGGTAGGAGTGCCTAATGAATTGTCTGATTAGTCGCATTTAACGTCCCAGGACGACACTAGGGCTATTCTAGAAGACATGAAAGGGCCCACCGGAGCAATTAAGCTACCTGGTATTCTCTAAATATGGCCCTAAGTCAAAGTACTTCATCTTTCCTCTATTAAGCCGCTCTCTAAATGCAGCCGCCAAGACTAGGAATCGTAAACGCTGTGACATACGCTCGCCTACAAATGACATAACTGGCTAAATTTCGCACAGCAAGTGATCTTGGAACGCCAATTTCCAATGCCGACATGGCCCACCTCATATGAATTGCGACACAATATGACGATGCATCGGAACAAGGTGTCACAACCATGGTCACACAACACCGGCATTAGGGTCCCCTCACTTACATTATTATGGAGGCCACCAACAAGTTAAAATTTTTTATTAATATTTGACGAAGCTTTCGTTTTTGTAATAACGCCGCGGGACTCCTCGCTCCTAGCTTTCATTTTTTTCTTTATCGTTGGCCAGAAAATGCTCTGCGGAGAAATAGCGAAAAAATGGGAAAGGGCGACTCACTTTTTATTTTTTTGGTCCAAGCAGAAAAATATAGGTTCACCTAGCACAGAGATTCATAGAAAACCTTCTTGCCGATCAATGACCGTGCACAGGCGTGAGGAAGCGTATCTGTCAAGGGTACGGCAAGTGGAAGATTTAGATTTACTTATTTGCTTTTGTCTATACAGTTGAGTGTCTTAGAAGCTTCTATAATACTTAGGTTGTAGTTTTTCTTCCCTACAGCAATTTATGTAAGCGTTTTTTCTCCTGACAGAAACTATAGCAGCAAATATATTGCACATTGCCGAGAGTAACGCCTTCTTGCGTTAGCGCGTGACTTGAAAGCAGTCACCTCTAAATCTATAAGGCCTCTGAAATCAATTCGGCTCATGACCTAGCGTCTGTGCGATTCATTCTTCAGATAAATTGTGGACCAGAGCCTGATATAGTCGTTCTAAATCACCGACATGGGCCATTTGGGAGTTCTCAGCCTTATCCGCCATCGTAACGTTTGCTTTCAGTGCGTATTAAGCGAATTCTTTCATCTGAAATTCCAGGGTTAACGTTGTGCGGTCACATCTATAATTGTTGCTTCTTTCGAGAGCGCAGATATACTGTCAGCGGTATTTATTAACTTCATTCGTGATTATTAGGTAAACGTTTCTTCGTATTACTCTTGCATTCTATATCAATATCATCCGGTTGTAAATTAATATTAGACTTCTCCAAATTATCAGAGTTTGCGTAGTTTTCATAATTATAGTGAATCGCGATAACCTTAAACGTGCAATTTATGTATAATAAGGACGCTCCAATGGCTGCCTTGGATTATGGGCAGCCAGAACTTAATATTCCACTTGCTCCAAAACGCATCCGTTTACAGCGTGTGACCCTCTTTCTTACAATAGTAGATATTAAGAACACTTCACCTGCCTTCACTCATGACTTTTACCATCTCGAAGTTACTCAGGGGTCGTCGGCCACCGTAATCAATTTGCACTCCACTATGAATCAGTTGCGAGATTTATTACCACCTGATTTTTAGTCCCGTCATAAAGCCATCGTCAATCACTATTGCCATCCTGACGCAGCTGAAAATTATTGTGCAACGCATTTTTTTTAAGTCCTCCCGACACAAGCACTCCTGCAGATATGAACTTCGATGTACCCTTTTACTGTTGAAACTGAACAAAAATATTTTTTTTCGTTATTGGAGTTTCCTTGGGGGAATGGAACAACTTGTTCAGCAGATTATTTCGCAGCACCTCCCATTTATCAATGTCTCATTTATAATTTCACTGGGGAAGCCGTTTAAACGAATGAAAAAAAAAAGCATTGAAATGAATTTATTTGGAGCTTTGTATACAAAGTTTAGGTATATAAGTAATCAAGAACAACGTTTTTTCAGGGCCATTTTTTCATATACAGTGCAGCTAAGCGCACATTTTTATTCACCAACCAACATCGCTATAGTTTCCTGCATTGAATATGCCACCACGGTATTACTGTCTTGTCTACTTTACTACTACTTCCAGTGCTGTACATTGATTTCCTGAACGTTTTATCGCCTACATTCTTCCCACACACTTTCGATTAGGTCACGCTATAGCTGAGTTACGGGCCCGTCATTTTTTGCGAGTCACGTCGGCAGCCTCTCTGTTTCTTTGTTATGTACTGTAAAATAGGGAGCAGTGGGGCTGTGGCTCGGAGAGAGACAACGACGACGAGAAAGAACAACCTTGTTTCGGTGCTCGGTCGGCTACACTACCTCTCGCTGCTCCAACGTTCTAGTCGCGAACGCTTACTGCTCAAAGTACTCCGCGACATTTGGTGGAAGGTGCTGGACTCATTGCCAACCTGGAACTCCGAAGCCGGACGATCCCTGTCACATCTCCCATGCCTGAGGAGACTAGTCCTACCACGCCACCCCTGGCGCCGCCTCCAGTCGTCTGTCCTGGTGCGCCTCGCCAACGGGATCCTCCCATATTCAATGGCACTGACGATCATGACGTAGAGGACTGGCTGTCATCATACACCCGAGTAAGTGCGCACAACAAATGGTCTGAAGCTGACAAGATTGGCTACGTCCCGTTCTACCTACCCCATCTTTGGTTCCGCAACCATGAGGCTGACTTTTCCACCTGGACAGCATTCCGAACGGCACTTCAAGTAGTGTTCGGTCGCCCTGCTGTGCGCAAACTTCGGGCTGAACAACAGCTTCGCTGTCGTGCTCAACAAAAGGGCGAAACTTTTACGAGCTACATTGAAGATGTAGTTGACATCTGCCGGCGTATAGACCCAGATATGACCGAAGATGCCAAGGTCAGGAACATCTTGAAAGGCATAGACGATGACGCCTTCCAAATGCTCTTGGCAAGGAATCCTCAGACGGTCAACGACATCATAACGCTTTGCCAGAGCTATGAGGAGCTGCGCAAACAACGGCTTTCTACGCGCCAAGCACTCGCTCCGGACGTCGCGCTTGCAGCTCTGAGTGATGGTCTCACTTCTACTCCTTGCAGTTCAGCATTTTTCGACAGAATCAAGCAATTTGTACGAGAAGAAGTGGCGCGCCAACTCTCTCTTCTGCCAGTCGCTCCAGCCTCAGAGCCGCGCTTGTCTCCAGATCTCCGTCACATGATACAAGAACAAGTCGCTACCGCAGTACCACTTGCTCATCAACCACCTCCTAAGCCTGTGCCACTTACGTACGCTGCCGTTGTCGCTAATCCAAGGCCTCCTTCTGCAGATAATCAATCCAGAATTACCAGCGGCTTTCCCTCACCTCCGCAAGCAGCTGCAACATATTCTGCCCCCCCAAGCAGCTACTGGCCGCCACAGCAGCCCGTGCGCCCACCTCGGCAGTATTTCCAACAATCTCCGCCGGCTGTTCTCAATCCATGGCGCACCCATGACAATCGGCCTATATGTTACTCGTGCGGCCTACCTGGGCATGTCGCACGGCTTTGCCGCCGACGTGGATGGTATCCTTCTGATTCTCCGAGGGCACGCAGTAACGGTTTCGACTTTCTGCCCCGTTCTGCTACTGCCGCTCAGCCCTTCGAAACCTCGCCTCCTCCTTCCCGACCCTTCAATACCCGTCGATCTCCGTCTCCCCGTCGGCGTTCTCTGTCGCCGCTTATCCGTCGTCCTGAAGCTATCCGAGAGGAAAACTAAGGACCGCAGTTCCGGAGGCAAGAACTGCGATCTCAGCGAACTCCTCAAGACCTCATTTATTTCCTGCGAACGTCCTTGAAGCTTATGCAGAAGACATTGCCGTTCATGCGCTTGTAGACACGGGAGCAGCAATATCAGTGATTTCGGATCAGCTTCGTCTTACCCTTAGAAAAGTCGCGACGCCATATTCTGCCATTTCCTTACGTACAGCAAGCGCTGCGCCGATTGAACCCTTAGGGAAGTGTACCGTGCGTGTTGTTATAAGCGGCGCTTTATACCATGTTGAGTTCGTTGTTCTGCCTCGCTGTTCCCATGCCATGATTTTAGGATGGGACTTTCTGTCCTCTCATCATGCCGTTATAGATTGTGCCCGTGCTGAACTCGCGCTGTCGCCATTCGGCACCAACGTTTTTGAAGATACTGTGACACTTCCCGTCGTGTGTTCGTCACCACCGACACCGTGCTTCCTCCATACTCTGCCGCACTTGTACCCGTTTCCTGCGTTGGGTTTTCCGACTCCACAGTTCTTTTCATGCCGTCTAAGCTTGTTGCTCGCCGCCATCCTTTCTTGCTTCCTTTTGCCCTTCTTGCCATTCGACAAGGTTCGAGCGCACTTTATGTATCGAACCTATTTCCTTGCCCTGCTAGGCTGCTCCACAATGAGTGTCTTGGTTATGCCGACGAAATCGAACCAAGCTTCCTTTACGATGTGCCTGACGACCCGGCTTCTCCTCCTGTTGACGCTCTGGCCCTTCAAGTTTCTCCTCCCACGCCGCCGTGTGACCCAACATTTTACCAGAGTATTGATCCCAACCTCACTCCAGCGCAGCACGCCCAGATCGTCCATCTTCTAGACCGCTTTCGCACGTCATTCGACCTACAACCATCTCGCTTAGGCCGTACTTCCACTGTTGTCCATCACATCGACACCGGCAACCATGCACCTCTACGCCACAGGCCGTATCGTGTATCCGCCACGGAGCGTAGCGTGATCGCTGAGCAAGTTGCAGACATGCTCCAACGCGGTGTAATACAACCTTCACACAGTCCCTTGGCTTCCCCTGTAGTGCTGGTAAAAAAGAAAGACGGCACAATTCGCTTTTGCGTGGACTACCGGCGACTTAATAAGATCACACGCAAGGACGTTTATCCACTACCCCGTATTGACGACGCGCTAGACTGCCTCCAAGGCGCTGAATTCTACTCCTCCTTAGACTTACGATCCGGGTACTGGCAAGTGCCAGTGGCTGAGTCAGACCGTCCGAAAACAGCCTTCATCACACCTGACGGTTTATTTGAATTCGCCGTGATGCCATTTGGCCTGTGTAATGCGCCTACCACATTTGAAAGAATGATGGACAACATCTTGCGCGGCCTCAAATGGCAGATATGTCTGTGTTATCTGGACGACATCGTTATCTTTTCACCGGACTTTCCTTCCCACTTACTTCGACTTGAACGCGTCCTACAGTGCATCGCCGATGCTGGCCTCCAGCTTAACCTGAAAAAGTGTCACTTCGCTGCCCGGCAGCTGGTCATCCTCGGCCATGTCGTGTCGAAAGAAGGTGTACTCCCTGATCCGGCGAAACTACAAGCTGTTGCCCAGTTTCCCCGACCAACAACTTTGAAAGAACTGCGCAGCTTCATTGGATTAGCGTCATACTTTCGCCGTTTCATCCGCAATTTTGCCACTATAATAGCGCCTTTAACGCAGCTTCTTCATGGTGGCCCCAACCTTTCAACCTGGTCACCGGATTGCGATGCCGCCTTCACAAAGCTGCGTCGTCTCTTGACGTCACCGCCGATCCTGCGCCATTTCGACCCCAGTGCTCCAACTGAAATACACACGGATGCCAGTGGCGTTGGCCTTGGGGCCGTTCTCGCTCAGAGAAAGGCTGGCTTCGATGAGTACGTCGTTGCCTTCGCCAGTCGTGCACTCACTAAACCTGAATCGAACTATTCCGTCACAGAAAAGGAATGCCTCGCTATAATTTGGGCCATAACCAAATTCCGTCCGTATCTTTATGGCCGCCCGTTTGACGTCATAACTGATCACCATTCGCTGTGCTGGCTGTCGTCCTTAAAAGAACCGTCCGGTCGTCTTGCTCGATGGGCCCTTCGACTGCAGGAGTACGACATTCGCGTGCTGTATCGTTCTGGCCGAAAACACTCGGATGCGGATGCCTTGTCTCGTTCGCCACTAACAGCCGAAGCTAGCTTCCCGAAGGCCTCATTGTCCGAGTCTTCCCTTGCTGCCACGGACATTCTTCTGGAGCAGAAGAAAGACCCATGGATTGTGTCCATGCTGCGTTTTTTGTCCAGCCCATCGACACCCACTAACAATCGCGCATTACGTCGCCAAGCACATCACTTCTCCATTCGCGACGGGCTCCTGTACCGTCGCAACTACCTCCCGGACGGCCGCAAATGGTTGCTTGTCATCCCGCGCCACCTGCGTTCGGATATTTGCGCAGCGTTCCACGACGATCCCCAGTGTGCGCATGCGGGGGTACTGAAGACATACGCGCGTCTCCGCCTTCGTTACTACTGGCGGGGGATGTATCGATTCATCCATCATTATGTCCGTTCCTGTCTGGTTTGCCAACGCCGTAAAGATCCCCCTCGTCGTTCAACCGCTCCATTGCAGCCTTTGCCTTGCCCAGCACGTGCTTTTGATCGAGTAGGCATCGACATTTACGGACCTCTGCCAACCACATCAGATGGCAATCGCTGGGTAATCGTGGCCATCGACCATCTTACGCGCTATGCGGAAACTTCCCCTTTGTGCAGCGCTTCTGCACGTGACGTCGCCTGGTTTCTCCTGCGCAACATCATCCTTCGCCACGGAGCTCCCAGGGAATTACTCAGTGACAGAGGCCGCGTCTTCCTCTCCGACGTTATCGAGGCTCTCCTCAAAGAATGCCGCATCATTCATCGCACCACTACTGCGTATCATCCGCAGACTAATGGCATGACCGAGCGTTTTAATCGCACTCTTGGTGACATGCTGTCCATGTACGTTGCATCCGACCAAACCAAATGGGACTATGTTCTACCTTTTCTGACCTACGCATACAACACCGTCACGCAGACTACCACGGGATTTTCGCCCTTCTTTCTCCTGTACGGACGCGAACCTTTTTCCACTATGGATACTATCCTTCCGTACCGCCCTGACTCCACGGAAACAACTAACCTATCTGAAGCTGCTGCACACGCAGAAGAGTGTCGCAAGCTTGCCCGTATATTTACGTCAGAAGACCAGCAACGCCAGAAGCACCATCGAGAAAGTTCCAATGCTCCCGTAGCCTATGCTCCTGGCTCACTAGTGTGGCTTTGGGTTCCAGCCTCTCCCACTGGACTGTCACCGAAACTCGCGTCGAAGTACCACGGCCCATACCGCGTGATCAAACAAACGTCTCCAGTCAACTATATTGTGGAACCCCTCGAGCTGCCTTTGGATCATCGCCGTCGTGGACGCGAAATTGTGCATGCCCAGCGTCTCAAGCCCTACTATGATTCGCCTGTGCTGTCCTACCCGTAGGTCGCCGGGACGGCTTCCTTCTCCGCGGGGGAGACAACTGTACTGTAATATAGGGAGCAGTGGGGCTGTGGCTCGGAGAGAGACAACGACGACGAGAAAGAACAACCTTGTTTCGGTGCTCGACAACGACGACGAGAAAGAACAACCTTGTTTCGGTGCTCGGTCGGCTACACTACCTCTCGCTGCTCCAACGTTCTAGTCGCGAACGCTTAGTGCTCAAAGTGCTCCGCGACAGTTATTTTTTATTTGACGCTGCTTTCTTCGCGCGCTAATCTTGGACTTTTGGGGTCTTCTGTCGCGATGAGAACATCGGCCGGCCATTCAAAGGCATTTCTACGCAACGGAGAAAGGCGTGTGACGAAACGAAATAGTGAGCCACGCCATCAATTTTCCCCGCATTTCCATTTCAAGGAGTGAGCCCTAAAGCAGACACCCAGCCCTAGAAGCTTCTAGCTACTAGGACCACAGACGTTTGCAGCAATTGCCGTCTTTCAACGACAAGGACGCAAGCCGATATTTTTTTTTAATGAAGCAAAGCAGCTCATATGCGAATAGGCTGGGGAGAAAATGCTCAAGAGACGTCGAGAGTGTCAGTGCAAGCGAAGGCAATTAGCAAAACATATTCGGGTGAGCTTTTAGCGCAGAACGCATTCCATGCACGTTCGCACGGCTGTAATGTGGCTTGGCCCTCAAATGTGAGTAACAGCAACAATTGTATGCGTTGGGCCTGAGATTACTTGTGAAAGAGCCGAGCGGAGAAAAAAAATAAGGGATACCGCCTTCAGATATCGCAATCTGACCACCCCTATTATTTTTCCTGCTTTCTTACGCCTTGGTAAGATCGGACCAGCTCAGCATGTCACACAAGGAGGCGGAAACGTCGGTGAACTATCAGAGGAAGCGGTCGCGTCGTTGACGGTAAACAAGCTACATAAATAAACAAGAGCTCCCATGGCTTCAGCAGCACAGGTCCAGCCCGAAATGATTGAACGAATCGCGATCAACGTTCCACACACACTGCATCAAGCGAGCAACGCAAGGCAAGACTAGAAGCGTGGCCAGGCTAGCCCGCCGCTGTCGCGGACCTCGCAATGCCAGAAGGAACGATGACAATGCGCCGAGAACATCCGTATCGGATTCTATCAAGACCATGCGGCGGCAGATTATCGACGACCTGAAGTTGCTGCTGTTTTAAATACGCCAGTGGCGCTGACCGGCCCGAAAATATTGCACGCTATAGAATACGATGTAGTCTAAGATGAAGTAGGCTCGACGCCATGAAACAAGCAGTTACACCTTGCACAGAAACAGTAAACTGAGCCGCTCTCATCATGAAATTAATCACACCACCCTCCTTCTTCTTCACATCCTATCTCTCTCTCACTCTCCTAAAGCACTTCCCTGTAGCGTGGATTAACAGGCCGCAGGAATTTCACACGGGCCGACCTCTCCACCTGTCTGCCATTAAAGTTCCACTCTCTTTGTATGCTCTTAACGCTTTCATGATGTTAATGCTGATGAAACTGAACGGTAGTCTTTAATTCCATATTTTGTCTGCTGTTGTATTTAGACGTTTCATTCTAGCTGTTCTGCAGTAATCGGGCAATGTTTCCTCACTGAATACGTAATACGTAATAATATGTAAATATGTAATACAATCAAATGACCACGTATTTCGGTCACCACTCCGCAGAGCCTTTTAAGAAAGAATTCGTTATATCATCTGGTACTGGCGACTTCGTATCAAGCTTCATTATTAAATTTAGGATACCTTGCTCAGAAATAACAATTTCAGCGATGAAAGATATCGGTTGACAATACCGACATTATTCGTTGTAAATACACTTCTGAAATGGCTAATAAAGTTAGAGCACACTACGTTTTCATCTGAGACACATTTACTATACATAAAGAACATGTCATAAGTAGACGCACTTGCAGTCACAACCCTCCAGCGTTTCTCCGGAGACCACTTAACAAGGTATGGTAGTAATGTGTTGTAATAACATTCTTTATCTTTGTATCATTCTGTTTGAGTGTTACAGACAAAGTATCAGTATCGGTGCACACGCCTTCCCCATAATTCGTTTTGACGAGTTCCTTTACTCGTCATGGTGTAGTGAGTGTTTAGGTGGCGTATTCTGAACAAAAAGAAAAAGCAGAAAAAGAAACTTCGCCAATGGACACAGGCGCCATTACTTAACACAGCACTCGCGATTGCATAAGAGTGTGCTCATTTATTCAAAGCGGTGCTGCTGGAGCACTCTTCAGCAAAGAAAATATTATGTAGATCCTGCCACTCAGAAGGAGGCCCGCTCGGAGAACACTCAAGATTTTCATTCAGTAGAGGCAATTAGCTGAGCAGACCCCCGAAGGAAGAAGCAATGTAAAGCGCATGGTCATATCGAGCATTGATTAATGTAGCAATGTGATTATGCCAGAGAATACGTGCTTTCAATATAATTGTACGAATAACCTTTCTTTTGGTGTCTGTTTCGTTTCATAAATGCTAATTAGGGCTTTAAGCTCGATAAAGCTTTAAAAAACACGAACCATGTGACGAAGCCGAGGTATCACACGCACAAGTACCTGTTCTATGGGTGAATGATTATCGCTGTTTCTTTTACGCAATTTCATTTTCTGCTTAGCAAAGGCAATCAAAGGTGACCACGAAGTAGGACATACAAATTACGGCTGCAGTGACTGCTAAGTGGCGCGAAAAGATGAAAGAACGTTCCTGCACCTTAATTTCGTACGTCGTAAATACATCTAGCCTGTATAAATTCTCGAGAACTCTCAGCAATGGTGACACTGACAAACGAAACGCATTTTGTAAGAGTTTGTTTTCGTTCTGAGTTATTCTGGGCTTCTGTGATTGGTTCTTACGTGCCATGGGCTACCGTTACTGCCAAGATTGACTATGCGCCACGAGGGATGATAAGAAAAGAAAAGAATCATAAAGAAGTCGGAGTTTCGCCCGAGAGGCGAAGCCTTGATAGCGATAGTAAACTATTAGATAACTACACGAAGTGATGGTTAGGAGCGCCAACGCTTGGGGCTGCCTGTCGCTTCAAACGCGTGTCTGACACTTCAAATAAGCGACCTTCGAGTTCAAACACCAGCGCAGAGAAGACAACGCACGTGAAACGAGCAGCCAGTTCAGCTCGCTGAGCCTACATTATATGATAGTATAGATGATTGCATAATTATTGTATGTTGACGTAAGGGCCAAGTGAGGTATGTGTAGATAAAATTATATTGATGAACGTGAAAATGAAAACTGTGAATGAGTTATGGGCCGCACTAACGTGCCCCTTGTTTATTTCTATTTTCAGATCCCGTTGAATCTCTGAGTACCCGTATCAGAAAGCGTCCTTTGGAGTGCTTTCTGGTGTGCGAAATTCACCAAATTATGACATTTTTCGAACGCGATCACGCGTTCGCCCGCACCTCTGACGTTCCCGGTAAACTTGTTTACATGTTTCAGAACTGCAGCAGACGCGCTTTGTGTTGAAGCAGATAGCGACTACGTTCATGAGCTGTGCACGCAAACGTCAAATGTTTCAACTTACTCAGATGAATACTATGACAATCACGAGAGAATGCCAAGAAAATGGCGAGAAAATGCGAGAATAGGTCGAAGAAATATCAGGCGAAGGAACGAAGTACTTGCGAGCTGACAAAGTAAGGCAAGCTGAGCGGCATTGTAAAGGGATGCCCCTTCCCTCTCATTTAATAAACAAGATTCATCGCAATTATTTTGATTGAGCTCTAAATCTGAATAGCTCGTACCCATTGCACGAGGTATAATTGTAATCGCTGCTATTGGAAGTGTATGATGAGCGAAATGATCACAAGCAGACGAAGAAAGCTCATTTTATAACATAAAGACTGAAGGATTGCCGAAGATGTCACCGTCGTCAAGAATCCTGATTCAAGTTCGCTTCTTTTATAGCAGAGGAATTATGCATGATCTTGGATTGTAGCGCAAAATTATGCACACTAGATGACAAACACGCTTCCTCCACGAGCTCGGAGTTCCGCATATTTTAAGCGCACACAACCTGAACGTGCGCACGTATTGCTATGATCAGAGAATTGTGCTTTATGCTACACTGGAACCAGTTTGCTATATGAATTTTCTTGGTTGCTTTATATCAACATCTATGCTTACTGGTTTAGTTATTTTTCGCGTACCAGATGGCATCTCATTATGTCGTCTAGACTGTCATTTTCTGCTGGAGCAGCTGTCCATCTGCATTTATTATAAGGCAGAATAAGTTAAGCTACGTTGTTTCTTGCCTAGAAGTACTCTCATGAGTTTGCTAATTTGTATGGAAAGCGCAGAATTTCTATATATGGAATCGTCTGACTGAGCCGCACCTTCTGAGGAGAATGCAAGGTTATATGGAAGCAGAAAAAGACAGCAGCGTGAGCATACTGTACTTCTAAAAATAGAACTAATCCCTTCTTGCATGAGTTGCTAGGTAAAAAAACGAAAACAAAAGAAAACATACGCTAGAAAACGAGAATAATTCAGCCACCAGATATGCTTTCTCAGGTATTCTGGATAATGTTACACCTTATGCAGTTCATTCTTTTATGTCGTATCTGGTGTTCCCTGTTATAACTTCTATAAATATTGAGCATGTTTATTGCGTTCCTTGCTGATTTATAAGAAGAATTTACCGGAAATCGTTTCTCCAAAGCTTGGCGTTAAGAGAGAATGTTGTTGAGCTTGTCACGTTCTTTTTAAAAAAGAAATCGACAAAAGGTCAGTCGCGTTCAGATGCAATACAAACCTGCATACCTAATTGGCGACAGCTGGCCCGTAACAAAATTAGGAAGACGCGAGTACAGAATTCCACAAAGAACCCAAACAAGTTTGCTTGGGAGGCTGTGTAATGCACATGGCCAAAAACCAACAAACGAGACAGACGCGAGCACTGTGGGGGATGAACACTGTTGCGCGTATTCAATATGCGAAACGTAAAAATATAATACCGCTGCGCATGACGTTCCCGACGCAATCTAAATTGCAGGAACATTATCACCCGCTCTCGAGCAGCCTTCACCAGCATAACTTTCTATTTTTCGCAATATGACAGCCTCTGTCACGAAGACATCGATGAGGATGAACAATAATAAGCCATCCGTGCTCCAAATCCCTGGAAACAATCAATGCTAATACAAGTGCAGTCAGTCGTTAAATGCGTAAAAGCCGCCTACATAAACGACTCGTTAAATAAATATAAAGAAAAGTAAAAACTAATGAGATGCACATTTTCTATACTTTGCCGTACAATGGCAGAAGCTGTTCGCGAGAGATCAATATATTTGCCAGCAGACCTTCGGTCTCATAATTGCAAGTGAAGACTATTCTCATTCTGTAAATTTCCGCAGTGCGAAGCAGTGAAGTGCGGAAAGAAAGGTAAAAAAGGACGAATGAAGATGGATTGCAAGAGGACGAACCGAACCTAAAGAGGACTACAGAATATGATTTTCTCGCGCGTTATTGTGGAAATATTTCACTGTTTTTTTCATATATTGTATAACTGCAATGTTTTATGGCCACTATATTAATGTAATTAATATGGCGCTCGATGTGTTACCCCATGCAGCCTGTTGTACCTAAGGGGGTGAGGTTACCTAAAGCCGTGTCTGTGCGGCTTTTTTCCCTCATCCACCTCCATTTACCACTCCTCTGTACATGTGTGCGTGTAAATGGCAATCAATAAATCAAATCAAACCAAATTCGCTTAGACATCTTGTGAATGTCTCGCGAACTACTGAAACACGGGAGTAGAGGGCATAAATTCCATTTTTTTCTACAACAGAGAAACTGACTACAGTACTGCCTGTCATGGTACTGTGCCGAGTAATAATACTAAAAAGCAAACGATGTTACCTGAATACGTAGCCGACATTCATGCAGAAAATAGCACAATATATATTGCCTGCTTTATGAACGTAAATGCAGGAGAGGCGTCATGGGCAATACCGGCTACTCCTTTTGGGTTAGCCAAACAAACTGGAGAAATAATCAATTATGGGGTTTTACGTGCCAAAACCACTTTCTGATTATGAGGCACGCCGTAGTGGGGGACTCCGGAAATTTTGACCATCTGGGGTTCTTTAACGTGCACCTAAATCTAAGTACACGGGTGTTTTCGCATTTCGCCCCCATCGAAATGCGGCCGCCGTGGCCGGGATTCGATCCCGCGACCTCGTGCTCAGCAGCCTAACACCATAGCCACTGAGCAACCACGGCGGGTTGGAGAAATAAGAATGGGCAGGCTCAAAAAGACGAGTTTAAAGTGTGATGTTTAAAATACGTGACAGTTTAAAAACACCCATGATGTCCTGGCGGCTCCGCGTGTGTTGTCGACGTCACAGATCGAGACAACTACTCGGAACATGAAACGACGCCACTTCCTCGCTTCCATGTCGGACTCGTCGGCTGCTCGCAAGGGACACATGACATATATACACAGGGTCTTTCTGCCAACACTATCATTTTTTTTTATTTTGCCTGTGGCATATAGCACTGCTCTAGTTCATGAGCTGGTCTACTGGAGGAGACTTGCACAAGAAATTGAAATGCGTCATCGACTAATTAACATAATATTACCAATTAACTTTAACTGATTACCTTAGGGCACATATATTGCAGTTCACAAATTCTAGCTGGTGAGACTGCAAGGCATAACCATTTGAAAAGAGTTCTGTGGATGACACCATCTACAGGAGATACGCGTCGTCAAAAGTGGGGTAAAAATGCACTGTAGTTCCACTTACGTTTTAACAAAACTTTTATTTATGCATTGAAGTACAAAAGTAACTAGAACGGATGCATTTCGCCGCAAAAGTCGGGCAATATTATCGTTAAACTGGTGTCATTCTGAGAATTCGTTCCAAGTGGATCCGCCTTGCTAACTGCCCGGCTTGAATTTGTAAATTGGAATATGTGCCATAAGGTAATTATTTAAAACCTAATTAGTACATTTTAGTTAATTAGTTGAAACTGCCTTTCAATTTCTGTTCCTGACCGCCGCTTCGAATACATTAGTTCATGGAGTAGAATTGTGCAATCTGCAACAGGAAGTTTTGAAAACTGAAAGTGTTCGCGGAGACACCCAATATACGTTCCGGCGACACATCTGGCGTCACTTTCGTACACACTACTGCTACCAAGCGATTTTCAATTTGTGACGGAATTTCGCAGTTGCATAGGACGCTGTACAACTCGGGCAGATTGCGTGAGATGAGCAAAGGAACCGAGGCAAGCGGTGCGCCAGTTATTCGCCGGTCCACCATCACAGCCGCGCCGTTGCCATCTATCGCCGTTCCCAGAGGCATAAACATCGACCGTGATTTGCTTCCGCCACGAAATAGCATCCAACAGAGTAAAGTTATGTTGAAAGTGTGCCTGTTCTGCAAAGCAGCGCCCAGTACTAAAACGCTGGCGCTATCGAAAGCCGCAATACGAGGGTACATATATCGCCTCGCAAACGGATAGCGCTTGCCGACCGTCCCAGCGAGGAGGCACGCCGGTCCTACACGCTTCTTCTTCGCACCCACGGCATCGGTAAAACAAGCTAAATTAAATAAAGCGCGACCTACTTGTACAAAACTGACCATGCTGGCAAAAAATAAGCGTTCTACTGACGCGGCCGGATCACAAGCGCCGCGAGAAGCGGCGGCCAGTGAGATAGGCGTACTGCCTCGATGGGCGGGCTGCCATCGTATTCGTACGCCATTGAACCGCACACCGTTGTTTTTGTCACTGGTGGAATACTTGCTTATATTGCCAAGGTTAATGCAAAACGCAGGAGTGTCGAGCAAGTACGTTTGTTTTGCATGTCCTGACGAGGATACGAAATTTTCCCAGCGCATACGCACGCCGGGATGGTGTGGCGCTCACTCGCTCACACGCCCGTCTCGAGCGCCTGTAGTCGAGCGGGCACGCATCGTGCGAACGAAGAGTGGCACGCGAAATCGTACCGCGTGTAGCAGCAGTACGAACACGCCGACATGACGAAGCGTGGGTGCTGGGTGCAGCGGTCTCCACTGTAGCAAATGGGTAGTACATTCGCGGGACACGGGCAACAGTGGGCCAACTTCGCTTGCACCAGCGGTAGGAGTAAGTGGACACCTTCACGGAAACTCTTTGCGACATTTTAGGGAAAGAAACACCCACGAACATTTTTCTTCCGATATTTTTTCACAAAGTGAGCTCAAAATGTTCTTCTCAGTCTTGATATGGCCAAGGAAGTATATCTCAAATTGTACGCATCCCACAATCATGTTAATCTTGTCTTAGCATAGTCTATTATATCCAGTATGGTAAGAGAACAAGAATTCATGATTGACAGTATAGCCCAGAAAGACATATGTGCAAGAGTACGTTTATCTACAAGCGAATAAGTCCCAGGAGACAGAGGTAATCAGAAATAGATCTGCAGAACAATCAAAATGTCCTGGGACGCATGCGGCAGGCATTACCAAGTTATGACAAGCAGTACACGGCTATTATTAAAAAGCAAAGTGTACAATCATTCCATTCTACCGTTACTGCATGCATATGTAGGAGTAACTTGCGAGGTTAACAGAGAAGCCTGAGAAGAAGTTTCAGGCCACGCAAGAAAGGACTGAATGACAAATTAGACGGTTAACCTTAACCAAGGTTTGGGTATGGGCTAGTTTGTATTCCATGGTGTCAATCGTCACAGCGCATACATAGACGAAGGACAAAAAGGACGACGAAGACATGCGCTAGGTCATGCGTAAGCCTGAAGAACCGGTGGTCTGTTAGAGTTAGAGAATTGGCGCCAAGGAAAGTGAAGCTTGTGTTGTGCACGGCGTAGAACTAGGTCGTGTAAGGAAATCAAAAAGTTGCAAGCATGGAATGCCAGTTGGGGCAACACAGGGGTAATGGGAGGTCTTCGTCCAGCAGTGGATATAGACCACTGCTGATGCTTATGCGACGGTGATAATAGTAATGTTAACTTTATCTGTCACTGAAAGGCTTGCGTGAAAACATCAACTTTTTCTACACTTGTACCGGTGTACCAGCACGAAATGCGTGTTGATTCGTTGACTCGTGTTGACTCGTAGGAAAAGGAATAGACGTCAGAAATAAGCAGCGAATAAAAGGTAATTGCGTCTTAAGCTACGCATCCACCAGTAAAGTAGAACGTGATCGCAGCTGGGACATGTGCTTCCATAGTTGCAGATTTCATCACAAGCCTGCACCACTGTCAACTTATATTCACAATGTAAAAATTCATACGCATAGCTGAATGGGTGTTAGAGATATTCTAGTACGAGTATTGTGTATGTTGCGTGAGCGGAGCCTGTACAAACACATTTGCCTCTTTCAGACAGAATAGGCGACAGCGCTACTTGCTGGTACTGCAGCGAGGATTCTGAAAATTGTATGCCGAGCACAATTCATAAAGAAAAGTGTTGCAACTCTTATATTCCGCACGTAGAACCAATAAAAATTTGCGAATTGAAACGAAATTCTTTATGCACGTTTTCAAATTTATATAGGCCCAGGTAATTCCCAGCTTAATCGACAACAAATCCCGAAAAGCTCATTAGTAATGCGCCATCGTATACCCAGTGAATGGATATTCAAAATTTCAAAGCAAGCTCATTGAATAAGTGATTTGGGAACGAACGAATCTTCAATGAACAGTAAAATCAGTCGTACATGCTTTTACTAGAGCTCTTCAGGGTGCTAATTAAGCGCCGTCATTTCTTTGTTGACTTCATTTTAAACAACCTTGCAAAACTTTGCACGACTGCAAAAACAGAAAAAAAAATCAAGCATGCTTTCTCGGCCTAAGTGATTTTCATGTTTTAATACCAAAATACTATTAACGCGCTATTCGTTTGCGACGCTGCACAAAGGAACAGTACATCGCGTACTGCCAAAAAAAGATGACTGAAACCTACAACAAGATATATCAGAGTAAGGTGCGTGCTGCTGAGATGTGAAATTGGTGAAAAATAACTGTACTCTGCGAGGACGAATTCCAAGCCGCAAGTATGGTTTATGAGTCAGAGTAAGCGAGCAACGGTGAGAAAACAGAGAAGAAAAAAACAATGTGAATAGTTGATGTCTAGGCATTGACATAGGTGCGTGTGCATTTTACTTCTTCCCTGCGTTTCGATTAATTTACCCGCTAGAAGAGACGCAGCAGCTGAAGTTGAGCTCAATAACAAATCCGGAAGTGCTTTTCAAACTGCATTTTTTTTTCAGGACCATAAATCTTGCCTGAACAGTGTGTACAGTGCATTCTGCGTTAACTCCCCATGACTTCCTCAGCAATCATGCGTGAAGTATGGTGGACTTCGACAACGCACAAGGAAGGTTTGCTTACGCATATGCTGAACTTAATTCAACAGGACAGTAAACTTGGCTAGACAGCAGAAAGATTGAAGTCCACGTTTCTGGGCTCCAGAAAGAAGGGCGAGAAAATTTTACCATTACAGTTATATTCTGACATAGAGTATACAAGAGCTTATTTTTACGCCTAAATTTCTATTGCTTTCATCACACATAAGTTACAAAGTTGACAACCACATTAGTTTGACAATATCGTGCACACACTCTCAGTATGGCACCGTCTTGGTTTATCAAATACACCACGATCCTTAAAACATATTTTCGTGTTTTCCAAGCGTCTTGGAGCACCAGAAAATTTATACAGAACTATAACATTATTCAACTCTGACACCTCTTACGTCGAAATCAGCTACACGAGTGCGCAGAAGAGAGAGCGAATTTCAAGGTCGAGACAAGTAAAACGCTCTTCGTGTGATTTGACGACTTTCATTATAAACAGCGTTGCAGTAGAGCCAGTCTAGTTTCATTTTGATGAATTCAGTAGAGACTTTCCAGACGTCACAGCGTCGGAACTCCCACCTCGTTCACATAAAGAAACAATGGCCGCATAACATGTGTGCGAGCCATAGATGACCAAGCGCACTTGACGAGTGCCTGGCCCTTGCAATGGTTGAGCTCGCTGCTGAGACCAGGAAGTAAGCTACGAGACATGATCGAGACTAACGACCGTGAAGACGCGTGACACCAAGTGTGGTAAGGTATGCAGCAGGCATAACGCAACTTGTCAGAGAAGCAGTAGAGTTGATCATAAGAGGACGACGAGGGGCTCCTCTACTAAATACGTCTGAGACACTAATTGGCGACGACTTCCATCCACCGAGCAAGCAAAAAGGGTGCAGGCGCAAAACTTCATCTTAACAGCGCTGTAATGCCGTGCCAAGTATATATAGTGCGATTGTCTTTCTAGAAGAGAGCTACGGCTGGTAAAGCTGTTTTATAGTAGCTTTCACTCCGTCTTTCTAAGCACTCCTTGTGCATCTCCTGTGGGTGCTGTGGGATTTTAACTGAAACCCGCTCCTCTTGCGCACAAAAGCCAAACTCCTGAACAAAGCCCCTCTCACCACGAAAAATATCGGCAGAAGTTCTTGCTGCAAAATCTCAATAAAGACACACTGAGCGAAACAAGAAGAGTCATATGCTCCAACTACAACTGTGTATGCTAATACAATGCCGACGCTTTCGCGAAGCCAGTAATAAGTATTTTTTTATACAAACTCCTATTTGCAAATACACAAGTAGCGAGAGCATTCAGTAGACCACCGCCATTGTTGTGCTCCGGATGTTGTTTCGCCAGCTGCTCAAGGACGCTCTGCTTTCCACAAAATCGAAAAGGGAGGGGATTGCAAGCCCCCTGGTAACAGAATTGGGCTAAATACCAAAATTGGGCTACATTGATGTCTTTTATAAGAAGAAAGGAAGCTTAGCGGATTGGGACGACACCGTCCGTGCTGTCGGTTGTTGACGTTAGAACATCACTGTCGGTGAAGACGCCGCGAAGGCTCGCATTGTTTATCCCTAGTGTTGTGGCCACCCAGGAATTAGATTTCCGCTGGTCACGATTTTCGGAAAGCAGCGATGGCTTTGGAAACGCGGAGGAAGTCACTTAGGATTAAGATGTCTCTTCCGAGACACGCGTCATGGAATCAACAGCGCACAATCTACAAATCACTTCCGTGAAGATCTTCAAAGTTCTTCAGTCGGGCGGCATCGTTCGCTTTCTCGGTCTCCTCAACAATACACGGGAATACAACTTTTACACACATTACTGGCATTGGCCTACTCGGTATAACTGACCTTCAGTGTAATTAACAACCGTTCGAATACAGATTAAAACATAGTGCAACTATTGTAACAAGCATGCAGAAGCACACTTGCGAACAGCATGGTGTACTACTACTGGCACAACTTGGGTAGAGTTCCTTTTGTTATAATATAGGCTGCGCACCACATGGACATTCATCAGAATGAAACGCTACATGAGGGTTCTAGTTTTGTGGAATACCAGAGAGCGCAGGCGGAGCCATGACATTGACATTTTTCTGCATTATTGGAGACCCAACAAACACTAAAGCTCACGTTAGATGTCATGACGTACACGTTTCATCGCCAATGCTACTACGGACATATACTGCGCCATTAGGCAGCGAAATTGTAATCATGCTCTATGGCCGCCAATTGAATGCTAGCTGCACTCAAGGCAAACATAACAAAGAGAGTTGGTACGAATACTTGTCTTTGCAAGGAACACAATTACCAATCGTAAAGTCACCTCACACGTACGAGAAAAAATTGCACTTTCTCGCAGGGTTCATAGGCCTGCCAACTTCGCAGTTGAAGACTCGCGCGAATGCGTGGCTGTTTTTGACGACCTGGTTGCAGCTGAACTCGACCAAGAGTGACGCACGCACGCTGCACAGGAGGTGGCACATCACCATGAAAAACGTCACGTCGCTGGTGTAGTTGCTGAGGTCTCCGGGCTCCGCTGACGCCTGGGCGTCTGCAGACGCGAAGGCGTCCCAGACGAGGTCGACCGCAGCGGCCAGGTATGCGTGCTGGTTGACTCGTGATGGGGCCGCGGGCGAAGAGCGGGGTACAGCGAAGCAAGCGAGCCTTTCTTCGATCTTCGTGCGCGCGACCGAGTTGTGGGGCAGGCGGCCCACGAAGAGTCGTACGGCGGCCGCCCCCAGCACCGTCCCGATGGCTCCGTACTTGGCCGCCACCGTAGAGTCGCGGTCGTACAGGGGCAGCATGGGGAAGAGCGGAGGGATGCGAACCGCCGACCTCTGGGAGTCGTAGAACGTGTAGCCGCTGGACTCGCGGAGCTGCCTCATGTAGCTGGAGGACACCTCCCGCCACTCCTCATCCGGGATGCGCGCATTCATCTTCGCAACGGCCATCCAGTTCTGCAGCAACGAAACGTTCATGGCGATTGTGTCGAACACGTCGCTGAGTACTTGCTCGTTGAACCGTTTGCCGTGGAAGAGAACGTCCTCGAAGTCCCGCTTGTCGATGGGAATGTGATCGGCGATATAAGACCACCGACCGCGATTTACTTCGTTGATGAAGACGGCAGCTATGGTGCGCGCTATCTCATCGACGTCGTCCAGCGCTTTGGCTTCCACGTGAGTCCTCGAGAACTCTGCGTACACAGTCCAGCCCAGCAGCGACTCGGTCAACTCGATGCAGTCTGCGTGGCTGGGTCGCTCGACGACAGTGTCCAGGGCGGAGCGTACGCTTTGATACCAAAGCTGCGCGAATGGTTTGCTGACGAATCGCCACATGGCCTGCACCACGCACCAGCCCAGGTAGAACTCCAAGCGTTGTTCACCAATGTGCTTCGCTAAGCGCTGAAGACGTGTCATGTAGTCCACAGAGCGAACTTGCACCCTCGTCGATGACGGCAGTCCCAGACCATATTTCAGAAAAGCTTGGAGGTGCGCGAACCTGTCAGGCCCTACGTAGTGACTGAGGCGCTCTGTCGAGTCTAGTTCGAAAACTTCGGCACCACTATGGTCAGCGGACGTCAATGCCGGAATGAGCAAGCTTTCTAACTCGCTGAAATCCTGGAAACTCATCGTAGGTGTAGCGTTGCTGTCGTAGAGTGCTGCAGCCTGTTCGTAATAGGTGCGGTATGTGCCTTCTTGTAACAGCAGCGCCCGCATCTTGAACCAGTTTGGCAGTGCGTCGCCAGGCTCGATGAGGAGCGACACTTCGCCCGCCTTGGTTCGACTCTTGCGGATGGTAAGCAGCGGCGAGATCCGAAACGCCTCGAACACCCTCGCGGCCGTTACGATGAGCTCTTCGCTCTTGCTGTTGACATGCGGCCACGTGACGCCCAACTCAGTGAGCTTGCTCCTGAAGGCGCCCACTTCGTTCCTGCTGTCCTCGACGATTGCTAAACAGCTCTGCAGCAGCATGGCGGCCTGTTGCGTGGGGTTCCTTATTGTGTTGGTCATCCTGGCTCGCACCAGAACGTCGATTACCTAGTGGTAAACAAAGCAGCATGCTTACATTACCAGGGCTTATACAAGTGCTGATTGAAGGCGATACGGTCGCCAATTACATCACTGTATGGGCAAGGGAGCCACAATATTGCAGAAAATATTCCTCAATTTCTCCTGGCATTCTCGAAGCTATAGCAGTGCTTACTTTAGAGCTTCGCAAAAAAGGACTGCAGCATAGATTACGAGAGAAAGTTTACTGTGGCATCATTCAGAAGCTTAACTGAGCTTCCTGTAACACTCCTCTTCACCAATGCTTTCTGTTTTCGGGCCATCATTTTGTGAATTCTTTTATCTTGGCTTCATCTTCCATCATCTTCTGTGTCAAAGACAAAAATGGCTTGATTCGCCCGTTCGGCTGTCTCATTTAATTTCTCTGCAATAACAACAGGTTTTCCCATGGAATTAAAAAAAAGTCGCAGTATCGCTCGAAAGGAGGAGCATCAATTGCGATAGCAAATTAGTAGGCATCTACGCGTATTAAGTATATTAGTTTTATCGGCAGTATAAACTTCGAAACATTCACTTACTAACTGAACAAGCACGTTCTCAACGCGCACAAGCAGACCTGAACAAATCACACTCGATGAGCGCGGACATGTAAAAGCGCTGGTGTGAGCAAGCGCGGCAGCAGCAGCGAGCGTAGTGCCCTTAGTGCCGACTATCGCTTCACTGCAACAGCGGCCACAGCACAACGGGCACAAAGGTACGAGCCGTCTGCAGATACCTTTCAAGATGAGGTTCAAGATAAGATAAGTAAGCACTTGTTCACGGAGCCAAAGTAGCTCCCCTTCCCTCACGCGCTGTCTCCCCAATTTCCTCCATATATGGCACGCGAGACTGAGCCGCGATCGCCAGTTCCCCTTGCGCACGGTCGCTTGCTTCCTTGGCACAATGCCGCCCCCACTCCATCCCTACCTCCCATCCCCCCACGACATTTCGCGAGACTGAAGATGCGGGCCAGTTTGCTATCCGCTTTCTCCTTCGCGCGCGCCACATTGAGCCACGACCATCGGCTTCCCTCGCGTACTTTCTATCGCACATACAGCATGCGACGCACGGCGAGGGAGTTATCGCCCTCGGACTTTAGATATGAACATCACGGCGACGGCGACAAAAATGCGCCTGGAGTGTCCACATAATTGCTATCGCAATAATATTGAATGTATCACTAGGAAATAAACGGATTTCAATTATTCTTTATGGAAAGCTACTAGTAGCCGCTAGGGCAACAATGCGGCTTTATTTGAGGCCTCGCCATCAAGCGGCGCTTAGCATTCGTAAAAGCACCACAAGGATCGGAAGGCGGCGTCTTACCTTGTCGACGAAGAGGCTGAGGTGCTTCTCGTACACGGAGGCCGACTCCGTCCAGCGGCCGCACACGTGCCCGTAGAAGTCGTCGCAGGGGTCGACGCTGGCGTTGGACGCGGCCACCAGCATTTCGTTGAGCGCCACGCAGGCCCGCGTCAGGCAGACGCCGCGGCGCGGTCTATGCGCCGGCGCAGCAAGGCGCGCCAGCAGGGTGAGCAGGCTGATGGCCAGGCAGGCCGACGCCATGGCCGCCAGCACCACGAGTGTCGGCTGGACGCCCTGTTCCCCGCGTGGGTGCTCTTCCCTCGGCACTTCCTCAGTCACCGATAAGGGCATCTCCGAGTGCTCCGTTTTGGTGGTAGCCCTGTACGGTGCGGGAAAACTTCAGCTTCAGTGAACTTCATGGGACAGCGTCTTAGCTTTCTTTATTGTTTTCATCTTTTTGCTTTAAGAAAAAGACCCCACGCACCATGGGTCTTTGACGCCCTTAAACTAGTGCTGCAATTCTGATGCCTTGATTTGTCTGGTTTGTTACATAGCGTCTAAGCTTTTAACCTAGGTGTGTGAATTCATTCATCGAAATCGCAAAAAAATTATGTCAGCCTTTATCGGAGAGCCCTATAGCTATAAAGCGTGTTTACGAGTTTGATTTCTAATGCTTATTAAATAGCCTGCATTGTTAAAGTTTCTGATTACGTAAGTTGCCGGTCAAAACTTAGTAATACCTTGGTTTTCTATAGTGTTATCACAATTTGTGTAATTCTTGCTGCTAATTTATATTGTTGTGTATTCCTTTGATATTCTGTACAGTAAAATGTTTAGGTAACTTTCGCCACCGCGCTTTACTTTGGTAATAATCTAAAAGTCCTCTGTTTTAGAACGTTCGCTTGACATCTTTTCCACTCTTGAGTACTCCGTATCTAATATTTCGTTTTATCCTCATTTTATCCTCTTAACAAGCGCAAAGTGCGACTTGGTATCGGCCGCAAGCGCATCATCGGGACTGCTCATTTTTTCATGGAAGTCAAAGATGATGGTAATGTCATGTCATGACAAACCACTGAGACTCATGTCAGTCCACGTGGTGCAATGGCGAATATCCCCGTTATGCCCGTTTTCGCCGAAACAAAGGCCCGTGACGTCATACCGGAAGTTGTTTTCAAATTCACTATGTTCTTCTCCGCATTCGGAACGCATGTAGCCTATCAGGCTATCATAATGTGCACTATCATAAAGCGGAGGGCCGCTCTCTCCTTATCAGTTCTTGTCAGGACAGACACGGTTTGCAGTTGGTGTGACCTTTTATGTCGCTGCACCAGGCTGACCTAACATGCGTCAGTGGATGGTGAAGCTACGTGACTGCCATCTCCACATTTAGTGATGTAAGGAGGAAGCGTCGTAAGTATACGTATACGCCCGGCTCGACGTTCCATTTGGTTTCCATTTAAAAATGTGTCGAAATGAAAATTGCTGTATTCCGTACTGTGTTGCATGTATTCAAGGAAACGAATCCCTGTAGCTTAAGCAATCACGAATACTGTTATAAGGAACACTTAAAAAAACCTTTGTAATTATATTGTCCGTATTTTTTCATGCCATCTATGGCGGCCGGTAACTTAAAGATCACAAAAATGCGCAATTACTTGTGGACATGTACGTCACCATACCTAATGTACCCTAAACGCCACAAGATGCCAGAATCACCTGCAACGTTAAAGAAGTCTTGCAGTTGTACATAATTACCAATATTGTAGCTCGTAACTGTCGCTGCTTTATGCGCCCCTGACCTTGTACCACTTTGCGCAATCGAGTTTTCCAAGAGCCCACATCTTCTACGAGGTAATCCTCTAACCAGCACACATAGCTTTCGGATTTCGGATCTGGCTTTGGGTATGCACATTCTTACGCCGAACGCGGCTTCTTATCGCTAACACCGGCTACTAACATCGGCTCACTATTTTAAACGGACTAAGAAAACAAACGCGTTCAGCTCCAATCCTGATTTGCTCATGAGTGCTGGCCGAGAGGCACGTTATGATGTTAAGTTTGCCTTTGGCAGCGGCGATTCGTGCGACTGATCTCTGGTGCCACGCATTCGTCTCGCCACCGCGCAATCCGTTGAAATATACAGCCCCAAAAGGCGCGCACGCTTCGCGGACACAGCCATTGCAATCCAAGCTGTTCGCATTTTTTCAAGAAGCAGCAACGAGTGACGTCCGAGGGCACACGCATATGCGTGTCAGGGCCTTGACTGTGGTAGGCGGTGGACCGGCTCTGTAGTACGTGTTATGTATGCTCTCAATGTGACATGAAGAAAGCTCACGTGTAGCCAGTGTATTTAACCCAATTCTGTAAGCTTCACCTAAAGTTCCAGATTACGCACACTCGTTGACGTGCGACTTAGACTGTGCAGCAAGTGTACGCCACTGTTGGCAGAAGCACGCCACACTGCAAATGAACCTGAACTAGAGCTTAAATCATTTAGGTGATGGAGCAGCAGTACAAGAGGGTTCTTTGATAACGGCCTTGCGAAAGGATAATGGAACCGCTTGCAAATCTGTTCAGCGTGCGTGAGTTGCGGGAATTCGCACGGTTCAAATAAATAAAAAGGTCAAATTGAAGCTGTGTAGGACCTCCTCCCTGTGTGTAGTGAGTTGAGTGTCCATGAATGCGTTTTTGCTTTTCATGTACATTTTATTCTGCTTGATACGAAGTTTGGGTGATACGAATATTTCACGTAACACCATAAGATCGTGTAGTCTAAATTCTACTGAATGCATTGTGTAGCCGTCAGTTTTTTATTCCCTTAAAAAATAATAAAAACACTGTAGTGACGAAAATGAGTCTACACGTAGAATCATAGTGTGCTGCGCACGCAGGAAACAATGATTCCGAAGCTCAAGGTTTGAACTGGTTCCCTTATCGTATGTTAACTTGCTGCTACTGTGTCCAACAATAGAGAAGACAAGTGACCCCAAACGCTCGGTTGCAAATTGCGTAAGCATTACCTCACAGTTGTGTTGGCCATGGATCGCGAGCCCATATTGTCCCTGGCCCCGTCCGGTTCGCCTTCGAGTGTGTTGTCCAGGTCTTCACGTCCGGCTCGATGGAGTCGCGCAAGAGGGCGCTGGCGTGGCGAGTGGGCACCCGTAGAAATGGGCGGCGTGTACGGTGACCCGATCTCCACCGCCAAGCTACTATGGCCGCCTTGGCTGACTCCACCACCACTCTGGATCCCTCCGTGGAAAGGCGACGTGACAGGCATTTCGGCAGTGCGGCGCTTCTTGGTCTGGACAGGGTAAAAATGAGTAACAGAATTTGCGTTGAGAAATGACAGACATGTAGGCTTGAGTTTGACACCTCTAGCTTGCTAAGGTACGCTGGGACAAAGAGAATCGGAATGAAAGAAAGTTATGATTGGCGGTGATGTGGACAGAAAGGCGTGAAGACCAGGAGATTGGGTTTTGCACGGACCGTCACGCCTTGTGCGGGATAAGAATGCAGGTAACGCATAAATTTGTCTGCAACAGGAACTCCAGCCGGTCTATGGTTTCCATAGTACGTCTTCAGTACAGAAACGACATATCGAGCGTAGTTGGATCAAGCCTTGCAAAATGAAAGAAACGCAAGAACGTATTGTAAATGAAAGAAATGGAAGAAAACAATATACAGAAGACAGCTAGACTTCGTAGTTTGACGGCACATCTACCGCAAGATTTGCAACGGCAACGGATAGTGACGATTGCTGCTCATGTCCGAACAACGTATTCCTTAGTTATGCAAACGCCCTATCAATCGCAGAAGAAATTAGGGTTTCACAAGTTCAGCAACACATATATTAAAAGGAAAATCTTTCTTATAGGAACTGTAACTGGGAAACAAAGATTTGAAACATATGCTATTGTCATTTTATGCAATTGCGGGGCAAGGGAGGGGGGTGGCACAGCTGTTCGAGATTCTGCAGAGAAAGAACAAGGCTAACTTGATATCTCGGTATTAATCCAAACAAACATCCTTCACATTGATTCAACGCTTGCTTAATGAGAAAATTTATGCGTTTCTCAGGCATCACAATAAGGAAGTTGGAATTCACCCGGATGAAGAACAAGCACTTAAGCTTTTCAGCCTACCCTTCCCGCGGCTTCCTCCTTCTTAAAGAGAAAGAAAAAGAATTTTATTTTATGCAGCCATCACTTTGCTAGAAGGGCATTTTTGTGACAATCGCCTAGAAAACAAAACGCCAACACCAATTTACGAGAAAACTGACGTAGTATAACCTCTGCCTATGTCAGCCCGCGGTCAAGCTGAAACACTTACTGGAGATCCCCGCTTCTTTTTCTGCAATGAAAGTGGGGCATGATTGAGTGTACTATTAAAGCAGTTCATTAGGCGCTCAAGGTCGTGCGCGTGCGTGTATGTGTGTGTTGAGGAGGCGGGGAACCCCACTCGCTTCTTGTCTTCTTTTTTCAGCTGTCACCTTCAAGAAGATTCATTGCGAGTTTCAACTCCAGAACATGAGGTGATGGGTTCAAACTCCCCGACGCGGGTGTTGCACTCCAAGGGGAGTAATTCATATAATCAGCTTCTTCCAGTGCACTGCGACTCCGCTCGGAGTCACTGGGACTCCGGTGCAGTATACATAGTATGCACGCGACGTCACATCCGCTACTGTCGTCTGCTTCCGCTACCTTCCGCCATCTTGGGGAACCTTATCAACAGGCGCGCGCATAGGCCTATAGGTTCCCCAACATGGCGCCGCCGTAAACCGGAAGTCGCGGAGTATCCTTGAATGACGTGCGTGCATACTATGTGTTGTCGCAGCAAACAACAATCACTTCGCATGGCTTTGCAACTCCCGTCGTCGCCCTCCAGAAGAAAGACATAAAGTTCATGACCGATTCGTGCGTCAACCAACCGCGAACTGAGGCTGTTTTCAGTGGACGTCATTACAAAGGTCACTAAATGCAATTGCAGCGTAGCATATACATTCGGTGCGCCTAGCAGCGTGACGCGCGGCAAGGAGCATTGTTTTGGCGGCGGAATTTCCGAGTTCGAACATGTGCAAAGCTAGGATAACTGAAGCTGGTGCAATAATATCTGCTAAGAAAAGCACACGGATGACCATGCAACTAAAACAGGTTAATAATAGCGCGTATTCGCATAACAAATTTGCAATCAATTCACACATAAGCGAACCTATTTTATGCATCTGATTTGCCTTTTTTTCCTTTAACGTTGAAGAAATTGTGGAGTATCGCTCTTAATATAAGTGCGACACAACATTTATCTGTCTCATAAGAGCATACAGCTATACCATCTTAGGACCACTGGCTTTATCTTCTGTGATGGTTTCGATGTTATTCTATTTATAAAGCCAATGTTTCTTTGGAAGTGCACATATCAACCTGCCCATGCCCATTAGCATGCACCCAAGTGAATGGCAGAGGAACAGTTTTGGTTATGCCTTTCTCCTACATTACAGTGTTTCTTTTCAATTCTGCTAATTTCAGGTAGCGTACCATGGTCAATTTCTACAATAACAGCGCCAGGGTGGCGTGTGATTCATACACTACAAGTCATTAACGAAATAACGAAAGATGATTAGAACCCTGGTCGTCCGATCATCGAGCTATCATGGGAAAGACGGTTAGAACATGTAATTCTACGATCTTCGTGCTTGTGGCTTTAGACGCTGTTGTCGGCAGCGTTACTAGGCTTCGTCTGAGTATTTCGCTGAATTTTGAAGCTATCATAATTTTCTAAACGAAAAAGGCAATAATAGTCAATGCACATGCATAAACATTGATAATTGTTACATTTGTCACGTAGTATTTCGTTGTATACGATCAACTTACAAAGTGAGAACGGCGCTCAAAGGAAGAAAGACGATGTTTAGACAAATTCATCTACTAACCGCGATACAAATGCTGGATAAACCGTCAAGCTTGCAGCTGTCGCCGACATTTGCGCCAGAGTTTGCTCTAGTTTTAGTGATTCTAGTGGAAAGCTATACTGGGAATGGAACGTTAGAATGTACGGCTTCACATCTCATTTTATGATGAACATGAGAGTACGTGCTCAGTACCATGGACTTATTTGTTTTTCATACAAAAAATAAATAAATCGATATGTCGATAATAGGGATCTTCACCACGCTTTTTGCTTCTGGAAACGGGATATTCACCGCAACCGAGCTAAGACGGAGAACATCCCGTTCAGCCGCAAGCTGGATGACTGGCCAAAACTTTTTAAAATATATGTAGCATCCCTGCGCGTGTTTACGCAAAATACGCCATAATGTTCCCGAATACGCACATACGTGTGTATGCAAAAGGGCGCTCATGGGTGGCACTATGAGTGAAGAATGCAGCCACTATGGACAGGATTTCGCCAAGCTAGGAGAACAAACTGTAAATGAGTTTCCGCATTATGGGCCATGTCACGGCCATCTGGCTGAGCATCAGTGGATGACGGCTGCTGTTTTTGCTTCTGAGAAGTTGAAGTGCAGCCTGTCGTGTAGAAGCGTTTGCTGATTCAGCCGAAAAAAAAGAAAAAAAAAGATGTTGCGAAGTGTTCTACAATGTACATACACCAACTCAAACGGTGATTGCTAAATATCTACTTTTATAAAGTCATTTCATGCTCAATTCCAGCTACCACTACATTATACTGGGCGTCTTTCGCCAGTGTGAGCAGGTCACGTAAAGATATGATAAAACCGCCGATGGCGACCGAGGCTAAGCTATGAGAAGCGCTCACACTGGTTCATAGCACTCGTTATCACCGCGAATCCCAGAAAGTGGTTCCAACGCAAAATCAGAAGTCGGGTACAAATGCTGTTTTAGGGGGCACACGCTTGTCATGAGTGGCTCAAACAAGCTTAGCTCAGCCATAAGGCCTCCCAAGTGAAATGCGTTCTTCAAGCCAGGGCCATATAATGAGAAGCGCATGCTTGCACAAATACCCGTCATTATATTCCAGAATAGTTAGCTCCGAAAGACGGTATAGATAAACTATAAAGTGCGCCCTCCACTTCCTCCTACGCTTCGACTACGTAATGCATGACTTGTGCAAAAAAAAAAGATTATTGCGTACGATAGTCCAGTCCGGCATAAGCAGATTGCCATATTTCTCACAACGCGTCGCGAGTGTGTCCGATGGCGAGGGCCAGCAGTCGCCATACAGAACCTCTGAGAAGCGCAAAACGCATTAAATACGTCGTACAACTAGTGCCCACAACGTATCTACGAAATCTTTAGCCCATAAAATGTTCGCAACAGCTTCCCACCCTCTGGCCAGCTAGTCTAAGGACGTGTCGTCGACCAGAACGCAAAAGATTGAACAAATTTGACAAAGGCGCGTTTACCACTAGAATCATTCTGTCGGCTTCACAGTCTCGCGATGCGAACTGCGATTCCCATAAGGAATAGCCGGCTGGGTCCTACGGGTCTTACCTCACGTTGATGCTTAGTGTTGCGGGAAGTGTTGCCGGATAATCCTTCCATGGTAACGTGGTGACCAATTACGACGCGCAGAGGAGAGCAGTAGCAAAAAACAGCGCAGCAAAAAATGCGGGGTGAGCTGGAAGGCCTAACTATGAGGCTTCACAATCCAACTGCGAACGGCTTCGAACGAGGGCACGAGGCCAGTCGAGAGCGAATGATGGTGATGATTACAATGACAGAACGTGGCCTGAAATATGGCACGCACTCACTGCTGGGGATAAATTAAGACTCAGAGCCGGCTTGGGGAAACAGAAAACCAATGCCTGCTACAACTGGAAAATGTGCGATCGAAAAGGCGACAGGCATTTCAATGTAATTCATAATTTGGAAGTCAGAATAACTCCATATAAACATTTAAATGAATATAAAAGATGAAACTAAAGTACCGGATCAATAAAAAAATATGGAGTACAAGATACAGAACACAAATATAAAATAAATAAGAAAGAGAAATTGAAACCGTAATCGTTCTTGCCTTGATCTTCTTCTTCTTCAATCTCTACCTCATGGTACAACCGTTTTGCTTCACGCTTGCTATTGTTGTTGTTGTTATAATCTGGCTTATGCGTGGGGGATGCATGGAGGATCTGTTGTGCGGTATCGACGAAAGCTCGAGTAAATAAGGGATAATTATTGAAGAAGTTGAGTAAAACTTGCAATTTTACGAGAACTCGTAAAATTAGTGCGATAGATGTGACAAAATAAATGACGTAATCTGAATTTAAGTACACCAAAACTAATAACGATAAAGGGAGTAGGTTTAACTTACCACTCGCTTGGAACCAACAATAATGTCAAGAACGGTGACGCAAAAATACCTGTTACTCTGACTGTACCCGAGAGTTAAAAGTTCTACATGAAAGTACAAAACGGATTGTGAGATGCATGCCATTTTTCCGAAACAATCTTAAACTGGACTTTCCAGACAGTCCGAAGCTTTCTTTTCTTTTTTTTGCAGTTGACCCTTTAAACTGACCCAGCTGTCAATATATTTTACGTGTGTTACAAGGCAGTAGCATGACGCAAGACGATTTTGCACCACCGAAACAAACCGCGAAGCCTATGGTCCATGAATACGCAGAACGTTTACTCCACCTAATGAGTGAACTTCATCGGCCATTAGCCATTAAATAGTTAGCGCCACATCCATGCACATCACCCAGATCCGAAAAACTAGACGCGTAAATGAACAATGTTCACTATCGCTATAAAGATGTAAGAATTTTGGATGCATTTTTAAAAATTATGAACTATTTGCACCCCTTAAGCGTGTTTAGATTTTTTTATTGCTCTTATCCACAGAACAGCTTCTCATACGGATTCCAACAACGCCCACGGAAATCCATCACCAGACAGGGGCTTTACATTTATCATAAAGCTATTGATCCCTGCCTCCATTACATAGGAATGTTTTCACTGGAAAGACGGGAACGCTTTCTTTCACCGTGAAGAATAGGTATAGCATTACATAAGAAATTTAGGTGGCTATACGACAGAAAAAATTATCTGTTTTATGCTCTGCACAAGCTGTGCAGATTGCGTTCGCGTGTGTCGAACAATTACAATGCCGCGCTCGGGAACAATACTAGCCTCAAATATTCCGACTGCAACATTTGATGTTCATCATGGTTTACAGTGGTCAAATAGGGCGATACATTAACCAGAGATTCAGAAACTGCAACATTTAAGCTCCTGATTACGTCCGGTAGAGCTGCGTCTTGTAAGGTTCTGCAGCAGGTGTTGGCCGAAGTCCAGAAACGTTGCAAATAATTGTAATGGCTAGCCTCCCGGGGTAGGAAGAAAAAACACTATCAATATTTAAATTCTTGATCTACATACTGAGCGTAGGAGAAAGTATGCAGTACTGAAGGACTGCGGGATTTTCTCTTTGTTGGCGCATGCGCTTTGTAGGAACCCTGTGTGTCTACGCTACCAGAGAATTTTCATTCAATGATCACAGCACACACAGGCTTGAGAAACAACGGGTGGGCAAAGAGTCGAAGTTCGCTGACTTCCAACTCGGTACACTGGTAACATACAACGTTGCCGAATCTTCCAGTTCTTCAACGCGCTAAGCTTCAGTTTTATTGGCTATTGTGGCTTTAGTTCGTAATTTGCAAACTTCACTTGGCCTTGCTTAAAACCCCATTTGACATATTTTAAATCCGTCACAAGTCCGTCGCCCCCGATGTGTTTGCAGCCCTTCTGCCTGAACGCTATGCACTCCGCCAAACACATTAACACACATCAGAACCTTCCTGTCAAAGCTTTAGCCCCAATCACCGGCACCGTTGTCTGTTGATCCGGCGAACCATATTTCTCCACGCAAGGCGCAGGTTCCGCGGATTCCAACCATGGCTCGCCACAATCCTTGGCCTTTGGCAGGGGCGAATATGATGCTTGCGCTCGGGTGCGTACCCGTTGTCATTCACACGACGAACACCAGCCTTGTCGGCCAGCAGCCCCGTTATGTAGACGTCTTCAATATACAAGTATGGGACGAGTCTAGCGCTTCGAAGCAAAAGCGATATAGAGTCACCTGAGATAAGGTAAGCTGGCCCATTGACATAATCAGGATACGTTGCCCTCGGATACATCGACTTTGGGACGTACCACTTGCCGTATCGCCCCACCGTTTTACGCGACGGCCGCGACTGTGTCCACACTCTTCCCCATATGGTTGGCTGCTGTTCGACGGCTGACAGATGGTTGAGGGTGGCGACGAAATCCCAGACATTGAGCAACACGTCGTCGTCAATCTTAAGCACGAACCTGGCATTCGGACAGAAGCGCGTGACCCAGGTCAGCATCATAAGAGACTTGAGAGTAAGGTTCTTGTAGGTGTCGACGAAGTTGCCCTGCACAATGTCCTCATGCGTGCCGTCCTCCTGAACGATGCGCTCCTGAACGGGGTCGCTTCCAGGTCTGCCAAGCATAAAGAGCACTTTGAGGCCGGACATTTTGGTCAGGGCGCCACCCCAGGTGCTTCGCACGGTAGAACGATGCTCGAAGTGGTCACTCGCTGTGAACACTGCTACGAGAGCCAGCGTATCGTTGCGGCCACTCGAGGGGCTGCAAGCGACTGTGTCTTTTGATATTAAGTAGGAATAAGTCGTGGTTGCCTTCGCTGTCCTGCTGATACCAGCTACGGCCGCGGTATACCTGGTGCCACCATTCGTCGCTGAAGTTGCAGAGCTTGTCAAATTAACATATTCTTGCGTCGCAATACTATCCATGAGGTGTCGTAAAAGAGGCGCATCATATCTCTTGAGTACGACATTTAGCGTCCCAATCGCAATAACAACGCATGAAAGCCGCTGTACTTGAACTTTTTGACCAAACGTAGTGATGCTTCTGCAGCGAAAATAGCTGCATGGAGGTGTGCCAGGTAGACGGATCATAGCTTCCGCACGCGTCCTGTGGGCGTCGCGGCAATCGACAGGCCTAGGAGAGACACCACCACATGTCTCGAGTATACGCAATCGAACATCTGCGTATGTCGACTGAATGCCCGGAAGAGTCCTCGCCATATAAGAGGGGCTAAGTGTCCATTCACACAGCCGCCAGGCAGTTTCTTGTAGCACAAAGAACGTCTCCACTACACTTTTGAAAGAATTTATGCTTTCGGCGACGAATAGACGCCGCAGCTGGAAACAACGTGCAAGCGTTTATAATTCCAACAGCACGCTTCAGCCGTTTACTATGCAAGATCGTTCAAATGAAAACCGTAGACTAGAAGGATTAGTTAGCTGCCTTGTTAGTTAGCTTGCGACAGGGCCATGGTTTAGTTTGCGTTTCATTCATTTCAACGACAGAAATGAAGTCACCGCGCCGTTTCTTGTAATCTGCTTTAAAAGCAGGTTTACTTTCAGCGTATTTCTATCTGCACCATCCATTCCAACCGCTCCGTTTAAGAAGATACATATCTAGAAGAGGAACCAATGCGATGAGCGCCGAGAGATTGCTACACACACTTATTCTGGGTGCGTAGCATTGGTAATTGCTTCAAAACAAAGCACCGCGAGCATCATCTTGTGGAATTGTCACGGCAAGGGCAGCACTTTGATAGAAAAATAAGACTAGCAGAAAAGAAAAAAAAAAGCTTGAGCTCTGTTCAATGTACACTCACCAAAAAATAATAGGATTTTCTTTCATTCCCGGTATCATCATCATCAACAACAGCCTGGTTACGCCCACTGCAGGGCAAAGGCCTCTCACATACTTCTCCAACTACCCCGGTCATGCACTAATTGTGGCCATCTTCTCCCTGCAAACTTCTTAATCTCATCCGCCCACCTAACTTTCTGCCGCCCCCTGCTACGCTTCCCTTCCCTTGGAATCCAGTCCGTAACCCTTAATGACCATCGCTTATCTTCCCGATTGATTACATGTCCTGCTCATGCCCATTTCTTTTTCTTGATTTCAACTACGGTGTCAATAACTCACGTTTGTTCCCTCACCCAATCTGCTCTTTTCTGATCCCTTAACGTCACACCCATCATTCTTCTTTCCATAGCTCGTTGAGTCGTCCTCAATTTAAGCAGAACCCTTTCCGTAAGCCTCCAGGTTTCTGCCCCATACGTGGGTACTGGTAAGGCACAGCTGTTATCTACTGTTCTCTTGAGGTATAGTGGCAACCTGTTGTTGATGATCTAAGAATGCCTGCCAAATGCACTCCAGCCCACTCTTATTCTTCTGATTATTTCTTCCTCATGATCCGGATCCACCAGTGCTTCGCTACCTATCGTAAACTGCTGTTCTCTTCCAAGACTGTTAAACATTACTCTAGTTTTCTGCAGACTAATTTTTAGACCCACCCTTCTGCTTTGATTCTCCAGGTCAGTGAGCATGCATTGTAATTGGTCCCCTGAGTTACTAAGCAAGGCAATACCATCAGCGAATTGCAAGTTGCTAAGGTCTTCTCCATTAACTCTCATCCCCAATTTTTCCCGCTCCAGGTCTCTGAATACCTCCTGTGAACACGCTGTGAATACCATTGGAGAGATCGTACCTGCCGGCCTGGCGCCTTTCTTTATTGGGATTTCGTTGCTTTCTTTATGGAGGACTACGGTGAATGTGGAGCCGCTATATACATCTTTCAGTATCTTTACAAACAGCTCGTTGACACCCTGATTCCGTAATGCCTCCATGACTGCTGAGGTTTCGACTGAATCAAACGCTTTTTCGTAATCAATGAAAGCTATATATAAGCGTAGGTTATATTCCGCACATTTCTCTGTCACCTGATTGATATTGTTAATATGGTCGATCGTGGAGTAGCCTTTACGGAATCTTGCCTGGTGCTTTGGTTGACAGAAGTCTAAGGTGTTCCTGATTCTATCTGCGATTACCTTAGTATATACTTTGTAGGCAACGGACAGTACGCTGATCGGTCTATAATTTTGCAAGTCTTTGGCGTCCCCCTTTTTATAGAATAAGATTATGTTAGCGTTCTTCCAAGATTCCGGTACGCTCGAGGTTATGAGGCATTGCGTATACAGGGTGGCCAGTTTCTCTAGAACAATCTGACCACCATCCTTCAACAAATCTGCTGTTACCTGATCCTCCCCAGCTGCCTTCCCCCTTTGCATAGCTCCCAAGGCTTTCTTTACTTCTTCCGGCGTTACCTGTGGGAATTCGAGTTTTCCATTATCATCGTGGGCGCCACTGGTACGGTATAAATCTCAGTAGAACTCCTCAGCCACTTGAACTATCCCATCCATATTAGTAATGATTAACACACACATCGGATTCTTGCCAATTCCTAGTTTCTTCACTGTTTTTAGGCTTCCTCCATTCCTGAGAGCATGTTCAATTCTATCCATATCATACTTCCTTATGTCAGGTGTCTTACAATTGTTGATTACCTTCGAAAGTTCTGCCAGTTCTATTCTAGCTGTAGGGTTAGAGGCTTTCATACATTGGCGTTGCTTGTTCAGATCTTTCGTCTCCTGCGATAGCTTACTGGTATCCTGTCTAACGGTGTTACCACCCACTTCTATTGCGCACTCCTTAATGATGCCCATGAGATTGTCGTTCATTGCTTCAACACTAAGGTCCTCTTCCTGAGTTAAACCCGAATACCTGTTCTGTAGCTTGATCCGGAAATCCTCTAGTTTCCCTCTTACCGCTAACTCATGGATTGGCTTCTTGTGTACCAGTTTCTTCCGTTCCCTCCTCAAGTCTAGGCAAATTTGAGTTCTTACCATCCTATTGTCACTGCAGCGTACCTTGCCGAGCACGTCTACATCTTGTATGATGCCAGGGTTCGCGCAGAGTATGAAGTCGATTTCATTTCTAGTCTCATCATTAGGGCTCCTCCACGTCCACTTTCGACTAACCCGCTTGAGGAAAAAGGTATTCATTATCCGCATATTATTCTGTTCTGCAAACTCTACTAATAACTCTCCTCTGCTATTCCTAGAGCCTATGCCATATTCCCCCACTGACTTCTCTCCAGCCTGCTTCTTGCCTACCCTGGCATTGAAGTCGCCCATCAGTATAGTGTATTTTGTTTTGACTTTACCCGTCGCCGATTCCACGCCTTCATAGAAGCTTTCGACTTCCTGGTCATCATTATTGGCTGTAGGGGCGTAGACCTGTAGGACCTGCAATTTGTACCTCTTGTAAAGTTTCATAACAAGACCTGCCACCCTCTCGTTAATGCTATAGAATTCCTGTATGTTACCAGCTAGATCCTTATTAATCAGGAACCCGACTCCTAGTTCTTGTCTCTCCGCTAAGCCCCAGTAGCACAGGACGTGCCCGCCTTTTAGCACTGCATATGCTTCTTTTGTCCTCCTAGCCTCACTGAACCCTCTTATATCCCATTTACTATCCTATAATTCCTCCAGTAACACTGCTAGGCTCGCCTCACTAGATAACGTTCTAACCTTAAACGTTGCCAGGTTCAGATTCCAATGGCGGCCTGTCCGGAGCCAGGGATTCTTAGCACTCTCTGCTGCGTCACAAGTCTCACCGCCGCCGTGGTCAGTTGCTACGCAGCTGCTGGGGACTGAGGGCCGGGGTTTGATTGTTGTATTCATATGGGAAGTTGTGGCCAATACTGCTCTACGGTGGCCAATCCTGCTTTGGTGAGAGAGTGCGTTACCGGCCCTGGCCATCGGGATCAGGCCGCACTCCAGGCCTGTTTATGCAATTTTATGAACACGCGGATTTCCTTTTTTTTATCTGGTGGAAAATTGCGTCTCACAGCCAATCTCCAATTGTCTCCAAGCAAATCCTCTAAAATGAAGAAGAAATACCTCTAGTCATCCTTAAAAGAACGTTTCGCAAGTATGTGTTGTTCACCCACTGCTTCTGGTCGGGCGTGCTAAGAAACAGCTGCCGAATCAAAACAACAGTGCACAGTTAATGGCGCATACTTGCTCGGCCATTGTTCGCGTGCCCGCGTCAGTAAACGCAGCCGTGGCGGCGGCGACGGGGATCTCGCCACATGGCACGTGTCAACAACTGACGCGAATCAAAAGGCAGCGCTCAGCCTGTCTTGTATTGCGTGCTGTTTCCGCTTTTGTTGTTGACCACGGCTCATCTTCTCTGCCATCCTACGCAGCCACAACATTCGCAACATCTGCGCGATGCCCTTTCTCCGCTGATGCCGCACACGCTGATGCCGGCTTGTGCCCACCGCGTCAAGGCGTGGCGGCAATAACAATTGTCCCCATGCGGTGTTTTGACGTGCAAGCCAGAGTTGCCTTCGAATCAATTTAGCAAGAAAAGCAACGTCATTTGATGAAACTACATTTTATAGTATTCTGAAGAAATTTAGAATTATGTGTGTTAATGACAGTCGAGGACGACCGTTTCGATCTGCTAATAATATAGCCTCAATAACGGTAGTTTCAAAAGTAATGGGATCCGTAGAAAAAATAGCTAACATCATGCGTGTACAGATAATTATTGTCAGTCACGGAAAGAGTGAGCAAGCGTGTCTTTAAGTAATCCGACACATAAACGATTCGGAAAGGGACGAGGGAGTCATTATCAATGCATATGGTGATTTAATTTAACGGCTTTACTGCGCAAGGAAAGTGTTTTAGATTAGCCATTAAGAAATTGCAAGTGGGATGTGACAGAAATTGAATTTAACAGTGTTGAGAGCGTCATCATACGATGCCGCAGCAATTTTATTACACTATTTAGCACGAAAGAAAATAAAGCAGGAAACATTTCTTACGTACGCTGCGCACGAGGAGGAGTGATGAAAAGGGCGGAGGGGCAGACGGCTAAACCGTACTAGGAGGTATACACAATAGACATTCAGCTCGGCTATACATCGTAAATTTGTCTATGCATAAAGTACCGCACGGCACAGTGAAAAGCACTCATGACCTACAAGCTTGAAAAGTTGGCTTGAACGTAATAACCAGGATAAACCTTAACGACCACTTCACCACTTAACGTCAACAAGGATAAACCGTCATAAACAAGGATAACAAGGATAAACACCTTTTTGGCTGAACACTATAAAGAATATGGTTGGATATCGTTTTGACATATAAACATCCTAATGTATATAAAGGGTGATGGTCTCAGGGCATCAGCAACGCTAAAAAGCAACATAAGAAATGTTTCGGTGCTGTCGCGTGTTTAAAGTTGATCACAGTGAATGCTTGGTGAGATCTAACGTTCGTATTTAGGACCTTGTTATGGCTTCAGATAAAGAAAAATGTTGGGCGTTTTTTCCGTTCTGTCGCATCGGAAAAAGTACGTACGAAATGAGATTTCTGCAGTGGCTCTATCACTGTAATATGAATGGTTACCCATGTGTTATACTTTTATGTACATCGCAACTACCTGGGTATGCATATTATATCCCACGTGGCTGTGCGTCCCCATATAACCAACCGTGTCACTTATAAAGCCATGTTCCAGCTATGAAATGTACAAAAAGGGTGCGCAATGACTCAACCAATTTTTTAACACAACTGCACATGCCTTTCAGCATAATCATTATTAGCATCTGTTGTAACATCATCAGCCATTGGCATGGCATATTTGTGTGCTCTCAAGCTACTGCTAGCTGCGCATGCGCCGAGAGATAGTATACGCTTAAATACGCGCCCGTGTATCGTTATGTGTTATCTTGTTCTTGTTGAGTCGAGGCTGCCAGCATCAAGCTACAACTAGCGATGACGGTGGGATTTGCGCCGGAAGATAGCATTCACCCGTGAGTTAACGATTTCTGAATAGTACCTGTTATAATGTAGGAATAGGGCTATGTTGCCAAAATGTGCAACTCGAAGCTTGTACACAACGTACAGAGTAAGGAGTGCGTTAACGAACCATTCACTTTGTGTCACACGAACCAGGAGGAAGGCACGCCCGACATTTTACTCGAACTTCTCATAAATGATAAAGTTATACGAATGCAACTTGACATTGGCACAACAGTGTCGATAATGTCAGAAGTACAGTGTGCTCAATACTTTCCAAATGCATCTTGCAGACAAGCAAATGTCAAATTAGCCACGCACAATGGCCCGGCAGTACCTATGGTAGGCGTCATGGAGGTAAAGGTGCAATACGAAGACCAATGCTGCGAACTGCCACTGGTCATAGCGAAAGAAGCGCAGGGGGCAGAAATGGTCGCGTTGTTTTGCCGAGATTGGCTTTCTTTAATCCAAATGAATTGGCCAAAACACTTGTCTGTAAAGCCTCTGGAATAGGAGACATTGCTTGCTAAGAAATTTCTCGAAGTGTTTCATGTGGGTATCGGTATAATTAAAGGGTTTGAATGCAGCACTGAATTTAAGGATGAAGTGTGCCCTGTATTCATGAAAGCTCAACTAGGGCCATACGCTTTGCACGAGCGAGTCGATCAAGAATTGGTCAAGCTACAAACAGCTCGTTTATATACAGGGTCAGACACAGTACATGGACAACGCCTCTTGTTATTGTCCCAAAAAGAAAACACGCAGGAACTGCGATTTTGTGGCGACTACCATGTCACGGTAAATCCAGCAATCAAGGTCGATCAATATCGCATGCCGCTGTCTGAAGACATATTCGCAAACCTGCAGGGTGGAACACTGTTCTCTATCAGAAAACTCTCGAAAGCGTACTTCCAGCTTGAAATCAACAAACAAGCACCAGAACTGCTCAGCATTAACATCCACTTAGGCCTGTTTAGGTTCCGCAGCTTGCCCTAAGACGTAGCGTGCGCACCAGCTATTTTCTAAGCAGTGATGGACCAGGTGCTGCGAAATATGGCGGGAATCGTCTCCTATTAGATTATAATGTAGTCATCGCAGGTGAAAATTACAAGCAGTGCTACCACAGCGTGGAGCAAGTGCTTCGACGCCTAAGTGAGCACGGCTTAAAAATGAACGCTAAGAAATGGAGTTTATTTCAGCAGCGCGTCCCATGTTTGGGGCACGAGATCGACAAGAATGGCTTGCACCTAACGGTGGAAAAAGTGGAAGCCATTAGAGAAGCACCAAGGCCCACTAGCGTGACACAGCTGAACGCCTTCTTGGGTTTGATTAACTACTATGGGAAATCTTTGCCAACTTTGGCCTCGGTCTTGGAACCATTGCCCTACTTGCTTCGAAAATATGCACAGTGGCACTGGTCACGTGAATGTGATGAGACATTCGGCAGATGCAATGAAATATTGCGCTAGCTTCAACTCTATAATGTGAAAAAAGAAATTTCGATCACATGCGATGCGTTGATTATGGGTTAGGTGCTGTGCTATCGCACGTGGGGAACGGGGTGGAAAAGCCAGTTTTGGCTTCACTGTCGTTGTCTGCGTCCGGACGTAACTAAGGGCAGATTGGAAAAAAAGCGCTTAGTATCGTGTTTGCTGTAAAAAAAATAACTCACAAGTACTTCTATGGGCGTGCCTTTGATATAATTACCGATCACCAGCCCTTGGCAATTTTGTTTGATCCGAAGCGGTGGCGCAATGCAGTGACCACTACAAGAGTGCATCACTAGTTGACATTCTTTTGGCCCACTGCAGCTATAGAATCGAACACATGCCAGGGTCAGCTATCCAGCATGCCGACATCATTGTCCAGCTTAGCCCTACCCGACGCAGGCAGCAACCCTGAGGAAATCTTTTACTTTTGGCCCTAAATGACGGCCCGCAAACATAGGGCACGATGAAGTGCTGGGAGCTGTGGGTGACATGATTTGGCATGGATGGCTCAAAGCAGTATCCGAGGAGCTAAGGCCATTCTGGATACGTCTGTTGGACCTCATTGTAAACGACGGGTGCGTTATACGGACAAACCGAGTTGTAGTACCAGAGTAATAGTTGTGTGAACAACACTTGGGAATAACCCGAATTAAAGCAATAACGAGGTGAACAGTATGGCGGCCTGGAATAGAGAAGTGCCTCCAGAACATTGTGTGCAAATGTGAAATGTGCCAGACTGTTCTCCCTACAGCGCCACCCGTACCTGTATTGCTGTGGAAAGTATGTCAAAATACGTGGGAACGAGCGCGTTTAGTTCTCACTGAAGAAAAAGGGAAGACATTTCTTGTGGCCATCGACATGTTTTCCAAATGGTTGGAAGTTAAGATCATGAACGGAACAACCACCTCGAAGACAGTTGAACTCGTGTGTTCTTGGTTCGCGGCTCATGGCCTTCCTCTGGAGGTAGGAATGGACAACTGGCCTCAATTTCGAGCCGCTGAGTTCGAAGACTTCCTGCAAACTAATGGTGTGGCGCAGCCACACCATCCGCAGTCTTACGGTGCGGCAGAATGCGCAGTTCCGACAACTAAAAAGCACTGCTCAAACGAGTGCTAGAAGACTCAGAAAAGGGCACTAATAAAAGACTTTACCACAGAATAGATAACTTCGTGTTCTGCTATCGAACAACGCCTCACACATTAACCGATGGACACCTGCTGAATTACTTGTACGAAGGAAGCTGTGGACCCGATTGTCATTGCTACGCCTAGACGTAAAAGGTGCATTCAGCGCTAAGATTGCCAAAACAGAAACACCTGCTGATAAGCGCAGAGGTTCACCGCGAGTGCTTGCTCTTGGTGATCGTGTACTAGTGCGTTCCGTGCGTGAGGAAGTGGTGAACTGGTGGCCTGGAGAAGTGATGCGTTTAAAGTCGTCTTCAAGATTCGTCTTCAACTCACTTTCAAGGTTTGGCTTGTGCGATGTAATTAAGAGGAAGCTTTAGCTCGAGTGCTCCTATATAAATACATGTAAAAGGAGAATTCGTTTTTCTCGGCAACCACTGCACCAAATTTGACGAGGTTTGTTGCATTTAAAAGACAAACTTAAAATCTGGTGACTGTTGGTTTCGAAATTTCGAGTTAAGTCGTCAATTTTTTGCTAAAAATTAGCAAAAATCGAAAATATTCAGAAAACGAAACTATCAAGTTTACAACTCTGTAACTCAACGACTAAAAACGATAATACAATTATGTGAATTGCATCTAATAGTACATCTAAAGCGGACAAAATTGATATGTTACAGATGTCTATAAAAAAAATTTTAATCATAGGGAAATACAACTTTTTCAAAAACGTTGTAACCAACGTAACAAATTCACGTAAGATGTAAAATGACATAATGAATTTGTCCGCATTGAATGATCTAATGGATGCCGTTTACAGAACCGCGATATCAGTTCTTGGTGCAGAGCTAAGAATTTGTAAACTTTGTGCTTCTATTTTTTTCAAACGGTCAAATATTTGAAAATCGCTTTAAGAAAATTCAAGCCCTAAATCGAAATTCCGCTTCCAACAGTCACTATAATTTAACTTTCTCTTTCAAATGCAACAAATTTCATCAATATCGGTGCAGGGGTTATCTCATTAAAACGTTTTTGCGTTTTACATGTATTTGAATAGGCCGCGTCGGAGTTGCGCCCGAGCTAAAGCTTCCTCTTAACAGCGGCACATAGAGCGGCCGGTTGAGTGGCCGTAGAGATCTTTATATGGGACATCTTGAAAGTAATTGTAACTTGTAAGGCCAGGATGATAATAGCGCTGTGGAGCTGGTGGCTGAGACAGATCCATCGGTGTAAATGTGCATTCTTTGTTGATATGCCTCTTTCAGTGATTACAGTGTGAACTGACGTACAGCCACTGTTGAATGAGAGTTCTTCTGCGTTATTCCCAAAATGGTGAGGTGTACTAGTGGTTGTCGTAGGAACCACAGGGGCAACAGTGGTCTTGCTGCTGGTGGAAAGCCCGAGGGAAGGTAACCATGACGTGTCGCAACATGTTGGGAAAATGTGGCTTGAGTTCATTGTGCTGGTAAAGCAGCGATTCAGTGACGGGGTATGTGACACAGATGTCGAATGTGCGCTCTAAGGCTGTCAATGGTTATATTTGTAGCAACCAAGTAGTGTCTACCGATCATGATTCTTGCGTGAATAGAGGCGCATCGTGGTAGTCAAAAACATCACCATAGGGCCTGGTCTTGTAAGCTTTCGAGGGTACGAATGTCTGTTTTACATTTTTTCGCCCAAACCGGCAAGCCGGGCCGACTGAAGGGAATAAGACAACACTGTGTATCTGCCCTATGCAGTCATGATGAATTATATGACTTGCTAAACTAGCTTAATCATCATCTTTGAATTCCTAATTTCAACTTCAATATCAACTACACGTAACAATTTGCACTCTAATCCACATCTATTATGATGTTCTTTACGTTACATATATAATATTCCGTTCCATGGCATGTCGCGTGGCCTCCGGCTATTTTTAACGCTAATCCGTTACTTTACAAGTTGCAGGTCTGTAGAATGGTACGAATAAAATGCAATCATCGCAATTTTTCTTTCATTTCAACTGCAGCTGCAGGCTGCCATTCCTCACTTGCGTCGGGCAACCTGTCATGTAATATGTAGCTCTCAATTCTTTTACAGAAAGCTGGCATATATATATATATATATATATATATATATATATATATATATATATATGTTGATGCGCCATAGAGTAAAGAAACCAAGAAATGGATTAGATGTACCTGACACAGATATTCAGCATACTTTTGCCGCACAGTCTGTGCGCAGACTTGCTGCCAGAAAACAGAGCCTAGAAGAATGTCTCCTAAACATGATCTGAAATGAAGGCACGATAACGATGGTGGGCGAAGGGAACATGACGCGAGAAATAGCGGCGTTTTTTTCCTGATTAAACATTGCTGGAAGAGGCGCCTTGTGTGTGTGTGTGTGTGTGTGTGTGTGTGTGTGTGTGTGTGTGTGTGTGTGTGTGTGTGTGTGTTCCCTCTTCGTCCACCATCGTTGTCGCGCTTTACTTCAGATCACGCTTAAGCAACACGGCCAGCTATCTACCCTAACGTCTCCTAAACGGTCATCACGAAAAACAAGATGCACAGAGTGCATTAAAGCTTCCCACTAGCATTCTACCGTCCACGTGTACGTCACTCAAACGGATGGAAAAGACGTGAGCGTTGTCCATTCTGTAACTTCCGGTCTATATATATTCACGTCATTCATAAACCGGTAGTCTACTCCTACATGCATGCAGACAGATGTCGTGCGAAGTAGCTAGCCCTCTAATCTTAATATAGAATCAAGGCCCTCTCTTTTCCAGGCAGCTACTGCATTATTACCGCTCGTGTATAGCTCGAATACACGATTTGAGAGAAAGACGCCTTTACGTGTACCATCGTCTGACCTTGCCGCGAGTTATCTACATCTCTCCCACTTTCTGCCAAGCTATATTGCACCCGTGGACATCTGTGGATGAACGAGAATAGGTGTTGCGCAGTGCCGTCACGTCTTGTGCACAAGCGTCTGATTCTCGACGGCAGCGTTCCAATATAAGTGACATGGGAGGAACTGTTTACCAACACTACACACGTAGTGCAGCGCGCTGGGAACACATCGTGGAAACGACCTGAACGCCGTTCCTAGACACACACACACGCACGCACGCACGCACGCACACACACACACACACACACACACACACACACACACACACACACACACACACACACACACACACACACACACACACACACACACACACACACACACACACACACACACACACACACACACCCGTTATTTGTAGAAAGAGCACGAGTCATTTTGCGCGGGAAATCGCGAAAACAAGCATACAGCGTACACTGACAGCTGCCTTCTTGGCGTATAATGTGCGATAAGTAGCTGAGGCCAAGCGGACCTCGTGAGAGGATCTGAGTGTTCACGTGAGGCGTCAGGTTGTGTGCACACTTCCTTCTTTACTCTCCCTGTCGGTTTCTTTGCGTATCTCGGCCTATTTGTATCGCTGGACATCTATACCTTAGTGCAGGGTTGCCAGCCGGTTTTACACTATCCAAACATCCTGTTTTCCCTTTTCATTTTTCCACTCTTTCTTTTCGTTTGAGCGCATCAACTTACAACATGTGAACCGCGCATCTGTGCCCTCAAAACGACTTGAAGAATAATAAAATTAGCCTAACAATCTGCTTTTCAAATTTAGGCATCAATAATAACGGGTGCAGAAAATAGCACGCCCACTTAAGGAATTCTAGGAGTTTCGTGGGTTGTAAGGGATGGGTTTGCGATGAGCATTGACAACATTTGACACATTCTGTACGAAAACAAAAGTGGGGATTGTTTGTTTGAGCATGCAAAAAGTTGTTTGGCTAAGCGTTACGGAACAACAGCCATCATACTTGATGCTAGGCACTCAGTTACACACTCATAATAAGAAAAGTCAAAAGTTCATCGCAACGCGAGAAGAACCTGTACAGACCAACTAGAGAGGCACAAGAGGGTTGTGAAGTGTTATGAACCAATGCTCAGCTGAGACTGGACAAGTGTGCGGAGCCATGAATATTCGTGAATCCGCCGTAGACCAACACAAAGCGTTCTAGGTTTATTCAATTGCGTTTATCTAACACAGATACCTCAAGCTATGGGATCGGACGGAGGTGTTGGGAACAAGTGCGCCGGTCACTCCATTTCGCTTCTGTTTGTACGAAAGTGCGATAAGCGAACATGATTCGTCCACATATTGGCGATGAACACGGAATACATAAAGGAAAAAAAAAACATGATGAACGGTGTGTATTATTTTTTTAACGTTTCCCTTGAGTCTCATAATAATCTTCGAACGTCTGACGCTGTCAAAAAGAAATGAAATTATGGATTTTTACGTACCAAAACCACGCTCTGATTATGAGGCACGCCGCTGTAGAGGACTCCGCAAATTTGGGCCACCTGGGGTTCTTCAACCTGTGCTATACATCTAAATACATGGGTATTTTTCGCATTTCATCCCCATCTAAACGCAGCCACCGTAGCCGTCTGGTGTAGTAAACATGTTTATCAGTATGTAAGATGTTCATGCTTCCTCTTCCCAGCTTAAGCTAGCGGTGATGAGAATGACGGATATATATATATATATATATATTTGACAAGCGCTCGTAATTGCACGGGCATGGGCTCCGTTGCATTAGCTTGGTTGCCACAGAAAGGTGTACGCGAGTATACATATTTCATTAGTATAAATAGCATACGGCGCTATAGATTATCGCATTTTTTTTTTCAGACAGGAGACAAAATTTGCGCTTTTGCACGGTAGTGCTTATTGGTCGTAATCCATATAGCTGCTGCCACATAAAACCACCAAGACACTCAGTTCACTTAGCGGAACATTAAAGCGTAATATAATGTTGAGATCTGCCACATAAATTTTATTTGCACAAAATTGTTGCGTTGTCGTCACGGTAAACAACCACACCGTGTTACCACCGCGAGTCACATCTGGGTGAACCTATACCATGCAATATATGTAAGACTTCGCACTGTGATAGCGGCGAGCGTCTTCGTCGACGTGTGAAGTACGGATAGCCGCGGGGTTGCTTAGTGGGTTTGGCGTTGCTCTGCCTACGCACGATATCCAATTCAAGCCGCGACACTCGCATTTCGATGGGGATGAAATGCAAGAAAACCCGTGTACCGTGGATTACGTGTGGTCCGGGTGGTCAAATGAGCTTCGGGTAGTCAAGTCTCCCGCCCCCTCCCCCCCCCCCCCCCCCCCATTCCACTCTTCCCAGTACGGCCTACCTGATGATCAGATCAGGGTTTTAGCACGGGAAACACAAAGGTTCTAATTATTTTAATTAGGAGCGGATCAGAAGATACGTCGCCTATTTCTCCATTATTCATTGGACCTTCGAGCGTAACCGCTGAAGCTCGCGTAAATCCCAGGATGTACACCACTATTCTCGTTTCACACCTAATATGATTACACGAGGCTCGGTGGCAACATAAACAAATGATAGAATTAGGGATAGCACGGAACAAACTTTCGATGCAGCAAGGCGCGTCTTGAACAGGGCGATAACTTCCAACATTTGCTAGCCGATTAAAAACGGTTACCGGGAAATATAAATAAGTACACGTGGCATTACTGAAGCGGCTGCTCTTAATGTGACGGGAGTCGTGGCAAGACAGAAAATATTAAAGAAGGACAGACGGGTGGCAAGGCTCTCCGAAAGCCATCGCGCTGTCTCGTGGTGACGTCATGTACTTTATCAGCACCTACATAGGTATAGTTAATGGTTTGTTGGCGAAGATATACGAATCAAACCTAATCATTAAAACTATCGAGTTTCTATAGTAGACATCCAGCCCCAAAAGCCCAAATCATGTAAAATATATTAGAAAGCGTGATCTCGCAACGAGGTACCCGCGCTGCTTTGTCAACAGCGGTGTATTCAAGAGAGGGTAGTTGACCGTTTATTGTCTCTAAGTTAATAATTAAATTAAATTATGGGGTTTTACGTGGCGAAACCACTTTCTGATTATGAGGCACGCCGTAGTGGAGGACTCCGGAAATTTCGACCACCTGGGGTTCTTTAACGTGCACTTAAATCCAAGCACGCGGCTGTTTTCGCATTTTCTCCCCATCGAAATGCGGCCACCGTGGCCGGGATTGGATCCCGTTACCTCGTGCTCAGCCGCCTAACACCATAACCACTGAGCAACCACGGCGGATCTCTCTAAGTTAAGCATTCTTTTGCGCGTTGAAAAAATGTAACAGCAAACCTCGGCCGGTTCACCAGCTGTAATTGCAGGCATTCCACGAATCCGCCACCTCCCTTCCAGTGCCACAATCGCTCCTATAGTGGGTCGATGGAATAAATCGATTCGCTTCTGCCGCTATGAACGAGGGAAAGAGTGTTGCGTAGAATAATGTATCTTGAGACGAACCTACAAAGCGAAAACCAAAGCTCTAGAAATCGTAGCAGTACCCGAGGTCGAAACGACCGGTACACAAGACGACGACGTGCCAAGATGATTGTGTGGACTCATCAAGTGCAGGGAACCCGATAGACCAGGAAACAATAGAGAGAGAGTGGAAGAGAGCTGCTGATGCCACGCAACAAAGGCGCTCTTTTCATCGCCCATTTTCACGTGATATTGACGTATCAGGTTTCCTCGCTCGGAAGCGGATCCGAGTTTTGGGCGAGATTTGTAGAACATGGAGGCCCATGGGTGAAAGCGGAGAAACATTTCACCCACACCGATACCTACAGTGAGTGTTTGCGCTTGCTAGGTGGAGACGTATGTTGTTTCGCAATGTGACAGTAACATAGCGCCAGCACAGCGTATTGATAGATACGTGTATAATGACACCGGAATGTAATTGCCACAGAAGGAGAAGTACAAACCTCACTAGTTGCAGGGGTATCCATAGCATCGCAAACACTACCGGAAATTGCTTCGCCTGAGCGACAGTAATCCCCTGAAAACACACGCTAAGAAGATTAACAGCGAGAAATAAGTTCAACCGATGCGCAACTTGCTTCACTGTCACTTGTGCTTCTGCGTGAGGCCATTCTGTGTGTCATGAGTCCATTTTTGGCACAATTTTCAGTATCTAAATTCGTGTACTGTTGCAAGCAATAGTCAATACATTCCAGAGTTTGACAGCGCAAACATTAAGGGACAAGGTACTATTACCGCAAAACGAACGTGTTGCTATTATTACGGTCACATGAAGGGTTTTCTTTTCGCAGATGTAATCTGCGCATTCCATGCACCTTGCAAGGTTTCACTAGGGCGCCATTTGATTTGGGCACGCGTTCTGTAATACTACACGCGTGTCAACAGACCAATCGGCAACCGACACACATGTCTTCGTAAAACACTTCTCCCACTTTATGAAGCGCAGATCATCGCACAAGTGGGCTCCTAACAGGCTTCGCCATTAACATTGGCCCATTTGCACTCTTCCGCGGGAACATAACTTCGCTTGTTTGTCCGTAGGTTGCCGGCATGAAAGAGTTTAGGAAATATAAAATGCCCAACGCAAACAAGGAGGAGAGGTCAAAGGACAAGGACTAGCGCAAACTTTAAACTGAATTTATTTGCGACATTCTCGTCAATATAAGCATATGCATACTTGCACGTGCGCAGCAAGGTTGCACACTGCCGCAAAATAAAGCACCAACAGGCCAAGCAAGAGCATTTTCTTGCTTTTCATGCATAGAAATCGACATGTCCCTCAGGTATGCGCTACCTCTCGATAGGATATAGAAGCTTTCTCTAAGTTCACGCGGTGGGATTTGTGCTTCTGCCTAGTACGTTAATCTCTCGAAGGATCTACCGAGCATGCAGAGTTGGCGATGCGTGGGAAAATGCATATTACCTTTATTTCTAACCGAAAGCTTATGCAAGTTATGCTTATAGAGACGAATATGACGAAAATGAATTTAGTTGAAAGCTTGTCGCTAGTCCGTGTCCCTTGACCTGTCGTCCTTATCTGCGCTGCGCATTTTATTCTACTTGAGCATTATGATCCAACTTGCCTAGCACCAGGTTTTAATGAAAGAGTTTCCTTCGGCGGGAAAGAACTTCTTCCTCTGCAAGTAGATGCATCGTGGACCTCTACCTACTAGCCCTGTAACCGCATTCGCCGTTTCTGTAACGATAAAGCAGGGTGGTGGCAAGGACACCGACAAGCGCAGATATGATAATTAAAACTTGTATTGAGTCATCGCTCATTTTATTCCCTTGCCGTGGCAAGGCATTTATTGTCCTTCCGCCCCTGCACTTATTCTTCGATGAAACAACAACAATAATAAAAAAGGTCGAGTGAGATTTCGAGTGGCCTCTGCACCAGTGCAATTTGAAAATCGTCGCCTACTATCCTTTATTCATGCGGTCGTTGAACCTGCATTTATAGGCAAACTTGGCCATAGGGCTTATCACTATCGGAACGAAAAATTTGTTGTCTTAATTTACGTATTCATCGTCGCGCATCTTAAGATAAAAAAGCAGAATATTTGGCTAGTGTTTGCGATCTTATGTTAGGCATAAATCAACAACAATCTGCCGTCGGTCAGTCAATGAATGCCTGCAAGCCCTCCTAAAGCAGTGAAACATTTTTCCTTTCAATGCTTTACAATATTGACTATCGTGTGGATATTATTGAAACATTTTTTAGCGCCTTACTATGATCTTCACGGAGTGTTCCTACGATTTGTATTGTTTCGACTTCATACTTCTGCTCAGGGTCAGGCAATGTCTGCCGTATGTGCTCCAACCCATTTTTATTTTTCTGTAAACTTTCTTCTCATCAGTTTCATCATGATCATCTCTAATTTCATCGCCCCATATGTATACCACTATAAACCTGAAAGAACTACATAGCTACCACAAGTATGCTTGTAGTGATGTATTCTTTGGGGGTAGTACTGTACTTGTAGTACTCTCTCAGTGATACATTCTACGCCATGAGAAAAAGAAGAATCACAGGACAACAGTTTTTGTACGTGGCCAAAGAATGCGCGTACGTGATACCTTACGACTGCTGGCACGGATCCATGACCGGATGCAGAGCGTCATAAGCCTTGCCGCCACGGCTTTCTTTCCAGCGCAGGCCCATGGCCGTAATTAATAAAGTGTCACAAAGCGTTGCCATTCTCAGGCGGCGACCCTCGAACAAAAGGCGATGAACAAAGACGCACTGTGTTCTGAACTTATGACGAAACTTACGTGAGGAAAGCGGGGTCTCTTAAGGGTACTTGAAAAATGCAGCTGTCCACCGTTAGCGCTGGGCGCACTTGGCAATTAGTTTTGGCGTCCTGAAAACAGAGTGACGAAAGAAAACTTCGCCCTACTCCTAACTGTAAACAAAGTTCTTAATATGGCTGGACTCCTTTATTTTCTCAACCTCTTAAACGACCTCGCCAGACACTAGCGACGAAAATTGGACCACCGAGGAAGACCAAAAAGTCACGATAAAGTGAAGATTACACTGAAGCTCCGTTAATATTATATCCCCGTTAATGAAAGGCAGTGCACCCTGATTGCCCGTGTTGAAGGTGATTTAGTTCTTCCGTCGCCTTTACAATAGCGACACAAAGAAACGCTAGAGGTGATGCTGTCGAGCCCATGCGCGCAGAACGGTGTTTCTGTATTTATAAGCTTGCTGGTACTGAAATGAATCGTCCGATTCCAAACAAAATTAGCACTATGCACCATCAGTGGCTCAGCTGTTGAGGGTGTTGCATTAGAAAAAAAAATGACATTTCAGTTCGACAAGCTTTCTGTGTATGAGGGAAGCACGAAGGTCATGTATTGTGAACTGTTTTATTTTTAAAAAGTATGCTTCTAGGCAAACTTCCGTAACTGATAAATAATTTGCACATTTATCATTCGTGTTTTGGGGAGCTTTGCCAGGAATGATTATTTCTACTGTACAAACAACACAAACTAAGAGAGCGCCGAAAATGGCGACTGAGTGCGTGCTATGAACACATAAATACTGCTTATCTTTTGCAGTGTACAATAAATAATTACACCGAACCTAATTTACTTATCGTTCCCCCAATTTCTATATGCGCATGATCGCTTAATTCAAGTTTTGTGTATTAATATTAGAAAACTTAAGGTTGAAAATTAGGGTCAACACTCCATGGATTCGCTCACTTACAACGTGCCAGCAGAAGCTACGTTATCAAATAATTCCTGTGATGTTGCATGCAGTAATTTCACCGCACGTCATTACCCTCGGTATATCGAGGGCGCGAAATGATTTAGATACCAGCTTGTGCTGCCAGTGAAAACGCTACCATCATGAAATTTTTTTTTTAACAATGACAATATGAGACATTGTGCAAGAAAAGTCGTAACTGTTTCGGTGGTAACCCACCTAGAAATTACTATCTTTAGACGTCTTGCATTATTATGATCAAAACTATGATCGACAGGGACAGAGTAAGGACGACGTATAAAAGCTCACGTGGACCCCCAGAGAACGACAGCAACATTACCGTAACTAAGAACCAACCCAGAAGAGTGTTGTTCACTTGTGCTTGTTTAGTGCAGCTGCAGAGAATCCTCTTATGTGTCCTCCGCAGAACATTGCACACTGGCGACCAGTTTAATTGAGTTAAATGAGCAGCAGCATAAGGGTAGAAATATGTAATACCATTGCTGGCCCGCAGACAGACAGACAGCAGACAGCAAGTAGACATCCGGTGGGTCTTTAGAGTTGCAGAATGCATTTCAAGGGAAGGGAAGCGCAATCGAGAGCGACAGAAAAATTAGGTGGGGTGATGAAGTTAGAAAATTTGCAGGCGCAAGTTGCAATCAGCTAGCGCGAAACTAAGGTAACTGGAGATAACTGGGAGAGGCCTTCGTCTGGTACGGGACATAAGCACAGGCTGATAATTACGCTAATTTTGTCAAGCTAAATACAATTATTTTATGGGATCCAACTGTATACGGCCCGAAATTTGTTGTCCTGCATCCACCGATCATATCAAACTTATTTTCTTTTTTGTCATTTTCCTGGTCATGTACTCATCCGACAGACGACTTAAATATTGTGCTTTATCTAATCGCTTCTCAAACTTCAAATCTATAGCATCCCCTGTATTTCAACAAAGTTTCTTCCAAGATTCAAGGGAAGTGTTTCTATAAAAATCATATTTTCACACGATTGTGCAGTGCTCTGCAATAAAACGAATTGAGCAATTTCAGGGCCGGTATTTTGTAGCGATGCCTTTTCCGATTCTATGCTTTTTCAGGTTTTTCGCGCTTGGCCAGTGGTCAGAGCGACGGTGTGCCCACATTATCAACGGAATCAGACGGCCGTGTGTGGTGGATGATAAGAATAGCATAGAATAAGGCATAAGGCACCACTACAAACTAGCGGCCCAGATTTATTCTTCAAAGCATTGTTTCATATTCGCAAAATGTCGAGTGGCGTGAAATGCATTGTTCACCCCGTCAGCGAGGAGAGAATGAACTCTACTTTTCACTTTGCCCTTCTGAGAGAGAGTAGAATGCCCGTTCTACTCTTGTGGCAACAGAGAACAAAACGTAGCATAAGTTTCTGCTTCAACCGTAGGAAGCTGGCCCCGAACATGGCGATGGATCAAACACGCACGCTGAGCAAAGAGCATACCGTTTTACTTCTAAGGCAGCAGTATGCAATGGGAAGCGGAGCCAGCGCTCTACTTTTTCACTCGGAGTTACCCCACCGCGCGCGCGCACAACATCGCGGAACAGCGCAGCAGCGGAGAAAGATGATCCGTCCAGCATGCAAGAACGAAGGCCAAACAACCATGTATCAGCCATATCGCGTAGCCGCGAAAACAGGACAGTCGTTCGTCATTCGTTGGATATAACAACAAATCCTCCAGGGTAAGTGAATTCTAACTTACATGCGCATTCTGCGTATATGACATGCTATCACGAGCAAGTCGTCGCGACGTTTAGCCGGCACGATTGACAACGGACTAGGCATGCGCGCTGTGTTTCTCGATGTCAATAGAAGAAGCACGTCGTCGTGATAACTGCATGTGATTTTATCACTTGCCACGATCCGTAAGAGCTCTGAAAATCGCAAACGCTGCCAGAACCATGGTATATTCAATAAGACATGAGGCGAGAGGACGCTTAAAATGGTTTGTTCCCCAGCCCTTGATTCCGAACTTATGCGGAGCGTGCTTAGCGTGCGTTTTGTGTGTTTGACTTTATTCAGTTTGGCAGTCTACTGGGTTCGAAACGCTGTTGAAATAAGGAGTCACATAACAGTATGCGTCATTTTGCTGGCGGCATGCTTTCGCATTAAATAAGCCGCGCGCTTGACGGTGTCTCGCCCATAGGTATTCTGCGACCACAGAAGTTACCTGCAGCGCCAGTACTAGTTAGAAACTTTGACGCAGGCACTCAGCTGCATGCCGCAAGAGGTCACTTGGGCGCATTATCTTGAACTCGCTGAAAACGTATGAGGTGCACACAGTCACACAGTCAAATGCTTGTAGCTGTCTCCATTCGTATACACACTACACACTGACATTCTAAGTGACGACCCAGAAGATAGAGCGCACCGAGATCTCCGTAAATGAACCGTCTCTACCCTTCATTTTACTATCGCCAAGATTAAATATGGTTAAATGACGCTGCATAGAACGAAAGCCAAGAGCACAGATGTTCGAATTTCGTTCCTCTTACTTTACAGCGAAATTACGTTAATGACATTTACTGAAGCTAACCGAGGCGGGGCGTATATAAACGCCATTCCCATAAGACTGAAGCTTCGTAGTTTGTGTCACCAGCCTGCCGCTCTCAGGAGGAGCGGCTGCAAAGTTACGGCAAACCGTATATAATGCATCTTGTGAAAATACTGGACGCAAAGTTTGCAGACGGGCCCGAACCTACTTCAATTTACGAATATACTAGCCTTTCTATACTCACTAAGCTTAGAACATTATTTCCCTAGCTTTAAAGTGGCACATACATTTAGCGAACTCTCAAGGATTTTAAGTTTTCATCGTGTTGGCCAGCAGTGGTCCCTTCAGGTTATCAGGAGACGAACGCAACCACTTGTATGAAGTGCGTGCTGCAGAAGCACCGACAGCCTTCCACGAATCTACAAAAGAGGTCCAGCTGATGGCCATCCAACAAGAAGGCTAAAGTACAGCAAGCGCTTCCCAACATTTTCTAACCCACGCCGCCCGTTCAAGAGAAGAAACGAGTTGCGGATGAGAAAGCGCTGCGGGCCAGCATCCACTCCTTCGCAGCAGGCTTCACTGTTGGAGCGTCGCGTCCTTTACACCAATGTTATCTTTAAGTGGTTCTCGTTTAAACTTCGTGTCCTCTTAAAACGGGACTCAAGCTTGAACTGAATGACAGAACTGGAAGTGTTCTTTCGGAGGTTCTCTCGGGCGAAGCGTGCACTGAAGTTGAAGAAGCTGGGTGCCGGAAACCAGCCTGAAGGCAAAGCGATGTTTGCAGTCGCTATACAGGTTCGTGTAACGGAAGTTGCTAGTGCCCACCGGTGTGCAAAGGTAAACGAAACGGCGTGCTCTCAAGTTACTCTGTTCTCTGCTCTGCCGTTTGTGTACTACCACACGGTATACGACGATCGGTGGGAAGGGATGTGTGTATGCTTGCTTTGCGAAGTTGAGAGACGTACGCGTCTTATACCGGGCATTCTTCCGAGTGCGTAACTGAAGACGAAAACACACTTGACGAGGATGAGCACTGACTTCCAACTACCTTTGTTGGTAACCAAGGCCATATTGATTTACATGCCACAGGCGATGAGTGTGTATGCACACCTTCGGCAGCTGTTGCTCTCCAATAAAAGAGTAGATTATCGCTCACCTGCGCGGTACATTGCACTCCCAGGACAGGTCATTTTGAGCGACTAAATTTAGTTTTCTCTCTTTTTTGCATTATCATCCGGCTGACTAGTTTCGTTAAGCGTGACAGCCGCACGCGAGACATGCACATGAACGCGATTTCATTATAAATAAAGGAAAGTCAGCGCGTTTTCGCGTCTGAGTGTTTTCATCCTACGGCACGGTGTGGTCATAATGTATGGACAGAATTTGCCCAAAGCTCCACGCCATAGTAACTGGGAAGCCCCGTACGAAGTTTTAGTTGGGCGTCCGCAACCACTCACGTATGCGGCGCGCGAGGACGTTCGTACGTAGAGAAGCGTGTGCACACGAAACGGCAATAGCTAGACGCACGCAAAAGAAGGGGACTGCTGATTTGCACGCGCAGCAGCCGCTAGTGCGCTACTCAGCGTCGCCATATGCTAGCTTCTGTAACTGTGTAGCCAATGTCAGCCGCCAAGAAGTCAAACCACAAGCCGGGGTCACACCTTCGACCGGAGCAATATCGAAAAATGCGCTGTCGTGGACACGCGAGAACGTCGCGCATAAACCGCACAGCCCGCAGCGGACGCTACGGAGCTTTCGAAAAGCTTCGATCGCACGCAAGAAACCGTGCGTGCTCCTGCATACTGCGCATGCAGCTGTCGCGAACGCCCAACTAAAGCTGTTTATTCACATTTCGTTTTGCATCGTCCCTAGCAGTCACTGTTACGGCTGTACACGCAGCTCCTGGCTCACAGAGTTCGTGCAGCAATACTCCTAGAGGAAGTAACGCTCGTCTCCGTACGTTTGCAGCTTATCTAAATACAGACTCTTCCAATGTTCGCTCCATAAAAGCAAAAGCGGTTTCACATGCTGCGACTGCAGCAAAAAAAAAAAAAAAAAACATCGGTGCGGTCACATGCGGCACAACTCGTTATGATAATATTGGTCTGTCTTTATAAGAAGCGAAAATACGCTTCGTCTTGTCATTTAAAAACGTTTTGAACCTTATTATTTTTTTTTTGCAGTGTGTTCCTGAAGTTCAGTGCGAAGACACAGGGCGGAAGCTCACAGGTGTTCACAGCTGGTCGTTCAGCGCTGTATATTGTTTCACGTGCTTTTCAAAGCATGTGTCGTTCTGTCTGCGCTACAGCAAATTACAAGATGGCCTATAAACAAGCCCGCATTTGCGACCTTCATCGCGTATACAGCATTAGAAATTTGTTCTGCCGCGAAGCTGTTGTGTCAGTGCAGCGAGACCCTCACTCTACCCACGCTTAGCGTCAGCTGCAGAAGAAATGTGGGAATATCGCCGATAATTGAACATTAGCGATGTCTACTCCTAGCCGTATTCTTGCAACAAACGCAGCGGCAAGCACCAAACTTAAAGCTCGCGTTTGCTCCTGAAGGAAGCCGCAAATGACCTGTTTGTGATTACTGAACGTGGAATGTAATTTGTGTTAACTTCAATCTTAGCGCTAACTTGGTTCGTCCACCATGGCACGTGTGATGTAATTATGGGTAGAAGTCATCTCTTAACATTTAGAGAGGCCTGAAACCTTGCGCCCTAATTTTTTAGGAGCTGCGGTAACTTGTGTACGTAGAATCATAGCATGCTAACAAAAATGGCCGTAGCTCTACTTTCGCCACCTGCGTATAGCGCCATTACTGTGCTGCGAATCTGTAGTAAAAAGCCTAATTCAATACGCCGCAGTACGGCAGTACGTAGTGCGGCGGCGCAGCCCTAAGACAAACATGAAATACGTCGTTAGCGGCACATTTCTTTGCATAATAACTGAACACAGCAGTAGAAGTTTCCATTAGTAGTGGCAAGTGTAATGTAGGAAGCTATCGGAACTATCGGCGAATCGCGTATACATACATCTGTTTCTACCTCCTTCAGCGCATTAGCTTAAAATGTGGTTCAAAACCCTAGATTACCAAAAGCCCATTCGACTGATGCAGGTGTTATGGTTCTTTCACTGTAAATTAAAGCAAGCATCCGAATCGGTAGATCCAGTCACGCACTTAACCTGTATTGGAGCCAATGTTAGAGCATATAGAAGTAGCCTTTTCGAAGTAGAATAATCCACTGTAATAAAAAAGCTCAAGGAAAATCTACAGGTACAATCTAATCTAGTATATCCCAGCGGACTGTATTAGCAAAATGTTTTAGCTGCCTTAACCCAATGCTGAAAACAGCGAAGCCTGATTCGTTCTTATTTCTCGCTCTTGAAAAGCTGCAGGATTGTCAACGGCATACCGCATATTGTTTCTAACGCTGCTGGTGTCCGACGACCGGCGATTAGCAACAATGTGCGGTACGCTGTTGACAATCGTGGAGCTGTTCAACAGCGAGAAACAGAGAGCAACTTTTGGAGGCCCTCGTTCCAGTCCTCGACGACCTTCACTAGGCGTTTTACCGGAAACAATTTTAACAGTTGTCGGCAGCCTTGCCCCTTTGTGCTGCAATGGAACGTCAGGCCGATGCGACTGCGGCAAGCTGATCTAGTTCTTCGACTCATCGCTATGAAGACTCCACCAGGCGCTTTAGTGCTTAAGGAAACTAACGTAAGGAAAGACGAATATCGATCGCCAGGCTTCGTCGGTGTCCACAGTAATACACGATGCGTGGAACCGGCTTGTGGCTCTTTCCAGTGTGTGGATGCGGCGCATACGTACAATGCTTCAAAAGCATCAGTGTACGTACGTGCTGACTTGGATATCACGGTTCTTGGCAAAGACGGCATCTATGACGATGGGTTTGAGTGAGCAGCTGTTATTGTGAGCCTCAGAGGTATGCCCACGACGGTGGCAAGCATACACAACAGGTCTACACGTTCTTCCGATACCTCACTACTTGAGTACTTAGTGTCTCGATGTGATGCATCGCTTGTGTTATGCGGAGATTTTAATGCACGCCATCCACGATGGTGTAGCTGTCCCCAAGACAATCGTGGGGCAAAGATTAACGAGATCATTATCGAGATCGATCTGCAAATACTGAATGATGGTTCACCTAGGCTTATAGGTCTTACTGCTCCACCATTGCCATTTATTTTCAGCGGCGCATGCGCTATAAATACCGATCATTTGGTGGTAGTTGGTAGCAGTAATGCTTGCATTGCAACAGTTAACGCTACAGTGAACCTTTCAGTATAATACGAGGTCGAGAGAAAGAGTGAAGGCAAGGAGATAACCATACGCAAACGTCGGTTTGCTACCTCGCACGAGTGTTTTAGATGACGATTGGAGTAGAGAAAGATAAATGTTAGTAACTACCATATGCGTTCAAAACGTGCGGCATACGTGGTAGAAAGGCTGTAAGAAACAGCATTTCAGTGTACAAAATAAAAGCATTCTTTCAACAGGCCTCGGGCGTATTGACCGTTAAATGAGCGACTGTGCTACGCTTGTAAAATGAGAAGCGTAAAAAATTTGCATGCTTCAGCATGAACCCAGCGGACGCCTCCCTCTACAACAATGCAAAGGATGCACTTTTTGCTTGCTGTCCTTTGGAAAGCTCAAACAGAAGCACGAGCACAAACAAAATTTACAGGAGTAGTACTTCACTGTATTGCAGCCATACTGGGATATGTAACACGGATCTTAAGCCAGATGTTTGGCACGGAATAGTTTGAAACCTGTGTCTTCAGGAAAAATATGGTGCTGATGATAAGGTCTTCAGCTAACGCGGTTACATGCGTCTGTCCCATTTTACACGGCATGTGCATATCCTACGAATTAGAAATAATAATAGCGCATTTTCTGTTGACCTGGAAACCTTTTCTTTTTCACTTTTTATGAGGGGTTCACTGACACGCTATAACTGAACGGATGTTCTCAAGGCAACTTCGCGAACGAGGCGTCAGCATTCACAGTCGTTTAGTTCACTCTCTGAGCCGCGACATCGCCACCTAAGAGGCTTCAAAAAAGAACACATGTTTTGAAGGCAAACTGCATCGTAGCAGCGGTGACGCATTCAGGTTGCGCGTTTCATCGCTAGAAAATATATCGCCGTGTTACTGCAATAACAGGACAAAAATAACATTTCGTGTCTTTTTCCTCCACGTCTGTCCACATTCCTTCGATATAGCGCAGTCAATGCGATACAAGAGTAAAAAATAAACAAACTGCTTTTGATGTTAGCCCGAATATGTGCAGCTGTTACAACGCTCTTGTGCTGTTTTAGTTGTAGAGCGGGTTGTAGAACTGGCAGATATACTACGTACTCGGGTGGTTGGCAAGAATGTGTTTCATGTTTCTACTTGTTTGGCCGTTTTGCGCACTGGACATTCACGGCTGAAAGAGACAGAATGTGAAAATCCTTACATTTACAAGAATCTTCACACGAGAACGCCGGTATATGTAGGGAGCCTCGGTTAGAAGCGCATTCATCCGTGAAGGGACTTCACAACATTAAAAAATATATATAACGTTGGAAGGAAAACGCGGAATGCGTGACTGAGTAGTCTATATATTTATTTCCGCTGAATAGTACTAGCCGACAACCGCCCTCCTGAAAAAAAAGATCGCTACTTAGCGAGCGGGCGACTGCATTCCTCTTAGCATTAACAGATTCAACAAAGAAGTTGTCTCTGAATATAGTATTATGATGACGTGTTCAAGTTGTACAATGAATAGCAACAATAGGCACTACTCTTCATGCCAAATGCACAGGGAGAAGTTATTTAACGAAAAGGCACAGTCAAATAGTGGCAGTTTCGCCAGAAATTCCAGTCACTGAAGGCGATAACAAGGTTTGCTTTCAGCTAGAACTGCTAGGACGGCTTTCAAACATTACGCGGAGACGACATGGCGCGGCTTAACACGTGAGAACACTACTCCTGCGAAGTGGGTACAGCACAACAAATGCCAGGCATCTCAGCCAGCTGGCTCAATGAGAAACACCGATGGTTGTGTTACGGAAACCGCTCATCGATTCTACGCGAGATGGGACCAATGGAAAACCGCCAGCTTTGTTAGCACCCAATGAAAGCATTACGTAGTTTGTAGCTTGACCTGTGCTGTCAGATCTGCTCACACCAGCGTATTGTGAAGTTATATCTTGCTCAGGGATTGAGTAGTAACGCGCTGTCAAAGCACGTAGGCTCAGTGATTGAAATAACTTTGATGCCTCATTAAGTTCACGCACTATTATTGCCGTGGTCATGATACTCTAAAACATTAAATATCGTCGTTTCTCTACACGCGTGACACGTGTTAGAATTGGGAACACCGAAAATAACGCCTAAATGACTTATGGCTTTTAAATGCAGGAAGTGAAGCAGCGTGCAGCTTTCGTGAGACATATTTAGAAACGGACAATTTATCTAAAAGATACAAGTCGAAGATCCAAATTTTACTACATACTTAATAATGCAGTTCTCACATATTTCTCCTTGTGTCACCTTTTCAATGCAAACAGAGCACGCAGAGGTGGCTCTACATATTTGCTTTCAAATATTATGCACATCATCAAATAGATCCCGCTCAGCGTGGAAGTAGGAAGCCATTCTCTACATGACGTCAGCAAGCTGAAAAACAGGTCTCGTAAATGGCATCGCACATCGGAAATGGCAGTGCACCGCCAAACGGAAATGAAGACGGGCGCATTGAGTTGGTAAGTTTTAGCTCGCGGTAATATTCGGCGTACAGTTCTGTAGAAGTGCTACCGCATGAACACACAAGAACCACGCCTTCGCTCGATATATTACACAACTGCTTTCGACGTACACGCAAACAGGAAAAATGCCCAGGAAGTAAGCGTTCAAGAAAGCGCTACGGAAGAAACGGTTTCCATAATTCGTCACTTTGTCCAATATAGTTAGTAAACTCCACACTACTAAAAAATGGCGCGTTGTTTTATTGGGTATCATCACGCCCGGTGGTTATAGCTGCAGCAGGAGTGAGCTAGAATTCGTCGCTATGTCCTTTAACGTTAATAATGTTCATAGACTACGGACTACAAAAAACGGCGCACTATTGTATTGGGTATCACCAAACCCGGCGGTAAGAGCTGTAGCAGGAGTAAGCTGCAGCTCATGTCTATGTCTGCTGTGGAAGATATAGCTACGACACAGGCTTCACGAGCAGTCCTGTCAAACGTTCATGGGGATATACCGTCCAAAGTATTGTCTGACATTTTGGGGACTCAAGTTTGTTTTGCAGAAATAAACCAGCAAGAGTACGGCGTCGTGGGGATTCGATTTGTCCGTGAACGAGGAACTCTAAATTTATAAACGAATTTATGACGCGGAAGAGGGAAATTGTTGCTGTCTTCTGGTGCAGAGACAGCGGAATGAAAATGAAATCAGACGGGCACCAGTCCACCTTTCTTTTAACCTTAGGTCGGAGTGGGGCCAATAAAAGATGTAAAAGAAAACGGGGGAAAAGCATATTATAAGTGTTTGCCACTTTTTCGTAGCTCTTCCGGGTAAGGGGACATTAAAATGAAAATGTCTTTGTCACTGTGAGTTTGTATGTTCTACGTTATTCCACTTTCGTGCGGGAAAAAATACTTTGGGCAGACGGGACTCTGCTTCAACATCCGCCTTAGGGAGCACCAAAGTGCGATCAGGAATGCAACAGACTCGAATATGGCCGCGCATTGTAGAAATTGCCCATGCAAGTTGTTGTTCGAAAAAAGTGAAATATAGTATAAAAACGGGGGGGGGGGTGCGTAAATCAAAAGAGCCGCGACATTGTAGAAGCCTACTTCATGCATGTCAAATTCAGGCACATGCGTCCGCCAGACTTTCATCTCTCTACGTGATAAAGAAACCGAGTTTTTGAATGGCAAGATAGGCTGACACCATTTCACTTCTTGTACGCGTCACTTCACCACATGCTCCAATTCTCTGTGTACTTCATCACTCGTTTGAAAAAATAAACCAGTTGTTAGTCTGCTCTCGCATCGCGTACTTCCTTTTGTCCTTCGTCCGGGTTGCGCTGCCCACCCCTGGGAATATGTTCAGTCACCAACTCGCCCAGCTTGTTGTGTTAATTGAGTTTGTATAGACGGGATTTATTGCTGAAGGAAGGTAGATTATTATGTAAAAGAAGTACCTTCCATTAAAAATAAAGTATCTTAAGTACAAAACAAAATAATCGCACTGAAGGAGGAGGAAATAAAGAGAGACGGCAGGGATGTTAACCAGAAATGCATCTGGTTAACAAAGCTGGAACAATTAAACTAATAAAGAGTTATCAGTGACGTTCTGCAAATGAAATTTTCCTAAGACACAGTAAATGCGTACACCCATTGCTTAGGTGACCTGCAAAACAAACACGCACGCACACACACAAGCAAAAAATAAAAGGGAAAACGAGGTCCGAACTTAGCACCACTAACTCTCCACGTGTGCGGCATACTTATGGTGAATTCCACTGGCCGCCCTACACCAAGTTTGCGTTCGATTTTGACAGGTCGATTTGGATCAACCCACTCCGCGATGGAGAGCTTCTCTTTGATCTGCCGAGTAGAGACTGATATCACTGCGACTCCGCCGACGTGTTGTCGTTACTTCCGCATTGGCCGGGTGCCTTGGCTGTTGTCGGCTGAAAAGGCTGAAGTGAAAACGCGAGATGAAAGGCGAACGCGGGGTCTTAACTTCGACGGCGCTACCTGACGGAGCATCATTCATTTTTCGTCGCCGGTGAATGGGGATTGCGTGTGCCCGTGCCGGATTTTGTTTTTCCCTCGTGGATTCGGCACACCCACTCCTTATAGGCCCGCGGGATTCGCTACTCGATTCTGATGCCTCGGCAAGAGCACGTGCGCGTCACCGGGAACCCGGCACACATTCATCATTTATCAAAATGGCTCCTATTTCCTTTACGTTTTCCCATAGTTTATCGAAATACCTCCTATTTCTTTTACTATTTCGTTCACGCGGAGGCGAGATCGCGCACGCGGAACACACCTCGAGTTTTCCGTTTGACACGTCCAAAGCGGGAGAAGTCTGCCTATATGATGCTATGAGGAAAATGAAGGATTCGTGTGGGCGTATGTTTATCTAGGTCAATTACTCACAGAGGACTGTGATCACGAGGATTAAGTTCACAGAATAAAACATGGTTGGAGTGCATACGGCAGGCAATACCAAATCCTGACCGGGAACACAGAGCTGCCATTCAAAATAAATTCGTACAATTATTGCATTCTGCCAGTACTAACATGCAGGGAAAGAAACTTAGTGATACAAAAAGAGAATCGAGAACAAGCTGACAAGACCGCGCAGAGAGTGATGGAATGAAAAAATATTCAGCCGTACCGTGAAGACACGGGAAGAGAGCGGTGTGGACCAGAGAGCAAACGGGGGTAGCCGATATTGTAGTTTTCATTAAATGAAAAATATCGAGGTGAACAGGCCATGTAATGCGTAGGGAAGATAACCGGTGGACCATGAAATTTAAAGAATGGGTGCCAAGGCAAGGGAATAATTTTTCGATTTATATTTATGTATTTAATTTCTTCATTGTTCTTTTAATGGGACGGGACAAACGATGGAAGAAAACAACGTCCTCAAGAGCGCCAAATTAGTCCTTGTGGAGGGTAGCGCAGAAGTGGAGGGAGAGGGGGGGGGGCGGTTTCGGTTATGACATGTTGTAGTAAACGAAGCACAAATGCAACTGAAATAAGGTTCAACGAATATTTATCTCGGTCAGTGCCATAGCTGGTTAGTGTTTCAGAAATGTTCGTAGGTAGAAAAGTTAGCAGTTCTCACTTCCTGATAAACATGGGAGCGAAGGACTGAGTTTCCTGTTACTCGCAAGATTCCCAAAGTCGAAGGCCTCGCGTGTTAGGTAAGTTCGAAGTATGTATGTACTGCTGTGAGAAACAGACGTCAAATCAACCTTATCTATTATCTCAATGGGCGCTGACTAGCAACGAGGATTTCCCGTCGGTCTGATGTCTTTGCTCCATCGAGGTACAACGTTCGCAACGCCAGGAGTGGCGCTCATCACGGCAGCTTTTTGAAAAGCCCGATAGCTGCCAGGGCGATCTTCTTCCTGCCCAGCAGGAGTTGACTTGCACGCTGTGTTACGCCAACATGTCAAACGCTCGTAATGTTTGAAAAACTGTTCCGAGTTCCAGCGATGACCTAAACGGCTAAACCTTGCTACTGACAGTGTTTCTGGAGGATTCTTTAAATATGCTAGGGACGCTTCGCCCTTCTGGCAAAATGTTTTTTTTTTCGTTTTTTCTATAAGAAAATAAACAGGCTGCTCTTGCGCGGAAGTGCTACAAAAAAATTAGGATCTCCGGGCAAAGCATTGTTTCAAACACAGCGTATATTAGCCTGTACTTATATAAAAGACACAAGCTCGCTGTGAAACTCTTCACCAAGTCGCCTTGCTATATATATTCGGAACGAAATTGCAAGCAACAGTCAATAAATTTACGTCTGGACCCAGAACCGCTACGGAGGTTTTCCAGTACATTATTCGTGAATAATTTCTTGGGCGTCGCTGTGTGTTTTGACAATAGTCCTCAGAAAATGCTCGTTATTAAGTAAATAACTCCCGTATTCAGAAATAACTCGAAGCCCATGCGCGACTTTATATCTCGATTGGTGCGAACGCGCTCAAGACGCTGATTGCGTTCCTTTGGTGCGTTCACGACAGGCGTCATTTATGGTATCTTCGACTGGTCGCCTGTATGCCCCGAAGAAGAGTCGGGTAGATCGGTCGTTTCCCGAGCTCAGAGGTAGAGGACAAGCGAGCAAGCCGAACGTGCGACTCGCTCTCGGAGGAGGAAATTGCTGATGCGAAACAACGTGACTACTTCCAACGTCCGATATTTCGCCTATCCAAAGCTCCCGGCGCTGCCGGAAAAACCGGCGGACGTGCCTGTGGGACGAACGTTCTTCGAGACGCCAGTATGCAGTGGCGTAGGTTGCCAAGGTTACGGTGGGCCGTCGCCAACAGCAGTGACGCGGCGCTGCGATGACATTTCAGTCTCGATGACTGCTCTGACGACAGGGCTCGGAGCGCCTCAGAGCGCTCCAAGATAGAGGAGAGCAATCGAGAAGAACCAGCCGAACGCAGGGCGCGCACCCTCTTTCAACCAGCCGAAGACTGCGCCGCTCGCGAGAGCGCTCCAGAGTGCTCAGAAACGACCAGCCGAAGATAGCATTAAATCAAGTCAAGCGTGGGCTTCAAGTTACAATGCATTTCTCAATACGAGGGTAAGTTTCTTCACTTAGCAGGCTTGCTGTTAGGCCTACCATAAGCATTAAAATTCATTATGTCCATGCTGTTCTGGCGTCATAATAAGAATTCGACCACTGATTTGTGACTGCGAACAGCGCTGAAAATGTTGTCAAACAAAAAGAAAACAACACAAAGCGCATTGAGTTGAGTTTTTTTATGTTTGTCTGCATTTTCTGCGATTAGCCATAACAAGGCAAGTACAACAAACTACTCCCGCGTCACATGCTTCAGCAATGACTGACCGACTTCATATTTCCAGCGATGTCAGATGAAACAGGGGCTCACGTTTAAGCGGGTGCGATAATAAGGTGTCTCAATGAAATTTCATAAACCGCCGTTTCATTGCGAAAGCATCATATACCCCACTACGCGAAAATCCGTTGGCGTCATCGTGACGGAAAGATGGTACCAAAAATGGCCGATGGCGCGAAGAGTGACAACACGTCAAAAAAGGCTCGAATTGACCTCAAATTTCACAGCGAGGTTCCTGTAAACGAAGTAACTAATGGCTTTCAAAAAATTATGTACTATTGGTCAGAGTGGGAATCGAACCCGGACCTCCATGGCACGAGAAGAGCACGCTTCCCCGACTCTAGAGCAGCGTGCGAACGCGCGTTGCATGGGTTCCGCGTCCAACAATCTTTTCCCACGCTTTGTCGAATGTGGCACACTCTCGACGACACGAGGAGGAAGAACTGGACAATCGCTCCACGCCAACACCAAGTTTGAAGCCGTGAACCCAGCTTTTAACCTTTTGGCAACAATCTGAATTTCCGAAGTGGAGGCGGCCGCACCAACCCCAAAGCGCAGGAGTATATAAGCCCATAGAGGCGCATAGGGTGCGCTGGGCATAGGCCTGGTCAGGCTTAGCCGTTCGTGCGCCACCTTGGTAGTCTAAACTGCCCTAGCCATGGATATTCAATGGCCCCCACTTTTGAACCCGAGTGCCCCAGATAGGGAGAAAGATGACGGAGATTGGCAAGTCGCCCTTTCGCTCCGACAGAGGAAAGTGCTAAACAAGCAGCAAGAGCAGTTGGTGTCGAAGCAGCAGTCTCCCCTAACCGCCACCACGTTGCCGCAATTGACGCCATCCATAAAAGACGAAGCAGAAGAGGCGGAGGCGCCTTCTCCCTCTTCGAAGACTTCAAGATTATCTGGACCCACCAAGGGCTACTCATCGGAGACGTCACTGCGCCACAGCTCTCTGAAGCTGTAACCGGAGCCTGTGGGGTCGGCGGAAACAATTTCTGCTGCGACCGAAGCCGGGGTTCAACATCATCATCACTTCAACAGCCAGTCAAGAGATTGTGGACGCCATTCACCGGACAACTCGGCTCAATGTTCTTTGATCACTGCACAAATTAACCACTTGCGTCACAACTGGGGAGGATACGAATACAGGTCTGGTGCACAGGATTACGCTACACACTCGGCCAGAGACGCTCGTCACCGACCTTCGCGCACGCACGCAGGGCGTGGAGAGTTTCCGCACCCGAACGCTCGGCGAAAGCAATTGGGCGGTGACCACCTTCTATGACCACTCAGCTCCAAGGTTTGTACACTACATGAGCGGTGAACTGGCCTGTCGCCCTCATGGGAGCACTGCGCAGTTCTGCAATATGTGCAAGTAGACTGGGAACCGTACAGATGTGTGGCGCCAGCTGCATCGGCCGGTCTGCCAGCAGTGTACTGCCAAGGAACCCCGGAACACGAGTACGCGGCCGAAGGAGTACGCGGCGATAGAAGCCCACGAATACAGGTCAAAATTGCCAAGCGACTGGCCGCTCGGGGCACTTTACGTGTATTCGCGGGCTTCTTTCACGCCCGGAAAAACACTTTTATTTAGCACGTACTCGGCTACTGCGTGTTGAGAAAGCTGTATCGGACGTTTCTCATGCTACTCTACAGCTTCCCATTGATACTTTTGATCTAACAATAATAATTGAGAAGCTTAATAATTATTGAAGACTAATTATTTTATTAGGCGGAATGCAACAAATAATCAGAGTACCTTCAAGCAGCGGCAAACAACATTTTCTGTCAAGCTACGACACGTTTGAACGTTTTACAGGTTTGGTTCAAGTTAAACATTATGTATTAGCTACAAAAGTAGGAAAAGGCGATACAGTCGGCTGTGTTGGAGATAGAATTGTTTTGCTTTTGTGAAGTGCCATTCTGCGACAAACTAGGTGTTTATCCTATTAGAAATACTAAGCCGGCAGATGCTGAAATAGCTCGATCGCGGCTGTGCGAAACGCAATATCTATTCTCTTGCAACTTGAACAAGAAACACAACCAAACAAGAAATATGACGCGTCTGTTCCAATTACAAGGCAAACCAATTGCCCCTGGATCCCTCCTGTGCTTTCGTTCTCCGTGCATAATCCCGAAGACCTCTGTGCATTGGCTTTAACACGAGGGGCTGCAGAAAGAGGAAATGCCAATGGAATAAACACTTCACTATCGAAATCTTATTACTAGCTGTGTCAGTCTTAAGAGCAATATGCAAAGCTCGATCAAGGCATAGGCTGATTCTTTGATTTCTGCAGGACATGAATTTGTGTTTTTGACATTGTAGCCCCTTGGTGGAAGGACTTTTTCTTAGTGTTAGTGCTGTTCTTCTATCCCCTCTACTTTTATCACCTAACAGTCTCACCCCGACATTATTTTATTTATATATGCACGCATGAAACTTGCAAAAATATGCGGCCAGAGAAGCGATCTTTATCATGTTCAATATATTTAAGAAAGCCACAGAAAGAGGCAATTGAATACGCAGTTTGAAGAGAAAAGCTAGCTGAAGTTTCCTTTCTTCTTTCTTGTCGCTCAACCACCCTCTCACTACCACTCACATGGAATGTTTGATTTCCCCCGATGAAAAAAACGAATATAAGTATTTTTTTACCTTCATAAAGCCGTAACTATTTCTGTCGGACAGAAAACAAGAATAGTCATAATTCTGCCGCGTCACTCGCCCCTTAAGGTACTGTGAGGGCCACTATTTTTGCCTTGAGGCACATTGAAAGCTTCGCTCTTCTTACGTCGTGTACTCTGCCCCAAACTACACAGCTTTCTTCCTCTATTCCTAGCATTATAGCTACATAACTAAGTTGTGCGTAGGACTCGTCAAAGGTACCACATTACCAGAGCAGCATAATAATGCTCGATGCCCTTTAGAAGTAAAGACAGGATATAAGGTTACGATGTTGAAGACAATATAAAAATAAAAGTACGAGAGGACCAGATACGTTAAGCACTACGAACTGCTCGAGTCTTCGGTGGTGGATACAAGCCAGCGTATCTACAGCGTGACTACAGTCGACGTGATCAGGGTGCATGAATACAAATACATTTACAGCATTCAAGCTAGAGCTATCGGTAGTCTACATGCAAATTCACGCTTGTTTGAATTCGATTCTCCCTGTCCGTTTTCAAGCGGACGGAAACCACGTGCACTGTCGTTTCATTTTTGTTTGCTTTTTTTTGAGAAGCACGTTTCTTGAATGCTGATAATAGCGCGATGTGCGGCATATATTTGTTTTCGAAATCAAATCGAATTATTGAAGCAACTTCGTTTCTGGACGCATTATTGAATTACTCTGTTTGGGCAAGAAGTTCTAGACGCCGTGGTACTTGATATAGCTAAACCTGTTCACGTCCCACTTCATGCAAAGCGCAGGGTGCGACGCAAGAAGGAATTACGCAATCTTGCTCTATCGTGTACGAATTCCCCTGGCTTTCACTTAGAATAATAGCCAATGCAGAGCACGCGACGCAAATGCTCACTCAGGCTTGTAAATCTAGCTTACGGTGAAATTAAGGAGAAAAATACGCAAAAAAAGTGTCGGCGCATATTGGAAGGATCAGGACCCGTACGTACGAAAAATCCCTTATGCTACTTTTGTGCTTCAAATTAAATAACAACCACTTACGATAGTAGACATACTATTAGCGTAGGCAGTCCACCAGGTGCAATGAGCACTCACGAACGAAAATTTCAAAAAATTCGGCCTAATATTTAGCAGTCTGATTGAAAAACAGAAACTAAACCCGGCGGACACGAGCGCAATGAACATTAATGGGGTTTGCCCACTGACGTTATTTGAGAAGCATAAACATGTGATCTGCGAATTATACGCTATCCCATCTAGTCTCATGTCATTTTTCTTGTCTGCCTCGTAGAGTTGCCTGGAAGGGTTTCCAGAATGACGTTACCGAAGAATAACACGATTAACGAGTGCACACCTAAAAGAAAATTCTGATATTAATTGTATTTAGACTTCCCAGTTAAGAGCCAGATTTTGGCGTGACTTCGAACTATTAGGGGCCACGCAAGAGATTTTGTGCTGAACACCATTGACGGTGACATTTGTTTCCGATTGTCTGCCGTAAGAGTATTAATTGAAATGTTAGCTAATTGACCATTAAAAGATATTTGGGAACAAGATAAGAAATACTGAATGCTATTTCAGGCTGTTAATTGAAACCCATCTTGAAGGGGCAGCGAAATATGACGAAAGACAGAGGCAGGAACACACAGGACAGCGCTGATTCAGCGCTGTCATGTGTGTTCCTGCCTTCTGCCTTCGTCTTATTGCGCTGCCCCTTCCAGATGTTCAACCAGTGCCCACTCGCCCAAATGTCAATCCTTCTACGGGATATTTGAAAAACATAGTTGGAAAACGCTCGGAAAAACCTTTATGCAGTAGGTATTGGGCAACAAAAAGCTGTGTTCTGAGTTTTTCAAGCTTCTCTGCACTGTTCTCATAGACACTTTTCATGTAATACAATATTTACGCAGTTAATTAAATAATTAACACTGTTTATATAATTAGGCGGAATGAAAAAAATATAATATGAGAGTCGCAAAGCGACAGCAAAGAACATTACCTTGGTTCTGTTCAGCTACGTCGCATTTGCATATTTTTAAGTCTTGGTGCTTGAAGTAGGACAGCTTCATAAGGTCTCTTATACGTTGTTCGACAAAAGGTAGAACGGCAATGTCCAATTTTCACGGTTCCTCAGCCATATATAGATACATATATATATACATATATATATATTTATATAGAATTGGGCATCTTCAGACATCGACCCAGACATCCACCCGTTCGTAGCAATTTCTACAAAGGAAACCTATACGGGTTCCACGGAAGAAAACGGGTGGATGTCTGATTTTCCCTTTATTCATTACTTCTCTCCACCTTGCCGGTTTGCGCAGAACTGCTACGTCAATATAGAAGAAACCATACAATCCTGCTTTAAGTACAAAACTGTGTTGTTTTGATTCAGAACATTTTCCACCTTTTTCAAGATAACAATCTGTCAACAATGGTGGTTACAGCACTGCTACATAGGAAGCTTTTGACTCGAACTGCTACAGATGTTTCGCTTTTCCTTTCCTTGAGGTGACGATTCATTTACGCTAAATTTTGGACCAGAAATGGCTCAAATGAACGTTTGGATGGCAGGCTACGTAGAATAGCCTCGATGCGCAAGCATAGAAATCCTAGCTCGGAGACAAAAACATGCTGTTATCTCAAAGCTTCGCAAACAGCTTCTCAGAAGGATAGACTCGCTTGCTCAAGGTACCCAGTGGTTCGACGTCCACAACCAGCACTGTAGACGCCCGACAATCCATAACCAAATTGTTTTTGATTCGAACTTGTTGTTTAGGGGTTCATGTTTAAAGAACTCGATCGAAAGAAGACTACATTTAGGACTACACAATAACACAGACAGCTGTCCTGTCGTCTAGCATGACGCGTCGTCTACTCTTTTGCTATTTCTTTCAAGGAGTTCCTTTTTGTCTTAGACCCTTGGTGCTTGCTTGTAAATCGGCACCGTGGGGAAAAATGCCACCTTCGCTAGATATGGCCACCGCTATGTGAAGAAGCGGCGGCCGCAACTCAACGTCGCACCAAGGAACTCGTGCGAGATTATGTTGCCTTGCAGGAATCGGGCATGTCGCGCCAGCCTGGATACCCACAGGCCGCCAAGTTTATAATGCTGCAGTCTGCTGAGCGGAAAGAGGCCCGAAGCTACCACGAAAAGGCAGGACGACGGCCGGGCTAAGGAACCCGTAAATAAGGCATGCGGTGGCTCTTGCATAATGCACGATGTTGCCGCTAACCGCGGCTCACTCCAGCAATTTCCCCGAGACACTCGGTCTCGCATAGGGCCAGGCCACATATTGGTGCCGCCACCAGTGACCAAGAGCGAAGGCGGGGATGCCTGTCAGGGCAGAGCGATTGATATGCAGAAGGGATAATAAAGTGACTGCCAAGAATAGAAATCTCCCCGCACGGTAAAACTGAGAACCCGTACTGCGTGAACGAAACCAACTAAGCGTCGAGAGATGCCGTGAAACGACCGAGGCATAGGCAACGCTTATGGCCAGGGTTTTGGGGGAAATAGCTTACGATTCGGAAAGGATTCTCTCCATGTCACTTTGTTTAAATAAAATACCGATTCTGGCGTTTCACGTACCAAAGCCACTATATAGTTAGTAAGCATGCCGTAGTGGGGGATTCCGGAATAATTCCGACCACCAGAGCGTCTCTAACATGCCACCTAGTTATAAATAAACGAGAGGTCTTGCATTTCGCCCCAATCGAATCGCCGTCCCGACGACCGACATCGAATCGGTGACCTCGACCTTAGTATAGTGCAGTGCCATATCTTTTGGGCAAGGCCCGCGGGTGGGTGTTCGTCCATAGAATACCACGAGCAAGAGGTAATTTGGTTATTCAACGTGGCATGTAATGAGATGGAAAGGTTATCCAGCAAAAAAAAAAAAAAAACGTTGGGTTATGTAGACTTGGCGGGCCCCCCTCGCCCCCAAAATAAAAATAAGGGAATAACTGCGCTCACTCCAGCAGTACACGGCGTCTAATGAAAATATTGCTGCATGAAAGATTGCCATTTACCATATTCCTACGAGATTTTTGACAAGAATATACTGGTCATAACCACTTTTTTTTGTATACCCTACACCGCTGGTAGTGGTGTACTTTTGCAGCGTTTGAAAGAGTAAATGCACTTTCCGATGCTTTTCGGTATCAAATAAAATTATGTGTTACAGTCGTACAGCTCAGCGAGCGTCCGGTGCGGAGGAGGAGGGAAAGGGAAATAGCAGAGGGCAGGGAGGTTAACCAGAATAACGTCCGGTTGGCTACCCTACACCGGGGGAATGGGAAAGGGGAAATCGAAGATGACAGGAAGTGAAAGGAGGGAACGAAGCGCTATAACGTAAAACTATTCCAAACTTTTCTATTCCAATTCTGCTATCAGCCCTCCACGATTGGTCAAAAACTTTTTTCGACCACCCCCACTTCACCTGTCTGTCACACGACGTCACAAAAACCGCGATAGCTCCCCATCTGATATGATGTGTACACACTGATTATGCATGATTTGACAGAAAAAAGAAATACTGTTATTTCTAATTCGACCCCTTTTCGCCATTAGCCCTCGGCTATTGGTAAAAAGTTTTCGGGCTGCGCCCACTTCACCTGCCTGTCACGTGACGTTACAAAACCGCAAGAACTCTCCGCGGCAAAGTGACGTGTACGCGATAAAGATGCATTAATATGCCGAACAAAACTGAATTTTCATCGGAATAGCCACAGGCTGCCCCGTTCCGAAAGGAATAGAAGATGGCTGCCGCCGATCACTCAGACGCTGGCTACTCGCACCTGCCCGAGAGCATGGGCGTATTTGCGTGTAATAAAACTTCTTGCGTGGCCGTGTAACGTTTTCGAGCACTTTCAGCATGTTTACGACCTCATTCTGCCAACTCTTCTTTGCTAAAGGTCCGTTTTAGCGTCATTCTTGAGCTTCCGTTTCATGCCGCCGCGATTTTTGACCAGCCACCGCAAGCTAAGTAAGGGAAAGCCGACCAATCGTAGACGCCGGTACCACCCTCTTCATCCGGTTATCGACTTTCAGTGCAGTCGCTCGGCCCCATCGAATTCCTCTCCACTTGAGCGTTCTCCTCGCCTCTTGTCAGCCAATTAGATACGACAAGCCGCTCACTGTAGGCAATGTTATACGTTTTTCAAGCAAACAGAAGTGACCTCCTATGAACGAGGAGAGCATTTGATTGGTCTTTTCAGACAACACTGTGGGTGACCGCCTGGTGCTTGCGTTGGTGGTTACGTAAATTTGACGTCAGGAGATTGGAATAGAAACATATTGGAATAGTTTTACGTTATAGGGCCCCATCACAAACATTTGGGGCTCAGAACAATCGGTACCGTGATAAATTGTCAAAATGTCGGATAAGCTGAGATTGTTTCGCCTCTTTTCAAGTATTGCAGAATCCCTCTACGCCAAAGAAACATGAAATATGGCAGGTGAACATCATTCATACTTCACTGTTTGCAATGCAGTTAGAAGATATATCTGAAAAACTGAGTGGCCGATTCTGTTTTACAAAATCACAGCATGTTAGTGGAAGTACACAGTAATGCTGGTGATAATTCAGTTGTCCAGACAAAATGAGCTCAAAAACGGTGGAAAAACTATTGCTCATACGAAGAAACAAGTACTGTGTTTCGTACTGCACGCAAAATTGAAGCACCAATATATAAAGTCAATGCACTTTGTATGATCAGAAAGGCAAGCTTAGCATCAAAAATAAGAATTTTCGAAACGTAGAAGCGAGCGCAGTTTCAGACAAATAACCCAGGATGCAGCCTCGATTTATTATGACGTGCGCAACAATATTAAGCATATCGACCGCTGCCTACCTTCACACTGGGTTACATTTAGCGACATCAGATGCGAGGGACGCACCTTCGTTACTCCTGCGTTACCCCATAGTTCCACGAAGGCGAAGTTACAAGAGTGCAGAAACTCGAACTGAACTTGTCCCTTCAAAATTTTAAGAGATCATTATTGCCGAGCCACGCAATACTGCTCTCCTTGTTTCTTCAAGATAAATTTTCTTTACTTCTTCCTGTTCTCCTTTTGTCGTGAAAATAATCTCAAAGAAATAGTGTATGCTCGTCGCTGAAAAAAAAAATTCTTAGCCTAACAACGAGAATAACGCAGTGATGTCGGACGTCAAAGTAAAGAGAGTTCAACATCGAGGTATGCAAGACCGCAAGGGATACGCTATCGCTGGGGCTTATGACTTTGTAGTTAGGGCCGCGGCCTATGCCAGGTAGCCGATGATCTTGTGAAAGGACCCAATCGGCGTGCCTCCTATATGAGAAAGTTCAGTCACGCCCTTCTCTCCGGCCCCACACCTTACTTTAGAAGACTGGGATTGGATTACCTAGAGGGACTTTAAGCGCCACCGCCAAAGGCATATCAATCTCGATAGCATGCAGATCTGAGCATGCAAATCTCAGGTTAGTGTTCGGCAACGAAAAGTAAATTATGTTGAGAAATAAATCGATTAACTCTACAGAATAGCCTAAGGGTGGCCCATGACTTCGACTAAATCATAGTGTCGAGGACGCCACAGCATATATATATATATATATATATGCATGCAATCAAGCATAACCAACCTTTATTTAGACAATTCAAGGAACGCGTACACAAATAATTGCACCAATAGCCTATGTGTGGATACCTAGTGAAGCTTTGACGCCAAGATTCAGGATACCGTTGTCATAGTAATTCATAACTGTTAGCATGGATTAAAACAAGAAGAAACTGATCATGACGTGCTCTACGCGCATAATAATGCTAGTGGGGTGTGTGCAGTAGCCATGCAGCATGTTTTTAACCATAGTGTGGTCCCAAACCTATGTTTCGGAAGCGAGCTTTAAAAACGCCGAAACGCCTTAGGAAACCCTTCGAGAACCTCAAACGGCCCATTTTGTTAAACCGACCCTTTTCGAATGTACGCTCAAAGCACGTAAGCTACCTGATGCACCAAGTAATATTTTTGCCTCCAACCCACAGACAAGTGTCAAATATAATCCTTGTACTTAATAACTTAATTAAAGAAATGCTCAATTAATGGAAATGAAAGTGGGTGAAAAAAACAACGGGCCGCAGGTGGGACACGAAACCACGTCTTCGCATTGCGCGTGCGATGCTCTACCAATTGAGCTACCGCGGCGCCGTTTCCCCATCCACTTTCTTGGCTAGTTTATGTTTCCTAGTAAAACCCTGGGAGTGTTAGCCAGTGCCACCACTCATAAACCTTAGCGCCGGGTGTGGACCATCCTTTCTGCCACAGGCGTCACGAGTACGGGATCTTTTAGGGGAAGGCCACTAGGCAATAAACCCACACGCACTGCGTGTGGGTTTATTGACTAGTGACGGGGAAGAACCAGACAGCGCCAGGGCCGGTATTTTGTAGCGATACCTTTTCCGATTCTATGCCTTTTCAGGCTTTTCGCGCTTGGCCACTGGTCAGAGCGACGGTCTGCCCACATTATCAACGCGATCAGGCGGCCGTGTGTGGTGGATGATAAGAATAGCATAGAATAAGGCATAAGGCATCGCTACAAAATAGCGGCCCAGAACTGATCCGTGCATGTGTTCCAACTTTCAGTACACGCGTATACATATCACCGGGGCAGACATCCAAGTAACCTACGTCAAACAAAGGACATAAGAACTAGCCAAATTATCAGGACAACTCAAATTGGCGGTATCCTTAGCCACGTTGAAATTGTGACATATCATCGCTTTTGTTTAAACGGCGTTAACGAGCATTCTACGAGCGTATATGAACACGTTGTCACCACAACATTTTTCTGTGTTTTAAGCCATCGCAACCTATGCTCAACAAACCAGCGCAATGCCTCACAATTCTGTATTAAGTTAGAAAGGCTATAACATTTGTGACAAAGCAAAGTATAATACCGACAGCCTGTGCGCGCATCTGCGTAAAAAAATTGCAGATGCCACGGTAATAATGAAAATGGTTATGGAAACCTACACATGGTGTGCTAATTCACTTCAGCGTGTGATCAGAAACAAAAATGTCTGTACTCCTAACAATAATCGTCATCAATCTTACGTATACCTTTCTACATGGTAGCGGCTGGAACGTTCCTGTCAGGAACGGCCTCTGCGTTATAGCTAGCGCGCCGAACCGTTCCTGACAGGAAATTATTGTAAGCGCAGAGTTTTCACTCAAGGAAGTGCCCACATGATTGATGACGAATATTGTCCATTCTTCTTGAACAAAATAACTTGGAGAGGGCTTCAAGCTCTTAGACTAAATAATCTATTTATCTTTCGTATAACTTGAGGAAGTTGTACAGCCAAGTTCTTTTTCAGCACTAACAAAAGAGAGGAAGGACATCGAAGGCAAATATTGATACTGCCAAAAGGAATTGCGCAAATTCAAATATTCAAATAGATTGGACAACTGCAGTTCTGCTGTGCTCCCAGCCGCTATGCCCATGAACACAATAATTTCCGCACTCGAAATGAACTTGCAGTACCGGGGTTTCCATTCACCTCGAATGCTATAGGAACGTGTTGAAAACGGGTGTGTCTTATAGGACTGCATCGTTTAGCGTGTTACAAGTTTTGGAACCTGTGCAGCTGTCTCAGTGCATTGAGAAATGTACGACGCAGACCTAGCAAAAAACGTGCAGGAAAATGGCCACGTGATTCGATTAGACGTCGAAAGAAAGCGCTCGTTGCCATTGCCCCCAAGTGTAGCGGTCCTTTTGAGGGCAGAAGTTTATCCAAATAAACAGTTCAATGTCCGATTGCTCTCCGCACGATCTACTTATTTTCACTGTCACTACGCGATTTATAACGTCATTCCATGCACCAATCTGTTTTCTAAAAGAAGCAAATAAAGCCCTTGCGTGTGCCCAACACGTGTAAGTAAAGAAACATGGCAAGCAATACTGGCATGGGCATGAGGGCTGAACAAATGACATAGTACATATGGCAGCAGCGATAACGCTTGTTACACACAGTTGCTTTCAAGGGCTATCATACATATTTGACGGCGCCTGCTATTGCAATACTAAAATTCATTATTCAGAAATTATTGCAGTACATAATCATGTATCAAGCATGGTGCAGTTTCTTCTTTCATCCAACAATGAATATCTTCCCAGAAGAAGTATTAATACTTATGTCCGATCTTACACCTACCAACACTAAAATCTTCCTACCTCCAATAGTACAGGGCAGCTTTTACAAAGTAGCTAAACATACGTTTACTCAAGGAAATATCCCATATTTCCTAAGGTTTGTAATTTTACCGTAATAATAACCACACATGCTAACAATATGTGCTTCATGTGCACTTTATCTTCGCTTTATCAAAACATAATATTATCAAGCAAAAGTGCCAAAGCATGGAGAACATGTAATGGTTGTCTTCTCTGTGGCTATAAGCCACAGAAAGATAAAAAACTATTCCACACGAAAGAAGATTAAGACAATTAGTTCACATGACAACACATTCATGCCACACTGCCACGAAATGTTATTTGAGTAAACAATAACCTTTATTGTAGTTATTTAATAACTCTTCTGGCTCAGTGATCAACAAGTAGAACCTCGCACAAGAGTGTGAAACATGCCACTATGAACGTCTTAGTAAATTACCTGGGGAAAATATACTAATTAGGTGTCAAACTCATCTAAACAAAACTGACAAGTACAGGCTATCTGTAGACTACACAGAGTATGCACAATATATTTCCTGTCCTATCTTTTACGTAATTTTGTCGTTGAAAGTTTCTACCCTATTCAAAGACAACATCGAGATCCTGGCAGCCCATTCGCTTTCGAAGGAGTCAATCACACTTGTCAATTATACTCAACTTTGCGGATAGGATGGGCAATGCACGCTTTATCTGCTTTCCTGCACGCCTGCGTAGTACATGCACTTGCCTTTTCCCATGCTAAATTCTACCAGACTATTTGCTCAACGCTTGCTAATTTGATTCTCAGTTGTGGGCAATCCGGCGTTATGCGAGTTTTTATGGCATAGCGCAAGGGATGTTGAAGGAACCTGGGTCATCATACGCGGTATAGGACTACAAGCTTCTGCAGAAATATCGAGCATTCATTTAGGACACAGTTACCGGCCACAATTCTGCCAGAATCTCCAGCTATAGTCTTGCAAATGTCCCCCTTTCTTGTATTATGTGGGGAGCAGTGAAAGGCACCTCGTTATCCCGCAAAGACGCGGTAATTAGTCCGCGCAGACTACGTAGTATAAGTAGTCTCCCGAGTTAGTCGGCATGTAACCATGCGCTTTGCGAACCCGCGATGCTGCAATGGTAACCATCCGGGGTAATAATTGGCTGGCAAATATGCCGGTTAAATAGAACGTGGAACTGCGACTATGTACGAATGTTCTATGAGGAGAACTCGACTATGAGGCGCGTGAAATGGCGAGCACTGGCTTATTCCCCGCATAACCGACCATAAACTCTTGCATCACGCGACGACGCAGCTACAATACGCCGCTTCGAGAAGTGCGTGGTGCAATCATAGAGATGAGTTACATTAGAAATGCGGTACGGTATGTACGGGTGGTAGCGATCCTAGCAATGAACGGCGCAGGCAAAAACAAAGTTTCGTGTTCAAGCCTGCCACTAGAATTTTACGAACACTTGATTCTATTCTGTCTCTTTTTTTTTATTGGAATCCAACTTCTGAGCAGTGAGCGAAAGAAACATGATTACAGCAAATCAGTTACGTCACGTTTCTAGGCGGCTGAGCACGAGGTCGCGGGATCGAATCCCGGCCACGGCGGCCGCATTTCGATGGGGGTGAAATGCGAAAACAGCCGTGTACTTAGATTTAGGTGCACGTTAAAGAACCCCAGGTGGTCGAAATTTCCGGAGTCCTCCACTACGGCGTGCCTCATAATCAGAAAGTGATTTTGGCACGTAAAACCCCATATTTCTTTTTTTACGTCACATTTGTTCCCGCACTGGATCCACCATTAGACCAATTGTTTAAGTAAAGCTTAAAAAACGGTAGGAGCATCCGCTAAGCTGTGATGGTCTTTCATAGTTGAGTACACCTATGATGCTCAAGTGGCACAAACTGAAGACGTCGAAACACGCCTGGAGAGACAAACAATCACAAGTAAAAAACCAATTATCGGATTTCATAGGCATTGCCACTATCAATGCTGAAGTGCTACTGAGCAGGCAGAAATACATTTTCTCGCTATACTAGGGCACTTCGGAACAACGCGAATGAAAAACTCGAAGGCTTCTAAGCGAATGCGCTGGTCAGATGAACCGGAAGATTGGTTTAGTGAAGCAGCAATTAAATAAAGCGCGATGTACATGCAGGCAAAGGGCTAAAAAAAATTGCGCCAGACAATGAGCTTGAGGTATGGTCTCACCAGGTATCAACTTCGAAGTACGTGTCTAAGCAGAGCACGTCTTCAAGAGTAGTGCGATTTTCAAACAGTTTTCATGAAGGTATTGGCTGTGAGATTCACACAAGAGAAATCTGCAAAGAGACGTAGCCGTCGGGCAGTAATGCGAATGCGTGAACAAAAAATCGTTACTAGTGTTCATCAACATTACATTTCTCTTTCGAAGCAAGGCTGTGTCAGAGAGAACGGGCATGCGCTCTAAATACAATATTCCCTAATATTTATTTCAATACAGCTTGATATAAGAGAGTACTGGGACTTACAAGCAACGACAATAAAATTACATAGTTTCGGGAGTGGACCCTTCGCCGCGAAAATACAGGTACCACAATGGTCCTCTCGGCAACTCTGACACTGCCTAGCCAGAAAAAAAACGTAGGCTACATTGCAAAGTGCAGCGTTTAATTCAGGATGAAATCTCCCAGTGTATGCGCTTACTTTTCCACACAAATCAAAATTCATCTTTTGCTCTCCCTGATAATATGCCTAAAGTTGTGTTTAAAGCTAGTTCACCGGGATGGTTATATCACTGTGAATCCGATCACATAATATGTTTAAGGCTTGCCCACAATTATGGAAAGCATTAGAACGTACAGCAAGTAGACATTTAGTAAAAAGTAAACCAGACAAACCCGCATGCAGTCTGTGATATCCCCACCTCTCCGCCAATGTGCCAAAACCACGATCTGATTATGAGGCACGCGGCAGTGGGGGACTACGGAGTAATTTGGACCGCCTAAAGTTCTTTAACTTGCACATAAATCTAAGTACACGGGCGTTTTCGCATTTTGCCCCCATTGAAATTCGGCCGCCATGGCTGGGATTGGATCCCGGAACCGCGACCTTAGCAGCCCATCAACCATAGCCGTGAAGCACTCGCGGTGGGGTATCTTAAGCTTCTACAGGGCTGGATGGAATTGAACTGAGGGCATACATATTCAGACTCGGGGCACAGGCTGCAGACATCGTAGCGGCGGCGCTGTAAGGACCAGCCTCTCCGGGAGGAAACGCGAAGAAGGAGGAGGGCTGCAGTGAGCACCTCATACATGATGCCTTCAAGATTGTAAATACGGTGCGTCCCTAAATTGCTTCAATGTTATTCGCATTAGCATCGGCAGTCATTCGGAGATATCTTTAGGTTCCCGAGTTTTTCTTGTTTTTCTTTCGTTCACCCAAACTTTAACGGCATGTCCTGCTTGACAGATTTGGAATTGCGCGATCAATCGTTTCTCGAAGTCTTAGATATATTTTTCGACTCAGACGTGCTGCTGCTAAAGGAAGGCACCATCCCAGAACAATGGCGGATAGCAAAAGGAAAAACTCCTCTTTCTGCATCCTAGTTTCTTTGTTGTTGTTTTTTTAATAGCTATGTTGTGCCACAGGTATCGAGTGCGATTAAATGCTTGCGTTGTGTTTCGAAAATAGCGTGATTGAGCTCCGTGCATGCCGAAATTTATCCGCCACGTTACATATGCATATAGCCGATTTGGTTAGATTATGACTGCCTTTGCGAAATCAAAAATTTAGTGATACGCAGATTCGCAGTGTAAGAGCAGTGCGTACAGCTGTTTTTCATCTATGCCAGCGCGGGCAAGAGAATCCTTAGATATAGCACGCACACAATCGACATACTCGATTGATAGCAACAATTTAAAAAGTGCGGAATACTTTGTGCGTGCATACGCTACACTTCATTGAGACGTTCCTCGCTGCAAATGTTTTGCATCGACCATGCTTTTCTGCAGTAAAAAATATCGCTCAATCGTTTGCATGACAAGAAAATTCATGTTCAATTCAAAACAAATGAAAAAAAGAAAAAAAGAAAGGATGCATCTCTCATTTGTTATAAATGAGGAGAGAATCATAGCCTTCATGGATCATATTTTAGACGAACGAATGCTGGGCCCTTGGAATGTGGCTGCCTGCCATTTGTATCATCGTGTACGCTGATCTATTACTCCAGCTATGCTTTTCTTTACCCGTTATGTGTACCGAATTCTCACGACCCGCAGCAGATCAGTTTTACGCAGACACTTTGCATTACAAAAGAAAGCATGAAACGGTCATTTTCTTAAACCTGGTATTTCTTTTCTTTTACACCTGGAAATTCTCTCTGCCTGTGCATAAACAAAGGGTGATTTGATTTTTTGGGCCTTCACATGAGGGGACAAGTGTACTTAAACTGGCGCAATTTTCACAAAAATGTCGGCCACTTCTGTGTCATCGCACAAATTTAGTTCAATAATAAATTTGTTCTCCTTCCCCAAGAGAGGGTAGCCAAACAAGGAAAGCGTCGGTCGACTGCCTCTTTTTTTCTCCTTCTGCGTTTCCGTCTTTCTTTCTAACTAGCTTTCCTTCCTATTTTTCCGCCCACTACTAAAGTGGTTAAAATAGGAAAATAAGATCCTCGCAACAAGGCAGAGAATGAGAGGGAGCTTTTTTTTAAGAATATTGGAGAATTTCGTGAGGCGGCATACTTAGCACGCCGTTCTAGGCGAATTACATGATAAATGAAATGATACACACAGGACATATGACATTTAGCATACACATACCACAACACGTAGAATATCTCGTGTATTGTGTTCAGTCTCGCACAAGTATAAAGAGCGCCTTAATAGCGGTGTGCCCTACAGGCCGCACTACTCCCTGGTCCAAGAGCTTGTTGTACCTGAACGTGTAAATCCTGGTTTACAGAGTACTATCATTAGCGAGGCTATTCGGAATTCCGCTCTCATTCGCTGTCATTCGGACTATACTTCAGGCAAGGATGCGTGAGCGACGAGATGATCCCTGACGTAGATAACGGAGCGAAGAAATGTCTACTAGAGCACACCAACGAAAGCTGTGAATCGGGAGTCATTCCGGCGTCCAAGAAGTATGCAGGCAGTACAGTGATCCCGACACCGAAGAAGCTATTTAGAACCTGAGGACAGTGCAATACGCTTTCTTGGGCTAGTCGGGGGAGCATATTCGGGGTGCCCAGCGCAACGGTAATGAAAGAGACAAAACAAGTTTTCCTTTGTAAAGTTCACTTGTGTTTCAGCAATGGTCCAGGTCTCCTTTTTGTCTCTCTTGGTACGGTTGCACTGTACGCCATCGAAGGTGAGGACACTTTCCCGCACTTCGTGCGCTGGTATACACGCCACGAACATATGGTACATATCAGACTGGGTGGGACATTACGTGGCAGAGAGCGGTCACATCCCAAACAAAACGTATATTTGTTGCCAACACCTCTCGACGCCATACATAGTACTAAAAATATAAGAATGCATCTTACACAAACTAGACACGAAGAACAAGAGCGCCATACTTGACAAAGGTGTTGAGGGACCCTTCGACACCGCCACTCGCGTGTCTCACGACGCCGTGTTGAGGACACTCCGAGACAAGAACTATTGCGAACTCAACTAGCAATCGGTGAAAAACGCCATCTCTAGCAGAATAGCGACCTTAGGCCTGGGCAGTCTGTGGTTGTCTAAGTTCAGCGTACCGAATAAGGGAACACCTCAAGGCTTCGCCATTTGCCCCCTATATTTAAACATACCAATCATAAAATTACTAAACGCACATTGTGGCATCGACGGCTTGAGACACACCTTCTATTCGGACAACTTCACCTTGTGGACAAGGGGGGGAGCCACTAGAAGCACTAAGGTACTATTCAAGGAGCAGTTAACAGAATGGAGGCGTACCTGAAAACCTGTGGTCTCTGGTGCACGCCCAAGCCGTCATAACTATTCAAATTCAGGGCAAAAACCAAGGGAATGCACCACCAGGAAACCCTAGACCCTGACGTCCCTCTTAACAGAGTTAAACTGATTAGCGAGTTCATCTACAAGTGTGCCAATCTTTAACAAACAAACGTAGCGCGCACACGACACGCTAAGGTATGTGTCTGCAAATTATCAGGGCACGGAGTTCTGGTTGAAAACAGCTGAAATTCCAAACGTGCTCCTCTTCTCTCAATGAATCCTGCTCCCACCTCGAGTAACGGTCGCACGCGCAAATGCCTCTACGTAGTTTGTCGCTCACCATGACTAATCATCCAATGCGGAAGGCGCAACATCCCAATACAGAAGGTAGGCTCGATGCCGCAGTACGTCCGTAGGTTCCGGTATGGGAAAAAGCCGGGGAGGAACACCGTTTGGACATGCTATGTTGGCGCAAAGGGAGAGATTGTCTCCTTTGCCAGTGCCGCTCGCCTCCTTGAGGCATGGTAACAAGACCACTAACTTCATTCTTCGATAACGAACACACATGAAAAGCCCTTTCGGTAAAGCGATCCTTGGACAGCGCTCTACGGCTTCCTGCGTAGAACGAATATTTGCAATGCGGCGGGGTGAGTGGTGTTTCATAGACTCACTAGGAATCGTCGGTCTCGTAATACAAATGGACGGGGCCTGGTCCGCGACTCTAAGTTCCAAGAGACCGTCCTCCATACAGTCCTCCTGGTGAGATGGATCGCAAGCAAGAGACACGAGCTAAATCAGAACTCGATCAAGGTAATTGACGGGTTAATCATAGGCAGGGTAACAGACGGGACGCCCTACCTGGGGCCCCAAACCGCTAAATTGAACAAGCTTAACACACTATCCGGGAAAGATTTCAAAACAGCCGTCGAGGTCCCTGACGAAGCCTCGAAGAAACAACTGCTGCGACTGGAGATTTAGAACATATGGACGGAGCTGGTCGAGAAACATAATGCAAACCAAATCGAAATACTGAAACTGATGGAAGCGGCTAGGGCCACGTTTAGAATGCCAGGATACGCGCAAGACTTAGGGAAGAGGGAAGAGAAAGAGTACTAAAATATCTAAGAGAAAACATCACAGTAGCACCGATACCTAGCAGCTTGCACCTAAAGCCCAACCGAGAAAGAAGAAAATAAATTGCAGCACTGGACAAGTACTACAAAAGAAAACTGCGGACGTAAGATACGCAAACGCCAGCAACATAAACAGGAGTTGCAGCACTCGTTGTCAGAGTTTGATGGCGAAGGCACCGAAAAACTTTAGCAACACTTACAAAGGGCACAAACAAAACGGAAGTATAGTCATAGCCTTCGCCGCAACAATTCACGGGGAAAAAGCAACAATTATTACAGTCTCGCAGAGTGCCTGCGAAAAACTACAAGAAAAGGGAAGTCGCTACAGCAACCGATACACATACACGCGAACATCAAGAAACAAGCAATATACATCGGCTGGACCCCGGGGAACGAATCCCCGAAGGCGGACGCCGCGGCCCGAGATCACACTCGCTACGCAGTCCTGGTCAACGGGCAACGAAGAAGAGAATATGTTCCGAAAAAACAAACAAATATTCAGCAGTACTATTGTTTAAACTGAGTAAGCTATTCCCCGCCAAATCCCAGACTCGACAGAGAATCGATAAGTCCCGGAAGACTAGGAAACAAATTCTGATGTACACGGCATTTTACTCCACAGAAGCTCGCCCATGCAACACCCACACGCTTGCAATTTCTGCGACGTTCTCAACTTTCTACGCAGCATGGCGTGGGAGTGTGGGGTTTAGGAAGACAACACACCTTCGAGGCACACAACGACCGAGGAGAAGTAGGAGTCCCTGCTGCCCAGCCCATACCCGGAGGACCAGCTATCATGGGCGGACAAAGCTCATAGGGCGGCCAAAGGGCTACAAGCTCCTGGAATGAGAAGGCCGCCCACTTCGCCTGATGATTTAGCTTGCTCAGAGCAATAAACCTCATTCATGGTCATATATTTCCTTTTCTGTGCGGAACTGCTTAGTCGAACATCAGCTGATTTACTTCGCGACCAAGCAGCTAACCAGTATAGGCATAGCAAATAGTTATAAAGAAAACCTTTGCTGTGTCGTTTCACGTTAATAAATTGGGACTCTGGCCACGATTTCGAAGCTAGTAGATTCTACACGCCCAGCTGCATTTCACACATGTATGGTACCCGGTGGTTCCGGCCGTAAATAGATCTCCATGTGTGCCCAGAGTGGCTGTAGTAGGGCCATCGTCTAATGTACATACGCACTCGCCGCTTCTCATCATCATCCATCCCAGTACTTCCACTCCTCTTCCCTCTTCCCCAGTGTAGAGTGCTCAGATCGACCTCTCTGCCTTTCCTATCAATAAAACCTATCTATCTTGCTGTGTTATTCTTTCCATGTTTTTATGTTTATCGCGATATTGCAGTTGTGTGGGTATACTTTTAAAAAAACACAGTCTGCGGAAACGTTTCACAGAGGTAAATATTTTCGAGCTTAGGTACACAATACTCTGATTTGAAAATATAGCTGATGCGTATGCGAAGATGTCAGTGGGTGAAGTACGGCTTTAGTTAAAATTACATAAGCAAATGCTCGAGAGCATGATACGTGACCAATGTTCGTAAGGACGTGGTCTAATTACTGGCAACTGTAATTCTTAATATAAGTGCAAGAAAGAAACCACTGCACTGGAATCAGGGCTGCGTCTATGAAACGTCGCATACGTCGTCCTTGCTGCTATTAAAAACTTTCTTGCCTGCGACAATTTCTTTGCTTATATAAAAGAGACGAGTTCTTTAGCGAGGAAACGTTTCATCATGCATCTTCCGAATGAAGCTTTTAAGAAAACTTCAAGAACTAGCGTTATGATCACGCGCGTACCCAGAGCCAGTGCGGATGTTTCTTACAGTATAGGCGATAATTTACTTGCAGGAATATGGTGGTTTCAAATTCACGTCAAGATATCCTATAGCACTGTGAACGTCAGTCGCCTAGGTATGACAGAAGTAAATACACTGCCCTAACATTGAGAAATGTTACGCAATTGACTTATGACAGGGCAGTGGAGAGTGTTTTGCTTATTGAGGAACTTGGACACAAATTCCATTGAAAAAGAAAACTGACATGCGCCATTACTGAGATGCGCCATTAGAGTAGTATTTTGGACCTTAACGACTGATTCAGCCGATGATCTACCTCACAGCAATTAGAGCGCAGAAAATATGTAATCGCTAACTTTTAAACAAGTTGCCGCACTCACCACAATCCTAAAATAAGAACTACTAAAACTAGACACACAGATACACCAACGGCTCCATCCTGCCGAACAGCTCTACTGCCGTTGTCGTCATCCCAGAAAAATTCAACGACTATCAAGTTAAACACTTGTAGCTTTGCCACATTGACGGCCACCGAACTTGCAGGGCTTGACGTCACACAGTTTATTCTTAATTACGAACCGACGCACAAATGGACAACTTACGCGGTGGCAGTCATACAGTGTATTTCAGCCTTGGAGCGGTTGTCCGTAATAACTGCAGGTGTTTAAAAGTACCGACACCAAACACCACGTGACTTAGAAAGTGCACCAATTGACTGTTCAGAGGCTACCAAGTCACTGCTGTGTTATCGCCAAATAACGTGAAGGTAAAGCTGTTTGATAAAGCTGTTTGTTGAGCCCGCATAGAAGAATGCCACGTTTACATCCGGCTTCGTACGCAGACGGTGCAAGGACGTTCCGTAGACTTGCAAGCGTATGCAGCACATTTGAATGTAATGAACCACACTTCAGGCATGGCAGGTTATAGAACCTGGATACTACCTTAAGCCCTCCCTGAATTTCACTCTATTGGCGGCGAGGAGTTACGGAGTCGCCATCTAGCGGAAGCGCCTCGCTGGCGTAGTTCGAGGGATCACGCGGCGCACTCCTCATATGTTTTGCTGTCAGCGCTGACTGAAAACACCACGCGCGATCTCTCCCGGACATTTCTGTAAGTACTTTCGAAACGAGAGAAGGTTTTTACTGTCTAAATAAAAAATTGGAGGACGCTTAAGCTTCGCCTTCAAGAGTAGAACGCGACAGCGTTCCGGTCGACCCGCCAAAGGGTGTAAGACAGTGGGCTACGGCGCAGCGACTACGCGCCTCGCATCGGACACGGTGAGCGTCGAGCAGTGCCGCGTTCGGCGCGGCACTGCTCAAGCAAGCGACGCACGCCTGAGCCTTAGAAACAGCGCGTTTCTAAGGCAACACCGCATTCACTAGAGACGCTTTTGTACCGCTTTGAAGCATCGAACTCGTGGCTGAGTGGTCTCTACCTCCGGCTACCGTTCGGTACGGACGTCGAATGTCGCGCTCCGTAGGGGCGGTGTTTGCGGCTATGCCAAGCCGCGGAAACAGGATGCCTGCGTCCGTTGAACAGGAATACCATGTTGTTTTGCCACCACTGCCTACAGGTTCGTGTGTTTTAAACACAGTTTTTCTTCATGGTGACGTGAAAGCGAGGCCATTCCGTGTCGAAGATTTTCGCGACACGCTGGCTCATCTGAAATTGCTCCCCGAGGTGGTCGCCTTGGGGGCTTTCCAGATGAACCACGTCTGGGCGGTGACGTTCGAGAGTGCAGAGGCGACAAAGAAAATGCTGAAGTATACGGAAGTTCAAGTCAAGGAACGACGATGTTTGGTTGTGGATCCACACAACCGAGATGTCCGGGTTAAACTCCACTGGTTGCTGCACAATGTGCACGACGAAGACGTACACGCGGCGTTTGCTCCATACGGGAAAGTCAACGACGTCCAGAAAGAGCAATGGCGTGTACCAGGCATCACGGACAAAGGGTCGTCTATGCGTACAGTGACCCTCAAGCTGAAGCCAGGTGTGACACGTGATGATCTACCGCATCAGCTACGAGTAGCAGGCATAATGGCGCTAGTGGTCGTGCCAGGTCGTGCTCCACTGTGCCTTCGGTGCAACCGTACGGGGCACATCAGGCGCGAGTGCCGCGTGCCACGTTGCTCTGTGTGTCAACGCTTCGGCCACGAAGAAAGTCAGTGCGTGCGCACGTATGCAAACGTTGCGGGGCCATCGAGAAGTGAGGAAGTCGTCAACGAGCACCTCATGGACGAAGTCGACGCAGAGGAAAGTGCTAGTGCGTCGAGACCGTCTCTGGCGCCACTTTCAAAGAAAGACCCAGCCATAAATTCTACGAAACAAGATGTAGATCAGGTTGCGAGTGAAGCCATACCGACATCTGGAAAGACAACATCAGCTAAGGACGCTGAAACAAGTAATGACGCAAGTACAAGCAAGCAACCCTCCGTAGCAACGAGTGAGGACGATTCAAGCGTAATGGACACTACGGAAACCAGCAAAGCAGCGGCAGCGGCCAAAAGAACGCACGAAGAAAGTACCGGCGAAGAGCAGAATGCGAGCACTCAAAGTGTGGGCGAACCACCTGTGAAGACAGCAACTGGTCGGAGGCCAACCTTTAGACCAACGCCAACCATACCGCCGGACAGAAAGGCGGCGGCGACACAGCGGACTTAACTGGTCGTGCGTTCGCGTGTTTTTGCCCGTGCCGGGAGGGGGGGGGGGGGAGGATCGGGGGTGGTGGAAAATGCTGCTACTTCTGATCTGCCAATGGAAGACCAGTCAACAGTGCAGGCTGAATGCAGACTCGCCACGGTAATGTGAGTGATCCTTCGTCACTGACGAGACTGCAAATTTATTGGTATCTATCGGGCTTGATCTCTTCACCGTAGAAATGGCGATACGCATTGAAACACCCTTACGCGTAGGCACGATTAACGTGCGGGGACTTACGGCAAAGAAGAAGCAGTACCAGCTTAATCGCCTGTTCATCGAAAATAATCTGGACATTATTGCTGTACAAGAGACAAAAATAGAAACTGAGGAAGGGACCGAACGCCTAGTCCAAACGTTCATGTCTAGATATTATGTGTGCGTTTCTCATGATGTTGGTAGAGCAGGGGGCTGTGTGCTCTTTCTACGCAATAATATTGGTATAAATGTGGAAAATGTATTTAGTGATGATTCCGGGCGTATTATAATGTGCGATTTTATGTTTTGCAATATCAAGTTCCGCGCTATCTGTGTTTACGCGCCGAATAGAATAGCCGAGCGCAAGGTTTTTTTTGAAAGCGTGGAATGTCACTTGAGGTGTGAGAGAACCATGGTCATGATGGGAGATTTCAACTGTGTCTGCAAAGTGGAAGACAGAGCCCGTAATCTGTCTCGTCTCGAAGGCAGTGCGCTCCTCTTGGCAGCACTCGTTGAAGAACATAATTTAGAGGACGTAGGCGACGTTTTAGCCAATAATGATACACCTCGGTTCACTCATTTTCAAGGGGACAGCCATGCCAGACTGGATCGTGTCTATGTTTCTGGGGAAGCGTTGCCATTGTGCAGTGATTATGAAGTCAAACATGTTTTTTTTAGCGACCACAGTTTGGTCCGTTTTTCGCTTGGTCCAAAGAAGCCGTCAAGCTTCAACTGGGGTCTTTGGAAATTCAATGAAAAATTGCTGCAGGACGAAATATTTATTAAAAAAATTCAAGATAGCATTCAAGAGCTGTTATCGGGTGTTCACGGTGACTGCATGGAAAGGTGGGAGTGTTTTAAGCAAGAAACAAAGTTAATAGCCATAGAAAGGTCCAGCGTTTTACACCACCAAGAAAAAAGAAATGAAATAGAATTACAAAGTGAGCTCAACTTTTATTTAAACATGGAAAGCATCCGTCCTGGTTGTTTCGCTAAAGAAATACAGCGAACGAAAGCACAGTTGGAACTTGTCGATAAGGAAAAATATCGGGGCGCAATCATTCGCGCACGCGCAGAACATCTATGGTGCGGAGAACAACCTACAAAGCGCTCGTTTACGGATGAAAAAAGTTATGCCTCACGAAAGGAGATAAATGCGATAACATACCGTAATGAAATAGTACGTGATAAGAAAACCATCCAACTTGCCTTTGTAGATTATTACAGCGAACTCTTAGGACATGAAACGCAATGCGAACAGGGGTTCGAAAATGATTTCTTACACCTTTTGCCAAGTCTAGATGATGAACAACGAAATAGATTAGAAATGCCAATAAGCATCAAGGAAATAGAGCAGGCTATAGATGACCTGAGCCCTGGGAAAACGCCAGGACCTGATGGACTGAGTGGATCATTCTATAAAGCCTTCAAAACAGATATAGCTGCAGCTCTTTATTACGTTATCACAGAAGCCTATGAAAAGCGGGTACTGCCACCGTCATTTCGCGAGAGTCATATTGTCCTGATACCCAAAACTACCGATCCCTCATCGCTCCTATCCGTGCGAGCCTATCGACCAATCAGCTTAACAAACTCAGACTATAAGATATACACTAAAGTTTTGGGCAGAAGGCTACAGAGTATAATAACACAATTGATAGGGCCACATCAAACATGTGGCATTAAGGGGAGGTCAATAGCTACAAACGTACACGTAGCAAGAACAGTACTTGAGCACTGTGATGACTTTTCTGGTAGGGTGGCCATGTTACAATTGGACCTAGAAAAAGCGTTCGATAGAGTGACACACACAATTCTTTTCAATGTTTTGGAGCACGTGAATGTGGGAACAATCTTAACAGAAGGGATCAGAATGTGCTATGCAGGCGTTTCCACAAAGGTAATCGTTAATGGAACACTCTCTCCCAGCATTGCCGTCAGGTCTTCCGTAAGACAGGGATGTGGATTATCGCCTCTACTGTTTGCCCTATATCTCGAGCCACTGTGTCTAAAGATAATAAAAGAGAGCCATGTCCGGGGTTTTAGGGTCGGTTACAGTGAGGTAAAACTGTTAGCATACGCGGATGACGTCGCTGTTTTTTGTGATGACAAGCAAAGTGTAAGCAATGCCGTTAATGTTGTGACAAAGTATTGTAAAATGACGGGGAGTGCGATTAATTGGGGTAAGTCGATAGGGATATGGTATGGACAATGGGAAGACACGCCTTCACTTTTTGGAAAAATGCAGTGGACGAATAAGCCTACCAAGTATCTTGGGGTACCTCTGCAACACCACCAGGACACCAAAGATTATTGGCAAGGAGAGGTCGCAGAAATTAAGGCGAAAACGGCAAGGCTGGGTGGGAGAGAACTATCAATATTCACAAGAGCAACAGTGTGTAATGTGTTTTTGGTGGCCAAAATGTGGTATGTTTTACAAGCATTGTGCGCATCAAGAGTCAGCATACAAAGAATACACCGGCAGTTTGCCATCTTCATTTGGGGTTCCGTATGGGAGCGCTCTAGTCGCACTAATTTGTTCAGAACAGTGAAAACTGGAGGCCTAGGGTTGGTTCATCTCTTTTTAAGACAAGTCGTGTCGAGATTTTTGTTCCTACGTGATCAAAAAGATAAATTCTTGTGCACAGTCCTTCAAAGACGTTTGAGCAACGCGTTGCCTCAATTCGTTGTGTCCTCCGATTGCACCACAGGACCTAGGCTCAGAGGCTTCCTGCGAGAAGTCGTATTAGCCTTTGACTTCCTACATACGCGCTTTTCATTGAATTACCTTGCATCTGTTAAACGGAAAAGACTGTACAAAGATTTACTTGATGTATCATTGCCTGCGCCTGTCTATCGTTCTATGTACCGCGTTGAATCCAGTGGAAGAAATGTGCTCAAGCGAGTGAAGCGGATGCCGATACGGTCATCCGCAAAAACCTTTTTCTTCCAATTACACAGTGGAACGCTCCCAGTGAAGCCATGGCTAAGAGAAAGGGGAATCTTTGTGCCATGGTCTGTAAACTGCTCAAGATGCAGGCAACCAGAGACGATTGAGCATATCTTTCTTGATTGTTCAGATGCAATGTTCTTGTGGGACATCCTACAAAGAACGTTGAAAAAGGAATTACCGATAACACCGTACGGCATCCGCTTCTTGCCAACTGAGAACGCAGATATGCCATGTGACATGTTTATGGCAATATGTTTACATAGCCTGTGGAAAACAAGAATGGATGAGCGCCATGAGAGGCTTGTTATTCATCCTGCGAGAGAGCATTTCATTGAAAGCGTGCTATATCTGCGTGAAGCTTATAGAACGAGAACAGAACCACCCGAATGGATGCATATATTGGATGAACTAGCGGTAGTAAAGTGTTTTTAACTATTCGCAAGGGCCCAAGACGGTCATTGCTTTTACCATTATGAAGTGTATCTGTTTATGCCGTATGTGTACGTCGAAGACCGGCAATAAAGAAAAAAAAAAAACTCGTGGCTCAGTGGTAGCGCCTCCGTCTCGCACTCCGGAGACCCTGGTTCGATTCCCACCCAGCCCATCCTGCAAGTTGTTTTTTATTCATGAAGTGCCTGCTGGGATTTATCGCTCACGGCCATCGCCGACGGCGCCGACACCGACGCCGACGACACCGGCTTTTCTGCGACACGAGCTCCTTAACGCTGTCGCGTTAATAATCTTGAGCAAACTGAAAGCACACAATCGTTTACAGACGCTATCTCTTTACCGAATACGTACAGTGAACGCCACTGCGCGCGGTCGCCGCGATGAAGTCTCCCGAACCGGCTTCTTGCGTGAAAGGTAGGTAAACGCTGAGAGCAAGCTATGTGAAATATGTTCTCATAGCGTCTGTATAACTAAATGGAGCGTAATAGAACGAAGCCTCAATGCAGCGATCGCGTAGATTCGCAGCGACCGACTGCGCGTCTGCATGCTTGTCCGCGCACTGTTGCGTGTCCGCGCACCGTGCCATGAGCTTTAGGCCGCAGAATAGGAGCATTTGACTGTATGCAAGCAACCATTGTTGCGTGGATGCTATCAGGGCTGTTCAAAAATAACTTCACTGTAGAGACTTCGACGCCTACGGGGACTGTGATGTGCCGTCGCGAAGATTCAATCTTTTTTTTTCTTCTAAATTATTTGACCTTTCAATATTATTTTTCGAGTTGCATCGCACTGCATGTTTATCGGTGTTCTCAACGTGCCATTTCCCGCTGCTCCTTTTTTTGTGTAATCCGCTGCATTAATTCATAACGCAAACATGACCATATGCCATGATTTTTTTTAATGTGCTTCTTACTGTTGCCTTTCCACTCCACTGAACTTGCCAGTATCTATAGCATCGACAAGTTCATAGACCAAACCGTCATGACATTAGTCGGGCAGCCGACTCGGGCGAGCGTCTCAGTGCGCGTTTTCCGAACATCGCAGACCCGGCGCCGTAGCAGAAATCTTCCTCGCGTCTGTGCTTGCTGCATACCCGAGTTGTAGCCGATGACTGTTTGCCGGTTTTATGTTTCGCGAGCCAAGCTTCACGCAGATTCTTGTCCTGCGGCTACGTGTGAATAAGGCTGACACCGGCCTCCGTTGAGTGCGTTCGGCCCTGCGGCACCGAGCAGTAGCCTACCATGTTGCGCGCTTTCAAAGGCAGCCACTACCTTTTGTAGTGCTTTCAAGCGTTGTAAAGGAGACACTCAAAGCGGGAAAATTTCGCCACTAAATGAGGACCGCAGCGTACGAGGGAATTTAAACTCGTTTTCAGCTCGCTTCGGCGCTCCCGAAGCAGCCGACGCGGCCGCTATGTCCACGTGATCCCTCCTAGCACGTCACGCCGACGGTGGCGCCAGCTTTTTCAGTGGTGGAGCTCGAGGCCAATGCACTGTACAGCGACAATCGCTCTTCGTTATGCTTAACCAGTTGGACGACACGCCTCGGTCGGAGGAGAGTGCTTTTTCAGCATATACGAAAATTATCATTGCATCAGAAACACATGCAGGTGCAAACTGCGGCTTGTAGCGATCCATCGGCCGGCGTTATTGCGTCTGACTGGAGGATCCTCCAAGTTCTTGTTTTCCCCATCTTGCGCTCTCTTTCCCCTCCTTCAATTCCTACTTTACCCACCCAAGTGAAGAGTAGAAAGCTAACTCGCATCTGATTGACCTCCCTGCCTTTCCACTCTCTATATTGCTATCATATATGACCTGGCATTTAAACACACAGGAAAGCTTCGTTACCTTGGCTATAATTCTTCCCTCACTTAAGTTTTTCAACACGCTTTAAATACTACGTACAAAACGGAGATGCGAGTGTCGTTCACGCTATTCCTCAGCTCTTCTCTTACCAATTGATGCATTTCTTTATATAAACTTAGCACGTAAACGACTCTTGATGAGCTCCAGATATCTATACTCTACCAACCAGTATATTGCGTGCAGCGTTTAGTTTCGGAAGCGACGTAGTATTTACCACAAGAGACGACAAGATTACTATCACGTCGGAAGTAATATATTGGCTGACCTCTCAGAAATGGAAAAAAAAAAGATTCGACCTCTTATTCCCAGGTGCACTAATCCGGCCCCACCGAGACGCACTACACACTTCATTAGTATGATTTCATCAAACAAAAACATTACAGTAATTGACAGAGCAAAGCCGCGCAAGGAATTTCGCCCCATTGTTGGATTTTTATGGCGAAAGCCTTTCGAGGCTCACGGTGAAGTTTGTGTCCCCAAACCCGACTGCCGGAATGTCCGCCGAAGCATCATCACGCCATATGAAGACAGATTAAAGAATGAAAAACGATTGGTAGTGACAGTTAGTTAATGATAACGTTATATTGGGTATTGGTACAAGTCAATAATGAGTAGTAATGATGCCAACTGAGGACTTGTAATCACTACTAATGACTCCAAATTGACCAATATGTCTAACGACGACTCGCAATGACCAAAATCGATTACAAATGAGTAAAAATGATCATTAGTGAGCAGCAGCGACTAATAATGGCTACGAAATGACCAATATGTCTGACGACAGGTGGAGCGTTCATTTTTCCGGGGGGTAGGGAGCTGGGGCCCGACCAGCTATCCGGACCCCCCTTTCCCCCATATATGTTTCTTGTACTGGAAACTTCGTGTGAGCTCGAAGAGTTCAGCGCTGAAGTCACGGCCTTATATATATGAGCGTAGACAAGACCTCATAGTCCTCTCGGTGGTGTACTCTTCCTTCGTGTAATTGTTGCATACATGGCTATCACTAATACTGATTCGCCTTTCCGGCGAAATTGCAGCCTCTCTCACTCTCTGTCTCGTGAGTCCAAGTATAAGCGCTGCTGCGCACGACTGCTGTTCATTCTAATTTCAAGTGAATCCAGCTTGGCCTTATTTTGGTTACTGAGTGAATTATACAGTGTTCTCCAATTATCATGCACTAAGACTTAAAGAAAAGAGCAGTTGCGTTACTCCAAGAAAACTTAGTGCATATTGTTTCCAGTGCAGTGGAGTAGCTGCCAGTAATTCTTTCGTTATTGAGATCTATTTCAGTAATTGCAACTAACTACTGTCCTATTTTCAAAGCCTCAATGAAGCATTGTAGGCACCCAAAAACGACATGAAAATGTGGTGTTTACAGCGACGTACTAATTGCGTATAATTATTTCCGACGGTCACAGAAACCTCAAGAAGTATGAAAATACTGCGTAAGTGCGCTCCCACCCGCATTATAAAGCACCGCCCTCTGATAAAGCTGATCGATAAGCTGATTGAAACTGTATTGCTTGTCCCAAACCCGAAAAGCGAGCCCATCATCTCGATAATATCACGGAAGGAGCACCAACAGTAGGTTTCGCGGCTTCGCAGCTATTTCTTCCTCTCATTTGTACTTCACACTCATTATTAGTCTCTCAAGGCTGATTGATCACATTAATAACAAAAGCATCTTGATAACGCGGCCAAATTAAGCGCCGCTCTGACCATGCACGAAATGCACACGAATAGACATAATATGTCTCAAAATGAGGGCATTGCTCGCACCGCATCTAAAGAGTGCGTGCGAAGCTATATTTCGCGCCAGACTTGCTTCGGGCCAAAGCCAAATTACAGTGACCCTTTTATTTTTCATGAAAGTGTATACATACTGCAAGAACAGGTTTGTGTGAATAAATACAAACTAAATAGACCGCGAAGCGATCAACGTGTAGAGAAATATGCGTTCAAGAAAGTAAATATACGACTTCTAAATGAGCCGAATTGGCATTCAGGAGGTCTGCACAAAAAATTTAATATAGAAAATGGAAAAGACACGTCAGCTTTTATTATGCCCTGTGCAGAGTACTGACCGGTTGGACAATCATCCACTATCAGAACGCAAAGCTTTAGGTCAGTACTCCCACAGAACATCCACGCCGAAGGCCTTGCTTGCGTTGTTTAGGTTTCTGCGGTCTGCGGGGCTTCACGATGGACTCTAAGAACGCCGCCCCCTACCGCTCTGGAGTGTACGCGGTTTTTTCGTGCTCGTCTATATTTCTGTCTGTCTCCTCCTTCTCCTCTTTTTCTTTTTTATCCCCCTTCTCCATGTGCAGGGTAGCCAGCCGGAACTGCCTCTGATTGACCTCCCTGCCTTTCTATGCATCCTTCTCTCTCTCTCTCTCTCTCTCTCTCGCTAAGGTCCGTTGACCACCAGCCTAGAGGACGTGTTTGAATAGGTCTCCTTTTACCACTTTTTTTTATTGCGATAAAGACTTGCCCTTAAGGCATAATTCTTGGTGCGTCTACTCAGCACTGTGTCCGTTTTATCACATCTTCAGTGGCTTTGTTGATGACCGATGCCGGAGTTCTACGGCAGACATCCGTTACCCTTGCCTTGAACTTATCTGACGTGTGTCTGGATCATGTAAGCCTGATCTTTCACATCACGCCAAAGCAAGAAATCGAGTAGAGATAGCTCAGGTGACCTAGCCGGCCAATACACTGGTCCGTGGACTTCCAATTTATTGCGCATGAAAAGTCGCATCCAGCTAGTTTCGTGCTCGGCTGCTGCTATGTGCTGGTGTCCCATCTTGCCGATACCAAAGAAGTGGAAGACGTTACAGCGGGACTTCGCTGAGAAACCCATCCACCACTCTATCAAGGATTTCCTTCATCTAACGCTGTCCAGTGGGTGATCGAAGAAGATGGGACCGATTATAGCACCAGCGTAAATTGCGAACCACGCATTGAGCGACCATTGGTACTTGTGCCTGCTACATCGGGATGATGTCATGGCAGATACGGCAGCACTTATTGCCGCAACTAAACGAGAAAGCACACTCTTACCAAATTCTTTACACGAGACCAGCTTCCAGGTGAACCTGTCAAAGATTTCACAATTACCATTCGTGAGAAAGAAGACACATGTAATTTTGGCGCAACATGCTGCGAGATCGCATCGTCTGTGGGCTGCAAAGCGCAGGAGGGCGTCGACAGTTGCTTGCGAAGCCGCAGCTGACGAGGAGTGAAGCAGAAATCGTCCTATCCGCCGAAAATGGCAGAAGGGAGCGTGCAGCAGATAATGAGCGACACCGCTGAAGGAAGCGTACATGCGATGGGAGGACAGTCTTATCGCCCAAGAAACCGGCCACGGTTTATTTCGTGAGACCGCGGCGGAGCGAAAGGGCATGAACCAGAGCATTGCCGGTTCCATTTGGCAACGTGATTCAAGTGCCAACAGCGGGGTCATATCGCCCGAGCCTGCTCCCGTCGGGAGACAGAGTTCATTGAAGGGCCACCAGGGCTGCCGCGCCAGGTATACATAGGCTATCGTCTCGGGAGGTGGACACAACTGTGGGCACGCACGGTATATTCGCGTTGGAAGCAGCGAACAGTCATGTCAGACACGCCGGCATCACGCAACCCATTGTGCGCACGTTGAATTGTGGGGGCGTTCCGGTGAACATGCAGGTCGATACAGGGACACTGGTGTCGGTGATCACGTGGCCCACCTATAAGCAAAGCAAAACAGTGTGGCCCAAGCTGCGTGGTTCGCCGTTGAAACTGACTTGCTTCCTGGGAAGGCTTTTTGTTCGTGGACAATTCAACCTTAAGGTTTCATGCGGAAACCGGTCGACGGACGGATCCCTGCCAGTCCTCGGTTGCTACGGCCCCAGCCTGTGCGGGCCCGACCTGGTCCAGGCGTTCAACATGCTTCAGGCGCCAGTAATGAACGTGAAAGCGACAGGTGAGCGAATGCCTTTCGTCGGGATGAACGATGGTAACGCGCACCGTTCGGTAACAGAATTCGCTGACGTGTTCGCGCCAGGCCTAGGTCTTATCAGGGTCCGTAAGACCACCCCCATGGATCACTAGACTTAGTTGAAGGTACGCCGACTGTCGTTTTCTAGGGAATAGTTCTGATGATCATCGGTTTAATATTGAGTCCATCTGTAGTTGGTCACACCGTTCATCACAAATATTTCCTGCACATTTAGTGTCGGTGTAACTTCAACTACGTCAACGGATCCTTGGGGTGATGTTATGTACAACTGTTTTCTTCGCGCTCATTCTCTATCCTGCAGGTCAGATCTGAAGGTAGGTCCGATATTCTCTGCAAAAACGCTGCCGAACACGATAGCATGGCGGCCCACACAGTGGTAGCGGTTCGCGAGAGTGGTGACCCGGTATCGTGCTGAACCGGTAAAAAGACAAGTGTAACTGAGGCAGAAGTTTCCATTGTTTTAGCAATAACACAAAAAGTACAAGTCGTGATTATTAGTGACTCTAAGGCAGCCACCAAGGATTTTGATATCGGCAGTATCTTTGCTGCGACTGCCAAAATTCTGAGGGGAGGACAAGTACTCGCTGTGGAAATCTCACTCATGTGAGATTTACACAGGCGCATGCGACCACCCGAGGACTTACTTTCCGGTTTAGCTCCACTGACTCGCCGCCTCTACGCGAGAAACCGCTCCTTACGGGTGACTTACTAAGCACAATCCAGGAAATCATTTCTCACTGTAAGCTCGGTCGTAAGACCTACCAGCGGTGGATAAACAGCTCAGCAAAAAAGAGAAAGTCATGTGGAAGAAAATGCAAACTTGGGTGTATCCAACCCCTCAGCTGTATGGCATCCGAAGGTATTCAATCCTAGATTTACGCACTCCAATAGCATTGCAGATCTAGTCCACATGGTCTGGACCTGCCCTTCCTAAAACGAACGGAATAGAAATGTAGAACCTTGGGAGACCTTATTACTCAACCACGAAGCAGAAGAGCGACGCAATGTCAACGGTTTCGTCCTGACAGCCGCCAAGTCCCAAGGGATTCCGGCCGACGGTTAAGGGAATGAATAGGGGTTGAGGCCTCTTCACCCGTCATTTTTGACGGGTGCAAACAGAGTTATTTTTCTCTCGCTGTCTGGTGATAAAGTAGAGCGAAGCATGTTTTCCACACAGCTGTTTACGAGAGGAAACCATCTCGCTGCATTTGAAGGATTCTCAAACTGCTGTATTTGATAAAATATTATCGTTCCGTGCTGTCTGACGTTGTCGTTAAGATAACAATACGAAACTACGGCAGCAGAAATTCAGAAAATAATTCAACTTTATTCGCCGTGCAATGTCTCTTATTACTATTACTTATGCAAACATGTAGAAACACCATAAAGGAAGAAAGAGAAGCTGCCTTAAAATTGTTTCCTAAAATGTTTAGGCCTCCGTAATGAACGCATGACGCTGAAAGTTGTGAAAGAGTGAATGTTCCAGCCAAGACCTTTGCGACGCATGTGGCTCAAGAAAGAAATGAAAAAAAAATCGCTCTCTCTACGGTGCAATCGCAGACTGAAACTGCCAGCTCTGTTTTTTTCTGAGTTTGCTTTACTTCTTGCTCTGGGCGACTGAAAAACGCACGCTAATTTAGCCCGTGTCAGTTTCAAGTTTATGCGAATGGACTCATCAGGGCTTGCGTCTCTCATATTACACGAATGCACGATTGTGCACATCGAAGGTTTTCTCCCTGCTACGAAATAAACCTACACATTTGTAAGTGAAAGCCCGTGCCAATTTAGGTGACTCCTAGTGACTTGCCTCATCAATAAAGTTTTTTCTCTTTTTGAGTAGCCGCGTAGAGAGGATTCACAGACAGACAAAAAGTGGCTGAAGAAGGCGAAGTTATTCGCAATAAAATTTCACGCTTTATTTCGAATGCGCAGTTGGTCCAGGAATATGTTCTCGTCTGGTTATCTTTTAGTAAGCAACAACAAGTGATCGAGTATCTTGGCAACTTACTACTGCGTAGGAGCGACACTTGCAGTCCGCATTGTCAAACACAGGAATGCTTTTTCAGAGTAATCTGCCCACAGCTGTTACAAAAATGCCTGAACTCCATGCACCTAGTGCGAAAGACCTCAAAGGCGCGAACATCTCTTTAATGTTGTATAAGACGTTTTCATTTGCTTGGCACTCGAGCGGGCACACGATGCCAACGTCAAGAACGAAAGTGTAATTGCAGGTCGAAAAAAATTACAGGCTCTCTTAAGATCTCGCTTAAGAGGTGAATGGCGAAAGCCTAGTCTTCGTCCTCTTATCATTCGCCTCTTTCTCTTTGCCTCTTCTCTTTCTCTTCTTTCTTTTAGTCCTTACTGCTCACTACTAAGCATTTTTAGTCATTCGTAATCAATTGTGGTCACTACAAGCCGTCGTTAAACATGTTGATCATATCAGTCATTAGTATTCATTAAAAGTCATTTCAGTCATTATTAATCATTACTAGTCATTACTAAGCATTTTAGTCATTTCTAATCAATTGTAGTCGTTACAAGTTGTCGTTAGACATATTGGTCATCTCGTAGTCATTAGTAGTCATCATTGGTCATTACGAGTCCTTATTATCCTCTACCAATCTCTATTATAACATTATCATTCACTAACTGTCACTACGAATCATTTTTCAGTCTTTAATCTGTCTTTAATCTGTCCTCATATGGCGCGATGACGCTTCGGCGAACAGTCCGATGGTAGGTCTGCTGACACAAAGTTCACCATGAGCCTAGAAAGGCTTTCGCCTTTAAAGTACCCAGGCGATGAATCTAACGACGGGAGAACACTGGGTCCTGCCAAAAGGAAATTGTGTGACATGTGCAGCATTTGTCACAGGAGCACTTTGTCCACAGAAAACACAAACTCCACCCCCTTCTGTTTCACCGGAAAGAATGCCGCACACAAAAGGCGAACAATGGGGAACAAGAAGGGGAGAAGGGCACCCATCGCAGCAATCCTCGTGTAGAAAACTACAGGGCAAAAGGATTTCTATCGAGAGGGCCGGTGATCTTTGTTTTGTAAGCAAGAAAAAGACGGGTGCTTTACGAAGGAAAAGAAACCTTCATCACAAACAGAAGCTTCAAACGTAGACCTTAAGGAATCAGAATATCGCGCAGAAAAATAAAGAAAAAGTCTTCGCCCATGCCACAAAGGCTCACTGGTTGTGATGTTCTGCTGCTGAATTGCGACAGTGCTGAATAAGACAGGGCCAAAAGGAGCGGCATCAGATCATAGCAATCATATCCGGTCTGTTCAAACGAAGCAACTTGCACGTTTCTGTATTATATATTCATGTCTATCTCATTCAACTATCTGATTAAAAATTTTTTTCCGAGATTTGTATTCGAACTTGTTAACCCGATTTGTGAAAAATACAGGTCCAATTGTCTATTGACACCTGCACGAGAAAATCAGGAGGCGCTTCTTTCTAGATGAACGGCTCTTTGGAGTAATTACACAAAGAAGGAATGGAGCATTCTGAGCATCCTGCTTTGGTGAAACCATTTTTTCTCGTTCAGTTGGCATCTCAGTCTCAGTTCTTTCGCGAAGTTCGGAATTTATAGCACCATACGCCCGTTCAGCTGGGCCAACTAAAACATTCTCGTTACCGATAAGAACCATGCCGAAGGTATAAGAAATACGCTTTTATATACCATTTAATAAATATACGTTTCCAATACCCTAAGGCCTTCCAGACTGTTGTAAGGTTGGAGACCTAGATGTGCGATAGAATACTACATGATAAAAAATACATCTTGTTTATGTCGCATAAAATGACAGAAACAGCAATCCTAAATTGGTGTGTAATGTAGATACAAGAATCTAAGTCTACAAATACTTCAGGGCCAACATAGTTCCAGTATACGCTCGTTCTCAAAAGAAAATAATGCTTAAAAGGCATCAACTCCATACGAATAGGGCATAAAAGCGTCAGAGTAATTATTGCAGGGAAACACTGTTCCGTTGCCTAGCTGCTCTTTTTCCGCGTAGACGCGCTGATCACTCTGTGTACGGTATCCGGCAAAGCAAGGAAGAACGCATCTGTGCCTTTATTATCAAGCGCGTGCCTTTGACGCCAATTCCTCATTATAATTATGATGATTGTAAGGATGATGATGATCCTTGAAAACACGGCATGCGACCAGAATGGGGAATTGCCCAAGAATGTGGTGTTTGTATATGCACAAAGTTTAGGAAATTGGACGCTGTAAACAACCATGAAAAGAAAAATGATACTTGTAACGTTAAAACACTGCAAGACAGGGGTTAGGGCAAGCGAAGACAGCGATGCGAAAGAGAACGGTGATGTCTAGCGAGCAAACAGGTGCCGCTGATATTGTAGTCAACATTAAGAATAAATATAGTTGGTTAGGACGTATAGTGCGTAGGGCAAGATAACCGTGCTCTGTTACATTTGAAGGATGGCCGCCAAAGGAAGTGTAGTCGTGGACGGCAATGAACTGGTGGTGTCATTAAGTTAGGAAATTTGCAGGTGCAGGTGACACTGTGTCAGATGACACAGGAAAGGCGTAACTGGATATTGCCGTGAGAGGCCTTCATCCTGCAGCGGGTAGTGATGAAGCAAAAATAAAGATATAACTGCAGGAATAAAGAGACTCGGAAAGGTAAAACTATGTACAAACAGCAGCATGATTAACATTAAGACCAGTTGGATGAAAGATTACGTTTAAAAAAATTAAAGATAATAAAAAATATATATAGAAAACACTTTCAAAGTACAACAGAAACAGTAACGGAGCACAATATATCATAATGCTAAACTTTTTCTTGCTTGAATGACCTCCGAAACAGCGCCAAACATACCTCTACGCCTAAATTATTGTGACAATGCTCCAAGCTAGTGTCGGCTCTCCGCCAATAACGAAGCATTTTAAGCAATGCCTAGTACCACGCTGGCTTTTCGCACCATTTAAAAAAATTGTCTCATTAAAGAATGCTTTCTCCAGGCCTTATGTATGCGTATGCAATAAAGAAAGGACATTCCATGTTGAACGTAAATAGCGTATCAGACTTTCACTGCAATATATGGTAACCCACTGATCGCACGACAGGTCTGATACACTCGCAGGGTCCTTTTTTATTTACGAAACACTGTAAGTGAACCTGGCTGTTGAAAACCAGGAAGCGGAGCCGAAGTAGAGAACGTCTTCTTTATTCGACGCTTGCCAAAAAAAACAGCTCAAAAAAATGCAGGCGCGCGCTCGGCTCCACGCTCGCTTCTAACTTCGTCTTCTTCTCTTCTTTTTCGGAGCATAATATTCAACAGCTCCCAGCCGAACAAGTTGCGTATGCTTGTTTCTTTTCAAGACGGAGCTTGTCCAGCAGATTCTAGGTGGTACTGCATCTGTGCCGGTCTCCGCAACGTGTTGCCACTAGAAGTGCGCACTTTGCATGAGCGAACTTTGCCGTCGGCAAAGCCGTCGGCACCATGAGCACTTTGTGTTCGTGGTGGAACCATTGCTGGCATGTCTTCCTGATGGGCGTAGGTGCCGCAGTGGAAGTCGTCGCAGCCACCATTGCTGACGTACTGCTGGTGCATGCATCGGGTGTTATGTGACTGGCCTGCCCTGGCCCCGGCCCAGACAGCATTCCTAGCCCTCTAGGGGTTAAAGGTGGTGGCTGTTGGGGTGAAGGTAATTCCTTTTCAAGGCCTGGCGAGCTGTTGCGGGCGGCCATGGCTTGAGGCTGTCGTGGAAGTGGCATTCGCTCCACCTGGACAACAGGGGCCAGCATGTGGTTGCTGCGTGTTAGTCTTTTCACCCCACTGCTGTGCCTCCCTGACAGTGCGGACCCAGATGAAGCCTTAGCTGTTGACGACGGGCGCCCGGTAGGCCCGCTCGAGTGTCGCAGGGCGGAAGACGATAACGTTGAAGACGACGATGAGGACGACAATGACAAGGAGCTGTGCCCCGAGGACTTCCCTCCACCCGCCGGTTGGAGCACGGACGTGTCAGCAGTGTCGTCACACCTACCAAAGGTGTCGGTGCTCCCATGCCGCTGCTCCAAGTGATTTCGCAGAGCGCGTGGTTTTGTGACTTGGTTACATATTTCACACACAACTAAATAGAAATCATCCCACGCTAGACAAAATCCGAAAAGTCCCGTATCCTCTTTTCTTAATTTTATGGCATCGCTTTCTCTTTTCGCTGTCTCTGCCTCTGTATCGGTTTCTTCGTTTTCTGGACTCTTGAGGCAGATAGTTTCGGTCCAAGAATTCCATGACTGTCCTTGAGTAGCCGACACAATATTGGTGGCCTCCAGTCTGTGAAGATCTTTCAATAGTTTGGCAGTAGAAGGGTACTTGTCTTCTACTAGTTGGAAGCGGTGTAGCAGAGTTGCAGCAAGGAGAAAGGGACTGCTGCAGGCACCAAAAGGAACCCTTGTGATGCGCAGTTCGTTAATATTGGAAGATCCTTCTTCAAACCAGAAGTAACGAAACGCGTCTCGGTCTTGTTCAGCTAGCGATATTTGAAGAAACGCTTTTTCGATATCGGCGGAAATTTTAATCTTGAAGCTGCGAAACTTCAGCCGTAAGTCGATGACGTTGGGGTTCAAATTCGGTCCTGTCCACAAGACGTCGTTGAGTGAATGTGACTCCGTAGCATGAGAAGAGGCGTCGGATACCACCCGTATTTCAGTCGTACTTCTGTCGCGTCGCACTACTGCTCGGTGTGGCATATAGTACGTGAAATGCTCACTCGTACTTTCCATTGTGACCTTCTCAGCGTAGTCTTTGTTATAGTAGCTCCTAATGGCAATGTCATATTCCTTCGGAAGCTCTGGTTCTCGATGTAGTGTTCTCTGCACGGACTCCAGCCTCTTTAACGTGATATCGCGGTTATCTTTAAGCTGGGAACATTTGCTGCGCCACGGCAGTTCAACTTTTTCGCGACCATTGTTTCTAATAGTTGTTTCCACGCAGTTCTTCAGGACGTGTTCGTCATCTTTCGAAAGTCTGTCTTCGTTAGTCTGTCCCAGATTTTCTATTTCCCAGGAAGACCTCAGTTGCTGGGAAACACTGTCTTCCGTTAGGCATATGTTGAAGTTACTTACGGTTTCCTGCTTGTAGAACTTAGGTGGACTTCTGGTATCTCTATGAAGTGTCCATCCTATGACAGTTTCGATGGCGGTCAAGGAGTCGCCCAGTCGATGAATTCTTCCACTGACAAGCTTCCAGTAATAGTCGGCACCTATAAGGACGCTTATTCCAGGCTCAGGTGAGACCTGAACTGCGTTGACGTCAGCCAAACGTAAGTTTTTGCTTTTCAAATTGGCAAGTACATTTGTCTCTGTTAATGCTGACAAGTCATTGCATATTTCGGGAACTTCGATAGCCTCTACTTCAAGTGAGTTTGAGTCGTACTGGCTATGCAGCGTGACTCGTACTCTCCTATAATATTTCCGTGGTGCTGAAACGTTCCCAAATCCTGAGATGGTGAGCTGCTCTTCGGCTAACACAGTGGCTTTCAGCTTCCTAGACAATTCTTCCGTGATGAAGCTGCGTTGACTGCCACCATTAATCAACATTCTTACAAAGCATCTGCTTCCAGTGCCCACAGCCCAAACTTGGGCGGTCTGCAGAAGAACTGTGCACTTTGGCGAATCTGTTTACGAACTGGAAACAGTTGTCTGTGTTTCCGTATTCCTCTGCTTCCATTTCGGGTCGCACATTGTGGTGATATGTCGCCCCTTGCATTTCGCACAGCTTAGTCTCTTCCAGTTTCGGCATTCCTTAGCTTTGTGAAATTGTCTAGCGCAGCGGTAACAGCATCCTAATTTCCGTAGTTTCTGCTTTTTCTCGTCTAATGTTAGTTCCGTTGAGCATACATCCACAGAGTGATCTTTGTCTCCGCATAATATACAATTCTCTGGAGTCGGTTTCACGGTTAGCATAGATGCAGAATCTTGGAAATGCTCAGTAGATTGTCGTTTTGCTGTTGAGGCTTGTTCTCTCTTGTCAGAAGTCATCATTATAGTCAGTTCCCGGCTTCTTACTTCAAGACTCAAGAAGTCTAGAAGACCAGACATTTCATTTAGCCTGTCACTAGTAACGCCTGTATTTATCGAAGACAAGATGCGCTGATTATAACGGAGTACCATTTCTTGCGGAAGATTTTGTATTATAGCAGTTTTCAGAAGAACTCCATATTCTTTTTCTTCGACACCAAGGTTATGCAGGGATCTCACGCGAGTCTGCACTTCTTCATGCAATCTTTGAAGCCCTTCGAAATCTTCGCAAGAACGAACTTTACGTAGGTTTAGAAGGCGACGCATGTGGTCGTTAACAATCAGTGACTTCTGACCGAATCTTTCTTTGAGAAGTTCTATAGCTGTGCTATAGCTCTCGTTAGTTCTCGATAGGCCACTGATGACACCTTCCGCTTTACCCATCAAGTAGCTCCGAAGATATTTCAGTTTGTCTACGTCGGTAATATATCGGTTCTGGTGAATAGTAGACTCAAATTGATCCCAAAATTCCGGCCATTTAATGGGGTCCCCATGAAACTTCGGCACATCGAGCTTCGGTAGCTTAACGTGTGCGCATGCTTGACGAAAGTCATCGTGAGATTCGCGCGTAGTCGTTGGTTGATCGGATAAAATGCGCTCAGTGCGGGATTTCGCGAGGACGATCGATTCTTGATACTGTCCGACGCTGAGAAGCTCATCCTCAAGGTTATCATCGGTAACCTGCTCTTCTACTTTGTTATCAAGGTCCGTAAGCATAGTTTCTTTTATCTTCAATAGATTGAGATGGTCGGTCAGCTCACCATATGGCGTTGGTTCCCTCTGCATAAGAGTTGTCATGACGTTGATGATCCTGGTGACCGCCGCTCGAACGGTAGCACGCTTCCGTCTTAGTCTTTCCATGTCGTCACGTCGGGAATGGTAGGCCTCGTGATGACGTGGATCGTTCTTCGATTCTGTCGCAGCGTCGTCGCGTTGATCGCATCGGTAGGTCGTCCTCTTCAGGTAGCTCGCTTCATCGTTAGGGGTCTTCAACTGTAGGTCTGATATCCTGGTCACGGCACCATATGTTGAAAACCAGGAAGCGGAGCCGAAGTAGAGAACGTCTTCTTTATTCGACGCTTGCCAAGAAAAAAACAGCTCAAAAAAATGCAGGCGCGCGCTCGGCTCCACGCTCGCTTCTAACTTCGTCTTCTTCTCTTCTTTTTCGGAGCATAATATTAAACACTGGCTATATTCAGGCTGTGCCTCTGTAAGTGCCGAAATCGGCGTCCGTGAAAGACATGTGAAATGCACACTGACAAACCCCGGTTTCATGAAATCATTCATATTACGAATCATTATTGAGCGTGTGAAAGCTATGACAACCACAGCAAAAGCCACTCTGTAAGTGCAAAAAGATTATGTGGACTTAATTAACGCTGCCTCAAAGCACGGTGTTACTCGCCCGTCACAGCTGCGCAGTGGCAATGACGTTCTACTACTAAGAGCAAGGCTCGCGCCGTGAGTCACCGCTCCAGCAGCTTCAATTCCGTGGGGCCTAACTGCAAAAACAGTATTGTGTTGTGCTTTGGATGCACGTACAGACACTCAGGTGGTCAAAAGTAAATCTTCAGCCCTGCAGTATGCGCTGTCTCCAATTGCTTTCGCACGCTCAACCATTTCACTCAACATTTTCAAGTTTTTGTTTTGTGATATTAAAGAGCATTGCTTTGTGTACTGTTGACTCCGTGGAGTGTTTACTGAAATACACGATGGTAAATCAAAAAAAAAATTGAACTAACCTATTTCCTACAAAAGGTAAAAGGCACAAAAACAAAGATACTGTCTTTGAGGACAGCATATGTTGCCGATGTTGATACCTCCTTCGTTGGCTACTCCCTGCCAAGTAAAAGCCAAGTTCCACACTACCGATAAGAAATATTAAGATTAGTTTTATCCCTCCTACTTCATCCTAGCCCTGCGGCGAAGTCTTATAATAAACGGCCGTCTTCGCATTCCCCGCTTTCTGCAGCAGAGTGTCACAAAAACTACTTTACGAAATACTATGCATCGTATGTCATGCGTTGCTTGAGCTAACCCCTAAGGCTAATTGGAAACCGTACTTGCAGCTTGTTTACAAGAGTTGTGTTGCATACACCTTAGTCCAGTCTTAGTTCTCAAACACTTGTGCTGAGTGCCTGCGGGTATAATTAGACTAGCATCCGGGACTTTTCTTGGGCAGCGAAACAGCAGCTTGTAGGCCGTGTTTCTAATTGAATCACTTTAACCGCGGCATGTGGCACTTTGGTAAAGAGATAGCGGACGTTAAATCACGGATGCCAACGAAACTTACTTGTCTTGTGCGTCTTGTTCACAAGATGCGAGAGAGCTGACGATTTCCGTACGTCTTCCTACTTCAAGAATATTTGGTACAGAAGGCAATGCCGCTTTTCGAAAGCAAGCCAGGCGTGAACGTGCTGAACAAGAAGAATGTGTCAAATGCAGACACGAGGCATTTCCGCCAAAAAAAAGAAAAGTTAGGCTTACGACAGTAAGGGGTGAAATGCCAGGAAATTGAGTTGCTGCGGCTACAGGATATCTGAGCGCGGCACAAAAATTTTGGCATCGTTATAGATAAATGTCATTGCATACCGACAGGACTACATCGCGAAGTACGACTACGCGACAATACGAATGTCGCTATACAACGATGCATTTTAGTTTTGTTTTTTTTGTCTGTTATTTAGCGATTTATCATCTTTTTCATTTTCGATTGACATGTGCATCGAACACAACGCCACTGATTGCAGTGGCGGCTTCCATGACAATTTAGCGTTTGAATGATGTCCACATTTTCCTCTGCAACATAGCTTCCGCGTCTGATCACATGACGTCTTTCCTTTTTCACAAAAATCTATTTTTCACTCTAGTTTCCGTAGAACTTCGTTTGGGACTAGTTGGTACATAATATTTGAAATTGTTTTGTTGATGTTTAAGCAGTTGTTTAAAAAAAGAAAATCGAAAACCGATAGAGCTTTTCTCTTTCGTTAGTCATGTTGCTAGGTGCTCAATATGAGACAATGCGGGGAAGCTAAAAATAAAGTAACGTGGTTTTAGCTTAAAGAATGTGAACTCCACTTTTACAAAAACAATCTAATGCCACGTGTCTCATACCTTTTTATTTGGTTAATGCATTTACAATAGCAGCGGGCGTCGTCTAAACAGCTGCAAGAGAAAGCACTAAACTATGTCCTAACGGATCTTACACGACATGGAGGCACAACTCCGGCGTTCCTTCATTTCTGGCCATTCGATATGTACAAATCCCGCAAGAACAGTGAGAGCTAACAGCCCTTAACTACGTAAAAAATATGTTTACTTCTTCATTCCATTTAAGCATATGCTTACGTCATTCCTAATAGGATAACCCGATTTCGAGGCAGCAGAAGCACACTACCTTATGCGACCCCCACTTCCGCAACGCAAGCCCAATAGAAAAATTCAGCTGAGCCGCTCGAGGATCAATTTTCTAAATTTCAAAATTTCTGTGAAGAGCAGCTCTTACGTAAGATCTCGCAAAGAACTACTTCTGCTTGCTCTATGTTAATTCTTATTAGCGCAGGTACTCATCTGCTGCATTAATGAAAAAATGGGGAAAAAAACAACTGAAAGACGGAAAACATCACACGGGCTTATACAATTCTTTTATCTGCCTCCTTAGCGCAATCTTTCGTCGTATTTTTCCTTCTGTCTTTCGCATACACACCTTTCAGCATTTTCTGCGCGCACCTCTATCCATAGCTGAATATTTCAGGATGGTATTCGGGTCTTGTCAGCTACCAAATGAAACAACCTTTTGCTAGTAAAAGGAGCCAGCCAGTGTGCTATTAGGTAAGGAGCGACAGGTTGTATACGCCAAACTGGAGTTCCTTATAAATGGGTCACTGAATGAAACTAATGTGCTTTGTGGTTTCTACAATAAGGGGTAAGAATGACACGAATATTTTTCTAGCTTTCAGCAATAGTTATCCCTCCGTGGAGGAGAGTAAATTGCGAGAACGAATTCATAACACGCAGGCTTACCCACCATTCTTGTGACATCTCAGTTATGGCTACCCAAAATGGCTACTCTTATTTTATTTAATTGATGGCTCCCTTTATATCAACATCCAGCAATCCTGCACAAAGGCACTTCTGGAAGTCAGCACTGTACTCTTAGTCATGTATTACCAGCGTGGTTAAATATTTTAATACTTACGGTGGCTTACTTCAGTGCTAAATGCGTCGTTCGCTAGGAAGAAGCCAATATCAAATTCAAGAATCTCGCTGAAAAACAATGTTCCTAAAGCCATGCCGCAATAACATAAGAGAGAAACCACATGAAAACCAGAAAATAAATCACCACCACATCTAAAAACTGAAAGCGTGTGGAGGCCCTTTTACGTTCACTTCCACCGATCGGTTTGAATAGTATACTGCGGTAGAGTGGGGGTGACACAACAGAAATTTAACCTTTTTCATAAACTAGAAGCAGAGACTGAAGCAAATCCTCTTAACAATTGTGAGTAACGTGGGCGTCCGCGCTAGAGGTTGTAACGCAATCGGAACACAGGGGTGAAGGGGACAGCGATGATAAAGTGGCAAAGATAGCTATAGCGTGCGAGACGTTCACAATGCTGTCGCGAAGTGCCTTCTTTCGCCGTGGCCCTTTTGTGCACTTGTGCTTATTAGGACAGAAGGAAAATAATAATGTTTACCAAATAGAAATCACAGAAAGGTGTTTACAGGCACTACCTCGTTGCCTAATGCGTACAGAGAACGCCCGCTGAACGCCCGCGATGGAGTCATCCGAACATGCTTCTGCGCGAAAGGTCGGAAATCGCTGAGAAAGATGTTCTTGTAGTGAGCTGTCCGTGTAACCAAAAGAAACATAACAGAATGAAGCCTCAATGCAGCGATCACGAGCGTTCGCGATGGCCATCTGCGCGTCTGCATGCATGCCGGCGCAAAATGTTTCGCTTTCGCTTCGAGCGCGTTTTCGCACCCTGCCGTGAGAGCTTTAGGCCACAGCATATGAGCATTGGACCGTACGCAAACATCTATTATTGCGTGAACATTGTCTGAACTGTTCGAAAATTATTTCGTAAGTGATATGCACTTAGACGCCTAGGACGGTGACTTGTGATGACCCGTAGTTTAAATATACGTTTCAGTATAATCATTTCTCAAATTGCGTCGCCCCATATGCTTATCGGTCTTCTGAGCACGCCATTACCCAATGCTTCCACTTCTTAAACCAGTACATTTCATTGTTTGCTCCTACACAAGCAAGCGCATATGCCATGCCTCTTTTAATGGTCTTCTTTCCGTTCCCTTCCCATTCCACTGAACTTGCCAGTATATAGCATCAGCAAGTTCATACACCAGTTTCAAAGCATTAGCCGGTCCGCACGCATGGGCGAGTGTCTCTGTGCACGTTTTCTGCTACCCAACAAACATCACTACCCCGACGCCGTATCAGAAGTCTTCCTCGTGGAAGTGCATGCTGCACATCCGAGCTAGAACCGGCAAGCAGCAATCGGCTAAGTGTTTCGAGATTCAAGCTTCACGCAGCTTCATGTCCTGCGGGTACGTGTGAAGCCTGGCATCGGGCTCCGTCTTGTACATCCGGCACTCCGGCACTGAGTAGTAGTCTACAACGTCGGGCGCCTTCAGAGGCAGCCACTACCAATTATGGTGGTTTCAAGCGTCGTCAAGCGCACACCTGAAGCAGGCAAACCTCCCTGCTTAATCAGAACCGCAGCGCTGGTGGGACTTTAAGCTTTCGTTTTCAACTCGCTTCGGCACTTCCGAAGCACCCGATGAGGCCGCGGTGTCCACGTTATCCCTCATACCACATCACGCCAACGGCGGCGCCAGCATCTCCAGTGGTGGAGCTCATTCCCAATATAGAAACTCCTGCTGTTGCAGTATATTCAGGAGCTGATGGATTGGGTGATGCGGGTCATCTTATACATCTCATTTCGTTCGCACCCCTGCTGCCTCTTCCACGATCTCTTGTAGCTGCATGAAGCCGTGCCTTAAGTTGCCCATACTGCAATTCAATAACCAACAACTGTTCTGGATGAAAACGTTAACTTGATGAATTATCGGCTATGACATTTCTCAACATGAGTAGCAATATCAAGGAACAAGTTTCAGATAACTTTCTCGGGCTTTTCCTTGCTCAAGCGGTAGGATTTCCCGCAATATAGGTTGCAGTCCAATCTCTCTTGGGGAAAGTGTTTTCGGGAAGTAACATCATGCACGTGATCACTCCTCTTAGACATAGTGTGTAGGTGTAGCTGAACTATGTGCCATGCACTTCTTGCCAATGACATACTAGCCATAACCCCTGTCTTTGTTCAAAGGCAGCTACACTCTGTCCCACTAAACACAAGAACTTATCCATGAAAGGCACCGGGCTGACAGCGAGATAAGCGGAGGCGAAAATTAGAACTCGCTCTCTCAAAGGCTCCCTCAGCAATTCAACGGCAGTTTTCCACCATCAGACAGAAAATGATTATTTTTTGCTTTTGAGAAGAAAGAACGCAGCTTCATTAATTTTATTCACCGTTCCTTGCGTTACATCTATTCACACTTTTTGAACCATCAGTTGTGTAAGCAACATAAAAAAGCGATTATGGAATTTTGAACGCGTTGTATTGGAACGCATGACAGCACGAACGAGTGGTAGAAGTAATCAAGGAGGTCCGTAACTTGCATTAAAATAAGACTTTGCATCAATTTCTGTACAAACTTTGGACGACTTATTTATGCAGACAAACACGGTCGTAGTATGTCGATTTCCGGTTTCGTCGTTATTCTGAAGCAGACGTTAAACACGGCTTTCTCTCACGATTCCAAGCTGGAATACTGGAGTGTGATCAAGCTGTTTATGCCAGGAAGGGAGTTCCTAAGGTGAAACTTACAATGGAATGGCGAATGCGCACAGCATTGAATGTTGAACAGTGAGTAACTATGAGACGGAACACCGAATTCGATGATAAGCGGCGTTTAGTCGTGACGTTTGCGTTTTATTTATCACGTTGAAATGAAACCGCAAGCTTGCCCTCTGGCCATTTACTCTTATTAAGGACTTCCTTGTGGGACGTGTGCACAACCACTCCTGAAAGCGATTGCTGCGCTCGGTTTCATATTGCTCGAGAGCGCTTTTCCCGTGCTGCAATCACTCGTTGGTGCAACGAGATTTTCCCGCGGCCGTCAGGACGTAGAACATGACCTGAGGCCAGGAAGACACAGAACTCCGATTAGACTGGGACATCCGGCTTGACCTTTCACGAAGCGTTGTTGAATTACGGCATCAACGGGTTCCACGAAACCTATCTTCGCAAACTGGAAACAATACTTAGGGCTCAAGAAAGTAGCTTTCCGAAGCCTATGAAAGTGGTCCTGAACAATTTCTCTCCACTTTTGTGGATTTACCAATAGCACCTAGCAACTGAACGAGTGGTGAACTTGGGCTGCCGCCTTCCAATTACCACCAGAAGAAACGCTGGAGGAGAAAAGTGATTGCCACTGTTTCCCGGGACACAAAAGCGTTCACAAAAATGGGAGACTTGTAAGATAGCCGGAGAGTAACAAGAGAATGGTATGCCAACCTTGTCGCAAAGATGTCTGATGACTCCTGAGTCCACAATGTTCATGTTGTGCAGACTGCCGTTCAGAAGTGCGATTCTGAAGAGTCTGACCACTCATACTACACTTCCAATGTAACCCTGTAATAACCCTAAATCTTAAGGAACACCTTAAAGTAAGTTCCACAATTTGAACGCAATGCAATCTACCACAAGAAGTTGCTTAAAGAGCAAGGTGACAATTTTAAAGAGGTATCAAGAGCTTTGTAGATAAACACGAGAAGTAATCTTTTAGAAAATTACTAATGCTAAAATTCCTTTTTTTTCCAAACTCCAGATGGTTTTCTTTATACGCGAATTGCAAAACTTTTTGATCGCCCCGCCCCTATCAGAGGTCTGGTTTAGGAATACTTATGGAGCTGTCGAAGTATTCCATGAGTTAAAATGCTGTATAGCTGATGGAATCCACTAAAGAAAGTTGGTATAGTTTTGACAGTCCAATGGTGCCACACCATCTTTAATGCAGGAAGATCAAATCACAAAGCCAGGAATTACCGTTTTCGTAGCTTCAGAGGCGAAAAAGTATTGCGACATCAATAATTGTGAAAATTAGTTTCTAGTAAACAACAATAAAATGACCAATTTGATTTCTCTGCAAACAGAAAAATTATTTTTGCGCTCTACCATCTTCACAATATTTATTCTAGAAGGTTTTACAAAGCAAGAATCCTATAAAGTTCAGAGCACCATATATTTTATATGTATATATAACTCCAAAGAGCACCCATAAGCGTAAATATCCACTGTAACTCAAAGTCTGACGAAGAGCTGCCACAATGTATTCCACCTAATGCTCGCATGGGACGCGACGACACTTCAAGGTATTGGCGTTCCGCAACGAGATAGGTCTGCTGAACGTTGTTGCTATCGTATGCCTAAGCTTTCTGCGCGGTGAAATAATCTCCCTCGTCGGAGAAGTGTTACCTACACAGTGGTGGCATGCAGCGCTCGAAACACTAATTGGATATGGTTTTCGTGAAGCAGTTGAAAAACCGTATTTCGACATAGCTTATATATATATATATATATATATATATATATATATATATATATATATATATATATATATATATATATATATATAAGAGAACCTCTATTCATCTCCTTGTTAGCGAGACCGCCTAGTTGGATCAACGGATCAACTTGCGGATGCGCTGAGCTTCAAGTATAGGGAAACCATTTCGCTGAAAATAGCATGCACGGACGCTTTCAAGCTCGCGGTCTTTACTATACCTGCAGGTTGTTAGTGAGCAGCTCACGCGGCAGCTTTCAGCTTCGTGTTTCTCATCTTCGCTTTCAAGTGCAAATTCTCGCATAGAGAGTGAGGAGATTGTACGTGAGCTTCAAGTCGAGAAAGTTGCGGTATAAATCGGATACCTATATAGGATACCTCACAGCGAGTTCTAAAATGCCGCTTCGCCGACGTGCCAGAGAGTATACTTGTTAAACTCGTCATTTCACGGGCTTTGTAAAGAAATCATTCGCCGTATTCTTCGACAGCTTTCGTGCCGAGAGTCCCTTGTAGTCATCGTGTGCACAAATTGCTATGCATTGCCTGCTCATGGTTACCCAACCTCGCCATCGCTATCAAAAACGAAGGAGCCCGTGTAGCCAACATGCAGAATTCTACCAAACAACCTCAGAGTATTTTATCCTGCTTCCTGCTGTAACAACGCAATGAAACCTAAAAATAAACTTATGCAAGAAAATCAAGCGCAACTGCGCTGGGACTGGGTTGTTCGTCACAGTGCATAAATGTCCTCTCACACTCACCGATTACAACACAGGGGGACCGTTGTGCGCCACAAAAATGAAAAACTCATCGGTGTAGCGCATGCCGATGAACGTCACATCGCTAGGAGCCTTTTGGAACGATCATCGAAGAAAGCGTCATAAAAGCGAAGAAATGACCGCGTATTTTTTTCGCATTTGGACGCGCAGTATATTTGACGTACACGCAATAAACCACAGGTAACTCCGAAGAGGGACCGAAAGTTTTTTACTTCACCACTAATTTCATAACTGAAGCATGCTTTCCGTGTAAGAAAATCAACCAAGCTAGCTCGTGCGTATGTCCTAGTATCATTTCTACTTGCATGTTTTGGGAACCAGCACAGACAATTCTTCTTTAATTGCATTAGCCCCCACCCCCCGCCCCCCTTATGTAATACCCTGAAAGGGGTCGTTAAGGGACAGTAAATGATGACGATGAATTATTTTTTGTAGACAGCCTACTACTCAGGATTTAATTCATACTGTCAATTTATTCCGTGCTTCCTTAAAAGCCAAAAAGTGATATGTCTGCTATTTCTTACCTTATGTTCAGACTTAGGTGCTTTGGTGTTGTCATCTCAGCAAATGATAATGCTCTGGGCCATCAGGCGTCCTACTTGGTCAAATTACACCTGAACGTGACGGCTGTGATGACGTCAGTGTTGCGTCTATAAATGCCGACATCAGTAAGCCGAAATTGCATGCGAGCCGCCCTCCCATCACTAAGTGCGCGATTCTCCGAAAAGGCTTAAGTGCAACACGTGTCTAAGAGGGGCAAAGCACTTCAGTCACGCGAGAACATAGGGTGCTTCGATAGTTTGCCAGAGAACGTAGTCATTACACCTCCAAAAGGTGGGTAGTTCCTTTTCACTGTCCCGCTATGCATTCATAGTGTTTGCGCAATAAAATGCCACCTTCGAAATGCCCAGATGCAAAAAAGAAGGAAAACACTGTTTCTTTTACACGACGTACTAGCTAGTGATATGTGAACAAAGTTCACCATATTCCTTTCACAGTTCTTTCTTGTCAAAGAAATAATAATTAAATATCCGACATCTTCTTTCGCGCAGGTAGCTCAGTATAAAAAAGAGCTCTCAAGACGTGCTAAGAAACATTTTACTTCGTATAATATATTTTACGAAATATTAGCGCAGGAATCCAATACTGTGCTTTATATGTGACGAGTTAGCGTGTAAAGTGGACGGTGGTATTGACAACAGTAAATAATAAATGTCCGTTCATTGCATATATTAGAGGCGATATCGCTGAACCAGACCAGTGGAAATCCCAGTGTGCATAATGCTCGCCACAAGCGCTCCACCTTCAATTTAGTTTTTTGATAGCACCGAATATATTCGCATTTCTAGAAGTTTCTTGCTTTGGCGGACGTGGATGATCATCGACCGAGGACGGTAGAAACATATATAAATGAAGGCAAGGCTCACCGCTCATTGAGAGAAAAAAAAAAAGCTACTTTACACCACGTTCTGCTTTCCAGAAAGAACTGTAGATATTATATTCCTAAAAAAAATGGCCCATGTAGCCTTACCATACCCGTAAGCATTATGTGGTCTAATATTATGGGCGTCTCATGGATCAGGATGTCTGGTTATCATTCATCATATTGTGTTATGTTCACCATAAATGAGAAGAACACATTACTTTTCAATGGTGATACCTTTTCTCGCATTTTCAAGTAATTGAGAACGCAAGTCGAAAAACAATTCTGAACTGTTTGTTTTCAGAGATTCAACGAATGTCCAGAGAGAGAGAGAATGAAGAGGAAAGGCAGGGAGGTTAACCAGATATGAGTCTCCGGTTTGCTACCCTACACTGGGGATGGGGGATAGGGATTAGAAAGATGAGAGATGAAAACGCTAAAAAAAGGAAAAAAACGCACACATGGAGGCACACACACAAAAGGCGTTCCAGTTAAAGTCGTTCACACAGGCCTGTAGATCGCAAAAAGCGCAATAGCGCTTGCACGGCCTTCTTCTGTGACGGTAGGTCCTTTCGATGTTGTAGAATTCTTTTTTCGGATAGCGCTTGGTCGTCCAGTTGGTCAAGTGTACTGTACTGCGGGCAGGCACACAAAATATGGCCAATTGATTCTTCATGGCCGCAGTGGTCACAGGTTGGGCTGTCGGTCATCCCTATGCGGAATGCATAGGCTTTAATAAAGGCAACGCCCAACCAAAGTCGATATAAAAGCGTGGCGTCTCTACGGCGAAGCTGTGATGGCGCTCGAAGACTTAGTGTTGGATCAAGTGAGTACAGTCACGTGTTTCTTAAATGTGGCTCATTCCATTGCGACGTGGTGCACTGCCGAGCAAGTAGGCGGAGCTTCCGTGCTGCGTCAGTTCTAGAATGAGGAATTGGGACGCTGCGCTCCTCAATATGGGCTGAGCGGGCAGCGTGATCCGCCCGTTCATAGCCGATAATCCCGCAGTGACTTGGAAGCCACTGAAAGGTTATCTCATGGCCTGCTTCACTTATATGTGGCAACGTCTCTGTAATATGGAATCCTAGCTTATGATTATGCGCTGAAGAAGCGAAAGCGACTGCTATCTTAAGATGCGCAGACTAAAAAATCTTGCGTACCGAGCAATCTGCTGACGAGAATGTCTGCGCTGAAAGTGCTCAAAATCTACTACTGATGAAAGGGCCAATTTCGAAATTTAGACATTTGTAGTTCGCTTCCCGCTCGGCAAATGGCGCATATACGCATTTCTGTTGATTTCTACGACATGACCAGTGACTATGTGTGTGTGTGTGTGTGCGTGTTTGTGTTTGTGTGTTTGTGTGTGTGTGTGTGTGTGGTATTTCGCGCCAGATCCGAAGGTATAAGATTCTAAAACGTTGACAGTAGTCTTTACAGACTTTTCGGCCGGAGGACAGGCCTTCGTCAGCGAAGGCCGGTCTTCTATATTTGAGAACCACTACAATCTCTTGCCAAATTTTACTACCCCCTCCACCGCCAGACAAAAGCACTGGTTGTGCTAATGGGGTCTAAGGAAACTTATATTATTGTCCTCAACTCGATTAAGCTGGGCGCTCAGTAAAAGGCGAAATGCCTTTATTTGACAACAGGCCATCTAAATTTCGTGCTGAAAGTATTTTAGCTATTTCAGTTAATAAAGTGGCGCTTGGCTGTACATAAAGGTACTGCTATATATACATCGAAAAAAAGGTAGACGTGCATTATTTTATTTCGCATGCCATTTTCTTTTGTACCTTCGAGGGAAACACCATAAGCCTGAAACCAGCGACACCAGATGAGTGGTTTCCCGACCGCGTTACAAAATGTTGAGGCCTCTCTATGGGCATGAGCGAGAAACGTTAGGAGCCTTTAAAAGACAAGCCCTTGGTTCCACTATAGACAAATAGTAGTTATGCCTGGCATAAGAACAGACAGAACAAAGAAAGGGAGCGATTGGGAATCTATGGCGGCTGCACTTATAGGTCAGAGGTTACTTAGTTGTTCAGGGCCCTATTTACACTAGCCCTTATTGAACTGCTGTATCTTGTGTTAGAAGAGACGTGTGAGAACTTTCGCGGAAAGCCGTGATGATCGCCAAGCGCCCATTCGCCACAGGTCCGCTCTTAGGTCTCGAACGATTATGCCGGTTCGGAGCAGCTGCCTAATGGCTGTTGTTCGCCAAGAACGCTTTGTTTCCTGTCCCCGTTGTACCAGTTATGGAGACGCGAAGAAAATAAATCGAAAATTTTCGCCCTCCCACATTTTGTCAAGCTTATACGACTTGAAGAAAATAGGGGAAACGTTTACAGGATTCCTGGCGGAGATTACATGTATTACATAAGAGAAAGGGAACATAAAGACGATATTCAACAGCTGCTACGCTCCCATCAGTATTTTTTTTTACCAACTGGATCATTTGCTGCCATTTACACACAGTTTGACTTAACTACCCACTGTTAACTTCACAGAAAAAGTCTTAAATCATTGGGTGCGCATTCAGCGACATACGACAAAAGGACTAAGAAGAAAAACTACGCGCCCACGTAGAAGGACTGAGAGAGTTCGAATTTGCGATCAATTTATCCGCAGCACCTTTGTGCAAACTTCGTCTCGCTCTTGAAGCTAGGGCTGTAGTTGCGTTTGGCATTGAGCGGAAAAAAGATTTAAACAGTACTATGATGATATTGGCAAAATGACCCAGGGTGCAAGTATTTTGGTGCCCTCAATCTGTACTCGTTCACGGCGATCCCACCGTCCATTAGTACTATCTTTAGTCAAATTTGGGAGAAACCTTCTGTGTCATCGCTCCATAGGACGCTTACGTAACTGTTCCTTTCAAATGAACCTTCTATTGCTTATTTCACGCCGAAAGCATGATGAACAAAACTTATGGTCAGTTAAATATGCTACTTGAATAAACTGCATTAGTTGGTTTTAAGCAATATTTTGTGCAGCATTTCGTGTCGGGCTGCGCATAAATTATTTGCGGACCGCATGCTGCCGCAATAAAATGAACATTTCGAGCACCGCAGGTTTACATGCGGTATTTAGTCGCCGCTTTGTTGTATTTGTTTTCTATTTTATACACAGACACAATAACAAGTCCTTTATATTGTTGCGGGAAGAAAGCAGGCCCACGAGTGTAAAATAACTTATATTTACAAATGATGGATATCGCGTTCAGGCAACCGCCAGACTTCGTCTTTCTCTAGTCCAATTCAACGTCTTCCTTCACTTCACCGTAACATCACCCTCCCGGTGGGGGAGCTCCGTCCCGGTGCAAGTTAAACAGCCTCACTTATTGGGGGGACATAGGGCTTGAGCCTGGTGACGTGAACAACATCACTGGTTAAGTTGGGAGGCACGGAAGGCTGACCGAGTGGGGCGATCTCGTAGGTCACGTCGGACAGTTGGCGTAAGATCTGGTACGGACCAGAAAAACGGGACAGTAATTTTTCCGACAAGCCGACACGACGTGAAGGCGTCCAGAGAAGGACAAGGGAACCAGGTGAAAAATGGTGGTCTCGGTGCCGAAGGTCGTAGCGTCGCTTTTGAGAAGCTTGCGAGACTGTGAGGCGATGACGGGCGACATCTCGGGCCTGGGCGGCTAAGTCAATAGCATCGCGAGCGTAAGCAGTGCTGGGTGACTGTACTGCGGAAGGTAGCAACGTGTCAAAAGGCAAGGTGGGGTCGCGGCCGTACAAAAGGAAAAATGGTGAAAATCCGGCCGTGTCGTGACGGGACGAGTTGTATGCGAAAGTGACGTATGGTAAAGCGACGTCCCAGTCGCGGTGATCGTTGGAAACGTACATGGCGAGCATTTCAGTGAGTGTGCGGTTGAGTCGCTCGGTGAGGCCGTTCGTTTGAGGGTGGTACGCGGTAGCAATCCGATGTTCTGTAGAACAGGAGCGGAGCAGATCATCAACGACCTTCGATAGAAAGTAGCGGCCGCGATCCGTCAGCAACTGGCGAGGGGCGCCGTGGTGCAGGATGACGTCTTTTAGTAAGAAGTCGGCGACATCTGTAGCGCAGCTGGTTGGCAGGGCTCGTGCGATGGCATATCTAGTGGCATAATCGGTTGCTACAGCAATCCATTTGTTTCCTTTGATGGAAATTGGAAACGGACCAAGGAGGTCGAGGCCCACACGGAAGAAGGGCTCTGTAGGTATATCAATGGGTTGAAGCAAACCAGCGGGAGGCATAGCAGGCGTCTTCCGGCGCTGACACAGGTCGCAAGAAGCGACATAACGGCGCACAGAGCGATAAATGCCAGGCCAGAAGAAGCGGCGCCGCAGGTGGTCGTAAGTACGAGTGACGCCCAGATGTCCAGCAGTAGGAGCGTCATGAAGTTGCTGGAGCACGGTGAGTCGAAGGTGCTTGGGGACGACTAGGAGGAGCTCCGGGCCGTCAGGACGAACGCTACGACGGTATAAAGTTCCATCGCGCAAGGTGAACATCCGAAGGGACGGGTCATTGGGCGAGGAGCTTAGGCGTTCCATAAGTGTTCGAAGAACAGGATCCTTGCGCTGCTCGTCGCCAATGTGGAGGAAGCCGGAGAGGGACAGAATACTGATGTCCGAGTCTGCATCGGTATCGTCCGGTTGATCCACGGGATTGCGGGACAGGCAGTCAGCGTCTTTATGCAGGCGTCCTGACTTATATATAATAGAAAATGTATATTCTTGTAGGCGCAATGCCCAACGTGCAAGTCGTCCAGTTGGGTCCTTCAAAGAGGAGAGCCAGCAGAGGGCGTGATGGTCGGTGACAACGCAGAAGCTTCGACCGAAAAGGTACGGGCGAAATTTCGCGACCGCCCATACGAGCGCGAGACATTCTCTCTCAGTAATGGAGTAATTTCGCTCGGGCGTGGAAAGGCGGCGGCTAGCGTAAGCGATGACACGGTCTTGGCCCTGTTGACGCTGAGCGAGGACAGCGCCGATGCCATGACCACTCGCGTCAGTTCGTACTTCAGTGGGCGCAGAAGGGTCAAAGTGGGAGAGAATCGGGGAAGTGGTAAGCCGCTCAATCAGGGTAGAGAAGGCTTTCTCCTGTAGCGGTCCCCAAGAGAAAGAGGCGTCTTTCTTAAGAAGGTCAGTGAGAGGGTGAGCGATGTCCGCAAAATTTTTCACAAATCGCCGAAAATAAGAGCATAAGCCCAGAAAACTACGGACATCGTTCGTTGAACAAGGTACAGGAAAATTTCGCACGGCGTGAACTTTCTGTGGATCAGGTTGGATTCCGGCGGCGTTGACGAGATGACCAAGCATGTTAATTTCACGGCGACCGAAATGGCACTTGGAGGAGTTTAGCTGAAGGCCAGCCCTGCGAAACACGGAGAGTATGGTTGTGAGGCGCCGCAGGTGGCTCTCAAAGTTCGGCGAAAACACAATCACATCATCGAGGTAACACAGGCATGTAGACCACTTCAAGCCGCGCAAGAGAGAGTCCATCATGCGCTCGAATGTAGCTGGCGCATTGCATAATCCAAAGGGCATGACTTTAAATTGGTACAGACCGTCCGGTGTGACAAAGGCGGTTTTCTCGCGGTCCATCTCATCGACGCTAATCTGCCAATAGCCGGAGCGGAGGTCAATTGATGAAAAGTATTGGGATCCGTGAAGGCAGTCAAGAGCGTCATCAATGCGAGGCAAGGGATAAACATCCTTCTTTGTTATCCGGTTGAGGTGACGGTAGTCAACGCAGAAGCGCCACGAGTTATCTTTTTTCTTTACTAAGACAACCGGTGATGCCCACGGGCTACTGGAGGGTTCAATGATGTCCTTGTCCATCATCCTGTCTACTTCTTTCTGTATGATGGCCCTTTCTGTTGCCGAGACACGATATGGCCGCCTATGAATGGGGCTGGCGTCACCGGTGTTGATGCGATGCGTGACAACAGATGTCTGGCCAAGTGGACGGTCGTCCAAATCAAAGATGTCCCGATAAGATGACAGGAGATGACGAAGAGCTGTTGTTTGCTCGGAAGGAAGGTCGGGGGCGATCATCTTAGAAACATCGTCCGCAGGCGTCGAGTACGAAGGAGTGGATGACAAAGGTCCGTTCGTACTGAGGAAGGATTCAGAGGTCAAAAAAGAAATCTGAAATTCTTCCAAAGGAGTGATATGCGCTATGGCGATACCGTGTGGCAAAACATGTGACGAGAACCCAAAGTTGAGGATGGGCACGCGAGCGCAGTTTTCGCGGATCCGAATTAAGGTGCTCGGTAGGGCAATATTACGCGACAAAACCACGTCAGTAAGCGGCGACAGGACGTACTCGCCATCAGGTACGGGAGGACAGGGCGTCAGCAGGACATTTGTAGCAGCCTGTGGAGACAGCCTTGCAAATTCAGCAGCACATAAGCGGTGTGGAGCACAAGTGGTTGCGTCGGCAGGAAGCGGCAGGTCCAACTGTACAACACCTGCGGAGCAGTCAATGTGGGCAGAGTGTTTCGAAAGGAAGTCGAGGCCGAGAATTAGGTCGTGTGGGCAGTGTTCAAGGACGATAAATAGAACAACGGTATAATGGCCCCCAATGGTCACACGTGCTGTGCACATTCCAAGGACAGGTGACGTACTCCCATCGGCGACTCGCACGGTGCACGGTACGGCGGGGGTCAGAACCTTTTTGAGCCGGCGGCGGAGAGCAGCGCTCATAACTGAAAGCTGCGCTCCTGTATCAACGAGAGATCTAACAGGAACGCCATCGACTTCAATGTCCAGCAGGTTTCCACATGTAGGCAGGGTCAATAGAGGATTTGTGGGCCGGGTCGGAGTTGCAGCTTCACCTCCGGGAGCTGCACCGCCTAGTTTCCCGAAGCGAAGCGACCGGTTGCAGAAGGGGACGAAGAGCGGTGAACGAGAGGCGAACGGGACCTACGACCTTGCGGAGACGGGGATCGGCTGGATCTTGGTGGAGCACTGTCGGCGTTGATGTTCCTAGTCGGCGTATAGGGCGAGAAAGTGCGATTGTCGGGTACTTGGCTGTAGTGACTCGGAGACGACCACCGAGGAGGCGACGACCAGTGGTTGCGGCAATGACGGGCGATGTGTCCAATACCGGAACAATTAAAACAGATGGGTTTATCATCCGCTGTGCGCCATTCAGCTGGGTTGCGACGGAGTGGTGGAAAGCTTTGCGTCCGGGAGCGAGCGGTCGGAGAAATTTGGTAGGTGTTGGTATGGCGGACTGAGCAGAGAGATGGAATGCCCAAACTTGCTATTTCCTCCCGAACGACCGCTTGTATAAGGGAGATAGCGGGTACGCTTTCCCGACAGTCTGAACGAACCGGAGCCGGGGCCATGGCCTCAAGCTCACGGCGAACGATGCGCGTTATTTCTTCCGGTCCTGCGGGCTGAACGAACCGCGGCGGGTCTTCGCAAGAAGATGTCGCGGCGGTATTGGGCAACCGGTCGAAAGTTTGAGTGACGCGGCGGCCCTTCGCTTGTTCGAAGCGCCGGCACTCCTTAATAATTGCATCCACAGTGGCACAATCCTTACACATCAAGAGATTGAAGGCATCGTCTGCAATACCTTTCAATATATGGCCAATCTTGTCTGCCTCGGTCATGTTGTCATCAGCCTTGCGACAGAGGGCCAGCACATCCTGTATGTACACGACATAGGATTCTGTGGACGTCTGAGCGCGGCACGCAAGTTCTTTTTTAGCTGCCAGCTGACGACCGACAGGTCTGCCGAACAGGTCTCGCATTTTTTCTTTGCAAACATCCCAGCTCGTTAGGTCAGCTTCATGTGTGTCATACCATTGCTTCGCAGTTCCCTTCAGATAAAATATTACGTTTGCAAGCATCATTGTAGGATCCCACCTGTTGTTGTCGCACACTCGCTCGTACATCGTAAGCCAGTCCTCGACGTCGACGTTGTCCGTGCCACAAAATGTTCCCGGGTCCCGTGGGTGAGTGAGGATGACCGTGGGCACGGGCTGCCGAGGCGTTGTCGCTTGTGTCGGTTGATTTGCCATTGTGGCAGCAGGTAGATGACGTCCGCTGCGAAGTTCCGTGGTGGTACCCCGCACCTTCCACCAAAATGTTGCGGGAAGAAAGCAGGCCCACGAGTGTAAAATAACTTATATTTACAAATGATGGATATCGCGTTCAGGCAACCGCCAGACTTCGTCTTTCTCTAGTCCAATTCAACGTCTTCCTTCACTTCACCGTAACAATATTTAGGGCTACCCTGCTGCCTTCTGTGAAGTGTATCTCCGTCTACACGCTATCGATCCTTTGCTGAATTTCATTTTATTTCATCATTCATCCTTAGCACAGAAGGAGGTCCCGGAGTTGCAAGAACTGTCAGGGGGACCTCCTATTAGTAATTTAATACTGCATGAATTAATACATTATGGCAACATATCAGCGACAGACATCAGAAAACACGAAGTTAATGAAAAAATAAAAAATACAAAAAGTTGCTTACAATAATTGAAGTTCAAAACACAAGCAGATGAAACCGATACAGCGTATAAATAAGTAAATAGGTAATAATTGACACGTTATAGAAACATAGGAATGACACATGTCAAAGAACACGAGGTTAATGTAACAGATAATTAGAAACAAATATATGCTCACAATACGCAAAGTACAAATGTTATATAGACTATGCGACAAAAAATTAAAAATGCCTAAGAAAGGAGAAAAAGAAGAGAAAGGAATATATAGAATAACAAATAAATAAGAACTGTCGATACAATAGGTAAATACAGAATCGTTGAAAACTGGTAAATATATTTGTAGGCAATATATACTTATAGTAATGAATCGGTAGCCAGTAGTGTCGTTAGTAAATATTTCTTCGTATCTCTCCTGAATGTTAATGTTGTGCGGCAGGCTTTAATATGGGGTGGTAGTTCGTTCCAGCATTTAATGGCCGTAAAAAGGGAAGTAAACATTCCATAAGTAGTGTTTATTCGAGGGAGGAAAAAATTGCTGTTAGAGGAAAATCTCGTATTGTTAGTGTTGGTAAGAGTAGAGTTACTAAATGCATCTAAAATTATTTCATGATTTAGTTTGCGGTATATTAGTAAAGCCAATATGAGCTGGAACATGTAACGTAATGGTAGTATTTTTAAGGAACTGAAAATTGGTACTGCATGTGACATGTAACTAGAGAAATTGATTATCCTCAAGGCTTGATTTTGTAAATGTTGTAGACGTATTATGTGCGAGCAATGTGGGTTTCCCCAAACTTAGATGCAGTATTGCAGGCGACAATGAATAAATGCGTAATAAAATGAAGTTCGAACGTTTTGTGGAAAATACGAGCGCGTTAGGATTAGTACTCTTATTCCAAAGGCAATTTCTTTAGACCTTGTCACCATGTAAGCTAAACTTAAGTTGGGAGTCAAGTTTGACGCCAAGGAAGACAACTTCATGACGAGCGGTGGCGCGGGCGCGATGACGCGTTTGTGTGTATGAAAAAGCATAAACTGAGTTTTCGAAGGGTCGATGTGAAGTTTGTTACTTGTGCACTACGCAGATAAGTTGCTTAGGTCAGAATTTAGTCGTTTTATTACAGTATTTATGCATTTGCTATTAGTAAATACAGTAGTGTCGTCAGCATATAGTATAGATGAAGTACTGGTTAAACAGTGAGGAAGAACATTAATGTACACCAGGAAAAGTAAAGGGCCTAAAGGTGAGCCTTGTGGGACACCCTTAGTGACTAATTTAGAACGTGAAAGTCAACCTCCGAAATTTACAACCTGGGTTCTGTTAGTCAAATAACTGAGGCTGAGCGTAAGAGCTGGGCCACGAATGCCGAGAGCTTCTAACTTGTAAGAAAGGATGTTATGACAGATGGTGTCAAATGCTTTACTGAAGTCAACGAAACTGAACCAACGATGTGGGAGTTGTCAAGGGCACGTTTTATTTTGTCAGTGAATGATGTTATAGCTGTTTCAGTCGAATAACTTTTACGAAACCCGTGTTGTTCAGGTGAGAGAAGATTAAATTTGGGAAAGTAGTTTGTTAAGCGGGTTACAAGTAGTTTCTCAATGACTTTGCTAAAAAAAGATAGCATGCAGATAGGACGGTAGTTTGAAATTAATTCTTTGTTACATTTTTTAATATAGGAGTTATTTTACCGTGTTTTATTTTGTCGGGGAAAACACCTGTTATGAACATGCAGTTAACAATGTGTGCGAGTACATCGGCGATATGAGATGATACTAATTTGATTTTAGAATTAAGGTTGTAAATTATCAAGGCCGGGACCTGTAGTTCGTAAACTAGCGATTGAATCGGATACTTCTTTGGGTGATGTAGGGAACAAGTAAAATGAATAAGTTGTTTGCCTGAGTACTGGCTGTGGTATACTGTCTAGTGAATGATCATGTGTAGGACAGAAAAAAGTATTGAATTCATTTGCGATATCAGTGGCTTCCGTTACTTCCCTTGTTCCTGTATTAAGTTGGTTCAGTGCGCGGTTTGGTGAAGACAGATGAAGGAAGTACCTAATGGTATCCCAGGTTGTGCGGGTGTTATTGTGTTTAACAATCGTTTTCCCAAAGTAGAAACGCTTGGCTTCTTTGAAGAGTCTGGTAAGTGTGTTAGAATAAATTCTGTACTGCGACTGTAAAGTTACATTAAAAGGTTGGTGTCTTAATTTTTTATGGAAGTTATCATGTTTTTTAACACTTTTTAAGAGGGATCCCGTTATCCATGGGTTTCTAGGGGCGGAGAACCAGTGAGTATTTTGTGTTAGGCTAGTACACTCCGAGTACACGCTTTTAACTTTGTTGTTAAATTGTTCGAATGAGAGGATTGGGTCTGTTATAGAAAGAATCGGGTTCCAGTCGATTTCAGCAATTTGACTAATGAACTAAGCGGTGTGAAAGTTCGCCGTTTTTATGTTTCGTTGGTACGGTGTGTTAATAGACTTTAATAGAACGAATACGGGATAGTGGTCTGTTATGGGAACAGTGACTACACCAGCACATTGCTCTAGGTGTATGTCTGATAATACATGATCTATTAGAGAGTGAGATCCGGACGGAGGACATCTTGTGGGTACGGTTATTGATGAATCTAGGCCATATCCCGCATAGCAGTTGGTATAAATAGAGCAATGACTATCATTGGGGTTAGTAATATCTATGTTTATGTCACCGAGGATGACAACATTTTTGTTTTCGTTTGCATGGAATGTTACTTGTTTTGTGGTCCATCCATATTTCGTCTCCTTCATGCACTGCCAGTGTGTTATAATGTCGATTAAGCCTGGGTTGACTTCCAAGGACTTTGTGAGAAAACCTACAGTGTCAACGAAAAGGCCCGCTTTCACTTAGCAATTCTTTCAAATGCAAGATGGGTCTAGCTACACGACGAGGATGTCGCTGTTACGACACATCATGCTAGCGTGCTCAGAACCGAAGTACCTTTGTTGGTTTACGAACCGGCCGCAACCGAATGCTGCTATTCGTTAGGGACATTAAAGCAGCACTACTTTGCGAGGTTTCGATACACGGGCAACCTCAATAGGAGAATCACTTACTCCGCAGTCGACAGAGTAACTCTTATCCCTGCAGGTCGGGTTCCCACTCCGCGTGAGGGATGCATTACACATTTTTTTTAAGTTGACTGAGATTTAACCCAAGAGCGTTAACGACCCCGTGTCGCATAAAATTTGGCGTCGGCGTCCGGCGTCCCACGTCGACCATCTTTTCCAGAAAACTCATTCCAAACCATGCTTAACCAACCATGCAGGCCCTCCGTGTGGCGCAGAGGAGTCACTGAACAAATTGAGTTTGTCCGAGTAAAATGCGTCAGAAAAATCGTAGAGTCCAACTTACACGCAACCTATAGACATGATAGCGTCAGAGTGTATTTTGAATATACGAGAAAACGAAATTCTATTATGCGGAAGCTCAAACACAAACCCCTGTTAAGCGTATCTACCATTTACAGAGTGACGCCCCCGGTTCCTTCCTTGCAACACCTCCAGATGGCGCTCGCAAGAGGCCGCGTTTCCGCCAGAAAGCTCGCCTTCGTGCATGGCGCTCGCCGCTAGCGTTTCCCGGTGAACATTACGGTGACATAAGCTGCCTTGCCGGGAAGCGTGAAGCAATCGGAGGTCTTTGGATGGTATCACGTTCCACTCTTGACTTCGAAGCTAGAGTCCTCCAAATTTTTGTTTGTGCATTTGGTATGGTGCCCCCACACAGTGCCCGTTTAGGAAATGAGGAATGCTTTCTCCGTGCTCGTGTTACAGTTTGCGCATTAATGCATTAGCGGAGACGAAAACGTAAGGAGCCAGGTGGGTAGCATCGCCTGGTGGTGCAGAATTTACATACAGAAGACAGATGAAGTGCAATTATGGCAGTAAAAGCCATATTACGTTTAGCTAGTTTAGCGTTAGCAGCGTGTAATCATTAATTGCTGCCCTGTTGCTTATTTTTCCTTTGACAATTACACAACTTTATAACCAGCAAGTTTAGCTAGTACATTGTGGCTGCCCAAAGCACCAGAAGACGTTGCTACCGGGATTGCTGTTGCCACTCATGTATCGAGTAACCTGGAATACCGCGAAGGTTCTAACATTTACGTACAAATTGAGCCTATCTACTATTCTCCTACCACGAAGGCCAATGTATTACACAGTGGACTTGTCCACGGGCGTGTTACAATGAAATAGTAACACGCCCTGAAAATAGAGACACATCGCAGGGTTCAGGCTCCTCCGGAAGCGGAGACACCGTGGCAGATTTGTCAAGTGCCCATGGGACAAGCAATCGATCACTGCGAATAGAAAGATATGTGCTCCATTGACCACGGTGAAGCAGAATCTGCGCTGTCACTTTTGCTTCCTTGCTTCTGTGCTGCACCAATTCATTTTACTTTTTCGCAACATGTTTGCATTTGTACTCCTGCGTGCCTTGCTTGCTTGTAACCAGAAGAAACTACATAAACAAAACGTTGCTCTTAAAATTGGGCCTTAGAGAAAAAAGGCAAAAGTAATGGCGAGGACAGGACTAAGACATGAGGTCGATCAATAAGTGCGAAGCGATGCCGGAAAAAGTAACGCTGCTCATTGAAATCGCACCTTGCCGTTACCATGGCAACTTCTTTAAAGGGCTCAATTATCGTGCAGAAATAAACTTACACTGTAGTAAAATTTAGACTCGGATGTTTTTTTTTTTTTTAAGAGTTCGCTTCGTCTTTATATGAGATGCATCAAAACAGCAGTGCTAATGTTAGTGCACGCCAGAAGACGTAATGCAACCTAGAATTTTTTCGTAAGTGAAAAAAAAGAAAGAACGACACCGTTCAATTTAAGTATTCGTAGGTTTCCACCTTACATTGTACTCTCAGTGGTTCTCAACACCAAAAAGACCCTAGAAAACCAGAAAAGTACAGACCCATCCTCATAAAAACACGTGAAATTATAGTAACCGTGTTATAAATGGATGGATGGATGGATGGATGGATGGATGGATGGATGGATGGATGGATGGATGGATGGATGGATGGATGGATGGATGGATTTTATTGAAGGAAAGACAACAAGGAAAAGACACCTATGGAAACACATTATCATTTTATGACACCCTGGTGTAATGAGCACACCGTGACACCCGCGTGCACAACAATAATGCAGCGACCGCCCAGACAAGTCAGTCTCATCACGGTTCATGACACACACGTACACAACGGGGTCTTGGAAGGCACGATTCTCCGAACTGGACTCGGGAAGCCTACTGTTGTCCCCAGACCTGGCCCTGCGAGCCGCGGTAGCCACTGGGGCCCTGGCAGAGGACACCACCCGGCGCTTAACCGCGCAGAGAATCTGGCATCGATAAATTTCCTACTACTAATGCTACTACTCCAATCTGCGTCATAATCGATGGCATAGTGCTAAGTGGCTGCTTTCTTTGACACTGCCGCGTTATGGACTTTGTGTTGGTCTGACATACTGGCCGAACCATCTGAATATGACACTCTATGCTATGCCGACAGGAACGCAGAAAAAAAAACACGACTTCGACGAGCGACCCTTTACTTCCTGGCATTGTATGGCACCGTCATGAGGAAAGAACATGAACTCACCACACCTCCCCTCCCCACACCTCCCCTCCAATTGCATTCGCATTCATCTTTTTCCGATATTAACAGGACAAATATTTGCCAGACAAACAAAACATGACAATAAGGTCTAATTGAGACAAAAATATGGTTGGCGTTTCTCTACAGAACGCATATACCATTGTAAGTCGCTTTTTTTTTTTGGTATGAGACGGTTTCACGTGCTATCTAACTGCCATGCCAATGTGTGACAGAAGTTCGTTGAAAAGAAGAATATCATGCACACGACCTACATTGGGCAGAGATGTGCGAACTTAGCGTAGTTCTTGAGTTGTAATGCTGTCGCAGCAGGTCGTTCAAAGCATATCAGTCTCTTCTAGTTCTCCCCCGACTGCGAATTAGACTTGCTCGGAGGCGTGTTGGTTGAATGAATGCGCGCGCAGCTTGGTTTTTGTTTCTATTTATTTTGTGCTCTTGCTTAACAAAATGCAAGTAGTGTGCCTGCGCTTGTCCTCTACCCATATGTTTTTCGTGCTGTTACCACTGTTTCAAAAATGAACGTTAAGCGGTACTCCCAATTGTCGCCTTTAATATGTATGGTACTTAACAAGGTCCTCTTTAGTAATACGATATGACTACTGACATCATGGACGCGCAGGGACATCGTCTCTTCTAAGGCGTCGCCTTTTGTCAAAAAGTATTGGTACAGTAGCAAGCCTGTATCGGCATGAAGCCATGATCGTACTGCGTACAGCCTCAGAAAGATCACACGCAAACGTAACTGCTTCAGATATTTGTTGGCTTCTCGCCTACTATTCCGTGGCTATCTACGCCATAGTGTTTATTGAAGAGCACAAGCGTTCTGTGTGCATTGTATACGCCGCGCAATGGCGTTGAGGAATCCAAAAACGTCGCTATCGGGGCAATGCATGGAATTATTTAAACATTCATGCACTAATTCTTGAACGGAAGGTGGACGCTCACTACTGTCATGTCGAAATACTTCTGCACCGTCTTGGCAACCATAGTAGGAAGGTGATATATCAACAAAATAACCACTGTGATATAAAGTTTGTAAACAAGGATGAAGGGCCTCAGACAGGCTGGCCAACGTTTCGATAGGAGGACCTATCTTCGTCAAAGGCGCCTCCTATCGAAACGTTGGCCAGCCTGTCTGAGGCCCTTCATCCCTGTTTACAAACTTTATATCACAGTGCCATTCCATCTGTCAGCCCCTTTCTTGTTTTTGGACAAAATAACCAGTCACTCGGTTCGTCTGGCTCTTCTCGCTTACTCTAGCAAGCCATCTCAATGTTATCGAAAGAATATTTTACATTCGCAAAGATCGTGCACAAGAAAAACAGAAGTAATGGCCTGGTAACATATTTCGCAATACAGCATCCAGATTTTTGATTTCGGCAAATAATTTGTGCTTCGAGGATTGCTTAGAAGGAGAATACCTAAAAGCCATTTAGGCAAGTATCCTTTGCGGGCATTGCTACGAAAAACTATTGTGCGGAGGCGGCGACTGCACTCAGGATGTTGCTCAATGCGATTTGGAAGAATGCGCAGGCACGCTTCGCGCATTAGTGATTCTGCCTTTCTTTTTTTTCAGTAAACGCTGCGGAAAGTTGCAATAACACAAAAGATAACAGAAGCTGCAGAAATGCAGTTGTGGCTCTGCATATTTCACCAGCTATTCCTCAGGGAAAAGAAGGAGCTTTTTCAGATATAGTGGCACCTTTATTAATGGGATGTAGGTTGGCAAAGGCCCGATTCGCCACTGAACAGCTTTTAGGAGCTGGTCCTAATTTTGGTCTCACCAGAAACCAACATTAGGTTACACTCATATGGGGGGGGGGGGGGAGAGTACTGGGAACTTGGCGAAGTGAGATGCGACCGAAACTGCTTCCATCGCCCCTCATTCAACTGCTAATGCGTCTTAGCCGCACTTCAACAACATTCGCGGAAAATGACGCCAAAGCACGCAACCTCATGCGGCTGTCATTGGACGTCAGAATTACGCAATGAAGCCTCGCCGTATTGCGCGACCGCAGCTCCCTTCCTTGGCAACTGTAAGACGCAGCATCAATAAATCACCACAAAGATAGGACATTAGTGAAGTCACTCCTGTTTCTGGGAAATGATGTGGAGGCGCCGTAGAGGGAGGAAGTGTTGGCTTTACCGGCAGCCCTCATCCTCTCCTCTTCCGAGAGCTCAGCCCGTTATAAAGAATATCTACGCGCTAACGGGTGCTCTTTCTTGGCTGTGCTTATTCTATACCACCGCGCTGCCATGTCAGGATGGGCACCTTGGTACACTACCTTGCGACTTCTGCAATGCCTTTCCCACGGCGAAACAACCTTGTTGAGTCGCTTGTGGCTGGGAGTGGCGTTCACGAACGCATACTCCCACCGTATGGGAATGGCCGAGAGCCCAATGTGCGACTCCTCTGGGTGCGAGGAGACCATCAGCCACCTACTGTATACCTGCCCTCGCTATGATGTCCAATGCCTATCTCTGCGGGCAACTTTACGCCGAGTGGACTCGAAACCTTTTACTGAGTCAATGATACTCGGACCGTGGCCACACCCGTCACTGGCTCGAAAAGCGATTCGTGCACTAGTGCAGTACTTGAAGTGCACGGGCTTAAGAGACCGTTTATAGCATCCTTGTGTACGGTGTCCGTCCCACATGTACTCAGGGCTTACTCTCTCCCTTTCTTCCTCTTTCTATTCCCATTTCCCCCACCCCCAGTGTAGGGTAGCAAACCGGATGCTGTTCTGGCTGACTTCTCTGCCTTTCCTACCGTTGTTTTTTCTTTCTCTCTCTCTCTGAAATGTCTTGTGCAGACATGTTTCTGAGCATTCTTCAAGCTGACGTGAATAACGGAAATCGCTTCTTGTCCATGCTGCTTGAAAACTATTAATCAAACGGCACCAAACTAGCGCGGAGGTCGGTGTTATATTGAGTTCGCTGTTTTAACCGGCCTTACTACTTCGTCCAAGTACCATTAGTTCGCAGACGTTCACAAACAACGTAGTTGACCAGCTCTTGGCGACAAACATTACGCTGTTATTGATTCTAATTAGTATACAAGGAACTGGTGCTTCAATGTTTAAAACTAAGCAGAATTGATATTTCTAGGTTTCCTTTTTGTGCCCCAAGTGATATTTGAGAACAATCAAGTCTACAACAAAAGTGCTATAAACCACACTTTTCGAGCAATAACTAGAACGCCCAAATAGAAATAATTACTCTTTGTAATTATTATGGCAAGCCACGAATGGCATAAACACAATTTCCATAAGGGCTGAACTATTTCCTGCGTTGTCTGCCATAATACTCGCATGGACACGCTGGGTGTTTCTTTTGGGTATCTTCCAAAAGCTGGCAAACCGTGGGCTCCCGCACTCCACTGCAATGTCTCTCCCAGTGGAATGATCAATTTTGATTGTCATTATAATAGCAACAATAATGTCTCGTAATTTATTGCCATGTAAACGCCAAGGAACGACGAGGAACGTCAAAGGTGAGCGTCAAGAAACGGCTGGCGTCAAGCACCCAAACTCCAGGCAAACGTAAGCACGGGTCGCGTGGCTACCACCAACTCTGTGGCTTGCTTGCTTGGCTACTTCGTCATTGTCATGCCTTCAATACATCGGCACCCGCGGAATATCGTAGCCATCCTCGCGATTTAAAAATCGTGGACAGTATAGCGGAGTCATAATAGGGCTTGAGACGACTCCCCGATCACGACGACGTAAGTCTTGGGACAGTGTCAACGGCTCAACTTCATAAATGACCGGAGATGTCCGAGCGAGGATGCGAGAGGGCCCGTGATGACGGGCCACTCATTTAGACCAGAGCCCACGAATGCTCGCAGTAGTAGAAACCCACACGAGGGCAGCGGCCGCGAATGTAAGGAAAGGTCGGTCAGTGTCCTGCCTTAGCTTCTGGTGACCATGGTGTTCGGTTGTCCATGGAAGGGCAAATTGTCGACAATCTTCGGCGCACCTGGCAACGTAAGAAATTGGAGTGTATTGAGGTGAGTCAGATGCGTAATGCATCATAGTGTCCAGCGCGCATGTAGGCCCACGTCTCTACAAGAAAAATATCGGCGAGAACCGTGTGGTCATGTGCGTAGCAATGTTGTACGCATATCTGACGAATGGAGGGACAGTGTCCCCATCGGCATGGTCCTATGCGCTGTACATTGTCAGCATATCGCCGAGAGTGCGACTAAATCGTTCAGTTAGGCCATTCGTTTTTGGATGATCTGAAGTTAATTGTCGCGCGACGAACGATGTTGCACTAAACGAGTAAGGCTTGAATAACATCAGACAGGAAAACACGTACTCTCTCACTCAACGTTTCGTGGGGACCACCGTGGCGCAGGACGAAGCTGCGTAAAATGAACAAATCTCTGTGCCCTTCCACCCTGTAAAAAAAGAGAAAAAAATTGACGACCAGCGAAGCTGTCCTTGTGGGCCCCTTATTATCGAACTGCACCTCCTCCGCGGATCGGCGCGGCATTCCACTATCCTCGGTATCGGCCTACATATGGGTAGTGATGCGTGTACACATGGACACGATCCTGGGGCAACTAGCTCTTAACATCTTCGCTATATTCGCTGCAAAATTGATTACGTCTTTCTGTTTCTTAATTAATTAAATTATTAAATAATTAATGATCACTACGAGTCCTGGAGCTGTGTCACTAGCGCGTTCGCGTGCTACAGCCGATGGGCGCTAACGAGCCAGCTGTGGATGATGACGATGCTGTAGCCAATCCGGGCGATGATAGTTTTGGGTCTACACACTGATACGATTCTGTGGGAACAAGCACTAAACAGCGTCGCTGTAAAATGCAACGTATCCCGCTGTGGCTGTGGGCAAAGCTGCAGGCTCCGCGTAACACGTGAAGTGTCCACGACGACAATTGTCAACCCATTCCCAGAGATGGTCCAGAAAAGCGGGCCGTATCAGTCGATACCGACGAGATCAAATGGACGGGTCGGGCAAAGGAGAGGCTAACCCCCGTATTCAGAGATGCAACTTATCTTGAACCCCATGCTTGATTTGATATAAATAACGCCTCGCGTGAACATGTCTACGACGCTCATTGCGTTTCCTTTGGTGCGTTCACGACAGGTGTCCTTTAAATGAAGTCAAGCGTGGGCTTTAAGTTGAGATACATTTCTGAATACGGGAGTAAGTGTACCAGCCGGGCGTTCAGGCGGAGCCTTGCGCCGCTGACAGGCAGCGCAAGTACGTGTGTACCATAGAGAAAGAAATGCAACAAGAGGGGACACTTGGCGAAAACTGGCAACAGGAAATACGTCATGCTATAGTTTTAACGCCGACCGTTTGCTGCGGCGAGCACTGAAAAAAGAAAAGAGAATTCGAAACGAGATTAACACGAATAGTTTCATTTTTTTATTCTTTCCCGGCAAAAGCAAAAATATCTGCGTATAAATTTAAACTTTGCGGCTAACTGCTATTGCCTAGCGACAGGCGAATCGGCGAATGACGAGCCACATGCATGCGTTATTTGTCAAACACACTGCCGAAGCGAGCGAGACCGGCCGTGCATCTGAGCGTTGGCCTGATCGGTCGGCCGCCTGCCTGTTTTTCTATTTTTGGAATTAGCCTGGTTTGGTGGGCTGCCGGCCACTTCTTGCGTTACTTCTGAACTTCGACATAGCACCACTGCACCATTGGACTACAACAAGGTGAGAAATGTTGTTAGACAGTCTGCGATGCATTTCAAGTAATTAGGCTTACGCCAGGGCACCTAGGGTAGACTTGTAGCGCAGTTAAGGAAAAACAGCGCGGCCGTCGTGGGGCAGTTAATTTGAATTAATCAATCGTACTGGGAGATGTTTGCGACGCTTTCTATGAGCCCTAATGTTATTTTTATGTATTTGGGTAGTTTCTGGGTACGCTAGTCGCACAGGGTGCTGTGACGCAGTTTCGCGTGTACTGAATCTTACTGCGACAAGTTCTGGCGCTTTCTCTGACCGCTAACATTATTGTAACTAATTTCGTTACTTTTCGGGGTAATGTTGAGGCGCAGTCGCCGCGCCTGTCGTGACGCAGCGAAAAGCATCTCCGCTGTGGTGACAGAATTAGCCGTGTACTGAATCTTACTGCGACAAGTTTGCGACAGTTTTAATGGCCCCGCAACAGCTTAAACCTTCTTTCAGTGCTCACGCCTGTCGGAAACGCGACGAGCAATTGCCAAGAGCGATAACACGGGGGTGTGTTGCTTGCACCTTCAGAATGCGCAAAAGATAACGCCAAATAGCTCAAACGCCAGAAAATAGTACCTTCTGAACGGCACCCACACATTTGAGTGCGAGTCGCAAGTATTCTGCGAGCGGCCAGCATGGTCTGGTTGAGAGCCTGTGTTGTGGCCACCTCTGTGTATTCGTAGCGTATTATCGCGTCGGTTGTAGCGAAGTTCTGGAAACGCGCTGTAGCCCGTGAGTTCGTGCTATTAAAGTGCAGGAAATAGGACCCGGGAAGAGGGGAATGCTTGGAAATGAATTGTTCTTGAGGCGGGGTAAGCTGATCGATCAGTTTGAAAGTCAGAGAGTACTCGCTCGCGTACAGTGTTTTGAGCTACAGTGTAATCTTGCTTGCATTTTCTTCTGTTCGTTGGCAGTGCCGGATCAGTGCCCTATTAAAGCGTATTCTGAAAAGCATCACTTCCAATTCCCCTGTGGCGTACAGTGCATATCTGTCTGCGTCTCCGCGCTTGCCTCCCTTTAATTCGCTGTTCGTGTAAACTTCTCTCACGCCACTCTTGGAACCCCGATTTAAGGAATCCCTACACTGCGTATCGGTCACTCGAAAAGTTCCTCGTTTTATTGTGTGCCGTTGCGCTACAACATGTGGCAAAGCTATAAGGTGTGCTTATATTTCCTGAATTTTCAATGAATTCCAGGCGATATACTAACTGCGAAGTCAAAGCGCGCCCTACGGAATATGTTAAATCATCTTTGACTCAATTAATGGTCTTTTTTGTTCGACTGTTACCTCATTTTTCCGTTACATTGTCGCGTAGTTTTATGTTTCTGTCTCGTTTACTAGGCAGGGACGAGTGATTTCAATTCTGATCGATTGCTTTACCAATTTTTCTGTTGTGGATGTTGCCGGGTCGTATCACGCAAGCCTCTCTCCATGGTTTTGACAGACCGGGCGTTTCAATGTGCCAACTCAAGATGACAATAAAATTATTATTATTATTATTATTATTATTATTATTATTATTATTATTATTATTATTATTGAACGAAACAGAAAACGATTACATCTGTGGACTGTAGTGATTTATTCTTATTCTTTTATGAAATAGGGACGAGTGCAAATACCGTCGCATGGCAGACGGGAATTCCTCAGCATTTACATCATCACTGGGAACTGCCTAATTATGAAAAGCAAATTAAGCTCGTCGTAATGGTAGAGTCGTCTTAGTGGCTAATCGTCATTTCATTTGTTCCGGGATAGTTTTGATAAAACGAGAGTTGCAGCCGTTTTCTCTAATCATGCTTCCTCCGTAGACGGCCATGTAGTGACAGCAGACGGGAATTCTGTAACATTTATGACTTCACTGTGAACTTTGACAAGTGAATAAAACTCAGCGGAATGATAAAGTCGTCTTAGCAGCCAACATCAGTATGATTTTTTTCAATATCCCTACATTAGATTGAGAGTTACAGAGGATTTGCGAGACACTGGAGATGAAAACTTTTTCGCGTCGATGCAACCCATAGATGGACGGACATCGACCACCACCGCAGGGTAGCTATACACAGTGTCGCTGTGAAACGCTGCGCAGCGTGCATGCAAGAAGTGGACAAAAAGTGCGTTTGAGTTCGTTTCAGTATACGGTAGTGACGGAACACTCATACTGTGCCCGGAGCCAAAGCACTTTAGGAATACGAATGCGTGGCATCGTAACAAAACCAAGTACACTAACTAGGTTTGAAAACTGCATATCGCAAAATATTTCGTAAGCATTTGTGCATAATGGCCGTGCTCAAGTACACAGGATAATTACTTCGCTGACGGCGTAGAGCTGTTACAGTAGAACGTGCGTGTAAAATCTTTGGGAATTTCTTGGCTTCAATAAGGCACTTCTGCCTGGCAGATGCCCTAGAACACGAAGGAAGGAAAACGACGAAAATTGCCGGACGCTTTTAAGCTTCGCATTTAAGAATGGAACGCGGTAGCGGTCAAAGATCCGTGTCTGCGGAGGAACGCGTCAACGGCCGGCGGGAGCGAACGCATGCCACGCCGGCTCCCTAAAACTGATGCTGCCGCTTTAGTGAATCATCACCTAGTTTCCCCAATCTCGCCGTACAGCTACCGGAAGGTGCGTATAGGCCACTCTGCAAGTACGGCATCCCTATAGCCGCGCGAACCCGACTCATCAGGCAGAGAAGACCGACACGGGGTACATGCCGCGCCAAGCCAGGCGCGAGACCTATAGCATGGTGAAACACCGAGAGCCCATAATGGTGGAAGTAGAAGTCGAAGGAAATACCTTCCGGGAAGAGGACTACAACCCAGCAGAATGGACCACCGTCGTCGGAACCTACCGAGGCAAGTCGCACTCAAAATCCCCAAGGGAGTATGGGAACGGAGTACGCGGAAAGCAGAACGCCTGTGAGGAACGCACCGAAACGCTCCTGCGTCGACGTTGTGTCCAAGGTACCCCGCGGACCCGACGCAGATGCGTGCAACGCAGCAAGTCACGCGCACAAGTCACCGAATGGCTTCACTGCCGCAGAATGCGATTAACGTGGTTTTCGCTCAAAGGAAGGTCTCTTCTTACCCAAGATACGGCCGCAGGTGCTGTTCCGCTGCCTCTGCGAAGCGGCGAAGATACCGACAGGAGTAGAAGTGCAACTACGCGTACGCCCAACGAAGAACATGTGCGCAGTGGCCACCACTAACCAGGAAGTAGCCCTTAACCTGGTTAAAATCGGAAGCATTAGCCCAAACACAGAAGAGTAAGGAGTAGCAGCGTATATAGCCCCTGCAGCGGACGCGAGATTTCCAATGCTTTTTGGAATGAAACGGAAGAGGAGCTTCTACAAGATCTGCAAGCCACAAATCCAGAAACAGGCATCCTACCAGCAAGACGCATTGCCCGCAAGTTCATCCTTATAACCTTTGCCCAGGGAATCATCCCGGCAGGATTATTTACTATGGGAGAGTGCACCCGTGCATGCCATATAGGGCGTGACCGGAGGCCCGGACGAACTGTCGCACCCCACGACATAGCCATGATGTGTGCCCACAAGGGAAAGTACCGAGACGTCCAAGATGCAGCGAAGATCACGGCAAACCCAGAAGACATCAGTGCGTGCCCGGATGCATCCTGTGCGGCGGAGAGCACCTTACAGGAACAGGTTGGTGCAAAGCAACACAGCGACAACAAAAACGAAGCCTAATTCAGTTAACAAGGGCACAATGGGAAGACGGCAGCTACATCCAGAAGATTTCCCAAAGTGGAATCCATCAGCCCCCACGAAGGTCCTCGAGGAGCTCACATGGGTAGAAGGAATCGCCCGCAAATCAGATCCCCCGGGACGAGCAGTTGGCCCGCATTCAAGAGGAGGTAAAAGGCTTACAACAGGCCATCATCCAACCCAACCCCTCACCCATCACCCAGCGCTCACAGCACTCCCTTGTCACCCTTTAGCCCTTGACAGAGTTCATGTCCCGCGGAAACCTCAACCTCCACCCTACCTAAAAAAAAGAAAAGTCCCTCCGTTGTGGAGGCGCAACAAGTGTTCCAACTTGAACGCCTATCCAAGACCCGCCCGGGTAGACACGTACTTGAAAATCTCGGCACAACATACCACTCGCAACACGGCGTCAAATAGACATTCCAAGACTCATACGCGAGGAACTATACGTACCCCCATTACCTCACAACATGCACCCCCAACACCACACGGGGAGGCGTAAAGCCAGGGCAAAACACATGAACAAAAGTTACTCTAACGACAAGGAGGCGGTCTTCACCGACGCAGCCGGCTATCGAGACAGGAAGAGTTTCGTGGCGGCAGTTACTAGCTACCGAGGCAACCACCTCACGAGCGTCACCGTGAACACGGCACATGCCGAAGCGGCAGAGGAAGCGGCCATAGCACTGGCCCTCATACAAACCAAAGTTACATACGTGATCTGCGACTCGCAAATGGCAATTCGCAATTTTGCAAATGGGCGCATCTGGCAAGAGGCGTATCAGATACTTCAGCGACATCCCATACACCAGGGAGAGGCTGACGTTGATAACCGAAGGCATTTGCTCTGGATCCCGGCACACACTGCAATGAGCACCCCCAACGAAGCGGCTCACGGCGTTGCTCGAGGCCTGACTCACCGACCAGCATCGGAGGATGAGCCCCCCGCGGGGTACTGCAAACATCTGGGCATGGGAGGATCGTATGACCAGTTTTCACGACATCACGGCACACTGCCAATTACAAAGACGCGTATACCCATTCCCTCACGCTAGGTTATACAGGGCGCAAGCAGTACACTTCAGACAATTACAAACAGACTCTTACAGAAACCTTACACTCATGCACGCCATGTATCCAGACATGTACACTACAAACAGATGCACATCCTGTGGCGAGGTTGCCACACTAAATCACATGTTATGGGAGTGTCGGAACCTAACAAACAAGTCGGGCAGTGCCGACCCCTCCGCCTCTTCCACCGCCAGCCTCCGGTCACGCTGGATGACAGCACTGCTCAGCTCGGACCTGACAGCACTGGGCCGTTCAGCGAGCCGAGGAAGCCGCTTCGAGGCAAGGTCTCGGAACCGCGTCCGCGGCGGGTGCCCAGACCCACTAAAAAGACACCGGACTCAAATCTTGTTGATTTGAAATAAAAGTTTGCGCTCTCTCTCTCCGTTGTCAAACAAAACAGCTGAGCATGAACCACCAGACAAAGCAGCTGAAATGGCGGCTCAGTTTGAAGCCAAGCGGCAGACTGCCAGAGAAGTGGACGCATGGAAGGGGTATTCTAATACCCAAACCTCACAAACTAGTTGCACCAGAAAATATGCGCCCCCATCTCACTCACATCTAGCCTAGGTAAATTATTAGAGCAAGTCATGCTAAGCTGGAATGCATGGCCACATGGAAGACACTTGTCACTACACACACAAAGTGACTTTTCTATGCAAACAAGGAGGGCTTGCGGCTATACTAGTACAAATGGGAATAACGCCCACCATTCGCCTAAAGAGGCGTACACCCGCAAAAGAGAAATGAAATAAGGTGTATCTCACAGGTACGCGTGCGAGATACACCTCTCCTTTACTTGTTGAACAAGGAACCACGTCAAATAGATTCACGCAGGAAGGCATCGTAAAATAAGGGTTACTATAACAGAGTACCACTTAAAAAAAACAATTGGCAACTACGGCACATGGACAGTGCAGGCTTGTGTTACTCCGCCAGCCAATCACAGAAGCAAACAAAATCGTCGTTATGCGGCCTCCATAAAATGGTGTACTGGACACCCCCGGTGCGTCTGTTGTTCTTGAGGAGTTTTTTCATCAGCGGAAAAGATAAGGTGTGCAACAGACATGGAGAACGTTTATGGAGTCTGAGCATTTCATTCTTCAAAAGTCTGCGGTACAGTTAATTTCACTGTTGAAACCGATTTACTCATGGAACTTCACTGCCAACTGAAGTGAAACTTGACAGTGAATAGTTGAAGCTAAGCAAGCGTTTTATTTCAGTTTAATAAAGAATTAGGGTTTCACCGTTCCACTATAAGAGACGAGTGAAAACGTGCAAAATTACGCGCAAATAACTTTTTTTTTGTGGTTACCGCCTTTTTTAGGTAACAGGAAAAGTTTGAAGTATACGCATTATTTACAGCCTCGCGGATTGGCTGGCGGTTATGAAGGCGTAGGCGGCGCTTGATTGCAGACTTAAGTTTAATCCGACTATAGCAGCGTTTTTTTTCAATTAACTCTGGAAGACTTATAGAGAAGCAAATATTTGCGGAAGAATTAGTTTTTTTGGATCCCTCGTTTACTGCTCTACCAAGTTCAATGCCCAAACCGACTCGCATTGTTATTTGGAAAGTTGTATATTGATGCATGGCCGCCAGTCCCGTACAGTCGCGTAGAGCGCAGGCCGCTGCTGTTCTAGGCGTACTGTGCCCACCACGAAAGGTTAGAAAAACACCCACTTAAGCACAGCAGAGAAGTGGCTACGTCAGGCGGCTCGACCGATAACTGTAGAAGCGTCATTCAAAACACACGGAATTGTTCTCCATTTCCGGCGGCGTTTTGTCTACTTCCTTTTTAAATAAAATGGTGTTTATCTACACATATTGTCATTAACAGTTAACTTCGTTAATTTTTGCTGTTCCTTCCTGTTTGGCTGCTTCCTTGGCTGTCTCCCTTAGTAGGTCGCTTAATTTCTCAACTCCTTGCGACCCTTCTTTCCAGTTGCCAATTTTGCACGAAAAGTGCTGTACAATTAGGATAAAACCAGACGAGGTAACGGGTGACAGTCATATTGCTTATAGATTAAGGGTTATTTCAGGGTTTGATTATGGACACTAATTCGCATTATTTCATTTTCCACCTTATCTAACCCATATCGTGAGTACATGGTATCGAGGATCTGCCAGCGTCGCAGCGAGCCGTCACTCGAAGAAATAATGAAGCGAATGGCAAAGTTAAACGCCACTAGCGTTTTCTCCGGCCGCAACTCGTTCCACGAGCATACAGACCAGCTGATCGCGAACCGAATCGCTTTTCTGGTCCCTGGATGAACGTAAACAAAGAAGGTTGAACTAACGAAGCAACATCGATGCGCCTGATCGTTGAATAGGTGGTGACAACTTAAAGCCCACTCGACTTAATCGCGCGGGCACCGAATCAATGAGAAAATTGGCCTTTACACCCCAGGAGAGGCCAATAACTACCGCCATCCAAGATGAGTGAAAACGGCAGCAAAATGTTGACCGCCGAATAGCTGCCAAGTCTCAACATTGATTTGGCTGCGCTTTAGGAATGTGTGTGAGGAGTGGTGACGTGGGCGGGGAGAGGGGGGGCGGCATGCCACTTAATCCCGGGGGTGAGGGGGGGCTGGGTACGGGCCTGCTACATGTGATCAGCACGGAGCCACAGCGCTTTCTTACACACCGAACAAATCTCCCTTAATGAAGGAAGTACCCCCGCGAACTGACCCAGAAGAAGCGGAAGAGATCATTATAGCGCTAGCGCCCGGCAGCTCCAGTGCTGCCTACATCCTGAGTGATTCCAAAACTGCACTGCTCAATCATGCTAAAGGCAGAGTTCCCCCTACCACCTTTCACATACTGACCCAGAGCACTCCCTTCTCCCGCAGCGCTGAGCTCAGCTGGGTGCCCGCGCACTCGGGAAACCCCGGCAATGAGGACGCTGATTCGTTAGCACGAGGGTCCAGAAACAGGGCATAGGCGGACCTCATGGGGAGGTTCTCGAGGTTTCTCAGTGTACCTTCGCTGACCTCATCGCGAATGCTCGTGCCGAGAGGCAAATATACCTCCCCCCTCCCACTCTTCCCTCACTACCAGGGAGTAACAGTTATGGCGCCATCTGCAAACATGCACCCTACTTACTCCATGCCTCGCATCCCACTACCGACCCATCCCACCTTGCCCTCTGTGCAATGCACCGAAAGCGAACCTCACCCATATACTCCAGGCCTGCCCGGCATCTCCGTCTCTCGGTGGGCCAGCACCACTTCAAACCTGGGAGGACTGGGAGATCTCGCTAAGCTCCACGGACCCGGCAAGGCAGAAGACCGCCGCCAGCCGAGCTGGCGACGTCATGGATATGCGAGACATGAATGCTTGAGTGCAGTGGGGTCGTGCGGGGACCGAGGGGCTAGGGAGGTCCCAAATTTCTTGTCAAAATGTTTTTTTGTTCTTTCTCCTCCTCCCCTGTCTGCTTCTAATGCTTCCCGGCAAATGCAGCTTATGTAACCGTAATGTTTACCGAGAAACGTTCGTGGCGAGTGCCATGCACGAATGCTTTCGTGTAGAAACGCGGCCTCATGTGTGGGCGATCTCGGAGGTCGTGCATAGCACGGCCAAAAATCAATCACCATTTACAGGCTTTTCGTACAGTTCCGCAACATTACTATTTCAGTCTGAGAACACTTAACCCAAAAGGCGTACGCTGTCGTCGCTTTGCTTCATGGCATTTGTCCGTGGGCTTGTCATTCTAAAAATTCCGAGGAATAACTTTTTCAGGAATATGAGGCAAGGTATGAGCAAGTTTAGGGCTTCAATGGTGTGGCAATATAACTTGCATATACGGCGTGCCATGCAGCAAGGTGTCGCATATACAGATACCTAAATATATACGGGAATTTTTACTCAGGGGATGCCGGCTCCGCATGCCAAAGCCGACACAGAACTTTCTGCGACACTTGACGCTTACCGGTATCCCGTTAAAACGCGCTAACGGGAAGTGTATCGCATGGCCCGACGAAGACCTAGAGCCACTGAAGCATGAAGGAAAAAAAAAACTGGCTGTGGCTTAGCTAAGGTTAAGCCCAGGATGCGAAGCATACTAGCCTTTATTTTAACGCGACAGCGTTAAGGAGCTCGTGTCGCAGAAAAGCCGGTGTCGTCGGCGTCGGCTCAGGCCTGCGGCGCTTGCTCAGGCGCACATTTCGTTGTCGCGCCGAACGCTGCGTTGCTCGACGCTCACCGCGTCCGATGCGGGGCGCGTAGTCGCTGCGCCGTAGCAAGGCCACCTAGAAAATCAGTCTCTATAGCACGCCGCAACCTTCGCTTCTCATTCCAACGAGCAGCTCTGTCTCCAGGAGGCATCTCACCTCGTGAGTGTCTAGCAGAGGCAAGCGCAGCTGCTTATATACCGCCGCGACGCCGCGAGCGACGGCGCGAGTTGGAGCCCCGTTTCTCCTCTGTCGTGACGTCACGGTGTCACGTGGTATTGAAGGCGACACCGCCGCGCCTGAGGAGCTGGGTTGAGCTCTAGTAATATGCTTCGCATAAAAACCGTTAGGAGAGAGTATCGCAAAACGCCATTTAAGCCAAACCTGGTGGCCCAACACGTGATCGCACGTCAAACGTAGCGGTTGGTTTCAGTTTTCCCGCTCTGCAGGCGGAGCCACGGTAGGGCTGCCGAACAAACGCGCACCGAACAAAAATTCGCAGTTCCACCGGAAGGGCGAAGCACCGATTGCGATTGCAAATTAGTGGATACCTGTACGAAGTAAGGACAGTAGTTTTATCGGCCATATAAGCTTGTAAACAGTGGCTGACTAACTAAATTAACAATGATAGAATATGTAAGCGTTACTCAACGGTGACGTAGAAAGAAGCAGCCACAGAGAGACAGGTCTGTCTCTGTGTGTCTGCTTCTTTCTGCGTCCTTGTTCAGCCGCGCTTACACATTCTATCATGTATTCAAACTAACTAGGCCGCCAACGTGTTTTAACTAAATTAACCTGCACGGTGTCACGTGCGCACAGGTAAGCATGAGCACATCTCGCTCGGTGAGCGCGGTAACTCGCTGTCGAAATTCTGGAGTGAGGAATAGCCGCAGAAGCAAGCGAACTAACCTTCATGCATCTCATCCTTCAACGGGAACGAAACGTCGAAAGCACAGCGCATACAGAGCTATACCGGCACTATGCGCCCTCCGCAAACATCGCTGATCGCTTTTAAGATGAGGCCCGCGAGGGTGCGCACTTTGGCCACGTAGCAGATCGCTCTCAAGGCAGACGAGCGCCGGCAAGGGGGACGCGCTCGTCTGAAAAAAAAATAAATTATGGGGCTTTACGTGCCAAAACCACTTTCTGATTATGAGGCACGCCGTAGTGGAGGACTCCGGAAATTTTGATCACCTGGGGTTCTTTAACGTGCACCTAAATCTAAGCACATGGGTGTTTTCGCATTTCGTCCCCATCGAAATGCGGCCGCCGTGGCTGGGATTCGATCCCGCGACCTCGTGCTCAGCAGCCCAACACCATAGCCACTGAGCAACCACGGCGGGTGCGCTCGTCTGACGCGAGGCACCTCGGCTCCGTCAATTTTTTACAGCAGCCATGGACTAACTTGTCCAACCCCACCAATTCCACATCCATCTGACGCAGCAAGTTGCCTGACACACAGGGACACCACTTTCATACAGGTGGGCCAAATTTTTTGCCACTTGAGAGCGGACTTTCACTCGCACTTTGCGGTGACGCCGCTAAACCTAATGGCTGTCCCTGCATCCGGCGGCGAGGAAGCCGCTCTCAGCACCAACATGGCGAAATCCCTGCCTGAACACGTCTCCTAACCGGACGCCATGGCCTGGTCGACGGTTCCTCACGCCAGGGAACCCGATTCGGCCCCGTCGGACCAGCTCTGGAACGAAAATCTCCTTCGTCTCGTTGAGAGCCGCTCTCAGCGCTGGAATGCCAAGATGACAGCAGGCGCCACATTGACATCGCGCAAGTCGACCTCACGTCAGCGTGGTCCCGTCTCGCATGCGGCCCAGGACCGCCAACCCAAGTCATCATGGAGGCCCCAAACGTCTCCCCAAGTTCCACCTCAACGATTTCGTCGTGATCATCAAGTATCGAACCGCTGTGGCCATCAGGACTGCTTTCCTATATGGTGAACTAGGCTTAGCCTTGCGTGCCTACCTCGGCGCGCAAGTGGCTGTCCAACTCAGCTTCGTCTTTTCCCGCGAGCAAATTCTACTCATTGCGAGCATGAAGAACGTCTACGTGGCAGACCACTTGCTTGTTGATTTCATGATCAAATCGGCTCAGGGAGACGTGCCACTGTGGGCCGAAATGTGCGGTTTGTGGTGGAGGCCATGCCACAAACTCCAGAGACTGTACCACCAAGTACTGCCTGGACACTATGATGGCCGCCCAAAAGGGCGGGAAACTGGTGCAACGGGGAAGAGGCCACGTCAACAGCATCACGCCGCGGCGGTTACTCACTTCTCCGCGGTGGCGTTACCAACTCCAAGAAGCAAGCACCCCCAACTGGGCGTGACGCCAAGGGTGACCAAACGCCACCACCGCTCCCACACGGCGGATCGGGGAAGGAAGCCCACTCAAGCAAAGCGAGACCAGTGCCTGGACAAGTGCGGTCAAAAAGCGAAAACACGTGAGCGGCTCGGGTAGCGTTGCATCCTCCTCCTCCCACCCCCTTTTTCCCCTTGCTCGGAGACCGACGCTGAGCTTAACAACCTGGTAGCGTCTCTCCGGGTCTAAAACGAGATGTTACTTGCCGAAATTGAAGCCTTCGAAGATAAAACCGCTGCCCCCCCCTCGCAAGCAGAAGCCATGGAGAGCGACGCGGCGGCGCCGGTGACCTCGGACGCCTCCGCAGCCAATCTTGAAGCCCGTCTTAACGCCAAATTCAAGACCCGTATCGGGACGGCAATGGGACGCATCATTGCCAAGTTCATGGAGGCGCTTCTTACCATGATAGCCCAACAAGTCGCGAATCTCGCCCGCACGCCTCGCCGGGCCAGTCCTCTTAAAGACGTATCCGGCCGGCCCTCCAAATTGTCGTGTCGAGTAATTGACCTCGAAGATCCCGAGGACAGGTGCCCCCTCCCCGGAGCTGAATTTTAGCCCTGGCTGCTGGCTCCGGGACGCCTACCTTCCCTCCTCTAACCCCTAAATATCAACATGGCGGGAAAATCTCCGTGTAGGCATACCCCTTCATCTAAACTAGCCTCCCCCTTCACTGTAACTCAATGGAACTGCCGAGGACTATGGACTCGTACTAAGCGGACCGACCTTCGGCTTTTCCTTTCAACTTTCGAGCATATGCCCGCCGTGGTGACCCTTCAGCAGCTAGGAAGGGGTGCCACCTTAACTATACGATGGTTCAGCAGGACCCTTCGTCTTGTCTTTGTGTCCACAAAAATTGCACTGCAAATTTGGTCAACTTAGACGTCCACCTTGACTTTTCCCATGCAATGGTGACTTTCCTCCTCCTCCGCAAACAGGATTCACCTTTGCAAATTCTAAATGTCTGCTGCGCACCCGAATTGCCGAATGTATAATTCTCGGACGCTGCTTGTCCATCGGTGACTCCTACACAGGGCGTTCCTTTCGTTGGTACCGGTTTTGAGGTGGTAGGTCACATGACATCCCTCCATGGCATTTTCCGTCTGGCGCTTCAAATAATATCCTTCCTCAACGATGAAGTGGCACAGCTGCGGAGTCGCAAAGACAGTCTACGCAGAGAAAACATGCTCGCATCCCCACAGCAGGCAGATGCTCTACAGCATCTGCCTGCTCGACCGACAGCACACCTATGTGCGCTATGCCGAGGTGTGTTGCCTGAGTGATGAGTTTGACAATGAGCGCAAGCCGTCTTAACCTATTTCTCATCGTACTCTGCCGGTCCAACCGTCCTAGGCAACGTGTGCTCCGACCGTCTGGACTACTTCGTCGAGGGCTGCCGCCACTGACCAGCTCTCCACGGCAACACGGAGTGAACCTGCCGGCCTGGGAGCAGGAGAGAGCAATGGAATATAGGGGGTTAAGTGTGGAAGCGCCTCGCGACCGAAAGTCATTTTAGTGTTCAGGCTCTCTCCCGAAACCTCGTGTAGTGATCTGACGCGCACCTCTCACAGGTCGGAGCACCGTCCATTGCTTGCAAGTGCATCAAGACGAAGCATAATTCGTATGCCTCGTTCCACATGTTCACCGATGAAGCCGTCAATGATGAAGCGTATAAGTGCCTTAACGACCTGTAAATATCGCCATTGGAATGCCTGTTCAAGCCATTCCGTAGGGTGCTACACGACAACATGCGTCATGCTTTCAAGGTAACCTCCAACTCAAAGCGTTGTGTAATTTCGGCACATTTTACTCAAACGCTCGTGGACTTTACACCAAAGCACATGAATTTTTCTACACTGTCATTTTGTTTTCCTGTTTTTCTTATATCCGAAACTTGACTGTGCAACGAAATTTACTCTTGCGACATTTTTTCACCACGATACGAACTTCTTCCGCAGTGACCGCGATTTCAGTGGATCTAATAAAAAATGTGGAAGCGTGCTGCTTGCTTATGACGATTCACTAAGATGTGTTCGGCTCAACCACATACTATACATGAATCGGTAAAACTGCAGTCTGCCTTGAGTACTGTGAAAAATTGCTAATTTGATATTTCAATGTGCCGCCTAATATTTCTTCTGTCCTGCTTGATGCGGTCGTCTCTTCTATTGAAACAGTAGCAGCTTCTTATAGCAAGCACGGATTAACCCTTGTCGGTGCTTTTAATACACCTGGAATTTATTGGAACACGCATTGATATTCTCATTACCATAAAAACACAGCGAACAAATGCAGCCTGTCGTTGGACTTTGTCCTTGTGTATCCTTCAGCGGCAGAGCCTGATCACCAGTTCTTGTGGCAACGTCCTAGATTTTCGCCTCTCAAATTCCCAAGTGATATATGTCTCTCGTTCGGACATTTCCCTTGCGTGATACCGACAAATTTCACCCGCCATTAGAGGTGTGTGCCTGCCTCTGTGTGCGCCCTGAGGCAGAGCTCCTCCAGTGGCATGAATGAATGCTCTCGCTTTGCTTTCGATCGGGTTGATTATGTCTGTTTATATGATTTCTTGTCCACCGCCGATTCGTCACTGCTTACAAACAAAACCAATGTTGATGACAAGGTAGGTCTGTTTAAGGAGCTCGTTTTGAACAGCATGGGCAAATATATTTGCTAGTACAGTCGTAAAAGATATAAATAACCCCACTGGTTCTCATCGGCACTTATACTTGCCCTTGTCATTTGAAACCATTTTCAAATGTCACCGACAGAAGACATCGCAGCTGAAGGCGACGAAGGGACTACGTCGGTTTTTGAAAGAGACGGGCTTGGACAAGCGGCTGTGACACTGATGTCACGTACCACGCAAGAGTGACGGACTGTAACTGACGATGTGTGTGCTGTGCTATGTATATGCTGTGCTCCCTCTCTCTCCTCCCCATCTTTCATCCCCCCATCCCGCTCCCATGTGTAGAGTAATAATAATAATAAACTTCTTTTTTTCAGTAGTAGCACACCGGTTGAGCTAAACTGGTTAACCTCCCTGCCTTTCCTCCTCCATTTTTTCCTTCCTTCCTTCCTTCCTTCCTTATTTCCTTCCTATAACTGCCCTAAAGTATAAAAGTCGCGCGCGCCGGAAATCCAGAAGTATTGTGCCTAATGAACGGGCAGAAGAATACCGCTCCTTTCAGACTCCCTGCAAGTGCTTCTATAAGTGGGATCACGGCTCACATATTGCATTCCTGGAAAAGAGCACTTCCTACTGGTTGGCGGAATTTTGGAAGTATACCCACAAGCGCTCTATAAAACGTCTAATTTGCTTTCGGATTCACGGCTCTAGAGGACTTGAAGACCAAATAGTTGCGGATTGTTTTGCTGCCCACTTCTCATCCTCATACAAACTTCGGTTTTCAAAGCTGGTGTCAGGCAGCACCACACGACTCTTTCTACGTCTAGTGCTGTGTTGTTGGATGAAAAGTTTGATGAAAAGTTCACGCATGCCTTAAGAGCTTGAAGTCTTCTTTTCCTTGCAGCCCTGATGGCGTACCCTCTGCAATTCTGAAAGACCACTTGCCCCTATTTTGAGATCCATATTTATTAACTCTTCGAATGCTTCCGCTTTCCTTCATATACGGAAGACCTGCTCATGTTTTTCCTATATGTAAGTTTGGCTGCAAACCTATCTCTCGAATTATTGTCCGATTTCCCTGTGCTAGGTGTAAGATTGAGCCCGCTCGCTCTTCACAACATTTTACTGTGAACTCACTGATTCCGAACCAGCATAGATTTCCTGCCGGTCGCTCCACTATCACAAGATTCGCAGGTGCCAAGACACAAATCTCCGTGCCGGCATTTCATAGGGGTTAAGTTGACACTGTTTACTGTAACCTTCGCAAAGCTTTTGATGTAGTCAGTCACTCACTGCTGCTGATCAAGCTTACGCAGTTTGGTGTCGACTTTTCATTTGTCAATCTCTTGCACAGTTATCTTCTACAAACATCATCTTAAGTTAACATCAATGGCCAAACGTCTTTTTTCATGGCCGGCGTCCTTCGCGGTTGCGTATTAGGACGATTCATTTTTAAAATTTTCACTATTGACGTTTCTTCTGCTATTCAGAATTCTACATTCCTTCTACAAGACGATAACATCAATATTTTTAAGGAATTTCACGCTGTTGATGATTTACGTATCCCGCAGTCCGACCTTGTAGTGGCTGCACGTCTACCGATAACCTACACGCGCGCTACTGCGACACGCCCCTTTGATAAGAGCTTATATACCGCGGCGCCGAGCGTAGCCGGCGCACTTCTTCCCAGCTTATCACAGTCGGCGGCCCAGCTGTGCTGGTGCTCGCCAGTCACCTTGTCAATGGAATAAAGCAATTCCCTTTGCGTACTGTCCCTGCAACCGCCCGGTTCCTGCCTGCCTGGAAGAACACCACATAATGGCGACGAGGATCAACGCATCGACAGCGGGACCCTGCAGCTAAGTTGACAGTCTCTTCTTCGGAACCGACAATACTGCGAAATGGCCTCGCAGCTGGGACAGATGGAACCTTTTGACGACTCGACCAGTGACTGGACGTCGTACGACGAGCGACTCTCATCGTATCTGAGGGCAAACAAGGCTCCAGCCGACCTTCATGTCGACATTTTCGTGAGTCTCATCGGTCCGAAAACCTACCAACTGTTAAAATCTTTGACTGCTCCCGATACGCCTACATCGAAGTCGTTAAGCGAGTTGAGCGAAGTTTTCAGCAAACACCTGTCGCCAAAGCCATCCGTTATTGCCGACAGAGCCAAGTTTTATCGCACCGTGCAGGGCGAAACGCAGACGATAGCTCAGTTTGTAGAAGAGATACGCAGGCTAGCTCAAACCTGCGATTTCGGTTCTTTTCTCGACGATGCGCTTCGCGACAAGTTTGTGTGTGGCATGCGGCGAATAGATATCCGGAGACAGCTGTTCGTCGAGGACAAGCACTTAACTTTCCAGAAGGCAGTTGACCGTGCTCTGGCGTCCGAGGCCGCAATGAACAATGCACTGACAGCCCATGATTTATCAGACAGCGGTGGCCTAGTTCACCGAATGCAGAGCGGAAAGCAGAAGAATAAGTATGCAAGTAAACGTGCCAAATCCCAGCAGTGTTATCGCTGTGGTTCTTTTAAGCACGATGCGCAAGCGTGTCCGCACCTACGAGCTACTTGCTTCGAATGTAAGCGGCAGGGGCACATACGCAGAATGTGCAGAGCAAGAGCGGAACCAAAAAACCAGAAGCAGTGTATGCGCATGCTTGAGTGCAAGACCCAGCACGACTTCGCTAAGCTCAACAGTGTCGACGTGTCACGAACGGCACCCATAATGGTAGGCGTAAATGTAGAAGGAACTACCGTAAACATGGAGCTCGACACTGGAGCAGCAGTATCGGTCATGTCGCACCATCAGGCTAAAGTGTACTTTCGTGGTGTTCGTTTGCAACCAACAAAGGTGCAACTGAAGACGTACACAGGGGAAACCGTAAAGCCTATAGGAGTAATGGATGTGCTGGTTCGCCCCAATAACCAAGAGGCACGATTGCCGCTTCACATTGTTCCGCAAGGCGGCATACCGCTCTTAGGTCGCAACTGGCTACAGCATATCAGGCTAGACTGGGGTGGCATTCGAGGTCTTTGCAAGGTGTCCACTGCGTCAGGCCGTCAACCTGCAGCACTAGAAACGCTGCTACGGAAAAACGAAGACCTGTTTAAGGATTAGTTAGGGACCATACAAGGAGAGCAGGCAAGCCTCAAGTTTAAGGATGACCAAGTGCCTCGTTTTCTAAAAGCACGGAGTGTGCCTTTCGCTCTTGTGAAAATGGCAGAGGCTGAATTGGAAAAGCTCGAGAAGTTGGGAATCATTTCTCGTGTCGCCAGTAGCAAGTATGCTACGCCAATTGTTCCCGTAGTAAAGAGCGACGGGTCGATTAGAAGCTGTGGAGATTACAAACTTACGCTGAACCCAATCCTAGATGTAGAAACGTACCCGCTTCCAAAGCTGGATGAGCTTTTGGCAGCATTAGCTGGTGGTCAGAAATTCTCGAAAATTGATTTAAGTCGGGCTTACCAGCAAGTCGAGATGGACGAGGAATCCAAAGCCTACCTGACCTTGAACACGTCCAAGGGCTTATGTTTTGTTAACCGTTTGCCTTTTGGCATCGCCTCAGCGCCGGCGATCTTTCAGAAGATCATGGATAATATTCTGAAGGGCCTTGACGGAGTTACTTGTTACATCGATGACATCATGGTCACCGGAAAGACTGAACAGGAGCACCTAAAGAATTTGGAGGCGGTATTGAGACGGTTATCAGACAGAGGCATCCGGGTAAAGAAAGAAATGCGAGTTTTTCAAAGACAAGTTGCAGCACTTGGGACATGTCATTAGCGCGCACGGAATTGAACCGGCAACTGACAAGCTAGAAGCCATCGCAAAGGCTCCGCGTCCCACGGACAAGCAGCAATTGCATTCACTGTTGGGCTTGATAAACTACTATGGCAAGTTTGTTCCTAACTTGTCAAACGTCGTTTTACCCCTAAACAGATTGCTGCGACTCGATGTTCCCTGGGCCTGGAGTGACGAGTGCGAAGCAGCCTTCTCGCATATCAAGCAGCTGCTGTCGCAGCCACCGGTTCTCGCTCACTACGACCCCAGTGCGCCCCTGCAACTGTCGTGTGATGCATCGGCATACGGTATAGGAGCTGTCATCCCTCATGTGGAGCCAAATGGTCAGTGCCATCCGGTTGCGTACGCATCACGTACCTTATCTTCAGCGGAGGTCAACTACAGTCAACTGGAAAAAGAGGCGCTCGCTCTAGTTTTCGGCGTCAAACGTTTCCACTACTATCTTTTCGGGCGTTCATTTGTTCTCGTTACTGACCACAAACCCTTGCAGACAATTTTCGGTCCCAAGACGGGAATACCAACTGTTGCCGCAGCTAGACTGCAACGCTGGGCTTTAGTTCTGTCTGCTTACAATTTTACTTTGAAGTATAAGCCATCGAGTCAAAACGCCGAAGCAGATTGCTTATCTCGATTGCCTCTGCCAAGTGAAAGTGAAGAATGCTCGGATGACCAGTTTTATCTCCTGCGCATGCAGTCCTTGCCCATTACCTGTCGCGATGTGGCACGCGAAACGGCCCGAGATCCGATTCTAAAGATAGTCATGCAGCACGTAATGAACGGTTGGCCTGAGACCATCGTGAGTGAAGAAATGAAGCCGTTTTTCCACAGACGCTGTGAACTTTCTGCACAGCTAGGGTGTCTTCTTCTGGGCATGCGTGTCGTTATTCCTCGGAAACGCCAGTCGCAGATGCTCGAAGAATTGCACCAGGGACATCCTGGAATTTTCGGATGAAAGAACTAGCACGTAGTTACGTGTGGTGGCCAGGCATCGATCGCGACATTGAGACCCAAGTACGTTCTTGCAACCCCTGTTTAACTCAACGCGCGCTGCCTTGCCCGGCTCCTTTGCACCCGTGGGCATGGCCAACCAGACCATGGGAATGTCCGCATATTGATTTTGCAGGACCTTTCAAGGGCGCCATGTTCCTGGTTGTGGTCGACGCTCACTCCAAGTGGCCGGAGGTGTGCCAAATGCGAGACACGTCCGCGGAAAACAGCGTAAACCGTCTCCATGAAATCTTCTGCAGGTTTGGTTGCCCTGAAGTTGTGGTATCTGACAATGGACCGCAGTTCATCTAAGCTGTTTTCAAACTACCTTAAGAGCATTGGCACGCGCCATGTAAGGACGTCAGCCTACCATCCGAGCAGTAATGGACAAGTTGAACGATTTGTCCAGACTTTGGAAGCGGCACTGCGGAAAAGTACTGCCGCGACCTTAAGCACCACGTTGGGAGAGTTTTTGTTGTCTTACAGGAACACTCCACATGCAACCACGGGCGAGGCGCCGGCCACTCTCCTGCTACAGCGTAGACTCCGCACCCGTCTAGATGCCGTCAAGCCCTCGCTGCAGCAGAAGGTTTCGACGCGGCAGTTCGTCCAGACAGTGCATCGCAAGCAGCGCGCACGTGAATTCGCTGTGGGTTAAAGTGTTCTTGTGCGAAATTTCAGACGCGGTGCAAAGTGGTTGCCTGGGATTGTGTTAGGGCGGACTGGACCTGTTTCATACAGAGTTCATGTGGAAACCGGTCGAGGTGTGTTTGCCTGGAAGCGCCGCCAGAACCACATAATGCAAGCCAGGGATATGGACTTTCCGTACATCCCTGAACAGCGAGACGACCCCGAGCAGCCGCGACCCGACAGCCCCGACCCGGTGCAGCCAGCTTCGTCTTCTCTTCCAGCCATGGCAGAGCGGCGTTATCCTGCAAGGCAGAGGCGCCCTCCAGACCGCTATGTGCCATGAACTACTTTTTGTTTCAGTGCATGCGCCCGAACTACAATAAGAACGGGGGAGTGTAGTGGCTGCACGTCTACCGATAACCTACACGTGCGCTACTGCGACATGCCCCTTTGATAAGAGCTTATATACCGCGGCGCCGAGCGTAGCCGGTGCACTTCTTCCCAGCTTATCACAGTCGGCGGCCCAGCTGTGCTGGTGCTCGCCAGTCACCTTGTCAATGGAATAAAGCAATTCCCTTTGCGTACTGTCCCTGCAACCGCCTGGTTCCTGCCTGCCTGGAAGAACACCACAGACCTGTTTTCTTTTTATACGTGGTGCAAAGAACATTACCATGAATGCTGCTATGACGAACGTCGTGGTTTTCACATGCAAAACCACAAGCATTTCATTTTCTTCTGTAGATTCTGTAACATCGTGTGTGTTCTGAGGATCAAGGATCTCGGTGCACTTTTTATCCACTTTTCAGTTAGCACTAAACGCGTTGCAATGCGGAATACGCGCTTTCTTGGCTCTCTTTGCACAATATTGATTGAATTCAATTCTACACCGTTCAGGAAGTTGTACACATGTCATCTCGAACGTCCGACGGACATCTAGAATGGCACTTCTAGATCTCAGTGACATTATGGATGCGGTTCAGAAAACGTTTCTAAGCATATTGGGCATGGACGCACGACAGGAATGATGGCCTCACGCATCTTTTTGGTCATTCCACAGTTATTCGGTGCCCTGGTCCTTGGCTGGGAATGTCATGCTATCTCTCGTCACGGTGGAGCTCTCTACAACGGTTCGTTAACCACGGAAGCAAAGTTTCAAGACATCTGTGCCTCACCTACCTCATCTTATCCTGGCGACTGCTGCTTGCCACCAAATGAGATGCTCCCTGTCGACCAGTGCCTCACCAGCAACGGTACAGTTGGTGACCCTTACGACGAAGCTGCAATGGCGGGTGCTTTCCCAGCTTCCATGTGTCCGTACGCTGCCGCCCTCCTCTGGCAGGGTGGTTACGTCACTGGTCATTTGTCACCTGATGTGCACTGCGCATCTTCAGCGTCTTCAGCTGCGCCGATAGCGAGTCAGCTTAAAGCCAGCGCTCCGAACGAAATCTTCAGTGGGCATGGACGCACGACAGGAATGATGGCCTCACGCATCTTTTTGTTCATTCCACAGTTATTCGGTGCCCTGGTCCTTGGCTGGGAATGTCATGCTGTCTCTCGTCACAGTGGAGCTCTCTACAACGGTTCGTTAACCACGGAAGCAAAGTTTCAAGACATCTGTGCCTCACCTACCTCATCTTATCCTGGCGACTGCTGCTTGCCACCAAATGAGATGCTCCCTGTCGACCAGTGCCTCACCAGCAACGGTACAGTTGGTGACCCTTACGACGAAGCTGCAATGGCGGGTGCTTTCCCAGCTTCCATGTGTCCGTACGCTGCCGCCCTCCTCTGGCAGGGTGGTTACGTCACTGGTCATTTGTCACCTGATGTGCACTGCGCATCTTCAGCGTCTTCAGCTGCGCCGATAGCGAGTCAGCTTAAAGCCAGCGCTCCGAACGAAATCTTCAGTGGGCATGGACGCACGACAGGAATGATGGCCTCACGCATCTTTTTGTTCATTCCACAGTTATTCGGTGCCCTGGTCCTTGGCTGGGAATGTCATGCTGTCTCTCGTCACGGTGGAGCTCTCTACAACGGTTCGTTAACCACGGAAGCAAAGTTTCAAGACATCTGTGCCTCACCTACCTCATCTTATCCTGGCGACTGCTGCTTGCCACCAAATGAGATGCTCCCTGTCGACCAGTGCCTCACCAGCAACGGTACAGTTGGTGACCCTTACGACGAAGCTGCAATGGCGGGTGCTTTCCCAGCTTCCATGTGTCCGTACGCTGCCGCCCTCCTCTGGCAGGGTGGTTACGTCACTGGTCATTTGTCACCTGATGTGCACTGCGCATCTTCAGCGTCTTCAGCTGCGCCGATAGCGAGTCAGCTTAAAGCCAGCGCTCCGAACGAAATCTTCAGTGGGCATGGACGCACGACAGGAATGATGGCCTCACGCATCTTTTTGTTCATTCCACAGGTCAGTTGCCTTTCCATATCAAGACTAAAATCCGACGATCCATTTATAATCGTGCTTCCATGCCCAGAAGCAGTGCTTGGTCCTTTTTGTTCTTTGTTATTGCTTTTGTGCGGTGACGTTGAGAGTAATCCTGGTCCTCCGAGAGAACAACCATCAGATACATTATCCGAAGTTCTGAAAACCTTACGCGATTTGAATCAAAGGTCTAAAAGAATGGAGGATAACCAAAAAGCAATGCTGGACACTATTACAGAGTTAAAAACGCATCAGGAAACGGTGGCGGAAGCGATATCAGAAATTAAAGAAAGACTTGCGACGGTAGAAAATCAGACCGGTAGATTTGAAAAATGGCAGCATGACCTCGGTGACGTGCGTGAAGCGGTTGGGAATATAGCAAAGGACGCTGCATTCCTACGCTCCCGACTGGATGATGCGGAAGACCGCTCTCGTAGAAATAATCTACTTTTTTATGGTTTAACGGACATCGCCACCGAATCCGCTGTTCAATCGGAGGAAAAGATACTGGACATTCTAACAAACACTCTAAGCCTCAGAATAACTAGTGACAGCATATCGCGTGCACATCGTATTGGTAGATTCAGTCCAGGGAAGTCTCGTCCGTTGATAGTAAATTTTGCTGCCTATAAAACGAAGGAAGAAATATTATCGAACCGCCCCATGCTAAAAGAAATGAGTATCTCTGTTAGTGAAGATTTCAGTCCCGCTACACGCTACGCCAGAAGAACTCTTATCGAATACGGAAAAAGTCAGAATGTACCATTTAAATTAAGATGTAACAAGCTACTAATTGGTAAAAAATGCTATGTATACGACACCACTGAGCAAAAGGTCTGTGAATTGAAGCCGTTAAGCAGTACCCCAGATGATGCCACGGCGTCTGTTCTATCCTTAAGATCAGGCCGCAATGTCCTAACAGTGCGCCCATAGGATAACGCGAGGGGTAGCGACCTCGATCCTATAATATCAAGACTACCGGTTCTTTTTACTAATATTCGTAGCTTCTTACCTAAAAAAGATGATCTTTGTAGCCTAATAAATGATTGTGATGCAGACATAATTGCAATAACCGAAACGTGGTTGACGAGTAAAGTAACAAACTCTGAGTTATTCTACTGCAATAAAAAGTATAATATTTACCGTACTGATCGCGCTAACACACTAGGCGGTGGTGTGTTAATTGCTGTTAATGAATGCTTTGACTGTTTCCCTGTATCCATATCATGTAACATTGAATGTGTATGGTGCTGCATTTCAGTAAATTTCAAAAAAGTTGTGATCGGTGTTTGTTACCGACCACCATCATCAGCCCCTACTTTTTGCGATAGCATGTATGACTGCTTGTGCCAGATAAGTGTTCGCTTCCCCGGAACGCCAATATTACTTATGGGCGATTTTAACTTTCCGAATATTTCCTGGTCAAGCACGTGTCCTTTACTAAATACAACTTCCGCAGAATCAAAGCATTTTGCAGAGGTATGTGCTGATTTCAACCTGGTTCAGGTAGTTACTTCCCCTACACGTGTAACGAACACCACATCATCTCTTTTAGATCTTGTTTTAACATCATCAACAGATATCATATCTAAGGTTACACACTCACCCGGAGTGATCACGACGTCTTGCATTTTTTCATTAGCTTGGCAATCCTACCGTCCCAAAACAGTATTAAAACCATTCGTGATTATAAAAACGGCAATTTCACCGCTATCAACAACGAACTTGCTCTATTCCTTGATAATTACCTGCCTAAAGTTGCTGAGCGCTCACTGGATACTAACTGGAATATATTCAAAGAAAAAATTCACGATCTTGTTAACAAGTTTATTCCGAAGAGGCGTGTATTTTCGAATAACAATGCTTCATGGTATACTAAATCTTTGAAACGCCTATCTAACAGAAAAAAACGTCTTTTTCGCACCGCTAAGCGGACGGAAAGCCAGGCTAAATGGTCGGCTTACAAAGAAGCTGCCTCGGCCTACTCATCTGCAATAAAGAAAACAAAATTTTCTTTTTTCAATAATACCCTTCCGAACATGCTCATCAATAATCCAAGAAGCTTCTGGAATGTAGTAAGGCCTAGTGCGTCGAAAATCGTATCACTTAGCACGTCTTCCGGTGAGCCTATACCTCGGCAGCACTGCGCTACGATTTTAAATAATGTATTTATAAAGGCTTTCACTCCTTCAGCACATGATAACGACCTTCCTAGGCTACCATGCTGCAATTTTTTTCCTATGGATCCCGTAATTTTTAACTCTACTGGCATAAAAAAAATAATAGACACTCTTAAACTTACGTCTTCTTGTGGAATAGATGAAATCACGACGAAATTTCTAAAAAATACTAGTGAGTATTCCTCTATCATCTTAGAGAGCATTTTTTCACAATCGTACCTGTCCTCATCCTTGCCTCATGACTGGAAAACAGCAAAGATTATTCCTATCCGCAAATCTGGCGAAACTCAGGATCCTTTTAACTACAGGCCCATATCGATTACCTCAGTACCATGCAAAATTATGGAGCATATCATATTTTCTAACCTCGTCAACTTTCTTGAAGAAAATAATTTTTTCTCTAACGGTCAACATGGCTTTCGCAAATTTTTTTCTTGTGAGACCCAGCTGGTAACTTTCACTAATGACTTACATGTATATCTCGATAACGGTTTTTTGACTGATTGCATATTTTTGGATTTTTCTAAAGCTTTTGACAAAGTGAAACATGTACTGCTACTACACAAACTTAGCGCACTCAACATTGACCCTGGAGTACTCAGCTGGATCCAATCATTCCTTTCTTCTCGTTCCCAATTTGTTGTAACTAATGACTCCAAATCTCACGCGGCTCCAGTTGAATCCGGTGTTCCACAAGGGTCTGTTCTTGGTCCTCTTTTATTTTTAATATATATTAACGATTTACCTGATAACATTTCCTCACAAATTTGTTTATTTGCTGACGACTGCGTTATATATCGAAAAGTTACTAATGCATCTGATATAGCTACCCTTCAATCCGATTTAAATAACATATCTAACTGGTGCCTCACATGGTGCATGGAACTCAACATTAATAAATGCAAATCTATGCGGGTTTCTCGTTCTAACACAACTTGCCCTACCTACGCCCTTAATGACTGCCCCATTCAATCCGTTACATGCTACCGTTATCTTGGCATTCATATAACTAACGATCTTTCTTGGAAGCAGCATGTACAGTATGTAATATCTAAAGCTAACCGCTCCTTAGGATATTTGAAGAGAAATTTTTCGCTTGCGCCAGTTTCATTAAAACGGCTGTTGTACACGACATACGTCCGCCCCCAATTAGAATATGCCTCATCCGTTTGGGATCCTCATCAGATCACATTAATTAACGAAATTGAATCGGTGCAAAATCGCTCGGTTCGTTTCATCTTAGCTAACTACCATCGCACTGCTAGTGTTACATTAATGAAGAGAACCCTTCAAATTCCATTATTATCTCTTCGAAGAAAAGAATCACGCATTTCCCTTTTTCATAAAATCTACTACCACAACGCATCTCTTCGCCCTCTTTGGATCCAACCTGCACCTTATTATTCGGCTCGTCGTTACCACTTACATAAAGTTAACGTACCCCATCATAACACCGTTGCGTGCTCACAATCATTCCTTCCTAGGACTTCAGTCGACTGGAATAACCTACCAACATCATTAGTAAGCATCAGTGACCCCACTCGTTTTAAGAATGCACTAACCAACACAGAATAATGTATGGTAGCAAACGGCATGATTATGTACTTATCCGTCAACATTGTCTGCTTGTTAAAGTGTATTCTTTGTTTATTTTCATGTTATGTAAGCCTCTGAGATTTGTTATGAATGTGTTGCTACTTTTTTCATATTGCTTTTGTTCGTTGGAAATTCCTTGAACTAATCCTGCATTTTTTACTCTTCGAATGTATTCGCGCCCCTCCCCTCTGCAATGTACAATTATGTACCTTGAGGGTATCACAAATAAATAAATAAATAAATAAATATATCATCCCCGCTTTTGTAACACGAGTATTGTTCTAGCATAACTGGATTACTTTCATTGGCCTTACTTCGCTGCCGACGTAATCGCGCAGATGTTTTGTTGCTTTTGAAACTCCTTCACGGTATCCTCATGTGTTCCAAACTCTCCAGTTGTATTATGTTTCGAATAGAGCGCAAGATCACCAGAGAACATAGACTTTTACATGTTCCTGCATGTCACCACCAACACTCAACCATCCACAGAACGCAGTCTTCATAACGCTTATTTTCACTTTCTTGATAGTTTTCATAACTTGCTGTCATTGTCCTTTTGAGAGCTGTGCGTTAATTTGTCATAGTTTAACTGCCGTTCTCCTTCTTTTTTTCTTCTTCGTTCACCTTGCGCCTTGCTGTAAGCACACTCTCCTTTTGAAGGTTGTTCCTTTTATCCATTGTTATTTTTAGTAATAGCACTCTGTCGACATTTTTTATGAATGTGCGCGCCAGCACTCAAACCTCATGGCTGTTTCTGAGCACAGTAAATGATTGATTGATTGATTGATTAATTGATTGATTCATTGATTGCGGTATTATCCAAGGTGGCGTGCCGGGGCATTGGCAGGCTAACATCTATAGTTACGTGATACCACGCTAAAAGCATTCACAAGTTAGCGACACGAACACTAGACATTCTCTTGCCGTATTTGTTTGTCCCCCCAACTGCAGGATTGCGAAGCGGATCCATATATGAGTACTTTTGTCATGACTTCTGTCGCATATTTGTTGCGGAAGCAGTTCCTGTAAGATGAAAAATTTTGCTACATCACTCTGCCCCCGAGAGTTATGTTATCATTCAGCAGCTCACATTACTCCGATATAGCTTCCAGAAGCAAAAACACAGAAAAAGCGTGACGCTGGCTCAAACTTGTGCACGTCAACAACAACTATAGTTTAGCATTTTTGAGTAGGCTATACTTAGCAACTATTTTGCACTTGTCTCGACGTGACAGGGTGGAATTACGCATTGAATCTGCAACTCACGTTTTACATGGCAAATCTGCGTGGAGAGATTCAATTCTCAGGTGACTGGCAAAGCTCCTAATTTCTTGCTCACACAAGACATGAACTCATTTTTCTTCACTCTGCCACCACCGGCGCTTGTATTCGCATCATGTGAGCCTACGACTGACGCCGCAAGCATAACAAAGGGTCCCTTAATTTCCAGCAACACCAATAGCGCTTATGCTGACGTCGTTGCAAAAGTATATTGGTACAAGCTTCAATTTGTACTATCACAAAAAATTTTTATCCATGCACGTACCTTTCTTTTTTTTCTTCGCACTGGCTCAGTCGTTCAGTGTTCAAAAGCAGGTTTTAATTATTGATGTTTAGTTGCAGCTGCAGACTTATGGATTCTATTATAGAAACGCAGTGACACACGATAATTATTTGAAGCTGGGGCGGGTTCCGAGAAATAAACGTAAGTTTGAAAGAGGTAATAATTTGTTTTGGAACACCTGCTCGAACATTAGTTTGGTGTTGAAAAGTTAAGCAAGAATTAATTAGGGCCCACCTCAATGCACCCTCGCTGTGTGCGCAGCGTGATAAATGAAACCGTTTATGCTTGATTCTATAACACGCGAGCAGGTGGTTGTACATTGATTTGCTCACGGTACAGAGAAAGTCCAATATTTACGAAAGGTGTTAATATAACCGGCTACAAATATCCCAGTTGTGAACGTGCTCGTGGAATGGTCCCTTAATGTTGCAGAAAACATCAAACACCGATTGCAGGTCGGAAGCGAAGATTCAAAGGGCCGCAACAAATTGTCCTGCAATGCTGAAGGACCAAGCATAATTGGTTGCGCTTTTGTACAACCTTGGGGTTGCTTAAGCAGAGCGTCATTCCAACAGAATAAAAACGTGTTTAGAGAAGTTAGTTTTTCGGTCGGAGCATCCAAGATTCAACCGCGTTTCGTCTAGTCCATTCATAACGTCCTTGAGATATTTCCCGTTTTATTCATTGCGTTATGCTCCACACACACATCGAGTATCATTCCTATGGGCATCTATAATTTCACTTTCTTTTATTTGCTTTGTGTGCCCTCTTCGCATGTACTGCTATCTATTCTCCGCTCACTTTCCCCGTTAACTCTTCCTTTCCCTTCATTCTGCCTTTATAGAGTGCACCCAAGAATGAAAAACCCAGGAAAAGAAGGGAACGAGCAAAAGAAGGCATATACGATATTACACAGCACACACCCATAGCGAGTATCGCGCCCCGGAGACTTATCATTTGGTCGGAAACCCAAGAGAACATAAAATTCAGAGGTGGCCCTGGGAAAGATCATCGCGACACAGCTTCTATCTCTCACTGTGTCAGCAAATGGAGACGCCGAGCGGGAGACGAGCTGCAAGGCAAGAAAGGATAAACAAAGACGCCTGAGCTGACGGCTGTTTCGAAGCCCTGTCTCGCTCCGCCCCGGTGGGAGCGTAAAGGATTCAGGAAATTGGGTCTGACAGTCATAGCGACCCGTCCCCGTGGCTGGGACACGAAGTGACCTTGTGAAGTTTACAGAGAGAATGGAAGACCACACAATATGAAGCACAGATGGAAAATATGAAAGCAGCATGACGGGCTGCATCAGCAAGAAGGCAAATTGTGAATAACGTATAGTGGCGCCTTAACGCGGCGACACGCGACGTTCGACAGATACCATTGACTCCAAGCCTCCTCTTGGGGCTATTTATAGCGACCTTCCCACCGACCACGATAGATGAAAACTTCAGCCTTCTATAGCTTTTTCGTTTACCTTTCCATAAACCTTAGTGCTATCCACGACTCTGTCCTATTACGTTATAGGCCTCATTGTGCTCGTAAATTACCTTGCTCACTGCACACGTCTTCATTTTACTGCTTGTGGCGCTTGGTCACTTACTATAAACTCACCCTTGAATGTCCGCTATTCATGTTTATGACAAACTGAACAATGTGCCGCTTTTGACATTATCCAGCATACGATCGCAGTAAATGAACACAGACGAATTTCAATGTCCGTGTTTTCTATTAACAGCTACACAGGCTGGCCTAGGTTGCACGCAAACATTCACTGGTATGTAGTATTAGTAAACAGATTTAATAAAGGATCATACGGCCACCGCCAGTTGTCGTATATGGGAACCGTTCACCTAACTACCCCCATGGCTTCGCTGCTCCTACTGAACCATTTATCGTTCAGCAAACGTAAAAAATAAGCGTCCCATTTTCACCTTGATGCTTTAGATTCGGCGTGAAACGTTAGTCGCGAAACACATTCTACACTACAGCCACAGTATACGCTGTGAGCTGTGCAGCACAAAACGGGACACATTACCAAACATGTTTCGATGTGGGCATGGCGTCGACAATCCGCATCCCAGACGCGCGTCCTCTACGTCATGCTCTAATCAAAACATATTTGGCAATAGGCGTCCTCATTTGATCAGACACGCTCAGCTGATGTGTACTTCAGTCGGTACAAAAGCAACGCCTTCTTGATTTCGCTCTCCTTGATACCTTAGTTTTCGATGCTATGTATTTCTTAAACTTTAATACCATGCCTGCAACACTGAAAAGAGGTGTTCATCAGTAAACAAAGGTACCTTCGCGACACCTGAAAAACGAGCTTTTTCGCAATAGGACCAAGCTAGAGGCAAAGCTAACCAGCGGCTTTATGAACTCTTGGGCGGGACGACAACCAGTCTGCCAGTACACTCAATCTCTCAGGTATTGCAGGAATGCAATAAAGGCCACAACCAACATTATTTTCATCAAGTACAAAAATATAGGAATTGTGTTCCTGAAATATTGCAACGGAATATCAAGCGAACATCCCGTACTGCAACGAGAACCAACACACCGAGATGTGGGACATAAGACTTCAGTGCTGTATGAGAATCGATCAGCATAAAAACAACGATGCGCCTGCCGCATTCAGGATGGAATCTTCTCAATCATTCCGGTAATGTGAATGTCCCAGGAAAGCAAACACAAGAACATCGTTTGGCGCATACACAGCTTCTTCCATTGCACTTCAATTTATTAAAATTTTCAATTGCAACCCTTCAGGAAAAATCACACAGGCACGTGCACTCATTCTTTACTGCTTTCGAATACATGAAAAAAAGCACTGGCACAAAAAAATAGCTAACAAAAGAAACAAACAGTGCCATCCTGTTTGGTTATATAAGCTCTCTCAAAAACAATCGCCAGAAAGCCTAAAAATAACTTGTCAGTTCATGTTGCAGGAGTTGCCTACAGGAGTTGTATACAGGCGCAGTCCTACACCCATAGGCAAATGAAATGATTGTTCAAGGCCAAAGTGTGGTTGCCTGCTAGAAACTTTTTCCAGACCAAGAATTTACAACGTTAAAATTGTAACTCGCGCCGTGTGCAAGAGAAAAAGAATACCTGTTTCTGCGGCCCACGACATTCCACATGGGGGGAGGAAAACGCCCAAAGTACATCAGCGCAACACTTATCGCTTCAAAATAAGGCACATACATTACTGCAAGGAATGAAGCTCGTAGTGTTTCTGTGGAATCAATTTCATTACAGTTTAAACGTTGCCCCTTGTAGTCACATGGTCTCACAAATGTTTGGTGGTGACAACTATGCCGTGCGCCTACCAAAGGATTATTCATCCCGGCGACTCTTCCCTAGTCGCTAATAACATCCAAAGCGCGGCACTTAACCTGCTGTCATTCTCCAAACATTCCTCGCAAAATGCAGTCACTCTCACACACCGCAGACGATTTCGCCGTTAATGTCGCGAGGTGAGAAATATATTTTACCTTCGTATTCCTCACCGCTGGACTCGTCGCATTTATGCATTTTAATGTAAATGTAATATTACAAGTAAAATAAGAAACAGGAGAAAGCGCTATTTCCCCACATCCACGCACAGCCATCAATCTCTTCTCGGTCCTAACATCAATATTATTTCGATCTACGCGTATGTTCCCACCTGGCGTTCTGGAAGGTAACGCATACCGGTAATAAGAAAATGTATACAGGGTGCCCCAGCTAACATTTTACAGAGTTTAAAAATATGCGAATGCCACGTGGCTAGAGAGAACGAAGGCAACGTTCTTATACCGTCGCTTGGAGATAGGCTAATTATTTTTTCATTCCACCTAGTTAGATAATTAATCCTAGTTAATTAATAATCTTCTCAAATATTCTAATTAGATCAAAAGTTGGAGCGACAAAATTGCGGTACAATGTAAAGAACTCCCGGTCCAGCTTTCTGTTGCTCAATACGTGCTACATAAAAGTGTTTTTCCGAGTGTGAAAGAAGCCCGCGAATAGACGAAAAGTGCCTTGAGCGGCAAGTCGTGCAGACACTTTGCGTGCATTTGCGGGCTTCTTTCAGGCTCGGGAAAACACTTATGTAGCATATATTGAACAACAGAAAGCTGTATCGGGAGTTTTTCATGTCGCTCTACAATTTTATCTTTGATACTTTTCAGGTAAATATTGTATTTGTGAAGTCGATTAAAAAATTAAGACTAATTATACAGTTAGGTGGAAAAGAAAGGATAAGCTGAGCATCACCAAGCAAGGCAAACAATATTACCTTGGTACTGTCCAGCTACTTGGGATTTGCATATATTGAAAATCCGGCTAAAGTTAGCTGGGACACCATGCATATGGCTAGTGTGTAATTTGCATACATGCTTTATAATAAGACTCTTATGTGGCTCCAGTTGCTTTACCACTGGTTAGAGCATGCTGAAGGACACCATGCAGTTCTTGAGACGCCCGTATACCACCGAGCCTCGATGACGCTTTCAAATTAGGGAGCCGTGTCACTCAATTCACCGCGGTGGCCGACTAGGCCCTGGCTTTTACGAAATGCCCCCCGCGACGAATTGAACCCCTGCCTCGTCTTTCGGCGTACTCGAGAAAGTCCCCACTCTCTACATGTAGAGGTAGACCTCTTCGCTGTGCTTACTCGAGGGCCTATATAGAATAGAGTTGGAGTTTACGAGGCGTGTTGACCTCATTCGTTCTGGGTGAGTGTCGAAATATCCAATTTTGGACGCAACTATCTTTGTGGGCGTCAGATGGTTCAAAGGCGCTTACGAAATCGCCCCCCGGCGCTCCGTAATTCCTGTAGCTGCAGTGTAAAATACGTGATATCTTAGCTTTACGCGAAAGGCACAGGCTAAGTTAAAGACGTACGGTACGCGAAGCCGAGTAAGGCAGTCTTATATGCATAACTTAGCGCTGCCAGTTACTAATCACACGAGTAGCTTTAATGAATGCATTCAGAACAAATCCTGCCAATTGAAATAGCGCGTCGAAGGGAAACAATTATAATGAGCGCAGTCATTCGAAATAAAAAAAAATTAAGCGGTTCGCTGTGCACGTAGACGTTATTAAGTGGTGAATGTATTCAGAATATTTAAGCACTCGCTGGCTGTCGTGTTTCCAACAGTGGCCTGCAGATTGTTCACCGAGGAGGCTGTTCCCTCTGTTTGACCACTTCAGCCTTCTGTTTCGTTAATAAAGTACATTCCCGCCTTTGGTAATTTATAAGAAAGACCGTTTTCTAAATGTCCTTATTCTGAATTTGAAACTCACTGCTTAAAGTCAGGCAAATGGTAGCCACCATATAAGCAAAATGGCGAACCATACAACAATAGTCCACGGGCAGGCTGGCCAACATCTCCATAGAGGGGCCGAAATGTATCCTTTATCGAGAAGTGGACCTATAGTGCAATTATTCTTATTTTGATAACGGGATATTGCAATCTTGTGTAACATGTTACCCCACACGAAAAACAAGCTTTCTGGGATGCAATAGGAATTACGGGTTGTTTCGTATGTAGAAGGGTTATTAACGACTGCTGTGTGCCACGCACTCATAAAGCTAAGCTGAACAAAGCATGACAATTGAATTAGGGTTAATTGGTACTTTGATGCTTGCCATTCAGGCCACGATGCGACAGCGAGAAGCGTGAATCCATAGGGCGCTGGCTGCCCGCCACCAGGTGGCGTGTCCAGAACTTCACCTCAAGGGGCGCTGCTCTGCGTTTTTTTGCTGCCTCCCAGTTTTGGTTTCGTGCGCTCTGATAGCCCAAATTAATTGAGCCACAGTTCCGCAGGATAATCAATTTTTTTTTTCAGATCACAAAGCTAAAACGGCTTGTACGGAGAGCTCGCTTCAATTTCCGAAATACAATGAGCCCACTGAAGCTAAACGTCCATACGTTAATGAATGAAGATTTGTTAATTATCGACTAATTACCACATATCGGCCGTGACCTCGTGGTCGGCACCACCGATGGCATGCCTCCGAAAGAACTAACTGCCTTGTAACTCGAAACGGCTATTTTTAGCTATTACCTAAAGTCATGCAGAAATACCCGGCACATAGTTCAAACTAAAGGCCAAAGCATTGCTAAATTCCTGTGTGAGTGAAACGGCAAGCAAAGAGTTACGTGAAATGTGGCGGTTAAATTTTCGTTTACTTGTTAACCACGGTTACTACTGCCGAGTTCGCGACGACACAGTGCCTACTATTGCGAATGGCGACCATCGCCGACTCTCTGCTTTTGCCGTGAACTAGCGTCTGCGTGAAGAGCGAGATAATGCAGCAGATTACCCAGAAAATGTGACAATGTACTCGACGAACTTCCGACTCATGGCAAAGAGTGCGACGCAGCGCCTGGTAATTGCTAACTCGTGGGAATACAAAAATGCCAGAGAAATTTATTTTAGTGCTACTCAGTGCGCTTATATAAATAAAAAAAAAATCTGCTATACGTCACTCAGCAATAATACCTAACGTCAGGCGTTTTCGCAATCACTTCATTTAAACCCGAGAACCGACTGATAGGACCAACTGGGACAACAAAAACGAGAAATGGTATTCAATCAGGCTGGTTCGGCGCGTTGAGCAATGCAAATGCATCGGGATTGCAACATTGAGAATCTATGATATCGGTACATGAACCCAGCCGACGTGAATCTATGAAAAGGAGACTACGAATGAAACTAAGGAAACACGGACAGGGGACTATTTATTGTGGGGTATACGCGGGTCTACTTGCTGATCTCCAGTCTGCTTTGTCGGCACAAAGTTGGGGAATTTGTCTTCAGAAATTGCTACATGCACGAACTCTCATTTCCGAAAGTTCCCGAACGAGTTAGTTATGATAGGGCACGACGATAAATTATAACAGGCTGGACTCTAAAAAAGAGTACGACATACACGAAAGTTGACTCGATACGTTTCTTTCTGTTTTTTTTTTCGTGTATAATACCTGCCTTCAGTTCCAAACAAGAGAGCTTCCTTTGTCTACACTTGCACAGTCGCGATAACTGGAAAGATCATGTTCCTATAAAGCCAGCAATTCCCGCTAAAGCAAAATGTGATGCTCCCTTTGATCGAAACCTGAAGAGGCGGCACGATAGGCGACAAACGTCGGTCAATGAGAACAAGTCAATGCTCCTTGCATACTTGGCCGCGGATGATTTCCCATCTCTCGAGTTGCATCGTCCCAAGACAAACAGGGTAGCCGCGGGGAGAAGCGGGCTCAATCAGTGACAGCAAGCATGCAATCACCTTGTTTCGTAAGCCAAAATCAACTCGTCCTTGATTTCCTTTTTTTTCTTCTCCGTACAGGCCTGACGCGGCTGCGCTTCGTCCCGAGGTAGCATGAGAAGTAGAAAGTGCTGCCTTATGCCACGCTCACCTTAGGCGAACGATCGTAGTGTTCATCGTAGCGGCGGGACCTTTGACTTTTGGCAACTTCAGCAACCAGTGGATTTCGGCGATGAGGGCAGAATATGGACGACTTCCTTTGAGTCGCTCGTTTCCCGTGTCTCGACATCCCTGCACATAACAAATATTTGGACTCATTTAGTAATGCCATAAAATATGCATTTGAATCTATGGAGCTCCTGAAGTACAAGTTAGCAACAGCATGCTTTTCTCGGTCCACATTAACGTTTTACCCGCCGCGATGGCTTAGCGCCTAAGGCGCTGCGCTGCTAAGCATGATGTTGCGGGTTCCACATCCACCCACGGAGGCAGCATTTCGACGGCGGATGAAATGCAAAAGCCCTCCTGTAGCGTCAGTTTGGGGCAGGTTCAAGAACAAAAGAAAGTGACCTCCAGTCCCCACTGAGAAGGTGGTAGAGAAGCTGTAAACAACTAGACCGAGTGCCCATTGCGACGTAGGCTGAAATTATTCATGTTGCGACATTCAGAAGCACTTTATCTAATTATTTGCCTAAGACGTTTCGACGGCCTGCAATTTAGCTTGCGCCACTACTTCGTGCAGCTACAAAGAGTGCACCAGATAGAAATTTGCCGCGCCTCGTTTGCACGATGCTCTTCGGGAGTCCTCACTATATGTTGCCTTCCCATAGCACTGTCACTACACAAAATTGCTAGGCAGGTTCTTGTTTCACGTACGAAAGTGCAGTTACGTCACTCCTTACTTCGTCTACTACAGTCAAGCTGCCCTCGCAGCGGCAACTAGCGCAACAGTAATCTTTACCGGGAAGCGTACGCGGGGAACGCCATCTGCTTCACATTGCATGTAAGCGTGGGAGAGCCTTTTTATCGATTATGTGGTCCGGATGCTTGTTCTGAGCGTGTTCTTTAATGAAAAGTACGCTGTTCTCTATGTCGTATGCCTTATTCCAAAGAATGTATGCACTGTTCGCTTCCCTTTGCCGAGGGCTTGTAGCGTCTGCCTCACGGGTTAGGTGGCTTTGCATTTTATGGTATGAGCCATAGATAATGATAGTTCTCTGTCGACGTTGCGCTACGATGAAAACCAGGGATCCTAGCCGTAGAGAGCTACGCTGTAATATTGCGCACTCCCCTACTATACACGCCTCCTAATCACATCCAGGTATAGGCCCGTAATACTTATTTTTCATACATATTGTGAGTTAGGGATCCTCCGCAGACCGTGAATTTCACAGTAGTCGCGCAGTAAATGGGCTGCCCTGTAAGCAGGCTTCAAATAAAAAAAATACACTGCGCACAAAGAGACAGGAAACCAGAGATTACACAACACCAGCACAACACCATTGCATAACATAAAATGCTTAATGATATAGTGCAAAGGAACGCGCAGTTTCCACATAGTCCTAAATCTAGCAATCTTAAAAGGCTCAACCCTTTAAGTCAAAAGAATGCATTATGCGTATCCCTTCTCGCCATGACCCTTCCTTGGAGACTATTTTTGTATTTCTCCTCAAGTCTGTTTTTTGCTTTTTGTAGATATGAGGTACGTTAGTCATTTCTTTAGTTTTTATTTCTTTGGAATGCTTTCACTGGCACTGTATATTACATCGCTCATTTTGACGGCCATAAGTTACACGACCTGAGTTGCGTGGTGGACACGTATACACTTGAAATGAATCTCGAAGAGGACACCAGTTTGGGGATATTTCTTAAAATGCGGGACGAAACACATGGGCGTTGCAGATGATACTGTGTTTCAATGCATCAAAGAGAATCTTGTTTAAAAAGCAGGTGGAACAACAGTGAATATTTACGGTGAGTTTAATGGCAGATATCTCCAAGCTGATATCATGGAAACTCATTCTAAGTGGATACGTATTGAGAATCCATGGGCTACAATCAGTAACTTGCAATATGTGCCGTAAGTAATTAAAAAGGTAATTAGCGTTTTTTTTTAATTATGGGTTTTACGTCCCAAAAGCACGATCTGATTATGAAGCATGCTGATGTGAGGGACTCGGGTTTAATTTCGACCACCTGGGTTTCTTTATTATCGAAATGCGACTTCGAGTGCCGGGTTTTGAACCCGCAACTTAGTGCTTAGTAGCCCAGCATCATAGCTATTAAGCAACCACGGCCGCTAAGTAAATTTTAATTGGTTGAATATGCGTTATATTTCAATTGGTTGAATGGTTGAATACGTGTTTCGATTTCTCGTGAAAGTAATGTCTGCTTCATTGAATGGTTCAGATCAAGGACTTGTAGTATATTATCTACGACAACTGACTTTTTGAAAACTTCCTGAATGTAAGATAGAAGAGTGCGACTTAAGTTGTTTTCGCACAATCTATTACAATATATTGCGTGAAATACGTTGCGCAAACACAATTTATGGCGTAATCTTCTCCCTGAATTGGCACCTACAGGGCCATCTTCATTCATACACTACTCAATATATATATATATATATATATATATATATATATATATATTTGTGTGTGTGTGTGGCTGTGTGTGCGCCACAAGCCGGCAATTCAAGGGTTTCAAGGTTGCCCACTCGCAATCAAGAGTCCAAGCAGATGACGGTTTTCATATATATATATATATATATATATATATATATATATATATATAGTGCACCAACTGAAAAACTGCAACACCTTTTCTCGTTCACTTCCATTTCCATCTGATTTGCAACATTTCCATTAAAACCATCATCTGCTTGGACTCTTGATTGCGAGTGGGAAAAATTGAGACCCTTGAATTGCCGGCTTGTGGTACACACACACACACACAAATATATATATATGTGAACCACAAGCCGGCAATTCAAGGGTGTCAATTTTTACCACTCGCAAGCAAGAGTCCAAAAAGATGACGGTTTTAATGGACATGTTGCCATTGATAGATGGAAATGAAAGTGAATGAGAAAACTGTTGCAGTTTCGTCCGACATTCTATGCATTGGTTGTAACTGCAGATTATTTGACAGCTCAACGCAGTAAGGTTAGCAGCTTTATGCAGCTGCCTAAACTGCTGTAAACATTCGCTTACTGATTAAATTACCAAACACGCAAAGAATTAGTGTACTGGAACACTCGCAGACCCGCCGTGGTTGCTCAGTGGCTATGGTGTTGGGCTGCTGAGCACGAGGTCGCGGGATTGAATCCCGGCTACGACGGCCGAATTTCGATGGGGGCGAAATACGAAAACACCCGTGTATTTATATTTAGGTGAACGTTAAAGAGCCCCAGGTGGTCGAAATTTGCGGAGTCCTCCACTACGGCGTGCCTCATAATCCGAAAGTGCTTTTGGCAACTGAAACCCCATAATTTAATTTTATTTTAAACACTCGCAGGGCTAATCCTACGGTACACTTCTCGTACACGTACATATTACGCTAAAACGTCGATGGAAACGCCGCGCTACCTGATTTGGTAAGAGCAGTGCACGTCCAAAGCGAGGAATTGGGTTCGCATCCCACCCGCCACCAGCTTTCCTTTTTCGGTTTTTATCCACTTTCATTTTCATTTATTTGACTTTTTACATTTAAGATAAACCTACAGATATTTTCCCCCATGCTTACGTTGGTTCCGCTGTGTCGCTTCTTACGATTGTGATACATGTAGATGCGCCTGCTTAAAGAGACTGACATACCAATAAGATATACTTGTCGCAAAAGCATTAACTGTTCCCTGCAGAACACTTACGTCAGTTTGAATCATAACAACCATTCTTTTCTAAACCAAGCATCATTCGCATTACGTATAGGTGTCAACTGGATTTTAGTCTGCCCTTGTTTTCTCAAATTGCTTAAAATGTTCATAATTCCCCGACGTAAATATCAATACCGATTGTTACACCAATGTTCTTACAACAATGGCCCATTTTAGTAGGATCTAGCTATGAAGGGTTCTTATTTCTTTAGCAATTATATGGGCACTCCAAGCGAATTCTTGCCGGCGTTGTCGCCGTCAAGGTCACCGTGAGGTTGCGTATATAATTATGTATGTAACAAGAGATAAGTAACTTTAGTGATATTATGGTGTAGCAGTATGACCGACATATACCAGATGTCATATAGCAAGGCGTGGCATAAGCATATACCTAAATATATACGAGAACTTAACCTCACAGGGACGCCGCCGTCGTTTAGAAGAAGAGAGTTTGCGAGAACCGCATCCACTACACAACCGGTAGACTGAATAGTGCATGAATTTAAACTGCGGAATTGTCGACTCCTAGACTAAAACACCTCGCCAGTAACGATGCTGTCAAAGCGCCTAACTTGGCATTTGAAGGGAATATTACGCAAAGCTTCGTAAAATACGTTTTTGCAAAAGCGAAATGGGCACATTGGCCTTAAGAGCATGCTTGTTGAGCCACAAATGAGGAAACAACGAAAAAAATTAGATGGAGATGACACCGCGCTAAAGTTTCTGCATTAGCTTAAGTCGTGATGTAATGAACGTTTATAGCGTTCTTATCTACGTTTGTCTGTCGCTATGGGGCGTCGTCATATTGAATTTTATGTGAACCAGTGAGACATTCTTTAAAATTACTGAAACTTTCTCTCAGTTTAAGTTCTCACAATTTCTTCCTGTAATGGTCAGTCATTTTCTGCGGAATAACTGAATGTAGGATACTTGAATAACTACTTTCACAATGTTCACTGTTTTGTCTTGAAGGCTGTTCTTATATATTTTCTGGAAGAACATACCGCACGACGGATATAAAGAAAGGAAGCCTCATAACGCTACCGCAGGTGAATAGATTGATGCGGGGCAGCTGCATCGTTAAAGTGGATATTTTTTTTCATAAAAAGACGTAAGCTGTAGCTCTTCCTACATAACTGGTGCTCTTTACCCTAAACCATAGTATCGATAAGTTTCCTGAGCTCTTGATATGACTAGGACAAGGTGAAATAAACCTCACCGCAGGAATCAGGACACGACGATGAATGCAGCCATTGTGAATATTAAAAATAAGGAAATATATATTTACATGCTGTTTACATAGGATGAGTGAGACTTTCTCGTGGTCTTGAATGGCTCTGGTTTAACAGATGGACTTGGATGGCTTTATATGAGATCCGGGGCAATCAGGGTAGAGGTTCAACGGGATCGTCATAACGTGTGGCCGTGTTCCTGTTGTGCGTGACGTCAATAGTCTGTTCCTCTTGTTGCTGGTCTCTTTTGCTTGCGTCATTTTATGACATGGCTTAGAAGGCGCACAATGGCAGCGCTACTATTTAAGTGTCGTACCATGGCTTCCAGGCTCACCCCCATAGGCGCACTATGACATAGCTGGGAGCAGAATTACTCTGTGCTTCGCAGGGTACAGCCAATGGCCCCGCATAATGACACTGGTGTATAATGTACGTTGCGTTTCCCAATTCTTACAGCAACAATGCAGTCATCTCACCGAGCAAACTAAAGTACCTGCAAACCCACGTGGCTGCTGCCATAGCACATGTTGCCTATAAGATGTGAAAGGCGCGATGTGATGCTACTGTGTTTGGAATAAGGGGTGGCCATTCACGAATACGAGTTCGTAAGCGCTGATAGTCGTTAGTGGGTGGCCTTGTCTGATAGCGTGCTCGCCGTTACAGTTAATCTAAGCCGCTCGCTCAAGATCTCTCTCACGTACCAACTGTTTTCGGAATGAACATTACAAGAGCTATGCTCGGGAATTGATTTCTGAAGGGGCTCTGCGGGGGCAGCGGTAGCCATGTTGAAAGATTTCTGTTCGTCTACCTTTGCTCGGGAATCAAGCACATCGCTGACATATGTTAGTTTAAACGTACAATGCATGCATTGGCATTTACATATAAGTTGTGCTGTGAAGTCTAAATTCGCGGCGAAAATTTTGAGGAGTTCCAGGATGTCATAAAAGCAACACCTCCCACCCATCCTCCGCTGCCTCCTAGCCCACCGACTTGCATGTCACTATCAATCCTTAACATCACTGCATGTATTTTTTGCTTCCGCTATGTCACACACTTATACAGCTCATCTCAATATAAAAGTTAGAGAGGAGAGATGTGGACGCAGTGGCGATTCTTTATTGGGCACAATTAATTTTGATAACGTATCACAAGCACTGCGCATATCCCCAACGGGACAAAATACCAACTTTCTCATGTCGCAAAGAATGCAGTTTCCCGCGCCGCAAGGACAATAGGAACTGCTCGAAACGGGCAACGTGAATAATGCGCGGGTATCCCTCAACCAATGAGCGCAACCCTAAGGACCAAGTCTCGGCTGGGAAATCCGCAGCTCCTCGAACGCAATTCTCAGCACCGCGGGACGCTGCAGCACTCAACACACTGCGACTACGTGCTAAATAAGGCAGTGGCGCTAACAATGCGTTACAAGGATAAATAACACGCGGAACAAATGCGCGCCTCGCATCGAAGTTCTCATTCGGCACAGTCTGCGCCCTTTCACCTTCGGCTGCGGACGCGAAAGCTTCCAGACAGGTGAAAAACGGTGCCGCTTCGAACCGAGTGCGTAAGTTTCGTCCCACAGTAGTGATCCCACCAACGATGCGGCGTAGAAAGGCGGCCGCCCGAACAAAGAGCTCCCATTATTCCTAGTTTACCGCGACTCCCCAAAATGTAATAATGACGAAGCGCTCAGGACTTTGGCGCAAGTAGGCGTAGAGGAAAACAAAAAAAAAAGATGTCTGAGAACACGTTTGGTTTCGCGAATGTCATTTGTCAAGCAAGCGGCGACAATTATGTGTAGAACACGGGCATGGCGCCGAGCGACACCCTCTCCCACCGAGAGCTTGCCGCGTTTATTCACAGAACCCAAATTCGATATCCTATTCACCTGGTCATCCGGCTTCCGCATAACTCTACGGGAGCCTTTCATATACAGCACCTGCTGTGAATGCACCGCAGCTCTGGCAAAAGAAAAAATTAGAGGGGAATATTTGTACAATAGCACAAAGGGCAGTGGGCCTTGCCATTTGAATCTCGACCTGGTTGCCTATGGAGAAAAACATACAGGATCAAATACTCGCAACGAGGAAAGGCACGTGAATGCTGCGGCGAAAATTCGAAGACCTCTCAGCACATCCTGATGGCAGGCATGCGTAGGGATTCATCCAGTGAGAGCCGCAGATGAAATACACTTACTAGAAGCGCTTGGATTTAAAGTGAACGAAAGTTTTACCACTCACCAGTCGAGATAAGTAAAAGCCGTTTCGAGTATTGGTGAAAAAAAGAAAACTGGCAAAATATTGATACTACCGGATCCGTTACAAGCGTAAGCAGCGATACAAGGTCGATATCTATAGAGTAGATTCAATAATAATAATAATAATAATAATAATAATAATAATAATAATAATAATAATAATAATAATAATAATAATTGCCCCCACCCCCACCATTTATGTCCACTGCAGGAAGAAAGCCTCTCGCTGCGATCTCCAATTACTCCTGTCCTGCGCTAGCCGATTTGAACTATGGACTGCAAATTTCAAGTTCATGATTTTCAGTAACAGAAAAAAGTAGATGCGTACAAGAATGCTGGAATGAAAAGCATGTATAGTATACCTTATTAATTTAAGCAGCATCGGATACTATTTGTCGCCACCCACCCCCCTGTTACGAACAGGATGCCAATAAGTCGTGATCGTCACCTGTCAGTACTCCAACTTTGACCAAGGGTCGACAGCCATTATTGGCTTGTGAACATCGCGCGGTACAACGTGTCATTTGCCGCATCGTTTATCTACGGTTTTCAAATATTGAAACGCGAGCAATTGTGAAACTACTACAGTGCGTTCTCTCGTCTCGAGGTTCACCTGTATTTGTACCTGAGGCTTAATTAGGACTTAATTAGAAACAAGCTACAGCCAGATTGCAGCGCATAACCCGCCGTGGTTGCTCAGTGGCTATGGTGTTGGGCTGCTGAGCACGAGGTCGCGGGATCGAATCCCGGCCACGGCGGCCGCATTTCGATGGGGGGCGAAATGCGAAAACACCGGTGTGCTTAGATTTAGGTGCACGTTAAAGAACCCCAGGTGGTCAAAATTTCCGGAGTCCTCCACTACGGCGTGCCTCATAATCAGAATGGTTTTGGCACGTAAAACCCCAAATATTATTATTATACATCGCACATATATGTATTTGCGCGAAAGAGGGTGCGTTGCAGTTTGTGGCAGCTCACGTTTCATTTTTTGCACTATGTATCTCTCTCCGTGTAGTGACAGTGCTGCTCAGTGATTGCGACAACGCCTAGCATTTGCTGTGTGCTTGCGTGTTGGTCGCGTTGCAAGGGATCCGACGAAACAGAATCCTTGCTTTGTTTCCTATACTGACGCAAGCCCACTAGACAAGCGGAAGCGGCCCACTCCGCGGCGAGCAACTCTCGGTTTCACAATGAACTTGAAATATGCTCAACTTTGAGAATACGATGTAAATGCGGAAACTGTTATTCCTGCAGATGCATTGGGCAATGTGCTGAAATTTTGTGTCGCTGCAATGTGAGCGATTGAAGCTCAAAGCGGATGCCATTCTGAGAATTTCTGAAAACTTGCTATCTTCCTCGCTTGTCTAAGGCGAAGTACAGCCTCGTTCAATGTCACACTATCTGTTAAATGACCGACTCAACAAGTTCAATACCCCAAGTAAACAAGTGATAACTAAACTACAATACGTAACTAAAAGCTCACTAATCTAACAAATTAAACTAACTAAACTAATAAATAATAGTTACCTTCACCAACAAATTAACTAAACCACATATCTCACCTAATTAAACTTAAAACTACTTGGAGGCTGAACTACCTGCTCGCAAGACAACTAGAGCAGTTTGTTGGAGTACATTTACTCTCTGCTGCCAGTATGTACTGAAATGTACAGTCAAGTAATCGTAGGGCCAGTTACAGTCGCGAGCAAAATTTTGCCGACCAAAGATGACGCCATTTCTTTTCTTTTTTTCTCAGAGTGGGCATTCTAGCTCCAATCAAGAGCACGCGCATACGTGCGCGCGTTTGACCAATACAACGTATTAAACCTGCAGTTCCAGGCTGCGGGGCTGCGGTTGAATATGTTTAAATTTTTTTTGCTGATGCCATGGCCCCCAAACATTTGCTCCCGATCTCATTTTACAAAAAACGCAGCAGATGCAACGAGTTTGAATCTATATAGAGCGAAGGTTCGTGTGAGTGCCTAAATAGTCGGAACACGAGTACACAAACGCATGCACGCACGCACACACACACACACACAAACACAAGTGGGGGCGCACACAAATTATACCGAGCCTTTTGTTCAGCGGATCTGCGGAATACTAGCGAGTAGGACGGACGCCTTGAGCGCAATATGGCTTCACGGGCAGCGTGCACATACGTACGTAGTGAAATTCAAATCAGTTCTATCCGCAAGAATTGTTTACTTCCTCATTTCAATTCGGATGCGCGAAGGCGAACTTTTGGGTTCTTTTGTTGCTTTCCCCCGCACGCCCGCGCGGCCAGCGTCGCCGCTGCCGCAAATATGTGTGCGCGTGCGTGCGTGTATGTATGTATGTATGTATGTATGTATGTATGTATGTATGTGTGTGTGTATGTGTGTGTGTGTGTGTGTGTGTGTGTGTGTGTGTGCGTGCGTGCGTGCGTGCGTGCGTGCGTGCGTGCGTGCGTGCGTGCGTGTGTGTGTGTGTGTGTGTGCGTGTGTGTGTGTGTGTGTGTGTGTGTGTGTGTGTGTGTGTGTGTGTGTGTGTGTGTGTGTGTGTGTGTGTGTGTGTGTGTGTGTGTGTGTGTGTGTGTGTGTAATGGAGCTCGCTGGAGCGGGATACCCGCTATCTTGCGTGCGCACTCGAGTTTGGGAGGAATTTTCGTCGGGCGCAACAGCGGCGCTTGGAGCGTAATGAAACAGAAGAACCGTGCATGACTCTCAGCAAAGGCTCGGAGAGGAAACGTGCACAAGCTCTGCTCGGGCGAAACGTGGCGTAGAAATGTATGGAAGACGACGCTGCATAATTTAGTCGAAGCCCACGCGGTGAGTTGGCCCCGAGTCCGCGTTTGCGCGATGATGCACGTGCCAGGCACCGGAGCATACTGGCATCGGGTCTTCCCCGTGTCAGCAAATGTAGGGATGTTTAGAAGAGCGGCGCACCATGTACTGTTCACATGTGGAATAGAACCGTGGCTAAAACCACATTACCAGGCGTAAAAGCCTGTGATATCACAATACTTTTTTTCTCTGAAGAGCATGAACTGCAGTAGAGGTTTGTACCGCTATTATTTTGCGACTCTGTCCGTGCCTGCTCGGTGTATTTAAAAAATTGGTGAATTAAAGCTATGCAAACGATGTCCCGAAGACGATGCTTCACGCAAACGCTGCGATCGATGAAATGAGAGAAGAACGAAAACAGCTAAAATGGAGTATTGTTTATCCGGAAGAACCCCAGTTAGACAGTATTGCATGCTCACGATAATAACTAAATAAAGAGCATAGTGTGTGAGTTCCATGAATAAGCGTAGGGAAAGAATAGCGGCGCACGTCATACAAAACACATAATGACCTACTCTAAAACTCTCCTTGCCAATAAAACAAACAAAAATCGACACTGCGCCGTTTATTGGAGGAAACGCTCGGATGGTGCCATTTTAGTTCCTTTTAGCTAGCTCCTGTATGAACCTCCACCTGTGCATGCCTGTGAATGTTCTCCAGAAGAAGCGTACGCACCAGGTACCTTCCAATGAAGGCACATTCTTGGCACATTCAAATGAAATTACAAGATATTCACCAAGCCCAAACTGTAGGGAGCGCCCTCATTCCAGAAGCGCTGGGATACACTGCTGATGGGACGGTTAACTGGTCTGACGAGATAGCGAGAGTTGTTGAGGGTATGTGGGGGAAAACAAGCAATGAAGCGACGGGGCTGGAGTCGTCACAGGCACAGTAAACATTATATTCAAGATCGATGCCATACCCTCCCTCTACAGAAGGCTAAGCATTGTGATATGGCGGCAGGTACATAGAATACAAAGGACAAATGGCTGTCTCTACTCCGGTTTAAAGGGTATGTAGTTATAAATTATTATCATCATCTTCACTGTCATGACTCAATCGCTTTGAAGTGTGGGGATCTGGAGAATCTCGTCAGCAAGGCGTGATTTTCGTGTCAATACTGATCTCTTGACGGCGCCTGATCCCTTTATTTTCTTTCTCCATCGATGCGCGGTCCATTCTTCTCTCGCATGCTGCGCTTAGACGTCTCGGCTGAATGAAAATCTGCGCACGTCTGAAGAGTACGCGAACCAAATCTCGCGGAAAACTGCACGTTCCAAGCCTGTGGCAACGCGTCCGCGCCAAGATGAAAAGAAGAAAAGCTTAAGATGGAAAGAAAGATGTCAGTAGAGTACTCCGAAGCAAAGAAAAGCCCACTGACGTCTCCTCATGGCACATCTTTTTTAATAAAGCGGAGTCTGATAGAAGGATGGAAACTGGATAATCCCAGCTTCCGGTTTTTGCTATGATAGGCTTCACCCGGGTCGATTCCCTGCCTTTAGGTCAGCTTCCACAATCTTGTTTCGTTCTAGCTCGCTTGATCGTCTTTTTTTGCGAAAAGTGAAAGGATTTTCGCGTCGAGTGAGGGATTTCTTACTAGGAAAAAAAAATGTAGGTGGCCCATTAATATATTGCAGGGAAAGGACATTGCTTATATCAGAACTACAAGCAATGAATAACATTTCTGGAAGAAATATTTATTATTTGGTTAAGACAGTACTGAAGCAGTGGAACTAATCAGGTGCAGTTAGCTTATTAAGTGTTGCACTCATGGTAAAATTGCGAAGCTACATGAAAACCTATTTTGCCGAAAGGAGTGCAGTGTAGCCACCAATACCGATCTTACGCAGAATTTACTAAACGCTTCCAGAACATCTTTAGACAATCGTTCACATAAAATTCCAATAGGATGGTCTGTGATACCAGTGACAAATGCGCGTAATCTTCTGCTTTGTAGTTGTTCAGAAGACCGAAATGTTCTTCTGGAAGTACAAGTGACTGTAGCCACAAAGAATGGTAACACAGGGAAGCCGAAATGGATCTAAACGCGTTTATGGGACGGCGAAATCATGAGCTGCAGTCCCTTTGCGAATTAAGGAACGTTTAAGATTTCGCATAGTTCCGAAGAACAGTGGTCTATAAATGAAGCAAGAAATCGACTAACAGCCTAACACGGACAACGAAACAAGTGATTCTGACACCCACACCAGCAGATGCTGTAAAGGCAATGAGGTAAAAGCTGCAATAACACCATAACACTGAAGCACAAGCCACCACGCGGTCGCCTAGTGGGTAACCGTCAGCTACTTCAATTCACAGTACGGTGGAATGTAATAAAGAAAAGCACAAAGTTCGAACAGGCTGGAAAGAACGACAGAGACACCGGAGGGGTGCTAACTCGCAATTGAATTTATTTGGAACAGCTTACCCACACATATAGAACCAAGGCAGCTGCGCGGACCACACGGCGCATAGAAACCGCAGTCGCATCATCTCGCCAAGCATGAAGCGATTATAGCAGTTCTTCTAAAAAGGAAAATATTTTTCTTCGCTTAGCACCAAGACAGAAGAGTCACTTATACAGATATTCTCATTCTTTTTACCATGATGCGCTTCCATTATCTCTCTCTCAAGCACATCCCCGCACTTGCCCTGAGAGAGAGAAAGAGAAACGAAAAGGCAAAGGCAGGGAGGCGAACCAAAGACGTGGCCGGCTGGCTACCGTACACTTGGGGAGGGGATGGGGAATAATAGATAAGGAGGAGGGAGAAGAAAAATTGACTGAGTCATTCGCGGAGTCAACTAGTCGCTGAGAAAAGTCGTGTTAAAAGCTCTAATATAAGCCAGTAGCCTTCAAGACGTGTACAAGGGCTTTTGTGTCTTTTCGCATGCAGGGATGCAAGAATTCGCAGTATAGTATGCATAAAGCACAAAATGTTTCGCACCCGCTGTGGTTGCTTAGTGGTTACTGTGTTGGGCTGCTACGTACAAGGTCGCGGGATCGCACCCCGCCCACGGCAGCCACGGCAGCCATATATCTATGGGGGCGAAATGCGAAAACACCCGTGTACTCAGATTTAGGTGCACGTTAAAGAATGCCAGGTGGTCCAAATTTCCGTAGTTCCCCGCTACGGCGTGCTTTATAATCATATCGTGGTTTCGGTACGTAAAACCCTATATTTGTTTTAACAAAATGCTTCGCTAATCGTGTTTGTTTCGCTTTGGCCAAGAAATAGGGCGTTTTGCTTACAACAGGCAAAACTAGAGCAGCACAAGTTTAGGTGAATCGAAAGAATGATGCACTAACTAACCATACCCGCCAGAGATGTTGCCTCGATTTGCTGCCGTCGATGACACTAGGGCCAAGTTTAAGTTCATCCTGCCTGCATCAACAAGCCCCTCCATCACCTCGCAGGTCTCTCTGCCCTTCATGTCGTTTCTTCGTGCTCTCTTGAAATACTCGAGTTCGTTTCGCGCAAAGTTCTCTATGTACGACTGTACTTGATGAGTTCACGCGGTTACTATAGACTGCGGCTGCTGTTACTGCTTGGGCGTCCTATACTTGTTGCTGCTACAATCCAATCTACGCACGGCCAAGACGCGTGCACGGATCGCAGGTCACGTCACCACGATGAAACGGCTAAGCCTGTCGAGACTAGAAGGAGCAGGTCGCTGCCGGCAAATTACGTCGCCGCGGCTGTGAATCTGCCGGCAAACGACGCTGTCGTGTCAACAGCGGAAGCGACGGAGGCCACAATTAAGGATACGTTCACGTCACTTCTCCCACGACGATTTTGCTAGTATAATCGCTTCACTGCGGGGCATATACCGAGAGCCGGTTGTGTGTACAAGTAGGTGTCCCTTGAGTTACTTTTGGGGACTTTCTTTCGCGACAGCAACGCTGCAGCGAGTAGTGGCTCATCTGCAAATCGGGCATGGCACCGTTTTCAGCAAAAAAAAAAAAATGTGTGGTTTCAGTTGCCAAAATCAGTACATGACTATGAGCCACGCTGTAGTAGATATTCCGGATTAGTTTCGACCTCGTGGGATTCTTTACCTTGCACCCAATGCACAGTACATACATACATACATACATACATACATACATACATGCATGCATGCATGCATACATACATACATACATACATACATACATACATACATACATACATACATACATACATACATACATACATACATGCATGCATGCATGCATGCATGCATGCATACATACATAAATACATACATACATACATACATACATACATACATACATACATACATACATGCATACATGCATACATGCATACATGCATACACGGATACACGGATACACGGATACACGCATACACGGATACACGGATACACGCATACACGGATACACGCATACACGGATACACGCATACACGGATACACGGATACACGCATACACGGATACACGCATACATGCATACACGCATACACGGATACACGGATACACGCATACATGCATACACGGATACATGCATACACGGATACATGCATACACGGATACATGCATACACGCATACATACATGCATACACGCATACATGCATGCACGCATACATACATACATACACACATACATACATACACACATACATACATACACGCATACATACATACATACATACATACATACATACATACATACATACATACATACATACATACATACATACATACATACATACATACATACATACATACATACATAAACAAATTACACAGCACTGGTTTTTCCCCTGCGCCCCCATAGAGATGCGGTCGCAGCAGCCAGGATTTGATCCCATGACGTCGTGCTTAAAAGCGCAACTCCAAAGTCACAACGCCACCACGGCGGCTGCCCCTTCAGTTACGTGCCGAAACGATGCCGTCATTCTTACGTTCTATTCAGCGCTGAGCAGTGCTAGAATCCACTAGTCTGTGAATCGTATGAGAAACAGACGCTCTGCACTTTTCTTGCTGCCCTTGTTCGCTGTGCTCATCATTTACAAGTGTCCTGATTTATGCTTTCGCCACTACTAATCTGAATAGCGCGTTCGAGCGCAAAGTACTAGCTGTACAATCATATACAATTATTTTGTTACAGCAGTGAGCCTATGCTTTCATAACACAAGAATCAGTTGATAGAAAGCAAGTCGCTTTCAAATGCCTAAATGCTGGTACACATCAACCAACAGAAGTACTCATTTATGCACGAGTGCATGCATTACATATGGATCTATGTACGTTCTTCAAGATATTTTATGCATACACGCCAAATCGTGCTGGAACGAATTTATGCATGCATGCCTTTCTGACGTAAGAACTTACGAAACGTAGCAACGCCGACGAAATTGCTTCGCTGGGAAGTATGCAGTGGCGAAAAGTGCCTGCCACTGAGTACTTAAACTCCGAGGGCCTTCCGTCTTTCATGCGTTCCTTTTTACAGTAAGCCATGTCGGGGAAACAAACATCGAACTAGCACCGCGATTCTGTCCTGTCTATGAACTAATTATATGAATAAGAAACAAAACACTGCTTGGCGAAATTTACAATACTTATACACTGTATGTAAAGGCCATGACATAATGTAGATTGTGCACTTTATTATGGCCTTTGTGAGAGTACATCATGACACTTTGCGCTACAGTGAGTCACGTGGGTCTATAATTTAGCGTTTCTATATACATGCTCATTAGCATATACCTGTAATAGTTTCTACCTGCGCACACGTACATACCTGAGCTGTCGTACCTTGATATGCATATGCAAACTTCGTATCAAGACGCATGTATTGCCCTGACCCGCCGTAATGGTTTAGCAGCTATTGCGTTACGCTAGAAAACACGAAGTTGCCGCATCAAATTTCGGCCACGGTGACCGCATGTCAATAGGAGTGAAATGCAGAATCGGCCATGTGCCGTCAATTCGGTGCACGTTAAAGCACCCCAGGTAGTCAAAATTATATCGAGTAGGCCTCTACCGCGTGCTTTATAATCAGATCATGGCTCTGCGTGAAACAAAAAGAACGAAATAAATCTTTCAAAGATCTTGTCTATGCAAAAATGGCGAATGCACTATTGTAACCCTGTAAACTTAATTCATTTCTATTATTAATGTAAGGAATCGGAACACACTGGTCTTCACCAACCGGCGCCTATATGCAATGGACATGGACATGGCATTGCAACTTTTACTTGGTTATAACCGATGGGAAAAAACACTGCTGTGCCGCTTGCGAGTACGAGTTTCATTCACAAACGCCTATTCACTCCTAATTGGAATGGCGGACAGTTGAAACTGTAACAGATGTGGTTCTGAAGAAACGACCAAACACCCCCTGTGTGATTGCCCTACATACGAAGACGAGAGGACTGCCCTTCGTATAGCTTTGGAGCACTCAGACGACCGCCCTTTCACAGAGATCTTGGGCCCGTCGCCTTGTGCGTCATGTGTGCAACGCCACAAAGGCGCTGGTGCGTTTCTTGAAATGCACCAGCCTGTATGACCGCCTGTGACTGACTCGGTGACGAAGGCTTTTTCGTGTAACAATGCAAACTGCGAACTTCTTTCTGCCTTCTCTATCAATCCACATTTCCCCTTCCCTAGTGCAGGGTAGCCTAGCGGGCTCAACCTGGTTAACCTGCCTGCCTTTCTCTAAAGACTTTTCTCTCTCTCTCTCTCTTGCCAAGACCCTGTTACGAATGCTGTATAGCCTACCACCTATTTTGTCTTCTTTTCAGTTTCGACATAAGCAGGCACTAAATGAAAGAAAACTAAATGAAATCGCGTGGATGAACCAAGAAAAAAGAAGTGAATTTGTAATCACGTGAAATAAGAAAGTGTTTCGAAACGACTTTGCAGTGGGTGGTGCCAAACGAAATATATGGCAGCCAATTATAACGGCGTCTCGAGTTGCTATGGGAAAATTACAATACATTCCCAGAGGAAGGGGGGGGGGGCGAAGTGGACGGTTAGGGTTTGCTTGCTACGGGATCAGATTGACTCCAGGGCAAATGGAGAAAACTTGAAGTGGCCACCCGAGAATCGTGCGCGACGCGTACCAATCAATCGAGAATTATGAGGATCCTTCAAGATGTGATTACTAAAGCATTTTTTTATTTTTATTTGTTTCCTGCCAGACTTTCATTACATTCAAAGCGATATAGTTATACCGCAGTCTAGAAAGGAGCACCACAACGCGAGGATAGCTATCTAGCCCAAGGTATTGCAAACGTAAGTTAAATCTCCGCTTCGCTTCGGCACTGGACTGTTCTTTCAGAATTGACGTGGCTTTCCCGTGAAAGCTTGATTGGTTTCTGCAATTTCTGTACTGCATTACTTTAAAACGAAGTGCATAATCTTGGCGGGGCTGTAGCTTAATAGATGTAAGATTGAGAATGCGTGCGGATGCAAGCTTATTTAGGCATGGCTGGAAAATCTTCCTCAAAACTCAATTTTAGTCGGACGCGGACTGCCATTTACATTTAAAAAATGTGTTCTCTCTCTCTCTCTCTCTCTCTCTCTCTCTCTCACTGCTGCTGCTGTACTGATAACAAATTAACCTCAAACCAGGGTGAGCCCGAGTTATGGTACGTAATTACAGCATCATCTGGTTCTTTGCCACTGTCTACTCGTACGTTCCAAGCATTGCCAAACTCGTTACTGTGCATTTTAGTAGACGGCTCCATGTCCAAGCGCAGGAGAATGTATTGATTAGAGAGCACACGCGGAACAATAATTGAAGCAGAGCTGGGCAGGGCACGTGATGCATGTAAGTAAAACAATGTGTGAGTGGACAAGAAAACCACAGTCAAAAGCGTCTGATGATCATCTTGATAAATTAGGAATGACTACACGATGGCATCCGAAACTTCCTGGACTGGGTGTACAGAACGGTTCACTATCTTACATTGGTTTAGGCTAAGTATCCTTCGATTCGATTAAATTGCCATGGTACTGAATGCATCTTTCCCAGCGCGTTTGCCAGTTCTAGAAGACTTTCTTGAAGTCGTTCTCCGTGAGACTGTCGAGGACCTTTTGAGCTTCTTGTTGAGTGATATCCACGGCGTCAAAGCGACGTTCTTCGAGCCTTAACCTCATTTTCGGAAACGAGGCAAAATCGCAGGGGGTAGGTAGAATGAGTAAAGGAGGATGGCGCATGAGTGCCATGGTGCTCTTTGTCAAGAAATCTGGGCGTCTCGAGGAAGGTGGGACTGGGCTCACTACCTTGATGCAACAGCCAATTTCTGTTGCTCCAACGTCCAGCTCGTTTCCGAAGGACTTCATTTCGAAGGCGCCGCGGAACGTCACAGAACAAACGCCAAATAATAGTCGGGCCTTTCGGAACCAATTTCCTGTCGGTTGCCGGTTTTTCATTAAAAAAGCGATGAGCAGGGCTTTGGTAGCGCTCCTCACTTGTTTTGATCCATCGCATTGCGATGACTGGACGGTCGGCCGTTGTCTGTGCAGGTGCTTCTTGAAGACTGTCCCCATCGCTCCTCGGCCCACAAATCTGTGAAGGTACTTCTATCTTTCTTGAGGGTGACTGGCCTATGTGAACGCCTCTGACTCACTGAGGCCCTTCATGTGCGCGCGCACACGCTCACTGCAGCTTTCCTGGCCCTCACTTCCCTCTATCTCCTTTTCCTATTCCTTCTCTCCCGTGCCCCAGAGTAGGGTAGCCAACCAGTCGTATTTCTGCTTAACATCCCTGCCTTCCCTATTACCTCCTGCTCCTCATTTGTTGTGCTACTTTTGGTCTCGGTGAACTCGGGCTCTTCCAGTGTGGAGATTGCTGCTTCGTTTCGGGGCAATGCTGCATCTGTTGATTAAGGCTGCTTCCGCACGTGCAATAGCGCGAAGCTCCACGTACACGTTAACACACCATTGCTTCTGGTCGGCAATCAAGACCCGAGTTACGAGCTTCGTGGCCACACGGTGCAATTGCAGGTCTTCGCTGAGAATTGCTGGGCACTGCGCATAACCAAATTCCTACCATTTGACACAGTTCATGAATCATTCGGCGAGAATACTCTCGAATCATTTCTGCAATTTTGGCAGCAATCTCCTGTGTTGTGCTGGTTCGTAACCGTCCCAAACGCTCGACGTATTCCACTGAGGTTCGACCATCACCGAACCGAGAAGGCCATTCAAAACACTGACTGCGTGCCACAGCAGCATCGCCGTACCCCTGACGAAGCATTCCCAGAGTTTGCGTGGAGAATTTACCAAGCTTCATTCAGCGTTTCGTGCAAACCCACTGCTCATGCCTTACGCTCGCCTTTTTTTTTTCAGAACGCAGACAATGTCTCGCACTTTATCACTTTAGCACGCAATGCCGGTGAACGAACTTCCATTCACCTCGCCACTTGATACATTCACTCGTGTGATATGGCTGCAGCTGCATCTAAGGGCACAAGCACGTACTTTCACTTCCCACATAATGGCACCAGGCCGGGAACTTTCGGATAACACCCCCAGAAAACTGGCATGAGTAGAATATGCTTTGGAGGAGGAACGAAAGGAGCAGTTGAAGATCTCTCGGAGAAGGACTCTACCTATGGCGCACTTAAATCAGCTGGTCGGTATAACTCACAGCCAGAATAGCAAAAATGCATGGATATATGACGGGAATAACTATATGGCCACGCAGAAGACGCTGTGCAAGGATACACGCAGAGTTCACGTGGTATGTGTGGTATGCTGGCCGGGCTGACAAAACTACTTTTCGGCTTTCCTACACGGCTCAACCATGTACCGCAAGCGCCGGTAGCAAGTGACGCAGATATCAGATATTCGAATCCTAGCAGCACTAATAAACTAAATTGTTTTGTACGGTATTGTTAGAATTATTTTCAAAGGAAATACGCAGTCTCAGCGTAAATAACAGTGTCTCCACTACGAAGACCCATCCTTGCTTTCACCGCAAATACTTGCAGTCACGCACATAGTCTCTTCTTTCTAAAAGACCCTAACTTAACAATAGCCGACATCTTGCTTCTATATAAATGAAACAGCTGAACAAGTTATTATAATTTCCTGAGATGATTACAAAATTGCAAAATGCCTTTCTGCATTCCTCAAAGTTACAAAACAAAACAAATTATTAGACAGCGTTGCTGTTACAGCCGTTTTTCGAATTCTGTTGAAAGCCCCGGCGTTCTTGTCCGCCTGCACACGGAAGCGACATTATGAAGGGCTATTACACTTTTGCCGTCACGTAATACTTTAACCCCCTGACACTGCGTCTCGAACGCGGATCTGCCTTCACTGGATGATTCGGCAGCCAGGCGAGTGCAAAAGGACGACTGCGGGCTTCGAAGCAGAACCAGATTTGTTTCATGGATTCAGAGCAGTCAAAAGTTGCTTCACTGACACCGCAACCTGTGTGCCTTATACAACGTTGTGAGAGGAAAGAACACGCTGGCTCGCAATCGACAACAAAAACAACAGACTGAATGGTGTTTGACAAGTTTTGCAAACCGATGGCGTTTCACGGGACGAAATGCCACCCCGGTGCTGCAAGCCACAGGACCTAGCTTCCGGTGACACGACTGAAGTTAATGGTGTTGGACTGCTGAGCACGAGGTCGCGGGATCAAATCCCGGCCACGGCGGCCGCATTTCGATGGGGGCGAAATGCGAAAACACCCGTGTGCTTAGATTTAGGTGCACGTTAAAGAACCCCAGGTGGTCAAAATTTCCGGAGTCCTCCACTACGGCGTGCCTCATAATCAGAAAGTGGTTTTGGCACGTAAAACCCCAAATATTATTACGACTGAAGTTACTCCAGCATTTCGCGTCCCGGTGCACGTCGGGCGATGGAAGCCCGTCTGCGTTCGAGCTGCGATTCGCACCGACGGTCAAGTGACCCGGAAAACACTGCCTCTACTCTGGCTTACAGAAAAGCGAGACGTATTTGTGGGGCACTATTGTATCATGCCGCGCAGGCACCAGTGGAGCAGGGGCCCATCGCTTAGCACATATCGGTTGAAGAGAAGGGTTGAAAACTGCAAGATGATTACATAATTTCATTGGCGTCAAGAAAAGACGTCAAGTGAACTTTCCATTGTCTGACATTCTTTTATTTTATTTAAAGGACCTTACAGCCCCTAATGGCATTGTGTAAGGGGGGAGAGTACACTGGAAGATTATAACATATTCAATTATTGGGATACATATGTTAATACATATACAAAAAATACGGGGTAAGGAATGCCCTAATATAAAGTAATATAGTGTTACAATATGTACAATGAACAATAATCTCAACGCTTTTCAACGCGACAGCTCATTAAAAAAAAAGTCAGAGAAAAATACAAACCATAGAATCACAGGGCGAGCAGGACCTAATTAGGCTATTGCAAAAGAGTATTTAACCAGTATTTGCGTACCGATAACGAGAAAGGCAATCATAAAAACAACATATAATACGTTAGGTCATTAAGAGTTTAAAAAATGCGGCGTTATAAGATGCCGAAAATTTTCATGGTCACTCTCAGAAGCTATGGTCGTTGCAAGATTTTCAAGAGCAGATGAGTTAATTACTTTTACCATGGATACGCATGAAACTGAACTGATTATACAACCGTTGTGGCCTGTAATGAGGAGGTTCAAGATGCAGAGCTGATCGCACTGTGTTATGGACGTATTTATGAAAGAATGATACTAGAGCTATGTCACGATAATTATGCATGGTCTGTAGTGAGAGGTCCAGAATAATTTGCGTTATGCTTTGCTTCTAGTCATAACGTGAAATAAAACGCGCAACCCTATTCTGAACAAATTTGAGTTTTTATATAAAATATTTCTGATACAGAGACCAGATGGATGCAGCGTATTCAAGCTGAGATTGAAGAAATGTTAGGCAAGCTAGTTTATGAATCTCGTTAATTATGGAACTTGCATCGCACGCACCGTAATGATCTCGAAGAACTGCCGCGTATGTATGCAGCGTGCGTTTTCCACGAAAGTACCAAAGTTACGTTAACACCTATTGAGTATCGTGCCAAATAGTGAGGTTATTTATGCGACAAAAAATGTAGTGTTAGTATGCATGTGGCTGACAGAGAATTTTGCATTTAGGAACGTTTATATAGTTTCACTAGCGAAGTATTAAACCAAAGAGAAATAAGTTCTGTTTCTGGAGAATTTTATAAACACCGGCACCCTTAATGGAACCATTAATGCAGTCGTCCGCAAGAGATGTCCCGTGTGAGGAAATGTTATTGGGTAAGTCATTAATTCATATTAGAAATAGTAACGGCCCAAGAACGCTGCCCTGTGGTACACCTGAAGTAACGTGTGAAAGAGTAGAAGAAAAAGTGCAGTGTATTGCTGATGATCACATAAGAAATTTCTAATCCACGTTAGTGTAAGAGACTTATTTAAGAGCAGATAATATTAAATCAAACGGCGATGTTCTACGAAGTCAAACGCTTTAGAAGTCGAGAAAAGCATAGTGTGTAGATTCCAGGTCAGTATGTAAATGAGTAAATTTGAATAATTGAATCTCACATGACAAATTTCTCAGAAATCCGTGTTCATTCGTAAAGAAAAATTTGTTGGTTTCCAGGTATTGTAATATTATTATTTAGTTTAGCAGTAGTCAGAAAAATGGGGTAGCCGGGGTCTTTATGTTTCAATATCTGCAAACAATCAAGTGTAAAAAACTAAACGAAATATAGCTTCTTGGACACATTGAGGCATAGTAGGAGACAGTGCAGAGAACTGACTCAATGTGTGTCATGCTCCTTCTTTGTGTATCCGTCTACAACGGCCAAACTTTTCAACTCCAATGACACACCTGGAAGACCACACGCAGGGTGTATTCACCAAACACTTTCAAAAATATTTAAAGGTTGCCTGCCGCTGACAGCACAATTCCAGTTCATGAAGTGGCCTAATCAAAGAGGCGGACATTACTTGAACAAAAAGATTGAAAGGCACAATCGACCAATTATTATACATTCGCTAATTAAGTCCATAATTACGCTACGGCCCGTATTGCAATTTACAAATTCTAACCGCGGAGTTCGCAAGGCGCATCCACTTGGAACGAATCCACAGGATAACACCCGCGTGTAGATATTAATTTCCCGGGCATTGCGGAGAAATGCAATGGCAACAGTGTCCCAGGCGATGCTCCCATCGGAGAGTGCTTTGTGCTCGTATGAGTACACTCTTTGGCATACACAACAATACGCGTTAATAAAAGTTTACACCCCTTTGATCTTATCTTGTCCCTCAACAATTATCGTGGTCTGTCTTGCGTGCGTTGCCTTTCTTGAAAACTCGGTGCTCGCTACTTTCCTGTGAAGAATGCTCTGTCATGCTGATAACGCACATTCCGTTCGCGACTTGTAAGTACCGCGCTCGCAGTGTTAAAGAAAGGAGATGCGCACAGGACAGACGACGATTATTTCTGTGTGGCAAGATACGACACAAAGGGTGTAATTTTGTTTGTGTACTGCTGTAGTTTGCGCAGAATACCGCTGTTGTACGGTGGTGACACAATGTCTAGTTGACTGCCAAGCAATATAGTTAATCATGCGCGAGTCCATGGATGAAATTTTGGTAGCCTTGGTGTAGCTATTTATTAATAGCTAAAACACGTCACCAGTCGCGAAATAGATATGTGTGTGTATAAATAGATATGCAGCTAATTCGCTAAAATGGCAGCATGGTCCCACAATAACCCTGCGGCGAGATACGCAGGCTAGTACATGACTCATCAATAATTTCCGCCAGCTCGGCTCCTCTCACGTGAACCTCAATCTAAATAAATCGTAGTTTTAGCATTTCGCGCCCACACAAATGCGGCCACGGCTACCAGCAAGCATACCCGCAACCTTGCCCCCAGGAGCACACATGCATAGTCAGAGACTCCACGTTTGTTATTAAGAATGTCTTTCCGGTTTTCTAAAGAAATTAGCTCACTCGATAATCTTTAGAATTACATTCATTCTAAAGGCTAAAAAGCTGCAGCAGTCACCCAACTTGCTTCGGTTCTTCAGTCAGTACTATTCATGGCACTAACACCGGAAAGGTGGAGGTAGAAGACGCAAAAGGCTCAGCACGCACCTGGCCGTGAACCAGGAGCACGAATGAACAGCTCTATACTGCTCCACTGATGCATTACGCAAGACTTACACATGATCAGTCTTCACAAGCTGACGCGAACATGCATAGCGATTAATTTAAAATGCCGCGACAAAGCGGCACAGTGAGCAGTGCCGCTGTGAAGCTGCCTACTCAATTCCATTCGAGGTGAGAAAATAAATGTGCAGACGCCGTCAGCGTTCACCAAACCTCACGATTAAACAATATGGCGCCCAGGAAATCATTCGGGACCGCATAACCGCCACGTTCACTTTCCGTTACAAGGGGTGGTTGCCCGAGTCTCCGGCCAACGGGCTCGACTTCACTGCGCCCTTGGCGAACAGCCTAAAAGTCATTTTCCGAGCATTGCGAGAGCGCGAGAGGAGCCTTATCGGAAGATCAGCGTGCGTCGTATACGCGCGCAAACTACTTGGGGCACACAGTGACTAATGGAAGCAGTAGCGCACCACGTACGCGGCTCCTTCGCCGCGGCCAACCCTCCGGGCACAAAGTGGACTCGCCAAGTGCGGTCTACGAGTCGGAGTCCCCGGGCTATCGGGTGCGGCTGCAGCAAACTTTGACGGAATCGACGGCGTCGTCTGCAAGCTGCATCGTCAATTGTATCCGCGACTGGAAGAGTCGCGATTCTAACGCAATGTTCTTTCTATGAAACGGCGCACTGGATATTTGCTCGCGCGACGAACTCACTTCTCATCAAAATTCTCGGCCAAGTGGCTAGGACAATAACCATAATCTTAATTTCGTGCTATGAAATTTTAGTGCTGTGCTCTAGTGCATATCTCTGTTTATTCATTAGATTCATTGAAATATTACACACACCCTAGTAAAAAACAGACTTCTCGCTGCTTCAAAAAGCTCTACAGAGCCGAGTAGCTGTTTAAGGTTTACGATAGTACAGGCTTGCACTATAGAGAAAGAAATTCAACGAGAGGGAACACTCGACAAAACTCGCAACAGGAAACACAATACGCCTAATGTCAGTCACGTCCGTTAGCTGACGCGAGCATCGAAAAAAAATGTGAAATAAAATTTGACAACGTTTCATTTGTTTTTGTTTTCTTTCCCGCTAAAACTAAAACGTTTTGCGTGGAAATGAACTTATATTTCGGGACTTATTTTTCTTGCGTCACTTAGCAACGGTCTGGCGGTACGCCAGAGGCGCCTTATGCATGCGTCACGCAGAATTGCCAGATTGAGCTATTAATAGCCAAATTGGGAAACCTTTTAGGCGGGTTGGCGTCGAAAATTCCAAGTTTGCTACATGACTATATTTGGGCTATTTTTGTCTTAAGGGCTTCTGAGTCCCGAAGACCACGTCAACACTGACAAAATTCGGGAATGCCGGTTTACGAAAACCCAAATATCCTTATTCTACCAAACTAATAATAATAATATTTGGGGTTTTACGTGCCAAAACCACTTTCTGATTATGAGGCACGCCGTAGTGGAGGGCTCCGGAAATTTTGACCACCAGGGGTTCTTTAACGTGCACCTAAATCTAAGCACACGGGTGTTTTCGCATTTCGCCCCCATCGAAATGCGGCCGCCGTGGCCGGGATTCGATCCCGCGACCTCGTGCTCAGCAGCCCAACACCGTAGCCACTGAGCAACCACGGCGGGTATTCTACCAAACTATGTAGGCGATATCGAAGGCTGTGTTCTTAGGCAATGTCGGCACTGGGAGGATGGTGTTAAGCAATGGCTACCGTGTGTATGTGTGATTGCAGCGCTAAGCTCTCTTCGCTTTTGGCTCAGATGTGATGAGCAAAATGAAATGCGTGTTGTACACATGTGCTTGTACGCAGTGCATGTTGAACTGTTACGTCCATATTTTATTTTTGCACATATTGTAGTGGTGGTTGGGAAAGAGTTCTAGCCAGTTTATAGACGCAATTATTGTGTTCTACTGACTTTCTATTTTGATGTGTAGGGTTTGAATTTGTCAGACAAAAAGGTTTACTTTGTACTTAACTTCATCACAGCCATGCACGATCCATAAAATTGATTTCGCGTGTCCGCAAGTGACATTACATTTTTTCTCAAGTTGCACACAGAGTAAAGTACCCAACCCCATCAGAAATTTTGCAACACAGGCATTCACATCTACATTCACAGGCACTCACGTACACGTATTCACATTGCGCGGATTTCGCCAGCGAATGCCAGTTAAGTACTCCGCCATAGAACTCTTTTCGATACTAATGCCACCTGGATAATTGGCAGCGCTGTAACCCAGGGGGAAATTAAAACTATATATTTTAATTCACCTCTGCTGTTATGGGCCAGCGGATCGTTCTGTTCCAACTTAAAAGCGAATTGCACTCAAAACATTCGCTTCTTCGCACGAGGGAAATGCGAGAAGGTTTCAAGTTTTCTCATAGTCCAGTGGACCTCCAAGCAGCAGCATTTGCTAACTCAGCGTCGAGCTACTTTCGGGTAAAATACAATATGGAGAGAACGAGAGAATGGCACATAAATAACATGTTTGTTTTATGAATCAAGCATAGGAAGGGCATCCCTATTTCAAGATGCCTTGAACTCGGGCCGCCTCTTGGGCACTCGATCCTGACCAGCCGAAGCTCATCCTTGATCTTGGAGCAGGCAATTATCTGTCCGAATCTTATAGAAAAATGTCTCGGGCAAAGCGAGGCGGCAACTGAAGTTAGCTAAGAACTTGGCACAGTAAATATGAACAACCTCAAAAGCAAATCAGAAAAGAAATCCTTCGGCTCATTGTAACAATAAGTGGCGTCCAAATACACGTCTGAGTTGCACCTCGCAACAGAAAGTTTTACGCAGATATTGAGGCCATTATTGTGCTGGTTTCATGCGGCGGAAGTAATTTTGGAGACGGAAATACGCGGTGATGTTTGGGCAACAGAACTGCTTGTTGGCCTATAGTTGGTGCTTGCTAAAAGACATGTTTTTTGCCGCAATTGAACACTCACACAAGAAAGACACATAAAGAGCCGGCCGTGTTGTCTTTATGTGTCTTCCTTTTGTGAGTGTTCAATTGCGGCAAAAAAAGATGTTTGGACATCATCGACACCTTCTAAGACACCTGCAGACATAGCAAACATTTTCGCAGTTTTTCGCTACTTTGGGCTCACTAAATATTTGGACCTGGCAATTTTCGCGCTACATTTTGACAATATTTGGCTATGTTTTCTTGGGCACATCCGGCAACCCTGGTCATGCACCAGACAGGCCGCCGAAGCGATCGGGGCCGGCTGCGCATGGGAAGCTCGCCTGTTCGGCGACCGTTTCCTCCGGACGTAGCCTGTTTTGGGGGCTCCCGGCGTATTCTTCCGTTCCTTGTGCACTTCGACCCGGCGCCACTGCACTAGTGGACTACGGCAAGGTAAGAAATCTTGTTTGACAGTCTGTGAGGCATTTCAAACAATTTAGGCATTTACCGCAGGGAACCGAGGCTTGTGACGCAGCTAGCGAAAAACAGCTCCGAGGTCCTGGCGTAGTTAAATTGAGTTAATGACTCGTAATGGGAGATATTTCTGATGCTTTCTATGAGCCGCAACTATATTTTAACTCCTTTCAGTTCATTTTGGGCACGCTCGCCACACCCTACTTTGTGACGCAGTTTCGCGTGTACTGAATCTTACCGTGACAAGTTTTGGCGCTTTCTCTGACATCCAACATGATTGAGACTAATTTCGTTACTTTTTGGGGTACTTTTGAAGCACGGTGGCCATGCCCTGCGTTGTGACACAGTTAGCGAAAAGCAGCTCGACCATGTGACGCAGTATCGCACGTACTCAATCTTGCTTTGACTAGCCCTGGCACTTTCTCTGACCCCGAGCATTGTTGCATTATTTTAGGTACTTTTTGGGGATACGTTATTGGCACACTCGCAGAGCCCGGCGTTGTGATGCAGTTAGCGAAAAGCAGCTCGGCCGTGTGCCGCAGTTAGCTTCTCCTGTATACTGAATCTTGGTGGGACAAGTTCGTGACGCATTCTCTGACCCCCAACATTATCATGATTTCGTTACTTACTTTGTGGGATACTTTTGAGGTACGCTCACAGCGCCTGGCGTTGTTACGCAGTTAGCGAAGAGCAGCTCGGTCGTGGTGAAAAAAAAAAAAATACGGCGCGCACTGAATCTCAGTGGGACGAGTTTGTGACTCTTTTCGTGGCCTCGAAACAACACAGCTTCTTTCAATACTGACAGTTGCGAAAACGTAACGATTGATTGCCAGGAGCTATAACAGCGTAGTGGGTTGCCTGCGCCGGCAGAACGAGCAAAAGATAACGCCGAGTAGCTCAAAAACCAAAAACTTGAACATTCTCTTTTCTGAACGACTGAAAACAGGCTTTGCACCCGCGCATTCATTGTGACGCGAGTAGAAGGAATTCTGCCAGCGTCTAGCAAGATCTGGCTGAGAGCCTGTATTGTGGCCACTTCTGTGCATGTAGCCTACCATCGCGTCGGCTGAGGCCAAGTTGCTTTGGAAACGCGCAGTCGTACATGTATTTGTGCTTTTAAAGTGCAGGAACTTATGACCGGGAATGGGGGATGTTTGCAAATCAGATGTTTTCTCGTTTCGTGGTATTGTTCGGGATGAGTCGGGCATTTTCTACGCCATGTGTAGAAAATGCCCGACTAGAAAACGAGCCTCTATTTATTAAGCAAAAAAAAATTATTTGACAAGGCGTCTTGTGCCTACATTACAAAATTGCACGTTGAATAGAGGTCTGATTCGAGGGAGGCCTGTAAAGATCGCTCGCAGTCATATTTATTTTACTAAAGAAATAAAAAAAATCCACCAAGACCGCTGGCGGTTGAGCTGTACAGACGCAAAAACAAAAACCACGCAGGTCAGCGCAGCCGGCGTAATGAGTACCAGCTAGAGTTAGAAATGCGCGCGCCCAAAACCGAAACCAGAAGCATTTAATAGGAGCGGCTTTATACGCTACAGTAGATTCGGCCGCTGGTTTCTATGGGAATGTCCACTTCTCGTTGAATATTTTTCTCGATGGTAAGGCGCTGACACAACGCGTGGTTGACGTCCTCGCCATATAGTTCAACAAATGGCAGTCTGTACACACCATTCCGGTAGCTTTGGTGAGGCTTTTGAATATAAGCTAAAATATGTCGCAAGTCACTAAACAGATATACGGCGCTGTAAGGAGACTGGAAAATTATTAAATCAGGCAACTCAAACGCTAACATGCAAACACGGGTCCCAAAATCACACTGTGATGACATACGCGTGCATAGCTCTGGAATAATCTTTCGCCAGCTCGGCTTGTCTAACGTGAACCTCAATCGAAGTAAATCGGAGGTCTAGCATTTCGCGCCTACCCAAACGTGGCCGCCCCTGGCGGCTAGCGAACCCGCAAACTCGTGCGCAGCAGCACACAAGGCACAGGCAGTGAGACCTCCGCGTTCTCAGAAGAGTAGCTCGCTTGATAGTCATTAAACATACATTCATTCTAAAAGCTAACAAGCTGAGGCACTTACCCAACTTGCTGTGGTTCTTCAGTCAGGACTATTCATGGCACTGCCAGGGTAAAGGCGCTGGTCGAAGATGCAAAAGGCTCAGCATGCACCTGCAGACAGCCGTTACAGTAAGCCGAAGCCGTGACCCACAAGTACGAAATGGCAGGCTGTATACTGCTCCACTGACGCATTACGAAAGACTTACACATGAGCATTCTTTTCGAGCTTACACGAACAAGCATAACAATTAATTTGCAATGCCGCGACCTGCCTAGTCAATTCCATTCGAGGTGAGAAAATACGTATGCGAACCTCGTTAGCGTTCCCCAAACGGCAAGGCTGAGCAAGAAGGTGTCCAGGCAATCTGATTTCGTTCGGGACCGCATAACCGCCACGTTCATTTTCCGTTTGAAGGGGTCTCCGGCCGACGAGCTCGACTTCACTGCGCCCTTCGCAGACAGTCTAAAAGTGATTTTCCGAGCATTGCGAGAGCGCGAGAAGAGCCTTATCGGAAGATCAGCGTGTGTCGTATACGCGCGCAAACTACTTGGGGCGCACAGTGACCAACGGAAACAGTAGTGCACCACGTACGCGGCTACTCCACCACGGACAACCCTCCGGGCGCGAAATGGACTCGCCAAATGCGGTCTAGCAATCGGACTCCCCGGGCTGTCGGGTGCAGCTGCAGCAAAGCTTGATGGAAGCGAAGGTGTCGTCTGCAAGCTTTCGTCGTCAATGGTATCCGGGACTGGAAAGGATTTTCAAACGTGGAATCCAAGAAAAAAAAGATTCTGTTGATTCAGACTTCCTACTTCTTGTACGGAAACGCGCACTGCATACTTGCGCGCGCGATGGAGCTATTTCTCATCGTAATATTTCGCCAAGTGGCGGGAACATTAAGCACAATTTGAATTACGAGCTTTGAAATTTCAGTGCTGTGCTGTAGTAATTACCTCTCTCTGTTTATTCATTAGATTCAGTAGTTGACATATCACACATATCCTGTTAAGAGTAGACTTCTGCCTGTTTCAAAAAGCTGCTTGAGGCTTATGATATCACAGGCTTGCACCAAAAAATATGCATCGCATTTTCCCCACTACCTTACAGCAAAGAACATAATTTACAGCTCTTGAACTGGTTAATATAGTCTAACAGAAGCGTCGAGTGACCAAAAGGTCAGAACCGTGACGTGAAACGTGGCTACGAAAGTACCGACTGCACACGCATGCGCACAGAGCATACTCCTGCCCGTACATTGTGTGCTAGGCTATTCCGGAAGCTCTGCATAGTCCCCGCTGCTGCTTGTTGCGCATTGTAGTGGAGGATACGCCCATGTGAGACTCTTGAAGAACCACAGAAACGATCGGACACATGTATCTGTCTCCAATGCGCCATCGAGCGCGAAGTTCTCCGGAGAGCACTGAACCAGCTGGAGTCTGGACCATTTTGCGCAATGAAGATCCTTGGACCCTGACCGTTCGCGTCGATGGCACAGAAGGCCACGAAAGCGCTGTTGAAATCACTCAAGTCGACTGGTCCTGAGAACCATGTGTAGAACTCGGTGCGAACCTTCCATTGTACGCGAAACTATGATCGCTCTCTCTCTCCATCCCCATACCCCCTTTCCCCAGTGCAGGGTAGCAAACGAGACGTGCGTCTGGTTAACCTCCCTGCCTTTCCTGTCTTTTATTTTTCTCTCTCTCCTGAAGTGTCCGGAACAATTAGATATAATTAGAAATCACTGATTACCGCACACAAAAGCTCACAATCGTAGACTTTAGACACCCGCCACGTGAGCCCGACTTTGCAAAACTCCTGGTAACCCGGAAGTAGAAAGCGAACTAAGGAAGTCATTAATGAGGTCACATATATGAAGGCGGCATGACACTTAACCGGCTAATTAATGAAAAACAGTTGCCTCCGCACTCGGTTTTTGCGTTGCGTTCGCCTAAAGTTAACCTACAGATCACCAACGCCTAGGTTCGAGCGCCGCTAAGAGACGCCCAGGGCAAACATTAGTGTCGCCTACCATTCCTTTTTTTAATATGCTATATGAACCTTTCCAATACAAGGTGACCGATTAAGTTTAATTTTAAAAAAAGTTCCTTTTGCAGATATTATTCTGGTCCTTGAGCTAGATTATTCAGAGAGCCGGACGTTACTTCGGCGAGAAATCAAAACACATATAAAACTAACTACCAAGAATTTCGTCATTCTATTATGAATCAATAATTTTGCGGCCCATATTGCACCTTATGAACTGTAACGGGTGAGATTGCAAGGTCTATTAATCTGCAAGGCGTATTAATTTCCAGAATGAGTTCATTCTGCAGATATGATGCGCCATCAAACTTCCCCTAATATACGCAGTTCCACTTACATTATTCCCTTTGCCCCTTTCCCCGGTACAGGGTAGCCAGCCGGTATTTACACTGGCTAACTTCCCTGTCTTTCCTCCCCTTTATCTCCCCCCCCCCTTTTTTAACAAATATTTTATGCATAGAAGCAGAAAAGTAATTGGAACGCCTATGCATTTCGCTCCACACTTTGGGAAAACATATCTCAAGCTGGTGTCATTTCGGAAATTAATTTCTAGTGAAGACGTCTTGCAAACTCACCGGCTGCAATTCGTCAGTTGCAACATGTGCTGCAAATTATTTAAATAACATATTAATTCGCAAATTTTTCGTGAGCAGTTGAATATGTATTTCGATTTATCGTGCTTACTGCGTCACGACAAAATCATGTCTTCGTCACATTTTATGCATGGTATTCTTTGGGACAAGTCGGGTCTGTTCTGCGCCATGTGTGTAAAATCGAATTGCTTTTTTTCCTATAACGTCTATATAACAAAATAACATGTGCATATAATTTACATCTTTCAGCTGATTCCGTCCTGTCTAGCTTCGTAAGGGAACTGCTGCACCTTACCTGGCGCCACAATATTGGATAAACGTACCAAAGACCGGAAGAGCCTTTATATTGAGCAATACATTTCCCCATTTAACAAGGCGTGTTTCGTATACGTTTTATTTATTTTGTAAAGGTGTTTAGCAGTGACTGGCGTTTGGGACCGACCCTTCGAGCAGGGCACGCACTCCCAACGCGAGCAGCGCTTTCCGAGCAAGAGCACTGATGACGAGAACGACCTACTAGAAAGTGCTGGAGAGGACAGCCCACTCTACCGTTGCAATTGCCCTCTAAAATTTATTTATTCGTACACCTAAATTTCGTCCATTCGAGCATTGCAGCATGGGGGATTTACATAATGAAAACACGAAGTACGGGCACCACATACATGAGGGAGCACTCCTGAACGTGTCTGCAAATGAGCACAGTTGGCAGAATTAGCGTGTGAAAAACAAAAATGCGGGAACTATGCAATTTAATGGCGGGTCAAGACGTAGAGAGAATGTGAAACCTGTCCTAGAGGTACACAAAACAGGTTACAATATTGCACGTTACATAAAGGATAAATTCAATGGAGGCTTCTAATGATCGCTCGCAATCGTATTTATTTTTACCAAACAAGAAAGAAAAATCAATTTTTCACCAAGAGCGCGCGCGGTTAATGAGCAGTAGAAGCAGAAACAATATCCGCGCCGTTGAGCGCCGTCGGCGTAACGCGTACAGGCTAGCGTTCAATATGCGCGCAACCAAAACCCGAAATGAGAAGCATGGTTTAGCATTTGATGCCAGCGGTTTATACACTACCGAGGAGGAAGGGAAATCCGAGGGGCCCGACGTCACTCTTTCTGAAGCTAAATGACGCCGCAGGTCCTTGTTACTCCGCTATCCTGTCGGCGTAGATTCTCCCCTCTTGTTCACATTTCTCGCCTTCGGCGCGCAACCACAGACGCCACTACGCCGGGCTGCACGTAATTATGCACGGTTGCTAACTTACGCGCAGCCCGGCGTGGTAGCGCATCGTAGCGATTTGGCCAACGGTCCAGTCGTGGTGGTGTATTGCACTCCGATACACCCTATGGCAAGCCCATCTACAGTTTATGAGAGCAAACACGTGTGCTGATCGTGGCTTCATCACAATCTTTTTGCTTTGCTGAGCTCATTTGGGCGGCCACTCTCAGCGGAGGTATGACGAGTCACATTGCGCCGACGAACACTCCGGCAGAGGAGAACGTCGTTACGCGTTGAAATACACCGATTGCGGCCTTAGGTATACTTCCTCGCGGTGAGTGAAGCTTAACAGAAGCAGTTCCGCGGTGCCGAACAGTAAGCGCGTATGCATGCGGCTAGCGCGTTGACAGGGTCTACGTATACGTGAAGGCGTACGTTCTCCCTTCGAGCTTTGTTCACTCTTGCACCGCATCCGCCAACCTTCACTTTCCCGCGCCCCTCGAGCACACAGATAAGATTACTGCAGTAAAGGGGGTTCATCGCTACACTATTCACAGCAGCCGCTTCATTCCTATCCTTCCACGTGGCTGTTTTACGTGCCCTAAGTGCATCGTCCGTTGTCAAAAGCAGGTACACTGCACAGCTGTCACTGATGTGCAAGGCGTTCATCGTACGCAATCTGAAGCACAGCGATTTGAGTTTGTGATGACACGTTAGCACGAATCCACCGAAGACGGGGAAAAGTATCCCCACGTCGTCCTCCGTACGTGGCGTGGTGTACGGCATTGCATGCGCGCTCGTTTCACGCTTATTACTTCTTCCCGTCTCACCTGACACAACAACCGCTGGGAGAGCATAGTCTAGATAGCCCAGCGGAACAAAACACAGGCTAACACAATCCCGCGTACACGGCGCCTTTGCCACAGTACTAAAACCACTGAACAACACACAGATCCGCCATTGTGGAGCGACAACATGGCCGCTACAGCAAGGAAAAAAAGAAAGGGGGGGGGGGACAAATACCACGCGACTTCCTCCACACTTCTAGCGCGCTGAGGAAGTAGGACCTCTTCTCAGTTCTTCCTTCCTCCATGAGCATTACAGTACACTCGGCCGCTGGTCTATATCGGAGAGGTGGTGGTGGTGGAAAACTTTTAATGGCCATATATACAAGAGAGTTGGGGAAGTCCTTAAGGGCCAAACCCTAACCCATATGGGAGTGTCCACTCGTGTTGAATATCTTTCTCTATGATAAGGCTCTGGCACAACGTTCGGTTGACGCTCGCGCGATATTTATAGTTAAACACGCGGGAGCCTGTACATGCGATTCCGGTACCCTTAGTGTAGCTTTTGAATAATCGCTAAAACACGTCGCAAGTCGCTAAATATATGTGCGTCTACATAGACGAGAAAATTGCAAAAGCAAGCAACTAATACGGTAAAACAGCAACACTGGTCCTAAACCTATCCTACGGCGAGATATGCGCAAGGGAGCATAGCTCTGGAATAATGTTTCGCGAGCTCGGTTTCTTCAGCGTGAACCTCAGTCTAAGTAAATCAGAGTTTTAGCAATTCGCGCTTACACAAATGCGGCCGCCGCTAGCGGCAAGCGAACATGCAAGCTTGTGCGCAGCAGTACACAAGACAGAGGCAGTGAGCCCCCGCGTTGGGTATGAAGAATGTCGTTTACAGTTTTGTAAAACATTAGCTGGCTTGAAAACCCTAACATTACATTCATGATAACGGCTAAGAAGCTGTTGCACTCAGCCAACTTTATGATTTTCTTCAGTCAAAACTACACATGGCACAACAAGCGGGAAGGTGGTGGTTATAAGAGATGCAAACGCCCAGTACGTACCTGCAGACAGCCGTACCGTAAGCAGAAGCCGTGAACCACAAGTAGGAATGTCAAGCAGTACTGCTCCACTGATGCGTTATGTAAGGTTCACACATAAGCAGTCGTCGCAAGCGCACGCGAGCAAGAGTGCCAATTAGCTTATAATCCCATATAGGATGTGCCATAAAGAGCAGTGCCGTAGGCAAGCTGCCTATCTGGCTGCTTCTAAGAAGAGAAAATATATTTGCAGACCACATCAGCGTTCAGCAAACGGCGCGGTTGAGAAATATGGCATCCAGGCAATCTGATGTCCTTCAGGACCGTACTCGGTGAGTTCATTTTCCGTTAGAAGGGGTGGTTGTCCAAGTCTCTGGCCATCAGGCTTGACTATACTACAACCTTCGCAGACGGCGTATTTTCGGCGTAAAGGTTATTTTCCGAGCTTTACGAGAGCTCGAGAGGAGCCCTATCAGAAGATCAGCGTGCGTGGCATACGCTCACAAACCACTTAGGGCGCACAGTGACAATTAGGAGCTTTGGCGCACCGCGTACGCTGTCGCTTTACCGCGGGCGACCCTCCGGACGCCAAATGGACGCGCCATATGCGGTCTAGGAGGCGGACTCCCCGTGCTGGCGGCTGCGGTAAACTTTTGATGGAAGCGAAGGCGCTGTCCGCAAGGTTTCTTCATCAATGGCAGCCGCGACATGAAAAGTTTTTCAAGCACGGAATCCGAGATAAAAAAGATTCGAACGCAGTACTCTGTGTATGAAAATCTGCACTGGATACATGAGCGCGCGGTGGACCCATTTCTCGTCATAATTCTTGGCCAAGTGGCGGGACCATTAAGCATAATCTAAACTGCGTGCCTTAGAATTTTCGTAGTGTGCTGTAGTACATACCTCTACTTATCCATTAGCTTCATTGACAGATTACACTTATCTTAGTAAAACCAGAAACGCTTCTGTCTGAAAGAAAAAAAATGGCTGTGGCTTAGGTAAGGTTAAGCCCAGGATGCGAAGCATACTAGCCTTTATTTTAGTTGTTGAACCACTGTTTAGCCTGGTGAACTGCTGTTGCTTGGCTATATTTGGTTCGGCTAGACGAAGAAACAACTCATGCATTACTGCTTCGCCTTCAAGAGTGGAACGCGACAGCGTTCCCGTCGACCCGCCAAGGGGTGTAAGACAATGGGCTACAGGGCAGCGACTACGCGCCCCGCATTGGACGCGGTGAGCGTCGAGCAAAGCAGCGTTCGGCGCGGCAACGAAATGTGCGCCTGAGCAAGAGACGCACGCCTTAGAAACAGCTCGTTTCTAAGGCAACACCGCATTCACTAGAGGCGCTTTTGTACCGCTTTGAAGCATCGTACTCGTGGCTCAGTGGTAGCGTCTCCGTCCCACACTCCGGAGACCCTGGTTCGATTCCCACCCAGCCCGTCTTGCAAGAGTTGAGCCAAAGCCACTTCTCCTCTGTCGTGACGTCACGGTGTCACGTGGTTTCAAGGCGACACCGCCGCGCCTGAGGAGCTGGGTTGAGCTCTCGTAATATACTTCGCATAAAAAAGCTCTAAACCCAGCTGAGTAGCTACTTAAGGTATTACAGGCTTCCGCGATGACAATCAATTCCTCACATTATCTCAAAATAAAGGCACAGATAATGTGCAGATCTTGAATTGGCCAATACAGTCTCACGGAAGCGTCGACTGACCTAAAGGTCAGAGCCATGATGCGGAGCCTGGCTACGAAAGTAGCACTGCAGGCGCATGCACACACAGCGTACTGCTGCTCGTAAATGGGGTGCTAGGCTATCGCGGAAGTTCTACATAGCCCTTCTGTTTATCTCCTTCCTATGCAAACCGAAGTCTGGAGCTGTCACGGTAATGGATGTGTCGTGCGCACATTGTTCACGGCAAGAAAGAGAGAGACAAAAGGGGAGGAAAAACAGGAAGGGTAGCCAGTATAGGTAGTACCGGCTGGCTACCTCGTGCCAGGGAAAGGGACAAAGGGAATAAATTTCAAAAGAAAAAATTTTTTTAATAAACTTCACACAAAGCAATGCCATGCGCTAAAATATTCAAAAATGGTCGCACAATTCACGAACCCTCAACAACTGGAGCAGAGCCCTTAAAGCATATAGGGTTGAAACCCGTCTGGAACAGTGTGCTAGATCTTCTAGGAAGGCGCGATTGTCCCGTTTTTAGAGTGCTGTCGCGAACACCTTTTTTGACATCGTAACGGGGGCAGTCACAGAGGAGGGGCACGATCGTCTCCTCGCAGCCGCAGCTGTGGCAAGCAGGGCTGTCGGCCATTCCAATGCGAAAGGAGCAGGCGTTCGTGAGTGCCACGCCGAGCCATAGGCGGCACGGAAGTGTTTCTTCCGCTCGTGGTAACCCTGGCGGAAGGAGGAGTTGCACACGTGGATCAAACCTGGAGACGTGCGTTCGTGAATTCACTGGTGTTCCACAGAGTGTGCGTAATCTCGCGTGCGAGGGAGCGAAGACTTCTGGCTGCATCTGTTCCCGACAGTGGTATTGGTAAAATATAGGCGCCATCGTGGGCCTATCGGGCAGCGTCCTAAGAGCTCTGATTTCCCGAAATTCCGCAGTGACCCCGTATCCACTGGGAGATCATGTTGCGCACCTTGTCTATTGCATGATGGTGGAGTGGTCGAACGTCTGCATTATTTGCACATGCGGTCTGTGGTTGAAAGGGGACAGCAGACACTGGTGAGCCGCTTTCGAGTCACGAAATATGGACTATTATTCTGATTATTTGTTACCAATGAATTCCTGAGCAGCACGGATAACAACGAGTTCTGCAGTCGTCGATCGTGTAATGTGAGACGTCTTGAATTTTATGGTGCCAGATTTCGCGGGAATAACCACTGCTACAGCTGAACTCCTGGAGGAGACAGAAACGTCCGTGTAAACGTGTTTCTATGCTTCTGTGGTCTCTGTGCTTCTAGGAATGAAAGAATGGTTTGTTTCGGACGAAAGGTGACATCTCCGTTTTCTTTTTTATCCCAGGAATGACGAGGGCCTAGAGTGGATGCAAGCACCACAGCAGTAGAGATGAAGTTTGAAGGTGAAGTTCTATAGTTGGCGGCAATAACCCTGCTAAACGCTTAACGAAGTTGAGCGGCAGGAAGGAAAGCGACGTGATGCGATGAAAGTCGAGCGAAGTGCCTGATGTGCATCCAATGATGCGGTCCCAAAAAGTTTTTGACCAATCGCGGAGACTTGAGTGCAGAATTGGAATAGAAAAGTTCGGAATAGGTTTACGTTACAGCGCCCCAGGAGTCCGTACATGCAATTGCGGTAGGCTTTGTGCAGCTTTTGAATAATCGCTAAAATACGTCGGCTGCTGTCGCTATATAGTGTACCTAAACAGACTAGAAAGATGCTGTATCAAGCAAGTAACACGCTAAAATGGCCAGACCGGTCCCAAAAGAACACTGCGGCGGGAGAAGCACACCGTAGACACTCAGTTCCCGCGCAAATCACTAGCCCATGTGAAAGAAAAATTACAGGGTCTCTTAAGATCTCTCGTAAGAGGTGAAGGGCAAAAGCCTACTCTGTCTTCCTTCTCTTATCTTTCGTCTCTTCTTTCTTTTAGTAATTATACTGCTCACTACTAAGCATTTTTAGGGATTTGCAATCCATTGTGGTCATTACCAGCCGTCGTTAGACATGCTGGTCATATCTTAGTCGTTAGTAGTCATTACAAGTCATTTCAGTCAGTATTAGTCATTACTGGTCCTTACTGAGCATTTTAGTCATTTCTAATCGATTTTAGTCGTTACAAGGTGTCGTTAGACATATTGGTCATGTCATAGTCATTACTGGTCATTAGAAGTTTGTTCAGTCATTATTACTCATTACTGCTCACTAGTAAGCATTTTTAGTCATTTGTAATCAATTGTAGTCGTTACAAGCCGTCTTTAGACATGTTGTTCATGTCGTAGTCATCAGTAGTCATTAAAAGTCATTTCAGTCATTATTAGTGATTACTGGCATTTTAGCATTACTAAGCATTTTTAGTCATTTGTAGTCAATTTTAATCGTTACAAGGTGTCATTAGACATATTGGTGATGGCATAGTCATTACTAGTAATTCGTAATAATTGGTAGTCATTAGTAGTCATTTTAGTCATTACTGCTCATTATTAGATATTTCTAGCCATTTCTAATCAATTGGGGTCATTACAAGCCGTGGTTAGACACATTGGTGATTTCAGAGTCATTAGTAGTCATTCTTAGGCATTGCTAGTGATTATTAACCTCTACCAATCTCTACTGTAACGTTATCATTACCTAACTGTCATTATCAATCATTTTTCAGTCTTTAATCTGTCTTCATATGGCGTGGTGACGCTTCGGCGGACAGTCGGGCGCTCAGGTCTGCTTACAAAAACTTCAGCATGAGCTTAGAAAGGCTTTCGCTTTAAGAAGAATAGCAATGTGGGGGAGTCCGTTTAGAACTCGGCAACAAAGGCCTCACAGTAAAGTTTCAGTGGATTCCCTCCCACATTGGTATTGCTGGCCACGAAAAAGCTGATGCGCTTACATACGCAGTGCTCCATCATCCTCCCAAAGTCAAGGCCCCCAAGTTAAAAAGTCTGACATTCAAAATCACTTTGGGTTCACTACATATGCCCCACCTAATTAACAGACTTTGTCGAGTGGAAGTCTACCTTCTATATCGAATAAGCACGGCATCTGCTAATACAGCAGCATGGCATACTAGCACACCAATTCTCCGAACTGTACGACATGCGACGAGATAGGAGACATTGAACACTTTCTGGGGTCATGCCCTAAATTCCAAATAAAAGGACGTTCTCCTGGGATATTTGCAAGAAAAGGAGCTTATGCATGCCTGCCTGCAACGGTTTCTGTTCCCCGAAAGATCAGCAATAACCCGAAAAGAAGCTTCACGTCTTATCGCATACATGAGAGAAACTGGCCTGATCGAAGTGTGGTGGAACACCGCAGTGATCGTATAACGGACGCTTGGGGGAGCAACTGTCGGCCTTAATCACCAGGATAAACCCACCTGTTCCTAAACTCCTCACCAGCACTTCATAATAGGTGATCTCTGCCATATTTTTTTTCCGCAGTCAAATATTTAAGCGTTTGAAGATATCGTCGCTTGATGTTTGCTGTAATTAGTGCATTGAATATTTTAGTGATAAAATTAGTGCGTTGTTTACGTTACGGATATCAGACGAACAGATGCATGCTGCTGACGCAAGCCTTGATCCCATTCGCGAGTAATTAGCAATTGCAAAGTCGGTCAGAGCAGCTTCCGGCTTTGATCGCAACACTAAACCCACCTGTTACTACAACTCCCCATTACAGGGGAGCATGTCTCTGGAACAATTTTCGCCAGCTGGACTTCCTTAACGTGCGCCCGAATCCATGCACATCAGAGTTTTGAGCATTACGCACCTACACAAGTGCGGCCACCGCTACCGGCAAGCGCACCCGCAACCTATCGTGCGCAGACGCACAAATGGATAGCCAGTGAGCCCGCGCGTTGGGTATGAAGAACATCGTTTGCTGTTTTCTCAAAAGATTAGCTTGCTTGGTAATCCTTAATATTACATTTCTTCTAAAGGTTAAGAAGCTGTAGTACTCACCCAACTTTCTGTGGTGCTAGGTGGTGGTGGTAGTTGTAAAGAGCCAGTGCGTCCCTGCAGACAGCCGTACCGTCAGCAGAAGCCGTGAAGAACAGGTACGAATGGCACGCTATACTGCTACACTGATGCAGTCTGAAAAATTTCCACAGGGGAAGCCGTCGCGAGCTGACGCGAACAAGCATACCAATTAATTTACAATGCCGTCACAAAGTGCCGCAAAGACCAGCGCTGCAGTAGCGCTGCCCACTCAATTCCATTCGAGGTGAGAAAATGAATTTTCAGACCCCGTTAGCGTTCACCAGATGGCACGCTTGAAAAATATGGCGTCCAGGAAATCTGATGTCGTTCGGGGCCGTATACCCGACCCGTTCATTTTCCGTTACAAGGGATGGTTGTCCAAGTCTCCGGCCAACCGGCTCGACTTCACTGCGGCCTTCGCAGACAGCTTAAAAGTAGTTTTCCGAGCATTGCTAGAGCGCGAAAGGAGCCTTATTAGATCAGCGTGCGTCATATACGCGCGCGAACTACTTGTGGCGCACAGTGACTAATGGAAACAGTAGTGCACCACGTACGCTGCTACTTCACCGCGACCTACCCTCCGGGCGGGATATGAACTCGCCAAATGCAGTCTAGGAATTGGACTCCCCGGGCTGTCGGGTGACGCTGCAGTAAACATTGATGGAAGCGAAGGCATCGTCTACGAGCTTTCGTGGTCAATGGCATACGCGACCGGTAAAGTTTTTCCAGCACGGAGTTCGAGAAAAAAAGATTCTGCTGATTCCGATGCATTACCTCTTGCATGGAAAGATGCACTGTTAAACACGCGATGAGTTCATTTCTCACCAGAATCCTTTGTGAGGAAATTAAGCATTATACTATGCCCTCTGGCATTTTCGTGGTCTGCCGCAGTGCATACCTCTTTATTCATTAGTCTCAGTAAGTGACATGTTACAGAAATCTTAGTGAACTCACGAAGACGTTTGCTTGTTTCAAAAGGATGTACACAGCCGACTAGGTACTTAAGATACTATAGGCTTGCACGAAGCAAATTTATTGCATTTTGCACGTTATCTTAAAGCAAAAAAAAAAACTTACACCTATTGAAGTGGTTAATATAGTCTTACGGACACGCGGGCCGACCTCAAGGTAAACGCCGTGACGAGGAGCAAGGCTACGAAAGTCATGACTGCATGCACATGCACACCGATCACACTCCTCCTGCCCATACACCTGCTGCTAGACTATTCCCGAAGGTCTACATAGCCCCTGCTGCTTAACTTCTTGCAATGCAAGCAGCAATGTGGACGTGTGCTCCTGTGCGCACAATGCTCACGATGTGTGGTTGCAACCACCAGATATGCTCATAATGAATAGGGGCTACGCCAGGTAAATCGTATTAGCCTAGGAGATGATACTGAAAGACCAGGACGCTCGGTACTCACGCCCCTACCCTTGCTAGTATTGCAGGCGCGTTCCGAGAAATGGCGCTGACCGTCGTGAAGGTCAACGCTCCTGTTAGATTAGTAAAATGTTGAGCAACTGTTCAGTTCCTTCTAAACTGAACTTCAGAGGAGAATTGCACCAAACTCAAAGCTCGGGTTTCATTGGAACATCACAGGAACATACGTACAAGCAATGGTGGTTGGAAAACTGCTACCGTGATTTGATTTGATTGCAAATGAAAGCGCGATTTCATGAAGCCCGAGTCCCATGTTCGAGCTTATGTTCATTAGTATTGAGTAAAATTTCTCCTATGGAGACCATGCTATAGGTAGCATTTATTCTTTTATTGCTTTCCGCATATCTACATATTTTTTTCAAGCTTATCTTGGCTCACTGAAGATTTAGTTGCTTTTTGATTACGCTGTATTAACATTTCCAATAGATTGGCCTGTCGTTTTAAGCTGAATATTCGCGACCCCGACCATTGCATCACTATACATAGATGAAGAACAACAGGTTTGATTTTTTGTGCAAGCGTGATGTTTCTTTAACGGTAGAATATTATGTTTACAATCAAACCAACCACAACAAGCCTTGAATAAGAGTGCGCCATAACTCATGAATAATGCGAAAGCATTATATGTCCCATGAGGCAAAACATCCGGCGTGATCAAGCAGTGGTTGGAAAACTATGGCCGACGACACGATGAGTAAACTCACGTCGGAAATGCTCCTGCGGACGTCAGACTTCTGATGGTGATTCCTGCAAACAAATTAAATAATGGCTTCGAAAAGAAAATTTGGTAGATTTGGGTCTGGGTGAGAATAGAAACCAGGTCTACGGGTTGCGAGACAAGCACGCGTCACCGACTCCACGGCTGCTCCACGGCTCCGGATGACTGAAGGTGTGTCTAGTGCGTGAGTCATGGCACGCCTCATGTCGCAGCCATCTGGCTGCGAGGTTAGAGTAAGGTAAGTTATGTTGGAGTAAGGTGACTTAAAGTGGCGTAAGACGAATTAGGGAGAAGTAAATGGAATGTCGGTAAATTAAAATGGATCACGATTCATTAAAGTGGACTAAGGCGGATTAAAATGGATTCAGGTGTATTATGGTTGGTACAAAGTAGAGCAACGTGGCTTAAGGCGGATTAAGGTTGTTTCAAATTATTGGAACATTAGTGGATTCATTTGCATTAAGGTGAATTAAAGTTGTGAAGGACACGTGACGATGTACCATGTCACGTACCACGGACGTTACCAAATAATTAGAGAAGTCAAAATACTTTCGCGTTCAAATCAAATATGGACATTTAAGTCACTGCCAATTATTAGGCGTGAACGCATATGGCCCCACTTTGAAGATTAGCGATGCGGGTGTATGAACCTCCCCGATATAAGGTGGCAAAGCACCAAGAATGATTCTGTGCCTGCCTAATGTGCCTTCGCGCTACATTATGCCGGTAAGCCAAGAATGAGGTAAGCGGCGCAGCTGTCGCGGCGGATGATGAATGACCTGGATAAGAATAGGCAAGCGGCGCTGCGGATGTCCTCAATCGTGGTCCTGCCTGACTTGCTTTCATCGTCTTTTATTTGATTCGATGTGTCAATTGACTGCAGTACAATGAGATAACCAATTAGGTAAACAAGAGAATAATTAAGAAAACAATGACGGGAAAAATGAAAGTACGCTGACGGGAAATACGGGTTCGCTTCGCGGAACTAAGATAATTTTTCTTTTATTTCTGCGTCTCCTCTCGTTGTCTGTCGTGTCCTGGCGCGGAATCCATTGTATCTTCTGAAACAACTCTCCAACTTACTCGTTTTATTTAACATTCCAAACCCTTGTTCCTACTGCACCATTCCCTACAGTACATGCATAGGTTTAGTAATCTGACCTACTTTCAGGTTTGTATTAAGTGACTGAAACTGGTCAACGTAGAATGGCTTGCCTAAGAACATAACAAATCATTGTCTTTACAGGTTAACCTATATTTCTAGCTTGACATCCTTCGGTTTTCGTCATGCTCCTCTAAATTTTTGCCAGATGAGCTATTTAAGAGGAAACTTTAGCTTGGGCCAAACTCCGAGGCGGCCTATTCAAATACACGTAAAATAGAAAAACGCTTTCCTGAGATGACCCCTGGACCGATTTTATTGAAATTTGTTGCATTTGAGAGAGAACGTGAAATTATAGTGACTGTTGGAAGCGAAATTTCAATTTAGGGCCTGCATTTTGTTACAAGAATTTTTTTAAAATTCGGAAGTTTGAAAAAATAGAAGCACGAAGTCCAAAAATTCGTAGCCCTGCATGAAAAACAGATAACGCGGTTCTGTAAATGGCATCCACTAGATCATTGAAAGCGGACAAATTTGATGTGTCATTTTATATTTTACGTGAATTTGTTACGTTGTTTACAACGGTTCTGCAAAAGCTATATTTACATGTTACTAAATTTTTTGAGATTCATGTGTAACATATCAATATTGTCTACTTGAGATGTACTATCACATGTAATTCGCAAAATTGTGATACCATTTTTGGGTAATGAGTTACGGAGTTGTAAACTTGATAGTTTCGCATTTTGAAAATTTCTCATTTTTGCCAATTAATAAAAAATCTACGACCTAAATAAAAAAATTCAAAACCAACAGTCACAAGATTCTAAGATTTTTTTTTTAATGCAATGAACCTCGTCAAATTTGTTGCGGTGGTTGCCGAGAAAAACGAATTCTCCTTTTACATGTATTTAGATGGGAGCACCCGAGCTAAAGCTTCCTCTTAAAAGTGTACTTTAGAGTAGCGGTGATAAATAAAATAATTAAAAAGAACAGGACAGCCGCGGAAGGTAGAGAATGAAGTAGATGAGATTATTAATTTACAGACGCACTTTGGAGTCGGCTGAGTAGTATGAGGTCAGAAAAAGAAGCATTCCATCCGGACGTGTATGAAAAATACCTACTATTTTTTGTTGTTGTGCGACCATGCCAATTTTTGTGCACGTACTGCTTCCCCCCCTCCACTCTCTATTTTTTTTTCAGCAATTTTCTCAACAATTTGGCTATGCCATAAGCGCCGTTATCCGTCCTTGCGAAAAAGCTTCGCATCGCGTGTTTTGACTTCAAGGGACCAAGCAAAGTAATTTTTTTCTTTCCTTTCACATACAAAGTGCAAAAACAGTCAGTATGGGCGTGCTTTCTGTACAGTCGCTTTCTTGCGATTAACGATTCCTAAAAAGTTCCGCTCAGTGTTTTGAACTGTTATTTTATTCGCACTATTTTCCCACCCCAGGGATCGACAGTTCTCTTTTCACACACAGGCACACACACAAAAATGGTGCAAATCTCTCTGAGGAAAAACTATGAAATATGAAAGGCGTTATTTGGGTATGAACAAGGGCATGTACCCATGGTGCACCCACATACTTTTTCTTTCGAACCTAGGTTATGTCTCTATACTTTGTAAAAGTGAAGGAATTCATTTGCTGCGTAATTTTAATTGCAGAGAAACGCACGCAAACCAAATACAGAAAGAAATGTCAAAGCTGCAAGCAAGGGGCCTTAGTTTGTGTGCTTCAGATCCTAATTGTTTTTGGCAAGTTTCCATAAAGGTCATGATACAAGAGACTTAATTGTACATTATAACTGTTGTGCAGTATTTTCCCAAGCGCAAATTTATAGTATCATGTACTCTTTGTAGGATGTGTTCCAGTTCAGATTCCTTATTCGTAGTCTTAAAGGTTGTCCTTTCATAAAAGTTAAGATCTAAGGCTCCCGATGCCCACACGGTTGCCTTTGGGAAAGTGAAGCCATGAATCCGTAGCCGTGGGCAACAAAGGTTTGATTTTCCATTGTAAGAAAAACAAGGGTTCCCATGATCGCTTCCGACGACGTATATAATCCACGGGAAGAAAAAGGAAGGTGAATGGCTGGCTCAGCATTGAACTTAAATTTTAGCCCTTGATTCTTGTACGAGTGGGCGAACGAAAGTGGCTGCTAGGAGTGCATGGTGTAAAAACTTCAGACTCAAGACGCACATTAAGCCAATTTCTTCGTAAACGACAGTGAAGGGGAACAAAAGGTCATTAGATGAATCGTACGACGAATATAACGAATGTTCTAGAATTTTTTTTCTCGTTTAGTTGACTTGCTTTCAGAGAACCCACGGGACACCCAAGGTACTAGAACATGTCAAAAGGAGATCACTGCTAGGAGTGCATGGTGTAAAAACTTCAGACTCAAGACGCACATTACGCCAATTTCTTCGTAAACGACAGTGAAGGGGAACAAAAGGTCATTAGATGAATCGTACGACGAATATAACGAATGTTCTAGAATTTTTTTTCTCGTTTAGTTGACTTGCTTTCAGAGAACCCACGGGACACCCAAGGTACTAGAACATGTCAAAAGGAGATCAAGGGGAAATTGAATGAACTGTCTAGTTTTCAGGCTTATTTCCTCATTTCCAGCGGGCTTGTTAGCGATGACTTTACCATCAGCTCCAATGATATCACTACAATACACAGTCCCGTTTGAACGTTTCAATGCTGTGCCTCATCACGCTGAATTTGCTTGTGCAAGCTTTCTTCGTAATAGCTGCACGTTAAATGTAGCTATTTGCACGAAAAAAAATTCATTTTCCGTGTTAGGAAACGAGTACAGACAGTTCGGCAATTTAACCTAGTAATGAAACATAATTCATTCACTTATCACGGTGACTAGATATCTTGCTTTGTCAAAAGGTTACTCATTCACCATAAGTTACTTCTGAGCCGACCAACTAGTTCTTCGAAAGGCAATCTGGAAAAACACGAAGATGAAGGCAACTGGCGAGGTGCTTGGCCCAACAAAACAGAGCCTGAAACAAAGCAAAATGCAGTGTATGATGCAAGCGGGAAGGTCCAGTATACCAGCAGCTAAATAAGTGACTCATTCAGAGCGTCAATACAAGCTTAAAGTACTTTACTCGTTATTCTTAACATTATTAAGGTCAACAGATGGCGGCCGCGTGATACGACACTTAGGAAGTGAGACATCGGCTGTCATGCTGGAGTATAAGATACTACTACATTACTAGTAGTAGTGTAGGTTAAACCTACTTGGTCTCTTGGATGTACTTTGTTATGATTATACCCTCTCTGGTATCGACACATTTAACTATTACAGTTTCCAATTTCATTCCACTTTAATCGGCAGAAAAACACATGGTGAAGGCGCCGGTAACCAAAAGGACAAGGAAAGAAAATACTTTTACCACGGAGCTGCATATGGCTAGGGTGCCATAGCATTTTCGTGTCCGCAAGCACGCACGCAAGCACACACACGAAAAGCTATCATCGGCCATGGCTTATACCCACGTAAGCACTTATACCCCCATAAACAAGCAAAAAATTCAATAGCTCATAGCCGCGTAAGGCAGAGGCTACAAGCAATCAGCAAAGGGAAGCGAACAGTGCTTGCCTTCTTTGAAGTCACGCCTACAACATACAGAAATGCGTGTAGAAAACTGTCATCGGCTGCCTCAGAGAAACATAGTTTGGTTGTGTTCACTATGAGTTGCGATAGGGCAGCCACGCGCAGTTGGAACTCCGAAGAGCAGCTCGCTTACGAAGCGGAACGGCGCGAAATTATACGGGAGTGCGACGGCGGCAAGCGCCACAGAAGATCCTGCCCGAGAGGCCGACCGTAAGCTGCAGGCCTGACGGGATAACGCGCGAGGCGAAGCGAAAAATGCGGAGAAGCGACGCAAAAGTCTCTTCGATGTCGAAAAGCGACGTGGAAAGGTTCGTGGCTACTCACTTTACGGCGGTTAGTTGCGATAACGCTACTCTTCAGGATCGTTGTCGGTGATTTTTGATGCGGATCTGTCAGGACCGAAAAAGGAGCGGTTTGAACTTCTTGTGTTGGACACGTTTCGCTTGCGATGCCCCACCGATCCGGCCGAACCGACCACCCAGTGGTGCATACGTGCATCGATTTGACGTTCTCAAAAAAATCTGTCTGCAGTTTCGAGTGTGGCGATCAGTGTATATCCGAGCGCCCACAAAGCCATTGTCACTGTTGTTACATAGGGACGACAAACGATGCAATAAAGTGTATACTACAACTTTTTTTACCACTATGTTTACACTTCCGTTGGTAATCCGTCTTCGCAAGGCGGAATGGACTCGAACTTTTTTAAACACCTCGAGGCGAAGTGCTTGTGCTTGAAAAAAACACTGCGCTCAAGAATGTCCTCAAGCCTTGCTTTCTTAACGTTTGCTGATGTTTTTCAAGGCAAGCCACCTTCAGTCTCAGTTTCTTTTTATGTACCTGTACTGCAGTTAGTCTTGCTCCTAATTTATCAATGTCGTCCAGAATGCAGAAAAAGATGAAATTGTAGCTAATCTTTACCTGACATTATCCATGTGTCATAGCAAAGTAAAATAATAGCTCCTGTGCTTATCTTTAAGAACGGCCGCTGACGCAAAAGTTTGTTGTCCTCAGCAAAGCAAGTTCTGTGTAACATCGCGGTAAGACTAGGAAAATTCACGTTTTTGTGGGATATAAGGGGATAAAAGTGATGTATTGTTCATAACGCGTCGTTTTTATCTGAGAATATGTGGTTTATAATGTGATATATTGTTTTTCTTTTCTTTACACGTAGCAAAACTAAGTTGGGGTAATAATACGAGACATTTTTAATGTACAGATAGGGGTAACCTTAATGGCTATTGCTAACTTCTAAGAAGTATTGCGCTGTTTACATCAAAACGGAATTTTCTGTTTACAAAACAAAAATGAAAACTATAACGTTAGGTTTAAAGCCCCTCTAGGCACTACCAACTTTTAGACCCGAACAGCGCTTCTACCAAGCATTTATTAGAATGAAGGGCGTTGTAATATGCGTGGAGTAACAAAGAATTAAAAAGAGCGCATACTTGTCAAACTTCGGATATTATAAACCAATTTAGTTCTGAAGATGTTTAAACTTCAGTGCGTTTGAATAAAAACTGCTTGTATTAATAACTTCTTTCCTACCTCATGACTGAGTGCTAAACAGCGAATTTAATGCTGCTTGTAAAAACAAATCAACTGAGACAAATTTCTGTGGTGCACTATTTTCTACGAGAACTCGCATACTGCTGCAGCAGTTTACCATGGCGGCTGTTGTTAAGCAGCTCATGCCTCAGACATCCAGAGCTGGCGGCGTGACGCACAAAGTACACAAGCAATTTCTCGGCTCTCTCTCTCTGCACGGTAAATGACTGTGCGTGAAGAGCTCGACTGCAGGAGTAATTACCTACTTATTACCCACAAATGTGGGAGCGTTGACACCTTTACCAAAGGTCGTAGGCGGTGATGTCGCACGCCCTTTTGTAAGGTCTAAATTTCTACGACAATGGCAAGCACCTTTTACCCGGTCAATGACCTGCGCGGAAATGGGTGTCGGAAGCTCCCCAGTTGAAGAACACCCCAGACGTCAAACGTTCATAGAGGCCAGCGTAGTGACAGCGTAGGATTCGACAAAAACTCTCTTTTGCCGGAATGCTATAGTTAGTTGATAGTTGACGGCGCGTGTGTTACGTCTGCTGTCCTTTGAGTGCGGGTCTGTGGACCAATTACGCAGAAACGCAACGATTGTAATTAGCGACACCCATGCAGACAGGGATCGCCAAGAGTGTGGGAATAGGAGAGAGAGAGAGAGAGCTGTGATGGGAAAGAGTGCCAAACACTTGCTTAAAATCTGACAACTCTGTTAAGGAGGTTAGCCACACCCCAGTGGGTGGCTTAAATTTAGTTGAAACCTCATTGGCCTGGCGAGTGTTAAGGCGGGCCAGCTGCTGTGACCTCCTCTTTTTGTTTACTGAAATGTATTTAAAGGTTGTATGGAACCCATTCTTTTCGATCTAGGCTGTAATAATTAAATTGATAGATCAGTAAGACTCTGTATAAGTTGCAGCGCTGGTCTCACCTGTAAACACTTGGTAGTCGAACAGTGAGACATGGTTGGTCGTATGTAGGGTCCGTTGTCGTAGGCTCTGGCTTACGTAAAGTCTCAGAGCAAAGCGCTGTTTACTTTAGTGTTTTTCTTCAGCGTTGTTCTACAAATTGTGCATTTTACTGTGTAAATATTTTCGCTGAAATATATCTCCAAATTGGTTCCCTCCAACCCGCCTCCTACTTCATCAGTGCCGAATATCACCTTGAAGAGACTTGATAAATTTGAAGTAGAAAGAACAAACTTTAAGGCTGTCATGTGCACTTCACTGCAGCTTTTTCTCCACGGAGGGGAATTTGTCAAAACTTCCTTGGTGCATAGTTTGATCAGCTGCATTGGCAAAGTACCGCCCACTGCTGCCAAATTATTACATCGCCTTTAAATGATTTGAAAGCGTTACTATACGCTACATTATAATTACATCATAATAAACATCATAACAAGGTCATAATATCAGCCTAATGAACAATACATTAAGCAGAGGAAAATGCTTCGTAATACTCTAAACTATTACGAGTAGTACTCTCCATTTAGCAGTTATTTTTCTTGTTTGCTATATCGGTCATATTGAGGCTTTACAAACGCCATTACCAGTTCTTAGGTATCCTGAAAGTTAGGCAACTTCATCGAATATGTGTTGCGGCCACGCAAAAAGAAACAGCAATGGCAATACTTCAGTGTGTGCTATGTTCTCCTCACGTAATCAGATGATTGTAGACACAGCAACTGCTAGAAATGCACAATAGTCTCGCATATTTCACACGACTGTATAGCGCAAACAAAATGGCAGAGGGAACGGTCATTTAACGTAATGGTTTTTGGCTGGGGCGAATGCCAGAATAAGTAGGGGGTGATCGTATGACTAAAAGCGTGGTACAGAATGTGGTGCACTCAACTTAGTTGTTTTGCCTCGCTCTCCTTCTCAGTAGCACACTATCAGGGAAAAGAGAAACTTTAATAGCAGAAATGTGCAAAGGTCGGCCTCGAGGGAAACTAAAAGCACCTCTACTGATAATGGCTGGGTTTGCCTGGACTTCCAGTTATAGACAAGTTCTACAGTGACAGCTTCAGCGGGTCTTTTTCTCGTCTTCGGGAACCAGGCGGTAAATCAGCCTAAACGGTGAACTTTGGTTACACCTATGACAAAACCAAATAATTTCGATGATTATTTGACCAAAATTAACCCTATAGGAATTTTAAAGGTTCCTGGTTACGCCGGATAGCAAGAACTATTTCTTGAATGGTCTGTTCGCCATAATCGTAACAAATAAGGTCAACACCGAAGAAACTATTCTATGCAGGTTGTCTACTTTTAGCGCGAGAGCGTTAAGGAGCTGGTGTCGCAAAAAATCCGGCGTCGGACGTAGTTTCGGCAAAAATAGTTTTTAACCACCCATACCCAGGCCTTCCAAGTGACGCAAGTAATTTACTGAAGTAATTTAATTTCTCAAGCTAGAATACGGGAAAAAAATCGTAAACTACGATGCACGCCCAACCTACAGATATGATAGCCCTCGGATTGTAATTTGACTATAGGAGAAAACGTAATTTTGTTACGCGAAAACTCAAAGAAGCCCTTTTTCCAGCGTTTCTACCATTCACACACCAGCCGCGGCGTCCGCCATTTGCGCGCGCCCTCGCGCGGGTGTCTTGGGGGCCACGGTGCGGCACGCCCGGTTCCCTGAAACGCCTCCAGCTGGCGCTCGCCTCCGTCGAATGGCGGAACACGCGCGAGGCCGCGTTTCTACCACAAAGCCCGCCTTCGTGCACAGCGTTCGCGGCCAGCGTTTCCCGGTAAACGTTACGGTTCCGTACGCTCCATTTGTCGGGGAGCGCGTGAAGCAGTCGAGACTCCTTGAATGCGATTGCGTTCCACTCTTAAATTTGGAGCTCAAACAACCACCGTATTTTTAACGGAAGCTCTCACTGATTCCCCTCGTTCCTCGCATCGCTGTCACAGCGTATAACCTACATTCTCTTCGTCACTGCGTTGAACACCTTCACACGACTTGCGAGTCCCTGTCCTGAGAAGAGCGCAGAACGACATCTCCTAATTGAACGGGGAATGAAGGGGTTACGAATAAATTGCCGGAGGCACTCTTAAGCCATGCAGGCGGACGAGAAACCGGAAATTTCGGGGCTAGATGAAACGACCTTTTATGTGACAGAAAACTGCCGAGTTCAAATTATTCAGTTCAAAGGATATCTTTCATCTATGCCTTTTTCTCTTTGCAAGCCTACTGCACGAGAGAAAAGATATCAAAATCTCGAAATGCCTTTCCATCTTATTAAAATCCTTTAAGGCATGGCGTACAGGAGAAATTCAAGACAGAAGGGAGTTGGTGAGTGAGCGTGATTTTTGGCCGCATGTGCAGACATGGGTAGAGAGAGAAAAAAAAAGAACAAGATGGCAGCTTTCTCCAAAAATAAAGCAAAACATTAAAAGAAGCAGACTTTTGCTGGTCGCTGCTGGTTTCACCATTAAAAAAATGCGGAACAGAAGTAATGCCTCCGGTCGTGTCGTTCGCAAACAGAAAGAAATAGAGCTACGAATGGGAAGCTAGATTGGTTATTTCTATAAAAAATAAAGCGCGGTGAGCTGGATCGCATCGAGTTGCAATACCGTTAAGGCACGAATGGTTGTCAAATGTCGTACAGGAGATAGCAGTCCTTCACTATATAACGTGCGCTACGCAATGGAAGCGGGAAAGTGCCCGACGGCACTCACCCCGAAACGCACTGCCGTCGCACCTATGTGGTTTTTTGCAACATCACCAGCGTTATTCTCCAGCTTGAAATCACGGTTGTTTCCGTTGTGTACGAAGCAAAGAGCACAGAAGTTACGGCAGCGTGACTATACTTCTCTGAACAAGATTTGTGTACCATAAAATGGGTCGATCATGCTTCCCTCTTAGGCTTGATCTAGGCGCGTAAAAAAAACAACAAAAGATACGGTGTTAAACGTATTTAATCAGGTATACATTGAGGTCTAACCACACATTATTTTAGTTTCGAGCAGGCTCTTCTAACCGCTACAGCCGTCTAAACTAGAGCTAATCTCTCCTCTCACATGCGCAAATGTCAGAATTTATCAATTTAATTCTATAGTGACAGCTTTTATGTTTATATATATATATATATATATATATATATATATATATATATATATATATATATATATATATATATATATATATATATACATGTGCTATGCGAAAATGTGCATTGTATAAATGCACCCAAAAAAGACCGCTCCATACAAAAGAATTACAAACAGTAATATACGGGGTTGAAACCTTCTTCGACAAAGGAGGGGTACCACAAAAACGCGCGATACCATAATTTGAGAACCCCTTAGGAAAGTGTGCATGGTTTCCATTCGTGTCCATGGTCTGTACATTGTAGTGATTTGTTTTGTGTAGTCTGTTGCTTTCATGTCATTTACTCGTCAAGAGTGGCAGATCGATTTCAATGGCAGAAATGGCAATTGCAGTGGCAGAAGAGATTTAAATGGAACCGTTACTTTCTCCGGCACCTAGGAGTCTTCATCAGTTCTTCACATGAGCTCTCGAACTGTATTAATTATTTAGAGGAACGCCACACGGTCGTTTTCATGGTCACGTGTGAGTTTCTAAGATTATCAAGTATTACACATCCCATAGGTGCTGCCCCTTGCAATTGATTTAAGAAAATTGAGTGTTGAGTGCAGGGCCTTTTCTGTGTGCAACGTTTACCGTCACAACATTCTACGAAAAATGAGGATGTTGGCTTTTGTGTTTTATTTTCCTGCTTTCTTCTTTTCTTCGCGTTTTCTTTGAAGCGTGTTAAGAATCTATTACCTAAGCACGCTTATCGCTGCTAGTACTTCTGATTTTCCCAGAGTTTGGGAACTCGTATAGGCATCAGGACATGTTCTTAAAGTGAATGATGCCTGAAGCACTGAACCGCCTTTGTAAGAACCTCAGTGTTACATTTGTCGGTTCTTAAGCAAAGAATGTATTTAGTAATTTGAATGTTTTAGCAACTAAAAAGCTTTGTCAATGTATTAAAAGTTATGTCGATGCACTATAGAAAGCCCGGGCTCAAAGGAAGTACGGAGAAACAACAGCATAAATAACTGTGTAATAAACCTATTTTTTCCTGTGCTATCTGCTTAATTCTTCATGTCAGTTAGAGTTCGTATGAAGCTAGCTTTTATCTCATTTGAGATTCAACCACAATGCACATAATAATGTGTCAATCGAGAACTACAGCATTTCAGGAACGACAATATCTGCAAGTATATATTGAGCCGCCGTGAGGGACTGAAATATTTTAAGTGTAGCTAGAGTGCGAAAATATCAATCAATAAAGAATTGCTCTCATCTTTCAGTTGAAAATATGGTTTCTCAAATGACGACTCATGTGCCATTATAATCACACGAGGACTGCTTTCTATAGCAAGGTTTCGCAATACGCAAACTCTAGCGTTTCTTGCGCCACGCAAACTAAATCAATTTTAAGGTAAGTCTTTATTGTTAGCTTTTGCTTTTCTTGCTATCGATTGTGCAAAAAGCACCCGGACTAATACGCTCTAGCAAAACATCCAACACTAAGGCATTGTTACCTCCATGTAACCTTTCGAAGTATCCCTTCACGTATCGGTAGAGGAGCTTCCAAACCTGCATTTGACAAATAAATGATAGCACGGTGAGGGAAACATCGTTAAAATTGCCTCGGTAGTCCTTGCGCCCTCAATAAGAAGACACAGCGCTAAGGTGCGACTAAATACAACGCAAATGGTACAACACTATAAAGGTGGCGACAGACGGCTGGAGGAAGGTACTGAGTGCAATCCAGATATGGTATAAAAAGAAAGAGATAAAGATAGAGGAAGTTACGCAAACACATGCTTCGCAATGCGAGCTTCAGGACCGAGCGGTTTCGAAAGCCGTCATCGCGTTTCAGCTGGATGACTCATGCGGAAAAAAAGAACCTCTTAATGGTCACTGACTGCGCCGTAGTTTTAATTTCGCGTGATGATTTCTTCCTTTATGGTGCTATGATGCAGCAGTGTGCTATGGCCACAGAAGTAGTTGACAGAAGCTACGCTAACTAAGGGCAATCGAGTGGCCGGCCATAACGATTGCAACAACGTGTGCTGTTGCTTGCAGTGTCAGTACTTGTCCGTTCATTGCCACCGAAGCAGTCGTTATCGTTCGACTTGTGGACTGCAGGCTCTGCAGAAGAAGGTTACAGAGGAAAGGGCAAATATTGCTCGATGCCCTTTTATAGTGTAGGTATACACTGTGAATCTAAAGGTATTGACCTCTCTGAGCGTCCACTGCCCGACTATATGGGAAATATGATATTCATCTATTGCCATTTTGACAAATGGTCACTTAAATATGTTCGGCGTTTAGAATGTGAAGACGAGTAGAAGGAAAGCTTGAATTTCCCCACACAGTGAATTTGCCGTGGGGTCCTCGCACGGTGTGTGCAATGATCGACTTAAACCGTAGTGAAAAATTTTTATTACACTAACGTCAAATCCTCAACTAACATATATGATAACGTAAGAGAACTCATCAAGACAAACTTCAGTTTCTGGTACTATTTATGCCATAACGACAAAGAATATTTTCGAGCAGACTGGCGTTAACGTTGATAGCGATTTCAATCTGCACAGCGAGGTTGTGGGCTGTGTGACGGGACGGTTTTATTGCAAGAATTTCCGTAATGAACTTCGCAATAGCAATTGCTCTGCGCTAAGACGACCTACTTTTGCATTCTTGATTATATTTCATATTGCGTAGGAATGAAGGGTTCGCATGCACCACGCGCCTTTTACGAACTTTAAAAAGACCAGATATGTTCCATGGTATAGTATTATTCTGATTCTCAATATCAGTCATATATTGGCGTTGTAATTACACATAATATTTGGGGAATGAAATGCTCTGGAAGGCATCACAGTTCGTAAGAGGGCAATATAATGCGCATGTGAACGGGACTGAGCCTCTGGGTGTACTGCTTCTGAAGAGATTTCGATAAGTTGATATACACAGCAATCGGTTGGAAACAGTGCCTCAGCAGCACCAGCGTTTCATTTTGAAGCTTTACCGACAGGTCTACGTCTGCGCATCCTTATCTGTTTAATATTAGTCTAAGCATTCAGGCTAAATGTAGCAGGACTGAGACAAAAGAATCATTTTCCTTAAAAACATTACAGCAGCAGCAGCAGTGAACATACATTTTTTTCTCGATAACCGCAACAATACCATACGGATAACAGATACGGATAACTAATTACACCAATTTGCCTTCTAATTATTAACATACGTGGGCATGTCTATATTGCAAAACTGAAGCAAGCCAGCGCATGAAAAGCGTAATAATCTGCAAGAATCTGCTTGTCCGGCTACAGCTTCCAGAATGATGCGCAGAACACTCGACGAACAAGTGCTGTTACGGTAAGCCTGTCTGAGTACTGGGGTATAAAAATGAAAAAGTCATATGCACAGAAAATGGGACAAAACCTTTTTTCCTCGAGTCTCATTTAGTCGAATACCAGTGACGGCCACACTCCAAGACGCCGGATGTCTTATGCAGCTTGCGAAGTTCACATTTAATGGCCTGTGTCGCCCTGAGATGTGCCGGGTGTCTAAAGCATGTGGTTCTTGCCATATGCATATAGGAGCACATAAATGCGTTTCGCTCTTTAGAAGTTCACAGCGCGGATCCGAGCACGAACGGACAGTGCACTCGTGTCGAAGTAGCTGTGTAGCGAGGCACTCGGGCGTTAAGTGTTGGCAACCTTGGAGTGCCTTCTTGGGGGTCAGTGATTCTGCCTGCGCCTGCTCCACCAGTCTCTCTTGGCAAACTACTGCGGGCTGCCACTGGCCGGGCGCGAACAAGCCCGACCTTGAGTCACGTTGCGTGGGCTCGCCTTGCACGGCAAATAAATTAGATTCCGTGTACCTGAAAACCGCAGCTTCTAGAGTGGAGTGCTATATTGCCACATGAGGTTGCCGTATAACAAACATGCGTTGTTGGGAGAAGGAATGTAGACGTTTACCTCACTATAACTTTCTGCGCTGCTGCTAGTCGAGATAACAGTTAAAATATGCAATTTATAGATACCTGTGGTTTTAATGGAACAAAGAGCATAATTTGTATTTAATATCTCCGACGTTAAAGTAAAGCTTGCGCACTCCTATTTGTGTCAGTGTGCTACTGTGCATGATGTAAGCTGACATTTATAGACAGAAATTGTGAACGTAAGGACGACTGGGCCCCGAACATGGCCATAGCGATTGCCCCCGCTTAACCATGAATTTGAAGCCGTTCCTCGGGGCGCCATGTAGAAATGACTTTCACTTTCCGTAGCATCTTAAATGGACGGAGAATTTTTTTCGTGTGTTCGTGATCTCTACCGTAGGTAGAAATATTAAAAGTGAGCATTTTTTCTTGCACCAGAACGTGAGTTGAATCGGGCGCGCAAAAGCATGGAAGCTTGTTTTTCTTATTCGCCTCTAACCAGGATGGTCAAAACAATGTTCAGCAACAATATTTTTATACATTGCTTTAATTCGCTCGTTACAACAGGAAATAGACCAAACGAATGCGATAATTCTTGAAAGCGATCGTCTCACGTATGGTCTTACGCATGGACGGACGGGTTTCCCGTTTTCCCACCCGGGAGCCCACAAGGTTCGAGCTGATCAATTCCTACGAAGCCAATCCCAAGCAACTGGTGAAACGTTCACCAGTCCACCGAAACATGAACGCAGGTGTAAAAAGTGGCTTGCATCAGCAGCAATGTTGCATGATACTGTGACAAGCATTGCGATTCCAGTGCCGTGGAATTGCAACGTCTTCTGCAGCAAATATTTCAGCGTTTTAAACAATCGCTGTAAATAACAGCTGTGTCGTAGTTCTTCGCTATTCCTTCTTCTACGGTTAGTCAGTGGTGCACAAGATAGCGTACAATCTGATAAACCGCTATTCCCGGAAATTCCTGTGTCACAAACTAATCCTCATACATTGCAGCATAGTATATAGATTTTTTTTTTTGTAGACAGAGAAACCCCTATTTAAATGTTCACGCAGGCTTTCGTCTTAGTACGGTTTGCATTTTTTTAAACTTCAAGAATTTTTCTGCATGATGTCCGTTTCTGACACTTCTCGCGCCAACTTGCGCCACTTGGCGTATGTGTGCAGCTGATTGTGGGCAAGAATAAGCAACTTGGGGCACTGCAAATTTGTAACCCAGAATGTAACACTGCGTATGTGCATAAATAGAGTACTATGACCCTCTCCATGTGCAACTAGGCATGTGACACCGGGTATGTAAGCCTTCTTGGCCAATCTTCCAGAACGGGTCTGACCCGCCGTGGTTGCTCAGTGGCTATGGTGTTGGGCTGCTGAGCACGAGGTCACGTGATCGAATCCCGGCCACGGCGGCCGCATTTCGATGGAAGCGAACTGCGAAAATACCCGTGTACTTAGATTCAGGTGCACGTTGAAGAACCCCAGGTGGTCGAAATTTCCGGAGTCTTCCACTACGGCGTGCCTCATAATCAAAAAGTGGTTTTAACACGTAAATCCCCCTATTAAAAAAAAAGAACGGGTCTGCACCACTGGGTAGGGGTGCCCGATAGGCAACCAGGATAAGATTCAAGAAGTAAAGAAGTCGGCAAGAGGAAATTGAAGAAGTCAATCACAAAGAGGCCAAAAATTCGGCATTAGAAACAGCCCAATGTGTAGAAAGGACCGAAGCGAAAATAACTGAACCAGAGCCGGCATTGAGCGAGGTGAATTCAGCTACTAAGAAGTAAGAAAGATGTTGGTAACAAAAAAATGAGAATTTGGCGGTATGGTTTGTCGCTGCCTTGCTTAAATTGGGATCTCATTAACGTCGAAGCTCATCGTAAGATGCATCTTGCTGCATTGCTTTTCTTTCCTTAGAATGGCTAAGGCAAAATAGCAAAACCGCCTGAGGGTGTTCAACGGCAGCAGGGTAGATGGTTTCTTGGGAATAGACGTAGTTTCTTGCGGTGTGTCTAACACTCGAACATTTTCTTTGAAGCGAACGGAAACCATACTTTATAGCATGTCGCTCGTGCAATGTACCATGTTGTTTATATGCTAGCATTTGGAGCGCCCACATATAAGTCGGAGAGTCGCTTTTTTATTGAAATGAAAGTAAAAGAAAGAGACGTGGTCATCTTATAATGGTGACGGCTACTCCTTTTCTCATAGCGGAAACAATATATAGGAAAATGAAACGAAATTGCTTCATACGGTCAGACTACCACAACACAGTCCCTATACGCCTATGAACGCAACAGTATAAAAGTCAAATGCAAGTTGCCCCACAATGACTTCGTAAACAGTCACAAACACACACAAACGTCCATGATGTAGACTTCGATGAGCATATAAACAGGTCAGGAATCACACAATGGTAAAATAATTCAGGCACAAAAAAAATTTGACCCGTAATATACAGGCCCTAATAATTACAAATAATAGAAGAACGTTATAGTGACATCGTGTGATTATTCAGTGCAATACCTAGTATTTATTAAGGATGCCTGTATCTTCATAAAAATGTCCTAGTGCGTTGAATGCTTCTCGCTGTGATATTTTCGATAGCCATGGGCCCAGAAATTTTGCGAGTGAAAAAGGCCGGTGAAGATCAATGGAGTGTAGCTCTTGTTCCAGCTGCCGTCTTTGCATCTCGTATATGGGGCACTCGAGGAGTAGATTGCGAACATCCTCATCGTCGTGGCCACAGGAGTAAGCCGGCGAAGGAGCCCGTTTGATGCGATGTAGGAAATGTTTGGCGTATGCTGTCCCAAGGCGCAGTCGATGAATTAGTGTCTCGGTACTTTTAGAAAGTTGTACATGCAGCTGGTATTCCAGTTGAGGGTCTACATTGTAAAGTATTGATTCCTTAGTGTTTTCATTATATCATGTTGACATACACAAGTCTTTCTTTAATACTCTCAATGTCCGTTTTCTGTCCATTGGTGATAGAGGGATGAGTTCAATTTCTGCATTTTTATGGGCTGATTTTGCCAATGAGTCCGCTAGTTCGTTGCGTGCTATACCAGCATGGTCCGGGACCCACTGTAATATCACTTCGTTTCCTTTCATTAGCCTGAGGTAACCTGTTCAGCACTTTGTGTGTCGTTAATGAGAGTATTACAGAAGTTTTCCCCGTTTCGTTCCCCTTCCAGCGGCTACAAAATTACTACAGGGAACTCTAAGCCTAGTACACACAGTAGAGCTGCAAGCATGACGTCAAAGACCGCAGGCGCGTGACGGATGGTACATAGATTTTTCAAAATTTTGTCCTTTTGGGCTTCAAAGAAATTTGTGAAAATGCAAATGTGCCATTTGCCCTACAATGTTTACAAAGTGTGCCAAATACCATACTCTGTTTAGAAAAGCACCACTGCTTGGAAATTATGAAACATAAAGCTTAATAAATAAAGCCACAAGAAAGTTTGAAGTTACAGCTGCAAACATTAAACAAATTCAAATATACTGACAGTATCTTGTGAAGTACTTGAACGATTGTAGCACCAGAGTTTTCTCTAGTAAGCTCACTAGAAATTATGTGGCTTAAGGAGCTATGACAAATAATGTCTCTATTGAGTTTGCAAGATTAGCGTGTCTCCCTAGGAGAAACGGGATTTCTGTACAAGCCACGTCATGGCTGACCCTCGCAGAGAAACCATGAGACTCTCCACGAAATGGATTAATAACGGCCCACAAGCCTTTCATGCTTAATAATTTTACAAACTCCATTAGCGCACTTTACCACGGTCAGCGCGTGATGCAGAATCTGCTCACATCTTTCCTAATAAACTATGCGCACGAAGTAATAACAAATTCCATTAGCCCACCTTACGAGGGTCAGCGCATGATATAAAATCCGTTCAAATCTTTCCTAATAAACTATGCGCGTGAAGTAATAAAGCTGTAATGAGCAGTTCAAGACAACAAGGCGCCCGGGAGAAGGCCCTGTCCATAAGTGATTTCGCTAATCTGTCCTGCTGTGACTTGAACGACCGCGCGAAGCCCACCTGCGTAAGTTCTTTCTTGCACCAAATTAGGCGGCTGGATGTTTCGTTCAAGCTCATTAACGAACGCGCGCAGAGGATTCGAAGATTATCTGTGCACCTTACGCACGCTGCGTCTATTCGGTAGAGCAAGTCCGTTGAACTCAACGTGAGCCTCTTATTTGAACAAACGTGGGGACAACTTACCAGCGTGAAAGCCCGCAACACAACCACAGGGAAAGGTGAATTAGAAGGACATGGCCCCGCGACTATAAAGAATTGACAAAGCTGCCGCGAGAGGACCCTGCGCCACCTTTGCTTCTTGCAAGGGGTTGATTACCTTACGTACGCTGCACAATCAGTCAGACACGAAGAAGAAAACGAAAGCTTTATGTTTAAACATATGTTGCGAGTTGGTTCAAGCTGAATTCTCGGCTAGTCTTTTGGTGCATTGGTCAACATCACTGAGTATTCTTGTTGTACAATGATAAGAATTCTCAGTACACTCACGAGCTTTGGCTGCAGAAATGCGGCGAGAGGAAAAAATTAACCTGCAAGAAAGACTCGCTGTCTTAGGTGGTACTGTAATATTCCTTACGTAAGTCGTATCACCTAGAATGCTTGTAGAGTTGCCCTGCGGCATGTGTCGTACAGCTTTACGAGACGTCGAGGTCTTTAAGTGCATATGCATCGTTCAAATGCTACTTCTTTTTATACGTAAAGCTGCACGAAAGCGCAGAAAATAACGAACACAGTGGCTTCTTATATTGTGTCGCAGGTATGAGAATTGCTATACCCTGTCGTGCACGCGGGCAAATTAGCGGAGTTCGGACACAATTTTATGATGGTTGATACCTGAAATGAAGAACATCAACTCACAAACAAGCATTTCTAGTTATAGCGCAAAAATAAACCTCTCCTAGAGTGTCTTCGATGAGACGTGGTTGAAATTTCCAAGCGTTGCTTTTGCGCAAGCCAACGTAACCTTAAAGATATTCGATAAAAACGAACATCACAGCATGTAATTTAGAGAAGCAATATAGTGACATCACTTGTAAAAACTCATAGCGTTAAGGAAGAAAAAAAGAACGTTCAGTTTCGGTGTCCTCATTAGAAGACGAGATCTCCTCATCCGATTTCTCTAGTAGCTTACGAATACCCAAGACGAACAACGTGGCTTGTGTTAGTTTTTGTCGATCCTGCGCTATAGAAGAGCCGAGAGGATCTCATTGGCAGTGTACGCATTGCAATTAGCTTTGCGTCGAAATCCTCGCAGTCTGTGCCAATGAACCCAAGAGTCTGCAGCAACACAGAGGTGCTCCCAAGTGGAGCTGTGACCAGGACAATGCCCGCTCGCAGTCACTGTCCAATTACTTTCTCTAGACGTCTTGTAACTTGAACTTTTTAGACATAAAACAAATCGGGGGCAACGTACAATGAAGCCGGGCTCGTTCACCATGGTAAGGACGAGTCGATAGGTCGTCATCAAAGATGAATGTGCCAAGAATGATATGGCAATTGTTATATTTTGTATGCTGCCACAGTGTGTTGTACGCACCACGTATTCCAGAGCCAAATATTAGTTTGCAACCTATTTGTGCACCAGCATTTCCTTAGATCTTGTCAACAATAATATTAGCCGAACAGCAAGCCACTAATTGAATGTTTAGATTAAGGTCTGTCGGGTAAGCAAATTTGAATATAAATGAAAGAACTTCGCAGATGATGACTGACTGTGGTTGTGCCGTATCTAATGCTGATTTGTGAAAATAAAAGTAATATGTTTATTTGCTCCAGCTTTATCTTTTATGGGCTCTTTTTTGTTCACTGTTCACTGTTAAGCATAAGTTCTCGCCGGAGCTCTCCAATGAATTCGCATTTATATAGGACAGGCACAGCTGCACTCGTGGTGCCCTGCCCTCTTCTTCGACCATCCTGTAGAGTACTGCTTCGGCCGTACGTGTATAGATTGTCAGGAGCATGCGGTCCAAACTGTTGTATTTTTCGGTAAATACTGGGTGTGCCAAAAATCGCCATAAAAGCTGCAATGGGACATTGGCAAAATAAATTTTCTAGTGTTTATAACACTGTCATACCAATTTATCCCTTCATGATACCCTGTACCTTCGTGTGCGGCGCTGCGCTCAGAGCCAGATATGCTATACAATAGGCCCGAATATTGTGACTTTCTTAGATACGATATCCTTCCGAAATGCGTATATCGACGCCCTTCTAGGTTATCAAGCACAGGTTCCTAATTTTCCGTGGCTTGGAAGCATTTGAAAAGGTGTGCTCAGCTCACGTTCAACGTTCATGCCATTATGATGATGCCAGGACGATACAATGCAAACGACGTTAAATCTCCGAGAAAATGTTCAGATTAATAGAAGGCTCCGCTGCGAGGCATAATTGCTTAGCGTGCCACTCCAGTTTCCTTGTTCTAATTATATCCTATGAGGAGCACACAGAATGTGCTGTGGCCGTGAGAATACTCTGCTCTTTCGGTGAGAAGAAAGACAGTTTGCAAAGCCTAAAGAAAATGATTTCTCCTGCATTAGCAAATGGCCCTTCTGCAGTATCAGAAAAGCCACCCTTAGCGCGAGAAGACGCTTCGAAAACAAGAAAAGTAGCAAAAAGGAAAGAAGGGTGCTGACTTCACTATTAAGTCACCGCACCTGCTGACAGTGACATCACAGATTTAGAGGGTGTCTGCTAAGGACTAGTTAATTGTTTATCGCTAAAATTTGTATACATTGTGTCTTACAAATATTTATTTCCATTTCGCAAGTTGAGCAATCCTTCACTAAGACAAGAAGGTCCATATACGAGAACGTGCTTTTAAAGCCGCTACGTCGTACGGACGACCCGGCATCGCGGCTTCAGCGTGCAATAAAGAAAAACTTTCAACTTCGTTTTTCATTGCCTCTTTTAGTAATCAACATTATGTCGCTAAAATTGTTGTAAATACACTTTTCAAGGCGTGCTTTCTCATTCTAAGCTGAATCAGAGCCTCCCTTTAGTGTCCCTTCTACCTGCACCCTTTGAGCCACCCTAAAGCTACGCGACGCCTATATACCTATCCAACGAGACCACGTTTGGTAGTCGCCATAGCATTCCGTCGACTGGTCTGAACTGGCGTAGTTTCTGTTCGGAAGCACTGCAGATTTGAAGCAGTGCCATTTTTGTCACTTAAGTTCAACAGTATAGAGAGGAAGGGCTCTCTCGGGATGATTGATTCAAAGGTCTACAGGGACAAGTTCGGACAGCCGTCGTCAGGTACTTTCATGTTACAATACACAGTGGATTCTATAGTCTATACAGCGCCATTGTATCTTTTGCGTAAACGGACGGTATTCCAGAAAATATGAAAGTTGGTAACGTGCATCACATTCAATGGACGCGCTCATCGTTATAGAAGGGTTTAGCGGATAAGGTGATTACTCGCGGAAGTGTCGACAGTGCTACATAATGTCGCCTTAGGGCCGAAATAAAAAATAGCATTGCAAAACCAACCGGTCCTAGCGCAAAACAAAAACCAAATTACAAACACGATATATAGGAGGGAAAAGTACGTCTTGTCTAGGTGGTATGGGTATTCTTATAAAATGAATAGACTACTGTAAATCAAAAAGTGAGGTTTAAATTCACACAGTCATTCAAAGCGCACGAGCACAGTCATTTATTTTCTTGGTTCTTTGTATATTTAGAACTTTTCACCTTAGGAACAAAATTCATAGGTATAGTACAATTACACGAATAGGCGATACAAATTAATTGGAGGTTTTGCAAGTTATTCTACAAAAACATATTTCAGACGGATAAGAGGTTATTTTGTTGTTGTAAATAAACTGTTGGTATTTTCTCCCCGCAGAATTTTTCCTGCTGCCATGAGATATGCTGAACTTTGTTATTATTTCTAATTATTTCTGTATTTTGTTCTGTAATCGTTCTTGTTGCTTCTATACTTCCTTATTATACGCTACTGTTGCTTTGAGATGTTAAATATAACAACTGTTCTTCTACGGGAAGGAGGTCCCGATACAGTCTTTGACTGGGACCTCCTTCGGCATGCTAAATACTTGTAATGTGACCTAACTTCTAATAATAAATTCTGCTTCTGATTTTGAGATAAGAAAGCATCGTCCGCTACTTCATTTGTACTGTAATTGGGAGAGCTTATGTTTGCAGCGTTACCATAAAAGGCTCCGGCTCTTTACTTGCCTGCAAATCGTTCAGAAACTAGGAGAGGGGCTAATGCAAAAAATGTATGCTTGCTATTTCAGTCTCAATTTCATGTAGCCAATTTCATAAAAAAATTTCATGTAACCATACATTTTGTTACCACAATATGTTTCACGTTGAAATTGGTATCTTCTTTTCATGCAATCTGAATTGTCAAACGGCTTTGCACTTTGGCTCCGAAGCAACGATGACAAAGCTCTAAGCTAACTTTACAACCAGCGCCTTTGTGGTGAGGTTTGCGCAAAATACAAGCAAACTGAAGCAATAAAGTGTGCGAGTTTCAAACATTTCGAAGCCATGCGCTATCGCGCAGCCCTTTCCAGTGGCTACAGTAGAGCGAGTACCCATTCAACCTATGGCACGTCGATGTTTGCACAATGCCCGGAAAACCATTTCCATTGCTCTGCACGTCAGCTGCCAGTATAAAAACAGCGATATGTATATATCGTATATGTATCGTATACATATATATATATATATATATATATCGTATCGTATCGTATACGTATATCGTATATGTATGTATGTATCGTATCGTTTCGTTTACGTATATGTATATATAATTGATTTCGCGATTCTCACAGAAAAGGCGGGGGAAGCACTCACCTCCAAATACGTGCTGACGCTCAGTCGAGCTTTCGGTGATAAGACTCGACAACTTGTGGCTCCCTGGCACTGTTGACAGAGCCAAGAGTGAAATCGGATTCTCTGCGACGCCAGTATAAATAAAGCGAAAAAGGCTTAACTGGGGCACACGCCGGTGGGAAAGGGCGGTCGGGCATAAAATTGGAGTCTCCATGCGCTGTAAGCAAGTTTGAACGCAGAGCACGGAACATTGCGTAGAATTCATGATAAAAAGAAAACGGACATCCACCCGAGAGATGCAGGCAGACAGAACGAAATTTTCGCATTTCGTTGAACTTTTTCCCACTTGAGGGTTTTCTGCAGAACTTATGTGCTTACTTGGCAGATTCCATTCTCACGACCACTAGATGCGTGAATCGCCAACTGCTGCGGTTTTTTTGTTGTTTGGCTCTCCTGTACGTATCGAATTTCATCAGGTGACATATCGTTTATTCCAGCAGGCCTCTGAAGCTCATACAAAAAATAAGGTGAAGAAAAGTTCCCGCAAAGCGTTTTTATATCTGGGCCAGGAAATCGTCGCACATAGCATGCAGAAACGACAAAACATCAATGAGGGTAGAAAAAGCTACATATATGTTCTTTTAAATTCGACCGAAAACGACATCTTTAGGTAAAACTCAAACACTGTCTAAAAAAAAAAGTTAAAGAAGGAAACTGTGAGAAAACACGTAGCGATAGACTGGTGCTTGCGCTGTTCTAATAAAGGTACAGGCTACGCAAAGCCTTCAGGTTTGTTTTCTTGGAAAAATGCCAAATATCGGTTACTTTTGAGCATCACGGCCCATCTTGATTTAGGTGTCATTACGCAAAAAAGAGGTGAGGCGTGCAGACAGGACACAAGAGTAGAGAAGTGGACAACACGAACGCCGTGTTCGTGTTGTCCACTTCTCTACTCTTGTGTTCTGTCTGCACGCCTCACCTCTTTTTGCATAATGAATCATTACCAGCTAGCTCAGCTTTCTGTCGTTCTAAGCTTGATTTAGGTGCAGCACTGCCATCTTCATCGTAGGCCGGATTGCGTCTATTACATGCACACTCAGTCTGGGGATATCGTGGGCACAACGTGTCGGACTACACGCGCGCCGACACAATGCACAGGCTTTGCACAATGATGTGCCGCTCGATATACACAGTCGTTGGATGAAGCTCAAAATATGTGACTCCCCGAATGCCAAGCGAGATGGATTGTTGGAGGCCTTTTCAACTACACATCGTTTCGGACAGTATGTATCGCGGGCGTGAGTGAGGAGGTTACATATAAATTAGCAAGCATAGGATAGACAGCGAAAATATATACGGTGAACTGTACCTGTTGGATGTTGGTGTGCGTGCGCTTGTGTTCATGCGTGCCAGTGCAGAGTTACCGAGGCGTCCTCGTCGCCTTGAACACGACAATAAACCACCACGAAGAAGCGCTTGAGGCGGCTATGCACGTGTGTTCATAGGTCAGTGCAGTCTTATCCTCTTATTTGGGACGCCCACTGCAGCAGCGGTTAATCGATTGTATTACTCGCGGGGTTCAGCGTCCCAAGGCAACATAGGGATTATGGGGGATGCCCTAATGAAGGGCTCCGGGTAAATTTTTTGTGACCATCGTTTCTTGAACGAGCACTAAAACCCAAGTAGGCGATCACTTTTTGATTTCGGGCCAATTGGGGCTCCGAGACGGCGAACTGTAAGCACTACGATGCACCAATGTATCGAAAACGACAAAAAGCACTTTTATGTTTGAATACACGCAATATTATTCACTGACCTTCTTCCTGACCTTCGATATCATCATATTCGCTATCAAAATCATCCGGTTTCTGTTGTTATGAACGATTATGTTCTTACAAGCTTAATTACGGATATTGCTTCTACCACCTTAGTTGTTGATAATTCCTCCGAACAATGGATCTCTCTTCAATTAAGTGAAACGGCTATCTATATTCTAGTGAGAAAGCAACGAAGGAAGGGTATTTACATTTGAGCATGTGCGCCGAAGTCAGAAGACAAAAAGTAAACCTCAGTATATGGAGAATGAAATGGCGAAATACTGAAACTGCGATGACTCGACCATAGCGAAATGAGCTACTTTCGGTTTAACTCAATATAGCCATACTTAGCAGACATGGAAACCCTTTATGCAATTACTGTGCCATGCTGAATTCCGATATTGCGCTGAGATGCGACGCACCAGATATATTTTATTTCAACGCGATGGCATGGTAATTACGTATGTTAACCAAATAAGAGACTCACCGTGACCTATGTGTGCCAAAACTGTTCCCTTTTAACCAGCTGCGGTCTTCCTTTTGATGACCAGTAAGTGCAGAGCTAATTTGCCTCGAATGTGTTTGCACATCTCCAACTCGCACTATTCCCACATCTTGAACTGTGTACGCAAAATATTAATACATTTGTAACAAGATTAGAATGCTGCCGTAAAGAACTGAATGTCTGGAGCGCTTGTCACAACGTATAAGAAACATGCATTCGTATATGGAACGAAACACGAATATCTATGTGATGTTCCGGCGAAGAAGAAGAAGACAGAAGAGACAAGAACAGCAGGAGGAAGAGAAAGAAGTGATCAAGATGGATACCTGTAAATAAATGAGTGTATTTTAACTCGTACTTTATATTTGGCGCAGTCGACCATGTGGCTTGAAGTGACGTTGGCAAGAAGAACAGATGGGCAGACGACCGTGAAGACCTACCAGCTTGACGGCGAAGATCCAGTGCTTCTTCAGGAATCAGCGACTTCCTCGGAACTGCTTCGCATCATCGCTGAGAAGAGTCAACTGAACGAAGCGGCCCTCGTTGAGAAAGGTGTGGTAAGAATCGATGCTTCTATGTCTGAATTTGAGGTTATGTTTCCGGGACATTCAAGGATAGATTCCAAGAACGAGACTGAGCACACGCATAACGCCTTGTTGCAAGCGCTGTTTCAGCAGCAGACCACGCAGTATGAGCAACAGCGACTGATTTTCGAAGCAGTTAGCGACTCACTAAGAGCACAGAAACCACATCAAGAAGAGGTCAAGCCCGATAGTTTCGATGGGGTGTCTAATGCCGCCAACTTGTGGCTCAGATTTTATGAATATGCATGTGCGCAAAACCACTGGACGTCATTAGACGACAAAGTGTGTAACATGCGCCGTTTTTTGTCTGGCAATGCCAGAAAATGGTGGGACATGCGAATCGCAAGTCAATGCCGTGATTCATGGCAGAAGTGGAAAGATAGTTTTCTTTCTGCTTTTGAGCGAAATCCGGTTGACAGATGGGACGACGCATTAGCTTTCAGACACAGAGAAGGGACAGTCATGTATTATTTTTTCGAGAAGAGACGTTTACTCTACATTGCCGACCCTAATCTACCGGACTCTGCAATCCTTCCCCTGATAATTCAAGGCATGACTAACGAATCGCAAAGAGAGGTTTGTGTACACCGTCCAACCTCCACGGATGACTTACTTGCTTGCCTTAAGTATGTGTCCAGTGATTTTCTGATTCACGGTCCCATCAAAAGGCATAGTACTCTACCACTGAGCATTGACGCACATGGCGAAACGGTAGAATATTTTAATACCGAGTCCGACCAATGTGACACGATGGAAAATGTATACCTTCTGAAGTCAAATCTCCTATTTGTTAAAATGATGGTAAATAGAAAAAGTCTGGACTCCCTGGTTGATACTGGAGCATCTGTAAGCCTGGTAAATCAGGAAATTATCCAACCGAGCAAGGTGTATGAAGGAAGAATAGTTAGTGTTCAAAGCTATGATGGAAAAACTAGAAGGTTGCAACACTGGGCAGAAGTAGAGGTTGAGTTTGGTGGACATCACCTAAAAGTAGATGCCCTTGTCATGCAGGGTGTTGATTTCCTGTTTCTTTTATCTCGGCCTGATATGAAGCGATTGAAGATGAATATTTCTTGGAGAGACGAAGTGACTATTGACGGATCATTTAAGCCTAACTTGCGTGGAATTGAAAATTCACATCGAAGAGTTAGAAATGCTGATGAGATACTGACAAATTTTCCCGAACTTATTTGTGTTGAGACGTACCCGCCAGCAGCAGATGTCTTCGAGGTACCGTTTAAGCTTCGTGACGTCACAGTAGTGCGTAAAAAGCCGTACAGTCTTTCCCTCGAGAAAAAGACCTGGCTAAAGGCCGAACTGCAGCAAATGCTAAATTCCGGTATTATAAGGCCATCAACATCCACTTTCGCGTCACCAGTCACCATAGTACCGAAAGACGATGGCTCATTTCGCCTTTGCACAGATTACCGGCAGATCAACGGCCAGACTGATTTGTTTCCTTTTCCCATGCCCCGAATAGACGAGATCATCAATGAAACTGGTGGATCAAATGTTTTCTCTCGGATCGACCTCTGTAAAGGATACTGGCAGGTGCCACTACAAGAAGATTACAAGCAGTACACTGCTTTTGTAACACCTTTCGATGTGTACGAGTACAACCGCTTACCATTCGGTTGGAAGAATTCTGGAGCTTGGTTTCAGAAAATGATGAATGGCATTCTTGATGAGTTCCTGGGAAAGTTTTGTAACGTATACATTGACGACATCATCATATACTCACGTACAAGAGAAGAACATGAAAAACACCTCTCGTGCGTGTTAGAAGCCCTCAGCAAGTCAAAGCTAAAGATTAACAAGAACAAGAGTGAATTTTTTCAGACAAATGTTGTCTTTCTAGGAAGAGTTTTTGACGGCAAAACTAAAACAACCAAAGAGGAGTCTATACAAAGGATGAAGAAGCTCGTCAAGCCATATGACCTACACTCACTCCGTGTTTTCCTCGGACTCGCCGGTCATTTTCGTGCGTTCATTAAGGATTACGCTGCAAAGACAAGATGCCTCACCAAGCTGACGCAAAAGGATGTGCCATTTATCTGGAGTGAAGAGTGCGAGAAAGCGTACGAGTACCTTGTTGAAGCTATATCGTCGGATCCTGTGCTTGTGCTACCTGACTTCAATAAGCCTTTCGAGCTGTGTACGGACGCTTCACAATATGGTACAGGGGCCGTTCTATATCAACGAGACACAAAGGAACAGCAAGGACGCCAGCTCAAGGTGATTGGCTATTATTCTTCTACGTTCTCAAAAGCTCAAGAACATTATACTACCACAGAAAAAGAGGCTCTGGCTGTTGTGATGGCACTCCGGTATTTCAGAAGCTACATAGAGGGTCGTCATTTCCGGCTTTTCACTGACAACCGAGCGTTAACCTACCTCTTGGGATTAACCCAGCCCAAGGGCACAGTGGCGCGTTGGATCAGTGAAATACAACAGTTCACTTTCGATGTAAGCCATCGACCTGGTGATAAGCTTCCTGACGCAGATGCTCTTTCTAGGCTTCACATCACAGAAGTGAGAACATCTGATCATGAACATGTTTGCAGCTTGTGGGAAGGCACCGAAGACCTGACTTGCAATAATGGCAAATTTTGTGTGCCAGGAACTTTGGTGAAAAAGGTTTTGAAGCTGTACCATGACAGCCCAGAGTCAGGAGGGCATGATGGATTCTGGAAAACTTATTGGAAGATAAAAAGTCGATTCATCTGGAAAAATATGCAGGAAGATATCAAGAACTACGTGCAAACATGTCACCAGTGCCAAATTAACAAGGCCAAGTATCGTCCAAGAGGGAATCAAATGGTCATCGCTAATCATTCCCAAGTCCCATTTGAAGTAATTCATCTAGATTTTGCCGAACTAAAAAAGCGAGGAGAGGGAGTCAGTAAGACTCAGGCATTCCTTGTCGCAATAGATGAATGCACACGCATGGCAGCTGCAAAGCCAGGAAAGGAAGACACCAATTCTGTTTTGACGTTACTGGAGCGGAATATGTTCAAGAACACCAAGGTAGTGGTCTCCGACAACGGGCCAGCTTTCCGCAGTAAGAAGCTTCAAGAATGGGCCCGTGATAGAGGAATTGCCCTGAGATTTGCCACACCCTACCATCCAGAAGGCAACGGCCTAGCTGAGAGGCTCATTCGGGATTTGAAAACATTCATCGCAATTTACCATGATTTCCATGGAGGATGGAAGTGTGCCTTGGAAGCAGCAGTCAGGCACCACAATCATTCTCACACCATGGGATTAGGATGCACGCCTAACTTTGCTGCATCAGGCGAAGCAACTTGGCTACCGGCCGACTACGACCTTGGAATCGTTGGAAAAGTAGATCTGCAGGAAAGGCGCAAGACGGAAGAGGAGCTTGCACGCTACAGATCAACAATGAAGAGACACTTCGATCTGCGACATAGCCCAAAGATGCCTGTAATAGAGCCTGGAGATACAGTTTTAGTCCGGAGGAGTTTAGATGGACCGAAGTCCAAATTTTCTGGGCCCTACACAGTGATAAAGACCGTCAAGCAACAAGGAATCTTGAAATCGCTACACTATTTGGGGCCGGAAGGAAAAACTGAAATAGCAACAGTGGGAAATGTCATACCCTATCATCCCAGGAGGGATGAAAACCGAAGTCCGGGAGGATGTGATGTTCCGGCGAAGAAGAAGAAGACAGAAGAGACAAGAACAGCAGGAGGAAGAGAAAGAAGTGATCAAGATGGATACCTGTAAATAAATGAGTGTATTTTAACTCGTACTTTATAATCTAGAGAACTGTTTTCAGATAAAGCTTGGTTTACTATTTGCAACTTTCTTGCCGGAAACAAATAGCGCTAGTTGATGCATTTTAACAAGCTACGACAAAGTCAAATAAAATAAAACACAAAAGACAAGCTAAAACAGGGAGTACAGAGCGGTATCTGTTCTGTCAGTTCCTTTGTACGTGGCGGCTAATGTCCTGCCAATCAGACAAAACAGATTACTAGGTATGTGCCCAAATTACCAACTTGCTGCTTTCTGCTGTATAGCTGAATAGACAACTTCGGCGGCCGGCCTTATGGCACTACATATGCGCTCAAGCAGGAAACTTCGGCACAGCGTATATGATATTGATATATGTCCATTCTTGGCCACTGGTCCAGTATGCATGTACCGATGTAGTACAATAGGTATGTATCCTTAAATATTTGAAATCGATAGCGCCGCATCCACAACCCACAGCGACATTACCACTTCATGCGTCAATCTCGCTTTGTGTGGCTGTGGAGATATGGCTTGTCGTTACATGCTTTTGTGCAAGTAGCATTACCATCCAAATACATCTAGCGATGGCCTTTGCCAAAATTTTACAGCAGTTTGTTTCACTCTTCACGCTTACGCACTGTAGTAAGCATGTCTATTTGCATCCATTTTTCTTTTTGTAAGCAATATTGCTTTCTCTGGAGAAGGAGAGGTTTAGGAATTTTCTTCTGCTTATTGACTCCAGCTGATTGGAAAACAAGGTCGAAGGCTGGACTTCTTGGTACATAGTCGATGGTGAATACTATAAAAAAGTTTACACAACCAAGAAGGTGAGACTCCTCCCGCTGGCTTGTGGCGTGTGCAGTTCATGCCATTTATTGCGTTTCTCCTTTAACGAGCTCATAGAGTTACGGATGTTCTTGTGTTGCAATGGTTAACACTTTTTTGTTGTTCTTTTTCAAGGCGTTCATGGTGCTCTGAAGTTGTGTTCAATATTCACTTCCTCAAAAGCAACACAAATTGTCGGAAAAAAATGTGTTATTCCAGATGTTGCCAAACCGCGCACTATGCTTGCAGAAATCGACATCACGTAGAGTGCCTGAGTACCCGCACCATTCCCCGCCCCTACAGGTGGTGAAATCCCAGAGCGATTGGCGCTGCAGAGTCTGCTATATCAGGCAACCTAGCTTGAAGTGGTCCTGAGCGTGCATGCACAAGTCAATGCAGTGTTATCATGTTGTGTGGCGTTTTCTGCATGGCACCGGTCAATCGATTGTGTGATGCAACGCCCCAAGGCAATACTGGGGTTTTTATGGACGCCATAGGGGTATGCGCCAGAATAACGTTTACCCCACGGGGTTTCTTCAGCGTATACCAAAATTTAACCACTCGAATGTTTCTGAACGTCACACCCATTAAATAGCAGCTACCCGCCAACGGGAATTCTAAGCATCCAAGCGCGCATATGCCAACAAGCCGCAAAAGTTGCTAAATTTTACATAATAAGCGAGCATGAACGCGTATTATAGGTGGCCATATAGCCAGCTATACGAATTGCTCCATAACATGCCTCCGCCAAAGGTAATTGCGCCATCATTTTCCACACGCACGGCTGTAGTGTTAAGTTGCCCTAACTTTGTTATAGAGTTCCAATTATTGGTGACTTTTACAGTACTATTGCCTGTGCAAACTCATTTCCTCTATCTTAAGGCAGGTTGTCGCATGTTCCATTTCGAACTCAAAGCAGGGTAATATATGTTCCTGTATAGCGTGCAGCTTTATGTATTTGTTTCCTGACTCTCAGCGCCCGCGTACAGGCCCGCGAGAACGCACTTAACGAAAGGCACAGGCCGTGGAAGGCTTAATAGGTATTGCTTTTGCTTTTGTCCCAATACTTGAGTGCACTGAAACAACTTATATTCGATATTCTGCTGACGTTCTTCACTATACCTAATTTATATACCCGTTTTAGCACCTTCTCCTTTTTATTTTCTCTTTTTTTTGTTTCGTGACAGACACAGTAAGAAAAAGATTCAGTTTTTCTCCGAAGGCAAATAATTGAAAGCGGCGCAGCATGGTTTAACGTTGCACTGAAGGTACTAGTTCACTGTACTGAAGGCGTCTCTGGAGGCTGACGTGATGAGCGTGCCAGTAGCGTTGCGGGTGTTGCCCCTCGATGGCGTACTAGATGGGATCAGGGGGCTTTTTAAAATTTGCTCTTTTTGGGATGCAATTAACGGAATGGTGGATTAACGGATGGTATTCATGGAAAAGACACACACAAACGCTGCTCGCCGTCGTCGGCGCTCTCGGCATGAACGCGCAGTGAACTTGGATGCAGCCAGCGCCCCTGGCGGTGGCAGCACGACATACTCATCTTGTGCCGCTGTTCGTTTTCACTCCGCAACGAAATTAGGCTAAGTGCCAGTTTGGCCTTGGCTGTGCTTGAAGGTCATATTTACTGAACCAGGCGTTTTCTAGGTCTGAACTTCGAGTAGTAGAGCTATCGCCCTAACATACTCCCAGTAAAGCCGAGCGTTTACTGCCAAGCTTTCTGAGCAGGTATGTTTAAAGCGACCACCTTCAAAGCGGTAAGACCTGCGAAATCGATTTGGCTCCTGCCACAGCATGACTGATTCTTTTCTTAAATAAACTGCAGTCTGAAGGCTCATATAGTCATTCCAGGACCACTAAACTGACTGCAGGCTTTTCGTCTATGGCGTCATCGCATCATTAGCGTTAATTTATTTGAAGGAAGTAAATTGCCCTACGCGATCATTTAGCTTTCCACTATGACGCCAAATGCATAATTTTTCTCCGATTCATTTTTGGAGAGTTGTACCGCAAGCGGTATTTACTGACTTGTATTTAATTACGAGTAAATATTTTCTTGGCCGTTTTACATGACTGCTAACGAAAACTTTCCGCCTTCAAATCTATGATCGGGTTCTATATGCTCTATACTCTATATTCCATCTACTTTATATTCTCCATATCACTGTCACTGTATATAGAAAATCCAAAATCTTATTTGCAGGCCTTCTATGGAGTAAGAATGCCCTGACAGCCGCCTTGTGCGAGGCCGGTTGACAAATGCATCAGTTTTAATATTCTCTTCTTTACAAGGAGGCGCACTTTTAATACTACAGCCGCATGGTGTGCTGACTGTGACACGTGAGTACGCACGTTTCTAATGGACGAAAAAGATGTCATGTTGAACCAATTTCTCTGAACCACGAAATGATCCTAGACTAGAAGCGTCACTTCCACCGGACTTTCGCCAAGCCATTGTCGATAAACATTGCGCTCGTGGTGCTGTTAAAAAATGTCTACTTGATCTTTTCCTAACATCTCGTGGTATCATTATTTGTTCAAACATGAACAAATCACTGCTTCATAATTTTACAACGATCTTTGGCATGAATATTCTGTGTCCTTTTCCATAGAGCGTGCCAGTTTGAAGTTTATCCAAACTCCGCTTAATTAAAGACGTTCTGACCTTATTTACATGAAATGTCTGTGGATATTCTACCTCGCTTGTCAGTATGCATGTTTGAGTCTGTCGCTCTTTGGCTATGCACTGTCTCTGTATTTTTGTTCGTTTGTTTTCTTGAGCCGGCTTATCTTTGCTATAGACTGTTTTCTTAATAGAAAAGGAGTAGCGGGCATCACACTTGATGCCAACTTATCTGGCACGTGCATTTAAAAACAAGATGAGAAAAAAAACATCAATCAACTTCAAATAATGTCAAATATACGCAATAAAATGTTTGGTTTATTGCGATTGTTGCAATTAGGGCAACCCAATGAATAATTGAGGCATATTTATGCCATTCCGTGCATTTATCAGTGTGTGCTCTTTTTCGACTTCACTGGCACAGTCCTTCCCCGGAAATAAAACAATATATTTCCTACGACAATGAAGATATATTTTTTTTGTGACACCTGCGCTAGAATTTGTTTCTTAGGGAGTTCGTATCTACAGCTTGTGCGTGTGAGAGCAGAATAATACTTTTTGGCATTGCTGTATACTTCCCTAAAACTCCGGTTTTTCTTTACCTCACAGCGTCGGCGTGTCTTCTTGCATTGATTAGCGCTATGTGTAGGTCTATGTATTTCGTCTCATTAGGCTTAAATGCTTGTTTAAGAGTGCGCTACAATAAGAACCTGAACGTCTTGCCGCCTACATTTCTGAGAAATGTTGCTTTAAGTATAATGCGCATGCGTCTTGCATATCGCAGCGCGTCCACCCGATCAATTCGGAGTGGCGTCGAGAGGATCCTTTTTTTTTCATTTACTGCGCTTCTTTTTGCGCGTGATTCTCGCTTTTAGTACGTCCAGTCTCCAAGGAAACGCGAGTGGTGAATGTGGAAGCGTTTCTGCATAATATAGGAAGCGTGTGAGGAAATGAACCAGTAAGCCATCCATTCGATTGTCCCCGCATTTACGTTTCATGGGACGAGCCGGACCGCACGGGCTAACCAGCCAGCCAGCCATAATCCTTATCGTCTCGAGCCGAAGCACATTTGCAGCGTTTTTATTTTTTCGCGTCGAGAAGGGCGATTACGCAATAACATCTTTCAAAAGCAAACAAAACACATGTATACTTAAGAGGGGCGTGGAAGCGCGCAAGAGATGTTCGCCTGTATGCGAACGTGCGTGGAATGTGAGCACAGTTTTTTTTTTTCGTGTGCTCGTTCGTATGTTTGTCCGTTTCGTATGTTCGTCCTTTCCTGAGGAGTCCGCTTATGTTCTGGGGCAAGTCTACTCCTCCAAGTACTGGGAGGCTTCCACTTGCTGGTTTTCAATGGCTTGCCGCACCCAGAATCACCAGTGGCTCGCTGAAACCAAGGTGCGCTACTTCAGACATATCACGGGACAAATGACTGAGACGTGGTGGGGCCATTACACAAAACAAGCTCTCCAAGCTTTTGACAAGCCAAAGATGAAAAAGCCAGCTAGTGGAAGCGTCACGGTACTAGGAGCAGTAGACTTGCCCCAGAACATAAGCGGGCTCCTCAAGAAGGGACCCAAGTACGGGCTACCACCGCCCGTACCTATTCAAGAGCTGGCCGCACTGAACCGACGTATAGCAAAGAAAGCACCGACAGAACAGCGAGAGAGATGCTTGCTTGAAGGGGCGGAATGTCTGAAGATAGCTGTTGTGTCTAGAAATAAGCAACGTGCAGCGTCTTTGCCGCAGGTGGTGGTGCACTTTAAAGAGAATGAATTATCCCTTGTCCAGGCGGACAAAGAGGGAGGCTTTGTAGTTCTATCGAAGGGCATGTTTGACGAGAAAGCACTTCAGGTCGTTCAGAAAAACTTCAGTGTTAAAAAAGGCCGCCCAACCACTGCGAAACAAGTCGCCAATTTCTGCAAGGATGTTGGAATCGACATGCTATGTAACAAGATTATCAACTGGAAAGGCAATGCTTTCGAAGTGATTTTTATTGCCAAGACGCACAAACCTGATGTTCTTTTCCGCACTATAGTCAGTATAAAGGGGACTTGGCAAATGCTTGTTAGCCAGTTTCTTGAAAAATTTTTAAAATGATTGACCATCGGTGATCCTTTACTTATAAACGATTCTAAGAAAAATTCAACCATCGGACAATGGGGCACTTAGAGCCTCCTCATTGGCCGAATGTGACGGCACTTGCACGGACGGCTACAATTGGAGGAAAATGACGACACCTGAGCTGGCTCGACGATTGGCCGAAAATGACGTGACCCCAAAAGACCGAAGAGGTTAAAAGCGAGAGACAGGGAGGAGTTTTTTTTTTTTTTTCGTTCATGCTACGGGCTGCAGCGTCGGGCTGCTGCCGGCCGTCGATGGCTTTATTATTGTTCATTACTTTGTGTTATTACTGTAAATAATGTATATAAACCTTCATTTCTCAAAATCCGCCTCAACGTCGCCCAACTTCCACACTCAACAGCAAGATTTAATCATCATCTTCCTTGTTAAGCCCACTACAGGGCAAAGGCCTCTCCCATACTTCTCCAACTACCCCGGTCTCCAACTACCCCGGTTAATAGCCACCTTCTAAACATTAACTTACTAATTTGACTAGCATGGTGTCAGCGCGCACAGAGAAACGTGAACACGTCCACGCTCGATGGTCGGGGGAACTCGCTGTCAAAAAGCTGGCGTGAGGAATCGCGGCAGCAGCAGCAGCGAGTGAAGTGACGCTTCAACGCTAACTGAGGGGTGAGAACGCGCAAACGACGGCTCACGCAAAGCTACGAGCCGTCGGCCCACCTGCAGGACTGTGCCTCCAAAACAGATCGCTTTTACGAGAATGCCCTTGCGACCGCGTGTGGCTGCCGAAGTACGACGCCCCCCTTCCTTTCTCCCCCAGTGTCATGCGCGTGACTGAATAAGAAGTGCTTTCACCCTTCGACCCGTGAGATTGAGCCGCCATTGTTGGCTCACCGTCGCACGATTTCACTCGCACACGCAGTGTAGGACTCGCGAGGACGATGTTATTCCTGTACGTACAACTGCCGGCGGAGCAAGTGCCGGAGGATGTCAACCATGCGCACCTCTGTGTACCTTCGTCCTCCGCGACGCTTCACCTCATTTGTGCTTCTGGACTTCGCTCAACGTTGTCTACACTGTCCTCTAGGTGGCGTTACGTTGCTGCTCACTCACGCTCCTTCGTAATCTCCCCGGCGCGCGATTTTCTTCGGCCTCGCCGACCGCCTTTAGCTCCATCCCATGTCCGCGGCGTGCTGCTGTTTCCGGTGATCTTTCTCTCCCCCTACTTTCATTCCCTACCCCCTGTGCAGCGCGGTTGAGGTGTCCTCTGCTGTGAGACAGTTACTGCGCTGCACTTTACCCCAACCTTTCCTTCCCATCATCAAGAATCTCGTTCTCACCTTCCGGCGCCCTCCTCGTTCGCTTGCTTCGCGGCTTCAGGCAGACACCGCCGATTTTAAAAGCTGAAGAGTTGAGCTTGCGCGTAAAAAAGTCAGGCTGTTCTGCTAAACGGGCGAAACATTGACAGCGACAGCAGAGTTGGGTCGTGCGTTTGAACCCCTCGGAGTATTGCTTTAAATTACATCGATTTTACATGTGGGCACGGAGCTCAAGGTTGCGGGATCGATTCCCGGCCACGGCGGCGGCATTTCGATGGGGGCGAAATGCGAAAACACCCGTGTACTTAGATTTAGGTGCACTTTAAAGAACCTCAGGTGGTCGAAATTTCTGGAGTCCTCCACTACGCCGTGCCTCATAATCAGCAAGTGGTTTCGGCACCTAAAACCCCATAATTAAATTTAAAAAACGTAGGCACGATGCAGCATGGAAGGCAACTCCACCTGTGCAACTCTTTCGAGTCGTGAAGCAGAACACCAAGCAATGCAACTAAACCAGTAAGTACAGCAACAATGAGAGTGATTAACGCACGCGCACAATTACACTAAGTGTTCAATCCGAAGGGGAGCACGTATGACGATTAACGTTTGGACAGCATCGCTTTGATATCATTGCAAACGAAGTTGATGAATATGTACTGCAAATAGAGCTCTTTTTTGTTTTAGCAAGTGCTATAGAAAATGCTTCTTCTGTTATTTTTTTCAAAATGTTGCATCTAAGCTACAATCGCTTCTTTGTGCAAGAAGCTATTAATTTTTGCAAGAAGCACCAGAATCTTCTTTGAAGCATTTGAATGCTACGAACAAACGCCGGTTTATTATTTCATAGTTAAGCCTTGGGTGTTGCTAATCGTTTTTCAAAAAAAAAAAACGGAAGACACTTTGCCGAGAGTAAAGTGTGAAACGGCGGAAGCCTGACACCATTGCCAATGGCGTTTTGTTGCGCCGGAAATGCCACGGAGGCACACAACTCGTACACTATTATGTTAATGTTTGTTTGTTTATTAAATGCTTGCAACGTTGTTTACGCCTATACCTATTGTTTCGATGTCTTCTGAGTCCATCATTTCAAAGCTGTCATCTGGGAGGATGTCGGTTTGCAACTCATGGCCGGTGAACTCCTTGTGCTTTAGTGGGTCCACATCCAAGATGGATGCTTTACAGCGCCGAACTGTTGCAGCGCCGTTTGTAGATCAGGAGGAGACGCGTCTTCCATGGCGGTGTCGGGGAGTAGTTGTCCATCCTCATCATCCACTTCGATTGATTGACTTGTACTTGCTCGGCTTGCCGCGGCAAGATGGCAATCACGGCGCTTCCGTGCTTCATTTGCTTTAGTACCCGGAGATGCAGAGAGTCGCTTCAAACGCCTTGCCTCTGTTGCGTTAGCCCGTTGCATCGCTGGACTCTGTGGTGTCGGACGCGCCTCGCCGCCCTGATGCATGCGGCGTATACTCTCAGCCTCTCTTGAGCGCTGCTTGCGTTCAGCGGCTGCAGCACGTCGCGTGTTTGGTTTGGCAAGACGAGGCATCCTTCCCACACGATACCACAAAGTAAACTGCCGCCACCGCCACCACACCACACCCAAGCAGGTGGTCGCCACGCGTGCCTCGAGACAGTGACGTTAGGCCACACAGCGCCCAATCGGGAGGCGCCCTCAAGCGCCTGACGAGAGTGACGTCAGGGCACACCGTCGCACTTGACGACAGTGACGTCACGCACGCGAGCACATCAGCAGGCGCACGCCTGTGCCTAGCGACAGTGATGTCACAAAAGCGGAGACCAATCAGGAGACCGGAAAGCTGTGACAGTTTCTGCTAACAACAGATGACCTTGACAATGAGCCATTCGCCCGAACGTGAACTGTTGAACGCGATGGCAAGGTTTAGCGTTGTGCTGAAGGCGTCTGCTCACGCTGGCGTAATGAGGAGCGCGCCAGCGGCGTTCCGTGTGTCGCATCTAGATAGTGCATGACAAGAGACCGAAGGAAAGCCGTCCGCATTGGTCAGCGTCCAAAGGAAGGATTACATTAGGTTAGCTCCACGTTCATCAAGGTACCCAACCATTGAGGACGTACGCGACTGCTTGTGCTCCGACGACGGTCTACTACGAAGCGAACGCGGTCGTGGCTTGATACTGGCGAGATTAGAAACTACGCCGTGACGATACATACGCAGCACACAAACGATTTGCGGAACGAAGCAGCGTGTGCCACGATGGGCTTTTAGCGCCTTCAGTGCATGATAGTGGCCACGTACTTAAACGTACGTAAACATGCTATGCCATCTGGAACATAAAAAATACAAGCATCTGTTGTCTACCACGGCTTCTCTGAGATTCGCGCGCTGGCAGGTTTTCCGTGAAACGTGCCAGCGCACGCAATCTCGCAGGCCACACGTTTACATCCAAACAAGGCTAATGCAAAGGTACTAGCCGGACGACTACCCAGATTAAGGAACAGTGGCTGTCATTTTGCGAAAACAAAGAATGGCGCTGTCCCGAACAAACTACAGCTTTCCCGCTGAATTTAATCCAAGTACCAGTGATTTTAAACCGAGCGCCACTCAATTTAATCCAAACGCAAGCCGAAATATTCCAAGCGCTAGTGAATTTAATCCATACACAACGGAATTCAAGAACTTTTGGATTTCAAGCCTTCTTAAAATTCGCGAACAAATGAGTTAACGCCTTGAACATGAAAGAGTGGGGTGGTAGACCAGTAGCTATCCTGCCACGGGACTAACGACAACTTTCGGAGGTTTTGAAGCGAAAAGCTTCACTACGCTAGAAGTAGAAATTAGGCATACAATACTATATTTCTTCTTATTTCAACTAAACGGTATCCGTTGAGAGCGATAGAATACCGGCGTCAGCAGTCTTTGTCCAGAGGTCGCATTGCACCGGGTAAACTCTCACTTAAGAACAATAACAAATTTTTGTGAGACAAATTTACGCACACATGTGTCGCTTTGCTCGTCATAAGGTAAGACCTAAAGGAAGAAAGACAACAATTGTATCTCCTGATGACGTTCAAAGTACTTCTACAGCGTAGTCCGTCTCCAAACTGTTTTGCATAGATGAATAACTATAGAACAATGTGTCCTAAGCTCTAATCGGGAGAAAAGAATGCAAGAAGCCTATTTAAGTTGCTAAGACTAAGATCCTAAGACTGGCCTCCTAAGCACGACCAGCGCATCAGTCAGCATAAGGGCTAAATGGAGGGCGTTGTCCACTCGGTGCGTGTCTTTGACCCTATCGATGTCATTGCAAACGGGTAGTCTAGTATTTTACGCACACAGACGATGGCAGCGAAGCAGTAACCCGATGTAAACAGACTTTATTTTCTCGCCGGTTATTACAGGCTCCCATTACCGAGTACTCAAGTATTGCTCCTGAAGCCTGGATAGATTACTTCAGAAAAACCGATATTTACGAGGATACTTGCACCATCGCGAGGCCTTGGCGTGGGTGATACACGCATAATCCGCTGCCTGCCTAGCTTTACTACACGTGTGGGCATCAGTAAGCACATGAGGATTGCATTTGCGCAGTGCCGTCACGTCTTGTGTGAGAAAGCCAGACCGTCTTCGAAGCCTGGGCTCACGCATAAGTGCCTTGGGTTGGGACTGTTTACCAACACTGCGCAGGTACACGAGGCTGGCCGCGTAGGGAAGAATACGCACACAGATATTTCGACACACAGACACACACCCGTTATTTGTAGAAGCCGCAGGTGTCGTATTGGCCGAAAATCGCGAATAGAAGTTAACAGCCTATTTCGACAGGAGCCTCTTCAGGTATACTCTAGAATAAGCAGGTGAGGACAAGTGCATTTCGATGACAGGCTTTCAACGCATCGTGCTGCTTCACGCTATGTGCGTGTTTTTTTTTTTATTCCCGGTCGCTCTGCTTTATTTCGTTTCGCAGCCTACTATCTTATTCCTTTCGGGTCTTTACCATAGCAAAGGGTAACGAGCCAGTTTTACGTTGCCTTAACATCCTCGCTTTGTCTATTTTTTTCCAACTCCTCCTCATCGTTTTATCACATTAGGTGACTGCATGTGAAACTGATAGTTTTTTTTTTCGCTCAATACTAGTTGTATTGAGGAATAATGTAATCCAGAAAATACTGGTATGAGCAAATTTGTAATTTACAGTGGCAACCCACCACCCACGATTCTTGTTTTACATTATATAATAATGAAAGCGTCGGTACACAAAACAGCACTCCCACTTAAGCTACAGGATTACCGTTGGCTGTAAGGTATGAATTTGCCATCAGTTGTGCCAAAGATCGACATTGCCTGCACAATAAAAGTGACTTTCTTTGTGTTCGAGCCAGCCTAATGTCTACTGTTTGGCTAAGCGTGAAGGAGTAGGCTGCTACCACTCATGATGCTTAACTCCTTACACGTACGATCGTACCAAAACGAAAAGTGAGCACCAGGGCGAGAACCGTCTGGAAAGCACGTAGCGAAGAGCACTGAATGTCCATTACGCAGATGGCACAAAAGGGCTGCATGCAAACTGGGCTGTATCAACATGAAACTGTCAGTGGACAAGTTTGCGCGGCGTGGAAATGGCCATGGTGTTGTTTAGAGAAGTAGATAGATGTATTTTGCTGGGGAATCACGTGGAGGAGTTGCAAGTGTGTTTCCCGTTGCTGCATTTAACTTCTGTATACGAACGAAACCTCTATGGGTGAAGAAAATATACTCGAAAATTGGCGAACAACACAGAATTAGTGAGAAACTAAAAGTAAGGTGGGTGACGCAATGTCAAACTTAAACGCGACGCTAAAAGAAAAAGAAGCTTGATGACCTGCACCCTGTGAGGCTTCGTTGCGAAAACCGGGGGCGAAACCCACAAAGCCTTTCTTTCTCAAGTGAGTTTGCCTGTCTCGCCTTTTACAGTAATATTACACCACTCGCCAAGACAGGCTGGTATTTGGGAATACGGACAGCTATCGGGTTACCACGTTTAGGGTTTGGTTATTACCGATCCCATTAGTGACGTATAACTTATGCTGTTATAGCTTGTACGCCTCATGCCTAGCAGAGAGAAAAAAACTTTGCAACATTTTTTACAGCTTCATGTTTGCATCATGTCTAGCCGATAAAAAAAAAAAACTTTGCATCAAGTTTAGAACAAGGGGGAGTCCTATGCATTCTTTAGGGGATATTCTTGGACCGTGGCATTTTCTAGGTATGGTTAGAAGGGCAATATGTTGTGTCAAGAGAAAAGAAGAAAGGAGAGGGGCAGTCCGTGTAATGCGTCGGGTAGATAACTAGTGGCCCATTACAGAATTAGTGCCAAAGGAAGGAAGCCGGAGTCGATGACGGCAAAAGCTAGGTGGCCTGATGAAATTAAGAAATTTGCGGCCGAAAGTTAGAACCAGCTAGCGCCAGGCAGGGGCAATTGGAGATCGCAAGGGATGGCCTTCGTCCTGCAGCAAAGATAAATATAGGTGGCGGTTACTGCTGCTGCTGATGAAGATGACGATAAAGATATTGCTCGGAGTCTGAATAGTGAAACACTGAATGGATTGACCCTTGGTGAAGCACTCGTACAGTACAGTTAGTTCAAGAGATCTCAAGGTAGGACAGCAGCCGGCGAAGCAAGCAGGTGACAGCAACCCCACCGGCTGCAACACCACCGCCCTAAACAAACGCACCTAAATGTCCTTTGTACAGCAAATCGCTCCCTGAATCGCATAGTTGTGTTAATAAAGCTGCGCTTTCTATGCCTTCTTTCCCAGTGTTTGGCGCTTCTGCTCGGTTGTTTGGTCGCTGAGTACAGTGGGCCAATGCTGGAGGGATTGTAATACACGGACCCGTGGGTTACGTGGGTCTGGTGGTTTGGATGTCCGGGTCTCGATGCCTTGCCAGGCAAGCACGTAATCCGTACGCTGCAAAACGTGGTGTGGAGGACAAGAAGTCTTACGAAGCTCCACGAAAGTTTCGCTTCACGTAGCTTCCAACTTGGCTGCTGGACCTAAATAATTTTTAACGCACAAGCTTATCAGTCTCTTACCTAGCCAGGAGACACAAAATGCATTGCTGATGGGTTGTACGGGTCAAATTCGACGAACCTGCAGCCAAACATAACCGCAGAGATAATAAAGTTGACTTAAAGGGACGCTATAGTGAAATTTATTCTCGAGCTGTAGCGTGCAAAATACGCTTCTATAAAGCAAAAGCGGCAACTCATGGCGTGACAGGAGTGGTGGAAGGCACAGAAAACAGGCAAGAACATTAGACGGGCGACAAAGATTTCGTCTTGTCCTCTCACTGGCTCACTGTAGCTTGATGCACTTTACTGGCGCCTGCGTAGGCCTAGTACTTATTTTAGGCAAGACACACATAGAAGACACCAACAACTAAACATGGCCACTTGTTTGTACATCTCTAACACCAAAACATGAAAACTGACACCAAATATTTCGGAATGTCGCACCAAGTACTCGGTTACCGGCGCTGATGTGTTAAGAGTTGTCAATTTAAGTTGAGCCTTTATCTTCTGCTAGAAAGTCCAACTGACTGCAAGTATACTTTTTTAGAGAATACTGAGTTTAAAAACATGCCCCCCTGCTCCTTTGTCTCTCTAGGGTATGGAGATATTTGCGTGCGTGAGGGAATGTAACAGAAAATCTTCCCTGGTTCGTCCCCTGTTTGGGCAGGGATTCTGTAAATGCCCCCACTCCCTTCCATAGAACAATCGCTCCGGGCGTGTTGCCGAAATAAATTCCTTCTTGCCGGGCCCGAATGAAAAGAGCAGCGCTGACCAGATTAGGGCGCCTTCAGACGTACAAAGCGAAAATCGAAGGTCTGCACGCTAGAGAGATACCGGCAGTGCCTGGGGGCCAAGTGATCGGTAAACAGGGCGCCTGCCTGCCGAGGGGATTGCCTGGGATGACGACGCCTCAAGTGTAGGGAATCCCGAAGCCGAGGAAGCATTCGAAAGGACGGAGGAGAAGTATCGATGCGACCCGTTTCGGGTGTTTCGTTTATTGTTCACGTTGGCATGATCCCGCCGTATCAGGTTTCTTCGCTCAGAAGTGGATCCGTGTCGTTGGTGGGATTTGTAGAGCCCAGAATCCCATGAAGGCGAATATGATGTACATTGAGCACTTGCGCAAGTTACATTGAGAAGTATAATTGTTTTTTTTTATTCTGACATTAACAGCATACCAATCAAGAGTGCTGCTAGAGATATGTGCAATGTTGCAGCAGTTGAATGGTAGGGTGCGGAAAGATGCAGCAGAGTTGCTAGATGCAAGCGTACCTATAGCATTGGAAAAGCGACCGGCATGTCCTCCACGTGATCGACACTTATAAAATAAGGTAGAGAGCAGAAGTCTCAAAAATATATGCAGGGAAGACTAACGGCCAGGACGAAGTTCCACCATGGTGCAACATGCTGCGAGCCAACCCTTCCCAATGCTAGCCCACCTACACGACTCAATCTGACACCAGTTTTGTAACACACGGATTTTGGAAGAGGAGCTGAAACACCTTTGTCCTAAATATATCCAGTGTTTCCGAAACTGTCTATTGAGCTTGTCTGTAGGTTCATTCTGCGTATGTTAGTCCATATATTGACACTTTACGTTCTGTATGCCAGACGCTCCTAAGAGTAATGGTCAATGTCACCCAGAGTTTCAGAGCTCACACATAACCGGGCAAGACATTATTATCGCAAAAATAACGCGTGGAAACTAAAACACTTAGCTGCGGCTTATAATAAAGTTTGTTCTTGTCTTAGAGAAGCTTTGTGCATGATAAGCGCATTGCAAGGCTTCACGGGCTCGTTGCACGAGTTCGATAATCCAGAACCTTTAAAGAATCGTCATCCTAAACGTACTCCATAATAAAAAGGTTTATCCCGCTTTACGATCCACCTATTATTGCACAAATTCGCTCCAGGCTACAATACTCATGAATAACTGCATATTTTAGCTTTCACGCGAGAACATAACCTAGCATTTTCTTGGCAGGTTGACGGAAACATTTTTTTTTCGGCGGGAAACAACTTTTTTGTCTGGGAAGGTTCCCAGATAGTATCTACACACCCACCAGCCATGTTATAGTACTGGACGTTCATATAACGGTGCAACGCGATAGGTCCAAGAAGGCAGAAAAATCCAGATATGAGTTTTAAATGATACTGTTGTCGTCGCTAATTTTGTTAGCATGCTATGGAGAAGCTTTTATTATCGTTTCGCTTCGTGACCTGCTCTTCCTCGCAGAAAACGAAATAAGAGCCTAGTGAGATATCACGAGATACCCATGCCAACAACCCGGCATTTGCAGGTGAACATGATCACAGGGCCCGTCACCATCGCAGTGCACTTTGTCTGTTTCATACACATTAAATAACATGGCTCTGAATTATATGAAAAAGAAAATTTCTTAGATGATTGGCAACTCGTAATACAAGTCTATTAGGAGCAGGGCCTGCTGTAGTGAATCAATGAAGGCCCGAAACAATTTCAATGCAGTCGAAGTTTTGTGTCGTCGTATTTGATGCCTTACTGTCATTCGGATAGTACCAATTAGTTTCTTTAGAGTATATGTAGCATCTACACTGAGCTTGCTAAATATATGCATAGGTAGTGTTAGCTAGATACCTTAGTTCTCCTGCGTGTGAGGGTTTTTAATAAATGCACTTGCCGTCCTTACTTTTTGTGAAGCCCATAGTCGGATTCTAAGTGCTACTAGGCCGAACGCCCCCTGACCAGTCTTTGGCAGCATTTTCTTGACGCATGTGGTTAGGAGTTGAATTTAAGAATGAGCATTTACGCATGCGCATTCATATCTGGAATGGCTAGCACCCCAACGGGAAGTTTCAAGCGTGAGACGAGAAAATAGAGTAACTTTTGTGCCAGTGCTCATTCTTCGACGCTCAAAAATGTAATTTAGCAGGACGCGTTGTTGGGCAAGTTGGTTCATTGTATTTGGAAAGATTAGATGCGCTCTGTAGACGATCACAAGGAAGAAGACGGGACAGGCGCAAACTAACAACTGAGGTTTATTCGAGGGAAACACTTGAATATCAGTTCATGCCAGCGCAGGCACATCAGGGTATCAGCAGCAGATAAGAGGAGAGAAAAAAAAAACACAAGATCAGAAAAAACCCTATGGCGTGACTCATCTAATCATATTTTTTAGGAAACGTGCCTCCCGATTGTAAAGTATGATCGATGTGTCACTGATGCATGCTTGTCCCTTCTTTTTGTATATAATATGCCTCTAGAAGTTCCCGTGCTTTTTCGTTACTGCACTTGCGCAGGATCTTAACCTGGTTGAGCAGGGGCCAACATTTATGATCTAGGCAATGCATGGGTAAATGGGAACAACGTCATACAACAAGGACAACACAAGAAACTTATTGGTACCTACTAATTGAATTAAATAAAAAACCGCTTAATCGGGATGAAAGTGGTTGAAAAAACAACACCGCACGTGTGGAAGGATCCCGATATATATATATATACATATATATATATATATATATATATATATATATATATATATATATATATATATATATATATATATATATATATATATATATATATATATATATATATATGATTCGTTTCACATTCTCCTTATAATGGCATGCCTTTGTTTGATCCCACCACAACCTGACTTGTGTGTTCGTCTTCCATGTGGAAGCACGTGCGGCGAATTACTTTTCTTACGCCTCTCACTTCTTGACCCCATGACACCATGACACTCACGCTGGGGAACGTGTTGAAAAACCTGAAGACTGCCAATGATGAAGGGAGCGACCCCGCTAATGCACGGCGAGTCACCCTATTACCACCGAGTAGTCTTGAGCTCCTGGTTCTCTCCCTCATTTTCTTCTTCTTTTTCACCCCGTTCTCGTTTCTTTGTCTGTATTTTCATTTTCTTTTATTTGTGTGTCTCTACCTATATATATATATATATATATATATATATGGCCACCGAACGAAACTGTTAGGCGACTACGCTGAAGATGACCGCAAGCTCGTGCTTTTAATGGCTCTCTCTCTCACTCTCTCTGTATATATATATATATATATATATATATATATATATATATATATATATATATATATATATATATATATAGTTAGTGATATACTCCTGAGATAGAACTATACACAAAGAGCACGAATTCAGTTTTCCGACGCGGTCAAAGATGCACGCTCTCACTACGGCTGAATTGGTCTTACGACATCACGGAGATTGCCAGGCACATTTCCGTGTCGCGAACAATAGCCGCCGTTCCTGCTCAGGCGTCTGGCTGTAAATAATCCAGTTCCACAACGCTCCGAAAGGTTTCAAGCGCGGCCCTGTGGACGAAAGGTGACGAAGAAAGGCGCGTTGCCTCCGGAGAACATGACGAAAGCGGTACTATGAAAGTATGGCTCCAGCCAGGCCCTTGACAAAGGCAGCAGTCGACGGCAAGCACTGGCTGCTAGGGACAAACGGGTTTTATGATCTGAAAACGGGGTGGTTAAAAAAATAACCTCCTTTTTTTAAGTGTACACAAGCCTTATTGGAAGGTAATGTCCCTGTTTTGCCTCTACCTCTGAAATACACTTGCTGAGCACAAGATTTATTATTTAGGCGTCAAGGAAAACGAATGTGGGCGCATAAACGACTGAAAAGTCCGTCGTAAGGCTCTTAGAATTTGTTCACCGCAAGTAAGAATGTGACCGTGGTTCTCCTCTGTTTCCTTAACAGGTTCTTCGTTCGTATGGAAACTTTACTACCTAACACTAGACTGCGCATCGTAGGAGAGCAAGCTGTCGAGCGCCCGTACGCAGGGCATTGTTTATGCATTTACTAGCATCATGATCTCTAAATAGGCAGTCTGCGAATAAACAAAAGGGACCATGCGCTACGCACAGCATGAATAGAGCATGAAAGAAGCTTAAAGGAAACAGTTTGGACAGAAGCATTACATCGATTATGAATTGGAATGCCCCGAAAGTGAAGTGCATAAAATAATTTTCGTTAAATGGTAGGTGCAACAACGTGGCGAGCTCAGAAGTCCTGACGTGGTGCTTGATTAGATAGAAGGCCGTTGAAGCACAGTGTTCTCAAAGGTATAGTAGTTTCGGGAAGTTGATGTATCAATGCCTTGGAAATTGACCGTGGTCTGATAAAAAAAATAATATAAATCGACTCTGAGTAGAGCTCAGTGTAATTTTTGTAATAACTGTGTAATAATTTCAGCAGCTATCCCATAAAGAAATATTGTAATGAATGACATACGAATGAACTATTTATATGATTCAATATAATTCTAAACCGTGGTATTCGGAGTATATAAACGTTGCGTCTAACTAAATGCTAAGGCTATATAATGCAGAGCGTGTTGGGGGTTACAAATGAAATGAATACACAATACAGGTCAAATGACATGAATATTTTAGTGAACAAGGTCGAATACAGCTGGGATGGTAAAATTTTTGCGGATCTGTAGAGAAGGACGAGTTCTCGTAGCCGAAAATAAATAAAAACGCCAGAAGTTAGTATCTAGTTTATAACGGAAAAAGGTACAAATTAGACATGAACATTGCGAAAAGCAGCACCAGCTACAGGATCAAAGGAAAACTAACAACACAGCCAGTGAGTTGTTTCAATACAGTTCCTTTGCTGTCCTTCCTGTGGAGCTGTAGTTGATTGTAATCAAAAGGCTGATGCTCAACGAGGTACACAACAGCACGCCCATATACACATTAGACAGTTTATTTAGTTTATCTGATTTCTGACGTTTAGTTCGTAGAAGCAGAGTAAGGATAACCCAACCTAAAAAAAATGCACGATGTCATCAAGTTCTTCATGAAATGCAATGATCCTCGAGGTACACAACAGCACGCCCATATACACATTAGACAGTTAATTTAGTTTATCTGATTTCTGACGTTTAGTTCGTAGAAGCAGAGTAAGGATAACCCAACCTAAAAAAAATGCACGATGTCATCAAGTTCTTCATGAAATGCAATGATCCTCCGCAGCGAAGTGTGCAGGCTGAAATTTTACGCCAGCCATTCGCAGCCAAGGAAAATAAGCGAACTGAAAAGTATGTGGTTACTCATGCAAGGTGATCCGTAGAGTTTACACAATTGGGATATGTGTTTCTATTAAGATGCAAATTGGTTTTTCACTTTCTACAAAAATATATTGCAGTTTCATGAGTATTTGTGATTTATGTTGTGCGCGAAATCAAAGCTTTGTCAGAACTATTTTTTACTACCTGAGGTGCTTCAAGAAAACTTCCTCCTGGATAAAATATTCGTATTCGCTGGCTCGTACACGACTCATTTCGACCACACACGTTCCTTTGCGTCTAGGATGAACTCAAGAATAAAACAGACATAAGCCTTCCAAAAGTTCTCATTGGTGGCGGAGCACCCACTGATGCGACAGGATTAAAGTAACACGTTCTCCTAGCCCTATTCCGTTCTTTTTTGATCGGACGGGCAGCCCCACTGTTAGATCATCGGTTAAGTGCCTAAAAAGGCGCCTCTTCGCATCGAGAAACGTATGTGATGAAATGTAGCCATTTTGAGCCGTAATTCGGCCCTCCCCTCAATACGGACAATTTCGGGCCTTGCCACAACGGGACGAAACGGATAAAAGAGCCTGTGTACAGAGGTGTATCAGCTGTGACTGAATGGGGCGTTTGCTTGCTAATAGTGCAAATGACAAGTATAATGAGTGCTGAAATCTATACAAACGTAGTTAACAAAGGCATTGCTCTTTACAGGCAGTTCTTTGACACAGGGGCACTTTTTTGCGACCGAACTTGTTCAATGTTTCATGCGTGTGGACGCTTATTTTAAATGGTGATTTGACCGGGTCGACACTAAGTCCACTAGCCGAAAGCACCATTATCAGCTGCCTAGCAATTACTATCTTCAAAGGTATTGCTTTAGAAGCACTGGACCAAAGAAAGCTCGTTTAGAGGTGTTCTATAGTCGGATACAACTTTAGAAAAAAGGGGAGGCCCCGCCCATATGACCGAAGCGGCGAAGTCACCGGCCGTCCGGCGCATGACGTCGGTCCAGACTGCGCGCCCATTGGTGGATGCTCGTGTGCACCCGCCTCGGTGGAGTAAACGCCCCCTTTTTTCTAAAGTTGTATCCGACTATAGTATTGTATTTTCACTCAGAGGACGATCATCTAGTTTCCTGAACGCGTTGTGCATAGATTGTCCTTGTGCTTCAAACGGAGGACAGCGGCACAATAACTGATCAGTGTTCTACTCGCATCCGTAGACATCACATGCAAGACTATCAGCCATTCCAATTAGTGCAGAATAAGTTCTCGTGAAGGCAACTCCAAACCACCACCGACACAGAAGAAACGCCTCGCGTCGGTGCAGTCCAGCCTGAGGTCTGTGTTGCAGCGAAGAGTTTAGCCTATGCAGTCTGGTGCCCCTTGCATGTGCGCTATTCCACTCATCTAACGAGAATGTGCCTGCTAGAATGCGAAGCTGTTTCGCGGCATCGGTCCTTGACAGAGGAATAGGACCGCAGTGGTCTTTTTGGTTTGACGTCCGAGCTACCTTATCTACGCTCTGATTTCTGATGATGCCGCAATGGCCTAGTATCCACTGAAAAGAGATATCATGGCTTTTTTCTCTCAAGTGATGGATAATTTCCATGATTTCCCACGTTAACTGATCGTGAGTTCCATGTCGGAGAAACGACTGGGCACATTGTAATGCTTTATTTCAGCTTCTTGTGCAGGTGATGTACAACAGCTGGGATTGACGAGCAAAAAACAGTCTTCACGACCGCTTGACTAGTCTCGCTAAGCTAGGAATTTCGGCAGTGGTTACAATCATACAAGGCAATCAGTAACCGCAGGAAAAACAGAAGCAATTAGTATCTATGAATATTTCTGGTATAAGAGACATGATGCAATCTCATAACAACAACATTGACGAAGACAACAACAACAAAAATTAATATAGTAACACAATATATTCGTTACTGCTTTTAATTAAAGAGGCAGTAATGAAAATACTAGGGAGAGCCGTACGTGGCAAAAGGAGCTCCTGACTCCTGAAACATGTATGGATGTTTAGCTCGGAGAAAGGTGCTTAATATCCTGTGTGTTTAACTAAAGGGCGGGTAAAGCGGAGAAACGAGTTACTTCATGAGTGGCCGAAACATTGTGTTGTGAACGCAGAGGTATTACGTAGGAGTCCGTGTATTACATGAAAAAAAATTTTAATTTGCGATACATCCCACATACCTCCACTTTCCGCGTTTCACAAATAAAGCACAACTATTAATTCAAGTTCTACAGTGTAACAGCGCGAAGAGACGAAGGAAAGAAGGGGAACACACACCAGCGCTGGTGCGTGTTCCCGTTCTTGTCCTTCGTCTTTTTCCCGCTGTTACCCCATAGCTAGTCGGTCATAGCGACTAGCTCAAGCAGCCACGGTTTTGTAATTCAAGTTACTTTGTTCCAACAGTAATTATTCAAAGGTGTTTCTTTCTATATTATGAACGCTGCAATACACTTCATAGTACTGCAGGTATAGTCAACTAACAAAAAGACATAAAAACAAAAAGTAAAAAAATGCCAGGTCATTATATTTTCTACCTTGGCAATACATGGAACATCCAACGGGTAACTAGGTCGGCTATTTCCGTAGACAGTAACATTAAGCTAAAATGTTAGAGAGGACTCTGCTTACGCGCGGTTTTGTCTACTTTTTCGTATAGCGCATTGCTTCTAAAGCATCGTGCTGGGAAGCGCAATCGCGTTTCCTGACTACTCAGCAAGTGCTCCACTTCTACTCGGCCCACGACAAAAAGGTGAACAAGATGCCACGAAAGCAACAGGAAGCGCCAGTTCCAGAAACACTTGGATGAACCTGAAGCGTCAGCATAAGCTTTGTCTCATTTGAGCCTCCCCCACAGCCGCATCGCTGACGAAGGGAACTGGAGATATCAAGCTAACAAAAATAATTACACGGGAAGCTTCTTTCGCGCCACTACGATGTACTTAAGGCTGCTCGGAGGAGTGCGCCGTAGAAGTCGTAGCGCTTCCGGTTCGCAACCACAAGACTCTGTCTCTTCCTTCTCAATAAAAGTAAGGGTTCTCCGGATGAGCTAAAATCGTAGGTATATATTACACCACTAACAACATAAAAAAAGACGTTTTGGTTGCTTTTGTTCATGTCACTCTTGCCGCAAGAGCAGATTTTTACAAGGTGTCATGCAGACACTGAGATAAGCTCGATCGCCTTTCTCACGCAGGAGGAGGTTTTAGAGTAAAAGAAAAAGTGAATCTTCCCTTAAGCTAGCACAGTCTCAGGAGAAAAAGGTTATGCTCACTTTGAGAGTGTACATTTCATCAATAAATCAATACTGGACTCTAATAGACAATACATAGGAAGAAGAGATAATCCACGCACGTACTTGGTACAAAAAAACACAATAAAGTACAAATCGCAAAAGAAATTTTATGCATTCAAGAAAAAACAAAAATGAATGCGAGCCTGTCTATTTTTTTCCAATTACTAAGACCTGCTGTATTTCGGTCATTGTGCCGTTTCTTACTGCTTACAACACTATCGAAGTATCGTCTATATATTATAGGCGTCTCGAGAAATAATGAAGGTGGTCGGTGCTTTAGCAAGTAGGAATAATCTACAATATTTTAGTAGATATATGCTGACAATGGGTGTGAATAGGTATTTCGAAAAATAAAGGAATTATTATCGTTACACAGTGACGCTCTCATTCAGAGAGAGAGAGAGAGAGAGAAAATGATAAATGAAAGGCAGCGAAGTTAACCAGGACTGAGCCCGGTTGGCTACCCTACACTGGGGAAAGGGAAAGGGGGCGGAAAGATTAAAAGAAGAGAAAGTCCACTGGGGATACCAGTCGGTCACTCAGTCCGGATCACAGACGCTGACTCAATCCGGTAGCTTTCAAATATCGCAGCAGCGCTTGCCCAAGCGCCTACCTGGCGCGCGAATGATCGCTCGGTTGTAGCAATTTCATGACGAGGCATTTTTTTTTTGCGGCGTATGCCATATAGGTAGGTAGATTGGTTCTTGTTTTGGGTCGTCACGAGTAAAGTAAGGAAAAAAAAGAAGAAAGCAGTACGAGTAAGTTGGTAGGCTTCGAACATGCGTCCCCCATCCTAAAGAATCCCGGTGTGGCCAACAAGCGCACGTACACTTCTATCATGGAACCACCAACTAGCGCTTTGAGGCTATCGTAACCTGCGGCTCGTCTCAAGGCAACAATTTGCTTTAAAAAGTGATAGCATTCGCATGCGCGCCAGCTCTCCATGACCCACAGCAGGGCCACAGAGGCAGGAATGGAACGCGTAAATAATTGCCAACCTTACCATTGTCGAGTGGTAAGCTTCCTAACTTTCTAACGTGAAGCAGCTCTTAAGGTCAAGTGGTAAGGCCAGAAGGTAAGTGGTTTCCGCATGCGTCTTTGAGAGGCTGAATGCCTCTCGAAATAACCGTCGCCGCTCTCTAGCTCGACTTCACCCACTTACCACTGCAGTTTTCATGCGCGAAGCCGTGAAGCAGTAAGTCCCTTAAGTCAAAGAACACCACTTTAACTCGTTTTTCTTCGCGCACAGCTTTTTGAGACATGTGACCACCGGCTTCAGTAGGGGCTCACTTTTCCCAGTTCGTGCGTTTTGTCAGCTAGTGCTTGGATGCCTCATGTGTCATGGCGGCACCTTCGGGATCGGCCAAGGGCGGGACAAAATAGGTCTCGCAGTATCGTCTCCAGACTACCGTAAATCAGGCGCCACAACGTCAACGCGACACTACCTTCACCGCCGCGTTCTTAGTTATGTCATTACAGAAACAACTGCCCGTTTCATACAAACGTGTTAGTCCATCTGGTAACACAAAGCAGAACCCAAAATGATGGCGGCTAGTTAGCTACCTGGAAAATATCTTGCGTAGCATATATTCGCACACTTCATAAAACTTGGATATTTGTATCAGAAGTTATTGTCATCGTCATGATCGCTCCGCCGTTTTGATTTCGCATCTCTGCTCATTGCATATAAATATAACTTATAAATATAAACATGAATATATAAAGAATGATGGAGATGCGGGGTTAGAATACGTTGTGCCCTTCTCACGCGTTGTGTGCGAAGAGCATATTTGTGTCATATCCACGAATGCAGTGTTCGTGGTGTCTTTGTAAGAAATAAAGTAGGAAGAGAGACAGCGCATGCTTCACGACGTGAAGCGTTATAGAACTTTACAGTAGATTATGACGGCATTAAGCTGGATTTACGACTACGCAATCACAGCTGCCGCGGATAAAGCCGTTAGCTGCCATGTGTCGCGAGCTGAGCCCCATGCCGTTTGTCCATGCTTAACGAAGAGCTCGCCGTCTTCTCTACGTCTCGCTTAAGGCTTAGAGGTGAATGCGTGTTTCGCGCGTGCTGAAGTTTTACATCAACATTTGACAGTCTACTCTTCAGGCACAACAGCTCGCTATCCTGACAGAACTGCACCAGTGCACTGATATAGTAATACTAACATTGTGGAAAGGCTTAGTCCGGCATCTGGGTTTAGCGAGTGGGATGCACTCTCGACGAGCCTAGCCTGCAAAAACGCCGTGCTCGTCTGAAACATTTCCGGTGAGGGCGGCACGTCGGCGACATATGCCTTTATGTTTACGAGAGAAGATTCTGTGGAAGGATGAAAGATGGCACTATGTTATTCGCATTACTGCAAGCTCTGCTAGTGCAAACGGTCTTCGTATAGGATCTAAGGAAGGAATAAACTACAGCGAGGACTAACTTCCCCTGTAACCACTGAAGGCTTTAGAATAAGATTATGTAAACTTCTTTCCTTTACTCTAACTAAAGCAATTAGGCGACTCCGAAAGGAGAGGACGACGTGGACGGTGCGCGAGCTTTCAAGCTAGAACAGCAAGCTTTATTTCACAACTTGATTCACTACGCTAACTAGCGCAAAAGTCTGCACTCCTCACATATTCCCGTCTTAACAATGCAACTGCAGGAAGTTGGAACTATGCGAGGGGAAGGGATGCGGTTCTTATGCTATGGAATTAAGAGCAGTATCGGTCAAACTCAGTCTAACTTGTCACGTAGCTTTTTTTTCCGGTACTGGTGGTTTACAACTTAAGTTTAGCCAAAAATATACGTGAGCCGACAACGGAAGCGTAGCAGGGGGCGGCAGAAAGTGAGGTGGACGGATGAGATTAAGAAGTTTGCGGGCACAACGTGACCATAATTAGCACATGACCGGGGTAGTTGGAGACGTATGGGACAGGCCTTTGCCCTGCAGTGGATGTAGCCATGATGATGATACGTGAGCCTAAACACAACCATTACGAGAAACTTAGCGAGGTCGCAGTAAGTCAGTCACGTTTGCGCAGTTGAACTGTTTTGAACGCGATGGTCGTGGACTGCAGAAAGTCCCGAATATATAAAATTAACGGATTGCTTCATACGCCATTACTTTACAGAAAAATTCCAGCAATGTTTCGCGTGCGCGAGAAACATAACCAAATTTGTATATATATATATATATATATATATATATATATATATATATATATATATCATTGCGCATTGCACTATAGTTGAAGTGGACGGCGAAGTAAGCTTGATTTAGGATAAAAGTATGGCATCTCAGACAGGCCGTGTCTCTTGATTCTGTCATCACAGTAGTCGATGGCACGTTAGACCCTATCAACATGCTATGGCTACCCCGAAACCTCGGTTTAATTACAAGGGAGGAGCGGAGCGCCAGAAGTGGTGCCCGCGGACAAGCGACCGTGTATTTTCAGGAGGAAGGCCGCTGAAGCATCAAGGACGCAGTGCGATCAGATCAGTCGCTTCAAGAAGCGTGCATAAACGGGGAAACGTTCAGACGGCACTGGAGAGAGGTATTTCTCAACAACGAATCACGGCACGACAACAAACGCGTCATGGAGGACCACCTTGCAAGGACCAAGGGAGATTCTTTTCGACTCGTAAATCTCTACCCGCAAAAAGGGTGACATTCCATCAAGGGGTACCACTGCGAGAAAATCCTCCATGCTGAAATATATCTGCGTGCACTGTAATTCAGCATATATTGGCGTGTTTGTTTGAATGCTATTGCAGCTTTGACTCTGTTTACAAGTGACGGCTCTGTATTGTAGCCATTCTAATTATGAACACATGCCCTTTCATCAATGCCTATGTTGAGGCATGGGCCAATGAAGCTAGCTGGAGCTTTTACCCTCAGCCCCCTTTCCCAGACGTGTGGCGAATATTCTACTCCAGTCGCTTGCCCAAATTACGCCACTCGCTGCCCTCCACGCGTAGCCTATAGCGCGCGACGGAAGACGGTGCGCTTCTTTCCCGTTTTCCATCTTTGCGCGCGCGAGATTCAGCCACCATCGTCGGCTAACCGTAGCACGCTTTCCCTCGGGCATAGAGCGTATGGCGCGCGGGGTCGATGCTATCGCCCTTACACTTTATACGGAACATCGTGACGACGACGAGGGGCACAAATGCACCTAGAGTGTCCATATACTTGTCGCAAAAAAATAACTATAGCTCCCATATGCTTGCGTGTAGCCCGCGTTCACGAGATGAAACGTCACTCATTTTTTTCAGTTCCGCCCCACTCGTATTCCTCACATACGCTGTGGCCACAGAAAGAACAGCTCTTCAAGACGGGCCACAAAGGAGAAACCACACACACTGCACTGATGTGTCTGGGGTTCCTTCTTTGTGTACCGTCTTGAAGCGCTCTTCTTTCTGCGATAATGAAATAAGTAGCCCATCAGTCACTTCTGGCCAAATGAGCATGGTGCACCGGATTCGCCTTGGTTTCCACATTCACCAATCGCTTTAGACATATGATAGGTGGCAGTGATGCTAACCCAAACTGTGAATACTGTCAGGTGACAAAAACACTTGATCGTATATTTTGCGTGTGTCCCGCGTACGCGCAAGAACGACAGCAACTGGTCTCTTCCATTCCAAAGATCCATAGGAGCCGCTATCAGACGAGTTTCTTTTAGGTCGTTGGCTTAATGGAAACGGCGCAGCCCTGATAACAAGTGCCGCTATAGCTTTTCTTCAAGCCACTGGGATTGACTCATGGCTTTAGAGATGGTACAACTCTCTGAATTTGTATATACGCATCTCTTCCTTACACCATCATCATCATTAATCATCCATTTCCCTCCCCGTCCCTTTTCCCCACTGTACAGTAGCAGGCCAGAGCAAGGTATAGCTCAGGCCGACATCTCTGCCTTTCTTTAAATAGATTTCTCTCTCTCTCTCTTCAAAACACTGTTTTACTAACAGGCCTAACAAGGAGCGTAAAAAAACAGAGCTACATATGTACACTGGGAGAGAGAGAGAGAATGAAGAGGAAAGGCAGGGAGGTTAACCAGATATGAGTCTCCGGTTTGCTACCCTACAATGGGGATGGGGGATAGGGGTTAGAAAGATGACAGAGAGGAAAAGGCAAAAAAAATAAAAAAAACGAACGCGCACACATGGAGACACACACACAAAAGGCGTTCCAGTTAAAGTCGTTCACACAGGCCGGTAGATCGCAAGAAGCGCAAAAGCGCTTGCACGGCCTTCTTCTGTGACGGTAGGTCCTTTCGATGTTGCAGAATTCTTTTTTCGGACAGCGGTTGGTCGTCCAGTTGGTCAAGTTCATGGCTAAGGCATGCCCTCTGTGGACTGTACTGCGGGCAGGTGCACAAAATATGGCCAATTGATTCTTCATGGCCGCAGTGGTCACAGGTTGGGGTGTCGGTCATCCCTATGCGGAAGGCATAGGCTTTAGTGAAGGCAACGCCCAACCAAAGTCGATATAAAAGCGTGGCGTCTCTACGGCGAAGCTGTGATGGCGCTCGAAGACTTAATGTTGGATCAAGTGAGTACAGTCGCGGATTTCTTAAATGTGGCTCATTCCATTGCGACGAGGTGCACTGCCGAGCAAGTAGGCGGAGCTTCCGTGCTGCGTCAGTTCTAGAAAGAGGAATTGGGACGTGGCGCTCCTCAGTATGGGCTGAGCGGGCAGCGTGATCCGCCCGTTCATTGCCGATAATCCCGCAGTGACTTGGAAGCCACTGAAAGGTTATTTCGTGGCCTGCATCACTTATATGGTGTAATGTCTCTGTAATATGGAAAATTAGTTGTTCGTGCGGTCCGCGTCGTAAAGGTGACAGTAGAGACTGCAGTGCCGCCTTCGAATCGCAGAATATTGTCCATTTGTGTGGCGGTTCATCACCAATGTGATGAAGAGCAGTAAAGAGCGCTGCGAGCTCTGCTGCCGTCGATGTTGTCGCGTGGGTCGTCTTAAATTTGATTGTTGTAGCTTTCGCTGGTATGACGATTGCCGCCGCGGAGCTGCTTGGAAGGACAGATCCATCAGTGTAAATAAGTAAAGGTAAGAACCATAGGCCTGCCGACAAAATTGCATTCGTAATTCGCTCACGACCTAAAATAGGTGAAGGCTCTGTGAAGTTCACAATAGCAACTTATGTTCAAAGTTTCAAGTTTGTATTTATAGACGGAGAAGAAAATTGGCTATATCGCCGAATTCTCTGTTCCTTTCAAACAACAAAACATACGTGGAAGAGTCAGCGCTACTGTGGTATTTATGTTTTACAAGCATTTTGTTCTTTCAGGCAGCGCGAATTTTAACCGCACGAAGTGCTTCAGAGTTAAAAGGCCTTTTTACAAAGCGAAATAAATATATAAGGCAAATCACTCCAGATGCGACATAACGTAGAATAAATGTGTGCAGTATATATACGCTATATTTATAGTCTTTCTTTCCTTCTCGTTTTAGGGATTGCAACCCATTTTCATTTAGCGCCATCCGGATTTATTTGCGCATCGATACATTTTGCCGCCCAAAGCCAATCTTTTGGGGTTCAAGGATCCGGAGGGGCTGGAAACGGGGATACTTAAAAGTTTAGAAGAGCTTCGGCGGAGAGAATTTAACGACTGCGACAAATCATGGCAATGGATGTTTGCTCCTGTTTTATAGCCCTGTACTCAGCGAACGTGACTCTTTAGGGGGTCACTGTCCTACATATTAATACAAATGCAGAACGTACAACATCTAAATAATTAGGCAATGTACGTCATAAACGTGACAAGCTAGGAGCTGTAGTAATAAAATTAACAGTCGGATCATGAGTCAATGAAAAGTTACAGATTCGTACCTACCGAAAGAGTTCCACCATTTTATAATAAAGGGAATTATAATCCACCATATTATATGTCGTTCAAGTGTCTTGATGCTCGAAAGCCACATTAAAATACTTTTAGTTGGACAGCCAAGCCTATGTATTTGGGGTAATAGATGCCGTGTTCTTGCTTATGCAGGTCGTTTAAAACTGGCATTCAAATAACAGTACTAGCGTGTAATGAAAACGTGAAACATCAGGAAGTAATGATTTTTCTAGCATCTACAAGATGTACAATATGGAAGGCTTCTTTATGGATGTATTTCATAGGTTGCTGTCGATATTTGTTAAGCCAACGAAGGGAACTCGATCGATCGTAGAAAGCATTGGAAACGCTAACTTTTTTGAAGGAGCGGGCATTACTTCAGGTCACATTTGCATTGACTGGTGTATGCCCTTGGAGGTGGGCAGTGTGGCAGTGAAGCCAATCGATCACACAGAAGTGAGGCTGATCAACATCATTTCGCATTCATCGGCTGCTTGGACTAATTGCTTGCAATAGCTGGGCACTTCTTAAGTTTAGTCCTTAGTTCTTTTCTGTGCTTTTTGTCTAGTATTGTAAGGTACTTTTATTTTTATGTAAATGAAATTCCCCGTCGCATGTAGTAGAATTCTTCTTGCTGGCGTGGCTTACGCTAACGGGCGACATTATTTGCCCGATAATTTCATGCATGACCAACTAATAACGAATACGTAGCTACATAACTTATAAGCTAACGCTTTGCTGCACAAGTTGCAAATTACGTATTGCACTCGGTGAGTTAGAATGGCGCATCCACTTGTGGCAAAGTCTGTGGGTGACACCAGACTCGAGATATCCGTCCCAGAAGTGCGTGAAGAAATCCGTTGGTGCCCCGGTTATTCTTTAGTTTGATGCATAAACAGCTAGTTTAATAAAGTAAGTGAGACGACAGTGCCTTTCGTCTGAGAATTTTACGACGCTTATCACAAACTTACTGCTTGTTTTAAAATTTATTCCAAGTAAATATGGTTTAGGACCTGCTAGCTTCAATTCTTCAGTCGTCAATATCTTCAATTCTTGAAGGTATTGATAAAGTAATAACTGTAATGCCGTGTAACACTGTAATACTGTGCTGTCAACTGTAATACCGTGTGTATGGCCTTAATGTAAAGAAAAAAAAAGCTTTCGAGGAACAAAATTTCTTTCTTTTTAACCGTATATATTCGATCCCACTATAGCAGAATACTATCCGGCGAGGTTTCGTTGCTCGGAATGTGTATGGGGCACAATTTTCACCGTGCTATCGATCCAAGCATCAACGCTTCAATATTCTGTATCGCTCGAGCCACCCTGTTTTTTTTTTTGCGACGGCTCATGTCGACGTGAGAACGATTGCACCGTGCTTTGTGCAAGCGAGGCTGTATCGCACTTTGATACGAAACGAAAGGAAGAATTTTGCTATTCTCAAACGGCCTCGATTCTTCCGTTTCTTGTCTTGGCTGTTTTCTTCGTTTTTAAAGCAAAATCTTTTGTTGTTCTTTCGTCCAGACTAACCAATCACACCTTACGGACGTAAAGACAGACATCTGGTGATATTTACATCATACTTTCATATGAAAGCAGGCACAGCAATGAAGTCAAAAGAGATTCGCGTTTTGTCCATGCTGCCTTTGTACGTCCACGTTCACGCCCTGTCACTTCAATTTTGCTATCCACATATATATATATATATATATATATATATATATATATATATATATATATATATATATATATAAATTACTGACAGGTAGTGGCCGTTCATAGATCGCAGAATTAAGTGCTGACGCAACCAAGTGCCCGCGTTAACGAGGAACAAGAAATAGTAAATGTATATTTTTTAGAAGATGTGTCGTTACTTCAGTGCGCATGCACTTATCCTCACCGTTACTCGTTGCACAGGCGTCATACATTGCCTCCGTCCTCGGGACGTTGCTGCGTCAGCCTCTCACCATGTTTGCGAGCTGAACAAGCGCGAATCTTAGAAGGGGCAAAAGGAGGTAGACACAACACAAACGCTTATTCCTTGTGCCTACCTTTTTTAGAACCGTCTATGGTGCCTTCTCATGATTCCCATACTAAGAAGAAGCAATCAAAGGGTTAGTGACAGTTCTGTTGGAGCCTTTTTGTGCATAAATGTTTGCGGGATACAGCGGCGAATCAAATTTAATGGCAGACACGCGGGATTATTTTCACGACAAATTCTGCTGCACGCACTAAGTCACAGGTTTCTTAGAAACATGTAGGCAGAAAAACATTGTAGCCGCATAGAATTTATCTGTGCTGACATGAATCTTTCAACATAAACTTCACGTGTATCGCTCGTTGCACAACAAGCCGCTAATTTTTATGCAACGCATTGCTGTACAAGTAGAGAAAGAGAGATGGAAATGTAGAAAAGAAAACAGAATACAGAGACGTTAGCAAGTAAGGCGTCTAGTTAGCTACCCTATGCTGGCAAAGGGGACCAGTGGAAAAAAACATAAGAGAGCAGTAGCCGGCGCCTCAAAGACAGAGATGAAAGTAGTGAATGTGTTCGCTCACGCAGACGGCACCAGGAATCCAAAGGCGTTCGCAGGAGCTAGTCGTTTCTAGAAAGCACGGGGGTGCCTTAACTGCCTTCTGGAAGGTGATTAGACGGAAGGATGTTCCACTAACGTCTGTATTCATTTAAGGATATCAACCACAGCAGCGCGCACGCCTTCTGTTCACTCTGTACCGTTAATTATCGGTCGCTTCTTTCGAACCTACATGTTCCAATGGTCTTTCGTTGCCGCATCGGCACTGTGACTATGGAAATGAGATAGACGCATAGGAAGAAAACTCTCTCGCTAAAGGTCACTAACCACATGCGCCGTCATTTATTGCGCCTTTTTATTGAGCTGAGCTTCCGGCTCCTTAATATCCGTTCATCTTAATTTCTATGAGGGCCACTAAGACTCGCAGAAACCTTAAGTCATTGCATGTAGGTGATATGATAATGAACGATACTATTACTCTTCCTTCTTTCGCAAGAGTTCACGTGTTGTGCATTTGCATAAATGGGATGGTCTCGTTTAGATAACGTTCCAATCAATATACCTCCCCGAGAAAACGAAGGTTCATACCAGGGATAGGAAAACAAAAAGTAAAATTAGTTTGGAAGACAATGGAAAAATTGTATTGAATAGCGCCCAATGAGCAATAGTCATTACGGTCACTAGTCATTGCACATGCAACAAAAGAATGTCATTAAGGGAGTATTCTGAGGCCGAGGCAGTTATGAATCCCGTGAATAACAGGGCAGGTGGTGAAGGTCGTAGAATTCGTGTGCTGGGAACAGCAGGGCAGAAAGCGTCCGCTGTACGCCATTACGTGCACCCAAGATATGAGTTCCTGAATGAATTAATGTGGCTCATCGGCTAACATTGTCTACAAAGGCTAACTGGCCTGTTATATTGCTACGGAACAGTATTTGCGATGACAAAGAGGCGAGCAGGGTGAAGATGACGACGACAATTAGACGCTAGCGCGGGCTGTTGCCGCTTGGCCAAGTGAGGCGTATTGCCTTGTAAATATACTTGTATATAGATTGTCGTTAGCATCGTCCTATGTAACACTATTTTGCCTTACTCCAATTTCGACTTCTCTATGTGGATTGCAATATCAGAGTGTTCTGGCGTCGGGCCCTTCCATCTGTTAATGCATCCGAAGAGCATGCGTCACAGTGAGGTGCTGTGGAAGACTCCTCTCACAGTGTCTCCAGAGAATAAATCGGTCATTAAGGCTAGTGAGGTGAAAGGATCTTTCTTAGACTGGCGGGAAAACAACTGAAACAAGAATCAGTACAGAGGATATGGATAATCCACATGAAGGCGAGTTTCTTACCAGCAGCCGCTGACCTGTCGTGAGAAGTGCGTGAGTTTAGACTGACGCATGTTCGTTATCAGCGAACGTATCAGTGCCTTCATACCTGCAAATAAAACGACACCAGTGTTTTCTTCTTCTTTTTTTTGCTACATTTCTTTGTGAATGCCACATACTGAACAACGGGAACCGGGTTTTGAAAAGTTAGGCGAACACTTGGAGCAACCACCAACGTAACATTTGTGGTACCCGAGGAACCCGAGTCAGTACCCATGGGCTACTCAGATATACTAAATTATTATAAAGGGGTCAGACTGAAGTACCCACCCCCGGATAAGGATCTAAGCAGAGAGGATGCTGTTGCATGTCGACAACTGCAGACGGGTACTTTCCCGAATCTAAACCTTCTGAATAAAATTTTCCCTACACAATATGAGGCTAAGTGCCCATGGTGCGGAGAGAAACCAGATCTGTACCACATATTATGGGCCTGTCAAAATATTGAGTCCCCAACTATCTATAAAATTAAAAACCCGAGTGCGGAACAGGGGGAGAGTATGCTTTCCAGCGTAAGCTTGAACGGTCAAAAGCGCCTAGTAGAGCGAGCTCGCGGGTTGGCCATACTCAGTGGAGCCTTGGACTAGGGCACCAACCCTGTGATTGCAGACAGAAGAATCCATCAGAAGATGGAAGACGCCGTCTGAAGCCGCGAAGATCTCTTTTCTAGAGCCCAATAAATGTTTTCCGATCCGATCCGAACGTAACATTTAGGAAGACGCTTTAAGTTACACGCTCGTTAATAATTGGCATGCTATAGCACACAATTCTTAAGTGAGGAGTAGAATTATTGCAGGTCCGTAATTGCTTTTCGCGCGTAAGGTTGTCGTAGATGTTGACTGCCCAAGATAGGTTGTTGTTCACCATCTACAACACGTGCCGGCTGGAATCTACAGGCATTACACGTTTATTATCTTGAGCGTAAGCAAGTTCATAACTTCGCAGAATAAGGAAAGCCACGTGTTACTACATGAACACCCATTTTCGATAACTTGCAGTCAAAAGTGCAGTAAGCATACTTGTCGTTCAGTTTTTCCCATTGTAACTGCGGCTAACGCTAAACTTTGACGCACAAATTATATTTATCTTTTTCTTAAACAGCTATGAGTTTTACGGAGAAACCTAATAATCTTTCGAAAGAAATTTTATGTTAATAGCGAGAACGTTACCAAGCAACATACTGCGCAACGATCATCACTTACAGCCCATGCATTGACGAGGGACAAAAAGGACGACGAAGACAAGCGCTGTAAATTGCTTCCCACGTCATTTCGTGCTCGCTAGCTTAACAAGTGACGCACACCCCTCGTAGTTTCCAATCAGTTTGTCCTAATCTTACCTCTTTAGGTACGTGCTCAAACATCCAAATTTACTTTTGCATCGGAGTTCTGTTAACAATTGCTTTCGTGCAAGAAGGTTCTTGTCCAATTTCACACATGCTGTGGTCGTGTTTTGGAGTCGCTGTATGCGCGTTCTATTATCGTCAGTCACCTTGCTTATACGTTCTCTTTAGCACACTAAAGCGTTAAAGGGAGTGGTAAGCTGTCCCTGAGACTGGTAAATTTAGGGATCCTGTCCCTGTTCCCTTGATAAGCTAGAATAGGAACATACATTTATAAATTATACATGTAAACCAGGAGGAAGAAAACTGAGGCACCCGAACTGGTGCCGTGGTAGCTCAATGGACAGCAGCATCGCACGCGTAATGCGAGGACATAGGTTCGTATGCCGCTTGACACCAATTAATTTTTGCTTCCAGTTTTATTTACATGTATTTAATATTTTATTATGTCAATAATGAGCAACAAATAATTTCGCTGATGTTGTCCCTCATGTAATTATTTGGTGGCTTAGTATAATATTGTCTGTGTCATATTATATATATATATATATATATATATATATATATATATATATATATATATATACAATCACCAAGAGAAGCTGTGTACGAAGGTTCTCATGTATTTGTGCATGGAAGAAACATACGCAGAATACCACGCACTGCTTATTTCAGACGAATGCACACTGATCATGCAGTGATGTGCGACCGATCTCCCTGAACCAATCCCCTACTTTTCCCCCTTATTTTAAACTTCCTAATTAAAAACATTTTTTTACGTTTTGTGCTTGTGTTACCCTGTTCAGCATCCATATTTAAATTGATTCCATGTGCACACAAGCGAAGAGCTTCTCGTGGCCGATACGCAAAAGCGTTGCTTTTCTCACTTTTCCCTTATCCTAAGTTTTCCAACTTTCACTTCGATTACAGAAGTTTCTCATTCTCCCCTCTTTTTCACATATTTGCATCGGTATCTACGTTCCGCCCGCCAGTGAAGTTGCCTGAAAGCTTCTTTGGCAGCTTCTGATTAAATTTCATTTTAATTACGTCCGAGTGAAAATTGATTCTCCGAGTGTAAAGATATTGCAACACTTTTTTTTTGGTGCTACTGATGTGTTGTATTTCATATTGCTTTCATTTACTTTTATTTTTGTTGTTGTCTCGGGATTCAATAGATTTTACTTTCACTCTAGCTCTCTAGTATTTTTCTGCTTTCATCTTAACGTGATAATAAGTGCAGAAAAGCAGCGATAACTCATTGAAGAGAACCACTGCGAAGCGTCATACTTGGCGAAGCTAACAACGCAAACTGTACAAGAAATTCGTACTTAAGAGCATTTCGAAAAATTTGAAGTTTTATGCGAAGTATACGACAATAAAAAAGAAAGCTTAAATAGAGCCGTATTGATAGGTAGTCGCTATGTCAACGTGACGCGCTTTATGTACACTGTACAACAGGGAGGTTATGAGTAATGGTAAAAATAGCGCGAAAAAAAAAAAGCGCACAGAAGAGGACAGGACAAGTGCTCCTGCACTATCAAACGAAGTTGACTGAAGCATCTTGTAATAATATGAAAAGGAGCATATTATGCCATGTTGGCATATTAAAATACACATGAAAAGGCAGATGTTTCTCACGCCGTTTTTAGAATGCAAGCCACGAATGCCTCCTAACTTGCTGGCTTTCGGTGCTCAGGAGGGAGGCACGAGATTTAGATGAATATTTATAATCCAACTTCCAACTATCGATGCTGCGAAAAAATGATAGAGGTAATGTTGAGAGAAAAGAAGACGACGGTCTGTGAGGGGAGTTGGGAAGGCCGTGATATGCGTAAAACCAGATATTCAGTGGTCTGTTACAGTAACAGGAACCGTCACTTGGTTTCCGACATAGTAAGAGAAACGTGCAATGAATTACGGCAGGGGATAAGATAATCAGACAAGTGAGGAAAATTTGTTGCTGTACAACGTGGATATGCTTGCTCATCATGGCGACAGTAATAATATCGATACATTTACCTTCCCACTAAAATAGGCCCGAACGCATCGTCTTCATTACAATGCTATGAACATGATATGACAATAGTTATTTGTTATATGTTATGTTATATGGTATGTATGTTATGTGTGTTACATATGTTATATATATGTTATATGTGTTATGTTATATGTTATATTTGTTATATATGTTATAGTTATAGTTGTATGTTCTAACCTTGCAAAAAGGCGGCCCTGGCTTTGAAGTGCGATGCGGCATAGATTCTGCATCCTCATCATATGGAGCCGTAATTAAGCGCCACCATACGCGTGTAGAGTTTACCTTGACGAAGAATATTGGTGTGCGTCTCAGAACTACAAAAGAAACGCACCATTTCTATTTCTCGAAATGAATAAATAAATGCGCAGGTGAATGAAGAAGTCGCCTTTGTCAGAAGACTGAACCCGACCCTGTCACCTTTCCTGGTCTGTCTCGTGTTACTAATTGAACCAAGCTGTAGGCGGCTAGGAAGCAAGGGGAGCAAGTAGAAAGGGGAATTGAAAACTCAACATTTCGCTACATTGAAACAAGGGTCTTAATCCCGGTTAAATTGAAATTTGTACCACCAGAAAGTCCCCACATCTCAGAAAAAAGCGTGAGAAATGTTATCAAGGAAGTCATATCCGATTCTTTAAGAAAGAAAGCTTGCAGTTAGACGAATTATCACATAGTTGCGCATTTCCAACGAAAGTAGTGTATTCCTTTCAATATTCCTGTTACATTAAGATGTGTGCAAACATTGCTTTCAGGCAACCTCTTGAATATTGCAGAGTGGGGCCGACCTATTTGCAGCAGTTTCACTTGCAGAATTTCACCTCCCTGCTGACTAACAAGAAGGCGAAAAATGAGCAAGCGCTTCGTGTAGATAAAAATAGCGGTACATAGTTGAAACGCAGTTGGGTGGGGTGAAGAACGCCTTTCTTGACTAGTATTCGCGCTTACTGAATAAACTGTAGTCTGATTATGATACTAATTCTAATTATTACATTTATTATGATTAGCTAGCTCTCGATTCCAGTCAGCGCCAATGCTAGTTTTTAGAGTACATTTCAAAACACGAGTTTAATTACTTTGCGCTGCGATGCGTGTTGTGCAGTGACATTTGCCGCGTTTTAAAGATAGCGCGCGAAATTTGACAAAACAAAGCCGTGCTAAACTTAACGCAGTAAAATCTCATGTATGCGATAGCATACTTAAATTGTAATGATTGTGACGTCTCGAGAGCTGCGTGGGCGTGCGTGACGGATTGCCTAGGACACTCCCGATTATCAATTGGACGTTTCTAGACCTCGCATCTCACACAAACTCGTAATTTCTTGCACACTGTAACGTGTTCTCACGTACACTAGGCACGCCTTAAATGTTTTGTTACATAACGCCAAAAACGCTGCAGTCTTAATAATTTCTGTAAATAAGTGCGGGACAGAATCTCTCGAACCTCTGGGTTCGACTCTCGGTCTTGCACCAGAGCAGCGCAAACCTCTAACCCTGACCGCAATCGCAGGCACGCTTCTCTCGTGCTGAAGTCCCCGTTTGAAACGTCTGGCGCATTGGTGACGGGCCAGCTCCTCGCATCCTTCCCTTGTGACAGATGGTGCCTTGAGGCGCTGTGATACACGGCACCACCTTCGGGATTCACCCATATTTTTCGCCACACTAAAGTTATACCCCGAAAGTATTTGTTGTTCACCTCTGTTGCTATCGCATTAAAGTAAGGCTGACGAGAACGTCCCGCTATCGTGACACAGCTGTACTCATCTCAGATAGTCTGAGTAATCGGGTGTCTTTTCGTACCACACGTCTGCTTTACTAAGGCACGCAACTGATCACACACCCACACAGAGAAAAACCACTAAATCTCAATAATAGCAGTGGGTCTCCAAGCGTAAACCATGCGGCCACGGTGCGTATTACCCATAGTCACTTCACAATAAATATATTGTACGCCTAGAAGCTGTGAGGGATTTGGTTACAAGCTCGCGAATCAAAAAGCGTCGAGGCCTGAAATAAATACGGGGAGAAGAAATCGCTATACTTCAAAACCACATGTGTAGTTTCGAAACGCAAGCTATTGCTGTCATTGCGATCTTTTTATTGTGAAATATTAGTAGTTCGCTGTTTCGTAAAGGAAACCCTGCGGCTATAAACGCGTACTAACATTCCTAGGAATAAGCATTTCCTTCCTCAATTCCCCCTTCTGCCTGCCCAGAAAATGTGACCTGAGTGTGTGCAAAGTGGCCATACAACTACGGAAAGTATTGAATAGCGTTAGGACACCATGATCAAGTAATTAGATGCCAAGTTGTAATATTATCGACATTTAATAACATGCACCACATGTCCCGTCACGCAAAATTATGTACTATCCATGATAAAACATCTTTTATAAAGTCATTTTGTTTATTAAGTTGTCAGTGAAAGGGTTGTACATGCTACGATATCAAGGGCAAGCCCGGCACCTTGTAGGTTGGCACATGGCACAGACAACACCCAAAAACGTGCCAAGGAAAGAGATTTATTGGGCTGGCAGGCTCCTACACAATGGCCTATAGCTTCCATCAATAAGTAAGCCTTCATTACTACATTTATGAGTGCATAAATCAGTAAGTTTTAACCTCGTATTTGCAAGCAACTGGAAACAGCAAGAAATAAGGAGCGTCGTAACATCTCCTGGTAAACCCCGCAGATAAAATTGTAAGAATCATAGTAATTCTACACTCCATGAACAAGCACATCACATTTCACAGCTGTAAAATCTGTCGCAGTCGTTATGCCCCCAAAATCAATATAACACACTTCTTTCTTGCAGCTGTCAATTACAAGTGGCCGTACCAAGCACATAAATTCAGCTACTGCACGGCACCACAGAAAAATGTAAAGAAGGATGTAGGTTTGAAGTGGGGAGTACATATAGGTTTTTCTGACGGGTATCGTGCACATCACACGCAATGAACACTGCATTTCCTATAAACTCCATCCCTGTATGAATCACGTCGGGTTAAAATCCCACATAGAGAGTAAATCACCTACATATAAGAACCGGCAAATGGAATAGAAAGACCCTCCACGGTTGCTCAAAGACTATGGTGTTGGGGTGCTAAGCAAGAGGTTGCGTGATCGAATCGCAGGCACGCCGGCTGCATTTCGATGGAGGAGAAGTGCGAAAACACCCGTGTGCTTAGACTTAGGTACACGTTAAAGAACCGCAGGTGGTGCAGATTTCCGGAGTCCCCCACTAAGGCGTGCCTCATGATCAGATCGTGCTTTTGACGCGTAAAACCCCATCATACTTTTTTTTTGGAACAGAAAGACTCTAGAATAGAGCAGTGCTTTGTCATCAAACGTGCAAGAATAAGCGCATTTCATGTGTAACCCGGCGGAGTTTATTCGCATCTCCGAACATTTACTAAAGCAACTTTGCTACTGATGCAAATTGCTTGGCAACTGACGTCAAACTCAGACGCGAAAATATACTCCGAATAGGCCTGCAGTAAGCTTCACTATGCGAAACCTCCTGAAGTACTTTTCCGAGATCAACGTGACTTATCATAAATGCAGAATAGCGTATTTCGGAGCACCCTACCTTACCGAGCCACCAACAGCCGCCATGCGAAGCGGCATGGGTCATATTTATATCACCGTAGAAGCGCAGGAATAGATGCATCGAAGTCGTAAGAATCCATCGAGCACGTGCGACCGGAGCTGTTTTCTTTATGGTTTCAGTCGATTTCGCATGCAACGACAAAGCGTTTCCATTTAAAGAAATTCCACCAAGAGCACATTGGATAAACGTTCCTGCATCTACGGTTCTCTAAATATATACCCAGCAGCCTTTGGTGACTCACCGTTTTGCGTTCAATCTACTAAATTCACTTCTACGCTGACAATGTCACCTTTTCGTAATTGTAATGAATTGCCTCTTTTTCCGTATTTGTACAGCATACGTGTCCAGTATACCAGTTTAATGTCCGGCTCATGCAATTAGTTAAGTCGCTATTCACCGTCTTGCGTTCAATCGACTAAATTCACTTCTGCGTAGGTGTAGCTTAGGCACAATATTTTTACCATTTTCTGAAGGATATAAGCATGACACAATAAATTGTATATCCTTGGAATAATATAAACAGTAATGTTCGAGGAACATATTAACGGTGAGTGTGACTGAATTACTTCATGCGCTCCTTTGTGCGCCGGGCTCTTTTAGACTGCATTTGCCGGCCTAAAGTTTCACACCGCGCACTTGTGAGTCCTTGGGTATTTGCACGCTGACACAAATGAATTCTATCAGGTAACATCCCCGTGGCGTTTATTGGAGTAAGATCTTCCAGACTGGGAACACCATACTAAACGTAATAATAAATGTATTCTCCGTAAGCAGCGCTGTGAGGGTTTACCGCCAGACACGATTTTACCGATAATGTACATGCATAACCGTATGATCCCCCAAAAGAATGAAACGACTATGTATTAAAGAAAGTTGGCTTATCTCCTTATGTTAAGACTGCCTTCTTGCGAGGTTAGGTTTAGACGTGTAGACTTGGGCACGACCGCATGTCGTTTCAAATTATACTTGTAAAAGAAATGTTCTTTTTTTAGTTCTGTACAGTCCACCCTCACGAAAAGGGTATATATGTCTTTTTGGGAAGTGCAGTGTTGAAAGGAAAAATTCGTCAGCTTTTCGCGTTAAAAATGGTAACCAGGAGCGTGATGGAAAAGCTCGACTGCGACTGTGAGAAATTTCAGATGCACTGTTACATCTAGACGCAACTGGCAAGCTTTAGCAAACAGGAAACACGACGCGCCTATTGCAAGCACGGCGCAAATCAATTTCGCCAGCCTACCCCACTGAAAAAATCCCATGTTCCTCAAAATCCCTATATCCAATAAGATATCGTATGACACAAGATAAAACGTGTTTTGTATCTGATCCTATATGTTTAATTACGGATTATTGGACATAGGAGCTATGGGACATATGGATTTTTCAGTAGGGTAAATTTAGCACTTTACGTTATCTTAGCAAATGCCCGACTGCCTCTGTGCGCCGGCTGTAAAACAGAGACAACCAAAATAGGAAAAAAAAGACTGAAGGAAGAAACTTGGTTTTGCAGTTGCTTTCGTTGCGTCTGCCTTACGAGAGTAGGATGCGTTATGCTCAAGGCAGACACTGTTTTTGCTGTTTGCACAACCTACCTGTTATTTGTGTTTTCTATCATTTTATAGTAAGTTCGTTCAAACATTTATTTTTGGCTATAGTGTTGATAATGTTTCTTTATGACGTAATAGTTCTGCAAAAACCCGCAAGGTGGAGAGGAGTAATTAATTAAGGGAAAATGAGACATCCACTCCAGCGTAGCAAATTGCTGCAAAGGAAACCCATGCGGGTTTCTCGAAAGATAAAGTCTCGCAGTTGAAGAAAACTTCGTTCTTGTCAGGGAATGAAACTAGGGAACACCGCCTTTCCGGGGCAGCCGCTCTACCATCTGAGATAACTAACTCTTGTCTTTGCTTTGAGTTCTTGATGAATTCGACCTCGCCCTGCCATCTACTTGCCGCCTAGCTAGCTCAGATGGTAAGATGGCTGCCCCGGAAAGGCGGTGGTCCCGCGTTCGAGTCCCTGACCAGAACAAAGTTTTCTTCAACTGCGAGGCTTTTTTCTTTCGAGGAACCGGTATGGGGTTCCTTTGTAGCAATTTGTTACGTTTGGGTGGATGTCTCATTTTCCCTTCATTAATGTTTCTCTATGTTATTATTTTCATCTTTAAACCATCGCACAAAGACATTGTTCTATGTATACATGCATAAGAAGGTCATGGTAAAAAAAATTTGGATGACAAACAAATCAAGTAAGCTACATGAAGATAAAGTTTGATACGCATTTCAAACAAAGAATTAGGCTGATTTCTTATTTTCGAACCTTGTAGCTCAAGAACCCCTAAAGGCCGGTCTGGTGAATTGCTCCATTTCCCCCGCTGAAAAAAAAAAGCTGAATATAAATTTCTTCGCCTTCTTTTAAACCATGCTTTCTTTTTTCTATAGTCAGGACTACAAGCGGGCTAATTATCATAACAGATGCGCTGCGGAACTTATTACGAAGGATTCTCGAAGGTAACTGCCTAAGTTTATTGCGCATTGTATGCTTGCCTGTTGTTACCTCTCATATCTGGAAAAAAAAGGAATTTTTCATTGCTGTTCATCTGCTGCCAGTATTATAGCCCTCATAAGTCCGGTGAGTGCTATCCCGCCTAATAACGGTGAAAATACTGAACAAGCTGCAAAAGTAAGTTTTGCGTGAAAGACTCATCAAGATTACTGTTTCGATGGTGAATATGCATTACAAACAAAAACCACAAATGTGATAGCAATGCGGGTGTTTAGGACTGTAGAAAATAATTGTTCCTGAACACAAAACACTGCAAGCACAGTGGAAGCTTTCCAACTCTTCGATGAACTGATACAAGGCAGCTTCGCTCCTGCGCAACTAAAGACGACGTGATCCGGTTGCCTGAATACGGATAAATAGAGAACGTTCTAGGAAGAGCCAACTTAATCCACATAAAAATTCAGGCTCGCCAGAATTCAATTCTTCTCGTCAGCCCTCGAAACGTATCTGTGGACTTTTTTTTTGGGGGGAGAACGTTTCTTGAATGCTGATAATCGCGTTGCACGCGCTTGATATAGAGTGGCAGTGGAAATCAACAAGTATTCTTCGCCGAACTAGAAGTTTCTGGGTGCGTTTTTTGCGGTATTCTGTTTAAACGAACTGCTCGAAAAGCTTTGGTGCGTTAATATCAAACCCGCTCACGTCTCACTTGTTTATGCCAGAGGATGCTGCGAGAACGGAAGAAATACTTTCTTCCTGCTCTGCGGACAACAGATCCATGTGGGCTCTACATTGACTGAAAGTCAGTACCCCCCGCACGAGGCGAACATTAATTATGCGTTTCACGTTAAAATCTTCGGAGTGAAGTTAAGGGACAAAATATGCAAAAAGCGCCAGTTTATTTTGTGAAATTAGGTTTCCAATGCCAGCTAATGAGCGAAAACTGTACCCAGCCGACACAGATGCAAGGAGATTGAAAGCGGTTCGCCCATTGGTGTTTCTTGGGGTCAGCATGTGTTCCTCAATCTTGCTAGTTATTCTGTACTGCACCGCGTTAATGCAAGCGATGGTAAAGATTCTGAGGATAATAATGTGGTAGACAAGTTCGTAAAAGTGAACTGCCCGATATACTGCACCTTTATAACCTGTCAACCTGTTACAGCCTGTTAGTTTTGTGATGTGTCCGTTTCCACTGCAGTACTGCAGATTTTCACTGTGTCAGTATCGAACCACGATCAACCATTCAGAGCAGATTTGTTAGACGAAAACAACACTAAACCAGAGTGCTGTCATACCACGCCCAGTTCGTGCATCAGGACGCTCTTGTTTGACCCCTTAGATGAAGCACAGCCTTCAATATGCGCTCCTCCGGACAACAGGGTCACAGTAATACGGTGCGACGCTGACTTCAGGGGATATAGGCACGAACTAAATTTGATTACCTCGGATTATCCGCTTTCGTGATTGCACTTGGCGCACTTACACTAATACTTTACAAGTGCGGTTCTCCGCACTTTGCCGTTTCCAGTTTCTAGCTGTTTATGCTCACTGCGGGATACCAAATGTCGCTAGCTGCAACGAGGAAAGAAAAATGAGCCCTAGTTGACTCGTCACCACAGAAGCTTGGTGCTATAATCATTAGACCATGGGTACCCAACTGATAAGCGGGAAGGAACTCCTGCAAGTCAGCGTTCCAGATGGTTGCACGCTGTGCCCGTCACATGGGAACAGTTTACTTTTGAAAAGTGAGTGCGTTCATCTCCCGGCTAAATGAAGAAGGTACAAGTTACGTGGCACGTTCGTCCCCGAAATTGGCTATGCGCTTCTCGCCGTGCCATGTGTGGCGCCACAGTACCATAACTATGCACTCGCAACACAGTGAGAGCGCGCATTTTGCAGCAAACGATGAAGAAAACTTATTGGACGCGATCCAAAGCGTCACGGCAAGCGTCGCAAATGAATATATCAGTACGGTAGAAGGATACAATAGAGACGCTTTTGTGGTAGTTTTCTTTCACTCCTCTGCTAGGGGTCATCTGAATGACTCTCCTGGTGATCTGGGTGAACCAAAATGTCACCGTGCGGAGGTCGAGTGTACTCCATGCGCCGCCTAACCAGAATAAACGAAATAGGAGGGAATTGAGCAAATGGTAGATCGACTTCCCACGGGAAATGCTGAATCAAGACAATGCTGTTTGGAATTCAAGGGTTTATTGCGTTTGTCACAGCAGGATGCGGCGGAAGCAGAGTACGCGGGGTCTCCATGTACAAGACAAATCGCATGACACACATCTCCCGGAGGCCTTTTAGGTTCCTGCGCCGAACGCGGACAGCAAATTAATTTCTCTGTCGCTGGGAACGTGATTCACTCAAGTAAAATTCTATTGGGTCGACGTTGTGGTGGCGGTCGTTTACATTCCCCCAGAATTCCGACTTCTACAAGAAAGACATTCAGAAATTCCTCTGAATTCCCTTAGTTTCGTGAATCCTTGATGCGGTTCCCCATAATACGGCAACATCTCCAATAAATATGTGCCAATCATAATTACGAAATACTTGAACGTCGACATTTGGAATAGCGAAAGCTTGTGGTTCACCGATTTCAGAAAAGAGGCGATCGGGGCGCAAACACTAATCACATGTATATGCTGTAAAATATTTTAGAATATCCTCTCAAAAGGCTTGCTTACCTATCTCTAAAGCTCGAGCATCTTTATTTGTAACCAACATGAATTTAGCAGCCGATCGTCGACAATTTCGTTCGACGTTGATAGCATATGCGATTTGATTGCAAAAAACCTAACTTCCCTCATCAGTGGGTGTTAATAAAATTCATTACAAACTCTTTAAGAGTACTGTAGCATATTAATCTGCTTTCTTGTCATACATTTCGCTCAATACTTTCAGAGTTCAACACTGCCGGACGACTGGGAGACGGCGAAGGTGATTCCAGTCCACAAGTATGGTGATATTCATAACCCCTTAAACTAACGGCCCATCTCCTTAACTTATATGCAAGTTATTAGAACACATAATCTACTGCTACCTTGTTAGTCTTCTCGAGTCTAGTAACCTTTTTGCATCACAGCAGCATGGTTTTCGTTAACATTATTCTTGTGAAACTCAAGTACTAATCTCATCATGTGCTCAACCTATCCAGTGGTTAGGCATGCGCAGCGGCTCTGTTAGGCAGCGTAAAGGTCACAATCAAGATGCATTTTTATTAGCACGTGATCTTTATGGGTTGATCCTAAATGAAATGGCACAATAGAAGACGCTTAAGACTAGACGAAATCAGACGCTCACGTTCTGTAGTTTAGCCCGATGTGTCGTCGACTTAATGCGACTATTTCTTTTTTCAGATTTTATTTCATAATTGCTGTAGACACCTAATGCTTGCTTCTTTCTTTGATGGCATCGCGGCCTAACCGCGTGTCATTCTGATGCCATCGTTAAATAAGCAGGTGGCAGGAACGCAAGGCCACTTGAACTAACTCCACCCGGATGCGGCAACCTTCGAGGGATCGGGGAGCGTGTCGCCTACCTGGTGCGCTGCAAGCCATCAGGTTAATAACGCTGGAGCCTGTTGGACGAGATGATACAAGGAGCTCCCACGAAAGGCATGCAGGGCGGCTGGGTCGAAGAGCCCGTAAATACGGGAAGCGTCGCCTCCTGCATAATGCAAGAAGTTGGCACTGCGAACAGCTGGCTCCAGAGCTTCCCCGAGACACTCCATCTCGCAGAAAGCCTCGCAGTTATTGGTGCCATCCCAAGAGAGGACTAGGGCATCACTTGATGCCTTTCAGCGTAAAGTGATATGCAGAGGGGAAGGTCAAGTATAGCTAGGAATATAAGTTTTGCTGCACAACAAAATTTTTAACAAGTGGAGTGTAAAAGGAACTAAGTAAGTGGACAGAGACATGGTCGAAAAATAAGAAACTCCCTTGTCCCAATTTTGAGGAAACTGTTTTACAATAATAAAATGATTCCTTCAGCTTGAGGCCATTATTATCAGTATCGCGGTGCTTATAAGTTAACTGACTTCCGCTATTTAACGTGGTACTTACTGGGATAAACATTTTGTCCAGCGAATAAAATTGTGATGTACAGGCCTGGTAGGTAAGATGAAAGCAATACGATATTCACGTAAGCTGCACTATAGCGTCTGTAGCACAGATTTCCTCGTAAGCGATTTCTAATTACCGTATTTCCGCGACATTCTTGTCGGGTTCGTGCTGGATATGGGCATCAGTCTCAGCTACATTGCTGATACCTCTGACGGCCATATTGAGTTCTACTGTTCGAAGTAGGAAATATGTTAACTAAACAATTTTTTGTTTTTTTTTTGCTTTTTCGATTGCAAGAAGCGTTTTCCCTTACGGCATACAACTTAGTGAAGTGTAGTCTCAGGATACGTTGCAACAGCTGGGTGCTCAGTACAGCTGACAGTGTGTTTACACGACACATAATGACGTTGTGTTGAAAGTAGAGGAACGTAGTTGAACCGCAAAAAAAAAGCTGAGGTTGTTTTTTTAACATTTCTTTTTTTATCACTAAACAATCGACGCTGGGTAAGAAACACCGGGATGTATAAAGTGAAACATGTTTATTATTTCCTGTTTCAAATTAATACAGGGGATATAACTCAGGTTAGAAGTATTTGATTCTGCGTTCAGTTATGGGTGCTCACACAAGCAGACACTGATTCTATTCCCGAGGAACATTACGGTTCACAAAGAAAATGAGCTTCCAAGCAGCAAGTAGCATTGACTACGAAGAAACAAAGGCCTACATCGAGTACAAACATCAATCTCTCAATGCACACAAATCCAGTATACTTTTAATCATGCGAAGCTAGGGTTAAGCATCAAAAAGAACAAACTGAGAAACGTTGAAACGAATTAAATTAGAACCAAATGTGCTGTAACGCATTCAGGCAGTAATGTAACATGGAACAAAATCCAGCAGATCGACCGCTTTGCTTCTGTGTGCCTGGATATATTGAATGACCTAGCTTGCACGAAACACACCTGCACTGCTCCTACAGAGCACCATAGTTCTGCGAACGTATAATGGCCATGCAGAAACTTGAGAAAAAAAAAATCTTCGTTTTTCTGAGGTCTACCGAGATAATTTCTCTCGATGCAAACCACGAGAGTCTCTCCTTTCCTTGTTTCGATATGTTTTTTTTTCTTTTGCTAATCTTTCCTCAGTGGAATCATCTAAACAAAAGCAGTATACGCTGCGCGCTGAGAAAACTGCTCATCGTAATAACGAGAATGAAGCAATATTATCGCGTGCCACAACGAATAGAGCTTAAAGGTCCAGTTAGATTAGATCAGGCGGGAAACCGTACCACGTCTTCCCATTTTTCTTTCACATGAGTCCAGTAGTCTAACGCAGGTAGCAGATGGCAATGGAAGAAGAATCCAATCTGCTTGCGTCCGGTGAGAGAAGGTTTAGCGAGCTCCCTTTTTCTACCAGCCTCATAAGGATGACGTTATGAAGCGCTGCGTGGACTCCCTTAGTTACTCAAAACGGCCTAAACAAAGGCCGTCGCGCGCGACAGCATGCGGATGATAGGCGACATCCATGACACTTTTTAGTGTAATAAATCACAGAGCTCCACGAAGAAGAGTAAATTTTGTCGGGCAACAAATTTATGAACCGCTGGCACGCTGGCACGAGGACAGTGGTTGAGAGTAGCGACTAACGTGAATTATTCTGGACACCTTCGTTGCGCCTTGAAGCCATGACAATGTTAGTCGTTATCATATCACTCACGAAAAACTTCAACCATAGCGTGCTAACTTGCTTTCGTACTACCGCACCCTACTTTTATTTGTTTGATTTCTTCCGTTAATTACTTACCAGTTGCCTTTTATAGTACTGTACTTGAAAAACCGATGTACCCCACCCTTATGTAATGTCTTCGGGTCCTTACGGTGCAATAAATTAAATATTCATCCTACATACGATGAGCAAAAATCGAAACGTAAAGGGAAACTGGTCAGAATGCGTGCTACGCCTAATTACATGGGAGAGAGCAGTGTGCAGTCGCAGTGTAGCTGGTCTGAATACACAGCTCAATGTCTTCGTTTAGGAGCCTAAACACAGTCAGGATAACAAATGCAGGTAAACTTTGACATTCTACAATTAATTCGGCTCCTTTTTGACAGGTGTCCGTTTTATTTTGTGCTAACCTACATGTGCCAGCTAATGCACCAAGCGTTGTCTGGCAGCTTACCGTAGACAAGGGCCTAATATACCAGGCTTTCACTCTTGTTGAGAGCTGCATTGTGCTCGACTGCCGCACGAGTGTAGAACTTGACAGCACGTGTTGTGTTCCACGTCTGCGCACGCACTTTCACAGCACATCTGTTGATATTGCCTAGCGTACAGGTGTTTCACTTACTCCAGTTAGAATTTGGGTGAAGAACCAGTGTCTGCTGCCCCATTGCGGATCTGTTTCTCGCAAGATACTTGCTCACGCCGTAAACTTGAGCTCGTGGTGCGCGTACCACGTGCCTGACTATTCACCTAGAATGAATGTCCCGTGCCTCTATTACGACCCACCGTTCCACTTCCTGGACGTTAGGAATGCCGCGTGAAAATTGTACGGTGAGAGAGAGAGATTTACAGAAAGGCAGAGAGGTCGGCCTCAGCTATTGTATTGTTATATGTATGGTGACTAATAGGAAAAGTAAAGGGTCCCTCTACGCATTTATTCATTCCGTTTTATGTCGCTATGGCTGTCAGGCGGGTCTTCTCAAAAAGCCTGCAGTTTTCGTGTGGTTTACAGCAACGTAGGCAGCTAGTGGTTTATATGAAGCTCCTAGTCATACTATCCTTTCCCTCTTTCCGCACACGTGTTATACAACATTGACATGACAGGTTCAGATTTTCATCCAGGCTAGGGCACATGAAGAAAACTCCCCCCCTTTAAAAGAACGGGACGCCCCAAAATCAAAACAGTACAACACGGTGGTATGAATAGCTGCATTCAACATGGGCGCGACCCGCCGTTGCCCCTGTATAACAGTCGTTATCGCGAATTCTGTTTCATCAAGTGGTCACTAGTGCGGTTTCAGAAGCTACGTTATGTATCGTTTCAAGTTTCATAACACACAACTGTATTTAAAATCTAATTGTCGCGTTTAACGCCTTGAAACTGCAGCGTGCCTTATGAGACGTGCCGCAGTAGCGCTTGCCGGAATAATTTCGATCACCCGGAATTCCTTAAGCTGCACCCAAGGAACAGCATAGCAGTGTTTTTACTTTGCACCCCGAAAGAATGTCAGCCGCTGCGACCGGGATCAATCCTGCGACTTGTTTTCGGCAGCGCAACGTCACAGCCAGTAAGCGCACTACGGCGGATTGGTTTATTTTTCTATTCTCAACGTGGCTTATGGTGCTAAATAGCGCAGTAAACGGAACCGGAATGAACGAACACGCACCACAAAACGCACTGCAGCGCTTCCTTGCACTGTTTGCCGTCACTAGCAATATTGAACCACCTAGAGCAGCGTCGCCTACTTCGGTATCTCCAAAGCAAAACATATGCTACATTGATGACAAAGCAAGGTGTAATGCAACAAGTGAGGTGGCACGATACTGGAAAGACCCAGACGAGAACATTTATAGTAATCGCGGGATTGAATCCCCGGCTGCGGTGGCAGCATTTCGATGAGGGCGAAATGCGAAAACACCCGTGTACATAGATCTAGGTGCACGTTAAAGATCCCCAGGTGGTCGAAATTTCCGGAGTCCTCTACTATACGGCGTGCCTCATAATCAGAAAGTGGTTTTGGCACGTTAAACCCCATAATTTTTTAACAGTTATAGTAAAAGTGCATAGAAAACCCAATGAACTTGCCATTTCACTTCAGCCATCGAAGCAAATGATCTAAAAATGTTCTTGGTCTTTTTCCGGCTGCAAAGTAATTACATCTTCGTGGTCACGTCTTCACGTCTTGTACCCCAACAGTACACGGCGCCAATCTTGCGTGCACTCATTTTTTTACGTTCTTCACGCTGAACTTCGCTGTGAGGAATGGCTTCCGAGTACCGGTGTGACGGGGCGTTTCGTAGAGGCAAGTTGTGCACCCAGAGTTTTCAATCAAGGGAGTGCACGCACGGCTGAGGCTAACTATTGCTTTACGTGAAGCTAGCAACAGTGTGCGTCAATTTCATTTACAGTGAACATTTTTCTGAGGTATAAGCAAAGTAAGCATTCAGCCGAAATTATTGTAGCAAATTGGACCTCTCATCCCCCCTCCCCCCCAAAAAAAAGGATTTCGCAGTAGCAATACAATGTATAACATAATAACAACGACAGGCTCTCGCTTTCATTTCCAGTGCCCACCAACCTACAGATACTGCAGTATGACATGTCATTGCTTAAACGAGTGCTCACGCTTGAATATATTTAAGATAAATTGGATCCATCCTATTATATTTCAAGAGTACTCATTTTTGTGCGCGCGTTACCACGTGGATGACATCACTCGAGATGCGCTCAGAGTACTAGGGTTTTTGGTTCGTCTACCGTGGGTTTCGTTGATGTTGAAAATGGATCCGTAAGAACAAGGTGTACCCATTAGCGTAGCACGCGCGTGTATGCTTCAGTGCAATGTAGAATGTCCGATGGCGACATATAAAGAACAAGGTGGTCATGTGATTCGATTCGACGCCCCCCTTACCCCTTACATGTCGCCGCCAGCAAAGTGAAAGTTCCGAGGTCACAATCTTGTTGAAACAACGAGCACGCTGGTCACTCACTCTGCAGTCGTTCTGCTGTTGCTCTTTTTAATGCCAATAAGTAGTGACACTGTATGCGAGAGTTTTCCATACCTTTGTCTATATTTCAAGGAGTGAATAGGACTCGTGCTTGTAACGAACGCTTGCAAATGAACAGGAAATGGGCACGCACAAAGTACATGCCACTTCAGAATAATTAAAAGTTATAGTTGATACGCAAGCAGCGATAATAGTTGCTCCGCATATTGGCTTTAGAAGTGGCATGCTAGAATTTTCGTCCGTTATCACCACACCACACATTAACATTCAAAGATGAACACAAGAAACGCACAAATCAAGCGTGATGCAGGGATTTGCCTCGTTCGACGATGTATATTTGTCTCGGAGGAGTCGGCGCCACTTCTCATGCATACTCAATTTTTCTCATAGCATCGGCCTCCATGCTTTATGGGCTTACTTGTACGCCTACTCACATCCACTTGTTATGTCCCATACTAACACTGCAGGGTAGCAGATAAGAAGTCGTTATACTTTCATTCTAGCGTGCCGGCAATTACCTGCACTTTACGTTATTTGCGTTTTTAAGACATAAGATAAATATATTGCTCGAGTCTGAGATGATGTGTGTGATACAACGACAAATTACTTCGCTGATTCCAGGTATTTGTTTGAGGTATATTAATTGGTAACAATTCAGCCTGCAATTCAGCTAGGCCTGCAGATGTCAACCTTTTTTTTTCATTAACCTGCTTGTAATATGACAGTGTAAATCACATCTTATAGCTGGGTATGCATGGTAATTACTTCGTATGGACTGGATATATGATCCATCTGTGGTATTAGTACTCGTCCATACATAAACTTGCTCTTTTCGAACTGACGACGTATAAGTGGCAACCATTGGAAATGATAATCAGTCCACAAACATTCAAGTGAGAAAAAATATAAAAATATGGAACGGCTATAATAAATGGAGAGCTCGAGTAACAGGTGCTCGAAACCGGGGTCACTTTGTTATTCACCGCTTAACCGACAACGACGTGTTGCATCATGTGACAAAACTGCTACCATTTCCGCTGCATTCTGGAGTGCACAGTATGAGCACTCAGAAGTACGACATCGGAAACACGGGAGGCCACGTGTACGCGTTTCCGGTCATGGTGCGTGAGCAAACTCAGGGTTTCGTGTTTAATCTTGCGAAAAGAAAGTTTCGTACACTTCCTCTCTCGCCTACTCTTTCTCTTTTTCCTTTTTTGTTTGTGGGAGAAAAAAAAACTCACTGTTGAGGGAAAGAAGCACTTCCTCATCCGGCGCTCTCCATGTCGCGATTGCTGCAGTTCAGCTACGTCATGCTCCACACACTGAATTGTTTATTCGACTCATATTTTCACTCTAGCGTAAAAGGACGGCAGCAGTAGGCCTGTTGTCGCGATGCTCTTCCGTGGCTGATTACATTCCGTGGTATTGAAAGGGCGCAAACTAATAAATGTCAAAACGCCTCCGGAGAACGAACGAATTGCAAGAGCTAGAAGAAAACGTAGCGTCCCTTTCGGCATAGCCGCGTGGAATGTTTGGGCGTTAGTAAGCGGGAAAAAAAATTGGTGTTTTTGTCGCTATGCGCTCGGACGAGTGCTTGAGCACCCGGAACTACACGAATTCCCGGTATACGAAGGCTACTACTAGGCGAATTCACTGGTCGGGCGAAGGGAAAGAACCTTTCTTTTGTGAATTGGTAAATAACTAGAGCGTGGTACAGAGGCAGAGGGCCAAAATAATTACGCGTACAATCTGCTCGAGCTCTGACCCGGAAGTGACTTTTGAAGCAGGGGCTCATGCAGTTTACGCTTCCAAGAACAGGGTAATTATCGGAAGGCTCTCACGCGGTAATTCGCAGCAAGATTCGCACGTGGGGAGTGAAATGTAAGAAAGAAAAAAAAAAACTGGCCGCTGCTCAGTAATGCGAACGCGTCAATTGAGCCGTAATGAGGGTTGAGTGACATTACCATCGTTCGAAGCAGAAGCCTGTGCAATTTCCCTCAAGGTACAGTGTAAATCCTGCCTGTGATTGTAACGGCTTTGCACGTTTACGGCGTTTGTTATAATTAGAATATTGGCAATAATTGTCATGAACTTCTCTCGATAGCTTGAGTTACTGAGTACCATAAGCAAGGGCGATGTGTAAACCATCATAATTTTAAAATTGAAACCATGTTAATTTGAAAGCCGAAAGTTTGCAGTTCTGCTAATATGCTCCTCTCTGCGAAAACAACACTTTCTAGCCATGTTAGGACGCAGATTGTTTCGTGAGGTAGAGCCTATAATTTAGTGAAGAAACTTTCAATTTTGTATTTGCTTGTTACCATTCCCCACAAAGTTGAAATATTCTTTTTCTGCCTTTATTTTAACACTTCAAGGTATGTCGAAATATAGTACTCCGTGATAGCCATGTTCTTGTGAAACGTATGTTTCAAACGTTGAGGACTCGACAAACGTTCTGTGAAGTCTCATAACACCCTACTTGCACCAAAAAAAAAAAAGAACGTTTACGAATATCGAAACCTGATAGGCCTGCTTGAACTTATATAATTCTGTCTCAAGTCCTCCCGGTGACTATGATACAATTTAAAAAGAAAAGTACACAAAATAAAGAATGGAGAAAATGACGGGGATTTGATGCGTGAATGCGGTGACTGTGAGCTAATCTTTTTGAGAAATTAACTTGGCAGAAACTATCGCTGGATATATATTCACGGTACGATGGTTTGCCTGAATACTATGGAATCGATGAGAGGGACTATTTGAGGCAGCGAACAATAGAGACATGGGCCACGAGTAGGCGATAGGTAGCACTAGGCTGTTCAGCACAGAATTCGCTGTACAAAAGGAGATTCGATTACAGTACTTGTCTGTTGCTAAGAACAAGAAATTATCTCATGCCTCAGTGGCCTCAGTAAAAGCACAATTTTATATGCAGGTTGTGATGATCGAACGGTTCTCCGAATGGCGTCTCAAGAGGAACCAAATGCACGGACAAGATCGTGCGATCACAGCATCAGTGATTCGTTCGAACTGAAATTCTAACGCCCTTCTGAATCATGTATATTTTTGTTGTTGTATTTTCTGCTAATGCACGCATTAGCCAAGGCGACATTGTTCAGACATTGTTCAGACAATTCAGACATTTGTTAAATACAAAAAGAGCTCAAAGTCCTTGGGCAACGATACGCAATTGCTCTTGCACGCAGAAGTGTCAGCACAAAGGACATCTATTTGCAAGCGAAAAATCAGTTTCTCCATAAGGGCGAAACAGCGAACGCGATAGCAACATGTTAGAATAATGCATGAAGTGTAACACTCGTAGCCTCACGGGCAGTATGAATACAAGCAAACGTAAGCTAATTGAACGCGAGCCGTTGTGCTATATAGGGGTCCTCTGCTTGAATCTTCTCATCGGACAATTTGATTTATGCTTGTTAAATAAAGCCAACGTCTTTCTTAGCGACTTCACCACCATTTTTTCCTATCGAGTATGTTTCAAATATCTCTCGTGGGCCGATCCCAGAGGTAGTGCATAGTCGTGCCAGTGAAAGTACATCATTTCAAGCTCTAAGCTCAGTGATTGTTTCGCACTTTTAATATGCAAGTGTGATAAGATTTGAGACGAAAGACATGCGCTGTCAGTGTTTCGTTTCATGACATTTGTTTGTGGGCGGCCACTCTCTGAAATCTGAGGAAAAATTTTGCCACGAATCTATGACTTGGTATGATCATCTTCATTGATAGAATGTGGCAATATAACCCGCATATACCGCATGTATTACAGTAGGAAGGGGAATATATCATACATATACCTAAACGTATGAGGAGCGTCACGGCGATGGCAACGATAATACTTTGCTAGGAGTGTCCACATAATTGCTATCACAATCAAATATTTCAGCCGCTTAATTAAAACAAATAACCAGCATGAGGCCTAACGCCTCCACCTAATACACGGGCAAACAGAGTCGCCGTAGAGAGCATTTGAGATTAGCGATAACAAGATGAGCTCATTTCACGTTCAACAGCACGGTATGCAAACACATTTGCATTCGGCCTCCGTTCACATGAGGCCACTGCGGCAAGGATGCGAACCAGAGACATATATCAGAGCAGGAGAGCGCCATGACCACCTCGCCATTTCAGGTGTTCTGGTTAGCGCACATCTTATTAGAACAACGTGTGGCCTTTAACCTAGGCCCAATGTCCAACGTAGGGGAAATCACTAAATACAGAAACCGTGCCAGAAGAGTTTCGCCCTCAACACACAAATATTTGGTTCTGTATATTCCTTCAATCATTGTACACAATAAGAAATAATAAGGAACACACTGTAGCATATATAGGTGCCTGTATACTCCCGTGTTTTTGCGACGTCGTGTTCCCGTGTTTTTGAATATTTACGTTATTGTGGAAACAAGCGCACATCGCTCATACTCTATAGGCTGCAGCACAAGTGCCAGAGCAAAACAAAAAGTGACTGTTCGTAGGGTCAGCGGCGTTTCTCTTCCCGCTGCACCCAAATAACTTTCTAATGTCCACATTACCGGAGAAATGCTCTAGTAAAGGGCCTCAAGAGAAGACATATATAACGTTGAGAGACCCCGAAGTGATAAGGGCAAAGGAAAGGAGCTTAAGTAGGCAGGTCAAAGTTGATTGGGAGAAGAGAACTGGAAAGATGAAAATACAAACAGACGAGAAGTTTCCTGTTAGCATGCACACACATGCGCAAGAAATTATTTGAGACACTGTTTGCAGGAGAGCTCATGGGACAGTGGCGTCACGCGAACCTCGCACAGAAGGCCACAAAAGTGCTACAACACTTCTTCAGGTTAACCAGCTTATACAGGGTGTTTCACCTACCTCACTACGCTTCCCCTCCCCCCCCCCCCCCCCCCCCATCCTCCATCCCAATGCGAAGCCTTAAAATGTCCTCGCGCGCACTAGAACACGCAGCCAACTTGTATTTTTCACTGTTCTCTTCAGTAAATGAAAGTGCGTTCGTTTGTATGCACTTAGGTTAATTATTGTCATTAAGTAATTTGCCAAATTTTAAAATACTGCCCTGAACAAGACATCTTCATTGGAGTAGTTGTAGGGCCCCTATTGAGAAAGTCTCACATAATAACGGATGGGGTTTAGATTGTTTCAGGCTGTAAAGGAAACGCACGAAATTTGTAAACGTACCACGTATTAAGCGTTGGAGCGCAGCGTTGCTAGTGCTATAAAATCTCCTTTTGACGAATCGCCAAAGGTGCAGGCAGGCCAAACGCATGAACAGGTCTTAAGGAAGGGCGCTAGAACAAAAAAAATGACATCGCTTTTCCCGCTCGCCTTAATAGTTCGCGTTTAGAAGCAATTAAGAAAATGAAGTCATATGTTTGACCATAGAGAGCGCTTAAATTTTGAATTCCTTCAGATATTTTGCTGTTAGCTTGCGTAATAGGAGAGGAGGTTTCAGCGGCGAAAGGCGAAGCATTGGAAACGAGTGGCCGTCGCCTCTAGTCTTCGCTTGCGGCCTGTTCATGCATCTGGTATCTCTGCAGTATCGATGATTCGTTGATACCATGTTTGATTACATTAATGTCGCTCCACGCAGGCGCCTAATCAAATGATGATTTATGGGATCTCACGTGTTTTCTTTGTAGCCATGTAGCCACGAAAAATATAAAACCACAGCAGACATTTTTGCGGAACGACATTATTTGTACATTACTCCATATGCTCAACGCATTTTGCTTTAAGGATTCTTAGTTTATAGCAATACTTTTCAAGTTGTTTAATTAATTATTCGTATATAATAGTCCAAAGGGAGAGTAACAAGTATTTGGGCTGCTCGAGAGAACGGTGCACAATTCTCGGTTGTATTTTCGTATAGCGAGCATGGATTGTTTAAGACGTGACGTGAGTTAGCCGAAACACCTGGTATATGACCGCCTGTGACCACATATTGCGTAAGGTTGGATTAATATTGCCTTCTACGAAGAAAAAAAAAATCTTCTTAGTGTTGTAGAAACCTTCCATTGTGGCACAGTGCCTCAAGCACATTTTCTGCTATGGTAGCGAGAAAAATAATTCTTAGACATATCAGCGCACCCAGTACTGCGGCTTGATTAATCATAGCGCGATTATATAATGTGAAGCGCTTTTTGCGAAAGTACGCTACATGCCTCATCTCGGCGATCTGTCATGCAAATTTTTTTTCCCTCGACATCACCTGTGTTACAATGAAGAAAAGCTGGCCACCGGTTTTGTCCTGGGATGACAGCTTACGCACAAAAGCGAAAAAACACGCATCTCTTCCTTTGAATACAGGGTAGAATCACTGCATTCGGGGTTCATCCTTTAGAGAAACGCATGGTCTTACATACACAATGCGCTTGCCAATCCTTGTTCCTTTTCTGCATTCGAATAATACAGCTGCTATCCTTTTGCATGACCGTTATTTTTCAAATATGCCCACAATGTACAGCATGCGAGTCCTTTTCAGTCATATAATTGTACAACATAAAGCGCAGACTGGCGGTTTTCTAGTCTGTTACTTCTTTTACACCTTGAATTGGTTGTTGAGTCCCGAGAAGCATTATCTCCGTTTCTTTCTGTGACCGCATGCGCCAGAAGTACCCTTAACGAAATATATTCTTTGAATAAACATCCGCCACTCCTGCGACATTATGCAAATTTCGTGTAATAATCACTCTCTGTTCGCCTTCACCATGTGAGGGTTGTCAAACATGCACGGCCTTCGTTAAGAGCTTCTCTTTCTTTCTTTCTTTCTTTCTTTCTTTCTTTCTTTCTTTCTTTCTTTCTTTCTTTCTTTCTTTCTTTCTTTCTTTCTTTCTTTCTATGTTTCCTTCTTTCTTACCTTCTTTCTTTGCCTCCTTCTTTCCTTTCCTTTTTCCCAGTCCGCTAGAAAATTGCTATGACAACAAATTAACATTGTCGTACCTATGCTGTCACGGCGCAGCCATACGCTGCTCACGCAGGACTCAATATGCGCGTTTTGGGATTCGTGCTATAGTTTACCATTCGAAAATTCGAGCTTCAAAATGCTATTATAATTATCCCGCGTCGTGGGCCATCAGGCATAACCACGGCTTCTACGAAAGCTCGTACGACAGGTCCCAACGCTTGCATGGCGTCTTAATAAACCGACGAGCAAAGACGGGCGTTGTGCACCCGGGATTTACGTCCCCGTGTGTGCACGCGGCAAACAAAGCCCTTATTGCGTACGATGAATCGGGCCGCCAAGAGTGGTTGACCCAGCACGTGGCTGACCTCGGCTAGCTGAATCACGTGCCCGTTGGCAAATCCAATCTCGCCTAAAGCCCGGCTTGACCTTTAGTCTACGCGGAATCGTCTCTGCTTCGTCACTGAGCATCTCGCCTTGCCTTGTAGTAGGTTCGTAAGTGAAACCACTAAATATTTTGACAAATTTACCTGCTCCAATTGAGAGCTTGCAACCATATGGTTAAATAAAAATGCACATGTCCAAGCAGAGCAAATGTTTACTATTGGTATAACCTATTTGTTTCAGTGCAAGTCGGTGTGCTAACGGTATGCCCTTGACATATGCCGCTTTGCTTAATAATCGAAACAAGACAACGTTGCTAAATTGTATCTGGATTACGCAGCACTTTGTAGTAACCAGGATCTAGTGGATCAGAAGTTCCTAATTTATGGGGTGAATCCTCTGGAAGTTAGAGCACGCAAAAATCATGGAATCATTAAAGCATAGATACAATCAATCTAGTGTCACATGATGTACGTGAAGCCACGCGGATTAGTGTCGTTGCAATGTTACAAATATGTGAACGAACATCTACCACTGAGAGCTTATGGTCTTCACTCTAAGATACAACCCCCTCTTCTTTGTTTGATCTTCATGTCCCCTTCTGTCTTTCCCCAGTATAGAGCAGCCAACCGGGCTCATTCCTGGTTGACCTCCCTACCTTTCATTCATCATTTGTTCTTTCTCTCTCTCTCTCTCTCTCTCTTTCTCTGCGCGTTTTGAATGCATGACGACGGCGCCTTCGCTACTCAGACCGACTCTGTTTCAGAATACATGCCAACTTGAGACTGCCCATTCGAACATGGAGTTTCAAGCGTAGACTTCACGCGTGAGAATATGCTGGTCGTTCACTGCTTTGTTGAATCACGGTGAAGGTTGTGGAGTAGCATAAAAGCCGACTGGAAATCGCTTGCGGTCGAGTGAAGTTCAGTCCTTCCATTCCCTGATAGCGGAACCGAAGAGTCGCATACATACACTGGCCTGTGACACACGCATATGTCAGGTGCACGTATCACTTCACCTAAATCACCATGGGAAGAAACCCTGCTTTGCGGTCCGTGACTTGTTGTTACTTTTGGAACGCAATAGTCTTTTTTCTCTCTGTAAATGCTGACCTTCTTACCTGTGACAACCGCGGCTGCATGTGAAAGAAAATATAGCAACTGCTTTGTTCTTGTGCATGTTACAGTACAGAAAGGCTACTTATCCATCAAAGAGATATAACCCTCTAATGTCTGCAGTATCAATAATGCATGCTAATCTGATTTCTATATTTAAAACTTGAATTTCAAGTAAAAAATCTAAAGAATAGCAGATAGTAGCGTTTGAATAGGGCCGCTGGAGCGAGTTTTTACTTGCGGATAGCTCAGCAAACTAATAAGCATATAAATATTACTCTACTGCTTAGGTTTTAACTGAAACAGCTCGGTCATTGCATTTTCCGTACAAGTATGCTCTCTGTGGTCGCAAATAAAGGGCAACACAATTTTCAATCTTTTTTTTTTCGTTGTTAAACTGAGCTTGTACGACTGCGAGTGGGCCTAGTTGGAACAGATTCATCTTAAAACTTATTAAACTTAAACTTATCTTAAAACTCAGTTTTGAAACTGAGCTTGTACGTTACAGTGTTATGCTGTGCTAGGTAGCAGGAGGATTTTTGTTCGCTTCCTGTAACGGTGATACTGCTGACATTGTTTCTTCAAACTCTCTTTGAGAGTATAGGGGGTGGGTTCCGGAGTTTCCTGTCCATGCTTTCTGGCCAGATAGGTGGGCGAATAGCTCAGACTTAAAACAAAGGGAAACGTTAATTACGTGCGCGATTCTGTGATCGAACTTCGGCCCCGCTTCGCAGCACACCGTCACTCTAAGCTACGTTCCACAGTCGCTCGTATGCTTCTATCGTGCCCTCGCCGACCAGCTCATGGAGATAATTACCGCATGTGGGTTATGATGATTATTATTTCCACAGTATTGCACACACCCACAGCAGGGCACTGGCCAAGAAGAGGGTGGTACATATCGTGCCAACGCCAACTTGTTCTCTCAGATGCTTTTCCAGATTAAATGACGATGATGATGATGATGATGACGATAATGAGCATATGATGTTTTGGTATTATGGTACATAGCCACAAAGGGGCAACGGACGAGAAGCGGGCGGTACATTTAAAAAAAGGGAAAGTATATGAGTAAATACAAGTCCCTATGAGTCGTTGCTTTGCGTAGTACGGGTGCCGTGAGCTGCGCCGTCAATATTACACACGCTCTTCTGAGAAGCAGCATGTTTGCATTTACCGGCGGCTATTTTCACAGCATGGATCCACTTTCCAGATAGGGGAGGACGCAGAATAAAAGTGACAAGTTTATAGCATTTCAATACCGGCTTCGCGGATGCTTCACTTCACGTAGATCCCAACGTATCTGTTGAACCTGCTGAGTACTTTCTTCGGTACCCCGATTAGCCTTTATATACGCGTCTATTTCCATTCTTTATAAAACGTTTTGTGTGTACTAGGAGCCGAGTAGCGAACAGGACCTTCATATGCTGCTTCATCTCTTCACAGGCTTCATCTCTGCTGCTACTAGCCTTGCTCTGTTTTTTTTTCTTTTCATTGTTTTTTATTGAAGGACTGCGCAGGGTACCATACACACGCAGTGACACTCATAGGAGGCTCAGGCGAAGGTGTATGCCAGGCTAACCCCACCTGCTGCAACACCACCACCACCTCCACCACCATTTCTGTATTGTTAATCATTATTCGTGGTCTCGCTGATGATATTGTAGCATTTTAGCGCCTTCCGAAGCAATCGATAGTTATGGGTCCTTAACATCTCCTCTAGCGTCAGAGGCGGATGTCAGCAATATGTTTCTCGCCCAACCGTGTTCCGTTCGCACAATAACTTGTCAGAACCACAGAAGGAAAAAAACTACAGCTCGCACTTTCCCAAAGAATCGATCGCGGTTCCGTGAACTGGCAGCCGCCGTCAACGTTGTCATCGTCGGTCACTTCGTCGTAATGCCGCCACGGTTGCTTTATGGCACCGCCTTGGGCTGCTGTCACCGTTGTTGCACTCATTGTCGTTATTGCCGTCATCGACGTGTCATTGTCTTCCATATCAGAGTGGGCCATGTGCCGTTGTTTTGGGTCGCACTCAGCACTTTCCTTTGAGATGCTATGCGCAATTTACATTCTAATATTGATGTTATAGTTATGCCTAGAATGACACAGTGGGTGTGACTATACGGTAGAATTTATATGTATCATAAGAAACGAACAAACCAGTACACCAAGGACAACATACGGAAAATTACTTGTACTTACTAATTATCGAAGTGATAAATTAATGCAAATGAAAGTTAATGAAAAAAACAGCTTGCCGCAGATGCGAAACGATCCCACTTCGCGTTACGCGTGTGATGCTCTACCAGTTGAGATACCGCGACGCCGTTCGTTCACTTTCTGAGGTATTTATGTGTTACTAGTAGAATTAACCCTGGCAGTGTTAGCCAGCGCCACCACTAGCTGGCAAACGTTGGCGGCTGATGCGGAACATCTTTCTTTCGCAGGCGTCATGAGTACATGATCTATTTGAGTAGCGCAAATGGTCAAAAGCCACCTATGCTATGCCTGAAGGCATCAATGTTGCTGGATTCGAGACCCTCGTTATGTAATTAACGAGAAGGAAGGGGTTAACTTAGGGGCCCGACATACACACGCATGCACGCACATACGCACACACACACACACACACACCCAGACACTATATATATATATATATATATATATATATATATATATATATATATATATATATATATATCCTACATATATATAATACGCTTATAAATACAGAAACAATACAAATACACTTGTGTCCTTAAATTTACGTGGATGTTAAGGAACCCCAAATGGTCAAAATTATCCCGGAGTCCTTCGCTACGGCGTCCCTTACAAGCAACTCTGGAGCTTGGCTACGCTAAACCCCACAATTTTATTATACCACGTAATGTCGAATGGGTACCTTTGTGTACAAAGGAAAAATAAACCTATTTCCCTTGAACGAATGGCTACATCAGGCTAGAACAATACAAGGAGCACGGAGAAGTTCTGAAGACAGCCCCACCAAATAATATGAGCAATTTCAAGCCCAAATAGTGGACCTCTTCTTGGCACGCAAGTACCGGACAGATAGCGAATTACCTACCCTCTATGTAAAGCCGTACTTCCTGGTCAGCATTAGAATAACTACGGTAAGCTTTGGGGTAAGACATGAAAAGAATGCAAGCTGGACAGTGGGGGGGGGGGGGGAGCACTAAAACAAACACGTTTTTCACCGAGCAAGCCGTGCAGCTTCAGTAAACGGTGGGCTGTCTTGATAGCTTCCCGCGGTCACTGACATCTTCACCGAACTCTTTACGACCAAGTAAAGCAAAAAGAACGATAGCTAACAGAGCGGTCACAAGCGTCGTCTAGACGAAACGCCGACGTCGTTGTCGAATGAAGATCTGATCAAAAGTAAAAATTCAAAGGAAATGAACAAGGACGATGTGGCTATAAAAGTGTGCCTTAGCCGCCATCATTACCATAGGCAAGTTGAAAAAAGAAAATTTCGTTAGGCAAAGTTTGAAAGCATTGCACACGGTATTGAAAACTATAGTACCGGCTGTACAGCTATATGAAGTCGTGCTAACGCAGCCTGACTTCACGGCATCTTCTGCTCTTGTTTCTGTTTTTGGAGGGCAAAAAGCAAACACGAACTCAGAGTAAAAAAAACCCGTGGCGGGAATTTTGTGACTGATAACAGACATCATAAAAGGCGTTGGTGTGGCTCGTACAAGTAGTTTCGGTCTTGTGCTCCTGATATGCTCAATAATGCAGGGGGTCAATAGTCTTTGTAAAGCATAGCATCAAGCTTTTTAGTAAAGTGACCGTACATAATCCTCCTCTCTACGAGTCGTCGAAAGGTAATAGTTTTCTACGAAATATTTTTCTAACTCTTGCCCCTATGTTCTGTTTATTCTCACTCATCCGTTTGACAATTTTGACAGCGCAAATGCGTTCTTATACCTATGACACTACGTTTTTTTTTTCCTTTCTTTTCGATTGGTCAGCCGCTTTAAGTGTCCAGTGAGTTGTTGACAAGAGTGACGTATGTCTTGAATCCCTCCTCAGTCTTGCGACCATACAAGCAATTCAGTTCACATTTCCAACACCGAACTTCATATCAATCTATGTCAATCTTTCTTATAACTTTTCTTTAACTCCTTACGGTTTCATTTCGCTAAAAATGACACAAGGTACATTAACTAATCGGCACCGGAGCACTTCGCTGATGTTTGTCGCACGTCGTTATTGTGTAGCCTTGTGAGCGATAGCACCCTAACAGATCGCTGTAGAATGGGTGTTTCGGTGAGCACTTCCCCAAATTTTTATAACTTGCCTGTGGCGGATACTGCAAGGCATATCCACTTGAAAAAAAAACTGTTTGGAAGACACCATTTACGAGATATGCGCCGTGAAGCCTGTGGTAAAATTCAGTGTCCGTCCACTTACTTTCCTAACAAAACATTGGTTAACGCATTGAAGAACAAAAGTAACTCGGATGCCAATGCATTTCTCGGCAAAGTTCGAGATTTAATGTGTCGAAAGTGATGTCTTCCTGACAATTCGTTCCAAGTGGATCCGCCTTGCGAACTACTCGGCTAGAATATGCAAATTGCAATATGAGCCGTAAGGCAATTAATATAAAAATCAATTAATACTTTTCTGTTAGTTAGTCTATTATGCATTTCAATTTGTTGTGCAAGTAATGCCCTCCTCTTCGAGTGGACGAGCTCATAGACTAGAATTGTGCTATCTGCCGCAGGCAATCTAAAAAAAATTTTGAACGTGTTCACTGAAACACATGGTCTACCTCGCCCATACAGATACTTCACTTCCTGCTGTTGTTAGGTTACCTTTTCTGCGCTAGTATACTGGCGCAGAAAGTATACTAGACAAGTGTCGCAAATCCAGCAGGTCTGAACTTGAAGTTACGAACAAATGAACTGGAAAGTAAGAACCAATAAAAACATTTTCTTCGAGAAGACGCTCTGAAGTTCTGAATAACAAACGCCTTTTTCCGGATACTATACCGCACGCATCATGTGAGATGATTTTATTACGATTTAAAGGAAAATGGAGAAAGTACCTGAACAGAAACGACACATTGCCTAAATTTTGAGGATTCGAGGTTTCTCAAGGAAATGCAAAGGACTGTTACCACTATTGGTTTCAAAAAGCGTGTTGTTCTTTGGTAAGGAGTGGTCCAAATAATGTGCGCCGTTTGATCGTTTGTTCAAGCACTGCGGAATCGAACGCTTTCACATGGAAATGACCGTGCATGGTTCCTTCGTGGCTTTGGTGCTGCGCTGTGAAGCACGAGGCCGCGGGATTGAATCCCGGCCACGTCGACCACATTTCGATGGGGGCGAAATGCAAAAACACTTGTGTGCTTAAATCCCAAGTGGTCCCAAAGAGAACCCCAAGTGATCAAATCTAATCCAGAGTCCCCTCCTACTATAAGGTGCGGCTCATTATCAGACAGTCATCTTGGCACGTAAATAATTCATTTTTTTTCTTCACCTGTAAGTATCACTTACAAAGTTTAGTGTGTTCGCTCGGTAGTGCTGAACCAGGTTCTTCAGACTTCGTTAAGAGCTTGGCAAGTCCACGAAAATTTGTTTTCAGGGAAAACGATGCTTTCTTTTCATAAAAAACAGCAATGCAAGAAAAGTAAAGTAGGTCATTGATGCGATGTGGTTGTCCTAAAATTTGACAAAATAAACATTGCAGAAGCTACGAAGGCTTTGTGACAAAAAGCAAAAAAAAATTACACATATGGAACTCTCGGGTCCACTTCATCTCCTAAGTTTATTTTGAATACTTCAAGGCGGACTACTGGAGCATGTCTAAATTTCAGAGCTTGCGTTTCAATAAAAGCAGCAACAGATGAACGGAGGCAGTATTGATTGGTTTAGTGAGCCGTGCAATTACTGCTTTTATTTGCTGGGTTCTTTTGCGTAGGCTATCTGATTTGGTGGAAGTCTACATTCGTCACCACTTGTCGCGAGTATTTTTTTTTGTAAAAGAAAATTCCGCCATAGACCAGCATCATAGTGCTTGCGAGCGAAAGTGTGTCATGTTGGGCACGCAGGACGGAGACATGAATGAGCTGCGGTGATGTTTCGTGAGTCTTGCTGACGCGCGTGCGCTAATATTTCACGCTAACAATGGACAAAATCAATGGGCCACAAAGAAAGTGTTATGGTTTGTGTGCGCGACTTACCACAATTCTGCACGGGCCCGGGCTCTTCCAACGTGTAATAATGCAAGCATGGCAGTTACTGTGGCAAGATCACCATGCATGCGACAGGTCCAAATGAGTAGGCTGTCTGAGAAAGCGATAACGCCCTTTTTGAATGCGTTCTTCTCCCGGTGTCAAAAAACGTTGTAAAAGCAGTAGGCACTCATTGTGAAGCTGACTAAACCGGACACTTTGTCCGCAGTATTATTATTATTATTATTATTATTATTATTATTATTATTATTATTATTATTATTATTATTATTATTTCATATTAGTAACTTACTAACTTCGGGACCGGTTATCTTTTAAAGCGAACATCACCTGTGTTTTTCTCGCTTCTAGTCTATCGCACACGAAGAAAATCATCCCATCAAGACGGATGTAAAACTGAAGGGCTATACATTTTCAGTGGCATCACATTCCAAAAATGCTGGGTATGTCGCGTGGCCTTATTCATTGTTCTGAAAAGCGAAAGGATAGTCGAAGGATCAAACTGTAGACTATTTTGGCAGCTTGCTTTAGGAAGATAGATTATACACTTGCAATAGGCGCCACCTTAGCTTGCACTAATTATGCAAATTTTAAAGCTTTGCATTGTTTGAATAATATAACAAGTGATGTAGGACCTAATACGAATACCACGAAAGCATATTTAATAATTGCCATGCTGCCGCGGTAGCTCCGAATCACACTACAAGGCCGTATTCTGAATGACTTCAAAACTGGAGCAAGTTGAACTTTTGCACTTAATTCAGTGAGCAGCACGTTACGTTTTTTTTTACGTTTTATATATATATATATATATATATATATATATATATATATATATATATATATATATATATATATATGGGTGTGCTTTGCCACATCACCACGCATGGAATGCTTCAGTCATTTAAATAACTTTATTGAAAGGTCCTTCGACTTTATGGAAGGGGCAAAAGGTCCCGTTTAGGCGACGGCAGGGAGTTCTTTAGTCCTGGCGGCTTCCTTGGCCCGCTGGGCATCCCAAAGTTGATCGTCAAGGGCAGAGCTGAGCAACATGGTCTCCCAGCGCGCGCGGAGGCGATCGCGAGAGGCTGCATCCCGATTATTGTTTGTTATGCCTCGACATTCCTGTAGTATATGTCCCATAATGGCTCTAGAACCACAGTTTTTTCATTTATCTGTATTGCATATGTCTGGGAAAAGAGCACGGAATTCTTGCGGTTTCTTTTCACAGGTTTTGCCATGGTTTAGGACCTTTCAGCTGTTTTCTAGGCAAGGTCTTCAATGTACCACCACCTCGGAACGCCCTTTCTATATTCAGTCTATTGGAATTGCAAAAGAATTATCCTTTCAACCGCGTATGGCTTTGACAATCATATATTTCGGTCATGTGATGCTGCTATGCTGACGCTGAGGAGACGAGCTTCGTTCCCTTAGAAAACAACACTCTCGTTCCACGAAAGACGCCTTCGCAGCTGTCTCGTAGACAATGCCATTCTAACGGCTCAATCCTTTGCCTCATCGAATGAGCCCTGCTGTCAGAACAGTTGTGTTCGCCGATTTAATCTGAGTGGTGGGGTTTTGTTCCCAAGTGTGACAGAAAATGTATAGCAAGATTACGATAAGCATAGAAATACATGAAATGAAATCAACAGTGCGTGGATGTTTTCTGTTGATGGCCTGTTTTTCATAGGTAACACGCTCCCCTCCCTAAGTATTAGCAACCATTAACGTTTTGAGCCAATATATAATCAGGTTTCAAAAGATATAGTCTTCCACAATATATATATATATATATATATATATATATATATATATATATATATATATATATATATATATATATATATATATTGTAAGCACTATTAACGTACTTCGTCGTTTTCATTTGTACATAGCCATCATCATCTTCCCTCTTCTTCGACTTCTTCGCGCGTGAGCTGCGGGCGCTGCCTTTTTTGGAATAAACAGCGCTGGGCAACTTGATCGGTCTCGGTATTATAAAGTGGTGGAGGTACGTCAAGATCCCGACGTCCTCTCGCGTTCCCGTCCTCCCTGGAGCTCCGTTCCGGTCGCCGCCTGCACCCAGCTACCCCTACAACAATGGACACTTCCAACCCCGGCCCTTCCGGCGCCTCTAACCCTCCCACAGAGACGACCCCGCCTGCGGCGCCCTCTTGGACTGTGACGAGCCCTCAGCGCGATCCCCCTGTCTTCGCAGGACTCCGCGGTGATGACGTAGACGATTGGATCGACCACTACGACCGCGTGAGTTCTTGCAACAAGTGGAATGACACCCAGAAATTGAGGCACGTCGCCTTCTACTTGACCGGTGTTGCAAAGACGTGGTATTTCAACCACGAATCCGACATCGCGGATTGGTCCACGTTTACCTCGAAGCTGCGGCAAATCTTCGCTTCCTCGTCTGGCCGTGCAGAAGTCGCCAAACAGAAGCTGGGAACGCGGCGCCAACTTCCCCAAGAGTCTTACACCTCATACATAGAGGATGTCTTGGCTCTGTGCCGCCGTGCGAATCCTAGCATGACGGAAGCCGAACGCGTTCGCCACATCTTAAAAGGCATTGGGCCTGTCGCATTCAACGCCTTAATCGTGCAAAATCCGGCTTCTGTCCAAGACATCACTTCAACGTGTCAACGCCTCGACGAGCTGCAGTCTATTCGTCTTCCACATGACAGCAGCGATCCTCAGGTTCCCCATTCTCCAGATCTACGTGCTCTTATCCGCACCATCATCCGCGAAGAGCTTCACCTCCAAGACCTCAGCCGTCCACCTGCTGCCTGCGCCCCAACCCCCACCTTCGACTTGCGCGAGGTCGTAAAGCAGGAGTTGACAGCGATGACCACGCCCACGACGCCTCTTGCTCCGGTAGCGCGCTCCACACCTACCTACGCGGATGTTGTTTCGCTACCCACCCCTACCGTGCCTTCCGTGCCTTCCGTGCCTACTGGCGTTTCCTATGACCATTTGGCTTCGATGGGACCCAGAGCACTTGCTGCGCCATCGTACCCTCAGTGGCGTCCACCTCGTCCGGTTTGTTTTTACTGCGGTATACGCGGCCATATATCCCGCTTCTGCCGCCGGCGCCAGCAGGATGAAAGGCGAGGCTATGCTGAGCACGAAAGAGACCGCACTCGCCGATCAGCCGACTACTATTCCGGACCGTACTCGTCCCCGCCACAGCGTTCTCCGTCTCCACCAGCTGCTCCCAATCTGCCTCATAGTTCCCGTTCGGCCAGACGTCGTTCTCCATCCCCTTACCGGCGCTCTACATCACCGCTTCGCCCCACTTCCCATTTTGTCGACCAGCACTCGGAAAACTAACTGTTGCAGTTTTTGGAGGGGAAACTGCTTCTTATCGGTCTTCAAAAATTCCTCCTGTTCGCCCGGCCAACATGCTTTCTGTGACTGTCGAAGGTGTTCCCGCGTCAGCTCTCATCGATACCGGTGCCGCCGTTTCTGTTCTGCGGAGTGATCTGTGTTCGCGGCTCCGTAAAGTAAAAACGCCTTATCTTGGACCTATTTTGCGTGGTGCTAATAATGCATTCATTCACCCTGACGGACAGTGTACTGCTCGTGTTCTCATCGACGGCATACGCCACCACATCGAGTTTCTCATCCTTCCAACGTGTATCCATGAAATTATACTGGGTTGGGACTTCCTACATTCTGCTTCAGCGGTCATTTCATGTAGAGAGGAAGTTGTCCACATCACGGATACAGAGCTTGAACCTGTTGCGGACTCTTCACTTTCATGCGTGAACTTGACCATCGCTGCCGACTACGTCCTGCGTCCTGGTCACGAAGACGTTGTAGCCGTAACATCCAGTCAAATCGCCGACGGAGACGCCCTAGTCGCCCCTTCTTCCCGCTGTACTTCTCGCGGAATTCTCATTGCCACCTGTCTCGTCCGGTTTTCACGCGGCTGCGCCCTTCTGTCTGCTTGCAACACGACCCCAGATCCTGTGATGCTGCCCAAAGGGATGACTGTGGCAACCCTCGCCGACACTCAACCTATCTCTCTAGTCACGCTTTGCCCTTCTTCATCGCCAGCCCCAACCTCAGGTTTGGATGATTATTTCCCTCCTCCAGCCGTTCTTGGTTCTGACCTAACAGCCGCGCAGTCCGAAGCCCTAATGGTGGTCTTGGCAAAACACAAAGCCTGTTTCGACAGCTGTTCCCCTGTGTTGAGCCAAACTCCTGCGGCTACACACCGCATCGAAACCGATGGTTCCGCTATTATACGACGACGCCCCTATCGTGTATCGCCGTCCGAACGAAAGGTCATTGAACAACAGGTTGCTGACATGCTTGCGCGGAAGATAATACGACCTTCATCTAGCCCATGGGCGTCTCCCGTGGTCCTGGTAAAGAAAAAAGATGGCTCAGTTCGCTTTTGCGTGGATTATCGAGCGCTCAATAAGATTACACGCAAGGACGTATATCCAATCCCTCGAATTGACGACGCTTTGGACACACTACAAGGGGCGGAGTATTTCTCCAGCCTTAATCTTCGGTCAGGATATTGGCAAATCCCGATGAACGAGACTGACAAAGAAAAGACCGCATTCGCTACACCGGATGGCCTTTATGAATTTAACGTGATGCCTTTTGGCCTTTGTAATGCTCCTGCCACATTTGAACGCATGATAGACAACGTCCTTCGTGGTCTAAAATGGAAGACATGCCTCTGTTATCTGGACGATATTGTCATCTTTTCGTCTGACTTCAGCCAACATCTTCATCGATTAGACGAAGTTCTCAAGTGCCTTGCGAATGCTGGTCTCCAAATCAATACAAAAAAATGCAAATTTGCAAGCAAAACAATAAAAGTATTGGGCCACGTCGTCTCAAAAGCTGGCATCCAGCCTGACCCCGAAAAGATTAGTGCCGTTCTTCAGTTTCCTCGCCCCCAGCAACAGAAAGATCTACGTAGTTTCCTCGGCTTGGCGTCATATTTTCGTAGATTTATACGCAACTTCGCAGCAATAGCAGCTCCTCTACACAAGCTACTGGTTACCGGTGCCTCTTTCACGTGGACTAGCGACTGCGAGTCGGCTTTTCAAGCTCTCAAGCGGCATCTTACTTCCGGACCAGTGCTTCGCCACTTCGATAATCGTGCCCCCACCATACTCCATACTGACGCAAGCGCACAAGGTATTGGCGCAGTACTTCTGCAACGTGATACAGAATCTAAAGAGCAAGTCATAGCATATGCCAGCCGAACACTTTCTCCAGCTGAGCGGAACTACACCATTACAGAGCAAGAGTGCCTGGCTATCGTTTGGTCGATTCAGAAATTTCGCCCATACCTTTACGGCCGCCACTTCACCATCGTCACCGACCATCATGCTCTGTGTTGGCTGTCATCAATGAAAAACATGTCAGGACGCTTAGGACGCTGGATACTGCGCTTGCAGGAATATGACTTCACTATAACATACAAGTCTGGAAAACGCCATCATGATGCAGACGCATTGTCTCGCTGCCCACTCTCACTCTCTCCCGGTAACGCGCCGTCGTCTTTCCAACCACGTCGTTCCGATGATACGCTTGCCTCCCACCAACTCTCGATAACGCCCCTGGACCAAGTTACGCTTTCATCACGCTCTGATTTCGTCTCGCTGTAGCGGGCCGACTCCTACTGTCGAGCTCTCATGGATCGCCTTAGTGGGTTCACCGAACCACCCAACAGCCGCTTGCGACGCCAACTTCGACAATTCCGCCTTCAAGGTGGCGTGCTACACCGCTACGTTTACCACCCAACAGGTCACCGGTGGGTCCCAGTTCTACCTCGCTGCCTTCGCTTGCGGGTATTAGAGGCACTTCACGACGATGTATCGGCTGGCCACTTAGGCTTCCACAAGACTTACGACCGCATAAAGACCCGCTGCTTCTGGCCTGGCCTATCAACAACGGTGGCCAAATACATTGCCTCTTGTGCGTCATGTCAGCACCGCAAACGCTCGACATCCCCTCCTGCCGGTTTGCTACAACCTCTCCCTTGCCCGGACGCACCTTTTGAATTTGTTGGCATTGATTTATATGGTCCCTTGCCGTTGACACCCTCCGGTCACCGTTGGATTGTCACTTCGGTCGACCATTTAACACGATATGCCGAGACTGCCCCTCTGCGATCCGGCACCGCTTCTGAGGTCGCCGACTTTTTCTTGCGCGCCATCGTCTTGCGCCACGGGGCTCCTCGCGTTCTTCTCAGTGACCGTGGCAAGGCGTTCATTTCACAAGTTCTCGAGGAAGTTCTTCGAGCCACTAATACCGCCCACAAATCTACTTCTACTTATCATCCGCAAACCAATGGCCTTACTGAGCGCTTCCACCGTACGCTGTCTGACATGATTGCCATGTACATCCGTCCTGACCACACAGACTGGGATAAAATTCTTCCTTTTGTGACATTCGCATATAATACTGCTATTCAACGGACTACCGGCTACAGCCCTTTCTTCCTTGTGTATGGACGATCTCCTTCCACCATATTCGACAGAGAACTATTTTTCGCACCTTCTTCGCCTAACGCGTCGCTTCCAGAAGATTTTGCTGCCCGAGTTGCACATTGCCGTCAAATCGCCCAGCAAAGCACGGAAGCTACCCAAGCTGAGCGCAAGCGTTACTGCGACAACAAACGCCGTGACCTACGTTTTCACCCAGGAGACCAAGTCCTGCTTTGGACTCCAGTCCGCACCCCAGGCCTCTGTGAGAAGTTCCTTCCACGCTACATTGGTCCATACACCGTTGTGCAGCAAACATCTGCAGTGAACTATCCTGTCCGCCCAGTACACTCCGTCACTGACCGGCGCCGCCGGAATGCCGAAATCGTTCACGTGTCGCGGATGAAGCCCTTCACTCCCCGTTTAGATAATCTCTAATCTGCGGCCAGGCTGGCCGCTTCCATGACGGGGGGAAGTTAGTGTAAGCACTATTAACGTACTTCGTCGTTTTCATTTGTACATAGCCATCATCATCTTCCCTCTTCTTCGACTTCTTCGCGCGTGAGCTGCGGGCGCTGCCTTTTTTGGAATAAACAGCGCTGGGCAACTTGATCGGTCTCGGTATTATAATATATATATATATATATATATATATATATATATATATATATATATATAGAGAGAGAGAGAGAGAGAGATAGAGATATAGATATAGATATAAATTTTATGTCGGTATCGAGAAATATTACTGCTTTTTATGTTCAATTCAATTCACTAGACAACGTCCAAGTCAAAACTTTGTTATACAAATATATATATATATATATATATATATATATATATATATATATATATATATATATATATTGTAGTAGTAATATTTCTCAATTCCGACATAAATTCTTTTGCCAAGGAAGCTTCCTGTATCGGATGGGAGGATAGTGTGGGGTGTGACCACTGCGGCGACGAGCAAACTATGGGCCACGTCCTCAGTCATTGTCCCCGATACAGCGCACACATGCAGTCACTCGCAGCCGCGCTTACGCGTCTTGACGACCGGCCGTTTTCGGAGCGGTTAGTCCTGGTGGTGGTTATACAGTGGTGGTTGAGGACCATAACAGAGAGAGTGTAGAAATCGGATTGAAGATTAATATCCAGAAGACAACGACAATGCCTAATAGCCTCGCAAAGGAACAAGAGTTCAGGATCGCCAGTCAGCTTCTGAAGTCTGCTAAGGACTACGTTTACCTAAGTCAATTACTCACAGGGGACCCTGATTATGCGAAGGAAACTTCCAGAAGAATAAAATTGGGTTGGAGCGCATACGGCAAACATAGTCGGATCCTTACTGGAAGCTTACCATTATCACTAAAGAGAAAGCTTAACAATTAGTGGATTCTACCGGTGCTAACATATGGGGCAGAAACTTGAAAACTGACAAAGAAGCCTGAAAACAAGTTAAAGACCGCACAAAGAGCGATGTAATGAAGAATGATAGGCGTAACGTTAAGAAACAGGAAGAGGGCGGTGTGGATCAGAGAGCAAACGGGAATAGCCGGTATTTTAATTTACGTTAAGAGAAAGAAATGGAGCTGGGCAGTTCACGTAATGCGTAGGTTAGATAACCAATGCGCCATTATAGTTAACGAATGGGTGCCAAAAGAAGCGAAATGCAGTCGAGGACGGCAGAAGACTTGGTGGTAGATTAAATTAAGAATTTCGCAGGCGCAAGTTACAATCCGTTGGCGCAGCAGAGGGGTAATTGGAGATCGGAGGGAGAGGCCTTCATCCTGCACTGGACCTAATATATGTTGTTGTTGATTATTATTATTATTACTATTACTATTATTATTATTATTATTATTATTATTATTATTATTATTATTATTATTATTATTATTATTATTATTATTATTATTATTAATATTATTACGACAGTTGTCACAGCACAAGAGAGTGAAGGCACTCTTGAAATTTTTACGTTCGAGTCGCCTATTGGAGAGACTGCAATTCTCATTTTCGTTAGTTTGCTTTTTCTCTCCACTGTTTTTCCCTCTTTCATTTCCCCTTACCCTTCCCTCAGTGCAGGCTAGCGAACCCCGATCTCATCCGGTTAACCTCCCTGCCTTTCACATACCGTTCATCTCTCTCTTTGCGTACCACTTTTCCACCAGAGAAGCGAACATCGAGCCATGCTACAGGGATCCTATGTCTTACCGGAATACATTTGCATGGAAATCATTGCAGGAACTTCCTTAGATAGAGAGCACCGCTTTCGCAATAAGTGCCTTGGGGAAGACACGCAGTTCAATACTAGCACGACATGGCAAGAAACAAGAAAACGACAGCATGGCGCTATACTGACGATAGCTTGTCTAATGAAGCAAGCAGTTGCTGCAATCGGTCAGGGTCTCGGTTGTTTGCGCGATCGAATCACGTTTCGTTAGCGCAGCGCAAAGCTTCCCGTCTTCCTGGATACTCAATGAGGTTGTAGCTCATATTGCCCACGATACCTGTTCCGGCTGTCAGCATGGAGCATCTATCGCAAATAATGAGGGGAAATGAGAAACGTCATGGAAGCAGGCGTTCGACAGAAGCCAAAACTCACTCGGGCAGGAGAGTTTACGATCGTCTCATTTCACTGTGATAAAGTCATAGAGGTGTCAAATACAAGGAAGTGTCCACCAAGTGTCGACGCTAGCAAGACAAGGTGGACGTACACGGTGGTTAAAGTCAATCTATTATGAAATGTTTAATACGCAGCGAAGTATGTGATTCACGCATGCATGCCCGACGGAGTTCGAGAGTGTCGGCCATTTTCTTGGCGCGTGATCTCACGAGACGTGTTTCGAGCGCGTAGGCACTCTTGTCTGGCCCATCGAGCGCGCGCAGCCCCCCCCCCCCCCCCTTTCATTTCGCTTTGCGCTTTCATATCCTCTCTTCTGCGACGAGTGCTACATCGCGACGTGGCAAAGTGCTGCCATTACGAACCCCTCACGCACTATGACCTGCCGCACCGTCCCGGAGCTGCATCCACGGAGGAAGGATAAAACAGGCGGGAGCATACCGCAACGCGATTCAAGCCGAGGCTGGTGGCTTAAGAGGAAGCTTTTAGCTCGCGTGCTTCTATCTAAATACATGCAAGAGGACAATTCGTTTTTCTCGGCAACCACTGCACCTGATTTGACGAGGTTTGTTGCATCTAAAAAAAAAACACTTAAACTCAAGTGACTGTTGGTTTCGAATTTTTATTTAGGTCGTGAATATTTTTATTAAAAATTTACAAAAATGAAAAACTTTCAGAAACCGAGCATATCAAATTCACAACTCTGTAACTCAAGAATGAGATGTGATAATGCAATTCTGTGAATTGCACCTAATAGTACATCTATAGCGGACAAAATTGGTATGTTAGACATGAATATGAAAACATTTAGTAATATGGAAATACAGCTTTTGCAGAACCTTTGTAAACAACGTAAAATATTCACTGAAGATATAATGTGACATATCCAATTTCCCCGCTTTCAATGATCTCATGGATGCCGTTTACAGAACCGCGATATCTGTTCTTGATACAGAGCTATGAATTTGTAAACTTCATGCATCTATTCTTCGCAAACGTTCGAATTTTTGAAAATATTTTTAGCGAAATTCGGGGCCCAGATAAATTTTCCGCTTCCTAAAGCCACTAGAATTTAACGTTCTCTCTCAAATGCAACAAATGTCATTAAAATCGGCCCAGGGGTTATCTCAGAAAAGCGTTTTTGCCTTTTACATGTATTTGAATAGAGCGCGTCGGAGTTGGGCTTGAGCTAAAGCTACCTCTTAACACGTGATCGCACGCCTAAGGGCGCGGTTGCTTTTAGTGTTCGCGCTCTGCTGGCAGAGCCATCGCAGGGTAGATGAACAAGCGCGCACCGAGTAAAAACTTCTGGCATAGCTGCAGGGAACTAAACGTCTCAGCAGATCTCGATTCTTGCTCCCTGATCTCGATGCCAGAGGTCCCGTGTTGGGCCACCACTGTGGCTTCACGGAGTGTTAGCTTGCCAAGTCTCGCTGCGTGACGTAATGCTCCCTCCTATATTTTCCCTTCCCCAATGGCTGCGTCAAGGCCAGCGCACCCCTATCGCGTCCGCGCGTGCTCAAGGCCAACGGCGCGCATGCGCATTCTATGTATACGTCATTCCAAAAGCTCGGCCCATGGAGGAAGCAAACTCAGGAGAGGTACTGACGTCATTCTTTGTGAAGCAAAATTGAAGCCGGAAGTTGGCGTTGCTCATGGCGTTGCTCCGCCTATTGGGCCAGCTCTCCTCTCTTGTCTACATTTCCCGCGAAACCACGCCGCGCTGCGCGCTACCGTGCTGCTCGGACCCGCGCGCTCCGCAGCAATACTAAACAATGGTTAGCACTTTAGCATGATTCAACCAAAAAGGGCAATGTTTCCCGCGGATATTCCTTCGTCCGTTGCCATTGCCGTGGCGGGGTACATTGCGTACAGCGTTGCATGCGCGTTCATTTCACGAACTTTAGTTCCTCCGTTCCCACGTGGCCACAGCAACATCCGGTAGAGCCCGGTCCTGATAACGCAGCGCAACAAAACACGGAGACCAACGCAAAGCTGCCCGCACGGCGCCTTTGCCACAGTACGAAACCTACGGAGAAACACGTGCGAGCGCACAGAACAATAAAAAAGCCGCCATTGTGGTCCGAAAGGCGGGGCCACTACAGCAAAGAAATAAAAAAAAACAGCAAAACAAAGGAGAACATACTACGTCATTTCCTCCACACTTTTCTCCTAGCGCGCGGAAGGCGTAGGGCCTCTCCTCAGTTTCCTTCCTCCATGGCTCGGCCGAGCGCACTGCGCGGCCCAACTCTCCTCGGTCCTGGATGGGTGGATGAATACTACGAGCGTCCCATTTGAAACGGGAGAGTGACCTGCGCCACCAAGATGTTTTTTTATATTATTGCCAATTGTTTTGCCCACGTCATCTTTTTTACATACAAAACATTGCTAGCACCAAACCTTCTGAGCCCTTATTGGAAAGTTCATTTTGTGCGCGTCCGTCTGTGGTCGCTCTACTTTCTGCCACCAAATCTCCAACCGCCTTTTACTAATCTGTAACGCCTACTTGTTCACTTTCTTACTGCTGTCCCTGAGCTTAAGGGCTTCTAAACAAACAGTCAGGTAGCCAAGTAGTCAGCCAGGTAGCCAGCCAGGTAGGCATCTTCAAATTGTACGTCACATTTATTTGGGCACTTCACGCCCTCTGTCGGAGGATGTGGTAGTTAATGACATCACCTAGCGGTGGCACGGCAAGGGGCAACGTTCACAAAGGCAATCACCTCTCACCTGGTGCACGGCAAATAATTCTGAATTTTCATAATGTTCTGCGTTTATCATAAGTTACCGAGTATTGCTACGTGCTCTCGGTATGGACAGTTAGCATGTCACACCATTCTCATGGTCATACGATATCTTCCAATCCTTTTAGCAACCGTTTCGTAAAAAAATAAAAATGGGCTTGCGCGTGCCGAAACCATGATCTCATTATGAGGAACGCCGTAGTGGGAGGAGGAGGAATAAACTTTTATTGTAGAACCAGCCCTTTATGATGGCCGGGCCTACGCCTCCCACGAAGGGACGTCGAGGGCTTGCCTCGCCGCCGCCTCGCGGGCGTGCTGGGTCGCCCAGGTTTGGTCGTCGAGGGCGGAGCTCCGCAGAGCCTCATGCAACCTCGACGAGAGAGTCGTGGTGTTAGTCTTTGCGTACTGTGCTGGGCACTCCCATAGCATATGCGGAAGCGTAGCCGGGTGAATTCCATAGCACCGGCAGTTCGAGGTAGTGTAGACATCCGGAAGTATAAGGTGGAGGCGGGCGGGTGAAGGGTACGTGTTTGTTTGTAGTAGACACAGGGTGGTAGCCTGCGCCCGGCTGAACTTTGGGTGAGGCGGGGGGAAGATTCGGCGACTCAGGTAAAAGGCCTTAACGAGATCGTTATAAGTTGTCAGACTGTCCCTGGTGTCCAACTCATCTCCAGTGACTCCGGCGCGGTTGACTAGGCCTCGCGCAATGGAGTGGGTGACCTCGATGAGATTGGGGAGGTGTGGGTGGACAGGGCCCGCATGGGCCGGGATCCATGTTAGGGAGACTATGCTGTCTTTAGAGTGTGGTGCCTCGCAGAAGATGCGAAGAGCTTGGGGAGAAATACGCCCTTTGCTGAAGCTAGTAACGGCTGAGCAAGAGTCAGACATTATGGTGTGACATGTGGGATCTAAAGTGGCCAGCGCGATGGCCACTTCTTCGGCCGTCTCTGCAGTGGGGGTAGTGACGATGCAGGCATTGTGTAGGGCTCCATCGCCTGTGGCGACGGCCACAAATCATGTGCCATGGGAGCATTGGGCTGCATCAACAAATGTGACGCCAGGTACGTTGGCAAGGGCTTTTATGATAGCTCCGGCCCGAGCTTGGCGCCGGGCCCTGTTATATTTAGGGTGCATATTTCTAGGGATAGGGTCTATGTAGATCCAGCTACGGATGTCGGTCGGGATCGGTTGTTTGGGGCCCTGTTGCTGATGGCAGGTGAAGCCAAGCGTGGACAGAATGACGCGCCCCGTTTCAGTATGGGTGAGCCGTTCAAGCTGAGAGCGTTGTTGGGCTTCAATGAGTTCGGAAAGGTTGTTGTGAACTCCCAGTTGGTTGAAGAGTTCAGTGCTGGTGCAATGCGGGAGCCCAAGTGCTTGCTTGTAGACACCTCGTATGAGGGTGTCGAGCTTGTTCTGCTCAGCCAGTTGAGGTATGCAGCAACGTAGGTAATGTGGTATATGACAAAGGATTGGACGAGTCGGAAAAGGCTTTCTTCTTTGAGTCCTCCTCGTCGGTTAGATATACGTTTAAGAAGTCGTAGGGTGTTTTGAGATTGGGCACAGATCTTGTTGAGAGCCAAGGCGTTGGAGCCGTTTGTAGAGATGGTGAGACCGAGAACCCGGATACTAGGGACATGTGGAATAGGACTGCCATCTTGAAGGCGTAGGGTGATGGCGTCAGAGGGTCGGTGATCAGATTGGTGTTTGGGAGGGCGACCCCGCTGAATGGGCTTGTATAGCAGAAGCTTAGAATTAGCCGGCGAACAGCGCAGTCCAGTCCCTTGGAGATAGGCTTCAACCGTGCCAATCGCCGTTTGGAGGGCTGATTCCACTTGACCATCACTGCCTCGGTACGACCAGATGGTGATGTCGTCGGCGTAGATGGTACGGTTGATATTGTCGACTTGCTGTAGTTGCTTGGCAAGGCCAATCATGACTAAGTTAAAGAGCATGGGAGACTCCAGAAATTTGGACCACCTGGAGTCCTTTAACGTTCACCTCAATTTAACTGCGGGTGTTATAGCATTTCGCCCCCATCGAAACACGGCCGCAGTGGCCGGGATTTGATCCTGCGACCTCGTGATTAGCAGCCCAACACCGTAGCAAATAAGCAACCACGGCGGGTGCACCGTCATTGTTTTTCTTCAAATGGTTACAGATACCCAAATCCCAGATAAGCGAAATCCACATAGAACGATCTAAGAAGACAGTGTCTTCAAGAAGGTTTATTGGACACTGAATCTCATTCGCATGTTGACTACCCAGAGCTTTTCTTTATCCAGTGGACAATCCACTCTTATAGGAATGCCATATAGAGTTTCAGCTTGTCAGTATACGTATTACAGCTTTTGAAAAAAAAAACGGTATAGGGGACACGTGCAGGATAAATGGCAACATTGATGCTGATCTTTGTGTTCGTGGTGGTGATGATCTTTTTCAAGTAGTCATCAAATCCTAAATGATGACTGTGTGTATTTTTTTGACACGTTCAATTCAGTTGCAATGTACCTTCGGTTATGCAGAGCTCATGATGCCCACTGCGAGAGGGCACTAGACGTCTTTATTTTATTTATTGGTTCCTCAAGGGCCCCGAGGGGCCTTACGTGAGGGGTGGGCGAACATATGGCACACGGAGGTATGGCGAAACATCACGGGCGTGCTTTAATGGTTCGCTTAAAACACTGCGAATCCATGGTAATAGCGGTTTGGGCTGGCAGGTCATTCCAGTCTCGAGAAGTGCGCAGAAAAAAACGATTGCTGAAAAGTAGTGGTGCGGGCATGCGCAGGATACACTGCATTGGGATAGGTATTGCGAGAAATGCGGTGGGCTATTCTGATGTGCTTATTTTAAATGGGCAGAAAAGGGAAAAACTTGTGATACAGGCAATGTCGTGCGATTCTGCGCCGGGAAACAAGAGTGGGAAAGTTAAGCTGGCTTTTCAGGGCGGTGATGCTCATACGCATTCCTCCGCGCATTTTAGGGCAGGCGATCAATGTTTTTTTTTTTTTTCGCTTGTGTTCAACTGAGTCCTTGTCCTTCGTTCTTTCTGTATGTGCAACGATAATATTCACACATTACCACGCTTTATAAGTCCCGTTGGGGTGCAGGGATTTCCTTCGGTCGTTCGCGTGGAGCTACATTTTGAGGAGACTACCTTATACCGCTGAATAGGGCAGCAAACCAAACGTGTTGCTCATTTGGCTTACCTACCTGCATTTTCTATCCCTCTCCGCCTTTAATTCTCCTCCTCCTCACATACCCGACCGTGACGAGACTACGCCAAGGTGTTACACACCCACCTGAGCGCCGCTCTCGACCTGTACAAAATGCGGAGGTATAGTGTCGTTCTACTGATTCTTGTGCTGAGCGGAAAAAAAATGATCAAGAAAGAGGAAGCCAAGTAGACGAGGTAGACGCTATGTCACTTGTCACAACACACAACTTAAAGAATAGGGCAGAAACATACAGTCGACTTGATGCTCACGGCACCATGCAAGCTCTCCAAATCGTGCGCGCCTTCGCAAATGATCAAGGGAAATAAGACCATATTGCGGGGAAACGCACACCCAATAAGTTCGTGGTCGGTGCAGCTGAAGTTGTGTACCAAAGTTGTGTGCATGCAGGTGTGCAAACATCGCTCAAGCGTGCCGATGTGTTAACGATAGACTCAGGGAGTACGCAACTTCTTTTGAGGCTTCATGCTCTCAAGGACCGACGCCGCGAGACAACTTGGCATTTTAGCACGCACGATCTCCTTAGCAGAGTGGAATACCACATATACACGGCGCGCAAGACTGCACAGACTAAACCTGTCACTGCAACTCAGACCTCCAGCCAGTCTACATCGACGTGAAGCGTTTCTTTTGTGTCCGTTATGTCTTGGAGTTGCCTTCAGGAATGCCCACTCAGCACTAATTGGAATGGCTGATAGTGCTGCATGTGATGTTTGCGGATGCGAGGAGAACATTGAACACTTATTGTGCCATTGTCCTCAATTTCAAGCACAAAGACAATCTTTGTCGAACACATTGAAGAAATTACATGATCGTCCTCTGTGTGAACAGACGTTACTAGAGCACCGTCCCGACCAATCATCGGCTCAGAAGGCAGTGAAGGCACTTTCATGCTTTCTCAGAACTTATGGTTTGCGCGAGCGGCTTTAACTCAAGTGCTGTCTGTACACGTATCTACACCTTCTCTCTCCCTTATCTCGCTTCCCCTTCTCCTTTCCCCCAACGTAGGGTAGCCAACCCTACGACTATTGACTGGTTAACATCCCTGCCTTCCTATATTACTCTCTCTCTCTCTCTCTCTCTCTCTCTCTCTCTCTCATGCAGCGGTGCGCATGTACCCGCGCAGACCGAGGCACGCGGCTGCAGCCCAGGGTTTGAGAAAACTTCGGGGATCAGCAGGAGTGAGCGTAGGCTTGAGAGGGAAATTTCTAAGCTGTTCCAAAATAAGAACCTTATTGACTCGTGCCATCAGTGTGCGTTCATTGCAGCTGACGCACAAATACATGTGCTGTTTTTACAGATCAAATAAAAGTTGAGGAAGAAAAAAGAACAAGTGATTCTGTCTTGATGTCTGCCTGATATCACGCCAGTTTGTGCGTTTTCTTTTTGTCGGTATGACATATGTGCTGTTGCTCTGGGAATGGTCGAGCGCTAAGTTCATCCGAGGTGCATGTGCGGACTTCCCAGCGCATGCGTGCATCTGTTGCTCAGGGCAAGGCGTCAGTGAATCATCCGCTGCTGTAGTGAGCGTCTGTGCTGTCCGGCTGACCTTCCTTTTGCAGGCACTTTTTTCGCCCAGAGCAGTCATTATAGTGCTACCCAACTAGACCAAGAATCTATGCAGTCCTATAGTGTAGTTTCTCCTTCTTCCCGTTTCTTAGCGTTTAACTGCGATGAAAACTATTTGGATGACGCTACACACAGACTCAACTTTCAGCTGAAATTCGTAGACGAGTAAAACCGCTTAACTCAAATGTCTTGCACGAGAGGCAATATTGGACTTCGTATGATACTACAGCAGCAACTTTCCGCTTATAAAGTTTGATCATTCCCTTTTAGACTGTGCGCTTTCTTTACCCAAGCTTATGTACTTCTTTTCCCGTGCAGGCGACATTGTTTTTATATTAAGAAGAAATTTATCTTGATTTCCTTCACATCCATACTTTTACCAAGTAATGGAGCAATATTCTTAACCAAAGGCGTTTATCGATCCGTCACCCACACAAGAACCCTTGGAATTCTTTGAAGCTACGTGTTCAGAGAATGCGTGACCTAAATTTGGCGCTCATACAAGGGAACAAAGAAGTAGGATGAAAGAAAAAACGATTCCTATGAGAAATCCATAATCAGCGCTGACAGTGAGAATAATTATGCGGAAATGATAGATGCCCATCCCGTACATTTCACGCCCTGGAGACGTCAAATATTCGTGTGCGTTCAGGCAACGAATTTGCGAGGCTAAGTCGGGCCCTTCCCTCCTCCTGCACCTATGACATGTAGCAGCAACGTGTCCCATTTGCGTTAACGAGACAGTCTTTCTTGTTTCTCGTTGACGGCACGCCCTTCAAGGGCTGATTCTATATGCGGTTCTCAGTGAGAAGCTTGCTGAGGCGTCTCACTGCCGAAGGCATCAGACTGTCTAAGTATGAGGTCAAAGACTTAACTCTCTTGCACACATGCCGCATTTCCCCACGAAGGCCCCGTGCAAGCACTCTGACCTAGCGCACTTCACATGTACGCTGAAGAGGCTCGGGTGGCTCCTTGGGCACCATTTAAAGCACGGTCTCTTTGTGGAAGCTTTAGCTCGGCTACTTCTATCTAAATACATGGGAATGTTGAAATAGTTTTACTCGGCAAACAGTGAGCCAAATTCAATAACTTTCTTTTGCGTATGAAAGAAAGAGTAATAATTTAGTTACTGTAGTAAGTAGACTCTTTATTTAAGCTGCATATTTTGAGCAAATTGTTGAAAATTGAAAATTTCAAGGAAACAATACCATTAAGCTTGCAACTCTGTAACTTAGGAATGAAACACACAATCACAATTCTCTGAACTGTGCCTGAAAACACATATAAAGAGGACAAAATTAACGCGTTTTACACTGCTGTAAACTGTACCAATAATATGCCGTGGTATCTTTGGAAAACCCTGGTGGACGCAAGCTGCAAATGCATATGTCAAATTTGCCCGCTTTTGATTCCCTAACGAAGACAATTTACAAAACATCGATATCTTTATTTGTTTCTGAGATACGCACTTCTAAAGTTCGTGCGTTTTCTCTTCTTTTGTAAAGCTTTCCTATCATTAGCAACTTTTGGAAAACATTTCAAGTCTGACTTTCCCCTTAAACCCAATACAGTTCATTCAAACCAGTCGAACGATTGTCCCATAAGATTATTTTTTGTTTAATGTATACTGGAATAAGTGTCATCGGAGTAGATCCCAGGTTAACAGTTCCTCTTAGGCTCCATCGTTCAGACACTGAGTCAATCAAACGATTAATAATTGAACTTACCTTGAGGAAACTTTTCGATCGCCTAAGCTTTAAATGATATGCAAGACATGAGGTAGAAAAAAGCGCAGCTGTGCCCATGATCTAAAAAAGCATGTAAACAAGAACACCGCACTGTTTCGTCAAAGTTAAAGCATACAAACTAAATTAAACATCTCAAACCCCTTTATATGACGCGGCATGCTTAAAGGACAGAACAGATCCTACTCTGCACAACACGGGAACGAGAATTTCCTGATCGCGCACTGCGTCAATATTTTAGGCATCGACAATAACTTGACCGGCACGCGAGATTAAGACATTAAAACTGAGTTTTCCATCACCGTACACTTCCGCAACCGAACTACAGCGGAGTCGGCCAACTGCGCTAACTGGAGGACGCCGCCTTAAGTGGAAATGTGTGCGAGGAGATTAAAAATAGAGGGCTATATTACCCTGAATGGCTTGGCATCGAGTCAGTCTTAATAGGCATATCTATATCTCGTGCGCATTCGCTTCGACGTTCAGCGGCGATCACGGAACGCCGCGCCTAATAAACCTTTAATGACTCTCTAACGACCGGCATCGCCGATAGAAGACGGAGCCCTTCGATCTGAGTGTTAGTGCAGAACTACTGCGCGCGCGAGTAATTGCGGTGTTCCTCGCCGCTAAGTGCATTGGCGCTTGCCGTCTACATGCCCCCAACTCGCTCTCTGAATCACTCATTTTCAGCAAACTTTCGCTAAACTGTGGACTGAGTGTACGTAGCTGAGTAGCTGAGTGTATGTGCGCATACACTCAGCTACTCAGCTGCACAAGATGCAGCACACGTGGTGGCAGTTGGATTGCCGGACGCAACGGAATCACTTGAAGCCCATAGCATTACGATGGTCCTGGGGTGTAAGATGTGTTAGTGATTCCACCATGTTATATTCGTTTATTGGGACAGCAGATACTCCCTCTAGCACCAGTAACTTTGTGCGTACACTTGCAGATACATAAGCAACTCTCCGAATATGCATAGATAAAACAATGACGCAATACTAGCTACACTCATTTGAGAAATGGCCTACTGATTTAAAAGTTGCTTTCAGGCAGTGACTTTCACACTGGCAAGTACGCTAAAAGCCACGTTGTTAACGACTGCTTCATCGCACGCTAGCAACTTATTTTTACAAGGGTAAGACTGTGCAATCTATGCTTCGTGAGCTTGTTACCTGCTGCTGTAGGGAGTTTAGCATTGCTTTGTTCGTGATAGATTACCGTGATATGGCATGCGTTAGGCTCTGCGCATGCGCTGCATCTACTCGGAAGAGCAGCAGACATGCCGGAAGATGAACGCTTTGCATGCTGCCATCGCGTATTGTGCTACACCGTGCAGTCAAATTGTTCACTTTATAGCATTGGACTTTTAAGAAGTTCTGTATCACCAGCGCACCACGAACGCTGATGATGTGGTGCTGTGATTTGGGTACAATTCATAACACTTTCAGAGCTCTGTGCCAGCTCTTTCGGTCTGGCTGCGTCAAAACGAAATGATCTCTATAATAACGGTAGTAACTTGAGAGTTGGGGTGTCAATAGGCGATGATTGATTTGATTAATCGCTTTAGTTTTCATGACGGAGAACAAATAGCAAATGGAACTTGAATCGAAGTGAATGGTGCTGAGCTTGTCATGGCGCAGACATGTTGTTACGCATTCATATGAACTTGCACAGTATTCATCAGTACGTGCGCCTTATAAACAATCACTGATTGTTATCGCGTGACTTTTTGGAACAGCTTTATTGTGCAACCAAGCGTAATGAAGTGTCGAGAAAATTCTAACCTTACTTCATTCCCATGCGGTGCACCTGCTATATCATCCTAGAAGTTATTTAGTCATCATCCGCAATAAACAGCGTTTTAACAATGGCGCTGCTTTCTGTAAACAGGATTTTGGATGTTGCGCGTTGAGCTTATAGGAACAGCCGCACACGTTTCGTATACATTTATCGCTTTAAATAAGTGGTAGTCTTGCCTTGAAAGCCAGTATGTTTGAAACGGGATCGAACAATGGAAATTTGTAGCATTCATATTGTGTTTGTGACGTCCTTCCGTGCTGTTGCGAATGTAAATCATTCTTATTCTTGCAAGAATTCTCACCCACGTTCAACTTCACGGTTAAATTTTTCTCTAACATTTTCATTGCAGTCATCAAAAGTTTCTGCACCGCATTTATATGCAGTTGGAACCTTTGATGCGATTGTTGTGCAGTACTTTCAAAAGAAAGCTGTCGTTACGCTTTCAGTTATCTTAGTCGCAATTTCGTTTTTTGGGTGCAAAATGCGAAAAGAAATCAGCACACATTTTTATTCCATTGAATATTCATTTGCTCGTTTGTGCTGTTTTTTTTTAAAGTTTAGTGATAATAAATACAGCCTACACAACGTCACTTCAGCAAAAAAATTTAACATTTCTTAAATATTCGCCACTAAGGACTATAACATCGACAACGCTAACTGGTAGATTATCCCAGGTAAAGAAATAAATTATGCACCAATAGTTCCACATCAAAAATAAACCTACACATATGCATGCAAATTGAGGCAACTACTGCATGAAAGACAGCAAAACTGCGTAAGTTAGTCCTCAAATGCTTGCGGAGTCGTAGCGGTCAGGTTTTCCACTGCGAGCGTACGCTTCTAAAAATTTCTGTAAATGAATGAACGAAAAGTATTAGGTACCCGCACAAAAATCTTGCGACTGCCCTCGTAAACGTCGAAGGCTTTCATGAAACCCGGCACAACAATACCGCGAAACTGATTCGCTATGCCCGGGGTCATTTAGAAACATTCACCGTATCCGGCGTACTCATTCGCGTTATCTGAAACCTTCTACTTGACGTAAGAAGCCATCCTAAATCTGCTTCAATCGTTGCGAAAGCTTCACAAATCTAATGGAAGTATTTTTCTACAGTCGGGGTGTTTTCATCCGTTTTTACAACATCTGAGTTTAGCAATCTATACTCCTGGCTATATCCGACGCGTGCTCCTTTGTACCGCGCTTACTGCAAACTATTAAATTCCCCACTATGGCAGGTGCAACTCATTCTCTGGGTAAAAATGCATGTTGAAACATATTACTCTGTCTCGCTACTCAGTTGTTGTAATCACTGCCTTGCGCACTCACTCAGAAAGTGCTCGAGATATAGCCAATATTTTCCAAACCATTCCCTAGCTCTAGTGCAATTCCTCTGCTGTAGCTGACTTTCTATGTCGAAATAAGGCTTCTCTATGATGCGTGGGCTCTATTGCAGTGGCTCCGCTCCGTACGTATATATCTGGTGTCTCACGTTAACTGGAGCCAAGCTTAACAAATAAACAAATGCCAGGTAACTGGACAGGTAATGCTGTTTGCCGTCGCTTGGAGATACTCAGAATATTTGTTTGCATTCCGCCTAATTATATAATTAGTCTTGTCTAATTATTCAACTTCTCAAATATTTTTGTCGAAAGCGTTCTTGCAAGCATGTAAGGAGCCCGATAATATACCGAAATTTCCGCACGATTGGCCGCTCGAGGTACTTCGTGTGTATTTACGGGCTTCTCTCGTGCTTGGAAAAACAGTTCTATGAAGCCCGTATTGAGCAAAAGAAATCTGTATCGGGAGGTTTTAATGTTGCTCTACAGTTTTCTCATTGACTTTTTTCATCTAAATATTTGAGTAATTAATTAAGACTAATTATGTAATTAGGGGGAATGCAAGGAAACCATTTGAGTATCTCTAAGCGACGACAAACATTGTCTTGGTCCTGACCGGCTACGTAGCATTTGCACATTTTAAAGTTTGGCTCAAGTTACGTGGGACGCCCTATTTATGCCCCTGTGATCCACCGTCCATCCATCCATCCACCCACCCACTTACCTACCTTGCACGGGTGCTGGTTGCTAACGTCTGATTTCCGGATATTTTAGGCTCATCAGAAATGCATGATCTGCATTGCTTCAAGTGAACTTATTGGAAAACATCGACATCATTTACCAGAAAAGTGACATGCTTTGGCTCTTCATGCATTCAGGCCCTTTGTTTTAGCAATGAAAAACTGCTGACAATAGTGGGTGCGGATACATCTTGTGATCAAGTGCTATACTGGTAGTAGAAGTGGAATCAATTAGTATCTACAGCTAAAGTGAAAATAGGCTACAAGAGGAAAATACTATGGCACAGATACGAGTCACACGCATGCAAAAAGAACAAAAATATTGTAAATAATAGGCAAGATGGCAAAGGGATATGGCTTGGGGAATGCTGGTTACAGTGACAACGTAAATATTATTTGTACTCTCTCAGTACTAACCAACTTTGGAAAACTTAGAACAACAGGAATTTTGAGAGAAGAAAGGAAGACAAAATGGGTAGAAAAACAGGGAGGTTAGCCAATGTAAGGCCCAAACAATGAAACGTTCCTTTCCTTCGAGCGCTTCCTAACCTTACGTGAGGCCTCCTTACAGCGAAGGACCGATGGAGGAAGCAAGCATACTCTTATAGCTCCCTTCACCCGTCCTCACGTAAGGAGCGGTTGCCGCCATGCCTGGGTTCGAGATTATCTCTTAAAAGCTTTAGGCGAACACCAGAACACCCCTATTCAATAAAAAAGGTTGTATCGTCGCACAATCTCTAAGTTGATGAGCTAATATAGAGAAGCGTGGACGCTATTTTTTAGTTTTGTTTACTAAATCTAAAGAAGCAGTGCATTACAGTGCGAAACTTGATGTGCTCCAGCAACGCTGGCACGCCGGCGTCGTGCAACGCCTAGCAACGCTTCCATGCCGCACGCGTGACTGAAACGAACGTGCCTGGCAAAACGTACCGTGCTCGCGCTTCTCCGAAGGTGGGCGACAGCACGCACGCGCAAGCAAACGTCACGTGGTTAAGCAGTGAGGCGAAGCGCTCGTTCAGGGCCAGGAGCGGCGTAAGGATGCATGAAGGTAGCTTGGCCCAAACAATAAAACGTTCCTTTTAGGGGTGTGCGAATATTGAAATTTTCGATTACGAATCGAATACGAATAAGGCGAAGAACTCTCTTCGAATATCGAATACATGTGTAGTATTAAAAAAATTGCAAGAGGGGTAACAATAGCTTTATTACCCTTTTAAAAATAACATTGCATTTTACAAGGTTGCTTCAAATTAAAGAGGTACTCAATTATAGATAATGGACTCAGGTAATGCCCTCAGTCAGGTAAAACGCTTGTTACAGATTGTCCTGAAGGAAAATTAACTGCTCAATATGGCCAGAAAGTAAACGCTCTCTATGCACTGTCACATTTCTACCGGTAGAAAAGACTCTTTCACTAGGAACTGAAGTGGCAGGGATCGCCAAGTACTTCCGGGCGAGTGCACTTAAAAGCGGGTACCTGAAGCGGCCAATGGACTGCCACCACTCACAAGGATTCATGCCCCTTTCCAGAAGAGGCTTTTGCGCGTAGTCTGTAACTTCCCTCTCAGGGGCAGATGCCAAATGTGTCTTCTCTTTGTTCATCACTAGATCGTCAAAAGCATTCCATACACTCGATGCCACCAGTGGACACGAAGTCGACGCTGGCACGGCGGTGTCCCCACGGTGTTCCACGACAGCTTCCTGGAGCTCCCTTGTCACAAGGTTTTTCAGCCAGATCATCTGACCAGATGCCTGATGAACTGTGGCCACAAAGCGCGGATCAAGAAACATGCCTAGGCTGGCCACTTCATCAAATTTCCACTCCGCACAAAGAGCCTTGATACATTTTGAATCAATGTTAGCAAACCCTGAGTTGCCTTTGCAACCTTCAAGGCAATGGGGCATTCCAAAAATAATTGGAATTATAAAGCTTGGTGAAAAAGAAACCGAAACTGATCATGTCTCAAATGCCTGAAGCAGATAGACTGAAACAGAGCATACAGATAATGGCAACTCAGGGTTGCAAAGGCAACCCTGAGTTGCCTTTGCAACCTTCAAGGCAATGGAGCATTCCAAAATAATTGGAATTATAAAGCTTGGTGAAAAAGAAACCGAAACTGATCATGTCTCAAATACCTGAAGCAGATAGACTGAAACAGAGCATACAGATAATGGCAACTCAGGGTTGCAAAGGCAACCCTGAGTTGCCTTTGCAACCTTCAAGGCAATGGGGCATTCCAAAATAATTGGAATTATAAAGCTTGGTGAAAAAAAACCGAAACTGATCATGTCTCAAATGCCTGAAGCAGATAGACTGAAACAGAGCATACAGATAATGAGCGGATCATGCGAAGTTCTCAGTTAATAAACATGTTCTTAGGAGAATGCGGAGCAAGCATACAATTGGTTAATTGCTCAATTATTCGCAGTCTATCCGAATATTCGCCGTTTCCACCGTTATTCGGCCGTCCTCGGATATTCGTGAATTTCCGAACATGCATTTCTCGAATCGAATACGCTTCGAATATGGAAAATATTCTATTCGTATTCGAAATATTCGCACACCCCTAGTTCCTTTCCTTCGAGCGCTTCCTAACCTTACGTGAGGCCTCCTTACAGCGAAGGACCGATGGAGGAAGCAAGCGTACTCTGAAAGCTCCCTTCACCCGTCCTCACCTAAGGAGCGGTTGCCGCGTGCCTGGGTTCGAGATTATCGCTTCAAATCTTTCCGCGAACACCATTATTCTATTAAAAAATGTTGTATCGTCGCACAATCTTTAAATTGAATAGCTAATATAGAGAAGCGTGGACGCTTTCTTCTAGTTTCGTTTACCAAAGTTAAAAAAAAGTTGCGCATTAGAGTGCAAAACTTGATGTGCTCCAGCAACGCTAGCACGCCGGCGTCTTGCAACGCCTAGCAACGCCTAGCAATGCTTGCATGCCGCACGCGTGACTGAATCGAACATGCCTGGCAAGACGTACCGTGCTCGCGCTTCTCCGCGAGTGGGCGACAGTGCGCACGCGCAAGCGAATGCCACGTGGTTAAGCAGTGAGGTGAAGCGCTCGTTCAGGGCCAGGAGCGGCGTAAGGACGCATGAAGGTAGCTTTGGAGCTACCTTATGGTGAGGAAGCACCAAGGAAGCCTTCACCGAGGGCTCCTCAGTAAGGAAGCTTTCAGAGTGACATAAGGTAGCCTCACCCCAATGAAGGCTTCCTTAGTGAGGTAAGGAAGATTTCATTGTTTGGCTTCTTATGCTGAGGAAGTACCAAGGAAGCACCAAGGAAGCCTTCACCGAGGGCGCCTCAGTAAGGAACCTTTCAGAGTGACATAAGGTAGCCTCACTGCAATGAAGGCTTCCTTACTGAGGTAAGGAAGATTTCATTGTCTGGCCCTAAGTACCGGCTGGTTACCTTGTGCTGGGGAAAGGAGGAAAATGAATAAGAGGTGATAGAAGGAAAAAAAAAAGACATTTACTTAGACATTACATCTAAGTAAATGCTCGAGAAGAGCGAAATATGAATTATAGAGCACAGATGACATTACTTAAAGAAAGGCACGATAAGGTTAAGAACCGATCAGGCATTATGTAGAGCAGCTTTTCTACAGTTTATTAGGATTTTGAAGTTTTGCCATGACCCCTCGCCTGCATACTTCGTTATCGAAGTGTTTGTGGGTGGAAAGCTGTGCATTTCGTAGTACAAGCACTTGACAAAAGAAAGAAAGAAAAAAGTAACAAAGAAAAGGCTTCCTGAGGTGTGTTTTTTTAGTTGTAATATTGGTAGAAATGATCAGTCTTGCTCGCGCACTGTAACGTTCACACAATGCTGCCCTAAACACTGTTAAAAAAATAAATCAAATTGTTTTCATTTCAGTTTTAGTGCCCAAAACTAGCCTAATGAGTGCGCCGTAGGGGGGGGGGGAGTATTCGGAAATAATTTTTACTGAGTTAGATTACTTCGCGTGAAAAATATAATGCATGGTGCACGTGCGTTTTTGTATTCCTCCTCCTTCGCAATTTGGTCGCCGTGGTCGATATCACAACCCGTAACCTCGTTCCCACCAGTGCAACGACACAGCCACTGAGTTACAGCGGCGGTGGGGCACTGCCAAGGGTTGATCGTGCCTGAGGTGTGAATAAACGTGCTAGCACTTTCAAACAAAAGAAAACACAGTGCGATGTTTACTTTAAAAGTTGTGTTTGTGTAACAGTTCAGCGAAGAGGATAACCGTATGGTGAGGGCGGTGGTGCAACTTACGTTCGCTGAAAGGTTGAAGCACGATTACGGCTCCGCATTCGCACTGCCTAGCGTGAGAACCCTGAGGTCGGAACACGACCCGGCCATGCGAGTTTCGACTTATGCGCTTCACTTCGAGAACGAATACGGCTGACCTTACCCTTAGCGTTTCATCAGAAGCCCGTTGAGCAAATGGCGAGGGCCCGTCAACATCAGATGGACTATTGTGCGGGAGGTGCAGGAGCATGCGTGATGCCTGTGTCTGTACGAGCACTCACCAAATAAGATTATCAACAATCAGGGCAGTACGAATTTCAGGCAGTCGTTCAATATCCACATATTGCCGGTGAATTCGATTTGCCTTGCGTCACAGAACGCGTGAGCAATTTGCATGCGCTAGACAAGAGCGGGTTCGCAACCGAGCTGTCGATGAAAGGCAACCCCTGTATATTTCGGCGTCTTCCATAGAAGTACGCATGCGTTGTTGGTAAATAACGCCGCTTGAGAGGGTAGCTGGCCTGTCCTAGAAGGAAACCGAAGTGTGCGCCAATCTTTTTGTCCTGGACGATGCACCAAGAAAAACAAATTTTCTCGAGGCTCGAGTCAGAACACTCCCTTATTGGTCTTCTCCGAATCATTCGAATTGTCCTCGGCACAAAGTGGACAGTTTCTGAAAGTCGCAGCTGTTATTACCGTTTTTTTTTTGCTTGTCGGGAAAATGCTGTGGTGGCTATGGTTCGGGGTGACATTTACGAAAGCTTACCGGCCTCACTCGTCTGCAGAGTGTGTGACATGCCTTTGTCTCACAGAGCAAAAAGTGAATCGAAGACATACTGTGCTGTTGTTGCAGTTACAATGTCTTGCACCGCCCTCTCCAGACGCCATTAAACTACAGGGACTCATTTCCGTGTTGCGAAGTCATCTTCCCACCATGACCGCGTTCGTTTCTTCTGCATAAATAAACAAAAAGTTGCTCTGACTAGTAAAGTCGACCACAGATAGTCATGGTATGCACCTTCACTTGCGCCCTGTTTAGTTCGTGTTTTTTTTTTCTCCTTCGTGCATGTTTTCGTACTTTAATCCAAGTCCCTCAGCACAGTGTGGCAAACAAGACCAGGTTCTAGCTAACTACTCTGTTTTTAAAGCACAGCTTTCTCTGCTTACCACTCCGCAAATTGACGCATCGTCTGCTTTATGCGACGTATCACGTACAAGTTTGTGAAGGGGACAGGGTTACAGAGAGCGATCGCCCTGAATAAAACTTCGATTTGCTATATAACGTGCGCCACCACAGCAGGTTATGGCACGCGTTCACCGCCAAAATCCGTTGCGCGCTTTTTATCGTGACGCGCCGTTTTAACGCGACAGTTTTAAGGGGCCCGTGTCGCAGAAAATTCGGCGTGCGTCGGATGATGCAAAAAAGTTTTGGACCCCACATACCCAGGCCGTTCATGTGACACAAGGAATCTAGCGAACTAATTGAATTTCTCAAGCTAAAATACGTAGAAAATTCGTAAACAACAACTTGCCCACAACCTACACACACGATAGGTCTCGTACTGCAATTGAAATCTACGAGAAAACATAATTCTGTTGTGCGAAAACTCAAACAAACCCCTATTCCAGCATTGGCACAATGCATAGACCGGAGACGGCGTCCACCATTCCCGCACGCCGCTGCGTAAATGTCTCAGGTTCCACGGAGCGGCGCGCCGGCTTCCTTGAAAAACTATGAGATGGCATTCGCTTCCACCGCATCGCCGCCCATGCAAGAGGCCGCGTTTCGATCAGAAAGCCCGCATCCGTGCATAGCATTCGCCGCGAGCGTTCCCCAATAAACATTATGGTTACATACGCTGCAGTTGCCGGAAACCGTGAGAAGCAGTCAGGGATCTTTGACTGCTATCGCGTTCAACTATTAAAGACGAAGCTTAAGCGTCCTCCAAATTTTTTCTTGACACCTTAGTAAGCGTTTCGCTTACATCGGCTCTAACAGTGCTCGTTCTCTCTCGTTCTTTTTTTATCTCTAATATCATTCAACAGGGTCGTCTAGAACGTTAGAAAATGCTTAATATAAGTGATAAATAAGCAATCAAGGAATCAATCATTTATTTACCGTGCCGAGGAACACCAAGGAGGTCTATGTGCTGGCGCACGCACACATTGGAAAAATAAACAAAGAATGGCAGGAGAATATGGTTAAAGAAACAAGGAAAGAAGAGAACGATTTTGAAGAGTGTATGTGCAACAAGGCGCAAGGGGAATACGAAAGAATAAGGAGGAGAAGGCCGTTAAACATTATCTGAAACTATGACACAACATCGAAATCCTAGGAAAAGAACTCTGACAGCGAACTATGAAAAATTTCAAGATCATGAAAAGAAACATTATAAAGACTCAGTATGTGGTGGACGGTTGAGTATTGGTGATGACAGGCAGGAGCATGTAAAGGTCCATTTACGCGGCTGATGATGGGTGAGCTACAAATATTATAAAACTGAGGAGTTCGGGGCAGGCGAGGATACCGTGAAGGAGCTTGAAAAGAAACGGGAGGTCAGCGCTAATGCGCCGGCAGCGAATCAAAGGCAATTACAACAATTAATTAACCCTTTCAGGACTCGACATATTATTACCAAGAAAATAATGCTTACTTTCTATCTAAATGTGCAAAGCACATCAATTATAAGCATAATCAGCAAAAAGAAAAACAAAGAATATTGTAGGGAAATCTTTTTCTGCAATATAGGAGGAAAACAACAGGCAGCAAACTGGAAGTGAGCTTCACCGCAAGTCACCTAAGGCTTCCTTCTCAATTTTTGTGGAGAGCTCTCATCATATGTGAACCACAGGTGTGCACTTCATTTACTCTACGTCACACGAATGACACAACTGCAGCTGGATATCTTGCATCGGCCTGTCTCCTCTGACCTTTGCTTTCAAAAGACAGTGGGTCGTGCGCCGAACTTCGTCCAGTGTTCCAGTGGCAAGCGTCCATCAGCGTCGTCATTCAGCATTGGCCGAATATATTTAGCCAGAAACATTGTACTCAATACCGAAACTCGGCAAGAAAAAAAAAAGTCCGGTCTCTTGCCTGTAGGTAACATTCGTCTATAAAGGGTTAGGCCTCATTTTGATGGGAACGGAATGCAAAGACACCCGTGCACCGTGCATGGGGCTGCGTGGTAAAGAGTTGTCGAAAATGAATCCGGAGTCCCCCACTACGGCGTGCCTCATAATCAGATCGTTGTTTTGGCCCGTAAAGCCCCAGAATAGATTTTTTTCGTATTATCCGTTAGTGTACCTTTAAATAAAACAAGCCCAAGAGGATGAACACTAACTTTCAAATAAAATACATCCTTACCATCATATCTACAAATGAGTCGACGTAGCAAGAAATCAAGTGAGGCATATAACATAAACCGCAATAGCCCACCCGTACACCCCAGAGTCGAGGTGCAGTCTGATGCAAACGGGAGGCACTTGCATGCACGTGCCCCCATTCTGCATTCGGAGGCAGCTCGTTGTGTATTACACCATGCTAGAAATATCCTGAAAGGCTTTGATTTATTCTTGCTTACACAACGGGGTGCCCACTCTTATATTTGGGTCTCAAGACATTGAACTCTCAACGCGATCTCTCTTTGTGTTTAGTGTTGCCCGATTTTCTGTAAAGCCGGCGACACAGAACCTGTTCCTGTCGCTATTGGTGCTCCAAAGCTCGGCGACACATACGTCGCGAAGTCTTTTCATCCATACCACAGTGCTAGTGTCCGTGGAATGAATGCGATGTCACCTTGTGCAACAGTTCGTCAGTTTGTATTTACACACCGCTTTCCAGTTCTTCTTTTCGCATCTCCCATGAAAAGAAAAACAAGCGAAGGACAGTTCTTCTTTTCGCATCTCCCATGAAAAGAAAAACAAGCGAAGGATGTTTTGTCCTCGCCTGGTTGCGCCACAGAGATGGGCGCGTTTTCGCGATGGCTGGCATTCTAGCATGGCTACGGATTCTCGAGATTTCCAGCGCTCCGTTCTGCATGCTTTCCAGCAGTACAAAGCAAACAAAAAAACGCAAGTAGCGGCGTTGCGAAATATATTGTCGCGCTCCTACTATTTACGACTTAGGTTCGAGACACGTCGGGCTTGGCTAAATTTTGTCCCGTAGCAACGGGCTACGATGTTTTGAGCACAAATAAAGTGTTAGCAGGGTGAGTGTTGCAGTCAGCACATTGGTTTGATATCATTTTAAAAAATGTTTGCAAATCTAGAGAAATTACTAGAGAGCTGTGCAAAGAAACAAAACTTGAATGGTCGCTGTATTTTACTCACACGCTCTTAACATTGTGGCGCATTGTCTAAGCTCAGCAAAATTAACAATTTTTTTTTTCTCATGTACATTCGAAACACAAATGTAAAATAGGTAGATTTGTTAAACTTGTAGGCATGTAAGTTAGACAGATACAACTGCTACCTCAAGCATTTTGCTTACTTTAAGCAGTTCCTTTCCGTGCATAGACACATGGAACAAAACCACGGACGCTTTCAAATGGTGTGTCTGGAACTCGGAAAAAAATGTCAAGATAAAGATATCTCACTGCATTTCGCACGTGCAATGGGCCCAAAGAATATCTTCCTGCCTTTCTACCTGTTGAGCAACTTGAAGTATTTCAGAACCTCAGTCACTTACCGCTACGTAGGGGAAGCGCTTACTATGATTCTCAATCGCCGGACGTCTCTTCCATAGCAAACAATATACATATCCGTGCAAAGCAGTATTTACAGCGAGAGCTACAAGTGGTGCCACAGAGAGCGAAAGCACTAACACGTCGTTTTGTGCTTGGTAATACAATTTACCTCACTTGGCACTTGAACGAGAAGACCACGCGGATGTTGAGAAAGAAGGCGGAATGCAAGCTGGAAAGGTAAACAGCGGGCGACGAGATAAACAAGACAGGAGAAGAGAGGGCCTCCAGACACAAGGCGGTGTGACAGGTTATCGAGCATTTGGTGTCGCAGAAGCAATTCACGCAATACAAACACAGCCGCCCGGCTCTTTTCACCAGAAGGAACGCCACACTATAGGCGGCGAGTTGAGAAGAACGTATCGAGACAGTGGTGGGAGGACAGCCATCACATCGAGTCTCGTGTAGAAACGCTATGGGTGGAAATAAAGAAGGTGCATCGATACTCTCGAGCCCTTTATCAAAGCCAAGCAAGGAGGAGATGTGCCTGGTGAAAAAAAAAACACTTTATCGCAATGACGAGAAGACAAATAGGCTCAAAAATAAAGAAAAACAGAAAAAAAAGACGCCTGCCTGAAAAAGACTTCACAGCTATGGCATTCTCCTGCTTGACACGATGTCGTGCTTTCTGAATGGAGACAGCACAGCCAACGACATGACAACGAAGAGTGACATCACAGCATTGTCTATCCCATTCACGACCTGTCTCTCTTAAAGAGAAATTTTAGCTCTTTTTTTGGTTCATAGAATAACGTATATTTTAATAAATATTGCAAAACATATAGATATTACTTATTGTATATTAGAAGCTGTTGATCAGCAATGTCAACGGCAATTCCTCTTGTCTCTGAAGTCCTCCATGCGAAAACTATAAGCGACACTTCCACCTAGATCAAAGGCTTCTAATTACTGTAATGTAAAAGAAAAACAATAATCGAGCATTGGGAGCATCCTGCCTTCGTGAAATCATATATGCTATTTATTTTTTTAACGCTGTAGGCACTGTTTCTACACCAAAGTTTGGAACCCACAACGCTGCTCATGATTCTAGTGGTGTTCAAACAAATCCCGCCGCTGGGCGCGAGTAACTTTATTTATGAAAGCGAATCTGCTCGGCGAGAACCCGACTAGCGACTCACCAGCGACTGACCAACCAAGGCGAAACCATGGAGTAGTAGGCAAGAAAACCTTCGTTTTAAAAAGCTCTATTGAACGCTTTGCACTCAAAGAAATTTATAACACGGGCAGTAAGGCAAGAGAGGGGTCAACATGTTAAACTATCTTTAGCTTAAACGTAATTACACACACCGTCAAACCAATCACTGTCAAAGAAACCTTGCCTGGAAGCTACGAGAGTAACCCCTTATTCAGAAATGCAACTTAAGTTGAAGCCCATGCTTGAATTGATTTAAATGACGCCTGACGATAGGCTTCATTTAGATCAAGTCATGCATGGGCTTCCACTTACGTTGCATTTCTGAATACTGGGGTAAGACTAAATCACTTAAGCTTAGGCCGTCGTTCCCAACCGGATATTGAAGCTGCCGTTCTCATTGTACTTCTGAATGTGTTTTCGTCTTCTATTTCCAAAACATGAAACTTGGACAAACGTGTACTTATTGAGCAATTATCCGCCAATAACTAAGCACATTCAGCAGCGCCCAGTACCACTCCGGTTTCTTGTATATTTCAGTCAGTGTTCGGCCTAGAAATTATTTCGCAAGCCTTATATTCACGTACGTCGGGCCAAAGCTTTTCTCCGTGGTGAATATATATACCTGAACGACAGGAACTGACATAATCTGCAAGTCGTGTTTACTTTGCACAAAACAGCTCATGCCTGAATATAACCGTCTCTTGCATCACTTGCACATATGCATCACTAACCGCTTTTTTTGCTATGTCTATGAAATGTGAAATATGAATGTGAAAAAAGGCATATGAAATGATTGGGGGGGGGGCACCTTTATTACGGATCAATATTAATATTGAGCCAGGGAAAATTGTGAAAGACAAAACAAATCAAGAAGCCATTTAATACCTATAAAAAACAAAAAGATAAGGTTGAGTGGACTTAGTATGTTTTAAAGCAGGATGTTTGTTACCCGCTGCGGTGACCTAGTGGCTCTGGTAATGTGCCGCTAAACACGAGGTCACACATTGGATTGCCCACTAACTTCAACATTGCCAAAAAAGAAAACGCTGTTCTATGCATTCTTGACTCCATGCAATATTTATGAAATTTCACGAGAGCAAAACAAAAGGAGGGAAATAAACAAGTTGAATGAGTAGCTCTGCTCGTGCAAACGGTACAATTTACGATAACCCTCTTTATGGCGGCGCATTCTGCGAATGTCAAGCGTTTATTGGCTGACCACGCTACCAAGGAACACCGAGGTTACGTATGGCTAAACGTAAGAAAAATGTTTCAGTCTGTTTCGCTTTACTATTTCTTTTCGCCCTTGTCCCACGGCGACTACTTAGTAGACGCTGATCTTTGCAGTCACGGCCGTATTTAGCACAGCGTCGCAACAACAGAATGTCTTCCCGAAGGGCTAGCTATCTCGTGCAGTTATTTGCATTGGCCAACTCGTCCAGCTAATAAGAATTTTGTTTGCTTGCTGCATGTTTCAGGACTTGCATTGCCTGCGGCTAAGTGCAGCCTGGCTACCAAAACGCGTGGCCTGACTGCCTGGGCGTCTAATTAGATTAGCATCTGGAACACTTCCTCGGTGGCAAAAATGCAAGGCGTGTAGGCCTCCTTTATAACTGAATAATTATAACTGCAAACGGATGGCTAGTTTGAAATAAAGAATGCTCAAGGCGGCTATTTATTTTGTGCGTCGTGTTTCGAAAATATTCAGTATGATACGCAGACGACATTACGGTGTGGTGCCCGGGAGGGTCCGACGCAGAAGTCGAGCAGGCTCTTCAAGAGGCGCTGGACACAACGGAAGAGTACCTGAAGGAAACGGGACTCCGTCTGTCACCCAACAAATCGGAACTGTTGCTGTACAGGCCCTCAAAACAAGGCATGAGGAATTTGACGCCGATCGATCAAATACCGATCAAATTACATACGAATGCCGGCCAGCCGATTCCCAGAGTGGACACTATACGAATCCTGGGGCTGCTAATTGAGGCGAAAGGTGGTAACACACAAACTGTCATGAAACTCACGTCCAAAACGGAGAACATGCTCCGGCTGATCCTCAGGGTGACGAACCGCAGAGGAGGGCTCAGCGAGAGCAGTCTCATCAGACTTTACCACGCCTTCCTCATGAGTCACGTCAATTACGTAGCCTGGGCGCTAAAATGGACCAAGAGAGACGCCGCCAAAATAGAGACACTGATGCGCAAGAGCGTCAAAAGGGTGCTAGGTCTTCCGATCACTACAAGCACGGAGCAGCTCGATCGGTTAGGGGTCCACAATTCACTATCAGAAATCATCGAAGCGCAGACCAAGGCACAGGTCGTGCGGCTGTCGACCACCAGGGCCGGCAGGCGCATCCTAGAAGAAGCAGGGATAAATGCCGAGGCAGAGTGCAACGCACACAAGATTGCGCTCAGCGCGGCGGTAAGGGGCACTTTCAAGGTAGAACCGCTTCCGAGAAACGTCCACCCGCAATTCAACGAGGGGCACCGAAAGGCGAGGGCCCGAGCACTGCTGAAATCGACGCCAACTGCCCGGGCCTGGCGGCATTTGTAGACGCGACCCAGTATGGGCGCAGCGACCGGTACGCGGCCGTCTCGGTACGCTGGGATGGCACAATAATTAACGCAGCATCGGTCAAGGGGGTGACGTCCGAAGTGGCCGAACAGGTGGCAATAGCCATGGCAATGAGAGACCCCGAACGTCCTTACGTCTACACAGATTCGCAATCGGCGGCAAGAGCATTCGCCTCGGGCTCGATATCCCGGGAAGCGGCGGCCGTCCTCGGCAGCGAGGGAGCCGCGGGTCAGCACCTCGTCAAATGGTTTCCAGCCCACATGGGGGCCGACGTGCACCCCGAATTTCCCAACGCCAACGAGCTGGCGCACGGACGCGCGCGAGGACTCACGCACCGCGGCGATCGTGGCGAGCGAGGTGGCGGGGAGGGAGGGGAGCACCGAGACCCGCTGCTCACCTTCAACGAAATAACAACACACTATCAGCTGTCGAGGAGGACCTTCCCACTCCCCCACGCTAAACTCACTAGACCACAGTCATCGATATTCAGAATGCTTCAGACAGGGTCGTTCCCCTCGAGAGGCAGACTGAGCCGTTATTCACCAGAAGTAGAGCCGCAATGTCCGGATTGTGGCGAATCTTACTGCTCGCTAGCGCACATGCTTTGGCAATGCTCCGCGTTAAGCGGCACCGTGTTCACTAAAGAGGAAGACTGGGTGGACGCCCTGCAAAGCGATGACCACCAGACCCAGCTCCGGGCCGTCCAGAGGGCTCACGAAAGGGCGGAGGCTCACGGGCTTCCCGTCCCAACGTGTGTGCGGCCCGCGACCCCTGCCGCCCACTAAACCAATAGTGGGTTGGGAGGGGTTCCTCAGGACACATTAAACTTATTTCCTCCTCCATAATCATTTCCTGGCGTCTTTCGATTGGTCTCGAGCGCTTGGTACAACAGGAAATATCGCTTAACCCAGATGTATGCATAAATTTCGACAATAAAACCATTTAAAACTATTATTGGTTATAACCCCTTTCAGAGACTTCAGAATTTAGTATCATCAGTTTATTAAGAGAGATTTTCTTCTACCGGCTGATTTTGAGCCATCCTACTTTTACCGCCCTAGACAAATACACTCCTTATTGTTAGTGATACAATATGAAATATTTCTTCTGAACTCTGACGTCACGTTTCTGAAAACGCGCGGTAGTTTTGTCGTGGCAGTGAGAACAATTTGCTTGTTTGTCCTGCAGAATCACAATTGAGTGTAAACTACCAGATACACTTTCGTTTTTTCGGCAAATACTCGACTCTTTGCATGAAATGACTTGTAGATTTAAGGCTTCCGGTATATGCCTGTTATGGGCCTTCTAAGCGCGGTCAGGTCACCTTTATCCCTTTCTTCCCTGAACATTCACATGCATTCACATTGGAATACATCAAGACGGCATGTAAGCAGCGAAAACTACAGCTTCTTGCTCAGACAGTAGTAGTGGTAGTAGTGGTGGTAGTGGTAGTAGACAGTAGTAGTAGTAGTAGTAGTGGACAGTAGTAGTAGGCAGAAGTAGTGCCGTGTACTGCAATGGTTTTGTGACGTCTGTCTCCGCCATCATTGTCCGCTCATATCAGGTGATTATAAAAGACTTCAACTCCTCAACACGACATTTGAATTGCTTTATATTTAATGTCGTATTCCCAGATACTTGGGGTCATCACCCCCGGCGTTAGACGCGACTGCACCCGTACTGTAGCGTTTGCAGTAATAGACGATGACGTCAAAGTCACAATGAAATTCACAATCGAAAGCTTGCAGTCATAATTTGAAAATTACTCCAACAAAGTTTGACTAAATGCTGTGCCACTATTGCAAAGACGCACTGAAAAGAGAGCTCCCGGAAGCTTTTCATCCTATCTCATCTGTTGTCGAAGCATCGGTTATTCTGCTGTGAATTAGTTTGGTGCTACGTAACCACTTCTATAAAGAAAACGCTTTGAATGTACCTATTCCAGTCAGTGTTGCTTATTCGTGAATTGGCCTGACGCAGCACCAGGCGCTAGGAAAACACGTTCACGTCAGCGTGTGCCCTCTCTTTGTATACGTATTTAGATTTTACTACTGGGTCACTTATAACGTTGCCATGACCGCTGCATTGCACATCTTTGCTTACTGCTTCCGCCACAAACGCGATACCCAGAGAATAGGTCATGCTGGCGGTGTATTTATGGCTGCTTTTCTCATCAGTTGCTACCAAAGTACAATTTTCAGGTGGAATATTGGAGACTGCTGAGGGAAACGCATCACGAGTGTCAATATGGTTCAAAGCTGTCCTCAGCCTTTGTGGTGCTTTATTTGAAAAAAACCTGATCAAGGAATGTCTTCCCTTCCAGCAATCGGGAACAAAAGCATTTTTGGGATAGGCACGAATTCGTCTTCATATTAGTCTCAATAGGATATGACTGGCACGTCCATTACTATAGGTTCTTGAAACAGCCCCCAAAGTCCCAATATCCACGATGTTGCAGCTGTCGTTACACGGCAACATCTAGATTCCCTCTCGCCAAATCTTCCACAGGGGAAACTTATTGCCTTATAAATACAGACTGGGACATGACATGACAAGAACTTTATTTGAGTCCTGAGGGACTGAGACCTCGGGGAGCCATACCGAAGGCTCCCGAAGATCAAGTCGGTGGCTCCGCCCACGATGGAATCGGGAGATCAAGTCCCGCGGCAATGTCTTGGGCCCTCTGGACAGCCTGGAGTTTAATGTTGAGATTGCTGCTCTTGAGAGAGTCCTGCCATTGTTCTTTCGTGATGGGTGGCGAGGCGTTAAGGGCTGGGCACAGCCAGAGCATGTGGTCAAAAGAGCATGAGTCATGACCACATTTGGGGCACGACTCTGAGTGTTCAGGATCTATCCTGTGAAGAGACCGAGGAGTGGGATATGTACGGGTTTGCAGGAGTCTTAGTGTGGTAGCCTGAGGTTTGTTCAATTTGGGGTGAGGGGGTGGAAATGTCCTCCTGCCTAGTCGATAATGAGAAACAATTTCGTAGAATGTACTTAATGGATCTTTGTGGATGTTGACCTCGTTCCAAGCCTGGCTACCCGCGACAGCGCGGTGCGTGAAATCGCGCGCTCTGCGGTGGGCCTGCTCGTTAGGATTACATCCAAGCGGGTTAATTGAGCTATCTATATGGGCTGGGAACCAGGAGATTTGGTATCCTCCTTCGGTACTCTCCCTAGTCCTTTGTAGTGCTTTGATCACAATACTGTACGCCTGTTCAGATATGAGGGCGGACGAGAAGGATCTAACCGCGGTGCGCGAGTCCGAGAAGATGATAGCGGGAACTTTAGAGCTGTGAAAAGCCAGAGCGATCGCCGCTTCCTCCGCCACATGGGCAAACTTAGTATGAACAGAGGCTGCATTGACCAGGTTGCCCCCCGCGTCTACCACCGAGACAGCGAACTTATCCCCACTGTCATATCTGACAGCATCGACAAAGAGGGCATCTAGCTTCTGCTGATTGATCTTTTTAAGGATGGACTTGGCTCTCGCCAATCTTCTTCCTTGGTTATGCACTGGGTGGATGTTTCGCGGGATGGGGTCAACCACGATGTGAGCTCTGGTTTCCCGGGTCAAGCTAACTTTGGCCGCCGGTTCATGTCTGGGTTGGATTCCTGCTTCTTCTAAAATCTTAATCCCTGGCTTAGTGGATGAAAGTCTCATTATCTGAGCCCCTGTGTGAGCTTCTATTAGCTCATCGACGGTGTTATGGAGTCCTAGCTCCAGCAGCTTCTCAGTGCTTGTGGACTGCGGAAGGCCGAGCACGCGCTTGAGGCCGGTCCTGATTAGGGAGTCGAGCTTGGCCTTTTCCGCATTACCCCTATTAAGGTACGGCGCGATGTAGGTGACATGACTCAGGAAGAATGCCTGATAAGCTCTGAGCAAATTATCTGAAAGTTTTCATTAAGAAATGTCAGGAGTTACGGTGAGCGAAAGAAGTGCGCTACATATATATATATATATATATATTTATATATATATATATATATATATATGAGGACAGTGTGTGAAGGAGCTGGAGGGAACCAGGCCGCCATATAACTATTTTTGGAACTGCAATAAACATCTCATGGCGTGCCGACAGGATTGCTTCGCGAGGTACGACGACGTTCTGTCATTGCGCAATATCCAAGTTTCAATAAATTTTTAACGAATGTGCGTATATAAAACAATGCTAATACCATAGCGACTTTGCTGACCACAACAATATTGTGTTTCACCGACGTAGAATTTTTTTCCAATGCCACGTAAACCTTTGGGTCCATATTATGTAACAATATTTATCCTTCGTTTTCCCTCCTTTAGGCCCGTCGCCGTTGCATGTCGTGACGAGAAGCCTTCGTTGTCCCGAGAATGGGACCCCCGCTTCGACTTTAAGCAAGAAAAAATAATATACCAGAAGGAAAAAGCCTTACATATCGCAAGGCGGGCAATTGAATTCTGGGATTTTACGTGGCAAAACCACGATTTGATTCTGAGGCAAGCCCTATTGGGGTACTCCGGATTAATTTAGACTACCACGGCATCTTCAACGTGTCCCGAACGCACAGGACACGGATGATTAAAAAAAATATGCAAATTACACATAGCTAGACAGAATGAAGGTAATGTTTGCCCTCTCTTAGAGAAACTGATTATTTTTTTTGCATTCCGTCTAGAATCATAATTAGTCCTAATTAATCAATCCATTCCTCAAATATTATTATCACACCAAAATTGTCAATGAGAAAACTGTGCAGAAACATGTAAATACTCCCAGAGAGCTTGCTGTTGCTCAATACGTGTTACATCAATGCATTTTGTCCGAGCGTGAAAGAACATCGCGATTACGGGCGAAGTGTCTCGAGCAGCCAGTCGCGCTGCCATTTCGCGTATATTCGCTGGCTTCTTTCAAGCTCGGAAAAACGCATATATGTACACGTATTTAGCAACAGAATGCTGTGTTGGGAGCTTTTCATGTTGCTCTATAGTTTTCTTATTGACAGTTTTCGTATAATTATAATATTTGAGAAGTTGATTAAATAATTAAGACTGATTATCTAATTAGACGGATTGAAAAAAATAATCTGAGTTTCTCCAAGAGAGGGCAAACATTACCTAGGGTCTGTCTAGCTACGTGTAATTTGCATATCTTTCTTAACCTTAGTGCGTGATAGTTGGGACTGGATACGTATACCTACGCGCACGCACGAGTGTGTTTGTGTGTGTGTGCCTACTACGCAATCAAGATTTTGTTTTCTCAAAATTTATCAACATTGAGCCATTTTTGGTAAATGTCACCCATCTACATCTATAGCTCACATCCAACAGTCCACATAGCTTCCACATCCAACACCACAAGTAGCATTAAAATTAGCTAGGCGGTTCCGGGTAGCAGCCTTTCCGCGTTCCAAACAAATTTCAACAACGAATTCAGAGTTCGCCCTCAGCTAGACCACCTGGCCATGAATAAGAAACAGACACGGAGCACCACGTCAGCCTTCCACTTTCCCTTCGGCGCGCACGAATCGTGCATCGAGTCAAAGTGCGGAGAGCCAAGCGGCGCGCAGCTTCGTTACCTCTCTTATGTGCAGGTCCGCAAACTAAAGGACTCTTTCTGTGACTGTACCTAACGAGACGGCATAAGAGCACTGATAGAAGATTCAAGTGGCAGGAGCTCCTGAAGTGGGTGCTGATGTTCTTTTTATTCTCCCTGGCGGGTCGACACGCTGCGCAACTGCGGTAAAGGCGACGTTCAACACGATCGTGGACACCCGCATGGGGCGAGAATTGCATTCCTGTTTCATTAACCAGAACTACACGTGGGCTGCCGGCAAAAAAAGAAAAAAAACGAAAAAGCTAAGCTGTATCCTTTACGCACAGCTGCCTTTCATGATTGCAGGTATAGGTTTACTCGCAGAAAAAAAAAGAAATGCTGATCCGAACGTGAAGAAATAAATAAAAAAAAGGACGTGATCTGGTTCAACGCGAAGTGCTGTTCTGACGTAAGTATCAGGCAACAATGTCGCTTAATTTCTAGATGAGGGCGTTGAAATTTGATAAAGGACTCAAGCTGTCTGCGCTTTACGCAACATGCCCTTGTTTTGCGGTTCACCTGTTGCAGTGGTAAACGAAGATGGTGTTCTTGTAACGTAACGAGTCTATTCTTTCGTGCACCTCATGAAGTGCCCATCACACGTGTTATGAAGGCGTTAACAGCCACGTGCAGAAGTTGGAGAGAATCCTAATCGTAACTTCACCTAAGAATATTTTACAGCACCTTAAGCCACAATTTTACTTTTCTGCTGGGGCTGGCCTCCTCCTTCGATCTAACGATTTGCAGGCATTTTACCATTTTCTTTGTGGGCTTTAACGAAGGCGCAGCGTTTATTTAATTTAAGAGGAAGCTTTAGCTCGGGTGCTCCTATCTAAATACATGTAAAAGGAGAATTCGTTTTTCTCGGCAACCAATGTACCAAATTTGACGAGGCTTGTTGCATTTAAAAGAAAAACTTGCAATCTAGTGACTTTTGGTTTCAAATTCTTGAGTTAGATTGTGTTTTTTTAATAAAGATTGGCAAAGTTCGAAAATTTTCATGAAATGAAACTATAAAGTTTAGAACTCTGTAACCGAACAACTAAAAATGATAATACAATTCTGTGGATTGCATCTAATAGTGCATTTAAAGCGGACAAAATTGATGTGTTACACGTGAATATAAAAAGATTTAGTAATAACCTAACCCTTGTAACCAACGCAACAAATTCACGTAAGATATAAAATAACATACCGAATTTGTCCGCTTTGATTGATCTAATGGATGCCGTTTACAGAACCGCGATATCTGTTCATGTTGCAGAGCTATGAATTTGTAAACTTCGTTCTATTTTTATCAAACAGTCAAATATTTTAAATCTTTTTCACAACACTCAAGCACCAAATCGAAATTCCGCTTCAAGCAGTCACTAGATTTTACCTTTCTCTCTCAAATGCAACAAATTTCAGTAATATCGGTCCAGGGGTTATCTCAGAAAAACGTTTTTGCGTTTTACATGTATTTGAATAGGCCTCGTCAGAGTTGGGCCCGAGCTGAAGCTTCCTCTTAATGCAGAAACGAAAGAGTTTAATCTTACTCTTGTACATTTCTGCAGCCCAGAACTTGATGAAGAAGATATCCACGACGAAATTCCGGCCTTCCAGCAGTTGGGCATGCGCTCTGAATTCAGTTAGTTAGTTCCCGACACTCGTCGGTACTACCGCAGTGCCAAAATTGTTCTGTATTCATTTGCATATTCATTTATTCCTTTTATATATTTGGTCATGTATTAGGTTAACACATGCGACTTGTACCTAGCACACCTTTCTTTCTTTTCTAATTGCGCACCTCGTGTTTGGCGCAGCATAGCCTTAGCTGCTTTTGCGCCATTAAACCCCATTTAACTAACTAACTAACTAACTAACTAACTAACTAACTAACTAACTAACTAACTAACTAACTAACTAACTAACTAACTAACTAACCAACTAACCAACTAACCAACTAACTAACTAACTAACTAACTAACTAACTAATTGCGCAGGTATCGCGAGGCCTTTTACGTCTGTGACTGGTATTTTTCACATAGCATATTAGGCTTCACGTGCTTGCTTTGTTGGCCTGTACATTCAGGTGCACGTTCTATGCCAGTTGTGTTGTTGTGGCCGCTATATTTTTCATGGATTCATGCGCCCCAATGCTAAATGCCCGTTCGTGTGTCTGTCTTTGTATGTGCGTGGGTGTGTGTGTTTATTTGCTCATTTTCTCATGGAATTTCATTGTGTTGATTTAACGATAACTGTTGCAATAAATGAAGCGAGAAAACGCGCAACATTTCCCAGCTCATCAAATATTAATATAACCAGCACGCATAATGATAAAGAAATTGTTGCTACTGTTGGGCTCTTTGTTTCCAAGTGGCTTCCAGCGCGCGTGGACCTTTGCTACATTGAACCTGTAATGGCGCTGGGGTAATTGCAATTTCTTTTCGTGCGCTTGCAGCGTGTTGCTTAAATATAATGCACTCCAGCCCGGCTCCAATATCCCGTGGTTGTTCTCCGTGGCTGATGGAGGCGTTATCCGAAATTATACTTCTTCCCCTATCTAACGGCTTGAACGCGAAGGAAAACTGCTGTTTAATTTTAGGCTTATGAAACTTCTCATACAAAAGACGTTATGCCTATTAAAAAGAAAGATGCGCTATATACACTGATCCACCTTACGTGCGCAAAAATGCGTTGTTCTTATCCGGTGGCTTCGCTTTTTCTTTAAGCTTACTCGGCTACATGAAATATATTTGCGCCCCCCATTAAAAATGCCGGCAGTAGGTGCCGGTAGGTTTTTTTTTGCAGCAGCTCTTTATGCAGCATAAGTTCACCGTATGAGCAGTCCGTTTACAAGCCATAGACTGGTTAGCGCACGTGGCAAGGCTGTCATGGTGCCTTGCTTTGGTGCAATGACTCAGGCGCCACAGGTATCGAAAATTAGAAAGCTTAAGATTCATGAGCACGAATACAGTGTTTACAAAAGAGGGAAAGTATATCGTGATGCAAATATGCAGAAAGAGAAATAAGAATAACGTAAACCTTATATAAGTGTATGTACCTTAGGTAGGAGCGCTACCGTACGGAACGGAAAGGAAAGCTCTTATTTGTTATGTCAAGTGTGCAGTCTTTCTAGAATTCGCAATATATTTAGACAGTCTCATTATATAATAAAGCTATAGGCCATCGTGTTCAAATAGTGACTTCGTTTTGCCTAACATGGATCAAACGAAATGTCTGAAGACAATTACCACGCAGGCTTTCTTTTCTCAGGTATAAAATAAACGTTGCTTTGCCTACTTACACGTCCGAACTTTGTAGATCCTGTATACAATTCAGTGAAAATCAAACAAGTTCGTCCCGGCACACAAAGTGCCAACACGTGATTTCGTCGTTTTTGCCACCGTGGCAAAGCATTGAGGTCACGCGTAGTAAACATTTAGAGTACTGAATAGGCATGGCCACAGATGAGGGCTACCAGTGTCCTTTTAGCAGTGGGTGCATTATACGCGCCTGCGCAGAGTATTCCGTAAGCTTCGGTAAATACCAGGCATCCCACTGATAGAAATTGAACACCTCTTCGCCTTTTACAAGCTCCACGCCCCGCCCGCGGCTACAGTGCTGCTGCACCATGCCTAACGGTGTGGCTCTGGACGGCCACTAAATGTCATCGCCTGAGAACGCCCTTCGGCTGCACCCGCCTCATAATCCGTGGAGGGCACACATGACTTCGACATTACTTTGCTGTCAAAGCCGACAAGCTGCCCATGATGAACGATCACTGCCCGCGTTAAAGTGCAACGCACAGACAAAAACATGTCTCGTCTCTTAATGGCATCACAGCGTAAAAAGAATTGTATAAAATTGTCACCCAGTCATGAGCTAGTTCTCTAAAGTCGAAGTTTCGCCTGAATAGCCTAAATAAACAGTCGCACTGTTTTACAGCGAAGCTGTTTATGCGGACCCTGAGCCATTGTTGTCTGACCCCGCTAAGACTGTCATCATTAGCAATGGCTCGAGGGTCGTTGTCTTCTCAACAGCTGGTTCATTGGCGCCCCTCAGCGCCACCGCGTGAACGCGCTCGTGCCACTGCTCCTGCGCTCATCGTCGTCTTCTTCCACAACTGCCTCCGTTGGCGCTCACCATTTTAGCGTAGAATTTCACTTCGCTCTGGTTGTCGTAATCGGGAGGCTGCGTTCACGGGGGTATGAGCTAGTGCTTAAAGGGGTATAAGCTACTCATTGTCTTACTTACATGACGGACACATTTAGTTTTGAAGCAACTTAATTTTGAAGAATTGCAAGCGGCAATGCCGAGCGGATGCTGCTAACCACGCCGTCAAGAAAACTCGATACATCGAACGCAAGCCACAATGGTGGACCACGGGCATACCGTCACTGTCGTCGTTCTCTCTGTCGCAGCCGAACGAGTGCGTAACCTCGTTAGGAAACACAAAGACGTCAATCGTCAATCCAATGCAACCGATCGTCAAAACGATTCCAGCACCCGCATCTCCAGTGGTGGGCTTTGCACCCAATATAGGGAGCCTCGGATTAGTGATTCTGCACATTCCACCCAAGCTACAGATAGCTATGGCAAGACTACGAGAGTACGTATTCCTGAGGAAGAAGTTGCCTACCACGAGCGTCAGCGAGAGTTGCCTCGTGAATGGGCTCTTCGTCGTAGGGCTCACCCCGAGCTGTGCGCCAGAGATGCCGAGTTTAACGGCAGCGCCGAGAGGCCGAACCCGAGCTACACACCCGAGAATAAAAACATAGACTGCTTGCGAAGTCTGACTTGCACGGTGTAACATTCGGTGTAACTTACACAGCATCGCTGTTCGACAATCTTCACGGACTGGAAGGGGCGGTGATATTTTTTTCTCTAAGTTCGAATAGTACTGAGAGAGAGATATATCAAAGAGAGGAAAGGCAGGGAGGTCAACCTGACGAGCGTCCGGTTTGCTACCCTACACCGGGTGAAGAGAAAGGGGGAACAGAAAGAGGAAAGCGGGATAGAGGGAACACTGTCTGAATATTTCAAAGCACATTCGGGCTAAGTCATAGAATCAGCATTCTTCATGCTTGCCAGCACGACCAGTAACAGACAGTTACGAAACGAACGCAGGTGAAAACGTGCCGTACAGTTACGTGAAAAGAGTGCTCTTACATATAAGTCTGCGAAAGTGGAAATGTCGGCCTTAGTTTGTACGCATACCCATAGCCAGTCTTTCAACCCTCGAAGTATATATAACTTAGCACAACTTAAGATCAAAGGCAGTTTCATAAGAAAAAGAGACCCTGCAAAGAAAAACGCACGCGACTTCAGCCATTTAGCTTTCATTGTATACGTTACAAAATTATAAACTTTATTCATTGCCATTTCTTTCCAACCATCGTTTCAAGCTTGGCAATATCTTCCATAGTTCCGAGTTCACATTTAGTTCACGTTCTCGCATTTAGAGGTAATTACAATGTCCTAGTGACGACCCGCTCTGTTAAATCTCCGAGACGTACCTGGCAAAATCATCCGAAAGATGAGAATGCACATATAAATTCGAAAAAAAAAACATATGTAAAGGTTGTGTGCTTAGGGCTACATTTCCTTCGGCTGTTCCATATGAAACAATCACATGTAAAACCAATGAAATATCGAAAACAGGTCCCTCTGATAAGGGTAAGCGAAGCTACTCATTTGTTTTGAGAAATTACGACACAACGCGACGTTTTCGTGCTCTACAAATGCCTGGTAACTTTGTTCTTGGTTTACATAACTTCGCGTGTCAACAACGATCTCCACATTTGTAGAAACTACGCTTTGAGGCACAGCGGTTCAAATGAATGTATATACAAATTTCAACGCTCTCAGACACAGAAGCCGCCTGCACAGCGAAGAGGAGATTTTATAACGACTCATGCACTTGAGTGTCCTTTTAAAGAACGAAGAAAGGATAGCCAATGTATTTTCACTAGTCTTCAACGGAGGCTCAACAGCACACTTTCTTTGGTATCGCCCAAAGCCTTAAGAATTCTGAAGTGTTATACTTCAGTCAAGAGGTAAGTTTCGTTTCGCAGCCAGTGTGGAACTGAAAACAAGCTTGGCCTTTTGCGACAGCCCTTCATTTAAGGACTTTAGAAAAACAGCGTTTGCGTTTGCTTTTGACACGCAAGTTTTTATACATGCCAGGATACAAAAACAGTACTTATGGCTTTCTGTACAATTTTCGCGCGTTCTTGCGAAACAAATAAAGTGCTCATTGCGTGAAGTCATTGTCTTGAGGCGTATGCATGGAATAGCATGTGAATGGCAGAATGACTGTTGCATGCTTTCTTTTACTTTCTCCCCTGTATTTTCTCTTACGTAGTCAGGGCAAATATTATTGCAGTTGGTCACAATCGTATCAAGTGACAAGCAATGAAGCCAAAAAAGGCAAAGCGAAACGAATTTTGATATTTGTTTGAAATGTAGAAATAATAATGAAAACTACAATCTCAGCGTTTTGAGCGCGCTGCTGTACCCATTAAGCTATGGTAAGGCTCACGTATTTTACTTGCTCATTATTGTTATTGTGTATAAATATCATTACTTGAGATTCAAATATTGACCTCTGGGTAGGGGTTGGTCTAATCTCCCTGCAAGAATGTGTTCCACAACACGTTTCATCCCTAGTTGCACGCATATCGTCGGCTAGAGAGAATGAAAACGTTGTTAATTGAGGGGTGGGGGGTAGGGGAGGGGAGTTGGTGAATCAACGGGCAATATCTCAGCAATCTGTTTGGTACACCTACCAATGCTCAGTTCTTTTTTTCAACAGATTGAATTATGTTTTCAAGAACAACAACAAAATGAACACAAAGATTATTTTGACCGATGGCCAAAATAGACTAGTGGCCGGTCGAATACAACATACTCGTACAAAATATGCACAATGCACAAGTCAGCTATGAGGGGAAAGAACACACGCAAAAATGAGGCATATACATAAATATATGTACGCGTATACATCTACATGTATAATACACAGACACATATTTTTAGAGCGCAGCTCTTTGGCGTCCGTTCCTGGGTTTCGCGTCGTCGTCGGCGTTGTCGTCGGCCTCGTAACCAGCTCCGCCCCCCTTTCATCCCCCCAGCGCTAGCAGCGACCGACTGATACCGCTGGATGCCGCTGACGCCGCTAGAGAGTCAAGATAACGTGACTGCATAGAACACCGTCGCCGCCATGCAGAAAGAAAAGGAAAGGGTCCCCCCCCCCTGTTCTTGTGTGGCGGATAGGGCGCTCTTCAGTTGCCGACGCGCCGGTTATTTCACGTAGGCCCCGGCACGTCGACGAATACGTGACCACCTTCCCACGGCTAGACCTGGTTCTTAGCGCTGCGGAAGCGAGGGTATCATATTGTTTGTGTCGGCATCGGCGGCGTTGTCCCTGAAACCAACTCCTCAGCTGGGGTTGACGCACTATCGGCGTCAGCGGCATCAGTCAGTCGCTGCTACCTCTTCCCTCCTCCCTTTATCGTGTTGTCCGCTTGCTGCGCGCGCTTCTGCCCCCATCGTTTGCCGCTGGGTGTACACGCCGCCCCCCTCCCCCCTCTTCCTGCGAGTCTCCGGTTGTCAAAGCGCCGGCTCGAACTTAATTCCTTTCTTCGCTCCTCCTCCAATGCAACCCCTGTGCGGTGGCAATCAGAGAGCCAGATCGGTGGCGGCGGATCTGTATATGTGCACCGCCCGAGCCGAAATTGCCGCTGCCGTTCGCCACTGCGAAATTATCTGCCAGTTTTTAACGTATAATCAACATAAACTCAAACCTTGTCTCCCAACATGCACTCAAGTTCATAGGTCTTGGATCGACAGGAAAAATTACTTACATGCTGGACCGAAATTGCGTGCAATTTTTATCTCAACGGGGATCATGTTCCAAATTTCAGTTCCATTGAATTCTTTCAGTGTTTTGCCATACAAGTTAAGACAGTTGGGCAGCTTAAAGTTCATGTTTGAAGCATGTCGCGTTTTGCGTATAGCAACGAAAACAGCAAGGGGTGAGTTTCTAGTGGTTATAGTATTGATAGAAGCAGCAATCTTGTAGTCGCTCAACATAGTAACTAAAGTAACGCGTTTTGATTGCAAAATGTCACCCATGGGTTCCGTTAGCTAATGACTCATAGTGTTCCCTTTAGTAGTCATTCTAGGGGTCTTAGATGACTAGTGTACGTCACACCCCATGAATCCGGGCAGTAACTTATTTGACAGTGACATAATGGAAATTATAGTGCACGAAGCATAGCTTGCGGAAAATACTGGCGAGTATTTATTAGAGTTTAGCAGCCATAAGTGACCTTTGCGCTTACATTTTTACTTGCTCATGCCAGTGTAAATTACCATCAAGAATGAGCCGTCAGTATTTGAAAAAAGGGACTTGTTGAATATGATTATTGTTTCGTGATATCTTAACCAACACTTGAGATCACTTTAAAACTTCATCTTGCTGGGGACATTAGTTCGCCAGTTCTCAGCGCATGAATGATGAGTAATATCCACAAGAACAAGATAATGGGGAATAACCTGACAAAGAAGAAAGTTTTCGTCAGTGAAAGTTAGCCACATACAAACGTGCAAGAGTACGCTTATCTAAGCCAAGCATAAAAATAGAATTGGATCACGACCACAAACTTTCCATCGAGTCAAAACTTTCACCTTTCCGAATAGGATGTAGGGGATACTGCAGGATTTCTCATTTATTATCTTTTTGCTCAGCGACGTGTCTTAGCGCTACATGTTCAATAGTAGCGCTTCATTGATATATTGACAGTGCCAAAAGCCCCCTTTGATATTTACTCTTTGTGCTTGGTGCAAGCGGTATATAGACTTCCTCGCATAAGTTGAAGTTACGAACGTCAATAACCCAGAGGTATGTTTGCTATGAATTTTCGTCTTTCCAGAAGGCTGACCCCTTGGCAAAGCCTGGACTAAAAACGTACACTGACAGACCGTGTTGCAATTCGCAACACTGGTCTCGAGAACAAAAAAAGGGTGAGGTTCTGATGTGCACAAAGAACACCGCGAGGCAGTATAGGTGTTAGTTAACCCGTACTTCCAAAGAGGCTGTCCGTGTGAATAAACGCAGCCCATGCTTTTTTTTTTCTTCGGCTCCATACTGTCATTTCCACGCCGCAACAGTAAATGCTTCAGCAAGTTCGCCGAGGGGCTTAATACACGCGAGAGACCCTTGTCTCGAGAAGGGACAAGCCCTTTGAATGGCTTCCTCTAGAACACTTCACTGCGACTTATCTGACAACGACACCGGGGTTCCTCTGCCCACCTTCTCAAGAGAAAGCATCTGTAATTTGTGAACATGTGCCGTTTAGCCGAAGGCTCTTACCATGGAAACTCGTGCATATGGTGCCTAACGTTTGGAAACAGACTTTGCTCCATCTTACGGTTAGCCTCGGCGTCATATCTCAGTTAGTTTGCTCTCGTTTATCTGTCAGAAACAGCGTTTCTAGGCCTCAGGCGCTTTCAATACAAGATGTGCAATTTTACTGCGACATTTCTTCCGACAAACGGATGGGGATTTGCGAGCTCTTTGGAACTTCTCAGACAATAAAAAAGGACGGTGCGTAGGCGACATCGTATATCCTGTTTTGAAATATAGGGAGTTGGAGGGCGATCGTAATTTGGCCATGTCTGAGACATCTAGCGCCATCAAGTTTTTGCTAACATTGCAGTCAACAACGCCGGCGCATTTTCACTAGTTTTGAGCGGCGACTCAACAGCACACCTTTTTTGGAATCACCTAAAACCTTACGAATTCATAAGTGTTATACTCCAGTCAACCGATAAGTTTCGTTTTGAAACCAGCAGGGAACTCGAGACAAGTTTGGTCTGTTTCGCCACCGCCATTTTGCGATCTGTAAATTTATAATTTCCGCACACAAATTCCTTCACCGTATCAGGTGAACGTTTGTATATTTCCTTGTCCGCTCCGGCTGCTTTAGAAAGTACTGAAGTGTAGCTAGTGATATTTTTCTACTTCACAAGATGAAGGAAATGACGACGTTGTTCGCAATAACGTAAGTGGGATTGCTCAGTAATATGCGTGCGTTGTTTAATTCTATCAGTGCCTTGAAAACAGGAACAGCAGCTGCCGCCGTCATTATCTTCTTCTTACTTCTGTTTTAAAGTTCACAATTCAACAAATATTTCGGCATCTAAACAAGTCCTGTAGTCACTCACTGACTTCATTTAAGTACATCGGCAGAAAAGGAAACAAGAGAACGCTTGTTTGGATGCTATAGCATGTTGGCGTCAATGCCAACGAGTGAGGAAGTCCTCTCGCCAACGAAACGCTTTCAAGGCAGTCGTGAATCACCATGAGGCAATTCGTCTCCACTTTCGTTCACTTTGGGAACAGGTGCACCAAATGTGCTGAAAAAAAAGAGGGATGGAGCCTCATATATAGAGTAATAGGATAGTGAGACACTCAAACATGGGCGTTAAAGGTCAACCCTGCTGTTCCCCGTAAACCAAGTGGGCCATATAGAGCACTTTGTTTAGTCCTGCAAACGCTTCAGTTCCAAATAAAATAGGCCTCTTGACAGCATTATGAGAAGCCGCTTTCCACCCTCATGTGCTGAACCGTTAATTTTGGAAGAAAGCCAGTGAATAACGGGCAAGGTACTGTCGTGCATTCTACTCACACATCTGCGAGAGACTGCAGTGATCGGCTCATGGTGACAAACATGTATGGAATGAAAGAGACGCTCAGGTTGAACAATTGTCACCCAGCGCTGCCACGCTAAGCGCGCTTCCGACAATATGCTCATCTCCACAGCCTGCACCACAATTATTCAATGAAATACCAGATGGCTAATTGTACGTCTGCAGCAGTTGTTTTGAAGGAAAAAAGCCACAGAGATAAAATGAGAGACACATCACTAGCGCTGGCCAATGTTAGGCGGGGGGGGGGGGACAGCTAAAACTTATTATCTTTCTTTCTACAGAAGTACAGGATTTTAGGATATGAACTCCTCGTTGCTACACAGTTCTTGTACCGTCCATTTGATATGTGTGTTTTTTAAATTTCAATTGTGGCATTTAGATGAGCAATAAATGTTATGCAAAACGCACATTCCTCAGGGGCTATGGTGTTGGGCTGCTGAGCACGAGGTCGCGGGATCAAATCCCAGCCTTGGCGGCCACATTTCAATGGCGGCGAAATGCGAAAACACCCGCGTACTTAGATTTAGGTGCACTTTAGGTGCAACCCCAGCTGGTCGAAATTTCCGGAGTCACCCACTACGGCGTGCCTCATAATCAGAAAGTAGTTTTCGCACGTAAAACACCATAATTCTTTTTAAAACGCACATAAACGTTGCCAGGGATAGCAGTAAGCTTTGCTATAACTAATCTTATCCTGCGCCCAAGCAGAGCACTCTAATTCCTATGTTTCTAGCCTTTCAATAGAAAACATCCCATTAAACAGTGAGCGTTAGTAGTGTTAACCAGGTCCAACAATTTTCTTGACGCTTCCTTTCGTTTACCATTATTCTTGCAGTAATTCTTAATGTGGGTATTTAGGAACAGCAAGTATACTGCTTCCTATGCATGACTCCCGTTTCCACGACGCCAAAAACTGCCGAAAAAATTCACCGACGATTACTATACTCCTTAATGCGAAATTTCAGCGCAGCTCCACAAGTGTTTTCATTTCGCCATATATTCAGCCAAAGAATTTGGGAGAGGCATGTGGCAGAGTTGGAAATCGTTGAAAATTTGATCTGTACGTCAAATGCGCCCACTTTTATGCATGACTCGTCGAAGATTCTATCGTAATCGCTTGTGCCACTTGCCTTCTAGAAAGTACTGCACAATTCACATGGCGCATACAACCAGATTACAGAACAATCGCAAACCACGACAGTCGTAACTAGCGCGAATGAGACCAAACCAAGCAAACCAAACCAGCGCGGGCGAGAGCTGACGCGAGCAGACGACAGTACGGAACGAGCGGTCCGGCTGAGACCAGATACGAGTACGCATCGAGCGGTCGGGCGGGTCCGCATGAAATCAGTTTCCCAGGCGTATACGTCACTGAAGGGACCGCTCTCCTTGCTCTACCCCGGTCGCGGCTCGTGTCTTTCATATGCTGCTCGGCATTCGCTCTCTCACCTTTCGCTGTTGGGCTCGTTAACTCGGTTGCGCCCTACACATGACTGCCCTCAACTGACAAAAATGACTACAGTTTGGAAAGGTCGTCCGTGCCACATCATCATTTACGTAGCAGAATTGAATCACGAAGTCGCGTATGCCACTCTGATAGCCCGAGAGACGAGACATCATTGCGAAATTATTAATGATCAAGAAGTTCTTTTGAAAGAAAGGACCCTGGAAATGAGCGGAATCTACGTTCTTTGCGAACTTAACCAGGCAATATCAGCACTCTGCTGTCTTCATGATGTTTTTCTACAAGTTCAGCTAACGCAAGAAACCTTTAATGTTCAAAGCAGCGTACTTCCTCTATAGATCACAGCAGAAATCGCGAACAACAAGAATATTTACCGATTCCAAGAGTGACAAATACAGAAAATGCTGCCATTATGTAATCCACTTAGTGATCGCATAAAGCGTCACAACACTTCGAGACATTAACACTCCTCAACAAGGTTTTTACTCTCATGTGCACAAACTTCACAGGCGGCTTCATGATCGCTTCTCTGGCGAAGTCTAATCTACACAGCGCTTCCAGACACCGCTCGGCACACTCTAATTAGGCGAGGTCTCCGAGAGTCAGTTAGAAAATTGTACTTCACTATTGATTCTTTTATATACATACTTTAGCGTAAAGGCACTTGCCTCGAACAGAAGCTAATCCCTGTTCCTTTCCTCGTTAGCCAGGCTGGCATGCTGAAGAAACGCATAAACTTGCTGATGCGCTGAGGCGCGTGTCTGGAGGGAAACGCTTCCGCAGACTTAGACGTACAGAGACGTGCTTGTACTAAGACGTACAAGCACGCCCATTGCTTCTTGCAAGACTTGCAGCTTGCTAATTAGCATAGCTCATTGTAATATTCAGATCTGTCTTTTTTAATCTATGACTTCCTAGTGAAAGTTCTCGCATTGGGGGAGCGTGCAGTTTACGCGGGATTCAAGTCGAGAAACTTGCGGTATATCTACTTCGCACGAGGACTGAAATGACGTAGCCATGACGGGCCTAACAGCCTATTTTAAGACTTCTTGGTGTTCCGCGGATTTCGTAAGAAATCTTTTCGAGGCAGCATTTGGGAGAATCTATGGTGAAATCCGTGCACATTGCTGCGCAGAGCGTGGCCACGGTTAGCCGACTTGGCCATGAATGTCATACAAGAAGATGACCTTTTTTCGAGGATGACGTAAGCCCGAGAAGATTACGTAAGCGCGAAAGAAGGTTCCGGTTTATTTAATTACTAAAGCATGCTTTCTCTGCAAGAGAATGAACCAAGCAAGCCTCCGCGTGAGTCCCGGCGCCCTTTCTTGTGCTGTCCTGGCCTACTTCTAGGCTCCAGGGAACACCCGCAAATGTCTTTCTTTTGGCAGTGACGTTACTCTAGACAATCCACAACTGCAAATTTTAGTCTACTGTCGATTTATCACACGGTTTTTGACAGTTCTATGCGTGATAAGTCCACTTTCACTTTGTTATGTTCAGACTTTCATCTTGTTAGCTCCGGAACAGACAATGTTCAGGGGCATGGGGCGGTATACTTCATCAGATTACACCAACGTACGATAGCTATCGGGAGATCAATGTTGCGCCAATAAATGCCGGCTTCAGCGAACTGAAAGTAGCGTACAAGCTGCACTCGCATCATTAGGTGCGCGATCTTCCGAAAACGCTTTCTGGGCAACGCACATTCTCACGATGCAGAGAAGCTCAGTCGCGCGAGAACGCGGGGTGCTTTGAGAGGTCACAGTAGTATACGCAGTAGCAATATCTTTAACATGTGCTAATGGTTTTTTTTTTGCTGTTTCACTTGGCACTGAAAGTGCTTCCGTAGTGGAACGCCCCGCACACCACCGCGGAAACAAGGGTACTGCTGCTTTTAGGCAAAAATGCCAGTGGAAGCGCTATTCAACCGAGGCAAACTCGACTCAAGCGCACGGATATCTGCGTCAGCATTCATTTCGTAATTGATGACGGCGTCTTTCGACCGTTTCGCAACATCGTTTACCGGAAGTCAATTGTTTGTTTAGTACGTATTGCAGACTCAAGGTCCAAGCGGCGTAGGCATCACATTCGAACAGATATTACAAAGTAAGCGAAGAAACAATGAACAGCAAGTGTAAGAAAATATTAGCAGTAAGGAATTCCAATCAAATATTGCATGTTTAAAAAGAAAAGAAAACCTAAATGTGTGTGCTCGTGTAGAATGAGGTGTTAGTGCATTATCACGGTGGTATCGAGTACGTCAGGTTGTTAGGGGGGACAGAAATTGGCAGGGTTCAATTGCTAGTTCCTGATTCATAGGCATAGGAAGTAACCGTAGCCTGAAGTTTTCCCTCGTACTTGGAATGGCTGCATTTGATTGCCCTGCATTATTTCCCTGGGAGAATCGGATATACAATTTTTTTTAAATATAAACCTCACAGCCTTTCTTTGGATTCTTTCTGTTTGGCCAGTTGGTACACAAAGGAATGGGACATGCCTTCAAAGCCGACGTTGTGTTTGAGTTAATAGAATGGCTCACACACTACTTGAATGAAAGCTGCCTTCCAATTAGAATTTTTATTCTGAAAAGCCCGCATCCAAACATGGCGGTCTACTGTTTTGTCAAAGGGGCTACTTCTATTCAGAAGGAGAAAGCAGGAAACAACAGCGAAAAGTCACATTTTTTTTTCAAGTAGAGTTCCTCTCTGAATATAAAATCTTGATTTATGACAGCGTCAATCCACTTACGCTCTATCCACTTACGCTCACTTCGCATTGCGAAATGCGAAGGCTGTGGGTTCGGTTCCCACCTACGGCAAGTTGTTTTTTCATCCACTTTTATTTCCATTAATTTATCGTTTCTTTATTTCATTTATTAAGCACAAGTAATTTCCCCTATGTTGTCCTTGGTATCAGTGTTTGGTGGCTTCTCATTGTGTGACTACTAAAAATCGGGCCCCTCTGCTAACCCCATTTCTTCTCGTGTATATATATATATATATATATATATATATATATATATATATATATATATATATATATATATATATATATATATATATATATATGTATATATAATATCGAAAGCCACCAGTGTTACTTGCCGAAAATTTCCATATCGCCCCAACGCGCCCCCCTTTCTCCTTCTCCGGACAGAAATAGCGGATACGCTAATAGTGTTCAGGGAATCGAACGTAAGTATCGGTAACTCTGAAATGCTGTTACACACTTAAGCTGAGCGCTCAGTGAACTGTTGCACATATTTACCTTGCAACGCGTCATACCTTAACGTTGGTGCTGAAAGCATTCTCGCAAATGCGAATAAAAAAGTGGCTCCTCAATGCATTTAAAATGAAAAGGCTAGAGATGTGTTGTTTTATTCCACTGGCTAGTTCACTTCCTATCTGTGAGGCGCGCTCCAGAAACTTGGAACCACCGATGCCATACTAGTCATTTCACAATTATAAAAGTTAAAAAAATCTTGAAGCCTCCTTAAGGACATTAGCAAGAAAAGTTCTGAGCATGTAAAAGACAAGCGCTTTGCACCGCCACAGACCTAAAGTAATAACATCTGGCATAAGAAAAGGCAAAAAAAACAAGCGATTGGGGATCTATGGCAGCTGCACGTATAGTTCAGAGGTTACATCGTCTTTGAGAGCCCTATTCGCACTGGCTAGGGCTGAATTCTTCTCCTATGTGGCGGAGCAGACATGCAGGAGAATGGGAGAGAGCGTTAATGATCGCCAAGCGTCCGTTAGCAGCAGGTCCGCTCTGATGTAACGACCGCTTATGCTTGTTCCGAGAAGCTGGCTAATGGTTGGTGTTAGCCAGGAACGCTTAGTTTCCCTTCCCGGCTTGCAGCGATTAAGGAGGCCGAAGGAAAAGTAAGCGAACATGTACCACCACTACGTTCTGCAAGCTCGTCCAACCTAAAGGAGATAAGGGAAACATTTATAGGATTCCCGCTGGAGATCTCCGATATTACATAGAAGATAGGAAGAACAATGAGTGTACTGCCTCTTGTATCCATTGCGGCGGTGTAGCGAAAGCTCGCACTGAAATTACCGCTATTATCGGCATGGGAAATGCTTTAAACCATTGTTAATGCGTGATAAAAATACACGACAGAGAAAATCTACATGCCCACAAGAAGGGGCGGAGAGAGTTCCCGTTCACGACAAACTTGGTCCTTATCTCACTCTGACTTGAAACTGAGGTTGAAGTTGCGCTTCCCATTGCATGGAAACAAGATTGAAAGGATGCTAGCATGACTGGAATACCGCAAAGCATTCAACCATTCAGCTGCATCCTATCTGCATTCATTCAGGCCATCATCTTTGCTTTGGCTGCGCCATTAACTCCCGATCATTAGGGAAAGTTGGGATGAGCCGTCTATGTAAGAGCCTCATATGACGCTTATGTATCTATTTTTTTCAAGGGTAACTTTCATTGTTGCACAGATGACAGGCAATAAAGAAGTTCTGATCTGCTTGAAATGCTGAGTGACTACACTGGCTTTCCATAGCCGGTCTCGTGTTGTATATTGTGCAGCACTTCATGTCGCGTTGTAGATAAATGTTTTGTACTCCACTTGCTGGCGAATAAAAAAGAATGCATTTGAGCGTCCCACATCACATTTGTTTTTACTTGTCCCTTTTGGTTATGTCACTATTGTTAGATCTGTTTCCTAATTGTTCCCATTTACTTGAAAACAGGTAGCTCTACATACAACGTTGTTATTATCATCTTGCGAAGCATGTTTTCATCTACTCATTCTTGTGTTCATGCCGCAATTATACTAGCACAGGTACGGTCTCTATATGCTATTATCTAGAATATGCCCAAGATGACCTTTACGAGCTGTGTTGGAATACACGCAGCGTGAGCTGTGTATATTCTGTGTATGTCCGTCATCTCTGCGCAAGTTATCCCAATATATGAGGCGTTACGCTGCCAGAATCTACTTGGCTCTCACCGTGTACCTATAGCGTGGTTGCTATTCAAATGCATTTGCTTGCTTACTAGCCGGGCGCAACGTGACGCTGCCTTTTCCAGCGATGGTATTACACGAATACGGCCCTGGGAGATTCTCACAGGGCTGTATTCTCACTGTGAGACAAGACCAGAATAAACAGGAGAACCTGCCCCTAAGCTGCGAAGAAAACAAAGCAGCCCACATCACTATGCACCACGTTCCCTCACCGCTCTGTACATAATTGGTAATTCTCAAGCGCAAAGTCGGTTCTGTGCGTATAACATGGTGCCCGTACACAATTTTGCTTCAGATATTACGTTTAGCTTGTCTGTAAACGTATTGTGTTTTCCAGTATGAACACGTAGATACCTAGACGCAGGCAAGAGTGGGTGATAGACGGCGTCACCCTGCAGTGCTGTATTACCAGACAGAACGCAGATCTGTTACTGCTGAGCTGTCATTCGTGCCCGTCTTAGACTAACTGTTAGCGAGGACAGGCGCACTGCCCACGGAGTCCCGTAGGCGTGTGCCCTCTTTCTCTGGCTGTTTACGATTGCATTGACAGATCACTCAAATTCAGTTGGTCCTCGCCACACGTTACCCGGAATGTCAATGTATGCGGATGACATCTACATTTGGGTTTCGCGATACAATCGCAAGCATCTGGTACGTATTGACCAAAAAACCATTTCTGCTGTTTCTGCTATTTGTCCACACTGTATAAATCAAAAGCAGTAGAAAAATTGTCTTTAAAGCTCTTTCTTGGGCTAAGACGGATGGCTACGCGGCTGCTGATGAATTTGAAAGATAATCCAAACCTACGTGCTTCCAGTCTGCTTCCTGGGCGTCAACCTGGACAGCAGGCTCGTACGGCAAACAATTGCGGCCTATACATCATAAACATTGCTGCAGCGACTTCACGCACTCTAGCGAATTGCTGGCCCGCACTGGTACCGCCACCGAAGCACGATGTTAAAATTACACAGCGCTATAACGACTGACTGAATAATTTACGAACTGCCGCTGACGTGTCCATCAGAGACCCAATATGAACGACTAGAACTTTCACGAAGATCTACACTTGTCTCTGAGCTTTTAACCGGCAGCCTCGAACACGATAGTTGGCTACCAGGCCCAGTCTTTACCACTACGTCTCCTCGCCTCCCAAAGGCTTATGACCCAATTTTACTGGCTGAGTCAGTCTTTTTCTGGTACAGCCAGTTTGAGGAAACACAGCACCAGACAGCGATCTCCACTCTACGCTGCACTAAATACTCCAGAAGCCCCTGACCTCAAGAACTGATCCACCTTGGATGTTTGAGGACATCATTCACGACCTTAATTGTCATGGATTCGGTAGAAGTTGTTCCCAACTTGTTACCGGGTCCGCTGTCTTGTGCTAGAGCACTAGCCCAAACATTAGGCCAACCACGTCCATGTATACACGCGCGCATCCGTCAGCACGGATTCTCAAGCAGTGCGGCTGCGTAATGAATGAGACCTTTCAGTACTGCATGACCTACCCGTTTGGACCACCTAGCCTTTTTCACTATATATGAGAGAGCGCCGCCATTGTTGCTGCTATTCGCCAACTCAAGAACACACCCACACAGAAAGCCGTCATGCTCTAGAACTCGAAATCCGCAATTATGAATCTATCTAAGTGCTTGCCTCCAAACAAGTTCTGTGGTCAGTCGTTTGCATCACCTAAAGAAATCGCTAAACAGCATAAAGATAAGTTTCAGCCAATGTATTTCCATGCTGGCATCTCGAGTAAAGATAGGGCAAATGCTTCGCAAAAAAAGCGCTCTCAAAGCAGCCAACAGTCACAGCTCGAGGGAATCGCCGACTTCCTATAGAGACAATTCCTTGCAACTTTCTTTAGCTTTGGAAACCACCGCACAAGCCCGGTGTTGTGAAAGAAATTAGCCGCACGGAAGTCACCATTGTATACCGAGTAAGAACAGGGTTGGCCTGCACTCCTGCATAGATGCTCAAAGTCCGCGGCACTGCTGCTCTGTCTTGCACCGAGTGCAGTTAGGCCGGTGATATAGAACATTTCATCTGGTCCTGCAAGTGCTTTTTTACTGGAAGGTGGAGACTTCTGGACAGCATGGGAGGAAGATGATTTCCTCACACACGTATGGAACATTAGTCTTCCCGAAAGGACCGCAGATAGTTCGCAAGGAAGCGGCACGCATTCTTCTGACATTTCTGTGACTCACACGACTGATGGACACATGGAGAGATGCTTGGCGCAAAAAGAGATGCTCAGGCGGAGAAAACGCCGGCCAGGTCTGCTAGGTGAAAACCGTTTGTTGCAAAATTACTACCACCACCAGGAGCTGTTACTTGCGTTAGCCAAACACTCTTTTCTAGGATGTTTATGGAGCTCATCTGTTGGCACCAGCTTATTCCTGCAAATGCAACCTTTTTCCTTATTTTGTGTGACAGGAACATCCATATAAGGAGAATTAATCGAGCACGTTGCTCCTGAACAAAGCGTCGCAAGGTGTTAGCACCAGCACTGTTTCTGCCACCTACGTAACCGGTAAACCGTTATTTGGTGTAGCTCGTGGTACTTTTCGCCTGCGCACTACGTCAATAAATTATACAGTAGATTCGTTTCAGCCGTGTTAGAGTGAACACGTTCAGTTGAAAGAGATGAGTGAGCAGGCGCGGGCTGATTCGGAAACCTAGAGGCAGTGGCACGTTGGTCAAGCGACAATGGGACGAGCGATATATCACCAGAAATAGAGATATGTACGCACAATTGACAGTGATGAAAACGACTGTGCACGGTTTTCCTAAATTTCCAAGTTTTGTGCTGTTCGTGATGCGTTTTTCTTGCTTATTTCACGACATGCTATGCGTTATTTCTCCTTGCAGATTCCTGTTCGCTGCTCACTTGAAAGAACCACAAAATCTAACTTACTTTCTTTTATAACCAAGGCAATATCGGCAAAAGGCAAAGGTAACTAGGAGAAACAGACAAGGAGACCAAAGTCGACGAAGAACTGATACGTGCTTTCAAAAATCACAACATTACTCACAGCAATTCGACTACTGTTACCATCACAGTTTCTACAAAAGCCTAAATACTCAAGTACTAAATAAAGCGGCTATGTAGTACAATTTAGGCACAGGGGCGTTTTCTCGTTTATTGTTCACTTCATATCACACGTTTCAAATCCCTATCAGTATTAGTGTTGGCACACACCTAAAGACGCAACTAAGTTTAACACTTTTGTTCTAAGGGATAAAAAAAACACTATTCGTTTCGAGAAGTTGCTGCTTTCAATCTCACATTGCTTCCGGCGCAGCGCCGCACCAAGGACTCGATAGGAGACACCGAATGTACAGTTCATTGCTCTAAGAAATGTTCGCGCCCACTTAAAAACTCGATTGACACGAATAAATCATTTATTCAAATGTATCAGCTAAATGTGGCTGACAATGCAAAACGAAGGCACCTACGCACAGAATGCAAGGATTCAGTACTCTACGTCCAATCTCTGTCGCAATCGATGGCGCAACGCCGAATCGCCGCTTCTTTCGAGAGTGTAGCGTAGTGCACCGCGTGTTCCGCCGTAATGCCAGGCGAACGATCTCGATGGGCCCACTCCATGTGACATGGACGGGAACAAATTACATGTGACTTCGAGGTTGTGATCTGTAGTTCCTGGCTTAGGACGGCTACGCCAAGACGAACAAACACAGAAACAGCACACTGCGCTTGTATGGCCATTCTTTTTTCTCTGATGAACAAGGATGGTGTCCACGAGCAAATCACGTGATCACGATCGATCACACTTGTTAGTGGCTCTCGGGTTGCGTGCAGAAACGCCAAGACATTTATAAAAGGTCGGCTCGCTTGTAAGCATGCCCTATTTGAATGCATGACCTTTTTTTTTTCAAATGAATCATTACAGATGCAGTTGAGAGTTAAACCCATCCCAAACCGGGACAACGGCGTTAAATATGCAGTTTTTACTGGTAAAGAAAACGACTGAGTAAGCGTTAGGTGCCCATTTTCTGCCGTGGGGAATGTAAAATTACCGAGATTTGCGCCAGATGAATTCTGATCGATAACGCCAACACTTTCTTGCATTAGTGCGCCGTGTTCTAACACAGCTTCTGCCGTCACTTTCCTGTAGAGTCCCAGCGCAGTAAGACCAGTTCTTTGATGTGTTCCCTTTCACAATGAACCACCTCACGTGTGTCTGTAATTCGAACATTATACAGAGGAACCTCTTTAAACCCAGAATGAGTCGCGATCTAGAGCAGTATTTTTTATGGTAATAACACGGCGCCACTTTGCTATGTGTATGGTGCTGTATAGATAGCCTGTTCATTAATGAGACATAGGCATAGACACTGTGGATGCCCCACGCAGAACCCGTTCTTGAAAAGGGTCGTCATTTCGTCGAAAGCAGGTCACCGCAGCAGGCGAGCCTAGACGAGACCCCATATTGGCAACACCTATAAGCTCGATGAGATCTAACGCGGAATTAATTGTTGCAGATATTTGTTAGTGTTCGCCTAATTATTATATAGCCCAGTACCCAGTTACCTCTCGTGAAGAGTACAAACACTGTGGGCATTTTATATCTCGCGTTGAGCATTCCACAACGGTTCCCTTCGGGACAGTTCGTGCCATCCAAAGAACGTCTGCCATTTGTGTAATACTGACGCATAGAAAAGGGCAGAAACACGGACATGAGCAATCTACGCTTCCTGATGTCTCCGTTCATCTGTGTTCACGTAGTATCTTTGTTCCTAAGCATACTGAACCAGCTATCCCAGCAACAAGTTTTATTGTCGTGACATACAACTGCACCGCCTGTGCAACTAAGACGAAGGTCATTGTTACTCAAGAAAACATCGAGCTACTTGATTCGACTGATTGCTTTCACTTGGGCTAGCAAATATATAGTTCTTCGAATGCTTTTTCACACTGGCAAGCAGATGAATACGAGAAACGGAGATAACCACGAGGTTAAATAAATTCCCGCCATCGTATCCGTGCTTTCGACCTGAGCAACAAAAGGCTCCTAAGAGCAAGCGTAGGAAGTGACTAGGTGAAGGTTATCAGCTTATGTATACTCTTAACGTGCAAGGAAGAAAATAGCTACGGGACAAAGACCGCAACTATACAGAATGATGCCCAAGCCGACTTTATAGTATGCAAAAGCCTGCTTGACACCTTAGGGCTTCGTATTATTCTTCAGTGAAGAAGGATAGGTACGTTGTGAAACTGCAATAAAAGAACAGAATAGTGCAGCCGGAATGCAGTCGTGTTCCGCCATATTTCACGAGTTATTCCGGTGAGGAAATGAAGAAGCTTATTTACACATAGCTGGCACCTTATACCGAGAGAGTGTCTGAAACAGTGGATTATGCACGCGTGCTCGGCAAAACCCGCAATTCCCCATTAAGCCGGCTTTAGGAGCGGCTCATTATTTAGGATGCACCAGTCGCCAGCGCTAAGCGACATTCACATGGGATATTCCCACGCATTTGGTCAAGTGAGCAGCGACCAAACTGATTCCATCGTTCCTCATTAGGATGCTCGCACAAATGAGCCCTCGTTCCCTGATGATTACGACAAATAGAGCCCAGAGCCCGGAAACTTGCGCAACTCTTACCGAGCATAATAATTACGTAATGGAGCTTCACCCGGTAGCGCTAGCTGCCTTACTTGGCCATTGCCAGAGTTAAAGTTAATATACATTATGAGAAAAATAAAGGGAAATTGATGACTCCTATTCCGGGAAGAGATGGGAAGGCACCGAAAAGACGCCGGTAGCTCGATCGCTCCCAACTCACAAATGCAGAGCCTGTCATATGGATATGTATATGACAGGCTGCCCCCTGGTGTATGTGTGGGTGGTTCCTGTATGTATGCTGCCCCCTGGTGCGATAGTTGAAGTTACGCCATTGCGGTAGCGATCTCACTACACTATACGCTAAAACTACTGCAACGCTTCTATATTTGCGGACGACTGACTCCTTCGTATTTTATTCCCATTGGCGCTGCAAATGGAAATGACTCCCTGTTAACTTTGCTGGCAAACTGATGAACAGGTGGCACCCGGTAACTTAGTGTTCTTGCAGAGACACCAGTCGTGGGGATTTCGGTTGGCTGGCTGCTTAAGCAGTCCTTCCTGTTTTGTGCAAGGCCTCCGAGCTGACATATATTCACTTTACCAAACAAATGGCCCATGAACACTCAGCCATCTAGTGCGATGCTTTATTGACATAGGTTAGTATAGAAGTGACAAATTCTTCAGTATTTAAAACTAGGGTGAACGTATATTTCACCATTTGTTTCTTCTTAACTATTGGTCATAACGGAGTCCCCATGTATACAGTTTTGAATTGCTCTTATCATAAGGTTAATAGGCGCGCACACAAAATAATTGCTCCATGTCGACATGAGAACGGACCCCAAGCGGCATATATATTCTTTCTGTGAGGGCCGCGTTCCTTTGTTCGCAATATGCCACAGTGTTCGCATGAGAATTGTAACTTTCACATAATTGTCATGGGTGGAGAAAAAATCCTGGGCAGTTCGCTAAGGTGTCCCTATATATACTAACACCGATCATCAGGTTTGATTATATTATTATTATGCCGCTTATATTATTATTATTATTATTATTATTATTATTATTATTATTATTATTATTATTATTATTATTATTATTATTATTATTATTATTATTATTATTATTATTCCATCACACAGCATCTAGGAATGCGAGGCCATTAGAAAGGCTGAAAGGCAAGTCTGCCATACACGGCTGGGAATTCTCACTGCGGCTGCCACATCACAAGTGGACTTTTTCTCCGCCTAATCTTTTCATTTCCTTCCTCAATGCAAGACATCCAACCGGATTAATATCATTGTTAACCACTTTTCTCTATCTTTGTGCTTGTCTGTGTCTCAACAAGCACGCAGTCAGCACGTTCTTCGACGAGTGAGGTTCTGTAAATATATTGCCTCGTGGCACCTTTTCAAGCAATACGTAAAAGATATTCCAGCTTCCGACTATCGACCTCAGCTGGTCTCTGTTCCTCTCTTTGTGCATATGTATATGCACATATATATATAGAGAGAGAGAAAGAAAAAGACCAGCGAGGTTGACGATATTCAGAATGTACTTAAAGGTTTTGCCTAGCACGAATTGCACCAGCTATAACCATGCTATTCGCGAAGAAGTGCATATATATATACGTTCACTTTTTCGCGGGTATAGCGGCCTTTGACTACATCCCTCGGCCGCGGAGTTTTGCGTCGTCTAGCTACACCCTCCAAATTTCAGATATGCGTTCTGATCAGCTGCAGCCTAAAACATTCAGGGACAAAGCGTGACGTTCCCATAAACTACAGCGACCCGTAGAGCACAGCAGCTATCAGTGCGCTTGAGGCAGCGGCGTTCATTAGTGTCTCGGAGTGACAGGGCGTCTGTAATTAAGCAGCGACCCGACGATCCACGTTCCGCGGGGCAACCCTCCGCGGCGAGATTGGATTCTGCACCGTTCTACAAACCTGTCAGTCTCTTGCTTGCAGTCAACATAGTCGCTTTCTTTATGGGCTCCTTGCACCGGTGTTTGTGTACGCGCGGCGTAACCCGAGGCTCTCGAAAAATTTCGAAAATGTAACAAAGCCCTCCAGATTTTGCGAAAACGATTGTTGTTGAAGCTCGCAGCGTTGCAAGTATGGGTGGTTACGAGGAACGATTTCTAATATGAGAGGATGTTTTTTACAGTGTTGTGCGTCTTTTTTTTTTCGTTACTTCAGTTAGTCGAACAGGGCTCAAAAGCACATTAAAATGATTAAGCGTCATTCACGGTTTCAGACATTGTTATGAACTTCGCTATAGCGACGCAGTGACAGCTGTGATTAAGTTCGAGCTCACGCAAGCTTCGTTGAAAAAGTATAATTGTAAATGAGATATTAATTGCTGTTTTCGAACGCATACGCAACCATACTTTCTGGTGTTGAAAAGTGAAGCGCGGCCTCATTAAGGCCCACTTCAACGCACAGTGGCTGTGCGCGCAGCGTGACGAATGAAAGCGTTTGTAATTGCGTTTGCGGAATGAAAAACTCCAACAACAAATTACAGACTGGCGCAAGGATTCTATCGAAAGCAAGCACGGGGATGTAAAATTGATTGTAAACGGTGCAGAAGAAGACTTGCACATCTTCTAAAGGGTTCAGTATCACTGACTGGAAAACAACAGCCACTTATAGTAATTACGCTAGCGCATTTTTCATTACACCCTGTCGAAAGCACCCAAAGAAAAAACGAATTCTAGACCGTGAAGCCAAGCTATTGTGGACCGCCATAAGTATCCCAGCAAGGATGCGCTGATACATAGGCTCAAGGCTGTTAACCTCCCGTGGGAATAACTGTTGAAGAAATGGGCGACCCAGCAGTCAAGAAGTAACATGCTCGACAGTCATCAAAATGTCACAATAGCACTGGATTAATACATTTAGAAGCATAGTTCTTTACTTGTTATCTATCAGTTGCTCCCTTTAAGATGTTAGTAAACAACCACGCGTACATTAACTTTCACTCTCTCACTTGCATTTCATTTTCACTCCTTCAAGTTCTGATCAAGGTTGCATAAATGTTGTAAATATAAACGTCACAACTTCGACACCCTGCTTACACTTCGTGAGCTCTAAAAACAGAGAAATATGCAAAATCTAAAGGCAGGGCGAGTGACTTCTCTAAAATATAAAGTGTTGACATATTCAACTATTTAACTATGATATCGCTATTAAGCAGACCAGGCACTTGAACATAAAAGTAATAAAAACATTTTGCGTAAACTCTAAAATAATATGAAAATTTTCTCCCTTTCACCAAAGTTGCAATCTTTGTTTCCTAGTTAGGCATATTAACATTAATGTTCAAATTGACAAATGAATATGAATTTACTATACCGTGCAAATAGTTAATTTATTATGAGGAATCGGCTGCTCAAGCAAACCATGCAAAAAGTAGCGTGACATTTTTCAGTTGAAGTCAACCGAATATATATATATATATATATATATATATATATATATATATATATATATATATATATATATATATATATATATATATATATATATAATATGTAATGTAATCTATGTAATGCCCTAAATTAACGGGCCCTTCGTGTATTCAAATAAATAAGGTAAATAATTAATAAATAATGTACATGTGCGTGTGTGTGTGTGGTAAAGAAAGAACAGTAGCGTTGTAGATTAGAATGACTGACGATGGTTTAACCATGACTGCAATAATGTTAAATGATATTCCCGTTTCTTGACAAATGGGCGCTTGAATGAGAAGCAGGATTTCATGGGTCGCGTTTCTATCACATAGGTTTGCAGTCAAGCTCTTCGCCAGTGCTTACGCTAGCTACAACCCTTCTTTCTGCGGAAAGCTTATACCAAACTGAGCAACTTTTGCATTAAAAAGTGCATTTCAGCCTTCAGAAAATCTGAAGTTTATGCATAGATCCGCAAGACGGGAAAACGACAATGTTTTGCGCGGCAAATGCATGGCTCATTCATAGCTACACGCGCGGAAACGATTTTCGAGGGCTTAAAGAATGTTTGTTCATCGCAGCCCTGCTTCAGTGACCTTCAGTGAAGCACGTGTTACTTTAGAATTTTATATTTTTGAGCTCATCGTTAGGCAGTTTTAAATATGTGAGGCAAATCGACCGTTATTTACTTGAACCAATTATCTCCATCATTTATTTCGCTGCTCTTTCCGCGACTTCGCTTCCGGGTGCGAATCGAGTCATTTCGCTTCACTGAAACTTTATCGCAGTTCTTGTATCTGTGCACAGATGGTGCGTTCTCATTTCTTCAGAAGCTTCGTAGTAATACCACACACGTGCCGTTGTTAGACTTTTTTGCATTATGCACTCGCCTTCTGTTGACGTAATATTATGCTCAAACCTTTTTCTCAGCTTTACCTTTCGTTGCTTCTTTCTGAATCCGAAGGGTCCGATTCACTTATGCCATTTTCTTTCCACGTGTAGTCAGACGTGCTGCCTTTTTCCCTGTGCCACTCTGGTGCAGTTAAAAAAAAAATCCTGTTTTACTTTATCGGGTTTCCATTCCTTATATTCACGCATCGTTAGAAAAACTTACTGCAGGGGCGGAGAACTAGTCGATCAACTTATTCTCGCGCACTGTATTCAAAGCTCTTTTCTATTTCACCATCCAGAATTTCCTGCTCATTTTTTATATTCTTTTGCACATTAATGACGAACTTCAGAATTCAGCACGCGGGTTGGTAATTTTATTATTTTCTTATCCGCATGTACACCCTATGTGTGCCTTTACTGCAAGTCCGCCTGTGCTAACACATGGTAGTGCTCTAAACGACGTGGCTGCAGGAGCTGTAGTTTCATCAGACTCTCATCAACGCCAACAGTGTAGGCAAATATGTTGCCCTCAAATATCGAGAGACTAGACAAGCTTGAATACCACAGCACGCTCCAGCAGCTCTTTCGTCTTTTCGCTGTTTTAGCCTCTCTGGATGTAAATTCTGGCCTGTGAATGCTGTTTTTTGCTGCGTTTGGCCCCGCGTGCCTCGCACGTGTTCCTAGATGTATTGGATCTGTTGCCACATGTGTAAAAACGTGCAAGCGCTATTGCGCTTTCTGGGATCTACCGGCCTTTGCGAACGTCTTTAACTGGAACGCCTTTTGTGCGTGTGTGTGTGTGTGTGTGCGTGTGCGGGCGCGCGCGCGCGCGTGTGTGTATGTGTGTGTGTGTGCGTGTATGTGTGTGTGTGTGCGTGTGTGCGTGTGTGTGTGTGTGTGTGTGTGTGTGTGTGTGTGTGTGTGTGTGTGTGTGTGCGCGCGTGTGCGCGCGCGTGCGCGCGCGTGTGTGTGCGCGTGTGTGTGTGTGTGTGCATGTGTGTGTGTGTGTGTATCCATGTGTGCGTGTTTTTTTCTTAGCGTCTTCCACTCTGTCATCTTTGTAACCTCTATCTCCCATCCCCAGTGTAGGGTAGCAAACCGGCGACTGATATCTGGTTAACTTCCCTGCCTTTCCTCGTGATTTGTTTCTCTCTCTTTCCACATGTGCGCCATTTGCTTGTCAACAAGGCATCGTGATTCCGACGCCACCGGCAGCTTGCCAAGCCATGTAAATGAGGCGCGGACTTTACTAAATGAAACACGTGTCCTCATTAGGGCAAAAAAAAAATTTCTTCGGTGATGTCTGTAAAGCATCACGCGCAGACTGCAGCTGCAGTTACATCGACTAAACCGGCAAGGCTACAAAAAAATTAAAGGAGCACCAAAGAGACGCCTCCTAAAACAAAAAAGCGTCGAACGCCCATGCCGAACACGCTGGCTATGGCAGTCACCGCATCGATTCTGAAAGCGCTGCTATAATAGCCAAGGAAAAGAATCCATTGACAGGACTTTTGCTGGAATCTTTTATTCAGGCGACGGACAATAGTATCAACAGGACTGATAGACAGCTGCCTTCTAACTGGGCTTGTTACATACCTCACATTTTGGCATAAAAAAAAAACACGACTTGCGGCTTTTTTACTGTGATCAAGGAACCCATACAGGTCCCGAAACGTCTATGTGTGTTACCTTCACCTTGACTTTTCACCTTCGGAGCTTATTAGTGGCATTTTTCCGACAGCTCTTGTTTCGACAGATTGCTCAGATTTCGTCACCAGGGACAAGATGTCAGCTCCTATAGTGCACCACCAGGCACAAACTGCGGCTCGAGCAAGTGTCTTTGTTTTGCCGAAGTTTCCTTCCTGCAAGAGTCGTAGGACCTGCCTTTCGCAATAGGCAGGGATGACAACTCGAGCAGCGTAGAGGAGTGGTTCTATTTCCACAGTGAGCCGGTGTCGATGCTCCTAGATGGGCTGTCGCCCGATCGGCCCACTGATAAATCTAGCCTGGAGGACCGTTCCTCCTTAATAAACTGGCGAAGTTATGCTCAGAAAAAGGTCTGTTTGTTGAAGTGCCTTTAACAGTCGAGAGCAGTGTTCCATTGTGGGAATCGAGTTTTTTTCAAGGAGCATTCGAAAGCGTAAGAGACTATTAAACGTATGGCTACGTGATTCCTCGCATGGCCGTCTCGCTCTTCCGTCCTGGCTACAACATGTTCATGTTTTCTTTTCACGTATTTTCGTATGACGTCAATGACGTCACTAAGCTGCAATTTTAAAATTAAAGGCGTAGTGGTGCAGGAAGATGTTCATTTCACATACTTTTACGTGTTTGTTTTTCTTATAGGAAGGGCAGGCTTTAGTCAGGTGGTGTACTACCTTTTGTCTCCCTTCCTCGGTTTGTAACCTATAAACTGAAATAAAAAAATTCTTCGTGTTCTATAAAGCATCCAACGAGCTTGAGCCTAGATTGGTGGCACAATGTGTGCTCTTTATTTGCGCTCCGTTCATCTATACCTTCCTCCACATACTAATAATCTTCTTATGGGCATAGAAAATTACTTTCGTTTCTCTTTTTTTTTTGTCACCTTCATCGTCGTACGGGACATTTTATTTATACTGCGATTACTGCGATATACTTGTTATCTCCATCGCGTTCTTCACCGCTCCCCACTCACTCGAAAATACCTCACAAAAACAGAAACGATATCACTTAGCTTCTGTTAACAGCATTAATTTTACTTGTAGCTGTCAATGCGCGTGTACCCTCCTCTATAGTGTACTGGTGAAGTGCATAAAAGGCACTATTCTAAGTCTGACTGTGTTATACCCATGATTCATTATGCTGGGTCATTGCATTCACGTGCAATGTTCATACAGCATTCTTGATTCCTCCTAACACTCGCAGAAAATGTATGTTGTTTAATGATTAAGCGGCGTCATTAGAAGAAAGTCATTATATTTGGTATATTTTATAAACAGGTTAAGACGCCTCAGAAAAGGCTTGCCATCGTTACGATAGGAAGATCTATCTTCGTCAAAGGCAGCCTCGTCATCCTCGGCAGGTAGGTTTTAACGGGTTAGTGGAGTACGTGACGTGCGGTCATTCTCAGTGGCGGCTGGCTGTAAAGGGAAAAACGTTTACTGGCCTTTCTGAGGCACCATAACCCTGTTTATGATCTTTTTACCACATGTGCTACTCCATCTGTCAGCCCCCTTTTTGATTTTGAAATTATATTTGGACGATATGCCCCGAGTTATTGCATTTAATGTACCTGGAGCGGCGGAATATATTCAAGAGACACGTTTGACGGGTATTCTGTTACTTACACGATGATGGCGTATTCTCTGGTGAACGTTCACTCAGATGGTCTGGAGATAATTTTGTGGGCCAAAAACCCTCGGACTAAGGCCACATCTGTTATTGGCCGAAAAAAGATTTCCGTGCACAGGTGACGATTCCTGAAGTCCACCATCCTGAGGACTGCTTATAGTATTGTACGTCTTCTCATGTGTGGGCAGCCTTCAGTCTCCCTATCTCATCCTTCTATGCCTCCATTTTCGCTTACCCCGTATGCACGGTAGCAACCAAGACACTCTTCTATTACCTTCTGTGCCTCTATATTTTTTCTTGCGTTCTCACTCTCTTCTGATGTAAAATTTCTTTCTGTTAGGTTAATTGCTTCACATGCCTATTTCTCTGCGCTTCTCTAAGTTCGGAATATTGAACTTCTCCGCTTAAATCGGCTTTATCTCCTCGCGAGTCTGCGCACGCTTTCTCCACCTAACGGTTCTTCTCTTCTCGTCGTTCGTTCGGCGTTCTGCTGCTGTGCTGCTAAAGGCAGGAAACAAAGTACACGACAATACGTGGCACGCGCATATGGGGAACATTTTACGCTGTGGGATTGTCACCTTGGCCGCAAAGCGGATGGAACGAGAAACCCAGAGGCAATCAGTCGAAAGCTCACCCTCCCGCCTCCCATCAACCCTCCCCCCCCCCCCCCCCTTCGCCTTCTGCCTCTCGCTGTGTCAGCAAATGCCGACGCGGATCAACAATCGTCTTCCAAGGCAAGAAAAATAGCATTAGAGTTCGCGCGTGGGCTGATGGCTGTTTAGAAGCCCCGATTCATTGCGGTCCTCTTGAGCCTGAAGGTTGCATTCCGTTGACTGTGCTAGATATAATTCGCCGTTCCACGTGGCTTGAACGTAAATACCTCTTCGAAGCAGGAAACCAAAATAAAAGACAGCAAAGCAAAGCGCACAGTAACAATATCAATGTATTAGAGTGAAGTTCTGAAAAGAATGTCCCAGCGGTGCAATGACACCGGACGCTCGGCAAAGATTCTTGAATGCGAAGTTCGTCGTTGCGGAATAGCCAACTTGCAGCCGGGCAGTAAAAAATGAAATATTATGCTTGTAGCCTTGACTTTTCCTCTAAAGTATGCACGAATAAACCTTAGTGCTATCCACGAAGAAGTATGACTACGTCAGAAGCGGAATTGTGCGATATTGTTAATTAATAGCAGACCTCAAACCTCGCTGTTTGCGTTGAATGCTAATGGTCAAATCAAATTTCAACGTACTTTGTCCATGTTTAAGATGAGGTGAAGGAAAGCGGGACTTCTAGCGATTTCCGATACGATGAAACACAAAAACACAAACATGAACATCGTAATGGACAAGAGCAGCATTTTTAGTGTCTGAATTTATCACTGATGGCTATCCACGCCAAGGCTCCATTACGCGCTCATTTATCAGTGGGTTTTCATGGACCATGGTTATGTTTGGCCAAAGGGTGACGTAACTATTGGTACATTGAATTATTTAAAAAAACTTATGAATTGGAAAATAACGGAAAGGATCTCGAAGCGTCTTGAACTATACAGGCATAAACAACTGGTACTGACGAAGGTGTAAAATACTTAGCTACAACAGTGGTGTTAGAGTGAAATCAGGCGTTTAAACTCTGTATTGCTTATATGTAGAGATTTCAGTTAACATTAGCAATGACTCGTTATACCTCGTTTATATATATATATATATGTATATATATATATGATATTTTCTCAGGAAGAGGATCTTAGTGTTGAAGGTATGAACGACAATCTTATGGGCATCATTAAGGAGTGTGCAACAGAAGTCGGTGGTAACTCCGTTAGACAGGATGTCAGTAAGCTATCGCAGGAGACGACAGATCTGATCAAGCAACGCCAACGTATGAAAGCCTCTAACCCTGCAGCTAGAATAGAACTGGCAGAACTTTCCAAGTTAATCAACAAGTGTAAGACAGCTGACATGAGAAAGAATAATATGGATAGAATTGAACATGCTTTCAGAAACAGAGGCAGCCTAAAATCAGTGAAGAAGAAACTAGGAATAGGCAAGAATCAGATGTATGCGTTACGAAACAAAGCCGGCAATAGCATTACTAATATCGATGGGATAGTTGAAGTGGCTGAGGAGTTCTATAGAGATTTATACAGTACCAGAGGCACCCACGACGATGATGGAAGAGAGAATAGTCTAGAGGAATTTGAAATTCCCGAAGTAACGCTGGAAGAAGTAAAGAAAGCCTTCGGAGCTATGCAAAGGGGGAAGGCAGCTGGGGAGGGTCAGGTAACAGCAGATTTGTTGAAGGATGGTGGACAGATTGTTCTAGAAAAACTGGCGACCCTGTGTGCGCAATGCCTCATGACCTAGAGCGGACCGGAATCTTGGAAGAACGCTAACCTAATCCTAATCCATGAGAAAGGAGATGCCAAAGACTTGAAAATTTATAGACCGATCAGCCTACTCTCCGTTGCCTACAAAGTATTTACTAAGGTAATCGCAAATAGAATCAGGAACACCTTAGACTTCTGTCAAGCAAACGACCAGGCAGGATTATAGAGAAATGTGCGGAATATAACCAACCCTTATATATAGCTTTCATTGATTACGAGAAAACGCTTGATTCAGTCGAAACCACAGCAGTCATAGAGGCATTACGGAATAAGGTGGTAGACGAGCCATATGTAAAAATACAGAAAGATATCTATAGCCGCTCCACAGCCACCGTAGTCCTCCATAAAGAAAGCAACAAAATCCCAATAAAGAAAGGCGTCAGACAGGGAGATACGATCTCTCCAATGCTATTCACAGCGTGTTTATAGGAGGTATTCAGAGACTTGGAGAGGGAAGAATTGGGGAGAAAAGTTGATAGAGAATACCTTAGCACACTGCGATTCGCTGATGATATTGCCTTGCTTAGTAACTCAGGGGACCAATTGCAATGCATGCTCACTGACTTGGAGAGGCAAAGCAGAAGGGTGGGTCTAAAATTAATCTGCAGAAAAATCAAGTAATGTTTAACGTCTCGGAAGAGAACAGCAGTTTACGATAGATAGCGAGGCACTGGAAGTGGTAAGGGAATACATCTACTAAGGACAGGTAGTGACTGCGGATCCGAATCATGAGACTGAAATAATCAGAAGAATAAGAATGGGCTGGCGTGCGTTTGGCAGGCATTCTCAGATCATGAACAGCAGATTGCCATTATCCCTCAAGAGAAAAGTGTATAACAGCCGTGTCTTACCAGTACTCACGTACGGGGCAGAAACCTGGAGGCTTACGGAAAGGGTTCTACTTTAATTGAGGACACCGCAATGAGCTATGGAAAGAAGAATGATAGGTGTAACGTTAAGGGATAAGAAAAGAGCAGATTGGGTGAGGGAACAAACGCGAGTTAATGATATCTTAGTTGAAATCAAGAACACTAAATGGGCATGGGCAGGAAATGTAACGAGGAGGCAGGATAACCGATGGTCATTAAGGGTCACGGACTGAATTCCAAGGGAAGGGAAGCGTAGCAGGGGGCGGCAGAAAGTTAGGTGGGCGGATGAGATTAAGAAGTTTGCAGGGACAACATGGCCACAATTAGTACACGACCAAGGTAGTTGAAGAAGTATGGGAGAGGCCTTTGCTCTACAGTGGGCGTAAGCAGGCTGCTGCTGCTGCTGCTGCTGCTGCTGCTGCTGCTGCTGATGATGATGATGATATATGCTACGTACACGGCGGTCCTTTATGAAAGGGAACGCGTGAGCGCGTGGCCTGTGCTCCGTGGCGGCTGCTTAGAATGCCAGCAAGTGGCACCGAGAGGAAGCACGTGCGCTTTTGACGCCATCTATTGGTGGCCACAATAGCCAGGCTTGGCTAATAGGCAAGTGTATGCGGGATTTACCTGGACGCTTTCACCCGCAAGACTATTGCGCAAGGAGCGGGGCCGGTAGCGCAGCGTCTGACGCTTTCATACTGCGCCTGGGGTGCGAGCGCACTGGAAACGTGCAAGTGCCAACATAACGCCCCGTAGCTATTGCGCACTCCCTACGTATTTTAATTCGTAGACATTAAGCGCTGCTTCCCTCGGTAAGCTGTCCGTCCGTCTGTTTGTAACGCGTAGCACGATGTGCTCTATAAACATGGGGTCCTATGGAGGCATGTATGAGAGGTCCTTGCGAGTACGTATGACGACTGGGATTTATGGTTACGGCTATATATAGGGAGCACTGAACAGGCATAGGTAGTAATTAGGGTTAAGCAAAAGACTAATGAGGTTCATTGTGATGAAATTGGTACGGCCTAAATAAGACTTCTTAGTGGAGAGCCTAGTGGAGATTAATCACAATTAAATTACTTAATATGAGTGACGATAATTTGAGGGTAACTAAGAAGTGAGGCTAGTTGAAGTTAAATTGTGGTAGATGAATTAGCCTAATCAAGAATAACTATGGTTACATAAATGATACCTACTAAATAATAATTAAGGGCACCGGAGAATTAGTTTAACCGAATTGTATTGAACCATATAAATATTTTGAATTATTTTGGGAACCTCCTCGTAACACGATTGCTTAATTATTTGCCTAATTCATTTATTAATGACACGCTTCACCATTATACATAAAATTAGGTCTAATTAACTACTTGAATAATGAATTCGATAATTATGTTTAATTACCGCCACCAAATTCTGACCTGAGTGCATCGCAGTCTCCTGAAGTGCTCAGAGTCAGGTGAGGTTTATTCACGCTACGCGGAAAGGCGGAAAGTGAGAGCTGGGTGATGCAAAAAAATAAAAAAGATACGCTGTGAGCACCCGTCCACCGGGCGCACGTCGGCACTTCCACGTTTCCGGTGCGCTCGCGCATCGAGTGCGGTTTGCTAGCAGCAGGCGTTGCACTGCAGGCCCCGCCTCTTGCTCATCCCTCTAGTGTGGGAGAGAGTTCCGCAAGTAGTTCCTCCCCCACCCTCTATTCCGTTGCCCCCTTCCCTTTAATGAGGGATAAATAAAGTTTTTCATCATCATCAGCAAGCAGTTGGCTTGCAGCCGTGCCTGGTTATTCTCGCTACAAATAGATCGCCCCACAAGCGCACTTGGTTCTCCTTGCTTGCTTATATGTTCCTTAACGTGTTCCTTGTTTACGTGTATGCCGTGCGGCGTTTCAAATGAAGCAGTATTTGACGATTTTTGGCTCTGAGTGTCGGCATGTTGTCGCCATATAAATGAAAAACAGCGATGTGGTGTTCCCCAATAAAAAGCTGTATTAGATGGCTGTGGAGTGCCACCATGTGAATGCTGTTCACTCCCCCCCCTCCGCTCCCCCCCCCTAATCTCCTATTACACCGCTGACCAACAGATTGCGGGCGAATTCATGCAAGCTTCAGAAGAACTTCAGTTTGGCCTAGTTGGTATTTACTGCAAATCATATTGACCGCAAATAAGACGGGGACAGAGGAAGAAAACACATAACCGCCCGTGCTGTTTATGTGTTTTCTTCCTCTGTCCCCGTCTTATTGCGGTCAATATGATTTTCATGCAAGCTTCGTTTCTCATTTCTGTGTTCACCGTCCAACGCGCTGCAGTCAGTTATGCAATGAATAATGTGCCCGGTTCGGCACCACTGAAGGGAACAAATAAGCTATGGAGACGTACCCTTAAAGGCGCGGCCTAAATATCCCCTTATCTTTTAACTACTCTATTATTGCTATCTCTATGCGTATTTTACTTTGTGTTAGAAAAAGCATTATACACTAATAAATAGAGCATGTATTGGTACTTATGTGCGCGTACGTGAGCTCCATAAAAGACTCCTTTCTACTTGCAGTTGTTTTAACCGTTGGTCACAGCACGCTTAAGCACAGCAGGTGGTTACTGATGCTCATGACAACGGACGAGATTCGTTTATACTTTCCAAATTAAAGTACCGTGTTATTCGATTTACGGCAGTGGCCGACTAGGCACTCCCTGTTGCGAAATGTTCCCCTTGACAATTTAAGCTCCTGCGACGCGTTTGGCCACTTTCACGAAAGTCTGAACTTTCTATATATATATAGAAGTTCATTCTTTCCCCGTTCCAACTGCGGCGACTGTAACAAAGAGTTCGAGATTACGACATGTGCTGACGTCATTCGTTCTGAAGAGCCTCAAAGTATATCACTCAGGGGGGAGCTAGTTTCGTGTGCGTCCGGTGGTTGAAAGACGCCAACGAAAGTGCCCCTCCTAGACCTGTCATTTCTGCAGCTCTAGTATGAAACAAGCTCTAACTGAGTTTTGCGCGAAAGGCGCGCACAAGTTAAAGGGGGTATGCTGAATGGAGCAAGCAGTGAATATTTCATAAAAATTTTACTGCCGTCAATTATGAACCACATGTGTTACTATAATGAAGTGCTTTAGGAACAAGACGCATCTAATGAAAATAGCACGTCGAGGAAAATCAATGAAAATAAAAGCTCATCCATTCAAAATCGTGAAACCGTGAAGCAGCTCGCCATTGACGTAGCGGTTACGCTGCGATAGATTTATTCGTAATATTAAATTATTTGGCGACTGTTGCGATTCCACGCGGTATAGACCGATGACCAAGGCCCCTGTTCCCTTTGTTCAACAGCCAGAACAGTGAATTTTGTCGATCAAACACATTCCCGTCTCATGATCCGATATAAACGAGGACCGACTTTTATTACCTCACCTTCAAAGTCCATATGTAGAGGCTAGCGTACGTAGTCATGATATGAACAAAACAGTTAACCATGCACTGTTTCACAGACGAACCAGTCCGCTATTGCATTTCCACAAATGTGGCCTTCTTGTCTTTAGCGTGAGTATTTTATGTCGATGTTCGTGATGACGGTATATGAAAAACAAACTTTCTGCAACGAAGTCGAGTGATGGGTTATTTTGTTTGTAGAAGGGACGTTTCTTCTGTAGACTGTATGCTGTGCACATCTCAAGCTATCTACATAAAAACATGGAGATAGACTCGCGTTGAAACACTTTTGTGCTACTTTCCCGCACGAAACTATGGTCCATCTGTGAAAATATAAAATGCTTCATTTTTGTCGCTGACACCTGCTTTGCCTGTATATGACGTTGTGCAATATCTCTTTTAAACCGCTTCTACCACTTACGTTTCTTGTAACTCCTTCTAGGTGTGACTTCACTGTTCCTGTTAACACAATTAAGTCGTGCCATATCTCGACTGCTAAACATTGCATATTGAAGACTCGCGTTAATTTGCGCTTACCCTTCCTCATTCAGCTAAAGAAGGAATAGCCAATCAGACGGATCAGACGCTGACAAGCAGCGGAACGTTTCTTCAAAACGAGCGTATTATAGGAAATCTGCGACCGAACATCAAAAGTCTATATTCGTCACACGACAACGTATAAAAACTTGAAACGACACGTGGATTGATAACACCACTGTAGCGTTCAAAACAGACAATTTTTTGATCAGTCAGAATAACGGAGGTATACTTGTATAGAGTCGGCATCATACTTTTAATAATCTGTGCTAACTACAGGCTTCCCTCTACTGAAAAGTCTGAATTGACATGGTGGCAGTCACCAGCAACCGCGACAATCAACCAGACGCACCGTCCTGTGCATGCTGGAGCTAAGCGGCTTTTCTCCAGCATTATGCCATTATTACAATGTCTAACATGCTTTCTCTCAAGTTAGTAAAATCTGCACGTGACACATTATTACACATTCCTCTTGTGTTCCTTTGCGCGAGGAACGTTTCCGTGCCTCTCGAAATTCTGGTCACGCGGGCTGATAAGTTTTCACGGGGTTGAAGAAACCACATTATAGCCCTTGTCTTGTGCTAGGATTTTATTAAGATTTATGGGCACGTCTGCAAGATAAGGCGCTGCCTAAGGTTTTCTTCTTGTGGAATTCTCTTTTTTTCTTTCGGTATATTTTGCCTTTCTTGCCACTGGGTCGGCCATGGTTACCACTGCAAGTGTCTGGTAACGTCGATACCAAAGGAGCTGCCTGCTATGTGAAGCTAATCTACGATGACTGCACGCGGCTTTTATTCAACCAGTTTTAAGAACACAGCGAGACGATGGCCCTCTTTACCATAAATTAGAATGCAATGATTCAAATGTTTTGAGTGCTTTTTATCTACTATGCGTGAACAAAACATGCGTACATTGTGTGTGTTCTTTATTAAAGCTACTTACGAGTCAAATAATCTGATGGTGTTATTTTCCCCTATCTCGTGTAATCGTCAAGTCTTTTGAAAAGAGAACAAGAACAGTTGCCTTTAAAGTCTTGGGTTTCCTTTTTCTGAATCAGACTCAAGGAAGCTTCTACACTAACTAACTCTGTCAATGGCATGGTGATGGAGTAGTCTTATGCATATGGAAAGTGCTCAAAAATGTTCATATTCCAAGGATGTAGAGCTCTTGCTAAATGTTTCCATCAATTTCTTTTCTTTTTGGTAGGTTGGCACTCTCAGATCTTTCCTGTACGAACGCACCCACCACTCATACCTCCTTGAAGAACGGATTTCCACTCGCTCAGCTAGAAACTCCAGCAACTTCCCTGCACAGAAATGCTATGTTTTATGGCAAGGGTCGCCAGTCAGAAGAAATCATTTCTTCTTGCTGTAGCAGTTAAGCTGTAGTAGTTTTAATGAGAACTCTCTCCCGTCAACATTAGTTTTATGAGCCTGAGTGGTATTCAGCAAACATGCCAGAACTTCCGACGCCTACTACCGGACATGGCAAAACTGAATAAAAAGGAAAGTTAATGCCTTGCCATGGAATATTGAGCATCTAACTGGGAGAACGATCACCATTTTCATGACCCTTCCTGAGACTGGATATCTGGCAGCTGCGTTCAGCGATCGTCTTACAGGTTAAATCGTATCACTGCGCAAAATATCATACCGGCGATGGTAAAGAACAGTGGGTACATACATTATGTGTTCGAAGGGACTTTATTACTAATGCAGGTGAGCCAACCGTAACACTGGTCAGCAGTATACTCGAGAGTGATTTATTCAGCACTAGTCTTGTGGCATCCAATGGCGACATGCTCGCCTAAGGCTGTGTGATGGTGCCGGCCGTAAAGGACAATGTTGAATAGCTAAAGTTATTGCCCTGGCCATTACGAGATCCCGACTCATCGTAATGCACTCACTACGGTGTTGTGTTTTATTAAATATCCTGTTTGAGTAGGACGCGTGTAATTAGCAATATCGGCAGAAGGTGCATTAAATATCATAGCAACTGATCAACGTCTGTAAGAAAAACAGAGGCTGAAGCTCGTGGTTACCGGCACTAAACAAAGGGTAGTACTCTTATCTCATATCCAATGGCCAGGGTAACATTTCGAGAGCCCGCATATTATCATGATCTACGCAGAAGCGACATCGCCAATGATAGAGGCAGGAAACGTAGTAGCCGCTCCAGGGAACGCTGAAAGTGTTGCTTGTAAGTAAAAATACAATAAATACAGGTAATGAAAGGAGATTATAGTCTACTCTATGGAAAAATATCGGTGTTATTAGTATTAGATAATTAGTATTAATATAACGTGCATCGGACATGTAATGAGGAGGAAAGATAACCGTTGATCATTAAGCTTTACGGACTGGATTCCACGAGAAGGGAAGCGTAGCAGGGGGCGGCAGAAAGTTAGGTGGGCGGATGAGATTAAGAAGTCTGGAGGGACAACATGGCCACAATTAGCACGTGGCTGAGGTAGTTGGAGAAATATGGGAGAGGCCTTTGCCCTGCAGTGGGCGTAGTCAGGCTGATGATGATGAAGATTATGATGAACATGCATCAAGTTTAGTTTTTTTTTCAGTTATGTTGACGTGGTCCTTCGGTTCATTGCTTCTCAGCTACCGTTTGTTCTCCTCAACCAACAAATAAATCTTCAATTGTTAGAGGACCTTGTGATCGTCTCGGTTCCCGTGCTTGCCGATTGCACTCTCTCAGGGCTGGAAACGCCGTCAAAAACCAACTAGACCAAGAATGCGTTTTGTCTGTACAGTATACGGGAATGAGTTGCTCGAAAGCACGGAAGCCAGCCATTTTCAGTACACCCCTTTCATACTTCATGGTACCACTTGATTTTGCAAGGGAAGTCTTGGCGATATGAGAACACTCAGCCCCGTATTTTACAACTTTCCTTTGCCGGACACTCTACCTCGAATAAAGAGGGATAGCAACGCCGCGTATCCGACTACAGTGGCGACTGCGCTTCGATAACATTCTTTAGTGATTCCGGTGTGTAGAGTTTACAAAAAAGTTAGCTGTGGCTGCTCGTTCAAAACGCAGTGAACGTATGTTTTATATTGGCAACTCATTGTTGAAGGAGTAATCTGGAAGCTTCGTTGAAGCGCAACGTCGTCCTTTCTGGAATGGTGCCGCTACAGTTTGCGATTGGTGGACTCGAGGAACAGCCGTGAGTGTGAAGTCAGCTTGGAAATACGGGGGCGAGGCTCCTCCTCGTTCCTGAATTGCAGTAAATATAAAAGCAAGACGCCACCACAGCTTCGCTGCGCAGTTTGTAGTTCAAAGGTTGATTCAATAAATCTTGCCAGTGCGTTATTGTGCTCATCTGCATGTTGATTACACACGGGTGCCAAAAGCCCGGAACCGAGTGATATACAATAGTTAACACCGAAGTGCCGACGGTTATAAAGCAATTACGAGAGAGGCAGATGTCAGGCCTTGATGAAAATTGCCGGAGGAAGTACGAAAAGACGTTAAGCAGATCTCACTCTAATTTGCGTACCAAGCGCCAGACTACTTTTACGCCAGACTGACAAAGACGGCGTGCGGCGCACAGCAGCTTCTCAGAAGTGGGGCTTTCGAATATGCGCAAGATCTTTCTTCAAACTGCGAGAGATAAGAAGATAAGCCGTGACATATGACAATTGCCCCGGGCGTTGTCGACAGCTGAGACCCCTCTTGTAATCAGCCGCCCAGAAAAAAGCAGCACTTACACTCTATGCAGAAGAAACACGTTGATCAGAAAAACGACCGATGGCGCCAATTTAAATATTTCCACCTCATTACTGTCCCTTCTTTGTTAAACAGAGGGCACATTGTAATATAGTCTGGAAGATTTAAACCGACAGACAGACAATGAACTTTTATTGAGGTCCTGAGGGACTAGCTGGTGGAGACCTGTTGGGGCCCCCGGCTTGCCGCTGGCTGCTCCCATGTCGGAATCGGGTGGAAAAATGTTGTAATTTTACTATTGAATGTACCCCAGCTTCTTTCCTGCAGTCTTTTTTTTTTCGCGGTAATGGGAGGATATGTTTTAGCTTACGTAACGGCCCCAATCTATTAAGTCCAGAAAACTAATACATATCTTTCTTGACGGTAATTTAATCAAAAAGTCAAGGGGCACTGACAGGTAAGAAACACAATTGTGTCGCACATTCTTCAGAAAGGCTCTTCTTTTTGTTGGCTACGCAGAGCATTCTGACTTCACGAGAAATTTGTGTGACCAGTAACTTGTTTGATGTTTTGTTCTTATTAGGCCCTAAGCCAAAATCTAGTTTGCTTGCAGATTTCCCTAGAAACACTAATTGGTGAGTAATGCGTTTGAAAAAATTTGCAGACGACTTTCTAAGAAAGCACCCGAACTGGCGAGCAGTTCCTGTTCCCCAAAACAGCAAGAAATAATATTCATTCTTCTACATTTCTTCTGGAATGTATTCTTTTTCATTTTGCGCCGTAATCACGGGTTCCTTGAGAGTGATTTGTCTTATCCGAACTAAGTACCTGTCAATATGCTGACATACTATGTCACTTGAGGCCAAGCACATTTGGAATAATATTTTAATCGTTGCAGCGTCGAATTCCTATGGTCGAACAAAGGATTACACCTACTTTCAAATGTAGCATACCTGCAAGGCGAAAGAAAGCCGCCGTGCTTCCGATATATCCGGACAAAGTTCCAGAGGTGTGACAAAGTTGTACCATGGCTACACAGCTTGATCAATACCATATCAATAAACATAATTGCATTTTAGACACAGATCTGTTGCAGTGTGTTTTAGGCTGTGCCAGCAATGGGCAGAAACATTGTGCACTGTATCATCAATATGACCAGTTCTGCAGAAATGCGACCCCAAAGCCTATAGGAACTAGTCTTTGTATTGGCCTCGTTGCATACTGTATAGTCTAAGGTTAAGTTGTCAACGCTACTTTAATTTCTTTAACATGACGAGTATAAATATTCCAGCAGAACAAAGAAAAAGGTTCATGTAGAAAAACGTAACAACAATCAAAACAACAAGCAACAAACAAAAATGTAAAAGCACTAGTCCTTATATTTGGTCGGTGCCAATGGACGAGTATAACACTAGCCGTTGAAATATTGTTGGAGAAGCTTATGTAAACCAGCAAAAACAAAGAACGAACACTGTTTTATTCGATTCAGACAACCACACCTGAGTAAGTTTTCTCAATGCACACAGTCGCTCTCTCATATAGCTTTAAGCCTTGAAAAGCGCAAAGTTTATAAATTTATTCTATGTCACAGCCCTTCTTCAAAACCAGTAATTGTTCTCCCTACTTTTTCTCGCAGCTTAGAAACGCCGACACTCTATACGCCTGGACCGTATCTTTTTCTATTTTCCATCTTCCAATCTGCCCTTCACCTCTCCTTTTCTGTCCCCCTTGAACGGGTGACGTGTTCGTTATGTTGTCGTGACATAGTATCCCTCCTTCCATTCGTATCATCTGCCTACTGGTGTGGGGTGCACTTCTCTGAGCAGCATCTGAACGAACCAAAATGTCATGATGGGAACAGATTTAGTAACTGCCATGTCTGGGTATAGTGCGCTCGACGTACGAGCATCGTCGACAACGATGCAGGAATCAAGATAAGCGCACATGCTTGTCTGCGTCCACCCATGGGTCTGAACAAGGGTGCGCGTTAGGACACTGTACATTGTAAATTGTACCCTGTTCTCGTTTTGCTCACCGACACCATAATGGTGCACAAGGTCAAACCCCTGCACTCGTTTACTTACTCGCTGTTCACGCGGTGCCCCTGGCGCTGATCGTTCGCCCCACATTCATCTATGTGTTTTAAGGACATTGCTATAACGCGCACTGCGTAGGGCATGATAATTGTTATGGTTAACTATAAGGAATATATTACCAGGAAAACGGAGATCAAACTAGAGAGCAAGGTCATTTTCTGCAAGTGGAGCCGAATCTACATTTCCGGATTACGCATGCGGTGCTTTCTCACTTAAAGGAACATTGCAACAGCTTTTACGCATGGTAAATAAACAATATTAGCCCCGAGACACTGATTTCGTCGACTCTCCAATAAAATCATACTCAATTTCAATCAGCGGGGAATGTATAGTGTAAAGATCGGTGATGTTTCCTGCGGCTTCGTCTGGCGCCATCTCAACAGCGCACGATCCCGAAGTAGCGCGGTCATATGACAGTTCGCCGGATGTAGAAAATTGTGTCCCATCAATAACAATTTTCAACGGCCATAAAATTGCCTGCAATTGTAATAGTATTCATGATGTCTTACATAATGAGAATTACGAAATATTGCTGCCTTCTCAGCGTCGACATGAAAGTTCAGTTGCGTACTTTTTCTATACGGTGGCCGTCGTCTGCTTCAGCAGTGCCGGCTCCTCGGCAGCGCAAAAACGTGGCGTCGCTGTATGTCGACCACTACCGCAGCAGTCCACGTCAACGTGTTGCAGTGAGTCGGTGTATTCGTGTGCCTAATTCCGGCACGCATATAAATCCCGGTGACAACTTTCTGCTGCAGCACAGCCAAAGATACGGAGCCAAAGGAGGCCTTTATTTAGTCCGCATCTAGATGTGTAGTCCGCGACTGCAAGCAACTGGGAGTTACGTAGCGTAAAACAAAACTTACCAATTATGAAACTTATTTTTAGTTCTAGATTTATTTCTTATCTCGGCTTCATACTCAGCTCGTTATAGTACTATTTGCTGCGAGATGTTTCTAAAACAGTCTGCTGAATGTCAAGCACCCATCAGACGTATCTGCATTGGGCTCCGATCTCTGACGAGTCTTGACGATTCTCATCGCCTCAGAATGAGAACATTATCATACTAGGCGATATAATCAATAATGTTCCTGATGAAACAACTCAATTTTTTTTGCATTACTAGCGCGGGTTCGTGAATTTGCATTTCAAAGTATAGTCAGTGTTCGAACTCGTCGAGACAAAACAAACGAGGAAGCCCTTTTGTAACCTGCCCATACTGATCTTTCATACCCGCCGGCAGCGCTCATCAACGATGTAGATATTACTCACCGGTGTACCGTTTCAGCCTTTGCTTGAAATTTATCTCTCAGCCTCCACTACCTTACTTTATTCAAAACTCTGTTGAATATGGACACGTTTGTTCAAGCGTAGGTTCTACCTTGCCTTGGAAAACAATCTCAAAGAAGCCTTTACCCTGCTCTGCTTGGTTCTCGATTTACATCGCTAACTAGCGCTCATTTGCAGAGGATAATGATGCAGGAAAAATCAAGATTCATCGCACGAGCCTTTTTTAGCACCAAACCTTCTCGAAGAGATGCGTCATCAAGGGAACATGTAGAGGAAGTATAAAAAAATATTCATTACAAGACCTTTCTCGATGCAAGAAATTTTGTGACGAGCTTAATTTTAAACTAATAAGGACTAAAGATATTTATTATGAACTGAAAATAGGTGATACTCATGACTCTAAAGCGATGCTGTTTGTGCATTGCAATGAAGTACTCGTTGTTACTGAATTGATAAATTTTAACCGAATTCTGTTTTTTTAGGGCGATAACTCAGCAGACGTCTTCTCTAGAGAACAGAATACTACTAGCTTTGCTCGCACCCAGAACATTGTCTTGTGGTAAAAAAACGGTTAATGTGTCTGGTATTTCATGTAATTCAACGCCAACCTTCATAAAAGTGTTTATGTCACTACATAGCTTAAAAAAGAACCTGAAGAAATTTCTAATTACCTATTGTCATACCTCTGTTTCACCTCTGACAGCATGTCTGTATTCCTTGTTTTTATTTTATATATATATATATATATATATATATTCCTACTTTTCTGAAACGATGTGCCTCTGTTTGGTTTTGTACGCAAAGATATTGTTTCCGTAAATTGACCTTTACGAATTTGCTTCTGATACCTCATCTTTTCAACCAGTTGTCATACTTCTTTATATTTTTCTCTTATGTAAGGAGCTCGGTCATCAGCTGGGTATTTTTTTTGTAGTCTATACTTCCTCTTTCTGCCAGTTCATATACATCGCGTTTGAATATTTCCGTCAGAAGGTCCAAACATAGTCACTGACTACGGGACTCCTATATATAAATCTCAAAATTCCATGAATCTGAGTCAATAAAATGCTGATCCTGAGGTGCATTTCACTGTATAGATAAAACGCGCTGCAAAATTCCTTTCGGCTATCTATTCCCTGTACTGTTTTCTTTCTTAGCATACTTTTAATGCAGTATTCCGAAGGAAACGCTATGCTTCAGGAGCCATTGTCGAATATTGTAACGCATACGCCGAAGTGCATACTAGAATCTGGCTCAAAGATATTCGAGCATTAAAGCTGTCTAGGCTGTGTCAAGCTTCAGAGCTTTCGTGAAAGGCACTTCACTCTTTTGGATATTGCAGCCATGATTCAAAGAGTCATCGCAGCACAGCAATGGCGCTGTTGGGTGGCTTATTTTGATCCTTAGTCTGTAGGTATTTCTAAAGCACACCGTCTTTCTAATGAAGCGCGTTATATTAAATGACTTATCTGCTTTGTTTCAGTATCTTTGATTTTGACTTACAATTGAAAAAAGTGCCATATTAGTACAGAGTAAAATATGTGAACAAATGCATTTCGAACCCCAGCTCGAGTGTATTTGGGATCCTTAACGAAACTACGTGGAGGAATTGAAGCAATAGAGACAGCACAGATACAAGTACTTAACAAACTGAACAATAATACACTTTACACACGGACAAGGTAAAAAACAATACAAACAATCTTGAAAATGCAAACGATATAATTAAACATTCACAAGTAAAGGAAAGTGCGCGCACAAATAAACGCGAATTGTTAATCTAATGTTAAACCTAGGAAATAAAGCCATGCGAATACAATTTTAAGGATCTATGAAAATGACCTGCATGTTTAAATTCGGTGGGCAGAACATTCCACTTTACTACGGTAACGCTTGAATTTATTCATTTATCCTACCTATGGCGGACTTCTGCAACCAGACATTCTTTTTTTTAGCGCTCTTCGTGCCCTGATTCAGTGAAGTTGGTGGCGGACAGTGGGTATTTGGTAACGATGCTATTACTAAACATTACAAGAGCTATAAATTCAGTAATTATGCAAACGGTAAAATATTTTGCTGTTGAAAGAGTGGCGTTGTGTTAGCATTGCAATTTGAGGAAGTCATAACCTGTGTATCCCTCTTTCGAAGCTTTATAAAGGACTCAATGTATGAACAATTAGTAGGTGGCCGTACGGGGTAACACAGTACGGCAGGTGACTGTAGAACAAGCTGAAATGAATTATTCGAAGCATTTCTGCATCAATATATTTTCGGTGCTATAGAATGTAACAGCCCTTGCGCAGCTTTCTTAAAAGCTTGTCAATGTAATGTTTCCAGCGAAACGACTGGTCTAACGACCAAGTACTGCATACCGGTTACACGTTGGAGCAGGTTGCCATTCATCTCTAGTGTAAGAGGAACCGCCGCTGGCACCTTCCAAGTAGATGCGAAGAATACGTATTCTGTTTGTCTTGCATTTAGGGGACGCTTATTTGAAGAAAGCAACTGGTTAACTGGTAAACTGGTAAAAACTGGTTAACGAGAGCAAGTTCCATATTGGCTATGCGGGCTACTTTGACTGGAGAGTCCCGTGCACGGAGGACAGTGTAGTCTGCATGCTTTATGGCAAAGAGGTTAAATAGTACTTCTGGTTGGCCATCTACAATTAAGAAAAATGGTACAGGCCCCAATGCCGAGCCCCAGGGTACACCTCTGGTTATGTCAGTGAGACCGGACAGAGTACTTAATAAAGTAACTAGCAGTTTTCTATTACTCCTATGACTGCGAAAAAAAAGTTTCGCGACACACCGAGAAAACTGTAGCTTTCCAATTTGCCTGATAACTTACTATGGTCCACAGTATGAAACTCAATGTGGCAGACATAATATGTCATACGTCAAAGGCAAGCGTCACTTTGAATTTTGCCCATTATAGGCCAATCCTATGGTAGGTGTACCACTAAGAAGTAAGAAGCTTAGAATTCGTGAATATATTTAGACGTGTGACGTACTTCTTTGTGCATAAACCTGGCTTCACCATTCTCCCGTCGACCGGCAACCTAATCGTCTTTGTCCTCGTGACAATGCTGCGCAGACGGCTTCCACTTTGCATGCGCCTGACTTAGTGTTTCTACCTGGGTGTAGCGTCTGTCCCGAATATTGCTTAAACTTAAGTATTTCAAAGAGTTTATGGTTGTGAAATTTGTGGTGGATAAACCCAGGCATTGCGTGAGGCTTCATATTTAGGATAAAAGGGAGCACAGTTGCACTTGCCGGCGTTGCTTAAGTACAGCACTCAGAGTTTAACAGTTAGCTGACGCCTGTTGTTTCAAACCGCTGCTTGGCACAAGCTACTTTGTGATTGCGTGTCGTCGTTTAATATTTACCGATCTTGCTTATACTTATTTTTCCTTCAATCTGGGCTGGGCTTATGCAGCTAATATAGAGATAAAATTATAAAGGAAATATAATTATTTAGCTTTCTCATACGTCACTAATTTCATGACCACATTTCACACACACAGCACATCTTCTCTCACAGGGCAAAAGGCACACATCCGTTTTCGAAAATACGATACACACTTTGACCCGGATAAAAGATAACAGGAGAGAGAGAGAGAAGTATTGAAGGGATGGAGAAGTGGGCAAGGGGAAGTGGGTATGGCTCGCTGTGGAATCTTCGCACGCGAAGCTCCATGCTGGCTTTATGCTCGAAACCGAGAATGCGAATAATGCTCATTTGTCGCCTAACTGATGAGGGCAACCCGCAAATTTAGGTGCCGCTGAAGAAATGAAGAAGAGCATAACTTCCGCATCTACAAGAGATGGCATTGAGCAGTGGCCCACGAAACCGCCAGCACGCATGCCAAGGACGTCAGGTGCGTTCCCAAAATGTTACAAAGATAAACAATCCCGAGAATAAATGGGCCACCCACGTCGAAGTACATAAGCACAATATTATCAGCCTTCGACTGCAGGTGTGAAAGATTTCAGACAGTTGAGAAACGATGATGCTCCAAGCCACAATCGCAGGTTTTCCACCCTTTGAAGTAATCTCAGCAGCACTGCGGTGGTTTGGGGAAGTGGGCGCCGCAATACGGAGCTCCCATTATTCTCCATTTGGTGCGACTCCCCGTATCATAATAATGACGAAGTGTTCAGAACGGTGGCGCAAGGGAGCGTTAAAGACAAAGCGATAACACGTTCACAGCGTAGACTGCAGGGTCATTAGTCAAGCACGTGCCCATATTTACGCTTAAGAGTGGTATGGCGTTCAGTAACGAATGCTTACACCCAGAGCATGCCGTGATTTGCAGCTACTTACTCTAAACACGAAGGTGTGCTTACCGCAGCTTTACGTCTCCAATTTTTTTTTCATGTATGTAACTCCATTTGCAAGAATATCCGTTTTCTTTGTGGCTAACAGTAATCTGTAAAAAATTTTTGTCTCATCAGAGTTTGTTTTGGCTCACAACAATAAACTTCATCAATCCCCCATGGAATTTTTTGTGACTGTGTTAAAGGGGCCCCGAACCAATCCTTACCGAAATACAGAAAGGTATTTCAAGTGATAATGGGCTATGTCGCAAATAATTTGTCGCCAAAAGTACTTCAGTGCGTTCAGCAGAAGCGCCTTTATTGGCATTCATTCTTCAATGCTTCGGACTGCGAAGGCTATACTATACAGCACAATGGGACGGTGCCCACAACGCACTGTCACCGCGGTGCGCAGTTCAAATTTCATCTGGGATGTTCACATAGACGCCACGACTTCCAGTTTCGGTGCCTACGATGAGCTAAACGTCAGACAAATGCGATTGTCCTAAGCGAGGCACAGGGCGCTTAGCCAGTGGACTCGTGGCGGCACCCCGCGGCGGTCGTGGTATCTACGCTACGTACAAGACTGCAGCTACCAATAGCAGTCGTGCTATTGGTGCGTGATGGAAGACCTGAAGCGGAGACTAGCACATAAAACAGCAGACACGATTTAGTCTAGTTTCTTCGCGTCATTTACGTGGAACAAAACTTACACGCCCCCCTCCCCCCCCCCCCCTACTCGGCACATTATGAAACCCAAGCCTTATCCTTCGAAATACCTGTAGGTGCCCCTGCAAACCGTTGATACAAGCGTAGTGTCACTTGAGGAACTATTGAAGAAAGCGTTTGGTGCCGTCTATCAAATTTATCGGGACACAACCGGATAGACTGTTCGACGCAGCTCGGGCATGCTGTACGCGGCGCTATTTTTTGGTAAGCAAAGCGTGCAGGCACTTTCGGCAAGCGAGCATTCCTGTTAGTGCCATTTGCTCAGTTCGTTTTACACCGAAGCTGTATATAGCTGCCCTGCGGCGGTGGTCGATGTCCGTCCGTCTACGCGTTGCGTCGACACGAAAAAGCTTTAGTCTCCAGTTTCTCGCGAATGCTCTGTAGCTCTCGATTAAATGTACATATCTTAGAGAAGTTCATACTAAATATGGTTGCTAAGACGACTCTATCATTACGCGTAGTTTCATTTACTTGTCACAATTAGTTCACAGTCAAGTTGTAAACGTTAAAAAATTCCTGTCTGCTGTCAATACGTTGCCGTCTACGAAGGGAGTATGGTTAGAGAAAAAGGCTGTAATTTCTTGCTCAAAACTATCCCGAAAGAAATTATAGGAAATATAGCAGCTAAGACGACGCTAACATCATACCGAGTTTCATCTAGTTTTCTTAAGTACGTAGTTCACAGTGCAGTTGTAAATACTGTGCATTTCCCGTCTGGCTGTCCATACACGTGCTTCAACGGCAGGGAAGCTGACAACCCGATGTTTGTCTGCTAGAGTAAAACTCTAGTCCTGCGAAGTTTCATTAAGCTAATTAACCACGAAGTATGCTCAAACGTGTTTTGTCACGTACACTCCTTTGACTGCGCCCAGGTCAACACATATCGTCGTTCTCGTCGAAGCTCGGTTTAACGGCCACAGGTATGCATCCTATGCTGACTGCTACCACCAGTGGGCGTTGTGTGTTGTAGTTACGTCATATTCGCCTAAGCGACCTAATACTACTACTACTTCTACTACTAATACAAATAATAATAATAATAATAATAATAATAATAATAATAATACCTATACATACATAGACGCGTCGATTGAGGTAAAGCACACCACAGCTTCGCTGCTCGTGCTTCTTCACAGAGTTGAAGGGCTCATGAATTTTTTTGCACTTGTGACGCATTTATTTCTTTAGCGGATTCGCTACAGCAACCGTCGAATGTGTTTGTTACGATAAAGATTTGCCTTAAAACACAATGTTCCAGGCGTATTCTATGTGGGCTGTAAGGGCTGTGTTGCTTGTGACTTCAATCATAGCCAACGTTTCCACAAGTGGACCTGTGTTTTTCAAGGCGACATATGCATTCCTGGCGACGGTATATATAAGTGGGGTTCTTCTAAAGGGGAGAGGGCGTAAGGCGTGTAGGTGTGGCAATGAGCGAAGGCGTGTTAGCCTGTCGAATTCACAACAATAGAGTGCTGTAGACAAAGCCGGGGACCCGGCCGTCTGTCAATCACGTGTCAGCGCCCGTGTCTGCCGGCGGGTCAACGGGGGGCACAGCAGCCCTCTATTACTTGTTTCACTCGTGGTCGTAGGCTATCGTGTCTCTCAACGAGATAGTAGAAGGATATTCTCGGATATTCAAGTTACAGTCGGACACGATCATTTTTCTGGGTTGTGTTTAAGTCGTTCTTTACGATTTCGATTGGTTCAGTAACGCCTCTGCGCCGCGCGGAGAATCTCCGTGATTAGGGATGCATAACGCGGGAGGATTTTTCTCATATGGACGTCTCTGACGACGCCGGCGTCAGTGCCTATGCAATGATGCCGTCGCTGACGCCATATTTTCCATGACGCAAGGCTCTTAACGCTCCTGCGTTAAAACTAACTTCTTTGGTCAATCAAACAAACGTTCTCACAGCGATCGCCTAACGCACCCGTTGGCGAAAATAGCGCGTTTAGTTTTGAGCTTCGTTTGCAGGAACTAATAAGCGGTGCATGATAATAAAGCAATGTTACATCACGCCCGAAAACAGAAGCGACCACCGCGGATGCAATATACACGTATTAGCGATGTGCCGGGCGAGCGAACATGTACGTCTAATCTCCTGCAGCGAGGAAGCATCATATAAACGCTAACGCTCAAGCTAGGGCAGGGGTCTGCACTAGAGGAAAGAAACAGAGTGAACACAATATAAGGATGCGAGGCACTACTCTCCTTTCTCTCCTTGTCTGCAGCGGATATTAGCATCTCGGGCTGCACAGATGTAAATCGACGGGGTACGAGGCGCGGAGCACACAGTCGGCTATGGAAGCCCTAGCATAGCATGCATGTATAAGCAGCAGACTGCCCTGGTGTTCTCTTTCTTTCTTCCTTTCTTTCTTTCTTTCTTTCTTTCTTTCTTTCTTTCTTTCTTTCTTTCTTTCTTTCTTTCTTTCTTTCTTTCTTTCTTTCTTTCTTTCTTTCTTTCTTTCTTTCTTTCTTTCTTTCTTTCATTTGGTGCAGGTACCTGGCGATCGCGAACACGTGCAGCTAAAGCAACAAGTCAATATTCTAAACACATATTAGGTCAAAGTAATAAAACCAGTCCCGACGGGAAGTCCAGCATCCCGTCCGTGCAGACTACAATGCACAAGCATCACAGCAAAAGCGAGGAAATCCCGCGCACAGCCTCCTGCATCTCGTGCAGTGTTTCCTTCGTGAAACTTCGATGAAGATAAACACCTTGAGATAAACACCTTGAACGACGGTTATCAGCGAGTGATTAGTCCAATCACTGGAAGCCATGAAAGTTCATTCTGTGGATGGCGTAAGCTTTAAGGGCCACGAATTCATGTTTCCCGTGCCAACGGGAACATGCAAAGACGAGGTGACACGAAGAATGCGGGCAGGTGGTGCATCTTAATTTACATATAAGTCTACGCCGCTTCGGTTCCTCTGAAATGAAGAACAGTTGCAGAAGCCCTATTGGTATAGTTGGAATCAACAGACAACAGGAGTCACGGAAAGCAGTGGGACACGTTAGTTTGTAAACACTTTGCAGTAGACGGGAGCTTGGCGTGGAAAGTATTGTGTTCCCTTGAGAGAGATAGAAAACGCACAATTTTGGTAAGTCTGAAGCACGTACCTATAAAAGACAGTTTCAGTTAACCAACAGTCTCTGTCATTCGTAATATCTCTCTGAGTCCTGGAATGTATATTGTGTGTCACGTTTTTCTTTCCTATACTTAGATATTATGCTATTTTGGGCGGCAGAACACCATCAAACCTAATTGTATCGTGTTTTGATCTTGACTAGTGCGCCCGGCAATGCCAAACATAATAGACATTGGGCCTTAAGTGAGACTGCATCACCCACATGGTAATTGAAAGTTGTGTTTGTCGGTGGGGGGGGGGGGGGGGGGGTGCATCAACATATGTATTAGATACCCCGAAAAAACTATTTTCATTCTTTTTTTTAAATTAGAGTAAAACACACTTACACTTTAAGTTCTACGCTTTTGGGAGATATATATCATACGTTGAATGCACTTTTTCGAAGCATAGCTGCTCTTTTGAGGTGCAGTAGAAAGAGAAAACCTCTTCCCGTAGTGTAGTCTTCCATTCTGCAGCCAACCGGGGAAGTCAACAAACGTTGAGACATTTGGCTACCACAGGAGGCAGGCGGACTATTTACTAAGCAGGAAATATGGCAAAACAATGTTGCTAGTGCGGGAAACATAACTAGCCATCTTCTCTGTTCACTGTAATCGTGACTGATTGCAGATTCTAATGGCGAGTGACTATTGCACTCGAGGCTCACATATTGGCTTCTGCATATTCCTTTAACCATCGCAAACACAGAGAAGTAATTAGGAACACATTGTCATGCAGATTACTGTAAATTCATTTACTTTGGCGATGAGCACGCAAGGCAAGCTCTGCTTGAATCCATTCAGAAAGTTCCTGCTTTGACGGGAAACAGCGTGCTTCGACCATATTCACCAGATGGCAGCAGAGGTCGCAGTACACAGCGGAAAACGTCTTTTCGCGACTCTTTCTTCGGCCACTGCGTCCAGCTTTACAGTTTTTAATATATTGAAGAAATGTTACATCGCTGGGCCTCGGAGGGATATGATGTATATGCAATCTAAAAGGCGTAAACCCATTCCGAAGGGCTTGTGTGTAAGCAAACTTATGAGGGATAGCTTGGTTTACCGTCAGTGCCAGCACTAGAACATGAGGTACACGACGCCTTAATTTCGTCACCTCGACACTCATATCGAGCAGAAAAACCTGCACAATGCGATTAGGGGCTGCCTCCCTATTTACTGAGGAAGTGGCTCATGTGAAGGATGCAAAAAAAAAATGTTAATTAAATTACGGGGTTTTACGTGCCAAAAACCACGATCTAATTATGAGGCACGCCGTAGTGGGGGACTCTGGAAACCACCTGTGGTTCTTTCACGTGCGCCTAAATCTAAGTACATGGGTGTTTTGCTTTTTTTTGCATTTTGCCCGCATCTAAATGCGACCGCCGTGGCCGGGATTCAATCCCGCGACCTCATGCTTGACAGCCCAACACCATAGCCACTACGCAACCTCGGCGGGTCAATGATGCGTGGCGGCATGGAAGCACGAGACAGGAAATGTCATGGAAGTCCATGCTCCACGTCTGTGATTAAAGTAGAATAAAAAAATAACATGGAGGTTCCATACAGGATATCATACCCCACAGTTCTATTTTACTCTAAATCAACAGGCAAAATTGATGAAACTTCATATCAGTGGGTCCTGTTGAAAAATCTCTAGACGCATTTGCTGTGTGGTAATTTGAAAGTTAGAAATTTACACTAAAGTTAGCAGCTCGATGCTGTGACTGCTGTATCCGTCTGTGTTCTGCATTACGCCGTCACCGTAACTCCACTTCTGCAACTTCTTTTCCCTTTTAACTATGAAAAATAAAGCATTCTCCACCAACCCCACTGGGAATCAAGCTTATGTCACTTTGGCAATGTGGACGAGCTGGACTCGTTAAATACTGTGGTATCACGCCACATTCGTGCCTGGCAGCTTGTGCAGATCATTGGACGACGTGCAGAATATGAGATCGGTGGCGTCAGTGGATGTATCTTGGGAAACAGTGGAGGCAATAGCCCGTTTTAACAAAGTGTAGGCGTGCGCGTGGGAAAGTTGAAGTTGTCCTAAAGAAGATGGCTGCTGTCGCAATATCTGCTCTCCAGCTTGCGATGCAGTTAAGAGCCAATTGCACTGAGCAAGTTTGTGGGCACTGATTCAAATTTAAAGCGTGTGTTGCAGACGCTGTGTTGCAGATTATCCCCTCGAAATAAGTTAGCACATAGGAGCGTAGCCACAAAAAGTGCATGTGTTAAAAGTATGGCAACATTGAACATTTATATAGGGGAAATAATTCCAAAACAACACGCACCTCAGAGCAGGAATCACGTGGTTCGAGTACGTATCTAGCACATTGCCTAAGTCACATATGCTCTGCGGAGCTGCGGAGCGTGAGTTTCTGGTTAATACACACCGGATTAAAAATATCGCGTCCTGCGGGATTAGAGTGGATAGATTATGCAGCTGTGCTGGTGCGAGATGCGGGCGCTCTGACTTCGGGAAGCAGACTTAGGTCCGTGAAGGTCAGATTTACCACCGTTGCATTGCATGTAGGGGGATAAACTTCCCGAACGTGTAGTAACTGCTCTTGCTTATTCGGATTCGGATATTTTATGTAACCGTGATTCGCTTGCTTTCGAACTGCAGTTATGTATTTAAATGACAGTTATAGAAACTGCTGCAATTAAATCATTCAGCAAGATAGTCACTATCTCTGCGAGAGGATGCGAAATGAAAAGATAGGTAACCTTTGTTGTAGATGTGGAGGCACAGTCTTGAAGTTACTTGCACGTATCCACCCTAGAGCCTTGGCCAAAGACCGGGTAGTTCTAGAAATGAAACAAAAGACAAGGTACACGTAAGAATTACAACTAATCTTGAAAATAGGCAGGCTAGTATAAAGAGGTACCCGTTAAGTATTGATCTTTAAGAAAATGAAGTATTATAACAAAAGTTGAAATAAAACAAATCGAACTCGTTTAGATGGAAAGAATACGAAATCTTAAGCTTTTTATCGCATTGACCCCACAAGAAAATCCTGGATGGCAGCGAAAACCTTCCCGTCGCTGTGCCCAAGAGTTGAGGCTCCCTAGGATAGCGAATTTGGAACATGTAATCCAAGAAGGCTGATCAATATTCTCAGGTTTCCTTCCGCAAATTGCTCAATAGTTGTCAAGCGATAAAGAAATTATAAATATCTTCTGCACAAAGGGAACAATTTGGTGAAGGTGCCAGACTGATAGGGTGTAACAAAAATTTTAGGAGCGGTGTGTGATGCCGACTTCAGCTATTTCCGTTTGCAACACTTCCAAAGATGTGATAGATGCTGAAAATCTGTGTAGTTTCCTAGGGCCGGGCACAAAATTTACTCAGTGGCATTTGTATCCGAAGATATTAAGGTATTATCCGATGATATCCGAGGAGAATTACGAATGCCTTAGTCACCAAATCTGGCGCTTTACTCAGGAATAGGCACTTATTCTAAGCACATTCTAACCAACCTGATCAAAGAATAATGAGAGGGCACTAATAATTTGAAGCTCGCAAAACCTACCAGCCACCATAAAAAGCGAGGGAAAAGCACATAGACAAAGAATCCGTTGACCACTGTGGTACTATTGGTGTACTTATATTACAGGGGGTTGGAATTCGAGGTAGAATTCTGCTAACAAGATAGGTAGAAAGCCTGAAAGATTACGATGAAGCATGCACTACAGAATAGCAGAAAATACTTTGATGCCCCACTTTCCTCGGTTTCTGAAGGGTCAGTAGCAATGCCTACCGCTATGCTTGTAAGCTTTGAGGAAAGAACTTAGCATGCGCTAGGGCAGCAGCATTAAACGTTTTGAGGTAATATTATCGAACTATGTCTAAATGTAATTGTTGAAACAAACAGGAGTCACTTCCCGAATTTATGTGTTCAACATATGTGTTTATGCAATTTAAGTGTTCATACACTGCTTGTATGATTGTGTTTCCCCTATGGACACATCTAACGAAAAAAGCAATATAAATAGCCTAGTTACGTAGAACGCGACCACGTGGAACTACAGAAAGTCAGCAAATCGACACGCTCCTTAGCGCTAGAGGAACACCACAATGGGTTCGGCTGTTTGCTCTGAGGTTGGTGGCGTCTGGCCTGCTGGTGATTGACCGCCACCGGCAAGAGTTCGGTTCAGACAATGCGTGCCGTTACGTAACGTTCATGAGGTACGCCGCTAGTCATCTCGCTAGCACTTTTTCTTCGGCGTCGTGGCAACGAGATCCGACTGACCACTCCAGTGAACAGATACGCTCGCGAGCCGAACGAAAAAGAACAATATACAGCATTATCGGAAGCATACGAGGAATAAAAAAAGACGAAAGGGGTAATGGAGCAACCGCAGGGCATGGGTGAATGGATGAGGTGAGTGCGAGAAGTGATTGCTGCGGCTGTCCAGGCAAGCCTGCGGGGTAAAGCGAGATCGATTCTTTCTGGGGCCACCTGCCTCCTTTGCGTTTGATTCTCGCAGCTCCGTTTTATTCTTCTTTCTTTCCTGCATTGATTAGAACGTCTATGCGCGCAATAAAGATCCCGACTTTCTTTTCCCGCGATAGACAACACATAACACCGGTGTGGTCGAAGGTTCCTTCTGCAGCTGGGCTGCGAGACCCTTCTTCGCAGGTATATTTTCATACTTTTTAGTGCGCTGTCGTTATAGCGGCTTACTTAGATGTGAAGACATTCAGTACCAGTTCATACCCCGCTCACGCGATTGCGTGTACTATATAAATGAATTAGATAGGACAGAAACGAGTAAACTAGGGAGGTAATTGAGAATCTACATAGCGGTTTTATACCCCACACAAGGGAACGGGGAGGCGGTAAGTGGTAATACGTGACGAAAGTAAAACAAAAAAGAGATGCCAGACCACAGAAACGTAACCAAAGCCGGTTACGATCGCCGCGCACAATCTCCGAGCGGTATCACGCTCACCACAATGAACGCCAATTGAAGGTAAATCGGTTTGTGCATGTCTATTCTGTTGCGTTGCCCTCAAAGCTCGGACAAGAATCCACCGATGGTCTGCCTCGCAAGGACTTCGTAGAAACGAGGACACCGGCGCATGTGCAAGGCTGATCCTCCCACATTCACAGGCAACTGTTCTTTAAAAACAAACAAATTTGGCGAATGAAGATTAGTGTGGTCACATTTGATTTGGGTTCGCATATCAGGGTTGAAAATGCATTGTAGGCTAACGAACTCCTCTGTAGCTTACAGTTTATGATTTCCAGTCACATGACGTTGTGTACTGGAAGACTAGGAGACAGCCTTATGTCACTCAAAACCAGAAAAGACAGTGTGTAGCTTATGACCGAATATTCAGCTACCCTTAAATACTTGATGCAACCAATATGCTTCAGGGCAAAACTAAGACCGGAAAAATCCAAGGCAAGTATCCAGGAGTAGCATCGACAAATACGCCGTGTAATGTTATATTTATTATTTTATTGTCGTTGTACTTACTATGATTTTAGCGTATGATAAGTTATCTGATGCTGTTCACCTTATAGCAATATTTTTTATGATACACGCGCTAAGAGAAAATTCCTTACCTATATAATGATTAATATGAGACCTCTTACTATATTTCTGTGTTCCTTGCAACGTCTTTTTCACAATTGAGGGAATAACAGGTGAATTCAATTGATAACAGGTTTATGTGCACTGTAATAGCTAAAGTTATTCTAGTTTTTGTACAACTGCACCTTAGTATCATCGTCGAAGTAAGCCTACGATCAGGTGCTTATCATTGCCACGCCGATGGTTATACGTATGCAAATGTATTGCGTGCTTTTTGTTTTTGTCTGTTTAAATACCACGAAAGAGCCGAAACGGCTACTCCAATAATCATAGCGCATGCGAAGAGCTGCTGCTTCTTTAGAGCAGCTGTAACAGAGCAAATGTTAGGTATACGCCGTGTTGTTGTTTTCCTTCTTTTGTTGTCCAAGTTCTATCTGCACGCTGTTAGCCAAATCATTTATATATATATATATATATATATATATATATATATATATATATATATATATATATATATATATATATATATATATATATATATATATATATATATACCACAGTCGCTTGCACTTGGCAGGGCAACGTGAAACTGTACGTTCTATGCTGTATTCACTGCCATCCTGCAATAATAAGGTAGGCTGTCATTGCCGATTCATGCACGTACAATTGCAGCTCAGAGTACTTACAGTCACAATAGCTTCTGGATCAAAGGGTACTTCTCGCTTCATTCTCTATTTATCCTGCGACTTGATGTCGGAAAATCAAATGATCAGCAGCCGATTTCCGCTGAGCGACTTTTCGTGACAATCGCCTTACAGAACGAGCCGAGTGATTTCGCTCCTAGTTCCTATAGCTTCCACGAGGGCAGGCTACATGCCCCCGGCTTCCGTCAAACTAGATGGGCGCCTAACTTGCGCAGGATATCGGCCATCTTGCATGGTCGCTTGAGCTGGAAGGAGGTTTTCGTCCGACGCGACACCGGGCCTTGCAGCATAATGAAGTCGAGGAACCGGGCGTGGCTGAATCAACGAAAGAAAGAAAGAAAGAAAGAAAGAAAGAAAGAAAGAAAGAAAGGAAGAAAGAAAGAAAGAAAGAAAGAAAGAAAGAAAGAAAGAAAGAAAGAAAGAAAGAAAGAAAGAAAGAAAGAAAGAAAGAGCGCACGGAAGCTCTGTTCAAGCGAAACGGAGCAAAGAAAGCTAAATCAGTCGTTGCTGCATATTTCAGTGGATATCCGCGCAGTAATTCGGCACAGAGTCGGTCTTGCTGAGATGATGCACTCGCTAGTACCCCGGAGCATAGTGGCGTCGGGTCTGCCCCATGTCGGAAAAAGCAGGGATGTGTGGAGCATCTCCCCGCCGTGTATTGCGCACAAATGGAACGGAAGTGCGGCGAAGGCCACATTTCCAGACGTCGAGGCCCGAGGTACCGTATATTACTCTTTCGTGGATAGCACGAAATACGAGGGAGATTTGCGCAGTTATATTTTTAATATTTTATATACCAGTCTTTCTTTATACATCATCCATGCTCTTTCTACATATTACCGAGAGAAATTCATGTGATGATAATATTCGTATAGTCAGAATAATAAGGGGATCCCAAGTATTCCACTTTTTCGTTGCAAATAATATGCGAACGATTTCTTGCGAATTGTCGATGATCTAAACCACTGCCATCGTTGGCATAAAAATAAAATAATGAAAACAGATAAAATAGAGCAGCAGTTCCCGAAAAAAAGGTTACATGCCAATGAAAAAGAATGACAACCATTACACTCTGTGCAGATGGAATGGCAGCGAAAGCTGACGTCATTCAAAGCTCTCAAACGAAAAGCAAAGTGCTCTGGCTGCCATTCCATCTTCGCAGAGTGTTATGGTAGTAATCTTTAGCGTTGCGACTCTGGCGTCCTTGCTCTTCCGGAGGTGCCGGGGTTCGCGATTGTCGTTTTGTTTCAGCACCGCGGGAACATTCTTCGCCTGCGCTGTTTATATTCTCCTTGCTGTTCCCTCCAGTGCTCCTCGTACGCATGTTGTTCTTCGTGTGTACGAACTATACGTGACCGCCCAACCGATAACGCAGGCATTTTTTGTGCCGATACCTCTCCTGCTTATATACTGCGATAGCCTTGACGTCACGCCACTGTTCACGGCGAGCGTTCTAATCTGTGCCGCATTTTGACATCTGCGCCGTCGCACTGCACCCGTACGGGTTTGTTAGAAATCGCGAAGTCCGAATGTGCCACCGGACGCCGAAAAAACTACGGAAGGTTAGTCATATACAGCTTTCGCTGTCAAAAACAAAGCATTGTGTGTTTGCCAAGAATTCGCGTAGAACAACAGCAGTAGCATACGGCACACAAAACCTATATTGACTATACCTATTGCTGTCTTCGGCAGTATAAGATCAAATGTAGAAACGACGCGCAGACTGTAAATTTTATTGCAAACCCTTCTTGAATTTTTTTCAAGCATTGTTTTTTCCGCTTGGTGCCTGCCTGTTTTCGTGGGCCAATCCAGAAGGATTGCAGTCTAAAAGAGCATCTCGACTAGTGGCCATGGACTTCATTGTAGCGCACATATGTTATCAAAACTCCACATAGTAAGCACTGTGGCATTCAGAGCCCCTAGAGTAGCGATGAACCAATGTGTAGTTGAGTAACCCCAAGGCATAGAGCACCTGGGTTGCTCCACTAGAGCGCATTGCTGTCAGCGATAACACAGGGGAGTCCACCAGTGAAGCCACCAGTGATGTCACCGGCGAATACATGGTCGAAACTACAATCTGTGAGCCGACGGACATTGAGTAATTATGTCAAGTGATGTACTTATGCATCATTTTCCATACTCTCACAATTCTATATTATAAAATTATGCGCGATAACCATCTCTAACAATGAAATATCATAAAAGAATTTCTCTTCGCAACCTGCGGCGTACGTTTCGCTTCAGAATATTACCATGGTTCGTAAGTGTCCTTTTACTACCAAAAGCATAAATACGTAATACGCCGCAATCAACTAATGTTACGGCTGCCAAACGTTTGTTTTCTATGTCAGGCGATGCGGTGATTACTCGGCCAAAACACGCGGCTGGTGCCGTTTGAGCTCTGTCCTGCTCGCGCCTGCATACGCCTACTTTTGTGCATGCCTTCGAATGTGCTGCAGGAGCGCAGAGAACACCCAGTGGCGGTGGATCGCACGAGTCCGCTGCAGAACGTACTCGGGCATGACACAGCCGCATTGTAATGGATGCAACGATACTTACCCCGTCCAAACCGCAAGGAACGCCCACAGCCTGGGCTTGAAAGCTAATGGGAGCGTTAATTTGTCAGAGGTCGACATAAGCAGGGAGCAATTGGTGCTTTGTTCAAACAGTTAAGGAAAATGTAGGGCGGCAGTTTACAAGGCCGGAATAGGCAAAATGAAAAAATGCAGCAGACACTTGAAAAGGAAACCTAAATATCACACGCATGCCAAGTAACCATTTGTTACCACCCGTTTAAAAGGGGACGCCATCAGCAAGCATCTTCATCATTGTCATCGTTCGGTAGCTTTGAAGCGATGCGTTGGAGCTTTGAGAATCTCGCCAGTGTAAGGCATGGTTTCGCAATAGTCTTCGTTGTGACGGCGCCCAATCTATCTGCTTCCTTTCGGTCCCGATGCGCGCTTCTTGTTTCTTCTTTTTTTTTCTAATTTGCGTAGAAACACGTCCTTTGAGCGAAATTTCGCGCACGTCCCAAGAGTCTACGAAATACATCCTACTGAAGGCTCAGCGCCCGAAGCTTGCGGCCAGGCGGGTGGCACCCACACAAGATTAAGAAGGCGACAGAGCGAGACAGAGGTCCGTCTGCAACTGAGAAAAACCAAAAACACCCACTGACGTCTCGTCAGGGGACCCTCCTTGTCCAATAAAGCCGGGTCGGATTCAAGGACGAAACTCGATGCCTCCATCCTCCGGCGTCTCTATAATCCGCTTGACGAGAGTTGACCCCTGCTCTAGGGTCCGCTTTCATGGCCAAATTGTGCTCTTGTTCGCTGCGACGTCTTTTTCTCGACGCGTGCAAGTGGTTGTGCGTTGAATGAATGCTTGTTTCTAGGAAGCAATCAAGAAGAAATAGCACACGTACAGTAATGGAAAAGATAAGAAATGCATACGTCATCACAACTGCTAGCAAAAAAAGCATGGGGAATGGAACAAAACTGCAATTCACTGATCTAACGTTAAATTTATGTAAAAACTTGCAATTTTGCATCAAAGCTTTGTTGAACGGAGTCTAAAGACGACTGAAACGACAGAAAAATTAATGCTAAGCATAATTTATTCGAGGCTTCCTAAGCCTTGTTAACACTTGTTTACTTAAAATAGACATTACCCGCCACGGTGGCTTAGCGGCTATGATGTTGCGCTGCTACGCACGAGGTAGCGGGATCAAATCCCGGCCGCGGCAGCCGTATATTGATGGAGGAGAAATGCGAAAACGCTCTTGTCCCTCGCATTTTGGGGCTCGTTGACGATCTCGTGGTGGTCAAGATTACTGCGGAGTCCCCCAATACGGCATAACTCATACTCAAATCGTGCTTTCGCCATGTTAAACCCCAGATTTCTATTCAAGTGTCAAAATAGATACAGGAGTAGGCTATGAAATAAATTAACTAAGAAAAACGATGGAGGAATTTCAGAAAGAAAAGAATCTTACCTAGTTGCTTAAGCATAAATGTTGGTTATCCATGTTCAAGAAGACGGTGCTTGTAGACAGCACCGGCCGCTGCTCTTGGATTACAGATCTTCCTCGAAATTCGACAACGTTTCAGTCGAAGTATTGAGTAAAGAATGTAGTGACAACCGATCTAGTGTTCACAAACACATGCACACACACTTGCTCATACACAAACGCGACTTAACCGCGCAGACCTTTGCGTTCCCGAGCAGCTTTAGCAGTTGTTTAAACGTTCTAGTAAAAGCACGAATGACTTCCCTCGGTGAAGCTGCGTTCGAAGCACAGATCTCGGGAACACACACGCGAGAGCCACGGATCCAGGGTTGCAAACGGGAAGGCAAATTTGCTTGACTTAATCGAGAGTATTGGTGAATAAGAACACCAGTGGCAATTTTTGTACCAGATTTAATCAATGCATGAGAGGCCGCACCACACTATAGCCGCTTGAACAGACGTTGATCTTGTGTAGCTTTCGTCAGTGCTTAAACAGGAACAAAGGGTTAAAAATTGGTTCACAAAAGTCTCACGACAAGACAGCTGTGAGACGATGCTGGGTGCGTTTTCCGTTGTAATGACAGTGAAGATTCGGTAACTGTTCAAACAGCGATTCTCGCCAAAGTGCAAGTCAGCGTCTGACCCGCTGTGATTTGATAGGTTGTTCTATACCGTCGCAAAACTCCCTCTCGTTACAAATGTGCACAAAGACAAAAAATTGCTTCGAAGACAATTTTCATGTTCCCTTTTATAATGGTGCTCAGTGTACGTACCGCTTACGTCCTATCAGACCACTGACTAAGCCTTGTAGGCATGGCAAGCAAAGAAAGCTCGTTTTCACTTTTTTTTCCTGTTGGTTTTTCTCAGAGAAACAAATGTCATTGCATGACCATTTATTTAAAGTTTTGACAGCCATACCTAATGCATTTCATGACGCGTGGAACTTGAGACAGAATGGCGCAACTTCGGAAAAGGATTTTCTTTTTAATTTTCTCCCCGTTAGGTTTGGTTTTATCCCATCATATTTTCATTTCGTCTTTTCTGCTAAGCATTGTTTGCGTGCAGTACAGTTTCGACGAACATGTTCTCAACCTGTTGCCTTATTAACGAGACCGAGCTCATACGTATATTTGTATTGATTTAGCTCGAATTTTTGTCATTTCCTATGAATGTAAGAGAGACAGAAAAAAAGAAGAAAGTAAAGGCAAGGAGGTTAACCAGAAGTACGTCCGAAATTCGCAGTAAGCTACAGCACCGTAAATGAGCAGTTTTTCAATGTTTCCGTGAAGAAATCGGAAGGCGTCATGAACTTATCGAATGAATCGCAAGTGATGTTACAAACAAATGGGCCTTAAATAAATCAACGATCAAGTAAACACGCAGAAGACGCATATTTTGCAAATCATGTCAATCATTTTCTTTCATGCTAGGATTATCGTTTTACAAGTTTGGCTTCATATCTCTGTTCAGTATAGGGGAAGAGGGATATCGTAAAGACTCCATAAATTCGACAGCATTCCCGCATGTAAGGCATTCTTAGAGGACATCTAGAGTTAAATTTATCACCGCTCATTATAATAACGTAGTAAATTTAGCGTAGGTTGAGTCGGGAAAAAATGAAGCCGGAATGGTCTAAAAGCCGAAGTGTTTCTCGCGAACACACGCAACGAATGCGCAAATCGACAAAAGCAGCAAAAATGCTAAGACACTATCGCATAAGCAAAGGGGTCAGCTCGCGTAAGCGACACCTGCTAGCTGTAGCACGCATCAAGCAAAATGCGTCTGTCCAACCATGCCCGCTCCGCATAAATCTGGCGCCAATTGGAGCGAAAGCTTAGACGAAGCCCAGAACGAGGCTCCTAACGAACCATGGACCGCCGGATGTTTTCCCTCCGTTTGCCGGCGTCGCCGACCGTCGCGCCAATTTAAGTTCGCGCTGCTTGTATCAACGCCCCTCCATCTCTGAGCAGGCCTTCCTCTCTCTGTCCTTCGCACCATTTCGTTGTGCTTTGTCGAAACACTCGCGTGCGTTATGCGCAGAGCTCTCTATTTGTGGCTGTCTCTTAACAACGAGCGCTATGAGCCCATGCAGCTCCTCAAGTGTGGCTGCTACTGTTTGCGCGGTCGTAGACGCCTCGCTCCAGCAGTCCGGTCCACGCGCGGCCTAGGCACGTGCTCCGGTGGCACGTCACGTAGCTACGATCGAACAGCTAAACCTGCCGTGACTAGGAGGAGCGGCTCGCTGACGGCAAATCACGTCTTCGCGGCCTGGAAACCGGGCTGCAGCATGCATACCACTTTGCCGTGTTTACTGTGAGAAGCAGCCGAAGCCCGCAACCCTGGATGTATTGACGTCATTGCTTCCAAGCCAGTTTTGCTACAAACAGCACTTCGCTGGGCGATGCCTCCTGAAAGCGGGACGTATGGACAAGGGAGTGTTCTTCGCGTTGTTTTGGGCACTAATCCCCTCCCGATAACGTCGCAGCAGGGAGTGTTGGCTGGTCGAAAAGTAACACGCTATTCATGCACACGCTGTGCATGTAGTGTGCACGACAGTACTGGACTGTTCATTGTATTACGCAATTTGCGAGAGTGCCTCATGTCACCCGTTCATAGATACCAAAACGGTTCCGTTATCTATGCGCTTCATTCTGTTATTGTGCAGCGCGCCAGCTTCACCGTGAATTGTCGCTGAAATGCATAAAAGACAGAGGGTCCCTACTTTGCTCACTGCCCCTGTTTTGTGCAAACTTCACCAAAGGTCGCCTTAGCACGTGTTTTCTGAACCACTAATCTGAATCGCGCGTTCTGGTGACAAACACGATAATTAAAACGTTCTATAATTCTACCGTGAAAGCAGCGTGCCCATGTGCTTATAACACAAAGCTGAGTTTATGCAAACCGATGTACGGTTCACTGCTTTAGCGCGGTTCCATATTGACCTATACAGATGGACTCATTACTGAATGTGCGCATGTCTTACATACGATTCTGTGGATTTACTGCAACATATTTCATGTATATATGTGAAGACAAGTTTTAACGAATTTACGCCTGTAATCATTTCCGACCTAGAAGCTATACGAAACGGGGCTGCGCCGGCATAATTGCATCGCTGGGAAGTCTGTTATGACTACAAATGTCTGCAAGTGTGCAATGCAAGTACTACACTCGCCCCGATGAGTTTTGGTCTCTTGTGGAGGTCTTTTTTTTTTGTACAAACGCATGCAGAGGAAACAAACAACGAAATAGCACCCTAACTCAGTGCTGCTTTTTTTATAAACAAGTAATTACAAATGAAATGCTGCACTTCAAAACGACCAATTCTTGCGCGCCAGGAATGTATATATATATATATATATATATATATATATATATATATATATATATATATATATATAACACACCAGGCAACGCTGTGCAGCATTGTGCACTGAGCAACGTATGTCCCAATTTTCGAATTTATATACACACAGGCTACCTCATGCTGGTGTCATTCTCCCCTACCCACGTGTACATATCAGAACACATCGTACTCACATGTTTTTTTCGCTCTCTTTATTACTGCGGTGCCGGGTTGTACTCTACATTCAGTGAACCAATTATTGCACTAGTTTCCTTATTCTAGCCATTGTTGAATAATATTTCCGAAATAGCTACGTCTCTTGGTGTGGTAAATTATTTTGTTTTCCTCATTGCTTAGCACAAAGACGGGTGATCATCGCTCGGGTGCCAAAATCTATGGGAATTTTGCTGAGCTAAACTGCGATAGGCGAAAGTCTATCTTTGACTCGCTCTCCTTCTGTTGTCTGAACTGTTCTGCGAACGGACGCCGCCGGGGCCGCGACCATGGGATGCAAGGGCATCCCATGGGCTGTGATTGATCATCGCTTTCCTGCGTCCACCACGGACTGTACACGGACACTCATTAGCCACTAAAGGCTTACCCTTAAAAGAGCGTTTCTGTACTCTGACACTCATGAAGAAGCATAACGCGTAAGTCACAGAAATGCAATAACTGTATCACCAGCAGGCGTGCGTCAATTCTGCGCGGCAGCAATAAGTACGCGAGAAGATTCACGGACCGTTTCACAGGCCAAGTTGAACTGCCACTCTCGCACGTCACTGATAGCAAGCACGGCATATGGCACATGATTCGATCAATACTTTACTCATTCAGCCGCCACTCTTATTTGCAGAGGAAAAACAGGCAGCAGATGCAACGTGCCTTGTAGGGATCTGTTTACAGCGAAGCTTACGAGGCAGTGTTCACGCGCACATGTCTTCGAGCTAAAAGGCGGCCCGAACGAGAAGCTTTGCAATTCAATGCTCCTTTGAACGCAACCAGAGTTGTATTGGTTGAAAGAGGCAGGCTGGCTTTCTGTGCAATTTCTTACGAGCACCCGACCTCCCCTTGGAGGCGCAGGTGCGACCGCCCACGCCTTTGCCAGGCAGCGCAACGCATGCGCAATGTGAGGCCACCTCCTCCGGTGCCGTCGGTCCCGTCTCATCGCGGCTCTCCGCCGCCTGGCCCCTTCGCCCTCTCCACCAGCTGCCAACAACCCGCATGCGCAGGCCGGCTGCTACCCGGTACATTCTACTGCTGCGGGCAAAGTAGTGCAAGCCATCGCTCCTAGATGGCACCACCGTCCCGAAGCATAGTGTGAGGTATTTGGCGATGACGCACGAGCAGCAGGAGAAGCAGGCGGCAGGCACGGTCAGGATGGTTCGCAAAGAAAGCTTTGCTTTAAGACATTGGCTAGGCTGCATCGAAGCGGACGCCGCCGCAGTGGAGTACAAAAAACGTCTTGTGCGAGCTGCTGAGAATGCATGGGCACTAGGGCACATAAATAACGAAACCAGATGCACAAGCGACATTTATTAGGCGTTACATAGCTTTTATGCCTACCTTACGATACGGGCAGTGAAAGTCCTGCGGTCTAACCTTGCAATGGTGCTCGCTCCCTATTGGTACCGAGCCTGCCGTGGTCAAAGGTGGGGGTCAGGCATCGGCATCCCTCTTGCTGTCCGAGTCCTCCCGCCCCCCCTCCCTCCTCAGGCCATTCATGGACCATACGTATCGAATGCAGGGTCGCCATAGCCTAGGAAACGTCTAATTTCTGCAACAACTTGCACGCTTGTGAGATATAACTCGCGATCAGCACAAAATTGAGTTTGAACGATTGTACCTAAAATGTCTGAGTGAGCTCTCTCAAAAACGACCATTCCCGCTTGGATCGAAAAGTGCATTGCCGAGCTATGCCTCTAACGCCGAGTGGGACCTTCAATTTACCTCCAATCACGTCATGCAAGGCGCAACAATGGTGCCCTATGTGCGCGTCACAAGTGACTAATAACGTAACGGTTCACCAAACGAGACCTTAACAAAAGCTAAGGCACGTGGGTAGCATCGTGGCAAATTTGTAGCAACATTTGTGTTATGCGTTTTTTACATACTTGTAGCGTTATATGCGGTTTTACCAAGCAACCCCCGGAAGCTAACCGAAAAAGTTGGCAGGCACTTTAGCATACGCTACAGAGGATGAAGGCGAAAGCCTACGCGCTCACGAGTCTATGATTTACTTTAACATTCTCATTCGAACCTGTTGTTTCGTAATATTACTTGTTTTTTCCCCATTACTTGTTCTCTTTTTTCGGTCGCCTAGAGATCACCGCTGGCTCTGTGTGGTTAATACCACGTTAGAGCGGTCGTGGCAAGTCTATGAAGACCATTAGGACCCATACGCATACTCACTGAAGGGTTATTTTTTTATTAAGCACTTTAATCGAGGAGGGTCACTACATGGGCTTGTATATGTGGTGTCTTCTACTTTCTTGTAGCGCAGGTAGAATCATAAGGACACATAAAGGCAAAGTATACAAGCATACAGCCCTAACTTTCAACTACAGACTGATTTCCAGTTCTCGTATAGGTGTACTTATATTTCCCAAAACGCCAGAAGACAAAAGTACATTGCTCGGCAAATATGGAAAACCACACGCAGACACTTTTGTGGTCACACTGATTACCTAGAGGGGTGCCCTTTCAAAGCGAACAGAGATAATCGAGCTCTTTTTTTGATAAAGGAATTCATGGCTTCGTGACGCATGCACTTGAATTTTTGTGCCGCAACGCACAACACCGTATACCAATGCTTGTAATGCGTCGATACTGAAGATGCAGTTGGGGTACTATGTCAGGCAGTATCGTAAGAACCCAACAAGGAATGACACCAAGGAAAACATAAGGCAAATTACTTGTATCTAATAATTGAAATAAGGAAGTGATAAGGAACTGGAAATGAGAGTGGATGAAAAAACAACTTATTGTGGTCGCACGTCTTCGCACTACGCGTGCGATACTAAGATGTGGAATCGAAGACGGGAGAAGACGTGATAGTAGTAAAACATAAATACCCAAGAAATAGCATGGGAAGATGGCGCCGCAGTAATTCAAGTCGTAGAGCATCATTCACGTAATGCGAAAGCGTGGGATCGCTCCCCAACTGCGGTGTGTTGTTTTTTCATCCACTTTCTTTTCACTGAGTTTGTCATTTCTTTACTTCAATTAGTAATTACAGTACTTTCCCCCATGTTTTCATTGGTGTCATTGCTTGTTGGCTTCTTATGATATGACTAATAATAATCAGGCCCCCCTGTTAAAACTCTTCTCGTTTATGCCTGTCAATGTGGCGCATCTTCAATGAGCCTCTTCAATCCACTGTCTTGTGGCCAGACGGCTCTGAGCTTGCTCTGCCTCTGGCAGGATCGGCAGCCTCCGGTCGTGGCTGCTTTTTGTTTGCTTTCTGTGGAATTCATGTTCAGGTTCTCATGTTTTGCGTTAACCGCTGCAGGTATTTGTCCATTGGAAATAATTCTGAAGATTACCTGAGGCATCTGTCCATGAAATGCGTGGTGTTGGGATTATTTCCCCATTCAAGAGGCCTTCGGACGACCACCGAGTGCCGTTATACAGGTGGCGGAAGGGAGAGAAGGCGACGTTTTTGTTGAAAGGTATTTTTTCACAGTATTCCACAGTACTAAATAAACGTGTAGATTCCACGTCTTGCACTTTCGCTTCTTTCGTTTTTTCAACGAAAGCGGAACTGACGAAATCAACTCCGGTGACGTCATGATCCTCGTCATCACTGGAGTCAACGCCCGAGAAATATTGATCCGTTTTCTACGGGAGCTTTTCCGCACATTGCTTGTGCACGTCATTGAGATTCTACTCACGAAACGAGGAAGGATGCAGTGCAACAAACGCTGCAGAGATATACGAGGAGTTCGGTGTCCAGCCGAGTTGAGACCTGCTTCGCACAGAGTGCCGGTTTCCGTTGAGCGTTATAGTGCGTCCAACGTGATGGTTTGTACACGTGTGTTAACATAGTCAAAATATGGAACAGAGAGGGCACTGGACGCGTGCGAGCGTTCTCGCTTGGGGATATACCAGCGGGTAACTTTTTGTTTAATTCCGTAGAGAATGCTAAAAAATGCCGAACAATAAATTGAAACATAGCTTATCTGGTGATGCCAAACCACGTGTTTTCATGATGAATATATTACTGTTCAATTTAAGTCCCGCGTTTGCTATATTACGCAATAAACTCCACAGTCCCCAAAAAATTAAGAGTGGAGAATCCGGCTCCAACCACGAAATCGGCTGCATCTATATATCACGTGCGCTCGAAGGAAAATGTGCGAGGTCACGATGTTAACAATTGTGTGCAATTGCGTTCTACGGCAAAAAAATGCCGCGCGGTGAGAGACAGCTGCCCCATTCCGTAGCTGTAAAATCGGCATCTTTGTAGCCGACACTCTAACGACACACACTTACCATTGCCTTGCATTGACGTCGCCTGAAGCAGCCTACGCCAGCATACATGCTCACCGTGCGCATGAGTCGACCGCTACGGTGCGTCAAATCAGCTTTATAGAGATACATTTTTAGCAGAACATTGCTTACCCTCCGCTACCATTTTATGTGCTCATATGGCTTCAAAGTACTGTAATATTTTCGCATTTTCAACAAATGCGGCTCTCATCCTACGCTCAGTTAGCTTGACTAAAGAAGCACAAAAAAGAAACAAGCAAAAAAAAACAACCAATAAACGCACCCTGACGTATCTCTCAGTCGGCGTCATAACGGAGGTTGAGCAGTGAATATATCCTGACGCTTGCACGAACGTTGTGTCTATGCGTACTAGCGTCGCCGTTGAAATCTGTTGAAAGCCGGTTTCTTCTCCCGTAATATTACAGTTGCTCTGAAAATGGATTCTGCTATTTGTATGTTCAGGAGCCACGTCTTAGCACGTGCAATTTCTGAGAGAGTAATATGGCACCCAAAAGCAACAGTGACGAATGGAAACGCGAGCATAATGCGAATAACTCGCCTGCACTAAAGTGAACTGAGAAGGCACACTAACTACACCACATACATCGTTAATCTAGCAAAACATGAAGTAGCACCTAATAAACAGCCTTACCTCAAGCTCCAGTCTTCCGTGAAGGTTTTTAGCACGAAGTTACTACAACAATCAGGTAATCAGCGAGGCAATTGATGGCCACGAGCCATAAATAAGCATGTCGCAGAAATTCAAGCGAGGAATAGATGCCACTTTTTACTTTGATACTAAGGCTCACCTTCATGATGGCCTTTAATGAGATCTGAAGCACGTAGTCACTATGATATTGGTAAACGAATCGGTGCATCTATGCTTCTACCGCCCACGTAAGCCTTTTAGCGTGACCTTCGTGACATATAACAAGCGCAAGAAGTCTCGGCACCCACATGTATTCGTCATAACGTTATGATTTGAAATCAACGAACGCCTGACATTCTCGTGACGTATGTTCCATCTGCAGACGCTTACACGTGGGAGGAAAATGAAACCTCATCTATTTCGCGGTGTCAATTGAACTCGGTAATTAGGCGCTTTGTTTTAAAGACGAAGGCTTTCCTCTGGAGTCGCTCCTACTTTCCCATATGCGATATGTGCGCTTCTAGCGCCTTACGTGGGCTGATGACGTAACAGTGCAGGCTAAATAGAAGATTTGCGGGGTAACAGGTTATTTGCCGCTACGTTTGAGCGACTCGATATGAGCGACAGTGTATGTGTTCCTGGGGTTACCGGATGTTGAAACAAACATGTGCGGCTCGAGCTATTAGGTATGTGATGACTCTGGGTATGAGCCCCTGGGGCTGGCCGTGTGCCATTGGGTATGAGATAATGAGCAGAACGAGAACAAGGTGAAAGCCGGAGCCAAAGTTCCGACAAGTCGACTTGTCTTTTTCAAGGCCTTGAAGGCCTTTGTTTCAAAAAAGACCCGTCAACTTGTCGAAACGTTGACTCTGGCTTTCACCTTGTTCTCGTTCTGCTCATCGTCTTGAAGTTACATCTCCCGCCTTCTCCGTGTTTTCCCGGTATGAGGTGAGTATGATGACGATGATAATAAATGATGACAAAATTTGGAAGGCGATTTAACAACTAGTTTTTGTGGACTTAATATTGCTCCGGCGTGGCGCTTGCAATAAACCATTTGTTTCATACCGTCCACGAGATCACACCCTTTCTCGCTAAACACAGGCTCAAGATACTGTCGGTCATCGCTGTCAACTACATACAGGTTGCGTCGCCTGTCAAACTTTTTTTTCAATCTTGTTTTCATATTCCTAGCAGTCTGAATGCAGCTTTCTTCCTCCTCTCCACTCCTTATGTGAAATTCTATGTATGTTCTAAAATAAATGAACTCAACTCACGGCAGTTTTGAATTCGCAGAGAGAAGGGCTACTGCGTAATAAAATTTTGAGACACAGGGTATTATTCTAAACTAGATCGTCGTCCAATGGTGCCGTTTCAAGCCAGTCAGAATGGACGTGGCAGATGTGCGGGCCAATCAGCGAATTGGACTTTGTCTAGAGTATACCGCCAAACTCAAGGGTGAAAACAGAAATAAAACACATCATCTAGTTAATTTCGTATCAAGATATCTTCACCACGTAAAACTAGGCAAGCTAAAATTTTACCTTGATAAGATTTCTTGCCTTGCTTTTTAAAAGCGTCTTGCAAACATTTTCGGAAGCTGCTACTACATTTAATATCAGTTCGATAGAAGCGGGGATAATTTTTAACAGAACTCAGTGAGATGACGTAAAAAGGTCAGGAAAAATGGGGGTAATTACTGATCACGTGTAATAGAAAACTGTTGCGAAACGCATTTGGAGTAAGGTCATATTATCGGAACGGGGTGGCAGTCAATAAAAATGGGGATTGTGCCTGGGATTTACGTGGGAATAGTACAAAACATTTGGGGAGGTGGGGGTGAAGCGTATGAATAGGCTCTGCTTGCTGTGGACTTGATTTATGTTAGGAAAAACGGAGATTTCAATTCCCGCGTTTTACGGAACGTGCGCCAATCGACAGAGGATTGCGAGTGCGCCCGTTGGAGATGATTACTCCAACACTTCTTTATTCAGATGTTTTTTTTTTTTTGCTCCAAGATTTTCATTTTATACAAAGCCATATAATTATATTGCACTGTAAGAACGAGAGCCACTAGACCGAGGGCGTTATGGAGCCCAACGCACAACTAATGCCAGTTAATCTTGGGCTTCATTTCATACTAAAGTTCTCCTTTTAGAACTGGTTCAACTCTACCGTCTATGCTTGATTGGTTCGTATAATCTCTCGACAGCATTAACTTACGGCCAATGTGAAGTTCTACGCTTTCAATTTACTTTCAGGATTTGCTCAAGCTAATGGACCGGGTGCTATGCGAAAAAGTGCCTTTCGCAGTCGGTATGCAGTGGATGATAGATCGATAGTAAAAGTTCTGAGAAGAAAGGCCCACCAAGTTAATAGGCATACTTAGCTGCCAGCCCGTAGCCTTATTTCTGTGGACGGCGCAGAATAATTTACCTTAAGAAATGTTCATCTGGGGAAGCTATACTTGCGACATCGCTTCATGCGGCATATTTCTCTGTAGCCTTCTGCCTCGCCATTAAGTTGCCGTTCCCATGACCATTCAAAACACGTTCCAGCTAGTATCCTAGAAAATAATCTATCGCTCATACATAAAATAAAAAAATATAAAGGAGCATAAAGCAAATAACAAGAATATGGACCACACACTAGACAATATTTTTGTATTACGGTCCTGTCCAGGAATCCAGGAATCTTGCATACAACTAGCAGACAACTTTAAAATTGTTGTGCCACAACCAGAAGGTTAGTTTCAACTCGTCCCGTCTAAGAACACAATGGCGTTCCACATCATGTCGTCGAGTTCCATCACATTTGATAGAGAGGTCATAGTTGTGCATCAGAGAATGAATTTGACGGCACGGAATATACAGCATGTCCCCCTTTTTTTTTCATAAAAATTCACTGGAATTGAGGTAGCATGTAATGAAATCAGAGAACTGAAAATAAAGCCAGCCTGCTGCTGACACATGTGCATAACTTGCATGCATAAAACCGCTTTATTGAGGTTTGGGGAAAATATTTATTGTCATTAAAGGTATTGAAAAGCTTATCGGCAACGCTTGTTCAAGGTCGCACTGAACACTGAGCATCGCAAGCTTCACATGTTGTGGCAGTCATTAAAAAAAGAAACAATGTTCTGCGTTGACACACTAGCACTGCCACTCCGTATATGCGCATAACCGGTCTCTCCGGCAGGGGTCGTGGCGCGACTATAGGCATTTGAGCATTCAGTGCTACCTCATGCATGCGCGCGCGCCTCGTGCGCTGATGTGAAATACAACTGGCGAGTACGATAGAGGAATGTGCAGTATCTTCACCTATGCGAGTGCAGTTGCTACTTGGGCCTGTATCATGAAACCTACTGGAGACAGTTGCGCGTAGTAATCGACTTAGACCTCTAGGCGGAGTTGAAGAATAGGCCTCCCTGTTCACCCCTCAAACCCGGACTGGAAATTCGGCTGTCAAAACTTGTTCCTCACAGCTGCAGTGACAACGATTTTATCTGCACCTTCGGCAGAGATATATTAACGAAGGGGCAGCCTTGTTCTTTCACTACATTTGTAACGCACTAGCAGTTGAAGGGGAAGCCGTGACCGTATATTTGAGCAAACTGCTTCGTGCCCACCCATACATAGGCGGAATTATTAATTACACCACAGGGCGGAATCTTAGCCTTCGTCTGTTGTCTCGCCTACTTCCGCAACACCAGGGCGGGCTGATTCCTCCCCTAGCGGATTCCAAACGTCAAAAGCTACATTATAGCTGGTTATAAGCAACGAAATGGAGAGGGGCAGACAATGTTTCTAGGTGAGGAGGCAGCTATGGACTCCTTCTCGTGTTCGTTCACTCCCACGTGCTTGCCGCGTTTGTGTGCATTATCACTGTGTTCGATGTATTGCGCTTAGTTCTTTCGCCCTCATGCTAGTCTCTCTGTGACCAGTCAAAAGATGCTAGCTTTTCCAGCTGCGTGACTGTTTTCAGGCAGTACATTCTCGAACTCCCACAAAGTGCGACTAGTTATTAGTATGCTATATGTGCTACTATACTATACTATACTATACTATACTATACTATACTATACTATACTATACTATACTATACTATACTATACCATACTATACTATACTATAGTAGTATAATATAGTACGATACTATAGTTATAGTATCGCTATACTAGACTAGTATTGCGACTGTCCGCTCCTCTACGTTATTTTGCCATGGTGTTCCCCAGCTTTCGAGGTGTGCAACGTTTGTGACCAGTGAACAAATTCGTCGATTATATTGAAGAAGCCGCGATGCGCCTCGACTCCGCTCGCGCAGGCGCAACAGCGATAATGTTTCATTCACACGTTGATTGAGGGCGAGAAGTCGAGGAAAAGGCACAAATTGAAAAGATTTTTAAATGCCTAAGTATTTCTATGCTTACCCAACGAGCAAAATCGGCTGTTCTCCCGTCACGCAAGACAATCGCCTTTAAGATAGAGCCCACAGCAGCCAGCGACTTTACTTTTCTACTGGCTCTCCCTTGAACGCGAACAAAACGACCAGAATATAGCGCGCACGAAGCTCTCAGCCCATGTCGCAACATGGCCCTTTCAAAGCTCGCTTTGAAAATATAGGCCCCAGTGTCTATCTTCAACGCGAAGCAGCGAAAACACAGCGCGCGAAGCTATCAACAGACCGCACTCTCAGTCTTGATTGCAGATCGCCTTCAAGATACAGTCCGCGCCGCCGTGCCGTACGCGGTCACCGCCGGAGTACGTTTCATCGCGGTTCATATTGGTTGGACATGGATGGATAAGATGATAATGAGCGATAACAGCTTACAATGATCGGAGCGTCATCAGCCGCCACCTGCAGTAGTTTGTGTGCGTTGTCAACGCACCTTACGCCGCCGTCAGCTCCAGTACCTGTCGCCGCAGCGCTGTCGTTTGTACTGGCCCGATCAAGTTTCAATTACATCGATAATGACACCGTGATGCATAGAGATGAGCAATTAATAAATCTTTACGCATAATTAGGGAACTTCCAGAGGAGCTATTTCGCGAATTTATTTTATCTCCCACTTTTTCAGGGTAATCATACACGCGTGAAAAAAAAAAATCCGGAGTGCTTATATATGTCTTTCATTTTCGGAAAGCTTGTTTCGACGTCTGCAGTATGGCAGGTTGCATAGCAATCAAGAACGAAACTATCGAAGGGATTCCGCCCTGTGATTACACGGCAAACACGGGACGATACTCTGATTTATATTGTGATGAGGAGTACGCTAGTTAACGTTATGGACAGAACAGACAACTACTTGCTGCTTAATAAGATAGCATAACGCGCGCGAAGAGAAGAAAAGCACAGTTAAGGTCGTCCGGCACTTTGGACTAGAAAAGTAGGGCGCATAATATATGCACTGTCCGAGCGAGGATAGGAACAGTTGGAGATATCTCAAGAACGTTTCCTTCTTGGAGCACACTTGAATTAACTGGTGCTAATGATAACTCGTAACCTAGATAAGCGACAGTGCACAAAGGGACGATGGGACCGTCTTAATGTCAGGTAAATATTCAAGGCAAGAATATACGCCAACGCACTGGCACATGTGGACTGGACCAAGCTGACAACGTTAGGACACCACGCAAGCCTCACTCCAAGCACCGATAACAAGCGATGTAGAAGTAGTTATCACATATCCGAATCGGAGCGGGTCGACTGAAGGAAACTGTGTGGTTGGTCACGGCGTTAGAACATTTATTTGCGACTAAGGGCTACGTTTTAGGTTGACCGGCAGATATGTCACCACGTCCAATACCCATATTTGCTTTATCCGTAAATACTTCCAGGCACGCACATGGCTCTTAGGAGGTTCTGCAATATCATATCGCCATAATAGCTGAGAATTTAGTTTTCTGAAATGCCTTTAAGTACCAGCTGCTTACCATTAAATAAATTCTGTTAATTACAAAACTGTAAAGCCGCCTTCTGCCTTCTGTTATTCAAGGACATAATACATGAATAATGACGATAATTCCATACTGTTGCAGCCGTATTTACAAACTTGCTCGGTACTGCCTCTCGTTATCACCTTCTTGCACATAAAAGCGGCACTACTGAAGGTTCTCTACTTGTTTTTGACATTCCGCAGTACGGTACGACCGCGACAGTTCTTCTGAAATACGACTCTGCATTATTGGGATAAGTCAGAGGCCCAACGCATGCATAGAGAGAACTGGGGGCTTTGGTCAGAGCCGGATTCGCTTCAACGATAGAGCAGTCAATGGATTGGCTTCCCTGGCATCACACGTTGTGCTCCATGAATACAGCGTTCGGACAGGAACGAACAACCCGACTCGAAATAAACATCGGGAAACAACCTACCCAATGGCGTCTATAGTAACTTGCCAGCGAATGGGCGAAGAGCAATCCCGGCGCTGGAGGCAACCGAACCTCGCTTCCGACGAGATAACTGACAGTATTCCGGCATTTCTCGTCCCTCTGCGCGTCAGGCGACGCCAGTCGGCTGTGTTCGAGATATGATTCGCGCCGATGATCACGCGGCACGCTAAACTGAACAGCAACCCTGTGCTGCATAGCTATGAAGCACAGATCGATTTATGGCGCGCTTTTGTGTGACGTCGCACAGGCTGCTCTGGAGCGGGCGCCCACCCGTTAGCACATCTCGGATCAAGATAATCGGTAAGCGCTGCAAAGTGTGATTCCATTGGTGTCATGGAAGAGCGTCAAGTGCACTCTCCGCTGCGACGTTATCTTTATTTGTTTCGCGGGTATTTCTGAATTGTATTTATTTTATTCTTACAGTTATGTAATTATTGGTTGTATGATAGAGAAAAGGAGTAACCAACATGCTTTATACCCAAACCGTCCCCAGGTAACGCATGTATAACGAAACAGAGCGGAGCACTCGTCGCATTGCCGCCGTAAGTATGACGTTCTGTTCTCTGAGGTCGTAACTTGAGGTCGTACGTTCGACTGCCAGCGATGGCAGCTGCATCACGATAGGTGATCGGTGCAAGATTGCCAAAATGCTCGTATGCGTAGATTAGATGCACCTTAAAAAAATGTTGGTTTCCAGTATTTATCCGGGGACCTGCATTAGGGTCTCTCCCAAGGCCACAGTGTTGCCTTGAGATGTTGAGCCCACTGACTGAATGAACGAAGCAATCAATCAATCAATCAATCAGCGGAAGAGAAAATTTGGCTCCGTGCAGATGTGAAGGCAAAGTGGGAGACGCGACACACGCGGTAACATATGTGCCGGGTTCCCTCTTTTTCTAGAGATCTGTATTACTCTCTGCATATTTTACTAGAATGGCGCAGCAGCGCGCCCATGTAATGATACGACGCCATTAATGGCGGCGTTTCTTCTTTACATATATATATATATATATATATATATATATATATATATATATATGTATATATATATATATATATATATATATATATATATATATATATATATATATATATATATATTATAGCGGAGCTTCTATGCCCTAGGTTCTGGTGGTTTATGTGCGTTGGCAAAAGAAGATGGCGGCCACCGCAGAGCTAAACGAGCTAAAGCACAAAGCAAAGGCGTGCTTCAGCTTCGTTTAACCACCTGAAGTCCCAAAACATATTGTGATTCCAAAATATCATAATAAGAAAGTACAACCAGGATGGACACTGTTCATTATGTATTGCGGTTTGACGTCACGGGCTCTATTGTCAAACCACGTAATCTTCTCTCAGTTCCCTTCCACCAGTGCAATGGGCAGGCCGCGTGCAGTGAGAACTGCGGAAGAACAGCGCGCCTACGAAGAACACCGTAGTGAACAGAAGCGGGAATGTGCGTAGCGACGGCGGGCGGTGCGTAATACGGACGAAGATCGTGCCGCAAACGCCAACCGTATGCACTATTGGTAGGATCACCCCTATCGATCTCACTCTCACCGTAATTGTGGATTATTTCAACATAAACGTGTCCCAGCCAGACGGAAAATGGT